>NC_140589.1:990479043-993027366 GCF_964204655.1 Triturus cristatus
ATTTAATATACCCACTCCTGCAATATAATTAACATTAATAAACAAATAATTATTTAAAAAAACAAATTTAACACCCACCATTTTCACCTATAAACATTACCTACAATATTGTAACATATTAATAAATAACATAATTAATTAACAATTAATTAATTATCTAATTACAATTAACAATCTAATTAATAACAATCAAATCTCAATTAATTCACACAATTAACACTATAAAATAACTTAAAAAAATAATAATATAACATATAATAAAAATTACATTAATTATAAATTACTTCCTATCCTACTCCCCTATCAACCCTCAACCCACTGATAAAAAAGTACACAATTAACATATTTACAAATTCATTGTTAATAATTAATATCTAATTAATTACTAATTAATCAAAAAAAATAAAAAAAATAACATAATTACCAATTAGTTATTATTAATCAATTTATAATTCATTAGTAATAAATTAACTTACTTAACAATATAAATTATTAAATATTACATTATCAGGTAATAACATAATAAATTAATTAATTTCAATGAAATTACTTCTCACCCTATTCCTCTATAAACCCACAACCCGCTACAGACTTAAATTACGCAAAAAATATTTAACATATAATTATTAATTCTAAATAATGCTAAAAATATGTATTATAATTAAATTACTTCCCACCCTATATCCCTATAAACCCACAACCCGCTATGGAATTAAATTACACAAAAATGAATTAACATAAAATTCATTACTTTTACAAAATTCAAACATACATTACAAAGAGAATACAAACTTTTAACACATATACTAGCACTTAAAACACACAAAAAATATTGATATTACTAACTTCAATATTGTGGAAATTGATATTTCTACCTGCATTTCGATATTCTGCACCACTATATTTTTGCAATTCGATATTCTGCCCATTCTATATAAAAAACTAAATATTCTGTCCAGTCAATATTATTTTTTCGATATTATGACTAGTTACCGTGACATTTCAAGTATGCAGAATTAACAAGAAATATGAGACAGGCAGCAGATGAGGAGTATGGTAACATAGTACCATCAGGATAGTTGACATTAGGATAGGTGTAGACAAAGCTAAGATGTTGCTTGATAGCTGCACTTAAGGTACTCTTTTCCCACACAAAAAGTCAGCTGCAACTGTAATGCAGTAGCTCCTTAAAACTTGCATGCAAATTGTGGTGCCGATTCCGATCCGTTACAAATATTCCCCGTACGAATCGTATCCGGATTTTTTTACGTACGAATCGTACAAGTCGCATACAAACTGGCAAGTCCGATTCGTATGTTAAAAAATCCATACGAATCGCATTGGGAAAATTCCCCAACACGTCCTCGGGTCGGAAAAAGTATCCGACACGTCCCCGGACAGTTTTACATACGAATCGGGAAACTGAAGTCCGAGCGCGCAAGTACGATCCGTCCCGTCCGTCCGAATGCACAACCGTATGGAAAAAACACCGTACGGTGCGAACTTCCATAGCAACTATGGAGACGTCCAAATATGTGCCCGCATACATGCCGAACACCCCCCCAGCACCCCCCCCATGTACGCGCCGTACCCCAGCACCCCCCCATGTCCGTGCCGTACCCCTACCCCCCCCCTAGGTACGGAGCGTACCAATACCCCCGTAGGCATGGAGCGCACCCCCACCCCGTAGGTACAGAGCATACCCCCACCCCGTAGGTACGGAGCCTACCCCCACCCCGTAGGTACGGAGCGTACCCCCACCCCGTAGGTACAGAGCGTACCACCACCCCCGTAGGTACGCTGTGGACCCCCGCACCGTACATACGGGGGTGGGGGTACGCTCCGTACCTACAGGGTGGGGGTACGCTCCGTAACTATGGGGGTGGTGGTACGCTCCGTACCTAGGGGGGGTGGGGGTATACTCCGTACCTACGGGGTGGGGGTACGCTCCGTACCTACGGGGTGGGGGTACGCTCTGTGCCTACGGGGGTGGTGGTACGCTCTGTACCTAGGGGGGGTGGGGGTACGGCGCGGACATGTGGGGGTGCCGGGGTACGGCGTGTACATATGGGGGCTGGGGGTACTGCACGTACATACGGGGGGTGGGGGTATGTGCTGGGGGACGGTGCCTACATACGGGGGCCGGGGGTACGCACCGTACCCACAGCACCCCGTACGAATGTGCCGTATCCCCAGCCCCCCATGTACGCGCCGTACCCTCGGTTCACGTATGTACGGCATGTACCCCCAGGCCCCTACACCCTGCCCGTGCCTGTACGCACCCTACCCGAGGCCCCTACACCAGCACCCTCACCCAGCCTTGCGCATGTACGAGTCATACCAAGCCATAGCAAATGTGAGCACTGTACAACAACATGGCCGATGTACGCACCTCACTGACGCAAAAAACACACGTACTGAACCAGGACACTGCAAAACACCACAAGGAGAGTCAATTCGAATCGCACAACACCACAAAACACGTCCAACAAGCCCAAATACATCCAATACACTGACCTGCAACAGCCAAACAGGTAAACAGAGGCCCAAAACACAACCACTCCTTATAACACACCCACCCAAAGTTCAAACACAGCCACACCCATAAATGGACCAATAAAAAGGGCCCACACACACAAACCATGAGCCTTTGCAACAGACCCACTGCTGCCAAACCCCACAGACAACCCACAGCACCATACTTGAACCTTTACTACACCTTACACTTGCACACTTTCACACAACCACCTTTACAAACACCCCCTCATCACATTCACACATACACCTTCACAACCACACACACACACACACAACCATCCACACCCACACCCCACACCATGCCCACAGACAGGAATCTAAAGTTCACAACAGCGGAGCTGGAGATCCTTGTCAACGAAATCATCAGAGTCGAGCCACAGCTCTTTGGAACATTGGTCAGACAGACCAGCATATCCGAAAAATCAGCCATGTGGCAGAGGATCGTCAACAGGGTGAATGCTGTTGCGTCTATCAGAAGGACCAGGCATGAATGCCAAGCCAGGTGGTACGATCTGCGGAGGATGGTCCGCCGCAAAATGACAGACGAATACAACCAGGGGAACATCACTGGAGGTGGCCCGCCCCGCAGACCGGTACACTACCATCCCTGGGAGGAGAAGGTGATATGCACGCTGCCGCCGGTGGGAGTACACGGAGTAGAAGGAGTCACCGAGCCTGGTGAGTACACAAATAACTCACCTCACATGGGGGGAACCGCATCAACAACCCAACTCACAATAATGCACGCAACTACCCCAAAGCCAACACCGGACACAACCACACTCCAAAAACATGCACATGCCACTAGCGGCTCCATGCCCCATGCACCAAGCAAGGCCATGCCAAGTCACAGGCCACACAAAACACCAACACAAGACAGGATGTCCGTGATGTCGGGAGGGGGGGCCTCCAAAATCACATTGTGCAACTCAGAAGCAGACACCAATGCCCTCAGCCCATATGGCTTAGGGCACAGCTATACAAACAGAGTGTCCCGACACTGTACTGTGTCACCTGCAAATGGCGGCCACGTTGCAGGATGACATGGGTATGAAGGCCCAATTTGCACATAACAGCAGCTAATGAAGACGCATCACTGTGAAAGAGTGCAGCGCAGACTTTCAGACACTCTGCCGAATGGGGTCCGGGAGATTCTAAACAAAGCCACATGAACAAGCCAATGGCCTTTGAAAGACCTGCAAAGTGTGTGTGCCCAGGAAGCTGGGCTGAGGTGACAGAGGGTGACAGACAGAGGGAGGGAGAGGGAGAGAGAGGGAGGGAGACAGAGGGTGACAGAGGGAGACAGACAGAGGGAGGGAGAGGGAGAGAGAGGGAGGGAGACAGAGGGCGACAGAGGGAGACAGACAGAGGGAGGGAGAGGGAGGGAGAGGGAGAGAGAGGGAGGGAGACAGAGGGCGACAGAGGGAGACAGACAGAGGGAGGGAGAGGGAGAGAGAGGGAGGGAGACAGAGGGCGACAGAGGGAGACAGAGGGTGGGAGAGGGAGAGAGAGGGAGGGAGACAGAGGGCGACAGAGGGTGATAGACAGATGGAGGGAGAGGTAGAGAGAGGGAGGGAGACAGAGGGCGACAGAGGGAGGGAGAGGGAGAGAGAGGGAGGGAGACAGAGGGCAACAGAGGGCGACAGACAGAGGGAGGGAGAGGGAGAGAGAGGGAGGGAGACAGAGGGTGACAGACAGAGGGAGGGAGAGGGAGAGAGAGGGAGGGAGACAGAGGGCGACAGAGGGAGACAGACAGAGGGAGGAGGGTGACAGAGGGAGGGAGAGAGGGAGACAGAGGGAGACAAAATCACCCTTGTGTGGTGTGGGCATGTCTGCTCATCAGCAGGTGGACAGTGTGCATGTTGACAAGGTCTGGTAGTGCGTGAAACACCCCTCATTCGTTTGGAAAGCACTGGGCCATGTGCCAAACTGTGCACGAGTCGATCCTTGCTGCAGGAACAAACCTAACCTCACACCCAGTATACCCACTCACTGTGTTTGTTAGAACCCAGTCACAAATGCATAAGTTACCTACCTGCATTCTCCAATAGACATGACAAAGGAATATTTGGCCACGTACAGTGCAACACGTAAGTTGGTTCTGCAGCGCTCGCTACGCACGCTTGCTACACTGCTCACTACGTTCAAAACTGATGCAACAACAAAGAGTGTGTCACACATAGGAAAAGTGTTGACAGCTGTGGCCAAGGGACATACCCATGCACCATGCACAATGCGCAGGGACTTGCCAAGTACAGACAAGGTAGATGACACTTGGCCCTGCTGTAGACAGCACAAGGCAAACCTGTGACCACTGCACACTCAAACACCAACTCCACATGCCACCTACCTACCACAGGAACTCACATTCACTGTCATGCCAGCAGGCACCATGAGGGGATAGACACATCACCTGGTAGACCCAATGACAAATCACACCACACCCAACAGCATGCCCGGTCACACCCCCCCCTTACACAGCACACACCCCAGGGGCAGCCAACACAAATTGGCACTCCCACAATGGATATGTGACACAACAAGACCAATCCATATCCCAACACTCATCAGACAGGCCAAATAACCAGGAGTACATATCAATCTGTCCCCCGCAGCATACCCATCCACAAGTGCACTGTGAGAGGAATGCTAGACATATCCAACTACCCAGAGGAACTGTGCCAACTTGAATATGTATGAAACATGGATGACGCATGTAACACCATTGACATTGTCTCTCTCTTACACACAGGGCAACGTCGTTGATCTCCCCCCAACACTGGGAGGGAAGAATCACAGGACCAGGCTCGGTGTCGACTCTCACCACACCGCGGATGACCCCGACCAACCTGGCCCCTCTGGTGCCCAAGCACCTGCAGCACCTGCGTCAGTTACAACTGTGCCAACCACCACCCCCATTCCTGCCACATCCCAGGATACACACAGGAGCCCTGCTTGCACACCATGCAGCCAGTCTGACCAGGAGGGACAAGGTACCCCGGGCACCCAGGAGGAGGCAGGCGACCCCGCAAATGCCATCCCTCAGGGGTCCCGGAGACCCGATGTGCCCACAACGGCAGGCCAGGCTCAAGTGGGCAGGGGTGGTGGGAGTGGAGGACGGCGGAGGCGTGAACCTGACCAGTCAGCTGAGGAACTGGTTATGTCACACATCCGCAACATCCTGGACACATACCGGCGTGACACCAGGGGCATCAGCCAGGCCGTGGAGGCCCTCAATCAGATTAAGAACGTGCAGGCCGAGCAATATGCCAGTCAACAGCAACACCAAGGACGGATGGAGGCAAGACTGGCTGAGCTCGTGGCGGTGCAAACGGACATGAACCGTGTACTCCGTCGGATTGCCGAAAACATGGGCAACCTTCCTTGTGCCACCAGGCGTAGATCACCACCAGCCACAGGGAGGGATCAGGAGGAGGAGGATTCGTCCGACGGAGCATCCCAGACATCGTCACGGCCTGCTTCTGAGGGTCCCCGGAGGAAGGTGGGTCGTCCACACAAAAGACTGTGAGAGTCAGCGGACCATCACCATCTCCCAGGTCACCTGGCCTGGCACCTGGCCCTCTGGCGCAACAGCAGCACCTCATCCAATGACATTCTCTGCCACATGGACTTGCTGGTCACTGTCTGACCAATGTTGACAGAGACTGTGGCATGGACTCTGACGAATTCCATTGGCAAGGATCCCAACTCCCTCTGTAAACTTTGGATTACAGACACCCGGCGAGCACCACTTCACATCCCCCCAAACACGTACCCCACCACTAATAAAAATCTTACAAACCATGAGATGATGCCATCATTTAGCATTATTCCATTACATGTGTGTTTTGGAAAGTCAAACCATGCCTGAGTTTTTAAGTAACTCCAACCATGCATACCCTGGGGTCAGAGTCTGGCACAGGACACACATGGGTCACAATGTATCATCCAATACAGACATGGAGCACCATACTCACCCGTGATGGGCCCAACCAGCTGAGGGGGTGCCTGCACAACTGTGCGGACAGACCTATTTCGAAGAGCAACAGTCATGCACAGAGGTCAGGGATCATGTGGAGTGTCCTGGGGTGGGAGTCCCAGGTATGTGTAGCCAGGTGGGAGAACTATGTCCTGCAAGCAGGAGTCAGGTGGATGTGGAGAATGGTGGCCAGGCCAAGGTTGGATACATGGAGATGGCACAATGGGGTCTTGGATGACAGTGCCACAAGGTTGTGTTGGGGGCGTGGTCGTGGGCTGCATCCTGAGTGTGGGCGTGGATTGTGAAGGTCATTGTGCAGCTGACAGTGATCCATTGCAGCTATCTCTGTTGGACGGTGATGTGGCTGGGTCGCCGGATGTTGAAGCAGAGGTGTGCAGATGCACCCTGGATGTGGACAAGTCTCATGGGAGTTGTAACGTACTTCTCCCTAGAGTGCAGGGTAGGATTAGACACGGATGTTGAAGTTGACCTGGGGGATGTTCTGTCTTGCCTTGAGGTGGATTGAACTGTGGATCTTGTGCATAATGCAGATTGTGCTGAAGCCTGAGGTACAGATGCTGGTGATCAGCATAGCACATGTGAGCAAGCATTCCTTGATGCACACCAGCTCGTGTGCGTGGACACTGTGTGCCTGTGCAGGGCCCATGCGGGTGGGACACAAGCAGTTGACCTAGCTGTAAGGGGACAATCCACCGATGAACACCTCAGTCGTGTAGAAGTCCAGCATCAGGTGGCCAACGTGCAGCCATCTGCCAATGGATACCATGCATTATTCAATATGAGAACTGGCAAGGACTGCGTCTTTGGGGAGGGTGAGGAGCACCTGCCTGTCAATGGGACACCAGATGATGATGAGATGTAGTGCGCATGTCATGGTGTAGAGGGGGATCCTGGACACATTGTAGACTGACACGCTGAGACATGATACCTGTGCCATGTGTCCCACAACAACACCATACTACATGCAGAGGCCTGGAGTACCACTCACATGGCCATGTTGGGGTGCAGAGCCGGTGGGGAGTAGGAGGGACATGACCTGGTTGGTGTGACAGGGCCTGGAAGGCATGCCAGCGCTGTGTAGGCAGTTGGAGTTGCCCACTCATTATGCAAAGGTGTTGTGTGGGCAATGAGTGCATGCCTGAGTGCATGCAACAGATGTATTGGATGGACATTGCTTGGTGGGTGGCCTCAACATCATGGTGTAGCGTGATGTGGCACATGCAAGGACATAAGGCACGTGTAATGTGCACGTAGCATGTGCAGACAGTCCAGCCTTTCCCACCGCAACTGTGTCACACACAAGCAGATTACCCCAAAATGAATGGGTGGAGGGAGGAAGGGGGGTGCGTCTTAGAGGCGTGTGTGAGGGCAAATATAGAAACTCTGTGTGCCCTTGCTGCAGGGCCTGCAGCAGCAGGTGCCATGTCCTGAAAACCATGCCACAAGTTGCACACTAACACAAGCATGTCAGAAAGGACTACTGCAAAAGGTGTATGAGAAGGGAGGAGTGTCTGGTTCAACATGGCACACACACAGACAATGGATGCACATGCAGCAAAGTGGCCGTTGTGGGGACTGAGATGCCAAAATACCTACACAGCCATGTATATCATGCGCAATACATATCATAATCCCTGACAAACAGCTTGCATCTTGCTACTCTACACATGGACTCATATGCACAATCTGTGACAACTATGCCAGACATGCCGCATGCACAGTGGCAAGAGACCTGCATTGACAGAGATGAGGCACCTTGGAGGCTGAGGGACACCTTTATTAGTCATGTTTGCCGGAAGGCAAATTCATCTATATTAACAGATGCACAGGTCATGTGGATGAACATGTGGAACCTACACTGGCACACCCCTTTGCACCACAGATGCAGGAAACCCATAGAACTGGCACACAAGTGACGGGTTTGAGGCAAACACCCCGTGCTGTTCACGGAGAGGCTGCAATTCACCATTGAGCCACTAATGGGGATGCCCCACATTATGTCAACCCGGTGCATCCCGTATCTTTTCAAGGGCAGTGTTACACACTTTGATGCCTTCATCACAATCCACAATCACATTACAGATGACTGTCACCAAGTGTGACTATCAATTCAGGTGAATCCAGCTCCATGTCATGTGACCCATGGTGATTCTACATGTATGCTAAGTAACCAAACATGGACAGGAGCAGTACACACACATTCCAAACAAATAGCACACCCAAAAAGCCGTGGTGCATCCCTTACCCTAAGGTGATTTTTCGACATGTCCGTGCATGTTACGCTGATACAGCACACGTTGCTCTATTCATGAGGAATAGCAGGAGAACAACAATGCCACCAGCAGACAGCATGCGCAAATACCTTGGGATGAGAGACACACAAGAAGTGAGCCAAAAGAAGCATATCCGCATGCATGGGCATGTACTCGACACGTATAAGGTTGTCAACATGCTAGGTGAAAATAGTGTCTCAGGTAAGACATACTGTTATTACACCATCACTCGAGTGACACATCCAAACACACCTCTGACTCACTTGCCATACATGCAGATGGACCCACACATTGCAACACATGCCACACAAGGCTCAATGCGTGCACACTCAGACACTGCAACTCACCACTAAGCAAAGAAGTTGCGTATGAGCCGACTCCGGATGTCCTCTTCCTCCTCCTCCTCAACATCACTTGCCTCGTCACCAAGCCCCTCGTCCTCCACGGGTGGATGTTCCTGCTCATCCGGATCCAGGATGAGTGGCACAGCTTTCTCCACTGCCATGTTGTGCAGCATGCAGCACACGAGGAAGATTTTGCAGACCTTCACCGGTGCATATGGGAGTGCGCCGCCGGTCTTGTGGAGGCACCGGAATCGGCTCTTCAGGAGGCCAAACGTCCTCTCTATCACTCGCCTGGTCTGCCCATGGGCATTGTTGTACCGGTGATCGGCAGCCGTTCTGGGGTTGCGGAGAGGCGTGATCAGCCATGGCATGTTGGGATAGCCAGAGTCCCCTACATGGAAACATCATGGACAGAAGTGGGTCAGGAAAAGCAGTAAGACAGAAAGATGACGCTAAATACAGGAGTAACAGAGTATACCCACCAACAAGACATGCTCGTTCGTTGCGCAGCTGCAGCATCATTTCAGGCACCCTGCTACGTCTCATGATGTAGGCATCGTGTGCTGATCCTGGAAAACGAGCACAGACATGGGAAATCACCATGTTAGCAAGACACACCACAAGGGCATTAATGGAGTGGTAATGTTTCCTGTTTCTATAGGTTACCTCCTGTGCCTGTGGTGGTACCAAAGCCACATGTGTCCCATCAATAGACCCAATGACATGGGGCATCCCTCCCAGGGCATAGAAGTCACCCTTGACACCTGTCAGCTGCTCAGGAGTTGGGAAATGAATGAACTCATCCAGGTGTAGCAACATGGCCTCTAAAAAATCATGCAGGACACGGCTGAATATGGTCTGGGACATGCCACCAACATGAGCTATGGTCTCTTGAAACGTACCCGTGGCAAAGAAATGTAGGGCTGCCATCACCTTCATCTTGGGTGTCAGTGCAGTAGGATACCTGTGTAGCGGTTGGAGGTGTGGTGCCAGCCTTGCTGTCAAGTTCAGAATCAACCGTTGGGTGAAGCGGTAGCGGTGTATACAGTCACGTTCCCTCAGGGCAGCCAAGTCTGGGATTAGTCGGGGGAGAGGCGGAGCCCTGCAGTAATTTGGAAGGGACAAAGAAGAGTGAGTACAGTACAACAACACTGTCAATGTACTGAGCACATGTTGAACAGCCAATACACATATGTTACATGCAGAGTCAGGTCTGTGCAATATATCCTGGACACGTATGCCAGGCAGGTGACACTCCTACGAAGAGCCAGCTACAAACGTGGATTCACAAGCTCAACATGACATGGCATGAAACTAGCTGTGGGCCAGTGTAAGTGAACAGGCAGACATCCACATGTGTGCAGAAGAAGGATGTTTATCATACAGACAGGTTGCGGAACACTAAAGGCACAGGTCACATGTCCCTGAAAAAAGGACAGACCACACACCTTGCCATGAAGGGGTACATGTCAAAACCGATCACACATACATTGATACTACGCAGATATGTCCTTGTCTCGCAAGTCCATGTTCGATGCATATATACACACGTTACATCTGATTCCACATGTGTCCTGGTGTGCATAATAGTGTGCCATGCCCATCCACACACATGCACATGTTGGATGCAGCAACTGCATATGCATTTGACGGAACACCAACAGCAAGCTTATGGGAACACATGACACACACATGACATACTCACATCGTGCAACCCCAGTAGTCACATGTCAGGTGTCATTATCCGTGTACCTGGCAGCAGGGGACAGTTGCGGGTGTTAGCGACTGTGCCATGCCAGTAACGCAGTGCTCAACAAGTCTGTACTACATGCACACATGTCAAAGGTGTGAAGGGGATGTGTGGCACATAGTGCACCTTGACACATGACATGTGTACACAGCTCATCACACATCTATTGGGTTCAAACATGAGGAGATTTGTGCCACATCACAGCCTGACACACCTAGGCCCAAGACATGTAGGACTGCACTGACAATGACTTGGTTGTGTCGCCGTACGCGTATGCCATAGGGATACGGTCCGTACACGCGTGTGTAGGGGCCGTATCACTATGGTTGTGTAACCATACGCGTAAGCCATAGGGATACGGTCCGTACACGCGTGTGTAGGGGCCGTATCACTATGGTTGTGTCGCCGTAGGCGTACGCCATAGAGATACGGTCCGTACAGGCATCTATAGGGTCCGTACCACTATGGTTGTGTCGCCGTAGGCGCACGCCATAGTGACACGGTCCGTACACGCGTGTACGGACCGTATCCCTATGACGTACGCGTACGGTGACACAACCATAGTGATACGGCCCCCACACACGCGTGTAAGGACCGTATCCCTATGGCGTACACGTACGGCGACACAACCATAGTGATACGGCCCCCACACACGTGTGTACGGACCGTATCCCTATGGCGTACGCGTACGGCGACACAACCATAGTGATACGGCCCCTACACACGCATGTACGGACCGTATCCCTATGGCGTACGCGTACGGCAACACAACCATGGTGATACGGACCCTACAGACGCCTGTACGGACCGTATCACTGGAGTAGTGGTGCCCTAGGGGTGTGGAACGCTCCGTATCTGTGTGTGTATAGTGAAATTACATAGGGGACACATGAGGGACAATTATAAGGGCCTAAATGCATGCTGGTTGTCATGGAGACCCAGTTTCAAGTTCAAATTTTTTCATCAGGTGGCCAGCAGAAGTCGGTTGGAGACAATATACAAAGTTGCAAAGTGGTTGTTGACTTGACATCATGCCCATTTTTTAAAAGATGCAAAGGCACCCACTGGGGTAGGTTTAAAGGGGTTGGAGGAAACGTAGGATGCAAATGAGATTGACCAATCACTCTGTACTCCTGTAAATGAAACTGGCCAGCAAGGCAAACATAAGGCAGCCAGGCCCCATGAGAGAGCACTTGCCTGCACAACCTTTCATTCCACACCACTGCTGCTGCTCGTGATTCCTCTGGCACCATGTCCAGGTCTGTGGAGAGGGCACAGCCATTCACCCAGGAGAAGAACCAGGCCCTGCTAGATGTGATCCTCCCACAGTACCCTTGCCTGTATGGGAGACCAGGGGAGCAGGTGAATGCTGGCTCCATTAGCTTAGACTGTGCCCCTTTTTTGTGACTGTCACTTTTGGCATTGTGTCCAGGTGTGACAGACATGCAATGTTCTTTGGAGTGGGTCCCAGGGGGGGAATGCCTCATGTCTCCCATGCAGAGCATGCTGTAGTGCACGTCTGCACTCCTCACTTGCATAGTGCTTACTGTGACAATCACTGCATGGCGCATGCCACATTCAGCCTGGCTAATCCTCATGGGAATGATGTTTCTACAGTCCTGCTGTAATTCGGTGGTCCCCCCAGTGTCACAGGTGACTGTACCCACAGATGTGTGTGAGTTGAGTGTACCTGTGGTGAGAGTGTCCAAATGATGTGTTCATCCCCTGGACATTGGTGTGTGTGTAAGTCCCCTGTCATGTGGGTGAGTGTCTATGTGGAGTGTTGCACCCCAGCTGCATGATGGATGCATATACCCTACCCATCAGATGTGTGGAGGGAGCAGTGCTGTATGTCTGACGTGCTGAGTCTGCCCCACACCTGTGACACACCCCAGTCAGGTGGCACATGTGCAGAGTGATGTTTGTACCCACAGTTGCCAATGGCAGGTGATTGTCCTGTGCCTGTGTGTGTCTGTGTACCCTGCTGAGGTTGCGTCAGTGGCCTGGGGCATGTGACTGCTTTGAGGTGCTGTACATAATCGTGGTGTAGCTTGTGATGCACAGTGTGAGCCGGGATCAGTGATTGTGTTGCACCCCTCATTCCACCTGTGTACTTTCAATGCCACGAAGTGCAGTTGGCCGTCCCCAGACGATGATGTCCCTATGACAAAGGTGCAATGAGTTTGCTGCATACTATGCCCTGTTCAAACCAGCCAAATTGTTCAAATGTGTGTCTCTGTGACATGGAGCAGGTGTATTGATGTTGTCTCACTTTGTCATCCTCATAGGTAGGCGTCTATGCCAAGGGGGAGATCTGGAAGCAAGCCGTCAGTGCCGTGAGGTTGGTGGAGGGTCGGAGGCGGCGCCTGACCCAGGTGAGGAAACGCTGGCAGGATATCCGGTGCTGGACCAGGAGGATCGCCCGGGTCCTGCTGGGGGACTCACCAGAGAGCCATAAGAACCGTGGGCACCGGCGTCTGACCCACCAGATGAAGCGTGTCCTGGCGGTGGTCTTCCCTGACTTTGATAGGCGCTTAGCGGAGAAGCAGCAGCAGGAAGGGGGTAGGTACATGTGTGTTTGTTGTGTGTCACCAGCTTTTGGAAGTGCGCAGTTGCATGGATACACTGCCAGGGTTCATATGTGCAGTACATATCCTGTTCCCCCAAGTCAACCGGTGCTGTTATTCCTCCCTTCCCCTCCTTGACATGTGTTCCCTGGTCTGTGTGTAGTCACTCTTGCACAAGGTTATCTAGGCTGCCAGTTAATCCAAGTGCCCAATGCTTGCAGCATCATGTGTGGGGGTGGTGTGTAACATGTGTTGGGACCTTGCCTGTGCCCTGGCCAGTTCAGTCAATGTGGGGTCCATGTTAGTTGGCACTGATGCTGAGTCCCGACATAGGAGTGTGTCTGAAAAGTGTACTGCCTTACAGCATGCATGACCAATGTTGTGCCCTCAGACATGATGTGCATGAGTGTGAGATATGCATAGTGCAGGGACGTTTGCTTCTGTTGCAGTCATATCCATCCAGGACCATGGAGGAGTGTGGCCACTACAGTCCCCTGGGGCACCTTTTCCTAGGTATCATGTGTGTCATCCAACAATGTGGACATTCTCTGTGTCTTCAGCATAGGTTGGGCTCTGTGGCATTGTACCCTGGCCTCATTTGTATTTACGTTAAGTGTGCTACATGTGTTCACTGTGCAGGGTGACCCAATTTGGCTTGTGCATACTCACAGTGGCCGGTGCCTGTGTGTTTTGGTACAACTATCTGATGATGGTTGTTTGTCAATTATATGTGTGGACAGGCGCACAAGGGTTAGTTTGTGTACATTCAGGATTCATTGAAGGGCATTTTAGTAATCCCCGAATAAGAGGTGTAAGTACTTCCTCTGTGTCACTCACATTGTCTCAGGTAGGGGGGGGTTTGTGCGGGCAAGGCCTACATGTCCAAACCGTATGTGTCCTTGCCAGGTCTGGCCTGTGTGTGATGATTGAACATACACTCAACATGCAGTGAGCCAGTCATGTTGGGCAGGGTTTAATGTATTTGCTAAGCAGCATGTGCCAAAAGTTAAAAGACATGGTTCCTGCTCATCCCTTTTTTGGCTACGGTGTGTGGTCCAGATGCAGTACTCGACTGTCCCCAGAGGCTAGCTCCTCTGTCTAATTTGATATCAAGTTATTTGCTGTTGTGTCATGCTCTCCATTGTTTCTCAGTGGCATGGTGGGTCAACCAACTATGTGGTGCAGGACCTACATATGTGCGTAGTATTGTAGATGTTTGTTAGAAAGGATAGACGGACCGGGAGGGTCGGCCGGGGTCAGGAGGAGAGGTCTCCGGGGAGAGCCGTCTCCAGCGATCGTACAGACAAGTAACTTCCCCCCCACAGACAGATACCACACACGGATAAGGTTCAGTGTTCTTTATAAGCACTTCTTAAGGTACGGTTGAATGGTACAAGGAGGTCTGGACTCCGGGGTCCCCTCGATTCAAGTCTCTCAAAGCAGGGTAAGGGGTAGCGGGACAGTCTGTCTACCAGTCGGGTAGGTTGGATGAGAGGATGATTAGCTCACAATCCTCGAGCTTAGTTGGTACGGCCGCGGCAGCGCCAGCAGGTCCCGGAAAGATGGTCGATGTACGGTCCGCGGCAGCGCCAGCAGGTCCCGGTGAGGATGGTCGTTACAACGGGCCGCGGCAGCGCCAGCAGGTCCCGACGAGGATGGATGTTGTAGAAGGCCGCGGCAGCGCCAGCAGGCAGGACGATGGTTCACAAGAGCGGGCTACGGCAGCGCCAGTAGTCCGTCAAGGCTGAGTTCTCTCGGTGTCTCTCGACTCCAGGATACAACTGCCTTCCTGCTCCGGAGTTGCCCCAGTTATAGGGCAGGCGCCCTTTGATGTCCGGACCCTCGCACTTGGAGGTCGGAGGGCCCGGGATGAAGGTGTCCAGACACCCAGCAGGGGGTGGAGCCAGTGCCTGGGGGGGCTGGAGGCGATCGGCACCTGGCGGGGGAAGAGCTCTTGACACTTCGTCCTCCTATTGACCTGCCAAGTGGTCCGCTCACCTCCCGGGTGGATGGTGGTGCCGGGATGTCGGGGCCGGCCAGGCCCGGGGTTAGGGTCGGGGCGAGGCCATGCGGCCTCGTGGTGCAGGGCCCAAGATGGCGGCTTGAACCGGCCGGGGGAGCCGGTGGGGCTGGGCCCCGTGATGAGTAGAGGTCCGAGGGCAGAAGATCCGTCGGGAGACGGGGTACAGGTGCTTTTCGTGGATTATGCCTGGTGGGCCGGAGCTCGGGCCCTGTCGTGCGGGGAGGGAGCAAGCCCTTCGTGTGGCCTGTCCAACATGCGTCCCCCCCAGCTGAAGGCGGGGAGAGTCACCCATCTCCTTGGGGACTCTCTTCGTCGAGGCGGAAAAAGCGGGACAGGCCATCCGCGTTGGCGTGGTCTTGGCCTGGTCGGTGCTCTACAGTGAAGTCCATTTCCTGCAGGGAAATGGACCAGCGCAAGAGTTTTGGGTTCTCCCCCCGCATCTGCATCAGCCACTGCAGGGGTCGATGGTCGGTCTGTACCCGGAAGTGGGTACCGAAGAGATAGGGCCGGAGCTTTTTGAGGGCCCACACCACTGCGAAGGCCTCCCTCTCGATGGTGCTCCAGCGCTGTTCTCGGGCCAGGAGACGTCGACTGATGAAGGCCACCGGCTGGTCATGACCTTCGGGGTTTAACTGAGAAAGGACGGCTCCGATGCCGTGGTCGGAGGCATCGGTCTGTACCACGAATTCCCGACCGTAATCGGGGGCCTGGAGCACAGGGGCGGTGCACAGGGCGGCCTTCAGCTTCTCGAAGGCCGCTTGACAATCGGGGGTCCAGTTAATCCGCTTCGGTTGGTTCTTGGACGTGAGACCCGTGAGGGGCCCCACGATGCTGCCGTAGTCCTTCACGAACCGCCGGTAGTAGCCGGTGAGCCCCAAGAAGGCTCGGACCTCGGTCTGGGTGACGGGGGGCTGCCAGGACTGGATGGCAGCAATCTTAAGTTGTAGCGGGGCCACCAGCCCGCTTCCCACTTGGTGCCCAAGGTAGGTCACAGACCCTTGGCCAATTTGGCACTTGCCGGCCTTAATTGTGAGGCCGGCCCGCTGGAGGGCCTGCAGGACCTCGTGGAGGTGACAGAGGTGGTCGGGCCAGTGGCGGCTGTATACAGCGATATCGTCCAGGTAGGCAGCGCTGAACTCTTCGAGCCCCGCCAAGACCTGGTTCACGAGGCGTTGAAACGTGGCGGGGGCATTCTTCATGCCGAAGGGCATGACCTTGAATTGGTAGTGGCCATCGGGGGTAGAGAAGGCTGACCGTTCCTGAGCCCTGGGTGTGAGGCCGATCTGCCAGTAGCCCGCTGTTAGGTCGAAGATACTGAGGTAGCGGGCGGCCCCCAGCCGGTCGATCAGCTCGTCTGCTCGGGGGATCGGATGAGCGTCGGTCCGGGTGACAGCGTTCAAGCCCCGGTAGTCGACGCAGAATCTCAGTTCAGGTGCGGTGCCGGGGGCAGCGGCTTTGGGGACCAATACAACCGGACTGGCCCAGGGACTGTCCGAGGGCTCGATGACCCCGATTGTGAGCATCTTGGCCACCTCCTCCTGTATGCAGGCCCGTACCCGATCTGGTACGCGGTAGGCCCGGTGTCGGACAGGGGGACTGTCCCCGGTGTCCACGTCGTGCAAACACCAAGGGGTGACCCCGGGGGTGAGGGAGAACAGGGTAGCGAACTGCAGCAGGAGGTTCCGGCAGCCCTGGCGTTGCTCCGAAGTGAGGGCGTCAGAGAGCCGGACCCCGTCCACGGAGCCGTCATTCTCCCGAGTCTTCAGAAGATCCGGGAGGGGTTCGGAGTCTTCCTCTGCCCCACTGTCCGTAGCCATCAGGAGGCTGAGTTCTGAGCGCACAAAGTGTGGTTTGAGTCGGTTGGTGTGGAGGACCCGAAGGGGGTTCCGGGAGGTCCCCAGGTCGATGAGGTAAGTGACGGGGCTTTTGCGCTCGACCACTTTGAAGGGCCCCGTCCACTTATCTTGCAAGGCACATGGTTCGGTGGGGGACATCACCCATACTTGTTGTCCAGGCTCGAACTCAACGGAGGAGGCATTGTGATCATACCACTTCTTCATGTCCTCCTGGCTGGCCTCGAGGTTCGCCTTGGCCATCTCTCTGAAGCGCCGGGTCTGGTTGCGTAGGGCCAGGAGGTATTTGAAGACGTCTGGAGGGGTCTTTAGGGGGGCCATCTCCCAACCTTCTTTTACTAGGCTGAGGGGCCCTCGCACAGGGTGCCCGTACAGGAGTTCGAAAGGGCTAAAACCGAGGGACTTCTGGGGAACTTCGCGGTAGGCGAAGAGGAGGCACGGGAGTAGTACATCCCACTGGCGACGGAGGGGCTCTTCCAATCCCCCAATCATCCCCTTGAGGGTGCGGTTAAAACGCTCCACTAGTCCGTTCCCTTGGGGGTGATAGGGGGTCGTGAATCTGTAGGTGACCCCGCATTGTTGCCAGAGGGACTTCATGTATTTGGATATAAAGTTCGTGCCTCGGTCGCTGACGACTTCTCGGGGGAAGCCTACCCGGGAGAAGATCCCCATTAGGGCCCGGCCAACCACCGGAGCTGTCACGGTCCGTAGGGGCACCGCCTCGGGGTAGCGGGTGGCATGGTCCACCAGTACTAAGATGAACCTGTGTCCTTGTGCCGTGCGGGGGTCCAGAGGCCCCACGATGTCTATCCCCACCCTCTCGAACGGGGTGGTGACCACCGGGAAGGGTTGCAGAGGGGCTTTCAGCTTCCGACCACTCTTCCCGCTGGCTTGGCATGTGGGGCAAGATCGGCAGTGGTTCAGGACGTCGTTCCTCATCCTCGGCCAGAAAAAGTGGGTCACTAGGCGGCTGTACGTTTTATCTTGGCCCAGGTGTCCAGCCAGGGGGACATCGTGGGCCAGGTTGAGCAGAAAGTCTCTGAAGCGGAGAGGTACCACCAGTACTCGACCGGCCCCCAGCTCGGCGATTCTTTGCTCGCTGTATAGCAGGTCGTTATCCCAGTAGACCCAGTGAGTTCCGGTGGAGTCCCCTGCGTTCTGGGCGCTGGCTTGTTGGCGGAGTCCCTCGAGGGAGGGACAGGTCTTTTGTTCCTGGCGGAACTGTGCTTAGGTGGGCCCCCCCTCTTGACGCCACTGAGCCAGGTCAGGAAGGTCCTGGGGTTGCGCGTCCCCTTCGGCCGTCGGGTCTGGGAGGCTGGCCTCGTCGTTGTCTTCTACTGGGGCGACTGGGGGCGGAGGTGCTGGCCACTCTGGTTCTTCTGATCGAGGGACGGCACGGGCGGCCATGGACCGGGTGGTTATGCAGGCCCAGTCCGGGAGGCTCAGCATCCCCAGGTGCTCTCTTCTCTCAACGGTGGCCCACGGGGAACTCTCGAGGTCATTCCCCAGGAGGCAGTCCACGGGGGCATCGTCCCGGACCGTCACCTTCAACAGGCCGGAGACCCCTCCCCATTCGAATGGAACGCAGGCCATTTGACACATACTTTCAGAGTTGTCTGCCGAGCGGACGGGGCAGAGAATGTTCGGCAGGATCTGCTCGGGCTTCACCAGGTGACAGCGGACGGCCGTCACACTGGCGCCTGTGTCACGCAAGGCCTCGGCTCGCTGTCCATTAATGGTCACCCACTGACCGTATTTCCTGGTGTTAGCGGGTAGGGGAGCCCGCGGGACCATGTCTCTTCCCCCTAAGCACGCCAGGACCATGGCGGCCGGTTCCCACTCTTGCTGGGCCGGCTCATACTCCTCTGGTTCCTCCAATGATCGCTCTTCCCCCAGGGCGGCGGCAGCTACCTGGCGGGGCTTGGGTGTTGGGTTCTGCGGGCAGCTCGGGTCATTGGCGTAGTGGCCGACTCGTTGGCATCGGTGGCACGTGACGTTGGCTCGGACCCCAGGACGCCACGGGGGGTTGCCCCGACCGGCCGGAGCCGGGGTGCTGGCCACGGGTGTTGCGGGCAAGGCGTCTCTCCCTCGCCCCTGGCCCCCTCCTCCTCCCCGAGGACGGTGCTGGCCTTGGTTGTTTCTGTTCTGTTTGTGTGGCCCCCTCTGGCCCACTCGGGTGCTTTCCCATCGGTCAGCTTCGGCGGCGAGCTGCCGGGGGTCAGTCAGCTTACTGTCGAGGAGGTGCTGCCTGAGCTCGACGAAGCAGTTGTTCGACAGGTGCTCCCATACCATCAGGTTAAAGAGTTGTTCGTAGGTGGTGACCTGGCTCCCCTTTATTCACCCCTCGAAGGCACGGCTGAAATAGTTCACGTATTCTACCCAAGTTGTACCTGGGATCCGGGTGCAATCTCTGAACCTCTGGCGGTACATCTCGGGTGTGAGGCCGTAGCGGGTGAGGAGGGCAGCCTTCATGTGGTCGTAGGACGACATTTGGTGATCTGGGAGCTGCAGTAGGGCATCGCGCCCCTCGTTGATAAACCTCCCCCAGAGTCCGGCTCCCCAATCACTCCGGTCGATCCGGTGGGAGGTCATGGCGATCTCGTAGGCTTTAAACCACTGTTGTATGTCGTCTTCTCGGACATACTCGCGGACAACATCCTTGGGGATGTGGACTTTTTTCTCGATCGGCCCCGGGGTGCGTGGTCGCTCAGGCACCCCCAGTTCTTTATTCTGTTTCCGAAGTTCTATTTCCGCCAGTTTGCGCTCGTGCTCGAGCGTTATTTTTTTTTCCTCCAGTCTCTCTGGAGGCGTGGGTTCGAATCCCACCGCTGCCACCAATGTTAGAAAGGATAGACGGACCGGGATGGTCGGCCGGGGTCAGGAGGAGAGGTCTCCGGGGAGAGCCGTCTCCAGCGATCGTACAGACAAGTAACTTCCCCCCCACAGACAGATACCACACACGGATAAGGTTCAGTGTTCTTTATAAGCACTTCTTAAGGTACGGTTGAATGGTACAAGGAGGTCTGGACTCCGGGGTCCCCTCGATTCAAGTCTCTCAAAGCAGGGTAAGGGGTAGCGGGACAGTCTGTCTACCAGTCGGGTAGGTTGGATGAGAGGATGATTAGCTCACAATCCTCGAGCTTAGTTGGTACGGGCCGCGGCAGCGCCAGCAGGTCCCGGAAAGATGGTCGATGTACGGTCCGCGGCAGCGCCAGCAGGTCCCGGTGAGGATGGTCGTTACAACGGGCCGCGGCAGCGCCAGCAGGTCCCGACGAGGATGGATGTTGTAGAAGGCCGCGGCAGCGCCAGCAGGCAGGACGATGGTTCACAAGAGCGGGCTACGGCAGCGCCAGTAGTCCATCAAGGCTGAGTTCTCTCGGTGTCTCTCGACTCCAGGATACAACTGCCTTCCTGCTCCGGAGTTGCCCCAGTTATAGGGCAGGCGCCCTTTGATGTCCGGACCCTCGCACTTGGAGGTCGGAGGGCCCGGGATGAAGGTGTCCAGACACCCAGCAGGGGGTGGAGCCAGCGCCTGGGGGGGCTGGAGGCGATCGGCACCTGGCGGGGGAAGAGCTCTTGACACTTCGTCCTCCTATTGACCTGCCAAGTGGTCCGCTCACCTCCCGGGTGGATGGTGGTGCCGGGATGTCGGGGCCGGCCAGGCCCGGGGTTAGGGTCGGGGCGAGGCCATGCGGCCTCGTGGTGCAGGGCCCAAGATGGCGGCTTGAACCGGCCGGGGGAGCCGGTGGGGCTGGGCCCCGTGATGAGTAGAGGTCCGAGGGCAGAAGATCCGTCGGGAGACGGGGTACAGGTGCTTTTCGTGGATTATGCCTGGTGGGCCGGAGCTCGGGCCCTGTCGTGCGGGGAGGGAGCAAGCCCTTCGTGTGGCCTGTCCAACAATGTTACTCATGTTGCTTTTCATGCTATGCACTGTGACCTATGTAGTTTTGACTCATGTGTCATATGTATACAGGTGTCTGATTATTTCCTGTCTCTTCACCTTGCCCACAGCATTGTCGGGGGAAACCGAGGGAGACACTGGCACGGACCTTGAGGAGGGATCCAGCAGCGGTGCCACCAGTGCTGGCGAGTCTGGCTCAGCGAGTGGCATGGAGGCGGAGGAGAGTGCGGCGGAGGACCTGTCCAGTCCCACCACCGACTATGACGCTGACGGGTCCGAGGCTGAGCTCCCAGAGGGGGTGGACGCTGCTCTCAGAGCTGAAAGCAGCACTCCATCTGTCGCCGCCCCCTCCATTCCCATCACGCGCCTCCCAGTTGCTCGGTCCCTTCCCTCCGTGCTAGGCACCAACAGGTCTCCTTCGGGCCAGGCACCGCACCCCCTGCCCCTGTCTCCCCTGCTGCCATCAATGCCTAGTCTGTGGACATTCTGCGGCAGTTGCAGGTTGGTCAGGCATCGATGCTTACTGTCCTCCATGGCCACACCACACTGCTAACACAGATGGTGTCGTACTTGGAGGGCATGTCAGCAGCGATGTCTGATCAACGGATGTTGCTGAAGTCCATAGACTCATCACTGACTGCTGCAGTGGATCTCCAGCAGCGCTCCGTCCCCCCCACCCCTGCCCCATCCACACTTCCCACTCCCATGCCTGTCCCACGCACACCCAGACGTCCCCATGCACGCACCCCACCAGTCACAGGCAGCACACCACCAGGGAAGGCCAAGCGCACTCCTCCAGTCATGCACACACAGGGGGAAGTAGGCACACCCACTGGGTCTGGGGGCAAACGGCAGGGACGCAGCCACAGTGGGAGTCCGCAGTCCTCTAGACCCACTTCCTCCAAAACCACTCCCCTTAGCTCCCCTGCCCAACAGTCGGACAAGGAGTCCTTCATGGCCAGTCTGTCCCTCAGCCCCAGTGTGACACCAGCCCGCAAGCGGTCGAGAGAGTCCCCAGGCAGGGGAGTTGAGTCCCCCCCCCGTCCACACCCTCCCCCAGTAGCGCTGCAACCCATCCCTCCGACCCCCCCCCCTCCTTGGGGCCTGTGGTTCATTCGGGTGCAGGGGAGACGCTGGGAGACCTTGCCACCGTATGCAGCGCCATCCTCACCCCCACCTTTGGTGCTGCCCCACCCCCTGTGGTGGAGTCGTCCTTCCCTGCACCCACAACACCTACCCTTGCCCCTCCTGTCCCTGCGGTGCCTGGTCCTTCCCCCCCCATGATGCCCCCTCTTCTGTGGATGAAATGGAACAGTGAACTGTGCAGGCAAGCTAGGGGAGACACGTCCCTAAGTGTCTCCCACCAGGACTTTTCACATGGCCTGGCCTATGGGCCCTCTATATTCTGGACATTCATTTAGCAAATATTATTTTCTGCTGATTAAAGCATTTTGTTTTTCTTTTGCACACTAATGCTTTCCTGGACTTGCTGTTGGTGGTGCTGCTCCATAATTTGGGGTGGTGATAATGTGTTAGGTGTCTGGGAAATGTTGTAGTGTGCTGCTCATGGGGTGGACCCTGGTATCTGTGTGCCATCACAAGGGCTATGCAAATAATCTTTGGTCATGTGTGCTCTTACTGTATGGTGATTTTGTACCAAGGTGTGTTCCTTCCTCTGTGGACCCTGACATCTTCCCTGCAGGCTGTTTCCCAATTGTTGTGCTGAGCTGTGCCTACATATCCTGGGTGTGTGACGGATCCCTTCAACTTTGGCCATGCATGCTCAGCAATGTCTCCACCTGCATCATTTGTGGCATCCTTGGTGGTCACTGTACTAGTGTATGGAGTATATTGACATGACTTCATGTGGACATGTTCCCTTTTACGCCCTATGCATGTGTGTACTCCCAGCCTCGCACACATGTGTTATGTGTTCTGCAGGGTCTTTGGTCACCTGACTGACAATTGTGGGCATTGTATCTGTGGGTACTCCACCCTTTTCCTTCCATGGGAGGCAACAACTTGTTGGCTGCCCCAGCACCTGTACATTCCTATCAGTCCTGGAATGTGCGTGACAGTGTGTGTTCCCTTTGGGTCTCTTAGTTTAGTAGGGTGGCACATGAGTATACAGTCTTGTTGCATGCTCTCATTGTGTGTATTGTGCTGCCAGCACCAGGGGTGGGTATGCATGTGTCATTTGTCATCACACCCACATGTGGTGTGTCATGCAGTGGGGGATGGACATCCACCCTCATGGGAGTGGGACACTGCTGTCAGTTATGTGTTGGCATGCCACTCTCAACATTGTCGCACTTTGTGTATGCCTTCATGCACCCATGGTGTTTTGCTAATTGTAGGATGGTGTACACACCACGATGTCTCTGTCCACTGCTGGGGGGACTCTGCACCCACCCCTCCTATGTCTGGGCACTGCTGGGAGGACTCTGCACCCACCCCTCCTATGTCTGGGCACTGCTGGGGGGACTCTGCACCCACCCCTCCTATGTCTGGGCACTGCTGGGAGGACTCTGCACCCTCCCCTCCTATGTCTGGGCACTGCTGGGAGGACTCTGCACCCACCCCTCCTATGTCTGGGCACTGCTGGGGGGACTCTGCACCCACCCCTCCTATGTCTGGGCACTGCTGGGAGTGATAGGCACTCACCCCTCCTATGTCTGGGCACTGCTGGGGGGACTCTGCACCCACCCCTCCTATGTCTGGGCACTGCTGGGAGTGATAGGCACCCACCCCTCCTATGTCTGAGCACTGCTGGGGGGACTCTGCACCCACCCCTCCTATGTCTGGGCACTGCTGGGAGTGATAGGCACCCACCCCTCCTATGTCTGGGCACTGCTGGGGGGACTCTGCACACACCCCTCCTATGTCTGGGCACTGCTGGGAGTGATAGGCACCCATCCCTCCTATGTCTGGGCACTGCTGGGAGTGATAGGCACCCACCCCTCCTATGTCTGGGCACTGCTGGGGGGACTCTGCACCCACCCCTCCTATGTCTGGGCACTGCTGGGAGTGATAGGCACCCACCCCTCCTATGTCTGGGCACTGCTGGGGGGACTCTGCACCCACCCCTCCTATGTCTGGGCACTGCTGGGAGGACTCTGCACCCACCCCTCCTATGTCTGGGCACTGCTGGGGGGACTCTGCACCCACCCCTCCTATGTCTGGGCACTGCTGGGAGGACTCTGCACCCTCCCCTCCTATGTCTGGGCACTGCTGGGAGGACTCTGCACCCACCCCTCCTATGTCTGGGCACTGCTGGGGGGACTCTGCACCCACCCCTCCTATGTCTGGGCACTGCTGGGAGTGATAGGCACTCACCCCTCCTATGTCTGGGCACTGCTGGGGGGACTCTGCACCCACCCCTCCTATGTCTGGGCACTGCTGGGAGTGATAGGCACCCACCCCTCCTATGTCTGAGCACTGCTGGGGGGACTCTGCACCCACCCCTCCTATGTCTGGGCACTGCTGGGAGTGATAGGCACCCACCCCTCCTATGTCTGGGCACTGCTGGGGGGACTCTGCACACACCCCTCCTATGTCTGGGCACTGCTGGGAGTGATAGGCACCCATCCCTCCTATGTCTGGGCACTGCTGGGAGTGATAGGCACCCACCCCTCCTATGTCTGGGCACTGCTGGGGGGACTCTGCACCCACCCCTCCTATGTCTGGGCACTGCTGGGAGTGATAGGCACCCACCCCTCCTATGTCTGGGCACTGCTGGGGGGACTCTGCACCCACCCCTCCTATGTCTGGGCACTGCTGGGAGGACTCTGCACCCACCCCTCCTATGTCTGGGCACTGCTGGGGGGACTCTGCACCCACCCCTCCTATGTCTGGGCACTGCTGGGAAGACTCTGCACCCACCCCTCCTATGTCTGGGCACTGCTGGGAGGACTCTGCACCCACCCCTCCTATGTCTGGGCACTGCTGGGGGGACTCTGCACCCACCCCTCCTATGTCTGGGCACTGCTGGGAGGACTCTGCACCCACCCCTCCTATGTCTGGGCACTGCTGGGGCTGATGGCCACACACCCCTATGTTTCTGTCCGCTGGTGTGGTACGAGCCGTACCCACGTCCTACGGCCTGTGTATGGGCCCTACCCCTAGGGCACCCCAACAATGGCGGGACGGCCCGTACCCATACCTTTTGGACGTGGGTACGGGTCGTACCCCCATTGTTGGGGTGCCGTAGAGGTACGACCCATACCCAGGCCTTTAGGACGTGGGTACGAGTCGTACCCCCATTGTTGGGGTGCCGTAGGGGTACGTACCGTACCCATGCCTTTAGGACGTGGGTATGGCCCGTACCACGCGTACCCCTACATCACCACTGTAATGGTGGTACGGGCCGTACCCATGCTCGGGGGGCCTGGGTACGGGCCGTGCCACCATTGTGGCGGTGACGTAGGGGTACGCGTGGTACGGGCCGTACCCACGCCCCGGGGGCGTGGGTACGGGCCGTACCACCATTGTTGGGGTGTCGTAGGGGTACGCACCGTACCCACACCTTAAGAGCGTGGGTACGGGTCGTACCACGCCCACCCCTATGTCACCCCAAGAATGGCGGTACGGCTCGTACCCATGCCTTTGGGACGTGGGTACGGGCCGTACCGCCATTGTTGGGGTGACGTAGGGGTGGGCGTGGTATGACCCGTACCCACGCTCTTAAGGCGTGGGTACGGTGCGTACCACAATTGTTGTGACGCCGGTTCACGTCCATGTTGACTTCCGTTGTGGCGGACGAAGGCCTTGGTGGAGACGCCCCCACCCCCGAAGTGACCAGGCCCTGGGGGTCAGGTATGTACAGGGCATGTGTGATTTTGGACTTGGGTGGGGGTTATGTTTCCTGCCCCTGCCCCCCCTTTGCCCCTGGGTGTTGTTCTGACCTTCTGCGGCGTCTGCGTCGGTTCCTGTACACCAGGTGGACTGCTATGAGGGCCGGGATGACACGTAGGTTGGGGTCCATGGCTGTCCGTCGCGTACAGGTGCTCCTTCTGCGCGTCGTCCTGATTTCCCGGCAGTTTTTGGCTGCCGTAAAATATTGTCCGTGCGGAGTGACGTCGGCACGAATCGTACTTGCTTGTTCGTGAAACGCTGCCTGACTCCGTCCGGACGTCACGTCCGCAGTGTCCCGGATCAGATTTGTATGTATTTTTTTGCCGGTCGGTGTTTTTTATGATTCATACGCAAATGGTGTTTGCGTACGAATTGTACTTGCATGTTTGTAAGGTATTTTTCCCGGGTACGAGTTGGACGGAGAAAACGCTCCGTCCGATGGTTCGTACCCGGGTTTTACCGGATCGGAATCGACACCTGTGTGTCTAATGTCAACATTAGATGAGTGTGTCCAATTTAATATGCAAATCCTTCCGTTAGCGAAGCAGGAGATCTTTCATCGTATCGGTATAGAAAAGATGGAGCAAAATAGCTTAAATATACCACTGTGTAAAAAATGCTTAAAGAAGCTTTAAGGACTGGAAAAATAACTTTGATGTACAGCTGGTTCAGAAAAGAAGTCTGTAGTAATTGGAGCACCATTTTGTGTAGCAATTTAAATGTCAAGGATGTCCAAGTTAATAGAGCTATGGGAAATGTGGCTGATCTTATTAGCTATCCTAGTAAAAACTGAGTTTGAGTCAGTTCTGGTGAAATATGACCACATGAAAGAGCGAAAACAAATATGTAGATGCAGTGTTAGATTCATATTAGTCAAGGATGTGTGCATGCATAGAGAGAACAATTTCTGCTGTATTTCGCTTATGATGTCACCATTCATAAATCACAAGGACTGAGTCTTGATTCAGCAATAGTAAATATAGGCCAAAATGTTTTATTGAGGGTATGGGTGGTGTTTCACTGTAACATGTTAGGTAATTTTCAGAGTTGTAGCTTGTAGATTTCGATGAGAACAGAGTAAATGCAGGCAACTCATGCGTTATAGAATGCAATTGCTTAAGATATTCGCACACTCCTCATCTGGGCATATTGCCCATAACTGAAAAATATGCAAGCTGTTGTAAGCATAGTTTTGATAAAACTTTGGAAGACAGGAAAGGCACAAAAGTTGGCAAGATGAATCAGGACCTGCAGAAAATGTTAAAAGATATGGTAGAGTCTCAATTTTCAAACTTGTCTGGAGAAAACAGTTACTGTATAATATCTTTCTATTTCAGTTATCTCAAATTACTGAGTAAATTGTGGAAAACAGGGACAAGCCTCCACGCAGAGCACTATCAACTTATGAGTGCAGTTCAAACTGATAGACATGGATCTCATTCAGCTAAAGGTATATGCGACGATGTCAACATCTGTACTAGTGAAACACAATTTACATTAAATTCCCAAAAGGATGCCCAGGAATTTCTTATGGTAGTGCTAGGTATTGCAGAAAATGAGTGTACTACAATCAATCAACTGTTTTGAACAATCTATTCTGAAGAATATGAATGTGTTAATTGCAAACAATTATCAAGAAGTGACATTGATTCAGAGCGACTTGTGTATCTAACTATACCAGAATGCAAATCAGTGTTGTTCTATAAATTACTGAGGAAAGCTGTGCAGTATAATTCATGTTCAGACTGTAGAGCAGAAGTAATATCAACTTGACATGTTATAGAGAGCAGCATATATGTCATCTTGATACTACACAGGTGTAGAATAGATAGTGCAAAGATACATACTGATATCATCAGCTTCAAAGCTGGTCAGGTATCAATATATAGGAAAACACACAACACTATTGGGGTCATTTTCCATGAGTAACAGAACATTAGATCAGGTCACTATAACGTGTGGTTAGAGTGAAGATCTGGATGGACTGAATACAACAATATTCAGACTGCATGGATTTTATCAAGATCACATCTCCTATTTCTTAACTAAAAGTCCTAGAAAATATAGAGTAGTCTGCTTTAGATTTACTTTTACAACAAGTGATATTCTAAGTGTTGTGGATCAATGTTCTCATGTTACCTTGCAAGGGTGATGACCCGTTTTGAGCTTTAATTTTTGGGGAGACAGCCTTCAATTAGTATTTAGTGTTCTTTTAGATTTGTACTTATAAAGTTATTTTACAAAAGTCAATGTTGTGGATGTATGCCATCATGTGGCCTTTCAAGGGTGAGCACACCTCTGCATCATCAGTTTCTTTTCACCAACATCTGAATTATACTTTAGCATTATTTTACAACACTATATATAGACTTGCTTAAGAAATGATCTCCTTCGTGGTGGTTAGAAATTTACTAAACTAATAGAAAAAACTATGTATTACAGATATTGATTTGCAGTATCTGTTGTTTTCAGCTTATAGAATGACATACAAAGTTATTAAGAGGTTTTTCAAATCAAAAAGATTCTTCTCGTAGTTCATGGTGACAAACAATTCTTTAAAATATTAGAAGTGCTAGGCATGTATTGGTTCTGATAAATTGTATACGAAACGACTTAGTGAAAGAGCACAATCTAAGAATAGCAACAATAGCTTAATTATTGTGAATAGGCAGATATGTTGACTATTAATATTATACTGTTTTAGAAAACTGCCCCCTTAGGTGACAAGACCCAACTATGGGCAACCTATGCCTTGTAAAGAGTACATCACTTTTTACTGAAGTCGTCGTATAGAATGCACTCCCTCCAGACAATCAAACCTTATTATTTAGCCAAACCTCTACTACAAACACTGTATTCCTTGTACAGAAGTATGCATGGAGAGCACACTCCCTGCAGACACTGAAGCCTCATTAGCTGGCAGAACTGCTATTGTGCACACCATTCGCCTCCAGACTCAAGAACCATTAGATGGCGAAGGCCTTACTATGCACAGGCTTTGTTGTTTAGACAGATCTTCACAGAGCGATTACTCACTCCAGAGACCCAAAGCCCATTAGGTGGTAATGCCCCTACTGTGCGTACTATTTATTTTGTAGAGGAGTGAATGATGAATGATGTAGAGCTGGCCATAATGACATATTGTCACAATGTAAAATATTAGTTTGAAAAACCTCATCGTGGTATTTACTTTTTTATGTGTTTTAGTAAAAAAGAGAAATTACTTTTCAAAACATATATACTGAAATTAGAGTGTTTGGACAAAATAGTGGATAAAAGAAATTGTAATACAAAAATATTGTGTCAGGAATATCAGGATATCAACAATATCATCAACAGGAATATCGTATTTAGGAATATCATTTTAAGTCTTATTTTTAATATTAATGTAAAAAAGTTCTATTTAGAAAAAATTGTTCTCTGTAATATTGTTTGTAAGTCTTATTTTGTATGTGATTTATTGTAGTTTGTTTGAAAATATATGTTTAATAACTAAATAAGACCTAAAACATGCTTCTAAGCAATGTATCTTTAGACCAAAGACCACAAAACTGAAAAAAGCAGAAGGAAGAAGAAACAATATTTTAGGGACATCCCTAAACAACAAAACTCAAGCAGAATAATGTTAGCCCAGTCTTTCCTGCTGCTGCCTTGTATAACAAAGTTACATGTTATTGGCCCCTTCAGGTAGAAATAAAAATGACTCTTTCACTCATCTTTTCCTTTCTTTGAATGGCACTTAGTTTGTGGTAGTGAAGGTGTTTTTTCAGTGTTTATAAGTTTACACTGGTGATGGCTGTTTTCCTTTCGGTGGGGTTTGATCAGTTATTATAGGTTTAATCCTAAAACCAGAAAGCCTAATTATAACTTGTTCCATCCAGGAACCAGGGGGAGCCAACAGTCAACGGCTATTAAAAGGCCAGCATTGGCAGCTACTCTCCCACCTGTCTCCCTCAGCGGGCCCAACCCCAGGCCACTGCAGGACGCCCACCTGCATGTAGGTTCTCCCATCGCTGCAGAGACCCGTCAGTAGTGTCAGCATCATGTGGAAAAGGATATGTAATTCCCTTGTCAGGCAACATGTTCAGCTGTGATTGGGGTTGAGGAGAGAAGGATCTGCTTCACATGGGTACCCCCACTTTTTACTGGTGTGTCATTGTTTTTTGACCTTAGTCTGGCTGTGGCCCTGCTAATCAGGACCCCAGCCTAGCTGCTTCCTCTCTAAAATGGTTTCCATGTACATTAGGTACATCGCTAATTGTATTCTGGAGTGCCTTATAAGTCCCTAGTATATGGTATACTATGTACCCAGGGCATAGGTACCTCAGAGGCATACCAGGGGCTGCAGCATGTATTATGCCACCCCTGGGAAGCAATCCAAAATGACACCACAGGTCTGCTACTGCAGCCTGGGTAAGGTGGTGCAAGCACCCCTTACTGTGGTATAGGCTACCTATATCACTACCATTGAACACACATATAAAACCTATAAGTCACTCCTATGGCAGGCCTTAACAATCCTGAAGGCAGAATGCTTGGTTTTGATGTGAAAAGGATGCCCCTGCATAAGCAGAGCCCCTCTGCAGCATTCAGAGTAACTCCTCTGATGCTGTTTGTGGTGCAGCCTGACCATATACTCTTAAGTGCATTATAACCTCGCATTAAATGCTAACTTTGGACTGGCTGCGCGGAAACATGTCGTATTTGGTGTCAAACACTTTGGAATACTACCCCCCCCCCCCACCAGTTCTGGCAGCGGGGGTAGCATTCCACCCTTCTAGAGGGAGAGACATGTCCACACTGGTCTACCCGGTAAAGACTTTCTAGAGCCCTGGCATCACAAAATGGATGCCACTGCCACAGAAACGGGTCTGGCCTCCTGCTGCTGACCGAAACTCCGGCATGGGAGGCCTGGACAATAGTTTCCTGTCAGGCAGATGTATATTGGGGCTGGGCGGGAGCACTCTCTGGTGCTTTGAAGTTCTGCACTGGGGTCACACTTGGTGTCCCTGTGCATAGTCCAGTTCAAACCGGTCGCAGGGGCTACCTGTCCCTGCTCTGGCACGAAACTGGACAAAGGAAATGGGTGTAACAACCCCTCTTTCCAAACCCTCCCATAGGTGGGTCCACAGAGTATGTCCAACCCCTATCTTAGTATAAGTATAGGAACCCAGTCTTGAGACTTTGGATTACCCTGGACTAAACTCTGTAACATAAATCCTGGACCTTCGATGTTCTATTTCGACTAGAAGACTGAAGAAATCTCCCTTGGGGTCAAGGAGTGACTCCCCTGCATGACAGGCACCAAAGAAGCAACTGTCTGGTCTGCAACTCTGAAGCTCCCACCGGACGTCGAAGACTTTGCATCACCAGAGGTGGATTTCCAGACTTCCCCGAGGCTACCCTGAGTCCACAGCAAATCTGAGGCCCGTGGCTATCGTGGCTGACGTGGAACCGTGACCCCTAGACACCGTGAACTTTTGCCAGTACATCATCTTCCTGGTCTTCCTCGAAGTTGTGCTTTGGGCTCCGAGTAGCACCAGCCTTGGGCACCTACAGCACCAAAGATCTCTGGCCTCCACTCCACGAGTGACACGTGGGCCAGTTACCAGTGTGACTGCTTGAGGCTCCTTCGCGATCGCTAGCCCGTTGGCTAGTGGGTCCCCACGAAGGCAATTCCTTTTCTGCTTGGGCTTTCCTGGTTGCTCCAGATGTGCCCTGACTTACCTTCACTGGGTGAGTCCCTCAGACCTTGCTGGTCTGCACCGACGTCCTTCTTCTATTTCCACTTGACTTGCCGTTGCCAAGACTTGTTGGGTCTATTCTGGTCGCCAATACCGCAGCACTCGACAGACTTTGTGAAACAGCTTGAATCCAGCTCCTGGTTGTCGTTGATGCCTCCTGGACCTCGTGGCTGAAGAGTCAAGACACCCATCAACTCGCCTGAAGCACCCGACATCTGTGGGCATTGGACTATCATGTCCCTGGTCACTGGTAAGTGACCCAGACTCTGTCCATCCTCGATCCAGGCTTGGATCTCTTCGGACACTTCTCCTCTTCACGGCAGCAGCACTTCTTTGCCAGCTTCTATTTAAAACGACACGGCGACCCGACACCAAAAGACACCTATGCACCCGGCTTCCCTGGGTGAGGTAACATGAGTACTCCAGTGCTTTCGTGGGTGTTGGCCCTAGACATCTCTAAGTCCAAAAGGGTTTGCTTGTAGTCATCCTCTAAGTGTCCTTAACTTGTAATTTTCCAACCGTGACTTTCACGCCTGTGTTCTAACACTGCGCGCTTCCTCCGTGGGTCCCCTACGTCACTACCTTGGGTGGTTCATTGGGGCCCAAGCGCTTCTAAAGGCTCTATGCCTTGTGTCTAGCTCAGTCGTGGTTCTTATACCACTTTATTGGTATATGGTTTGGTACGCCCCAAGGGCCCAAACGTGTATTTGTGCTTTTACTGTTGAATACTGGCTTGTAACTTAAGTACTTCGAACTCCAGCCCCATAAAGAGACTAGAGGGGTGTGTTTTATCTTAAATACATATATTTTTAATATATACCTGGTGTGGTTGTCCTTTCATTTGGTCATTCAAGGGATTAAAGACTGGTAAAACAAGCTGCTTTACATTCCTTCAAGACTTAGCCTGAAGGCTGCTCTCCATAGCTACCGCTATGGTATCGCTTTCAATAAAGGTTGTCTTTAACCTATCACCATAAGGGATTGTTGGACTGGTACAAGGTGCCCACTATAATTAGTGGACAGCATATACCAGGCCAACTTCTCACATTGGTGTGCAGCATGTGGGATTCCAGCTTGCTATTGTTTGACCAGATAATCTCGATTGAATTGATCAACTGAAAACCACTAAAGGTACCTTAGGTACATATAATATCAAGCTTAGTATACAGTAATTTCTACTGAACTTAGAATTGTGTGTCAAGGGCTTAGCACACCCTTTCCACAACTCAAGAGAGTTTAGTAGGCCACACTAGTGTAGGTAGTGCAATACACCACACCACATTAGTAATGTCTAATCAACCAGGAACCAGTGGGTCCCTGCCAGAAGCCAGTGGGCCTTTCCCCTATACGTATGAGGATCTCACCTTTGCTCAGATTAGGGCCTTATGTTCTATTAGGAAGCTGAAGGCAGGCAAAAGCCCAACCACTCAGCATCTCTTGGAGATACTCAGGCTGGATGATCTCTCAGGGCCTAGTGGACCTGAAGGGGAAGGCAGAGTGGGTGGGGCAGCATTTGAGGGTGGACCTAGGGAATAAAAGCCCCCTGGCCCAACCTCTGCTACTCACCAGACTGATGACAATGATCAGGATCTGGACAACCCAGCTCCACTGGATGAGGATGATGAGGAGGAGCACAATGCTCCCCTCTTTGTCTGTCCAGGAAGAGTTGAGAGTAGGGTTAGAAGGGATACATCTCTCTCAAGGGAGTGTGTCCAGTCTACCTCATCTGTAGGGACCTCTATTTCTTCTCACTGAGGGAGGGAAACCTCCCAGGAGAGGAGACAGAGACTGCTGAAATATGAGCAAGCTCAGCTTCACCTCAGAAAACAGCAGATGGCCCTAGATAAGGAAGCCCTAGAGCTCTACAGAGCTACTAAAAAGGAGGGACTAGAGTCCCTTGGTGGCAGCAACTTCCCTAGAGATAGGGAGAGGTATTATGACCATAGAAACCTAAGTAAGATTGTCCCACCCTACCAGAGTGGGGATGACATCCACAAATGGATAACTGCCTCGGAGAGGGCCTGCAAAGTACAGAGGGTCCCCCAAGGGCAGTGGGCAGCAATCTTATGGCTCTCCTTTGCAGACAAAGGTAGAGATAAGCTCCTCACTGTAAGAGAAGAGGATGCTGATGATTATCAGGTCTTGAAAAGTGCACTGATAGATGGGTTTGGCCTAACCACTGAACAATACAGGTTAAAGTTCAGGGATACCCAAAAGGCACAAAATCCAGACTGGGTGGACTTTGTTGACTGTTCTGCTAAGGCTCTGGAAGGTTGGTTATTGGGCAGTAAGGTGTGTGACTTCACAGGATTGTACAATCTGATAATGAGGGAGCAGAGTCTTAATAACTGTCAAAATCAGGTATTGTACCAGTAGCTGGTAGACTCTGATCTGACCTCTCCCCAAGAATTGGGAAAGAAGGCAGACAAATGGGTCAGAACCAGGGTGAGGCAGAAGGTACAGAACCAAGGTGGTGACCCTAAGAAGCAAGGTTCTAAGAACTCTGACAAGGGTGGGGACAAGGGTAAAGATCAGAAGTCTTCACAAGGGCCCCAAAAACCGTCTTCAGGTGGGGATTCACAGTCTAACAAAGAGAAAGGCCAAAAGAAACCATGGTGCAAAGTCTGTAAGCAAAAGACACACTGGACCAGTGATTGTACCAAGTCCAAAGAGAATACTCCAGCCCCCACCAATGCCCCTAAGGCACCTGCTCCCCCTAGTGCAGTTACAATTGGTGGTGGGAGTACACAATAAGGTGGAGGTTGCTGCACCATTCAATAGTCTCAAGCCCCTTTCTGAACCCATTCTGAGTTTGGGATAGGATATTATATTTATTTATCCAGATAACAAGGCAGTCCAAACATACTCTCCCAATGACTTTAGTTGTAGAGTCTAAGAGAGATATCAGGCGGTAGCACTCTACATCATGCACATTTCCTTTTTTAAATTAGGGACAATAGTTGATGTGCACCACAACGTAGGTACACCCACACAACAAAGAGAATTGAATAAACAGGAGAGCACAGGGGTATAAAACTCCGGGTTTTCCATGAATAAATCAAGGGGGACAACATCCGGACCCGGAACGTTCTTGCACTGGCTGTCAACATTTGCCTTAAGGACCTCTTCCTCTCTAAAATCAAGTTATAAACGAGAGGGATCAACCGTTGGCACTTCTACATCGGCCCTGTTGTCAGTAGCGTATATTCCAGAAAAATGCACCAGCCAATCCTCGGCCGTAAAATGGACCGCTACTTTGTCTTAGGAAGTTGAGGGAGATAAGACTGACACACTGCCTTCCAAAAGGCTCGAGCATCTTTTAGTTGGCAAGCTCTAACTATAGTTTCCAATTTCTCCTCATTTATTGCCAAGTTCCCTTTCTTTGGTAAGTCTTTCTGTTTGCTACACTAACACATTGGTCTCTAGGTATTACGTTCGAGACCTACGCAGAGATTCATTTGCCGCTCTACACTCTTTGCAAACCAAGAATTAACATGGGAACATGACTGATAATAGAGTCTAGATAGCATTCCTTTAATCCATATCAAAAGATCAATAACGTGACTTAGTGTAAGAGCTGGGTCACATATTTCCAAGCCACTCTACGCCCAGCATCCTTCACAGTTGGAGCTTGGGGAGGCAAATTCTTAAGCTTATGTCACTTTTGTGGGGCTGCTATTTGCACAGCGATGGGATTGCGATAACTATAAATCTGTGCAAGCACCTCACCCGCTTATAATTGTTGAAGACATACACTGGGAAATAGAAACATAATCTATAGTGCTCGCGGCACCCCTTCCTTTAAAAGTTGGGAATTCTGGACCAGCAGAATTAGAGACCTTGTTGGCTAGATCGCGCTCAGCCAGCAGAGAGAACAGGACGCGTCCCCTAGTATCCATAGCTTTATGATCAGTTTCCCAGTCAAATGGATTGAAAATAGTTGGTGATAGAGGGGGCAGATGCCTAGTTTAGTGTTAAATTCTTCTGCCACCAGCAGGTTAAAGGGACATTCAAACGGAGCCTACTTTTCCACTAACAAATCAATTACAGAGAACAAACCCTGGAAATTACAATCACCCTTGCTGGAGAAACTATTATAGAAATTCATCTTATAGACCCTATAATTACCATTCAAGCAAAGGCAAAAAAATTGCGCCTCCCGCTGATCTAAAAAAAGAGGAGAAATAGTGCAACCGATTTTGGCTTCAAACCAGGCTGACAGCTCCCCTTTTGCTCGTCCACCTGGTGACACTACTGCTGGCAGGTTAAAGCGCATGTACCATTAAAGGCTTAGGTGCCGATTACGATCCGGTAGAAAAATTCCCCGTGCGACTCGTACAAGTGCCGTACGAACTGGCAATCACGATTCGCATGCTAAAAAGTCCATACGAACCGCATTTGGAATCATTCCCCACACGTCCTCGGGTCGGAAAATGTGTCCGACACGTCCTCGGACGATTTACCGTACAAACGTGAAAAGTCAAGTCCGACCGAGGAATCACGATCCCACCCGTGCGTCCGAACTCACAACCGTATGGTAAAAACACCGTCCGCACCGAACTCCCATTGCAACCATGGAGATATGTGCCCGCATACGCGCCAAACACTCCCCCCAGCACCCATACGTTCGAGTCGTACTCCCCGTTAATGTACACCCCCCCCTGTATGTACACCCGTGTACGTGTCGAACCCCCACCCGTGTATGTACACCCCAGTACGTTCGAGTCGTACCCCCACCCCTGTACGTGTCATACCCCCGTGTACCTACACCCCAGTACGTTCGAGTCCTACCCCCACCCCTGTACGTGTCATACCCCCGTGTACCTACACCCCAGTACGTTCGAGTCGGACCCCCACCCCTGTACGTGTCGTACCACCGTGTACCCACACCTCAGTACGTTCGAGTCGTACCCCCACCCCTGTACGTGTCATACCCCCGTGTACCTACACCCCAGTACGTTCGAGTCGTACCCCCACCCCTGTACGTGTCGTACCACCGTCTATGTACACCCCAGTACGTTCGAGTCGTACCCCCACCCCTGTACGCGTCGTACCACCGTCTAAGTACACCCCAGTACGTTCGAGTCCTAGCCCCACCCCTGTACGTGTCGTAACCCCATGTACCTACACCCCAGTACGTTCGAGTCGGACCCCCACCCCTGTACGTGTCGTACCACCGTGTACCCACACCCCAGTACGTTCGAGTCGTACCCCCACCCCTGTACGTGTCGTACCACCGTCTATGTACACCCCAGTACGTTCCAGTCCTACCCCCACCCCTGTACGTGTCGTACCACCGTCTAAGTACACCCCAGTACATTCGAGTCCTACCCCCACCCCTGTACGTGTCATACCCCTGTGTACCTACACCCCAGTACGTTCGAGTCGTACCCCCACCCCTGTACGTGTCGTACCACCGTCTAAGTACACCCCAGTACGTTCGAGTCTACCCCCACCCCTGTACGTGTCGTACCCCCGTGTACCTACACCCCAGTACATTTGAGTCGGACCCCCACCCCTGTACGTGTCGTACCCCCGTGTACCTACACCCCAGTATGTTCTAGTCGGACCCCCACCCCTGTACGTGTCGTACCACTGTCTAAGTACACCCCAGTACGTTCGAGTCCTACCCCCACCCCTGTACGTGTCGTACCCCCGTGTACCTACACCCCAGTACGTTCGAGTCGGACCCCCACCCCTGTACGTGTCGTACCACCGTGTACCCACACCCCAGTACGTTCGAGTCGTACCCCCACCCCAGTACGTTCGAGTCGTACCCCCACCCCTGTACGTGTCATACCCCCGTGTACCTACACCCCAGTACGTTCGAGACGTACCCCCACCCCTGTACGTGTCGTACCACCGTCTATGTACACACCAGTATGTTCCAGTCCTACCCCCACCCCTGTACGTGTCGTACCACCGTCTAAGTACACCCCAGTACGTTCGAGTCCTACCCCCACCCCTGTACGTGTCATACCCCGTGTACCTACACCCCAGTACGTTCGAGTCGTACCCCCACCCCTGTACGTGTCGTACCACCGTCTAAGTACACCCCAGTACATTCGAGTCCTACCCCCACCCCTGTACGTGTCGTACCCCCGTGTACCTACACCCCAGTACGTTCGAGTTGGACCCCCACCCCTGTACGTGTCGTACCACCGTCTAAGTACACCCCAGTACGTTTGAGTCCTACCCCCACCCCTGTACGTGTCGTACCCCCGTGTACCTACACCCCAGTACGTTCGAGTCGGACCCCCACCCCTGTACGTGTCGTACCACCGTCTAAGTACACCCCAGTACGTTCGAGTCCTACCCCCACCCCTGTCGTACCTTAGTGTACCCACACCCCAGTACGTTCGAGTCGGACCCCCACCCCTGTACGTGTCGTACTACCGTGTATGTACACCCCTGTATGTTCCAGTCCTACCCCCACCCGTGTACGTGTCGTACCACCGTCTAAGTACACCCCAGTACGTTTTAGTCCTACCCCCACCCCTGTACGTGTCGTACCACCGTCTAAGTACACCCCAGTACGTTCGAGTCCTACCCCCATCCCTGTACGTGTCGTACCCCCGTGTACCTACACCCCAGTACGTTTGAGTCGGACCCCCACCCCTGTACGTGTCGTACCACCGTCTAAGTACACCCCAGTACGTTCCAGTCGCACCCCCACCACAACCTCCTAAGTACGGAGCGCACCCCATGCCCCAACATCACAACCGCATGTACGAGTCGTGCCAAGCCACACACAAGGACAGCACCGTACAACCAAATGGCCCATCTAAACACCGTACACACGCTCCAAACGCACGTACACAACCAGGACAACACAAAACAACACAAGAATACACTATTCGAATGGCACAAAGCCACTAAACATGGCCAACAAACACTAAAAAAACACATACACTCACCTGCAACTGCCAAATACAAACAGAGGCCCTAAACACCACCACTCCTTATAACACACCCACCCAAAGTTCAAACACAGCCACACCCACCAATGGACCAATAAAAAGGGCCCACACACACAAACCATGAGCCTTTGCAACAGACTCACTGCTGCCAGACACCACAGACAACTTACAGCACCTTACTACAAGCTTCACCACACCTTATACTTGCACATCTCCACACAACCACCTTCACAAACACACCCTCATCACATTCACACACACACCTGCACAACCACACCCACACACCCACAACCATCCACACCCCCCCACCATCCACACCCCCCCCACCATCCACACCCACACCCCTCACCATGCCCACTACCAAGAATCCAAAGTTCAGTAACCGAGAGTTGGAGGTTCTTGTCGATGAAATCCTCAGAGTCGAGCCACAGCTCTTTGGAACATTGGTCAGAAACACCAGCATGGCAGCAAAAACAGCCATGTGGCAGACCATCATCGATGCTGTGAATGCTGTTGGGGACACCAGAAGGACCAGGCAGGAATGCCAGAACAGGTGGTACGATCTGCGGAGGAGGGTCCGAGCCAAGATGCAGGAGGAACACAACCAGGCCAACGCCACTGGAGGAGGGCCCTCCCGCAGACCTGTACACTACCAGCCCTGGGAGGAGAGGGTGATGGCCATACTGCTGGTGGAGGCAGTCGAAGGATTAGAAGGACTCCGAGACCCGGGTGAGTACACAAACAACGCACCTCACATGGGGGGAACGGCATCCACAACCAAAATCAATAACAGGCATGCAACCACCCCAAGCCATCGCATGACTCAACCACACTCCATGAACACGCACATGCCACTGCTGCCACCATGCCCCATGCACCCAGCTGGACAATGTCAAGTCACAGGCCACAGAAGACACCAACACATGACACGGTAACCCGGATGGCGGGAGGCTGGGCCCCAAAAATCACATAGTGCACCTCCGAAGCAGACAACAATGCCCTCTGCCCATATGGCCTAGGTCACAGCCAGACAAACAGTGTGTCCCAACACAGGAATGACTTGCCAGCAAATGGCGGACGGCTTGCATCAACACATGGGGGTGAAGGCACTCTTTTGCACATGACAGCAGCTGATGAACAGCCAACATTGTGAAAGAGTGGCAGCACACACCACCACAGCAGCAGCGCAGAGACACACACTACACCCAATGGGTGCCTGGAGATCAGAAACAAACTCACATCAACAAGCCAAGGGCCACTCAAAGATCTGCTAACAGTGTGTGCCCAGGAAGCTGGCCTGAGGTGACAGAGGGTGACACACAGAGGGAGGGAGAGGGGGACAGAGAGGGAGGGAGAGGGGGACAGAGAGGGAGGGAGACACAGGGAGACGGACAGAGGGAGGAGGCTGACACACAGAGGGATGGAGAGGGGGACACAGAGGGAGGGAGACACAGGGAGACGGACAGAGGGAGGAGGCTGACACACGGAGGGAGGGAGAGGGGGACAGAGAGGGAGGGAGAGGGGGACAGAGAGGGAGGGAGAGGGGGACAGAGAGGGAGCGAGACACAGGGAGAGCAAATCAGCCGTGTGGCGTGTGCCAATGTCTGCTCGTCAGCAGGTAGACTGCGTGCATGTAGACAAGGGTGGCCAGTCCCAGAACCCCCCCTCTTCCCCATGGCAAAACACAGGGCCATGTCACAACCTGTTCACGAGCACAACGACAGCTACCTGGATCATATAAGTGTGTGGATACACTCCATGTGCACATGTACAGTGCTACACGGAAGGCGCCAATGCATAGCTCGCCACACCTGCCCACTCCACTGCTGACTGCAGTCACACTTGACGCAGCAAGTAAGACCGTGCCACACATAGTAAAAGGGGCCAAAGTGGTGCCCAAGGGACACACCCATGCACAAGTGCACTGTGAGTGGAATGCAAGACAGATCCCAATTTCAAGAGGAAATGTCCCAACTTTGAAACAGATGAAACATGGATGTTGCATGGACCAAAATTAACATTGTCTCTCTCACACACAGGTCAACGTCGTGGTTCACCCCCCAACACTGGGGGGGAAGACTCACAGGACCCGGATCTGCGGGAGCCCGATCCCACCCGCAGCGACCACTCTCACCACTCTGTGGACGACCCCGACCGACCTGGCCCCTCTGGTGTCCAACCACCTGCAGCACCTGCGTCAGGTACAACTGGGCCAACCACCACCCCCACTCCTGCCACATCCCAGGAGACACCCAGGATCCCTGCCCCACCACCACAATGCAGCCAGGCTGGCCAGGAGGGACACGGTGTCCCGGGCACCCAGGAGGAGGCAGGCGACAACGCCAATGCCACCCCTCAGGGGTCCCGGAGACCCGATGTACCCACAAGGGCAGGGAAGGTGCAAGTGGGCAGGGGTGGTGGGAGTGGAGGACGGCGGAGGCGCGAGCCTGACCAGTTGGCTGGGGAACCGGTATTTTCCCATGTCCGTAACATCCTGGACACATACCGGCAGGACACCACGGGCCTGGCCCAGGTTGTGTCCGTCCTCGAGGGGATCAAGACCCAGGAGGCCCAGCAACATGCGGAGCTACATGCCTGTCTACTGCAACACCAACAGAGGATGGAGGACAGACAGGCAGAGCAAGTGACGGCGTTCCAGGGGATTCACGATACACTCCGTTGGATGGCCGACAACATGGCCGACCCTCCCTGTGCCAGAAGGCGGAGAACATCACCACCCACAGGGAGGGATCCGGAGGAGGAGGAGGAAACATCCGATGGAGCATCCCAGACGTCGTCACGGCCTGCTTCTGAGGGTCCCCGCAGGAGGGCGGGTCATCCACGGAAAAGACCGTGAGGGTCGGCGCAACATCACCATCTCCCAGGACACCTGGCCTGGCACCTGGCCCACTGGACCAACAGCATCACAGCATCAAGAGACATTCTCTGCCACATGGCCCTGCTGGTCACTGTCTGACCAATGTTGACAAAGACTGTGGCATGGACTATGAGGATTTCCAATGGCAAGGACACCAACTCCCCTACTGAACTTTGGATTCCAAACTCCCGGAAAGCCCCTCACTTTGTCCCCCCCCCCCCCAATAATAAATCACATTATGAAGAGTAGATGCTTGCTGGTTGCATTATTACCTAACATGTGTCTTGTAAAGTCTAAACATGCCTGAGTCATCTTTTGTCTTCAACCATCCACACCCTGGGGCCTGAGTCTGGCACAGGACACATGGGTCACAGTGTATTAGGCAAGACAGACATGGAGCACCATACACACCCGTGATGGGCCCAACCAGCTGAGGGGGTGGCCGCACAACCGTGCTGACAGACACATTGAGTACAGCAACAGACATGCGCAGAGGTCAGGGATCATGTCGAGTGTCCTGGGGGGCACCCAGGTATGTGGAGACAGGTGGCAGAACCATGTCCTGCAAGCTTGAGTCCGGTGGAGGCAGAGAATGGGGGCCTGGCCAACGTTGGATGCATGGGGATGGCACATGTCACAATACCCACACAGTCATGGACATCATGCCCACTACACAGTCTCAGCCCACACACACAGCTTGCATCTTGCTACTCGACACATTGACACATAGCCACAATCAGGGAATACCATGCCAGACATGCTGGATGCACCGTGGCAACACACCAGCATTGACTGAGAAGAGGCACCTTGGAGGCATAGGGACACCTTTATTAGTCATGTGTTCGGGAGTGAAGAGGCAACTTGAAGTACACATGAACACATCTTGTGGAGTAACATGTGGGTCCAACACTGGCTCCCCCCTTCTGCAGCACAAATGCGTGTTAGCCATGGAACTGGCACACAATTGTCGGCTAACAGCTAAACACCCACAGCTGCTCACGGAGAGCCTGCCATACACCATAGATCCGCTGATGTGGAAGTCCCACACCATGTCAAGCCAATGCTAACCGTATGTGTCCGAGGGCAGTGTCACACACATTGATGCCATCATCACAATCCACTATCCCATCACTGATGACTGTCAACCAGTCAGACCATCTATTCAGGTGTACCCAGCTGCATGTCGTGTCCCATGCTGATGCTACATGGCTGCAGAGGAACCAAACATCGACAGGGGCTGTGTGCATACATCGTGAACAACTGCCACACCCAATACACCCTTGATGCATCCCTTACCCTATGGAGACTTCAAAACGTGTCCGTGCCTGTAACGCTGAGTCAGCCCACGATGACGTGTCCATGAGGAATAGCAGTGCCACAACAATGCAACCAGCAGACGGCATGCGCAAGTACCTGGGCAAGAGAGACACACAAGAAGTCAGCCACAAAAAGCACAGCCACTTGCATGTGCATGTCCTCGACACATGTTAGGATGACAACATGCTAGGTCACAATTATGACTGGGGAAATACAACCATCACTGGCACCATCACTCCAGTGACACACCCACACACACCTCTGACTCACGTGCCACACATGCAGGTGGACACACACATCACAACACATGCCACACGGGGACCAATGCGTGCACACACAGACACTGGTACTCACCACTAAGCAAAGAAGTCGCGTATGAGCCGAGTCCGGATGTCCTCCTGCGGCTCCACATCCTCCACATCACTGGCCCCATTGCCAAGGCCTTCGTCCTCCACGGGTGGATGGTCCTCGTCATGTTGATCTAGGATGAGTGGCACAGCTTTCTCAACTGCCATGTTGTGCAGCATACAGCAGACCATGAAGATTTTGCAGACCTTCGCAGGGGCATATGGGAGGGCGCCGCCGGTCTTGTGGAGGCACCGAAAGCGGCTCTTCAGCATGCCAAACGTCCTCTCTATCACTCGCCTTGTCCGGCCATGGGCGGTGTTGTAGCGGAGCTGGGCCGGCGTGATGGGGTTGCGGAGAGGTGTGAGCAGCCATGGCATGTTGGGATAGCCAGCGTCCCCTACATGGGAAGCATATGGACATCGTTAGAAGTGGTGAAGCGGTCGTGCTGGTAGGCAATGCAAAATACAGGACAGACAGACTGTACCCACCAACAAAACATGCTCTTTCGTTGCACAGCTGCATCATCATTTCAGGCATCCTGCTACACCTCATAATGTAGGCATCGTGTGCTGATCCTGGAAAACGAGCACAGACATGTGAAATCAACATGTTGGACTGACACACCACAAGGGCATTGATGGAGTGGTAGTGCTTCCGATTGCGGTACGCTACCTCCCGTGCGTGTGGTGGTACCAAAGCTACATGTGTCCCATCTATGGACCCAATGACATGGGGCATCCCTCCCAGGGCATAGAATCCACGCTTGACCGCAGTCAACTGTTCAGGGGTTGGGAACTTGATGAAGTCATCCAGGTGAATCAACATGGCCTCTAAGAAATCATGCAGCACACGGCAGAACATGCTCTGGGACATGCCACCAACCTGAGCTATGGTATATTGAAAGGTACCCGTGGCAAGAAAATGTAGGGCTGCCATTACCTTCAGCTGGGGTGTCAGTGCCGTAGGATACCTGTGCTGCGGTTGCAGGTGTGGTGCCAGTCTCGCAGTCAACTCCAGAATCAACCGTCGTGGGAAGCGGTAGCACCAGATCCGATCATTCTCCTGCATGTCAGCCAAGTCCGGCATTGCTCGGGCAAGAGGCGGCGCTCTGCAGTAATTTGGAAGTGACAAGGAAGAGTGAGTGCACTACGACAACAATTCATATGTCCTGAGCTCATGTTAATCTGTCAATACACATATGCTACATAGGGAGTCAGGTATGTGCTACATGCCCTGGACACGTATGGCTGGCAGGTGACACTCCTACCAAGACCCAGCTACACACGGAGATTCTGAACCTCCACATGCCATGGCATGGGAATAGCTGTGTCCCAGTGCAAGTGAACAGCCAGACGCAAGACAGGAGTGACATACGCCCACACATCAGCAGAAGTAGGATGCCGATTTCAGAGACTGGTAGCGGAACACTAGAGCCACAGGTCACATGACATTACACTAGGACAGCCCACACACCTTGCCATGCAGGTGCACATGTCATGACTCACCACACAATCATTGTGAGGATGCAGACATGTCCTTGTCACGCTACTCCGTGTCCCATGCATACATGTGCACCTCACATCCGATACCACATGTGGCATGTTGTGCGGAACAGTGTGCCATGTCAATCTACACACAGACACATGTTGGTTGCTGCAACAGCTGCTGCTTTTGAGGGTGCTCCAACATCAACCTGATGGGTAGCCCCCACACATACATGACATAGTCACATTGTGCACCGTGGGTAGTGACAAGGCAGGTGTGGTAACCCCTGTACCGGGCATCAGGGGACACTTCCGTGTGTTGGTGTCCGTGCCATGCCAGTGACGCTCACCCCAAGGGTGCAGTACGACATGCACACATGTCAAAGGAGTCAAGGGCATGCCTGGCACTCATTGCACCGTCACACAGTACACCTGTACACATCTCATCATACATCTGGTGCATTCTCCACTCAGGAGTAATGTGCCACATCACAGCCTGTCACACCTGTGCCCCACACATGTAGTACTGCCCAGACAATGCCTTGATGTCCATCCATGGACAGGTATGTCCGCCCTATTCCTACCGGTGTGCCGCCTATCACCACTGTGATGTGTAAAAACCGCCGTACTGCTGCTAAGAGGGCCTGTGTACGTTCCCAAATCACTATGGGAGTGCTGCCGTATGTGTACCCATCGTGATGGCGAGCGTACAGGCATTTGTACGGTCCGTACCACTACGAGTACGCATACGTGAGGACACCCATAGTGATAGGGCCGTACGCACGCATTTGCGCTCACTATCACTTTGGGTGTACACGCGTATGCGTACTCGTAGTGGTACGGGCCGTACACACGCATGTACACTCACTATCACTTTGGGTGTACACGCGTATGCGTACTCGTAGTGGTACGGGCCGTACGCATGCATGTACGCTCACTATCACTTTGGGTGTACACGCGTATGCGTACTCGTAGTGATAGTGAGCGTACATGCGTGTGTACGGCCCGTACCACTACGAGTACGCATACGCGAGGACACCCATAGTGATAGTGAACGTAGGCACGCGTGTACGGGCCGTTGCAATGCATTTGGGGTGCCCTAGGGCCCCGAAACGCACCGTAACTGTGTGTGACGCTCCAAATTACATAGGGGACACATGAGGGACAAGTATTAAGGCCTACATGCATGCTGGTTGTCATGGAGACCAAGTTCAAATTTCGAAATTGTTCTGGAAGGTGCACAGCAGAAGTCAGTTGGAATTCTTCTACTTTGTTGCAATGTGTTTGTGGGGCTGACATCATGCAGGAGAATGAAACCAATATAGAACCCACAGACTGCTAGGTTTGAAGGGATTGGAGGAAACATAGGATGCAAATGTGAGTGACCAATCACTCTGTACTCCTGTGCATGTGATGGGCCAGCAAGGCAGATATAAGGCAGCCAGGTCCCATGAGGGAGCACTTGCCTGCACATCTCTGTATTCCACGACCCAGCTGCTGCTACTGATTCCCTGGAACCATGTCAAGGGCTGTGGAGAGGTCACAGCCATTCACCCTGGAGGAGAACATGGCTTTGGAGGATGTGATCCTCCCACGGTACCCCATGCTGTGTGGGCGACCAGGTTATCAGGTGAGTGCAGTGTCCACTGCCACAGACTGTGTCCCTTTTTTGTGACTGTGACTTCTGCCATTGTGTCCAGGTGTGACACACATGCCATGTACTGTAGGGGGGGTCCCAAGGGGGGGGAATGCCTGATGTCTCCCAGCAGTGCCCTGAGACAGGAGGGGTGGGGGCCTATCACTCCCAGCAGTGCCCTGAGACAGGTGGGGTGGGGGCCTATCACTCCCAGCAGTGCCCTGAGACAGGTGGGGTGGGGGCCTATCACTCCCAGCAGTGCCCTGAGACAGGAGGGGTGGGTGCAGAGTCCTCCCAGCAGTGCCCTGAGACAGGAGGGGTGGGTGCAGAGTCCTCCCAGCAGTGCCCTGAGACAGGAGGGGTGTGTGCAGAGTCCTCCGAGCAGTGCCCTGAGACAGGAGGGGTGGGGGCCTATCACTCCCAGCAGTGCCCTGAGACAGGAGGGGTGGGTGTGATGCACAGTGTGAGCCTGGCTCATTGATTGTGTAGTTGCCCTCATTCCACCTGTTCCTTTCAATGGCACGTACTGCTTTTGGCCTTCCCCCACAGGATCATGTCCCTATGACAAAGTTGCAATGCGTTGGATGCACACTATGCCTTGTTGTGAACAGCAAATGTGTTCTAATCTGTGTCCCTGTGACATGTGCAAGGTGTATTGATGTAGTGTCACTTGTTCATCCTCACAGGTAGACGCCTCTGCCAAGGAGCAGATATGGCTGGACGCCGTCAGCGCCGCGAGGAGTGCGGATGGTCAGAAGCGGCGCCTGTCCCAGGTGAGGAAACGCTGGCAGGATATCCGGTGCTGGACGCGGAGGATCGCACGGGTCCTGCTGGGGGACTCACCTGAGAGCCACAAGAACCGCGGGCGCCACCGTCTCTCCCACATCCAGAAACGTGTGCTGGCGGTGGTCTTTCCTGACTTGGACAGGCGTCTACAGGACATGCAGCAGCCGGAAGGGGGTAGGTACATGTGTGTGTTTGTTGTGTTTCACCAGCATTTGTAAGTGCAATGTTCCATGGATACACTTCCAGGGTTTATGGTGCTGTGCTGATCCTATCCCCCACAGACTTGCTGTGCTCTCCTGCCTCCCTTCCCCTCCTTGCAATGTGTTCCCTGGTCTCTGTGTGGTCGCTCCATCACAAGGTCATGTAGCCTGACACCTTCTACAAGTGTACAATGCCTGCAGCATAATGTGTGGGGGTGGTGTGTAACAGGATTTGGGACCTTACCTGTGCCCTGTGCAGTTCTGGACTTGTGGGTTCCATGTCAGTTGGCACTAATGCTGAGTCCAGACATGGGAGTTAGTCTCTCAAGTGTGAGGCCTTACAGTACGCATGTCCTATGTGGTGGCCTGTGACATGATGTGCATGAGTGTGCGTTACGCATAGTGCAGGGATGTTAGCGTGTGTTGCAGTCATTCCCATTCAGGAGCATGGAGTTGTGTGGCCACTACTGTCCCCTGGGGCATTTTTTCCTAGGTATCATGTGTGTAATCCGAATATGTTGACAATCTCTGTGTCTACAGCATAGGTTGTGCTCTGTGCCATTGTCCCCTGGCACCATGTATATTGACGTGCGATGTATTACAAGTGTCCACTGTACAGCCTGACCGGATTTTCCAAGTACATACTCACGGTGGCCATTGCCTGTGTGTCTTGTAGCAATCATCTGATGATGCCCATTTGTACATGATTCTTTGGACAGGCGCACCTTGGGTATTTGGTGTGCAACTTAGATTAGTTGCATCCCATGTGTATTTCACCCAGACTAAGAGATGTACGTGCTTCATGTGTCTCCATAGATTTGTCTCATGTAGGGGGTGGGTGGTGCGGCCATGGCCTACATGTCAAGACCTGTCATCTCCTTGCTAGGACTGGCCAGTGTGTGATGTTTGCCTGGACATACACTCAAGGTGCAGTGTGCCAGTCAGGGTGGGCATGTTATCAGTATTACCTATGCTGCATGTGCCTCTTGTTCCTGCCTATGGTCCCTGCTCATCCCTATTTGCTGCCACGCTGTGTGGTGCTGATGCAGTGCTGGATTGTCCCCAGGGCCTTGCTCCTCAGTCAAAATTCCATGTCATCTCATTTGCTAGTGTGTCATGCTCTCCATAGTTATTCCATGGCATGGTGGGTAGAGGAACTGTGTCTTGCATGCCCTACATATGTACCTTGTTTTGTAGATGTAACTCTTCCTTTGTATCAGGCTATGCACTGTAACCTACGTAGATTTTACTCATGTGACATATGTATACAGGTGTATGATTACTTTCTGTCTCTTCACCCTGCCCACAGCATCGTCGGGGGGCACAGAGGGAGACATGGACACAGACGGCGCGGAGGGACGGAGCACCAGTGCCAGCGGTGACATCGGGGATGGCACTTCGAGTGGGACTGAGGCGGTGGAGAGTGAACCCGGGGACCTGTCGACTGGCACAACAGAGTATGAAGCCGACGGGTCCGAGGAGGATCACTCCGAGTGGGCGGTGGCTGCACCACCATCTGACAGCAGCCCTACATCTGGCACCGCCCCCTCCATTGCCATCAGCCGCCTCCCACGTGCTCGTGTCCCTTCCCAGCGTGCCCGGTCCCCACATGTCTCCTTCCTGCCAGGCACCGCACCCCCTGCCCCTGTCTCCACTGCTGCCGCCAATGCTGAGTCTGTGGACATCCAGCGGCAGTTGCAGATTGATCAGACTGCGATCCTTAATGTCCTCCATGGCCACAGCCAGGTCCTCAACAACATGGAGGCATACTTGGAGGGCATTCATTCATCGCAGGCTGACCAACGCAACTTGCTGAGGTCCATAGACTCCACACTGACTGCAGCAGTGGGTCTCCTGCAGCGCTACGTCCCACCCCCTACCCCTGCTCCTTCCACACTTCCCACTCCCATGCCTGTCCCACATACACACAGACGTAAGCATGCACCCACCACAACAGACACAGGCACCACACCAGCAGGGAAGGTCCGCCGCACACCTCCTGACACGCACACACAGGGTGCAGTAGGCACACCCACTGGGTCGGGGGGCAAACGTGTGACACGCAGCCAGAGTGGGAGTCCGCATTCCACCCAATCCACTCCCTCCAAATCCCCTCCCCTCAGCTCTCCTGGCCACATCTCCCCCAAAGACTCGTTCATGGCCGCTCTGTCCCTGAGCCCCACAGTGACGCCACCACGCAAGCGGTCAAGGAAGTCCTCGGTCAGGGTGCTTGAGTCCCCCCCCCCGTCCACATCCTCCCCCAGTGGCGCTGCGACCCATCCCTCTGACCCCCCCCCCTCCTTGGGGCCTGTGGTTCCTTCGGGTGCAGGGGAGTCCCTGGAGGACCTTGCCAAGGTGTGCAATGAGATCCTAGAATCCACCTTTGGCCCTGCCCCACCCCCTGTGGTGGAGTCCTCCATCCCTGCACCCACGTCGCCTACCCTTTGCCCTCCTGTCCCTGCGGTGCCTGTTCCTTCCCCCCCACATGATGCCCTCACCCCTGTGGAAGACGACGACTCTTAACTGTGCGGGCAAGCTAGGGGACACGCATCCCACTGTGTCCCCCATCCAGCTCAGACTCCTGGACTGCCCTATGGCCTTTGTTATGATGGGACTTACGTCATACTAGTTATTTGCTCATGCTGAATAAAGCTATTTATTTTTTGCCCTTGGAACACTCCTGCATTGCTGGCATTGCTGTTGGTGGGGCTGCTACATGGTTGTGGGTGTTGGTCATGTGTTGGGTGTGTGGGAAATGTAGTGGTGTGCTGCTCATAGGGGGGACCCTGGGATCAGTGTGCCTCACACGGTGTTAGCTACCTTTCTCCATTCATGTAAGCAGTTGCTGCATGTTGCAATTGTCCCAAGGTGTTTTCCTTCCTCTGTGTACCCTGACTTCTTCCCTGCAGGGTGTTCCCAATATTTAGTGCAGAGCTGTGAGTACATTAACTGGGTGTGTGACGGACTCCTTCACCTTGGCACATGCATGCTGAGCCATTCTCCAGCTGCATCATTCGTGGCATCCTTGGTAGTCATTGTACTTGTGTATGTGGACTATTGACATGACTTCATGTGTAAATATTTTGTTTTTGGCCCTATGCATGCGTATACTTCCATCCTCGCACACATGTGGTACATGTACTGCAGGGTCTTTGTGCACCTGACTGACATTTGTGGGCATGGTATATGTGACTACTCCACCCTTTGCGTTCCATGGGCACTGCTGGGAGGACTCTGCACCCACCCCTCCTGTCTCAGGGCACTGCTGGGAGGACTCTGCACCCACCCCACCTGTCTCAGGGCACTGCTGGGAGTGATAGGCCCCCACCCCAACTGTCTCTGGGCACTGCTGGGAGTGATAGGCCCCCACCCCACCTGTCTCAGGGCACTGCTGGGAGGACTCTGCACCCACCCCTCCTGTCTCAGGGCACTGCTGGGAGTGATAGGCCCCCACCCCACCTGTCTCTGGGCACTGCTGGGAGTGATAGGCCCCCACCCCACCTGTCTCAGGGCACTGCTGGGAGGACTCTGCACCCACCCCTCCTGTCTCAGGGCACTGCTGGGAGTGATAGGCCCCCACCCCACCTGTCTCAGGGCACTGCTGGGAGGACTCTGCACCCACCCCTCCTGTCTCAGGGCACTGCTGGGAGGACTCTGCACCCACCCCTCCTGTCTCAGGGCACTGCTGGGAGGACTCTGCACCCACCCCTCCCGTCTCAGGGCACTGCTGGGAGGACTCTGCACCCACCTCTCCAATTTCACAATATGTACGCTCATGACATGCATGGATGTGGGTACGCTCCATGCATTCGAGGTGGGGTATGTGTCTACTTACACTGTTGGGGTGGGGGTACGCTCCATGCATTCGAGGTGAGGGTACGGGTCGTACTTACACTGTTGGGGTGGGGGTACGCTCCATACGTATGCGGGTGGGGGTACGTGTCGTACGTACAATGTTTGCATGGGGGTACGCTCCAGGCATTCGAGGTGAGGGTACGGGTCGTACTTACACTGTTGGGGTGGGGGTACGCTCCATACGTACGCGGGTGGGGGTACGTGTCGTACGTACAATGTTTGCATGGGGGGTACGCTCCATGCATTCGAGGTGAGGGTACGGGTCGTACTTACACTGTTGGGGTGGGGGTACGCTCCATGCATTCGAGGTGAGGGTACGGGTCGTACTTACACTGTTGGGGTGGGGGTACGCTCCATACGTACGCGGGTGGGGGTACGTGTCGTACGTACAATGTTTGCATGGGGGGTACGCTCCATGCATTCGAGGTGAGGGTACGGGTCGTACTTACACTGTTGGGGTGGGGGTACGCTCCATGCATTCGAGGTGAGGGTAGGGGTCGTACTTACACTGTTGGGGTGGGGGTACGCTCCATATGTACGCGGGTGTGGGTACGGGTCGTACTTGCACTGTTGGGGTGGGGGTACGCTCCATGCATTCGAGGTGAGGGTACGGGTCGTACTTACACTGTTGGGGTGGGGGTACGCTCCATGCATTCGAGGTGAGGGTAGGGGTCGTACTTACACTGTTGGGGTGGGGGTACGCTCCATACGTACGCGGGTGTGGGTACGGGTCGTACTTACACTGTTGGGGTGGGGGTATGCTCCATGCATTCGAGGTGAGGGTAGGGGTCGCACTTACACTGTTGGGGTGGGGGTACGCTCCATGCATTCGAGGTGTGGGTACGGGTCGTACTTACACTGTTGGGGTGAGTGTACGCTCCATGCATTCGAGGTGTGGGTAGGGGTCGTACTTACACTGTTGGGGTGAGTGTACGCTCCATGCATTCGAGGTGTGGGTACGGGTCGTACTTACACTGTTGGGGTGGGGGTACGCTCCATACGTACGCGGCTGAGGGTACGTGTCGTACTTACACTGTTGGGGTGGGGGTACGCTCCATGCATACGGGGTGGGGGTACGGGTCATACATGTCCGTCCCCACGCTATGTGATGCTTGTGCGGCCCGTACCCAGGCCTTTGCCACGTGGGTACGAGCCGTCCCGCCATTGTTGGGGTGATGTGGGTGTGGGCGTGGTACGACTCGTACCCACGCTCTTCAGGCGTGGGTACGGGACGTACATGTCTGGTTGTGTTGTGGGTTTGCGTCGTGACGGACTTCCGTTGTGGCGGTCGCTGGCTTAGCTGGACACGCCCCCACCCCCTCGTAGTGACCAGGGCCTGGGAGTCAGGTATGTCCAGGACATGTGTGCTGTGTGACTTTGGTGGGGGTTTGTGGCCTGCCCTGGTCCTCCCCCCCCACCCCCCCTTTCCCCCCTCCCTTAGTTGTTCTGACCTTCTGCGGCGTCTGCGTCGGAACCTGTAGAGGAGGTCGACTGCTATGAGGGCCGGGATGACCCGTAGGTTCGGGTCCATGTCTGTCCGTCGCGTACGGGTCCTCCTTGTTCGCGTCATCCTGTGTGTCCGTCGCGTACTGGTGGTCCTTGTTCGCGTCGTCCTGATTTCCCGGCAGTTTTTGGCAGCCGGAAAATATTCACCGTGCGGGATGACGTCGGTGCGAATCGTAATTCCTGGTTCGTGAATGGCAGGCTGGGAGCGTCCCGACGTCAGGTCGGCGCTTTCCCGGATCGCATTTGTAGGTTTATTTTGTTCGGTCGGGGTTTTTTCGATTCGTACGGAAATGGTGTTCCCGTGCGAATCGTAATTCCATGTTTGTATTTTTGTACGACCGGGTACGCGTCGGACGGAGAATATGCTCCGTCCGACGGTTCGTACCCGTTTTTTCCAGGATCGTAATTGGCACCTGACTCTTTCAGTTCCCAAGTTTCCTGTATGAAAACTATATCAAAGTCAAGACTAAGGGATTGCCAACCTTCAATTAGGAGTTTTGAAGTTAGGCCTGCAACATTCCTATTTAAAAGGTTAACATAGGGAGGATATTCACAACCGGATATTCACAACCTTCTATTTCCCGTGTTCTAAGTTTAAACCTTTCCCGTAAAATTGAAGGGTTGACTTGGAATTGCTCTCCATTTGGGTTACCATGGCTTGATAAAGGGGGGAAATAGACAGGTGAGCTATGGGTATCTCACTTTTAAAGACAGAGGTTACCAGTACTGAAATCAATAACTAGTCCTTCTGAAAAACGGCCACGCTCTGCCCTCCGCACCTTCAAGGAGGCCCACAATGCACACCTTTTTATGATGCGTGCCACCCTCTCACCCTCAGATTTCGCTCACAGTAAGGATAACTCCTCATGTAGGGCCTTGACATGTACTTGGATTTCAAGTCATTGTGCGACGCATTGTGGCCAGCATTGACTCGGTGGATTACATTCTGTCCTTTAGTTTTGCCTGGTCTGTCCTCAAAACACCATTTTGATCACAAGGTTTTCTATTTTAGGTTCCTTTGATGTTTTTACATCCCTGATGGGCTAGAGTAATTCCTCAAACCTCTACGGTTGACCCAGTATGCCTTGGCAGTACTCAACGGCCTCATATGGGGCTGGTGAAAAAGGGGTTGGGTCAGTCACCAGGTTGCTACTCCCTTTGGGGTTGTGCCATTTCATCATTCTCCTAGTATCTCTGGAAGGAGAGGTCTGTCTCTCTAGTCAGTCCCTTCCTCTGGCGCAGGGCTCTCTGAGGGCCCATAGTCAGCAGGGGGTAGCTTCCTCGATCCCCTGAAATGTGCATCTCAGTGTCCAGCGGCAAGGTGCCCCTCACACACTACTGGCAGAGCACCCTCGCAGGCCGTGTTGGTATGCAGTGGAGGAGCAACCTCGCCCCCAGGAGCCACCGAGCATGGTTCTTCCAACCCAATTGGTCTAGTCCACAGTGGCCCCCCTATCGCCTCCATTCAGGAGAGGGCTCGCACTTCTCATCCTTCCTGCGGCACCTTACCATAGAGGCCCCGCCTTCCGTGTTACCGTGGCGGTCGCTGGCTTAGCTGGACACGCCCCCACCCCCTCGTAGTGACCAGGGCCTGGGAGTCAGGTATGTCCAGGGCATGTGTGCTGTGTGACTTTGGTGGGGGGTTTGTGGCCTGCCCTGGTCCTGCCCCCCCCACCCCACCCTTTCCCCCCTCCCTTAGTTGTTCTGACCTTCTGCGGCGTCTGCGTCGGAACCTGTAGAGGAGGTCGACTGCTATGAGGGCCGGGATGACCCGTAGGTTCGGGTCCATGTCTGTCCGTCGCGTACGGGTCCTCCTTGTTCGCGTCGTCCTGTGTGTCCGTCGCGTACTGGTGGTCCTTGTTCGCGTCGTCCTGATTTCCCAGCAGTTTTTGGCAGCCGGAAAATATTCACCATGCGGGATGACGTCGGTGCGATTCGTAATTCCTGGTTCGTGAATGGCAGGTTGGGAGCGTCCCGACGTCAGGTCGGCGCTTTCCCGGATCGCATTTGTAGGTTTATTTTGTTCGGTCGGGGTTTTTTATGATTCGTACGGAAATGGCGTTCCCGTGCGAATCGTAATTCCATGTTTGTATTTTTGTACGACCGGGTACGCGTCGGACGGAGAATATGCTCCGTCCGACGGTTCGTACCCGTTTTTTCCAGGATCGTAATTGGCACCTGACTCTTTCAGTTCCCAAGTTTCCTGTATGAAAACTATATCAAAGTCAAGACTAAGGGATTGCCAACCTTCAATTAGGAGTTTTGAAGTTAGGCCTGCAACATTCCTATTTAAAAGGTTAACATAGGGAGGATATTCACAACCGGATATTCACAACCTTCTATTTCCCGTGTTCTAAGTTTAAACCTTTCCCGTAAAATTGAAGGGTTGACTTGGAATTGCTCTCCATTTGGGTTACCATGGCTTGATAAAGGGGGGAAATAGACAGGTGAGCTATGGGTATCTCACTTTTAAAGACAGAGGTTACCAGTACTGAAATCAATAACTAGTCCTTCTGAAAAACGGCCACGCTCTGCCCTCCGCACCTTCAAGGAGGCCCACAATGCACACCTTTTTATGATGCGTGCCACCCTCTCACCCTCAGATTTCGCTCACAGTAAGGATAACTCCTCATGTAGGGCCTTGACATGTACTTGGATTTCAAGTCATTGTGCGACGCATTGTGGCCAGCATTGACTCGGTGGATTACATTCTGTCCTTTAGTTTTGCCTGGTCTGTCCTCAAAACACCATTTTGATCACAAGGTTTTCTATTTTAGGTTCCTTTGATGTTTTTACATCCCTGATGGGCTAGAGTAGTTCCTCAAACCTCTAAGGTTGACCCAGTATGCCTTGGCAGTACTCAACGGCCTCTTATGGGGCTGGTGAAAAAGGGGTTGGGTCAGTCACCAGGTTGCTACTCCCTTTGGGGTTGTGCCATTTCATCATTCTCCTAGGATCTCTGGAAGGAGAGGTCTGTCTCTCTAGTCAGTCCCTTCCTCTGGCGCAGGGCTCTCTGAGGGCCCATAGTCAGCAGGGGGTAGCTTCCTCGATCCCCTGAAATGTGCATCTCAGTGTCCAGCGGCAAGGTGCCCCTCACACACTACTGGCAGAGCACCCTCGCAGGCCGTGTTGGTATGCAGTGGAGGAGCAACCTCGCCCCCAGGAGCCACCGAGCATGGTTCTTCCACCCCAATTGGTCTAGTCCACAGTGGCCCCCCTATCGCCTCCATTCAGGAGAGGGCTCGCACTTCTCATCCTTCCTGCGGCACCTTACCATAGAGGCCCCGCCTTCCGTGTTACCAGACTAATCATCCAGCTCAGCTCAGTCTGGAGCTGCACTTCAGTCCTCGTGGGTCTAGCCAAATACGCCCTGCATGCAGATACCTTGTGGAGAGGGAGCCAGGCCACAGCAGAGTCCAGCCTGCTGGGGTTTCGGGGCCACCAACTTCCCCAGAACATGAGCCCATGGCCTCAGACACACTTAGGCCCTCATTGCACAGCACTCTTCCCAATCCTGCTCTCTGTACAGCTGACCCTGCCCAGCGTGCAGTGCATTCAGGGGGGAGAGCTGACTCGGCACCATCCAGGGGGTTTATATTCCCTGCAGGATACATGCAGGTGAGCGATCGTAGCAGAGCTCATTACAGTTCGGCCCCCATCTTGGCATGACCTGTTTTTTTGTACCATTATTTTATGATTTTTAAAAGTTTAATAGAATATGAGGTTGCTGTGGATTAGAGATTTTCAGAGTCAGAAGCATATGGAGTCAAACTGTTTTTTCCCTCCAAACCATATAAATCATTTTTAAAAAGGTTTTGAGAATGGATGAGTACAAGTGGACTTGGCATAGGGTTTTAAAATCTGAATGGTTCAACATGTCTTTAATCTCAGCATCCAGGTACTGTTTCCATTTTCCTAATGTTCTATGTGTGACTCACAGTGGCCCTCAACTGCTTCAACTGATGCAATGGAACCAACTACAACTTCTTGGCATAATCATTTAGTTTCTGCTTAATAGGCTGGTGATTCGCAGAATAGTAATGCCTAGCAAAGGCCCTATAAATTATCTGGAATGCTTTACCAATTTATTTCTGTAACATTTGTTTATTACTAAGCATTCTAGTGTCATTATTTTTCTTCTTGGGAACTTAGGGGCAGATGTATCATCATCATTGTATTTAACAAGTCCTTAATAGCAAATTTTACCAATTCGCTATTAAGGACTCGCAAAATGCAAAGTATGTAGATTTCGCAATAATAATTGCGATTCCTACATATTCCTTAATTGCAAATAGCAAATTGCGATTCCCAATTAAGGAATACCTTCCCATTCATTCCTATGGGCCTAGAGGCCCATAGGAATGAATGGGAAGACATTCGCAATTTACGAGTACACAATAGGTACTCTCAAATTGCGAATGCAATTTCAAGGGTGCAAGGGTGCCAAAAGGACACCCTGTTGCATATGCATGTGTGCACATGTGGCGCACATACATGCCCTAAGGGCAGTAATGTGCACAACATGGCACTTTGAAAAATGCAAAAAAGTGAATTTTTCTAGGAAATCGCAAATTAGCACCAACTTGAAGTTGGTGGTAATTTGCGATTCCTTAAGGCAAAATCACAAATTTTGGTTGCTTCCAGAATTGCATTTAAGAAATCGCAATTTGCGATTCCTTAAATGCATTCACAAAATAGGGAATCTCAAATTTTACAATTCCTTATTTTGTGATGTCTTTCTGGGATCTCTGACAAAATTTCGAAGGTCAGAAAATCGACCTACAAAAATATCGCAACAAAAATATCGATGTCAAGAATATCGACATCCTATCTACAACATTGTAAGTACAAAAATATCGAAAATAAAATATCGATGTCAAAAATACCGTTTTTAAAAATATCGGGTTTTTTAGGGTTACAAAAAATATGCAAAATAAACATAATAATACTTATAAATAAAATAAACAGAATTAAATATATTTCATAATGTTAAAAATTAATAATTAATCAATATAATTTAATAAAAAAATAATTAAATATATACATATAATATATAATATATAAACTTACGTAATAATGATTTTATAATTATTTTAATACATTATACATTATTTAAAAATATTAAAAATTGCAAAAACATTACACACATAAAACAATAACATAAATAAAAATTAAATAATTATATATAACAAATTAAAAAAATTACATTTAATTTAAATATTGTTAAAATTAATTACATACTACATTAGCTAAAATAATAAAAAAATATTAAATAGCAGAGACAATAAAACTACTACTCCAGCTCCAAAAAACAACAACAGAAAGGAAAATGTTGGATAGCGGAGGGCTAAAAATTACTATATCCACTCCAGATAGTGTAACAGTAGGGAAAGTGTTGGATAACGTAGAAGTATAAATTACTATTCCGACTCCAGGGAGTGCAACAGTAAGGAAAGTGTTGGATAGCGTAGGGGTAAAAATAACTATTCCAACTCCAAAGAGTGCAACAGTAGGGAAAGTGTTGGATGGCGTAGGGGTAAAAATTAGTATTCCCACTCCAGACAGTGCAACCGTACGGAAAATGTTGGATGGCGTAAGGGTAAAAATTACAATTCCCACTCCATACAGTGCAACAGTAGGGAAAGTGTTGGATAACGTAAGGGTAAAAATTACAATTCCAACTCCAGGGAGTGCAACAGTAGGGAAAGTGTTGGATAGCGTAGGGGTAAAAATTACTATTCCAACTCCAGAGAGTGCAACAGTAGGGAAAGTGTTGGATAGCGTAGGGGTGAAAATGACTATTCCATCTCCAGAGAGTGCAACAGTAGGGAAAGTGTTGGATAGTGTAGGGGTAAAAAATGCTATTCCAACTCCAGAGAGTGAACCAGTAGGGAAAGTGTTGGATAGCGTAGGGTTAAAAATTACAATTCCAACTCCAGGGAGTGCAACAGTAGAGAAAGTGTTGGATTGCGTAGGGATAAAAATTACTATTCCCACTCCAGAGAGTGCAACAGTAGGGAAAGTGTTGGATTGCGTAGGGGTAAAAATTACTATTCTAACTCCAGAGAGTGCAACAGTAGGGAAAGTGTTGGATAGCTTAGAAGTTAAAAATAACATACTTATAAATACAATAATTCTTTAAAATAATTAATAATGTACCTACCTGGCGGCTAAGACATGGAACTCCCTGCCCGTCCACCTGCGGCTGACCCAGGACCACCTCGCCTTCAGGAAACAGCTCAAGACCTGGCTGTTCGAGCAGTAGCAGACCCCCTCCCCCAAGCGCCTTGAGACCCTTCCGGGTGAGTAGTGCGCGATATAAATTCCATGATTGATTGATTGATTGATTAAATAACTCAAAATTACTTACAAATACCAGTAGATATTTATTAAAAACATAACTACCAATAAATAATTAATTAGCAATAAATTATTAATAAATACCAATAAATAATAATTAATGAATATTAATTACCAATTAAAAAATATTGAACAATTACATTTTTATACCAAAAAATAATTATCAAACTTTAATTACCAATTAAAAAATATTAAACAATTGCATCTTTTTTATACCAAAAATAATAATTATTATACATTAATTACCAATTAATAATTACTTATTAATATATTAATTAGAAATATCAATAAATAATATTTAAACATATCTAATTACCAATTGATTATTAATCAACAATAAATTTTTTTTCATAACCAAAATATTATAATTTTAAATATTTACCAATTAATAATTAATCTCCAATTAATTAATTATCAATACCCAGCAACAAATTTAATAATTACTTAATTAGATTTCAATTACTTCCAACACTATTCCCCTATAAATGCACGAAACACTCAAATCAAACTAATTACCAATTAATAAAAATTAATTACCAATTAATACTTAATTAACAAAAATATAATTATCAATACCAATAAATAAATAAAAATAGTACTTAATTACAATTAAATTACTTCCCACCCTATTCCCCTATAAACCCACAACCCGCTACAGAATTTAAACGCAAACATTATTTAAAATTAATTTATAATTCCTAAAAATGTAGAATTAATTTCATATAATTAAATTACTTCCCACCCTAATCCCCTATAAACCCACAATCCGCTACAGAATTTAAACGCAAAAATTATTTAAAATTAATTTATAATTCCTAAAAATTTATAAATAATTTCATATAATTAAATTACTTCCCACCCTGTTCCCCTATAAACACACAACACGCTACAGAATTTAAACGCAAAAAAATATTTAAAATTAATTTATAATTCCCAAAAATGTATAATTAAATTCATATAATTAAATTACTTCCCACCCTATTCCCCTATAAACGCACAACCCGCTATGGTACTAAAACACAAAATTAACTTAAAAAAACATTATTAACATATAAAAATTTTATACATATATTTTAAAACCAGTAGAACACTCAACAGTACATACTGATGTCACTTTCTAATTCTTCTTTTTACAGGCTCTGGGCTTGCTTTTGAGTATTTAAGCAAGAAGAGAGCCAGTTGGAAACATACCTACATCAGATATATAGACTTTTAAAGTGGCTATTTTTAAATCTACCAGCAAGTATCAGTAGGGTATCTCAGTAGCATGGTAAAAAGCCTCTAGGACAAGATGTGTTATACCTAGTAAATATTTTCTGTAACTGATATCTGTTGTCTGTATTCTTAAACAGCTCTCGATAGGATGTGTTGAGAGTAACTGAGCAACTACTCAGATTGTGGTGGTGTGAATATTCCATGAAGGCTCTCTCTATCTTTGGTTTATCACCAGATTAACTAATAAGATAGTCTACAATTACCATGTTTATATGGCTTGGGGCTAACAAATCTTCATCAAAGATTATTACTGTACAATTTTAGCTTTCAGTATCAGATCTGCTGAAAGAGTAATTATGAAATATGTGGTTAGTGACTGCTCATGTCATCCTTCTGGTCACATTTGTACCCTTCTCTAGGCAATTGTCTGGTAAAAGAGAAAACCTGTCGGCAACAGATATTTCACTCCAAGACCTGTGTCTCTCGTTCATCAGTTAGAGTTCACGTTGAGGTAAAATATCCCTTCTGTAACCATAGGAGATTAAAAAAATTCTAGCTAAAGGCATACTGTACAACTAATTCGAACTAGGATCTTTCCCGCCCATGCTATACATCTCGTACATTAGACTATTTTTCATGAAGAAGAATTTCAATGCATCCAATTCAGCAAATTACAGACCAATCTCCAACAATAGGTAAACTAAGTTAGTTAGGGAATCTGAGATTCTTATGAAGCCAACCACTAGATCTGTTCTATTTTTGCAAACTGTTGCAGGCCCAAGCCCTACCTTTTAGCTGTTAGGCAACCGTGGGATAAATCTTTGCTAACGAAAATACCTCCAAGACCTAGATAATACCTGGGGAGACTGACACAAACACCAGCCTACAGACATATGGTCCAAGGAACTTGATGTCCCTCCAGATACATCAAGAGCAGTGAGGAAACCTAAAGGTTACAGTGTATTAAGATCTATCTCTGGTGCCACATGCCAACCAAGTAACAGAGAGCACCTTCTACTCAATGAAAACACACAGATACATTTTTCCATACCTTGGACATTCAAAAAAACTACATGCTATCCTCACACTTTTGATATTAATGCCCATCCATGCTAGTAGACAATACTTAGCGCATCTAGTTTCACCATATGCAACAAATGACAAAGTCCCAAATAAAGTACCACGACTCCTTCTCTGCCACCGAGAAGACACCAGAACACCAGTCCTGCAATATCTTCACTATCAAATCTCAGAGCAGTCAAACTACTGTTACAGCCAGTCTAGGAAATCGGACTGAAAACATTGAAGAAAACTACCAACTCAGTAAAGGAATCTTCAAAGCTTTCAGCATGCCAGAATGCAAAAAACTAAAATGAGCAGTTATCTATTACATTTCATCATCTACCACATCATCAAGCCAAGCGCTCCATCGCTTCACATCCTAACCGCACATGAGTGGTCATCACCCACGAACATGGAAACACTTCCCATAGGTAAACTACGTTTACCACAAATCCTTTTCCCCGCAGGCTATTACAACGTGGTTGTTACAACGACAGCGTTGTACCTTTCCATACCATTACCCTGCAAGTCATAACAATGACTTGCGGAGGGGTCAGAAGGTGTTGGATTTAAAATCCAACACCATCCCTACTGTTGCGCAGACTGGAGTTGGTATAATAAATTATACTATTCCAACATCCAGCGCCCCCCCTCGAGCAAGTCGTTGTTATGACTTACGGGGTAATGGTATGCGTTGTTACAACACAGTTGTTGTAAGGACTGCGTTGTAATAGCCTGCGGGGGAAAGGCATCAGTTGGAAAGAGGCATGTTCCTTCCCACATAGGCTCAACAAAAACACGCTTTCAACCACAAACCCACACCTACAAGCTGTAGCATCCAACCTGCGTCAACAAGTGCTTTAGTGCCCACACTTGACTAGTAAACACTATTCAAATAACAACATTAAATAATAAAATACAAAACAATGCACGATTCCTGAGCGTCCCATAGGCTCATCCAACAAAACCTTTCCCACGTCTTGTAAGTTCACTACATGCGCCTAGGAGTCAAGTATTTTGCTGTCCAGGTACCACTACTATGACATTGTTTCCCACGATTTTATGCAACACGCAACCACGGGTCTTTACATAAAAAGCTCAAAATCCATAATTTTTTATCCATCCATCGATCTCACACTCTCTTGCTCTTTCTTGGAGGTGTCTATAGATGATTCATTTTGCAGTGAGGTGAGTATTTAAATTATTTACCAGATTCCACAGTATGATTTATTCAAAAGTTTTCATTTTCCTTTCTCCCTCCTGCTCTCTCTCTTCCTGAGCATATCTTTGTCGTTAAACTCTCACACTCGAGGCAGAATAGAATACTAGAATTTGTAATCTGCCAAGTCTAAAATGTTGATGTACCTAATGTACACTAAGGGTAACAGTTCACATATGTGTGTTGTTTCTAAACAAAATATTTCACAGTCAGCCTCAATGTACACACATGCAGTGCTGTGTATAGGCTTGTAGGTCCTTTTCTAAACAAGACACACAATAATATTTTCCTGAAACATGGTTCTGCTATGGAAACTTTCTTGTGAGTCCATCTGCTGCCACTATCAGGATGTTACCGTTTTAGTTATGGAAGCACCAACGATGCTGACTCGGGGAGTATGGTGAGAGGCTTTTTCCTGTGGTTCATGCACCTACAATTCGTAAAATGAACTCATATAACCTGATATTTGGTTGAGATAGTGTTTTAATTTGGATAATTAAACTCGAAACAACTGAGCAAGGTGTGGTTAAATAAAACACTGAGAGGCGTATTTAGTAGGATATGGCGCAGCGTGGCGATGCACGCAATTTTGCAGCGCCGCGCTGTATCATTTAAAAAAATGCAGGGATGCACCCTATTTACAAGAATATGGTGAACCCTTGTGTATTCCCTCGCACTGCCACTAAAAATAGCTGCCTAGCTCAATCACAAACACACTTGCACGGTTGCATGAGTTGCAAGAAATCATCCCTGCAACGCAGGCACCATTGCACCATGGTGCAAGCGTGTCTGTGTTGCAGAGAATAAGGAAAGGACACAGAAAATGTCAGAAAAAGTGACATTCTGGAGCCACAATCCCCTTGTAAATTGCCCCTAAGTCAGAGAAATATCGGTTTAAGTGTACTGACTTTACATTCGACAGGATCATAAAACATGCAGTGGGCTCTGCATTGTGCCAGAAAAGCTAAGCATGATGGAGTTGTTAAATACTCTATAATAATAACAACAACAACAATAATAATAATAATAATAATAATAATAATAATAATAATAATAATAATAATAATAATAATAGCAATAATAATAATTATAATAAATAAATACATTAAAAATAAGTACTAGGGCACAAAGCTTTTCTTATGAGCCCATGGCTGATGCTGCTCGGTACTGGATCTGCCAGATATTAAGACTGCCAAGTTGTGGTTCCATCTCATGGCATTTCCTTTCACAACCCTACATTTCCTGTTTTGTTAGCTCTCTCTAGCAAGTACTTTTTCATTCCTGCTTCTCCCTTTGTCACTGTGGTCCTATCTTTCTCTTCCTCCCCATGTCTCTCTTTGTTGCCTTTCTCTCTGCTGTTCTGGGTCAGTGTTGAATGCTAAAAAATAAGTCCCTTTTCCCACACGCACAGCCACTGATGCACATTAAGTATTTACGCAAATCACAATTAAAACAAACTTTAGAATGCAGTTTATGTTGACAAATGGTTGTTTGTAGATGGGTGGTATCTTTAAAAACAGGAATTATTGTAGGCAGGTAGACATAGCATAGATAAGGCCATGTCAAGATCCCAGTAAACCCTCACTAAGGGCTGAACAATCAAAAGTGTTCCAGGGGCTCAAAGGACTTGTGCACCCATGTTTTGTGTTCCTTGGGACTTAGATATTAAAGATGGGGCCACAGAAGCCTGTGCAAACCCTTCTGTAATACAGATTATCTTGGTACAAGGTCCCGCCAGCACAGCCTCAAGGGGGCATTCCCTCATTTGCATGGGCATGTGGAGATTATGTACCCCACAGCCACCCCCCCCTGCAAGCAGGTGCAGTCATTCACTGCACCCACCTGCAGGGAATCTCAGAAACGTTAATATGCAGGCTGGACACCACCTACATATTGAAAGGCAGACTAGTGTCTTTAAACTAATGGTTTGACTTTCATTGATGGGTAGGCGAGAGTTTGCAGCAGTGCTGCAGCAAGCACATTCATTGTGATAGGGTGCACTATTCTACCATGCATAGACAAACTTTAACGCTTTTTCCACTTTGGATGTGTGCTGTATAGTGTAGCCAGCATTCAAAGGCAAAAACATTTGAAGAAATAAAATATTTTTTCCTTTTTAATCCCAGTCTAGAAGTGTAGTGCAGGGGAAAGTAACAGGAAAAGTCCTCTGCTATATCCACGCGTTGCTTTATTTGAGTACAACAAATAAAGATATATAGTATGGAGCCCACGGCAGGGACAGCTGCACGAACAGGAGAAAAGCAGCAACTGCCAGAGCCAGCATAGAACGAGACATGACACAATACAGGTTCTATGGACACCATTCTAAAAGTGAAAGAAACAGTAATATAATAATCTACCACATACCCCCCCATGGAAAACAAAAACGAATACAAAACATAATCATGAAATTTGACAGGTAACCTAGACACCCGCTGATTACGTACATGACCATCCTCAAGTGATCTACGGGAATGAGAAGGTGAAACAGTGTTGGAGCAGTCAGGAGAAACAACGGGTGTGGTTAAGTCAGAATTAACATTCGATGCATTGTGAACATTTATGTGAAAACCAGGACCATAAGTGAAATCAGAATTTTCTTCATCAGACCTGTTAGCATAAACTTTGTTGAAAATACCAACTTGAGATTCTGTGAGTTTGACAACATTGTTCTTGTTCCACCAACCTCTATTTTCTAGGAGAACAGAGGGTTTAGTGACTTTGACAACCCAAACTGGTAAAGTAAATCTAGACTGGCCTTTGCACACTTTGTAAGTTTTTTTTATAAGGACGCAGTCATTGCTTTTGAGTACAGGTCCTAGGGATTTAGAAACCCCATCATAGGATTTTTCCTGTAGAGATTGTTTTGCAGCAACTCTACTTTTGATCAATTGTGGGTCTGCTAAAGTGTTTCTCTTGTGATACAAAGCAGAACCCACAGCTAGATCACTGAATCACTGAGGCGCGAGTTTGGACCTAGCTTCTCTACCCCTAAGAGCCTTGAAGGGTGTAGCCCCAGTGGTAGAATGAGGTGTTGTTAACTAGGCCCATACCTATTTTTGCTAAAAATCACCTACATCAACATTGGCTGCTATAGCAGTTTGAACTCCTTCTTTGAGAAACCGATTGGCTCTCTCGATTTTAGCGGATCTGCCTAACACGCCACTTTGTTCCAAAAGTAACCTAGTAGATTGATATCTTGTTTCCCAAAGGCTTTGGGGTTTACATCAGGAGTAAGAAGAACTATGTCATTAGGCCATAATTTGCCAAATTTGCAATCTGCTATGATAGTAAGGGGAGCTCCTGAATCAGCCATAGCTAAAATGGTTTTACCATCAATGGAAATGTCAACCAAGGGTCCTTTAATAAGTTTATCTGAAAGTACAGGGATGTCAACAGTGACAAAAATATTATCAAATTGGGAAGTACAATCTTGAATGTCAGGAGTGTCCAATGAAATGTTAGAGACTTTAACTCTATTGGAAGTAGTGCAGGTGTAATATTCATCACACTCCTACACACACCTTGAAAATGTCCACATTTCCGGCACTTAACACACTTCTTCCCTATAGCCGGACAATTAAGATGGTTTCCTATGTGATTCCTAGGACCACACCCAAAACAAATCAATTGGCTTTTAGAAGGTTGATTCTTGGGAAACCTTTTATCAGAGATTTGTTTAGCGTTGACGGCATAAACAACATTATCATCGGAAACTAGATTCACAGCAGAAGGAGATGCAAGTTGCATAGGAGACTGAGTAGCGACCATAGTGTCATTGGTGTGACCAGACAAAACTTTGGATGTAACAATTGACCTTTCAATGCTTTTGGCAATGTCAATTGTCTCAAGTAAAGTAGGATTTCGAGAGGTCAGAAGACACTCCTGAATTTTCTTGGAGTAGCAATAGAAGACAAATTGGTCCCTTATGTACGTGTCGACATTGAGACCAAATTCACACTTTTCAGCCAAAACTCTCAAAGTTGCTACATAATCTTCTACTGATTCTTCAGAGGATTGTTTACACATAGCAAAATTAAAACTTTCAAAGAAGACACTTGTGGACTCAGAATATTGTTTGCCCATGCGTAATTTAGCTTCAGTGAAGACATTCCACACAGTATCCTCAGACGCGGGTGCAGGATAGCGTGGAAGATTGTTGAAAACTCTGCGGCCAGCTGTGCCCGTATGATTAAGTAATAAGGTTAATTTCTGTGAAGAAGAGTAACTGTCAGCGTCAATTGCAGTAAGATAATTTTCAAAATCTCCAAGCCACTCTGTCCATTTCAAGTCAGGTTTGCCTGGTTTTTGTAGAAAATGCGCAGGTTGAATGACTCCTTGACTGGATGCCATAGTGGGTGAACAACAAACACAAAGTAAATAAAATAGTACTGGAGAAAACACGACAAGTAAATGGTGTGTGAATCACTGAAAAGTGTCACACAAATGCACATAGTAGTAAGTAAACGGACTCACTTGTGGAGTATAAATATGAGAGGAAAGGTGTGCGAATCACCAAGTGTCGCACCGCAAGTGGTGGTCTGGGTTGAAATTTGGTAGCAAGTAAAAGTTTGTTAAAGTTGAATGTGGTGTGCGAATCACCGATCGTGGTGTCGCATGGAGAGATAACAGCTGTTGCAGACAAACGGAAGAAAAAACATACCTGACTGATCTAAAATGGCCGCTGTGCGTGCGACGTGAAGACTTCTCCCACCATGCACAGCGGCAGCTCTTGCGTTTAGCGGTGGCCGGTGACATGAGGAGAATGAGGAACAGAAACTGGAACTTCACGGCTGCAGGAATCGGAAACACTGGAAGTAGGAGCGCGGGCCAGGCAGGCGGTGATTATTTGAATCAGGGCCCTAGTGCACTTACGGAAAGTAAGGTTGGATGCAGCCCCAAAGCAAATTCTTTGACCCACCTCGTAGCTCGAGCTCTGAAGAAGGCTGAGCTCGACGTCGAAGTACAAGTAGTGCAGTAAGGCTGGCCGGTGGGCTCCAGCAGTAACACAAAGCAGTGTAGAGAGACGACAGCAAAAGTGCCCCACTCCTGGTACCAAATTGTAGTGCAGGGGAAAGTAACAGGAACACTCGGAAACGTCCTCTGCTATATCCAAACGTTGCTTTATTTGAATACAACAAATATAGATATATAGTAGGGAGGCCATGGCATGGACAGCTGCACGAACAAGAGAAAAGCAGCAACTGCCAGAGCCAGCATAGAACAAGACATGACACAATACAGGTTCTATGGACAACATTCTAAAAGTTAAAGAAACAGTAATATAATAAATTACAACAAGTAGAAATGTTAATTTTGGGAAAAAACCCTGTCTACTATTGTCAATAGATAGGCTTTGCTTAAAAAAACAGGGGTGGCTACCCGGAAATGCCCATGTACCACTCATGTTTGACCGAAATAAAGCAAAGTAGTGCACTACCAAGTATTATATTCAGGCAACTGAAAGTAAATTCCAAATAAACATTTTGATCCAGTTTGCATCACTTTGGTCAAGAGGGCATTCAATGAGTGATACATGGGCATTTCCATGTAACCAGTCATGTTTTTGATGCAAAGCTGATCAACTAACAATAGTAGACAGAGGGGCATATTCTCAAGGAGCTATCGCCGAGTTAACGGCACTTTAGCACAGCCAAAGTCACGATACATTTATCACCCCGTTCACACGCTGGTGCTAACAGTCCATAGCACCAGTTTACCTGCGATAGCAGCCGCAAAAAACATCGCCACAGAAGACCCCGGCAACTATCGCTAATCAGATGCAGAGTAGATGTTCCCGTGCAAAAAGCCGCGACAACACCACTCCACAGCATTCTCAACGACCAGCCAGATCGGCGATAAGATCACAAAACATGCGATAAGGTGTGTTAGCACTTTTTAGGGGATTGATATCTTTTGACATCTTTGTCATCCTTTGTTGAGTCTGGTATTTTGGTTATTTGTATATTACCTACTGGCGGTCGCCAGTAGGTAGTTATAGTTAGGACCACGTTTCCATAGGAAATCCGCAACATTCTATTTTGAATAACTTTGGCACCGGTCGACGAATCCTCGCAAATTTTTCAAAATAGGTGGGGCGCTACGCTCCGCTCCTACCCTGAAAGTCTCGGGGGGATTCGTCAAGCGGGGGCTGAGATAAAAGGGGGGTCCCAAAACGCGTTTTTCCCATGCATTTTTCCATAGGACCTTTAGACACAGCTACAGCCCGAACGGCTGAACAGAATTACTTGAAATTTGGCAGAGAGGTAGTCCTCAGGTCAAGGAAGTGCCTTTTGTAGGTTTGGTGTAAATCTGTTCAGTAGATTCTGAGAAAATAGCCTTTAAATCAATATATATATCTGAGCCAGCTTACGGTGCACTTACGGTGCGCTTACCGTACGCGTACGGTGACGTGCGCGAGCACGATTCTGATTGGCTGTTAGATCTTAGTAAACATTCGAATCGGTCGAAACCAGGAAGCGGCGGCCGCCATTTCGTGTGTTTCACTCAGAAAAAAAAGAGTGATATCTTAAAAAGGGGGCAAGGGAGAGAGTTACAGACCCCCTAACATTTGTAAGGGGGTCAAAGAAGGACAGAAAAGTACAAAGAAAACATTTATTGATTTTAAAAAAAATCGCGGGGTACGCGTACGGTAAGCTCAACGTACGCGTACGGTAGAAAAAAAATAAAATAAAAGAAATGAAATGCAGATTTAAGAGTTTAGATATTAGGGGGCTCTAAAAAGAGCCGTTGTGTTTATGAAGTGATTTTTTAGTGGTACCTACAAGTAAGTACCGATGCAGAGTCTAAGGTTCAAGAGGAAGACTCTGTTCCCTTCATCATTGAAGTGCACACCATCTCCTCTATAAATGTCTTGCATGTCGTAACGCAAGTTGTTGTGGTAAATGGAACCCATACCATAGTCACGGAGGAAAGCAGAAACAGATTTGTTGACGTGCTTTCTTGCTTTGTCAATCTGCGGACAGAAATGATTGGACCAGTTCCATTTTTGCCTTTGGCATATGTTAGAAAACACAAAGGCAGTTTTAGGGAAAAGTGAAAACAGTTGTGCAAAGGTGTCCTTCATAAGCATTTCCAGACCTACCCCAGTCAAAGTGCCTAGGTCATTGCCACCACAGTGCACTATTATGAGGTCAGGGTGTTGGATTTGCATGAAGGATTTCACCAATGGCATCAATTGGTGCCACTTTAACCCTCTCTGACCAATCCATTTAATGTCTACATTTGGCAAAGCAAGGTCTCTCACCATATCTGTTTTCTCTGCATACTTTTCACTACAGAAGACATAGCTGTGCCCTACAATCCACACTGTGAACATCTTCAAAGGAGAACTGGATGCACTCAGGAGGTGTAATTCAGTAGAATGGTAAAAAGAAATGAAAGACAGTTTGGAAATGGAGGCATACATATTTTTTTTATAAAAAAAAGAACTGATTGGCTGTTTCATACCATTCTAGAATAAAAACTAGGCTGTATGTGTAAATTAATAGAAGCATGTTTTGTATTGGTACAGAAAAATGTGTTACCAAAGAACAGTACTATGGATTTGCTGTTAGGTTTGAAAAGTCAAGCACTCTTGCTCTGTGGAATTGAACTTCTGACCTAACTCCACACAGCAGTGTTCCATGAGCTGTTGCTATGGTAGCAGGCAGAAGTCAAGTTGGGGGAAGGGTACTAGGCAGAAGTCAAGTTGGGGGAAGGGTACTTTTGGAAAAGGGTTGGTTTTCAACCAATAGAAATGTGTGATTACATTTGAAAAAAAGGGGGAAGCACTGAGATTTGAAATTAACATGTATATGTGTGGAAAAAGAGAGGGAAAGTTTGTCATTATCTGGTTCTGCTGAGAGGAGAGAGGTGTAAAGAACAGAGATCCTGGCTCTGATAATCTGCTGTTTGAGTGCCACATTTCTTTCACAGCTAACTAATTTTAAAGGTGAGTTTAGTGTTTGAGAGGGGATGTATATGGTAAATTAAGAAATGAATAATAGAAATGGAATTCCTTTTGTTGAAGTTGTGTTTATCATTTTCTGTTTTGGGAGAAATTTAAATGTGAGGAACATGTAAAATAATATGGACTATGTTTTCACGATACATTAAGGTGTACTGGTAAAAATAAGGAATACTTTAAGGGTTTGAGGTTGCACTCAGTAATGCAAATACATACAGCATCAGTAAGGCTGGTTGCCCTTGCTGGAGTGTAGGCAGTCACCCAGGTTACAAATGGTGCTGGTTTGAAAAAGCAGTTTGGACATGTGCTGTTTTCAGAATCTGAAAAGTGGATTCAAGATGTGTCAGTCTGTAAAAGTGTTTATCACTTGCAAAAAAAAAGAAAAGTAAGTGTGCTTTCAAAATTGGCAAAGAAATTTCGTTTTGTGACTAATGTGAAAACATGACTGTGTGCAAAGAGGAATTACAGGCAGAGATTTATTGCGTATTGCTCTGGTGATTTCACAGTTGCATTAGATGGAAATGGGGAGCCATTTTTTTGTGCAGAAACAGACTCTTAGCACACACCCAGCTGCTTATCCTGTGGAATCATGCACAGTATTCACAACCGAGTGGGGTTTGAGGTTTCAGTCAGTAATGCAAATACATTCAGCATCACTAAGGCTGGTTGCCCTTGCTGGAGTGTAGTCAGTCACCCAGGTTACACATGGTGCTGGTCTGAAAAAGCAGTTTGGACATGTGCTTTTTTAAGAATCTAAAAAGTGGATTCAAAATGTGTCAGTCTGTAAAAGTGTTTATCACTTGCCAAAAAAAAGAAAAGTAAGTGTGCTTTCAAATTGGCAAAGAAATTTCGTTTTGTGACTAATGTGAAAACATGACTCTGTGTGCAAAGAGGAATTACAGGCAGAGATTTATTGCGTATTGCTCTGGTGATTTCACAGTTGCATTAGATGGAAAGGGGGAGCCATTTTTTTGTGCAGAAACAGACTCTTAGCACACACCCAGCTGCTTATCCTGTGGAATCATGCACAGTATTCACAACCGAGTGGGGTTTGAGGTTTCAGTCAGTAATGCAAATACATTCAGCATCACTAAGGCTGGTTGCCCTTGCTGGAGTGTAGTAAGTCACCCAGGTTACACATGGTGCTGGTCTGAAAAAGCAGTTTGGACATGTGCTTTTTTAAGAATCTAAAAAGTGGATTCAAAATGTGCCAGTCTGTAAAAGTGTTTATCACTTGCCAAAAAAAAGAGTAGTAAGTGTGCTTTCAAATTGGCAAAGAAATTTCGTTTTGTGACTAATATGAAAACATGACTCTGTGTGCAAAGAGGAATTACAGGCAGAGATTTATTGCGTATTGCTCTGGTGATTTCACAGTTGCATTAGATGGAAAGGGGGAGCCATTTTTTTGTGCAGAGGCAGACTCTTAGCACACACCCAGCTGCTTATTCTGTGGAATCATGCACAGTATTCACAACCGAGTGGGGTTTGAGGTTTCAGTCAGTAATGCAAATACATTCAGCATCACTAAGGCTGGTTGCCCTTGCTGGAGTGTAGTCAGTCACCCAGGTTACACATGGTGCTGGTCTGAAAAAGCAGTTTGGACATGTGCTTTTTTAAGAATCTAAAAAGTGGATTCAAAATGTGCCAGTCTGTAAAAGTGTTTATCGCTAATCAGATGCAGAGTAGATGTTCCCGTGCAAAAAGCCGCGACAACACCACTCCACAACATTCTCAACGACCAGCCAGATCGGCGATAAGATCACAAAACATGCGATAAGGTGTGTTAGCACTTTTTAGGGGATTGATATCTTTTGACATCTTTGTCATCCTTTGTTGAGTCTGGTATTTTGGTTATTTGTATATTACCTACTGGCGGTCGCCAGTAGGTAGTTATAGTTAGGACCACGTTTCCATAGGAAATCCGCAACATTCTATTTTGAATAACTTTGGCGCCGGTCGACGAATCCTCGCAAATGTTTCAAAATAGGTGGGGCGCTACGCTCCGCTCCTACCCTGAAAGTCTCGGGGGGATTCGTCAAGCGGGGGCTGAGATAAAAGGGGGGTCCCAAAACGCGTTTTTCCCATGCATTTTTCCATAGGACCTTTAGACACAGCTACAGCCCGAACGACTGAACAGAATTACTTGAAATTTGGCAGAGAGGTAGTCCTCAGGTCAAGGAAGTGCCTTTTGTAGGTTTGGTGTAAATCTGTTCAGTAGATTCTGAGAAAATAGCCTTTAAATCAATATATATATCTGAGCCAGCTTACGGTGCACTTACAGTGCGCTTACCGTACGCGTACGGTGACGTGCGCGAGCACGATTCTGATTGGCTGTTAGATCTTAGTAAACATTCGAATCGGTCGAAACCAGGAAGCGGCGGCCGCCATTTTGTGTGTTTCACTCAGAAAAAAAAGAGTGATATCTTAAAAAGGGGGCAAGGGAGAGAGTTACAGACCCCCTAACATTTGTAAGGGGGTCAAAGAAGGACAGAAAAGTACAAAGAAAACATTTATTGATTTTAAAAAAAATCGCGGGGTACGCGTACGGTAAGCTCAACGTACGCGTACGGTAGAAAAAAAATAAAATAAAAGAAATGAAATGCAGATTTAAGAGTTTAGATATTAGGGGGCTCTAAAAAGAGCCGTTGTGTTTATGAAGTGATTTTTTAGTGGTACCTACAAGTAAGTACCGATGCAGAGTCTAAGGTTCAAGAGGAAGACTCTGTTCCCTTCATCATTGAAGTGCACACCATCTCCTCTATAAATGTCTTGCATGTCGTAACGCAAGTTGTTGTGGTAAATGGAACCCATACCATAGTCACGGAGGAAAGCAGAAACAGATTTGTTGACGTGCTTTCTTGCTTTGTCAATCTGCGGACAGAAATGATTGGACCAGTTCCATTTTTGCCTTTGGCATATGTTAGAAAACACAAAGGCAGTTTTAGGGAAAAGTGAAAACAGTTGTGCAAAGGTGTCCTTCATAAGCATTTCCAGACCTACCCCAGTCAAAGTGCCTAGGTCATTGCCACCACAGTGCACTATTATGAGGTCAGGGTGTTGGATTTGCATGAAGGATTTCACCAATGGCATCAATTGGTGCCACTTTAACCCTCTCTGACCAATCCATTTAATGTCTACATTTGGCAAAGCAAGGTCTCTCACCATATCTGTTTTCGCTGCATACTTTTCACTCCAGAAGACATAGCTGTGCCCTACAATCCACACTGTGAACATCTTCAAAGGAGAACAGGATGTACTCAGGAGGTGTAATTCAGTAGAATGGTAAAAAGAAATGAAAGACAGTTTGGAAATGGAGGCATACATATTTTTTTTATAAAAAAAAGAACTGATTGGCTGTTTCATACCATTCTAGAATAAAAACTAGGCTGTATGTGTAAATTAATAGAAGCATGTTTTGTATTGGTACAGAAAAATGTGTTACCAAAGAACAGTACTATGGATTTGCTGTTAGGTTTGAAAAGTCAAGCACTCTTGCTCTGTGGAATTGAACTTCTGACCTAACTCCACACAGCAGTGTTCCATGAGCTGTTGCTATGGTAGCAGGCAGAAGTCAAGTTGGGGGAAGGGTACTAGGCAGAAGTCAAGTTGGGGGAAGGGTACTTTTGGAAAAGGGTTGGTTTTCAACCAATAGAAATGTGTGATTACATTTGAAAAAAAGGGGGAAGCACTGAGATTTGAAATTAACATGTAAATGTGTGGAAAAAGAGAGGGAAAGTTTGTCATTATCTGGTTCTGCTGAGAGGAGAGAGGTGTAAAGAACAGAGATCCTGGCTCTGATAATCTGCTGTTTGAGTGCCACATTTCTTTCACAGCTAACTAATTTTAAAGGTGAGTTTAGAGTTTGAGAGGGGATGTATATGGTAAATTAAGAAATGAATAATAGAAATGGAATTCCTTTTGTTGAAGTTGTGTTTATCATTTTCTGTTTTGGGAGAAATTTAAATGTGAGGAACATGTAAAATAATATGGACTATGTTTTCACGATACATTAAGGTGTACTGGTAAAAATAAGGAATACTTTAAGGGTTTTGTGACTAATATGAAAACATGACTCTGTGTGCAAAGAGGAATTACAGGCAGAGTAATGCAAATACATTCAGCATCACTAAGGCTGGTTGCCCTTGCTGGAGTGTAGTCAGTCACCCAGGTTACACATGTTGCTGGTCTGAAAAAGCAGTTTGGACATGTGCTTTTATAAGAATCTGAAAAGTGGATTCATAATGTGTCAGTCTGTAAAAGTACTTTTCACTTGCCTAAAAAGTAGTAGAAAGTATGCTTTGCAATTGGCAAAGAAATTTCGTTTTCTGTCTAATTTCAAAGCATGACTTTGTGTGCACACAGGAATTATTTTTAGATATTTAATTTGTGAAGGTGTTATTGTGATTTTCATTTATAGGAAAGGGGTTTATAGTATTTTAAGATTTCTTAAGAACATAAAAAATGTAGTAATATATTTAAATAAAATAAAGGATTTTTTTTTTAGTTTTTTTCAGGTATTGCTGAAGAGCAGTGAACAAAATTTAAGATGCCTACAAAATCCAGACTAAAGAAAGACCATAAAAAAAACCTATATTTGAAGACAACTGGAGGACCTAAGTTAGTTGGAGATGCTCATGTTGGGAAAAAGAAAAAATCTTCTGGTAAGCAAACAAAAGATTTTTTAAAGAACATATTCAAAAAAAGGAAAAATGTAAAAAATGTCTGTACTGGAAAGAATGTTTTCAATAGAAAAGGACAGGAAAAAATTGAGAATTTAGTTAATGCAAATATACCTTCTGTAACTATAAAGATTAACTTAAACAGAAAAACAGCGTTTAAAGAGATACGTAGAAAAATGTTTCAGAGAAGAGTTATGTCCAATTTGATAAAGGATGTGAAGAAATATAAGCAAAAGGCAAAATTTTACAAGAGAAAAAAAGAAATTGAAGCCATTGCAGCAAAGGCATTAGAATTAAAAAGGAAACTATTCATTTTAATTTTGAATAGATTGCGTACATTAGATAAAATGGTTAATGTACTGAAATCACAAAGCAAAAGGAAAAGAGTAGTGAACAGAACAAACTTTTGTAAAGTGTTTTTAGGAAAATGGATGCATAGTTCAAGTAGTGAACCTTTTTTTAATGAAGAGAGCTATTTTCAAAGTAATAGTTTGCTGCATGCAGTTGACACCAGAGGTCGTGCTTACGAAGTGAAAAATGGTTGCATAATGGAGAAGGAGATAATGGTTCCAAGAGATGAGGTACAAGTGATGGCGGATGAGGCTATGGGGAGACGTCCTAAAGCCCCAGTGTACACTTGGAATTGTAGTAGTATTTGCACTGTGCGTCAGGAATCTATTGATAAATTTCGTGAGTTTCTAAGAGAATATAGTAAAACAAGTGTAAAGCAGAAGATTAAGGTGCTTCAAAGTCTAGATCCATGCAGAGTGAGAGAGAATACTGGTTTGCAGGGTCATTCTCTGGCTTGTCTATCTAGAAAAGTGTGTAATAGTGTTTTCCATCATTTTATTATGCTGGCTGTTCATCATACTGAAATGAGAAAGTTTGTGAGACGGTTGTATTTTGCTAAAAGTCCAGCAATAAAGTTAGATGAATTGAATAGGGCTCTGTTCCGTGGATCGGTATCAGATGTAGAGAAGGTTGTTGATGAAATTCAGTTTTGTTACTTTGGTCCTGAACAAAACAGTGCAGAAAAGGACACAGTAAATGAGGAAGAAGTGGAAGAGAATGTAGAACCCTCTGTAAGTAAGACATTTAATGATCACATAACAAAATTTGCAATAATCTCTAATGAAAGACCAAATATTACTTGTATTTGTTGCCGCAGAACTCATTATAGAAAACAAACTAGGAATGTTGATCTCTACAGAAAGAGTGAAAATGAAGATAATTATAAGTGGAAGGATTTTGCCACATATATATTTCTTGAAAATTGTTTTGAATTGGGTGAAGATCAGCGTATTTGTAAATACTGTTACAACAAGTTAGAGGAAAATAGAATGCCGACCAGAGCTGTACATAATAATTTAGAATTGGATGCTATTCCTGCTGAACTTTCTGAATTAAATACATATGAGTCTATACTCATTCAATGTGTTCATCCGTTCCAGACCATAGTACGTATGGAGCCCAAAACTGGTAAATTACCTCCTTCAGATTTACTGAGAGGTTTAAAAGGTAGAGTGGTGTATTTGCCCTTGGATTTGAAATAAAATATGGAAACTATTGATGCGGATACTTTGGAAACTGAACCATTAATTATTCTGGTTAATGGTGTACCTACAAAGAATAAGAAGATTTGGCAGGAGCTGGTAGATGTACGGAAAGTACAAAGAGCAAATTTGTATTTGAAAAGGAATAACAAATGGTATGAATCAATTTATATAGAAGAAGAAGAAGAAGAAGATTTACAAGAAGACACAGAAACACCAACTGGACAAATTGAAAAAGTGGACAAGTCAAAGGAAGGAGAAATTTATGAACATTTTAGCATACATCCTCTTCATTCAAAAGAAGTTATGGGAGACAATATTGATCTGTTTCAGATGAAGAAAGCAAAAGGAACTCCCGTGAGTGTATGGGAGGAGAGCTTGGAAGCTCGATGTTTTCCCCAGCTGTTTCCTAAAGGAAAAGGAGGACGATACGATGAACGTCCAGAACAGATTCCAGCTTCTGAGTATCGGACTACAAGACTATATGCTGAAGATCCCAGATTTCGACAAAGTATTCCTTATTTGTTCCATCTTTTATTTGAAAGCGACTTCTCTGCACTGTCTTATGCAGTAAATCACATTTTAAAAAGTGGAGTACATTTACAAAATGTGTCTGCTAAGGATTTTATGGAGAAAGTGCAGCACCGAGATGATCATTTGGAAACACAACTGATCAATCTGATGGCTTGTCAGCGTGGGACAAATGAATATTGGTACCGACGCCATGGTGAATTAAAATGCATGTTACGGAATTTAGGAACACCAACATGGTTCCTTACCCTAAGCTGTGCTGAGTACGCTTGGGATGATTTACTGGATTTTCTACGAGAGGCAAATTCAAACATTAAAAACATCGAATACAAGACAGCAGGAGAACTGTGCTCATTGGATCCGGTTAATGTTTGCAGATATTTCAATCATAGATTTGAGGCTATGATGTCCTTCATCTGCAATAAAAAAAAATCCACCTCTAGGAGAAGTAGTGGATTTCTTTTGGAGAAAATAGTACCAGGCAAGAGGTGCTCCTCATATTCATATGCTGTTGTGGATCAAGGATGCCCCAAAGTTTGGAACAGATGCTGATGAAGCAGTGTTATCTTACATTGAAGAATATGCAACATGTGCTATACCAAAAAGCACAGAAGAGAAAAAGTTAAAGGAGCAAGTTTTACGTTTCCAAAGTCATCGGTGTGGAAAATACTGTCGACGGAAATACAAGAGCAAAGATAAATACTACACTAAATGTCGATTTGGATTTCCTAGACCTGTTCTTTCAAATGGAAGAGTAAACAGTTTTATGTCATCTGTGAGACATACTATCACAAGAAAATCACCTAAGAATACCTACAACCTTAAAAGAAAAGAAGAATCAAAAAATATAAATGACTACAACCCAGTCGTTTTATCCATGTGGAATGCTAACATGGATATACAGTATGTAGCTGACAATTCCATTGCTGTTGCTCGATATGTAACGTCTTACATTACGAAATCAGAAAAAACAGAATTGAAGGAAATGTGGGAAGAGATTTCTCACGAGAAGACTGTCAGTAAGAAGATGTACAGTTTCAGTTTAAAGATGTTATCGCATCGAGAAATTGGATCCTACGAATGTTCAGATAGGTTATCTTCTGCAAGTCTCTACTCGAAATCAAGAAGAATAATTTGGGCAAGTTTAGGCCTTGCAGCAATGAGAAATCGGGTACTGAAATCTGTTGGAGAAATTGAATATTTGGCCGAGAATGACCCAGAAAGTACAGATATTTTGAAATCAAACATGTTGGACACATATTATCCCAAGAGAAGTCATCATCTGGAGAACATGTGTCTCTATGAAGTGCTGCAGAACTACATTTATTCACGGAAAGCCGCAGAAGACATCAACAATGGAAAATATAAAGTCATTGGTGAGGAAGGATGTTTGGTGAAGCAAACAAAAGGAAGTTTGATAAATCACAGGAAGCTGAGTTGCGACAGTACTGACAAAAAGGAATTTTACTACTTGGCTCTTTTACAGCTGTTTAAACCATGGCGTACAGAGGATGAACTACTGGGAGAATTTCAAAGCTATGAAGATTCTTTTAATGCTTGCAAAGACAGCATACAATGCAGTACATTCTCAACTTATCTGCAAATGTTAAATGAAGAAATTGAACAGGAAACTACAATTGCAGCAGAAGTAGCTAGAGACAGTTCTCAGGACAGCCAAAGTTCAGGAACACTCAGTCAAGATCCCCTAGGACAACCAATTGTTGAAAATGAAGCATCAATAGCCATGAATGAAGTGGAAACGGCTATGAATCAAGCTCAAGAAGAATTTATAGACTTACAAAATTTGGAAAGACAACTGAACGAAGAGCAGCAACAAATTTATGAAGAGATCAGAAACAAAATTGATCACGGATTTCTACATGAAAAAAAAGAGTGCTCATGTACATCATTTCAACCAATCAGGATGTATGTAAGCGGACAAGCTGGAACTGGAAAAAGTTTCCTAATAAAAGTCATCAGAAGCTACCTACAGCAAAAAACGGATTCTACTTTGTCTTGTGTGGTTACTGCTCCAACTGGGTTAGCAGCATATAACATAAAAGGAATCACCTTACATCGTTTGCTAATGTTACCAGTGGAGCATGAGAACAAAATACAATACAACAAGCTAACTGGAGAAGCATGCTTGGAAGTTTCAAGAGTATTGAAGAAGATGCAAGTTCTCATTATTGATGAGGTGAGCATGGTATCAAACTTAATGCTTGCCTTTGTGCATTTAAGAATGCAGCAAACTCTAAGGACAGACTATGACGTGTTATTTGGTGGAAAACATGTCATAGTTTTTGGGGATCTTCTACAGCTTACTCCAGTTAAAGGACAACCAGTGTTTAATACTGTGACACATGAAGACACAAAGAAGTCATTGGGAAGCATTGGTAATGCAAATATTTGGTCCTTCTTTGAGTACAAGGAACTTACTACTAATATGAGGCAAGCAAACGATGAAGAATATGGAAGTATTCTGAAAGATATCAGAATTGGACTACTCACTGAAGCTGGCACAAAAGCATTACAGAGTCGGTTGCTACATAATTTATTTCCAAAGGAAGAAATAGTTGCAGAGAAGATATACAAGAACATTGCAGAAAAGAAAAGTGTCATCTGCTTAATGCCAACTCTACGTGAATGCTCAATATTCAATGAGGAGCTTTTGAAATTGGAAAAGGAAAATATCAGGAAATTGGAAGCAGTGGGCAAAATTGAGGATGGAAGAATTACTATCACATTAACAGGCACACTGAAAAATAAATTGGATTCACTAGAGAAGAACATTTCCAAAACAGCTGGATTAGAAAAAAATCTATATGTTTGCATGAACTGTAGAGTATTTTTAAGGAGAAATTTGGATGTTGAAAAAGGTTTAGTTAATGGAGCTATGGGAAGAGTTGTGGGTTTTATTAATTATCAGAAAAAAGATGGAATTGAATGTTTAAAAATAAAATTTGATCAGATAGAAGAAGTTAAAGACATTTGTCGTTGTTCAGTTTGTTTCATGCTTGTGAAAGACTTATATGTACGTAGGAAGCAGTTTCCGTTTTCTCTAGCATATGCTGTAACTATTCACAAGTCTCAAGGATTGACTGTAAATTGTGCATTTGTGAACATTGGTTCAACTGTTGAGGAAATATGAATTTTGTGATCAGTTATGTCCCCTATCGTAGACCCCAACGGCTCCATGTGCATGCTATAAGTACATGTATGTTCCCTCCTGCTCCAGTTCTGAAGACGCAAACATATGTGCGTCCACCGTCAACATGTCCTTTTTCAGATCCGCCATGAATGGGTCAGATATTCCATTCCTAAGTATGAAAGGCCACCGACTTTATGTGGTTCACTTTCCACATTTCACAGATTCAGGCGAGTAGGCCCGAATTCTGTCATCAAGCCTTTTCCTGCCTTCTGCCTCTGAAAGCTCCAGTCTGAGCCTGCATCTGTGACCATGAACTTTGTCTTACTCCTTGCGCGGCTAACGGTGCCTGATCCAGCCTGTCGCCTGCCAAAAACTGTATTTCACCTTCGAGATTATCTCCTTCGCTCCCCATCCGATGCATTCCTGTCTAGCAGTTTAGGTAAACATTCCTCCAGCTACCGTGCAAAGGGCCAGGCCTCGCTGTCCTCATGCAAATAATTCATAGCCCCGTTACCATGGAATATTCCTACCCCCTCGCATCTAGTGTAGACACTTAGACGCTTGTACACGCACTAACAGTCAGTATAGTCAGTATAGAATAAGATTCTATCCTAAGAGACCTTTCCTTTTGGATAACACAGTTCTTTAAACATAGGATATTGGATATGATTTGGAATTAGGTTGACATAACCCCAGACTTCTGTCTCCACATGTAGAGCTAAATGTCAAGTCCCCTTCACCCTCTAGCTGTGCGTCAATCACACGTCATGCGGCTGCGTGCGCATCTTTGCCACACATTTCTGCTGATATTGCAGGATTCTTTTATGGATCCACCCACTTGTGACATCATGTTTAATGACGTTTCTTGAATTACGCCCTCTATTAGCTACGTATGCACCTTTTATCAGCTGTTACGCCTCTTGCATCTGTTTCACTGTAATGTATTTTCTATAAAACTGCTTAACTGTCAATAATATATGCTCCCTTCCTTCCTGAACTTTCGTGGTGATGGAACAGAAGGCCCACAATTCGAATTGTCTTCTTTTGTATAGGAATAAAGCCTTTTAAACCCTCTCATACCACGGATTCTGCCTCTTATATTTACTGAGTTATTCTTGATAGATTTTACCGCATAAAAAAATAGTACCGGTAACGAAATATTTACCACATAAATTGGCGCCCGAACAGGGACACTTTCTCATCTCACGCGCCGGCGGTGCGTTGCAGGCCCGGTCTCCTGCCACAGCTGAACGGACAAAAAAACGCGTACCCGCAGGATTTCCTGTATCTCCCTCCGGCCAAGCGGGGACGACTGAGGCTGCGATCAACACCCAGACGAGGCGGTGAGAAGTGCGAAGTATCCCGACCAGAGCCTAGCTGAGAGAGCAAGATCCGAGGTATACAGAGTCCCGCCAGGTTCCGAAGTTCCGAGTCCAGTCGAGTCGAGTCCAGTCCGGTCCAGTTTCAGTTCCGTTCCGAGGCCTTCCGTTCCGAGCTACCCGGTGAGTACCATTATCGGGGAGGCATTTTACGTGCACATAGTCTGTGCCGGTCAAGACGGGTTTGGGTACACAAATCCGGTCTGCACTGTTTCAGCAGTGTATCTGTACTGTTTAGCAGTATATATAGTAATATAGTATGTCTTGCATATAAATAAGTATCATCTAGTGTCAGTATTATGTCAGTAACTAGTTTCTATTAGTTATCATTGTTCGTTAAAACTATTAAGCGTTAAATGTTTTAATACGTTCTATATATTGTGGTGTGAATGACTGTTCATTATTGTGTTTTCTTGTATAAAGTGTGTTCTAGAAACAAGATCTAAAGATGCCGCTCTTTTCGAAACTAAGACAGATTAAGACTAGAAAAGGAGTACTCGAAGAAGCCGTTCCCATTCCACCTAGGGATACTCCAGGATACTTCATGTATCATAAGCATGGTCTAGATGCCGTATTATTTCTTGATTTATGGGTGGACTACACCAAAGAATTACCAGAGAGTCAGAGATGGCCCGCAGCGGGGACCTGGGATGCAGATTGCATCATGAGAGTTGAAGAAGAATTATGGAAAAAGAAAGCCAGACAGTCACAGAAAGATGCCATTGAATTATGGCGTAAAGAATCATACAGACGTACAGAAAAAGCACACAGACAGGAAGAGAAAGGTAGAGAGAATTCAAATAAAACTCGAGAAAATCTATTACTTGAGGAAGGTACTCGAGTAAACTCAGAACAAGTAGATAGACAAAGAAACGCCCTTATGAATGGTATGTATCCACTTCTGGCCGAAGGGTTACCTAAGGCTACTCCGGAAATACCAAAAGACTTGCCACCTCCATTGTTTCCGATAAAAGAACATCCCAAATCACATCCCAAAACAGCAAAGGACGTTTTTCTTTCCTCCTATTTAGATGACGCAGCTCCCGAATATGCTAATGCCATACCACACACACCGCTTGCCGATGGTGTTCAACACCAAGAGCATCCGTCTGTATCCCCGCAATTACAAACTCCTACACAAGTTCCAACAGACCCGTCCGTTTCTACAGTTTTTCCCGCATCTACAATCTCTATCCTACACCCAACGAATCCTTTCGTGCCTAGCACCTCAGACGGTGCTACAGGAGGTACGACAGACATGTTTGCCACTCCGCCGCGAAATAAACAGACTCTTAGAGATTTAGCCCTCCAACGTACGCCCAAACTAGCAAATCCCGACATGCTTAAGGAACTTCTAGTAGATTGTAGATATGATCCTGTGCCCGGTAAACGGGACGAAATGCTGCTGTCATCATTACGTATTCGACGAGCTGCAATATATTTAACGAAGCTACCAGGAATGACTACACATTTAGAAAATATGTATCACTTTGTCCAGTCAGGGCGAAGTCCTGAAAGTATTAGCAGAGCCATGGAGTACCAGAAAGCGGAGGTACAGGGACAATTGTTGCGTTTCCTCATAAACTGTGTAATCAGAAATCAAGACCGGCCTGGGGTAAATCCGGAAGAAATGCAAAAACTTGTCACTTGGGGCCGGAATATATCAGAAGGGAGACATGATAAACAGTTATGTATAGTAGCTATGTACCGAAAGATCCGCAAAGAAGTAGAACGAATACACGAAGAAAGATTAGAGGTAGACGCCGCTGACCTAAACAGAGAAGAGGAGGAGCAAGAGTCAGAGCAAGTAGAAACGATAGCTTATGTAGGTAGAGGAAGACCCCATAATAATACCAGAGGTTTTAATGATCCGGTACGTCCAATACATCCAGAATATAATAGACATTTTTCAAACCCTATGTTAAATACAAAATCCCCCGAACACTTATTCCAAGCCGCTGATAAATTACTCCGAGATCGAAGGGGGTACCACATGCTCGATTCCATGGACGAACAAGAATTAGCCAGGTCAGCAGTACAATGGGCTGACAGTCCCAGCGAATACAATGACGATGTACTTGCACACACCTTTCTGAATCTAGATCCATATGAACAGCGTTTAGCTAGTATATACATGATTCAACACCTCCTTATATTATATAAAAGCCAACACTCCGATCCAGGACCCTTACCTGACATATTGACAGAACTACTCACGAACATATGGAAAGGGTCAGGTACTGATTTGATTAAAGAAATACTAGAATCCCGAAACCAATATTTAAATTTCGTATGCCCAGAACACGTTCCAGTTCCCATTATGGGAAGAAAAATGTATCACATAGATAGACAGAACCCGCTACGCGAAGTGCACCCAATTAGAGGTGCCGGTGATAATTTTACACGCGTATTTGTGTACACACCTATAACTAAATTAGAATTATTAGAAATGAAGAAAGTAGTACCCAGCCATGACAAAGACCCAGCAGGTTTCCACCGTGAGATAAAAGACATGTTACTCATGGGAGAGTATACCTACCCCGACATTATGAAAATATTAAAAGTCCTATTACCCGCCGGTGTTTATGAAAAACTCAAAGAAAAAGAATGGGAGGTGGGAGACCAAAAGATAGATTGGACAGCATTAGAAAACGAAGAAAAGGCCCGAGCTGCAGGAGCAGGGCTTGGGGAAAAGACTACAGCACTAGCAGGATTACTAATACAGGTCCTGCCACGTTTATTAACTACGAAAAAGGAAGACTGGGGTGCAATCTCAGCCTGTAAACAAAAACCAGACGAAGATACTAGTGATTTCTATTCCCGATTTGAAAAATGTTTTGGTATAAATAGTGGCATAAAAGCCAGTAGTGAGTCATACCCACATCTGTTTGTGACAAAATTAGTTGAAAATTCTCTGATACAAGTTAAGAATAGAGTATTGAAATTCGAAAGTACCTGGCAAGGTAATACCCCATCACAGATGCTACAGATGTTACAATATCATCACAATAGAATTAAAGAAGAACAAGAACACGAACAAAGACGTATGAAAGATACAAAAATGAAAATGCTTGTTGCACAGTCGGTTCCAGCCGATAGTCATCAAAGGAGTGATTCCGCAGGCCCTGCAAAAGGGACATGCAACTATTGTAAACAACCAGGTCATTATATACACGATTGTCCAGTCCTGAAACATAATATTGCTACAGGTAGAACACATGAGAGACCACGTCCACCTAGACAGGATCAGAACCAACAACAAATACCTCAGCAAGCACAACCTAGGTTAGCTCCGCAACAGCTAGCTCCGCAACAGGCAGCTCCACAACAAATTGTAGCACCACCACAAGCGCAGCCTATTGCTGCAACACAAGCAACGACACAACAGATGTATCAGTATGCACAAGCAGATTATCATTATCCCGATTATCAGCGATACTCATGAGATAGCCTAGAGAGGGAAGTTGGCTTACCCCTTATTGAGGTTCCTATAGACCAAGAGGGACCTTATGTACATAGTGAACTATTAGGGGAAGACAGAAAGTTTTTACTTGATACAGGGGCAAGCAGAACAACTATAAGACGTAGTGAAGTTCCAGGGGCACCCCTCTCAGGCTCACAGAATATTTCCCTTGGATTCTCAGGAAAACCTATAATTAATGATGTAACACAACCTCTTCCACTAACGATTGGTCCATTGACACGTACTACAGATTTATTGCTTACTAAATCATGTCCAGAAAACTTGTTAGGCATAAAAACATTGAAAGCTCTAGGAGCTATAATATGTTGTTCTCCGGAAGGAGTACGACTATTTTTACGTGACTTTAAAGGTCACTACGTATCCAGAGACATGGATCACCGACTGCAGAATTTACCTACACATTTATGGGCACAAGGCCCCACTGATGTTGGTTGCATGAATATTACACCATATCGAGTTACACTGAAATCAGGAATAGTACTACCACGAATACGACAATACAAGTTACCACCCGATGCTGTTGTGGCTTTACTGCAAATCATTGACGAGCTCATTACACAAGGAGTGGTTGTCAAAACTGACTCCAATGTATGTAATTCTCCGATAATTCCGATTCTTAAAAGAACGGATCCAAAAGCTCCACCAGTATATCGATTAGTCATTGATCTGCGCGAATTAAATAAATGTATTGTGCCACAATACCCCGTGGTCCCAGATATCTCTTCATTACTCACAGCTATTGACTCAGAAGCTACGTTCTTCACTGTAATTGATCTCAAGAATGCTTTCTTTAGTGTCCCAATTGATCCGGAAAGTCAATATTTATTCGGATTCAGTTTAAATGGACGAAGTTTTAAATTCACACGCGCACCTCAAGGATTTACAGAAAGCCCCAGCATCTATAGCCAAGCACTGAAACGAGAACTTGACAGTATCCACATGCCAGTTAACACTGCCTTGCTTCAATATGTCGATGATCTGCTGATCACCGCCCGAAGCGAACCTGAATGTGAAAAAGCGTCACTGACGGTTTTAAAATTTTTGGCTGACAAGGGGCACAAGGTGTCCCCTTCTAAGCTGCAATTCTGTGTCCAGCGAGTTGTTTACCTTGGGCACTCGCTGTCCAAGGAGGGAAGGCAGCTTACATCCGACCGCATCCAGTTAATCGCTAACATGTCACCACCCAAGACACAAAAGGAGGTACGGGCTTTTATAGGCCTCACTTCATACTGTAGGCAGTGGATCCCTCAATATGCATTTCTAGCAAAACCACTCATCCAGTTGACAACACAGGAGGCAGCCACATCGACTGTCCTCCCTTGGACTCAAGAACATACACACGCCTTTGAAAGCTTAAAGAAAGCTTTATGCCAAGCACCTGTCCTAGCAACACCATGTTACAGTAAACAGTTTACACTCTTCGTTACAGAACGCGAAGGTACTGCTTTGTCAGTACTCACTCAGGAGCAAGCAGGATCACATAAACCATGTGCTTATTTCTCTAGTACATTAGATCCAGTAGCTCAGGCTCTTCCTGCGTGCCTGAAATCAGTGGCAGCAACAGCTTTAGCAATCAGACAAAGCGATGCCATAGTGTTAGGACATCTATTGACAGTACAAGTACCACACGCAGTAGAGGTTCTCTTGAACCGCACACAAACACAACACTTGACTATAGCGAGACTCACCGGTTACGAATTAACATTGTTTCAGCCACATATAGAAATCAGACGTTGTAATACGTTAAATCCTGCCACACTGTTACCAGTGAGCGGAACAGATCCATTGGCACATGATTGTGTTGAAGTTATTACTATCACGACGAAACCCAGACAAGACTTGACAGACATCCCTTTGTCAGATCCAGACTTGACATTGTATGTAGATGGGTCATGTATGAGAGCAAGTACAGGAGAGCTAGTGGCCGCTTACGCAGTCACAACAGACACTGAAGTCATTGAAACAAATTGTATTAACACTTTGTCAGCTCAAGCAGCAGAGCTCATCGCTCTGACACAAGCCTGTATTCAAGCCAAAAATAAGAAAGTCAACATATACACAGATTCACGTTATGCATTCGGAGTCGTCCATGACTTCGGCGTACTGTGGCGAGAGAGAGGTTATTTAACTTCTCACGGTGCCCACATCCAACACGGACCCCTTATTCAAGCCCTATTAGATGCGATTCATCTACCTACTGAAATATCGATTATGAAATGCAAAGCCCATACAAAAGTCACCGATATCATTTCTCAGGGTAATGACCTAGCTGACAGAACAGCTAAACAGACTGCTCAGAATCAGACTCTCACAATTGACGCGACAAAGACAATAGTCCCGATACTAACACATTGCATGACAGTTAAGGATCCCGCCCTTGATGTAATTGACATACAGACACATGCTACACCAGAAGAAATAAAGAAATGGACTGAATTAGGAGGGATCCAAACAGATCAGGGATGGATGACGAAGGAAAAATCTATATGGTTTCTTCCCGACTCAATGGTCCAAGTCATCATTAACACTATACATAGTCCAGCGCACCTAGGAGAAAAAGCTATGCTAGACAGCATTCAACACATTTGGTTTAACAAACACTTGCGAGCCGCAGCTAAACAAAAAGTTCGTACCTGTATGATATGTTGTCAGTTTAATCCAGGTAAAAGCATCCCCGTAGAGCAGGGTGGATTTCAACCTCCCAATCATGCTTTTGAAGTCCTCCAGATGGATTATATCCAGATGGAACGATGTCGAGGATTCAAATATGTTCTCGTAGTTGTTTGTGCTCTTTCCCGTTGGACAGAAGCATACCCGGTTTCAGATTACACTGCCCCGACTACTGCCAAACAGTTAGTTCGAGAATTCTTCCCACGGTACGGTTTACCACGTGTTGTCTACTCAGATAACGGCCAGCCGTTCTCATCCGAACTAATGAAACACGTTTCCCTTCTATTAGGCTATCAATGGAAATTTCATTGTGTCCGACATCCCGAGGCATCAGGTCTCGTAGAACGCCATAATCAAACTTTGAAAATTAGATTGTCCAAAATATGTAGAGAAAAAGGAGTCGATTGGATAGTAGCCTTACCAGTTGCGCTCTTTTACATGAGAATCGTAGCACATTCTCGAACAGGGCTATCCCCGTATGAGGTGATCTTCGGTAGACCACCAAATATGTGGGGACGCCTATACCTCGTAAAATCACTGACGTTGACTGTAATATGCTGACAGATTACCTGGCTTCCTTGATGTCTGCACTACAATCTTGTCGTTCACAGGTATCCGCAGCTTTTCCCGACAACACTGAGGTGAAGCCCCATGATGTGGTTCCTGGTGATCTGGTGCTGGTCAGGAACTTTGACCGGAAGACCCAACTGGATCCTAGGTGGAAGTCACCAAAGTTAGTTCTACTCACCACAAGGACAGCCGTGAAAATCGAAGGAAGGAAAGGGTGGTTGCACTCGAGTCATATCAAGAAATTTTATGGACTACCACCCAGTGTAGATACACAACCCTGTATTTCCTCAAAGACAGACTCAAAGCTCCCCTTGGTTGAGCAATAGAACTCAGAAATTTATAAACTAAAATTGAGGTCTAATAAGTCAGACAATTTGATTGTTTAAGTCCTCTCCAAGGTGAATCGGTTGAATTTGTCTCTGACATGTATCCTCTAGACCGGAATAGAGAAAGAAATCAGCGAAAGCAGCTGAAAAAGCATGCGTATTGTAAATCACTTCGTAGTCACTGTACAGTAACGTTATTAATTTTTTTTTTTCTAAGTCTTCTGATCATTATTTTCAGCATACTATTGCATATGTATTACCCTATTCTTAAACGTGCTTATAATATAACTGCAGAACATTCTTTTAGTGAATTTCCTCCGCATGAGTTGTCATATAGATTTGCGCTGCGCAACAACACATTCATTAGTATGCTACATCATTCCCACCAAACCAGCAATGCCACAAATTGTTGGATATGTGGCCGACTCCCTCCCTATCAGAACTATAAGGGAGTTTTGCCCCTCTTTCCATATCCGTTCACACACAATGGCTCCTGTGGAGCATGGTTTAGTTTGATCAATACCCTAGATTCAAATTCCGCAGTTTATCAAGACAACTGGGTATGGGGAAACCTGAACCTAGTTTTGCTTAAAGTCTGCTACCCTAACAAGGAGGGACTTCCCAAAAGAACAGGAACTGATCTAGAAAATGAAGTATATGGATTAGGTAACTTTACACTTAACCTCATGATCCTGAACGTTGAATCTGAAGCTACACCAATCTTGCCCGCTATGTCAGTATTCCCAGTAAAAGGGGAATTATGTATCAGAAAGAATGGTTCCATACACATGGGCCATAGTAAATGCACCACTGTAATAAAATTCAGTGATCAAGGCAAGTCTACATTTAGAGCTTCCCATCATTCCTACTTCATATGTGGTCAGACCGCATATATATGTCTACCTTTAGATTGGGATGGTACCTGTTACATAGCATTCCTTCTGCCACCTGTTTTCCTAGCTCCTCCTGATTATCATAGAAATACTCATTTAGTACACAATAGACAGCAGAGAGATCTCCCAATTGTCGATTACACTGAAACAGCATGGGAGAAATACACAGATTTCAATAAAGGTTTCTTTCCCTATATAGGTACAGTCACTAATAGTAAGCTGATACGTAGATTAACAAGAACCCTTGAAGCAGTAGTGAACGAAACTATTTCCGCCTTAGGCAATTTAACAGAAGAGCAGTCTGCTATGCGGATTGTTGTGCTTCAAAATCGTCTTGTCCTTGACGTCATCCTGGCCGATAGGGGCGGAGCTTGTAGGGTCATCGGATCAAGTTGCTGCATTTTCATACCAGAAAATTCACCGTCTGTATATAAAGCCATAACACGCCTTCATAAGATTGTAAGCCAGATACACCAGAGTCCAGGCACCTGGACTTGGTCCGGTTGGTTCTGGGGCGTGTTGTCAGCCTGGGGATGGAGAATGCTATCCTTCCTAGGTATTGGCTTTCTCATACTATTCAGTTGCTGCTTATGTCTACAATGTGGACCAGCGATTTGTGGTCTGTGTGCCACCTCGTGTATCCCACATCCAAGTTTTCATTCGAGATCCCGGAAGAAGAAAGAAGAACAAATGATACTATATGAACAGATCGATGGATTGATGAAGATCGATATCTCCTAAGGGTCCGAAGGGGACAAGGAGGGAATGAGGAAATATGAATTTTGTGATCAGTTATGTCCCCTATCGTAGACCCCAATGGCTCCATGTGCATGCTATAAGTACATGTATGTTCCCTCCTGCTCCAGTTCTGAAGACGCAAACATATGTGCGTCCACCGTCAACTAGGGGTGGGCGGAATTTGCGGAATTAACCTTCGCAAATTATCGCGAGAATGTTTAAAATTATCGCAAACAAGCAGAAATATCGCAAAGATGCGGAAGTTTTTTTCCGGCATGTTCGCGAGATTTTCTGCATGGTTGCGGGTCGCCAACTTACCCATGTGGTTGCTTGCGGGCGCGGCCATCTTGTTTTGAGTTGTTCTCGCGGTGCATGATCGCGAGAAGAAAGACGTGATCGCGCGACGCATGACGTCACTGCGGGCGCGAACTGTCGCGAGACAGCGCAAATGGCTAAAAACAATACAACATCTCATGGAGAACGCGACCGGATCAAGAAAACTTGTCGGCGAACGCAGGGATTCAGGTAAGGCGATCGCGCGCGCGCGAGAATGTATCATTTTACAGCGCGAGCAAGAAACAAATTATCGCCAAGCTGCGGAAACCGGAATTTTTGACATTTTCGCGCTCTCCGCGGAACGCAAAAATGTCAAATTATCGCAATTTCCGCGAACGGAACGAAATTTTTGCCCAGGCCTACCGTCAACATGTCCTTTTTCAGATCCGCCATGAATGGGTCAGATATTCCATTCCTAAGTATGAAAGGCCACCGACTTTATGTGGTTCACTTTCCACATTTCACAGATTCAGGCGAGTAGGCCCGAATTCTGTCATCAAGCCTTTTCCTGCCTTCTGCCTCTGAAAGCTCCAGTCTGAGCCTGCATCTGTGACCATGAACTTTGTCTTACTCCTTGCGCGGCTAACGGTGCCTGATCCAGCCTGTCGCCTGCCAAAAACTGTATTTCACCTTCGAGATTATCTCCTTCGCTCCCCATCCGATGCATTCCTGTCTAGCAGTTTAGGTAAACATTCCTCCAGCTACCGTGCAAAGGGCCAGGCCTCGCTGTCCTCATGCAAATAATTCATAGCCCCGTTACCATGGAATATTCCTACCCCCTCGCATCTAGTGTAGACACTTAGACGCTTGTACACGCACTAACAGTCAGTATAGTCAGTATAGAATAAGATTCTATCCTAAGAGACCTTTCCTTTTGGATAACACAGTTCTTTAAACATAGGATATTAGATATGATTTGGAATTAGGTTGACATAACCCCAGACTTCTGTCTCCACATGTAGAGCTAAATGTCAAGTCCCCTTCACCCTCTAGCTGTGCGTCAATCACACGTCATGCGGCTGCGTGCGCATCTTTGCCACACATTTCTGCTGATATTGCAGGATTCTTTTATGGATCCACCCACTTGTGACATCATGTTTAATGACGTTTCTTGAATTACGCCCTCTATTAGCTACGTATGCACCTTTTATCAGCTGTTACGCCTCTTGCATCTGTTTCACTGTAATGTATTTTCTATAAAACTGCTTAACTGTCAATAATATATGCTCCCTTCCTTCCTGAACTTTCGTGGTGATGGAACAGAAGGCCCACAATTCGAATTGTCTTCTTTTGTATAGGAATAAAGCCTTTTAAACCCTCTCATACCACGGATTCTGCCTCTTATATTTACTGAGTTATTCTTGATAGATTTTACCGCATAAAAAAATAGTACCGGTAACGAAATATTTACCACACTGTGTTCAAAGAAGGTATGGCATATGTTGCTTTGTCACGAGTGAAAACATTATCAGGTTTATTCATGATAGACTTTGATGACTCAAAAGTTAGTGCTGATACAAATTGTGTAAAGGAGTATAATAGATTAAGAAGAAGCTATGCTCCTCATTTAGGTCAGTATCCTGTGTTGGAGAAACGTGTAGTTTCTCGTAAAAGGAGAAATGAGAATATCTGTAATGAAGATGTAGAGAGGAGGAAAAAAAAGAGGAGCGATGTAATTGCAAGCAAAAAGAAAAAGGAAAATGAAGAACAGGTTGTAGAATGTCATTTTGAAAATAGCTCTGGTGTCAACTGCTACGCTAATGTAGTGCTGAATGTTGCATTTTATCTGGAAAGTGTGCAAGAGCAGATAATAGTAAATCAGGGAAAAAGATTCTGTTCTGAGTTGAGTCTCCTTTTTCAAAAGCTGAGTAATGATAAAACTCAAATAGAAAGTGCTACTGAAATTAGAAAACTTTTAGATGTATGTTCAGGACGAACACAGTTTTCTCAAAATGTACAGCAAGACGCACAGGAATTCTTGATGTTTTTTCTTCAGGTACTGGAAGAAGAAGGGGTTCCCATTGAAAATGTATTTGGTCTCTCTTATAAATGGGAACATAGTTGTGAAAACTGTTATAATATATGTGGCTCTAATGTTGATTCTGAAAGGTTTATTTATTTAACATTGCCAGAAAGTAAAACAGTCACTTTTGCTAAATTAGTTAAAGATGCTAATCATAGCATGGAATGCAGTGAGTGTCAATCTGACATGTTTTCAACGTTAATTTTAAAGGAATACGGACAGTATGTAATTTTAATGATGCAACGCTGTAAAGCTGATGGTTCAAAATTAGATACTTTAATAAAGAAGTTTACAGGACAGCAATTATCAATTTCAGGAAAAACTTTTGTAACAGTTGCAATAATTTTCCATGAAGGACCTACTGTAACTTCTGGACATTACACAGTTTATCTTAAATGTGAAAAAGGCTGGACACTGTGTAATGATTCCCGATTGATTTTTAAGCAACGTTTGCCTTTTGATTTAGCAAATTCCTATCTAATCTTCCTGAAACCTAAATTTTAGAGAGATTTGGCAACATCTGTACAAAACAATTTTACCATTTTATTGGATTACCATTGGAATTTTCAAAAAAAATGATTTTACAAATTATCATTTGGCCTAATGGAAAGGTAACCAATTGTAATGTGGACTTTTTCAATTTTTAATGAAACTTTGGAAAACCAAAAATTTAGACAAAATCGGTAACATCTGCACAATTTAAATTTTGGAATGTTATTGGATTGCCATTGGAAATTTATTCCAAAAAGATTTTTAAAATTACTATTTGGCCATGCGGAAAGGTAAACAATTCTATTGTGGACTTAGTTAATTATTAATTAATCTTTTGGAAACCAAAATGTTACAGACAATCGGTGAGATCTGTACAATTTAAATTTTGGAATTTTATTGGATTACCATTGGAAATTTAATCAAAAAAGAATTTTAAAATTACTATATGGCCTAAAGGAAATGGAACCAGATGTAATGTGGAGTTATTTGAGATATATTTTTCTGATTATACTTCCGAAACAAAAATATCAGACGGTATTTTAAAGAAATAAGTATTGATATTAGATGATATTTTTTAAGAATATTATGCATTTCTATAAAGTTATGTTTATGCAAAAAGAGATTGTGGGCTTTTTTAAAACAATCTTTGAGATTGTTAATTTTTTTTTGCCCGCTGTTAAATGATGAATGCAATTGCTTTCACAATTTATAGTGAAATGCAATATATTCTGAAAACAGCAAAAAAAAGGCAAAAACTTTTTTTGAAAAATATGTAAATATGTGTACTGTATAATAAAATGTTAAATATTAATACTTTTTTCTTTTTTTTCAGATTGAGATAGAAAATTTTCGAAAACTAGAACCATTTTTAAAGCAAATAAAATTAAATTTAAATTAATAAATATTTTTTTGAGTGGGTATGGTAAGTCAAAAATGTCATGGTCCCTTTTTTCCACTTCTCCACAATCACATTTTCAGTTTTTCATTGTAGTCTCTCAAGGACCTTGTAATGTGATAATTGATTTTTAGTGTTTTTAAAAAAAAAAAAAAAAATTACGCGTACCGTACGCGTACGGTAAAAAAAAAAATTTAAAAAAGTTTTAAAAAAAATGTATAAAAAAAAGTTAAAAGGTAAGGTTGGCTCTTAAAAGAGCCGTTGTGTTCATGCAGGGACAGAGGAAAGAAAGAATGGGAATATTAGTCGGTACGACAAATGTGCTGATCTATTTTATTGTTCACTAGGGAAATACTGGTCTCCCTATGACAAATTAGATCATGACAAGTGGCGCACCGTATTTCAACCCTCAGAAACCGAGGGTTGATTTCCAGAGGACGAGAAAAAGGAGATGCTCCCCCCACAGATGAAGGGCTCACCTGACCTGCCGAAGATGGACCAGGCTGAGCTGCTGTGGATGTGCTTGGTTGACTTACTGAAGGGTTACCTTCAGTATGTCGAGCATGTGTCCTTCCGTGTACATCTTTAAGGTGTCTCAACATGGTGTGATTCCCGAAGGAATACTTTTTGTTGGGATTCCCTCTTGAAAGTACACGCTTGCACAGTTTACAAGTCACTAAGGGTGCATTTACCTTTTTCTTGTTCTCTGGAAAAGTAAAATACTCCCATATGAACGAGGTCTTTTGTTTCCTCCTTCTCTGCCTCAAGGTAGTGCTGCTAGCCTCACTCTCAGAAGAGCTCTGCTGTTCTGCCATCGTATCACAAAGACAACCCAGCTCCTTCTACTAAGGGATCACAAGCAGAAATGAGGGGAATGGGTGTGGTGTAGGAGAGTTCTAGAACTGAAAGTAGTAAAAACCAATCAAAAGTCTTGTTTCTTGATCACATGACCTACCGTGCGCGTACGTTACGCTTACGGTGCGCTTACGGTAAAAGTACGCATGCGCGTAAAAAAGACATGCGCTCGCGCGCATGCGCAAAACAGGCACGCCCCTTCACTTCTGCCTAACGTGCGCGTGCAGCGTACGCGTTACGCGCTGTGCGCGCCTGACGTGCGTCTACGCAAATTGCGTAAATGAACGCAAACAGCGTAGAAATCTAACGTAATGAAAGCAAGACGTGCGCTTACCGTACGCGCACGTTAAAAAAAAAAAAAAAAAAAAATAAGGAAAAAAAAATAAAATATGTTATACTAATAAATCTTACCTGTTTATTTTATAAAAATGGTAAAAAAAAAACATATTGTAGAATTTTTAAAATTTAACCATAGTCTTTAAAAAAGGATAGAAAATTAAAATAAAAATATGTAAAAAAAAAAATAAAAAAAAATTTGCATTTAAAAAACCTTGCAAATTCACTGAAAAAACCATGGGTTTCACACACGTTATAGTTAGGAATTAGCATTTAAAAAACCGTTCAAATTCACTGAAAAAACCATGGGTTTCACACACGTTATAGTTAGGAATTAGCATTTAAAAAACCTTAGAAATTCAATGAAAAAACCAAAGGTTTCACACATGTTATAGTTAGCTAGTTGGACATTTCACTCGTAAAAAACCAATGAAATTTCCCCGTTATAGTTAGTTCAGCTAACTATAACTCGCGCGCCCGCAATGCACTACTGATGATGTCACATATTACATCACTCATGACATGGTCACTGACATCACTCATGACATCACTGATGACATCTCAAATGACATCACTGATGACATCACTGATGACATCATCCTTGTGATAGAGTGGCAGACCTCCTCTTCCCCTAATATAACCTTTGATACACACATACAAAAATAGAAACTAAAATGTTCAAAATAATGAACATACCAATATCAGTTACAACAACTTATTCAGTAATTCTAAGAACCACATACACATACAGTCATTCACCAACAGTCCTATACAGTCACTCATACATGCACTCACTCATCATATGTACTCATACATCTATACATCCTGTTACACAATGCCACTCCTCATCCATAGAGTTACTCACACATAGTCACTCATGCTAATAAAGAAACAAACATACATTTATTAGCTTATACAGTTATACACACACCACCACACTTACTTCTACGGAAACTTACACATAGTTAGTCTAAAAAACAATCACTTATAGAAACACATACTTATTCATACAGGAACTCTTTCAATCTCTCACTCTCACATATACTCCCTTATATACACCAATAGTCACATATACTAGTTTAATAGATATGTAGTTACTCATAAAGACACTATTGAGACAGTCATTCACTCACTAACACACTCATACACACACTCATCCACCCATACAGACCTGCACATGTTGTCTTCAACACATACAAAGAGTGAGTCACTCATTCATGCACCTATGCACTACATAATACCCCCCACCGAACCATACAGACACTCAGACTGATACTTAAAAAAAGAACTATTTACCTATATAGATACCCATGAAGCTACTCACCAACCCATGCAGCCACTTATACACAAAGTGAGAAACTGATACAGATATTTTCATATTTAAACATTACTCAGTAAGCCATGTATTCACTATGATACACTTAATCAGTCAGTTACACAAACATTTTTTTTAAAAAAAGCATCCATTTAGACACTTATATACCCATTTATTCTTCCATTGACCTTGAGATATACATAAATATAAAACATATTTAATTTTCAGAAAAACACACAATCACTGGATGATGTCATCAGTGATGTCATCAGTGATGTCATTTGAGATGTCATCAGTGATGTCATGAGTGATGTCAGTGACCATGTCATGAGTGATGTAATATGTGACGTCATCAGTAGTGCATTGCGGGCGCGTGAGTTATAGTTAGCTGAACTAACTATAACGGGGAAATTTCATTGGTTTTTTACGAGTGAAATGTCTAGCTAACTATAACATGTGTGAAACCTTTGGTTTTTTCATTGAATATCATATATAGGTATAGATTGATCTGATAATAAAGACTCAGCGCAATTTGGGGCTATTATTGGATCTGCATGCTTAGTTTAATGATGGTAAAATAATTTTCTATAGTCAATTTGCAACACATTAATAATGTTTATGAAAGTCGGCCCTGACATTTCTGTACCATTATATCTACTAATTAGTCACACATGAGGAAACTATTTCAGATATTTTTTATTCACTGAATAATGATTAACATTTAATTTGTTGCTTTGAGTCATGATTACTATCACTAATTTCCCTATATTTAACAATTTGAAATTGGGAGATTAAATATTAGCTTTGCTTACTTAGGTATGGTTTATCATACCTGTTACCAATAAAAACAAGTGGATATGAGTTATCAATTTTGGCTGAATTCACGGTGATATTGAATGATAGGCTCGGTGTTCTTCGAGCCTGTGTTACGATGTCAATGTAGCGCTAGATAATTCATTCGGATATCCTTTGATAAATTATTGTTTTTTTTATAAGGGTTTTCAAGGAATATTGCACAGTGGTGCAGTTTTATTTAAAAATATGAATGCGCCGTACGGTAGCTATATGATCAGTACATAGGCTTTAGTGTTGATATAACGGATATTACACCGTTTAGAAATGGCGCCCAAGATTCTACTTTGAGTTGCATTATACGATTTAGACATGGCGCCTAATATTCTGATCGGATGTTAGTCACCTCTTCTATTATCATTCTTCCTTTACTAATACGGAAGTGTTTGTCGGCAGCAGCGCTTGTTTCCTGCACTCGGGGACATAGAAGCCGTTTTTTCAGGTGAGCTGCTTGGGATTATAGTTGGAAACTTGGTACAAATACTTAGGTGCCGATTAGGATCCTGGAAAAAATTTCCCCGTACGACTCGTATCCGGTCTTTTTACCGTACGAATCGTACAAGTGCCGCACAAACTGCCAAGTACGATTCGCATGGGAAAAAGTCCATACGAATCGCATTGGGAATAATTCACCACACATCCTCGGGTCGGAAAATGTGTCCGACACGTCCCCGGACGATTTACCATACAAATGTGAAAAGTGAAGTCCGACCGCGCAAGTACGATCCATCCCGTGCGTCTGATGTTACAACCGTATGGAAAAAACACCGTCCGCACCGAACTCCCATAGCAACCATGGAGACATGTGCCCGCATACGCGCCGAACACCCCCCCCAGCCCCCGTATGTACGCGCCCACCCCAACAGTGTATGTACGGACCGTACCCTCACCCGCGTATGTATGGAGTGTACCCCCACCCCAACCGTGTATGTACGGACCGTACCCTCACCCGCGTATGTACATCAGTGTATGTACGAACCATAACCCCACCCGCATATGTATGGAGCGTACCCCCACCCCAACAGTGTATGTACGGACCGTACCCTCACCCGCGTATGTATGGAGCGTACCCCCACCCCAACAGCTAATGTACGGACTGTACCCCCACCCGCGTATGTATGGAGCGTACCCCCACCCCAACAGTGTATGTATGGACCGTACCCTCACCCGCGTATGTATGGAGCATACCCCTACCCCAACAGTGTATGTACGGACCGTACCCTCACCCGCGTATGTATGGAGCGTACCCCCACCCCAACAGTGTATGTACGGACCATACCCCCACCCGCGTATGTATGGAGCATACCCCCACCCCAACCGTGTATGTACAGACCGTACCCTCACCCGCGTATGTACACCAGTGAATGTACGAACCATACCCCCACCCGCGTATGTATGGAGCGTACCCCCACCCCAACAGTGAATGTACGGACCGTACCCCCACCCGCGTATGTATGGAGCGTACCCCCACCCCAACAGTGTATGTACGGACCGTACCCTCACCCGCGTATGTATGGAGCGTACCCCCACCCCAACAGTGTATGTACGGACCGTACCCTCACCCGCGTATGTATGGAGCGTACCCCCACCCCAACAGTGTATGTACGGACCGTACCCCCACCCGCGTATGTATGGAGCATACCCCCACCCCAACCGTGTATGTACGGACCATACCCTCACCCGCGTATGTACACCAGTGAATGTACGAACCATACCCCCACCCGCGTATGTATGGAGCGTACCCCCACCCCAACAGTGTTTGTACGGACTGTACCCTCACCCGCGTATGTATGGAGCGTACCCCCACCCTAACAGTGAATGTACAGACCGTACCCCCACCCACGTATGTATGGAGCGTACTCCACCCCAACAGTGTATGTACGGACCGTACCCTCACCCGCATATGTATGGAGCGTACCCCCACCCCAACAGTGTATGTACGGACCATACCCTCACCCGCGTATGTATGGAGCATACCCCCACCCCAACAGTGTATGTACAGACCGTACCCTCACCCGCGTATGTATGGAGCGTACCCGTACCCCAACAGTGTATGTATGGACCGTACCCTCACCCGCGTATGTATGGAGCATACCCCCACCCCAACAGTGTATGTACAGACCGTACCCTCACCTGCGTATGTATGGAGCGTACCCCCACCCCAACAGTGTATGTATGGACCATACCCTCACCCGCGTATGTATGGAGCATACCCCCACCCCAACAGTGAATGTACGGACCTTACCCCCACCCGCGTATGTATGGAGCGTAGCCCCACCCCAACAGTGAATGTACGGACCGTACCCCCACCCGCGTATGTATGGAGTGTACCCCCACCCCAACAGTCTATGTACGGACCGTACCCTCACCCGCGTATGTATGGAGCGTACCCCCACCCCAACAGTGTATGTACGGACCGTACCCTCACCCGCGTATGTATGGAGCGTACCCCCACCCCAACAGTGTATGTACGGACCATACCCTCACTCGCGTATGTACACCAGTGAATGTACGAACCATACCCCCACCCGCGTATGTATGGAGCGTACCCCCACCCCAACAGTGTATGTACGGACTGTACCCTCACCCGCGTATGTATGGAGCGTACCCCCACCCCAACAGTGATTATACAGACCGTACCCCCACCCACGTATGTATGGAGCGTACTCCACCCCAACAGCGTATGTACGGACCGTATCCTCACCCGCATATGTATGGAGCGTACCCCCACCCCAACAGTGTATGTACGGACCATACCCTCACCCGCGTATGTATGGAGCATACCCCCACCCCAACAGTGTATGTACAGACCGTACCCTCACCCGCGTATGTATGGAGCGTACCCCCACCCCAACAGTGTATGTATGGACCGTACCCTCACCCGCGTATGTATGGAGCATACCCCCACCCCAACAGTGAATGTACGGACCTTACCCCCACCCGCGTATGTATGGAGCGTACCCCCACCCCAACAGTGTATGGACGGACCGTACACCCACCCGTGTCTGTACGGAGCGAACACACACCCCACCAGTCTAAGTACGGAGCCCACCCCAGGCCCCAACACCAGCACCCTCATCCAACATTGCGCATGTACGAGTCGTACCAAGCCAGAGACAAGGACAGCACTGTACAACAAAATGGCCGATGTACGCACCGTACAGACGCCAAAAACAGACGTACACAACCAGGACAAAGCAAAACAACACAAGAAGACTCCATTTGAATCACACAAAGCCACAAAACATGTCGAACAAGCACAAATACAACCTATTCACTGACCTGCAACTGCCAAACTCCCAAACACAGGCCCAAAACACAACCACTCCTTATAACACGCCCACCCAAAGTTCAAACACAGCCACACCCACCAATGGACCAATAAAAGGCCCAACACACACACACCATGATCCTTTGCAAAAGACCCACTGCTCCCAGACCACACAGAGAAACAACTGCACCATACTACAACCTCCACTACACCTTACACCTGCACACCTTCACACAACCACCTTCACAAACACACCCTCATCGCATTCACACACACACCTGCACAACCACACCCACACACCCACAACCATCCACACCCACACCCCCCACAACCATCCACACCCACACCCCTCACCATGCCCACTAACAAGAATCCAAAGTTCACTAGCCAAGAGTTGGAGGTCCTTGTCGACGAAATCATCAGAGTCGAGCTACACCTCTTTGGAACATTGGTCAGACAGACCAGCATTTCTGAAAAAACAGCCATGTGGCAGGCGATTGTCGATGCTGTGAATGCTGTTGCGTCCACCAGAAGGACCAGGCATGAATGCCGAGCCAGGTGGTACGATCTGCGGAGGACGGTCCGCCGCAAAATGACCGACGACCACAACCAGGCCAACATCACTGGAGGAGGGCCGCCCTGCAGACCGGTACACTACCATCCCTGGGAGGAGAAGGTGATGGCCATACTGCCGCTGGTGGGAGTGGAAGGAGTAGAAGGACTCCGAGAGCCTGGTGAGTACACAAACAACTCACCTCACATGGGGGGAACGTCATCCACAACCAAACTCACAATCATGCACGCAACCACCCCAAAGCTATCGCATGACTCAACCACACTCCATAAACACGCACATGCCACTAGCGCCACCATGCCCCATGCACCCAGCTAGACAATGCCAAGTCACAGGCCACAGAAAACACCAACACAAGACACGGTAACCCGGATGGCGGGAGTGTGGGCCTCAAAAATCACATAGTGCAACTCAGAAGCAGACAACAATGCCCTCTGCCCATATGGCCTAGGTCACAGCCAGACAAACAGTGTGTCCCCACACAGGAAAGACTTGCCTGCAAATGGCGGACGCCTTTCATGAAGACATGGGGGTGAAGGCACATTTTGCACATGACAGCAGCTAATGAACAGCCAACACTGTGAAAGAGTGGCAGCACACACCACCACAGCAGCAGCGCAGACACAGACACTACACCCAATGGGTGCCTGGAGATCAGAAACAAACTCACATGAACAAGCCAAGGGCCATTCAAAGATCTGCAAACAGTGTGTGCCTAGGAAGCTGGGATGAGGTGACAGAGGGTGACACACAGAGGGAGGGAGAGGGGGAGAGAGAGGGAGGGAGACACAGGGAGATGGACAGAGGGAGGAGGCTGACACAGGGAGGGAGGGAGAGGGGGACAGAGAGGGAGTGAGAAAGGGATACACAGGGAGACCAATTCAGCCTTGGGTGGTGTGGGAATGTCTGCTCGTCAGCAGGTGGACTGCGTGCATGTAGACAAGGGTGGCCAGTGCCTGAATCCCCCTCTCTTCTCCATGGCAAAACACTGGGCCACGTGTCAACCTGTGCACGAGCACAACGCCAGCTACCTGCATCATATAAGTGTGTGGAACAACTCCATGTGCCCACGTACAGTGCAACACGGAAGGCGCCAATGCATGGCTCGCCACACCTGCTCACTCCACTGCTGACTGCAGTCACAATTGACGCAGCAAGTAAGACTGTGTCACACATAGGTAAAGTCTCAAAAGCTGTGGCCAAGGGGCATACCCATGCACAAGTGCACTGTGAGTGGAATGCAAGACATATCCAAATACCCAGAGGAAATGTGCCAACTTTGAAACGAATGAAACATGGATGTTGCATGGAACAAAAATAACATTGTCTCTCTCACACACAGGTCAACGTCGTGGATCACCCCCCAACACTGGGGGGGAAGACTCACAGGACCTGTCTCTGCGGGATGATGATCCCACCGGCAGCGACGACTCTCACCACTCTGTGGACGACCCCGACCAACCTGGCCCCTCTGGTGTCCAACCACCTGCAGCACCTGCGTCAGGTACAACTGGGCCAACCACCACCCCCACTCCTGCCACATCCCAGGAGACACCCAGGATCCCTGCCCCACCACCACAACGCAGCCAGGCTGACCAGGAGGAACACGGTGTACCGGGCACCCAGGAGGAGGCAGGGGACAACGCAAATGCCACCCCTCAGGGGTCCCGGAGACCCGATGTGCCCACCTGGGCAGGCCAGGTGCAAGTGGGCAGGGGTGGTGGGAGTGGAGGACGGCAGAGGGGCGAGCCTGACCAGTTGGCTGCGGAACCGGTATATTCCCATGTAAGAAACATCCTGGACACATACCGGCAGGACACCACGGGCATCAGCCAGGTTGTGTCTACCTTCAACGAGATGAAGGGGACCCTCGAGGAGATCAAGACCCAGCAGGCCCAGCAACATACGGAGCAACATGCCTGTCAACAGCGACACCAAGGACGGATGGAGGACAGACAGGCTGAGCTCGTGACGGTGCTCACGGGAATTAACCGTTCACTCCGTCGGATAGCCGACAACATGGGCAACCCTCCCTGTGCCACCAGGCGAAGAACATCACCACCCACAGGGAGGGATCAGGAGGAGGAGGATACATCCGACGGAGTATCCCAAACATCGTCACGGCCTGCTTCAGAGGGTTCCGGCAGGAGGGCGGGTCGTCCACGGAAAAGACCGTGAGGGTCGGCGCAACAGCACCATCTCCCAGGACACCTGGCCTGGCACCAGGCCCACTGGCCCAACAGCAGCACATCAGCAAATGACATTCTCTGCCACATGGACTTGCTGGTCACTGTCTGACCAATGTTGACAAAGACTGTGGCATGGACTCTGATGATTTCCAATGGCAAGGATACCAACTCCCCCAGTGAACTTTGGATTCCACACACCCGGAAAGCCCCTCTTGTCATACCCCCCCCCCCAACACGTACCCCAACACAAATAAAAATTTACACGATCAAGAGATGATGCCTACATTTTGCATTATTACCTTACATGTGTCTTGTAAAGTCTAACCATGCCTGAGTTCTCATATGACTTCAACCATCCATACCCTGGGGCCTGAGTCTGGCACAGGACACACATGGGTCGCAATGTATTAGGCAAGACAGACATGGAGCACCATACACACCGGTAATGGGCCCAACCAGCTGAAGGGGTGGCCGCACAACCGTGCCGACAGACATATTGAGTACAGCAACAGTCATGCGCAGAGGTCAGGGATCATGTGGAGTGTCCTGGGGGCACCCAGGTATGTGTAGACAGGTGGCAGAACCATGTCCTGCAAGCTTGAGTCAGGTGGATGCAGAGAATGGTGGCCTGGCCAACGTTGGATGCATGGGGATGGCACATGTCACAATACCCACACAGTCATGGACATCATGCACAATACAGAGTCTAATCCCAGACAAACAGCTTGCATCTTGCTACTCTACACATAGACACATAGCCACTATCACTGAAAACCATGCCAGACATGCCGTATACACCGTGGCAACACACCAGCATTGACTGAGAAGAGGCACCTTGGAGGCATAAGGACACCTTTATTAGTCATGTATTCCGGAATGCAGAGGCAACTCGGACTACACATACACAGGTCATGTGGAGTAACATGTGGGTCCAACACTGGCACCCCCCTTCTGCACCACAAATGCTTGATATCCATGGAACTGGCACACAAGTGTCGGGTAACAGCTAAACACCCCCTGCTGCTCACGGAGAGGCTGCCATACACCATTGATCCTCTGATGTGGAAGTCCCACACCATGTCAAGCCAATGCAAACCGTATGTGTCCGAGGGCAGTGTTACACACATTGATGCCTTCATCACAATCCACTATCCCATTATAGATGACTGTCAACAAGTCTGACCATCTATTCAGGTGAATCCAGCTACATGTCATGTGTCCCATGGTGATGCAACATGTCTGCAGAGGAACCAAACATCGACAGGGGCAGTGTGCACACATCGTAAACAACTGCCACACCCAATACACCCCTGATGCATCCCTTACCCTAAGGAGACTTCCAAACTTGTCCGTGCGTGTAACGCTGAGTCAGCACACGATGACGTGTCCATGAGGAATAGCAGTGCCACAACAATGCAACCAGCAAACGGCATGCGCAAGTACCTGGGGATGAGAGACACACAAGAAGTCAGCCACAAAAAGCACATCCACTTGCATGTGCATGTCCTCGACACATATAAGGATGACAACATGCTAGGTCACAATTATGACTGTGGAAATACACTCATCATGGAAACCACATGGACATAAGTAGGACAGGAGAAGCAGTCGGGCTGGAAGTCTACGCAAAATACAGGACAGACAGAGCGTACCCACCAACAACACATGCTCGTTTGTTGCGCAGCTGCGTCATCATTTCAGGCACCCTGCTACGCCTCATGATGTAGGCATTGTGTGCTGATCCTGGAAAACGAGCACAGACATGTGAAATCACCATGTTGGACAGACACACCACAAGGGCATTGATGGAGTGGTAATGCTTGCGATTCCTGTACGCTACCTCCCGTGCGTGTGGTGGTACCAAAGCTACATGTGTACCATCTATGGACCCAATGACATGGGGCATCCCTCCCAGGGCATAGAATCCACGCTTGACACCTGTCAACTGTTCAGGAGTTGGGAAATGGATGAACTCATCCAGGTGAAGCAACATGGCCTCTAAAAAATCATGCAGCACACGGCTGAACATGCTCTGGGACATGCCACCAACATGAGCAATGGTATATTGAAAGGTACCCATGGCAAAAAAATGTAGGGCTGCCATTACCTTCAGCTTGGGTGTCAGTGCCGTAGGATACCTGTGCAGCAGTTGCAGGTGTGGTGCAAGCCTTGCCGTCAACTCCTCAATCAACGGTTGGGGGAAGCGGTAGCAGCGTATACAGTCATTCTCCCGCATGTCAGCCAAGTCCGGAATTGGTCGGGGAAGAGGCGGCCCTCTGCAGTAATTTGGAAGTGACAAGGAAGAGTGAGTGCACTACAACAACAATTTATATGTACTGAGCACATGTTAATCTGTCAATACACATATGCTACATACGGAGTCAGGTATGTGCTACATGCCCTGGACACGTATGGCTGCCAGGTGACACTCCTACCAAGACCCAGCTACACACGGGGATTGTGAACCTCCACATCCCATGGCATGGGACTAGCTGTGTCCCAGTGTAAGTGAACAGCCAGATGCAATACAGGAGTGACATACATCAACATATCAGCAGAAGTAGGATGTTGATTGCAGAGACAGGTAGCGGAACACTAGAGCCACAGGTCACATGACATTACACTAGGACAGCCCACACACCTTGCCATGAAGGTGTACATGTCATGACTGACCACACATACATTGAGAGGATGCAGACAGGTCCTTGTTACGCTACTCCGTGTCCCATGCATACATACACACCTTACATCCGATACCACATGTGGCCTGGTGTGCGTAACAGTGTGCCATGGTCATCTACACACAGACACATGTTGGTTGCAGCAACTGCAGATGCATTTGAGGGAACACCAACATCAAGCTAATGGGAACACACCACACATACATGACATAGTCACATCGTGCAACGTGGGTAGTCACATGTCAGGTGTGGTAACCCCTGTAGCGGGCATCAGGGGACACTTGCGTGTGTTGTTGACTGTGCCATGCCAGTGACGCTTATCTCAAGTGTTCTGTACGACATGCACACATGTCAAAGGAGTGAAGGGCATGTCTGGCACATAGTGCACCATCACACATAACATCTGTACACATCTCATCATACATCTATTGCCTTCGCAACTCAGGAGAATGTGCCACATCACAGCCTTTCACACCTGTGCCCCACACATGTAGTACAGCACAGACAATGCCTTGATGTCCATCCATGGACAAGTATGTCAGCTCTATTCCTTTCTGTGTGCTGCCTGTCACCACTGTTATGTGTGGAAGGCACCGTACATTCGCTCTGAGGGCGTGTGTACGTTCCCTATCACTATGGGAGTGCTACCGTAGGCCTACCCATAGTGATAGTGAGCGTACAGGCGTGTGTACGGTCCGTATCACTGGGGGTACGCATACGCGAGCACACCCATAGTGATAGTGAGCGTACAGGCGTGTGTACGGTCCGTATCACTATGGGTACGCATACGCGAGCACACCCATAGTGATAGTGAGCGTACAGGCGTGTGTACGGTCCGTATCACTATGGGTACGCATACGCGAGCACACCCAAAATGATAGTGAGCGTACACGCGTGTGTACGGTCCGTATCACTATGGGTATGCATACGCGAGCACACCCATAGTGATAGTGAGCGTACACGCGTGTGTACGGTCCGTATCACTATGGGTACGCATACGCGAGCACACCCATAGTGATACGGACCGTACACGTGCCTGTACGGCCCGTTGCTATGCATTTGGGGAGCCCTAGGGCCCCGGAACGCACCGTACCTGTGTTTGAATCTCCAAATTACATAGGGGACACATGAGGGACAAGTATGAAGCCAGAGATGCATGCTGGTTGCCATGGAGACCGAGTATAAACTGTGAATTTGTTGAATGAGGTGGCCTGCAAAAGTCGGTTTGAAATAATCTACTTTGTTGCAAAGTTGTTGTTGAAATGACATCATGCTGAATTCTAAAAAAATCTAACCCCCTCACAGGGGTAGGTTTAAATGGATTGGAGGAAACATAGGATGCAAATGTGAGTGACCAATCACTCTGTACTCCTGTGCATGAAACAGGCCAGCAAGGCAGATATAAGGCAGCCAGGTCCCATGAGAGAGCACTTGCCTGCACATCTTTTGATTCCACAACACTGCTGCTGCTCGTGATTCCCTGGCACCATGTCAAGGTCTGTGGAGAGGGCCCAGTCTTTCACCCTGGAGGAGAATGTGGCATTGCTGGATGTCATCCTCCCACAGTACCCCATGCTGTATGGCCGACCAAGGTTTCAGGTGAGTGCTGAGTCCACTAGCACAGACTGTGGCCCTTTTCTGTGACTGTGACTTCTGGCATTGTGTCCAGGTGTGACACACATGCATTGTACTGTAGGGTGGGTCCCAGGGGGGGAATTCCTAATGTCTCCCAGCCAGAGCATGCTGTGGTGCATGTCTGCCGTCCTCACTTGCATTGTGTTTACTGTGACAATCACTGCATGGTGCATGCCACATTCTGCCTGTCTAATCCTCCTGGAAATGTTGCTTCTACAGTCCTCATGTGATTCTGTGGTCACCCCAGTGTGACAGGTGACTGTACCCACAGATGTGTGTTTGTTCAGTGTACCTGTGCTGAGAGTGTCCACATGATGTGTTCGTACCCTGGACATCGGTGTGTGTGTAAGTCCCCTGTCATGTGGGTGGGTGCATATGTGGAGTGTAGCACCCCAGCTGCATGAGGGATGGATATACCCTGCCCATCTGATGTGAGCAGGGAGCAGTGCTGTGTGTCTGATGTGCAGAGCCAGCCCCACACCTGTGAGCCCCCCCAGTCTAGTGGCACATGTGCAGAGTGAGGTTTGTAGCTGCAGTTGGCAATGGCAGGTGAATGTCCTGTGCCTGTGTGTGTCTGTGTATCTGCTGAGGTAGCATCAGTGGCCTGTGGCATGTGACTGCTTTGAGGTGCTGCACATAATCCTGGTGTACCTTCTGATGCACAGTGTGAGTCTGGATCATTTATTGTGTCGTACCCTTCATGCCACCTGTGTACTTTCAATGGCACGTGGTGCATTTGCCCTTACACAGAGGAAAATGTCCCTATGACAAAGGTGCAATGCTTTGGCTGCATACTATGCCTTGTTGAAACCAGCAAAATTGTTCTAATGTGTGTCTCTGTGACATGTGGCAGGTGTATTGATGTAGTCTCACTTTTTCAACCCCACAGGTAGGCGCCTCTGCCAAGGAGCAGATCTGGAGGGACGCCGTCAGTGCCGTGAGGAGGACGGATGGTCGCAAGCGGCGCCTGGCCCAGGTGAGAAAACGATGGCAGGATATCCGGTGCTGGACGCGGAGGATCGCACGGGTCCTGCTGGGGACTCACCTGTGGGCCCTAAGAACCATGGGCGTCGCCGTCTGACCCACATCCACAAGCGTGTGCTGGCGGTGGTCTTTCCTGACATGGACAGGCGCTTACGGGAGAAGCAGCAGCAGGAAGGGGGTAGGTACATGTGTGTTTGTTGTGTGTCACCAGCATTTGTAAGTGCGCAGTTGCATGGATACACTGCCAGTGTTTAAATGTGCGGTGCAGGTCCTGTCACCCACAGTATAGTGGTGCTGTCCTTCCTCCATTCCCCTCCTTGCCATGTGTTCCCTGGTCTGTGTGTAGTCACTCTTTCACAAGGTCATCTGGGCTGGCAGTTTATCCACGTGACCAATGCTTGCAGCATCATGTGTGGGGGTGGTGTGTAACAGGTTTTGGGACCTTGCCTGTGCCCTGTCCAGTTCAGTACTTGTGGGGTCCGTGTCAATTGACACTGATGCTGAGTCAGACATAGGAGAATGTCTCTGAAGTGTAATGCCTTACAGCAAGCATGTCCTATGCTGTGGCCTGTGACATGATGTGCATGAGTGTGCGATACGCAGAGTGCAGGGATGTGGCCTGTGTTGCAGTCATTACCATTCAGGACCATGGAATATTGTGGCCACTACTGTCCCCTGGGGCATATTTTGCTAGGTATCATGTGTGTCATCACAATATGTGGACACTCCCAGTGTCTACAGCATAGGATGTGCTCTGTGCCATTGTCCCCTGGCACCATGTATATTTACGTAACGTGTTCTACAAGTGTCCACTGTACAGCCTGACCTAATTTTCCGCGTTCATACTCACGGTGGCCAGTGCCTGTGTGTCTTGTTACAATTATCTGATGATGGCCATTTGTAAATGAGATCGTTGTACAGGCGCACATGGGGTATTTTGGGTCCAATATGGGTTTCTTGCAGCCCATGTGTATTTCTCCCAGACTAAGAGATGCAAGTGCTTCCTGTGTCTCATCATATTGTCTCATGTAGGGGGTGGTTGGTGCGGGCAAGGCCTACATGTCGACACCTGAAATCTCATTGCTCGGTCTGGCCAGTGTGTGATGTTTGTCTGGACATACACTCAAGGTGCAGTGACCCATTCATGTTGTACATGTCTTTAAGTATTACCTTTGCAGCATGTGCCTCAAGTTCATGGAGATGGTCCCTGCTCATCCCTAGTTACGGCAACGCTGTGTGGTGCAGATGCAGTGCTGGATTGTCCCCAGAGCCTGGCTCCTCTGTCCAAATCCATATCATGTCATTTGCAAATGTGTCATGCTCTCCATAGTTTCTCAGTGGCATGGTGGGTGAACCAACTGTGTGTTGCAGGGCCTATATATGTACCTTGTATTGTAGATGTTACTCATCTTTCTTTTCAGACAATGCACTGTAACCGATATAGATTTGACTCATGTGACATATGTATACAGGTGTGTGATTAATTCCTGTTTCTTCACCTTGCCAACAGCATCGTCGGGGGACACGGATGGAGACACCGGCACGGACCGTGCGGAGGGACCGGGCACCAGTGCCAGCAGTGACATCTTAGCTGGCACATCGAGTGGAACTGAGGCCGAGGGGAGTGAGCCGGAGGACCTGTCCACTGCCACCACAGAATATGAAGCTGACGGGTCCGAGGCTGAGCTCTCCGAGTGGGCGGAGGCTGCTCCAACAGCAGACAGCAGCACAACATCTCTCCCCGCCCCCTCCATTGCCATCAGCGGCCTCCCACTTGCTTGTGTCCCTTCCCGGCGTGCTAGGTCACCACGTGTCTCCTTCCTGCCAGGCACCGCACCCCCTGCCCCTGTCTCCACTGCTGCCACCAATGCCGAGTCTGTGGACATCCTGCGGCAGTTGCAGGTTGGTCAGGCTGTGATGCTTAATGTCCTCCATGGCCACAGCTGAGTGCTCAACAACATGGAGGCATACTTGGAGGGCATTTCAGCATCGCAGGCTGACCAACGCAACTTGCTGCGGTCTATTGACTCGACACTGACTGCAGCAGTGGGTCTCCTGCAGCACTTCGTCCCACGCCCTACCCATGCCCCATCCACACTTCCCACTCCCATGCCTGTCCCACGTACACCCAGACATCAGCATGCACACACCCCACCAGACACAGGCACCACACCAGCAGGGAAGGACAAGCGCACACCTCCTGGCACACACACACAGGGTGAAGTAGGCACACCCACTGGGTCGGGGGGAAAACGTAAGACACGCAGCCAGAGTGGGAGCCCGCATTCTCAAAAATCCACTCCCTCCAAATCCACTCCCCTCAGCTCTCCTGGCCACAAATCCAGCAAAGACTCCTTCATGGCTGCTCTGTCCCTGAGCCCCACAGTGACACCACCCCGCAAGCGGTCAAAGGAGTCCCCGGACAGGGTGGTTGAGTCCCCCCTCCTGTCCACACCCTCCCCGGGTAGCGCTGCGACCCATCCCTGTGACCCCCCCCTCCTTGGGGCCTGTGGTTCCTTTGGGTGAAGGGGAGACACTGGGCGACCTGGCAGTAGTGTGTAGCGCTGTGCTCCAATCCACCTTTGGCGCTGCCCCACCCCCTGTGTTGGAGTTGTCCGTCCCTGCACCCACCACACCTACCCTTGCTCCTCCTGTCCCTGCGGTGCCTGGTCCTTCCCCCCAACATGATGCTCCCCCCGTGGAAGACAAAGGAGTCTGACTGTGCAGGCAAGCTAGGGGACACACGTCCCACTGTGTCCCCATCCGGATTTGAGTCATGGACTGCCCTATGGACCTTGTATATATTGACATTTATGATGATTCTTACTGACATCCTGCTGAATAAAGCAATTTGTTTTTTCCATGGAACACTACTGTTTATCTGGTATTGCTGTTGGTGGACCTGCTCCATGATTTTGGGTGGTGATGATGTGTTGGGTGTGTGGGAAATGTAGTCTTGTGCTGGTCATAGGGTGGACCCTGGTATCTGTGTGCCATCACAAGCTGTTGGCTAAATTACTTTGTTCATGTAAGCAGTTACTGCATGGTGATATCGTCCCAAGGTGTGTTCCTTCCTCTGTGTAACCTGACATCTTCCCTGCAGGGTGTTTCCAATATGTGGTGCTGAGCTCAGCTGGGTGTGTGACGGACTCCTTCAACTTTGCACATGCATGCTGAGCGATGTCTCCACCTGCATCATTCGTGGCATCCTTGGTGGTCACTGTACTTGTGTATGTAGACTGTTGAAATGACTTCATGTGGACATGTTCTCTAATAGGTGCTATGCATGTGTGTACTCCCAGCCTCGCACACATGTGGTACATGTACTGCAGGGTCTTTGTGCACCTGACTGACATTTGTGGGCATTGTATCTGTGGGTACTCCACCCTTTGCGTTCCATGGGCACTGCTGGGAGGACTCTACACCCACCCCTCCTGTGTCTGGGCACTGCTGGGAGGACTCTACACCCACCCCTCCTGTTTCTGGGCACTGCTGGGAGGACTCTACACCCACCCCTCCTGTGTCTGGGCACTGCTGGGAGGACTCTGCACCCACCCCTCCTGTGTCTGGGCACTGCTGGGAGGACTCTACACCCACCCCTACTGTTTCTGGGCACTGCTGGGTGGACTCTACACCCACCCCTCCTGTGTCTGGGCACTGCTGGGAGGACTCTACACCCACCCCTCCTGTTTCTGGGCACTGCTGGGAGGACTCTACACCCACCCCCCCCCTGTGTCTGGGCACTGCTGGGAGTGATAGGCACCCACCCCTCCTGCGTCTGGGCACTGCTGGGAGGACTCTGCACCCACCCCTCCTGTGTCTGGGCACTGCTGGGAGTGATAGGCACCCACCCCTCCTGTGTCTGGGCACTGCTGGGAGGACTCTACACCCACCCCTCCTGTTTCTGGGCACTGATGGGAGGACTCTACACCCACCCCTCCTGTGTCTGGGCACTGCTGGGAGTGATAGGCACCCACCCCTCCTGCGTCTGGGCACTGCTGGGAGGACTCTGCACCCACCCCTCCTGTGTCTGGGCACTGCTGGGAGTGATAGGCACCCACCCCTCCTGTGTCTGGGCACTGCTGGGAGGACTCTGCACCCACCCCTCCTGTGTCTGGGCACTGCTGGGAGGACTCTGCACCCACCCCTCCTGTGTCTGGGCACTGCTGGGAGGACACTACACCCACCCCTCCTGTGTCTGGGCACTGCTGGGAGGGCTCTACACCCACCCCTCCTGTGTCTGGGCACTGCCGGGAGGACTCTGCACCCACCCCTCCTGTGTCTGGGCACTGCTGGGAGGACTCTACACCCACCCCTCCTGTTTCTGGGCACTGCTGGGAGGACTCTGCACCCACCCCTCCTGTGTCTGGGCACTGCTGGGAGGACTCTGCACCCACCCCTCCTGTGTCTGGGCACTGCTGGGAGGACTCTACACCCACCCCTCCTGTGTCTGGGCACTGCTGGGAGGACTCTACACCCACCCCTCCTGTTTCTGGGCACTGCTGGGAGGACGCTACACCCACCCCTCCTGTTTCTGGTCACTGCTGGGAGGACTGTACACCCACCCCTCCTGTGTCTGGGCACTGCTGGGAGTGGTAGGCACCCACCCCTCCTGCGTCTGGGCACTGCTGGGAGGACTCTGCACCCACCCCTCCAGCGTCTGGCCATGTACACTCCATACATACGCGGTCGGGGGTATGGTTCGTACATACACTGGTGTACATACGCGGGTGAGCGTACGGTCCGTACATACACGGTTGGGGTGGGGGTACGCTCCATACATACGCGGGTGGGGGTACGGTCCGTACATACACTGTTGGGTGGGGGTACGCTCCATACATACGCGGGTGAGGGTACGGTCTGTACATACACTGTTGGGGTGGGGGTACGCTCCATACATACGCGGGTGAGGGTACGGTCCGTACATACCCGTGCACACGCTGTGGAATGCTTGTGCGGCCCGTACCCAGGCCTTTGGCACATGGGTACGGCCCGTACCGCCATTGTTGGGGTGACGTAGGTGTGGGCGTGGTACGACTCGTACCCACGCTCTTAAGGCGTGGGTACGGTACGTACCTGTATTGTTGTGTTGCCGGTTCGTGTCGTCGCCCACTTCCGTTGTGGTGGACGCTGGCGTTGCTGGACACGCCCCCACCCCCTCGAAGTGACCAGGGCCTGGAGGTCAGGTATGTCCAGGGCATGTGAGCTGTGTGACTTGGGTGGGGGTTTTGTGTCCTGCCCCCCCCCCCCTTTGCCCCTGGGTGCTGTTCTGACCTTCTGCGGCATCTGCGTCGGTACCTGTAGAGGAGGTCGACTGCTATGAGGGCCGGGATGACACGTAGGTTCGGGTCCATGTCTGTCCGTCGCGTACAGGTGCTCCTTGTGCGCGTCGTCCTGATTTCCCTGCAGTTTTTGGCTGCCGGGAAATATTCTCCGTGCGGGATGACGTCGGTCGAATCGTACTTCCGGGTTCGTGGAACGCAGGCTGCATGCGTCCCGACGTCACGTCGGCGCTTTTCTGTCAAAGCCATAGCTAGATTCCCTCACGTGTCAGGGGGCAATTGAATGCACACATGTCCTACTTGTGCCCCCTGGTGACACTACACACAATATCCGCTACCGAAAGCACATGCATACCATCACTGTGCAGGCAATAGTGGACCACCTGGGAATCTCCACCAACCTCACGCCAACCACCCATTCTGAGTGCATGAGTCCTATGTCTACCGACAGCCCATCATCACCCAGCGCTTCCTGGTAGGCACCTACGTAAATACCCTTCTCGTTGGCAAGTACCAAATGAATACACCACACACCTCAACTCCAGAACCATGCAACTCACAACACTGGGAATGCAAATGTCACAAACTCACATACAACATGCCCACCCACTAGACACAAAAGCACAACTCACTCTGGCAACCTGGGCCAGCCATGCACATAAGCCGTCAACTGCATGGCACCTCAGCCACACAATAGCAGATTGTGGGAAGACGTGGGAACCAGGCATGTGCGAAGGAGGAGCAAGACGACTAACTCATTGTCAGTGAAATTGCTCTCCCTCCCTCGCAGTTCCACCATTAAGTGAGGTCTTCCCCCAAGCCCCTGCACTCTCGAGTGTTGGTGTTGGAGGCCTTCCTCCCACCCACAGATTTCGCCTGCGCCTCATCCCTGGTGGTCCAGTGGGCCTCTGTCTCCATTCTCTTGCTGTGTATTTTTTCTCCTGCTTCACTCGTTTTTCCCCTCACTTCTATATCCCCTCTCCTTCTGGGTATTTCCTCCATTTTCTGTCGTTTTCCCCTCATTTCAAGCTCCCCCCTTCACTCTCCTTCTGTGTATTTCCTCTGTTTTTCACTAATTTTTTACTCTCATCTCAATCTCCCCCTTTCACTCTCATGTGTCCTCTGTGTCTTTCCTCCACTCTTTCGTACACTTTTTCTGTCATTTTCCCCTCATTTCAAGCTCCCCCTTCACTCTCCTTCTGTGTCTTTCCTCCGTTTTTCACTCGTTTTTTACGCTAATCTCAATCTCTCCCTTTCACTCTCCTGTGTCCTCTGTGTCTTTACTCCACTCTTTCTTGCACTTTTGCTGCCTTATTTGCACTTTTCTCTCTCTTTTTGCCTTTTTCCTTTTGCCTTTTCCAGACCATTTTTCCCCGCTGCTGACCCCGCAGCCCCTCCCCCCAGCACGAACAGTGAGACCGGCCCAATCCAGCTCCCCTCCCCGCTCCCGCCTCCCAGCTGTCCAGCCCTCCGCTGCGGGGACAGGCGAGCAAGACCACTGACTCATTGTCAGTGAAATTGCTCTCCCTCCCTCGCAGCTCCACCATTAAGTTAGGCCTTCCCCCAAGCCCCTGCACTCTCGAGTGTTGGTGTTCGAGGCCCTCCACTACCCGCAGGTTTCACCATCGCCTCATCCCTGGTGGTCCAGGAGACCTCTGTCTCCATTCTCTTGCTCTGCTTTTTCTTTCCTTTTTCACTTGTTTTTTCCCTCACTTCTATCTCCCCCTTCACTCTCCTTCTGGGTTTTTCCTCCATTTTCTGTCATTTTTCATTCATTTCAAACTCCCCCGTTCACTCTCCTTCTGTGTCTTTCCTTCGTTTTTCATTCATTTTTACCCTCATCTCAATCTCCCCCTTTTACTCTCCTGTGTCCTCTGTGTCTTTCCTCCACTCTTTCTTGCCCTTTTTCTGTTGTTTTACCCTCATTTCAAGCTCTCCCTTCACTCTCCTTCTGTGTCTTTCCTCCGTTTTACACTCGCTTTTTACCCTAATCTCAATCTCCTGCTTTCACTCTCCTGTGTCCTCTGTGTCTTTCCTCCACTCTTTCTTGCACTTTTGCTGCCTTATTTGCACTTTTCTCTCTCTTTTTGCCTTTTTCCTTTTGCCTTTTTCAGCCTGTTTTTCCCCACCTCTGCTGCCCCCGCAGCCCCTCCCCTACAGCACGACCAGTGCGACTGGCCCAATCCAGCTCCACTCCCCGCTCCCGTCTCCCAGCTGTCCAGCCCTCCACGACCCCTAGTTAATAGCAGCCGCTGCTGGGACAGGCGAGCAAGACCACTGACTCATTGTCAGTGAAATTGCTCTCCCTCCCTCGCAGCTCCACCATTAAGTGAGGCCTTGCCCCAAGCCCCTGCACTCTTGAGTGTTGGTGTTCAAGGCCCTCCTCCACCCGCAGGTTTCACCTGCGCCTCATCCCTGGTGGTCCAGTAGACCTTTGTCCCATTCTCTTGCTCCACTTTTTCTCTCCTTTTTCACTTGTTTTTTCCCTCACTTCTATCTCCCCCTTCACTCTCCTTCTGTGTGTCTTTCCTCCATTTTTCACTCGTTTTTTACCCTAATCTCAATCTCCCCCTTTCACTCTCCTGTGTCCTCTGTGTCTTTCCTCCACTCTTTCTTGCACTTTTTCTGTCGTTTTCCCCTCATTTCAAGCTCCCCCTTCAATCTCCTTCTGTGTCTTTCCTCCGTTTTTCACTCGTTTTTTACCCTAATCTCAATCTCCCCCTTTCACTCTCCTGTATCCTCTTTGTCTTTCCTCCACTCTTTCTTGCACTTTTGCTGCCTTATTTGCACTTTTCTCTCTCTTTTTGCCTTTTTTCTTTTGCCTTTTTCAGCCCGTTTTTCCCCGCCGCTGCTGCCCCTGCAGCCCCTCCCCCCCAGCACGACTAGTGCGACTGGCCCAATCCAGCTCCCCTCCCCGCCTGTGCCTCCCAACTGTCCAGCCCTCCCCGACCCCTACTTAATGGCAGCCACGGCCCCGCCGCCGGGGCGCCAAAGGCAAGCTCGTCCACAAGCCGACTGCGACCAGTGCCAGGAACCCTGGATCTCTGCACCACCAACGCTACGATCCAGCGGCACTCCACGCTCTCAACCCAGGCCACAACAACAACTGCAAGTTAGCATCACCAGCCGACACCCACAGACCCTTCAGCTGTCACCGCTAAAGCACACCTGCTGCTCCGCCAAGACCACTGACCCAGCGCAATCCACCCTCAAGAACACAACTGAACCGAAGACCCTGCAATGCATCCTCTTCAACGTCCTATCCCTCCACAAACACGTCACTGAAATCTGGGACCTCCTCGACAGCACTTTCCCGGATGTAGCATTCTTTTTTTTTTTTTTTTTTTTTTTTTTTTTGAAACCGTTTATTGCACGATGAAAAAGTTACAGGCATGGGCCTACAACCATCCGGCCGGCCGCTAGAGTAGCAAAAGGCATATAGCATACATACAGTGAGAGTCTCTCGGCGGAGCAGATTGGCAAATCAGGTAAAATCAATGGCGTAGGCCGCATAACTCCTAGCCCCCAATACGGTTTCCTTTTGTCAAACAGAACAACACAAAAAACCACACCCGCAAGGCAACCCGCGAACCAAGTAACAGTACGTGCTCCGTAAATGGGGGATCCTAACCAGCAGCAAAACTCTGAAGAGGGGAATGGGAGTATAGCAGGGACTGGGGAGCCACGTGCCCACGGCTGAGGGAGGGGGTCGGCTAAGGAGATGGGGCCGGCGAGGCTACCGGTAGCAGTGGCGGCTCACAAATACCCCCACGGTAGGCGTTCCAGGGGCTCCAGATTTTCACCCACGCCCCAGGCTTACCCCTCGCCACATACACTACTTTTTCACGAAACATACACCAATCCATATGTTCTTTCCAGGCCAACACCGCCGGGGGCCTCTGGGATCCCCACAATTGGGCAATGTCACGCTTCGCTATCATGTATCCCAGAGTCACCCACCGCGTCTGCGGGACCGAATAATCATTTGGTTCCCACACATTCAGCAAGCATCTCCTCGCTTCAGGCAGCAATGCGACACGCGTGACCACACGCAAAACCTCATGCACACCACGCCAGAACCGCTCTACTTTCGGGCACTCCCACAGTATATGCATGAAAGTTGCCAAAGCACCACAGCCGCGCTTACACAATCCGTCACCAGCAAAGCCCATACGTAGAAGCCTCGGCCCCGTGACGTAAACCCGGTGAAGGATCTTAAGCTGGACGAAGCGAAGGCGAGCCGGGATGGCCACCTCCTTCGGAGAGGCCACCGCGGAGATCCAGTCCTCGTCGTCCAGCTCCAGCCCATCGGCAACCCAGGCCTCGCGGAGGCCAGTCAGCAGGCACGATCTGTCATTGATCAGTTTTTTATATATAAGGGAGATCGTGCTGTCTGGTACATGGCCATCTAGCACCCTGTCCTCCAGGGGGGAAGACTCCGGAATGGACGCAACATCCGGGAAGACGGAGGCCAGCGCGTGGCGGACCTGCAAGTATCGAAAGTACTCACTGCCTCGCAGCTGAAACTCCGTCTGCAGCGTCTCAAAAGTCTTGAAACCCCCCCTCGTCCAGAGATCTCCCACCGTGCTGATTCCGATCGTGTCCCACTTCTCGAAGCCCTTCGATGTCCACAGGGAGCCCAACCTCTCAGACGCATATAGCGGTGACGCCCGGGTCAAACGGTCCTTCCACCCCATAGCTGCATTAGCCGCGTGCCATACACGCACCATGACACGCGTCGGTCCCGTCAGACGGGAGTCGGGCGTGCCAGAGTAGAGCGCTCGATTATAATCGCCACCGGGCAGGAGCATCCTGTCCATTTCAAATGCCGGGTTCAAGGCGGGCCCGTAAAGGCCATGATTGATTGCAGCTAGCTGGGAGGCCCAGTAATACCGTTTAATGTCCGGGAGGGCGACCCCCCCATCGTACCACGGGAGCGTCAATTTGGCCAGAGCAATACGCGGCCTCCCGTCCCAGAACAGGCGCCGCTGCAGGCCCTCCACCTCGCGGAAGTAGCGCGCTGGTACCAAGTCCATAGTGTTCTGGAGGGCGTACAGAAAGCGCGGCAAGGACATCATCTTAAACAAGGCCGCTCGGCCAAGTGGCGAGAGCGGAAGACGCCGCCAACGCGCCACATCCTCTCGCAATCGCTGGAGGGGGGGCAACAAGTTCCGCTCATAGCGGGCCTCCGGGTCTAGAGTGATATATATACCCAGGTACCGGAACCCCTGGGAGGCAATCTGGATCGGGCAGTCACGCGGTAGGGCCGGAGCCTCCCCGGAAAGCACATATACGCAGGATTTCGCCCAGTTGATGACAAGGCCTGAGTTACGCCCGAAGGAGCGCAAAACATCAACCAGGACAATCAGCGATTTGCGCGGGGAGGCCAGATACAAAAGGATATCATCGGCGTAGAGGGACACGCGGTCCTCATACTCAGGGGTCCAGCGGAGACCACGGATAGAAGGGTGCCACCGTAGCCACTCCGCCAAGGGCTCCAAGGCCAGTGCAAACAGGAGCGGCGACAAGGGGCAACCCTGGCGCGTGCCCCGCCCCAGCTCGAATGGGGCCGAGACTCGCCCATTCACCACCACCTGCGCCAATGGGCCCGAATACAACAATTTGACCCAGCTAATGAACCCCGGGCCAAATCCGAATTTCGCCAGCATCGCCCAGATGTATGGCCATTCAAGCGTGTCAAACGCCATGGTGGCGTCTAAGGATGCCAAGATGGCCGGCTCCCGCACAAACGGGACACGCGCGAGCACCCCGTGCAAGCGTCGCAGATTAAGAGCCGTGTTGCGATGGGGTATAAATCCAGATTGGTCTTGGTGGACCAAGTCGCCCACCACACCGACCAACCGGTTGGCCAACACCTTGGCGAGGATTTTGGGTTCCGCGTTCAAGAGCGAAATTGGCCTGTAGGATGTGACCCGCTCACGGGGCCTCCCCTCCTTGTGTATCACCACGATCGTGGCCAGACGCTGGTCCGGCGGGAGGGAACCCTGCGAGTGGGCCGCCAGGAACATCGCGCGTAGGTGGGGCGCTAGTACATCCGGGCGCAGCTTGTAAAGCTCGATGGGGAGACCATTAGGGCCCATGGCCTTGCCGGACGCGACCGAGCGAATAGCCAGGGCAATTTCGTCCGAGGTGGGAGGAGCATCCAGCGAATCCCTGTCCTCCACCGAAAGGGAGGGCAGCGCTATGTCCCGAAGCAGGGAATGGGAATCCTCCTCCGAGCAGGGGGAAACCGGGGAGTACACCTCGCGGAAGTAATCCGCGAAGCAGGAGACGATGGCTTCCGGCTCGGTGACACGCGTACCATCCATCCTCTCAATCAAAGGAACCACACGACTCGCTCTCTCCCTCTTATCCAACCACGCAATCAATTTACCCGCCTTATCGCCCACATCATACAATCGTCCCTGTTGCTCTCTACTGAGGCCCCTGGCCGCCTCCGTGACGAGGGCCCTATAGGCCGCCTGCTTGAGGTGCAAAACATGCAACTTGGCATCCGTTACCCCGCTCCCCAGGTCACCCTCCAGTTCCACAATCTCGGCCTCCACCCGGGTCACCTCCTCCCGCTCACGCCTCCGGGCATGGGAGATAAAGGAGAGGGCCTCCCCTCTGAGGACTACCTTAAAGGCCTCCCACAGGGAGATGGCCGAAGAGACAGACCCCACATTCTCGTCAAAATATCGCTGTAAGGATTTGATCAAGTCGGCACGAATAGTGGGGTCTCGCAAGTACCATGCATTGATTGGGGCCACCCTGCCCTCCCCCCTCGGGAAGACATCAAAATGTAACAGTAATGGGGAGTGATCCGAAATACCCCGCGCCAGATGGCACACCTCTCCTACCCTCCCAGCGTGGGCCGCCGGGACCAGGATGTAGTCAAGTCGCGAGAGGCTACCATGGGCACCCGAGTGGAAAGTGTATTGCAGCTGCGTAGGGTGCTGTAGTCGCCAGCAATCCACCAGGCCCAGTGTGTCTAAGAGGCCGGACAGCCACGCCTGTGCCCGGGGGAGGTCCCTAGGGGGGTGACGATCCATAGACCCAGAAACTACCGCATTGAAGTCCCCCCCAACCACCAGCAGGCCACCCGGGAGGTCCAAGAGGAGGCGCCCCAGGTCCGCAAATGTAGTAGCTTGTAACCCAGGCGGGACGTACACTGACATGAAAACAATCACTCTACCCTCCATTCTACCCACCAGGACAGTGTAGCGTCCCCTCTCGTCATGGCGCACCTCATCAATCTCCAGCGGGAGCGAGTTCTTGATCATGATACCCACCCCCGCGACCCCGAAGTGAAGCCCGAGTGGGCCACCAAACGATAGCCTCGCCGATTCATGGCATGGAAGGAGTTACCTATAAGGTGTGTCTCCTGCAAGAAGACAACATCTGGCGATATACGTTTCAGGAACTGCAGGACCACACCACGCTTAATCCGATCCCCCAGGCCGTTAACATTCCAGGACAACACAGCCAAGTCCCTACCCCCCATCATACATAGAAGCAATCAGTCGTCCCCCACAGAGCATTTCGAGAACAGCAATACAGTAAAGGGTTTGCCTTGCGGTGCGAACAAACAACACACCCCCCCCACCCCCCCATCCCAACAGAACTCCCCCCTCCCTGCACCCCTGCATGAGCCCAGTCAGCCCCCCCAAAGTGCAGTGTGCCTGTCGCCCCATAGAGAAAGACTAACTAGTACCCCAGAGGAGGAGGGAAGCCCCCAACAGACCCCGTACGACCTCCATAGGAGGGGAACATACACAATCGAGAAATGGTAAAGAAGTATTGTCCCGAGCAGGGCCTATTATTCACCCCTTAATTCTGATCCGGCAGGCCCTCTCCACCGCCCGCACCCCCCCCACCCCCCCGGCCCCGATCATCAGGCAGAGTGTCCAACCAGTCCCCAGCCGCCTCGGGGCGATCAAAGAAGTGCGTGCGACCTTCCACCTCCACCCTTAGCTTAGCTGGAAAGAGCATTGAGTACTTTAGGTTCAGGTCCCGCAGGCGACGTTTAACACCGAGAAAACTCAGTCTCTGCTTTTGGACCGCCGGAGTAAAGTCTGGGTAGAAACGCACATCCATGTTGTCAAGCTTGACCGGTCCCTGTTGCCTGGAGGTCTGCAGGATAGCGTCCCTGTCCCGAAAGTTAAAAACCCGGGCAATGAGAGGCCGCGGCGGGGCACCGGTCTTCGGCCTGCCCCCAGGGACCCGGTGAGCATGCTCCACCGCAAAAAGCTTACTCAGGCCCCGGGGCTGCAGATGGGTAAGGATTAGATCTTCCACAAAAAGGTCGGCGGCCTCCGCCTCTCGTCCCTCCGGCACCCCCACAATCCGAACATTATTCCTCCTGGCCCGACCCTCGGAATCCTCCAGTCGCCGGTCCATCAGGGCGCTCGCCTGGCCAAGCCGGCGCACCTCCTTTTGGAGGGCCGCCACATCTGTCTCGAGGCCCGTTGTGGTGTGGGTCAGGGAATCGACCCGGTCATTCGTCTTAGACAGGTCTGCCCGCACCAGGCTCACATCCACAAGGACCGAGTCTATTTTTTGCGCTAGGGTGTCGAAGCGCTGGTCCACCGAGGCCTTCATCTCCGCGATGGCGCCCATGACGTCCCGGAGGGTCAGGTCCACCGGCTGGGCAGGCGTCTCCGTCAGGCCCGCCGGGGACGTGCGCGATGTCTCCGGAGATCCCTTCTGGAGAGTGTAGCGGTCCATACTGTTGGATTGGTGCGCCGGGCCACGGCGGGTTGTCTTCACCTTCGCCCGGTCGCCATCTTGTTTGGTGGACATGCTTGCTCTCCCACCGTCGTGCCAATCTCCTCAAAAGGGCCGATAGACCCGTTCACGGGGTCCGGGGGGGGGAGGGCGGCCACCGCACCGCAGGACGATCCACAGCTGGCGGGTCAGCCGGGCACCTGGACAAGACCACACCGCCGCACCCCGCTTCGCGACCCTACCTCGCTGGAGGCGAGGAGGGCGCAAAAGTGAAAGTGAAAGCGCGGGGTACGCGAGTCGCCCAGCCGTGCCCGCCGCTGTTGTTCACTTTGTCCCCGGATCGCCCCACTACTCCAATCCGGGGGGCCGGCGCGGGGAAGGCCGCAACCTTCGATCGGCGCTCCCGCCGGTGTTCGGGGTCCGATTCGAACACGGAAAACGGGTGACGCCTCAGCTCGGGTTCACCGACACAGTCCCCTCAAAAAGGACAGGATATAGCCAGGATTAATTCAGGAGGTCGCGGAGGTCCTCGGGAGCCTCGCACCTACGCGGCCATCTTGGTTGCGCGCTAGGCTCCTCCTCCGGATGTAGCATTCTTTACCGAAACATGGACCAACACCACCTCGGGACTGGACATCGCCATTGCTATTCCCCAAGGATACAAGATCTCCAGGAAGGACCGCCCCACCCGTCCGGGAGGAGGAATCGCCATCGTCCACAAATCCACCCTCCGCCTGAGCACACTCCCCGACAAGCCCACAGACCTGATGGAACCCCTTCAGTTCAAGATACTGTCCAGCCCTACCTCTACCCTCTGAGGAACCCTCATCTACCGACCCCCTGAACCCCATGGACTTTTCGCCAACTCCATCACGGACATCAGCTCCCCGCATGCCATTGCGTCCACCAACTACACACTACTGGGAGACCTCAACTTCCACCTCGACAACCAACTGGACCCCAGCACGACATCCCTCCTGGACAACCTCCGTAACATTGGACTCCACCAGATTGTGACCAAACCCACGCACTCAGCAGGACACACCCTCAACCCCCTCTTCACAACAAGAAACTCTATCACCTTCAGCCACACCACCGAACTCCCATGGACTGACCATCGATGCGTCCACTTCACCTTCAGAACACCCACCATCCACAGACACCAGCACCTGCTCCCACGAAGAAACTGGACCAGAATCACCGATGACCAGCTAACCTCACCAATCAGCAACTCCACCATAACCATTGCGGAAAACGACGATGCCAACACCGCAGCCCAAACCATGCACAGATGGATCTCCGACAGCGCCAACACCATAGCCCCCTCAAGAAAAACAACAACACCCATGCCAAGAAAGCTAGATGGTTCACCACCGAACTTCAAGAGTCCAGACGCGCTTGCCACCGCCTCGAAAAGGCCTGGTGGAACACCAAATCCACAGAAGCCCACAACAACTTCAGAGCTGCCAACAACGCCCACCACCAGCTCATCAAAAAAACGAGGAAAAAAGCAATTGAAGACAGAATCTCCACTCACGCACACAACAGCAAAGAACTTTTCAACATCATCAAGGAGTTCACCCAACCCACCAGCGAGTCCACCGACATCCCTCCCTCACAAGACCTCTGTGACAAACTCTGCACCTTTTTCCACCACAAAATCAAGAGCATTTACGACAACTTCGACGAAGACAACCAACACACTGAACCCTCACCAACCCCCCCAACACCTTGAAGTCAGCTATCGACAACTGGATAGCCCTCACCACAAAGACGCACTGAAGACGATGAAGTCAATCCACTCCTGGGCCCCCATGGACCCCTGCCCCTACCACATTTTCAACAGAGCCGCTGAGACCATCTCACCCATGCTCTGCCACACCATCAACCGCTCCCTGGCAACCGCCTCGTTCCCTGACGACTGGAAACACGATGAGATCAATCCCCTCCTGAAGAAACTCTTGGCGGACTCCACCGACCTCAAAAACTACAGACCCATCTCCCTGCTACCCTGCCCAGCGAAAGTCATCGAGAAAGCCATCAACAGCCAATTTGCCACATTCATCAAAGAGCGCAACATCCTCGACTCTTCCCAATCATGGCAGCACGACGAACGAAGTCTTTCTGCTTTTTCTGCAATATTGTGTCCAAATAGCCTTCTGCCTCTGTTTACAAAGCTGGTGTTAGGGACTGGCCGAGTACACTAATCCCTGCCTGGTTTTTCTAATCCCCGTCTCAACTATCTGTTGATTCACACTATTCTCTCCTGACTTTATCTTATCTTCTGGCCTCCGCTGTCCTTTGCTCGTATTCTCTCGTTTCACAACTGTCCTCCAAAACACACAAACGTATCTCGCCACCTGCAAACCAGTTACAGACACGTTAATACCTTAACATGTGGGGAGGGGTGGCAAACACAGTTGAAGGAGAGGCTTCTTTGAGTTACTCGACACCTTGTTTTCCAACCTTTTCTATTGGCTCTGTCCTATCTCAAATTTCCCTTATTGGCTCTCGATGTGTGTAAGAGGTGTGTTTTCTGGTTAATGTATATGTCTTCTATACCAATGTAAGATTGTACGCCACGGAGTGAAGTGGCAGTCTCCTGAGAACATACCGTGTGTGTACTTCTAGGACAACTGTACTAGCTGCAGCTAATAAAATCTGATCTTTTACGCCGACAGAGTGTCCCCGTGTCTCTGTTAGCTGAAGCAGGAGAGCCCAGGAGATTAAGGCGTACCCTGCGCCGCCAGGTCCAAAAGGTTCTGGTTCTTCAACTGGACTGGAACCTGCAAACCCCCACCCCACACCCCTCAGCACCTTGAGACCCTTACGGGTGAGTAGTCTCGCTTAACAAGCACCTGATTTGATTTGATTTGATTTGAAGGAGGCAGCTGACCGATGAATGACAATGTACGCAATGCCAAGTGTGGCATCGAAGCGATGGCCAGACTGCAGTATGCAGACCACACATATATCCATGTCAACATACACTGCTGGTGTATGGAGTGCAGTGGACAGTGGACTCAACCATGTCACCCCAGCCAGTGGGGAAGATCCTGGAAATGTAGCTTGTTACGTCCCCCCCCTGTAAGCATGAGCAGAGTGGGCTGGCTCGGCGTATGCCGGGCATGCGTAGGGGTGTGAATAAAAAGCATGTAGCTCCGGGCGTGGTTCTCTTACGTAATTCCCAACGACTCTGCCAGGGCGGCGCCTCTCACCCCACCACAAGGCGGTCGAGCACTACCAACAACTGCCCTGGTGTCACTAACTCTGGCTGTGGCCCTAGCTGACGCGGCCTCCGGCCTACGTTGCGGGCGAGTGAGTCACACATTTGGGACTGAGTCTTGATCATACATTGACCGAGTACACACGTTAATGCAGAGTTTACATCACTGTACTCCCTTCGATGTGGTGACACCAAATATGTGCCTGGCATCCCAACCACACATGTCTGTGGGCCCTTGATGACTATGCCGTCGGCATACACTGCGGTCCAGCAGGCCTTGTTTTCTGAATTTAGTTTTTGTTGGAATTAGGAGTCTGTGCACTTTACCACTGATAAGCAGTGTTAAAGTGCTTGCGCTCTCTCCCTAAAATCCGGTACAACTGGTTTACATCTGATCGGCACACTTAATTTACGAAGGATGCTTCATTATTGTGATGCCGGAACCAGATATGGGTCCGGTCTCATATGTGGATGACGGTTCCACATCATTAGTGTGTTTTTGTATTACTCTTGACACCAGTTCTTCATTGGAGAAATACAATTTTCATATATCCTTTTGTAAACACTGGTAGCAGAAAACAATATTCAAATATAGCTTTTGGGTCTCCTTAGAGATCACTTGTACTGGAACTGAACACTTATGCTAAGGAGTTTTTTTTCTTGGATGCTCTGAAGAAGCCCGGATACGGGCAAAAAGCGTTGGCTGCATTGGCTTTCTAATATATCATTTGAAATAAAGTGAGTCAGTGATGTCATCAGTGATGTCACTGACCATGTCATGAATGATGTAATATGTGACGTCATCAGCAGTACATTGCAGGGGCGCGAGTTATAGTTAGGTCAACTAACTAAAACAGCAAATTTTTCTTGTTTCGTACAAGTGAAATGTCCAACTAACTATAACGTCCCTGAAACCTTTGTTTTTTTCAATGAATTTCTATGGCTTTTTAAATGCTCATTTCTAACTATAACATCCCTGAAACCTATATTTTTTCAGTGAATTTCAAAGGATTTTTAAATGCAAATTTCTAACTATAAAATCCCTGAAACCTATGACTTTTCTGTAAATATCAAAGTACTATTGTCCTATTTATAATTAAAACTCTGTGCAAAGTTTATCACTACGTACAATACAATAAACCAAAAAAACTGTTATGTAATGTAATGTATTTCACAAACTACACTGTTACTTTTTAAAGACTACAACAAAATTTAACATTTACATAACATTTTATATTCCCTTTTTTGCTGTTTTCAGATTCCACTTAACTTCATTGTATGCAGTGATGTCAATGAGATTCATTATAAAACAGCAGGGAAAAAAACAATCAACTAGATCGTTTAGAAGTGTGGTGCAGTGGCCAGGGCAGCTGACTTCGGAGCAAAGAGCTCACGGTTTGATGTGGAGAGGTGTGGTGCAGTGACCACGGCAGAAGACTTCGGAGCACAAGGCTCACAGTTTGATCCCAGGTGGCAGCTCAGCTCAGCACCATGTGACTCTGGGCAATAGCTCACTTAATTTCCACAACGGCCCCAAGTGCCTTGAGACCCATAAGGGTAAGTAGTTCGCTCTTTACAAATACGGATTTACATTTAAAAAAAAAAAAATAATCAGTGTACATTATTTTCAATACATGTACCTATATGTGTTCTTCCTTTCAATTTTTTTTATTTCATGCTTCTTTTAAAAGATATCTTTTATTTAACTCAACAACATTTTCAAAATGTACACAAATTTACATCTCCTACAATATACAGAACAAATATGTAAGCTATTTCATTGCAAAGCAATTTTTCCAAATGCAATACCAATCACCACAAGTAATAGTCTCAACAGTAGTTATAATTAGTAATTGTTTCCAGTGCTCTGTACTTTCTCTTTACATTTTCCCACTAGGCCAAATAATGTATCGAAAAGTTTGATTTATAAAATATTCAATATCAGTTCGTTAAAGCATATTTACATCTTCCCAATCGGTCGAATTATGTTATGTATTAAAAACATAGGCTTCAAATATTTCAAATATGAATTTGGTAATTCGTAAGGTAATATGGATTTTATTTCCAAGTGTGCATCATTGCAATGTGTCCATCTTTTATTACACTTTAAATACACAGTATAGTGTTCACATGTCGTAGTAGGTCCAGCATGGAAAACAATAGCCACTGTTGTAAAAGTTCTTCCAGAAATAGAGATTTGACTGGCAACAACATTTTTTATTATGGTTTCCAGTTTTCTTCCATTTGCTCTACAATGTTGTAGCATTAAAATCAGATATTTTCCATATCTTTCTATGTGTAATGTAGATATCATCTCTGATTTAAACTGAGAACATTTCATATCATGGTTTGCTGCTTTTACTAATTTGCTAAAAGCTACAGATTTGCAGTCAGGTATTGTTAAGTATATGAATGGTTCTGTGTCCACTACACTGCTTGAACTAAATAAACACTGTCCAGATTTATGATCCCATGTGTAACTTAGTCCAAATAGGTTTACAATATATATCCCTTCAGCTTCTAATACTCCAAGCATAACCATCAGAAATTCTTTTGCATCTTGTTGTATATTAAGACTGAACGTCAAAGAACCAATACATATATCCAAGAGTTGGTGAATACCGCAAACACTATGCATTTTACTTCTGTCAGTTGTCAATTGTTGAAATACATCATAAAGTGCAGAACATAATCTTTTTTCCTGATTTCCCATAATTTCATTATGAAGATCTTCTAGGTGAAATACAACATTCAGAATAACATTATCATAGCAGTTGATACCTGAACTATTTTCCAGTTGGTACCCCACAATGTCATCAACACTTTCCATTTTCTGTTTATTTACAGCTTTTCCTTTCTGTTCAATTTTTTATGCTTTTCAACCGCACTTGATTCATTAACATATTTTCATTTAGAACACATAACATGATTCTCATAAATGGGATATCCACCTTCATTTGGTGCATAAAGTCTTCTTAAACAATTATATTCTCTAACACAATTTACATCAGCACTAATCTTGTTGTCATCGAAATCAATCAAATACAAACTAGACAATGTTCTAATTCGAGGTAATGCAACATATGCCATTCCCTCTTTGAACACAGTACTTCCAATATTTTGCCAAAGCACTGTCTACAATTAAACCTTGAGATTTATGAATAGTTACTTCATATGCTAAAGACAAAGGATACTGTTTTCTGCAAACATACAAGTCTTTTACAAGCAAAAAACATATAGCACAATGTCCAATCTGTTTTACCACTGTATCTGATCAAATTTTATTTTCAGGAATTCTATTCCATCTCTGTTCTGATATTTTACAAAATCAACAACTTTCCCCATTGCTCCATTTACTAAACCTCCTTCTACATTTAAATTACGCTGCAAAATTACCCCACAGTTTATACATACATGTAAACTTTTTTCTAAGCTAGCAGTTTTAGATATAGACTTTTCCAATGAGTCCAATTTAGTCGGTAGTTTCTCTGAAAGAAGAATGGTCACTCCCTTATGCTCTATTTTATCAATAGCTTGAAACTGAACTATGTCTTGTTTTTCCAATTTTAGAAGCTCTTGGTTAAATGTATAACACTCTTGAAGTGTAGGCATTAGGCAAACTATAGACTTCTTTTCTCCAATTTTCTTATACATTACTTCAGCTGCAGTGTTTTCAGTTGTAAACAAGTTCCTTAGTAACCGTCTTTCTAAAGCTTGTTTACCATGTTTGCTTAGGACACCAATTCTTATATTTTTCAGAATATTTCCATAATCTCCATCAGTTGCTTGTCGAATATTCTTTATAAGTTCTTTATATTAAAAATGTAACCATATTTTCACATTTCCAATACTTCCCAAACATTTCCCAGTGTCTTCATGAACGACTGTTTTAAAAACAGGTTGTTCTTTTTTCAGGAGTTAGTTGTAGTAGATCTCCAAATACAATTACATGTTTGCCTCCAAACAGAACATCGCAATCTGTTTTTAAAACCTGTTGCATTCTCAAGTGTACAAAGGGAAGCATTAAGTTTGAGACCATGCTCACCTCATCTATGATGAGAAGTTTCATTTTCTTCAGCACTCTTGACACTTCATAAGAAGCATCTTCAGACAACTTCTGATATTCTAATTTATTACCATGTTCAACAGGTAATATAAGTAGTCTATGTAAAGTAAGTCCTTTAATATTGTGCGCTGCTAATCCAGTAGGAGCTGTTACAACGCAAGATAAATGTGAATCAGTCGTTTTTTGGAGATAACTAGTCAAAACTTTGATTAAAAAACTTTTACCTGTTCCATCTTGACCACTGATGTACATAAGAATAGGTTTACATGATGAACATATACATTCCTTTTTTTATGCATCAAACCATGTTGTATCTGTTCTGTCACTTGTACATATATTTCTTTCTGTTCAACATGTAGCTGTTCTTCTAAGTTTTCCAACGTAGTATTCTCTTGTTGTGCTTGCTGCATTGCAATTTCTACTTCATACATGGCTATTGCTGCTTCATTTTCGATAATTGGTTGTCTCAGTGGATCTTGACTAGCTGGACCAGAACTTTGACTATCTTGAGAATGGTGTTGGCTATTCCAGCTGTAAAAGTCTTTTCTTGTTCAATTTTATCATTTAACATTTGTAGACATGTAGGAAAAATTGTACATGCAATTTTATCTTTGAATGCATTAAAAGAATCTTCATAGCAGTCAAAATGACCAAGTAATTCAGTTTCACTACGCCATGGCTTGAACAGTTGCAAAAGTGCTAAATAAAAAAATTCTCTCTTATCTGGAGTTTCGCAACTGAGTTTTCTATGATTAATGAGATTTCCTTTGGCATGTTTTACTAAACAACCGTCACATCCAAATACTGCATATTTTCTTTGTTTTAAATTCTGTGTAACATATCTTTTAAAGCAGTAATGTTGATTTATTTCATACAATCAATCAATCAAGAAAGCTTTATTCGAATGTTTGAGCAAAACAATCATAAAAGCACAATAAAAAGAAAAATGTCTTTACACTTGTTCATTAAAAACATTTTGTGAGTAAAATAGTATTAAACTTAAGGAGCTTTTGATAAGAATTAATCAAATATTGAACAGTTGTTTCCTATAAAAGAGAGGTTTTTTCAAGAAAATAGTGACACTATAAATTCTGTACTCATTGTCAAGTAATTGCTAGGCCAATAGGGCAGGTCGACATTGACGTAATCCAAACTGTTTAAAACTAGATTTTAAAAATGTTGTCCGTAATACAGAACAATATTTACAGAAAAGAATAACATGAATTGTGGTCTGCAATGAAATGTTATCACAAGGGCAAGGTGAAAGATTTTGAGACCAATCGTTCATTGTGGGAAATGAAACAAGATGGTGAAAAGTTCCCACCCTAAAGCGAGTCAGCAAAAACCTTTGATAGGCACTTTGAACAATAATTAAATAAGGTTGAATATTAAAAGTACTTAAAACCATCTGGTTATGCAAGACTGTTGGTTTCAGAATCTCTGTGGTCATTCTGCCAGACTCTAACAGAAACAAACCCTCTTTTTTTAGTTCTTTCCTTGATATAGTGCCGAGGGTACTAGGATAAGTAAACAATTCTGGGTGGCCGAGTTCGGTTAAAAAGTTAAAAACATATTTAAGCCATGGTATACTCATTGCTCCCTCCAATTTCATAATGTCTGAGAGGAAGTCTCTATTCAATTTGGCCTCTTCTTTAAGCCACAATCTGTGCCACAAGAGCATGGGTTCAATCTTGATTAGGTCAGAAATAAATGACAGGCCTAGTTCAGCATGACAAACACTTGTGGCACAGCTATTTGGTACAGATAAAATATATTTGAAAAACGAGTTTTCTACTCTTTGAATTGGTAAAGGGTAAAGGGTCAGCAAATCCCCAGACTCCGCTCCCATAAATTGCCATTGAGACACATTTAGCCTTGTAGATCTTTAAAAATTCCACCGGTGGTCTTTTGCCCAGTTTTCTTGAGAAGGCAATTAGAGCAGAAGTGGTGCGTGCAAGTGCCAATTATTTAGTGGAGACTGCTTGTACCCATGTATCATTAGAAGCAAAAAGAATACCAAGGTACGCCTCCCATAAACATATCCTTTTGTTTCTTGATGCCTTTACCACAGCACATAATAAAGGTTTTAGTTTTGATCACCCTTAGGCCTAGCTGATTCATAAAATGGGAGAAGCTGTTTAAGACTCTCTGAAGGCCAACTTGAGTACGGGACATTAGCACTGCGTCATCTGCGTACAAAAGCGCTGGAATCGAACAGCCCGCTACTGTAGGGAAGCCCTGATTGTCGTTCAGGAGCACCTCCCCCAACCCATTTATATACAGATTAAAAAGGAACGAAGCGAAGACGCATCCCTGTCTGACTCCACTCCTGATCGGGAAGGCTTCTGAGCATTCACCCCTTGTGCCATAACGTAAGTAAGAAAGTAAATAATGTTTAAATCGACTCTCATAACTTCTAAAATTGACCACAATTTAGCGTGGACCACACAGTCAAAAGCAGCTGTGAGATCCACGAATGCTAAAAACAGGTGCCCATTCCTTGCCCTGGTATATTTCCCCAAGAACAGAGAGAGATTTAAACCCTGCTCTACGGTCCCCAGGCCGGGCCGGAATCCATATTGCAAGTCTGACAGGATGGAGTTCTCCTCTGCTCAGTCCTGAAGACGCTCAAGTAGAACTCTACCTGCTACTTTTGTTATGGCATCTAGCAGGGAGATTGGTCTGTAGCATCCTGGATCCTGTCTATTCCCCTTTTTAAAAATTGGCACAATGGTTGAGAGTACCCAAGTAGATAAAAAATTTGTGCTGCAACTTCCATTAAGTACTTGCACCAGCAGGGGTAATCATATGGGAATGTTTGATTTAAATATATCAATGGGTACCCCGTCAGGGCCCGGGGCCTAATCTCCTTGACTTGCGTGAAGGGCCCTGTCCACCTCCTCTAGGGTGAACCATAACTCCTTCTGTTGCAAAAAACAATTTCCCCCCAGTATCTCCCGGGCATGCTTATCGATCGTAAGAGCAGGGTCTTCACCATTGTATACTTGGGATAAATGGTTAATACACTGTTCCTCCGGGATCGCTATCTCAAGCAACGGGCCGCCATCACCAGCTAAAAAAGGGGCCCTAATTGCCTTCCAGAATGCCTCACTGTTACTCCTTACTGAGGCCAAATATATGGCCTCCCAAGCCTCCTGCTTCATTTTTGACTTTCTGTCCCTTAGTGTTTGTAGACTCCTCTGGCCAACCTGGTGGCAATCAGGTTTCTAGGAGATTTCTGTAGCTCCTTCTTTAGCTGGGAATGCGCTCGAGAACAGTTAGTATCAAACCAGCCCTGTAATGATCCGATGTTCTTTTTCTGCCTGATGAGGGAGTTACTTATTGCTGTAGATATGGCCATAAATGAGGCTAAAATCTGGTCAGGGGCAGCTTCTTCGCTCAGGCACAAATCTATATCAGATTTACATTTCTTTACCACGTTGCTGACCAGTTTTACCTGGTCTACCAGAGCCCAACGAATCGAATAACCATTATTGTTGCCAATTGCTAGATTTTCTAACAGCTGATCATTAATATTGTGGGGTCTTGGTAGATTCCTTGCAGGTAATAAAATAGTCAAACAAAGAGGGAAGTGGTCACTAAGTGGATTATCAGAGACATGAAAAGAAAGAAGACTGTGTGCATGAGTACATGATATAAGAACATAATCAATTATAGAGCAATATCCTCTCCCATTAAAAGTGCAAGACAAAGGGGCCAGAGATGGACATAGCTCATGTACAAATCCCAGGTTGTGGCTAAAAATGAGTTCATTGAATTGTTCGCCCAGGACATTATGGCTAAAATGTGACAAACAAACATCATTTTCTCTTGAGACTCCACACGACTTCTCTCTGCATTCTGGCATAGGGTGCAATTAAAATCTCCTGCTAGTATTAACATAATATCATTCGTCTTGCCACTACCGAATGAATTCAGGGATTTTGAGATGTTGGATATAACTATGCCAGTTTGTCCTGACGGGATATTATTATAAAAGTTGGCCAGAACTATTGAACGTGTAGGGTCTATGTCTAATTTAATCAATTGAAAGTAATCCTCGCTGGTGAGCATCCTGATATTCTCTACATTTAGAGTGCTTGTGATATAAGTACATAAACCTTCCTTCGCCCGGCCACTATGGACACTGACTGCTGGAGTGTGGTAGGTCCTAAACCCATTCACATGTATCGCTTCCTTAGCCCAAGTTTCCTGAAGTAACAAAATCTCGACCTGCATGACGAAGTCCCACCATTGTTTTTTTTTTTTTTTTTTTTTTTTTTCGGCTGCTACATAATTTATTTCCAAAGGAAGAAATAGTTGCAGAGAAAATATACAAGAATATTGCAGAAAACAAAAGTGTCATCTGCTTAATGCCAACTCTACGTGAATGCTCAATATTTTTTTTTTTTTTTTTATTTTTTTTTGAAATTTTTTATTGAACAATAAATCAGTTACAAGCATGGGCCTACAACCACCAGGGCTGGCCGCTAGATTCAGAAAGGATCGTACATTAGTTAAGGCAGTAGGCGACTCCTGGGGCCCAGCCCCGTTAAAGGCTCCGGATAGTTCGAAGGAGGCAGGAGACATAAATGTAACATAAATAACAACTAAAAAACAAAAGGCGAGGCATAAGGGCAAAAAACGTGGGTCAGGCTACATCCGGGGGACTCTACTTCGGATCTTCAATTAGCTATCAAGAGGAAGGAGCACTGAAAGACCGGGGGGGGGTAACGTTAGAGGAACATCTATATTCGATTATTACAACAAGTTGCAAGGAACTATCAAGGGTCAGGGGGACAAGGCAATATCGGTGTCCACAAGGGGGGGAGCACAGATACCCCCACGATATGCGTTCCATTGCCCCCAAATTCTACCCCATGCCCCGGGTTTACCACGGGCCACATACACAGTCTTCTCCCTGAACATACACCAGTCCATGTTCTCCTTCCATACTGACACGGTGGGAGGCCGCTGGGAGCCCCAAAGCTGCGCTATATCCCTCTTGGCAATCATGTTCCCCAGGGCCGCCAACCGAGCCTGAGCCGCGTTATAATCATTGGGCTCCCACACATTCAGGACACAGCGGCGCACCTCCGGCAGCAGCGCAACTCCGGTGACTTGTCCCATGACCCCATGAACCCGACGCCAGTATTCCGCCACCTCGTGGCACTCCCAAAGGATATGGAGAAAGGTGGCACTGAGCCCACATCCCCGCTTACAGAGCCCATCTTCCGAGAATCCCATCGAGACCAAACGGGGACCCGTCACATACACCCGGTGGAGAATCTTTAACTGGACCAGGCGGAGACGGGCTGGAATGGCTACTTCCTTAGGGGACGACAGTGCGGACTGCCAGTCCTCGTCGTCTAATTCCACCCCATCCCCCGTCCACGTCTCCCGAAGGCGCACCAATAGGTCAGCCCGATTATTAATAAGTTTTTTATAGATTAAAGAGATAGTACTGTCGGGGACATGACCATCGAGTATGCGGTCCTCGAGGGGCGAAGAGGCAGGGATATTAGTCCCCTCCCCAAAGACGGAGAGCAGGGCGTGCCGAACCTGGGCATATCGGAAGAACTCCCTGTCCGTGAGTTCGTATTCGCTCTGGAGCGCCGCGAAGGTCTTAACCGCGCCCTTCCTCCATAGGTCTCCCACTCTATTAATACCAATCGTGTCCCAACGGTCAAACCCTTTCGTCGTCCAGAGGCTTCCCAGTCGGTCGGAGGCAAATAAAGGAGTAGCACATGTTAGTCGCTCACTCCAGCCCATGGCTACATTGGCCGCCTTCCAGATCCGCACCGCAATCTTAGTAGGGCCCGTCAGGGTCCGTCCAGCCGAGCGGGAGTAAAGCGCCCTGTTATAATTCCCGCCGGGAAGCAAGAATTTATCCATCTCATACGCCGGATTCAAGCCAGGCGCATATGTGGCATGGTTAATGGCCGATAACTGCGAGGCCCAATAATACCTGCGAATGTCGGGAAGCGCGATGCCCCCGTCGTACCAGGGGAGAGTAAGCTTGGCCAGGGCGATACGCGCCCGTCCGTCCCACACCAGTCTCCTCTGCAGGCTCTCCACCTCCCGAAAGTAGGCCACTGGAATGACATCGAAGGAGTTCTGAAGTGCATAGAGGAATCTGGGAAGGGACATCATTTTAAACAGTGCTGCCCGACCCAGCGGGGACAAGGGCAGCCTACACCACCGAGCCGTGTCTTCCCTCAAACGCCGCAGTGGAAGCAGGAGATTTTGCTCATAGCGAGCCACCGGGTCCAACGAGACGTATATCCCCAGGTATTTAAAGCCGGCCAGAGATACTTGGATCGGAAGCCGAGGCGGCAAGAGAGGAGGGCCACCGGAGATAGGATAGACACAGGATTTAGACCAGTTAATCGTGAGACCCGAATTTCTCCCGTAGGAAGTCAGAACATCAAAGAGAACGTTAAGCGACTGCCGCGGCGAGGTAAGATACAGGAGAATATCGTCAGCATATAACGAGACCCGATCCTCGAAGCCCGGGGCCCACCGGATCCCCTTGATCGAGGGCTCCCAGCGGAGCCAAGCAGCGAGTGGCTCCAGGGCGAGAGCAAAGAGCAGAGGGGACAACGGGCACCCCTGCCTCGTACCCCGACCGAGCGCGAAGGGCCGAGAGACCCGCCCATTCACCACCACCTGAGCCATGGGTCCCGTGTAGAGAAGCTTCACCCAGCCAAGAAACCCCTCCCCAAAGCCGAATTTGGTCAAGACAGCCCAGAGGAACGGCCACTCGATGGTGTCGAAGGCCATCGTGGCGTCTAAAGAAACCAGCACGGCTGGTTCGGAGAGGTACTCCGCCCTGGCGAGGGCGCCATGAAGACGCCGCAAGTTGAGGGCGGTGTTGCGATGCGGGATGAAGCCGCATTGATCAGGATGAATCAGATCGCAGATGACGCTCAACAAACGATTGGCGAGGACTTTAGCCAGGATTTTAGGCTCTGCGTTTAGCAGTGAGATAGGCCTGTAGGAGGCACAGCGGTCCCGCGGCTTACCTTCCTTGGGAATCACGACTATCGTGGCCAGTCGCTGGTAGTCCCACCATTGTTGATTATTCAGCTTAGAACTAATCCCAGCAATGTTCCATGAAACAATGTTACAACTTACGGATTTTCTGCCCTGAGTAGAATTTTTAGGATAAATGGACGTGCTACTTAGTTCTTTTGGTGGGAATCTAGATGTTGGGGAGATGTTATGATAGTATGCAGAGTCGATCAGGGGTTCTTGTGCAAGGGTCAGTGATCCTAGTGCCTTAATTTCTTTATTTAAAAGAAAATCATTGGTTGGAACTATACTTATGTGAGGGATTTTTGAGGAGATATTTAAGGAAACCTCATACTCAGCCTGTGTCTCCGGAAACAGATTAGTCAGTCCACTAGGCCTTACTATTTTGTCGACAGTGTGTACAGACATGAGGAACTCATTGTCCCCCATTTGCATTTGGGGATCATTCCCCTTTCCATGTATGAGTCGGGAACAAAGATTTCCAAAATCCAGTCAGTCGGGAACTTCCAGAGGGTTAAAATCATCAAAGCGAATGTATGTTGGAACAGGATAACTAAATTGCCTTAAGCCTCTGCATTTATCGCCAGCCAACATGGAAACGTGACGATGCAACGGGTTACTTGGCCGATAAAAATATCCCAGCGGTAATATATTAATGTCATTAGGGTCAATAAATCCATTATTTCCCCTTTCCAGGATAGTGTGAACTGTTTGGGGTGACCTAAAAGTTAGAACAATACAACCTCCGTGGAATGATTTAGGGGTATGACCCACCCATCTGATCCAGCGGACCATTTTAAAGTCTGAAAAAAGAAGACTATTCAGGCCAGTCCTTTTGGTCAGAAAGTATAAGGACTTATTCTTTAAAGTAGACCAGTGCACAGAGTCAATATGCGGACAGAAAGGTACATTTGCCAGGACCACCGTATACGGGGTAGCCTCCGGCGGTAGATTTAGATTTTGAGATGAATAGTGAGAAATATTTTGTCTTATTGGAGGAATGTTACCCCTCTCTACAGACCCAGTGTCATCCCATGTCCCCAAGGTCTCATTCATAGTCACGGTTCCTTCATATGTGTTTGAGACAGTGGCACTAGAACTACCTCGAGGGGGACATTGTCCCTTGTGCTCTGAATTTTTATTGCGATTAGCATTGTTGCTGCTATCACTACTGTAGGTTTGTTTTGAAGTGAGAAAGGTTTGGGGTGGGTCAGGAGTAAAATTTACATCCCTACCAGGTGGAGGGCAATCTCTAGATGTAACATCATTTACTTGAGTGGATGGGTTTTTACTCCTCATTGATTCCTCCATCTTAGCCAATCTAGATTCGATACTGGTTACCTTCGACATAATAGGTTTCAGGAGCGATGTCATGATAAGCTCAAGCTTCCCCCAAAAGTTCCCATCTGACATGCTATTTAAACAATTGTCCACCTCGTTCTGTGTTGGGGATATTGGAGATCCCCTATTGGGATCATCCATGTGAATAGCAGCTTTCCCCCTTCTCCCATTCATAGGTGGTACCAATTTGCTTTGTTTGGGGGTATTTTTACCTTTCCTTTTACTTGCTGGGGATCCTACAATAGGTTTTAGTCTTTGATTAGCCCTTTGTCCTCTCGTGGTAACTTTAGGTCCAACAGGGACAACTTTAGAATCAGGGGTTAACAATGGCACTGTATCTATTCTCAGTTCGTTTGTGCCTTGTATTGAAATGTTAGTCAAACTCGTGGGCTGCTCTTTGTTAGTCGCCAACACTGGTTTACTTAATGCCTGTGTCCTTGCGAGACTACTCGATAAAATAACCGGTTCCAAAGACAACCTGCGCACGGTCAGTTGTATTTCAAGGATGAGGGCAGATTCGGCCCTCAAAAGAAAGGCATCTAGGGTCCCTGCGACACCTCGGTTTTTCCGGGTACTCATGTTTCAACACTACCTAACACTCCAAGTAAAAATACAATGTAAAATAAATAACAATAGACCCAAGGTCCACTTCTTAGAGGGGGGGCCTAGCCCTGTCTCTGATGGGCTCGGACGGGCCCAGGCACTGCGAAAGCCCGGTCTTGTCTTGGCTTTATGCGCCAGCTGGCACGATGAAACGGAGTGCACAGCTTCTGCTACGAGGCACACTGGGCGCTACAGTCCTCCGCCTCCTCCTCCCAAAGTGCTAAGTGCAAGGTGCGATTTAGGCTCCCAATATCAAGTTGCAGCCCACAGTTGATCAGTAAGTCAGACCCCTCTCTGCAATTGTGCCTTGGGCCGCTCTCGCTACGATCGCTGTACCTGCCAAGCCAAGCACCCGCTAACCGGAAACCTGCAGCGGCCCTCTCATGGAGGCTCGCCCAGATATGAGCCGATGATCTGGGCTATCGGGCGGCCAAGGAGGTTGATGTCTGCTACTGCTAGAGGTTGATGCGAAGGCTCTTACTGGCTTTGCTGTGGCATGGTAACCCCCTCACCTTGTGCACGTGCTGGCTGCCCCAGCTCCTCCGCTCCTCTGCTCCTCTGCTCCCCTCTATCCTTGATCCATTCTCACTCAGCTCAGCCGCAACCACAACCTGCTCTGGGTCGAATGTTCCACCAGAACCCGTGTCTGGGGGTCTGCAAAGTCCGCGGAGTACGCAGGAGAGCCTGCTGTACACCTCGAGCAAGCTATACACTACGAGGTACCTTTTGCGGGGGTGTGGAGGTACGGAAGCGATGGTGCGGCGGGGTGCAACAGAACTCAGAAGCCTCAGCGGAGTGGAATTTCATCAGGGATTCAGCAGGCAAAAACCAGGAGGAAAGACCAGGAGGAAAAACCGGGAGGAAGCGGCCGAAAACAACGAAGAGTGATGCGTTCTTTCCAACTCCTCGCTCCAACCAACTCTGAATGCGGCATTTCTGACAGTCCGCGTGAAACCCCGGACCGGACTCGCGCTTGTTTCTTCCAAATGTGGACTCCTTTTAGGATAGTATGTATCCAACATATTAGTTTTAATAGTTTCTGTACTTTCCGGATCATTCTCTGCTAAGTCTTGAATTTCTTCTAATATTTTCAATACTCTATTTCATGTGCAGCCAAGACCTAAACTTACCCAAATTATTCCACGTGACTTTGATTATAATCTAGAAGAGCACAAGTGCTCAGAACATTCGTAGGATCAAATTTCTCTGTGGGAAAGCATTTTCAAGCTAAAGCTGTACAATTTTTTGCTAAGGCTCTTCTCTTGTGAAATTTCTTCCCACATTCCTTTCATCTCTGTCTTTTCTGATTTCGTTATATATGATGTAACATAGCGTGCAACTGCGATCGAGTTATCTGCAAAATATTGAATGTCCATGTTTGCATTCCACATTTTAAAAAAAAACTGGATTGTAGTCATTAATATACTTTGACTGTTCTGTTCTTTTTAAATTGTACATATTCTTCAGGGATTTCCGAGTTATTCTGTGCCTCACAGCACACATAAAATAATTTACTCTTCCTTTAGAAATTACTCGATGTGGGAATCGAAACCGACACTTGGTATAAAGTTTTCCTTTAGACTTGCATTTTTGTCGACAATACTTTCCACAACGGTGACTCTGGAAACGTAAAAGTTGTTGTCTCAAGCTTTTTTCTCCTCCTTTTCTTGTAATCTTACACTTAACATACTGTTCGATGAAAGACAATACTGTTTCATCAGTATCTGTTCCAAATTTCTGAGCATTATTTGTCCATAATAGCATGTGTATATGTTGAGCACCTCTCGCTTGATGCTCTTTTTGCCAAAAAAATCAATACCTTCTCCAAGAGGACAATTATTTTTATAGCAGATAAAAGACATCATAGCTTGAAACCTATGATTAAAATACCTGCAGACATTTACAGGATCCAATTAACACAGTTCTCCAGGTGTCTTGATTTCAATATTTTTGATATTGGAATTTGCTTCTCGTAGAAATTCAAGTAAATCTTGCCATGCATACTCCGCACAGCTAAGTGTTACAAACCGTGTTGGTGAACCTAAGTTTCTTAACATACACTTAAGTTCACCATGATGACAAAACCAATCTCATTGGTTCCACGTTGACATGTCATCAAATTAATTAACTGTGCTTCTAAATTTTCATCTGTATGTTCAACTTGGTCCATGAATTCTTTAGCTGAAACAAGTGATTGATAAACTCCAGTTTTAAGTACGTGGTTCACTGCATACGAATGAGAAGACAAATCACTTTCAAACAAAAGGTGAAATATATATGGAATGCACTGACGAAATCTAGGATCTTCAGAGTATAATCTTGTTGAGCAATATTCTGAAGCTGGAATACGTACAGGTCACTCATCAAATCGTCCACCTTGTCCAGTAGGGAACAGCTGTGGAAAACAACGAGCTTTTAAGCTTTTCTCTCATACACTCATTAGACTTCCCTTTGCTTTTTTTCATTTGAAATAACTCAATGCTGTTTACTATTACTTCTTTTGAATGTAGAGGACATAGTGTATAATGTTCATAAATCTCTTCACTCCTCGACTTGTCCACTTTCTCTATTTGACTGCTTGAAATTTCTGATTCGTCTGCTAAATTTATTACTTCTTCATCAACGTTTACATTTTTATAAAAAATATTGTTCTGTACAAGATATAACGTCTCCTTTTGATGTTTATTAACATCCACAAATTCTTGCCATATTTTCCGACTCTTTGTTGGTACACCATTTACTAGAATAACTACTGCCTCATTTTCCTCTCTGTCTCCATCAACAGTTTCAATATTTTTCTTAAAATCTAAAGGTAAGTACAACTCTTCCTTTCAGACCTCTTTGTAAGTCTGTTGGTGGCAGTTTACCTGTTTTAGGCTCCACACGAATTATAGCTTGAAATGGGAGAACCGATTGAATAAGAACTGACTCATATGTATTCAAATCTGGAATAGAAACTAATTCTAAGTTGTTATGTATTCCTCTAGCTGGTATTTTGTTGTCTTCTAATTTGTTGTAGCAATATTTATAAATACGTTGATCAGTATCCAACTCAAATCAACCTTCCACAAACAAGTAACCTTCAAATTGCTGCCACCTATCATTGTTCTCCTTTTCACTTTTTGAATACAAATTAACATTCCTAGTTTGACTTTTATAATGAGTATGTCAACAACAAATACAAACATAGTTTGGTTTTTCAGAACACACTGTCTTAAACTTTGTAATTTCTTCTTCAAACTGATGAATCCTAGTCTCTTTCCAATGTTCTTCAACATCTGCAGTTGTCCAGCTCTCAGTTTCTACACACTGCTGTTCTGAACCAAAAAAACAATTCAATTTCATCACACATTTTTCTACATCTGATAAACAACCGTGTAAAAGAGCTGTGTTCAGTTCACTTAAACATAATTCAGGAGTCTTTACATAGTACGCTTTCCTTACAAACCTCCGCATTCCTGAGCGGTGTACTGCTAACATTCTTAAGTGATGAAAAGTACTTTAACACACTTTTCTCGAAAGACAAGCTAGCGAATGACCATGCTTCTTAGTATATTTTCTTACATTACATGGATTTAGCCCTTGTAACAACCTAATCTTCTGTTTAACATTTTTCTGTGCACATTGTAGTAAAAATGTTTCCATTATGTCAATAGATTCCTGTCGAATACGGCAAATACTGCTACAATCCCACTTATATACAGGAGGTTTTGTGCGTTACCCTTGCACTTCTTGAGCTATTAACTCTTCTGCACTCACAACAACTTGTTCTTCTTTTGCAATGGGACAATCTTTCCAAACTTCATAACAGCGACCTCCAGTATCAACTGCAAATGGTAAATTGTTGTTTTGAAAGTAGCTTTATTCATTAAAGAAAGGCTCACTAGTAGAACTGTGTTTCCACTCACCACTGAAAGTTTTACAAAAGTTACTTCTATTAACAAGCCTTTTTCTTTTGCTTTTGTCTTTTGTTTGTAAGCTAGTAATCTTTTTTTAATACTTTTTACAGTCTTTCAATAAATTCTGAATTACTCTACTGTGAAAAAGTCGTCACATTTCTTGAAATTGTTTTTGTCTTATTGTAACTTGTGTTTTTTCCTTATTTTTTTGGTTTTTTTCCATTTGAATTGTCATTCTCCTATCATTCCTATTCTTCTCATATAATTTCTCCACAACTTTTTTAAGAAACTGTTTAGTGGTCTTACCTAAACAAACTTTATCCTTAGTAACACTCTGCTTTGTTTTTTACACCATTTGTTTCTTTTTCTTTAAGTAGATCTCTTTTTTTTGTTTACTTCTCTTTTCATCTTTTCTTGCCATCTTCAAGTTTTGATCCAAACAAAATAATTTTCTGAAAAGCAAAGAACAGTTTCATTAGTTTCTGACAATTATTCAATATTTTAAAATAATTTCATATACTTACTGATAATAATTACCAAGCAATTATTTATATTACTATTTTCTGGATTTCAAATATCAAAACACTACTCATTCCACACAAATATATACTGCGTTCTTCAACAATATCTTCCCAAACACTTATACAAAGTACCGTAATCACTAAATCATTTCTTATCATGTCTTTAACCTCATTGGCCTCTTGCAACTCACTACTGAGAAACTACTAACAATGCTCGGCCTCCCAAACGCAAACCAGAATCTCTTTCCATAAGACGGTTCAAAGTGTCACCATATCACTCAAAGGATGCATACATCTCCCTATGAAATTTCCTGATGGCATCATACTTTAAAAAACATACAACTAGATCTATACCTGTGTTTTATAGGTATCAGATATTCTAATACATAACTTGTGTGAAAATAGATGTTGAAGCATAGACATACCTCAGCAATGTTAAACTATGAAGACAAATCAACGAGCAATGTAAATTGGAGTCATATGCAAGTTGCAACTGTGTGCAGTTCTTCTCTAAACCATAGAACTACATTACGACTTTCTCTGTGCTCCTCACATGTCCCCAGAAGACCAGTGAGGACCATCGCATATAGGCCTCTGTTACCTTCCATTTGCAAAGAAGGGAACAGGAACTATTACACACCGGGAGGAAACAGGAGAGGAAAGGGCCGCTCAAGGGATGTGTCATTCCAGTCTCTCAATCTGCCGCCCCTGTGATGTCTGCAGGTTCAGCACAAGCAGGAAGCTTGACAATACCTTAACTTATATTCATGTGGGTTTCACAAGTAGGCACAAACCAATACACAAAGTGTGCAAACAACATTTCCTTTTTTTCACCTCACTAAACTTAATAAACAATGTACACGTTAAAGTCTCCCCCCAGTATTTTCCCACAAGCTTAAACCGGCCGAAGGCCATTCCTTGTATATTACCCCGGCTCATTTTGAACCCTAATTCATCCCTGTACCTTAGACACAAGACCATGTAACACTTTCAAAATCACCCACTGCACTCGTCTACCACTGAAACCGATTGCACCTTTCTTTGTGCTGCACAGATACCACTAACAAGCTAATGAAGGTCTAAGTGCTGTTTTTCACGGCACACGGACCTGTGTTACCTTCCTCTAACAAACGATGGGACAAGAACCATTAGAGAGCGGAAAGAAGGAGGGAGCGGCCCTCAAGGGAAGTATCATTCCCAGTCTGTCGATCTGCCGCCCCTGTGATGTACACAGGTGCAGCACAAGCAGGAAGCTTGACAATACCTTAAGTTATATTCACGTGTGCTTTACAAATGTCCACAAACCAATTTCATTGTTTATAATTTCACTGAAGTTACTAAAGCATGTCCGTGTTAAAGCAATCCCCCACAGTATTTTCCCACAAGCTTCAATCTGCAGAACGCCATTTACTCTACATTACCACAGCCGACTTTGGACCCCAATTCATCCCTGTGCCAGTAGTGGCTTGCCGAGGGAGTACTGCGGGGTGCTGGGGTGGGGGAAGGGCAGGGGGTAGTAGACTCCAATATACCACAGACAGGAGTAAGGATAGTAATTAAATAAATAAATCAATTTACCTTGCGAGTGCTGCAGCGCCGAGTCAGTAATGCACCGCACGCGAGGTAAATTATTTATTTTAATTAATTACATTACTCCTGTCCATCGTATGTTGGACTCTACTACCCTCCCTCCCTGCCCCTCCCTCGCCCCGCCCAGCAGCATTCCCTTGGCGTGCTGCTACTGCCCTGTACCTTAGACACAACACCATGTAACCTTTGCAACATCATACACTGCACTCGTACACAACTCAAACCAATTGCAACTTTCTGTGCGCTGCACAGATGCCATCAACATCTAAGTGCTATTTCTCAGGGTACATAGGCCTCTCTTACGTTCCTTTTACAGACGACAAGACACAAACTGTTAAAGAGGGGGAGCAAAGACGGAGGGAGAGCGGTCAACGGATGTATTATTACCAAACTCTTGATCTGCCGGACCTCTAATATAAACAGATTCAACACAGGGAGAGACCCTGATAATTCCATCCATTTATATTCATGTGTACTTCACCAGTGTGAACAAATTCGTACATAAAATATGCTCGGAACATTTCCATTTCTATTTTTTTCTCTCACACATTCATAAAACATATCTCTAGTAAAGAACCCCCCCTTCCCCCCACCACATGTATTTTCCGACAAGGCACAATTAACAAACATTCCTATTTCTCTTACATTCACCGGGCCCATATTAAATATTAATTCAACCCTGTACATAACTCGCAACACCATGCACAGCTTTCAACATAAGAGACTGCATTCCTCATTTCACGAAAATACTTAAATATATACGGTGCACTTCAACAATACCTTCCCAAACACTGATACGAAGTACCATAATCACCAATCCCTTTACCACCATGTATTTCACATCATCTGTCTTTTTATTCTTCACTACTCACCAACTACTAACAGCCTTTACTCTATCCAAATGCAAATCACAAACACTTTTCATATCACAGTTGACAGTGTCACCATATCAATGAAAGCATGTGTACATGGAGCTGTATCTTTTCATAGTAGCACATACTTAAAAGAAACATACAAATAGATCTATACCATTGTTATATAGTTATCTAATCTTTCCATGCATAACACGTGTAAAAATACATATAGAAAGGAACGTATCATCCTTAATCTCTCGATCAACTGGCCTTCTAATATCTGCACTGCCAGCGACTGTCACAGTTGCCTACACTTATATACAAATATAGCTCACCAGTGTGAAAAGTCCGAGCCCAACGTCTGCACGCAACATTTCTTTTTTTTTATTTCCCTAAAGTTAATAAAACATGACTCTTTTAACCCCCTCCCCACTTTTTTCCACAAATAACAATGTGCAAATGTACTACAATTTCTTTATAGTGCCCGAATTCATTTTCGACACAAATTAACCCGGTCACTCACTTTCTAAACCATATACTCCTTTAAACATGACAAACTACACTTCTTCCTGTAAAACTCCTGAATATATAAGGGTACTTGTTCAGCAACTACTCACACTCTATGCACATTCTGAAACAGCGCACTTCACTCATACTGTGTTATTTACCCCCAAAAGATTTTTGCAAACTTAAAAATATCATCTCAAACAGTCAACCACTACTACACAATATATAACACACCTTATTAATTTGTAACTCACCTCTGTAGTTTATATGCAGATTTCGATTTTCTCAAACGCATGCAATATTTTCTTTCTCAGACATTAAATGTAATTCTAGACTCTCGTCAAGAATAGAACCTTTAATTACAAAATGTCCCTCTCTCTTCGCACATAAATACATGTATGCAACAAATCACAATCCTTCCTTAATTATTTCAAATTGCAAAACACATTCCTATTTTGTACTCCTATTAACACTCTCTAACTTTCTTCTAAAACGCCCCCAACTGGTTCTCTTATTTTGTGGATTGGACACTGCCCCACATTGCCGCATCCCCATATAGCCCCAAACCCTTCTAACAATTTAGAAGCCTATTTCTAATAATAGTACTACACATTTTAAAGAACACACTTCTTCTACACAAACTACTTATTTTGAAAAATTAACTTTAATAGCTTACCAGTTGTAATTAATTTTGCATTTCATATTTTAATACCACCGTTATTTCTACTGCTTCACCAATCACCTTTTGGCCAATTTCCATACCAACCCTTTCTACAACATTCAATGGAAGACTGCAGGTCACAAGTTCACCAACTTTCATCCCAACAATTTCTGCAACATTCAATGCCACGTGCAGGTCATAATTCACCATACTTCATCCTAACAGTTTCTGGAACATTCAGCAGCACCTGCAGGTCACAAGTTCACATTTTTTTTAAGTTCAGAACAGTACCTTCCAAATGCAAGTAGCCGATGTGGTTGCGCTCCGCACGTGTGAACGTATCTTATATAGAGTACTTTTAAAACATTTTTTATTAACCAATCAGAAACATACCTTCCCACCAAACTAACAAGCACCCTACTTTCACTACACAATGTTTTTCACCACCCAATCAGTTGTTGTTTTCTCCAAAAAAAAGCTTCTTCTCCACCTTTCAACATATCTCTCATTCTACCAATGGACTACAAGAGCTACAGCACCTTTTGATTCCTTCCAGCCATACCTTCAAAATGCTAGTATGGATCGTAGGACACAGCTATGTTTTCTGGTGCAAAAGGTATGCTAAACACAGATGTGTTGACAAAGACCTAGGTTAACAAAATATGGACATTAAATTTGCGCAGAGAGGATTAATTAATTGTTGCCTTTGGTTAAAACCTCTTTGCATCTCCAACCCCCTGACCTCATGATTGTGCACTGTGGTGGCAATGACCTAGGCACATTGACTGGGGTAGGTCTGGGGTAGGTCTGGAAATGCTCATGAAGGATGCCTTTGGGGATTTAATGTTGCTTTTACCTCAAACTGTCTTTGTATACTCCAATATATGCCAAAGACAGAAGTGGAAATGGTCAAATCAATTCTGTCCTCAGATTGAGAAAGGTAGGAAGAATGTTAATAAAGCTGTGTCTGCATACCTTAGAGATCATAGAATGTGCTCCATCTACAACAACAACATACGTTTTGATATGGATGACATCCACAGGAGTGATGGAGTACACTTTACAGACCAGGAAAACAGAGATTTTCTCAACAACCTGAAGCTGTGCATCCGCACTTACATGTAACTCCAACAAACTAACAATTAACACAAGGACTCTTTTTAGAGCCAACCTATAACTCAGTAGCACAGGCCCCCACGCTGCAGGTGGGCACCCAGGCTTGAGGGGGGCCCCCACAGCACAGTGCTCTAGCTGGAGAGCTCCTGATTTAATCAGGAGAGACGCCCTCCACTTACCTTGCAGGAGGGCCCTCTCAAGTTTAATTACACCACCTCACCTGGACCATTTTAAATCAACACCAAATTTCTTCATTTCGCTTCCACCAAGCAAAGCAAAAGTTTGCTATCACAGAGCCGGAACTCTGCATAGATTTCCGCCTTGCTATAGCAAACCACAATGTCCATGAGTTACGCACCATGGGTCATTGTTGAAACCGGCCCTCAGAGATGGTGATACCCAGGGCGATGGAAAGCTCCTCAAGGGAAATTGGACAATGCTCCTCCATCCAATTTACAGACCGCGACATCCTACTCCCTGGGTCCGGCAGTCCGCAACAGACCACGCATTTTAATACATAAATGCCCAAACAAGTACTGCCCCCGGGACAGTGTGGGAAAGCTTCACCCCTCCACACTTACATTTTACATATACCTCCAAACATGTGCTGCTCCTCAGAGCAGAGGGGGAGGGAAGACACGTACCCCCCCTTCCCCCATATCATTATATTTGCTGCAACGAAGTATCGCTCCCCATGACAGAAGTAAATCCGCATCATAACTTAACATTGCTCCTGGAAACTACCCACCCTGTGGCTTAATTAAACGAAGCACTCGACACTGCGCTTCCTTTTTCTTTTTTCCACTGTCATTTCCAGTTCCTACGCAAATCCCGCCGAAAGCATATAAAAATGTTTCTTTACTTTCCGACTCCCTCTGACACCCCCTTAGTACCCTAGAAAGGTCACAGTATTCCTACCCTACCCTCTTCTACTTTTCTTTCTTCCTTTTCCCCCTACTCGTTTCAACCGAGTCACAAAATGGCTGCCAAGACTTCCTGGTTTGAAGTGTTCGCAGCCAATCGGAGGCAACCTCGTGCTCGGGAGCGCTCAGCCAATCAGATCTCTCAATTTTCAAATATCGATATCTGTAAATCTTTAAATATCTCAAAAACTACTGAACGGATTTACACCATTTAAACAAAAGCGTGGTTTCTGGACCAAGAGCTATCTCTCTGCCAAATTTGGTGTAATTCCGTTCACCAGTTCGGGCTGTAGCCATGTCTAAAGTTTCCTATGGAAATTAACATGGAGAAAACGCGCTTTGGGACCCAGATTATATCTCGGCCCCCTTCACGAATCACCCCCAAATTGCAAGACAGGAGCTGACTTGAATGAACAACTAGTTTTGAAAATTTCGTGAAGATTCATCAAACGGCGCCAAAGTTATTGGCAAAACAATAAATGGTTTTCCTATGGAAACTAGGTTCTAACTATAACTACTATAGTACTATAGTAGGTAATATATATGCAGTAAGTTGATCAGAGCAAACGTTTCTGTATGACCCCTTAGGTTTTGTGTGCAATATTGTTACTAAATTGAAAATTGTATTTACCATTTAATTATTATTATGGTTTATTCATTATGATTTAAGACCATTTGTTTGAGATCACATTTTAAAATATATGATTTGTTTAATCGTGGTTTGGAAACCAGACTGACCAGTGCTCTGTACAATGGATTGATGCATAGTATTTTGTCTATTTTGTCTGTTAGTTAAACACGTGGTGTGCACACAGAAAATTTAAAAAGATGATTATCTGTGAGCAAGGACAGTTTGTACGAAACGCGTCAGATTGCAGCTATGTGAATAAAATCTCATCAGTGCCAAACACCTGGGATTCGTGTTGTCTCTGTTCACCTGGCCTGGCAGTGCGGGGAAGTGCAGAGACGGCGTTTGTTGTTTATTTGAAAATTCGTAAGGTGGTTGCTTCCGCGACGAATCCACTCCCCCGAAGTAGGCTGCCGCCATCAACCAGTGTATCCAGGTTTCGAAAACTGAGTTTTTCGGGTGGCAGCCCCTGATTGCAGCCGCATACGAGCATTTCAGTGAAGGGAACATAACGGCGTGATCGGAACGTTGATCGGAAGCCGTTCCTATCTGTGGTGAGTGAATCGGCGATCAGCATCGGTGGGGAGGAGTGTACGGCCTAGGGGACCCCCGCATACGCGGGAAGTCTACCAAAATATTCTACACAGACAAAAGAGCTTGCATAACCATGTCAGCGGAGGTAGATCGCAGCAGGGAGGCCGCTGCAGATGCCTTATTTTCCAATCTCCCTAAAACAAATAATAAAGGGGCAACAGTGGCTCTTGGCAATACGGACAATTCGAATGAAGGACAAATGAAAGGTTTATTGAAACATCTGGAAAAGTGTATGCACTCTGAAGTGACCAAATGGTGGGAGCATAAATCCCTGTCAAAATACATTGAGGAGGGGCGAGTGCCATGGGGGCTACGTATTCTATTAGCCCCAAGTTATGAGAGCCCCAATCCAATGTTAAAGGAATGGGGTCACAGCAATCTGGAGGCTTCTATGAACATAGTCAAAATACTTGTGAAATATGTTGAAATAGATAGACTTTCCCTGATCACGGAAATTGATGGAATAAACGAGTAACTCATGAAGTTTGAGCCCAATGACCTTATAACCAGGTCAAGAAAAGAAATGCAGGAACGCCTGACTAAACAGGAAGTACAAATTAAGGCTTGCAAAGTTTATAAATTTGCTCGTGATAAAGAGGACTACGAGCAGGGGCGCTTATACACTTTTGCTCGGAAATACGAAAATGCTAAAAAATCAAAATTGAATGAAAAGTCATCAAGCATAACAGTAGGCGCTGGATCTATGGCGAACGCTCCTACCGATGCAGTTTCAGTGAGCAGTGATATTGATTCAATGACAAGCAGCATATCATCGGATGATGACAACATTAACAAAACAGGGACAGTGGACAGATCTAAAATTTGGGATTTAGGTGAAGAGATTGATTTTTTTAGTGTTCGATCGCCGCCAGACATGGAGGCTGAGGAATCAACAAAGGAAAAAAGAACAAGAAATAACACAAGAAGGCGTGAACGCCGTAAAAAGCGGAAATGGCTACAAAAAATCAAAAAAGCAGTACTGGCGAAAAAAACAATAACTGATGACAATACTAATATAAACCTATCTTTCATTACTCTTTCCAAAGCAGAAACACAACTGTTGAGCCTGGGTTTGTCTTTCTGTCCCGTAAGCGACTTCAACTACACACGTACACGTATTGATATTTTTTGTTACATCTGTAAACTTAAGCTAAAAAAGTTTTTTAATATCAAGGAAGGACTAAAAGAACAGGAGGTAAGCTCAGACAATCAATCCAATACTGATTTGCATCTGATGCGGCCACGTTACTAACCATGCACCAACTTGGTAATATCGATATAGTTAATGAGCAAACCGTACAAGAAGAAGCATCGACTCAACAATGATTAACCGAAGCAGCGGTTATACAATTGGAAGCCAATCTGAGTCCATTCAAGCCCAAATCAAACTTTGTGCCAAATATGCCGAAAGATGCCATTGACATCTTTTAAGATGTAAAAGTAGAAAACCTCAAGAAATTGCACCATCACATCAAGAAGAAGATATAAAAGCAAACAGGAAAACCAATATGCCGAATTAATTAAGAAACTCACTAACAACCATCACATTGTTGTCCCAGGTCTAATAAAGGTGACAACATTGTAATTTGGCCACAGAAGGATTACATCTCAGAAGCACACAGACATTTAGGTGATCCATTATGCTATGAAAAATCTACATTGAAAAATTACAATGCTGCCAGAGAGGGCCTGAAAAAAGTTATTTTTAAATGGAAAAGAGAAGGCATGATTTCGACTGAGGAATTTCATTTTTCTGCATGTTGAACATCCTGTATTGCCCAGCCTATATCTTATACCTAAGGTGCACAAAAAGACAACACCTGTCCCTGGGAGGCCAATAATATCCGCAATCCAGAGAGTGGCGGAAAACATCACACAGTACATTGACTTTTTTATGCAGGATCTAGTAAAGAGTTTGCCAACGTATATTAAGGGTACCGGAGATTTTCTTAAAAAGATCAAGAATATTCCATGGTCAACAGATTCGATATTCATTACTTTGGATATCGAATCCCTTTATACTAGTATAGAACATCCTACTGGACTGAGAGCCTTGGAGTATTTTTTGGGTACCAGACCATTGGGATGTTACAGTCACAACAAAATAATTGTAGAGCTAGCATCCTGGTGCTTAAATAATAACTATTTCCTGTTTGGCAATGATTTTTATTTGCAGAAAAGGGGTGTGGCGATGGGGGCCTGCTTCTCCCCCAGCTATGTGTGCTTCCACGTGCGCTGGTGGGAGGAGTAGTTTCTTAAACGCATTCACAGCACTGCATTTGCTGATCATGTTTTAAAATGGATGAGATACATCGATTATGTTTTTATTATATGGCGAGTGGATGATCAAAGTGCAACTAATTTTATCAATGAGATCAATGCCACTCACGAGAATTTAAAATTTACATCTCACATCAGTAAGGAGTATGCAGATTTCCTAGATGTAAGCTTTTTTATATGTGAGGGGGAAATAGCAACCACTTTGCACAGGAAAAGCACTGCTGGCAATTTCCACACTGCATGCCAGCAGTGCCCACCCCAGACATGTAATAAACAATATCCCATACGGTGAGCTATTACGGCTCAAGCGGATTTCCAGTACCGAGGAAGATCTGGCAATATGCATCAATCAAGCGCTCATGAGATTCAGACAGATAGGCTATAAAAAATCCATTTTGGATAATGCTGTCAAGAAAATGAATGCTAAGCCTAGGGCCTCCTTGTTAGCCACCAAGGTGGTGGATAACATTGTCTCTGTTGAGAGTGACAGCAATTCTGTACCCAGATTCGTGACAACTTTCAATAAACAGGAATGGAAAATCAAAGCCATTATTACACACAGTTGGCCAATACTTTTAACTGACGGGGTTTTTAGTGCTGAGGCTCCCAGCCTGCACTACCATCACATATAGGAAAGGGCCCTCTATGAAAACCCAAATTGCCAAGAACTGCCCAGAATTAGCGAAAGACACAATGCGGTTACAACCCCGGCTGGGGTTTGTTAAATGTTCCAGCTGCAGGGCTTGCAGGTTTGGAATCAATACCACAAAATATGCCACCCCCTTTAGTCCAGCAATGATCACCATCAAAGGGAATTTTAACTGCAGGACAGAGTATGCAGTTTACGTTCTGACATGCACCTGTGGCTTGCGATATGTGGGCAGCACCAAGCTGCAGGTGCATGTCAGGATCATCTTGTGTGTTTTGCTGTTCGCCCTATGTGGGAAGGGTCCTGTGCTCACTACGCCACTGGAGTCAAGCTATCCTGGCTGAAGAGGGGTGAAACCCCGAAACCGGTCCTACGATGCTTGAGTCTGGTCCAGGGAAGACATGGCTTGGCAGTTCGGGCTGGACTGTTCCCTTGAGGCACAGGGTCAAGACTGATTTGCATATGGCCATGACTGAACTGGGGTGGTGAGCAAAATAACGATGGATTAAACCCAGATCTGTGACTGGGTGTGAATGTTTTGCCAATGTGCAACATTCCGTCCATCATCTTGTGTGTTTTGCTGCATGTCAGAGTCCTCCAACATCTATGGGCCGTTGTCAATAATGACAGCTCGTATCCTGTAGCCAGGCATTTTAAACAAGTACACAGCAATGATTTGCAATGTTTTAAATACTTTGTAATAACAGTGATTCCCAAACCCAGAAGAGGAGGCGACAGGGACAGGATGTTGAGAAGGATGGAATCTAAAATGATATTAGAATTGGAAAGTAAATTCCCTAATGGTTTAAACACCACTGAAGATCTGTATTATTTTTTATAATTAATACAAGCAGTAATATATTGTATTCACAATCTGGACTTTGGTGTTTAGGGACGTTCCATGGTTTTATATTTAATGCGGTTGGGCTCCGTGCAGCACAACAGTTTTTAAACACACATTTTATTATTTTTTTCTATTTCATGTGGGGTTCATGTAGCACTAGCACTTTATGCATCAATATTTATCAAGTATAATATTTGATTCTGGTCAAGCCATTCCCATATGTTGGAATATGGCAATCAGCCATTTCAGTATGATATCGTAGGAACACAAGCCATATTTATATTGCAATGTTTACAAGGGAGTCTCAAGTTTCCAAAAACTTTTTTGCGATATTTGCACTGATTCATCATTTAGCATTTATGCAGTGAATGAAGTTGATAGTTGGTCTTGCAATAAGATTTGCTACATTTGCACAGGGGTCTATGTTTACAAAGAAAAAGCATAGTTTGCACATAGTGATCACCGAGTTCTACATGTTTACAAATATTTTGCATGATTTACACCTATTTTCTACCAGCATTAAGGCAGGAATGTGTTGCATTTATACTTAGATCGATGTTTACAATGAAATGCGTAATTTGCACACAATGATTATTAGGACGTACAGTTTTATAAATATTTTGCGCAATTTGCACTTATTTATCACCAGCATTAAGGTAGGAATCAGCTACATTTGCATTTGGATCCATGTTTACATCAAAAGGCGTAATTTGCACATAATGAGAATCAGGATGTATATGTTCACAAATATTTTGCTAACTTTGCACTTATTTATTACAAGCATTAATGCAGTAAGTTGATCAGAGCAAATGTTTCTGTATGACCCCTTAGGTTTTATGTGCAATATTGTTACTAAATTGAAAATTGCATTTACGCATTTAATTAGTATTATGGTTAATTCATTTTGATTTAAGACCATTTGTTTGAGATCACATTTTAAAACATACGATGTGTTCAATCGTGGTTTTGAAAACAGACTGACCAGTGCTCTATACAATGGATAGATGCATACTATTTTGTCTATGTCACTTAAACACGCGGTGTGCACACAGCAAAATTAAAAACATCGCGGGCCGTATCTGGCTATCTGTGAGCAAGGACAGTTTGTCCGAAATGCATCAGATTGCAGCTCTCTGAATAAATTCTCATCATTGCCAAATACCTGGGATTCGTGTTGTCTCTGTTCACCTGGCCTGGCAGTGAGGGGAAGTGCGGAGACGGCGTTTGTTTATTATATATATATGCATTTCCCTGCATGAGTTTGCTTTTATTCACAAAGTCATTGCGATCCCAGATGATTAAATGTTAATTTCTTTTAATTTCTTGAAACTACTGAATAGCTTTACACCAAGTAAATGAAAGCGTGAGTTGCATAACCAAATCTACCTTTCTGACAAAATTGGTGCAAAACGGGCTGTAGTCATGTTCAAAACTCCTATGGGAATTAAGATGGTAATACACTTTTTTTGACCCTCCTCTTTTTCTCGGCCCTCCTTTGACGGATGACCCCGAAACTTTCCATGCACAACAAGACTCACTATGACACTTTTTGGGGAAAAGCTTGTGAAGATTCGTCAAATGACGCCACAAACATAGGTAAGTCAAAAAGGGCGTTTCCTATGGAAACATGGACCTAATTATGACTACCTACTGATAAACGCCAGTAGGTAATTATAGTTAGGACCTCATATCAATTCAAAAAACGTTTTTTCTTTTGTCAATATCTTTGGCTCCGGTTTACAAATCATCGCAAAATATTCAAAACTAATGGGGTGGACCGGTCAGCTCCTGTGTTGAAAGTTTCAGAGTCATTTGTCAAGCGAAGGCCAAGAAAAAAGGGGGGTCCCTAAGCTCGTTTTCCCCATGTTAATTTCCATTTGGATTTTGAAACAGGTTACAGCCCGAACTGCTGAACGGAATAACACAAAAGTTGGCAAAAACGGTAGGTCTTGGTCTAGAAAGCCTGCTTTTTTAAAAATGGTGTAAATCCTTTTAGTAGTTTCTAAGAAATTAAAACATTTAAAAAATATCGATATCAAGGGCAGTTGATCCCTTTGTGTTCTACTGCAGCTTCCCAGAGTGTTCTAAAGAACAACTAGAGCGCTAGCAATCTTACTTATGACAAAATTATGGCACACCTGAAGCCATCATGATTGGAATAAACTGGTAACACTTAAAACATTTAATTTTAAAAAAGAACAAAATGAGAGGGTTCATTTAGTCATAGAAATTATGGTTAGTGCTGCAGAAAGAAAAATTAGAACATGTTTTAAGTGAGATCTCAAATATCTTCCTGCTATACTTTAACAGGAGCAGCCTGTCAGTTTATTCCTTTGTGTTCTACGGCAGCTTCCCAGAGTGTTCTAAAGAACAACTAGAGTGCTAAAAGTTTTACTCATGACAAAATTGGGGCACACCTGAAGCCATCTTGATCGGAATAAACTAGTAACACTTAAAACATTTAATTTGAAAAGGAACAAAATGAGGGGGTTCATTTTGCCATAGAAATTATGGTTAGTGCTGCAGAAAGAAAAATTAGGGCATGCTTTAAGTGAGTTATCAAATTCTCTTCTATTTCATTAGGAAATTCTGAAATGCAGACTGAAACAATCACTTTCAATACCAGCAGCAGACTTCCAGTTAACTCCCTGGTGAGCAGGAGCTTTACTACAGTGATTTAATGAGCAACTAGAGTGCTAACATTTATGGCAAATGTGCGACACATCTGAATGCCTTCTTGATGGAATCAAAGTATAAAACTGAAAGCATTTCCTACTGAGGAAAGAGCAGTAAATGAGGAAATTAGGAAACTTCATAACAAATATGTCTCCCAATATGGCTACCAGAGACAAAGAGCCCAAATGTAGTACAAATATCACACAGATGTAGCCCACATATAGCCCAATGACAGAAGTGTGCAAAACACTTTTTATTTTTAGATTTTTTGCAGTTTAATATAGTGCAGACTGGTCAGGTATTGGGGCATTGCATCTTCCTTGGACCCCTTATTGCGTATTTTTCATGAAGTATATGAGATTGATCTTGCGAAGCAATGAACTTTACTATTCTGTTAACCTGATGTTTCTCTGAACTGGGCTTTGTAACACCGTTTTTACCTACTGGTTTTAATTAATTCTCACTGTATTGTATTAAGAAAGAAGATTTACTGTTTTTATGTACACTTTTATGATCTATGTTTCTAAATCAGATCGAATAAAGTTTATTGAATTTATTGAAGTCTCCCAAATGGCCACCAAAAGAAAAGGAGCCCAAATGTAGCACAAATATCACACAGATGTAGCCCACGTATAGCCCAATGACAGAAGTGTGGAAAACACTTTTTATCACTTGTTTTTTTGCAGTTTTATATAGTGCAGGCTGGTCAGATATTGGAGTGCTTCACATAAGCATTGGTTACTTCATACAAGGACAAACTGATTTTGGTTGTAGGCATGGGGAGATTAAGTGATTTGACCCGAATCACAGAATGTAGAGCTGAAGCAGAAACACCAAATTGGTTCCCTAGTTGCATAGTTTGCAGCTCTGGAAGTATCGCCACATTCTCTCCCCGAAGCGTAACATTTAATCAAGTGGTCAACTGGATAAAAAAACATAAAGGTAACAAATAATTTTAAAGTGCTTTGTCGCTATTTGAGAACTTAGGAAATATGTCCTCATTTTAGTTTTTTAGAGCACTAACCATAAGCAAATAAGACCCTCTCATTTCTATCATTTCTAAAGCAAATGCTTTAGGTATTATAGTTTTGATTACATCAAGATGACGTCAGGCTTGCCACACTTTTGTAATAAAGATAGAATGTTAGCAATCTAGTTGTTCATTAGGATACTGTTGGGAGGCAGAGGTCAGGGGCTTGGACTCAGAAAATTGAAAGCATGTAGGAGGGTGCAGAGGCAACAATTTGGCCACACTGGACAGGCAGAAGGGCAGTGGCAGAACAACATGGAGGGCAGTGGATGTATGGGCAACAAACCAACAATGCAGGACAGGTAAGAGAGGCTGTGGCAATATAATAGAGCATTGAGGGCAGAAGGAAGAGGCAGTGGTAGTACAACCAGACATGCCAACAGAGCCGATTCAGGCAGGAAACGCCCAATGTTTTTAAGTCAAAAAGGACTTTATTTTATCTGTCTCTTGTCTACAATCTCCTCTTTTTCTATGCAAGTCAATGGGAAAAATCAATTCCCCAGTTTTTTTCAAAATCTCCCTCTTACCAAGTTCAAAATTTTAACAAGTATGGTACATTGGATCATGGAAGGCAGGAGTAATTGGGGTAGGGACTTGGACTCGGATAACAGAGGACAGGAGGGACAAGGACAGGTGCACCAAACTAACCTTACAGGGCACACATCAGGGTTTGCAGCCGCACCATACACCACACAGGGCATGTGGGATGGCAGAGCAGCACAACAAACTATGGAAAGCAATAAGGAGGGGACAGGACTGTTAGAAAGGGTAGACGGACCGGGAGGGTCGGCCGGGGTCAGGAGGAGAGGCCTCCGGGGAGAGCCGTCTCCAGCGATCGTACAGACAAGTAACTTCCCCCCCACAGACAGATACCACACACGGATAAGGTTCAGTGCTCTTTATAAGCACTTCTTAAGGTACGGTTGAATGGTACAAGGAGGTCTGGACTCAGGGGTCCCCTCGATTCAAGTCTCTCAATGCAGGGTAAGGGGGAACGGGACAGTCTGGTTACCAGTCAGGTAGTTCGGATGAGATGATGACTAGCTCACAATCCTCGCTGGCATCTGTGGCACGTGACGTTGGCTCGGAACCCAGGACGCCACGGGGGGTTGCCCCGGCCGGCCGGAGGCGGGGTGCTGGCCACGGGTGTTGCTGGCAAGGCGTCTCTCCCTCGCCCCTGGCCCCCTCCTCCTCCCCGAGGACGGTGCTGGCATGGGTTGCTTCTGTTCTGTTCGTGTGGCCCCCTCCGGCCCACCCGGGTGCTTTCCCATCGGTCAGCTTCGGCGGCGAGCTGCCGGGGGTCAGTTAGCTTACTGTCGAGGAGGTGCTGCCTGAGCTCGACGAAACAGTTGTTCGACAGGTGCTCCCATACCATAAGGTTAAAGAGTTGTTCGTAGGTGGTGACATGGCTCCCCTTGATCCAACCCTCGAAGGCACGGCTAAAATAGTTCACGTATTCTACCCAAGTTGTACCTGGGATCCGGGTGCAATCTCTGAACCTCTGGCGGTACATCTCGGGTGTGAGGCCGTAGCGGGTGAGGAGGGCAGCCTTCATGTGGTCGTAGGACGACATTTGGTGATCTGGGAGCTGCAGTAGGGCATCGCGACCCTCGTTGACAAACCTCCCCCAAAGTCCGGCTCCCCAATCACTCCGGTCGATCCGGTGGGAGGTCATGGCGATCTCGTAGGCTTTAAACCACTGTTGTATGTCGTCTTCTCGGACATACTCGCGGACAACATCCTTGGGGATGTGGACTTTTTTCTCGATTGGCCCCGGGGTGTGTGGTCGCTCAGGCACCCCCAGTTCTTTATTCTGTTTCCGAAGTTCTATCTCCGCTAGTTGGCGCTCGTGCTCGAGCGTTATTTTTTTCTCCTCCAGCTCTCTCTGTCTCTGCTTCTCTTCTCGTTCTTCTCGGAGCCGCATATGCTCGAGGTTGAGTTTCTGTTCAGCTAACTTGAGTTCCCCATCCATCTTGAGTCGTGCCATTTCCAACTCGTGCAATCTGGTTCTTTCTCTTTCTCGGATCTCCTCCTGCGAGAGGCCCGTTCCCCGCTCCTCGGGAGCCGTGGCGTTCCCCTCTGGTGTGATGCTGCTTTGGTCGGAGGGTCCGGCGACCCCAGTTTCTGTCCATGACTCTAGGGCGTGCTTTAGATCATCCTTGGTACTCAGGCGGTGGTAGCAATGCCAAGTTCTATGCAGAATTGTCTCAGTTCGCCGTGGTTGTATTCTTCTAACTTATCCATTTGGAATTTCTCGGTGGAGCTGCTATCTTTGGCTGACATCGTGTTTTTGTCGTGGGGTGAGCTACTCTCTGTACGATTACGCGTTGATTCGGATCGCGCCGCTGGCCACCAATGTTAGAAAGGGTAGACGGACCGGGAGGGTCGGCCGGGGTCAGGAGGAGAGGCCTCCGGGGAGAGCCGTCTCCAGCGATCGTACAGACAAGTAACTTCCCCCCCACAGACAGATACCACACACGGATAAGGTTCAGTGTTCTTTATAAGCACTTCTTAAGGTACGGTTGAATGGTACAAGGAGGTCTGGACTCAGGGGTCCCCTCGATTCAAGTCTCTCAATGCAGGGTAAGGGGGAACGGGACAGTCTGGTTACCAGTCAGGTAGTTCGGATGAGATGATGACTAGCTCACAATCCTCGAGCTTGGTGGTTTAGTTGGTACGGGCCGCGGCAGCGCCAGCAGGTCCCGGTCGAGATGGTCGGTACACGGTCCGCGGCAGCGCCAGCAGGTCCCGGAAAGATGGTCGATGTACGGTCCGCGGCAGCGCCAGCAGGTCCCGGTGAGGATGGTCGTTACAACGGGCCGCGGCAGTGCCAGCAGGTCCCGACGAGGATGGATGGTGCAGAAGGCCGCGGCAGCGCCAGCAGGCAGGACGATGGTTCACAAGAGCGGGCTACGGCAGCGCCAGTAGTCCGTCAAGGCTGAGTTCTCTCGGTGTCTCTCGACTCCAGGATACAACTGCCTTCCTGCTCCGGAGTTGCCCCAGTTATAGGGCAGGCGCTCTTTGATGTCCGGACCCTCGCACTTGGAGGTCGGAGGGCCCGGGATGAAGGTGTCCAGACACCCAGCAGGGGGTGGAGCCAGCGCCTGGGGGAGCTGGAGGCGATCGGCACCTGGCGGGGGAAGAGCTCTTGACACTTCGTCCTCCCATTGACCTGCCAAGTGGTCCGCTCACCTCCCGGGTGGATGGTGGTGCCGGGATGTCGGGGCCGGTCAGGCCCGGGGTTAGGGTCGGGGCGAGGCCACGCGGCCTCGTGGTGCAGGGCCCAAGATGGCGGCTTGAACCGGCCGGGGGAGCCGGTGGGGCTGGGCCCCGTGATGAGTAGAGGTCCGAGGGCAGAAGATCCGTCGGGAGACGGGGTACAGGTGCTTTTCGTGGGTTATGCCTGGTGGGCCGGAGCTCGGGCCCTGTCGTGCGGGGAGGGAGCAAGCCCTTCGTGTGGCCTGTCCAACATGCGTCCCCCCCAGCTGAAGGCGGGGAGAGTCACCCATCTCCTTGGGGACTCTCTTCGTCGAGGCGGAAAAAGCGGGACAGGCCATCCGCGTTGGCGTGGTCTTGGCCTGGTCGGTGCTCCACAGTGAAGTCCATTCCCTGCAGGGAAATGGACCAGCGCAAGAGTTTTGGGTTCTCCCCCCGCATCTGCATCAGCCACTGCAGGGGTCGATGGTCGGTTTGTACCCGGAAGTGGGTACCGAAGAGATAGGGCCGGAGCTTTTTGAGGGCCCACACCACTGCGAAGGCCTCCCTCTCGATGGTGCTCCAGCGCTGTTCTCGGGCCAGGAGACGTCGACTGATGAAGGCCACCGGCTGGTCATGACCTTCGGGGTTTAACTGAGAAAGGACGGCTCCGATGCCGTGGTCGGAGGCGTCGGTCTGTACCATGAATTCCCGACTGTAATCGGGGGCCTGGAGCACAGGGGCGGTGCATAGAGCGGCCTTCAGCTTCTCGAAGGCCGCTTGACAATCGGGGGTCCAGTTAATCCGCTTCGGTTGGTTCTTGGACGTGAGACCCGTGAGGGGCCCCACGATGCTGCCGTAGTCCTTCACGAACCGCCGGTAGTAGCCGGTGAGCCCCAAGAAGGCTCGGACCTCGGTCTGGGTGACGGGGGGCTGCCAGGACTGGATGGCAGCAATCTTAAGTTGTAGCGGGGCCACCAGCCCGCTTCCCACTTGGTGCCCAAGGTAGGTCACAGACCCTTGGCCAATTTGGCACTTGCCGGCCTTAATTGTGAGGCCGGCCCGCTGGAGGGCCTGTAGGACCTCTTGGAGGTGACAGAGGTGGTCGGGCCAGTGGCGGCTGTATACAGCGATATCGTCCAGGTAGGCAGCGCTGAACTCTTCGAGCCCCGCCAAGACCTGGTTCACGAGGCGTTGAAACGTGGCGGGGGCATTCTTCATGCCGAAGGGCATGACCTTGAATTGGTAGTGGCCATCGGGGGTAGAGAAGGCTGACCGTTCCTGAGCCCTGGGTGTGAGGCCGATCTGCCAGTAGCCCGCTGTTAGGTCGAAGATACTGAGGTAGCGGGCGGCCCCCAGCCGGTCGATCAGCTCGTCTGCTCGGGGGATCGGATGAGCGTCGGTCCGGGTAACAGCGTTCAAGCCCCGGTAGTCGACGCAGAATCTCAGTTCAGGTGCGGTGCCGGGGGCAGCGGCTTTGGGGACCAATACAACCGGACTGGCCCAGGGACTATCCGAGGGCTCGATGACCCCGATTGTGAGCATCTTGGCCACTTCCTCCTGTATGCAGGCCCGTACCCGATCTGGTACGCGGTAGGCCCGGTGTCGGACAGGGGGACTGTCCCCGGTGTCCACGTCGTGCAAACACCAAGGGGTGACCCCGGGGGTGAGGGAGAACAGGGTAGCGAACTGCAGCAGGAGGTTCCGGCAGCCCTGGCGTTGCTCCGAAGTGAGGGCGTCAGAGAGCCGGACCCCGTCCACGGAGCCGTCATTCTCCTGAGTTTTCAGAAGATCCGGGAGGGGTTCGGAGTCTTCCTCTGCCCCACTGTCCGTAGCCATCAGGAGGCTGAGTTCTGAGCGCACAAAGTGTGGTTTGAGTCGGTTGGTGTGGAGGACCCGAAGGGGGTTCCGGGAGGTCCCCAGGTCGATGAGGTAAGTGACGGGGCTTTTGCGCTCGACCACTTTGAAGGGCCCCGTCCACTTATCTTGCAAGGCACATGGTTCGGTGGGGGACATCACCCATACTTGTTGTCCAGGCTCGAACTCAACGGAGGAGGCATTGTGATCATACCACCTCCTCATGTCCTCCTGGCTGGCCTCGAGGTTCGCCTTGGCCATCTCTCTGAAGCGCCGGGTCTGATTGCGTAGGGCCAGGAGGTATTTGAAGACGTCTGGAGGGGTCTTTAGGGGGGCCATCTCCCAACCTTCTTTTACTAGGCTGAGGGGCCCTCGCACAGGGTGCCCGTACAGGAGTTCGAAAGGGCTAAAACCGAGGGACTTCTGGGGAACTTCTCGGTAGGCGAAGAGGAGGCACGGGAGTAGTACATCCCACTGGCGACGGAGGGGCTCTTCCAATCCCCCAATCATCCCCTTGAGAGTGCGGTTAAAACGCTCCACTAGTCCGTTCCCTTGGGGGTGATAGGGGGTCGTGAATCTGTAGGTGACCCCGCATTGTTGCCAGAGGGACTTCATGTATTTGGATATAAAGTTCGTGCCTCGGTCGCTGACGACTTCTCGGGGGAAGCCTACCCGGGAGAAGATCCCCATTAGGGCCCGGCCAACCACCGGAGCTGTCACGGTCCGTAGGGGCACCGCCTCGGGGTAACGGGTGGCATGGTCCACCAGTACTAAGATGAACCTGTGTCCTTGTGCCGTGCGGGGGTCCAGAGGCCCCACAATGTCTATCCCCACCCTCTCGAACGGGGTGGTGACCACAGGGAAGGGTTGCAGAGGGGCTTTCAGCTTCCGACCACTCTTCCCGCTGGCTTGGCATGTGGGGCAAGATCGGCAGTGGTTCAGGACGTCGTTCCTCATTTTCGGCCAGAAAAAGTGGGTCACTAGGCGGCTGTACGTTTTGTCCTGGCCCAGGTGTCCAGCCAGGGGGACATCGTGGGCCAGGTTGAGCAGAAAGTCTCTGAAGCGGAGAGGTACCACCAGTACTCGACCGGCCCCCAGCTCGGCGATTCTTTGCTCGCTGTATAGCAGGTCGTTATCCCAGTAGACCCAGTGAGTTCCGGTGGAGTCCCCTGCGTTCTGGGCGCTGGCTTGTTGGCGGAGTCCCTCGAGGGAGGGACAGGTCTTTTGTTCCTGGCGGAACTGTTCTTGGGTGGGCCCCCCTGCTTGACGCCACTGAGCCAGGTCAGGAAGGTTCTGGGGTTGCGCGTCCCCTTCGGTCGTCGGGTCTGGGAGGCTGGCCTCGTCGTTGTCTTCTACTGGGGCGACCGGGGGCGGAGGTGCTGGCCATTCCGGTTCTTCTGATCGGGGGACGGCACGGGCGGCCATGGACCGGGTGGTTACGCAGGCCCAGTCCGGGAGGCCCAGCATCCCCAGGTGCTCTCTTCTCTCAACGGTGGCCCACGGGGAACTCTCGAGGTCATTCCCCAGGAGGCAGTCCACGGGGGCATCGTCCCGGACCGTCACCTTCAACAGGCCGGAGACCCCTCCCCATTCGAACGGGACGCAGGCCATTTGACACATACTCTCAGAGTTGTCTGCCGAGCGGACGGGGCAGAGAATGTTCGGCAGGATCTGCTCGGGCTTCACCAGGTGACAGCGGACGGCCGTCACACTGGCGCCTGTGTCACGCAAGGCCTCGGCTCGCTGTCCATTAATGGTCACCCACTGATCGTATTTCCTGGTGTTAGCGGGGAGGGGGGCCCGTGGGACCATGTCTCTTCCCCCTAAGCACGCCAGGACCATGGCGGCCGGTTCCCACTCTTGCTGGGCCGGCTCATACTCTTCTGGTTCCCCCGATAATCGCTCTTCCCCCAGGGCGGCGGCAGCTACCTGGCGGGGCTTGGGTGTTTGGTTCTGCGGGCAGCTCGGGTCATTGGCGTAGTGGCCGACTCGCTGGCATCGGTGGCACGTGACGTTGGCTCGGAACCCAGGACGCCACGGGGGGTTGCCCCGGCCGGCCGGAGGCGGGGTGCTGGCCACGGGTGTTGCTGGCAAGGCGTCTCTCCCTCGCCCCTGGCCCCCTCCTCCTCCCCGAGGACGGTGCTGGCCTGGGTTGCTTCTGTTCTGTTCGTGTGGCCCCCTCCGGCCCACCCGGGTGCTTTCCCATCGGTCAGCTTCGGCGGCGAGCTGCCGGGGGTCAGTTAGCTTACTGTCGAGGAGGTGCTGCCTGAGCTCGACGAAACAGTTGTTCGACAGGTGCTCCCATACCATAAGGTTAAAGAGTTGTTCGTAGGTGGTGACATGGCTCCCCTTGATCCAACCCTCGAAGGCACGGCTAAAATAGTTCACGTATTCTACCCAAGTTGTACCTGGGATCCGGGTGCAATCTCTGAACCTCTGGCGGTACATCTCGGGTGTGAGGCCGTAGCGGGTGAGGAGGGCAGCCTTCATGTGGTCGTAGGACGACATTTGGTGATCTGGGAGCTGCAGTAGGGCATCGCGACCCTCGTTGACAAACCTCCCCCAAAGTCCGGCTCCCCAATCACTCCGGTCGATCCGGTGGGAGGTCATGGCGATCTCGTAGGCTTTAAACCACTGTTGTATGTCGTCTTCTCGGACATACTCGCGGACAACATCCTTGGGGATGTGGACTTTTTTCTCGATTGGCCCCGGGGTGTGTGGTCGCTCAGGCACCCCCAGTTCTTTATTCTGTTTCCGAAGTTCTATCTCCGCTAGTTGGCGCTCGTGCTCGAGCGTTATTTTTTTCTCCTCCAGCTCTCTCTGTCTCTGCTTCTCTTCTCGTTCTTCTCGGAGCCGCATATGCTCGAGGTTGAGTTTCTGTTCAGCTAACTTGAGTTCCCCATCCATCTTGAGTCGTGCCATTTCCAACTCGTGCAATCTGGTTCTTTCTCTTTCTCGGATCTCCTCCTGCGAGAGGCCCGTTCCCCGCTCCTCGGGAGCCGTGGCGTTCCCCTCTGGTGTGATGCTGCTTTGGTCGGAGGGTCCGGCGACCCCAGTTTCTGTCCATGACTCTAGGGCGTGCTTTAGATCATCCTTGGTACTCAGGCCGGTGGTAGCAATGCCAAGTTCTATGCAGAATTGTCTCAGTTCGCGGTGGTTGTATTCTTCTAACTTATCCATTTGGAATTTCTCGGTGGAGCTGCTATCTTTGGCTGACATCGTGTTTTTGTCGTGGAGTGAGCTACTCTCTGTACGATTACGCGTTGATTCGGATCGCGCCGCTGGCCACCAATGTTAGAAAGGGTAGACGGACCGGGAGGGTCGGCCGGGGTCAGGAGGAGAGGCCTCCGGGGAGAGCCGTCTCCAGCGATCGTACAGACAAGTAACTTCCCCCCCACAGACAGATACCACACACGGATAAGGTTCAGTGTTCTTTATAAGTACTTCTTAAGGTACGGTTGAATGGTACAAGGAGGTCTGGACTCAGGGGTCCCCTCGATTCAAGTCTCTCAATGCAGGGTAAGGGGGAACGGGACAGTCTGGTTACCAGTCAGGTAGTTTGGATGAGATGATGACTAGCTCACAATCCTCGAGCTTGGTGGTTTAGTTGGTACGGGCCGCGGAAGCGCCAGCAGGTCCCGGTCGAGATGGTCGGTACACGGTCCGCGGCAGCGCCAGCAGGTCCCGGAAAGATGGTCGATGTACGGTCCGCGGCAGCGCCAGCAGGTCCCGGTGAGGATGGTCGTTACAACGGGCCGCGGCAGCGCCAGCAGGTCCCGACGAGGATGGATGGTGCAGAAGGCCGCGGCAGCGCCAGCAGGCAGGACGATGGTTCACAAGAGCGGGCTACGGCAGCGCCAGTAGTCCGTCAAGGCTGAGTTCTCTCGGTGTCTCTCGACTCCAGGATACAACTGCCTTCCTGCTCCGGAGTTGCCCCAGTTATAGGGCAGGCGCTCTTTGATGTCCGGACCCTCGCACTTGGAGGTCGGAGGGCCCGGGATGAAGGTGTCCAGACACCCAGCAGGGGGTGGAGCCAGCGCCTGGGGGAGCTGGAGGCGATCGGCACCTGGCGGGGGAAGAGCTCTTGACACTTCGTCCTCCCATTGACCTGCCAAGTGGTCCGCTCACCTCCCGGGTGGATGGTGGTGCCGGGATGTCGGGGTCGGTCAGGCCCGGGGTTAGGGTCGGGGCGAGGCCACGCGGCCTCGTGGTGCAGGGCCCAAGATGGCGGCTTGAACCGGCCGGGGGAGCCGGTGGGGCTGGGCCCCGTGATGAGTAGAGGTCCGAGGGCAGAAGATCCGTCGGGAGACGGGGTACAGGTGCTTTTCGTGGGTTATGCCTGGTGGGCCGGAGCTCGGGCCCTGTCGTGCGGGGAGGGAGCAAGCCCTTCGTGTGGCCTGTCCAACAAGGACCATGCACATGGACAACAGAGAACAGAGGGGAAAGAGGCAATGGCAGCAAGCTGACCAAACTGGACAGACAGGAGAGAAAGCTGCAGCATAACGGACCATAAAGGGTAGAAGGGAGGGATCAGTGGCATGACAATGGAACAGACAAGCCAGGAGGGAGGGAATAGGGTTCTGCACAAAAGGGAGGGCAGGAGCAAGGGTGCAGGGGCATCAAGCTGACCATGGAGGTCAGGCCAGAGGGGCACTAGAAGCACAACACACCATGGATGGCAACAGAGAGACTAGAATGGCATACACACAGACCATGGAGGTAAGTTGGAAGGGGGTCAGGGGCAGCTAGCTGACCACACAGGGAAGGTGGGAGTGGCCATGGCAGCACAGAAGACCATGCATGACACGTAAGAGGGTTAGTGGCAGCACAATTTGGCCATGATAGGCAAGAAGGAGGGTGCAGGCATGCACAAAGGATCATGGAGTTTAGAAGGAAGGGTTAGGAGCCAGGCACAGACAAGAGGGTTCAGGGGAAGGAGCCTCACAACAGATCACACAGGGCAGACAGGGGGAGCAGTTGCAGCACAACAGACCAGGGAGGGCAGAAGGATGTGGCAGTAAATGGACCATGGAGGACAGGAGGAAGGGGATAGGGGCATGGAATGTGTACAGGCAGGGTACAGGTGGCAGGGACCTTTTATAGTCATCTAACAATGTTAGGCAGGTGGGAGGGGAGGGGCAGCTCAACTGAAAATTCAGAGTAGTTAGGAGGGGCAGGTCCATGGAACATGGTGGGCAAAAAGGATGGAACAGGTGCATGCACACAGACATCGGAGGGCAGGGGGAGGAGAGTAGGGTCATCAAGCTAAGCACAGGGGATATGCAGGAGTACTGGGACATCATGCTAAATGGAGGGCAGTGGCAGCACATCAGAACATGCATGACAGGAGGGAGGAGGCTAGTGCATGGAATCAGACAACAGAGGATAGCAGAACGTGGATGGGGCAGCAAGCTAGCTGTTCAGAGAAGGCGAGAAGGCCAGTGGCAGAACAACAGCCACACAGGGATGTAATGAAGGAGCAGTAGCATGGACCTGGACAATGGATGTCAAGGAGGAGGGGAGGCAGGAGCAGCAAGCTTGGGTGGGGGCAGCATAATGCCAGGCCCTGCTTCCAAACACACACAATCTATTATGATAGGCATCTTACTTAACATTAAAAAAAACTAGAAATTCTCTGGAAAAAACAAAGATTACAGAGACGTTATAGTTAAAGTCAGATTTCACTCATACAAAACCACTGAAATTCAGCAGTTATAGTTACCTGAGCTAACTATAACTTATACCCCCACAATGCACTGCTTATGGCCTCAGACATTACTACATTCATGACATGGTCATTGACATCCCTCATGACATCACTCAGACCTCTCAAATGAGCTGTGAATGGAATGGAAGTATAATCACTAGAATTTTGTTTAGAGATAGTGTGTGTATATTTACACCCCTTTTTAATTCTTTTCTTTCATGTAAGAACCGCTATTATATGCAACGTGACCAGATCAATATGGCCGATGGCCTTTTACTTTAATGTAAAGAGTAGTCCATTGTTTATGTTGATGTTTGGAATCTTAAGTATGTTTATTATGAACAATTCACGTTGACAAACATACAGGTATGGCAGTCACAGGGAAAGATATGCTGAAATTACATTGGGTGCATTTTTAACACTTGTTTTCTTTTCTTTATGATATGGATGTCTGAATTTTCACATTGTGACCAGGCCAATATGGCTGACAGCTTTTTGGTTTAATATAATATGTAGTCCTTTGTTAATGTTGGCAACTGGAGCCATTTCTATATTTAAATAAGGAAGTTACAATGACGTCTTGTATAGTGATCAAGGTTTGGACTAGCCGAGACATGTGGATTGAGTCGTTTCTAGATTAAATACTTCCAAACTACAACCCGAGTGCTGATTCCTTCCTTATAAGAGTGAGAGGAGATTGAATATATACATATATATACCTCTCTTGCTTGTTTCTGCACCTCTCTTGCCTCTTTCTGCACTTCTCTTGCCTCTTTCTGCACATCTCTTGCCTCTTTCTGCACTTCTCTTGCCTCTTTCTGCACTTTTCTTGCTTCTTTCTGCAGCTCACTCTCTTCTTTCTGCACCTCTCTTATCTCTTTCTGCACCTCGCTTGTCTCTTTCCGCAAATCTCTCTCATCTTTCTGCACATCTCTTGCCTCTTTCTGTACCTCTCTTGCCTCTTTCTGCACCACTCTTGCCTCTTTCTGCACCTTTCTTCCTCTTTCTATACCTCTCTTACCTCATTCTGTACCTATCTTGCCTCCTTCTGCTCTTCTCTTGCATCTTTCTGCACCTCACTTTCCTCTTTCTGCACCTTTCTACCTCTTTCTGTATCTCTTTTGCCTCTTTCTATACCTCTTACCTCTTTCTGCACCTCTCTTGCCTCTTTCTGCACGTCTCTTACCTCTTTCTGAACCTCTCTTGCCTCTTTCTGCCGCCCACTCTCTTCTATCAGCAACTCTCTTGCCTCTTTCTGCACCTTTCTTCCCTCTTTCTGCAGCTCACTCTCTTCTATCAGCAACTCTCTTGCCTCTTTAGGAACTTCTCTTGCCTCTTTCTGCACCTCTCTTGCTCCTTTCTGCACATCTCTTGCTCTTTCTGTAGGTCATTCTCTTCTTTCTGCACTTCTCTTACCTCTTTCTGCACACCTCTTGCCTCTTTCTGCACCTTTCTACTTCTTTCTGCAGCTCACTCTCATCTTTCTGCACCTCTCTTGCCTCTTTCTAAACCTCTCTTGCCTCTTCCTGTAGCTCACTCACTTCTTTCTGCACCTCTCTTGCCTCTTTCCGCACCTCGCTTGCCTCTTTCTGCACTTCTCTTGCCTCTTTCTACAGCTCACTTTCATCTTTCTGCACCTCTAGTGCCTCTTTCTGCACCTCTCTTGCCTCTTTCTGCAGCTCACTTGCCTCTTTCTGCAGCTCACTAACTTCTTTCTGCATATCTCTTGCCTCTTTCTGCACCTCGCTTGCCTCTTTCTGCACCTCTCTTCCCTCTGTCTGCAGCTCACTCTCATCTTTCTGTACCTATCTTGCCTCTTTCTGCACCTCTCTTGCCTCTTTCTGCACTTCTCTTGCCTCTTACCGCACCTCTCTTGGTCCTTTCTGCACTTCTCTTGCTTCTTTCTGCTGGTCACTTTCTTCTTTCTGCACCTCACTTGCCTCTTTATGCACCTCTCCTCCCTCTTTCTGCAACTCACACTCATCTTTCTGCAACTCTTTTGCCTCTTTCTGTACCTCTCTTGCCTCTTTCTGCACCTCTCTTGCCTCTTTCTGCACTTCTCTTTCTTCTTTTTGCACCTTTCTTCCTGATTCCAAAGCGTTTGACACCAAACACGACATGTTTTGATGCAGCCATCCCAAAGTTAGCATTAACCGCGAGGTTATAATGCACTTAAGAGTATATGCTTTAATCGCATCCACAAACAGCCCCAGAGAATAGACTCTGAGAGCTGCAGAGGGGCCCTGCTCAGGCAGAGGCACCCCCTCACATGGAAACCAAGCACCCTGCCCTGAGGATTGATAGGGCCTGCCTTAGGGGTGGCTGATAGGTGTATATGTGTGTGCAGGTAGAGATATAGTGAACCTATATCTCTGTGAGGAGTGCTAGCACTTCCTCACCCAGGCTGCAGTAGCAGGCCTGTGGTGTCAGATTTAGTCTGCTTCCCAGGGGTGGCATAATACATGCTTTAGTAGTGAAGTACTGTTAGAAGGGCGCCCTCCGGGAGCCGGAAGGTGTCGGACTGACCACCCCGGGGGCCACCGTTCCGTAGGCGAGTAGCTGAGCGCCGCTGAGAAGCCTCCGGGACGAGGTCCTTCTCCTATGATCGTATCATCCCAGCAACCCCACCACCACAAAGGGACACAGCCAGGGTATTTATTCGTATACGATTTTATCGGTTATCAGGGCAGGTTTCTGTGGCAATATTTACAGGTGGATCGAGGGATCCAAGAGAGTCTCAAAGTCTCGTTGGGAAGGGGTAGCGGGACAGTCTCAGTCTTAGCCTGGTACTGGACACCCTGCGCCTAGCTCTCAATCCTCGAGCCGGGGGGTTCCATACGGTTCGGGGGATTGCTGTGGTGAGGTCGAGCCGCGACGAGGTCAGCAGGGCTCCGATGGTTTACTTCTGCGAGGTCGATCTGCGACGAGGTCAGCAGGGCTCCGATGGTTTACTTCTGCGAGGTCGAGCCGTGACGAGGTCAGCAGGGCTCCGATGGTTTACTTCTGCGAGGTCGAGCCGCGACGAGGTCAGCAGGGCTCCGATGTTCTGGGAGGGTCTTCTTCTCAGCAAAAGGGGGGAGCCGCGACGCAGTCAGCAGGGCTCAGAGGTCCAAGTTCCAAGTAATGAGTCTTTCTCCGTAGGGTCAGCCGCGATCCGATCAGCAGGGCTCTTGACTCCAGGATACAACTGCCGTCTTGGTTTGAGGCGACCCCAGATATAGGTCTGGACCCCTTTGATGTCCGGACCCTTGCGCCTGGGGGGCGGAGGGGCCGGGATGGGAGAGGCCAGACACCCAGCGGGAGAGGCGCCAGCGCCCAGGCAGGCCGGAGGGCGATCGACACCAGGCGTTGGGGACCGGTTGGGGGTCCCATCGAAACTCCCCTCCTCCGGGATCGGTGGAGTGGCCACTTGGTGCCCCCTGGCCGGATCTTGGTGCCTCGATGTCGGGGCTTCGCTGGGGCCGAGGCCGGGGCGAGCCGTGTCGCATAGGCTGGTGCGGGTAGCAAGGTACAATCCGGAGGGACCCCGAAGGGTGGGGGCTGCCCCCGTCGGGTCGGGCAGGAGGGTTCGGGACCACGCCACAAGGCTGGGTCCAACAAGCGTCCCCCCCAGCTGAAGGCAGGGAGAGTCACCAATCATCTTGGGGGTTCTCCTCGCCGAGGCAGAAGAAGCGGGACAGGCCGTCGGCATTGGCGTGGTCGTTGCCGGGCCGATGATCTACAGTGAAGTCCATCCCCTGCAGAGAGATGGACCATCGCAACAACTTCGGGTTCTCGCCTCTCATCTGCATCAACCACCGCAAGGGTCGCTGGTCGGTTTGGACCCAAAAGTGGGTGCCAAAGAGGTAGGGCCGGAGTTTTTTGAGGGCCCACACCACGGCGAAGGCCTCTCGCTCAATGGTGCTCCATCTCTGCTCCCGGGGCAGCAGGCGCCGGCTGATGAAGGCCACCGGCTGGTCAACCCCCTCCGAATTCACTTGGGACAAGACAGCCCCGATTCCGTACTCCGAGGCATCCGTCTGCACCACAAACTCCTTGCTGTAGTCGGGGGCTTGTAGCACGGGAGCGGTACACATCGCTGTCTTGAGGGTCTCGAAGGCCGCCTGACAGCGGGGCGTCCAGTGCACCTTCTTGGGCTGTTTCTTTGATGTGAGCTCCGTGTGGGGGCCCACAATGCTTCCATAGTTCTGAATAAACCGCCTGTAATAGCCCGTGAGTCCCAGGAAGGCCCTCACAGCGGTTTGGGTGGTTAGAGGTTCCCAGGCTACGATGGCGTCAATCATTGGCTGGAGGGGAGCCACATGGCCGCTCCCCACTTGATGTCCCAGATAGGTTACGGAACCTTGGCCTATCTGACACTTGCTGGCTTTTACGGTAAGTCCGGCCCTTTGGAGGGCGGTCAGGACCTCCTCGAGGTGCCTCAGGTGCTCGGCCCAGTGGCTGCTGAACACCGCAATATCGTCCAGGTAGGCGGCGCTGAACGCTTCTAGGCCGGCCAGTACCTTATTTACCAGCCTCTGGAAGGTCGCCGGGGCATTTTTCATTCCGAAGGGCATCACTCGGAAGTGGTAATGGCCATCGGGGGTGGAGAAAGCTGAACGCTCTTGGGCGCCGGGAGTGAGCCCGATCTGCCAGTATCCGGCGGTGAGGTCAAAGGTGCTAACGTAGCGGGCTGCTCCTAGGCGGTCGATCAGTTCATCTGCCCGAGGAATGGGATGGGCATCGGTTTTGGTGACGGCATTCAATCCCCGATAGTCCGGGCTGTCCCCGGTGTCGACGTCGTGGACGCACCATCGTGTGACTCCGGGAGTGAGGGAGAAGAGAGCAGCGAAGCGGTGCAGCAGTCCTTGACACTCTCGTCGCTGATCGGGAGTCAGGGTAGCGGAGAGGATGACTCCCTCCACGGAGCCGTCCTTTTCGGAGGTTTTCAGGAGGTCGGGTAAGGGCTCGGAGTCGTCCTCGGCCCCATCGTCCGTAGCCATCAACAGGCTAAGTTCTGTTCGGGCAAAGTGTGGTTTGAGCCTGTTGGCGTGGAGGACCCGGAGGGGGTTCCTGGGGGATTCCAGGTCGACCAGGTAGGTGACGGGGCTCTTCTTCTCGACCACCTTGAAGGGCCGGGTCCACTTGTCTTGGAGGGCGCAGGGGTCGACGGGCGACATGACCCAGACCTGCTGGCCGGGCTCGAACTCGATGGAGGAGGCGTTCTGGTCATACCAGCGTTTCATCTCCTACTGGCTGGCCTCGAGGTTGGCTTCGGCCAGCTCCCTGAATTTCCGTGTCTGGTTTCGCATGGTCAGGAGGTACCGATAGACGTCGGGGGGAGCATCTTGGATGGTGGTCTCCCAGCCTTCCTTGACCAGGCTGAGAGGGCCTCGGATAGGGTGTCCGTAGAGGAGTTCGAAGGGGCTGAACCCCAGAGATTTTTGCGGGACCTCCCGATAGGCAAACAGGAGGCAGGGCAGCAGGACGTCCCACTTGCGTCACAGGGGCTCCTCCAGGCCTTTGATCATCCCTTTCAATGTCCGGTTAAATCGTTCGACTAGACCGTTCCCCTGGGGGTGGTATGGGGTGGTGAATTTGTAGGTGACTCCGCACTGTTGCCACAGGGACCGCATATACTTCGAGATAAAGTTGGTGCCTCGGTCGCTCACCACCTCCCGGGGGAAGCCTACTCGGGAGAAGATTCCCATCAAGGCCCGGCCCACCACGGGGGCCGTCACTGTTCGGAGAGGGATTGCCTCGGGGTATCGGGTGGCATGGTCGACCAGGACGAGGATGAAGCGATGCCCCTGGGAGGTTCGGAGGTCCAGGGGCCCCACGATGTCGATCCCCACTCGCTCAAACGGGGTGTTAACTATTGGGAAGGGCTGGAGAGGGGCATTGGCCCTTCCCCCGCTCTTCCCGCTGGCTTGGCAGGTCGGGCAGGTCCGGAAATGATTGTCCACGTCTTTCCGCATGCGGGGCCAGTAGAAGTGGGTCACCAGGCGGCTGTATGTTTTGTCCTGTCCCAGGTGCCCGGCGAGGGGCACATCATGCGCCAGATTGAGGAGGAAGTCCCGGAATCTGAGGGGGACCACCAGCACGCGGCTGGCCCCCAATTCTGCGGTCTTCTGCTCGCTGTAGAGGAGGTCATTGTCCCAATAGACCCAGTGGGTCCCCGCCTGGTCTCCGGTGGCCTGGGCGGCTGCTTGCTGTCGGGTCCCTTCGAGGGAGGGGCAGGTCTTTTGTTCTTGGCGGAACTGTCCCTTGTGGGGCCACCTTCTTGGCGCCATTGGGCGAGTTCGGGGAGGTCGCCGAGCGCGGCGACCTCATCTGTGGCGAGTTCTGGCGGCCCGGCTTCGGTGTCGGCCTCTTCTTCGACGGCGGGGGCTGGTGGTTCGGGCCATTCCTGCTCTTCGGGGGGAGCCTCGACGCAAGGTTGGATGGCCCGGGCGGTCGTGGACCGGGTGGTTGCGCAGACCCATTCGGGCAGTCCCAGCATCCCCAGATGCTCTCGGCGCTCAACGTGGGCCCAGGGGGAACTTTCCAGGTCGTTCCCGAGGAGGCAGTCCACGGGGGCGTCGTCGCGGAAGGTGACCTTCAGCATGCCAGACACTCCCCCCCACTCGAAGGGGATCCGGGCCATCTGGCACAAGCTCTCAGTGTTGTCTGCCGACTGGACGGGGCACAGTACATTAGGCAAGATCTGTTCGGGGGTCACCAAGTGGCAGCGGACGGCTGTCACGCTGGCTCCGGTGTCTCGGAGGGCTTCGGCCCGGCGTCCATTAATGGTGACCCACTGTTGGTACTTTTGGGTGTTGCTCGGGATGGGAGCCCGGGGTACCATCTCCTGACTGCCCAGGCAGACTAATGTCATGGCGGCAGGTTCCCACTCGGCTGGTCCAGCGTCGTAGTTTTCTTCCTCTTCTTCCCCTTCCCCCAGGGCAGCGGCCGCCAACTGGAGGGGGGTGGCCCGGTGGTCCCCGCTCGTCGGTTCACGGGGCAGGTAGGGTCACTGGCATAGTGCCCGGGTTGTTGGCAGTTGTAGCACGTCACCGTCGGTCGAGGCCCTGGTCGGGATGGGGTGGCCCCTCTTCGGGCGAGAGACGGGGACGTGCGGTTTGAGGGCGGGCCCCGGGGAGGACTCTGGGATGGCCCTGCTGGAAAGTCTCTGTTTCTGTTCGATCCCCCTCCTCTGCCCCGCTGGTGGGGGGGCCCCGTGGTGTTCCGTTGGTACTCCCCCATTGAGTTCCGAGGGACCCGGGTGTTCACCCATCGATCGGCCTCGTCGGCGAGCTTCCGCGGCTCAGTCAGCTTGCTGTCGAGGAGGTGCTGTCTCAGCTCGATGAAGCAGTTGTTGGAGAGCTGCTCCCATACAATGAGGTCGAACAGTTGTTCGTAGGAGGCGACCTTGCTGCCCTTGATCCAACCATCCAGGGCTCTGCTAAAAAAGTCTACGTATTCCACCCAGGTGGTACCGGGGAGCTTCTTGCAGTCCCGGAAGCGTTGGCGGTACATCTCGGGGGTGAGCCCATAGCGGGTGAGCAGGGCCTCCTTCATATGGTCATAGGAGGTCATCACTGCGTCTGGGAGCTGTAGCAGGGTGTCTCTGCCTTCGCTGAGGAGCCGTCCCCATAGGCCGGCACCCCAATCTTTCCGGGGTACCCGATGGGCAGTCATGGCTACTTCGTAGGCCTTGAACCATTGTTGGATGTCGTCGTTCTTGTTGTACTCTTTGACGACATCCTTGGGGATATGTACTTTCGCCTCTACCGGTGTGGGGGTGTCTCGGTTTCCGGGGGTGCCGGTCTCTCCATTTCTGGACTTGATTTCAAGTTCTTTGAGGCCCCGCTCATGCTCGAGGGTTAGCCTCCTCTCTTCCAGTTCTTGGTGCCGCTTTTCTCCTCGATCTCTTCTTGCAGCCGCAGTTGCTCTAGGGCCAATTTCTTCTCGGCTAGTAGGAGTTCGCCGTCCAGGCGGAGTCGGGCGAGGTCTAACTCGTGGGTCCTGACCCACTCCCGTTCTCGTATCTCTTCCGGGGAGAGGCTGGTCTCTAGGCTGGTTGTCCTCCCCTCTGCCGGGGCTGTGGTTGGTTGCCGGTGTACGTTTGGCACCTGGTTCTCTTCGGTTTGGGGGGAGGCCGCTTCGGACTCTACCCAGGTCTTTAGGGCTGTTTGCAGGTCCTGTTTTGTGTTTAATCCGGTGGTTGCGATGCCTTTGACTTTACAAAACTGTTTTAGTTCCTTATGTGTATATTCCTCCAACCGTTCTTGTCGGAACTCCGCGGTTGGGGTGGTCTCTTGGTTGCTCATGGTTACTCTGTGTCTGGGTAGGTAGTGGGTGAGTTACCCGCTGTACGATCTGCGTCGGGCTCGGATCGCACCGCTGGCCACCAATGTTAGAAGGGCGCCCTCCGGGAGCCGGAAGGTGTCGGACTGACCACCCCGGGGGCCACCGTTCCGTAGGCGAGTAGCCGAGCGCCGCTGAGAAGCCTCCGGGACGAGGTCCTTCTCCTATGATCGTATCAGCCCAGCAACCCCACCACCACAAAGGAACACAGCCAGGGTATTTATTCGTATACGATTTTATCGGTTATCAGGGCAGGTTTCTGTGGCAATATTTACAGGTGGATCGAGGGATCCAAGAGAGTCTCAAAGTCTGGTTGGGAAGGGGTAGCGGGACAGTCTCAGTCTTAGCCTGGTACTGGACACCCTGCGCCTTGCTCTCAATCCTCGAGCCGGGGGGTTCCGTACGGTTCGGGGGATTGCTGCGGTGAGGTCGAGCCGCGACGAGGTCAGCAGGGCTCCGATGGTTTACTTCTGCGAGGTCGAGCCGCGACGAGGTCAGCAGGGCTCCGATGGTTTACTTCTGCGAGGTCGAGCCGCGACGAGGTCAGCAGGGCTCCGATGTTTTACTTCTGCGAGGTCGAGCCGCGACGAGGTCAGCAGGGCTCCGATGTTCTGGGAGGGTCTTCTTCTCAGCAAAAGGGGGGAGCCGCGACGCAGTCAGCAGGGCTCAGAGGTCCAAGTTCCAAGTAATGAGTCTTTCTCCGTAGGTTCAGCCGTGATCCGATCAGCAGGGCTCTTGACTCCAGGATACAACTGCCGTCTTGGTTTGAGGTGGCCCCAGATATAGGTCTGGACCCCTTTGATGTCCAGACCCTTGCGCCTGGGGGGCGGAGGGGCCGGGATGGGAGAGGCCAGACACCCAGCGGGAGAGGCGCCAGCGCCCAGGCAGGCCGGAGGGCAATCGACACCAGGCGTTGGGGACCGGTTGGGGGTCCCATCGAAACTCCCCTCCTCCGGGATCGGTGGAGTGGCCACTTGTTGCCCCCTGGCCGGATCTTGGTGCCTCGATGTCGGGGCTTCGCTGGGGCCGAGGCCGGGGCGAGCCGTGTCACGTAGGCTGGTGCGGGTAGCAAGGTACAATCCGGAGGGACCCCGAAGGGTGGGGGCTGCCCCCGTCGGGTCGGGCAGGAGGGTTCGGGACCACGCCACGAGGCCGGGTCCAACAAGTACCTATGCCCTTGTTACCTAAGGTACCATATGCTAGGGGCTCATAAGGTACCACAGTATCCAATCCATGTGCATCTAATATGCACTCCAAGTTGTTTAGAGAGAACAGAGAGGCTGGGACCCTGATTAGCAGGGTCCCAGCCAGACTATAGTCATAAACCAGAGTAAACATCAGAAAAAAAGTGGGGGCAACATAAGGTGCAGATCCTACTCTCCTACACAACCCCACCCAAAGGCAGGGACACTAAACTAACCTTGACCAGTTGAGTCTTCGTGTTCTAAGTGGAAATACCTTGAGAGTCCATTTGCATTGGCATGTTGGGTCTCAGGTCTATGTTCCACTGTATAGTCCATCCCCTGTAGGGAAATGGACCACCTTAAAAGTTTGGGATTTTCACCTTTCATCTGTTTGAGCCATAGGTGGGGCTTGTGGTCAGTCTGAACTATGAAGTGAGTGCCAAACAAGTATGGCCTCAGCTTCTTCAGGGTCCACACCACAGCAAAGGCCTCCCTCTCTATAGCTGACCAACGTTTCTCTCTAGGTGTCAGCCTTCTGCTAATAAAAGCTACTGGCTGGTCTTGACCTTCATCATTCAGTTGAGACAGTACATTTCCCACACCCAGCTCAGAAGCATCTGTTTGGACAATGAACTTTTTGGTGTAGTCCGGACTCTGTAAGATGGGGGCAGTGCGCATGGCCTGCTTTAGGTCTTCAAATGCCTTCTGACAGCTAGCTGTCCACTGAACCTTTTTTGACATTTTCTTTGAGGTAAGATCATTCAAGGGGGTCACTATAGATCCATATCCCTTTACAAACCTCCTATAGTACCCAGTCAGGCCTAAGAAGGCTCCCACCTGTGTCTGGGTGGTTGGAGCAACCCATTCCATTACGGTTCGGCTTTTGCTCTGTAAAGGCTGATCCTGGCCTCCACCTACAAGGTAGCCCAGGTACACAATCTGACTATGCCCTATCTGGCACTTGGTGGCCTTGATACTGAGGCCTGCTTTCTGCAGGGCCTCCAAAACATTTATGAGGTGGACCAGGTGATCCTGCCAGGAGGAACTAAAGACAGCAATATCATCTAGATAAGCTGAGCAATACGTTTCCATCCCTGCCAGAACTTTGTTCACCAACCTCTGAAAAGTGGCAGGTGCATTTTTCAATCCAAAGGGCAGCACCACAAAGTGGTAGTGCCCACCAAGGGTTGAAAATGCTGTTTTGGCTTTTGCATCATCAGCTAACCTGATCTGCCAGTAGCCAGCTGTTAGGTCAAATGTGCTTAGATACTTGGCTGAGGCCAAAGTATCAATCAGCTCATCTGCCCTTGGAATTGGGTAGGCATCAGTCCTGGTGACTGCATTGAGGCCTCTGTAGAATACACAAAACCTCATTTCTTTCTTACCACCCTGGGTATGAGGTTTGGGTACTAGGACTACTGGACTAGCCCAAGGGCTATCTGAAGGCTCAATCACACCTAACTCCAACATTTTCTGGACTTCAGTCCTGATACAGTCCCTGACATGGTCAGGTTGTGTGTAGATTTTACTCTTCACAGGCAGACTGTCTCTTGTGTCCACCTCATGGGTGCACCAGGAAGTCTGACTAGGGGTCAGGCTTAACATATGTCTGTGCTGCTGCAGAACCTGTCTGCACTCAGTTTGCTGATGGTCAGTGGTCATCTACTGACCCATCATCAGGGTTCTGTGAGAGCAGGTCAGGGAGAGGGTCACTCTCCTCCTCCTGTTCCTCATCAGTTGCCATGAGCAAGCCCATGTCAGCCCAGTCAACATATGGTTTCAATCTGTTGACATGGAGCACCCTGAGAGGGCTCCTGGGAGTTCCTAGATTCACCAGGTAGGTGACTTCTCCTTTTTGCTCAACAATTGTATGGGGGAAACTCCATTTGTCTTGGAGGGCTGCTGGGGCTACAGGCTCCAACACCCACACTTTCTGTCCTGGCTGGTACACAGACAGCACAGCATTTTGGTCATACCAAGTTTTTTGTAGTTCTTGGCTGGCCTCCAGGTTTTTGGTTGCCTTCCTTATGTATTCAGCCATCCTGGAGAGGAGACCAAGTACATAGTCCATCACATCTTGTTTGGGAGGTTTGAGAGGTATCTCCCAGCCCTCCTTCACCAAACATAATGGACCTCTTACATGATGCCCCAACAGAAGTTCAAATGGGCTGTAGCCAACCCCCTTCTGTGGAACCTCTCTGTATGCAAACAGAAGGCAGGGAAGAAGAAGGTCGCATTTTCGCCTAAGCTTTTCTGGGAGTCCTTTAATCATTCCCTTAAGGTTTTTTTTTAAATGTTCAACTAACCCATTGCATTGTGGGTTATAGGGAGTAGTGAATTTGTCATTTACACCACACTCCTCCCACATTGCTTTTAGATATCCTGACATGAAGTTGGTACCTCTGTCAGATATGACCTACTTTGGGAAACCCACTCTGGAGAAAACGCCAATGAGGGCTCTTGCCACCACAGGGGCTTTGGTGTTCCTCAGGGGAATGGCCTCTGGGTACCTGGTGGCATGATCCACTACCACCAGGCTAAACCTGTGCCCAGATGCAGTTGGAGGATCAAGGGGACCAACAATGTCAATCCCTACCCTTTCAAAGGGTACCCCCACCACAGGTAGTGGTTTCAGGGGGGCTGTTGTTGTGCCACCTGACTTGCCACTGGCTTGGCAAGTGACACAGGAGCGACAAAACTCCTTGGTGTCCTCTGACGTGTGTGACCAATGAAAATGTGGAACAAGCCTGTCTCAGGCCTTGTTTTGGCCCAAGTGACCTGCTAAAGGGATGTCATGTGCTAGGGTCAAGAGGAACCCCCTAAACCTCTGAGGTATTACCAACCTCCTGGTGGCTCCAGGGGTTGGATCTTTACCCTCAGAATATAGGAGTCCCTCATCCCAATAAAATTTATGGGACCCACTAGCACTCCCAGCAGCCTCAGCAGCAGCCTGCTGTCTGAGGGGTTCAAGAGAGGGGCAGCACTGTTGCTCCTTACTCAGATCTTCCCTAGAAGGTCCCCCTGCCCCCAAGAACTCGACCTGATCAGGCACAAGTCCCTCTGGGGCAGTTCCTTCTTCAGGATCTGCTTCTCTTCCCTCGAGAGGTGAATCTGTGATCTGAGACAGAGGGGAAGGCACTGCCTTAACCCTACTGCTCCTCTTCTTGGGAAGCATCTGGTCCATATTTTAAGGATCCAGAGCTGGTTCAGTTTGATGCATTTTGGCCTGTGACCTGGTCATAGCAAATACCTCTGCAGGGATGCAAAACATCTCAGCATGAGTCCATAACTCTACTTCAGACCAGGCCGAAGTCTCTAGATCATTGCCCAATAGACATTCGACAGGGAGGTCTGCACTGACTATTACCTTCTTGAGGCCAGTTACCCCTCCCCAGGAGAAATTCACAACTGACAGACTATGGTTGGTCCTGACTAGGGGTGGGCGGAATTTGCGAAATCCACTTTCGCAAATTATCGCGAAAATGTTTAAAATTATCGCAAACAAGCGGAAATATCGCGAAGATGTGGAAGTTTTTTTCCCGCATGTTCGCGAGATTTTCTGCATGGTTGCGGGTCGCCAACTTACCCATCTGGTTGCTCGCGGGCGCGGCCATCTTGTTTTGAGTTGTCTCGCGGTGCATGATCGCGAGAATAAAGACGTGATCGCGCGACGCATGACGTCACTGCGGGCGCGAACTGTCGCGAGACAGCGCAAATGGCTAAAAACAATACAACATCTCATGGAGAACGCGACCGGATCAAGAAAACTTGTCGGCGAACGCAGGGATTCAGGTAAGGCGATCGCGCGCGTGCGAGAATGTATTATTTTACAGCGCGAGCAAGAAACAAATTATCGCCAAGCTGCGGAAAGCGGAAATTTTGACATTTTCGCGCTCTCCGCGGAACGCGAAAATGTCAAATTATCACAATTTCCGCGAACGGAACGAAATTTTAGCCCAGGCCTAGTCCTGACATTGCTTGCATTGGTTACCTGGTACATTTCACCCAGGATGATCTGCCCAGGGTCCACAAGATCCTCTGCCACCATAGTGACACTAGCACCTGTGTCCCTGAATGCCAAAGCCTGTTTGCCATTTATTACAGGCTGCTGTTTGTATTTGCCCAGATTACTGGGGTTCACTAGGAAGGACATATCAATGTCTTCATCACAAATCAGCAATGCCTGGGTGGGTACTCTGACTAGGCCAGAGTCTACTTCAGAACCCAGGGTCAACCCTACTACACCCTTATTCTGAGTACCACCTCCACCAGTAGCTGAACTAGGGGGAACAGTTGCCTTAGGAGCAGGAGTGGCGGTGGTTTGGTCTTTGGACTTGGTACAGTCAGAAGTCCAGTGCCATTTCTGTTTACAGAATTTGCACCAGGGCTTCTTTTGGCCTTCTCCCTTGTTAGACTGTGAATCCCCACCAGATGCAGATTTTTAGGGCCCTTGTGAAGACTTCTGGTCTTTTGACTTATCCCCACCTTTCTCAGAGCCCTTAGAATCCTGCTTCTTGGTGTCACCCCCTTGGTTCTGGGTTTTCTGCCTCACCCTGGTTCTGACCCATTTGTCTGCCTTCTTTCCCAATTCTTGGGGAGAGGTTAGATCAGAGTCCACCAGGTACTGATGCAACAACTGGTTCTGGCAATTATTAAGGATCTGTTCTCTCATCATAAGATTATACAATCCCTTAAAATCAGTAACTCTACTGCCAATCAGCCAACCCTCCAGAGCCTTGGTTGCACAATCTACAAAGTCATTCCAGTCCTGAGTCTGTGCTTTCTGGGTGTCTCTGAACTTCAACCTGTTCTGCTCAGTGGTTAAGCCAAACCCATCTATCAATGCACTCTTCAGGACTTCATAATCATCAGCATTCTCTTCTCTAACAGTGAGGAGCTTGTCTCTACCTTTATCTGAAAAGGAGAGCCGCAAGATTGCTGCCCACAGCTTTTGGGGGACCTGTTGTACTCCACAGGCCCTTTACATAGCAGTTATCCACTTGTGAATATCATCCCCACTCTGGTAGGGAGGAACAACCTTGAACAGGTTCCTCTGGCCTGGAATGTATTCTCTGACTCTTTTGCTGCCACCAAGGGGTTCTAACCCCTCTCTTTTAAAAGCTCTCTGGAGCTCAAAGGCTTCTCTGTCTAATGCCAACTGCTTGGTTTTTGTGGGCAAATCTTGCTTCCTCATACTGCAGTCAGTTTGTACATTCTCTCAGAGAAGGTCTCTCTTCTGTTAAAGTAAGAGTTCCTCTGCTGGACAGATTCTCTGCCAGAGTGATAGGAGTGGTCAAATTCTCTAGAAGGGGACCTAGGCCTCTCCTCCACTCTGTCAGCTGTCTTAGGGAGAATTCCTCTGTCCTTTTCAGATCCTTGTGGATGTGGCCCTTCAACCACAGAGTCCAGGTCATCTTGATTTTCATCATCTGACCCAGACACTGTAATTGGCCCACCCCCTGATTCAGAACTATTAGCTCATAGAGCTAATCTAAGATCATCTGCTGTCAGCTGATCTATCAGGTGTAGTGTGGAGGGACTCTGTCCTAGCTTCAGGTGCCTTGCAGCACACATGGCTTTCAAGTCAAAGAAAGTCATGTCCTTATACTGAGACTGGGTGGACCCACTGTCTCCACCTTTTGAGGACACTCTAGTGTTGTGCAGTGTTGTACTACCTACACTAGTTTGTGGCCTACTGATCCTAGCTTGAGCTGTAGAAAGGTGTGCTATTCCTTGACACACAGCTCTAAGTTCAGTAGAACTTATTGATACTAAGCTTGACTTTATATGTACCTTGAGTATCTATAGTGGTTTTCAGTTAGTAATTCAAATAGAGATTTTCTGTTAAAACAATGGCAAGCTGGAATCCCACACGCTGCCCACCAATGTGAGAAGTTGGCATGGTATATGCTGTTCACTAGTTAAAGTGGACGCCTTGCACCAGTACAATTCGACTCTTATGGTAGATAGGTTTAAGACAACCTTTTAAAGAAAGCTATCCTAGCAGCAGCTTTGGAGAGCAGCCTGCAGGCTAAGTCTTTAGAGGAATGTAAAGCAGCTTGTTTTACCTTATAATCTATTGAATTACTAATTGAAAGGACACCACACAGGTATATATATCAAATATATATGTATTTATTACTAGACACACTCTACTAATCTCTTTATGAGATTAGAAGTCAGGAACATATGCACAAATCAACGTTTCACAATAAATTAAGCACAAATCTGGCTGGGGCCCTAGGGGCGTACCAGACCATATACTAAAAAAGAGACTTAGGAATATCGACTTGCGAGGGGACAAGGCCTAGGGCCTTCAGAAGCGCTGGGGCCTCACTAATCCACCCAAGGCAGGTAAGTAAAGGACCCACAGGAGATGCATGCAGTGTGAGAACACAGACGCGGATCCCAATAGACTTCAATGGAGCAAGTCGCGGTTGGAATTTTAAAGTTTTAGGATACTTCGGGAGAGTCTACAAGAAAGTCACTTACAGGGTAAGTAGTTCTAGAGCCAACACACACAGGAGCACCGTAGTGCTGGAGTTACCTCACCCAGGGAAGCCGGGTGCATAGGTGTCTTTTGGTGTCGGGTCGTGGCGTCGTTTTCAATGGGAGCCAAAGAATACTTGCTGCTTGTGAAGACAGAAGAAGTGTCTGGTGGAATCCAAGGTTGGATTCAGAAGGAAGAAGACCTCAAAGCAGAAGGGACAGTGTTCAAAGTCTCTTGGCAGTGACCCGGGGCAAGGAAGCTGGATGCCCACAGTCGTCAGATGATTTCAGGTGATCACGGGTGTCTTGACTCTTCAGCCACGAGGTCCAGGAGGCATCGACGATGACCAGGAGCTGGATTTGGCATGTGCCATGAAGTCTGCAGCTTACTGCAGTGTCCGTGACCAGATTGGAGCCCACAAGCCTTGGTAACAGCAAGTCTCGTGGAAAGCGTAAAAAGTCAGCGGTGCAGACCAGCAAGGTTTGAGGGACTCACCCAGTGATGGTAAGTCAGGGCAGGCCTGGGGCAATCAGGGGAGCCCTTTGGAATTGTAGAAAAGTCTTCTGGGGAGCCACAAGCCTACTGGCAAGGGATCGCAAAGACGCCCTGGGAGGATTCACTCAACAGGGGACCCCGGTCACTCGGGATGGGGTATGCCTCTGATCTTCAGTGGAAATCCTGCTGGAGGCTTGGACCACACATGGTCCAATGCACAAGTTCATAGAACATCGTGAAGTAGTTTCACTTGAAAATAGTGCACGGTACCCAGGGATTGCGGTTCCTCATCACTCGTGGGGTCGACTTGCCTCAGCTTCACTGGGGACTCACGATGGCCTTGGAGAAGTCAAGAAATCTTGTTTCTGGGCTGCAGGGACTTTGGACTCTGGTGGGAGCAGGAAAGTTTTTGACCGTTGATGCAAAGTTTTGGTGTCTGCCAAGCAGGGGAGTCACTCCTTGACTCCAAGGGAGATTCTTCCATCTTCCAGAGGTAATGGAACATTGAAGGTCTAGGATTCTTCTTCAGAGCATCGTCCAGGGATATCTAGTTTGCAATGGCAAGGGTTCTCTAACTTATACTGAAAGGAAGGGAGGGACTAGCTCTATGACCCCTCCTATGGGAGGGTCAGGGGAGTGGGTGGTTACACCCACTTCCCTTTGTCTCGTTTCATGCCAGAGCAGAGGCTGGTAGCCCCTAGCCGGTTTGAAACGGCATATGCACAGAGGAGCCTACTGCTCCCCCAGTGCAGGACTTCAAAGCCATCTAGGAGTGCACCCACCCAGCCCCAATACACTAAACCCTGTCTAGGAGGTGGTCACACCTCCCTGTGACAGGATACCTATTGTTGGTCCTCCTCCACTGCGATTTTTGGTCATTAGCAGAGGGCAGCCCAGTGTCTGTGACTGGTGGCATCCATTTTGTGATGCCAGGGCTCTTCAGATTTCTACCGCGTTTCCACAGTAGGTACATGTCTATCCCTCTAGAAGGGTGGGATCATACCCCCACACCAGTTACTGGTGTGGGGGTATGATTCCAAAGCGTTTGACACCAAACACGACATGTTTTGATGCAGCTATCCACAAACAGCCCCAGAGAATAGACTCTGAGAGCTGCAGAGGGGCCTTCTCACATAGAAACCAAGCACCCTGCCCTCAGGATTGATAGGGCCTGCCTTAGGGGTGGCTGATAGGTTTATTTGTGTGTGCAGGTAGAGATATAGTGAACCTATATCTCAGCGAGGAGTGCTAGCACTACCTCACCCAGGCTGCAGTGGCAGGCCTGTGGTGTCAGATTTAGTCTGCTTCCCAGGGGTGGCATAATACATGCTTCAGCCCCTGGTAGGCCTGTGAAGTACCTATGACCTTGGAACCTAAGGTATCATATACTAGGGGCTAATAAGGTACCACAGTATCCAATCACTAGTACATCTAATATGCACACCAAGTTGTTTAGAGAGAACAGAGAGGCTGGGGCCCTGATTAGCAGGGTCCCAGCCAGACTATAGCCAGAAACCAGTGTAAACAGCCAAAAAAAAGTGGGGTCAACATAAGGTGCAGATCCTACTCTCCTACACTCACTATCACATATAGTCATTTATATACTCCAACACTCACATATATTGCCTTTCACATATGTAGCTACTCACAAATGTACCACTGAGACATCCATTCACTCATCATCACACCCATACACACACTCACCCACCCATACAGCACTTCACTGATGCACTCTTGAAACCATACACCCAGTGAACCACCTACTCACACATCTATACACAGAGTCACACACACCCCACCCACCCACAGAGACACTCAGGCGCCCATACAGATACTCAGACAACCAATCAATAACCCATATAGACAATCATGTAGCTACTCACCAACCCATGCAGCCGCTTACACACCAACTGACAGACTAATACAGACATTCACATAATTTAATCACTAACCCATGCATTCAGTAAGATATGATTAATCACTGTTATACAGTCAGTCATGCACCTACTAAATCATCCATTCAGACACTTACACACCAACTCATTCTTCAATACACCTTGGTGTATATATACATATATATATATATATATATATATGTATATCAGAAACAGCTGCTTCTCTACTCCCACAGAAATTTTCTCAGCAAAGCAGATACGGACCCATAGTTGGGTGCTTAGATTTGTATTTTAATGTTGGCCATTACGCGTTTCAGTCCCGAACGGACCTTGATCACATGACAACGCTGTAAGTATCAGTAGCCCATTTAAAGTACTACATTTTAACACGTGATAGATGAAATGCAATTGAACTGGAAAAAATATTCATCAACCTTCAATACACGAGTTAAAACCTCACTTTGTCACGATAAAAAATAAAGTGAAAAGTAGGACAATAAATACCATTTCTCTTCGTTAAAAACTAGTCTAAAATTCGTTACAATCGAACGGAGCAATCACCATTGATAATTTTAGTAAAAAATAGCCTATAGACACATTCCTAATAAAATAAATAATTAATATATTCAAACTTAATAAGAAAAGTATAAATACTTGTCAAAGTTTAAAAGGTTTAACAATTTATTGATATTTTGCTTCATCTGAAGTCTGCTGATATGTTTAATTCTCTTCTTAAATCTGTTGTTTAGCTATTTATTGTAAGATTTTTTATATTCTTAGTGAATTGGATTTTATAACTTTGTCTTATGCATATGTTTGTGTCTCGTATGAATTACTTTTAATTCGAATAAAGACTATGATGATGATGATGAAAAGGTTTTCTAAAAACGGCATATTTTCCTGAGAGACATAATATAAAGGTATTTACATGTAAACAATTCTGGGATCAATCCCCAATTTGACATAATGCAATATTTGCTTAAATGCAATGTGTACATCCTAGATTGAATTTGAATAAATGAATTGTCTGTTCTATTAAAAAAAAAGTGCTATGTGCTACCCAAAATACCCCCATCCTATTGCTCATCACAGATGAATATAAAAACTTGAGTGCTAAACAATAAAGTGCAACTAGGTGTAGCTTCTTAAAAATACAGAATATTGACTGGTTGTAGTGGTTTGGCAGCCTTCACATGTGTCATAAGTGTATTTCCCATATGTTACTATTCTGTTTCTTCATTGCATTTCAGTTAGATCAAAAAAATAATAGAATAGAAATGGGAAGACTTGAGAGTGTTAAATAAAGTTATGCTGATCTAAAAAAACGAAAAGAATAATACATTTTTATTATTTCATGAAAAAAGATACGCAATGTCTAGGGATGGGCAGGACATATTTACAAACAGGTGTATAAATCTTCTGTGTTGTTTAACCCTCCTAGTGACTTACTATCTAAATAAAGAATGTAACGTGTCTCAAGCTTTCTAAGCTAGTGATCCCTGTCGCCTCCTCTTTTGGTTTTTGCTATGGCATCTATTACAAAATACGAGAAGTCTTTTAAGTTTTAAATCGTTCTTGTGGACTTTTCGAAAATGTCTGGTGACAGGGTAGGTAGGGTCACAGTTGTTGATAGCCCTAATGTGTTGCACGATTCTTTTGCTCACGGTAGCTTTGTGCTACCTATGTACCTGAGTTGGCATGTACATTCTAGCACGTATATTGCATATTCAGTTTTGCAATGAAGGAGTTTGTTGATTTTGACCTCCTTATCGCAAAATGCAGTATAATAGCCGTTTCTGTTCGTGCCGTATTGACATGCCTTACAAGTCTTGCATTTGGTAAAGTTGATGGTATTGGATGATTCTGGACTGCTAGAAACTAGACTGTTATACATAGAAGGCGCTCTTTTATACGTAATGCTGGGTTTCATTGGGAGCTCATGACCTATTGCAGGGTCATTTTTAACAATGGCCCAGTTTCTATCTATGATCTTCTTTATGGATTTCTCTTGAGAATTGTAGGTGATAATAAATCTCAAGTCATCTGGGTTTTCCTTTTTGGTTTGAGTCGCTATTCTGGCTTTTTTGGGAATTAGTAATTCATTTCTTACCAGATTTTGTGTTTTGTTAATGGCCTCTTGTATGATATTGATATTGTACCCCCTAGATAAAAATCTCTTCTTACTTTTATGTTGGGCTGTAGCTAAGTCCTCTAGGTTACTGTAAATCCTTTTGAGACATAGCATTTCCCCTCAAGGGATGCTGCATACTAGGTATCAAGGGTGGAAACTAGAGAAATGTATATATAAAATATATTTAAACTTTACAGGAACACATAGTCACTGGATGATGTCACCAGTCATATCATTTGAGATGTCATCAGTGATGCCAATGACCATGTCATGAATGATGTTATATGTGACATCATCGCAAACAAATGACGGCCGCAATGCTGACAATGCAAAAATGTTCCCCCAGTCAGAAGATCTGGGTTAAATCCATCATTCTTTTGCCCACTAAGCCACCCCAGTTTGGACCCATCCATATGCAAATCAGTCTTGACCCTGCGCCCCATGGGAACAGGCCAGACTGAACTGCCAGGTCAGGTCCACCTTAGACCAGAAACAAGCATCCTGGGACCGGTTTCAGGGTATGTTACCCTTCTTCAGCAAGGCTAGCTTGAATCCAGTGGCACAGTGAGCAAGGGACCCACGTCTGGGCATACCCATCCCACTTAGGACAAAAAGGATTACAGCAAACAAATGACGGCCAGAATGCTGACAATGTAAACATTCTCCCCCAGTCAGAAGATCTGGGTTAAATCTATCGCCCTTTTGCCCACTATGCCACCCCAGTTTGGACCCAGCCATATGCAAAGCAGTCTTGACCCGTGCCCTATGGGAACAGTCCAGACCAAACAGCCAGGCCAGGTCCTCCATGGACTGGAAACAAGCATCCTGGGACCGGTTTCAGGGTATGTTACCCTTCTTCAGCCAGGCTAGCTTGAATCCAGTGGCACAGTGGGCAAGGGACCCACGTCTGGGCATACCCATCCCACTTAGGACAAAAAGGATTACAGCAAACAAATGACGGCCAGAATGCTGACAATGTAAAAATTCTCCCCCAGTCAGAAGATCTGGGTTAAATCCATCGCCCTTTTGCCCACTACGCCACCCCAGTTTGGACCCAGCCATATGCAAAGCAGTCTGGACCCGTGCCCTATGGGAACAGTCCAGACCGAACAGCCAGGCCAGGTCCTCCATGGACCGGAAACAAGTATCCTGGGACCAGTTTCAGGGTAAGTTTCCCTTCTTCAGCCAGGCTAGCTTGAATCCAGTGGCACAGTGAGCAAGGGACCCACGTCTTGGCATACCCATCCCACTTAGGGCAAAAAGTGTTACAGCAAACATCATTTGAGATGTCATCAGTGATATCACTGACCATGTTATGGATTATGTAATATGTGACGTCATCAGCAGTGCATTGCGCGGGCGCGAGTTATAGTTAGCTCAACTAACTATAACGGGTGAATTTCTCTGGTTTTGTAGTAGTGAAATGTCCAACTAACTATAACGTCCCTGAAACCTATGGTTTTTTCAGTGAATTTCTATGGTTTTTTAAAGGCTAATTTCTAACTATAATGTCCCTGAAACCTATGGTTTTTTCAGTGAATTTCTAAGGTTTTTTAAATACTAATTTCTAACTACACCTAGATAGGTAAAACATGTGCAGAAAGAGAAAGAAAGGTGAAAAAGAGGAAGAAAGGTGCAGAAAGATGCAGGAGAAGTGATGAAAGAGGCAAGAGAGGGGAAGATAGAAGCATGAGAAGTACAGAAAGAAGCAAGAGAGGCACAGAAAGAAGCAAGAGAGTTGCAAAAAGAAGAGAGTGAGGTGCAGCAAGAGGAAGAAATGTGCAGAAAGAGGCAAATGAGGTGCAGAAAGAGGCAAGAGAGGTGCAGAAAGAAGCAAGAGAGGTGCAGAATGAGGCAAGAGAAGAGCAGAAAGAGGCAAGAGTGTATAAATCCAAGAGAGGTGCAGATAGAGGCAAGAGAGGTGAAGAAAGAGGAAAGAGAGGTATAAAAAGAGGCAAGAGAGGTACAGAAAGAAGCAAGAGAGGTATACAAAGAGACAAGACTGGTGCAGAAAGAGAAATGAGAGGTGTAGAAAGAGGCAAGATAGGTGCAGAAAGAAGAGAGTGAGCTGCAGAAAGAGGTAAGAGAGGTGCAGAAAGACAAAGGAAGGCGCAGAAAGAAGCAAGTGAGCTACAGAAAGAGGCAAGAGAAGAGCAAAAAGAGGCAAGAGGGGTGCAGAAAGAGGCAAGAGAGGTACAGACAGAAGAGAGTGAACTGCAGAGAGGAGCAAGAGAAGTGCAGAAAGAGGCAAGAGAGGTGCAGAAAGAGGCAAGAGAGGTGCAGAAATAGGTATGAGAGTTGCAGAAAGGGGCAAGAGAGGTGCAGAAACAAGAGAGTGAGCTGTAGAAAGAGGGAAGAGAGGTGCAGAGAGAGGCATGAGAGGTGCAGAAAAAAGAGAGTGAGCTGCAGAAAGAGGCAAGGGAGGTACAGAAAGAGGCAAGAGAGGTCCAAAAAGAGGCAAGAGAGGTGCAGAAAGATGAAAGGTGTAGAAAGAGGGAAGAGAGGTGCAGAAAGAGGCAAGAGAGGTGCAGAAAGAGGCACTAGAGGTATAGAAAGAGGCAAGAATGTGTCAGAAATAGGCAAGAGAGGCACAGAAAGAGGCAAGAGTGGTACAAAAAAGGCAAGAGAGATAAAGAAAAAAGAGAGTGAGCTGCAGAAAGAGGGAAGAGAGGTGCAGAAAGAGTCAATAGAGGTGCAGAAAGAAGAGAGTGAGCTTCAGAAAGAGGCAAGAGAGAGGCAGAAAGATGCAAGAGAGGTACAGAAAGAGGCAAGAGAGGTGTAGACAGAGGTAAGAGGTATAGAAAGAGGCAAGAGAGGTACAGAAAGAGTAAGAAAGGCACAGAAAAATGCAAGTGAGGTGCAGAAAGAGGCAAGAGAGGTGCAGAAAGAAGCAAGAGAGGTTCAGAAAGAAGAAGAAAGGTGCAGAAAGAGGCAAGAGAGGTGCAGAAAGAAGCAGGAGAACTGAAGAAAGAGGCATAGAGGTGCAGAAAGAGGCAAGCGAGGTGCAGAAAGAGGCAAGAGAGGTTCAAAAAGAGGCAAGAGATGTGCAGAAAGAAGAAAGGTGTAGAAAGAGGGAAGAGAGGTGCAGACAGAGGCAAGAGAGGTGCAGAAAGAGGCAGAAGAGGTATAGAAAGAGGAAAGAATGTGTCAGAAATAGGCAAGAGGGGTACAGAAAGAGGCAAGAGTGGTACAAAAAAAGGCAAGAGAGATAAAGAAAAAAGAGAGTGAGCTGCAGAAAGAGGGAAGAGAGGTGCAGAAAGAGTCAATAGATGTGCAGAAAGAAGAGAGTGAGCTTCAGAAAGAGGCAAGAAAGAGGCAGAAAGATGCAAGAGAGGTACAGAAAGAGGCAAGAGAGGTGTAGAAATAGGTAAGAGGTATACAAAGAGGCAAGAGAGGTACAGAAAGAGTAAGAAAGGCACAGAAAAATGCAAGTGAGGTGCAGAAAGAGGCAAGAGAGGTGCAGAAAGAGGCAAGAGAGGTGCAGAAAGAGGCAAGAGAGGTTCAGAAAGAAGAAGAAAGGTGGAGAAAGAGGCAAGAGAGGTACAGAAAGAGGCAAGAGTGGCACAGAAAGAAGAGAGTGAGCTACAGAAAGAGGCAAGAGAGATGCAGAAAGAGGCAAGAGGCAAGAGAAGTACAGAAAGAGGCAAAAGAGGTACAGAAATAAGAGAGTGAACTGCAGAAAGAAGCAAGAGAAGTGCAGAAAGAGGCAAGAAAGGTGACGTCATCAGCAGTGCATTGCGCGGGCGCGAGTTATAGTTAGCTCAACTAACTATAACGGGTGAATTTCTCTGGTTTTGTAGTAGTGAAATGTCCAACTAACTATAACGTCCCTGAAACCTATGGTTTTTTCAGTGAATTTCTATGGTTTTTAAAAGGCTAATTTCTAACTATAATGTCCCTGAAACCTATGGTTTTTTCAGTGAATTTCTAAGGTTTTTTAAATACTAATTTCTAACTACACCTAGATAGGTAAAACATGTGCAGAAAGAGAAAGAAAGGTGAAAAAGAGGAAGAAAGGTGCAGAAAGATGCAGGAGAAGTGATGAAAGAGGCAAGAGAGGGGAAGATAGAAGCATGAGAAGTACAGAAAGAAGCAAGAGAGGCACAGAAAGAAGCAAGAGAGTTGCAAAAAGAAGAGAGTGAGGTGCAGCAAGAGGAAGAAATGTGCAGAAAGAGGCAAATGAGGTGCAGAAAGAGGCAAGAGAGGTGCAGAAAGAAGCAAGAGAGGTGCAGAATGAGGCAAGAGAAGAGCAGAAAGAGGCAAGAGTGTATAAATCCAAGAGAGGTGCAGATAGAGGCAAGAGAGGTGAAGAAAGAGGAAAGAGAGGTATAAAAAGAGGCAAGAGAGGTACAGAAAGAAGCAAGAGAGGTATACAAAGAGACAAGACTGGTGCAGAAAGAGAAATGAGAGGTGTAGAAAGAGGCAAGATAGGTGCAGAAAGAAGAGAGTGAGCTGCAGAAAGAGGTAAGAGAGGTGCAGAAAGACAAAGAAAGGCGCAGAAAGAAGCAAGTGAGCTACAGAAAGAGGCAAGAGAAGAGCAAAAAGAGGCAAGAGAGGTGCAGAAAGAGGAAGAAATGTTCAGAAAGAGGGAAGAGAGGTACAGAGAGAGGCAGGAGAGGTGCAGAAAGAAGGGAGTGAGCTGCAGAAAGAGGCAAGAGAGGTTTTGAAAGAGGCAAGAGAGGTACACAAAGAGGCAAGAGAGGTACAGAAAGAAGAGAGTGAGCTGCAGAAAGAACCAAGAAAAGTGCAAAAAGAGGCATGAACGGTGCAGAAAGAGGCAAGAGAGGGGCAAAAAGAGGCAAGAGAGGTGCAGGAAGAAGAGAGTGAGTTGCAAGAAGAGGGATGAGAGATGCAGAAAGAGGCAAGAGAGGTGCAGAGAAAAGAGAGTGAGCTACAGAAAGAGGCAAGAGAGGTGCAGAAAGAAGCAGGAGAACTGAAGAAAGAGGCAGAGAGGTGCAGAAAGAGGCAAGAGAGGTGCAGAAAGAGGCAAGAGAGGTGCAGAAAGGTGAGATGTGCAGATAGAGGTAAGGGATGTGCAGAAAGAGGCAAGAGAGGTTCAAAAAGAGGCAATAGAGGTACAGAAAGAAGAGAGTGAGCTGCAGAAATAAGCAAGACAAGTGCAGACAGAGGTAGGAGAAGTGCATAAAGAGGCAAGAGAGGTGCAGGAAGAGGCAAGCGAGGTGCAAAAGGAGGCAAAAGAGGTGCAGAAAGATGAAAGAGATATGTAGAAAGAGGCTAGAATGGTGTAGAAAGTGGCAAGAGAGGTTATAGATAGAAGAGAATGAGCTGCAGAATGAGTTAAGAGAGGTGCAGAAAGAGGTAAGAGAGGTGCAGAAAGAACAGAGTGAGCTGCAAAAAGAGAAAAGAGAGGTGCAGAAAGAGGGAGAAATGTGCAGAAAGAAGCAAGGGAAGCGCAGAAAGAAGCAAGAGTGGCGCAGAAAGAAGCAAGAGAGGTGCAAAAAGAAAAGAGTGAGGTGCAGGAAGAGGTAAGAGAGGTACAGAAAGAGGCAAAAGGGGTACTGAAAGAAGAAAGGTGCAGAAAGAGACAAAAGAGGTGCAGAAAGGTGAGAGGTGCAGATAGAGGCAAGGGAGGGGCAGAAAGAGGCAAGAGAGGTTCAGAACAGGCAAGAGAGGTGCAGAAAGAAGAAAGGTGTAGAAAGAGGGAAGAGAGGTGCAGACAGAGGCAAGAGAGGTGCAGAAAGAGGCACAAGAGGTATAGAAAGAGGAAAGAATGTGTCAGAAATAGGCAAGAGGGGTACAGAAAGAGGCAAGAGTGGTACAAAAAAAGGCAAGAGAGATAAAGAAAAAAGAGAGTGAGCTGCAGAAAGAGGGAAGAGAGGTGCAGAAAGAGTCAATAGAGGTGCAGAAAGAAGAGAGTGAGCTTCAGAAAGAGGCAAGAGAGAGGCAGAAAGATACAAGAGAGGTACAGAAAGAGGCAAGAGAGGTGTAGAAAGAGGTAAGAGGTATAGAAAGAGGCAAGAGAGGTGCAGAAAGAGGCAAGAGAGGTACAGACAGAAGAGAGTGAACTGCAGAGAGGAGCAAGAGAAGTGCAGAAAGAGGCAAGAGAGGTGCAGAAAGAGGCAAGAGAGGTGCAGAAATAGGTATGAGAGTTGCAAAAAGGGGCAAGAGAGGTGCAGAAACAAGAGAGTGAGCTGTAGAAAGAGGGAAGAGAGGTGCAGAGAGAAGCAAGAGAGGTGCAGAAAAAAGAGAGTGAGCTGCAGAAAGAGGCAAGAGAGGTGCAGAAAGAGGCAAGAGAGGTCCAAAAAGAGGCAAGAGAGGTGCAGAAAGATGAAAGGTGTAGAAAGAGGGAAGTGAGGTGCAGAAAGAGGCAAGAGAGGTGCAGAACGAGGCAAGAGAGATTCAGAAAGAAGAAGAAAGGTACAGAAAGAGGCAAGAGAGGTACAGAAAGAGGCAAGAGTGGCACAGAAAGAAGAGAGTGAGCTACAGAAAGAGGCAAGAGAGATGCAGAAAGAGGCAAGAGAAGTACAGAAAGAGGCAAAAGAGGTACAGAAAGAAGAGAGTGAACTGCAGAAAGAAGCAAGAGAAGTGCAGAAAGAGGCAAGAAAGGTGCAGAAAGAGGCAAGAGAAGTGCAGAACAAGGAAGAAATATGCAGAAAGAGGCAATAGCAAGAGAAATGCAGAAAAGGGAAGAAAGGCGCAGAAAGAAGCAAGAGTGGCGCAGAAAGAAGCAAGAGAGGTGCAGAAAGAAAAAAGTGAGGTGCAGGAAGAGGCAAGAGAGGTGCAGAAAGAGGCTAGAGAAGTACATGAAGAGGCAGAGAGGTGCAGAAAGAGGCAAGAGAGGTGCAGAAAGAGGCAAGAGAGGTACAGACAGAAGAGAGTGAACTGCAGAGAGGAGCAAGAGAAGTGCAGAAAGAGGCAAGAGAGGTGCAGAAAGAGGCAAGAGAGGTGCAGAAATAGGTATGAGAGTTGCAGAAAGGGGCAAGAGAGGTGCAGAAACAAGAGAGTGAGCTGTAGAAAGAGGGAAGAGAGGTGCAGAGAGAGGCATGAGAGGTGCAGAAAAAAGAGAGTGAGTGCAGAAAGAGGCAAGAGAGATGCAGAAAGAGGCACGAGAGGTGCAGAAAGAGGCAAGGGAGGTACAGAAAGAGGCAAGAGAGGTCCAAAAAGAGGCAAGAGAGGTGCAGAAAGATGAAAGGTGTAGAAAGAGGGAAGAGAGGTGCAGAAAGAAGCAAGAGAGGTTCAGAAAGAAGAAGAAAGGTGCAGAAAGAGGCAAGAGAGGTGCAGAAAGAAGCAGGAGAACTGAAGAAAGAGGCATAGAGGTGCAGAAAGAGGCAAGAGAGGTGCAGAAAGAGGCAAGAGAGGTTCAAAAAGAGGCAAGAGATGTGCAGAAAGAAGAAAGGTGTAGAAAGAGGGAAGAGAGGTGCAGACAGAGGCAAGAGAGGTGTAGAAAGAGGCACAAGAGGTATAGAAAGAGGAAAGAATGTGTCAGAAATAGGCAAGAGGGGTACAGAAAGAGGCAAGAGTGGTACAAAAAAAGGCAAGAGAGATAAAGAAAAAAGAGAGTGAGCTGCAGAAAGAGGGAAGAGAGGTGCAGAAAGAGTCCATAGATGTGCAGAAAGAAGAGAGTGAGCTTCAGAAAGAGGCAAGAAAGAGGCAGAAAGATGCAAGAGAGGTACAGAAAGAGGCAAGAGAGGTGTAGAAATAGGTAAGAGGTATACAAAGAGGCAAGAGAGGTACAGAAAGAGGCAAGAGAGGTTCAGAAAGAAGAAAAAGGTGGAGAAAGAGGCAAGAGAGGTACAGAAAGAGGCAAGAGTGGCACAGAAAGAAGAGAGTGAGCTACAGAAAGAGGCAAGAGAGATGCAGAAAGAGGCAAGAGGCAAGAGAAGTACAGAAAGAGGCAAAAGAGGTACAGAAAGAAGAGAGTGAACTGCAGAAAGAAGCAAGAGAAGTGCAGAAAGAGGCAAGAAAGGTGACGTCATCAGCAGTGCATTGCGCGGGCGTGAGTTATAGTTAGCTCAACTAACTATAACGGGTGAATTTCTCTGGTTTTGTAGTAGTGAAATGTCCAACTAACTATAACGTCCCTGAAACCTATGGTTTTTTCAGTGAATTTCTATGGTTTTTTAAAGGCTAATTTCTAACTATAATGTCCCTGAAACCTATGGTTTTTTCAGTGAATTTCTAAGGTTTTTTAAATACTAATTTCTAACTACACCCAGATAGGTAAATCATGTGCAGAAAGAGAAAGAAAGGTGAAAAAGAGGAAGAAAGGTGCAGAAAGATGCAGGAGAAGTGATGAAAGAGGCAAGAGAGGGGAAGATAGAAGCATGAGAAGTACAGAAAGAAGCAAGAGAGGCACAGAAAGAAGCAAGAGAGTTGCAAAAAGAAGAGAGTGAGGTGCAGCAAGAGGAAGAAATGTGCAGAAAGAGGCAAATGAGGTGCAGAAAGAGGCAAGAGAGGTGCAGAAAGAGGCAAGAGAGGTGCAGAATGAGGCAAGAGAAGAGCAGAAAGAGGCAAGAGTGTATAAATCCAAAAGAGGTGCAGATAGAGGCAAGAGAGGTGAAGAAAGAGGAAAGAGAGGTATAAAAAGAGGCAAGAGAGGTACAGAAAGAAGCAAGAGAGGTATACAAAGAGACAAGACTGGTGCAGAAAGAGAAATGAGAGGTGTAGAAAGAGGCAAGATAGGTGCAGAAAGAAGAGAGTGAGCTGCAGAAAGAGGTAAGAGAGGTGCAGAAAGACAAAGAAAGGCGCAGAAAGAAGCAAGTGAGCTACAGAAAGAGGCAAGAGAAGAGCAAAAAGAGGCAAGAGAGGTGCAGAAAGAGGAAGAAATGTTCAGAAAGAGGGAAGAGAGGTACAGAGAGAGGCAGGAGAGGTGCAGAAAGAAGGGAGTGAGCCGCAGAAAGAGGCAAGAGAGGTTTTGAAAGAGGCAAGAGAGGCACACAAAGAGGCAAGAGAGGTACAGAAAGAAGAGAGTGAGCTGCAGAAAGAACCAAGAAAAGTGCAAAAAGAGGCATGAGCGGTGCAGAAAGAGGCAAGAGAGGGGCAAAAAGAGGCAAGAGAGGTGCAGGAAGAAGAGAGTGAGTTGCAATAAGAGGGATGAAAGATGCAGAAAGAGGCAAGAGAGGTGCAGAGAAAAGAGAGTGAGCTACAGAAAGAGGCAAGAGAGGTGCAGAAAGAAGCAGGAGAACTGAAGAAAGAGGCAGAGAGGTGCAGAAAGAGGCAAGAGAGGTGCAGAAAGAGGCAAGAGAGGTGCAGAAAGGTGAGATGTGCAGATAGAGGTAAGGGATGTGCAGAAAGAGGCAAGAGAGGTTCAAAAAGAGGCAATAGAGGTGCAGAAAGAAGAGAGTGAGCTGCAGAAATAAGCAAGACAAGTGCAGACAGAGGTAAGAGAAGTGCATAAAGAGGCAAGAGAGGTGCAGGAAGAGGCAAGCGAGGTGCAAAAGGAGGCAAAAGAGGTGCAGAAAGATGAAAGAGATATGTAGAAAGAGGCTAGAATGGTGTAGAAAGTGGCAAGAGAGGTTATAGATAGAAGAGAATGAGCTGCAGAATGAGTTAAGAGAGGTGCAGAAAGAGGTAAGAGAGGTGCAGAAAGAACAGAGTGAGCTGCAAAAAGAGAAAAGAGAGGTGCAGAAAGAGGGAGAAATGTGCAGAAAGAAGCAAGGGGAGCGCAGAAAGAAGCAAGAGTGGCGCAGAAAGAAGCAAGAGAGGTACAGAAAGAAAAGAGTGAGGTGCAGGAAGAGGTAAGAGAGGTACAGAAAGAGGCAAGAGGGGTACAGAAAGAAGAAAGGTGCAGAAAGAGACAAAAGAGGTGCAGAAAGGTGAGAGGTGCAGATAGAGGCAAGGGAGGGGCAGAAAGAGGCAAGAGAGGTTCAAAAACAGGCAAGAGAGGTGCAGAAAGAAGAAAGGTGTAGAAAGAGGGAAGAGAGGTGCAGACAGAGGCAAGAGAGGTGCAGAAAGAGGCACAAGAGGTATAGAAAGAGGAAAGAATGTGTCAGAAATAGGCAAGAGGGGTACAGAAAGAGGCAAGAGTGGTACAAAAAAAGGCAAGAGAGATAAAGAAAAAAGAGAGTGAGCTGCAGAAAGAGGGAAGAGAGGTGCAGAAAGAGTCAATAGAGGTGCAGAAAGAAGAGAGTGAGCTTCAGAAAGAGGCAAGAGAGAGGCAGAAAGATACAAGAGAGGTACAGAAAGAGGCAAGAGAGGTGTAGAAAGAGGTAAGAGGTATAGAAAGAGGCAAGAGAGGTGCAGAAAGAGGCAAGAGAGGTACAGACAGAAGAGAGTGAACTGCAGAGAGGAGCAAGAGAAGTGCAGAAAGAGGCAAGAGAGGTGCAGAAAGAGGCAAGAGAGGTGCAGAAATAGGTATGAGAGTTGCAGAAAGGGGCAAGAGAGGTGCAGACACAAGAGAGTGAGCTGTAGAAAGAGGGAAGAGAGGTGCAGAGAGAAGCAAGAGAGGTGCAGAAAAAAGAGAGTGAGCTGCAGAAAGAGGCAAGAGAGGTGCAGAAAGAGGCAAGAGAGGTCCAAAAAGAGGCAAGAGAGGTGCAGAAAGATGAAAGGTGTAGAAAGAGGGAAGTGAGGTGCAGAAAGAGGCAAGAGAGGTGCAGAACGAGGCAAGAGAGATTCAGAAAGAAGAAGAAAGGTACAGAAAGAGGCAAGAGAGGTACAGAAAGAGGCAAGAGTGGCACAGAAAGAAGAGAGTGAGCTACAGAAAGAGGCAAGAGAGATGCAGAAAGAGGCAAGAGAAGTACAGAAAGAGGCAAAAGAGGTACAGAAAGAAGAGAGTGAACTGCAGAAAGAAGCAAGAGAAGTGCAGAAAGAGGCAAGAAAGGTGCAGAAAGAGGCAAGAGAAGTGCAGAACAAGGAAGAAATATGCAGAAAGAGGCAATAGCAAGAGAAATGCAGAAAAGGGAAGAAAGGCGCAGAAAGAAGCAAGAGTGGCGCAGAAAGAAGCAAGAGAGGTGCAGAAAGAAAAAAGTGAGGTGCAGGAAGAGGCAAGAGAGGTGCAGAAAGAGGCTAGAGAAGTACATGAAGAGGCAGAGAGGTGCAGAAAGAGGCAAGAGAGGTGCAGAAAGAGGCAAGAGAGGTACAGACAGAAGAGAGTGAACTGCAGAGAGGAGCAAGAGAAGTGCAGAAAGAGGCAAGAGAGGTGCAGAAAGAGGCAAGAGAGGTGCAGAAATAGGTATGAGAGTTGCAGAAAGGGGCAAGAGAGGTGCAGAAACAAGAGAGTGAGCTGTAGAAAGAGGGAAGAGAGGTGCAGAGAGAGGCATGAGAGGTGCAGAAAAAAGAGAGTGAGTGCAGAAAGAGGCAAGAGAGATGCAGAAAGAGGCACGAGAGGTGCAGAAAGAGGCAAGGGAGGTACAGAAAGAGGCAAGAGAGGTCCAAAAAGAGGCAAGAGAGGTGCAGAAAGATGAAAGGTGTAGAAAGAGGGAAGAGAGGTGCAGAAAGAAGCAAGAGAGGTTCAGAAAGAAGAAGAAAGGTGCAGAAAGAGGCAAGAGAGGTGCAGAAAGAAGCAGGAGAACTGAAGAAAGAGGCATAGAGGTGCAGAAAGAGGCAAGAGAGGTGCAGAAAGAGGCAAGAGAGGTTCAAAAAGAGGCAAGAGATGTGCAGAAAGAAGAAAGGTGTAGAAAGAGGGAAGAGAGGTGCAGACAGAGGCAAGAGAGGTGTAGAAAGAGGCACAAGAGGTATAGAAAGAGGAAAGAATGTGTCAGAAATAGGCAAGAGGGGTACAGAAAGAGGCAAGAGTGGTACAAAAAAAGGCAAGAGAGATAAAGAAAAAAGAGAGTGAGCTGCAGAAAGAGGGAAGAGAGGTGCAGAAAGAGTCCATAGATGTGCAGAAAGAAGAGAGTGAGCTTCAGAAAGAGGCAAGAAAGAGGCAGAAAGATGCAAGAGAGGTACAGAAAGAGGCAAGAGAGGTGTAGAAATAGGTAAGAGGTATACAAAGAGGCAAGAGAGGTACAGAAAGAGGCAAGAGAGGTTCAGAAAGAAGAAAAAGGTGGAGAAAGAGGCAAGAGAGGTACAGAAAGAGGCAAGAGTGGCACAGAAAGAAGAGAGTGAGCTACAGAAAGAGGCAAGAGAGATGCAGAAAGAGGCAAGAGGCAAGAGAAGTACAGAAAGAGGCAAAAGAGGTACAGAAAGAAGAGAGTGAACTGCAGAAAGAAGCAAGAGAAGTGCAGAAAGAGGCAAGAAAGGTGACGTCATCAGCAGTGCATTGCGCGGGCGTGAGTTATAGTTAGCTCAACTAACTATAACGGGTGAATTTCTCTGGTTTTGTAGTAGTGAAATGTCCAACTAACTATAACGTCCCTGAAACCTATGGTTTTTTCAGTGAATTTCTATGGTTTTTTAAAGGCTAATTTCTAACTATAATGTCCCTGAAACCTATGGTTTTTTCAGTGAATTTCTAAGGTTTTTTAAATACTAATTTCTAACTACACCCAGATAGGTAAATCATGTGCAGAAAGAGAAAGAAAGGTGAAAAAGAGGAAGAAAGGTGCAGAAAGATGCAGGAGAAGTGATGAAAGAGGCAAGAGAGGGGAAGATAGAAGCATGAGAAGTACAGAAAGAAGCAAGAGAGGCACAGAAAGAAGCAAGAGAGTTGCAAAAAGAAGAGAGTGAGGTGCAGCAAGAGGAAGAAATGTGCAGAAAGAGGCAAATGAGGTGCAGAAAGAGGCAAGAGAGGTGCAGAAAGAGGCAAGAGAGGTGCAGAATGAGGCAAGAGAAGAGCAGAAAGAGGCAAGAGTGTATAAATCCAAAAGAGGTGCAGATAGAGGCAAGAGAGGTGAAGAAAGAGGAAAGAGAGGTATAAAAAGAGGCAAGAGAGGTACAGAAAGAAGCAAGAGAGGTATACAAAGAGACAAGACTGGTGCAGAAAGAGAAATGAGAGGTGTAGAAAGAGGCAAGATAGGTGCAGAAAGAAGAGAGTGAGCTGCAGAAAGAGGTAAGAGAGGTGCAGAAAGACAAAGAAAGGCGCAGAAAGAAGCAAGTGAGCTACAGAAAGAGGCAAGAGAAGAGCAAAAAGAGGCAAGAGAGGTGCAGAAAGAGGAAGAAATGTTCAGAAAGAGGGAAGAGAGGTACAGAGAGAGGCAGGAGAGGTGCAGAAAGAAGGGAGTGAGCCGCAGAAAGAGGCAAGAGAGGTTTTGAAAGAGGCAAGAGAGGCACACAAAGAGGCAAGAGAGGTACAGAAAGAAGAGAGTGAGCTGCAGAAAGAACCAAGAAAAGTGCAAAAAGAGGCATGAGCGGTGCAGAAAGAGGCAAGAGAGGGGCAAAAAGAGGCAAGAGAGGTGCAGGAAGAAGAGAGTGAGTTGCAATAAGAGGGATGAAAGATGCAGAAAGAGGCAAGAGAGGTGCAGAGAAAAGAGAGTGAGCTACAGAAAGAGGCAAGAGAGGTGCAGAAAGAAGCAGGAGAACTGAAGAAAGAGGCAGAGAGGTGCAGAAAGAGGCAAGAGAGGTGCAGAAAGAGGCAAGAGAGGTGCAGAAAGGTGAGATGTGCAGATAGAGGTAAGGGATGTGCAGAAAGAGGCAAGAGAGGTTCAAAAAGAGGCAATAGAGGTGCAGAAAGAAGAGAGTGAGCTGCAGAAATAAGCAAGACAAGTGCAGACAGAGGTAAGAGAAGTGCATAAAGAGGCAAGAGAGGTGCAGGAAGAGGCAAGCGAGGTGCAAAAGGAGGCAAAAGAGGTGCAGAAAGATGAAAGAGATATGTAGAAAGAGGCTAGAATGGTGTAGAAAGTGGCAAGAGAGGTTATAGATAGAAGAGAATGAGCTGCAGAATGAGTTAAGAGAGGTGCAGAAAGAGGTAAGAGAGGTGCAGAAAGAACAGAGTGAGCTGCAAAAAGAGAAAAGAGAGGTGCAGAAAGAGGGAGAAATGTGCAGAAAGAAGCAAGGGGAGCGCAGAAAGAAGCAAGAGTGGCGCAGAAAGAAGCAAGAGAGGTACAGAAAGAAAAGAGTGAGGTGCAGGAAGAGGTAAGAGAGGTACAGAAAGAGGCAAGAGGGGTACAGAAAGAAGAAAGGTGCAGAAAGAGACAAAAGAGGTGCAGAAAGGTGAGAGGTGCAGATAGAGGCAAGGGAGGGGCAGAAAGAGGCAAGAGAGGTTCAAAAACAGGCAAGAGAGGTGCAGAAAGAAGAAAGGTGTAGAAAGAGGGAAGAGAGGTGCAGACAGAGGCAAGAGAGGTGCAGAAAGAGGCACAAGAGGTATAGAAAGAGGAAAGAATGTGTCAGAAATAGGCAAGAGGGGTACAGAAAGAGGCAAGAGTGGTACAAAAAAAGGCAAGAGAGATAAAGAAAAAAGAGAGTGAGCTGCAGAAAGAGGGAAGAGAGGTGCAGAAAGAGTCAATAGAGGTGCAGAAAGAAGAGAGTGAGCTTCAGAAAGAGGCAAGAGAGAGGCAGAAAGATACAAGAGAGGTACAGAAAGAGGCAAGAGAGGTGTAGAAAGAGGTAAGAGGTATAGAAAGAGGCAAGAGAGGTGCAGAAAGAGGCAAGAGAGGTACAGACAGAAGAGAGTGAACTGCAGAGAGGAGCAAGAGAAGTGCAGAAAGAGGCAAGAGAGGTGCAGAAAGAGGCAAGAGAGGTGCAGAAATAGGTATGAGAGTTGCAGAAAGGGGCAAGAGAGGTGCAGACACAAGAGAGTGAGCTGTAGAAAGAGGGAAGAGAGGTGCAGAGAGAAGCAAGAGAGGTGCAGAAAAAAGAGAGTGAGCTGCAGAAAGAGGCAAGAGAGATGCAGAAAGAGACAAGGGAGGTGCAGAAAGAGGCAAGAGAGGTCCAAAAAGAGGCAAGAGAGGTGCAGAAAGATGAAAGGTGTAGGAAGAGGGAAGTGAGGTGCAGAAAGAGGCAAGAGAGGTGCAGAAAGAGGCAAGAGAGATTCAGAAAGAAGAAGAAAGGTACAGAAAGAGGCAAGAGAGGTACAGAAAGTGGCAAGAGTGGCACAGAAAGAAGAGAGTGAGCTACAGAAAGAGGCAAGAGAGATGCAGAAAGAGGCAAGAGAAGTACAGAAAGAGGCAAAAGAGGTACAGAAAGAAGAGAGTGAACTGCAGAAAGAAGCAAGAGAAGTGCAGAAAGAGGCAAGAAAGGTGCAGAAAGAGGCAAGAGAAGTGCAGAACAAGGAACAAATATGCAGAAAGAGGCAATAGCAAGAGAAATGCAGAAAAGGGAAGAAAGGCGCAGAAAGAAGCAAGAGTGGCGCAGAAAGAAGCAAGAGAGGTGCAGAAAGAAAAAAGTGAGGTGCAGGAAGAGGCAGGAGAGGTGCAGAAAGAGGCTAGAGAAGTACATGAAGAGGCAGAGAGGTGCAGAAAGAGGCAAGAGAGGTGCAGAAAGAGTCAAGAGAGGTACAGACAGAAGAGAGTGAACTGCAGAGAGGAGCAAGAGAAGTGCAGAAAGAGGCAAGAGAGGTGCAGAAAGAGGCAAGAGAGGTGCAGAAATAGGTATGAGAGTTGCAGAAAGGGGCAAGAGAGGTGCAGAAACAAGAGAGTGAGCTGTAGAAAGAGGGAAGAGAGGTGCAGAGAGAGGCATGAGAGGTGCAGAAAAAAGAGAGTGAGCTGCAGAAAGAGGCAAGAGAGATGCAGAAAGAGGCAAGAGAGGTGCAGAAAGAGGCAAGGGAGGTACAGAAAGAGGCAAGAGAGGTCCAAAAAGAGGCAAGAGAGGTGCAGAAAGATGAAAGGTGTAGAAAGAGGGAAGAGAGGTGCAGAAAGAGGCAAGAGAGGTGCAGAAAGAGGCACTAGAGGTATAGAAAGAGGCAAGAATGTGTCAGAAATAGGCAAGAGAGGCACAGAAAGAGGCAAGAGTGGTACAAAAAAGGCAAGAGAGATAAAGAAAAAAGAGAGTGAGCTGCAGAAAGAGGGAAGAGAGGTGCAGAAAGAGTCAATAGAGGTGCAGAAAGAAGAGAGTGAGCTTCAGAAAGAGGCAAGAGAGAGGCAGAAAGATGCAAGAGAGGTACAGAAAGAGGCAAGAGAGGTGTAGACAGAGGTAAGAGGTATAGAAAGAGGCAAGAGAGGTACAGAAAGAGTAAGAAAGGCACAGAAAAATGCAAGTGAGGTGCAGAAAGAGGCAAGAGAGGTGCAGAAAGAAGCAAGAGAGGTTCAGAAAGAAGAAGAAAGGTGCAGAAAGAGGCAAGAGAGGTGCAGAAAGAAGCAGGAGAACTGAAGAAAGAGGCATAGAGGTGCAGAAAGAGGCAAGCGAGGTGCAGAAAGAGGCAAGAGAGGTTCAAAAAGAGGCAAGAGATGTGCAGAAAGAAGAAAGGTGTAGAAAGAGGGAAGAGAGGTGCAGACAGAGGCAAGAGAGGTGCAGAAAGAGGCAGAAGAGGTATAGAAAGAGGAAAGAATGTGTCAGAAATAGGCAAGAGGGGTACAGAAAGAGGCAAGAGTGGTACAAAAAAAGGCAAGAGAGATAAAGAAAAAAGAGAGTGAGCTGCAGAAAGAGGGAAGAGAGGTGCAGAAAGAGTCAATAGATGTGCAGAAAGAAGAGAGTGAGCTTCAGAAAGAGGCAAGAAAGAGGCAGAAAGATGCAAGAGAGGTACAGAAAGAGGCAAGAGAGGTGTAGAAATAGGTAAGAGGTATACAAAGAGGCAAGAGAGGTACAGAAAGAGTAAGAAAGGCACAGAAAAATGCAAGTGAGGTGCAGAAAGAGGCAAGAGAGGTGCAGAAAGAGGCAAGAGAGGTGCAGAAAGAGGCAAGAGAGGTTCAGAAAGAAGAAGAAAGGTGGAGAAAGAGGCAAGAGAGGTACAGAAAGAGGCAAGAGTGGCACAGAAAGAAGAGAGTGAGCTACAGAAAGAGGCAAGAGAGATGCAGAAAGAGGCAAGAGGCAAGAGAAGTACAGAAAGAGGCAAAAGAGGTACAGAAAGAAGAGAGTGAACTGCAGAAAGAAGCAAGAGAAGTGCAGAAAGAGGCAAGAAAGGTGACGTCATCAGCAGTGCATTGCGCGGGCGCGAGTTATAGTTAGCTCAACTAACTATAACGGGTGAATTTCTCTGGTTTTGTAGTAGTGAAATGTCCAACTAACTATAACGTCCCTGAAACCTATGGTTTTTTCAGTGAATTTCTATGGTTTTTTAAAGGCTAATTTCTAACTATAATGTCCCTGAAACCTATGGTTTTTTCAGTGAATTTCTAAGGTTTTTTAAATACTAATTTCTAACTACACCTAGATAGGTAAAACATGTGCAGAAAGAGAAAGAAAGGTGAAAAAGAGGAAGAAAGGTGCAGAAAGATGCAGGAGAAGTGATGAAAGAGGCAAGAGAGGGGAAGATAGAAGCATGAGAAGTACAGAAAGAAGCAAGAGAGGCACAGAAAGAAGCAAGAGAGTTGCAAAAAGAAGAGAGTGAGGTGCAGCAAGAGGAAGAAATGTGCAGAAAGAGGCAAATGAGGTGCAGAAAGAGGCAAGAGAGGTGCAGAAAGAAGCAAGAGAGGTGCAGAATGAGGCAAGAGAAGAGCAGAAAGAGGCAAGAGTGTATAAATCCAAGAGAGGTGCAGATAGAGGCAAGAGAGGTGAAGAAAGAGGAAAGAGAGGTATAAAAAGAGGCAAGAGAGGTACAGAAAGAAGCAAGAGAGGTATACAAAGAGACAAGACTGGTGCAGAAAGAGAAATGAGAGGTGTAGAAAGAGGCAAGATAGGTGCAGAAAGAAGAGAGTGAGCTGCAGAAAGGGGTAAGAGAGGTGCAGAAAGACAAAGAAAGGCGCAGAAAGAAGCAAGTGAGCTACAGAAAGAGGCAAGAGAAGAGCAAAAAGAGGCAAGAGAGGTGCAGAAAGAGGAAGAAATGTTCAGAAAGAGGGAAGAGAGGTACAGAGAGAGGCAGGAGAGGTGCAGAAAGAAGGGAGTGAGCTGCAGAAAGAGGCAAGAGAGGTTTTGAAAGAGGCAAGAGAGGTACACAAAGAGGCAAGAGAGGTACAGAAAGAAGAGAGTGAGCTGCAGAAAGAACCAAGAAAAGTGCAAAAAGAGGCATGAACGGTGCAGAAAGAGGCAAGAGAGGGGCAAAAAGAGGCAAGAGAGGTGCAGGAAGAAGAGAGTGAGTTGCAAGAAGAGGGATGAGAGATGCAGAAAGAGGCAAGAGAGGTGCAGAGAAAAGAGAGTGAGCTACAGAAAGAGGCAAGAGAGGTGCAGAAAGAAGCAGGAGAACTGAAGAAAGAGGCAGAGAGGTGCAGAAAGAGGCAAGAGAGGTGCAGAAAGAGGCAAGAGAGGTGCAGAAAGGTGAGATGTGCAGATAGAGGTAAGGGATGTGCAGAAAGAGGCAAGAGAGGTTCAAAAAGAGGCAATAGAGGTGCATAAAGAAGAGAGTGAGCTGCAGAAATAAGCAAGACAAGTGCAGACAGAGGTAGGAGAAGTGCATAAAGAGGCAAGAGAGGTGCAGGAAGAGGCAAGCGAGGTGCAAAAGGAGGCAAAAGAGGTGCAGAAAGATGAAAGAGATATGTAGAAAGAGGCTAGAATGGTGTAGAAAGTGGCAAGAGAGGTTATAGATAGAAGAGAATGAGCTGCAGAATGAGTTAAGAGAGGTGCAGAAAGAGGTAAGAGAGGTGCAGAAAGAACAGAGTGAGCTGCAAAAAGAGAAAAGAGAGGTGCAGAAAGAGGGAGAAATGTGCAGAAAGAAGCAAGGGAAGCGCAGAAAGAAGCAAGAGTGGCGCAGAAAGAAGCAAGAGAGGTGCAAAAAGAAAAGAGTGAGGTGCAGGAAGAGGTAAGAGAGGTACAGAAAGAGGCAAGAGGGGTACAGAAAGAAAAAAGGTGCAGAAAGAGACAAAAGAGGTGCAGAAAGGTGAGAGGTGCAGATAGAGGCAAGGGAGGGGCAGAAAGAGGCAAGAGAGGTTCAAAACAGGCAAGAGAGGTGCAGAAAGAAGAAAGGTGTAGAAAGAGGGAAGAGAGGTGCAGACAGAGGCAAGAGAGGTGCAGAAAGAGGCACAAGAGGTATAGAAAGAGGAAAGAATGTGTCAGAAATAGGCAAGAGGGGTACAGAAAGAGGCAAGAGTGGTACAAAAAAAGGCAAGAGAGATAAAGAAAAAAGAGAGTGAGCTGCAGAAAGAGGGAAGAGAGGTGCAGAAAGAGTCAATAGAGGTGCAGAAAGAAGAGAGTGAGCTTCAGAAAGAGGCAAGAGAGAGGCAGAAAGATACAAGAGAGGTACAGAAAGAGGCAAGAGAGGTGTAGAAAGAGGTAAGAGGTATAGAAAGAGGCAAGAGAGGTGCAGAAAGAGGCAAGAGAGGTACAGACAGAAGAGAGTGAACTGCAGAGAGGAGCAAGAGAAGTGCAGAAAGAGGCAAGAGAGGTGCAGAAAGAGGCAAGAGAGGTGCAGAAATAGGTATGAGAGTTGCAAAAAGGGGCAAGAGAGGTGCAGAAACAAGAGAGTGAGCTGTAGAAAGAGGGAAGAGAGGTGCAGAGAGAAGCAAGAGAGGTGCAGAAAAAAGAGAGTGAGCTGCAGAAAGAGGCAAGAGAGATGCAGAAAGAGACAAGGGAGGTGCAGAAAGAGGCAAGAGAGGTCCAAAAAGAGGCAAGAGAGGTGCAGAAAGATGAAAGGTGTAGAAAGAGGGAAGTGAGGTGCAGAAAGAGGCAAGAGAGGTGCAGAAAGAGGCAAGAGAGATTCAGAAAGAAGAAGAAAGGTACAGAAAGAGGCAAGAGAGGTACAGAAAGAGGCAAGAGTGGCACAGAAAGAAGAGAGTGAGCTACAGAAAGAGGCAAGAGAGATGCAGAAAGAGGCAAGAGAAGTACAGAAAGAGGCAAAAGAGGTACAGAAAGAAGAGAGTGAACTGCAGAAAGAAGCAAGAGAAGTGCAGAAAGAGGCAAGAAAGGTGCAGAAAGAGGCAAGAGAAGTGCAGAACAAGGAAGAAATATGCAGAAAGAGGCAATAGCAAGAGAAATGCAGAAAAGGGAAGAAAGGCGCAGAAAGAAGCAAGAGTGGCGCAGAAAGAAGCAAGAGAGGTGCAGAAAGAAAAAAGTGAGGTGCAGGAAGAGGCAAGAGAGGTGCAGAAAGAGGCTAGAGAAGTACATGAAGAGGCAGAGAGGTGCAGAAAGAGGCAAGAGAGGTGCAGAAAGAGGCAAGAGAGGTACAGACAGAAGAGAGTGAACTGCAGAGAGGAGCAAGAGAAGTGCAGAAAGAGGCAAGAGAGGTGCAGAAAGAGGCAAGAGAGGTGCAGAAATAGGTATGAGAGTTGCAGAAAGGGGCAAGAGAGGTGCAGAAACAAGAGAGTGAGCTGTAGAAAGAGGGAAGAGAGGTGCAGAGAGAGGCATGAGAGGTGCAGAAAAAAGAGAGTGAGCTGCAGAAAGAGGCAAGAGAGATGCAGAAAGAGGCACGAGAGGTGCAGAAAGAGGCAAGGGAGGTACAGAAAGAGGCAAGAGAGGTCCAAAAAGAGGCAAGAGAGGTGCAGAAAGATGAAAGGTGTAGAAAGAGGGAAGAGAGGTGCAGAAAGAGGCAAGAGAGGTGCAGAAAGAGGCACTAGAGGTATAGAAAGAGGCAAGAATGTGTCAGAAATAGGCAAGAGAGGTAAAGAAAGAGGCAAGAGTGGTACAAAAAAGGCAAGAGAGATAAAGAAAAAAGAGAGTGAGCTGCAGAAAGAGGGAAGAGAGGTGCAGAAAGAGTCAATAGAGGTGCAGAACGAAGAGAGTGAGCTTCAGAAAGAGGCAAGAGAGAGGCAGAAAGATGCAAGAGAGGTACAGAAAGAGGCAAGAGAGGTGTAGACAGAGGTAAGAGGTATAGAAAGAGGCAAGAGAGGTACAGAAAGAGTAAGAAAGGCACAGAAAAATGCAAGTGAGGTGCAGAAAGAGGCAAGAGAGGTGCAGAAAGAAGCAAGAGAGGTTCAGAAAGAAGAAGAAAGGTGCAGAAAGAGGCAAGAGAGGTGCAGAAAGAAGCAGGAGAACTGAAGAAAGAGGCATAGAGGTGCAGAAAGAGGCAAGAGAGGTGCAGAAAGAGGCAAGAGAGGTTCAAAAAGAGGCAAGAGATGTGCAGAAAGAAGAAAGGTGTAGAAAGATGGAAGAGAGGTGCAGACAGAGGCAAGAGAGGTGTAGAAAGAGGCACAAGAGGTATAGAAAGAGAAAAGAATGTGTCAGAAATAGGCAAGAGGGGTACAGAAAGAGGCAAGAGTGGTACAAAAAAAGGCAAGAGAGATAAAGAAAAAAGAGAGTGAGCTGCAGAAAGAGGGAAGAGAGGTGCAGAAAGAGTCCATAGATGTGCAGAAAGAAGAGAGTGAGCTTCAGAAAGAGGCAAGAAAGAGGCAGAAAGATGCAAGAGAGGTACAGAAAGAGGCAAGAGAGGTGTAGAAATAGGTAAGAGGTATACAAAGAGGCAAGAGAGGTACAGAAAGAGGCAAGAGAGGTTCAGAAAGAAGAAAAAGGTGGAGAAAGAGGCAAGAGAGGTACAGAAAGAGGCAAGAGTGGCACAGAAAGAAGAGAGTGAGCTACAGAAAGAGGCAAGAGAGATGCAGAAAGAGGCAAGAGGCAAGAGAAGTACAGAAAGAGGCAAAAGAGGTACAGAAAGAAGAGAGTGAACTGCAGAAAGAAGCAAGAGAAGTGCAGAAAGAGGCAAGAAAGGTGACGTCATCAGCAGTGCATTGCGCGGGCGTGAGTTATAGTTAGCTCAACTAACTATAACGGGTGAATTTCTCTGGTTTTGTAGTAGTGAAATGTCCAACTAACTATAACGTCCCTGAAACCTATGGTTTTTTCAGTGAATTTCTATGGTTTTTTAAAGGCTAATTTCTAACTATAATGTCCCTGAAACCTATGGTTTTTTCAGTGAATTTCTAAGGTTTTTTAAATACTAATTTCTAACTACACCCAGATAGGTAAAACATGTGCAGAAAGAGAAAGAAAGGTGAAAAAGAGGAAGAAAGGTGCAGAAAGATGCAGGAGAAGTGATGAAAGAGGCAAGAGAGGGGAAGATAGAAGCATGAGAAGTACAGAAAGAAGCAAGAGAGGCACAGAAAGAAGCAAGAGAGTTGCAAAAAGAAGAGAGTGAGGTGCAGCAAGAGGAAGAAATGTGCAGAAAGAGGCAAATGAGGTGCAGAAAGAGGCAAGAGAGGTGCAGAAAGAGGCAAGAGAGGTGCAGAATGAGGCAAGAGAAGAGCAGAAAGAGGCAAGAGTGTATAAATCCAAGAGAGGTGCAGCTAGAGGCAAGAGAGGTGAAGAAAGAGGAAAGAGAGGTATAAAAAGAGGCAAGAGAGGTACAGAAAGAAGCAAGAGAGGTATACAAAGAGACAAGACTGGTGCAGAAAGAGAAATGAGAGGTGTAGAAAGAGGCAAGATAGGTGCAGAAAGAAGAGAGTGAGCTGCAGAAAGAGGTAAGAGAGGTGCAGAAAGACAAAGAAAGGCGCAGAAAGAAGCAAGTGAGCTACAGAAAGAGGCAAGAGAAGAGCAAAAAGAGGCAAGAGAGGTGCAGAAAGAGGAAGAAATGTTCAGAAAGAGGGAAGAGAGGTACAGAGAGAGGCAGGAGAGGTGCAGAAAGAAGGGAGTGAGCTGCAGAAAGAGGCAAGAGAGGTTTTGAAAGAGGCAAGAGAGGCACACAAAGAGGCAAGAGAGGTACAGAAAGAAGAGAGTGAGCTGCAGAAAGAACCAAGAAAAGTGCAAAAAGAGGCATGAGCGGTGCAGAAAGAGGCAAGAGAGGGGCAAAAAGAGGCAAGAGAGGTGCAGGAAGAAGAGAGTGAGTTGCAATAAGAGGGATGAAAGATGCAGAAAGAGGCAAGAGAGGTGCAGAGAAAAGAGAGTGAGCTACAGAAAGAGGCAAGAGAGGTGCAGAAAGAAGCAGGAGAACTGAAGAAAGAGGCAGAGAGGTGCAGAAAGAGGCAAGAGAGGTGCAGAAAGAGGCAAGAGAGGTGCAGAAAGGTGAGATGTGCAGATAGAGGTAAGGGATGTGCAGAAAGAGGCAAGAGAGGTTCAAAAAGAGGCAATAGAGGTGCAGAAAGAAGAGAGTGAGCTGCAGAAATAAGCAAGACAAGTGCAGACAGAGGTAAGAGAAGTGCATAAAGAGGCAAGAGAGGTGCAGGAAGAGGCAAGCGAGGTGCAAAAGGAGGCAAAAGAGGTGCAGAAAGATGAAAGAGATATGTAGAAAGAGGCTAGAATGGTGTAGAAAGTGGCAAGAGAGGTTATAGATAGAAGAGAATGAGCTGCAGAATGAGTTAAGAGAGGTGCAGAAAGAGGTAAGAGAGGTGCAGAAAGAACAGAGCGAGCTGCAAAAAGAGAAAAGAGAGGTGCAGAAAGAGGGAGAAATGTGCAGAAAGAAGCAAGGGAAGCGCAGAAAGAAGCAAGAGTGGCGCAGAAAGAAGCAAGAGAGGTACAGAAAGAAAAGAGTGAGGTGCAGGAAGAGGTAAGAGAGGTACAGAAAGAGGCAAGAGGGGTACAGAAAGAAGAAAGGTGCAGAAAGAGACAAAAGAGGTGCAGAAAGGTGAGAGGTGCAGATAGAGGCAAGGGAGGGGCAGAAAGAGGCAAGAGAGGTTCAAAAACAGGCAAGAGAGGTGCAGAAAGAAGAAAGGTGTAGAAAGAGGGAAGAGAGGTGCAGACAGAGGCAAGAGAGGTGCAGAAAGAGGCACAAGAGGTATAGAAAGAGGAAAGAATGTGTCAGAAATAGGCAAGAGGGGTACAGAAAGAGGCAAGAGTGGTACAAAAAAAGGCAAGAGAGATAAAGAAAAAAGAGAGTGAGCTGCAGAAAGAGGGAAGAGAGGTGCAGAAAGAGTCAATAGAGGTGCAGAAAGAAGAGAGTGAGCTTCAGAAAGAGGCAAGAGAGAGGCAGAAAGATACAAGAGAGGTACAGAAAGAGGCAAGAGAGGTGTAGAAAGAGGTAAGAGGTATAGAAAGAGGCAAGAGAGGTGCAGAAAGAGGCAAGAGAGGTACAGACAGAAGAGAGTGAACTGCAGAGAGGAGCAAGAGAAGTGCAGAAAGAGGCAAGAGAGGTGCAGAAAGAGGCAAGAGAGGTGCAGAAATAGGTATGAGAGTTGCAGAAAGGGGCAAGAGAGGTGCAGAAACAAGAGAGTGAGCTGTAGAAAGAGGGAAGAGAGGTGCAGAGAGAAGCAAGAGAGGTGCAGAAAAAAGAGAGTGAGCTGCAGAAAGAGGCAAGAGAGATGCAGAAAGAGACAAGGGAGGTGCAGAAAGAGGCAAGAGAGGTCCAAAAAGAGGCAAGAGAGGTGCAGAAAGATGAAAGGTGTAGGAAGAGGGAAGTGAGGTGCAGAAAGAGGCAAGAGAGGTGCAGAAAGAGGCAAGAGAGATTCAGAAAGAAGAAGAAAGGTACAGAAAGAGGCAAGAGAGGTACAGAAAGAGGCAAGAGTGGCACAGAAAGAAGAGAGTGAGCTACAGAAAGAGGCAAGAGAGATGCAGAAAGAGGCAAGAGAAGTACAGAAAGAGGCAAAAGAGGTACAGAAAGAAGAGAGTGAACTGCAGAAAGAAGCAAGAGAAGTGCAGAAAGAGGCAAGAAAGGTGCAGAAAGAGGCAAGAGAAGTGCAGAACAAGGAAGAAATATGCAGAAAGAGGCAATAGCAAGAGAAATGCAGAAAAGGGAAGAAAGGCACAGAAAGAAGCAAGAGTGGCGCAGAAAGAAGCAAGAGAGGTGCAGAAAGAAAAAAGTGAGGTGCAGGAAGAGGCAGGAGAGGTGCAGAAAGAGGCTAGAGAAGTACATGAAGAGGCAGAGAGGTGCAGAAAGAGGCAAGAGAGGTGCAGAAAGAGTCAAGAGAGGTACAGACAGAAGAGAGTGAACTGCAGAGAGGAGCAAGAGAAGTGCAGAAAGAGGCAAGAGAGGTGCAGAAAGAGGCAAGAGAGGTGCAGAAATAGGTATGAGAGTTGCAGAAAGGGGCAAGAGAGGTGCAGAAACAAGAGAGTGAGCTGTAGAAAGAGGGAAGAGAGGTGCAGAGAGAGGCATGAGAGGTGCAGAAAAAAGAGAGTGAGCTGCAGAAAGAGGCAAGAGAGATGCAGAAAGAGGCAAGAGAGGTGCAGAAAGAGGCAAGGGAGGTACAGAAAGAGGCAAGAGAGGTCCAAAAAGAGGCAAGAGAGGTGCAGAAAGATGAAAGGTGTAGAAAGAGGGAAGAGAGGTGCAGAAAGAGGCAAGAGAGGTGCAGAAAGAGGCACTAGAGGTATAGAAAGAGGCAAGAATGTGTCAGAAATAGGCAAGAGAGGCACAGAAAGAGGCAAGAGTGGTACAAAAAAGGCAAGAGAGATAAAGAAAAAAGAGAGTGAGCTGCAGAAAGAGGGAAGAGAGGTGCAGAAAGAGTCAATAGAGGTGCAGAAAGAAGAGAGTGAGCTTCAGAAAGAGGCAAGAGAGAGGCAGAAAGATGCAAGAGAGGTACAGAAAGAGGCAAGAGAGGTGTAGACAGAGGTAGGAGGTATAGAAAGAGGCAAGAGAGGTACAGAAAGAGTAAGAAAGGCACAGAAAAATGCAAGTGAGGTGCAGAAAGAGGCAAGAGAGGTGCAGAAAGAAGCAAGAGAGGTTCAGAAAGAAGAAGAAAGGTGCAGAAAGAGGCAAGAGAGGTGCAGAAAGAAGCAGGAGAACTGAAGAAAGAGGCATAGAGGTGCAGAAAGAGGCAAGCGAGGTGCAGAAAGAGGCAAGAGAGGTTCAAAAAGAGGCAAGAGATGTGCAGAAAGAAGAAAGGTGTAGAAAGAGGGAAGAGAGGTGCAGACAGAGGCAAGAGAGGTGCAGAAAGAGGCAGAAGAGGTATAGAAAGAGGAAAGAATGTGTCAGAAATAGGCAAGAGGGGTACAGAAAGAGGCAAGAGTGGTACAAAAAAAGGCAAGAGAGATAAAGAAAAAAGAGAGTGAGCTGCAGAAAGAGGGAAGAGAGGTGCAGAAAGAGTCAATAGATGTGCAGAAAGAAGAGAGTGAGCTTCAGAAAGAGGCAAGAAAGAGGCAGAAAGATGCAAGAGAGGTACAGAAAGAGGCAAGAGAGGTGTAGAAATAGGTAAGAGGTATACAAAGAGGCAAGAGAGGTACAGAAAGAGTAAGAAAGGCACAGAAAAATGCAAGTGAGGTGCAGAAAGAGGCAAGAGAGGTGCAGAAAGAGGCAAGAGAGGTGCAGAAAGAGGCAAGAGAGGTTCAGAAAGAAGAAGAAAGGTGGAGAAAGAGGCAAGAGAGGTACAGAAAGAGGCAAGAGTGGCACAGAAAGAAGAGAGTGAGCTACAGAAAGAGGCAAGAGAGATGCAGAAAGAGGCAAGAGGCAAGAGAAGTACAGAAAGAGGCAAAAGAGGTACAGAAAGAAGAGAGTGAACTGCAGAAAGAAGCAAGAGAAGTGCAGAAAGAGGCAAGAAAGGTGACGTCATCAGCAGTGCATTGCGCGGGCGCGAGTTATAGTTAGCTCAACTAACTATAACGGGTGAATTTCTCTGGTTTTGTAGTAGTGAAATGTCCAACTAACTATAACGTCCCTGAAACCTATGGTTTTTTCAGTGAATTTCTATGGTTTTTTAAAGGCTAATTTCTAACTATAATGTCCCTGAAACCTATGGTTTTTTCAGTGAATTTCTAAGGTTTTTTAAATACTAATTTCTAACTACACCTAGATAGGTAAAACATGTGCAGAAAGAGAAAGAAAGGTGAAAAAGAGGAAGAAAGGTGCAGAAAGATGCAGGAGAAGTGATGGAGGAGGCAAGAGAGGGGAAGATAGAAGCATGAGAAGTACAGAAAGAAGCAAGAGAGGCACAGAAAGAAGCAAGAGAGTTGCAAAAAGAAGAGAGTGAGGTGCAGCAAGAGGAAGAAATGTGCAGAAAGAGGCAAATGAGGTGCAGAAAGAGGCAAGAGAGGTGCAGAAAGAAGCAAGAGAGGTGCAGAATGAGGCAAGAGAAGAGCAGAAAGAGGCAAGAGTGTATAAATCCAAGAGAGGTGCAGATAGAGGCAAGAGAGGTGAAGAAAGAGGAAAGAGAGGTATAAAAAGAGGCAAGAGAGGTACAGAAAGAAGCAAGAGAGGTATACAAAGAGACAAGACTGGTGCAGAAAGAGAAAAGAGAGGTGTAGAAAGAGGCAAGATAGGTGCAGAAAGAAGAGAGTGAGCTGCAGAAAGAGGTAAGAGAGGTGCAGAAAGACAAAGAAAGGCGCAGAAAGAAGCAAGTGAGCTACAGAAAGAGGCAAGAGAAGAGCAAAAAGAGGCAAGAGAGGTGCAGAAAGAGGAAGAAATGTTCAGAAAGAGGGAAGAGAGGTACAGAGAGAGGCAGGAGAGGTGCAGAAAGAAGGGAGTGAGCTGCAGAAAGAGGCAAGAGAGGTTTTGAAAGAGGCAAGAGAGGTACACAAAGAGGCAAGAGAGGTACAGAAAGAAGAGAGTGAGCTGCAGAAAGAACCAAGAAAAGTGCAAAAAGAGGCATGAACGGTGCAGAAAGAGGCAAGAGAGGGGCAAAAAGAGGCAAGAGAGGTGCAGGAAGAAGAGAGTGAGTTGCAAGAAGAGGGATGAGAGATGCAGAAAGAGGCAAGAGAGGTGCAGAGAAAAGAGAGTGAGCTACAGAAAGAGGCAAGAGAGGTGCAGAAAGAAGCAGGAGAACTGAAGAAAGAGGCAGAGAGGTGCAGAAAGAGGCAAGAGAGGTGCAGAAAGAGGCAAGAGAGGTGCAGAAAGGTGAGATGTGCAGATAGAGGTAAGGGATGTGCAGAAAGAGGCAAGAGAGGTTCAAAAAGAGGCAATAGAGGTGCAGAAAGAAGAGAGTGAGCTGCAGAAATAAGCAAGACAAGTGCAGACAGAGGTAGGAGAAGTGCATAAAGAGGCAAGAGAGGTGCAGGAAGAGGCAAGCGAGGTGCAAAAGGAGGCAAAAGAGGTGCAGAAAGATGAAAGAGATATGTAGAAAGAGGCTAGAATGGTGTAGAAAGTGGCAAGAGAGGTTATAGATAGAAGAGAATGAGCTGCAGAATGAGTTAAGAGAGGTGCAGAAAGAGGTAAGAGAGGTGCAGAAAGAACAGAGTGAGCTGCAAAAAGAGAAAAGAGAGGTGCAGAAAGAGGGAGAAATGTGCAGAAAGAAGCAAGGGAAGCGCAGAAAGAAGCAAGAGTGGCGCAGAAAGAAGCAAGAGAGGTGCAAAAAGAAAAGAGTGAGGTGCAGGAAGAGGTAAGAGAGGTACAGAAAGAGGCAAGAGGGGTACAGAAAGAAGAAAGGTGCAGAAAGAGACAAAAGAGGTGCAGAAAGGTGAGAGGTGCAGATAGAGGCAAGGGAGGGGCAGAAAGAGGCAAGAGAGGTTCAAAACAGGCAAGAGAGGTGCAGAAAGAAGAAAGGTGTAGAAAGAGGGAAGAGAGGTGCAGACAGAGGCAAGAGAGGTGCAGAAAGAGGCACAAGAGGTATAGAAAGAGGAAAGAATGTGTCAGAAATAGGCAAGAGGGGTACAGAAAGAGGCAAGAGTGGTACAAAAAAAGGCAAGAGAGATAAAGAAAAAAGAGAGTGAGCTGCAGAAAGAGGGAAGAGAGGTGCAGAAAGAGTCAATAGAGGTGCAGAAAGAAGAGAGTGAGCTTCAGAAAGAGGCAAGAGAGAGGCAGAAAGATACAAGAGAGGTACAGAAAGAGGCAAGAGAGGTGTAGAAAGAGGTAAGAGGTATAGAAAGAGGCAAGAGAGGTGCAGAAAGAGGCAAGAGAGGTACAGACAGAAGAGAGTGAACTGCAGAGAGGAGCAAGAGAAGTGCAGAAAGAGGCAAGAGAGGTGCAGAAAGAGGCAAGAGAGGTGCAGAAATAGGTATGAGAGTTGCAGAAAGGGGCAAGAGAGGTGCAGAAACAAGAGAGTGAGCTGTAGAAAGAGGGAAGAGAGGTGCAGAGAGAAGCAAGAGAGGTGCAGAAAAAAGAGAGTGAGCTGCAGAAAGAGGCAAGAGAGATGCAGAAAGAGACAAGGGAGGTGCAGAAAGAGGCAAGAGAGGTCCAAAAAGAGGCAAGAGAGGTGCAGAAAGATGAAAGGTGTAGAAAGAGGGAAGTGAGGTGCAGAAAGAGGCAAGAGAGGTGCAGAAAGAGGCAAGAGAGATTCAGAAAGAAGAAGAAAGGTACAGAAAGAGGCAAGAGAGGTACAGAAAGAGGCAAGAGTGGCACAGAAAGAAGAGAGTGAGCTACAGAAAGAGGCAAGAGAGATGCAGAAAGAGGCAAGAGAAGTACAGAAAGAGGCAAAAGAGGTACAGAAAGAAGAGAGTGAACTGCAGAAAGAAGCAAGAGAAGTGCAGAAAGAGGCAAGAAAGGTGCAGAAAGAGGCAAGAGAAGTGCAGAACAAGGAAGAAATATGCAGAAAGAGGCAATAGCAAGAGAAATGCAGAAAAGGGAAGAAAGGCGCAGAAAGAAGCAAGAGTGGCGCAGAAAGAAGCAAGAGAGGTGCAGAAAGAAAAAAGTGAGGTGCAGGAAGAGGCAAGAGAGGTGCAGAAAGAGGCTAGAGAAGTACATGAAGAGGCAGAGAGGTGCAGAAAGAGGCAAGAGAGGTGCAGAAAGAGTCAAGAGAGGTACAGACAGAAGAGAGTGAACTGCAGAGAGGAGCAAGAGAAGTGCAGAAAGAGGCAAGAGAGGTGCAGAAAGAGGCAAGAGAGGTGCAGAAATAGGTATGAGAGTTGCAGAAAGGGGCAAGAGAGGTGCAGAAACAAGAGAGTGAGCTGTAGAAAGAGGGAAGAGAGGTGCAGAGAGAGGCATGAGAGGTGCAGAAAAAAGAGAGTGAGCTGCAGAAAGAGGCAAGAGAGATGCAGAAAGAGGCAAGAGAGGTGCAGAAAGAGGCAAGGGAGGTACAGAAAGAGGCAAGAGAGGTCCAAAAAGAGGCAAGAGAGGTGCAGAAAGATGAAAGGTGTAGAAAGAGGGAAGAGAGGTGCAGAAAGAGGCAAGAGAGGTGCAGAAAGAGGCACTAGAGGTATAGAAAGAGGCAAGAATGTGTCAGAAATAGGCAAGAGAGGTACAGAAAGAGGCAAGAGTGGTACAAAAAAGGCAAGAGAGATAAAGAAAAAAGAGAGTGAGCTGCAGAAAGAGGGAAGAGAGGTGCAGAAAGAGTCAATAGAGGTGCAGAAAGAAGAGAGTGAGCTTCAGAAAGAGGCAAGAGAGAGGCAGAAAGATGCAAGAGAGGTACAGAAAGAGGCAAGAGAGGTGTAGACAGAGGTAAGAGGTATAGAAAGAGGCAAGAGAGGTACAGAAAGAGTAAGAAAGGCACAGAAAAATGCAAGTGAGGTGCAGAAAGAGGCAAGAGAGGTGCAGAAAGAAGCAAGAGAGGTTCAGAAAGAAGAAGAAAGGTGCAGAAAGAGGCAAGAGAGGTGCAGAAAGAAGCAGGAGAACTGAAGAAAGAGGCATAGAGGTGCAGAAAGAGGCAAGAGAGGTGCAGAAAGAGGCAAGAGAGGTTCAAAAAGAGGCAAGAGATGTGCAGTGTTGGACAGGCCTCACAGACGGCTTGCTCCCTCCCCGCTCGACAGGGCCCGAACTCCGGCCCACCTGGCATATCCCCACGACAAGCACCTGTACTCCGTCTCCCGACGGACCCTCTGCCCTCGGACCCCTACTCATCACGGGGTCCAGCCCCACCGGCTTCCCCGGCCGGGTCAAGCCGCCATCTGGGGCCCTGCACCACGCGGCCGCATGGCCTCCCCTCGACCCTAACCCCGGGCCTGGCCGGCCCCGACATCCCGGCACCACCATCCACCCAGGAGGAGAGCGGACCACTTGGCAAGTCAATGGGAGAACGAACTGTCAAGGGCTCTCCCCCGCCAGGTGCCGATCGCCCCCAGCTCCCCCAGGCACTGGCTCCACCCCCTGCTGGGTGTCTGGACACCTTCATCCCGGACCCTCCGACCTCCAAGTGCGAGGGTCCGGACATCAAAGGGCACCAGCCCTATAACTGAGGCAGCTCCGGAGCAGGAAGGCAGTTGTATCCTGGAGTCGAGAGACACCGAGTGAACTCAACCTTGACGGTCTACTGGCGCTGCCGTAGCCCGCTCTTGTGAACCATCGTCCTGCCTGCTGGCGCTGCCGCGGCCTTCTGCAACAGTCATCTTCCTGGGACCTGCTGGCGCTGCCGCGGCCCGTTGTAACGACCATCCTCACCGGGACCTGCTGGCGCTGCCGCGGACCATATATCTTCCGGGGACCGCTGGCGCTGCCGCGGCCCGTTGTATCGACCATCCACACCGGGACCTGCTGGCGCTGCCGCGGCCCGTACCACCTAACCCCCAAGCTCGAGGATTGTGAGCTCATCATCATCTCATCAGAACTACCTGATTGGTAAATAGACTGCCCCGCTACCCCCTTCCCTACCTTGCGAGACTCTAATCGAGGGGACCCCTGAGTCCAGACCTCCTTGTACCATTCAACCGTACCTTAAATAAGTGCTTATAAAGAACGCTGAACCTTATCCGTGTGTGATATCTGTCTGTGGGGGGGAAGTTACTTGTCTGTGCGATCGCTGGAGACGGCTCTCCCCGGAGACCTCTCCTCCTGACCCCGGCCGACCCTCCCGGTCCGTCTACCTTTTCTAACATTGGTGGCCAGCGGCGCGATCCGAATCAACGCGTAATCGTACAGAGAGTAGCTCACCCCACGACAAAACACGATGTCGACCAAAGATAGCAGCTCCACCGAGAAGTTCCAAATGGAGAAATTAGAAGAATACAACCACCGCGAACTGAGACAATTTTGCATAGAACTTGGCATTGCTACCACCGGCCTGAGTACCAAGGATGATCTAAAGCGCGCTCTTGAGTCATGGACAGAAACTGGGGTCGCAGGACCCTCCAACCAAAGCAGCGTCACACCAGACCAAAACAGCATCACACCAGAGGGGAATGCCACGGCTCCCGAGGAGCGGGGAACGGGCCTCTCGCAGGAGGAGATACGAGAAAGAGACAGAGTCAGATTACACGAATTAGAGATGGCACGACTCAAGATGGATGGGGAACTCAAGTTAGCTGAACAGAAACTCAACCTCGAGCATATGCGGCTTCGAGAGGAACGAGAAGAAAAGCAGAGACAGAGAGAGCTGGAAGAGAAAAAAATAACGCTCGAGCACGAGCGCCGACTGGCGGAAATAGAACTGCGCAAACAGAATAAGGAACTGGGGGTGCCTGAGCGACCACACACCCCGGGGCCAATTGAGAAAAAAGTTCACATCCCCAAGGATGTGGTCCGCGAGTATGTCCGAGAAGACGACATACAACAGTGGTTTAAAGCCTATGAGATCGCAATGACCTCCCACCGGATCGACCGGAGTGATTGGGGAGCCGGACTTTGGGGGAGATTTATCAACGAGGGTCGCGATGCCCTACTACAGCTCCCCGATCACCAAATGTTGTCCTACGACCACATGAAGGCTGCCCTCCTCGCCCGCTACGGCCTCACGCCCGAGATGTACCGCCAGAGGTTCCGAGACTGCACCCGGATCCCAGGTACAACTTGGGTAGAATACGTGAACTATTTCAGCCGGGCCTTCGAGGGTTGGATCAAGGGAAGTCAGGTCACCACCTACGAACAACTCTTCAACCTTATGGTATGGGAGCACCTGTCAAACAACTGTTTCGTCGAGCTCAGGCAGCACCTACTCGACAGTAAGCTGACTGACCCCCGGCAGCTCGCCGCCGAAGCTGACCGATGGGAAAGCACCCGAGTGGGCCGGAGAGGGCCACACGAGCAGAATCGAAGCAACCAAAGCCAGCACCGTCCTCGGGGTGGAGGAGGAGGCCAGGGGCGAGGGAGAGACGCCTTGCCGGCAACCCCCGTGGCCAGCACCCCGCCTCCGGCCGGCCGGAGCAACCCCCCGTTGCGTCCTGGGTTCCGGGCCAACGTCACGTGCCACCGATGCCAGCGAGTCGGCCACTACGCCAATGACCTGAGCTGCCCGCAGAACCAAACACCCAAGCCCCGCCAGGTAGCTGCCGCTGCCCTCGGGGAAGAGCAATCATCGGAGGGACCCGAAGAGTATGAGCCGGCCCAGCAAGGGTGGGAACCGGCCGCCATGGTCCTGGCATGCTTAGGGGGAAGAGACATGGTTCCGCGGGCTCCCCTACCCGCTAACACCAGAAAATACGGTCAGTGGGTGACCATTAATGGACAGAGAGCCGAGGCCTTGCGTGACACCGGCGCCAGCGTGACGGCCGTCCGCTGTCACCTGGTAAAGCCCGAGCAGATCCTGCCGAACATTCTCTGCCCCGTCCGCTCGGCGGATAACTCTGAGAGCATGTGTAAGATGGCCTGCGTCCCGTTTGAATGGGGAGGGGTCTCCGGCCTACTGAAGGTGACGGTCCGGGACGATGCCCCCGTGGACTGCCTCCTGGGGAATGACCTCGAGAGTTCCCCGTGGGCCACCGTCGAGAGAAGAGAGCACTTGGGGATGCTGGGCCTCCCGGACTGGGCCTGCGTAACCACCCGATCCATGGCCGCCCGTGCCGCCCCCCGACCAGAAGAAACCGAATGGCCAGCACCTCCGCCCCCGGTTGCCCCCGTAGAGGACAACGGCGAGTCCGACCTCCCGGACCCGACTACCGAAGAAGACGCGCAACACCAGGACCTTCCGGATCTGGCTCAGTGGCGGCAAGAAGGGGGGCCCACCCAAGAACAGTTCCGCCAGGAACAAAAGACCTGTCCCTCCCTCGAGGGACTCCGCCAACAAGCCAGCACCCAAAGCGCCGGGGACACCACCGGAACCCACTGGGTCTACTGGGATAACGACCTGCTCTACAGCGAGCAAAGAATCGCCGAGCTGGGGGCCGGTCGAGTTCTGGTGGTACCGCTCCGCTTCCGAGACTTTCTGCTCAACCTGGCCCACGATGTCCCCCTGGCTGGACACCTGGGCCAGGACAAAACGTACAGTCGCCTGGTGACCCACTTTTTCTGGCCGAAAATGAGGAATGACGTCCTGAACCACTGCCGATCTTGCCCCACATGCCAAGCCAGCGGGAAGAGTGGTCGGAAGCTGAAAGCCCCTCTGCAACCCTTCCCTGTGGTCACCACCCCGTTCGAGAGGGTGGGGATAGACATTGTGGGACCTCTGGACCCCCGCACGGCGCAAGGACACAGGTTCATCTTGGTACTAGTGGACCATGCCACCCGCTACCCCGAGGCGGTGCCCCTACGGACAGTGACCGCTCCGGTGGTTGGCCGGGCCCTGATGGGGATCTTCTCCCGGGTAGGCTTCCCCCGAGAAGTCGTCAGCGACCGAGGTACGAATTTCATATCCAAATACATGAAGTCCCTCTGGCAACAATGCGGGGTCACCTACAGATTCACGACCCCCTATCACCCCCAAGGGAACGGACTAGTGGAGCGTTTTAACCGCACTCTCAAAGGGATGATCGGGGGATTGGAAGAGCCTCTCCGTCGCCAGTGGGATGTACTGCTCCCGTGCCTCCTCTTCGCCTACCGGGAAGTTCCCCAGAAGTCCCTCGGTTTTAGCCCCTTTGAACTCCTCTACGGGCACCCTGTGCGAGGGCCCCTCAGCCTAGTCAAGGAAGGTTGGGAGATGGCCCCCCTCACGACCCCTCCAGACGTCTTCAAATACATCCTGGCCTTACGAAACCAGACCCGGCGCTTCCGGGAGATGGCCAAGGCGAACCTCGAGGCCAGCCAGGAGGACATGAAGAGGTGGTATGATCACAATGCCTCCTCCGTTGAATTCGAGCCTGGGCAGCAAGTATGGGTGATGTCCCCCACCGAACCATGTGCCCTGCAGGATAAGTGGACGGGGCCCTTCAAAGTGGTCGAGCGCAAAAGCCCCGTCACTTACCTCATCGACATGGGGTCCTCCCGGAACCCCCTTCGGGTCCTCCACACCAACCGGCTCAAACCACACTTTGTGCGATCCGAACTAAGCCTCTTGATGGCTACAGACAGTGGCACGGAAGAAGACTCCGAGCCCCTCCCGGATCTCCTGAAGACTCAGGAGAAGGACGGCTCCGTGGACGGGGTCCGGCTCTCTGACGCCCTCACTTCGGAGCAACGCCAGGACTGCCGGGACCTCCTGCTGCAGTTCGCTGCCCTGTTCTCCCTCACCCCCGGGGTCACCCCCTGGTGCCTGCACGACGTAGACACCGGGGACAGTCCCCCTGTCCGGCACCGGGCCTACCGCGTACCAGATCGGGTACGGGCCTGCATACAGGAGGAAGTGGCCAAGATGCTCACGATCGGGGTCATCGAGCCCTCGGACAGTCCCTGGGCCAGTCCGGTCGTATTAGTTCCCAAGGCCGCTGCCCCCGGCTCCGCCCCTGAACTGAGATTCTGCGTCGACTACCGGGGCTTGAACGCTGTCACCCGGACCGACGCTCATCCCATCCCCCGAGCAGACGAGCTGATCGACCGGCTGGGTGCCGCCCGCTACCTTAGTATCTTCGACCTAACGGCGGGCTACTGGCAGATCGGCCTCACACCCAGGGCTCAGGAACGGTCAGCCTTCTCTACCCCCGATGGCCACTATCAATTTAAGGTCATGCCCTTTGGCATGAAGAATGCCCCCGCCACGTTCCAACGCCTTGTGAACCAGGTCTTGGCGGGACTTGAAAAATTCAGCGCTGCCTACCTGGACGATATCGCTGTATACAGCCGCCACTGGTCCGACCACCTCCGTCACCTCCAGGAGGTCCTACACGCCCTCCAGCGGGCCGGCCTCACCATTAAGGCCGGCAAGTGCCAGATTGGCCAAGGGTCTGTGACCTACCTTGGGCACCAAGTGGGGAGCGGGCTGGTGGCCCCACTACAACTTAAGATTGCTGCCATCCAGTCCTGGCAGCCCCCCGTCACCCAGACCGAAGTCCGAGCCTTCCTGGGGCTCACCGGCTACTACCGGCGGTTCGTGAAGGACTACGGCAGCATCGTGGGGCCCCTCACGGGTCTCACATCCAAGAACCAACCGAGGCGGGTCAACTGGACTCCTGATTGTCAAGCGGCCTTCGAGGAGCTGAAGGCCGCCCTGTGCACCGCCCCGGTGCTCCAGGCCCCCGATTACAGTCGGGAATTTGTGGTGCAGACCGACGCCTCCGACCACGGCATCGGAGCCGTCCTCTCTCAGTTGAACCCCGAAGGTCATGACCAGCCGGTGGCCTTCATCAGTCGACATCTCCTGGCCCGAGAACAGCGTTGGAGCACCATCGAGAGGGAGGCATTTGCAGTAGTGTGGGCCCTCAAAAAGCTCCGACCCTATCTCTTCGGTACCCACTTCCGGGTACAAACCGACCATCGACCCCTGCAATGGCTGATGCAGATGCGGGGGGAAAACCCAAAACTCTTGCGCTGGTCCATTTCCCTGCAGGGAATGGACTTCACCGTGGAGCACCGACCAGGCCAAGACCACGCCAACGCGGATGGCCTGTCCCGCTTTTTCCGCCTCGACGAAGAGAGTCCCCAAGGAGATGGGTGACTCTCCCCGCCTTCAGCTGGGGGGGACGCATGTTGGACAGGCCTCACAGACGGCTTGCTCCCTCCCCGCTCGACAGGGCCCGAACTCCGGCCCACCTGGCATATCCCCACGACAAGCACCTGTACTCCGTCTCCCGACGGACCCTCTGCCCTCGGACCCCTACTCATCACGGGGTCCAGCCCCACCGGCTTCCCCGGCCGGGTCAAGCCGCCATCTGGGGCCCTGCACCACGCGGCCGCATGGCCTCCCCTCGACCCTAACCCCGGGCCTGGCCGGCCCCGACATCCCGGCACCACCATCCACCCAGGAGGAGAGCGGACCACTTGGCAAGTCAATGGGAGAACGAACTGTCAAGGGCTCTCCCCCGCCAGGTGCCGATCGCCCCCAGCTCCCCCAGGCACTGGCTCCACCCCCTGCTGGGTGTCTGGACACCTTCATCCCGGACCCTCCGACCTCCAAGTGCGAGGGTCCGGACATCAAAGGGCACCAGCCCTATAACTGAGGCAGCTCCGGAGCAGGAAGGCAGTTGTATCCTGGAGTCGAGAGACACCGAGTGAACTCAACCTTGACGGTCTACTGGCGCTGCCGTAGCCCGCTCTTGTGAACCATCGTCCTGCCTGCTGGCGCTGCCGCGGCCTTCTGCAACAGTCATCTTCCTGGGACCTGCTGGCGCTGCCGCGGCCCGTTGTAACGACCATCCTCACCGGGACCTGCTGGCGCTGCCGCGGACCATATATCTTCCGGGGACCTGCTGGCGCTGCCGCGGCCCGTTGTATCGACCATCCACACCGGGACCTGCTGGCGCTGCCGCGGCCCGTACCACCTAACCCCCAAGCTCGAGGATTGTGAGCTCATCATCATCTCATCAGAACTACCTGATTGGTAAATAGACTGCCCCGCTACCCCCTTCCCTACCTTGCGAGACTCTAATCGAGGGGACCCCTGAGTCCAGACCTCCTTGTACCATTCAACCGTACCTTAAATAAGTGCTTATAAAGAACGCTGAACCTTATCCGTGTGTGATATCTGTCTGTGGGGGGGAAGTTACTTGTCTGTGCGATCGCTGGAGACGGCTCTCCCCGGAGACCTCTCCTCCTGACCCCGGCCGACCCTCCCGGTCCGTCTACCTTTTCTAACATGCAGAAAGAAGAAAGGTGTAGAAAGAGGGAAGAGAGGTGCAGACAGAGGCAAGAGAGGTGCAGAAAGAGGCAGAAGAGGTATAGAAAGAGGAAAGAATGTGTCAGAAATAGGCAAGAGGGGTACAGAAAGAGGCAAGAGTGGTACAAAAAAAGGCAAGAGAGATAAAGAAAAAAGAGAGTGAGCTGCAGAAAGAGGGAAGAGAGGTGCAGAAAGAGTCAATAGATGTGCAGAAAGAAGAGAGTGAGCTTCAGAAAGAGGCAAGAAAGAGGCAGAAAGATGCAAGAGAGGTACAGAAAGAGGCAAGAGAGGTGTAGAAATAGGTAAGAGGTATACAAAGAGGCAAGAGAGGTACAGAAAGAGTAAGAAAGGCACAGAAAAATGCAAGTGAGGTGCAGAAAGAGGCAAGAGAGGTGCAGCAAGAGGCAAGAGAGGTTCAGAAAGAAGAAGAAAGGTGGAGAAAGAGGCAAGAGAGGTACAGAAAGAGGCAAGAGTGGCACAGAAAGAAGAGAGTGAGCTACAGAAAGAGGCAAGAGAGATGCAGAAAGAGGCAAGAGGCAAGAGAAGTACAGAAAGAGGCAAAAGAGGTACAGAAAGAAGAGAGTGAACTGCAGAAAGAAGCAAGAGAAGTGCAGAAAGAGGCAAGAAAGGTGACGTCATCAGCAGTGCATTGCGCGGGCGCGAGTTATAGTTAGCTCAACTAACTATAACGGGTGAATTTCTCTGGTTTTGTAGTAGTGAAATGTCCAACTAACTATAACGTCCCTGAAACCTATGGTTTTTTCAGTGAATTTCTATGGTTTTTTAAAGGCTAATTTCTAACTATAATGTCCCTGAAACCTATGGTTTTTTCAGTGAATTTCTAAGGTTTTTTAAATACTAATTTCTAACTACACCTAGATAGGTAAAACATGTGCAGAAAGAGAAAGAAAGGTGAAAAAGAGGAAGAAAGGTGCAGAAAGATGCAGGAGAAGTGATGAAAGAGGCAAGAGAGGGGAAGATAGAAGCATGAGAAGTACAGAAAGAAGCAAGAGAGGCACAGAAAGAAGCAAGAGAGTTGCAAAAAGAAGAGAGTGAGGTGCAGCAAGAGGAAGAAATGTGCAGAAAGAGGCAAATGAGGTGCAGAAAGAGGCAAGAGAGGTGCAGAAAGAAGCAAGAGAGGTGCAGAATGAGGCAAGAGAAGAGCAGAAAGAGGCAAGAGTGTATAAATCCAAGAGAGGTGCAGATAGAGGCAAGAGAGGTGAAGAAAGAGGAAAGAGAGGTATAAAAAGAGGCAAGAGAGGTACAGAAAGAAGCAAGAGAGGTATACAAAGAGACAAGACTGGTGCAGAAAGAGAAAAGAGAGGTGTAGAAAGAGGCAAGATAGGTGCAGAAAGAAGAGAGTGAGCTGCAGAAAGAGGTAAGAGAGGTGCAGAAAGACAAAGAAAGGCGCAGAAAGAAGCAAGTGAGCTACAGAAAGAGGCAAGAGAAGAGCAAAAAGAGGCAAGAGAGGTGCAGAAAGAGGAAGAAATGTTCAGAAAGAGGGAAGAGAGGTACAGAGAGAGGCAGGAGAGGTGCAGAAAGAAGGGAGTGAGCTGCAGAAAGAAACAAGAGAAGTTTTGAAAGAGGCAAGAGAGGTACACAAAGAGGCAAGAGAGGTACAGAAAGAAGAGAGTGAGCTGCAGAAAGAACCAAGAAAAGTGCAAAAAGAGGCATGAACGGTGCAGAAAGAGGCAAGAGAGGGGCAAAAAGAGGCAAGAGAGGTGCAGGAAGAAGAGAGTGAGTTGCAAGAAGAGGGATGAGAGATGCAGAAAGAGGCAAGAGAGGTGCAGAGAAAAGAGAGTGAGCTACAGAAAGAGGCAAGAGAGGTGCAGAAAGAAGCAGGAGAACTGAAGAAAGAGGCAGAGGGGTGCAGAAAGAGGCAAGAGAGGTGCAGAAAGAGGCAAGAGAGGTGCAGAAAGGTGAGATGTGCAGATAGAGGTAAGGGATGTGCAGAAAGAGGCAAGAGAGGTTCAAAAAGAGGCAATAGAGGTGCAGAAAGAAGAGAGTGAGCTGCAGAAATAAGCAAGACAAGTGCAGACAGAGGTAGGAGAAGTGCATAAAGAGGCAAGAGAGGTGCAGGAAGAGGCAAGCGAGGTGCAAAAGGAGGCAAAAGAGGTGCAGAAAGATGAAAGAGATATGTAGAAAGAGGCTAGAATGGTGTAGAAAGTGGCAAGAGAGGTTATAGATAGAAGAGAATGAGCTGCAGAATGAGTTAAGAGAGGTGCAGAAAGAGGTAAGAGAGGTGCAGAAAGAACAGAGTGAGCTGCAAAAAGAGAAAAGAGAGGTGCAGAAAGAGGGAGAAATGTGCAGAAAGAAGCAAGGGAAGCGCAGAAAGAAGCAAGAGTGGCGCAGAAAGAAGCAAGAGAGGTGCAAAAAGAAAAGAGTGAGGTGCAGGAAGAGGTAAGAGAGGTACAGAAAGAGGCAAGAGGGGTACAGAAAGAAGAAAGGTGCAGAAAGAGACAAAAGAGGTGCAGAAAGAGGCAAGAAAGGTGCAGAAAGAGGCAAGGGAGGTGCAGAAAGAGGCAAGAGAGGTTCAAAAACAGGCAAGAGAGGTGCAGAAAGAAGAAAGGTGTAGAAAGAGGGAAGAGAGGTGCAGACAGAGGCAAGAGAGGTGCATAAAGAGGCACAAGAGGTATAGAAAGAGGAAAGAATGTGTCAGAAATAGGCAAGAGAGGTACAGAAAGAGGCAAGAGTGGTACAAAAAAGGCAAAAGAGATAAAGAAAAAAGAGAGTGAGCTGCAGAAAGAGGGAAGAGAGGTGCAGAAAGAGTCAATAGAGGTGCAGAAAGAAGAGAGTGAGCTTCAGAAAGAGGCAAGAGAGAGGCAGAAAGATGCAAGACAGGTACAGAAAGAGGCAAGAGAGGTGTAGACAGAGGTAAGAGGTATAGAAAGAGGCAAGAGAGGTACAGAAAGAGTATGAAAGGCACAGAAAAATGCAAGTGAGGTGCAGAAAGAGGCAAGAGAGGTGCAGAAAGAAGCAAGAGAGGTTCAGAAAGAAGAAGAAAGGTGCAGAAAGAGGCAAGAGAGGTACAGAAAGAGGCAAGAGTGGCACAGAAAGAAGAGAGTGAGCTACAGAAAGAGGCAAAAGAGAAGTACAGAAAGAGGCAAAAGAGGTACAGAAAGAAGAGAGTGAACTGCAGAAAAAGGAAGAAATGTGCAGAAAGAGACAATAGCAAGAGAAATGCCGAAAATTGTAGAAAGGCGCAGAAAGAAGCAAGAGTGGCGCAGAAAGAAACAAGAGAGGTGCAGAAAGAAAAAAGTGAGGTGCAGGAAGAGGTAAGAGAGGTGCAGAAAGAGGCTAGAGAAGTACATGAAGAGGCAGAGAGGTACAGAAAGAGGCAAGAGAGGTGCAGAAAGAGGCAAGAGAGGCACAGACAGAAGAGAGTGAACTGCAGAGGGGAGCAAGAGAAGTGCAGAAAGAGGCAAGAGAGGTGCAGAAAGAGGCAAGAGAGGTGCAGAAATAGGTGTGAGAGTTGCAGAAAGGGGCAAGAGAGGGGTAGAAACAAGAGAGTGAGCTGTAGAAAGAGGGAAGAGAGGTGCAGAGAGAAGCAAGAGAGGTGCAGAAAGTTGCAATAGAGGTGCAGAAAGAAGAGAGTGAGCTGCAGAAAGAAGTAAGAAACGTGCAGAAAGAGGCAAGAGAGGTGCAAAAAGAGGCAAGAGAAGTACAGAAAGAGGCAAAAGAAGTAAAGAAATAGGCAAGCAATGTGCATAAAGAGGCAAGAGATGTCCTGATAGAAGAGAGTGAGCTGCAGAAAGAGGCAAGAGAGGTTCAGAAAGATGCAAGAGATATGCAGAAAGAGGCAAGTGAGGTGCAGAAAGAGGTAAGAGGTTAGAAAGAGGCGAGAGGTGCAGAAAGAAGAGAGCTGCAGAAAGGGGCAAGAGAGGTTTAGAAAGAGGCAAGAGATGTGCAGAAAGAGGCAAGAGAGGTGCAGGAAGAGGTAAGAGGTGTAGAAAGAGGCAAGAGAGGAGCAGAAAGAGGAAGAAAGGCACAGAAAGAAGCAAGTGAGGTACAGAAAGAGGCAAGAGAAGAGCAGAAAGATAAGAGTGAGCTGCAGAAAGAGGGAAGAGAGGTGCAGAAAGAGGCAAGAGAAGTGCAGGAAGAGGCAAGAGAAGTAAAGAAATAGGCAAGCGAAATGCATAAAGAGGCAAGAGAAGTGCAGAAAGAGGCAAGAGAAGTAAAGAAATAGGCAAGCGATGTGCATGAAGAGGCAAGAGATGTCCTGATAGAAGAGAGTGAGCTGCAGAAAGAGGCAAGAGAGGTTCAGAAAGAGGCAAGAGAGGTGCAGAAAGAGAAAGAAAGGTGCAGAAAGAGGGAAGAGAGGTACAGAAAGAGGAAGAAATGTGCAGAAAGAAGAGAGTGAGCTGCAGAAAGAGGCAAGAGAGGTTCAGAAAGAGGCAAGAGACGTGCAGACAGAGGCAAGTGAGGTACAAAAAGAGGTAAGAGGTTAGAAAGAGTCAAGAGAGGTACAGAAACAGGAAGAAAGGCGCAGAAAGAAGCAAGAGAGGTGCAGAAAGATGAGAGTGAGCTGCAGAAAGAGGGAAAAGAGATGCAGAAAGAGACAAGCGAAGGGCATAAAGAGGCAAGAGAGGTGCAGAAAGAAGAGAGTGAGCTGCAGAAAGAAGCAAGAAAAGTGCAGAAAGAGGCAAGAGAGGTGCAGAAAGAGGCAAGAGAAGTACAGAAAGAGCCGAGAGGTACAGAAAGAGGCAAGAGAGGTGCAGAAAGAAGCAAGAGAGGTATATATATATATATATATTCAATCTCCTCTCACTTTTACAAGGAAGGAATCAGCACTCAGGTTGTAGTTTGGAAGTATTTAATCTACAAAGGGTGCGATCCACGCGTTCCGGCTAGTCTGAACCTTGATCACGATACAAGACGTTATTGTAGCTTCCTTATTTAAATGTAGAAATGGCACCAGTTGCCAACATTAACATAGGACTATATATTACATTAATTTTATTACAGCTAAAATTGGCCTGGTCACGATGCGAAAATGTAGGAATTCATACAATAAAGAAGAGAAAACAAGTGTTAATATGCACACTATGTAATGTCAGCATATCATGCCCCGTGACCGCCGAACCTGAATATTCGTCAACATGACTTGTTCATAATAAACATACTTACGATTGCAAACATCAACATAAACAATGGACTACACATTACTTTAACCCCTTCAGTGCCCGCCCCTTTCCCCGCCCAGTGCCGGCCGTTGCATTAGCGGGCGGGGTCTATGACGAGCTGGACTCGTCATGGGCACAGCGCCACCGCGGCCCATGACGAGTCCAGCTCGTCATGGGCACTGAAGGGGTTAAAGTGAAAGGCTATCGGCCATATTGATCTGTGCACTTTACATATTATAGAGGTTCTTACATGAAAGAAAAGAAATAAAAAGGGGTGTTAATATACACGCACTATCCCTAAATAAAGTTCAAGTGATTATAGTTCCATTCCATTCACAACTCATTTGAGATGTCATGAGTGATGTCTTGAGTGATGTCATTGACCATGTCACTGACCATGTCATGAATGATGTGATGTCTGAGGTCGTAAGCAGTGCATTGCGGGGGCATAAGTTATAGTTAGCTCACGTAACTATAACTGCTGAATTTCAGTAGTTTTCTACAAGTGAAATCTGAGTTTAACTATAACGTCCCTGTAATCTTTGTTTTTTTAAGCAACTTCTTTAGTTTTTTAAAATGTTAAATAAGATGCCTATCACAATGGATGGTGGGGGGTTAGAAACAGGGCCTGGAAGTGTGCTGCCCCCACCCAAGCTAGCTGCTCCTGCCTCCCCTCCTACTTGCTATACATTATCCAAGTCCATGCCCCTGCTCCCTCATCACAGCCCTGTGTGGTCGTTATTCTGCCACTGGCCTTCCCGCCTTTTCTGAACAGTTAGCTTGCTGCACCATCCACTTTCTACTATCCTCTGTTGTCTGAATCCATACTCTAGCCTCCTCCCTCCTGTCATGCATGGTCTGAGGTGCTACCACCACCCTCAAATTAGCATGGTGTCTCAGTCCACTCCACCTGCCCATCATTGCTCTCCTGCTTAGCCTCTGTGCTTAGCTTGCTGCCCCTACACTCCTTCCCCCTGCCCGCCGATGTCTGTGTGCATGCACCTGATCCATCCTTTTTGCCCACCATGTTCCATGGTGCTGCCCCTCCTATGTACTCTGAGTTTTCTATTGAGCTGCCACTCCCCTCCCACCTGCCTAGCATTGTCAGATGACTGTAACCTCTCCCTACCACCTCCACACTGCCTGTCCACGTTCCATGCCCCTATCCTCTTTTTTACTGCCACATCCTTCTGCCCTGCCTGGTCTGTTGTGCTGCAATTGCTCCTCCTGCCTGTCCTGTGTGGTCTGTTGTGAGGCTCCTTCCCCTGAACTCTCTCCTCTGTGCCCAGCTCCTAGCCCTCCAGTCTAACCTCCATGATCCTTTGTACATGCCCCGCACCCGCCTTCTTGTCTATCATGGCCAAATTGTGCTGCCACTAACCCTCTTGCTTGCCATGCATGGTCTTCTGTGCTGCCACGGCTCCTCCCACCTTCCCTGTGTGGTCAGTTAGCAGGCCCTGGCCCCCTCCCACCTTCAATCCATGGACTGTGTGTATGCCATTATAGTCTCACTGTTGCCCTCCATGGTGCGTTTTGCTTCTAGTGCCAATCCTGCCTGACCGCCATGCTCAGCTTGCTGCTCCTGCCCTGCCCCCTTGCCCCCTGTCCTCCTTTTTCATGTGCAGACCCCTATTCCCTCCCTCCTGGCTTGTCTGTTCCATTGTCATGCCCCTGATCCCTCCTTCCTGCCCTTTATTGTCCATTATTCTGCCTGCAGCTTTCTCACCTGTCTGTCCAGTATGGTCAGCTTGCTGCCATTGCCTCTTTCCCCTATGTTCTATGTTGTCCATGTGCATGGTCCTGTCCCCTCCCTATTGCTTTCAATGGTTTGTTGTGCTGCCCCGCTGTCCTGCATGCCCTGTGTGGTGTATTGTGCTGCTGCAAACCCTGATGCCGGCCCTGCAAGGTCTGTTAGGTGCACCTGTTCATGTCCCTCCTGTCCTCTGTTATCCAATTCAATGTCCCTACCCCAATTCCTCCAGCCTTCCATGATCCAATGTACCATACTTGCTAACATTTTGAACTTGGTAAGAGGGAGATTTTGGAAAAAAACGGGGCAATTGATTTTTCCCATTGACTTGCTTAGAAAAAAGAGGAGATTTCTAGACAAGAGACAGATAAAATAAAGTCCTTTTGGGCTTAAAAACATTGGGTGTTTCCTGCCTGATTCGTCTCTGTTGGCATGTATGGTTGTACTACCACTGCCTCTCCCTTCCGCCCTCAATGGTCTATTATATTGCCACAGCCTCTCTTGCCTGTCCTGCATTTTTGGTTGGTTGTCTATGCCCCCCTTTCCACTGCCCTCCATGTTGTGCTGCCACTGCCCTTCCTTCCTACCCAGTGCAGTCAAATTGTTGCCTCTGCACCCTCCTACCTGCCTTGAATTTTCTGAGTCTGTGCCCCTGGCCTGTCCCTCCCAACAGTATCCTAATCAACAACTAGATTGCTAACATTCTATATTTATTACAAAATTGTGGCACGCCTGACGTCATCTTGATGTAATCAAAACTGTAATACCTAAAGCGTTTCCTTTAGAAATTATAGAAATGAGAGGGTCTTATTTGCATAGAAATTGTGGTTAGTGCTCTAAAAAACAAAAATGAGGACATATTTTCAGAGTTCTCAAATAGCGACAAAGCACTTTTAAGTTATTTGTTATCTTTAGTTTTTTTTATCCAGTTGACCACTTGATTACATGTTATGCTTAGGGGAGAGAATGTGGTGTTACTTCCAGAGCAGCAGACTTTGCAACTGGGGAACCAAGTTGGAGTTTCTGCTTCAGCTAGACATTCTGTGATTCTGGTCAACTCACTAAATCTCCCCATGCCTACAATCAAAATGAGTTTGTCCTTGTCTGATGTAACCAATGCTCATGTAAACTTGTAAAGCACTCCAATATCTGACCAGCCTGCACTATATAAAACTGCAAAACAACAAAGGATAAAAAGTGTTTTCCACACTTTTGTCATTGGGCTATAAGGGCTACGTCTGGGTGATATTTGTGCTACATTTGGGCTCCTTTTTTTCTGATGGCCATCTTGGGAGACTTCAATTAAATTCATTAAAATGTATTCGGCCTTTTTTTAAAAACATAGATCACAAAAGTGTACATAAAACAGTAAATCCTCTTTCTTAACATATTACAGTGAGAATTAATTAAAACCAGTAGGTAAAAGCGGGTGTTACAAAGCCCGGTTCAGAGCAACTTCAGGTTAACAGAATAGTAAAGTTCAATGTTTCACATGATCGATCTCATGTACATCGTGCAAAATATGCAATAAGTCTGCACTATATAAAACTGCAAAAAAAAAGAAAGTGTTTTGCACACTTCTATCATTGGGCTAAGTGTGGGCTACATCTGGGTGATATTTGTGCTACATTTGGGCTCTTTTTTCTCTGGTGGCCATCTTGGGAGACTTATTTGTTATGAAGTTTCCTAATTTCCACATTTACTGCAGTCCCCTCAGTAGGAAATGCTTTCAGTTTTTTACTTTGATTCTATCAAGAAGACATTCAGATGTGTCACATATTTGCCATAAATTCAGAATGTTAGCACTCTAGTTGCTCATTAGATCACTGTAGTAAAGCTACTGCTCACCAGGGAGTTAACTGGAAGTCTACTGCTGGTATTTAAAGTGATTGTTTCAGTCTGCATGTCAGAATTTTCTAATGAAATAGAAAAGGATTTAAGATCTCACTTAAAACATTTCCTAATTTTTCTTTCTACAGCACTAACCATAATTTCTTTGACAAAATGAACCCCCTCATTTTGTTCCTTTTTAAATTAAATGTTTTAAGTGGTACCAGTTTATTCCAATCAAGATGGCTTCAATTGTGCCATACTTTTGTCATAAGTAAGGCTGTTAGCGCTCTATTTGTTCTTTAGAACACTCTGGGAAACTGCAGTAGAACATAAAGGAATGAACTGACAGTCTCTGCCCTTGTTGGATGTACATGTTTCATTGAGAATGCCTGACTTCATTCTCACATGACTGAGAAAGATAATGTGAATTTACAGAAAATATGCTCTCATTTTAGCTTCTGGAGCACCTTCCAAAGCTCTATGGGACAAGCATGAGAAAATAGTTTTCTCTCAAACATGATTCGTGATATCCCAGCAGAAGGTTTTTCACAGGGTAAAATCACCTTAGAACACACCACAATTCCTAAAATTAGTATGGTACCATCAACAAATGAATTCTAATGTAACTAAAGTCTGTTATCACCCATTATAGTTCTCCTTTTGGTGACCCACAAAATCTTCTATTCACTACAATGCATTTCAATGGGGTGCTATCATGTATATTGGTCCCAGGATGGCTGCCAGAAATTCCAGGATGAAGTGCTGACAGCCAATCAGATCTCACGATGAGATGTGTGGTTAGGCTCCGCCCAGATATCAATATTGTTTTATTTTTAAATGTCTTAGAAACTACTGGATGGATTTACACCATTTAACAAAAAGGACTCTTTCTGAACCAAGACCTACCTTGTTTCCAAATTTGGTGTAATTTCGTTCAGCAGCTCGGGCTGTAGCTTTGTCTAAAGTTTCATATGTATTCCTGTCTACACTCTGGTAACTTGACAAAGGCCTTTTACGGCTGAAACGCGTTGTTTTTTTGAGCGATTAAACACTCGTAACATCAGGACATCACAATCCTTTGGGTTTGAACAGTTTTTTTAAATTTGTGGTTGACCACTACCATGGCAGGCACCGGCACACACAGACAGACCAGTTAGCGCTTAGCGGACACCTTTGTTGGAATACATATTTAGACATATTTAATATATATATATATAAGCATTTAAGCTATAGCATGAGCAATGAAAGGGAGATAAGAGATGCTACACCTGTCTTGGACAGGTTGAAATGCCAGGTATTTTAAAAATAACTATGCTGCAATAGTGACATAGTGCACCAGAGATATTGTACTTACTTTGCTTTTCAAGAAGGATATGACAGCACAGGGCAGTATTGAAGGCTATTGGGGTCTAACATTACCACTAAACTGCCGGTGCATGTCTAAAAGCTATACCTATGCTTCTTGGAACTTGCAGTGTCATGAGGGAAAGTCACATGACTATTTGGAAAGATGTCACCCACCTGTGATCAAGGCGCAAGCTGAAACGCGTAGGGTTTCGTGTGCAGGAAAAACGCAATAAATACCTGTGCATTTGTAAACCGGGCTTGGCATTTCTTTGTATGTTTATAGGTCCTTGTGGAGTTCTTTGCACATATGAATAACAACATCCATAATATGACATTCACCATGATATCAGATTTGGAGAGAATTGTGCTCCTAGACCTGGAATTGTTCCATTGTGATGGAAAAATTCAAAGTAGGATGCATAGAAAGACTACAGCGTGCAACTCCTTACTGCATGCTAAAAGTGCACACCCTAGGAGCCAGATTGATGCCATTCCGTATGGAGAAATGCTGAGGGCTCGCAGAAACTGCAGTAGAGATGAAGATTTTCTTAACAACTTAAGAGATATCGAAACAAGGCTCCATGCAAGGGGATATTCAGGAGAAATAATTCGTAAAGCTAGAACTAGAACCATGAGATTACACAGTCCTGATACTCTTAAAAATACCCTAAAAACAAGGAAAAATAAGAATGCAGATGTCCGATTGGTGACCAATTACCATCCTTGGTCCCAGAAACTATTTACAATCCTTAGACAGAATTGGCCTTTACTTACGGTGGACAAATATATTTCCAAATCACCTTGTATTACATATAGGAAAGGCAAAACTATTCAGAGTATTATTAATCCCAGCTATCCAGCTCTACCAAAAACTAGAACTGCCTGGCTGAGACAACGCAACATTGGATTCCATACATGTGGCAGTTGCAGTATGTGTAGATATGCTAAGAAAGGAGTGAGGGAATTTGAATATAACGGCTCACGTAATTTTAAAATTTATGAACACATGGACTTCCTGACCAAATATGTGGTCTATGTAATCCAGTGCAAGTGCATGAAGATCTATGTGGGTAGCACTATCCGCCCATTAAAGGAATGAATGGCGGAACACTTCCGTGCGTTGAAGAACCTAGATGAGAGATACCCAATAGGGAGCCATGCTAATAAATGTCCTAATCAGGGAACATCATCAGGATTTCAATTCCATGGCATAGAAACTGTTTATAACAACCCAAGGGGTGGAGACAGAGAACTCAAATTAATACAGTGTGAAGCAAGATGGATTTTAAAACTTCGAGCAGTCAAATGTGGAATCAATATAGATCATGAGCTTCACTACTTCTTATAAATGTGAATAGTTATTAATGTCAATTACACTGTATGCTTTTGTAAGATCTTTTTACTGCATATATGTTTGGACTGTTCCTGTGAAACTGTGCTGCTCTGTTCTTTCGGCTTGTTTCTCTTTCTCCCAGATATTTTTTTCTATTACTGTATACATTGGACTTTGAAAGATTGATATTGAAAAAGTATGCATCTTACATGTCCCTATATGGATCTACCTAGAAATGCAAAAACTGATTTGCATGATAGCCTTTTTATCTGTTAATACTCCTTAACAACTTATATGAACTATAGGCAATCACCCATATAGAATGTTGTATTTTGTTTAGTAGTAATTGTTGGAATTCATGTACAGTGCATTACGCAGTACATGTACTGGGCATTAAGTGAATGGTATGTAAGATTCCTAGTGGTATGTTTATATACCCTCCGTGCACTAACAGTAATATTGATGTGCTTTCACTCTATCACACGTAAGAGTATTTCTAACATTCACTAAACTACCCTCCTATCATTTGTACTCTTCTCTCTGTTATTTGCTCTCTTTTCGCCGCACCCCTTCTCTCTTAATTATGCAATATTTAAGTTGTGTGGCATTACTTGCCGCATATATTTACGATCAACTATGTGTAAACAAAAAAAGAAGGTTGAGTGCTGGCCTCTAACCCTTGGTATGGTTGATTTAGTCTTTTAATATTGAGCCTAACTATATGATGCAATATCTTGAAATCTTCGCCTGAATTCTTTAGTGTCCCCTTTTTTGATCATGTATTCAAGATTGAAACTTTACTGTTCTCCATATGAAGGACAAGCAGTTGATTAAGGCGTCAAAACCCCTAGTAGGACATAGGTAGATCTGAGAAATGTTACTAATTTTTAATTAGCTTTTTCTACGAGAATAACTTATCATGAACTCGTCTATTGTTATCTAAGATTATGAAATTAAGCGATGTGATTGTTTCACTTGATACTGACACCAATCCAAAATGGTGTCAGCCTATTAACCTTTTGGAATTAAACGGCTCATTTACGCGCGTCGGTATCTTTATACAATGTCTCCATAATTTTCACACGTTGCAACAGTGACATATTATTTTAGTCCCCGTAATGATAATGTTTGCGTTGGAATCCAGCTTAACTAATTTTAATGCCGATATTCTAAAATACTCATTCCCGTGCAACGGTATTTGTATACAATTTCCCCGTCATTTTCATACGTCGCAACAGTGACATATTATTTTAGTTCCCACAATGATAATGTTTATGTTGGAATACGGCTTAACTAACTCTAATGCCGATATTCCAAAATACTAAAACTCTATTCACGAATACCGCTCAAAGATTTCGGATATTCTACACACATACTGAACTGTTAGTCCGTTTTCGGTTATAATAGACTCAATGAGTGTTGTCTTTTGACTTCCGGTATATATACGGGGAAATATCGCGTGCTTGGTTTCTACAAACGCTGAAACCCAAGACGATGACGGGAGCACTCTCCTTTCCGGGTAAGATCTAATGCTCAGAGACATGCTGTAATTTTTCTTAAATCCCTTACCTGACTTTATCCGCCCTTAAACTTATGAGCGGATATTATGTATCATAGGTAAATGGTCCTTATGGGAGCTTTGTCTCCCCTTTTCGCTTGCCCCTTTTCTTATGTTTGACTTAAGGATATTATTGTTACATGGGTAGATGGATTCACCCTTATGGTGATGTATTGTGATTTCTTTTGTTCTACTGACACTCGTGACTATATACTAGACTTCTCTAAATATATTGGGAATCTAAACACTTTCTTTTGAATATACGGGGACTGACTAGATAGGAATAATATGTGTTATGTTTGTTCTTGCCTTTTAGATTTGCTTTTATCTATATTTCTCTGAAATTGAACTACGTACCTGATTGAGGTAAAAATCTTGGTTATTTTTATATATACTTTTTAACTATGCCCCTGATTATTTATAAATTAGAAATTTGGGAGTCTTATATACCTCTTTCTATCATTTGGGAGTATGTATTCACATACTCATGAATAACATTCTCCGAATTGGAGTTCGCGGGTTGGTAGGCTGTGGTTCTCTTCCTTATGTTGAGGAAATACAACAATACCTTGATCTCTGAATTGATAAACAGATACATATGTTTCTATTGTCCTCATCCAGATATATTTTATGACAATGGCCAGAATACTGGAGGATACGTATGACTCATATGCTTTTTAGGTAAGGCACTTGCTTTTTGCACATGGAATGATTTTCTCTGAAAGTATCTAGTCAAAACTAATTGATGACTAGACTATTAATTATCAAATTTAGCTTTATAGGTGTAGTATTGATTTAGAGATATTTAAAATGAAGTGGTGGATAACGTGTCCCCATTGTCTTTCTAGGGGTGTCCTTTACATTAGGGTAAATATATATATATGAAATGTGGTCTGATATTGTTTGACCTTATACAAGTACCATCGTTGTCTCCCTGTTCTTCTTCCTTTTTTCTATAGACCCATACTATATGGGACCACATACAGTGGATGTATGACGTTACAACGCATGCTGTTACAACGCATGCTGTTACAACGAAAGTTTTACAACGCGAGTGCATTGACAACGCAGGACATTACAACGCAAGTCTTTACATCAACTTGCACTAGATGGCGTGCTAACATTAAAAAAGTGTAATTTACTATTCCAACTCCAGTCCACGTAACAGTAGGGAAGGCGTTGGGATAGTAAACTACACTATTTTTAATGTTAGCACGCCATCTAGTGCAAGTCGATGTAAAGACTTGCGTTGTAATGTCCTGCGTTGTCAATGCACTCGCGTTGTAACAGTTTCGTTGTAATGGTAGTGCGTTGTAAAAGTTGCATTGTAAAGGTTGTTCCCCCATACAGTTCTTACCTGGTTTGTGGTGAAACTGCTGTCAAAGATATAGTTTTTCGACATTATTTGCTCGGCTTGCTTTGTTGAAAAGAAAAAATTATAACTGCTGCTTGCTCTTTTGGGATGAGCCACTTATTAACTTTGGGAACTTTATAGGTGGGTCATACATTGTGGCACCTATATAGACAATACAGATTTATCTCTGTGACCACTTTGGGTGTGTTGATCTTTAAGCACCTTCTTTTTCACCTCTTTCTGTATTACTTTATTAGTTATAGGTGTGAGATCTGTCACTGGGTGACTCTCTCTGTATCTACTGGTTCTGGGTTAGTATTTATCTATTTATCTATATAACATAATTTTATGGTTATAAATCATAGTAATACTTAACTTTTTGGCTGGACATCTTTTGAGTATTGTACACTTTTGTTGTAGCCCTGAGGAAGTCAGTGGGTGAATCTTCCCAAGACGAAACACGTGTTGGCTACATTTGGCGCTGTCATTTATACCAACTCAATTACTGTAAAATCAGCTGTATATCTCTGATAAAGATAAAAAAGAAGACAAGAAAATAAAAAGAAGAACATTTCACTTGAGAACACCTTAGATATGGACTTTTTATTGTATTGATTTGATAAGGCTTACCTGTGAATATCTATTGGTGTTTTGCTCGGGAACGATATTTTGTTCATTATATATACATACATACATACATATATATATATATATATATATATATATATATATATATATATATATATATATATATATATATATTCACTGAAAAAACCATAGGTTTCACACATGTTATAGTTAGCTGGACATTTCACTCGTAAAAAACCAATGAAATTCCCCCGTTATAGTTAGTGCCTCATGGGAACAATCCACTGGATTCACGCAAACCTGGCTGAAGACGGCTGAAATGCCAGATCTGTTGACTGGGTGTGAGTGTTTGATTGGTTCTGATGCTCTGTCCATCACCACCCCCTTTTGTACCACTTTCTTCGCCATAAGTTGGCAGGGTATGCTCAGACGTGAGTCCCTTGCTCACTTTGCCACTGGATTCAAGCAAGCCTGGCTGAAGACGGCTGAAATGCCAGAAACCGGTCCTAGGAAGCTTGTTTCCGGTCAAGGGAAGGCATGGCTTGGCAGTTCGGGCTGGACTGTTCCCATGAGGCACAGGGTCAGACTGATTTGCATACGGCCATGTCTGAACTGGGGTGGCAGAGTGGGCTAAAGAACGGTGATGGATCAAACCCAGATCTGTTGACTGGGTGTGAGTGTTTGATTGGTTCTGATGCTCTGTCCATCACCACCCCCTTTTGTACCGCTTTGTTCACCATAAGTTGGCAGGGTATGCTCAGACGTGAGTCCCTTGCTCACTTTGCCACTGGATTCAAGCAAGCCTGGCTAAAGACGGCTGAAATGCCAGAAACCGGTCCTAGGAAGCTTGTTTCCGGTCCAGGGAAGGCATGGCTTGGCAGTTTGGGCTGGACTGTTCCCATGAGGCACAGGGTCAGACTGATTTGCATATGGCCATGTCTAACTGGGGTGGCAGAGTGGGCTAAAGAACGGTGATGGATCAAACCCAGATCTGTTGACTGGGTGTGAGTGTTTGATTGGTTCTGATGCTCTGTCCATCACCACCCCCTTTTGTACCGCTTTGTTCGCCATAAGTTGGCAGGGTATGCTCAGACGTGAGTCCCTTGCTCACTTTGCCACTGGATTCAAGCAAGCCTGGCTGAAGACGGCTGAAATGCCAGGAACCGGTCCTAGGAAGCTTGTTTCCGGTCCAGGGAAGGCATGGCTTGGCAGTTCAGGCTGGACTGTTCCCATGAGGCACAGGGTCAGACTGATTTGCATATGGCCATGTCTGAACTGGGGTGGCAGAGTGGGCTAAAGAACGGTGATGGATCAAACCCAGATCTGTTGACTGGGTGGGAGTGTTTGATTGGTTCTGATGCTCCGTCCATCACCACCCCCTTTTGTACCACGATGCAGACCGGCAGGTGGTGTTGGGGTGGCTGCCGGATGCTAGAGACAAGAGGACATCACACAGAACTATTTCTAGGTGAGTAATGATGACACAATGCTGCAGATTGGTGCAACACTGTGTTTTTATTTCCTTGAGTGCAGGAGCATTTCTGTCACACAGCCTGATATGCACACAATGTGAGTCCAAATTGCTTGCACATGTTAAACACACAGTGCAAGTCCATGAGTGAAGATGCAGTTGGTTGCCTCACCCATTGCCATGTGCCACTCATGACACTTCATCTTCTGCGGTCACGGCCTGTTGCCCCTCTCTCAGGGTGCCCACTGCCCTCCCCTGAGTCATCGGCAGTTCTCTCCTAACACACACTCTGACGTCTGTCCTGGGGAATGGGTGGAGTGATGCTGCTCCTGCTGAATTGTTCTTCACTCTCCAGTGAGCTGAGGGGTCCTGTGCCACCCGTGTCTGCTGCCCGCAGCTGGTCCACGGCATATGTGACCTGCACCAGGCCCTTGGCTACATCCTGGCAGTAGTGTGCCATCTCATGCTGCATGCTGACACAGTGATGTGCCAGCAGTGATGTGGCAGTGAACAGGTGGTTCACGGCTGTGGTGTACATGGCCAGGCGGGGGTGGAGATGTTGTCTCTCCCTGTGCCTGGCTGCCTGGTCTCTCCGCATCTCTGAACACAGTTCTTCCAGTACACCAGTCATGCCCATGAAACCCTCCCTCATCTGGGTCATGTTGTTGTTGTGTGTGGCAAACTGGCGCTATATTGACTTTAATGCCTTTGCTTGCAGGCGCTGGGCTTTTAGCATGTTGCCTTCAAGCCATGCAAAAACTGTCTTCGCCTACAGCAGCTGTGCTGGAGGACGACCGTGCCCTGCGCCTGGAAGAAATTCCTGCACTAGGACAGACAGGGGACTGTGCTGTGTGCTGTGCTGCATGCTGGCCCTGGACTGGATGATCTTCTCCACTTGTGTCCAGTGGACCTGCCTACAGCGGTGGTAGTGGTGGTACTATGAGGCGTCGTCTGAGTGTCACAGGGATTGCTGGGCTGCCTTCCTCCTGGTCTTCTTGCCCTGACTGGCCTTCAGTGTGGGATGCATCCTCCACTTCTGCCATTGATTCCTCTGTTTCAGGTGGTGCTGTGAATGTAAATGCACACATTAATTTGGTGTCCTGTCTCGCATTGGTTATGCAATACATTTGTCAGATTTCGAGTTACATGGGTCCTATCTGTCTGTTTTTTTGGGTCTCACTGCTCCACTGTTTGGTGCATGTGACTAAATCTCCCATGATGCATTGCTGGGTGTGCTTGTTCACATGCACTGGAGTTACATTCATGTTTAGTGCATGGGTCTTTCCTGAGTGTGTGAGTGATGTGGTGATATATCAGGGGAGTAATAGCATGCTTCTTACCTTGTCTGGTGTTTTGGGGGTTCCAAGCTGTCCAGGTCAGCCATGCCACTGACAACCTCCGGCTGCAGGGTGTCCTCCACCAACTCCTCAAGAGGCGTAGAATCAGTTGCAGTGGACGTCCCACCACTGGTCTTCTTTGCTTCTGCCAGCCTTGTTGCCACCTTTTCTTTTGATCTTTGGCGCATATCGTACCACCTTTTGCGGGGGTTCTCTATGGTGCAGTGGGTCACCCCAATGGCATTCACCTTCTCCTGTATATCAGTCCAGATTTTCCTTTTGCTTGCCTCAGGCACACGTAGGGATTGCTTCCCAAACAGGAGCTCATGGCTGACTGCCATTTCCTGTATTAGCATCTCCAGCTCCCTTTCACTGAACTTTTGCTTCCATTTTCTAACATTCTCCTACTGCTGCTTCTCCTTCTCCTGTGTATCCATTTCTCCTTCTCTCATTTGCAGTGCACACGTGTCTCAGCTTTCCTCCCAGCCTCTCACTCAGTTTCTGGCAATCAGGTGCAGCATGGGCAGTCACACTTCCTGGTTGTGATGTCATCATGCTGCACCTAAATTGCCGATTCTCAGATTTGTGATTCCTTATTTGCGAATTCGCAAATAAGGAATCGCAGAATAGGTATTCGCATTAATATTCTGTGAATTATGGGGAATCGCAAAAAGTTTGCGATCTTTTATTTACATCAGGTTTTGAAAATCTCAAAATGCGATTCGCTAAAAATCGCATTTTGAGAATTGCAGATTCCGATTTTAATACATATGGCCCTAAATCATTGATGAAGTGAGCATGGCCTCAAACTTAATGCTTGCCTTTGTACACTTGAGAATGCAACAGATTTTAAAAACACATTATGATGTACTATTTGGAGGAAAACGTGTAATTGTATTTGGCGATCTACTACAACTTACTCCTGTATAGGGCAACCAGTTTTTAAAACACTTGTCCATGAAGATACTAGAAAATCTGTGGGAAGTATGGGAAATGTGAACATTTGGTCACATTTCGAATATAAAGAACTTATTAAGAATATGCGGCAAGTACGTGATGAACATTATAGAAATATTCTTCAAGATATAAGAATTGCTGTATTGACAAAACATGGTAAACAAGCTTTAGAAAGTTAGCTAATAAGGAACTTGTTTACAACTGGAAATACAGCGGTTGAAATAATGTACAATAACCCTGAAGAAAAGAAATCTATAGTTTGCCTAATACCTACACTGCAAGAGTGTTCTACATTTAATAAAGAACTTTTGAAACTGGAAGAACTACAAATGGGGAACATTGAAGCAATTGATAAAATTGAACATAAAGAAGTGACAATTCTCTCAGAGAAACTGCAGTCAAAATTGGATTCTTTGGAAAAGTCTGTTTCTAAGACTGCAGACTTAGAAAAGACTTTACACGTATGTATAAACAGCCTGGTATTACAGCGTAATTTGAATGTAGAAGAAGGTTTAGTGAATGGAGCAATGGGAAAAGTTGTTGATTTTGTAAATTTTCAGACCAGAGATGGAATAGAATTTTTGAAGATAAATTTTGATCAGATTAAAGAGGTAAGACAGATTGGGCATTGTGGTGTATGTTTTTTGCTTGTAAAAGACTTGTATGTTTGCAGAAAACAGTTTCATCTGTCTTTAGCATATGCAGTCACCATTCATAAATCTCAAGGTTTAAGTATAGATAGTGCTTTGGTAAGTATTGGACGAGAAAGCAAAAGACAAACAACATTGGAAGTACAGTGTTCAAAGAGGGAATGGCATACGTTTCATTGTCTCGAGTAAGAACATTATCTGGTTTGTATTTGATTGATTTTGATAAGAAAAAGGTTAGTGCTGATACAAATTGTGTAAGAGTACAATCGTTTAGGAAGACTTTATACTGCTCATTCAGGTGAATATCCCATATATGAGAAATGTTTAGTGTGTCCAAATCGGAAAAATGTCAAACATTCAATTGAGGTTCAAAAAAAGAAAACAATTGAAAAGAATCATTTAGGTGTACTGAAAATGAAAATGGAAACTATTGATGAGATTGTAGGTTACCAGTTGGAAACTAGTTCAGGTATCAACTGCTATGCTAATGTGATTTTGAACGTCGTGTTTTATCAAGAAGATCTTCATTGTGAAATTATGGGAAATCATGAAAAAAGATTTTGTGATATTGATTATGTCATGTATTTCAAAAGTTGTTAACTGACAGAAGTAAAATCCATACTGCTTCGGGTGTTCGACATCTTTTGGATTAATGTACTGGTTTGTTGACATTTACTCTTAATGTTCAACAGGATGCACAAGAATTTCTAATTCTTATGCTTGGAATATTAGAACATAAAGGAATACAGATTGAAAACTTGTTTGGAATAAGTTACAGATGGGATCATGAATGTGAAGAGTGTTCATTTACTTCCAGCACTTAACTAGACACAGAACGATTCATATACTTGACGATACCAGATTGCAAATCAGTAACTTTTAACAAATTAGTAAAAACAGCCAATCAGGATATGAAATGTTTGCATTGTAAATCAGATATGTTGTCTACATTACATATGGAAAGATCTGGGGAATATCTCATTTTAATGTTATAACATTGTAGAGCAAATGGAAGAATATTGGGGACCAAAATAAAAAAATTTGTTGCAAGTCAAATATCTATTTCAGGAAGAACTTTTACAGCAGTGGCTATTATTTTCCATGATCTACCTACCACAACATCTGGACACTATAATGTGTATTTAAAGTGTAATAAAGGATGGACACATTGCAATGATGCTCACTTGCAATTCAAATCTTAGTTGCCTTTCAAATTCACAAACTCATATTTAATATTTTTGAAGCCAAAGTTTTGAATATATTATTCCGCCTATTGGGCAGATGTGAACACAAATTAACAAATTTATATTGGATTCTTTCGAAGCAAAAGTTTTGACTACATTATTTGGCCAATTGGGAAGATGTGAACAGAAATTCGGTAGGATTAAAACAATTACTATTTATAATTAGTGTTTGGGGTATTATTTGTGCTAATTGATATTGCATTTGGAAAATTGTGTTTAAAATCAATAGTTTATATATTCATTGTTTATATTGTACCAGATGTAAATGAAAGTGTACATTTTAGTAAATGCACTTGAGAGTAATAAAAGACTTAGGTGCCGATTCCGATCCGGTAAAACCCGTGTACGAATCGTCGTACGGAGCGTTTTCTCTGTCTGACTCGTACCCGGGAAAAACACCTTACAAACTCGCAAGTACGATTCGTACAGAAATACCATTTCCGTACGAGTCGTACAAAAGACCGACAGGCAAAAAAATACGTACAAATCTGAATCTGGACGGCGCATACGCGACGTCCGGACGGAGACGGGCAGCGTTTTACGGACCAGCAAGTACGATTCATGGCCACGTCACTCTGCACGTAGCATTTTTTACGGGAGCCAAAAACTGCCGGGAAATTGAGGACGACGCGAACAAGGAGCAACGGTACACGACGGACAGCCATGGACCCCAACCTACGCGTCAGCCCGGCTCTCATAGCCTACGACCTCGTGTTCCGAAACCGACGCCAACACCTCAGAAGGTCAGAACAACCCCCAGGGGCAAAGGAGGGGGTGCAAGGGGCAGGAAACATAACCCACACCCCACAAAAAACAAAGATATCCTGCACAACAATTACCTCCATGGTCTGGTCACTTCGGGGGGCGTGTCCACCAATCTCACGTCACTCCACAACGGAAGTGGACGTGGACGCGTACCCGTCACCACCACAATGGTGGTACAGGACGTCCCCACGCCGCTCAGAGCGTGGATACGGGCTGTACCACGTCTACCCCTACGTCACACCAACAATGGCGGTACGGCCCGTACCCACGTCCCAAAGGCATGGGTACGGCCCGCACCCCCAAAGTTGGGGTGCCATAGGGGTACGGGCCATACCCAGGCCTACAGCGCGTGGGTACGGCTCATACCACGCCTACCCCTACGTCCCACCAACAATGGCGGTACGGCCCGTACCCATGTCCCAAAGGCATGGGTACGGCCCGCATCCCCCAAAGTTGGGGTGCCGTAGGGGTATAGGCCGTACCCAGGCCTTCAGTGCGTGGGTACGGCTCGTACCACGCCTACCCCTACGTCACACCAACAATGGCAGTATGGCCCGTACCCACGTCCCAAAGGCATGGGTACGGCCCGCACCCCCAAAGTTGGGGTGCTGTCGGGGTACGGGCCGTACCCAGGCCTTCAGCGCGTGGGTACGACTCGTACCACGCCAGTGGACAGACACATAGGGGTGTGTGCCTATCACTCCCAGCAGTGCCCAGACAAATGAGGGGTGGGTGCCTATCACTACCAGCAGTGCCCAGACAAATGAGGGGTGGGTGCAGAGGACTCCCAGCAGTGGACAGAGATATGAGGGGTGGGTGCAGAGGACTACCAGCAGTGTCCAGACATATGAGGGGTGGGTGTAGAGGACCCCAGCAGTGGACAGACATATGGGGGTGGGTGCAGAGGACTCCCAGCAGTGGACAGACATATGAGGGGTGGGTGCCTATCACTCCCAGCAGTGCCCAGACAAATGAGGGGTGGGTGCAGAGGACTCCCAGCAGTGGACAGACATATGAGGGGTGGGTGCTTATCACTCCCAGCACTGCTCAGACAAATGAGGGGTGGGTGCCTATCACTACCAGCAGTGCCAAGACAAATGAGGGGTGGGTGCAGAGGACTCCCAGCAGTGGACAGAGACATGGGGGTGTGTACATCATCCTCCGATGAGCAAAACTCCATGGGTGCATGAAGGCATCCACAATGTGCGACTATGTTGAGAGTGCCATGACAACACATCACTGACAGCAGTGTTCCACTCCCATGAGGATGGATGTCCTTCCCCCACTGCATGACACACCACATGTGGGTGTGATGACAAATTACACATGCATACCCACCCCTGGCGGTGGCAGCACAATACACACACTGAGATCATGCAACAAGACTGTATCCTCATGTTAAACCCCAGTCAACTAAGAGAGCCTAAGGGAACACACACTGTCACCCACATTCCAGGACTGATAGGAATGTACAGGTGCTGGGGCAGCCAACAAGTTGTTGCCTCCCATGGAAGGAAAAGGGTGGAGTACCCACAGATACAATGGCCATAATTGTGAGTCAGGTGCCCAAAGACCCTGCAGAACACGTAACACATGTGTGTGAGGCAGGGAGTACACACATGCATAGTGCGTAAAAGGGAAAATGTCCACATGAAGTCATGTCAATATACTCCATACACAAGTACAGTGTCCACCAAGGATGCCACAAACGATGCAGGTGGAGACATTGCAGAGCATGCATGGCCAAAGTTGAAGGTATCCATCACACACCAAGGAAATATTGACACAGCTCAGCACAACAATTGGGAAACACCCTGCAGGGAAGATGTCAGGTGCCACAGAGGAAGGAACACACCTAGGGACAATGTCACCATACAGTAAGAGCTTACATGACCTAAGATTATATGCAGACACCTTGTGATGGCATGCAGATACCAGGGTCCACCCCATGAGCAGCACACTACAACATTTCCCAGACACCCAACACATTATCACCACCCCAACTCAGGGAGCAGCAGCACCAACAGCAATACCAGAAAAGCAATAGTGTGCAAACGAAAAACAAAAAGCTACATTCAGCATTCAAAAGAAAATTTGCTACAGTACACTATTTACAAAGCCCATAGGCCACTCCAGATGCGAAGTCCTGGGGGGGACACGTTGGGACGCGTCTCCCCTAGCTTGCCTGCACAGTTCACTGTTCCATATCATCCACAGAAGGGAGGGCATCATGTGGGGGGGAAGAACCAGGCACCGCAGGGACAGGAGGGGCACGGGTAGGTGTCGTGGGTGCAGGGACGGACGACTCCACCACAGGGGGTGGGGCAGCGCCAAAGGAGGAGGTCAGTATGGCGCTGCACACGCCTGCAAGCTCTTCCAGTGTCTCCCCTGCACCCGAAGGAACCACAGGCCCCAAGGAGGGTGGGGGGTCAGAGGGATGGGTTGCAGCGCTACTGGGGGAGGGTGTGGACAGGGGGGGACTCAACTACCCTGCCCGGGGAATCCCTCAAACACTTGCGGGGTGGTGTCACACTGGGGCTGAGGGACAGACTGGCCATGAAGGACTCATTGTCCGACTGTTGGGCAGGAGAGCCAAGGGGAGTGGTTTTGGAGGTAGTGGGTCGTGAGGACTGCGGACTCCTACTGTGACAGCGTGGCTGCTGTTTGCCCCCTGACCCAGTGGCTGTGCCTACTCCCCCCTGTGTGTGAGTGACAGGAGGTGTGCGCTTGGCCTTCCCTGGTGGTGTGCTGCCTGTGTCTGGTGGGGTGCGTGCATGGGGATGTCTGGGTGTGTTTGGGACAGGCATGGGAGTGGGAAGTGTGGATGGTGCTGGGGTAGGGGGGGACGGAGCGCTGCAGGAGACCCATTGCTGCCGTCAGTGACGAGTCCATGGACCTCAGCAACATCCGTTGGTCAGACATCGCTGCTGACATGCCCTCCATGTACGACACCATCTGTGTCAGCAGTCTGGTGTGGCCATGGAGGACACGCAGCAGCGATGTCTGACCAACCTGCAACTGGCGCAGAATGTCCACAGACTCTGCATTGACGGCAGCAGGGGAGACAGGGGCAGGGGTGCGGTGCCTGGCACGAAGGAGACATGTTTGGTGTACCACAAACTCCCCTCAGAACCCAGAACCCCTTATCCGACTAGCTTAGTGTCCCATTCATTAGCCGAGGTTTAGCTCGGCGGTCCCAATGTATAGACAACCCAGAACAAGCGACTTAGAATATTCTCAGGAATGGTGGGAATCAGAAATACCTGTTCGTCATTATTCTCAGATCAGTCCACAACAGAATAAACAAAGACACGGTAAAGTTGAAAGAGTTCATTCAATGAACCTCGCGTCCTAAGATGCAGTACTGTGGCTAACATAAGCAGACAAATGGTTAAGTTCAGAAGCATCAGCATTGTTACAATATCATAGAAAATGAAATGACCAATCATAAGAAAATGACAGTGGAAACAGCAACCTTCCTGTCGCTAGTAAACTAATAGTAGTATCATTAGACTAATAGAAGGTCTCTAGGCTTGAATGGGGGACCCCCCACCGTACAGATCAGCACAGTGGAATCACATCACAGGATCAGCTAGTCTCTTCTCCTGCGAAAGCTCTCCTTCACAATGAAACTAAAACGTGCTGCACTGCAATATTAAAAGCACTCGTATTTCAGGTATCTGCAGCTGCGTGCATGTAATGGCTAAATAGTGGGACGATCAACCTGCACACAACAACATGCACCGTCTAGTGACCCAGACTGTTTGTGTACACAATGTACAGAACAAGCTCACTGTGAAGGATGTCAAACAACAGACAGTTCTCATGTGAAGCAAAGTCGAGTAAGCATTTTTCAATTAATAACACGCAACTACAGTGTCGTGTGCAAAAGCAGCAAAATTGGCAAGATGGCTTTCTATCAACTAACGCGGTTGTGCTAACTTAGCATTGTACATAGGGAGATAGTAATCATCACTACACCCCCCCCTTGTTCGTACCACTAACCACTAGGGGCGCAAATTCAAGAACGCAGAGTTCAAGTTTAATAGAACGGAACCAAGGGCATGAACTGGAAGTCCATAGAAGGTAAGCGAAAAAGTCAGAAAAGAAATTTCCATTAAAAGCGATGTTTCAGGGAAATTAACCATGTAAAAGGGGAAAAAAGATAGCATCGATGGATGCACCATGAAATGAGCAGGGCAAAAGTCAACCCATCAAGGTATAAGCACAATAAGTTGCAACAGCTTCCAAGAGGAAATCATTGGAACCTTCCGCAAAATTATCTGCCATCCAGTTCAGCAAGGGGAAAGAACACACGTGTTCCTCAACAATCGGGGCATCCAGCACCATTTGTGGACAACAGGTGGGTACATCAAGATAACTTCTGGATAAGAATTCTGTTGCAGCCGTTCCGATGTCCCAATTCCCTAGGACTCCATGTGCTGCTCCACAGGCCATAATCCTGACGCCAGAACAGTCCAACTCATGAGCCACTAAGGGGCTCATCAGTCGATCATAATCTGGGGCAGGAGACACCGAGTTAGACAGGCACAAATCCAGAGCCCATTCGAATGGACAATCTAGGCAATGAAAGACAGGTTGCACTCAGGTAAAGAAGGGAAACCGGAAGGACAATCCATAGGCAATGCTTAAGGTCGCCAGCGGCAGAGTGCCGTAGTATTCAAGCATCTGGTTACGAAGATGGAGCAGCCGGGGCATGCTGTCTTGTAACGCAAGTTGTGCAGCCATAGCGTAGTACGCAGATCAATAATAGCACCCCAGCTACGAGGGCGAGAAGCAAAGGGAGACCTCCGAAGACGCTGGAAAAAATTCGAATGAATAAATGCGGGGATCACACCAAACATAGTTTGGAAGGAGGTCACGAGGCCGGAGCCCACAATTTAGAAAAAATCAGCCAGGCCACTTGTTGACGAGGCATTAAAGATAGTCTGAATTAGAGTACTAAAAAGGAGTGGGAGATCAGTGTTCAAAAGCGCTTGCACCTCTGTGGGCGTGTTAGCTACGTGAAGGACAAATGTTTCTCGGGATGAAGTCAACGCGACTTATTTTTGAGACAATAGAGCCCTTATTCTGCTCATCTTGTTGAACTCTGCTTTCAAGGTTGGAATGGAAGGCCAGATGGATACATCGAGCCGGCCATGCGGGGGTGGGAAAAGGACGTTATTACAGAAAACCACTCGTTGTGATACAGTCACGATGTGAGAAATTCCCACCAGCATCCCACAGCAAGCTTCATTATTTAATAGCACATAACTACCGTTAGCAAGCAGCGTACAAGATGGTGTAATAACTGGCACACGAATCCCTTTCAGAATACAAGCTAAATTAGGAGCGTGTATATTACAAGCACCATGCAATTGAATGTGCCTACACACTACAGAATGATCCGGAGTGGAAGTGCACTCTTCACCTTTTAAATACACCTCCTTGCCGTCTCTCACGCACCTGTTGTCGCCTAGCACGGACACAAGGGACCCGAGTAAGTGGGAGGCCGGTGATGGGAATGGAGGGTGCGGCGAGAGATGGAGTGCTGCTTTCAGCTCTGGGAGCAGCCTCCGCCCCCTCTGGGAGCTCAGCCTCGGACCCGTCAGCGTCATAGTCGGTGGTGGGACTGGACAGGTCCTCCGCCTCACTCCCCTCGGCATCCGTGCCACTTGCTGCACCAGACTCCCCAGCACTGGTGGCCCCGGTGCTGGATCCCTCCCCCACGTCCATGCCAGTGTCTCCCTCGGTTTCCCCTGACGATGCTGTGGGCAAGGTGAAGAGACAGGAAATAAACAGACACCTGTATACATATGACACATGAGTCCAAACTACATAGGTCACAGTGCATAGCATGAACAGCAACATGAGGAACATCTACAATACTACGCACATATGTAGGCCCTGCACCACACAGTTGGTTGACCCACCATGCCACTGAGAAACAATGGAGAGCATGACACAACAGCAAATTACTTGATATCAATTTATACAGAGGAGCTAGTCTCTGGGGACAGTCGAGCACTGCATCACTGGCATGGCACAGTCACCAACACCCGCAACTGTCCCCTGATGCTAGGTACACAGATAATTACACCTGAGATGTAACTACCGGCGTTGCACGATGTGACTATGTCATGTGTGTGCCATGTGTTCCCATGAGCTTGCTGTTGTTGTTCCGTCACATGCATCTGCAGTTGCTGCATCCAACATGTGTCTGCGTGTTGATGGGCATGGCACATTATTACACACACCAGGCCACATGTGGAATCAGACGTAACATGTGTATGTATGCATCGAACATGGACTTGCGAGACAAGGACATATCTGTGTAGTCTCAATGTATGTGTGATCAGTCTTGACCTGTACCCCTTCATGGCAAGGTGTGTGGTCTGTCCTTTTTCAAGGACATGTGACCTGTGCCTTTAGTGTTCCGCAACCTGTCTGTGTGATAAACATCCTTCTTCTGCACACATGTGGATGTCTGCCTGTTCACTTACACTGGCCCACAGCTAGTTTCATGCCATGTCATGTTGAGCTTGTGAATCCACGTTTGTAGCTGGCTCTTCGTAGGAGTGTCACCTGCCTGGCATACGTGTCCAGGATGTATTGCACAGACCTGACTCTGCATGTACCATATGTGTATTGGCTGTTGAACATGTACATCCTTCTTCTGCACATATGTGGATGTCTGTCACTCCTGTAATGCATCTGCAAGTTCACTTACACTGGCCCACAGCTAGTTTCATGGCATGTCATGTTGACCTTGAGCACCCACGTGTGTTTCTGGCTCTTGGTAGGAGTATCACCTGGCTGGCATACGTGTCCAGGATATATTGCACAGACCAGACTCTGTATGTAGCATATGTATATTCGCTGTTGAACATGTACTCAGTCCATTGACATTGTTGTTGTAATGTACTCAGTCTTCGTTATCCCTTCCAAATTACTGCAGGGCACCGCCTCTCCCCCGACCAATGCCAGACTTGGCTGCACTGAGAGAACGTGACTGTATGCGCCGCTACCACTTACCCAACCGTTGATTGACAATGTGACCGCAAGGCTAGCACCTAGCACCACACCTCCAACCGCTACACAGGTATCCTACCGCACTGACACCCAAGATGAAGGTGATGGCAGCCCTACATTTCTTTGCCACGGGTACGTTTCAATTGACCATAGCTGATGTAGGTGGCATGTCCCAGACCATGTTCAGCCGTGTCCTGCATGATGTGTTAGAGGCCATGTTGGTTCACCTGGATGAATTTATACATTTTCCAACTCGTGAGCAGTTGACAGGTGTCAAGGGTGAGTTCTATGCCCTGGGAGGGATGCCCCATGTCCTTGGGGCCATTGATGGGACACATGTGGCTTTGGTACCACCACAGGCACAGGAGGTAGCCTTTCGTAACCGCAAACATTACCACTCCATTAATGCCCTTGTGGTATGTCTTGCTAACATGCTGATTTCCCATGTCTGTGCTCGTTTTCCAGGATCAGCACACGATGCCTACATCATGAGGTGTAGCAGGGTGCCTGAAATGATGCTGCAGCTGCGCAACGAACGAGCATGTCTTGTTTGTGGGTATACTCTGTTAGTCCTGTATTTAGCGGTATCTTTATATCTTACTGCTTCTCCTGACCCACTTCTGTCCATGATGTTTCCATGTAGGGGACTCTGGCTATCCCAACATGCCATGGCTGATGACGCCTCTCCGCAACCCCAGAACAGCCGAAGAACACCGGTACAACGACACCTATGGGCAGACGAGGCGCGTGATTGAGAGGACGTTTGGACTCCTGAAGAGCAGATTCCGGTGCCTCCACAAGACCGGCGGCGCCCTCCCATATGCCCCGGTGAAGGTCTGCAAAATCTTCATTGTGTGCTGCATGCTGCACAACATGGCAGTGGAGAAGGCCGTGCCACTCATCCTGGATCCCGATGAGCAAGATCATCCACCCGTGGAGGATGAAGGGCTTGGGCACGGGGCAAGTGAGGATGAGAAGGAGGATGAGGATGAGGACATCCGGAGTCAGCTTATCAGCAACTTCTTCTCATGATGGTGAGTCCCTGTGTCTGAGTGTGCATGCTTTGAGCCTTGTGTGGCATGTGTTGCAATGTGTGTGTCCAACTGACTGTGTGCTAAGTGATTTGGAGTTGTGTTCTGATGTGTCATTGAAGTGATGATGTTATTCCACACATTTTTGCTGGGACAATAACTTCACTAAGAGCATGGTGACAACATCATTCCTGTAGAGTACATGTACATGTCTGCGGATTACTAGCTCTTCGCTGACTTGTTGTGTGTCTGTCCTCCCCAGGTTCTTGCGGCTGTTGTCTGCTCATGTCATCATTGCCCTCCTGCTATTCCTCATGAGTATTGCTACGTGTGCTGGATCTGAGTTACATGCACAGACATGGTGAAAAGTCATTTTTGGTAAGGAGTGCAGCAAGGCATTTTGTGGGTGGTATGTGTTTTTGCTATGTTGGGACTGCTCCTGTGCATGTCGTGTTACCATGCATACATGTCGACTCACCATGGGCCACATGACGTGTTGCATGGCTCCCATGAATTGATAGTCACCCTTCCTGACAGTCACCTGTAATGGTTTGTGGATTCTGATGAAGGCATCAATGTGTGTATAACGTTCCTCAGGAACATACGGGATGCTAATGGTGGACATGGTGTGGGACATCCCCATGACAGGCTCAATGGGGAATTGCAGCCTCTCCGTGTGCAGCAAGGGGTGTTAGGCTCAACCCCTTCACTTGTGTGCCAGCTCAGTAGGATTTACCACATCTGTGTGTTGAAGGGGGTGTCCAGTGTAGGTCACCCATGTTCAGCCAAATGACCTGTGAGTCTGTTCCAATTGATGCATTTCCCTTAGTGTGAGGCTGAGTTATAAAGGTGTTCGTCACACTCCAAGGTGCCTCATCTCTGTCAATGCAGGTCTCTTGCCACTTAGCATGCGGCATATCTGGTATAGTTGTAGATTATGCATAGGAGTCCATGTGTAGTTTAGCAACATGCATGCAGTTGCTCATGGATTAGGCTCCCTATTGGGCATGAAGTACATGGTCGTGTATGTTTTTTAGCAAGGTGGTCCACACAATGGGCCATCAACAGCTGCTGAGGGTGTGTCTCCTGTGCGCAGGTCGGCCTTCAGTTTCCTGATCCGGTGTCATGCCTCTTTGGTGATTGTGCATGCATTGTCTCTGGGTGTGCCATGTGACACTGGACACTCCTTACTTTACACACGCGCCTGTTGTAGTTGTCCTTCTGACATCCTAGTCTTTGTATGCAAAATGGGGCATTTTGCAAGGAGATGGCGCGTGCTGCTGCGGGCCCTGCACAAGCACCCAGTGGCCACACACACAAGATGGTGTGCATCATGTTTGGCTCGCTCACATTTGCCATGCTAGTCCACAGCATCTGTACCTCATGCTGCAACGCCCTCTGCATTATGCACATGACCCACAGATCGATTCACTCCAAGAACAGACAGACCATCCCCCAGGTCCATGACAACATCCGTGTCAAATACTGCCCTGCCATCTACGGCGCAAGTACATCCAAGCTCCCAGGTAAGTTGTCCACATCCAGGGTGCATCTGCACACCACAGCTCCAACACCCTGCGCCACAGGCACCTCACTGTCCACCATAGATAGCTGCAATGGATCACTGTGTGCTGCAGGATGACCTCCACACTCCCCACCGACACTCAGGAGGCAGTCCACGAACCCGACCCCACACCAACCTTGTACGTCTGTCATCCTAGATCCCGCGGGGCCATCTCCGTGCATCCAACCCTGCTCTGGCCACCGTTCTTCACGTCCACCGTACTCCAGCATACAGGACATTGTTCTCCCACCTGGCCACACATACCTGGGACTCCCTCCCCGGGTACCTCCACATGAGCCATGACCTCTACGCCTTGATGGGAATCTCCCAAATAGGTCTCTCCGCACAGTTTAGCAAGCACCCCCTCAGCAGCCAGAGGCCATCACAGGTGAATGTTGTGCTCCATGCCGACATTGTATGATACCTTGTGACCCATGTGTGTCCTGTATCAGACTCTGATCCCAGGGTATGGATGGCTGGAGTTAGTTCAACACTCAGGCATAGTTAGACATTTCCACACACATATGTCGTTGAATAATGCCAAATGACAGCAACATCTCATGTGAAGAACAATAAGATTTTATTTTTGGTGGGGTGAGTCTTTTGGTAGATGTGCTAAGGTGCTCTACCGGGGGAATAGAATCCAAAGTTCACAGGGGGAGATGGTATCCTTGGCATTGGAAGTCATCAGAGTCCAGGGCACAGTGTTGGTCATCATTGGTCAGACTGTGACCAGCAAGTCCATGTGGCAGAGAATGTCATTGGATGAGGTGCTGCTGTTGCGCCAGAGGGCCAGGTGCCAGGCCAGGTGACCTGGGAGATGTGGATGGTCCGCTGACTCTCACGGTCTTTTCCATGGACGACCCAGCTTCCTCCGGGGACCCTCAGATGCAGGCCTTGACGATGTTTGGGACGCTCCGTCAGACGAATCCTCCTCCTCCTCCTCCTCCCTGTGTCTGGTGCTGGTCTACGCCTGGTGGCACAGGGAGGGTTGGCCATGCTTTGGGCGATCTGACGGAGTGATTGGCTCACGTCCCTGTGCACCGCCAGGAGCTCAGCCAGTCTTGCCTCCATCCGTCCTTGGTGTTGTTGATGACTGGCATGATGCTCGACCTGCAGGTTCTTAATCTCATCGAGGGTCCCCTGCATCCCGGAGAGTCTTGACACGACCTGGTTGATGCCTCTGGTGTCACGCCGGTATGAGTCCAGGATGTTGCGTATGTGTGACATAATGGTGTTCTGAGCTGGCTGGTCAGGTTCGCGCCTCCGCCTGCCTCCACTCCCACCACCCCTGCCTACTTGAGCCTGGCCTGCCGTTCTGGGCACATCGGGTCTACGGGACCCCTGAGGGATGGCATTTGCAGGGTTGCCTTCCTCCTCCTGGGTGCCCGGAGAACCTTGTCCCTCCTGGTCAGACTGGCTCTGTTGTTCAGTGTGAGCAGGGCTCCTGTGTGTGTCCTGGGATGTGGCAGGAATGGGGGTGGTGGTTGGCACAGATGTACCTGACGCAGGTGCTGCAGGGGCTTGGGCACCAGAGGGTCCAGGTTGGTCGGGGTCATCCACGGAGTGGTGAGAGTCGTCGCTGCCTTTGGGATCGTCTTCACGCGGAGCCTGGGACTGTGATTCTTCCCCCCCCCAGTGTTGGGGGGAGATCGACGACGTTGCCCTGTGTGTGAGAGAGAGACAATGTTAATGGTGATTCATGCGACATCTATGTTTCATACATATTCAAGTTGACACAGTTCCTCCGGGTAGTTGGATGTCCCTAGCATTCCTCTCAGTGTCCACTTGGGGATGGGTATGTTGCGGGGGACAGATTGGGATGTTCTCCTGAGTGTTTGACCTGTAGATTGTTGGCTCTGATGCTTATTTTGCTCTGGTTTGGTCTTGTTGTGTCACATGTCCATTGTGGAAGTGTGTAAATCCGTTGCCTACCCCGGGGGTGTGTGCTTGTGTTAGGGGGGGGGGGGTGTGACAGGGCCTGCTGTTGTGTGTAGTGTGAGTTGTCATTGGGTCTCCCAGGTGATGTGTCTGTCCCCTCATGGTGCATGCTGGCATGACAGTGAGTGTGAGTACCTGTGCTTGTGGAGTTGGTGTTTGAGTGTACAGTGGTGCCAGGAGGGCCTTGTGCTGCATACAGCAGGGCCCAGTGTCCGCTACCTTGTCAGTAGTTTGCCAGTCCCTGTGCATTGTGCATGAGTATGTACCTATGCCATATGGGCTGAGGGCATTGTTGTCTGCATCTCATTTCCACAATGTGTTGTGTGGGGCCCACCCTCCCAGCCTCCCGGACATCCAGTCTTGTGTTTGTGGTTGTTGTAGCCTTGGACATGGCCTTGCCTTGATTTGTGAAGGGTGCATGGAGACGTTAGTGGCATGAGCGTGGTTTTTGAGTGTGGTTGTGTGCGGTGAGTGCTTGGGGGAAGTTGCGTGCATTTGGTGTATATGTGGTGTGGACTCCATTGCCCCATGTTACGTAAGTTGTTTGTGTACTCACCAGGCTCTGCGACTCCTTCAACTCCGTGTACTCCCACTGGCGGTAGCAGGGCCATCACCTTCTCCTCCCAGGGATGGTAGTGTACGGGTCTGCGGGGCGGCCCACCTCCAGTGATGTTAGTCTGGGCATATTCTTCATTCATTTTCCTCTTGACCGGCCGGCGCAGATCGTACCACCTGGCTTGGCAACCATGCCTGGTCCTTCGGATGGGCGCCACAGCATTCATCTTATCGACAACCCTCTGCCACATGGCAGATTTTTCAGATATGCTGGTCTGTCTGACCAATGTTCCAAACAGCTGTGGCTCGACTCTGATGACTTCGTTGACAAGGAGGTCCAGCTCCGCCGTAGTGAACTTTGGATTCTTGTCTGTGGGCATGGTGTGGGGTGTGGGTGTGGGTGTGGATGGTTGTGGGTGTGTGGGTGTGAATGTGAGTGTGTGTGTGTGAATGTGAAGAGGGGGATGTTTGTGGAGGAGGTTGTGTGAAGGTGTGTGAGTGAAGGTGTAGTGAAGGTATGAGTAATGTGGGGTTGTTTGTGTGTGGGGTCTGGCAGCAGTGGGTCTGTTGCAAAGGCTCATGGTTTGTGTGTGTGGGCCCTTTTTATTGGTCAATTTTTGGGTGTGGCTGTGTTTGAATTTTGGTGGGTGTGTTATAAGAGGTGGTTGTGATTTGGGGCCTCTGTTGGCCTGTTTGGATGTGGCAGGTCATTCATTGAGATGTATTTTGTCATGTAGACGTGTTTTGTGTTGTTGTGCGAGTCGATTTGACCCTCCTTGTGCTGTTTTACAGTGTCCTGGTTCTGTATGAGTCTTTTTCGTGTAGGTACGATCCGTACATACGTGATGCTGGGTGAGGGTGCTGGGGTACGGTGTTGGAGTGCAGCGCGTACATCCGGTGGGGGTACAGTGCGTACATGGGGGGGTGCGGTGTGTACATGCGGTGGGGGGCAGGGGGTTCGGTGCGTACATGCGGTGCTGGGGTACGGTGCGTACATGCGGTGGGGGCAGGGGGTACGGTGCGTACATGGGGGGTGTGGTGCATACATGCGGTGGGGGCAGGGGGTACGGTGCGTACATGGGGGGGTGCGGTGCATACATGCGGTGGGGGAGCAGGGGGTTCGGTGCGTACATGCGGTGCTGGGGTACGGTGCGTACATGCGGTGGGGGCAGGGGGTACGGTGCGTACATGGGGGGGTGTGGTGCATACATGCGGTGGGGGGCAGGGGGTACGGTGCGTACATGGGGGGTGCAGTGCGTACATGCGGTGGGGGCAGTGGGTACGGTGCGTACATGCAGTGGGGGGGGGCAGGGGGTACGGTGCGTACATGCGGTGGGGGGGCAGGGGGTACGCTGCGTACATGCAGTGGGGGGCTGTGGGTACAGTGCGTACATGCGGTGGGGTTACGGTGCGTTCACGTGCAGCCCTGGGGTACGGCATGTACATGCGGAGGTACGGTGCGTACAAAAGGGGGTGATGCGCGTACATGGGGGGACGGCGCGTACAGTTGCGGGGCTGGGGTACAGTGCGGACAGGGTGGTGTATGGTGCTGACATATTTGGGGTTGGGGGGTGCTGTACGGCTCGTACACGGGCATGGGTTTACCCGTGTACATGTGTGCTACTGCGTTAGCTCCGTACGGGCCATTTTCCGTGCGATTGTGTATTCGGACGGACGGTCGGGATCGTACTTGTGCGTTCAGACCTGTGTTTTACGATTTGCACATACAAATGTCCGGCTCACTCTCGTACACTTTTCACGACGATATTCGGACGTAAAAACTTTCCGACGCACTCTCGTAGACTTTTCCCGACGCTATTCGTAGATATTTTTCACGTACGAATCGTACTTGGCCGTTTCTACGGTACTTGTACGACTCGTACGTAAAAAAATATGGATACGAGTCGTACGGTAATGTTTTTTTAACGGATCGGAATCGGCACCTTAATGTACAAGTTGGATGTAATTAAGAAACAGTAGATAGGTAAACATATAGCTAAACATATTGGAAATAATGTTTTGCTGTAATTTTTTTCAAAATCTTGATTGCTTTTTCCCCGCTGTTCACTGATGATACGACATTGAAATCACTGCGTATGGTGAAGTTCAGTAGAATCTGAGAACAGCAAAAAAGGAAAACTGAAAATGTTGCGTAATTCTAAAATTATCTGTGTTGTTAAAAGTGTAATATTTTAATTTCTGTAATATATTACATTATATAAAAAAAAATCTTCTTCATCACAGTAGGTAATGGAGAAGTCTGAAAAGAGTTTTAATTCAGTTTGCGACAATGCTATTCTAAAACAGTTCCACAGAGTTATGTATCTAAATTACTAAAAAGGTAAGAACGCAAAACATATTATGCATGATAATGTTCATTTATGTGTTATTTATTTTGAATAAAAATAATTTTGATCCTTTACACTATTTAAAAACTTTCAGATATCATCAGACAGGTACTATCCCTGCACTCAGGCAATCAGCCAGGCAGTACTATTGCACTCATCCATTCCCTCAAACACTACCTATGCACTAATGAATGCACTCAGGCTCTACCCATGCACTCCTCCAGTCACTCAGGCACTACCCATGTACCCCTCCAATCACCCAGGCACTACCCATATACTCATCCATGCACTCAGGCACTACCCAAGCACTCCTCCAATCACCCAGGCACTAATCCTGCACTAATGCAATCAGCCAGGCACTACTCATGCAGCCCTCCAATCACTCAGGCACTTCTATTGCACTCATCCATTCCCTCAAACATTACCCATTCACTCAGGTACTACCCCTGCACTCATGCAATCACTCAGGCACTAAGCACGCACTCAACCAAACACCCAGGCACTACCCCTGCACTCATGCAATCACTCAGGCCCTACCCATTCACTCCTCCAATCACCCAGACACTACCCCTGCACTCAGGCACTACCTATGCACTCCTTCAATCACCCAGGCACTACCCATGCACTCATCCATGTACTCAGGTACTACCCATGCACTCCTCCAATCACCCAGTCACTGCCCTTGCATAAAAGCAATCAGCCAGGCACACTCATGCACGTCTCCAATCACCGAGACAATGCTCCTGCACTCATGCAATCACTCAGGCACTACCCATATACTCATCCAATCACCCAGGCACTACTCCTGCACTCATGCAAATACTCAGCCACTACTGATACATTCATCCAATCACCCAGGCACTACCCCTGCACTCATGCAATCACCCATGCACTTCTGTTGCACTCCTCGAATCACTTAGGCACTTCAATTGCACTCATCCATTCCCTCAAACAGTACTCATAAACTCATCCATTCACTCAGGCACCACCCATGCACTCCTCTAAACACCCAGACACTACCCTTGCACTCATGCACTCACTCAGGCAATTTTTCTATTTTTAACCAGCTTAGGTAGGTCTGTAAGAACTGTTTTTTTAAAAACAATTTTGCAATTTTGTTTGTATTTTCAAACAATTTTTATTTATTGTTGGTGTTTTTGACTTTTTTTCTAACAAAATAAATTTAACAGTCCAACATGACTGGTTAAAAAAACAGTAAAAACAAGATTGCCAAGCATATAAAAAAAATAACACTTGTGTGTTTTTTTACTGTTGAGAATTACATCAATACATTGCTCCCCAACCCACAGGTTAGCTTAACATTTACGACAGTTGATGGAAGCATCAACTAGCTACAGAAAAATATGTGGCTGAAGTGAAGGTGGAACTGCTGCACCCGATGTTGATGGTGCATTAGCATCAACCTGGGCATCTTTCTCATTTTTCTGATGCAGCATTAGTTCTTTGGCCAAACGAGTAGGATGAATTGTCTCGAGGTGCTTTTTATCATAGATGAGGTGCCACACAAATATTTCTTGTCCGACCCTCGAGAAAGCACTCTTTGGCACAGAGTGCAAATTACTTTTCTGGCGTTCATTTTCTCCTCCCCCTCAGGCATTGTAAAAAAAGTCCATACTACACTTTCTTTTCTTTTTTTTACAGGCTTCTCCACTTTTTCAGGGTCTTCCAGCAGATCTTCCTCAGTATGACTGGATGCCTATTCAGTGAAATTAAGTCAAAACACCCCCCAAAAAATCTATTGCAAGAGCCTACAAAAAGCAGGTCTTGAGAGGAAGACACAGCCAAAATAAGAGGAATAAAACAGGTGTTGCATCATCCCTCTAACAGAATGAAAAGCTTTTAAACTAATCAAAAGCTTTCTTTACATGTCACATAGATTCACGTAGGGGACGTGCACCCGTCGTATAGACGTTGCGCACCCGTAAAACCTCCTACACAGAACTGTAAAGTATAAATTGTTGTTTTTAAATTATTTTGTAAAGTATATTAGTGAAAGTCTTTAATTAAAAATGATATTTAAAGTTTCCACAGTGATATTTCAAACTTTAGAAATTACGGCAGAGTCGCGTGCCCTACGCAAACCTAGAAATACGTGGAGGCAAGGTTCGCGCTTCCAACGCTTATACGTCACCCACCCGCAAAATCTGGTACTATTAATTCTAAAATATAAATTCCTGTTTATGAATTGTTTAGTAAAGTATATTAGTGAAAGTCTTGAAGCAAAACTAATATTTAAAGTTTCAATAGTGACATTTTTGTCTTTTAAATTACGGTGGAGTTGCGTCTCCTACGCGATGCCACAAATACGTACCGGCAGGGTTCGGGAACCCACCAAGTAGAACCGTGTCACGTACGTGATAGCATCACGTCCACAAAAATCTGTCAAAAATATTTGGAAACAAATTTAAAACACCATTAATACTACTTTTATCTAGTCAGTAATAAACCTCTACATCTAAAACATATATTAATATGTTCTAAATGTGGTTTTGAGATTGACATTCGTATGCTGGATCCGCGCACCCATCACGCAGGATCGCTTAGGGTGCGCAACCCTTTTTCCAAAATTAAAAAAAAAAAGGTCAAAAGATAGTTATCATAAGAACACAACAAAATAACTTTCCCAGTATTAAAAGCATTATTTCAAGAGAATAGAAATTTTAATCGTTTAAATAAATAACACTATAAATCTTTAAAAGTCTATAATATATATATATTTTTTAAGTGATTATAATTTTTACAGAACATTTTAGAAAAGTTATGACTAATTTTAAAAAGAGAAGTTCAAAAAAATACTTCCAATTATTTTAAAATTAAAGGAAATCTATAAAACACTGAGAAATTCTGTAAAAAAAATAGATTACAGTGATTAAATACTTAAGGTTTAGCATTTAAAAAACTTTAGAAATTCACTAAAAAAACCATAGGTTTCAGGGACATTATGGTTAGCAATTAGCATTTAAAAAACATTAGAAATTCACTGAAAAAAACAGAGGTTTCAGGGACGTTATAGTTAGTTGGACATCTCTAACTCATATAAAACCAGAGAAATACAACCGTTATAGTTAATTGAGCTAACTATAACTCGTGCCCCTACAATGCACTGCTGATGACATCACATATTACATCACTCATGCCATGGTCAGTGACATTACTGATGACATCACTCATGACATCTCAAATGACATCACTGATGGCATCACTGATAACATCATCCACTTAATATCTGACACAACTCCTCACACCCTAATATAACCTTTCATACACCCACTCTAAAATACAGACTATCATTTTCGAAACCATAGACATGCCAATACCAGTTATTACATGCCCACTCACTGATCCATAAGATGAACTGATTAATGAAATCAGCAAATTGGGTGCATCTGATAATGAGAAAAATTATTGCGAGGAAATTCTTACCCATTTATTAAAGGATGAGGATGTACTCAAATGGGCAAGTCTTTACCTTCGCCAAGAAATTTGATTCCCTCAAGAAAGCAAAGAAACCAGCCTAAACAATGTCAGTTTCTACAAACATCGGTGATACTGCTCAATCGTCTACATCAATGTCTGATTTAAGCTCGGTGGCAGGCAGTGAATCAGAAAATGAGCAGGTTCCAATGAGTTCTAGGCTGGGGTTTAGAAAACTTTCCCTGGCACAGGAAGTGGATTGCCTGCGCCAGGACAGTACAACAAAGGGCAAACCTCAAGCGCCGCGAACGAAGACAAAGCAGCAAATACAAACAGCAGGGGTAAACAAAGCAACAGAAAACCACAGAAGAAATGGAATCACAAATGAATGCATATGTTAGCACATCCACCAATAACTCTTTATCAGTGATTATTCTCACTGACCTGCAGTTAAGAGGCACGGAGTTAAAGATCTTAGCATTGGGACTATCCTACTGTCCAGCCAATGATTTCAACTATGCGCCAACACGCATTGATCTTTACAAATCCATGCCCAAAATCAAACTGCGCAAGTTTCAGGCATTACAAACGAATGAACCAACAATACAACAATAAGTGGCACCTGTAGGAACACTCAGTCCGCCAATTTTAACTGTTAACGACTATGACTTGATGCGTAATCTACAAACATGAATCCTTAGCACACGTCAATATTTATAAATGGTCATGTTCAATCAGTAAAGTTGTAAGCAAGAGTACAGATCAAAGTCCACAACTGGCAGCAGGTATTTCTTGGTATTTCTTCACTCTTTAATGCATATTGTCATTCTTTTATTTTCAGTAATTATTCAATGTAGCTGGTCCAGAGTTACACCGTACAGAGCCCGAAGCAAACACGTGTTTCATCACTATTACTTATGTGTTTATTCGACTTTTTCAAGGCTGAATTAGAAACAGATATGGACCAGAATCAACATAAATCATGAAGAAATAAGTAACACTTATATTCTCGATATCAATTAGTCCCACCACCGTGATTATTAAGTACTAAGCAGTGGTCTTCAATGTCTCAAGATACACCAACAAGAGGGATCATTATGCATGAACCAAAGTCATACAGTAAGACATATTTTCAAGATGGAAACAAGCAGAAAATTGGCGAGAACCCCAAATAAATAAATAAATGAGAGAGTGCTTCCTCAAGATACAATTTCCGGGGCCAAACGACGACATTACCGCCCTTATCTGATTGACGATGATCTCATTGCCATTACATAGCAGTTTCTCCATAAGTTGCCCATAACAGTTGTTTTGATATGTAGACTTGCGGTGTGCATGCAATGTCGACATATGAAGCTTTTTCAACTGGTTGGTCACAAGTTCATTGTACACGTCGATGTTGTCATGCAACATGATTGGATTAAAAGTTGATCTTGGCTTGAACTTGGTCGGTCCAGCCATATCCATTTGGGAAAGCGGTCAGTACTTGAAAACTCTATATCTGTACTTTCCTCACGTAATTTATGAAGATTACGCATCAAAAGAAACACAAATAAGGAGGTGGAATTGGGCATAGGGGAGGCGCAAAAGAAAAAATACACAAGCCGTAGGGAAATGAATACTATTTAGTGACGGTGCAATAAGGAGGAGAGAACCACCCACTACTCCTAATCAGCAGCCGAAGCCGCCACAAGACACAAACATGAATCCTTAGCACACGTCAATATTTATAAACAGTCACGTTCAATCAGTAAAGTTGTAAGCAAGAGTACAGATCAAAATCCACAACTGGCAGCAGGTATTTCTTGGTATTTCTTCACTCTTTAATCCATATTGTCATTCTTTGATTTTCAGTATTTATTCAATGTAGCTGGTCCAGAGTTACACAGTACAGTGCCCGAAGCCAACACGTGTTTCGTCGCTATTACTTATGTGTATATGCAACTTTTTCAAGGCTGAATTAGAAACAGATATGGACCAGAATCAACATAAATCATGAAGAAATAAGTAACACTTATATTCTGGATATCAATTAGTCCCACCACCGTGATTATTAAGTACTAAGCAGTGGTCTTCAATGTCTCAAGATATACCAACAAGAGGGATCATCATGCATGAACCGAAGTCATACAGTAAGACATATTTTCAAGATGTAAACAAGCAGAAAATTGGCGAGAACCCCAAATGGGCTATAATCATGCTCGAAAAGGAGCACCATCTAGTGCAGGGGTACTCACAAACTTTCTCTTGGGGGCCAAATTTACAGTGTGGTTTGTGGCCAAGGGCCGCACCTTGGGGGCGGGGTCATTGGGGGAGGGGTCGGGGCTAGAGCAACAAAAAAAAACTGTGACCATGAGGTGGAACTCAGGTCCCTGCAGCGGATGCCTTTGTCCACTGAGCCACCGGACCCGGCATACACATATCTCTCTCTCTCCCTCTCTCTATCTCCCTCCCTTCGTCCTCCATCTCCCTCCCTCCTCTGTCTCCCTCCGTCCTCCATCCCCCTCCCTCCTCCGTCTCCCTCCCTCTCCCTCCGTCTCCCTCCCTCTCCCTCTGTCTCCCTCCCTCTCCCTCCATCTCCCTCCCTCCTCCATCTCCCTCCCTCCTCCGTCTCCCTCCCTCCTCTGTCTCCCTCCCTCCCCTGTCTCCCTCCCTCTCTCTCTCTCCCTCCCTCTTTGTCTCTCTCCCTCCCTCTCTGTCTCCCTCCCTCTCCATCTCCCTCTGTCTCCCCTCTCTGTCTCCCCCCTCTGTCTCCCTCCCCCCTCTGTCTTCCTCCCCCTCTGTCTCCCTCCCTCCCTGTCTCCCTCCCTCTCTCTCCTCCTCTCTCTCTCCCTCTCTCCATCTCCCTCCCTCGCCGTCTCCCTTTGTCTCCCCTCTCTGTCTCCCCCTCCCTGTCTCCCCCCTCTGTCTCCCTCCCTCCCTCTCTCCCCCTCTCTCTCTCTCCCTCTCTCCCTCTCCCTCTCTCCCCCTCTCTCTCTCTCCCTCTCTGTCTCCCTCCCTCTGTCTCCCTCCCTCTCAGTCTCCCTCCCTCTCAGTCTCCCTCCCTCTCCCCGTCTCCCTCCCTCCCCGTCTCCCTCCCTCTCCCCGTCTCCCTCTCTCTCCCCGTCTCCCTCCCTCTCTTTCTCCGTCTCCCTCTCTCTCTGTCGCCCTCCCTCTCCGTCTCCCTCTCCGTCTGTCTCTTTGCCTCTCTGTCTGTCTCTGCCTCTATCTGTCTGTCCCTGTCTCTGCCTATCTGTCTCTGTCTGTCCCTGTCTCTGTTAGTCTCTATCTCTATCTGTCTCTGTCTGTTTCTGTCTCTCCCTACTGCCCTCTGTCACCCTCTGTCCCCTTACCCGACTCTCACACCCTGCTGTTCTCTTGTCATTCTTTGTCACCTCTGCCCCCCCGCCCCCCCCCTCCGCTTGTGTGGCAGCTGAGGCAGCTTCCCTTCCAGGGCACACACACAGCCCCACCCGAGTACTTCACAGGTCTTTAAGAGACCATTTGCATGATAACGAGGCTTTGTTGTATTTCACCTCTTAGCGCCCCAGCAGCTCCACTCGGACTATCGCTTGAATCGCCCGGCCCCCACAGAGCAGAGTCTGTTTGCTGACACTGTTAAAAAAAAAAAAAAAACACCGGTACGATGTCTGCAAGGTCCGTGGGCCGCCAAGAAAGGCTTGCCGGGCCGCTGGTGGCCCGCGGGCCAAACTATGAGTACCCCTGATCTAGTGTATTATGTGTACAACGACTACTTAAGTGAGACTAATCACCAAAAATGGTATCCAAAGCATAAAAGGTAACAGAAAAGCATATAGAGAAACACCCCTGTGTTAACCAAAGCAAAATGATAGAAAGCATATCACATAAGACCAAAGGTCAGGCTGACCTGAAGAATAACTTGTCCTGAAGCTGTAAAGTAATATAAGAGAAACCTCATGAGAATCACCTTTTGTAATCCCACAGTCAAGCAATCAATAGAGCATTATATCAAATACGCAGGGAATATTCAAATACCTGCTTAAAAATAGAGTCTGTTTCAAATAATCATCCAATACCGTGTGGCAGCGTAGTAAAAAGGTATCCAACCGCAGAATCCGTGTCCGGATCAAAATCCTGTATTCATAGCTGTAAAAGGATAGCAAATAAATGTCTAGTAACCAAGCAATTACAGAATAAGTAAAAAAATATAGGCTGGTCATCCAACTTAAGTACTGTCGCTAAGTCAAGGAGGACTCGACAGGTGTAAGCTAAAAACTAGTATAAATATAACAGTACCCTAGGTGTCAAAGTAACCGTCTCAGTATAGCCATAATAATATATCTGAAAACACATCAAAGAGTACAGTGACATGATAGGTAATGTAATTCAAACATCTTTCTCTCAATAAGTACAGCGTAAAAACACGGAAACGTAATAACGCAAAACGCGATCAACTCAACTTAAGTTCACTTACCCGGAAGCTGTCCATAATGTAGCTAACGTCTGCCACAGTTCGGCCGGTGTTCTCGAGTATGAGAAAAAACCCGGCTTCCCGGGCCGCCATTTCAAGTAACGTGCAAAATCCGGGGAAAGAAAACACAGCAGTCGAAATAGGCTGGACGTATAAGTGCCTGAATGCACAGCAGGCGCCATATTGGAATTACTAATGTGCTAGTCGCGTTAATGAAAGACCAATGGATAACTATGCCTGTACACAAAATGTATGATTGTGGGGCAGGTATCTTAAAATCGTTTGAAGCGAAACATCATTATAAACAATTGTAAATAAAATCGCTCTAAAGTGCAAAAATTACAAAAATTACTACAAGACTCAGACCAAGAATACAACAAAAGTATAATACGGTCAGTAATACAAATAATGAAAGCCATATTACCCTATCCAAAATGGCACATCATTCGAGTAGATTTAAGGGGTGAGTGTTCTGATGACCCAAAGGTAGTATATGCCCTAGGGAACCAATCGCTGAAAATTAGGTATAAAACCATAGTAGAACAGGCATCTACACTCAATAACGTAAGTGACAAATTTGGAGGAGCAGTTGATGTTGTATTTGATGTGGTATCGTTTGTTATCAGGTCCCAGAAAATGAGTCACCTCATGATCCGCCCTTTTGCACACCACACAATTCCCACATTTGTGAAAGCCTACAGATCTGATAGTAAGCCAGTTTGTTTGTCTCTTAGGGCTACGATAACTGGGACACAATAGGTTTCTTAAGCAAGTGCCTCTCCTATATGTGATCTCTGGTCTAGTCTTGATGTGTTCCTTGAGAGTGTTGTCTTCTCTCAACAAGTGCCAATGTTGCAACAACAACTGCTCCTCCAAATTTGTCACATACGTTATTGAGTGTAGATGCCATAAGAAATATGTGGGAAGCACCATACGTACATTGAGAGAAAGAATAGGAGAACATATGAGGGCAGTTAAGAATGACGATCAGAGATATCCTATTGCAGCTCACATTAGCCAGTGTGAATCACAGGGTGGATCTAAGGTTTTTAAATTTTACAGGATTGACCTCACACATAGACCTCCACGTGGGGGAAACCAAGAACTGACCCTAAGGAGGAATGAGGCGACTTGGATTTTGAGATTGAGGACCACTGACCTGGGGTTGAATATTGATCAGGAGCTGCATTACTTTTTGGGTGATAGGTAGCAACTAGGGGGGATCTCCTGATGCTAACAAACTTATACTCTCAGTTCCAGTACCCTAAGATACATGCGCATATTTATCTTGTTCCAACTCTGTGGCACTTCATGATGATGATGTATTTTATTGTGAGCTGGGAGCAATATAGCCTATTTGATATGTGGTATGTTCTACATAACTAGAATAGTATGTACACTGATATACATTTTGTTTTTTGTACACACATCTTGGCGTACTCACATTGACACATGTGATGCTGTGAGACTTTTATCTTCTGATGACAATATGATATTGATCTGTGTATTTTGTATATATGTGGGTGGGACACTAGAAAATTGCTAATTCTGAGACATTTACTTTTCAAGACACATAGGTAGAAATCCCCTTATGGCATATTGGTAACTGGAGTATATAGTTTCTCCTTTTTATTTTGCGATCGCTCGTAATTTTGAGAGAGGAGACCTAATTTACGTTCCGGATGCAATGTGATCTTTATACTTGAAGGACACCAGGCAGGGCGTCTAATTAGCCCCATTTATTGATGTTGGCTATTTTTATTTCTTGTTAAGGAATTTTCCTGTTCTACTATGGTTGTATACCTAATTTTCAGTGATTGGTTCCCTAGGGCATATACTACCTTGGGGTCATCAGAACACTCACCCCTAAATCTGCTCGAATGATGTGCCATTTTGGATAGGGTAAGATGCCTTTCATTATTTGTATTACTGACCGTATTATACTTTTGTTGTATTCTTGGTCTGAGTCTTTTAGTAATTTTTGTAATTTTTGCACTTCAGGGCGATTTTATTTACAATTGTTTTAATGATGTTTCGCTTCAAACGATTTTAAGATACATGCCCCACAATGATACATTTTGTGCACAGGCATAGTTATCCATTGGTCTTTCATAAACGCGACTGGCACATTAGTAATTCCAATATGGCGCCTGCTGTGCATTCAGGCACTTATACGTCCAGCCAATTTCGACTGCTGTGTTTTCTTTCCCCGGATTTTGCGCGTTACTTGAAATGGCGGCCCGGGAAGAAGGGTGTTTTCTCATACTTGAGAACACCGGCCGAACTGTGGCAGACGTTAGCTACATTATGGACAGCTTCCGGGTAAGTGAACTTAAGTTGAGTTGATCGCGTTTTGCGTTATTACGTTTCCGTGTTTTTACGATGTACTTATTGAGAGAAATATGTTTGAATTACATTACCTATCACGTCACTGTACTCTTTGATGTGTTTTCGGATGTATTATTATGGTTATACTGAGACGGTTACTTTGACACCTAGGGTACTGTTATATTTATGTTAGTTTTTAGCTTACACCTGTCGAGTCCTCCTTGACTTAGCGACAGTACTTAAGTTGGATGACCAGCCTATATTTCTTTACTTATTCTGTAATTGCTTGGTTACTAGACATTTATTTGCTATCCTTTTACAGCTATGAATACAGGTTATTGATCCGGACACGGATTCTGCGGTTGGATACCTTTTTACTACGCTGCCACACCGTATTGGATGCTTATTTGAAACAGACTCTATTTTTAAGCAGGTATTTGAATATTCCCTGCGTATTTGATATAATGCTGTATTGATTGCTTGACTGTGGGATTACAAAAGGTGATTCTCATGAGGTTTCTCTTATATTACTTTACTCAGGACAAGTTATTCTTCAGGTCAGCCTGACCTTTGGTCTTATGTGATATGCTTTCTATCATTTTGCTTTGGTTAACACAGGGGTGTTTCTCTATATGCTTTTCTGTTACCTTTTATGCTTTGGATACCATTTTTGGTGATTAGTCTCACTTTAGTAGTAGTTGCACACATAATACACTAGATGGTGCTCCTTTTCGAGCATGATTATAGCCCATTTGGGGTTCTCGCCAATTTTCTGCTTGTTTACATCTTGAAAATATGTCTTACTGTATGACTTCGGTTTATGCATGAGGATCCCTCTTGTTGGTGTATCTTGAGACATTGAAGACCACTGCTTAGTACTTAATAATCACGGTGGTGGGACTAATTGATATCCAGAATATAAGTGTTACTTATTTCTTCATGATTTATGTTGATTCTTGTCCATATCTGTTTCTAATTCAGCCTTGAAAAAGTTGCATATACACATAAGTAATAGCGACGAAACACGTGTTGGCTTCGGGCGCTGTACTGTGTAACTCTGGACCAGCTGCGTTGAATAAATACTGAAAATCAAAGAATGGCAATATGGATTAAAGAGTGAAGAAATACCAAGAAATACCTGCTGCCAGTTGTGGATTTTGATCTGTACTCTTGCTTACAAGTTTACTGATTGAACGTGACTGTTTATAAATATTGACGTGTGCTATGGATTCATGTTTGTGTCTTGTGGCGGCTTCGGCTGCTGATTAGGAGTAGTGGGTGGTTCTCTCCTCCTTATTGCACCGTCACTAAATAGTATTAATTTCCCTACGGCTTGTGTATTTTTTCTTTTGCGCCTCCCCTATGCCCAATACGCCTCCTTATTTGTTTTTCTTTTGATGCGTAATCTTCATAAATTACGTGAGGAAAGTACAGATATAGAGTTTTCAAGTACTGACAGCTTTCCCAACTTGGATATGGCTGGACCGACCCAGTTCAAGCCAAGATCAACTTTTAATCCAATCATGTTGCATGACAACATCGACGTGTACAATGAACTTGTGACCAACCAGTTGAAAAAGCTTCATATGTTGACATTGCATGCACACCGCAAGTCTACATATCAAAACAACTGTTATGGGCAATTTATGAAGAAACTGCTATGCAATGGCAATGAGATCATCGTCAATCAGATAAGGGCAGTAATGTCGTCCTTTGGCCCCGGAAATTGTATCTTGAGGAAGCACTCTCTCATTTATTTATTTATTTATTTATTTTTTTTGTGGGGCAATTTTTTTTTTTTTTTTTATTTATTCATTCCCAGAGTAGACTATTTACAATAATAGACAATGACAAATCAATTCATAAAATAGTTGGTTAGAATACATAAAACAAATATATCGCATATTCGACACACATAATATTTAAATGTAGTATATAGGGATAAATAGTAGTTTATCAAAATTTAGTTCATAGAAATACATAGCTTTTAAATATATCACCAAATTCTTTCATAAAACAATTGAAGCAGTCACAGAAGTATGGTAAAACATTTAGCAGCATTTTATGAATTCCAACCTATACCAGTCCCCTAGCTTCTCTGCTCCATACGGAGATAAGTGCCCATATTTTTAAACCCCTAAATTCTGGCTTGCCTGCCCCTTCATGCAGGATATATCGCCGGTTCAACACACATTATACTTAAATACAGTACATAGGAATAAATAGCAGCTTCTCAAAATATATTTAATAGAGATACATAGCTTTTAAATATATTGCCAAATTCTTTAATAAAATAATAGCATCAATCACAAAAGTAAGGTAAAACGTTTAGCAGCATTTTCTGGCTTTCATCCTATTCTGGTCCCCTAGCTTCCATACTCCATTCGGAGATAAGTGTCCATATTTCTAGCCCCGAGTTCTGGCTTGCCTGCCCCTACATGCATACAGAGACTCCTCCTGTTTCCAAACTCCAAGAAGACTGGCTAACCACATCTGGAATGTCGGGGGTTCTATATCCTTCCATCGGGCCACTAACAATATTCTAAAAATAGCTGTGCCCAGGTAAAGACAGTATTCCTGTTCTTTATAGAGGCCCAGAGAGATATTATATCCCAGAATCAATAACGTAGGGGTCAGCTCGAAATTGAGACCAAATAGTTCTTTCCAAAAGCAAAGCAGCCCTAATTTTAGGGGAGTCAATTTCACACACTCGTAAAACATATGTATCAGTGCAGCCAGACCCGTCCCACATCTGGGACATTTATCATCGGCCCTTTTCCCCCAAATAAATAATTTAGCGGGTGCAAAACAAAGATTAAATATAGTTTTATATAATTGTGCTTTTAAGTTTGAGGATAAAAATATTTTAGCAGATCAGTCTTAGCTCATATAGATGTCCACATCGGGGTTATCCAATTTCACAGTCCAGGATGTCTCAATCTTTTCCAAATCGTCTGGTAGTGTTGTTAATAACAAACTATATATGTTTCTAATTCTACATGATTTTTTGTTAATGAGATCCATCAGGGTTATATTATCAATTTTAACAGCTGGTCTGTATGCCATAAAAATGCTCCTAATCTGTACAAATTTAAAAAAGTGATTGGGAGGTATTCCAAAATCATGTTGGAGCTTAGAGAATCGGGCAATTTGTTCTCCCCCATAGAACTCTCCAATTGTAGTCACCCCCCTGCTCTCCCAATCTTTCCCCATAGCATCATGAGCTAGTGTCGGAAAAAGCGATACGTGCCACAGGGGAGTATATTGAGTAACCTTAGGTGTCTCCATAAATTTCGACACTTGTTTCCATATCCTCCATGCACTCTGTATTACGTTAAAGCGAACTTTTTAATAGTATCTTTGTTCTAGTTGTTTCAATAACAGCCCAGAGGCCTCTTTCCCTGTAGCGAGTTCAAATATTGTGGGAATTCTCGCCACCCTGTCCTCATCGCTACTTTTATCTATTACTAACAAAAAAGTCATCTGATGGAGTAGGGCGGCCCAAAAATATAATGTGATATTTGGAATTGCAAGTCCTCCTCTATCCTGTGGCAATGTTAAATGCTTCAAAGCCCTCCTCACCTTCCCATATTGCCAAATAAAATTAGAAACAATAGAATCAATGGTCTTCAGTAAATGATCCTCTAAGGCAAGTGGAATTGACCTAAACAAATACAGAATCTTGGACAAAATAGTCATTTTTAAAAAGTTCGCCCTCCCAATTATCGACAACTGTAGTCCGTTCACTCTTTTTAGTTCTATGGCTATGGATTTAACTAGCGGGTCAAAATTACATTTAACTATGTCATCCACCTTTGCTGTAATTCGCACCCCAAGATAGACTGCTGATTCCACTCACCTAGGATCATTAAAAACCATATTATCTGTGCAAATAACAATTGTTTTTCCTCTATTTAGAGCATACCATGAAAGGAGGCCAAACTTTTCAGTTATGTGATTAATTTCCCCAAGGGCCTCTTTTAGATCTGTTGTTAAAACTGCCACATCATCGGCATAGGCCAGGACTTTAGTGCCTTTCCCCCAGCTATGCCTGTCTGCATATGGGGCTGTGAGAGGAGCAAGTTCTCAGTACCATGTTTGCGAATGTACTAGCTGAAAATGTGACAGCATGGTATCGCTATATAGATGATTTATTTCTCATTTGGAAAGGCCCTGAGGTAGCAGCCGTCAAGTTTATCCAAGAGATCAATAACAATGATTTGAATCTGCGGTTAACTGCACAAATCAGCAAGGAAACAGTCAACTTTTTGGATGTGGAAGTATACATTCAATAAGGAAAATTGGAGACCAGATTACATCATAAGCCAAATGCGTGCAACACAGTCTTGGATGCTGAGGGTCTTTGGTGTCCGGAACTCCTTCTCTTACCTCCAATAAATCCCAGACAGCAAGATTGCTGAGAGCTGGTCGGAGGCTGTGCCCCCTTTCTCCGCCACACTGCAAACTCGACTACTAGTTAAAAAAACATGGAAACTCACTGAAAAAAACAAAGGTTACAGGGATGTTGTAGTTAGAAATTAGCATTTAAAAAACCTTTGAAATTTTCTGAAAAAAAGGTTACAGGTACATTTTATTTCAGAAATAGAATTATAAAACTTCGAAATTCAATGAGAAAACCAAAGGTTACAGGTATTTTATAGTTAGGCTGAGGTTTCACTCATACAAAACCTGTGAAATTCAGCAGTTATAGTTAGCTAAACTATGACTCACACCCCCACAATGCACTGCTTATGACCTCACATATTACATCACTCATGACACGGTCAGTGATATCACTGATGGCATCACTGATGACATCTCAAAGGACATCACTGATGACTTCATCCACAGAATCACTGCTGCACCCACTCACACCCCATAGAAACTTTCATAAACCCACATCCTCAAAACCATTCACACACCTATTCACAGACCTATACCAGTACCTACGCAACCACTTAAAGATTCATAGATCTATACACACATCCAATCACTCACCCATATAGCCACTCATACTCCCACTCACTCACTAATACAGCCGCTGACATATCTACTCATATACACATACTACTTCTCACACACTGAGTCAGTCACACAAAGAGCTACTCACACACCTAGTCACTCACCTATACAGTCAATCACATAGCCATGTACTCACCCTTACAGACACACACACCCACTCACTTTTTCATACAGATACTAACATGCACTCACCTTATACAGTCTCTGACACAAGCACACACTCACCTATAAAGCCCCTCTTGCATTCTCTCACTCACCCATACAGTCACTCATATCTACTATTACTCACCTATACTGCCTTTCATATAACCAGTCACCCATATACCACTGACGCATTCATACACACACACACTCACCTATACTGCTGATTTTCACTAGTTTTGTACCAGTGAAACCTAAGTTGAGCCTAACTATAACGTCCCTGTAACCTTTGTTTTTTATTTCAATCAATAAATATATGTGCGAATATATCTGTGAATTTGATGATCCATACAGCTCCCTCCTCAAAAACGTAAACGTTGGCCCAGGGTCACCCACACCATCTCCCAAGTATGTATATCTATATCTATATATTACCTACTGGCGGTCGCCAGTAGGTAGTTATAGTTAGGACCCTGTTTCCATAGGAAATCCGCAACATTCTATTTTGAATAACTTTTGCGCCGGTCGACGAATCCTCGCGAATTTTTCAAAATAGGTAGGGCGCTACGCTCCGCTCCTACCCTGAAAGTCTCGGGGGGTTTCTTCAAGCGGGGGCTGAGATAAAAGGGGGGTCCCAAAACGCGTTTTTCCCATGCATTTTTCCATAGGACCTTTAGACACAGCTACAGCCCGAACGGCTGAACAGAATTACTTGAAATTTAGCAGAGAGGTAGTCCTCAGGTCAAGGAAGTGCCTTTTGTAGGTTTGGTGTAAATCTGTTCAGTAGATTCTGAGAAAATAGCCTTTAAATCAATATATATATCTGAGCCAGCTTACGGTGCGCTTACGGTGCGCTTACCGTACGCGTACGGTGACGTGCGCGAGCGCGATTCTGATTGGCTCTTAGATCTTAGTAAACATTCGAATCGGCCGAAACCAGGAAGCGGCGGCCGCCATTTTCTCTCTCGCACTCTGAGTAGGGCAGCATAAATGAAGCCCAAAAATGGGTAAAGGGGCAGTATATTGAAATAATAATCACCCAGCAATGATATACGGGCCCCCAAACAACCCACAAGGCCCAAAAAATGTTTTATTTTTTTTTCGAAAAATCGCCGATTACGCTTACCGTACGCGTACGGTAAAAAAATTTTTTTTTAAAAAAAAGTATCCACACTCTCCCCACCCCATGTGCAAATGGCACCCGATGGGAACCATTTGTGCATGGCTTATGAAATAATTGAAATTAATAAACAAAAAATTTCACAACGATGCGCATAATATGTCCCCCATGTGCGCACGGTGCGCGAAGCGCATCGTGCGTACATGGCCCATCTCGCATAATGTGGGCACGCGGTGCATGGCACTAACTGCGTAAAGTGGGCGCGCGGTGCGCGAAGCGCACCGCGTGCTCACTGTGCGCGCACGGTGCGCGCACGGAACGAACTGCGTTAAGTGGGCGCGCACGCCACGAATGGCGCAAAGTAAGTTAGCATTTAAAAAACCGTACAAATTCACTGAAAAAACCATAGGTTTCACACACGTTATAGTTAGGAATTAGCATTTAAAAAACCTTGCAAATTCACTGAAAAAACCATAGGTTTCACACATGTTATAGTTAGCTGTACATTTTACTGATAAAAAACCAATGAAATTCCCCCGTTATAGTTACTGTAGGCAAATATAACTCACGCGACCGTAATCCTCTGCTGATGACATATGTGTCTTTATGAAAAAAAAATATTTGTAATATATGTATAGCTAAAATTTAATGGAAGAAGACATGGGCAAATAAGTGTCTAAATACAGTATTAGCATCAGCAGAGGATTGCGGTCGCGTGAGTTATAGTTGCCTACAGTAACTATAACGGGGGAATTTCATTGGTTTTTTATCAGTAAAATGTACAGCTAACTATAACATGTGTGAAACCTATGGTTTTTTCAGTGAATTTGCAAGGTTTTTTAAATGCTAATTCCTAACTATAACGTGTGTGAAACCTATGGTTTTTTCAGTGAATATATATATGTATATATTCACAACAACAAAAAACAAAGGTTACAGTGACGTTATAGTTAGGGTCAGATTTTACTGAAACAAAACCAGAGAAATTCAGCCATTATAAGTTAACTATAACTTGCTCCCCCTCAATGCACTGCTTATGACCTCACATACTACATCACTCATGACATGGTGAGTGACATCACTGATGACATCGCTGATGAAAGGAGCGGAGATATTTATCACGGGTTCACCCCCACATGATTGGGTACCTGTACGTGAGTGCAGCAGGAAAAGGTGGTTTGGAGCATTGCATATATACACACACACACAGAACAGTATAACAGTAGTTATAGTTAGCTGAACTAACTATAACTCATGCTCCCCACAATGCATTGCTTATGACCTCACATACCTGAAGTCATCTTGAGTGAATCAGAGATGTAAAACTCAAAACATTTCCTTTAGAAATTAACAAAATGAGGGGAACAGTGTTGTCATAGATATTATGGTTGATGAAAAAGAAAATAGTTTACTTTATTAAAGCTTAGTTGTTTTCCTCCAGCCACCTCTTCCTCCCAACCAGTATCAATCCCTACTCCCAAACACATTTCATTTTCTAACATTCAAAAGGGGGACAGGTCCCAACATGACCATATCCAGCAGTAGACTGCTGGCACGAACAGCTTTGACTCTCATGGCTCAGATGGCTAAAGGTTATCAACTGCAATTAATAGCAGTGAACCAGCTTGGTCCTAAGATTAGCCTTTGACAGTTCCTCTTCCACTCTTTATCCCTTCAGATTTCTCGCCCATTTCATTGGAGGATTTTGAGCAAGCCATTGGAGCCTGTAATTCAGGCTGTTGCGATGACCCTTGCTCTCCCTGAATCTTGTATGCTAATGTGGAGGCCATAAAAGCCACCTTGAAAGTGTTGCTAAATAACACTCTGAGCCGGCCCCTTGTTCTTAACAGCTGGAAGAATGCTAGGATGATCCCATTGCTCACAAAGCCCTCAGCAGGTAAGACCATCCTGGCCCACTACACGCCAATTTCTTTGTTATCTCTCTTCTCTGAGATCCTTGAAAAAATTAAATAACATCCAAATTTCCAGCTATCTCGAGGCTAACCAGTTGTTGCACCCATTAAAATCGGGCTTTTGCCCTAGATACAGCACTGAGTCTTCTTTAGTTGAGGTCTCTGGCACTATTAAAAAGGCCACTTTGCTGCTTCTAGACCTTACACCAGCGTTTGAAATGGTCTCACATCCTATCCTGTTGCACTGCTTCTGTGACATCGGGATAGGTGTAACTGCTTCGGCCCAGCTGCGTTCCTTTCTGTCAAACAGATGTCAGTTGGTGTGGATGCCGTCAATTATGTACAACCCTAAGTCCACTGAGTTTGGGGTCCCCCAGGGCTCTGCCTTGAGTCCGAGATTGTTTAATGTTTACATGTCCCCTTTGGCAAACCTGGTGGAGTCTTTTGGAGTACAGATTATCTCTTACTCTGATGACATGCCTATCATACTAAATTGGGATTAGAACATCTTGTGTGCCCAATGCAGATTTGAAGCGGATCTGTCAGCAGCATTTCAGTGGATGCTCAGAGTAATCTCTAGTGGAATACAAGCAAGACAGAGGTACTGGTTTTTAGTTCTCTCCTCCCCCCTTTATGAGGTGTTGAGGCTTGGCCTAGTTCTGCTCCTTCTCCTCCAAACCCAACTATGGTGGCCAAGAACCTTGAAGTGAAGTTCGATAACAATATCTCCTTTAAACCACAAGTTGAGAGCACAGTCAGGACCTGCTTTGGCCTTTTTCATGTCCTGAGGCTGTTTTTTCTTCTTCCAACCTCTTGTCAGAAGATTGTAGTCCATGCCCTTACAACATCTTGGCTTGACTACGCTAGTGCATTATTTATGGCCTCCCTCTGCACCAACTTAAGAGACTCCAGCTAGTGCATAATGCTGCACCCTGGCTCCTGCTTCATATTCCCAGGAGCTTTTCTGTTTAGGCCCATCTAAAGGAGTTGCATTGGCTTCCCATCTGGGCAAGAGTGAGATTCAAGGGACTGGTGCTAGCCCATAAAGTTTTCAATGGAATAGGCCCTAAATGTCTTTCCAAGTGAGTCCCTCACTATCACCCCTCAAGAACCTTGCGTTCGGCTGATGCAATGCTGGTTGCTGCACCTAAGATGAGGTGGAAGAGATGGGTAGGTACCTCCTTCTCTGTGCTAGCTGCTACGAGCTAGAATACCCTCATCTTGCATCCTTGCAACTAGGGATGCAGGTCCTTTTAGGAATCAATCGTTTTTATTACATGGATGTCAGGGCAATTAACACAGCCTCCTGCCTACATCCATTGGCCGGCAGAGCGAGTCAGAGAGAGCAGAACACAGTGTTGAAGCCAACAACCCGGAGGCCGGCCGCATAATAAGCAAGCTTGCTGTATATTGAATAGCATCTTCCAAGTTTGTGGAGATAAGAGAAAGCAACAAGGAAAGATAGATCAAAGGGGAAACCATATTAAAACAAAATCCCACCCAAACCCTTACATCCCACCCCCACCCCCTCCGCACCAGTTATTGCCTCGCTAGTTGGATCGATGCCTATTATTCATAGGTTTGAGAAAGCATCACACTCCTGCCACCGGAGCCTGATCTATAGCTAGTCTCTCCAGCGGGAGCAGCTTAAGGATCTGCAGATATTTAGGACAGGTCACTTTCATCATATCTTTTGTCACCAAATGTAAGAAGGGTGCCCACAGTTTGGCATATTCCCTCCCTTTACCTTCCACCCCAAGGGACATGCGCTCCATAGCTAAAAGATACCACAGGCGATGAATCCAGGACAGCGTGTCAGATGGAGATGCCGTGCCCCAGTGAGCTAAAATGACCTGTCGAGCTGCTATCAGCACCAATGGTATTTGCCTGCCCCGAATGGATTTCAATGGGAAGACCTTAGGGTGAGAGAGACCAAGGAGGGTGTACTCCGGGAAGCGAGGCAGGGAAATACTAAACGCCTCATCAACGTTATCTAGGACCTCCGCCCAGTAATGTTGGAGCTTCGGGCAGTGCCACAGCTAGTGGGCTAATGTGCCAAACATCCCACATCCTCTTCAACAAAGGTCCGTTTTGCTTTTGTCTCAGCTCTGAATAAGAACAGGATGTGGTACCAATATGAAAAGCCTTTAAAAGTGGACAACAGTCTGTTCCATTCCTCTAAGTAACGGAGGAACGCTGCCTGATAATAGCCTCCGATCAAGGGCAGACCCATTCCGCCCTGAGCCTTTGGGCATGCCATATGCTTCAGGGAAAGCTGCGGTTCCTTCCCATCCCATACAAACTTATTAATGAGAGTCTGCAATTGTTTTTTCGCCCGAGGTGGGGGTGACATAGGAATCATCTGAAAAGTATAAAGAATGCGTGGAAGGATTGTCATTTTCACCGCCGCAATTCTCCCGAACCATGCTAGGCGCAATCGTGATCAGGCGTCCAGCGCCTTGGTCGTCTGCTCCAGTAGAGTTGAATAATTTAGCCTGACTGTTCGGGCGATGGTCGTGGCGAGTCAAATACCTAAGTACAATATGTCACTATTTGTCCATTGGAATGGAAACTGCAGCTGTAAGCTGTACACTAGGTCCAACGGGAGCGTCAGGTTCAGAACATTGGATTTACCCAGGTTGACCTTAAACCCTGACACTTCTCCAAAAGTGGAGAGTTCGGCCACAAGGGTGGGTAGGGTTGTTTGCGGCTGCGTAAGGGAGAGGATGACATTGTCAGCATAGAGACTGATCTTGTGGACGTCTGCTCCAAACTTCAAGCCCACTACTCGTTCATTCGCTCTTATACGTTGCACTAAAGGCTCCATATAGACCGCGAATAAAAGCGGGGATAGGGGGCACCCCTGCCGGGTCCCTTGAGAGATTGAAAAGGCCGCTGACCTGCTACCATTGACCCTCACGAATGCCAAAGGGCGCATAGTAGATGCACTGAATCCATTTGAAGTTAGTTTCAGGGCTTCCCATGCAGCCGATAAGGGTGAAGAACCCACATCATTGAACAGTAAGTAGTCTTCTATCGCCTGCTTAATTCAGCGTACTGTATCCTCCGAGTGTAGAAGACTCTCCTGCAGGCGCCATCGGGGGGAATTGCGGCGACCGCTGTGCAGGAACGGAAACCGTGATAAGGGCATGATCAGAGAGAGAGCGGGGCTATATTGTGGCCGTGTGCAGGCAACGTAGTAGGGAAGTAGAGGCCAGAAAGTGATCGAGTTGCGCATAAATGTTGTGGGACGCGGAGTAATATGTGTTATCCCGCTCCGCGGGGCGTTTCTTGCGCCAGAAGTCGTGTAGCCCATTGACCCCCAACCACTACCGTCCCTTTGGAGAGAGTGCTCCTGATTGATGTGTGCGGTGTCCAGCCCTGTTCCACTCTGCGTCCATTACAAGATTGAGGTCACCCCCCCCCACCAAAATTGTTGCATCTGGAGAGGTGAGAACTTCTGTGAGGGCTGTGAGGATGAAGGGTTCCTGGTGTGTATTTGGAGCGTAGAGTGACACTATTGTGAGGTGGGTTCCGTCCCATTGCCCTCTAATTGCCAATAAGCGCCCCTTTATTTCTGTGACAGTTGCTATTACCTTTCCCGTGAAATGTGCTCCTAGCAGGATTGCTACTCCATTCTTTTTAGACGGGCCTGGGGACCAGAACTGTTGTGGGAAGCGCCTGTCGCGCATGTGCATGGTGTCTTTGGAAAGGAGATGCGTCTCTTGGAGGAGACATATATCGCCCTTGGCATTTTCCAGCAGAGATAAGACTGCTGCCCTCTTCACTGGGTTGTTGAGGCCCCAAACATTGAGGCTGACTATCTTAAGGTCTTTCCCCATCCGCTGAGTGTGGTGTAATATCTACTGGGTCTCTAACTTTCGGCTACCAGGCCCGTGCAGAATTAAGTGCTCCCTTGCCATTCCACCCAGGCAAATCGTACATGCTAACGGAGAACCCCTATGAAAAACCCCAACAAACCCAACCCCCCCAAAAAATCATTTTCACAACAAGTAGCAAAGGGCAAACAAGACAAAAGTCCGTCAAGGTAGCAAAGATCCGGTGGGTCGTGGCTCAAGCAGCTGCCCAGCCCATAGTGATCTGATTCGTACCCACCCGCCCGCAGAGGGGTCATCAACAATCTTCCTAGGACAAAACCCCGACACCCATATAGGTGCCCATCTCGGAGAAGTCAGTTGTATACCTCACGGGGTGTCCAGACTGTCCGATGTTTGCGACAGTGAGGCGATCACGTATTCTCTTTCTTTTCCCCTTGTGGCCTGATCAGGCTTTAGGACAGATGAAGTCTTTCCCACCTGCTGCCATCGTGCTGAGCGGCGGGCACCCCGCTCTCCAGGCCGTTCCGCCTGGTGTTGCATTCTCCAGACCGAGGACATCCAGAGCCTTGTCCAGAGAGCGGCTCTGCAGCAACTTCCCTTGGTGTTTAAAAACAATGCGAAAGGGATGGCCCCACGAGTAGGGGATGCCCTTCTCACGGAGGTGCGTGGTTACCACTTTGAATTCTTGCCGCTTGAGTAGCTTGGAGGCCGTCAAGTCTTGGAACTGTATGGGCTCAATCTCCCTCCCCCTTGCACTCTGTAGGATGCGTTCCTTCAATTGGAAGTCGTGCACACATACGAGGATGTCCGGTGGTGGAGCTTTGTTACCCCGAGGGAGACCCACTCTATGAACTCGGTCCATTCTGATGTCTATTGCCTCAGACTCTCCCAACACCTGCCAGAACAGTGCCTCAACATAGGCCCTGAAGTTGTCTCCTTCTTCTTTTCGTGGCACGCCTCTGATCCTCACGTTGTTTCGCCGGGAGCAGTTTTCCAAATCTTCAGCATGGGCCTGAAGATCAAGGTGCTGCTCCCGAAGGCGCAGCATATCTTGCTGCAGTTGGTGGAGGTCGTCTTCCCGGTTGACATCATGCTCCTCAAGCAGGCCCCTAAGCTCCTGAATGTCTTCCTTTATGGCAGCAAGGAGTTCCAGCATGAAAGCTTTGGTGGCAGGGGAGTCATCACCATCTGTCGTGTCCGGGTTATTCTCGCCAACCAAGTTGGCCGATCTCGCCTGTTTTGTGAGCAGCTCTTTCAATGACTTCTCTCTCCTGCTGCGTGCAGCTGACATGTTGTAGAAACCCGTCCGCCAGCTCTCACCGCAAGCTTGACTTGCAGCAGCAGCTCCACGTGTCCTGTCTGTGCTAGAGGGGGTGCTGAGCCTGTGGGATCCGTTGCTTCTCTCGGCTTGCAGCAGAACAGTGTGCTCGCCTTCCGCTTACGTGCCAGTAAAGCTGCCCCAGGGCCTCACGACAGGTAAGGCTGCAGATCTCCGCAGCTCATAGCTCCAAGGGGGGCCTCCACCACGCACCCCTGGCCAGACTCACTATTCAAGTGGATGAGGAGCGCGGCCGACTTCAAGCGGTCCGTAGGGGCACAGCACTGGCGGCGTATACACAGCAGTTGAACTACCGGCTCCGGTCCCCGGTTCGACACACCAATAGCAGCCGCAGCCTCGACCGTTCCGATGCTCCAGTTGAGCAACCGGTCAGCTTAGCTGGGAGCACTGCCCCCACAGCGCACTCCATCCGCTGACCCATGGACTGCGGAGTGTCGCCACCAGGCCACGCTGCCAAGCACCCAGTGCTCGCTCACCTCTCCCACTTGCCAATCAGGGGTGCGGCGCCTCTCTCGCTCCCGTACTGGTAATGTGACACATGGGGGTTGTCAGTTCACCGCGCCGCATCAGAGGCTCATCGAGGGTCTCCAGCCTCTCCGCACTGCTCGTCCTCCAGTTTTCCCATCACAGCGGTTAGATCTGACCGTTGGCTGAGGCCGTATGGCCCGTTGGAGGTCCACAGCAGGAAGGAGCACGAAATGGCGCCCTCTTGGCAGTCTCTGTGTCAGCGGCAGCACTGGTCTTCTCCGCTACCACTCACCGCTGGTCAACTTTCAGGTAGGCACCGCTCTCGTCACAGCCTCCGTCCGCTAGTCTCTGAGCTGCAGAGTGCCGCTATCAGGCCCTGCCGTCTCCCAATCGGCATCTGCTTGCCGCTGCACACACTCACAGTTTTGTTAGGCCGCTGCCCCGCACCAGTACGGAGGCCCACAAACACAGAGCTTCTGATAGGGAAGCTCGGTCCCCCAGTGCAGCACGGAGTGCCAGAGTCGCTCAGCCCCTGTGTGCGGGCAGAATGCCCCGGGGATAGGCGATTTAACAATGCTCAAACTTGGTGGTGTTGGAGGGACAGGATCCTATCTCGCCGCCATCTTGGCAACGCCCCCTGCAGATCCTTTTAAACATAGCTTGAAAAGCTGGCTTTTCAATTATGTCTTTTGGACTGTGTCCCTCGAGTGGGAAAATCAGCGGTCAATTGTACCTGTAGTACTAGGACACTCTATGGAGTAGCTGTGCGCTTTACAAGCACTATTTTATTTGATTCCATACCGAATCATAATTTGGAAGGGATTCCCTACACACGTCCCTTCTAAATTGCGATTTGGTACCTGTTTCTATGTCCATTTTGTGATTCAGTAACCCTTTACTGATTTGCAAAAAGATTTTAGGGGCATATTTAATAATCTTTCAGGCAATGCCAGACATCAAGCAAAGATGCTGCACTCTGTTGTGCGAAAGGGGGAGAGCAGAAATGCTCCATGTTGACAAAGATATGGAGCGTTTCTGCTTATCTTTTCACTGGCGCACTGTGTGCTGCATAGCTCCAACAAAGGCACCACAGTGCAAGGTGTCTGCATTACAGACAGGATTGTTTTTGTGAAGAAAGGTACAATCCTTAGAGTCATTTTCCTATTTCCTACTTTGCAGCACATGTGGAAAGAGGAAATAACAAGGAGGATCATAAATACTCATCCTTGTTATGCCTCATTAGGGACGACATAGCATTTTGACACATTCCCAGGTTTACTAGCTTTATGAAATCTGGAAATGCACCAAAATCCATGGATGGATGCATGGGGACACCCATGCTCCACCCATGGAACACCTCTCAAGTTGAAATGTAACTTTAAGTAGCGCAAACAACTGTTATGCCTTACATTTCTTTACAAAGCCATGCAAGGTGGCGCAAATCAACCCTTGTGTGGCTTTGTAAATATTAGCGAAACCTTTGCCTTGTCCTTGTGTCGCCCTTTGTGATGCAAGGACAAAGCAAAGGCTTGATAAGTCTAGGCCTTAGTACACACATTGCAAATCGAATGGTTGGCCATCACAAAATGGCTGAGTAAATCTGACTCCTCACTTTCTCACAAACGCCCTTCTTTCCAGTCTCACGAGGCTGCTTAGACCTTGGAACACCTTTGAGCTGGTTCAGGTGACGTGCAGATATCCTATAAATGATGAAGCCTGTGGAGCTGGAGTAATGAGGACAGCATCTCAGCACAGTGCCCATGTATTAACTGTACATTGAAAGGACAAGAATAAGCCTGGGTCGTCCTAGACTAATAAGAATAATGGAAGGTGGGGTGGCGGTGGGGGGTCCTGTATACGCGAAGATCAATCCAGACCAGCAAGTTTTCAAAGGAGGAAAATGATTCAGAGGTTGAGTCTATAAATGGAAATGTTAATGAAGGGCATGGTGGAAAAAGGGCGGTAGAAATCTGGGACTAAAATGTCGCACGAGCAGCATGCTAATTTTATCAGAGAAAGTGACATGTCAAACATACAATACACTGCGCAACGGTTGTGTGCATATTGGCAGTGCTTTGACCGTATATGTTCTGTGTTCACCCAGAGAGCATTTTATCACAAAGCCTAAATAGAAATACGTCCATGAATTCATCATTTATTGTTTTTTCTCTGCCTCCTGAGACGTTTGTCACGTGCTGGCCACAGTATGGTTTCTGATCCAACATGCTAAATAAAGCCCTTTATCAGTGCTTAATTTGTAAAAAATGAATTGCCAGGGCTCGGACCAGGAGGCCACTGCAGCTTACACCAACCATGACCCCTGTTATCGCTGCCAAAACAACCACTAACCATCTCTCTCGCATGTAAATGCGACAGCTCAGATTATTCAAGGTCCCCAAAGCTAAAGGAATGGCTGGGGAGGCATGTATTAGCAATTCTTGTAATGTATATTGTTTTCCTAAACAACTGTTAATCTGCTGTTATCTAAATTATATGAGCAGCGCCACCTTGTGGCAGACTGCCCCAAGTGTGGTGTTGGCAATTAGGTCCCGGTACCGAGCACCAGAAACCAATTAAGTGCTGGTGCTCAGCACCGGAAAGCTCAGGCTCAAATTAAGCACTGCCCTTTATCCTTCAAAGTACGGAGCTAGATACGGAAATAAGTGCCTGCAAAACTTTGCATGTAAAATGCTTCTAGTGTTGTATAAGGAAACCGGTTAATGGAGGAAGCATTCCCGCCATTTGAACGCATAATGCGCTTGTCCCTCTAAAGAAAGTGCTTGTTTCAAACCACCTCTGGAGGGACATCCTCACCTCTATGAGAACCGAATAAAGAGATTAAATGGTAGAGAAAGCAGGTTGAAGAGCTCCAACTGTGCCCATTCCTGTACTAAAAATTGACTAAACTGGAGTTTAACGGGTAAAAACACATTGAATGTGTCTGTGGCACCATTCAAAGAGTACATGTGACAGCCATGCTGGTGAGTCTCAAAGTGATGCCACACCAATGAGGGGGCTATATCTTCCTGCCTTGATCTCAGGCAAACCTCAGGTTCCTACCCTTTACTTGCAGGAAGTCATTGTTGGTACAATTAAATTAATAATGACTTGTTTGACTAAATCAATGAATGCAACTGCAATAAAGAAATCCATTAACCTAAAACAGAAGGCTAAATTGAAGTACTCACATTTGTTTTTCATGCATCTCATCATCAAAAGGCCAATGGATTAAAAAAGAGCAGTGATCATTGCAAGAAAGTGAAACAAAGTCCTGCAAAGGGTGAAGGGACTGGTTACTAAAAACTTGAGATTTACAACAAATGGTATGTAAATTCTTCAGCTGCTCAACCAACAAACAAACAAAAAAGGTCTGTCTGTATTGCGTTTATATGCGTCTCATTAAACCACATGTAGTAAGTCCACGTTTCAACCCAAGAATGTTCATCCACAGGTCATCATAAGGACAGAAAAGCATTTGAATGTATCTCAGGAAATTGCTTGGTGGGCCCAGTTCAGGTAGTTAAATTCAGTTACGTGCTAGGCATCACTCTTTGTGGTACAAGGTACAGAGATGAACATAGTAAAATGTATACACACAGCTTTTTGAGGAAGTGAGTGGGAAACAATGGGCACCAAAGTACTGCTGTCAGAGGTATGCAGATTTGCATGAATAAGATTTAGGGTAAGAGCTAAGAGGTGATGATAACGGGCTAGAATTACCAATTACAGATGGTATCTCCTCCAGACTCCTGGCATTACACCCCTAAGTACCCTGAGTGGGTAATAGTCATGTGGACTCAAGCTTGATGGGCCTTTTTTGCATGGTTAACCTAATTCTGGGGACTCTTTCACTCTCATTCCACCTGTTCTTAGAAGGTGGTACAACTGAGCAGCGACCCATTACTGGTTGTGGAGTCAAGAAAGTAATGAGGGCAGGCCAGTTTAGGTTCAGGGGCTGTTGAGAAGAGCATAATGGGTGCAGAAATGCTGGACCTCCTGGATCTGCCTAGCACGTTGTCCACCAAGTGGACAGCCCTGGTCAACTCAATGATGGCCAAAATAGTTAAGCCCTCTAGGGTATCTCCCATGAGTTGTTTATGTGTTCCCTGTTTTTCCCTTGAGCAACATCACTGACCCTGCAGCAACCCCTACATGCCTAGTCAGTATCACTCTTATGCTATGGAAGTTACAGCTTCAATCAATCAATCAATCAATCAATCACATAATTTGTAAAGCGCACTACATACCCGGGAGGGTTTCAAGGCGCTGGGGGGGGGGGGGGGGGTTGCGGTTACAGGTTGAAGAGCCAGGTCTTGAGTTGTCTCCTGAAGGTCAGCGGGTCTTCAGTTAGTCGCAGGTAGAGGAGGAGGGTGTTCCAGGTCTTGGCGGACGATGGGAGAAGGATCTGCCTCCGGAAGTAGTTCTCCAGATGCGTGGGACCGTGGCCAGGGCGAGGTCAGCGGAGTGGAGTTTCCTGTTGGGTACGTAGAAGGAGAGTCGACTGTTGAGCTAGGCTGGGCCGGTTTTGTGTCAGAGATTCATGTGTGGGATGTTCATTTACTCCATTGGGCATTTACCCGGTGGACTGGACCCAATTGAGGCCAGTTATTGAAGGCAGCAAGGCGCTGCTGTCACCTCTGCTACTTTCTCCAACTCTCCTAGGTAATTACAGCAGGCACAGCAGGTGCTTTAGATGAGAGAGAGTAAAAAGATAGACGAGGGAGAAAAGGAGAGAAAGACGTGTGAGAGGAAGAAGGAAGTGGGGCTGGTTTGAGCATTCTTGTAAGGGCTGCTACTGGTTCCCAGTCTGGCGCTGGAGAGAGCTAGGGTGGCTATAAAGTTTCAAAGGATGAAACTCGGGCTAAAAGAACAGGTGCATGGTCACAAGAGTGAATGTAAGGAGAAAAAACATTGAGGAAGATAGGGAATCATAAGAAACATGCTGAATATGAATAGGAGAAAGCTACTCATAGAATTTAAAAAGGTTTGAGTGGGTAGAACAACTTTAAGTGAATTCTACAATCTGCTGCTGTTAGAGCAATATTTGGGAGTTTTCTCTCGTGACCTGCATCAGAAAATGTCTGACTTACTGATCACTGAATCTAAGGTCCTTATAAACATACTAGTAAGTGGGTATTGAACTTCGTCAGATGGAACGGTAAGGTAAGCCAGTAGATGAAAGGTCTCAGTGAAACAGTACCCCATATAAGACCCACACATAAGAAATGGATATAGTGGCTTTCACGTAACACCTCCAGGTGAATAAAAAAAATGTAGGTTGAGAATAAATCATTTTAATATGGCCATATGCATGGTGATCACAGAAGAATATGAGACGCACCTCAGACAAAGTCCAAGGACTGATTGTTGTGTTTTGCAAGATCACATAAAGCATTGCTGCCCAAATAATCCTTTAACCCCCACAGATCTTTAGCGTTCTGTTCGATGTAGGAGAGGGTCATTCCAGTGGCATCTCCGAGGTAGTGTTTGTTTCAGTAGGTGGTACAGCAGGTTGGTAGGAGTCATATTAAGCCTCAGGTTTATTTTTCTCTAACAAAATTACCTGGAGCATGTCTTTGTAGAGAGCACCATGCTAACCAGCATGTTGCACACCACTGCTAGTCAGAAAACTGTTGATTCATGAGCAGTAGACCACCCAAGCTTGTTCCTTTTAGAGACTGCCTGCTGGGGATTAAACCTCAGGATTGGAGGCCAGATAAGGCTGTGTTAGTGAAATCACAAACCAAAATAGAGGAGACTGTAGCCAAGAGGAGCTCATCCAGAGAATTTTTGCACCCAGATAGGCAAAGATATTTCCCAATGATCTTGGCACAACAGGTATGCCAGTGATATAATCCTAGCTGCCTACCATTTTTGGACGAAGTGTCAAAGTGGGCCATCTACCAGACTGCTAGTTTTTCAAAAGCTTGTTAATGTTGGGAACCCCGATAACGCTGAGTTCGCCAAATCACAGTTTGAGAGACTCACTCCTTAAAGCACAAAATGTTTTGACATTAGCCCAAGAATGGGAAACTAATCACTTCACTTATGAAGATGGACTATCACCAAAATATTCCTCAGTGCCAGAACTCAGAGGAAGAGGCTGATACTCTTCCAATGGTCCACGGGGATCCATTGTCAAAACACCGGCATACCTGAACATCTCAATAATGAGTTCTATTGCCTTGCCACCCTAGAAGTTAAAGGAGTTTTGCATATCACTAAGTGCCACAAACGGTTGTGGTGTTTAGACGTCTCCCAGAACTTTTGTATGGGCAAGCTAGTTCCCCATTTTTGGAGCCATTTCTATGAGAAAAGAAATTGAGCAGTTTTGTTATATCTGCCCAACTCTACCAGAAGAGTGATAAGTTAGATAGTTACGGTACTAATTAGTATCTTTTTGTAGGTCAGATTTTCTAGAGACATGTTCTGTGACCAGTAAATGCCTTTCATGTCATCCTGCAAGAATAGTATGTGAAGTCCCATCAGAAGTGGAGTCATTTTTCCCTAGACCCCACAGTTTTTATAGGATCGGCATTTATGCTACCACATTTACTTACAGATTTTCCAGCAATGTTGCCCTTTTTATTAATGATGAGGCAGCTAGCCTGGCTACTACAACTAGACAGCAACCATAGTCTTGCAGTGTGCTCGCAATCCCTCTAGAACATAGGTATTAAACGTTTTTTAAACGGGTTCACGTCCTATGAAGAACCCTGCTTCAGTGTGTTGAACTGGACTGCAAAACATCTTCTGACATGGCTGTTCATGTGATATGAGGTGATAAGCATGTCCACCTATTATCGCAAACAAAACAATTGACTATTTGAGAAATGTAATTTGTTCTCCAATGCATGTTTTTTTTTTGTGGGAACCATTGTAAAGTAAGAGGACATCCTTCACCCACACTTAATTTTTGCATAACAGAAAGTGCCACATGAGAAATGGGCCTTTAACCATTACAAGTGCTTTATGCACTTATTGGTCCCCAATCCCAGGGGACAAGTGAAGAGAAGCGACCACTCACACTGAAGGGGGCCCCTGAGACGAATAATAGGCAGAGGGACAGGGGAAAACCAAAGTACAGTCAGAAAAACCCCGTCTGCCTGGGAATTACTTTTAAAAGTGCTCAAAGCCACTGACATGTTAGAACATACCCAATCCATACAAATCTTCCCCAAGACATGTAACACAGATTGTTTTTAATCAATGAGACAAAGTTCATTTATTTATATTGTGGTACCAACTTGATAAGGACACAATGCAACAAGAGGGATAGAAAATCAAAAACATCTAGGTTCATCAATGGTCACAACACACACACTCTCTCAAATCAAACAGTCAACCACATACCCAACCATACTCATACATCCCAAGTATTCAAGATTTCATTACATAGCAATATACATTTTTAGAAAGAGGACAACAATCTTTGCATCACAAAACATATATAGACCAACATATAAATAGTAAATAAACAATGAATATCAAGTGGTCAGTTTCTCAGTTTCTAATATAGTCCATAATCCAGTTTCTTCTCTCAAGGGCAGGTGGAAATAAAGGAGACACAAAGCTCTCCAGCGCCGACGCGTGTTTCGGTGTCTGACCCGGGGGTGGGCCAGACCTTCTTCAGGGCAAACAAATAGTGTGTGAAACACAAGATAAGATGCGCCTAGAGGAACAACAAAAGTTGTATAAACATACAGACAAATTTCATTAAACGATGCAAAGGAGTATCAAACTTCTGTAAAATAGGTACATGATACCAGGGAAGACTGGCATAGGGTAAACAGATCAGAGGATATAGAGGATTCAAAGATAATATATCATAACGCCCATGAACGGGCGTTCACAATAAAAAACCACGCTCTGTTTTTGTGTGGCAGCCCTTTCTCTTTCATATTCCATGGCGGTTATTTATCTCAATTTCAAGTCGTTTTTACTATATTCCAGAATAAGTGAGGGGTTCTTTTTATCAACATTTACTATTACATCGTGTTAAAAGCCTAAACATGTACTCCAACCATGGTATTTTTGAACTGTGGTCAAGAGCTAGGCAATCCATTATTAAATGCCCATAGCCCTTGCCAAAACATAAGGCCTGCCATACTTATTGTATCGCTTAAGTGTGGTACAGACAGTTCTTTATGTACTATGATGTTCGCTGTTGCTCTTGGAACTGCCAGTTATCATTTTAAAAACTTATTTTTGTTAGTTTGTAGGGTGGCCATATTTGCTCCGACCCAAATCGCGGCCCCGTAACAGACCCCTGAAACACACTTACTCCAATACAAAGTTAAAATTTCTCGTATAGGTTTATTTCCCAATTTTGCAGAGAATCTAAAAATACCCTCAATAATTCTTTGAAATTTTATGTTACATGATTCTATGTGCATATTCCATGTGCTGTTCTTGTTAAAAAAGCATCCCCAAATACGAAAAAGATGGTACTCTATTGATATCAACCCCGCCCACATGATGCTGTCTGTTCTTGGGCCTGTTGCTCCCGCATGACATGACAAATGTTTTCTTTAAATTTAGCTGTAAGTCTTTGTCAGTCATGTACAGGGCGAAATGTTCTATTAGGCGTTGGAGACCGTTTGCTGTCCTTAATAATAGGACAGCATCGTCTGCATATAATAAAACAGGGGTGGGACGTATTCCAACTTCAGGAGCATCTGCGGTAATTTTTTGTAACAATAGGTCTACGTTGTTAATGTATAGGCAAAATAAAAGGGGCGCTAATACTCAACCCTGTCCAAGCATTACCCTAAAATCAGGCGTACAATCCCCCATTTATTTTACCATACTGTGCCCTAGACTTTAAAAATCTATAGATTTGGGATAAAAGTGAGATTACTTCAATAGGGGCCCCTAGCACTTTCAATGGTTGTCATAGTTTAGATGGTTGACTAGGTCAAAGGCGCTAGTAAGGTCCACAAAACATAAATGTAGCGCCCCCTCCTTAGCCAATGTATATTTCCCTATTATTAATTCTAGATTTAGGCATTGTTCTACCGTTCCAGTACCCCTTCTGAAACCATACTGTGCCTCTGTTAAAATGTTGTTTTCATTGGCCCAGTCTTTGAGCCTTTCAAACACAATTCGGCCCATCAGCTTAGAGGTGGAATCAAGAAGGGCTATTGGACGGTAGCAATTTGCCTTCCCTCTATCCCCTTTTTTAAAAATGGGGACGATTATGTTTTCTACCCAGGTAGCAGGTAAACTCCCCCTAAAGTGGCATTAAAAACATTCAATAAAATCGTTATCCAGAAATACATATTGTACTTAAAAATATCGATAGGCACCCCATCAGGGCCTGCAGCTTTGCCGTTGGCACTTTTTTGAAGGGCTATTTTGATTTCATCTGTCATTATTGGTGTTAATTTAACGGGTTCCACTGAAATACATTTTCCCTTTTTACTCTCTTTTATATTTACACTGTCTGGGTTAAAAATACTACCGAAATGGGAGACCCAATCTTCTAGTGGTACTACACAGTCAATATTTACTGCGTTATGCTCTTTAAAGTACGGGTGATTCATTGTCTTCCAGAAGAGAGCTGAGTCTTTCAACTCGGCTGCCTGGATTAATTTCTCCCATGCTCCCTCACGTATCTCCCTGTTTCGTTTTTTCAAACAATTTTTATAATCTTTCCTCATAGAGCAAATCCTATGGGGGTGTCTTGGTTTTTGATTAAGTGCCTGTTTCAATTACGCGTTCAGCCTCTAACACTCATGGCTAAACCAGCTAGGGTTAAGATCACAAAATATCTTACTCCTTTTAGTTGTTAGATCACCTGCAATTTCATTAGTAATGTTACAAAAAGCATTTATAATTGCTGGGTCTGAGGAAGAGCTATCCAAGCAAGTTTCTAGATCTCTAAATGTTTTCCCTTTAAGGTTTTCCATGAAGGTGACAGGGTTCACACTGGTCCATTTTATTGAGACGCCATTATTCCCTTGGGTGTCCATGTCAGCATTTGCTGTCTTTCCCTGTATTTTTGTTGTCAGGTTTACTTTCAATGACACAGTTAAGGGATGGTGATCCCTAAAAAGACTGATGTTTCTCAAAACATTTTCTACCAGTTCCTTACCATTGGCTGATATGATAAAATGATCTACTCCATAAAATGGGATAGGGTTAATCCCGTGGATTTTCTACATAGTCTAATGGGAATTTGCCAACCTGATATACTTGCCTGTCTGACAGAAATAGAGGAGTCATCAGAACTCACGACTTCCTTCTTAAAAATTCAATTCGAACTTAAAAAACTGTTAACCAGAGAGCACCAACCTAATTCTAAAACTGGCCACGGTTGGTTTGATAAAAACTGTACCAAAGCACTTCAAGCTCTCAAAAGGGCACTGCACGAAACTATCAAATCTCCCGCTGAGATCAGTAAAGCTAGAAAACTGTATAATTTGGCCATAAAAACAAGGAAACAGACTTTAAGGAAAGAGGCCTGGTCGGCCTTACTTGAAGCCTCCAAATCCAAGGATAACTTAGCCTTCTGGAAAGTGGTAAATGCCCCCTATCTACAGAAAAATCAGACAGACACTATGGATATGGCCATAGATGGGGAAATTTGGGTAAATCACTTTAAACATTTATATGATAAAGCAGAAAACCCCGACTATGGCAAATCCTTAATCGATGGGGTAGTCATCCAACAGTCTACAACTCTGCTGAACACATTCCCGATAGGCATAACTTTTAATTGTGCGGAGATTACAAAAGCAATCAAAGATAGTCCTTCCGGCAAAGCCCCCGGACCCGACGGAGTCCCGATAGATGTCTACAAAGCTGAAATTGATCTTTGGGCTCCCCTGTTAACAAATGTTTTAAACAATTCTAATCGACATGGGTTCTTACCATCTTGGTCCGAAGCCATAGTCGTCCCAATTTTTAAAAAAGGAGACAGAAATGACCCCACCTGTTACCGGCCAATTTCACTTTTAGATGCACTAATGAAGATAGCAGCACGGGCAATTTTAAACAGAATACAACTTTGGGCAGAAGAAAACAACGTATTATCACACTTGCAGTATGGTTTTAGTTCAGGCAAAGGGACTATAGAACAGAGTTTAAATCTGGCCTTAGTCTTTTCAAAATATACGCAGGCAAAAAAGGGAAATCTTTTTGTTACATTTGTGGACCTGAGTTCCGCTTTTGACTGTGTGAACCATGAGATACTATGGTCCATACTATCTGAAATGGGTATAGATTTTAACATTCTTCAATTCATAAAAACACTGTATAGTGACGCAGGCGCTAGGGTGCGCTTTGGAAATAAAGGTGAGTGTTCTGATAAATTTCCTATCAAGAGAGGGGTGCGACAGGGGTGCATTTTAGCACCCCTCCTTTTCACCCTATACATAAACTCCATTGGCCAATATCTAATGGAATCACAGCATGATTACCCAAAGATTTTGGGAGCTCCGGGCCCCAATATTTCTTTATGCCGATGACGCTGCCATCATGTCTCGGAATAAGATCGGTCTCCAGAGGGCTGTCTTGAAATTTGCAACCTATATGAAAGAACGAGGGCTAAAAATCAATATTTCAAAAACATATACGATGGCCTGTGGTCCCGGAACAAAGAAAGTGCCTTGTTCAATCTTTTTAGATAATAAGAGGATCGAGACCACAGACCATTTCTCCTACCTTGGAATACATTTTGATAGGAGGGGAAATTGGCATACAGCTATCAATGCCAGAAACTTAGCCTTCACTCGAGCAATAGGCGCCCTAAAACAGTTTTCAGCTAAATTAGGTGGCAGACCAGTGAAAGAGCTGATCGTACTTTATAAGGCTAAATGTATTTCTACTGCCACCTATAGAGCCGGTCTTTGGGGCATTGAAAATCCACAACTACTACAAACAACAGAAAAACAGTTTTTGCGCTACTTACTAGGAGTTTCTAAATCAACATCGACTTACTTTATACATATTGAACTGGGTATGCTGTACATTTCAGATATTATTAAAATTGCGCCTATACTGCTGTGGCATAAGATTTGTGTTACTCCTGAGACTCAACTAAATAGAGACTTAATCACTGATTGTCTCAAACTCGATGGATTAACCAACATCAAATGGCTTACTTACGTAAAAAACATGCTGACTGATCTTGGCCACCCTGAGTTTTTTACGAGGCCTTCTAGCATGGAAATGGTATCCAGGAAGACCCTAAGAGAGCTGGCCTTAAACCATCTAATAACTAACAGATGGAACCTGGAAAAAACAAAAACTACAGTTACTAATTTCCAGAAAATAACTACGCATGAAGGGCTTCAAAATTATTTGTTAATGCAGCCTACTTGTTATGCCCGAATGCTTCTGACTCGTCTCAGATTTGGTAACTTTTTCCGTATGATTACTTTCCCTGTCTGTAATTCTTGGTCAAATGAACTCCCACTATGCCCTTGTGATGACACCTCTGCCCAATCAAATATTCATTGTATTCTTTTCTGTAAATTTTATCAGTTGCCCAGGGGGGTTTTCCTGAAACCAATTTTAAAGACCTGGGGAATTCGCACTTGCAGACCGGCCATGTTTAGGTTACTACAGTTGGAAAATGAATGTATTATTACTGCAGTAACGAGTTTTTTAAAGCTGGCTGTCAAGTTTCGGAACTCTATGCAATCATTTTAATATGCACCGTATGCAATTGACAATTTTTACTACTGGGGGATTGCTTTGACTGACTCTGATTATATAAAAACAAAATCCTTTTATCCATTTTATCTGTATTATATATGCATGTACTTTTTATTGTATGCTTTTATGATTTTACTCTGAAAATCGAATAAAGCTTTCTTGAAACATGATCTATGTTTGAGGATGACCTTGACCCTACAAAGGTGTACATATTTATTTCATCTACTAGCATAGTGGGTTCTAAAACTATAAGATCATATTTGTGCAATGCATAGTTGATGGCTTTCTGTTATGATCTACACTGTGGAATACTCTCTATGTCATGGAATGGAGTGATGCATCGGATGATGTATCATTCATTCCAGAGAGAGAGATACAACGGCTGAACAGTTGGTGCTGTCTTGCTAATCCCGCTGTATTTGCTATTAAATATTGATTTCAACAATCTGAAGCGGATCGACACCTCATTACACTGGCGACGAGTTGACTTCGCCTGATTGGGGACAGGCAACACGGCTAAGCCCCAATTCCCCTACGCATGCTACAAATACATTCTCTCTAGCCTTGGACTTCTAAGATATCTTTCCTGACGTATTGAGGGAGAATCGACGATTGGTCTACATTTATGTGAGTTGGAGCGCATGTTTTTGGAGTCTTAACAAGTTATTGGATATTACTTAAATCGTACCGTTAGTCACCGATCCGCGAGCTGATCCGCGAGCTGCTGGACTGCATCATTTCTTACGTGTGAACACGCAAGTCTTGGAACGCACGTCTTGGAACGCACGTTCCTACGCACCTCATCATCTAAGCGGCCATCTTGTTTCCGGTTACCATAACAACGATATAACACGGAGCGAAGGAAATGTTTTTCTTCTTTTGAACAAAACTTTATGTAAAACGTCTACGGTGTCAACTCACATTTGGATTTTACATATTCCAAGAGCAAATGTTTATAAGAAAGTGGGAGGATGTTCACAGTTGATTTTGTGCATTTTGTTGGACAATAATTCATGCATATATTCATAAGCAGTTTATGCTAGCTCTAGTTAAGCTTCAAGTGCTTCTCTTTAGGTTTTGACTACAACAAAAAAAAAAATATGGCGTTAGCTTCATCTTCTAGCATGTCACAACCACCGCCCTTTCTGTCAGAAGAAGGCGATCCTATTCTTCCCTGGAAAAGGTGGAAATACCTTTTTGATTCGTACATTGTAGCCATTGGTGGAGAAAAGTTTTCGGCTGTTAGGAAACAAGCCATTCTCCTTCATAATTTGGGCGTAGAAGGGAGGAATACCTATGACAGCATGGATCTGATCCCTGTTGGTGATGGTGATGGTTCTCCCGGTGATGTGTACGAAATGTCTTTAATCATGCTAGAGAAGTACTTTGGTCCCCGTATCAATGTGGTTCTGGAAAGACATAAGTTTTTCACCAGGATCCAAGGTCCCGTGGAGCGTGTTGGTAGCTATGTTGCAGCCCTGAAGACTCTAGCTCGCAAGTGTGAGTTTGGTGACCTCTCGGATTCATTAGTGAGAGACCAGTTGGTGAGATGCACTAACAGTGTTCGTGTTCAGGAGAAGCTTTTATCAAAAAATCCTTCTTTAGTTGAAGCTGTGGCCATTGTGGAGGGTATGGAGAACACTTCCAAGTGGGTAAAAGAGATTAGAAAGAACAAAGAAGAAAAAGGCCAGAAACTTAGTGAAGTGCATGTCATAGAGGAGGGTGAAAACTCTGAGATCTGCAATAGTCTGGCAAAACTTTCTGCCTCTAATCATGGCAAAGCTGTTGAGAAGGACACACGCATGCGTGCTCCTTCTAAGAGTGTTCAAAACAAAGTGGAACGTGACAGTCATCCCGCTGAGGGGAATAGCAATTCTGGTGACAAAACTACACCATCTTGCCCTAAACCTAAATGTATGAGGTGTGGTAGTTTTTCGCATTTTTCCAATTACCCGCACTGTTTTGCTAGGGAGGCAGTGTGTAACAAGTGGGGTATCAAAGGGCATTATTCTAGGGTTTGCAAAGCCATTGACAAAGCCCGTAACCCACAGAAGAATATTGAAGTGGTACGCACTATTCTTTTGAGTGTTAAGGCTGATGATGGGAAAATAGATGCTGATAAAATAGTAATGCCTGTATGTAAAATCACGGTTAATGGATATGACTTCTCTGTTCTAGCTGACTCTGGATCACCTTTTACTGTGATTGGTAATAGGCAGTGGGATGAGTGTGTGGGTCTCGACAATGTAACTTTGTTGACACCAGATATCAATCCTGTTAGTTATGGTGGTTCTAAGATCAATGTTGTTGGTTATGTTCAAGCTTTTATCAAATTTAAGGACAGACATACTATGGGTAAGGTTTATGTGGCTGAAAGAGGGGACAATTTGCTTGGATGGAGACATCAACGTGACCTTGGCATTATGCTTAACCCCTGTGCTAAAGATCCCAAAGATCAGGTTATGTTGGTGGATTCTTTGGGTTCATGTTGTGAATGCTTTGATAAGTTTCCAGAGGTTTTTTCGGATGCCTTGGGCTGCCTTAAGGGGTTTGAGCATCGCATAGTCCTTAAAGAAAGAGCCATTCCCTGTGTACACAAGGTGAGGAGAGTACCCAACATGATGGTTGAACCACTCAAAACTGAGCTGCAGAGATTGCTTAATTTGGGGGTTATTGAAGAGATTGAAGCTTCGGAGTGGCTTGCACCCATTGTTCTTGCCCCTGAGGATGGGGGGCAAGTGTCAGGATATGTGTGGACTTGAGGGGACTGAATGAGTGGATTTGGGTGGATCGTCAACCCTTACCCAATATTTCTGAGTCTCTCAGCATTCTCAAAGGAGCTAAGATTTTCAGTGTGTTGGATCTGTCTTCGGCTTACCGACAAGTTATGTTGCACAAGGACTCAAGACACCTTACGTCTTTCGTGACACCTTTGGGGGCTTACCGCTTCTTGCGGATGCACTTTGGGTTGGCGTCTGCGGCGGCATGTTTCCAAAGGGTCATGAAAATGGTGCTCGGGAAGATACCTAATGTTATGTTTTTTCAAGACGATATTTTAATATATGGGAAGGACGAAAAAGAACATTGTACAACCCTCTATACTGTGTTAGAAAAGTTGAAGGATGCTGGGCTCACTATTAAGAAACAAAAGTGTCGTGTGGGGTTGAGTTCTGTGACATATTTAGGACACGTGATCTCTGGAGAGGGCATACAACCCAAGCTGGAACTAGCTGAGAGTGTAGTGAAGGCTCCCATTCCTCAAGATAAGGACCAGGTGAGGTCATTTTTGGGACTCGCTGAGTTCTATTCTAAATTCATACAAGGATTTGCGAGTGTAGCTGAAACTATCAGGACTTTACTTAAAAAGGGAACACAGTTTGCCTGGTCTGATGAGTGTCAAAAAGCCTTTGATTGCATTAAAGCTGAAATAGGTAAAATGCCCACTTTAGGACATTTTGATGTTAATCGTAAGACTATTCTAACGACGGATGCCAGTCTTAAAGGGTTGGGAGCTGTGCTCTCTCAGGTTGTGGATGGTGAGGAAAGAGCTATTGCTTTTGCCTCTAGAGCTCTTAAGGCTGCGGAAGCTAATTACTCATGTATTGAGAGAGAAGCTTTGAGTGTTTTCTGGGCTGTACAACATTTTAAATTCTACCTCTGGGGAATTCCTTTTTTGGTCCGAACAGATCATCGCCCCTTGGTGCAAGTTTTCTCATGCCGCCACAATGAGCACATTACACCCAGGCTCAAGCGTTGGGGTGAGGAACTCCAGGAGTTTAAATTTGTTGTTCGGTATATTCCAGGTTTGAGCAATAAATCCGCAGATTGTCTTTCTCGCTTACCAATTGGTCATACCTCAGACTGTAATGAAGTGTCAGACTGCAGTGAAGTTGAATGTGTACTTTGGGTTGCTGAGTCTGCTTTTTCATCTGAGGAGTGGCTGAAGGGTGTAGGTAGAGACAAGGATGTTGTTCTTCTTAAAGAGTGGGTAAATCATGGATGGCCTGATTCTAAGGTCTTGGATCTAGACATGAGACCTTATTGGGCTGTGAGGGAGAAGTTATCATTTTGCTGTGATAATCTCATGAGAGGTAATAGAGTAATTCCTCCCAGTGTTTTCAGGGACAGATTAATTAACCTTGCTCATGAGGGTCATTTGGGTAGGAGTCTAACGAAAGCCCGGGTGAGGGTAAAGTACTGGTGGCCTAGTATGGATCGTATGATCGAGTGTGTGGTTAAGGATTGTTTGTCTTGTGCTTCCAAAGATAAATCTCACATTCCTATCAATGCTCCCTTGTCCCCTGTCGAGGTTCCTGATAGAGTGTGGACGAAGTTGGGTTTGGATATAGTAGGCCCGTTTGAACTATTACCCTCTTTTGAAAGGTTTGTTCTTTTGCTTGTGGATTATACCTCCAAGTGGGTGATCACCAAGTGTGTGTCTGTCAAGTTTCTGAGTTGCTTGTGCCTTTTCCACAGGAGCCGATGCTTGATCTCCACTCCCCCACTCCGCTACCCCGAGCTCGAGGGCTCACGAGCAGCAGTGAGGAGGAAAGGGGAATTGGACAGAAAAGAGAGACAGCACTGCGTCTTCTTCCTGGACTGGACTCGGGATTTCTTCTTCCGAATTCCTGTAACGCGAATTACTCAACAACAATTCTAATACTCTCTACGCTCATAAGACCCTTGCTTTTCCCAACTATACCTGTCCTGACACAGTGGTTGCCGCTCTCTGTTCACGCTTAGTAGATAACCTTCTAGTGGGTGTGTTGTGGAGTTGAAGGTGGGTTCACTCCTGCAAATAGAAACACATGTAATTCTAGTCTTCAGGGAATCCCTCTACCACCCCTAGAGATCCTGCGTTACCTGGATTCTACCCCAGAGGATTATGTATTTTCATTTAAAAGTTCACCAGAACAATTGCTGACAATTCTTTCTTCAACCTTTTGTGCAGTTCTGAGGAACGAAGTTTGGTAAGTTCAAAACATATATGTATATATATATATATTATATATGCACTGCTGCATCTGTAGCGAAGTCTCTTGTAATACTTTATCTACTCCTTATGTCCTCTCTCTCTCAAATTCTTCTTCTGCAAAGAATTGTACTCTAGGTATTGTCTTGCTATAGCGAGTCTCTATCTCTCTCTTTCGCTATAACTTCACCACTGAAGTTTGACTCATTCTTCTTTTTCTTTTATTCTTTCTTGTTGATAGACACTGAATGCCTACAGCGGAAATACTGGCTTCACAAGATTACAGGAAAAGAAAAGGCTGCACTTACTTCCCAGTTGAGTAAGTTCCAAAACAGTTTCTACCTTCTTCCTTTCCGCTGAGGTGCTGAGGAACGAGAGGGGATTGACTTTCCACACCACCTGATGTCACTGAACTGGAACTGAACTCCTGTGGTGTGGCGAGGAAATGAATGTTTGGAACCAAAACTAATACGAGGGACTGGAAAGGAGCCCAGAGGGAAGTGAGGCTCTCTCCCGTAATGACAGACAAAACTTAGACTGGGATTCTCCTAAAGAATTACGGAGCACTTGAAAACTCCGTCTCGTCACATCAAATTTGACGGTTGAAGTGCGCCGAGCTGAGGGCGCGCTCGCGCACTTCAAATCTGGAAAAAGACTATACCGCTGCATGCTCCTGAAATAGTAGAGGTCAGATGAGCCTACCAGCGGCCATCTTGGGGAAGGGAACTAAATACCTAAACGCTAAGGGATCGCATGAAGGCAGTGAGCGATCTAACTGAAACCTGTCTTCGCCTTCCTGCCAAACAACCTGCCTGAACCCTCGGGTGTATGTTGAATCTCGGAAATTTAGCATCACCAGCAACAGTCCTGACAGTGTCAGTGGCTAACACAAAAACGGTGATAGACTTTCTTAAGGATGTCTTTGTTTCGGAAGGAGTTCCAATGTTTTTAGTCACTGATAATGGGGTCCAGTTAGTTTCTTACGAAATGTGCAATTTCCTTAAGGATTTTAACATTGTTCCTCAGAAGACAGCTTTATACTCGCCTCAGGCCAATGGATTAGCTGAAAGGATGAATAGGGTGGTTAAAGGATGTGCTCAACGAGCTCTCGAATTGAAGATACCCTTTAGCACTGTTTTAAGGGACACCTGGTGGGCTCATCGCACTACACTGACTGCTGTTACACTGAAGTCTCCTTTTGAAGATTTAAGAGGGAGGAAAGTTTTTTCCAAGTTGAATCCTAGTTGGCTGCCTCCAAGTATTGATAGTGGTATGTCTGCAGCCACAAGACAAACTAGAGTTTCTGATTATCAGAACAAGTATAAGTCAAGTTATGAATCTAGGATGAATGTGAGATACAGAAAGTGGTGCGTTGGTGACCAAGTGCTTGTGAAGAATCCTAAACGTACCTTTAAAGGCAGATCTGGTTTTCTGGGTCCTTTTACCATTGTGGCCATCAGGAAGAATGGGGTGAAGGGTAACACAGACTGCTGGTGGAGTATGTCTAGATTAGTCAAACACACTGGCGGTTTCCAGAATGTGGGGGTTCCTGGACCTTCTTTGCCTGATGAAAATGGTGGGGATGGAAAGAATATTCTTGGCAGAGGGGAATCCAATCATTATTCTCCAAGGTGTAGGAGGGTGCCTGTTAAAATGAAAGACTATGTGTTGTACTAGTGCTTATGTTAATTTTATTACAGGGTGCCACATTGGGCCTAAAATGAAAGACCATATGTTGCACTAGTGCTTGTATTTATTGCTATGTTATTTGATGTTGTGTTTTCCTTGCAGGTTGTCACATTGTGAGGTTGCTCTTTTTGTGCTTTTATGGGATTGGGTTTTATTGTTAATATGTTTTGTTTTGTTTGTTTTATTGGGAAGGGGATGTGTTATGACCTACACTGTGGAATACTCTCTATGTCATGGAATGGAGTGATGCATCGGGTGATGTATCATTCATTCCAGAGAGAGATACAACGGCTGAACAGTTGGTGCTGTCTTGCTAATCCCGCTGTATTTGCTATTAAATATTGATTTCAACAATCTTAAGCGGATCGACACCTCATTACACTTTCCCATACATTTCATAAGAAAAATGTAGAATCCTATCGGCAAAATCGTCACATTACCCACAGGATTCTCCTACTTCAAAATCACATTTAGTGCAATTAAAATCCCCAGCACCGACTAAAACATAATCACCTACTATTAGAAAGAGGTCCAAGTCGCTTTCTAATGACTTAATGACCTTACTCTTTGTATTATCAAAAACATTATTATAATAGTTTATTACAACGATGGCCTGGTTTCCTTTAAAGTAAAAGTACAGAAACTGATAATAAGGCGATAAAGTAAAAGATTTCTTGAGGGTCAGGGGTGAAGTAACTGCGATTAGTGTAGCTAGACCACCTTTCGCTCTTCCCATCCTAGATGGGATGGCATTAGTGCAGATGGTTTGGTAGCCATTTATAAAAAAGGGTTCAATACACCATGTTACCTGAATCAAGACTACTCCAAACCCATCCAGCATTTGTAGCCAGTTGACATCACAAATCTTATTTTCAATCCCAGCAATGTTCCACGTCATAATCTTTAGGAACTCGCTGGTGTCTATACTAGAAGCAGCTTTTGTCAAGGTACTATTCAAGGAGCTATTACTATTATAATATAAAGGTCTATCTAAAACCTCTATATGGGATGATACATTTACATTTCCATTATCCAAAATGATGGTTAAATCATCAGTAGTGCTATGCAGAGACTCTTCCATAGCTGATTCCTCAATTTGAACAATGAAGTCAACCTCCGATGATCCACAATTAATAGTGTGATCCTTATGCATAGGTGGGGGATCAGCGATAGTATGTCAATCTATTTTGCTGCTTCCTCTCAGCGGTGCATACCTGTTATACAATGGCATGTTTAACGGTATAATAAATCTCATATTTGCGTTAGTATAACTATGACTAGGCCTATAAAAGAAACCCAAGGGGACGGCCATTACATAATCAACATTATCTTGGCAATATCCTTTTCCATGATTCAGTAAGATATTCAACAAGTCACCCACCAATTTGTTACTTCGAAAGTTTACCACTACACAATCGCCCTGACATGATTTCCTAGATTTGCCCAACCAGTCAACTCTCCTAAGCATAAGTATGTCCTGATGTAAAATGTGCACCCTAACATTAGTGTTTACAGATATCCAGTGGACCACTTGATTCTTCAGAGACTCATACATTTCCTTCTGGTTCACCATAAATTTAGGCACATTATTTAAGACTATGACTTACGGGGTAGCTTCAGGTGGTAAGTTCAATGTCCCCTTGGTGTTATTATCAGGATATATCGCTCTATTGTTCGAGAGAGATTCTGGAGTTTTAGGTACTCTTGTGGTAATTTTTATCCACTTTGTCTGAACTTGTAAATTTTGTCGGTTGTATTAAGGTATTCTTTGGTATGGCAGAGGTGGTCATCTCAGTTTGCTTTGTGAGGTTGGATATAAAATCGAGCTTGGTTTTCCTTTTACAGTCCCCGTTAGATTTTGGCTTTGTTTAGGGATGCTAGGTGTCTTACTTGTCATTTTAGAGGGTAATATTTCGATAACCATGTCCGTTAGAAATGCCATATCTTTTTGTATCAACTTAATTTCTGACATTAAACATCTTTCAATATTATTCATTTTGCGATGTAATTTCTTAAAAAGAATTTCGAGATTTAGTGGCTTCTGTAGAATCACCCTCCCCTCTCATCTGCCCAGGATTAGCTCCTCCCTTTTTTTGCTTAGCTTTTGTTTTAGCCTTAGTTGTAATATTCTTTATGGGCACTGTAGCACACCAGAGTATAGTCACACAATTCCGTCAAAATATAACAGTATTTACACCTAAATGACCATGTCCATCAAACCATACAAGTTACAAAAGACTACAAATAGTAGTCCAATTCTTCGTTGAGATGTCAATAGTTGAAATTTTAATTCCAATTCATAGCTATGGCTGCTGTATGAATTGGGATTAAAATTTCTGAGAAAAACTCTCACAATGACACCTCACACAGTGCTGCTTGCTTTCTTTAATCAAGAGGGTTCACCCTGTGCCAAGTACTAATGGGCCACTGTTCACTGTACACTGAACCTCACTGTTCTTTTCCCTACTCAACAGGCAATCCTCGTTCCCTCAGAGACATGCCCTTTGGCACTTCGGCACATATAATATCAGGCCACTCACGGTTCCCGCTCCCAGCTGCTCAATGATCTCCCGATCAGGACTCACCGACACCCGTTCTCTCGGCACTCTGCGCTCTGCACCTCAGGCTGTTTTTGTTTTTTTAATGCACTGGCGCCAGGTCGCTGCCAAGTCCCTAGAGGCCACTGGAGACCAGTGAAGACCGCTGGAGGCCACAGCCACAACAGACGACCACACCACACAGATAGAGTTAAGAATCTTAGACCAGGGTGAGAAGCCATGGGGTCCACAAGAAAGTCCTGCTATAACGGTACCTAAACAAGGGAAAATTGATTTAAAAATGTAATAGGAAAAATGAGGTCACAATGAAGACAGATAAATGACGTTCAACTTAACTTATAGTAAGGGAAAGTGAGTTTGTGGGCAGCCTCATGCTGCAAAGCTTTGAGCACCTTGATCTAGCATTTTTTCACCAAATTGCATTAATCCTTAACACTAATGGGAAAAGGGCATTTAGGACTAAATGAAACTATAAAGTTTTATTTAAGCCATTTTGCCATGGAGAATGCATTGCCAGAATATATAGAGTACCAAGACAACATGGAAGTCTTCAGTTTTAGCAGGAGGGTCCACTTGAGTCACTTGAAAACTACTCTGAAAAAACTGCAGAAATTTACTATCATGATCCAGGCAAACACAAGCCAACTCTGGCATAGCTCAGTGGTCTACATTGGAAATTAGGGAGCCGATTGTGATGTTGTGCGAAAAGGCTCCGACCGACAGTCGGATTCCCCTAGATTGTGTCGGAAACCTTCCGACCGACTCGGTTGGTTTAAAATCTAACAGACCGATTACGATGTCTGCGGTCGGATTGTAACTTGCATGGTCTTCTCAAATTGGTTCCGACTGGCTCACGAAGAATTTGTGTCGTTCGGACGCACATTGTACAGCTCTACGGGCGGCATTTCCGACTGAGCGATTACGATATCGGTTTCCAACAGCCTTTCTGAGTCGGCCTATCTGACACGAAAAGGCTGACAGAAAATGACTTTGGGCCTCTGGCAGGCCCCCCTTCATCCACTTAAGAAAAATCTAGCATCTAAATGAGAAAATCTAAACAATGTTAGACTTGGAGGTTGCTAAGATCCAGATGTAGGAGAAAATGTCTCTCAATCTCATTGTGTAGCCCAGTTTTGACAAATGGCTCAAACCATCATTTCTCCACTGACTGCCTAGACATCCAAGAAGCTTCCCTAACATGTCTAATAAGTCATGACCTAATGTCCACAGAATAGAGGTTGCTAGGTGATGTTTGTCAAAGAGGCTGATATGATTGTCTGGGTTTTCATGAGGTTAAGTCCCTGTTCATTTAGGACCACCTAGAACATCTAAACTGATCTGAAGACATTATGATGGCTGGCAACAAACCACAATTGCTTCACTGCTATTTCCCTACAAGTTTTGGATTTCACCATAAAGCATTTGAACACCTGTGTGGGAACCTGCCTGCATAGTGTAGTAAAGTATCAGAGGCAGGCAGAGTCGGAAATCTTTTTTAAAAATCACCTTTCACCCAACTTGCCCTGCAATGGTCTTCAATCTGTGCTTCCCCAAAATGTCTTCCATTTTCACCGGCCTGGTGGGGACTGGACAATGTGAAGGGTGACTTCCTACAGGAGCCATGGGATTACCCTGCAGATAGTATACATGCGAAAATAATCAAATGCCTCCTTAATGGGGTCCAATGTGGGAGAAAAATGCCAGAAAGGGCATAAGAAATCCTTGACACTTTGAATGACTCTTGAGTGAAGATGATGATGATTACAGGAGTTGATGAGCAAGGCACCAAAGCCACCCTGGAACAGATTTGAGAATGAGTGGTCAAAGATATTACAGTAGAAGAATTCCAAGCACAATTCCAGCTGAAAAGTAGAGCAAAAAAAATCAGGGACAAAAAGATGAACAAGCAGGCAATGAACACAAAGAAAAATAGGAAAACAAATATGTTGTGATGCATTGATCTCAGGATCAAGCCTCCTTCTATACTGTCAGAACAGGCAATGCATTCGCAGGAAATAAGTTAGCACCACCTTGGTTTGGGAACGTCTGAGAACAAACGCTGGGATAGCTACCATCTTGGATAGGAAATAATTTAAAGCTACCCACAACTCCAGAGGAATGATGTCTTTCAAATAAGAAGAACCCTATGTTTGTCATACTTCTTCTCCTCCATGCCTCGGTGCCCTGACCATCATCCTTCTGGGCATGTAGGTAAAAAACTGTAGCAAGTTGATAAACATACATCATAACGTATGCCCAATGTAAACCATAAATGTAACCACTAAAGTACCAATCAAATAGATAGAATCTTTATACACGATTATAGTTAGAAAAATAATTTTATTTCTTCATTTGATATTTTTTTATGTATATTATTTTCTATCTTAGTTTGATATCATGTATAACAATTTAATATATGGTAATATTTACAAGTTAGTGAGCAGAAAAATAAAATCAAAAATATTTCATCAAAAAAGACACAAATGACTGTGATATCATAAGGACAGGTAACAAAAGACTTTATAAACATGTAGATGATAGAGGCAATGCGGTAGGTGTGAACATGCATGTTTATCCACTTGCTACAGTTTTTTACCTACATGGTCTTTTTCCCTACGTATAGCAAGTTTATTAGTTATGTAGGGGTCCCCTCTTTCCAATTAGTCATCATCCTTCTGGGCCCACACTCCTCACAGGCCAAGGAACACCCCATCTAGCAATTGCAGCTACAGGACTGCTAACCCTACAGGAACAGAACAAATAAAGATGGCTCAGTGAGCACTTATTGAGAAGATCTGAAATGGAGGCAAAGTCCTGCTTTCATGCTTCTGCCGGTGGTAAGTCTCCTGTCTCAATGTCATGGTATTTCCCCTTCTGTTAGTCTTAACACTGTGACAGTTCTTACTTAGTCATTCTGTTTTCATTTCTTGACTGTGGTTAGTTTTACTTTATCTCTGTTGGAAACTAAAATTCTAAGGGCACCCACAAAAATATGCTGATATCATCAAGGCTGACAACCCTGTAGGCTGACATATTTTTTGCTTATGCTAATGGACAAAGTCATTACAAGATGGCCTCTAACAGGGTAAGCTTATTGTTTACAAAGATGTACGGTTAATATGAAAAAGTGGGCAAAGCTCACATATTTTGTGCCATGTTACTTTAGACTTGGAGAAACTTTACTGTCTCCAAACGCTGTTTGTTTTGTAAATATGAGATAAAATCAGTGGTGTAATGGAGTATGGACGCCAAGATTTGAACATTGATTATGAGAGGTCTTTGCACTAGAATTATCACCAAAGGTCACTCCAGATTGCTGAGCCTGCCACTCTCAACCGGAGAGCTGATTCCAGAAGCCGTGCAAAAGGTGTCCTTTACCAAGAGCACATGCCTTGCTTCTTCAGCATAGCCCTGATAAGGAATAGCTCAAGTCCTCAACTCAAAGGTATGCTGTGGAAGCCTTCCTAAGAAACTATAAAATTCAAAAGGTAGGGTTGCTGCTAATGTTTTAGCTCAAGTTTAGCATAGCACTTATAAATAACATCAGGGTGATAGCATCCCTGAAACTCGCTAACAATTTAAAAGAATGTTTTCTTGTTTTTGCTGACCATTACATGCTTAACTAGTTTTATTTTTGCATTCTTGCTGATTACTATATATTTTTGTATGCACTAGACTGAGGCTTTTAAAGTAATCAGTCTAAATTACATGCCCCCTTAGTGCTGTCCTTCAGAGTGTTAGTCGTAAACAAAAGACTGCCTTGGTCACCACTGTGTTCCTGAACTCATCTAGAGGGACTGATAGTAGCCTGAAAACACGGTGTGAGCAAGATTTAACAGTGGGCTTGTGTTAGGTCTGAGGTCCAACCGGCTTTCTAATTCAATGTTGGTGCATTGAAATTAGTCCCTGCATCAGATGGGTAGACATTAGACCCTGCGGCTCCGTGGACCCTCAAGATTTTATGTCACTGATCTCTGGATTTATCCGACGTTGTTGAAAAAAATGTTAAACCAATTAGCAGCCTTGAACCTAAGACGCATCCTCCCAATATCATTCTCTAGATTGATATTTCTTCCAATTAATCATTGATTGAAGATGATGTAGAAACATTTGAATATCGTACATTTCTTGGCCCTCTTATTCAGCTGTGTGTTATGAAAAACAGGATGAACCCAGTCACATCACTTCTCTCATCTCACACCATAGGTTCCTTCACTAGTCTTTTATAGGCCCAACCATGTTACTCCAAGATGATACACAGATATTTGTGAATATCCTAGTTGAATCCAAGAAGCCTACAAATATTCTCAAGTTAATTTAGACTTGGGTTTCTTGACTGTAATGACCAATAGTTGAAACTTTTGGCCCTTTTCCCATCATATATACTTGCTTACATAGCCTTTCATCTTAGCTAGAGTTATTGTTTGCATAAACACCATCCCCCAGCACCAATACTACTAATGGGCATCTGTCTAGCGTTCAAACCAGGAACCTATAAGGGCTCAATGCACTGGAGTTTGTCTGCCTTAGGTAGCCTAAGAGGGGTTTTATAGGGAGACGGGCTCAAAAGTGCCCTTCATCCTTGAAGGTGAAACATAGGCCATTAGAGGCTAGTTAAGTGATGCTCTGGTCGCCAAATTTGATTTATTTTCCAATTGCTATACCAGTAGTCCTTATTCCTGCCTTTTAAAATTTGCATTGATTTTGCTCTCAGCACCAGCTTTCATTCCTGTTACAATTGTTACTTCACTCTTTTGGCCTAATTATACTAATTTAGTAGCATCCCAGCCTTCAGAAAGTTGCTTGGCCTCTGCTACGTCAATATCTGGGTTCCTGCGTTATAGTGATATTGCTATTGTGATAGTACATATCTGCTCCTCGGTTAGGTTGGCAGCATAGGTAAGCCTAACACCAAGAAGAAGCCGAATCCGCCCACTGCCAAATTTTTATGAATGCTACCCTGGGCCGGACTGGGAACCAAAACCGGCCCTGGCAAAGTGCTCGGCCGGCCCCCTCCCTCCCCCCGGGGGTTGGGGGTGCCGCCGAGCTCTTTGCCAGGGCCCGTTTTCGGCCGATTTTGTTACAGGGACGATTTTGCAGCTATGCTGCAAAAACGGCCCTGTAACAAAAACGGCCACCAGGGGCTCAAAACCGGCCCCCACCCGTGCGGCGCACCGGGGGATTGCCCGGTGCCCACTACGGCCAGTCCGGCCCTGAGTACCTCAAAGTTCGCAACAAAAATACAAACCTTCCACAATATAGACAACCAATGCAGAGCAGGTAGGCCACATTGGGCCTAATCACAAAATGTGTGGTTCTCGGTCGGATTTACGACACAGTATATTTGCATGAATATTTACTGCTACCGTGTGGTAAAATTGCCCCGGTACTGCACAGCACTGTACAATACTAGTTAAGCCTCACAGAATGGGAAATAATCACGTGGAACCTTTTGTACAGTCATGGGGTTTTCTGCATACATTTACCAGCTGCTCTGGGCAGGTGGCAAATATACGCCGGACTGGTGCTGCAGTGAGCGTGGCGAGGGAAAGTGGGGGGAGTCGGGTATCGAAGGGAAGATTTTATTCTAGCCCTTTGTTAGGTAAATAAGCAGAATGATATTTTACTGCTGCTGCATGTGATTTTTTAACCGATAAAATCGGGTCAGGTCACACCCAGAAAAACTGGGAGCTGTAATCAGGTGGAACAAAGAGAATTCATAAAAGCATGCATTCATTTTGTTCCTTATTTTTTATAATCAGTCCTATGTTGGCTACAGACGTGCTCAGAGCAGCACTTCCCGTTATAACAAACCACACACAAAACATCCAGTAGTAAAATTAGGACTGACTTTCCATCAAACATTACCCAGGTCCAAGATACATTATGAATTGAGTTACTACACTGTCAGGCAGCACTTGCCACACACAGACAAACTTACTTAAAAAATGCCTAAACAGGTGAAAAAGTCCACCTGTCTTAGCCATTTAAGATGAAAATGGCAAAGAATAAGATCAATAGGGTAGGGGGACAAAGGAAGGGAGACCACAACCGATAGGGTAGGGTGAAGAAGTTATTATTTGTAAGTAGTTATGTCAGCACTTCAGAACAGTTTAATATACATTGACCACAACACACAAGTGAGTACTGGGCGTGCTAGTGAAGGTGAGCGGCGCAGTGACACAGGGGGGAAAGATAACTGCGTGAACGGCGCAAGGCGTAAGGAGAATTACAAGGTGGTCAAGTTCAAGTTCAAAAAGCTTTTATTCGGTTTGTATTAATACAACCATATAAGCTAGACAATAAAATACAATAAAATAATATTTCACATAACCTTACACAGTTTATAAAAATAATTATTCCTGAACCAGCCTTAATATCATGTAAAAAATGGAGATACACTATTATACGTAAATACAGCAATAAATAAACAATTATTAGAATATCAATTTAAAAGTAAAATATAACATATATCGGTACTACATATATTAAAGTGCACAATAAACGATGATTTTCAACAAAGTAGGGTATTCCCTCACTGTAGTAAAGTGACTTGTGCATGAGTGCAAATTCGGCCATAACAAAACACAAATTTCACAGTATTTCATAATAATATAGATTTCCTAGCAGCTCTACTTTTCAATATAAAATGCGCAACATGAAAGCAAACATCTGTGCTCTCGAGAGAACATAATAATTTCATAGCATCAACTGTTAAACGAATATTATATTTTAAAAGGATAGGCTTCAGATAAAATTTCCTTAAAAATACATAAAATTTGCAAAATAATAAAAAATGACAGCAGCTCTGTTTGGAAACATTGTCACAAGGGCATTTTGAGTTAGAACCTTCCCCAATAGTGGGGAAGGATACAAGATGGTCGGCAATGCCCAACCTTAAACGTACTAGTACAAATCGATGTGATCGTCTGGACACGTCCACCAAATACATCTGAAGCCCACTTTTGAGATCTAATTGCCTATAAAATACAGAGGTCTTTTGAATCCTAAGCAATTTATTTCTTTCTTCCCCCTTATAAGACAGGAACGAATCTTTTATTTCTGTTTTTGGAGAACGGTATTGCATAATCTGACTCCTTAGAGATAGTAAAATCAAATAATATGCTATACCAATGTATAATATAATTCAACAATGGAATGCGGGAGCAGTAATCTAGTTTGAGGCAATCTCTAATTATGGACTGTGTAAACTCAGTTTCCTTTTTATGCCAGATCGAGCGCCATAATAATAAAGGACGTAGAGCAGCCAAATCTGATACATATTTAAGACCAGTTTCTTGATGTATTAGGTCGGTTGATGCTGAGGCCGGAGCACACAGCATCCGTTTAAGGAAACTGTTTTCATCTTTTTGGAGTTGGACTGTAGATGAATAACCCCACAAACCAGCTCCATACAAGGCTGAGGAAACACATCTTGCATTATATATAGTTACCATATCCTTTATTCTGTGGTCCCCTATTTTCGTAGCAAAACGAAAAATCCCATTAATATTTCTAGTCTATTTATATCTAATGTTTTCTTGCTCGCTAGTCCATTTACCATTACCATCAAAACTAATGCCTAAATAACAAAAAGTCTTAACAGCTTGAATCTTTGAGCCTTCTAAAAAGAAAGACCGCGATGACTTCATTTTCTTACCACATATCATGGTGTATGTCTTCAGTTTATTAATTAACAGTTTCCTGCCGTTAATAAAATCAGTAAATTCATCAATAAGCCGTTGAAGGCCTAAAGGGGTACGTGAAATTAAAACAGCATCATCCGCATTTAACAATACCGACACAACAGTGTTATCTATTTTTGGTGCATCTGCCGGGATGTTATTTAAAACCGTAGCTATTTGATTAATAAAAAGGGAGAATAAAAGAGGTGCCAATACGCACCCTTGCTTAATACCTCTTCGCACAGCAAAAAACGGTATGCCCATATCGTACACTGCAGGAAAGTTTCTCATATACCCTTGCTAAAAAGAACACAATCTCTTTTGGAGCCCCCGATTCGAGCAGTACTGTCCAAAGGAGGGAATGATCCACTAAATCAAACGCACTGCTCAAATCTGCGAAGCATAAAAACAAGTTTCCCTCTTTCGCTACTGTGTATTTATTAATAGGTAGGTCCAGATTTAAACATCGTTCAATGGTCCCTAGGCCCTTCCTAAAACCATACTGAACTGATGTTAGTATTTTTAGATCTGCGGCCCATATTTCCAATCTTTTTAGAAGCACCCTACTCATCAATTTTATTGAAGAGTCCAGTAGTGATATTGGGCGATAGTTACATGCTTTAGAGCGTGAACCCTTTTTATGTAATGGGACAATTAATGATTGGGCCCATGATGTTGGGAAATTCGCCATTGCAGCAATATTAAAAATCCTTGTAAGGATTGGTGCCCAAAGGTCCATTTCATCCTTATATAAATCAATTGGAACACCATCCGGTCCTGGTGCTTTACCACCTTTGCTATTTACCATCCCTACCCGCACCTCTTCAACACTAATAGACAATGCTAATGTAGGCCACGTAAAATCATTAGATAAAGGAGAATTTAAGAACACCTTATCCGGGTTAAAAATATTAGAAAAGTGTTCAATCCATTCCGTACAATTAACATAAGATGTCAGTTCAGGAATATGATTATCTTTTAAAAAAGGGCTGTTTACAGTTTCCCAGAAAAGTTTGGTGTTATTAGTTTCACTTGCCATACTTAATTTGTCCCAGGCATCTGATCTCATCACCTTTTTATGCGCCAACACAGCTTGTTTATAGTCAGTTCGCAACTCATGAACAAGCATTTGGTTACGGGGCTTAGTGCACAGTGCCAATTTCAATTTATGTAATACCTGGGTACATTCGGAATCAAACCACTTCTTTCCATCTTGCTTCTGGCCTTTGGTATTTCTAGTTAGAATGCTCCTAATTACATTATTTATATTAGAGAAATCAATTTGTAACATATCGGGGGTAACCTCTTCACTAAGGCAGTAGTTAATGCTTTCTCTACATTTACTGACCACATCCATTTGAATCTTATGTGGGTCCACACCATCCCACTTGATTCTCGTGCCATTCGGCCTAACAGGGAGGATATCTGAGATTGTATCAGCGGTATTAGTCAATCTATTGCCCCAATCTAGCAATACTATAGAGATACTATTGTGGTCACTGACCACCTGTTCTGATATCCAAAGGTCCAAATTACAAGGTGGTCAAAATTACAAGATAAGTATATACAATATGGTATGTAGATTTTGGTATAAATTAATTGACCACAACAGCGCCAAAGTTCTTTGCTGGGTAGTCAACAGCGTTTCAACCAGATTGATTTCAGGTCATCATCAGGACAATGGTCACGAGTTACAAAAAAAGTGCTGGGAAGAGCAAGGATAAGGCATACGTGATGGCGAAATAAATAAATCTGCTTGTATCACTAGGCCAGAGGATGCAAGCCGTGGGGAGGCATTAAATCCAAAACTGTAAGAAACAGTAGAACAAGCTGCACACAATTGGAAGGATCTGAATAGGGTGATCCAAGCAGGCCAGGAACCCCCCAGCCGGCTCTATTCCGGTTCTTGGCCAGCTTGGATCACCCTATTCAGATCCTTCCAAATGTGTGTAGCTTGTTCTAATCACGTGGATCTACGGACCTACTTTTCATGCAGATACATTCTCTCAATTGGTTCTGGATTTACTGCCTCCCCTCAGTTCTGGATTTACTGTTTCTTCCAGTTCTGGATTTAATGCCTCCCCACGGCTCGCTTCCTCTGGCCTAGTGATACAACCAGATTGATTTATTTTGCCTTATCGCATGCCTTATCCTTGCTCATCCCAGCACTATTTTTGAAACTCGTGACCATTGTCCTGATGATGACCTGAAATCAATCAGGTTGAAACGCCTTCGACTGCCCAGCATAGAACTTTGGAGCTGTTGTGGTCAATTAATTAATACCGAATTCTACATAACATATTGTAAATGTAAATATTTATCTTGTAATTTTGACCACCTTGTAATTCTGCTTACGCCTTGCGCCGTTCATGCTGTTATCTTTCACCCCTGTGTCACTGCGCCGCTCACCTTCACTAGCACGCCCAGTGCTCACTTGTGTGTTATGGTCACTGTATATTAAATTATACTGTAGTGCTGACATAACTACTTACAAATAATAACTTCTTCACCCTACTCTATCTGTTGTGGTCTCCCATCCTTTGTCCTCCTACCCTATGTGATTTATCTCACTGTTTTTATTGCCCCTGTCAATTATTTCCAGCTGAGACATTGTTGTATGATACAAACTACGCCCGGTCTCACCTGGGCATACGGGTTTACTCCTGTAATTTCTTCTTTTTTATAGAATAAGATATAGGCACCTAACCCAGAATATGACCATAAGATATTACCCGAACCACATCTTTACAAGCAGAGTCCATGGTTACTGATGGAAACTTCGAAAGCACATGGGAACTATTTAGATTCAGGAAAGCCATACCAATGGCAGTGTGAGTGCTCTACAAATGCAGATAGCACACCATAAAATAATTAGTAGTGGCAAAGTCAATAGATCTCACCTTGTTCACCTATCAACTTTGACAATGCTTGCTGCTGATACTGCTCAGCTTCAGCAAAAAGAAAAAAAATAAATAAGAAAAGAAAAGATGCAATAACATGACCACTGATGGCAGTCACATCATTCTATTCTATACTTGCCCTAAGTTGTGCAGCACCTTCTTTTGTTATGTATCTTAATGTTTCTTTATTTTGGGTCCTGAGGTAGTTTCTCACCCGCCCTCGTACCACCACTACATGTACTTTTAATTTGAACTGTTATTATTGCATATCAATGTCTGCTTTGCTTACCTCCTGCATCCTGGTCATGTTTAAAGCGCTCTGATACCCTTGTGGGTCATGTTTGCGCTATATAAAACTCAAAATAAATTAATAAAAACATACATTCTGTAGGCACCATTTTCTTTTTTTTATTTATCAATCCATGATGGCAGACACCACTAGTATCAGTTTATAAAAAAGACATTTTGTTAGCATGAAAGTGGTTTTTGAAATGTGAAGCAGCGCAGCAGCAAATGACAGTTGCCTGGCCCTCTGAACACATTAAAATTAAAATTAAAATAAAAAAATCAAGGTGTAGGGGAGCACCAAAAGAGGGAAGAAGAGACGGTGGTGGTTTGCAACCAGGAGTGGGCCAGGGGTTGACAGAGGCACTCTGTGCGAGGGAACATCTGACCCTTTCTGTAATGTGGAGCTGCTCAGCTGTGAATTGTAGCCGCTGTGCCCTAAAAAAAACTGTGAGAGGTAGGAGAACAACAGACAAGCAGGAGTGGAAGGGTGAGGATGAAGGCAAAAGAGGAAGGCTGGGTATCTGAGGTGGGGGAGTGACACACACGGGTAAAAAAAACGCATGCACTCTCAAGAAGCATTTAAAGAAAAAGAGAAGAGTAGTTCCCTCAATGTTAGCAGAGGAAGGCTAAAATGTAGCCAATCAAAACAATGGTAATGTAACTGTGCTCCAGGGAAGGGATAAACACAAGAAGAGGAAGGCAAGCCATCAAATTAAAAACAAATAAATAGGAGTGACAATAAACCAACCAATGATAGCCAATGGATGGGCTCTAAGACCATTGCAAGTTTTTGCAATTGTCCACAAGAGGCTTTTTCTTACATACAGCTAAATGCCCGTAGGAAAACATAGAAAGAAGTACTTCAAGAAGTTATTTGGTTTGTCTCTGTGATTCTACCATATAAGGTTGTCGCAGACGTTTTACCACAATGCATATTCAAGTCTTTGGTAACGTTTACACGTCCGGTAAGATGCTTAAATTGTAGAGTAGGAACCGTGGCATGTATAATTTTTTTTATTTTGGTCTGTTTGGGGATCCCTTTGGGGTCTCCCTTCCCTGTCCCTTTGTATGTGCTTTTTAAACACAGGACATGGGGATCAAGTGATGGAGTCCTGAAATGTAAGCCACAACATTTTTGTTTTAGTTCCCGCCAGCTAAACCCTTGGCCCCATGGAACTATTACCAGTCCTGTAGGACGGAAAGGTCCGACAGGAAAGAAGCTTTCTGAGCCAATCAGAGTGCACTATATTTTTACTTTACACTACTACAATAATCCCACTAGACCAACTGTTGAGATAGCACTATTGTTTATAGCTTAGTTTCTCTAAAACTGCTGTAACGATTTACACCAAATCACAAAAAGCCCATGTTCTGAGTAAAGATCTAGCTTTCTGCCACCTTGAGTGTAATTCTGTTCAGCCATGTTTTCTGAATCGCTCTCTAAGATTCCTATGTGACATTGCATGGGAAAAATGTCTTTTGGAACAGCATCTTTTTCTCTGCCCCAGATTGATGAATCACCCCAAAAGTTTCCAGGAAAGAGATGAGGTGAATGAACTTTTTTTCCTTTTCTTTTTGTCCTCATTCACCTCAGAAAAAAAAGATGTTAATTTTTTCTGCCCTTATTATCGAGAGAGATACTGACAGCTAGCGGGTATACTACAATAGGCACCAACCTTTCTGCGGCTGTCTCTCTCACACGGTGTGAACACCGATACTGCTTAGATTTTCGAAGTGTTTAGGGGCCCTATAGCAGTCTAGAAGTGTTAGCTGGTGTAATCATTGGACATAGTTATGATCTTGTATCAGCAATTTACCTTCAAAGCTTTACAGCAACCCTTCCGGGCTCTCCAACCATACTAAAAGGGGGTTCCAGAAAGCTTTCTTCTTAGACATTTTTCCTGATAGATCCATCTTAGACATATATATGAAGGACTCCAACCATTCTGAATGCTGTGGTGATATACTGCTCACCCATTTATGACAAACTTCTCTTCTGGACAGTAGCATTGCATAGAACAACAAATCTCTAATGCTACCTGCAAGTTTGTCAACCACCCCAAAAATAACCAATGAAAGGCTTACCTTTATTTGCTGACCAAAAATACCTGACATTGTTGTTTGTACTTTCTTCCAGAACTCGCTGATTATGGGGCATTGAAAGAACATATGGACGTCTGTCGCGTTTTCCAACCCACATTTAGCACTGCTGGTTTCGACTTCCTTTCCCCATCTTAGATAGTTTTTGGGGTGATATAATATATGCCCTATGAAGTGAAAAAAGGTGGTTTCTTCTTAAAAAAGCAGGTTTGACTGTGATGTAAAGTGTGCGCATAGATACTTCTCAAATATTCTGCAACCGCTCCCTCGGCAAGTAGTTTCCCCACAGCTCCTCAGCCAGAGTGAACTCTCCATCCATAGTATCCTGAAGATGCCAGTACCAGAGTGCTACTTCCTTGTTTCCTGGTAGTTTGGTTACAAATTGATCTTCTAAAATATTGCCAGCGCCCAATGTCGACTCTCTGCTTTGTGCTCAACTTTTTAATGGTAGATATTTAAACTTTGAGAGGGTACCCTTCATTAGTCCATTTAGATCGTGCCAGGGTAATAAGTTTCCTTCTCTAGTCTAATCTCCCAGACCTTTAGGTCGGCATCTCTGATTGGTATCGCCAACTTGTCATTAAGACACTCTGGGGTTCCTGGAGAATCCCATATTGGGGCAAAGTGGGAATAATAATCTAATTTTGAAAGGTGTCTGATGTGATACCACATTATTGCCATCAACTGTAGCACCTTCAGTTTAACTCTTTTTTTAAATTTGTGATCTCCAAATTTGAAGAGGAAACCATCTGAATTTATTTTACACTCTTATAACATTACTAAATACATTAAACCTATTATGGATCCATCGGGTATCTTTATGAGCATTCTGGAATTTTTTAATTGGAAAGCCCATGAGTAATATTGCATGTCCGGCAAGGATAGGCCTCCCTTCTTCCTTCTCCTTCGAAGTTTCTTCTAAGAGATCCTAACCCCTTTATTAGTCCAGATAAATTAATTTATTGCCTGGTGTATGCTACATATGGTGGTTTTGTCGAAGTGTAGTGGTAATGAATTAAATATGAAAGTAATCTTTGGCAGGATGGTCATCTTGACCAAGCTAACTCTCCCTAGGATCGTTAACGGGAGGTGTACCCAGCTCTTCATTAATTGGACGATCTCTTGAAACACCCTCCTTAAATTAATTTCTGTGATTACGTTGATATCTTTGACTATTCTTAAACCAAGGTATTGCATCTCCTTTTTAATTAGTGGGTTACTGCTTACTTGATTCCATATCATCACTTCAGTCTTGAGCTCATTCACTGAGTACCCCGACACTTCTACAAATTCTGTCGCTATACGTAAAATCATTGGTAGTGCAGCGTCCAAATTGGATGAATATATCATGAGGTCGTCTGCATAAAGCACGACTTTCCTAACCCAATCTCCCTGGCAAAATGGTGGAATATCAATTGAGTGTCAAATTCTAAAGGCCAAGGGCTCCATGTAAAAATTCAACAGGGGGGAGAGAGGGCAATCCTGTCTTGTACCCCTAAGAATTTTGAACGGTGAGGATAGTTTTCCATTCACAAGGACTCTTGCTTCAGGTTCTCCATATATTAGTTTTATAACTCTACAAAAATTGTCTCCCAGATTATATCTATTTAATACTGAAAATAGATAGGACCATCTCACCTTATCAAATGATTTAGAGGCATCCAATGTTCTTATAGCTAGAGGTGTGTCAAAAGTTGTAGCAAAATCGATAGCCCCGTTAAGCTTGTAGGTGAGCTTGTGTAGGTATCTCCCTTTCACAAAGCCTCTCTGATCTTCATGTATTATACAACCCACTATTTTGGCTAACCTACCGGATAACATTTTTGTGAAGATTTTATAGTCTGAATTTAAAAGAGATATTGGTCTATACGACTCACATAATGCTGGATCTTTACCCGGTTTCAAGATAAGGGTGACTGTGGCCTCATTCCATGATTTTGGTAGTTGTATTCCTTAACCTAATACCTCACTCATCACTAATGTCAAGAGAGGGGATACCACCTCTGCTAAGATTTTATACAACTCCGTTGGAATGCCATCTGGCCCTGCCACTTTACCCCCATTGCTAGTTTGAATAACCTTAACTAATTCCTCCTTGGTAATCTCTTGATTTAGAATCCTTTGTAGTCTAGCATCAATGGGTTGAATAGATTCAGCAAGCCAGCCCTCTACCTCGGTGTCTACCATTTCTACTTTCCATTCCATGTATAAGACACTAAAGAAATCCGTGAAGGCCTCTTTAATCTCGATCTCACTACTCAGAATATTTCCAGACCGGTCTTCCTAGATCTCCTCAATCCTGTTTTTATTCAGTTCTGTCTTAACTTTCCTAGCAAGAAGTTTACCTGCTCCATCTCCATACTCGAAATGTGCTAGCTTGCTAGCCTCCCACCTTTTTCTAATTCTTATTTGGAGGATCTCTGATAGTTGATTCCTCATTAGTAGCTGCTGCTTTTCTAGTTCTACTTTATTCTCCTCCGAGTTTGATCTTTTTATTTCCATATCTATTCTCTGCACCTCATCCTCTAGTCGTGAAATTTCAATTCTGTATAACTTATTTCTATGGCAGGTTACACAGGTGATCTTACCCCTTATAAAAGCCTTTAGAATATGCCACACTATTCCATTTGATGCTGAGCCGCTGTTGACCTCAATAAACTCTCTAACCTCTTCTTTAAGTTTTTCCATTGCTTCACTATCTGCCAATATGGTCCGGTCCAGCGTCCACCTATTCTCTTCACAACTTATGCTGTTTTTGAGAGTAAAAATGACTGCTGAATGATATGATAGGTGGGCAGCCTTATATTCAATGTGCGAGATACCTTCTCTGAGGCTCTAGTCTACTAGAAAGTAGTCAATTTTAGACCTGCTCCCATATTGAAAGTTTTTTTGAAGGGGAAAGTTTTGTGAAGATTTTTAAAATGGAGCAAAGTTATTAAGAAAACAAAAAATGTTCTTCCTACAGATTGTTTGACCTGACCTAACTATAACTGCACAGAAGGGACCACTTCAATAGATATTTAAAATGCAATTTCCCAATGCAGCTTCAATAGGAGTGTTTAGCAGTGATACACAGAACATGGCCAAACAGAAAATCATGCTTTTTGTGTTTTGGTGTAAATATGTTTGGCAGTGTTTTCGAAATTAAGATAAAAAAATGTAGATATCCAGACAGTTGAAATGAAAATCAAATTTATAAAGCACACTAAACCCAAAGGAGTCAAAGCCCTAAGTCAATCAAGGGACATGTACCTGCTGTCAGGAAAACCTCTCCAGAGGTGGAGGATTAAGAAGAAAAGAGGCAAGTTTTAGGTGGTTTTGGAACAAGGAAAAATAATTAATTTCTGAAACATGAGCTGGTAGAGTGTTCAAAAGTCTCGCTACAGCGACAGAGAAGCAGCGTCCTGCCCATCTAGATTTGTGGAATTCTGAAACAATCACCTTCTTGCTAAATGCTGATATGAGTGGTGTACATGGTGTACATGTGATTTGACATGCTGTGGTCCTTTATGGTGTCCAGAAAGAAAAAACATACAGAGAGCTTTAAAGATAGCTCGCTTTCTGTCCGGTAGCCAGTGAAGAGCCTGAAGACCTTCTGTGACCAAGAGCTATTTTGGGTGTTGAAAATGAGACATCTTTCAGTGTTTTGAATAACCTTTTGTTTTACAACCTATCCTGGATTCCCCTGGGTGTCTAGTTTTCAAAAATATACTGTTTTGCTAGGTTTTCCTAGATGCCGGATGAGCTAGGGTCCAAAAGCCATAGCTAGGCACTTTGCAAAGAAAGGGTCAGTATTCACAAAACAATGTACTGTGTCCACGCTGTGTTTTGTGCCATTTCCTGTCACCGGCACAAGGCCTACCCACACAAGTGAGGTACCATTTTCATCAGGATAGTTTGGTGAATGCTGGGTAGGTGGAAGTTTGAGGCTTCCCATAGATTCCAGAACTTTCCATCACAGAAATGTGAGGAAAATTTGTTTTTTTACGAAGTTTGAGGTTTGCAAGGGATTCTGGGTAAAAGAACCTGGTGAGAGCGGCACAAGTCACGCCATCCTGGATTTCCCTGGGTGTCTAGTTTCAAAAATTGCTGAGCTAGGGTCCAAAATCCACAACTAGGCACATTGTGATAAAAGGGTCAGTTTTGCTGGCACAAGGGCTACCCACACAAGTGAGGTACTATTTTCATTGGGAGACTTGGGGAATACTGGGTTGGTGGAAGTGTGTGGCTCTCCACAGATTACAGAACTTTCCATCACTGAAATGTGAGGAAAATGTGGTTTCTTGGACGAGGTTTGAGGTTTGCAAGGGATTCTGGGTACCAGAACCTGGAGAGATCCACACACGTCACCCTATCCTGGATTCCCCTGGGTGTCTAGTTTTTAAAAATGTATACGTTTGCTAGGTTTCCCTAGGTGCCAGCTGAGCTACGGTTCAAAATGCACAGCTAGGCGCATTGTGAAAAAACGGTCCTTTCTCACTGTAAAAATTTGATTAGTCCACGTTGATTTTGGGCCATTTCCTGTTGCAGACGCTAGGCCTACCCACACAAGTGAGGTACCATTTTTATTGGGAGACTTAGGGGAACACACAATAGTACTACAAGTGATATTACCCATTAACTTTATATGCATTTCCGCCTTCCAAATATAGGACAATGTGCAAAAAATAAGTCATTTTGAAAAATCTCCTCTAATTCACATGCTAGTATGGGCACCCACAATTTTGGAGATGTGAAAATAACCACTGCTTCTAAACTCTATATTTTGTTCCCATTTCAGAAATACATCGGTTTCCTTGATACCTTATTTATTGGCACTGTGTACCTCGGGTTCTTGGTGAACCTACAAGTATTGTATATCCCTGGAACTAGAAGGATGCAGTAGAGATAACAGTATATTCCTTTTAAACATCTGCCATACTTAGAAGAAGTTACAGGTGAAAATGCTTCACACCTATTTCTACCACTAACTGGAAGGAGATTGAAAGGAAAAACAAATAGGAAAAATAGGCTATGCTCCAGTAAAATGACAAAACTGTGTAGACAGATGTCTGCCTGTTTCTGAAAGCTGGGAAGATGGTGATTTCAATCCCACAAACCCTTCATTGATACCATTTGCAGGTAAAAAACAGACGCTTTCTTCTGCAGCACTTTCATCCTATTTAAAAAAAAAAAACAATATTTAGCTATATTTTGGCTAATTTCTTGGTGACCTCCAGAGGAATCCACAAACCATGGGTACCGCTAGAATCCTCAGGATGTTGAAGAAAAGGACTACCTCGAATACTCAAAAAAAGGCTTTACACTGGGGGAGGTAAAGGCCTAGCAGCGAAAGGGTTAAATATGTTCTGTTATGTTTGTTTGTTAATTGTTTGATTTAAATTGCATTCTAATATGTTACTAAAATGTACTTGTAAAGTTATAAATATATTTATTATTCATTTTACTTAAGGTTCACAAACACATCCATATAGGTGCTCATACATGTATGTACTCACATACCTATATGCAGTCATTCACACAGGTACTGACACACCCACACACTCTCACGCACCCACTCAAAAAACCATACAATCAGTGACAGACCTATTTTCTAATGCAAACATCTAATTACAAACACATAGTGTGTAATTTTAATTTTTTTAAGACAATCTTTATGGGTTTTTTTCCCAACTGTTCAATGATGAATATTTAAACCGTACATCATTTGTGGTGTATGAATATACAACCTGTGAAAATGTATAAGGACAAATTGACCAAGGAACACATTTTTACAGTGACAAACATGTGGCATTTCACACAGAGCATAACCATCTCACTGAAATCTTCACAGGCTGCTGGTATTGTGATGACTGCAGCTAATGATGGTTCTGCCAAGGGTGTTGTACAGGTGAAATATTCTGCTGAACATAGTTTCTCCTGCATCATTCAGCTGTACACCCTTTCATGAATTGTTTTTAAGTGCTTTCAATTTGTAATTGTCCCATGTGAATTCTTCTTGGTAGTGCTACTGTGTAACTCACGGTTACTCATAGTATGGCCCGCGGGCCGCCAGCAGCCCAGCAAGCCTTCCTTGGCGGCCCGCGGATCTTGCAGACCTACCTGTGTTTAAAAAAAAAAATTGTGTTAGCATACACTGCCGGGTGCAGCAGCCCGGACTCTGAGACTCTGCTCTGTGGGGGCCGGGGGATTCCAGTGATTGTCAAAGTGGTGATGCAGGGGCCTAAGAGGTGAAATACAACAAAGCTTTATTAACATGTAAATGGTATTTTAAAGACCTGTGAAGTACTCGGGTACGGCTGGCTGTGTGTGCGCGCGCTGGGAAGCTGTCTCAGTGCTGCTGTGTGCGCGCTGGGAAGCTGTCTCAGCCCGGGCTGAGGGCTGACACACACACACGGGGTGAGATGACAGAGGGTGATGGAGGGAGGGAGACAGAGGTTGACAGAGGGTGACAGAGAGAGGGAGACAGAGAGGGGCACTCTGGGGGAGACAGAGGGAGGGAGACAGAGGGAGGGAGGCAGAGGGAGGGAGAAGAAGAGAGACAGAGAGAGGGAGGCAGAGAGGGAGGTAGAGAGGGAGGCAGGGAGGGAGACAGAGGGTGACAGAGGGAGGGAGGGAGACGGAGGGAGAGGGAGACAGAGGGAGAGAGACAGAGGGAGGGAGAGATAGAGGGAGGGAGACAGAGAGAGATGGAGGGAGGGAGACAGAGGGAGGGGGACAGAGAGAGACGGAGGGAGACAGAGGGAGACGGAGGGAGAGAGACAGAGAGGTGCACTCTGGGGGAGACAGAGGGAGGGAGATAGAGGGAGGGAGGCAGAGGGAGGGAGAAGGTAGAGAGACAGAGAGAGGGAGGCAGAGAGGGAGGTAGAGAGGGAGGCAGGGAGGGAGACAGAGGGTGACAGAGGGAGGGAGGGAGACGGAGGGAGAGGGAGACAGAGGGAGAGAGACAGAGGGAGGGAGAGATAGAGGGAGGGAGACAGAGAGAGATGGGGGAGGGAGACAGAGGGAGACGGAGGGAGAGAGACAGAGGGTGACAGAGGGAGGGAGGGAGACAGAGGGAGGGAGAGGGAGACAGGGAGGGAGACGGAGGGAGGGAGACGGAGACAGGGAGGGAGACAGAGACAGGGAGGGATGGAGACAGAGAGGACGATGGAGGGAAACAGAGGGAGGGTGACAGAGGGAGGGCGACAGAGGGAGGGTGACAGAGGAGAGGAGGGAGACAGAGGGGGAGGAGGGAGACAGAGGGGGAGAGATTGGGGGAGACAGAGAGGGAGGAGGGAGACAGAGGGAGGAGGGAGACAGAGGGAGGAGGGAGACAGAGGGAGGGCGACGGAGGGAGGGTGACGGAGGGAGGGTGATGGGGGAGGGCGATGGGAGAGAGAGAGACAGGGAGATAGAGATAGGGAGAGAGAGACAGGGGGAGAGAGACAGGGAGAGGGAGGAGGAAGGGGAGGGGTAGGGGGTGGGAGAGGGGAGGGGAGGGAGGGGGAGAGAGAGAGAGATGTGTGTATGCCGGGTCTGGTGGCTCAGTGGACGAAGGCGTCTGCTGCAGGGACCTGTGTTCAACCTCATGGTCACAATTTCTTTTGCTTTAGCCCCGCCCCTCCCCCTCTGACCCCGCCCCCACCGGTGCGGCCCTCAGCCACAAACCACACTGTAAATTTGGCCCCCCGAGAGAAAGTTTGTGAGTACCCATGGTGTAACTGTATGCCAGAAATATTACAGTGCACAGATTTAGCCGCAATCTTCTTTTCCCATGAAGGTATTCTAAAATGATTGCAGACATCACTTTCTTTTGTGCTTGCAGGTGCGAAGAAATACCTGCATGTGTTTAAAGTGGCTCTGCACAAAACTGTATTTGTAAATAGTTAAATAAGTTGTGTTATGCTTATTTGTAGTCAGTGTAATGCAGTGTTCCTTAATTACAAAGAGATAGTGAACAGTTTTTTCAACAGTCTTTATGATTATTTTCCCCACTGTTCATTGATGATTGCTTAAAAAGTACAGCATTTAAGTTGTATGAGTAAAGAAGCTGAGAACAGTAAAAAAGGGAAAGTGAAATGCGTATTTTTATTATTACATACCTTTACAATATGAGAAATGTCTAGTTATTTCTTTGAATTACGTCTTTATGCAGTGTTGAGATTGTAAGTCACTTTTGTAATTCTATTTATTGTAAAACGAATAAATATTCCAGTTTTTTCTTTTTATACAGACCAATGGCATAATCTATGGAGTAATGTACTGTACTAATTAATTCTTGCAGTGTTGTTCCATAACTGTAATTTTTGAGAATGCACACCCAAGCACAGATTAATACAGTACTAACACATCTAGACACACATCAGTACAGCAACTCACACACCCAACTACACATATAGAGGTACTCAGACACACAGGCTCACACTGATACAGCCACTTCCACACCTAGAGACACATCAGTACAGTCACTGACACACCCAACTACACACTGATATAGGCTCTGACACATCCAGCCAAACACTAATGCATCCAATAACACACCCATGCACACATTGACACACCCAGGGACATGACTTACCAATTCAGACACTGACACACCCACACATACAGCAATGCACACACTGACACACCCAGATAAACACTCATACATCCAATAACACACCTAGGCACACACTGACATATACACTGAGACACCCAGAGACTTGCCAATGCAGACACTGACATACCCAGGCATACAGCAATGCAGACACTGACACACCCAGCCAAACACTAATACATCCAGTAACATATCCAGGCACACACTGACACACACCCTGACACACACACTGAAACACCCAGAGACTTACTAGTGCAGACACTGACACACCTAGGCATACAGCATTGCTGACACTGACACACCCAGCCAAACACTTATGCATCCAAGAACACACCCAGGCACACTGATGCACGCAATGACACACCTAGGGACTTACCAGTGCAGACACTGACACACCCAGGCATACAGCAATGCAGACACTGACACACCTAACCAAATATTAAGGCATCGAATAAGACATTGACGCATACACTGACACACCTAGGCACTTACAAAAGCAGACTTTGATAAACCCAGTCATACAGCAATGCAGACACTCACACACCCATCCAAACACTAGTGCATCCAATAAGACTCTCGGCCATGCAGTGGCACATACATTGACACACCCAGGCATACACCAAAGCAGACTTTGATATACCCAGGAATACACCAATACAGACACTGACACACCTAACCTAACTCTAAGCCATCCAATAAGACACCCAGATACACACTACATAGGTGATACTAATGCATACACTGACACACCTGGACATACATTAATGCAGACACTAACACGGCCAGGCATACACCAAAACAGACACAGACACACCTAGCCAAACACTAATGCATCCGATAACACACCCAGGCATCATTGATGCACACACTGACACACCCACTCTCAACCAATACAGTCGCTGCCACATTAAAAACACAGATTTAGCTCTTTGTTTGACTAGATGGTGGTTCCAACAAGAACCATTTTAGGCTTTGTCCTAGAAGGGTTTTTCTTTACCAGTTTTTCAATTTTGGTTCTTTTTTTATTTTTTTAACAAAAAGCAAACAGGGTAGCAAAAGGGTAAGGATGGGGAAATGCAAAGAAGCAACTGGCTTTAGTCTTTAAAAAACATTATGCAGTCACTGGAAGCAAAAAAACAAGCATTTGCAATGCAATAGGACTTGCATTAGTGAAACTTTGAACTATTGTCCCTTTACAACTCCACATGGACACCTAGTAACAGCTTGTGGCAGTGCACCCTTTCCTTGCTTAGTGGAATTTTATTTATTACTTATACTACTGCTGGGATATTTTTTAACAAAAAAAGCATTAGCATTTGTAAATCCAATAGCTCAAAGTTTCACTAATGCAAGACCTATTGCACTGCAAATGCTTGTTAGCACTTGTGTCCTGGATGGAAGACTGAGTTTGCCTTGATTGGATTTAAACTTGCAGATTATCAACCACAACAGCTATCAGCTGCAAACGTTAACTCAGCCCTTTTCTCAAGGCATGGACTTAATACCGTTATAGTTTGGAAAATGTAACAAAGATTCCATAGCCATGTGGGGAAAAGAAAATGCAGCAGAGAAGGACGACACTATTATGCAGGTCCCTGTATCTACATTGTCAGCACACATGAAATGAGGCCTAACCCGTTAGTGTTTTACTGGTGACTGTGATGCAGCACCATGCTTACCAACACTAATGTTGTTGTTTTTTGCAGTTTTAAAGCACAAACTCGACCTTAAGCGCTTTACATGAGCACCAGTTACATTACAAAAGGACACATTCATTTTTGGTAGGCACGGGTAGATTACGTGATTTGTCCAAAATCACTGGATGTTGAGTTGACGCTGAGACTCGAACTTGGTTCCCCAGCTCTGAATTCAGCAGCTCTAGCAGTTATGCCATATCTTCTCCCCTGTTTCTGCTTTAGGCAAGACTTGGGCTGACTTATTGAGTTAAATAAAAACTGTCAACTTAGGGTGAACAGACGTGGGGAAGTGAGCGAAAGAACGATGAAGGCTTCAACCCAGATCTGTGACTAGGGGTGAGTGTCTGAAACGTTTCAGTGCGCCGTCCATCATCTCTTTGTGTTTGCTTTGTTTGCCCTAATTTGGCAGGATATATCCAGGTGTGGGTCCGTTGCTCACTTTGCCACTGGATTCAAGCTTGCGTGGCTGATGAGGGGTGTTACCCCGAAACCAGTCCTGGGATGCTTGTTTCCGGTCCAGGGAAGATCAGGCTTGGCAGTTCAGGCTGGACTGTTCCCATGAGAAACAGGGTGAAGACTGATTTGCATATGGCTGGGTCTGAAGTGGGGTGGCGAAGTCAGTTAAAGAATGATGATGAATTCAACCCAGATCTGTGACTGGGGTGACTGTCTGAAAAGTTTCAGCACTCCATCCATCATCTCCTTGTGTTTGCTATGTTTCACACTAAAGTAGGCATGGGCATTGCACCTTATGTTAATAAAGAAGCACCCTCCATTATTGCTTAATGGCAGATTCCTGCGAGTGGTGTGTGTGGCTACCACTGCTGAAGCACGGGGTACTGGGCTGCTTGCATTTCAAAGCCAAAATGGGTTGCAGGAAAGGAAAAGCGTGTCATGCTTAAAGCACTTAACATTCAAACAAAAGTACACTAAAACAAAAACAGAAAAACATTTACCTATACGGCATCACAATGCAATTTAAACCCAAAGCAATCCGAACTAAATATACAGTACAATAAAAAGGGGCATTTTTCTTTGCAGCATCACAATGCACTTTAAAGTGAGTTGCAGGAAAGAGAGAGCATGCCATTGCTGCTACAGCGATGTCAAAAAAGACATTAACTCACAAAATAATGCCCAGTAACAGTATATAAAACATACTGAGTAACAACACATGTAAAAAAGCAGGTCCTCATGGAAGGTAAAAACAGAAGAGAGGTAGGTACTAAGGAGGGACTAATAAGCCTATTGACAAATCAAAAGCCACCATTTAGGGGGCGTGGCTAGCCGAGCAGCGAGATGGCCGCTCTTTGAGTGAGCTCCGCCGGCTACTCCGATTAATCCTTTTTATGATCCTGATCCTGGCGACTGCGGAACCCCACACCTCCCGGGTCCTGCAGCCTACACCCTGGTGATCCTCTGAACCGAGCCGGGGGGGCGGAGACGGTTCCTCCTGGCAGCGGCGACGGACTCCTTCTCTGCCGGCTATCGGGCTGGTCCTGGCCCGCGCCGGAAGTGCTCCTCGCCGGGAGCCGCGAGTCACGGTGGGCCGTGGCTTCGGAGGCCCCAGCGGATAGAGTAGCGGTTGCTGTGGGCGCCCCGCACCGAAAGACACATTGCTGCCGACGGAGAGTTCCCCAGTCGGAAGGCTGCGGGGAGCTAACAGAGACCGGTGTGCCTTGGCGGAGCGGCCGTGCCGCGGCGAGTGGATCCTGAGGCAACCGGGGGCGGCGCTGGCCGGTGTCGTGCCCGGTGGAGGCTGTGGAGGTTGGTCGGCGCCAGCACCATCGAGGCGCCGGCCGTAGAAGAGGTGAGAGGGTGCCATGGAGGGATGAGGGGCACAGTTGATCCTGCCGCTTCGTAGTGGCGCCGGGGCCTCCCACTGCTCTGCAGCCCGGCGGGTCACACAAGTGAACACCCGGAGAGGACCCATTCAGCCCAGTACCCCCTGAGCCCCGGCGCGGCGCTATCCTGGGGGAGTGAGCGGACACCTCGTTGCATTGCGGAAGCCCGCCACTTTGGCTCCGGGGGAGGCCCTAGCTGACCGCTGCTGCTTGCTGAGCTCACTGGACACCTACGTAGTTCACTAGAGCGACTGGCCCTACTTGCCGCGTGTTGGGGGTCGCTCCCTGAGCGCGCCGGCGCCGCCTGAACAGTCGCGCACTTACAGGGCAATAGCTTGAGGTGGCACGGAGGGGTGCTGGCCTATTGCTGGACCGGTGGATAGCTCTTGACCGCTGAGATGGGGAAAACTGACGCCAAACAACCTAAGCTGACATTTGATGGTAAAAGACCACCGAAGAACGCGATAATGGAGCCGGATGCTGGCACGTCGACGTCGCAGGGTGCTGTCCCAGACATAGACTTTGGGGCCCTGATCATGGAGGTGAGGACCAGCCTTAAAAGCATAGATGCTAAACTCGACACCATGACGGCGCAACTCGAAACAGTGACGGCTAAGGTGGACACCCACGAGAAGCGGCTGGACTGCCTCGAAAATGGGCAAACTGAGTGTTGCGAATTCCAGCAACAGGCTAAGAGGCACATCACGACGCTGGAGCGCGAACTCGACACTCTGCGCGCCAAGTCGGACGATTTGGAAGCGCGCTCCAGACGATCCAACATCCGCATTACGGGCGTCCCAGAGACTACAAACACGGGGAAGATGGAATCGTTTGTGTCGACCCTCCTGCATGAACTGTTCGACCCGGACTTGTCCCCGGTGTTCACGGTGGAAAGGGCACACAGATCGCTGGGGAAGAAGCCACCGGTGGGGGCCCCACCACGTCCGATCCTGGCTAAACTACTTAATTACCAAGACAGGGACATCATTCTCAAATTGGCGAGAGAGAAGGGCAAGATCACACATCAGGGCAATCATATATCCTTCTACCCAGATTTCACCCCGCTGGTGCAAGCAGCCCGGAAGGAATTTTTACCAGCGAAGAAAGTTCTATTACAAGCCGGAGTGCCTTACTCTCTCTTATACCCGGCAAAGCTGAAGGTATTCCACGACAACACCTCACACTTCTTCACGGACGCCAAATCAGCCCTCAAATTTGCTAAACACGTTTGTGCTGGGGTCAGGAGGAAATCGCCCAGGCTCGAGGAAGCTTCGGAACACCTGAGTGACAACGACTGAGGTCTCTGACATGTTCACCCTGCCAGGCTGCAAATTTACTCTTTTGCGACACAGTTGAACGCTGGATTGAACTCTCGCACAGGTTTGCTCCTCCCGAACTGCCGTCTTGGGAGCGGGGGGCTGCGGCATCACTGTACGCAGGCTGGTGCTGTTGTCTCCGCTCTCCCACTGGGACACAGGCTGGCTGCGGTCCTGGAGGAGTACGGGGTGGGGGTACTGCCAGAACCCAGGACCGCTAAAGTTTGATGGTAGCCACCCCGAGTATACGGGGGTGTAAGCCGAGCGCACCACGCCTCATGGGGTGCCTCCCTCTGTTGTTGATGTTGGGGTATTTCACTGCATTGAGTACATGTTATTGGGATATGTCACGACCTGATTGGGGGGTTGCTGAGGGTAGGGGGTGGAGGGGGGGGTTTCTTTTGTTGCGAGTTTTGGTTCGTATTGGGTGCATTGTACTACTACACATACCTATATTTCAGTGTGCTAGCTCCACGGATGTGGGGTTCAGGTGCCAGGATGGCTTCCGGGGGCGGGGCTGGGTGTTGAGGGTCTGGGACTGTCAAATGCTTTGATGGGAGGAATCAAAATCTGGACTTGGAACATTAGAGGCCTTGGGGACTTCAAGAAGGCCCGATTGCTGCATGGCATGTTGTCAAGACACAATGTAGATATTTGCTTCCTACAGGAAACACATCTAAATGTCACCCCAGCAGCTAGGTTGAGGAATTCCAGATGGGCGCATGTTTACTCTTCCATTTACTCCAATTATGCGAGGGGCGTAGCTATACTCATTCGCAGAGGGTTGGATTGGCGGGAGTACTCTCAGGTGAGGGATGCGGAGGGTAGATATGTCCTGCTCCATGGGGCTCTACAGGGGCGACCCATTGTCCTAGCTGCAATCTATGGCCCGAATGTAGACGATCCTGACTTTTTTAGAAATGTTTGGGCGCAAATTGTATTGCTGGATTGTCAGGCGGTCGTGTTGGGGGGAGATTTCAATGTTGTGTTAAACGATGACGCGGATCGCACAGGTGTGAGTAGACCGCAGCACACTAGAGCGCGCCAAGCGATCTTGGATATCATGAGGGAGGGTCTACTTTCAGATGTGTGGCGAGTTAGAAACCCGGGTGCAAAAGTAGGGACCTGCTACACCTCTCATAAGGCTGCGTGGTCGCGACTAGATTTCTGGTTGGTGTCTCCTGAAGTTGCGACATGGGTGTCAAATGTTGATATTATGGCTAGATCATTATCAGACCATGCTCCATTTATGTTGGTATTGCAGCCCCCCGACGCTGTACATAGGGCGTTCCAATGGCGCCTTCCCCCACACGCACTCACAGACCCTGTGTTTGTAGAGGAGATAAGAGAGGATATCACTAATTACTTCACTGAGAATGCTGGGTCAGCCACTTCTGAAGCCATAGTGTGGGATGCATTTAAAGCTGTTATAAGAGGTCAATGTATTGCCCGTAAAGCAGGGGTCCTACGCACCATAAGAGACGCGCTAGCTAAACTTGAGGGGGAACTTAAAGACCTAGATGTCGCTTTTAGCTCCGACCCAACGTTGGCGACTGCTGGTGCTCTGAAAACTAAGCTGTTGGCATTTAATGAGGAGGCGGAGCGAGAGGTGCGGTTTCTTGGGCGGCAGGCAGAGGCGCGCAGATATGGGGAGGGAGATAGGCCTAGCAGGACTCTTGCCAGACTGATTGCTCCTCGCACACAGTCGAACTACATACACTCTATCTACGATAACACTGGACGACTGGTAGTAGGTCAAGAGGCGGTGTTGGGCGCCTTCGCAGACTTCTATGCTGCTCTGTACACCTCGAAACAGCCCACAACACCGGCGTCACTGCGGGACTTCCTTGACTCCATAGCACTTGTGTGGTTCAATAACAATCACAGACAATACATGGACCTCACCGTTACAGTGCAAGACATCGCCCAGGTGATTAAAAGCATGCCGGCAAATAAAGCTCCCGGCCCAGATGGCCTGACCACCTCCTTTTATAAAACCTACGTGGCCGAACTAGCGCCAAGACTACACTCTGTGTTTGTCGAGGCCCTCGAGTCACATTCTCTCCCAGACTCCATGCGTGAGGCTCTCATTGTCACGCTCCTCAAGCCAGACAAGGATGACCAACAGCTGGACTCTTACAGACCCCTGTCCCTCATCAACGTAGATGCCAAAATATACGCAAAAGTTATTGCCGATAGATTGCAACCGCTGTTGCCGATGATAGCGCTCCCAGATCAATCGGGATTCATCCCTGGCCGAGCAACATCTCATAATCTCAGAACGATCTTTTCGGTCCTTCACTATTTACACCCGTCAGTACAGGCAGCGGTGGTATTTCTAGACGCCACCAAAGCTTTTGACTCCTTAGAATGGCCCTACCTCTTCTGTGTGCTGAGGCGGATGGGATTCAGCCAAAACTTCCTGACTCTTATTAAGCTCCTCTACACGAAACCCAGAGCCCGAGTGAGCGTCAATGGGCTTGTCTCCAAGCCGTTTGATGTCTCGAGGGGCACTAGGCAAGGCTGCCCTCTCTCCCCGCTCCTCTTTGCGATTGCGATGGAGCCGTTAGTGGCTCGAGTTCGGCAGCACCATACAGCCAGGGGCATCGGATTCAGTGCTAGAAGCTTACTGATCTCGCTGTACGCGGACGATGTCACCTTGTACGTCCTGAACCCTAAAGACAACCTGAGCCCTATACTTCGTGAATTTGTGAGGTTCGAGGGCTTGGCAGGGATATCCATTAATTGGTCGAAGTCAGTGGCCTTCCCCCTGACGGAGAGCACTGTTCGGCCCGCCCCTGACTACCCCCTCCGGTGGGAGACGGAAGCTGTCAAGTATTTGGGCATCTGGATCAGCCGGGATGTACAGGAGTTGTGGTCGCTGAATTTTGGCAGGGCGGTGGACTGGTTGGAAGGAAAGGTCGAAGTCTGGAATAAGCTACCGCTGTCCCTGGTCGCTAGAATTGCTCTTGCCAAGATGGTGGTCCTTCCCAAATTTTTGTACCTGTTCGTAAACGTGCCACTACCTATGACAACGCACTTCCACACCCGGGTCCGCTCACTACTGCTGAAGCTGGTATGGGCCGGCGGCCAGGCCAGGGTCTCTTGGGACCTTCTCACGCTTCCGCTCCGACAGGGAGGCCTGGGGGCCCCGGACTTGAAGCTCTATTCACTCTGTGCACAAGCTCAGTTCTTACATTTCTGGGCCTACCCAACCCCCTACCAGCCGCATTTGGCGGTGGAACTGGCAGTAGTCGCCCCCTCGCCATTACGAGTGGCACTATATGGTGAGGTTACGTGCCCGTCGCGCGATGTGGACACAGTGGAAATGGTCCGCTGGTCCTGGCGCGAACTTCGGAAACGAGCTGGTCTCTCCCTGCTTTATGCGCCGGCGATTCCTCTGAGGGGCAACCCGCTGCTACCTTGTTTGACGGCGAGAGGTGACGTCCTCACTATCCGTGGGAGTCGACTTCACACCTTCGCTGACCTATATCCAGATGGCACATTTTTCGAGATGCCTGTGGATGAGGATGCCCAGCCTTGTACGTTTGCTGACAAATTACTATATCATTCCCTAAGGGAATCTTGCAAGAAGATAGGACCGTGCTTCCCGGAAGAGCCCTGCGCACTAGAGGCCCTGCAAAACTTGCTCTCACGGCCCTCCTCTAAAAAACTGGTGTCCAGATTATATAACTGCATGCAGGAACAAGCACCGGTGACAGTAGCCGCGGCCGTGGCCGCTTGGGCTGAGGACCTGGGGGACCAGCTACCGAAAGACGCCTGGGAGTATTGCTGCGCTCAACTCACGGCTCTCTCACCGAGTTACCGACTGTGGCTTATCCACTTCAAATTCCTACACAGATACTACCGCACTCCGACGCTACTACGCCGCATGGGTCTACGTGAGGACGCCTCTTGCTGGAAATGTGGGGGTGACGATGCCACCTTTCTTCATGTGGCTTGGAGCTGCCCCAAGCTGGGGGCATACTGGACAGGGATCTTCAATGCCATCAATCAAATCACGGGGAGGAGGGACTCACCATCTCCACTGCTGGGATTACTGGGGTATGTTAAGCACACTGTGCCCTGCGACAGGAAACTACATGCACTACTCCTTTTATACGCCAAGCGGCAGATCGCTATACACTGGGGCAGGCCGGCCCTCCCCACGCTTGAGAGCTGGATCAGAGATGTGACTTACGGCCACACTCAACTGACACACTATTGGGAGACCATGCCCACCGCTTCCAGACCCACTGATATATGGGGCCCGTTTGTACAGTGGACCACAGAACGCACGGCTCCTGACTCCGCCGGTACTTCACGGGCTACTAGTATTTCAGACGACATGGGCTGAGTGTACGCGCTGCGTAGGTTAACGACAGAGGTCCCGCTGCCCCCGCGCTTAAACTGACAGGAACTGCCCAGACGTAAGCTCTGCGTTTACTGCCTCCGCTGACCCGGATAGTGTCCCCCGCCCCACCCCCCCCCCTCACGCCCTACTGGGCCGACTGTGGATAATTCATTGCCCCCCCCCCCCTCCCCCCTGCCCCGCCCGCCTGTCGCTACCTCATACACAGCCAGGATACCTTTCCGAGCCTGCCCTGAACAGGACTGGCCCTCTACTGGGGAGACCAGTGGCGGACCCACTCGACCCTTTGGTGAACTGAAGTGTGATACAAACGCTGTTTCCAAGTACTTGCACCTATGTTTGACGTTTTTGGTTTGGCTTGTTTGGGGGTATTGTTGGGAGAAACAAGGTGCTGACTGGCACGTCCTTTTTACAGGCTGCTGTGGCGGGTGGTTGACTGCTGCTTATTCGGAGGCGGCCTCATTGATTTTCGCTATCCTTCACTTGTCAGCAGCACTAAGAGAAAAAGTAAGACCGTTTACTTGCTAGAGATGCACAGTGCAAAATGCAGATTTTATTGTACCTTAAGTTTACCTCTGAATGATCCACTGCCCAGTTGACGACCTTAAAGATATTTATATGTAATCTTTGTATAATCTACCAGATAGCGGCCTGCCTCCGGGTTGTTGGCGTGACGCAGTGTACAACATCTCTTTCATTTGTTAATAAAAAATGTCTTACAACCAAAAAAAAAAAAAAAAAAAAAAGCCACCATTTAGAAAGGACAGGAACAGAAGCTAATTAAAAAGAAGATTCAGAAGTGGGCGTAGCTTCATGCCCATATCCTGAATGCAGCATGTCTCGAAAAGACAGCGTAAGCGCTGCCTAGGCGAGACCTAAAAGCTAACAGTGATTCTTCTTCACTGTATCCAAGAATGCACCCACAGAAGACATTTTTACAGCGACAGGCATATGGCATTTCGCACAGTGAATAACCATGTCATTCAATTCTTCGCAGGCAGCTGGTATTGTAATGACTGCAGCTAATGATTGTTCTCCCAAGGCTGCTGTAGAGGTCGACTGTCCTGCTGCACCTGCTTTCTCTCACATCATTTGGTTGTAGGCCCTTTCATGAATGTTTTTTAGGTGCTTCCACATGGAACTCGCCCCATGTGAATACTTCTTTGCAGTGCCTCTAGAAAACTGTTTGCCATAAATATTGCACTGCACTAATTTTGCTGTTACTTTCCTTTCCCCAGAAGGTATAGTAAAGGGCTTCCACACATCACTTTCTTTTCTGTGAGGTGGTAAACCTGTTGACAATGGAAGGGTGTACATATTCACAGCAATTTGTAAACTTTTCAGTGAATCCATGGATTCAGACTCACGGGTTGGTTCCGATGACGTGAACTGGATTAAAAACCATAGGCTAGTAGTTCATCTATGTTTACGGACCCACGAAGGTACCATGGTACCCCCATTTTTTTTTTCTAAAAAACATTTGTTTAATTACACAAAAACAAATATACTTTACATTACCTACATATGTGCTTTTTATGTTTTTCAACATATAAAAGGTATATTTATAAAAAGGAATGTCCACAGTACAACAAAACTAAATTAAAAATCAAAATGCATTGTAAGACTCTTAGTATTAAAAATAAACCCCACAAATTAACTAAAAATACTGCCCATGATATGATTTTTCTTCCCAATCTGTCGCACCTTTTATGCTTTTTTGCACTTTGTACAGCACATTGAAAACCCACTGTTATGCTCTATTTGAAGGCATGAACATTTTACATCTTACCAAGATGGGGTGATCTTTCTTAAAATGTTTAATCTCTCCCACAATCTGCTCTGCTGTTCTGAAGTATATTTCAACTGCTATTAAACTGAGAAAGGGATCTGCTTTATAAATAAAAGTAAAATTCTTGTTTTTAAACATGATAGGCATTTCTCCATTGTTTGAGACAGACACCCATTAATTTTTATTTAATTTTTAAGCTTACGGATTGTTTGCAATGTATTTTTATCTTGTGCTTTTATAGTCAATACCATAACTGCATAAAGACCATTGAAACGAAATGATCTAAAAACAACTAAACATTAGAGGGACATAATACTTGAGAAGTGGAGTTTGAAAACCCTTTCAAATCCACTGAGAAAAACAAAGGTTACAGGGACGTTTTAGTTAGGAAATAGTAACTTAAAAAACTTAGATAGTTCACTGAAAAACCAAATGTTACAGGGATGTTATAGTTATGTTCAGATTTCACTGATATAAAACCATAGAAATTCAACAGTTCTAGTTACCTGAGCTAACTGTAACTTGCGCCCCTGCAATGCACTGCTTACGACCGCAGATATTACATCACTCATGACATGGTCAGTGACATCACTTACTAGAGGTGACAGGTGGGCTAGTTGCCCCCCAGGGTCCCTCAGGAGGCAAGGGGACTTAAACCCCCAACCAAGAGTGCACCAGGAGGCCAGTTTGTAGAGTGGTGGAGAAAGGTGGGCATGGCTTGTGTCCACCCTTCAGCAATCCCACTGTCTGGGGCTTACTGGAGGTATCAGGTAGGCTAGTTGGCCCCTAAGGTGCCCCAGCAGCACAGGGGACTTTAATACCCATCCAAGCGCATGCCAGGGAGCGCATTTGCAGAGTGGTGGGCAAAGGGGGCATGGCCTGCTATGAGAACTTACCAATCTTGCTATGTGGGACTTACTGGAGGTAAGAGGAGGGGTATTAGCCCCAAGGATGTCCTTGGGACCCAACTACCCCTCCTGTTACCTCCAGTAAGTCCCACGCAGTGGGATTGCTCTGAGGTCTTCAGAGGCCACGCCCCCCTTTCTCCACCACTCTGCAAACACGTCTCCTGGCAAACTACTGGTTGGGGGATGGAGTCCACTTTACTCTTGAGGGGCTTTGAGGGCCAAGAAACCCTCCTGGTACCTCTTGTAAGTCCTACACAGCAGACTTCCTGAGCGCTGGTCAGAGGCCTGCTACCTTTCTCCACCTCTCTGCAAATGCGACTACTAGTTAAAGAAGCATTTGCATGTAACAGGTCTCGCATTCACAAATGTTAGGTCTATAAATGTAAACGTTTTTTACTAATGATTTTTGGAGTGGAGTGAATGTACGTTGTGTGTAGTGGAATTATGTGGTATGTTGTGCAGTGAAATTGTGAGGATAGAAAGTATGTGGTATTTAGTGTATAGGAATTATGTCGAGTGGGATTATGTGTTATGAAGAGTAAATATGTGGTATGGTAGTCTGTTTTGTGGAGTGGTAAACTCATGTTTAGACTTCCTCATTTCCACAGAGGCTAAACTATAAACTCAATGAGTCAAAAAAAAGAAGGAACCACTGAGGAGCACTTCTGGACCTAGTCGGAGCTATGAGCAGGGCCACTGGATTTATGTGACTGTTTGGCTGCAGTGATTTTTACATAATTATACATTTTCCGTATTTGCCTCATAATCCATCATGTGCTGCACAATCTGCAGATTTAAACAAAAAGAACCTTGTTTCTAGCTCAAACGGTTCAAACGTTACCAAAAATGCAGCGACAAGTGTTACGGGGTGGTGGAAGCCACTTTGGAAACCTGGTATGGTCACTTGTCACTTATTGCTAAATGTGGGTGTTACATTGGTACTAATGGTGCGCAAACCACTCTTGCTTCTTTCTGCACCTCTCCTACCTCTTTCTGTATTTCTCTTGCTTCTTTGTGCACCTTTCTTCCTTTTTCTTCACTTCTCTTGCCTCTTTCTGCGCCCTCTTTCGGCACCAATCTTGCCACTTTCTACACTTCTCCTGTTTCTTTCTGCACCTCACTTGCTTTTTTCTGCAGTTCCCTTGCTTCTTTCTGCACCTTTCTTGCTTCTTTCTGCACCTCTCTTCCTTCCGGCAGTGCAGCGGACGCGCTGCCGGCTCGCCAGAGGCACACCAAAGGCAAGCCCATCTGCGCCAGTCCGCGACCGGACCGCGGCCAGGAACCCTGGACCTCCCACCATCCATTGCTAGGACACGACCACCCTCCCCGCACTCAACACAGGAAGACTTAGAGAATGCCAACAGGCCTCGCAGAACACGATCCACGGCCAGTTCTCCTGCCTCCACTGCCGCCAGACCCTCACCGCCACCCTGGCCTCCAATACCTCTGACGCCAGCACCGGTGACACCATAAAATGCATCCTCCTCAATGTGCGCTCCATACACAAACACGCCATGGAAATCTGGAAACTACTCAACTCTCGCTCACCCGACATCGCCTTTTTCACAGAGACCTGGACCAACGCATCCTCTGCCTGCGAAATCAGCACCGCCATCCCAGACGGATACAATATACAGAGGAAAGACCGCCCCAACCACCCAGGAGGGGGCCTCACCATCGCCCACAAAAGCACCCTCCGTCTCATCACCTTCAGCGAAACCTTCCCCTCCGCCAAACACCTGAACTTCCATATCCAGACCACCCCAAGCCCACACTCCGAGGAACCCTCATCTACAGACCCCCAGCCCCTGAACACCCGTCACCACCACCATCACTGACTTCATGGCACCCAACGCCATCGCCTCAACAAACTACATACTCATTGGAGACCTGAACTTCCACCTCGACAACCCCAGCGACCCCACCTCCACTATCCTTCATGACAACCTTGCGAGCATCAGACTTAAACAACTCGTCAACACACCGACCCACAGAGCAGGACACACCCTCGACCTCATCTTCGCAGCAGGAAACAGTGTCCAATTCAGCCACACGACGCAGCCCCCATGGACTGACCACCACTGCGTACACTTCGCCATGAACAAACCCAAGGCACCCAAACCAGCCCCACACCCACCTCGAAGGAACTGGAGCAAAGTTACCGTCGAGTGACTTAACTCCACCCTCACCCGAGACAAACACACCTGGGCACCAAACTCAAACAACACAGCCAGAGAATTCCACACCTGGATCTGCAGCTGCACAGACGAGCTCGCCCGCTACGCAACCCCGACAGACAACGCCCCAGGAAAGCCACCTGGTTCACCACCGCTATCCAAGAAGCCAGACGCACCTGAAGACACCTGGAGAAGAATTGGAGAAAACAAGACAACCGAAAACCACACCACCTACAAAGACGCCATGACGGACCACCACAACCAGATCAGAGCCACCAAGAGGAACTACATCCACAACAAAATCCTGGCCAACTCCACCAACTCCAAGGAACTTTTCAGTGTCATTCAAGAATTCACCAACACACGCAGCGAAGGCACAGACATCACCCCATCCCAAGACCTCTGGGACAAGCTTGGAACCTATTTCCACCTCAAGATCAAAAACCTCTATGACAACTTCATCGACCATCACCAGGTGCCACAGACGGCCCCCTGCCCCCCCCAGAAACACCAGCCAGCCCACCATCTCCAACTGGACACCGATCACCGCCGAAGACACTGCCTCGACCATGAAAAACAGCCCCTACGACCCCTGCCCCCTAACATCTACCACAGAGCCGTGGCCGCCATCGCATCCGAACTACAACGCACCATCAACACCACACCATCAACACCACCTCGAAACAGGTGCCTTCCCAGACAACTGGAAGCGCGCAGAAGTCAGACCCCTGCTCAAGAAGCCCACAGCTGACCCCACCCATTTCAAGAACTATCGGCCCATCTCGCTCCTCCCCTGCGCAGCCAAAGTGGCAGAGATAACAGTCAGCAGGAAACTGACACGATTCATTGAAGAGAACACCATCCTCGACCTGTCCCAATCTGGATTCTGAAGCAACCACAGCACAGAGACCGCCCTACTCACCGCCACAGACGACATCCGCACCTGGACCAAGGCCACTCTGCAGCCCTCATCCTACTCAAACTATTAGCGGCCTTCGACATCATCTCCTAACGCACACTAGTTGCCTGACTACACGACACAGGCATACAATGAACAGCCCTGGACTGAATCCAATCATTCCTCACCGGAAGAAGCCAAAGGATCAGACTCCCACCCTTCCTCTCTGACCCCAGGAAAATCACCTGCGGAGTCCCACAGGGTTCATCACTGAGCCCCACCCTCTTCAACATCTACATGGCCCCCCTCGCAGCCATCGTCCAACAACACAGCCTCAACATCGTATCCTATGCCAACAACACCCAGCTCATCCTCTCCCTCACCAAAGACCCCACCACTGCCAAACTCAGCTTCCAGAAAGGAATGCAAGACGTTGCAGTCTGGATGACCAACAGCTGCCTGAAGCACAACACTGAGAAGACAGAAGTACTCGTCCTCGGTACCACCACTTCTGCATGGAACAGGCTGACTGCCCTCAGAAGCCCACCTACCCTCTCAGGCCACGCCAAGAACCTGGGCATTGTACTCGACTCATCACTCACCATGAACTGACAGGTCAACGCAGTCACCTCCAGCTGCTTCAACACCCTCCGCATCCTCCTCAAGAATTTCAAGTGGATCCCACTGAGTCAAGGAAGGACAGTCACCCACGCACTCATCACCAGCAGACTGGACTATGTAAACACACTGTATGCTGGAATCAACAAGTCCCTACTCCACAAACTGCAGACACTACAGAACACCGCCGCCAGACTCGTCCTCGGCATCCCCCAACATGAACACATCAGCCAACAGCTATGAAGTCTCTACTGGCTCCCCTTGGAGAAAAGAGTCACTTTCAAAATCCTCACTCACGTCTACAAATGCCTACACAACAACGGACCCAAATACCTCAATGACAGAATCAACTTCCACGTATCCAAAAGAAACCTCCGATCTTCCAACCTCGCACTGGCCGAAACCCCGCGCATCCACAGAGCCAGAGCAGGCAGAAGATCCTTCTCTCACATTGCAGCCAAGACCTGGAACGAGCTACCGGCAGACATCAGATACGCCCCCTCCCTGAACACCTTCAGGAAGACCCTCATGACCTGGCTCTTTGGCTAAACAGATCCACGGACACCCCCCTCCAGCGCCTTGAGACGCTCACGGGTGAGTAGCACGCTTGCAATTCACTGATTGATTGATTGGTTCTCCACCTCTCTTGCTTCTTTCTTCACCTCTCTTGATTCTTTCCTCTGCACCTCTCTTGCATCTTTCTGCAACACTGTTACTTCTTTTTGCATTTCTCTTACCTCTTTCTGCACCTTTCTTGCCACTTTATCCACCTCTGTTTTCTGCTTCTGCACTTCTCCTGCCTCTTTCTGCACCTCACATGCTTCTTTCTGCAGTTCCCTTTTGCCTCTTTCTGTACTTCTCTTGCTTCTTTCGCACCGCTCTTACTTCTTTCTGCACCTCTGCTGCCTTTCTGCACTCCTCTTCCCTCTTTCTGCACATCTCTTGTCTCTGTGCACCTCTCTTGTCACTTTGTGGACCTCTCTTCCCTTTTTCTGCACTTCTGTTGTCTCTTTCTGCACCTCTGTAGCTTCTTTCTGCATTTCTCTTGCCTCTTTCTGCACCTCTGTTGCTTTTCAGCACTTCTCTTGTCTCTTTCTGCACCCCTCTTGCCTCTTTCTGCACTTCTGTTGCTTCTTTCTGCACCTTTCCTGCTTCTTTCTGCAGCCCTCTTTCCTCTTTCAGCAGCCCTCTTCCTGCACCTCTCTTGCCTCGTTCTGTACCCCGTTCCCTCTTTCTGCACCTCTCCTGCCTCTTTCTGGACCACTCTTGCCTCTTTCTGCACTTCTATTGCCTCTTTCAGCACCTCTGTTAGTTATTGCTGCACCCCTCTTACCTCTTTCTGCACCTGTTGCTTTTTTCTGCACTTCTCCTATTTCTTTCTGCACCTCACTTGCTTCTTTCTGCACCCCTCTTGTGTATTTTTGAACCCCTTGTGCCTCTGTCTGCACCCCTATTCCATCTTTCTGCACATTGTTTGCCTGTTTGTGCAACTTTCTTGCCTCTTTCTACAGTTCTCTTGCCTCCTTCTGCAACTCTGTTGCTTCTTTGTGCACTTCACTTGCGTCTTTCTGCACCCCTCTTGCCTCTGTCTGCACCCCTGTTCCATCTTTCTGCACCTTGTTTGCCTGTTTGTGCAACTTTATTTCTTCTTTCAGCACCCCTCTTCCTGCACCTCTCTTGCCTCTTTCTGCACTTCTGTCGCCTCTTTCTATGCCACGGTTGTTTTTTCTGTACTTCTCTTGCTTCTTTCACACCGCTCTTGCTTCTTTCTCCACCTCTGTTGCCTTTCTGCACTCCTCTTCCCTCTTTCTGCACATCTCTTGTCTCTGTGCACCTCTCTTGTCGCTTTGTGGACCTCTCTTGCCTTTTTCTGCATTTCTCTTGCCTCTTTCTGCACCTCTGTTGCTTTTCAGCACTTCTCGCGTCTCTTTCTGCACTCCTCTTGCCTCTTTCTGCACTTCTGTTGCTTCTTTCTGCACCTTTCCTGCTTCTTTCTGCACCCCTCTTGTGTATTTTTGTACCCCTCTTGCCTCTGTCTGCACCCCTATTCCATCTTTCTGCACATTGTTTGCCTGTTTGTGCAACTTTCTTGCCTCTTTCTACAGTTCCCTTGCCTCCTTCTGCAACTCTGATGCTTCTTTGTGCACTTCTCTTGTGTCTTTCTGCACCCCTCTTGCCTCTGTCTGCACCCCTCTTCCCTCTTCCTGCACCTCTCTTGCCTCTTTCTGCACTTCTGTTGTTTCTTTCTATACCACTGTTGTTTTGTCTGTACTTCTCTTGCTTCTTTCGCACCGCTCTTGCTTCTTTCTGAACCTCTGTTGCCTTTCTGCACTCCTCTTCCCTCTTTCTGCACATCTCTCGTCTCTGTGCAACTCTCTTATCGCTTTGTGGACCTCTCTTTTTTTCTTTTTTTTTTTCTTTGTGTAACCTTGATAGTATAGGAGAGCTCGGGGTCCCTTCTCTTTATCCCACTTTCGCCATCCAGGCAAGATTGCTTTTCCCAGGATTTTAGAGAGAATAGGAACCCCTTACTTCCAAATACTTTAGAAGAAGGTTTCCTATAGGGTGGGAGGGGGGGTGAGCTAGCCATTCTGGCTACTCTTTGGAGCCTTCATCAATGTTGTGTTACTCACACGTAATCATCAGACTTTGTGACCAAATTTCAAGAGGGTGCACCGAACTTAGCCCAAATACAACTTTTCCCATATCTCCCAGAGCTTATATTTCTTAGAGAGTGGATTATTTTTTTAATCTAAATTATACACTTTTAAAACTGAAGATAGCCAATCCCTATGAAGTGGAGGGGAAAGACTTAGCCATTTTATAAACACCTCTCTCCTGGCCAGGAGTATCAATAAAAAGATCAAGTTTTCCTGAGCCTTATTTACATTTCCCGCTACATTTACATCCGACACCCCAAAGATAACTAAATCAATACTTACAGTTAGCTGTCTTCCTACTGCCTCTCCTAAGGTCTTACCCACATCCCTCCAGAAATCATCAAGGAGGGGGCACAGCCGGAACATGTGCAGGTCATCTGCGTTCTGCAGTCCACATTTCGGACAACCCTTTATTGCTGCTCTACTAAATTTAGATAACTTCTTCGGGGTACAGTACGCTCTATGAGTTTCATTTTTTTGAAGTATTTCGGGTGACCGAACTTATATAAAAAGTGGCTTGTATTATTTGTCATTTTCTGTAAGTATAATGGGTAGTATGAGTATGGGCAAAGTCCTACAAGATTTAAATTGAAAGGCTCTACAATATTCCAAGAGGTCAGGGCTAGCAATACCTCCTTGTTCTTTCTTTCTCCTAATTTTGTTCCAGGCGATTCTTGGTTTTTTAGAGGACCAGATGAAACTCGACAGCTCTCCTTGATTTTTCTTTATAGAGTCCCTTTTAAACTCCAGCGGGATAGCACCAAAAATAAAAGTGAACTTCGGCAGGACTGATAATTTGACAATATTTGATTTACCCAGGATCGTTAATGGGAGACCACTCCATACTTTCAACAGCTTTTTCACCTCAACCTCAATTCTATGAATGTTAATGTGGGATATTTTATCCAGGTTCTTAACCAGATCGATACCCAGGTATCTGATTTTATCCCTACAATAAGGACTCGAGAAGGGCTCGTTCCATGTCATGAGTGATGTCACTGACCATGTCATGAGTGATGTAATATGTGACGTCATCAGCAGTGCATTGCGGGCGCGCGAGTTATAGTTAGCTGAACTAACTATAACGGGGGAATTTCAATGGTTTTGTACGAGTGAAAAGTCCCGCTAACTATAACGCCCCTGAAACCTATGGTTTTTTCAGTGAATTTCTAAGGTTTTTTAAATGCTAATTCCTAACTATAACGTGCCTGAAACCTATGGTTTTTTCAGTGAATTTCAAAAGTTTTTTAAATGCTAATTTCTAACTATGCCTACACAGATAGGACATGTGAAGAAAGAAGAAAAACGCACAGAAAGAAAAAAAAGAAATGCAGAAAGAAGCAACAGAAGTCCTCAAAGACGAAGAAAAGTGCAGGAAGAAGGATAACGTGCAGAAAGAACAAACAGAAGAGCAGAAAGGAGCCTTGTTGCAAAATCATCCTGTACCCTCAACTTTTTCAAATGGATACTGGTGGTAACTGAGTCTGACTAATCAGTCCTAGAGCCAGTGCTATGTTAAAAGACACTCAGAATACAGTGAAAACACCTTTATACACTAGGGAACACTATGCGTTGGGGTCCCCCTGTGATCAGCTTGACCTCCTCTGTAAGCCCCTAGTATATAATAGGGCAGGGGATTAAAACTACCTCTTAAAACGCGCCACAGGGCGTGTTTGCACACGTCACCTCAGGCCCCGTTCCCTCACTTCCCCACTGTGTAAACACGCCCTGTGGCCGTTTTAAGTTGGGAGATTAAGTCCCCTTTAATCCTGAGGGTCCCTAGGGTCCAACTAGACCACTAGGTACCTCCAGTAAGCGCCACAGAGCTGCGTTGCAGAGAGATGTTAAAAGGGGCACGACCTAGACCACCTCTCTGCAACGCAGCACAGTGGCGCTTACTGGAAGCACCTGGTGGGCTAGTTGGCCCCCAGGGTCCCTCAGGATTGAAGGGGAAATATTTTCCCAACTTAAAACGCGCCTCAGGGCTTGTTTGCACACGTTAACTCAGGCCCCGTCCCCTCCCTTCACCACTGTGTAAACACGCCCTGTGGCCGTTTTTAGTTGGGAGATTAAGTTCATTTGAATCCTGAGGGTCCCTAGGGTCCAACTCGCCCACTAGGTACCTCCAGTAAGCGCCACAGAGCTGCGTTGCAGAGAGGTGTAAAAAGTGGCACGGCCTAGACCACCTCTCTGCAACGCAGCTCAGTGGCGCTTACTGGAAGCACCTTGAATCCTGAGGATCCCTAGGGGCAAAATAGCCCACTAGGTACGTCCAGTAAGCGCCATTGCAGAGAGGTATAAAAAGGGGCACGGCCTGCACCACCTCTCTGCAACGCAGAGCAGTGGCACTTACTGGAAGCACCTGGTGGGCTAGTTGGCCCCCAGGATCCCTCAGGATTGAAGGGGAATTATTTCCTCAACTTAAAACGCGCCACAGGGCTTGTTTGCACACGTTAACTCAGGCCCCGTCCCCTCCCTTCACCACTGTGTAAACACACCCTGTGGCCATTTTTAGTTGGGAGATTAAGTTCATTTGAATCCTGAGGCTCCCTAGGGTCTAACTAGCCCACTAGGTACCTCCAGTAAGCGCCACTGAGCTGCGTTGCAGAGAGGTGTAAAAAGTGGCATGGCCTGGACCACCTCTCTGCAACTCAGCTCAGTGGCGCTTACTGGAAAGACCTGGTGGGCTAGTTAACCCCCAGGGGCCCTCAGGATTGAAGGGGAATTATTTCCCCAACTTAAAACGCGCCATAGGGCGTGTTTGCACATGTCACCTCAGGCCCCGTCCCCTCCCTTCCCCACTGTGTAAACATGCCCTGTGGCAGTTTTTTAAGTTGGGAGATTAAGTCCCCTTGAATCCTGAGGATCCCTAGGGGCATAATAGCCCACTAGGTACGTCCAGTAAGCGCCATTGCAGAGAGGTGTAAAAAGGGGCACGGCCTGCACCACCTCTCTGCAACGCAGAGCAGTGGCGCTTACTGGAAGCACCTGGTGGGCTAGTTGGCCCCCAGGGTCCCTCAGGATTGAAAAGGAATTATTTCCCCAACTTGAAACGCGCCACAGGGCATGTTTGCACACGTCACCTCAGGCCCCGTCGCCTCCCTTCACCACTGTGTAAACATGCCCTGTGGCCCCCTTGAATCCTAAGGGTCCCTATGTTCAAACTAGCCCACTAAGTACCTCCAGTAAGTGCCACAGAGCTGCGTTGCATAGAGGTGTAAAAAGGGGCGTGGCCTCAGAACACCTGTCTGCAACGCAGCTCCCTGGCACATACAGGAGATACCTGTTGGGCTAGTTGGCCCTCAGGGACCCTCAGTATTGAAGGTGAATTAATTCCCCAACTTACAACTGGCCAGGGGGCGCGTTTGCAGAGTGCTGCAAGGAGGGGGCGTGGCCTCCAGCGCGATGCCGGCCCTGGGGACCCCATCCCCCAGGGCCTGCACCCTAATTTTTCTGGTTGAAAAAAATTAATTTGGCCCTCCCAAGGCCTTAATCGGCCACGGGGACCCCAACCCCCGGGTCATGGCCTTTTATATTTTTAATTCTTTAGGAGGGGGCTGCGTTGCCCCCCTCCTCAGGCCACTTATGGCCCCGGGGCCGGCCTTTGTTTTTTATTATTTAAAAATATATATATATTTATAGAAACACCTAGAACATGCTGGACAAACCGTATTGTACCTATACCATGACGATTTGCGTGATATTCATTAAAAGGCGACTATGCATAGAATGAATCAACATGGAATGTATTTACACCGCTAGTGAAGCTCTGACGTGTCTGACACCCTACCATGCCTAATCCCGGTGCCCCCGCCGGTGGGTACTCTCCAAGTAGACACCCTTGTCGTTTATTTGTACAAACATGGGTAGCTATTGACGGGCACGTTTAATATACACGCACACCAAGCCATTCAAAGGGTATTCGACAAAAATTCGACCAAACTATGCAAGAAACCCCCCTCACGGTTAATAAAACCCACATCCACTGCCGGATGTGTAATACTTTTTATTTTACTCTCTGGAAAGGAGACAAACCTCACTTGAGAGTCACAGCGTGCTCCTGGCTGAGCCCAATGCTGTGGTACACCCACCAGTGCCCGCCGAGTGCCTCACACCTCTGTGTTGTATTCCACCAGCTAGTGCGTATGCTATGACACTCTCTAGCCCATGTGCACTGTAACACCACCCCGTGAATATGTCATGCCACACTTGCCTTCGCACAGGTTATATTGCCCCATCTAACGTGACTTCCTCGATGCCTATGTTATAACGCACAGCGCTATGCCATACATATTACAATCTGGGATCCATATCTTTGTCACAGTGCATATGCAACGTTACACTCCCCAGCACATATTTTATATTACAACTTTAGGGACTAGTTAGGTTACACAACACTGCCCTGCGCATATTACACTCAAAGGCGCATATCACATAGCACGCGCTAGTGCCTGTGCTATCTCGCACTCTCCAATGAATCTGTCATTGCGCACAATGTATTGCATATTATATTTCACGACCCGGTTCATCTTATATCACACTTTTTGGTGCATAGTTTATACCATATACTATATCTAGTTTTCATTTTCAATCGTGCTCTCAGGACTATGTTCTATATAACACTGCGTCCACCTACCCTTTTTACGGGCATTACATTTTGCGATGGGGGGGTGGAGGGTCAGTGGGTGTTTCTGCCAAGTGAGCCCAGAGTCACAGTCATAAACGTCCTCTGCTTCCTGAATAAAAGTGAGATTATGCTGCATACTTGTTCATATTTTAAGTAGTTCGCACAGACACACATTTTAAAAACAATAATGTTCCTAATACCCACCATCTCTGAACAGTTAGCTTGCTGCCCCATCCACCTCCTCCCTATCCTCTGTTGTCTGAATCCATGGACTAGCCTCCTCCCTCCTGCCATGCATGGTCTGATATGCTGCCACTGCCCTCCATTTAGCATGATGTACCAGTCCACTCCTCCTGCCCTCCATTGTCCAATTCTGTAGCCCATCATTGACCTCCTGCTTAGCCTCTGTGCTTAGCTTGCTGCCCCTATTCTCCTTCCCCCCTGCCCTCCGATGTCTTTGTGCATGCCCCTGCTCCATCCTTTTTGCCCACCATGTTCCATGGACCTGCCACTCCTATCTACTCTGAGTGTTCTGTTGAGCTGCCACTCCCCTCCCACCTGCCTAGCATTGTCAAATGACTGTAACCTGTCCCTGCCACCTCCACCCTGCCTGTCAACATGCCATGCCCCTATCCCCTTACTCCTGTCCTCCATGGTCCATTTTACTGCCACACCCTTCTGCCCTCCCTGGTCTGTTGTGCTGCAACTGCTCCTCCTGCCTGCCCCACGTGGTCTGTTGTGAGGCCCCTTCCCCTGAACTCTCTTGTCTGTGCCCAGGTCCTGACCCTCCCTTCTATCCTCCATGGTCCTTTGTGAATGCCCCTGCGCCCTCCTTCTTGCCCATCATAGCCATTGTGCTGCCACTAACCCTCCCGCTTGCCATGCATGGTCTTCTGTGCTGCCATGGCCCCTCACACCTTCCCTGTGTGGTCAGCTAGCTGCCCCTGACCCCCTCCCACCTTCCCTCCATGGTCTGTGTGTATGCCACCATAGTCTCATTGTTGTTCTCCATGGTGTGTCTTGTTTCTAGTGCCCATCCTACCTGACCTCCATGGTCATCTTGCTGCTCCTGCCCTGCCCCCTTGCCCCCAGCCCTCTGTTTCCATGTGCAGACCCCTATTCCCTCCCTCCTGGCGTGTCTGTTCCATTGTAATGCCCCTGATCCATCCCTCCTGCCCTTTATGGTCTGTTATGCTGCAGCTTTCTCTCCGGTCTGTCCATTATGGTCAGCTAGCTACCATTGCCTCTTTCCCCTCTGTTCTCTGTGTCAATGTGCATGGTCCTGTCCCCTCCCTATTGCTTTCTATGGATTGTTGTGCTGCACTCCCGTCCCGATTGCGCTGTGTGGTGTATTGTGCTGCTGCAAACCCTGATGCCTGCCCTGTAGGGTCAGTTTGGTGCACCTTTCCATGTCCCTCCTGTCCTCTGTTATCCGAGTCCATGTCCCTACCCCAATTCCTCCTGCCTACCATGATCCAATGTACCATACTTGTGAACATTTTGAACTTGGTAAGAGGGAGATTTTGAAAAAAAAACTGGGGTATTGATTTTCCCCTTTGAGTTACATTGAAAAAGGGAGATTGTAGACAGGAGACAGATCAAATAAAGCCCATTTGAGCTTAAAATCATTGGAAGTTTCCTGGCTGAAACAGGTCTTTTGGCATGTATGGTTGTACTACCACTGCCTCTTCCTTCTGCCCACAATGGTCTATTATATTGCCACAGCCTCTCTTGCCAGTCCTGCATTGTTGGTTTGTTGCCCCTGCCCCCCTTTCCACTGCCCTCCATAGTCTGTTGTGCTGCCACTGCCCTTCCTGCTTGCCCAGTGTGGTCAAATTGTTGCCTCTGCACTGTCCTACCTGCCTTCAATTTTCAGAGTCCGTGCCCCTGGCCTCTGCCATTCTATACTTATTACAAAAGTGTGGAATGCCTGACGTCATCTTGATGTAATCAAAACTGTAATACCTCGAGTATTTCCTTTAAAAATTACATATATGAGAGGGTCTTATTTGCATCAAAATGATGGTGAGTGGTCTAAAAAACTAAAATGAGGACATATTTTCAAATAGTGACAAAGAACTTTTAAATTATTTGTAATCTTTATGTTTTTTTATCCAGTCGACCACTTGATTAAATGTTGCACCTAGGGGAGAAGATGTGGTGTTACTTCCAGAGCTGCAGACTTTGCAACTGGGGAACCAGATTGGAGTTTCTGCTTCAGCTCAACATTATGTGATTCTGGTCAAATCACTTAATCTCCCCATGTCTACAACCAAAATGAATTTGATCTTGAGTGATGTAACCAATGCTCATGTAAAGCACTCCAATACCTGACAAGTCTGCACTATATAAAACTGCAAATACACAATAAATAAGTGTTTTGCACACTTCTGTCATTGGCCTACATGTGGGCTACATCTGGGTGATATTTGGGCTACATTTGGGCTCTTTTGTCTCCGGTGGCCATCTTGGGAGATTTATTTGTTATGAAGTTTCCTAATTTCCTCATTTACTGCAGTCTCCTCAGTAGGAAATACTTTCAGTTTTTTATTTTGGTTCCATCAAGAAGGCATTCAGATGTGTCACACATTTGCCATAAATTCTGAATGTTAGCACTCTAGTTGCTCCTTAGATCACTGTAGTAAAGCTACTGCTCACCAGGGAAGTCTGCTGCTGGTATTCAAAGTGCATGTTTCAGTCTGCATGTCAGAACTTTTTTTATGAAATAGAAGAGGATTTGAGAAGTCAAAATGTGCCCTAATTTTTCTTTCTGCAGCACTAATCATAATTTCTATGGCAAAATGAACCCCCTCATTTTGTTCCTTTGTAAATTAAATGTTTTAAGTGTTACCACTTTATTCCATTCAAGATGGCTTCAGGTGTGCCATACTTTTGTCTTAAGTAAGACTGTTAGCGCTCTAGTTGTTTGTTAGGACACTCTGGGACATTCTGTCATTGGGCTATACTTGGGCTACATCTGGGTGATAGTTGGGCTACATTTGGGCTCTTTTGTCTCTGGTGGCCATTTTGGGAGACTTATTTGTTATGATGTTTCTAATTTCCTCATTTACTACAGTCTCCTCAGTAGGAAATACTTTCAGTTTTTTACTTTGATTCCATCAAGAAGGCATTCAGATATGTCACAAATTTGCCATAAATTCAGAATGTTAGCACTCTAGTTGCTTATTAGATCACTGTAGTAAAGCTACTGCTCACCAGGGAAGTCTGCTGCTGGTATTGAAAGTGCATGTTTCAGTCTGCATGTCAGAATTTTTTTATGAAATTGAAGAGGATTTGAGAAGTCACTCAAAATGTGCCCTAATTTTTCTTTCTACAGCACTAATCATACTTTCTATGGCAAAATGAACCCCCTCATTTTGTTCCTTTTTAAATTAAATATTTTAAGAGTTACCATTTTATTCCAACCAAGATGGCTTCAGGTGTGCCATACGTTTGTCATAAGTAGGACTATTAGCTCTCTAGTTGTTCTTTAGAACACTCTGGGAAGCTGCAGTAGAACACAAAGGAATCAACTGACAGTCTCTGCCCTTGTTGGATGTACATGTTTTATTGAGAATGTCAGACTTCATTCTCACATGACTGAGAAAGATAATGTGAATTTACAGAAAATATGCTCTCAGTTTAGCGTATAGATCACCTTCCAAACCTCTGTGGGAAAAGCATGAGAAAATAGTTTTCTCTCAAACATGATTCATGATATCACAGCAGAAGGCTTTTTCACATGGTAAAATCACCTTAGAACACACCACAATTCCTAAAATGAGTATGGTACCATCAACAAATGATTTATAATGTAACTAAAGTCTTAAAACTTTCTATTAACTGCAATACTTTTTAATGAGGTGCTATCATGTATATTGGTCCCAAGATGGCTGCCAACACTTCTTGGATGAAGTGCTGACAGCCAATCAGATATCACGATGAGATGTGTGGTTAGGCTCCGCCCAGATATATATGTGATTTTACTTCTGATTTTCTCAGGAACTACTGAACGGATTTACACCATTTAAGCAAAAGGCACGAGTCTGAACTGAGGACTACCTCTTTGCCAAATTTGGTGTAATTCCGTTCAGCACTTCCGGCTGTACCTGCGTCAACAGGTCCTATGGGAAAATGCATGGGGAAAACGCGTTTTGGGACCCCCCTTTTTTCTCGGGCCCCGCTTGATGAATCACAGTGAAATTTTCAGGATAGGAGCGGTCCGGAGCTCGCCAAAAGTTTGGAAAATTTTCGAAGATTCATCAATCGACGCCAACGTTATTCCAAATAGAATGTTGCAGATTTCCTATGGAAAATAGGTCCTAACTATAACTACCTACTGGCGACATATATATATTATCTACTGGCGGTCGCCAGTAGATTGTTATAGTTAGGACCGTGTTTCCATAGGAAATCCGCAACATTCTATTTGGAATAACTTTGGCGCCGGTCGACGAATCCTCGCGAAATTTTCAAAACTAATGGGGCGCTACGCTCCGCTCCTACCCTGAAAGTCTCGGGGGGATTCGTCAAGCGGGGGCTGAGAAAAAAGGGGGGTCCCAAAACGTGTTTTCCCCATGCATTTTCCCATAGGACCTTTAGTCCGAGCTACAGCCCGAACGGCTGAACAGAATTACTTGAAAGTTGGCAGAGAGGTAGTCCTCAGGTCAAGGATGTGCCTTTTGTAGGTCTGGTGTAAATCTGTTCAGTAGGTCCTGAGAAAATAGCATTTAAATCAATATATATATCTGTAAGCGCGCTCCGTGCGCTTACCGTAAGCTTACCGTACGCGTACGGTGCCGTGCGCGAGCTCAATTCTGATTGGTGGTTACATGACTGTAAACATTCGAATCAGTCAAAATCAGGAAGTGTCGGCCGCCATTTTCTGTCTCTCGCACTGACAAACAAAGGTGGGGAACGTGAAAAGGGGGCAACGAAGAGAGTTGCAGACCCCCTAGTGTTTGTCAGGGGGTCCAAGAAGGACCCAAAAGTACGAAAAATACATTTAATAATTTTTAAAAAAAATCGCGGAGTGCGCGTACGGTAAGCTTACCGTACGTGCACGGGAAAAAAAAAATCAAAAAAAAAATAAAGAAGTAACAATCACATTTATTAAATAAATTAAAGGACCCACAAGGGAGAAAAAAACAAATGTTACTGTGTAAAAAAAGGGGAGGCGCGCACGGCATGGACTGCGCAACGTGGGCGCTCGGTGCGCGAAGCGCACCGAGCGCCCACAGCGCGCGCGTGGTGCGCAAAGCGCACCCTGCGCGCAGGTTGTGCGCACAGTGAAAAACCAGAAAAAAAAATAAAAAATAAATACATAACTTAGCATTTAAAAAAACGTACAAATTCACTGAAAAAACCATAGGTTTCACACACGTTATAGTTAGGAATTATCATTTACAAAACCTTGCAAATTCACTATAGGTTTCACACATGTTATAGTTAGCTGTACATTTCACTCGTAAAAAACCAATGAAATTCCACGTTATAGTTAGATCAGGTAACTATAACTTGCGCGACCGCAATCCACAATGTGTAATTTCAGATGTCATCATTGATGTCATGAGTGATGTCACTGACCATGTCATGAGTGATGTAATATGTGACGTCATCAGCAGTTTATTGTGGGCGCGCAAGTTATAGTTACCTGATCTAACTATAACGTGGAATTTCATTGGTTTTTTACGAGTGAAATGTACAGCTAACTATAACATGTGTGAAACCTATGGTTTTTTAAGTGAATTTGCAAGGTTTTGTAAATGATAATTCCTAACTATAACGTGTGTGAAACCTATGGTTTTTTCAGTGAATATATATATATATATATATATATATATATATATATATAAATATATATATATTATCTACTGGCGGTCACCAGTAGATAGTTATAGTTAGGATCGTGTTTCCATAGGAAATCCGCAACATTCTATTTGGAATAGCTTTGGCGCCGATTGACGAATCCTCGCAAAATTTTCAAAATAGGTGGGGCGCTCCGCTCCGCTCCTTCCCTGAAAGTCTCGGGGGGATTCGTCAAGCGGGGGCTGAGAAAAAGGGGGGTCCCAAAACGCGTTTTCCCCATGCATTTTTCCATAGGACCTTTAGTCCAAGCTACAGCCCGAACGGCTGAACAGAATTACTTGAAATTTGGCAGAGAGGTAGTCCTCAGGTCAGGGATGTGCCTTTTGCAGGTCTGGTGTAAATCTGTTCAGTATTTCCTGAGAAAATAGCATTTAAAAGCATATATATATCTATAGGCTCGCTCCGTGCGCGTACAGTAAAACTTACCGTATGCGCACGCTGCCGTGCGCGAGCGCGATTCTGATTGGTTGTTAGATCTTAGTAAACATTCAAATCGGTCGAAACCAGGAAGTGTCACTGATGACATATGTGTCTTTCTGAAAAAAAAATATTTGTAATATATGTATAGCTAAAAATTAACGGAAGAAGACATGGGTAAATAAGTGTCTAAATACAGTGATGTAATATCTGACGTCATCAGTAGAGGAATGCGGTCGCGTGAGTTATAGTTGCCTGCACTAATTATAACGGGGGAATTTCAATGGTTTTTCACGAGTGAAATGTCCAGCTAACTATAACATGTGTGAAACCTATGGTTTTTTAAGTGAATTTGCAAGGTTTTTTAAATGCTAATTCCTAACTATAACGTGTGTGAAACCTATGGTTTTTTCAGTGAAAATATATATACACAAAATTATGTCAAAACAATGCCCTTTCAGACTTAGAGTGCCACATACATTATGCAAAAAAGAGTAGGGTACCTTGCATAGTTCCCAAGTTTAAGTTACGGAAGAGAGCAGCTCCTTTGCTCCTTTAGTTAGAGCACACGCCACAGACACACTAAATCTGCTCAACCCAAATGGCTGTTTTTCTAGCCAACATTTTAAGCAAACTATTAGCACAGTGTAACCCACGGTGAGCTAGAAAGTGACAAAGCATTTTGCCACTTTTACAACAAAGTCTTTAAGCATAAAATTAGCAAGTGCCATCCATGCTGAGTTGAAAATTGATAAAAGTTTTTTATCATACCAGGCACAGTATTACAAATCTGTATTAGTGAAATACATCCAAGTTAACCTGGAATGAATAAAAGCAACACATAACACATGAGGCAAGTCTGACAAGCTCTATTATTTATCCAGTGGTGGCCACTACCATGCAATTATAGTTAGCTCAGAATTTCATAGGAAGAAAGTTTTTTGGTTTGCTAATAACTGATGCCATATGAGAAATCTTCAGAATATTTCTCATAAAAGGTTCAGCAACCTGCATCCTTCCTGGAAAGGTTTAGGGTAACATTTCAAGTGGAGACTAAGATAAAAGGTGGTACTTAAATACAATTTCCACATGCAATTTCAGTAGGGAATTTTGGACAACGCTATTGGTAAAACGGTTGAGTAGGATTACATTCAATTTATCAGAAAGCAAGATCTTTACCGAGAAAGTGTTGATTTTTCAGGCCTATCGAATTCCACTACAAAACGATTAAACAAGGTTATGTAAGTTAGCAGGTCTCTGGTCCCCTGCCTAATATTCAGGAGTTTGGTGTCCACCGACTGCATTAACGTATGCTTGTTTAAAAGTTTTTTTTATCAGGGTCTAGAAGACTTCAAAATCATAAAAGACTGGATCATTCCAGTCCACAAAATGTATAAACCAGGATGCAGCCATGCCCCCCGAAATAGGATAACATGAAGTCTACTTTGGGCTGTTGATTAGAGAAAAAAAGTCAGTCTGCACAAAAAAGTGCAATTGACATTGATTGAGGAACTGCTGGGGTAGTGGCCACATGGATTACCGGGTTAGATGCACAATTACCAGATGAACTATAGACTGATAATGGAAAGGAAAGGTTTGGAGGTCTCATGACTGGTTTAGCCCTATACCCTTCTATAGTTTCCCCATACTGGGCTTTTGCTACTACTGGAATTAGACCCGGGAGATGATCCACTCTAAGGGCCAAAGCCCGAATTTCCCTCTGCAGTTTGCTTTTCATGTTGACCGAGTCAGCCAACGTGATATCTTGAGACTGCATCTCGGCCAGGCAGGAGTTCATATGTGGACTTGCTAATCTGTCAAGCTCTAGTGTCACTCACTAACCTGTTTTGCTGCAGAGGCAAGGCGCGAGTTTAGACACTGGATACCAACTCCTCCTTTGCACCTGTGCCCTGGACATAAAAAAACCCTGCCAGAACGGAGGCTTGAAGGGGAAAGACGAATGGTAATACAAGAGAGAGAATGGAGACTGGCGAATATGGTGTTCTCCTTCTGCTGTGAGTTTCCCAACCTTCTTCTGGTTCTGATTCTCTACATTCTTGAACTTCCTTACAGCAGAAGAACACACTTACTACTTGTTACCCCCTTTTCCCATTTCTTTTCTACCACCAAGTGGGATCTGACATACCTTTTGTGTGTCCCCTTCCTGCCTTTTGTGCTCTCTCTTGCTAATTCTGCAAAATTGTCCTAACATCTTGAGACAAGATCTTGATCTAGATCCTGTATAGCAGGAAAGTAAGCATGGTGTACATACAGAGGTTTTCTCTTGTCTATAACATGAACCTAAATATGATAATCTGTCTTGTCAACAAGTTCTTTCTAGATGTTCCCCCAAGAGTGAATAATTCAGTTCTCAACCAGACATAACAAACAGCATGCATAAACGACCATGAGGGATTTCATATTATATGCAACTGTTGTTAAGGAGTCTCTTAACTGGCAAGCAATTATAAACCATGAACAGGCATGCTCTTATTCCTAAGAAATGTTATGTACACATTCTTAGATGTTAGATTAGACTTTTCACAACTACAATATTCTACAATTGTTAGCATCCAAATTGTTATGCGTAAGAAAAAAGGCTTATTGCAGGTTTCCCCAACATTTTTGCCCCCATTTTGACTGCCAGGTACTGGTGTAATGACTCTGAAATTCTCTGAGCCCAGCTATACAGGACTTGGTGCATATGATCTGACCCTTAAAATGGTGCATGTTTGATTGGCTTGTGCCCAATTGGCATAGCCTAACTTACTTGTAAGTCCCTAGTCTATCCTACTAGGTGTATCCAGGACCTGTAATTTAGAGTGTCCCACAGGAACTGCAGCACTTTTTGTGCCACCCTGAGTGGGATAAGATAACATATATCTCCCAATCAGCAACTTCAGACTGGAAGGGCAGTTTAAAACTGCTAACTCAACTTTGCCATTGAAAGTAATGGCAAAACCAAAATCTCCCTTTTTAATTTATGTAAGTCACCCCTAAGGTAGGCATAATGAGCCCTAAATCAGGGTGCTGTGTGTTAAGAAGTGGAACATGTACTTTTAAATATTCCATCAGTAAAAAACCCAAAATGTCATTTTTGCTGTGGAAAGGCTAGTAGCCCCCCATTGGCAAGTACAGAGTTACAGTCTGACACCCCAACCCTGCTAACTTCTGAATCAGACTACTAAAATTGGCACCATTTGGTATCAAAGGAATCAGGGCATTAAATCTGATTTAATGGTTACAAAACATTAGATGTCACTGGTAGGCAAAGTGCAACTTTAGAAGTTGCCAGTTTAGTTGCTGAAGGTTTCCAGTGCTTGCCTACTGATGTACACAGGGCTTGTCCTGCAGACAGCATTCTACCCTCCTGGGGAGACATGCTAAGAACTTCCAGGAAAGGACACAATCGGGGCCTGCATGGGAGAGAGATGTTACCTCCCTCCTGCCAAGCCACATGGATGTTAGCCCAAATGGTGAGCTTCAAAAGAAAAGCTGCCTTTGAAAGGCAAATGGGGAACACTTAGGAGAAGGGTTGCTCTGTTGTTTAGGCAAACAGGCTGGCACTGGTGACAGGGGAGGAGAAGCCAATTGGAAAAAACTGTTTTCCCAGGGGCCTGTAGCCCCTTGGAACCTACACCTCTGGGGGTGGGCTAATGTGCTCTAAGTGTTGAGAGAGGGGTCTCGCCATGTTGGGAGTAGGCAGATTGGTGCATCCGGGGATAGCCAGATGCCACACTTCCCAAGAACTGGTCATCAGGAGGAAAATAAACTGGTTGACCGGTTATTGTCTCCAGACCAGTACTTGCCAGGAAAAGTAAGTATAGTTAGGGTAGACTCAGGGAATGTCACAGACTACCCTGTGGCCTTAGTAACCCTAGAGGTATGGGGTACCCTTAGCTGGCATAGGGTGGTAGTCAGTCCTGACCTCCCGCTAGATTGTCTCTTACTCAGTGACCTCCCAGAGGTTGGTCTGAACCCAGAGGGGGCAACCGCCCATGGTGCCTCTAGACCCAAGGATCCTGGAGGCCCTGTGCCTAGAATTAGGAGACGTGGACCCCAGAAAAGAGGCACAGGTGTGAAGGAAAGGTAACTCTTAGTTAGAGGCCCAAGGAGCCAAGGGCAACCTATCCAAGTAGGGGAGGACCCACGACTGGCCCTGGGGAGTGTCTTCTAACCCTCAGAAAGTCCAGGATTGTCTTGCAACTGCTCATAGTAAGGGTGCCCCCCTGATCTGACAGAGAAAAGGGTGGAAGAGGGATATCTGCCACCTGAAGTGGTAGCCCCTCACTCTGAAAAACATAGAGAGGCTCTAATAATCCACAGTAGCCCCTCTAGAAGCACGTCCACCTGTCAATAGAGAGCAGAGGGCGTGGTTCTGGCCACTGACAGCTGTCAGTAGCCTTTGTTTGGTGCTGGCATTTGTGGCAGAACTATCCGCATGGGGATCAGATAGGGAGGAAGGAAGGCTCCCTGGCCCTGTTGGTCATGGTGGGGTTACTCAAGTGTTGGGTGACCTCTTTGGGTCTGGTAAGTGTTTCCCTGACTAAGGTAGGGAGAGATAAGGCACATACCTCACAGCACCAAGTAGAGGGTAGAGAGAAGGTTGGCAGAGACACAGTCCTAGACAAATCCTAATTTAAGGTGAGGCCTGTGATAATTCAGGTATGTCAGCTCCACAAAGGGAATGACCCTGGCAGAAGGATGTATGGCATAGCAAGCCCTGCAATGGTCAGCAAGATTCCCTACATTTTTGCGTTGCTCAATAGTCAAGGAGACATACCAAATATCTGTTTTCGTTCTTCTGGATATATTAGCTGGGGTTGTAAGGAAACAGGCTTTTGCAGGTTTACCCCGACTTTTGTGCCCCCATGCCCCATGTTGGCTATTAGGTAGCAGTGTAATGGCTCTGAAATGCTCTGAGCCCTTCTACACAGGACCAAGTTCATCTGTTCTGACCCTTAAAAGAGTGCTTGTTTAATTGGCTTGTTCCTAATTGACTTAGCCTGACTTACTTGTAAGTTTCTAGTATATGGTGCCAGGAGTACCCAGGGCCTGTAAGTTAGAGTGTCCCACAGGGACTGCAGCACATTTTGGGCCACCCTGAGTGGGACAAGGTAAAGCATAGCTCCCACTCTGACACTGCAGACTGGAAGGGCAGTTTAAACCTGCTAACTCAACTTTGCCATTGAAAGTAATAGCAAAGCCCAAACCTCCCTTTTAATATATATAAGTCACCCCTAAGGTAGGCCTAAAGAGCCCTAACGCAGGGTGCTATGTTTCAACAGTAAAAACCCTAAATTGTCGCTTTTACTGTGAAAAGGCTACTAGCCCCATTGGCAAGTATGGAGTTACATGCTTGCACCTTAAGCCCTGCTAACTTCTGAATCGGACTACTGAGATTGTTACTGTTTGGTATGCATTTAAATGTGTTAGTTAAATTAGACTGAACGTCTCTGGTGGGCAAAGTGCAACTTGAGATGCTACAACTTTAGCTTACTGCTGTACATGGCGCTTGCCCTGTGACAGCCTTTTGTCCTCCTGGGGAGACAGGCTAATGACTCCCATGAAAGTACACAATAGGGGCCTGCATGGCGGAGAAGGGTGTTACCTCCATTCTGCAAGAAGCCACATGGGTGTTAGCCAAAATGTGAGCTTCAAAGGAATATATCCAAAAAGGGTACAGAGTTCCTCAATAGTTAGAAGAAAGAGATGCGATCAGTAAATGGCAAGCTCATTTACCAAAGTAGTTGATAGAAGGTAAAGAAACCAGGGCAATTCCTTAAGGTGGAACTAATGCTCTCACACACCCAGCAAGCTAGGTGTCATGCTTCATCATATGAGCATTGCCCCTCGTCAAGGCGGCGCTGCAATCCTTGACAGGCACCCGAAACCGGGGCTCTTTGTCGGGGATCTTTTGTTCCTGCCGATATTTGCATGTAACAACACGCATCAGCGTCGTTCCTGGGCTCCTAGCAACCAATGGAGTCATCACGCGACGTGATCCGTGATGACATCAGGCTCACACCCACTTGTTGCCGGATATCTTTCCGATGGCGGCTTCAGTCTATCACCACCCCGGACTCTGGCGGCTTGGGTAGGTCTGTATACGAAGCGCTCGTTAGCGCTGGTAAGTACAGCTCATGCCCTATTCCTTTACTAAATACTGCTTTTTTGTGGTCGCGCTACTTTTGGTGTTCAAAATCAGTTGATTGGCTACGGACTTTTTCTGAATTGATCTGGCCAGCCATTAGACTAGACTACTCCGGTCAACTGACAACTGTGATATATTTTGACTCCCAGTTTTATCATTTTAACGGTACTATTATCATAATTACCTAGAGGTAACAACTACGTTTTCCTTGACTTTTGTACCTCGATTGTTAGTAGTTGTCCTTTCTTCTCTTTTTTCCCCAATCCCTCTTTTTACCACAGGACCCAATTGGTGTCCTTTAAAGCCGCCAGCTCCGTTGCGAGCGCATTTAGTTAATAAATTAGGTGAGTGGACCCCTTTAATATATATTTTTTTCGTCACAGCTCTAGCGTGTTAATAAATCTAGCACACTAAACACCCTTCTCACTCACAGTGCACTGTTCTTCCTTATAGTGCACCTTGAAGCAGATTGCTATCATCACGTTATACACGGTGCGTTGTGCACACCATTGCTGACATTATGTGTTCAAGATTGAGATGCAATTGTTTGTACCATTGATGTTGTCACTTCATATTCACAGGTCGCAGCATCGGACGTGGTATGTAGAGTACACATCACCATTTTTAAATGTAGACAGCTATTGATCCTGAAGAATTGCCTTAGATCCTCCTGACTAAATATGGCGAGAAACATGTCGATCAATTTAGAGTAGAGCTTCACGCCTAGACACCTTATTTCTAGCATTTAGCCTCTCTACACATTTTAATAGGGTAGTCTACCTTATGAATAAAGTACTATTAGGACTGACCAACCCTTTTTATTACTCACTTCTGCTACATTTTCCTTATTAGGCCCCCCACACCCATGCAAATATCGGCAGGAACAAAAGATCCCCGACAAAGAGCCCCGGTTTCGGGTGCCCGTCAAGGATTGCAGCGCCGCCTTGACGAGGGGCAATGCTCATATGATGAAGCATGACACCTAGCTTGCTGGGTGTGTGAGAGCATTAGTTCCACCTTAAGGAATTGCCCTGGTTTCTTTACCTTCTATCAACTACTTTGGTAAATGAGCTTGCCATTTACTGATCGCATCTCTTTCTTCTAACTATTGAGGAACTCTGTACCCTTTTTGGATATAGTCTGTTGGGGCTCGTACATTGGACCTCCTTAAATATAGCCCCGCTGTCCCCCTCTTTTGAAATTACTAGTTTTGCACGGTTCATCCCGTGGGACATTAACTAAGAGGTTACCAGCGGCATCACAATTTGAGCCAGCCCGGACCATTAAGAATAGAACTACCCCTGTCTTTACCTTTCCTACATAACTTCGTTTCTTCCCCCTCCCCTCTACCATGGACAATCAAGGCCTCAGCTTTGGATACGAGGTTGTCTCAGGTATACTTGATAGTACCCCCTCCCTCCTTGGTGCGGATGGGAGCATCGCATCAGGGTCTCAGTCAGACGACTGGAACTCATTGACTGCTTTGAAAAGAGAGTGGCTTAGGATTACTCTACATGGCGCCCTCATGACAGAATATCTTCGTGCCAACATCGCGCCCACAGGGTTGATTGTTAACAACTTCCCCAGACTATTTCTCGATGACGCTACTTTCAAGAAGGAGTGGTCCCTGATTGCATGGAAATGCACCAGGGACCTCTTAGTGCTCATCATTAATACAGCGAGACGCTTGGCAGATGCCCTATTGATAAGGATACAAATCGCTGAAGGTGCACTTAAAACTACCATCACGATCTCGGCTTATAAAAGCAAGCTTGCAGAGATCAACGCAGAAATTGCTGAAAACAAAGACTACCTCATGAAACAAAAAATCAATAAGCTACAGAAAGATATTCAAAAATTCGATAAGGAAAAAGTATACCCCTACCTCAAGTCAGACTACACATCAGCTAAGAACAGCTATTCTTCCGATGACAACTCGGATAGGAGAAGTTCTTCTGACAGCAACTCCAGCACGGGTAGTTGGGGCCCTAATATGGGCCGACGTAACCAACGTGCTAATTACAATTACAATGTCCCCACTTTCCAGGGACCGCCTTTATATCCAGGCCCTCCTCCACCACCATTCTGGCAGTATCAACCTTTTCAACAAGGACACCCGCAATTTTTCAACAATGGCCCTCCTTTTTTAGACAGAGGTTGGGGCAGAAGAAGAGGTCGCAACAGAAGAGGTACCCAAAAACAGGTTCACTGGCAAGACCCCTCAATGGGAGGGATGAATACCAGGAGCAAAACCCAGAACAAAAAGGACTAGTGGTTAACTTATCACAACGCAATCTGTCTGACCTCGAAACTTCACTTTTACAGAAGGGATTAGGCTTTGTACCTACCCCTAACACCGACAAGTTTAGAGATGTCTGCGAGATTCAGAAATTATTCCGCAAAATAAGATTACATGCTTTTTTCCTAGACAAACCCACCATTCAGGAAGATGACTCGGGATTGAGCATCCCCTCAACCTTTACACCTCACAGTGCCATGGTACCGGTTGAGATCCTAACCTTTGAGAAAGCGGTATTAAAGGATTTGGCCCTCACTCCTTCAGCAACCCCTTTCCATAATCTATCTAAGAAAGAAATGCAAGCAGCAAACAACTTGTCTAATGACGACTCGATTATCATTAAACAGGCGGACAAGGGTGGGGCCACTGTGATCCAGACTAGAGAAGACTATGACAGCGAATGCAAACGTCAATTGAATAATGATAGGTACTATGCCCCTATCTCTGTTGATCCTACACCTCGACTTGCTAATACCATCTCGATGTTAGTTAACGAGGCTCTTGCCAATGGGTGGATAAGCAAGAAAGAGGCTACATTCCTGAACACAATAGAACCTAGGACCCCCTACTTCTACACCTTACCAAAAATACATAAGGGTACCAGTCCGGTCCCAGGGAGACCCATAGTGTCAGGGATTGGCTCTATACTTGAACCCTTATCCAAATTTGTGGATCATTTTCTCCAACCTTTGGTGAAACAAATACCGTCTTTTATTAGAGACACAACGGACATCCTCCGTATAATTGACTCAATAGAAGACTCTTCATGCATTGACTTACTAATAACCCTTGACGTAGAGGCCCTCTACACAAATATTCCTCAGGGTGACACCCTCACAGTAGTAGAGATGGCTCTAAACTCATTGGAATGGTCTTCTCCCACTCCGACCACATTCATAATGGACCTGGCTTCCATAGCTTTGACCGAAAACTTCTTTGAATATCAAGGGCAACTATTCCATCAATGTCAAGGAACTTCGATGGGGAGCACCTTTGCTCCTAGTCTAGCCTGCCTCTATATGCCAGCTTTTGAGGCAGAAATCATCAACACTGACCACAATCCGTTTCGGGAACACCTTGTCCTGTGGAAACGGTTTATTGATGACATTTAATCTTTTGGAAAGGTTCCACTACCATCTGTAAAGCCTTTATACAATGGATTAACCAACAGAATCCTTTTCTTAAGTTTTCCCACACGATCTCAGATACAACAGTAGCTTTTCTTGACCTGAACATTAGACTAACAGAGGGACAGCTTTCAACCAATCTTTTTAAGAAACCCACTGATCGCAACAGTCTTCTTTTATATCAAAGCTACCATCCTAAAGCGCTCCGAGACAACCTCCCTATTGGTCAATTTTTACGAATTAGACGTAACTGTACCACGACTAGGGACTACAAAGTTGAAGCAACCTCTCTAGCCAATAACCTTAAGACTAGAGGCTATCCTCATAAAGTAGTAAGAGACTCTATGAAGAGGGCCCTCAATAATCCTAGAGAATCCTTACTTGAGGTACACCACAAACCACCTGAGGACATTATGACCTGTGTCACGTCATTCACACCTAATTCAAAGTGGACCAAGAAGGTCATTCTGAAACACTGGGGAATTCTCAATACAGGAAATCTTCAGATACCGAGACCCAGATTTGCCTATAAGAGAACAAGTAGCCTTCGAGACATGTTAATCCACACCAGACCTAAGAAAAAGACTACCCCAACACAGACCACCCTGTGGGGTCTACCCCCAGTCCATGGCCATTTTCCATGCGGCACATGTACAGTATGTGATCTAACCACAATCACGAAGGAGGTCATGTTACTCCCTAATTTTAAATGGCACATCAAAAAACATACCAACTGCAACACCAAACAATGCATCTATTTGATCACATGTCCATGTGGGTTGAAATACGTAGGCATGACAATGCGAACAGTCAAAACACGTATAATAGAACACAGAAGCAACATACTTTGCCAACGTACAACAACCAAACTCTACAGGCATTTTGTGGAATCACACCATTCCCCCGATACAATACATTGGATTATTTTAGAATCCCACACCAACATTTCCAAAAATGCCTTATTTAGAGTAGAACAAAGATGGGTGCATAGACTGTCGTGTGACTCCACCGGACTCAATGATGACATCCCTTGGAGTGTTCTTCCATAAACTAGCCACTCTAGGTAGTGGCCCATGACTAGTCCAAATTTTTCTGAAAGTGAATTGCCAAGAATGATGATTACACTAACGATTAGACACTGACAAACCCCTATCCATGGGTACCCACTCCACAACGTCCCATTTCCCGTGAGGCATGTAACCCCTCTAAGTAAAGATCTATTTAATATCTGGACGCCCACTTATGGGGTTGGGAAAAGAAAAAAGACATATATATCATCCCGAATTGTCACCACAACCACGGGACAGTAACCACTAGATACTATAGCAACATGCTTTTTACGTCGATATTGGGCTCCAAGTAACTAGGGAGACATATATGAATTAATAAACCCCTTGAAATAACGACCTATATAATACCTGGACGCTTACTTACGGGGTCGCAATAGACTAGTATATCTCGCTCTCCCTACTACTGTTGATACAACTAACACGGGACACCAGTGAGCTCAGACCCAGCAACCAATATGATTCGACTATCAGACGCTGTAACAACACGCATCAGCGTCGTTCCTGGGCTCCTAGCAACCAATGGAGTCATCACGCGACGTGGTCCGTGATGACGTCAGGCTCACACCCACTTGTTGCCGGATATCTTTCCGATGGCGGCTTCAGTCCATCACCACCCCGGACTCTGGCGGCTTGGGTAGGTCTGTATACGAAGCGCTCGTTAGCGCTGGTAAGTACAGCTCATGCCCTATTCCTTTACTAAATACTGCTTTTTTGTGGTCGCGCTACTTTTGGTGTTCAAAATCAGTTGATTGGCTACGGACTTTTTCTGAATTGATCTGGCCAGCCATTAGACTAGACTACTCCGGTCAACTGACAACTGTGATATATTTTGACTCCCAGTTTTATCATTTTAACGGTACTATTATCATAATTACCTAGAGGTAACAACTACGTTTTCCTTGACTTTTGTACCTCGATTGTTAGTAGTTGTCCTTTCTTCTCTTTTTTCCCCAATCCCTCTTTTTACCACAGGACCCAATTGGTGTCCTTTAAAGCCGCCAGCTCCGTTGCGAGCGCATTTAGTTAATAAATTAGGTGAGTGGACCTCTTTAATATATATTTTTTTCGTCACAGCTCTAGCGTGTTAATAAATCTAGCACACTAAACACCCTTCTCACTCACAGTGCACTGTTCTTCCTTATAGTGCACCTTGAAGCAGATTGCTATCATCACGTTATACACGGTGCGTTGTGCACACCATTGCTGACATTATGTGTTCAAGATTGAGATGCAATTGTTTGTACCATTGATGTTGTCACTTCATATTCACAGGTCGCAGCATCGGACGTGGTATGTAGAGTACACATCACCATTTTTAAATGTAGACAGCTATTGATCCTGAAGAATTGCCTTAGATCCTCCTGACTAAATATGGCGAGAAACATGTCGATCAATTTAGAGTAGAGCTTCACGCCTAGACACCTTATTTCTAGCATTTAGCCTCTCTACACATTTTAATAGGGTAGTCTACCTTATGAATAAAGTACTATTAGGACTGACCAACCCTTTTTATTACTCACTTCTGCTACATTTTCCTTATTAGGCCCCCCACACCCATGCAAATATCGGCAGGAACAAAAGATCCCCGACAAAGAGCCCCGGTTTCGGGTGCCCGTCAAGGATTGCAGCGCCGCCTTGACGAGGGGCAATGCTCATATGATGAAGCATGACACCTAGCTTGCTGGGTGTGTGAGAGCATTAGTTCCACCTTAAGGAATTGCCCTGGTTTCTTTACCTTCTATCAACTACTTTGGTAAATGAGCTTGCCATTTACTGATCGCATCTCTTTCTTCTAACTATTGAGGAACTCTGTACCCTTTTTGGATATAGTCTGTTGGGGCTCGTACATTGGACCTCCTTAAATATAGCCCCGCTGTCCCCCTCTTTTGAAATTACTAGCTTCAAAGGAATACCGCCTTTGAAGGGCAAATGGGTAACACTTGGGAGAGGGACTGCTCTAGTGTTTAGGCTGGCACTGGGGAGAGGGAAGGAGAAGCCAGTTGTCAAACCGATTTTTCCAGGAGCATGTGGCCACTTTGCAGCCACACCTCTGGGGGTGGTCTAACGAGCTCTGAGTATCGAGAGAGGGTCTCGCCATGTTGGGTGCGGGCAGAATAGTGCACCCTGGGATAGCCAGATGCCACACTTCAAAGGAAGTGGTCATCAGGAGGGAGCCCATTGGCTACCAACATCATTCACCCTGAGGGTATTTTCTGATGATAAATATGGCATCCCTGGCACCCAGAACTCAGATCTCGACTGACTAGGAAGAAAGACAGAAGAAGGACTGCCTGCTGCACTGAGAGACCAACAAAGAGAGACTGCACCGACGAAGACTTCACCTGCTTCACCTGGTGACTAGCAAAGAGAGCGACTGTGCTTATTGTATCCTGCTCAAGGAGAAGCTGTCTCCAGAGACAGGTCAAGCCAAGAAAATTCCAAGAGCCAGCTGACTGGCCTCCTGTTCGCAGCACAGGGACACAACAACTGAAGAAGCCTGCTGGGGGCAAGTTGGTAGCCCAAAGTCTTCAAGCTGCTTATAGTACCTCTGTGCAGCACTGTGGACCAAGACCTGGTGCACAGAGATGCACCCGTGCTTGCAGAGCCCAGGAGTGTTTGAGCATTGCCGGGACCTTCAGAAGGCGAGTTATCAATCCAGGAAGGATTGGTGGTGACCGCGACAATGGGCGACTGGTAACGCAGTGGTTATTGGACTTCAGCAAGACCGGAGAGGACTTTGTGGAATGTCAACCCTCCACCCAGGAACCCCCTCACAATCTTCGTAGACTGACAAATCACTGCATGAAGACCCCCATTGACTGCATCGTATCCACAGCATCGTTGGAGCATCTTCAGCATCCTTCATCACTTGCATCAGGACCCCTTCATAGGAATCCATTACAACATCGATAATGTGCCTGGAGCTGCTCAGGGGCTGTACTTCTGTGAAGGTAACTGTTATTGATGACCTTTCTGGTCCCCCTGATTAACTTCCTGCCAGAGTTGATCGCCCAAGTACTTCTAACCGATCGCATTGACACTTACAACAGTTTTTTTGAAAGGTAATAGAAGTGTCCAATTCATTGAATTTAGCAAGGCTTGTTAGTGGTTGAGTAAAATTGCTTTAATTTATCATTGCTTGTAAAATCTATATCCCAGGAACCCTCTGGTGGATCTTTTACATTCTAGTGTCTAAATTCTTATAAAAATAGTCTATTTTTATAAATTGATGTCAGATTTCTTGAGTGTCGTGTTGAATTCTTCTTCATTTGTTTTGGTGCTGTTTAAATTATTTGCACTTGTTCCTCATGCAGGCCCTGTTGCTCAGTGCCGTAGCTACTCAGGGTTGAGCTGACAGTTTTCCAGACAAACTCTACTGGACCTAAATGGGTTGGTAAATGTATTACATGGTGAGGTTGCACAACCACACCATCGTGGCTCAGTGGACTAATGCATCCACTGCAGGGACCTGTGTTCACCCTCATGGTCACAGGTTCAAATCCCAGCAGGTCCACTCAGCCTTTCATCCATCTGAGGTCAATAAAATGAGTACCATTGCATTGGGTAACAATAAAGATCTGTTATTCAGCACCAAGAGACCCCAACGGGGTAAACATGCACTTTACAAATACACATGTTATGTTATTATGCACAAGACGTTTTGATAATGCACAATTCTTATGTCTTCCCATTGTTGTCGGATTTCAGATCTTATGCACTCAAGATAAGTGTTAATTGCTTAGAGCGCTGCAAGAGCAAACGCGTTACTGCCCAAGATTGTTCTTTGTTCTATGTTGCTTGTGGAGTGACTTGAGAACTAAGGTTTCTTGCAGCAGAAGAGGATCTTTACTGGACAGAGCGACTAAGAGATGCTGCTCGGGTGAGTATCAGAAAACCAAGCATCTTCTGGACCATCATCCCGGCTTAAATCGGAGCCACGCCCAACATGGCCGCCTTGTCTCATGAGATTTGGTAACCTCGCAGGATTTTGGTCTCAGTTTCCTTTGGACAACAGTGCTTCTGTTCTAGTGTCCCTTTTGTGCTGGGCTCCACCAGTGCCCTAGTGCCCGTTAAAGGTGCATCTCATACCTCTGGGCAAGGTGCAATTTGGTGCCATGTGATCCAGGGTGGGAGGAATACAGATTGCTTTGAGGGCGCAAACCAAGAAGGCAACAGGCCCAACAGATTTCTGTTAGATCAAAGCTAAGGATGATAAAGAAGGAGCTGAAAGGGGATTTGTCTCAGACACACATATCTCTGAAACAGTTGGTGAGGCTAGATGATCTCCTGTTGTCCTTTATACAGACAATCTTCCCATGTCCCCTTTACTACAGGGCCCTGCAGAGACTAAAGATACATAATACAAAATAGTGATGGATGGTATGCTTGAATTATTCTTAGCCACTGGTAATTACTTGGTCCACATCCCAATCCATCATTATTTTTCACATCATATCCCTTCAGTTTGGACCCATCCATATGCAAATAAGTCTAAACCCTGCTCCGATCGGAACAATCCAGCCCGAACTATCAAGCTGTGTCCTCCCTGAACTGGACCACAAGCAACCCAGGACTGGTTTCATCCTAGTTATTGGCTTATCAGCCAGTTACAGCTTGGTTCCAGTGACACAATGCGCACGGGACCCACGTCTGAACATACCCATCCCACTTAGGGAGACACACTAGAAATATACAAAAAAGTGATGGATGGAATGCTGGAATTATTCCCAGTCACTGGTAATTACTCAGGGCCCCATCCCAATCCATCGTTATTTTGCACACCATGTCACCTCAGTTTGGATCCAGCCATGTGCAAATCAGTCCAAACCCTGCTCCAATTGGAATAGTCCAGTTTCAACTGCCATGTCAGGTCCTCCCTGGAACCAGAACACAAGCAACCCAGGACTGGTTTTTCCCTAGGTATGGGCTCATCAGCTGGGAGCAGCTTGGTTCCACTGACATGTGCGCATGGGCCCCTCATCTGGGTTTACCCGTCACACTTAGGGTGACACACTAAAGTATACAAAAAAGTGATAGATGGAATGCTTGAATTAATCTCAGTCAATGGTGATTACTCAGGCCGCATCCCAATCCATTGTTATTTGGCACACCATGTGCCCTAAGTTTGGACCCAGTTTCAACCCTGCTCCAATCGGAAAAGTCCAGCCCGAATTGCCAAGACAGGTCCCCATTGAACAGGAATGCAAGCAACATAGGAATGGTTTTGGAGTGTGGATGGGCAGGTATTCAAAGCCTCTGACAGGGTCGTTAGATACTTCAACAGTTTTCATAAATAACAATGTTTGAGGACCAATAACCAGAAAAGTCAATCCATAAGTCCAAGGTCATGTGGTATATACTTTCATCGCCTTTACTGTTTTTACCGCTTCCAACCAAGTGCATGGTCCTTAGCCGACATGTGCTTTGTCCCCAATAGGACTTTTCCAAGGCTGTGTGAAGTAAACAAATATGAAAACAGCATGTAACAACCTGACATAAAATCTTTTAATTTGATAATGAGTATTATGCATTGCATGCTGTTGATGGCACAAGCAGAACTTGAAAATGAATCGAAGTGAGAGCACCATAAGCCCTCCATAACAGACTTACAATGCTCATTACACATGCCAATTACTACAGCACTATTAGAACAATACATGACAGGACAGTCAAGAAAAAAGAAAATGAAAAATACTATGCTGTGTATAGGCCGTATCTTTGATAGAGCACCTCTGTTGTGGGGCAAAAAGTGAACTGAAACCACAATACATGCAACAGAGAGAAAAGGAAGTGTGACACAAAAAGAATAGAATATCCTCTAAAGCATATTAAATAAACCAGTGAACAGTAAAAAATGTAATTGCGACCTAAGTTTATTATTATTAGAAATGGCAAATGGTTTACGAAATTTTGAAACCCGCTTCAGTTCAAAAGGAAACTTGCGTGCTGACACTAAAACAGAAAATGAATAAAAGTTGCTTTAGTTGGTAATCCTTGCTAAAGGATTCACTGGGTGATTACCAACTGTATTCCTTATTCCTTTATCAATAATACGTGAAGTAAGACGATATAGGTGCCAGAGTACGAGTTTCATATTGGTGATCTATAATGAAAAAGAGGGTTCATTAATAATTCATGTGCAACTATTACTTTGTTTATGAAGAATAACGGTAATAAGTGACCTACCTCTCCTGTGGCCTATTCGACTGTCAGATTCTTCCTAATAACATATGTAGTCCTCTTCAAATGTTAGTCCTCAATATTTTCCAAGGTATAAACAAAAATGAGGAGTATTGAATGTATTATCACTGAAATACTAAATGCTACCACTATACCAGGTGAAAAGTTATGTCAAAACCAAACCTCACAGTCAAGTGATGGGTTACTCTGGCATGGAGAGTCTTGATAAGCTGTAAAAAGAATTAGTTGTCACAAAATTGCTGATTTAAGACTTATTATCGAAATGAGTAATATGCCATCAACAGTTCTGACAGAAACTGGCACACATAATTAGCTGAGGGTAAAGAAGGTAAGGCAGCTACATCATATGACTATAAACAGTCACCCGACACAGAAACGAGTTAGTCAGATGAGTTGAGTAAATATGTATCACTCTTGTCTTTATTCCTTGTCCGTCTGAAACAAATACACGTTGATTTTAAGTTTCTTTGAGGACTAAAATTAAAAAATTACAAGCAACAGGATTAGTAAACCCATCTGCATTATGTAATATGATGTGTGCGCGTTTACTTATGCTGCACACCCGACCCTTTATTTGAGTCCTTCCTGACAGCAGTGGGAAAAGGTTAATGAAAATCATCACAGCGATATCTTTGTTTCTGCTCCTGTTGTTAAAATAGTTTAAATGAAAGAAGGATTCTCCAAAACTTTAAATAAAACCTTACACAGTAAGACGAAGTTACTGAAAGTCACAAGACTTTGTCCTTTTTAGTGATCCCACAGTCAACATAGTTTGAGAACTTACCTTTGTCCTGTCCTTCGCAAAATAAAATGTGGGTTGAATACATCTTAGAATCTTTGACACTTATGAACCATGTGTTCCATGGAGCTAGAGAGAGGACTGCTCGAACATCTAAACTGTTAGGTCTCTTGGTGTGAAAGCATCAGCCATTTTGGTGTAAGAAGTGCACGAGGAGAGCAGTTAAAAAAGAAATGGTAAACATAGGTGCTCCAGAGATATTAGACATTAGATTAGTCCTCAGAAACATGTAGACGATTGAATTTTTAGCAACAGGTGTCTATATATCCTTGATTTGTTTCTATATTATCTGTATTTAAACCACAATGAGTGAGCGGTCATTTGTACACTGCTGGTATTAGCCATATAGTTTACATCATATAAGGGTAGAATCTCCATGACAGATGCAAAAGTGATACTTAGTATACCATTGATGACTATTTAACCACTCCAGTACAGGTCTCAACGTATAGTTCCTTGAGCCGTTAGCACATATAGTGTGATGGTCATTGAGTATACAACCATATATAGGTATACAACATAAAAGGTGATTGTATTTAAGGATGTTTGCATATTGAAACAAAAGGAACCTTCATATAAATACATATTGTAATATATATGATAAGGTCATTGTGTTGTATATAGACATTTTCTAAGACGACGTTAAAGGGATATATGGAGTTTCCTATCCTGGTTTAGATCATGGTCCAATGTGCTAAGTTTGGTAATCTAGGTTGCTTCCAACCTCCTGAGAGCCAGCTCTCTGTTCACTATCGCATGGCATCTCAAATCCGGAATTTCCTTAAGGTTGTGTGCAGTCATATAGTGGTTCGCAATGGGATAAGTCGTATCCCCATTTCTGATTGCAAGTATATGTTCTTGTATACGTTCTTTGCGAGTTCTGATAGTGATGCCTATGTGTATTAAGTTACATTGACATATAATACAACACACCACATATTCCATAATGCTATGTTCCACATGGGTGTTGTAATAGAACATTTTCAATTTGCCAACCATATACCTGCACACATTGTAATTACCACACTTGTAAAAAACATGTAACCGATGGGCAGCTCTGTTGTGCTCATTTGTATGTTGGAAGGTTGCATGCAGTTTTGGCAGACCTTATCTCTGATGGTTTGTGCCCTACTGTGTACTATGTTGGGATTCTTATTATGGACTTTCATGAGCGTTGGATTCAACAGTTAAGACAAGCCAGTGTTTTTTAAGAATCCTGTATAGTTCATGGCTTTGGCTTCTGCAAGGAGTATTAAAAGAGATTTTCATTATTGTCATGCTTTTTTGCCAAATGTTTAGAATTCAGTTTAACAAGGTATGTCTATTAATTTTTGTCATGATCTAACGTCTGGTACTTCCCAGGAGTTCTGTAAAGTAGCCCCTTGCCTCAAATTTGTTCTCCATATTTTACAATTCCTCTAAGAAAACATCATCCTGACTACAGTTTTGTTTGAGTCTGGTCATCTCATCTGATGAGATAGCCTGAAATTGTAATTTCGATCTGTTCTGCCCTCATGAAGTACTGAATTGAATGCTGTCAGTTTGCAGTAAAGTTTAGAATGTAGACTGTTTTTTCTGAATGTACAATGCCACATCTAACAATTCTATGGTAGTCTTGCTGTAGTTAGTAGTGTAGTGAATGGTGTAGTTATTATTATTCAAATATGTGAAAAAAGGCTTTTAAGGACAGTTCACTTCCTGTTCATATAAGGTTGACATTTTCTACGTACCAGCCCAAATAAATTATATGTCCTGTTAAGGCTGGTAGTGCATGAGTCCAGATGTGTCGTTGATTCAAAATAGCCCAAGTAAAGATTTGCAAATGATGGTGAAACTTTTTAACCCATGGCCACCCCGTCATTGTCTGTACCGTTCCCCATAATGGAGAAAAACATTATTGTCCATAGTAAGTATAATTATCTCCATGAGCATACCATTATGCTCCAGCAAGGTTGTATCCTTTGACTCCAAAAATATTTTAGGGCTTGCAAACCTCTCTCTCTCTCGGTATGCTGGTATATGGGGCTGTGATGTCTAATGTGGCCAATGTTAATTCATTTGATCACACGATGTCCATCAATTTGTTCAATCGATCATTTGTGTCTTGTATATATGCAGGTAAATTCAGTACAAATGGTTGTTGAAAGAGGTTGATATATTCGGACAATCTTTCTGTTAGGAAGAACATATATCATGGGGACAGTCATCATGACTATCCCATGTTGCCCTCACACATCCCCAAGGGATGTCATGCTTCATCATAGATGAAGCATGACATTATCCCCTTGGGGATGTGTGAGGGCAACATGAGATAATCATGAAGACTGACCTCATGATATAAGTCCAGATACACCTGTTAGTATCACTTATTCTTCTCCTTTGGGAACAGAAGCCCCCTGTTTGATTCTTTGATGTAACCACAGGAGCACAGGCTCTGGACCTTCTAAATTAGCTCCAAGTACCCCCTTTCCCTTTGTCTGACGGAGGTGAAAGTTATTGAAACGCGGAAGAACATATATGCAGGGGGCAAAAGGAGTAGGGTTGAAAGTACATCTGTATTCAAGGTCATTGATCCGACAGGCATCAATCCATGCAGTCATTTTGTCTTGTAGTATGTGTGTTGTACTCATAAGTGGATTAGACTCCAATTTCATGTATGCCCTTGCATCAGATAGTTGGTGATCTATTTCTGTTTTGTCGTCTTTTTTGTCCATCACTACAATATTACCACCTTTATCTGCTTCATTTATTATAATATTAGAATTGGAGCAATGCTTTTTAAAGCCTTGCTATCCTCCATAGAACAATTGCAGCTTATGTGGCTCTGAAATTTCAACTGCTTATTTTCTCTATCATATAGGTCCCTGGTCACTAGTTTGTAGAAAAGATCTACACTTTTTTTCAGGGGAAGTTGTGGAACAAATTTAGATATGAGTTTTATACCACTGTCTGTGCTGAGTTGTGGGTGTATCTATAGTTCTGAACATATCTGTATCATGCGGACAGTACCTGATCCCTCATCATTTAGGGATATTAAAAGTTGTATGCTTTCTGGAACTTTGACAGATCTGTTACAAGTTGAGGTACTTGGAGTACTGGGGGTTTAGTTGTCAGTCTCTCATGGAAAAAACGTTCTTAATTTCGGTTTACCAGTGTACTTATAGAGATCTATAAGTATCTGAGCAAAATTGCCCAAATTTGTGGGACAGAAACTTAAACCCTTTTGCAAAACATTTATTTCAGCATTAGTCAACACTTAATTTGGCAAATTCATAATTGCTATGTTTTGTCAGCATTGGTATCTCTTTTTGTGGAGACCAGTTTCTCTGCATTTTGGAGGCTGTTGTGTTATCACCCCCCCTCCTTTCTGTTCTTATCTCTGTCCTCCTTTCCCCCTTTTTGTGCGTCTATGTTGCCTGGTTTCCCGAAATTGGACTTGTTGCCAATTCAATTTTTTTTAGCCTCATCAGAAAAAGAAGAGGAAGCTGTGTTTGTGCTCAAATTGGAAGTGCTTAGTCTGATCACTGGAGATGCTGGACACATCCGATTCACTAGCCGAGTTCTCAATGGCTCTTTCAATAGAACTCTGGTTCAGAGCAGACAATACCATTATTAAACCCGCTGGCATGCATAAAAATTATTCCATTGTTGTATTCAGAATTATCTTGCCTAAGTATCCTCAGGTTTTTGTTTTTAATAAACGATTGGTGACTGTGTAACTTCCTTATAGATTCCGTTACAGGAGAGCGAACCCTTGTGCTTTGCGGGCCAAGCTGGGGCCTGTATTCATCAATTGGCGCCCCACGTGGGGCCCATCGGCGACTCGGATGCTCGAAGGACTGGTCGCGACGAAGGTGAGGAGTTTGGCCGGGGACGTGATCACTGCCAGCGGCGTCTTAGCCCTGGCATCCCGAGGTTTTTCTTCCTTCCCTTCCGAGCTGACCGTCTGGGTGGCGCCGGTCATCGACTGAGACCTCTTCTGTCGGTCCTGCCGTGAGAGCCGTTTGGGCGATTGTGGAGCTTGGCAGTTGGAACCTGGACTCTTGATTGGTAAGAACCGTTGTACGGTACTTGCTCCGAGTTTTTGAAGCCTGGGATGGCTATTTGAGTTTGATTGATGATGACTAGTCATATTTTGAATTTGTCTTTGTGAAAATATATGCGTTGCAACACATATAGGCAGGTAATATGGAGAGATTTCTCCAGGAGCTGTGTAAACTTTGAACGGCGCAACGATTAAGTGCCATTTTTCCTTATAATATTGCATATTTTGCATTATTTCTAGCATGCCTGCTTTTAGCGCACTCCGTAAGTGGTGCTGCTGTTTTGGAAATCGGTTGAACCTCGAGGAATCTGCTCCAGCTCCCCCAGAGGGGACTCCTAATAGGGATATGTACGTGAAGCATGGTCTTTCTTCCATAATGTACAGCACGTTATGGAGGAAATACACGAGGAAGGATCCTGAGTTGCGATGGCCTTTGTATGGATCGTTTGATATACGTAAGATTGAGTATGTGGAACAGTGTATGTGTAAGCGGCGTGCTCGTCAGGATATGTTTGAGTGTGTGCGATTATGGGTGAAGGAAGTGCGTGAGCGAGAGAAGCGTGAGAAAGCGCTGTTTGATAAAGAACAACGGAAGAATGATCATGTGCGAGCGCAGGAAGCGAAGCGTCGGGAGGACAAAGAGCAAACGGACAGACAAGAGAAAGAGCGTAGGCTACAGGTTTCGGGTCAATATGTTGTTCGTCAGCCACTTTATCCTGTCCTTAATAATCCTGATGATGATTTTTATTTACTAGATCGCTCTCCGCCCCCTTATGTTGGCGCATCTGCTCCGCGGCCGCAAGATTCTGGCCCGGCTCCGGGTAAGGTCGACACACGGTCCATGTTATCAGCCGAGCATATGGCTGAGCTTCGGAAACTTTCCCTCCGTGCACTTAAGGGCAAGATGTCTAAGGAGGAGTTGTTCCATACTTGGGGGTCGTGGCAAGATAGAGAGAGGGTGTATTTTCTGTCTCATTTCGCGGATGAAGTAATTGCTGCTTTCCGAAAATATTCTAGTGTCCTTGAGCCTGACGAAGTGTCTTCGGATGCCGGAGCATTACGTAATGGTGTTTTTTCTCCCCCTAAGGCTCCTGAGGCGGCTCGGCGGCTGTTCGCTTTGCGGGACGAGGTGCTGGCCCTTAGAGAGAAAGCACGTCCACAAACGGAGGAGGAGAAGCAGTCGGATTCGTCTGCAGCAGGGGGCCACCCATCCGCCTCCCAGTCAGATAAGGATGACATAGTGCATGCTAAACCAATGCGAGAGGCGGCGCCTTTGTATGTTCCTCCTAAGGGAGCAGGGACTAGCTCGGATATTAACTCCGCCGATGCAAGGGGATATTTTGTATATAATTGGGTTTACACTCCATGGCATAGGGCCGATGTTATGGCACTAAAGAATGCGTTGCCTGACCCCCGCAAGAATCCAGCGGCCTTCTATGAAGAAGTCGAGGGGGCCTTGAATTCTTGCATTATGACTTTAGCGGATATAGACCTGTTCTTTGGCCTTATCCTACCGCCGGATACGTGGCGCTCTGTCCGAAAGGTAGATGATGCGGTTGCCTTTAAGGCCCGGTGGTCTGACCTTGAGGATGAGGATAGGGAACGGAAGCCTGCACAGAAACCACCCCAGAATATTTTAGATCTCCCCGCTGCTATTGTGACTAAGTTGAAGACGATTATCCCCCCTAAAAAGATTGACTGGAATATGTTAGCTGCATGTAAACAGAAAGTTGACGAGTCAGTTGCGGACTTCTTTACGCGCTTTGAGGAGACGTTTCATGATTTTAGTGGCCAGTCGCTTACTGACGACACGGGCCGCCACCTTTTCGCGGACAAATATGTGGCTAATCTGCTACCGGCAGTTGCGGCCCGGTTAAAAGCGAGCGAGAGTTCCTGGTCCTCCGCGACGCCGACGGCCCTTCTGACTATCGCTCAGTATTATGAGCGTCAGGAGCACGAGGCGAAGGGCCAGGAGGAGAAGAAATCGAAAGATCTCAAAACCAAGGTGATGTTAGCACAAGTATATGGCCCGCCCCGACGGGGTAATAATAGAGGGAGGGGAGGATCTTATGGTCCCCCTTCGGGCCGATCTGATTTGAATAGGAACCAGTGTGCGTACTGCAAGCAGTTGGGCCATTGGGCCAGGGATTGCCCAGCGTTGCGTGCTTCGCGTCAGGGGCACACTCCGGGTGGCCCGGGAGGTAGAGGGGGCTTCTCGAACTTTAGAGGGAATTCTAACGATAATGTCCGTTTCGATACTGCCGGGCGGCACCGAGATGGCTCAAATGTTTTTGATCGCCAGCACCAGTATCATGTATCGGACATCGATCAATCGGGATATCATGATTCTCAGCATGCATAGGAATGCGTTGGATGGGGGTCCGAATCAGTTGAGGTGCCGGTCGATCAGACGGGTCCTTATGTATCGGCTGAGGTTTTAGGTTCTACTGATCAGTTCCTAGTAGATACAGGAGCGACTCGTAGTGCATTGTCTAGGTACTTGGTTCCGGGGGCTCCCCCATCCGGCTCAATAGTTACATCGGTAGGGTTTGACGGTACACTTTCCCGAAGCCCTCTTTCACAGCCCCTTGCATTTAAAGTTGATTGTTTTTCTGCGCCCTGTCCGTTTCTGCTTGCTCCGTATACACCGGATAACATTATGGGCCTTGATATGTTAAAGTACTTTAGGGCTACAATCCGCTGCTCCCCTGAGGGTGTGAGGGTGATCTTAAATGACAACTATCCCAGGTCTGGGCGCATGTGTACGATATCAGAGGATGCATTGTTGGCTACCCTCCCCCGAGCTTTATGGGCGACTTCGGACACAGATGTGGGACAAATGGTGATTCCTCCGGTCCACATTAGTGTCCAGGAGGGGGCGGTGCTACCACGCCTCCCGCAGTATCGTATTTCCCAGGAGGGCGAGGAAGCTCTCATACAGATTGTGCAAGACTTGATCGCAGTAGGAGTAGTGGAAGAAGTTCCCTATAATATCTGTAACAGTCCGATTCTCCCTATTCTGAAGAAGGACACGGATGCAAAGGTCTATCGGTTCATTAGTGATTTGAGGGAGGTTAATAAGATCGTGATACCTCAGTACCCGGTGGTTTCCGATATCACGACGTTGCTTACCTTGGTCCCGCCTACGGCAACCATGTTCTCAGTGATTGATTTGAAAAATGCCTTCTTTTCTATTCCCATTCACCCTGATAGCCGATTTCTTTTTGGGTTCACATTAAACAATAGATCTTATCGTTTTTGTAGAATTCCCCAAGGCTATACAGAAAGCCCTAGTATTTATAGTCAGGCTTTGAAACGACAGTTGGACTCCTTTGCCTTACTCGAGGGGGTCGCCCTCATTCAATATGTCGATGACATCCTGTTGGCGGCTGACACCCTGGAGTTGTGCGAGAAAAGCACGCTAGCCTTACTTTCCTTTTTAGCATCCCACAATCACAAGGTCTCTAGGAAGAAATTGCAATTCTGTAGACCAAAGGTGACTTATTTGGGCCACCTTTTGTCTAAGGAGGGGCGTGCACTCACGCCAGATCGTATCCAAGTAATTTTGGACACACCGAGACCATCCACGCAGAAGGATGTGCGTGCATTTTTGGGCCTTGTTTCTTTTTGTAGACAGTGGATATTGGGGTTTTCACACATAGCTAAGCCATTACTAGCTCTTTTGACAAAAGACACGCCTATCCCAATCCCTTGGTCAGATGAGTGTGATGCTGCTTTTCAGCAACTGCGACAGGCCCTTTGTTCAGCACCAGTGTTAGGGACCCCTGATTATACAAAACCCTTTTCGTTGTATGTGCATGAGAAAGATGGATGTGCATTGTCAGTCTTAGTACAGATGCACGGCGACAAGCAGCGCCCTTGTGCATACTTTTCGGCTGTGCTTGATCCTGTCGCCCGAGCATTACCAGGGTGTTTTCGCTCGGTTGCGGCGACAGCTGTGTCAATACGCCAAAGTGAAGGAATTGTGTTGTCCCATAAATTGTTGGTGTTAGTTCCCCATGCTGTGGATGCCCTGCTTAATCAAACAAAGACGCAGCATTTGACCAGTGCCCGTTTAACGGGATATGAGCTGACGCTTTTGGCTCCTCATATTACGTTGAAAAGGTGCGTGACATTAAACCCGGCCACATTGTTGCCATACCCCGAGACCCAGCCTGAGGCGCAGAAAGCGCATGATTGTATTCTTGTGACTGAGGAACAAACAAAGGGTCGTATTGATCTCCAGGATACGCCCTTTTCAGATGTAGATGGAGAATTGTGGGTAGACGGATCATGCCTGAAGCTACCAGATGGTACGACTTCAGCAGCGTATGCAATTACCACATTACACACGATAGTGGAGACAGCACGCATACCACAGAAATCAGCTCAAGCAGCGGAACTGATAGCATTAACACGAGCATGTGAGCTCAGTACAGGATTATGTGTGAATGTTTATACAGATAGCCGCTATGCCTTCGGAGTAGCGCATGACTTCGGCCTACTCTGGAAGGAGAGAGGGTTTTTAACGTCACATGGAGTACAGATAATGCATGGAGAGTTAGTTCATAATCTTTTAACTGCATTGACATACCCGAAGAAAATTGCCATTGTTAAGTGTAGTGCCCATAGGAAAGTAGTTGATAAAGTTGGAGAAGGGAATGCGTTAGCAGACCGGGTAGCACGGGAGACCGCGATGCAGCCCGGCGCTACTGCCATGTATGTAGTAAAGTCACAGGTGGAAAGATGGCGTGATGCGAAGGAGGAAGTGCGAGAAATGCAAAGGACCGCTTCTGATAAAGAGCGGGAGAAATGGGCTAGCGAGGGAGAGTTGGATGATGAGGGTTGTTGGAGAAATAAACAGATGGATAGATGGAAGTTACCCACGGCTTTTGTACAACCTATGGTTCAGATGGCACATGGGCTAGCACATGTTGGAGCTTCCGCAATTGTGAAATTGCTTACCCAAGTCTGGGAGCATCCAGAGATTGCTAGCACAGCAAAGAGGGTGGTGCAGACCTGTATGATCTGCCTGAAGTATAACCCAGGGAAAGGCACTCGAACTCCAGCAGGAGGATTTGCGACGCCCACTGCACCCTTTGAGGTTCTGCAGATGGACTACATCCAGCTTGAGCGCTGTAACAATTTGAAGTATGTTCTAGTAGTGGTCTGCGCCTTCAGTAAATGGGTTGAGGCGTACCCTACGAAAGACAATACTGCAATGACCACGGCGAAGCTACTGCTAAAAGAGTTTTTCCCTCGATACGGCGTCTGTAGACTTCTGTGGAGTGATAATGGCCCTCACTTTGTAGCGGATGTTATAAAATATGTCTTGAAGGGCCTAGGCATCACCCAGAAGTTCCACGCCGTATTCCACCCCCAGTCTGCAGGACTAGTCGAGAAGTATAATGGTACACTGAAGCTTAAGATGGCCAAAATCCAAGCTTCAACGTCTTTGACTTGGCCAGACGCCCTGCCGCTGGCGTTATTGTCAATTAGGTCAGTGCCACATTCTCGAACCGGCCTTACGCCATACGAAATAGTATTCGGACGCCCAATGAACATTTGGGGTCCACCAAGGCCTAAGGCTGTGTATGATGTACCTTGTGTAATGATGAGCGATTATCTGGCACAGTTAACGGATAACTTGGTTTCTATTCATCAACAGGTCCGAGAGGCGCTCCCTGATCGGTCTACCGGCGAAGGACATGGTCTCCGGCCTGGGGATCATGTCATGGTGAAGGTCTTCGACAGAACGAACAGTTTGGAGCCGAGATGGGTCGGACCTGAGCAAGTCCTCCTTGCAACGAGGACGGCAGTGCGAGTCTCGAACAGGAAGAATTGGATCCATTCCTTACACTGTCGAAAGGTACCGCCCGGATTGGTGGAGTCTGCCGTGCTGACCGATCAACGAGAAATCCTAGCAGCAGAGACAGGCCGTGCTGCGGAGCCAAACGACACTGAGGAGCTCTTTCCGGACCACGCGACTTCTGGAGGAAGGCGATATCATCTGCGACCAAGGAAGTGAGGTTTCCAGTACCGGGACATACTGTCAGAACGGCCCTTGGGTTAGTGAAACGGAGAGCCGATGAGGCAAGGGGGGGGGATCAGCCCTGCATTAGTGTAGCGACACCCGTCTTGGCCCGCTGGTGAAGAAATCAACCGCTGCCCAAGGGGAAGAGTTCTGACAGACTTTCTAGTTTCAGGAAGATATCAGGGTATTGTTTCTTTTGACATGGAGAAGAAGAAAATCCTTTGTGCGTTGGGGTTCATGCTAACAGTAGCTATCGTTGGTATAACCACATGGTTTGTGGAGGAGGCAACTCCTGCTCGAAAGACACTTGTGTTGACGACTCCAGTGCCTGCGGAGCACTACTTTTATACACTGCCATATCAAGAGTTGAAGCATCGACAATCCTATTTGAATAACACTTTCATTCAGATGCTGCATCACACCCACGTTGCTACGAACGCTACGAACTGTTGGATATGTGGGATGATGCCAGCCCATCAGAAGAAAGGAGGTACGCCATTCATACCACTTCCTTTCTCTCATAATGGCTCTTGTAGAGCATGGTACACTTTGCTTTTTGCCACTCGGAAACCGACAGTGGGACGATTGCTTTTCAGACTCAATAAAGAATGTCATCAGGACAAAAATGGATATCCACAAGCGAATGGGACAATTTGGGAATGGAAAGAGTACCGACCAGACAATGAATCCATTCCCTATATCTTCACGAACACCAGAGACACTGGGGGGAAGGACAAATTTGTGATCCAAGTGGCCCAAGCCCGAGCGGACCTGTGTGTCCAGAGTGTGGGTTTTATCCCTGTTGGTGTCAGTGATTGCATAACCGTATTGAACATTGACGGGTTGAACAACAGTACCTTCCTAGCGTCCCATAATACCTATTTTGTATGTGGAAATAAAGGTTATTACCGTTTGCCGGCTGGGTGGTCTGGGGTATGCTATGTATCATTCCTATTACCTCCTGTATTCTTAGCACCTGCGTCATATCATAAGGATTTGAAACTGTTGAATAATGTGACTGTAAATAGATATAAACGTACTCTATCAATTGATGATGTGGATCAAACCGATACCAGCTTGCAACAGTATATTGATTTTAACTTAGGACTGTTTTTCTTTGTTGGAGCCGCTTTGAATAGTAGGAAGATCCGAAGATTAACAAGAGTGGTAGAAGCTGTGACCAATCAAACTGCTGCTGCTCTTGGGAATCTTACGGAAGAGTTACAAATAACTAGGATTGTTGCATTACAGAATCGTATGGTATTGGATGTAATGCTAGCTGATCGAGGTGGAGCCTGTAAAATTATTGGAAGTAGCTGCTGTGTGTTCATCCCTGATCATACGCCATCCGTTTATAACGCCATTAACAAGCTGCATAAAATAGCAGCTGAAATCCACACAGAAAACGGCACTTGGTCCTTTTCTGGATGGTTTTGGGCGTTGGTTACTGCCTGGGGATGGAAGGTCTTAACTGGTCTCTGCATTATTATAGCAGTTCTGTTCCTTTTCTGTATGTGTATTCAATGTGGACCATTGTGCTGTTCCGTATGCATTTCATTCTGCATTCCAGATAAGAAAGCTATTGCCAATGTTGCTCGCCAGAAGGGTCTAGCTAAAGAGGTTAAGGGGATGATGATAATTGACATATATGATGATTATTCTTGGAAACCGGATGTCTTCAGTAAATGCTGAAAGGGTCGTCTGTTGTAAATTAAGGCAGAATGTGATTAAGCATTTACTGAAAACATTAATGCTTTCCCTTTAGATCATGTTTTCTCCGTTATGTTGACCGAAGTTTGGACTCCATTTTGTATTGACATGCTGCCACGTGTTCACCACGAGGAGAGTCCGACCTCTGTGTTAGTTGCTCCTGTAATCTGCCTAGTAACAGTTTATAAATAGCTCTCTTGTCCATCTGGCGCATGCCCAGACTTGACCACATCTGTTATAATTAGCTTTGCTTGACCATGTGTTTTCGCGGGCTCAAAGAGTGTGTTAGCTCCGCCCATGTATTGATTCAGTATCGAGAATGACCATAAATGGTAATGTTCTTCGGCCTCATGTTGTATCCACCCACTTATGAGCCCCTCTGTTGTGTATAAAAGGGGACTGTGTACGCAAGTTCTTTGTGCTACTCCTTACAATACTGAAGAGTGTTGTGTGGATTGTAGGACCACCCTTAAGGGTTAATAAACGTTGTCTTTGTACTTTGCAGTTTCCGTGCCAACTTCCTTATAGATTCCGTTACAGGAGAGCGAACCCTTGTGCTTTGCGGGCCAAGCTGGGGCCTGTATTCATCAATTGGTTAGGACATGTTTCTCTCGTAAATTTTCTCTTCGCTTCAGATAGATTGAGGTTTTTTTATTTCCCGTTCTTGGACATCCATTATTTAGAGTGATGCTCCCTTCTACGTTTGGCCTGTCTGATTAAGATTGACATCATACTGTGTAAGGAATTGTGCAATAACGTTTCCCATTCTTTTAGCAAATCTGTGCCCAAATCATTAAATGTCAAGAAAATGACTAGTCTAATGACTCAGTTAGGAAGGTTTTTGAGTTGGAGACCAGGGGCCAGATATACGGCGGTTTTTGCATGCGCAAACTGGTTTGCGAACCCGTTTGTGCATTCAAAACCCTATATGGGTATGTACCATTCCAAAATAGCGAGTCAAAATTTATTTGCGACTCGCAATTTTGGGTTATTAGGAAGGGGCGTTCCCTTCCTAATAGCGAGCGCAACCTCATGTACAAATGTTTTGTGACCGCAATTGTGGTCGCAAAACATTCGCAAATTACCACCCTCTTCAAGAGGGTGGTAATGCACTCGCAATAGGGAAGGGGTCCCCAGGGGACTCCTTCTCCTTTGCAAATGTAGGGGAAAGTATTTTTTAAGGGCAGACAATGGTCCCAGGGACCACTTCGTGCCCTTAAAATATGAAACAAAAACGTTTCATTTTTTTAGGTCGAGCATTCGAGACCTCTTGTATATACTTTAGTATATATACTTTATTAGTATATACTTTAGTACAGGCACGCAACACCCATTGGACTCAAAGGGCTTCAGCCCCCCCTCGTCGTGTGTGGCAGCCCTGGATGAGACCGCTTCCCGGGCACACACACAGCTGCACCCGAGCACTTCACAGGTCTTTAAAAGACCATTTGCATGTTAATGAGGCCTTGCTGTTGTTTCACCCCTTCTAAGAGCCCCTGCAGCTCCACTCTGCCTATTGCTTAAAGATTCAGCCCCCCCCAATCAGCTCCACTCTGCCTATTGCTTAAAGGTTCAGCCCCCCCCCAAATTTTTTCTTAGCCCCCCCCCCCCGAAATTTACCTCTATTTGCGCCTCTGCTTTAGTATATACTTATATGTGTATGTACTTTGTGGGCTCTGGAGATCAGCCCTAGGACTTCTCTGCTTCTGGTTAGGGACTTTTTTGTGTTCAACTGCCTCTATTTAACTGTCTTTATAGAACACAACCAGCAGAGGTCAGTAAAATACCAGAATTGCTTTATGCTGAGGGACTTTCTTTTTTTAATTTTTCTAGCAACTGTCTCTATTTAACTTCCTTGATAGAAAACGACCAGCAGAGTTTAGTAAAATACCAGAATCACTTTAGCATTCTCAAGATTCCAGTCCATAGAAATTGTCTTCCACGAGCACCCGTAGACAATAATATATTTTTCAAATCTTGTATTTTCAGTGATATGACCACCGTAGGCCCGGCTTTTATATTAAAAACAGAGCCTTGGACCATACCATTTCCCACTGAAAGGCAATAATTCTCCATGTGTTCCCATACCTGGCTTTTCACACAGTTTGGTGATTACTTTCCCCCCATGTTAAAGAACAGTAGATGTTTCAGCACCCAGGCTAATGTGCTGCATAGCTTAATACATATGAGGTCCCAAAGGCGAGACCGATTGCATTGCAAATGCTTGTTTTTTTAATGCATCCTGTTTTCCTTTAAGGAAAATGGGCTGCATTTCAAAAAAACTGCTTTATTTAAAAGCAGTCCCAGACATGGTGGTCTGCTGAGCCCAGCAGGCCACCCTACCTGGGAGGGCCTGCCATTCCCAATGGGGTCACAAATTGCTAGAGGCTCATTAATATTCACAAGCCTCTCAATTAGCGGCCCCATTGGGAATCGCTAACAGTGTGAACAACACTGTTGTACATTTGGAAATAGCGGAGTCGCAAAAAACTTGCAATTTGCGAGGTGCTATTTCCACGGTCGTACATCTGGCCCCAGATCTGGAGGCACTGGGGACAGATGCTTTCCTCCAAGATTGGTCTGGAGGGAATAATTATGTATTTCTTCAGTTTGCTATGATCTCCAGGTATTTGGCCCAAATTCACAGGCAAAGGGCATTGGTAATAGTGGTGACCCTGTTATGAATGAGTCAGCCGTGGTATTCGATCTTGCTTGAACTGTCCATGGACTATCTGATTCAACTCCCAATGTGTCCCCAGTTGTTGAGGAGCCAGTATGGCTTGATCTATAAACTGGATCAGGGCAAGATAACTTTGGTGGCATAGCGCCACTTCGTTTCTGGGTATGTCCACGCACCTTGCGCTAGGGTAATGGTCAAATGCCATAAATCACCATGGGAGGTATGAACGGCTGATGTCTGGAACAGGGTCTGAATCCCATCTTAGTAAGTGGAATAGAGGTGCTTAACTTTTTTTCATCATCAAATAAATCTTACAGAACAGCGAATGGGTGATAATCAGACAATTCTGCTGGCCATGAGAAAGTTGATGGGAAACCAGTACGGAGGCATCCTTTGGTGTGCAGGATGATGAAAGAGGCGTTTGGTTCATGGTCCATCCAAAACCTAGATATTCCACTATGTAGGACATGAATCTGGTTCTGCAATTGTTCAGATATGGGAAGACAAATAAAGTTTATCTTTAAAATTGTTATCAGTCAATTTGGTAATGTTGCTGGGTTCGGTTTCGTTAAAAGAGTCTCAGGTGCCAGGGCATTGAATATTTCTGCAATGCACTTTTCTCCTGGGTGTGCTCAATTTGAAACCACAAGGTGTACCAACAATGCTTCAACTGTGGTGGAATGTACTGCTTTTTCTGTGCCCCCTACACTGTGTGTTGTGCTATGTTCCAAATAATATAGCGGTAACCAAGTCATTAAGGATCCCTGTCATGCAATTGCTGAGAGCCTTACGGAAGTCATTCACTTCAGTATCTTCAACTACTTTGAGTAGATGAGTTAAGGGGGTGATGGCCATTGCAGGAGTAGATTGCAGGAGTAGATACCTGTCCTTTTGGAGCACACTCTGATAGATGACCTACAGCATCTAAGGCCTTTTAGATTTGGGCTAAACTGGAGGACAACCCTCAAGGTGGAAGATTGATCTAGGGTGTCAACATTTAGAACATTTGTTGAAAAACAATTGAATATGCTTCTGAGAAAGTGATTAAAATACTTTGACGACCGAATAATATGAGCCTCCCGTCTTGTAATAAATTAGTATTTCTGTTGTTCGTAGCGCAATGCACATCCAAACAGAAAACTAACTGAAGAAAGGAAATTTCTTCAGGGAGGACTTGCCTGAGCCAAGGGAAGAAAGATGGAAATCCACTTGGAGGAAAGACACAAGAGGAACTAATGTGGCTGCTGTTAAGATTTTTATTGCTATTTTTATTTTTTAGATTCACTCATGGACTGTGAGACAACCTATCGGAGGGCGGAAAGAAAAGAGGAAGATACTCTTGGGATAGAAATATTTATAGTGTGTTGTGTATTTCATTTATGTGATTACAGTTCCTGTCAACCCAAGCACTCCAGCTGTATCGTAACAATTTAAGAGTTCAAATACAGAGAAAATTATAGCATACACATAATTTATTCAACACATCAGGTAAAACGATGTTTGTATGTACAATCCATTTCTTAACAAGTGCTTGCTTCAGAAAAAAAGCAGTGGACACGTGTTTCATCACCAACTTGACTTTTTCAAGGATTTCCAGGTATAGTGTACTCTGCAAATAGTCAAGACCTGTTTCTGACGGTACGCTTTCACTTATTTATTTGCAACTTTGGTTTCTTTCATCAGTAGGTTTTCATTCCCACATTTCTCTCTTGGTCCAGTGGGCTACGGGTCATGTGAAAGCGTACCCACTTTTGTTCCAAACAAGGTGGATGAAAAAACTCTCGAGAACTCCGCGACAGAACACGGAGACTGGAGCTTACTATGGACTCTGTCCTCTGATCACTTTACATGGGAAAGCTGTCTACGTTACCACAGTAGAGGCTTTGGACCGGAGATAATTTCTAGTGGTAACGGATTACCGCAGTTTTTTGGAATAGAATTCTCATGTGATTTTGGCTACATATGATAAGAAATCGTACCGTTTAATTGTTGTTCTGTTGACTAGGCTGATGAGCACTACAAATTACTGTGTTTACATAGGATACTGTCACCAATCCGTCAGAAACAGGTCTTGACTATATGAAGAGCACCCTATACCTGGCAAGCCTTGAAAAAGTCACGTTGGTGAAGAAACACGTGTCAGCTGTTTTTTTCTGAATTAAGCACTTGTCAAGAAGTTAATTGTACAGACGTACATCGTTTCACCTGATGTGTTGAATAAATTATGTTTATACAATAACTCTTAAATTGTTGCGATACAGCCGGAGTGCTTGGGTTGACAGGAAGTGTAGTCTTATAAACAGTCGTGGTCCTCTGGCCCATGACTGTAACTAACACCTTTAATAGTAGGATGTTGTCAAACACGTGAGCACCAAAACCTATAAAAAGATTTCCTAACAGTACCCACTTTTACATTGTGTATTTCAAGAAGTATGAATAATCTACCACTACTACCGTGTATACATTATTTCTTTTATGCTTTTACTTCTTGTCTGGTGAACAGAATTGTGGGTTATGTAGTTATCTTTAAGTGCTATGTTAATAAACAGCAAGAGAAGAGACTGCACAATATTCATTTTCCTTCTCTTTAATAATATCAGGGCTCTCACTCACAACTGCTTAGGAGAATGTACAGTTTGCTTTTCGTCTCCCATGCCCTTTGCTGTGGACGCCCAGTTTTTTCTACTCACTCTTGGGTTCCGTGTGGGTTGAGCAATTTAAAGTTGCCTTGTAGCGGTTAATTTGTAAAAAAATAAGTGCCGGGGCTCTCGTCAGGAGGCAGCTTGCATCAGCCCATTCCTCCTGGTAGCGCGGCCTAAAACCGAACCAACTACTAACCATGAAAGTGGGGAGAGGAAGTGGCATAATGGGCGGAGCTCGGGAATCAGGTTTGAATCTCTGCTTCGGCTCAACATTCTGTGATTATGGGCAAATCACTTCAACTCCCCTTGCCTACGACCGGCTCAAATTTAGCATTCCAACTGTTGGAATTCACCGTCCCGGAACGGATGTCTTTTCATACAAAGTAGGGGAATGTGTAAGCACTATGCTAAATTATGCCACACTAAGGATTTGTTTTTTTTTAATTGGTGCATTATACAATAAAATCAGGCTACCTTTTTATAGCCACAACCATGTGTACCTGTCCTGCTTGTTCGACTATAAAGCAACTAGGCTTATTTACTTCATAATGAACCAAACGTGGACAACGCATGCCCCAATACATCGTCACTCCACCAGATACATTCAAGATTGTGAGCCTTAAACCATCAAACTGCAAATAATCGGAACACAAGAAAATGCCCCATATGCGCCGACACAAATCTTTTGTTATAAAACAATTTAACTCATATTAATCATTCCGCTAAAAGCTAATAATTGCCACATACACAACCACACTTTTCAATTCAATCTAGTTTACCGCATTGAGTATACAGCCTCACCTGAATCCGTATCAAATTTTCGAAAACATGGCGTCCCGTCTCACAAGTGGTTTGGGAAAGCAAACCCCCCCCCCCCGTATTGAGTCCGCTTGTATCCCCACCTCACGGCCGCCCAATTTAGGCTCAAATTTAGCACTGATATAGAGGGGTTGAAAGGATTAAAGGCATTTCCCCCTTTTCCGCCCACCAGCTTTCTTAACTCAAAAGCCGTTACTTAAAGGACAATCCAGTAATATCTTTGGTTGGATTGATATCCTGGCTGCCAGAATACATTGAAATTTAAAGGCAACAAAGATATACAATGTGTCACGAACCCGTTGTTTGGCAGCCTTCACGGATTTAGCCTCTTTGAGCAGGGGAGGATACTTCAAGTGCGGAGGCTGGGCGGGCCCTATCGTGATACGTGTGCGGCCGGATGCGGCTACTAGGCCAGGCAGTGCATCAACAGCATTGAGTCTCGTGGAGCCGCCGCTGGAGCTACAACCACAGTGACCGTCACGCCACCACGCTCCCCAAAGTTGGTTTGGCAATGGGCATGGAATATTGACAATGGCATGAAAACTGCTACTTAGTAGTACTTCCTTACCGTTACTCGTGGTGGGCCGGGACACTGCACTCCCTTTATTAACTGATTAGGCCTGGTGGTGGTGCGGCTGCTGCCTGCTCTCAATTGTTTACCATCGTCAGGCTGACTTGAGCGATGACTCGTGGTGCGGCCCGTGGGGGCGTGCTAATATGAAAAAAATCTGCGCATGCTGCCTGCTGCCGCACAGCCCCTACCCCCCGCAGAACCAAAACCCAGCCCAGTGTCCCGCCTACCGGCAACACTTCCTCCATCACCATATCGTTAGAATCTCCTCTTGGCTCAGTGTTGAGGTAACAAGTCGCTCTTTCCCTTTAAGAGCGACTTGCTATTAATGTGCTGATACCTAGGTTTCTCGAGCGTATTCCCCACGCTCTGTATATGTTTAATATGTCCCGTTCATTCTATGGTTCTCGTTGCGACTGCCTGTAACTGTTCATTCAGGCAGTTGCTTCGAGAGCTGTTGAATGACCGGTTGTGGGCTGTTTTCCTCCATGCTGAACCACTTCAAATAAACACTTAAATTAATTAAGTGCAACTATCAAGAGTATTTATTTCAATTTTACACTCAGTCTCACAGCCGCAACACTCTTCACCTGGGGAGACGAGAACAACACTCTGCACAGAGTCCGGTAAATAAAGCAATATCATCAATGCAATAAGTGACGTGCAGCAGATGCGTGTAGACCCGGCCCTGATAAGTATGTGCCGGTGCTAGGCTCCGGAAAGCACCGACACAAATTAAGCACTAATATGTACCCTCGTGCTACAACAACTCAGGTTCCTAACAGTAATGTGAATCCCGCGTGCAGCTTTGTGAATAGGGCCGGTACTTCTCTGAAGATTGCAGGCGCGCAACACCCATTGGACTCACAGGGCTTCAGACCACACCCCCACCCCCCCCCCCCCCCCCCCCTCGTGTGTGGCAGCCCGGGATGAGACACCTTCCCGGGCAAAAAAAGGAGCCGCACCCGAGCACTTCACAGGTCTTTAAAAGACCATTTGCATGTTAATGAGGCCTTGCTGTTGTTTCACCCCTTCCAAGAGCCCCTGCAGCTCCACTCTGCCTATTGCTGAAAGTTCAGCCCCCCGCCGAAATTTTTGCTCAGTCCCCCCCCCCCCCCGAAATTTGGCTCTAGTTGCGCCTCTGGAAGATTGTGTAACAAAAAAGGCTATTTCGGGGGCAAGTCCCCTGTGAGAAGGCAACAGAGGGAGTGAAAATGTGAAATGTGATATTAAAGTGCTTCGATTTACCGGGATCAGGCGCTTTACGAAAGATAAATTGAAGAAACGTATTACAGCTTAGAAAACATGTTTCAGACTGCTTGCGCAATAGCAACTGTATCAGTCGGAATATAGAACATTACGTGCTTTCTTTCAATGAAATACTGTTGTCTCAGCAGCACTGCAGGAAGAAGGGCATGCTTGGATATGTCCAATGGGGAGGCCTGCTGTGGACTTCGAGGAGATGCGTTAGTGATCGGAAAGTTTGGGCTGGACTGTAACCTGCCTCTGTCTCTCTGTTTGGTCTCTCCTCCGCGTGCAGTGTGCATCCCTCCCCCTCTCTCCCTCCGCCTCCTCTTTCTCACTCGCGCTCTCTCTCTCTCTCCGTGTTTCCCTCTCCGAGGCTCTTTGATCAGACAGCTGCACTGTGGATTAATCCCGTGCTCGGTCTCTGCTACAGGACCAGCGGCCACGAGCACCACAGAGCGTCCGAGGGCTGCGGCTGCCAGTCTCCAGGAGTCCATCCATGGCACACGCCGCTGCCGCTCTCCGCCGGAAGAACCGTGACCTCTGCGCTCTGATCTGCCCGGCCGCAGCCTACACGAATTAGGGACCTCGGCTGCACGGGCTGGAAGAGGGAGTTGGGGAAGGCGCGAGGCAGGCTCGCCGGCGAGGCTGTGACCCTGTGCACTCTTCAGCCGCTCGCCTTGCTGAATCCGAGGGGGGCTCCTTTCGGTTCCCGCGGTCTCCTGCAGCAGCGCCCGGAGTCCGCTCGCCGACCATGGATCACTGCGCGGTACTGGAACAGGGGAGCACGCCGCCTGCGGGCCAGGGCGGAGAGCGCGGGCGGCCGTCCTGTGCCCGCGCGGGGATGCTGGTGCTGATGAAGCACGAAAGGACCAAGTGTCGCCGGAAAAGGAAAGAGGTTCTGCTGGGACAGATCTGCCTGATGGGAAGCCTCCTGCTGCTCGCATCCTCAGTCTCCCATTGGGCAGGGGAAACTGGTGAGTTTGGCTCTGGGATCCGGTGGGTGCCTGCAGGAGGTGTCCATGCTGGCCCTGCAAGACCTCACATTGCACCACTCTCCTACATCGACTCTTCACTACCCCCCCCCCCACACACACACACGCCACTCACCACTATTCCTCTATCCCAACGTGCCACTGTTGGTATTTCACAATGTCTGGGTCCCCCCAGCAGACCGCGTCTGAGGTGATGAGGACATTATGCTGGTGTAAATTAGCCTCTCGTAAAGTTAGTTTTGCTTACACCAGTTTCAGAGCTCCCTAGAGGTGGCGGCATGCTGGGAGCAGACCTGTCAGCAGAGGTCCTCGAGTTGTTTCCTCATGTCACGTGACCTCCTACCCGAACAACTCGCTCTTTTTCTTGGAAATACATTCACCATATTTACGCTGGGTTACACTGCTCAAGTTTTGGCTGGAGAGACTTTTGGGGAAACTTGTGAGCTTACAGCAGCGGTGTGCAGTGGCGTAACGAAACTTGCCCCCCCCCCCTGCAAAGTACACGGAGCCCCCCACTCCCTGGCTCATCACCTACCATTATTTCTGGGGGGGGGGGGGGGGGGGTGGAGGGGGCAACTCGTAACGTTACGCCACTGGCGGTGTGCCCCAGAGTGCATAGGCTCGGGTTGGAGGAGAGGGGGTGTTCACGACCTGATGCAGAGGTAGGAGTGGAAAGCACAACCGATTCCTCGAAGTGCGGCCTCCTGGGGCACAATAAACATGTTATGGCAATCCGCGTGTTCTATATTAGGAAGGGACATCTCCGCCATAGGATGCGCGGGGAAAACTGTATAACAAGAGAGTCTCGGGGTGGGTGTGGGGGGGGGGTGTTCACCTCGGAGTCGGTGCACTGCCAGTGGCCCCTTGTGGCCTGCCCCTTCCGTCCCATGTAGAGTTTATAGGGCTGGGCTGCCCATGTTGCCACTCACTGGATGGCTGCGGGCGAGGGGGCTGCTTTCAAATCAGAATACGCTGTTATGAACTAACCATGCCCCCAATGTCATGGCCTATTCTATTCGCGATTTTCGCCAGTAATGGGTTGCAAGGAACATTTTTGCCAGGGCTACATTTTGATTCCAGTCCGTTAGCCTGGACTTTAAAACGCATCGTCGAATAAAGCTATTAGATGTTGGTGCGAATGTCCCAGCTCCAACGCCTCTGCGGACCTCAAGAGAGGGTTGCGGTGCGTGGGGGCGCAGATATGTCTCCTCACAGGGACAGAACCCAGTTCACGGCGCTGCGAAAAAGAGAAGGTAACAGTAAACATGCCAGCGGCGGAACTCAGCGATGCTCGTTCGCACAAACATGACGAGGCAACTTTTCCACACACAGTGACAGGCCTTCGCTGTCGAGGAACACGAAGCCGAGTAAAACATACGTGTACGGTGGGGACATCCGCTGCAGCGTGTAGTAGAAAGGGATTAACCCACTGGGAACGGGCTACCCAAGATAGTGCCTCCTGGTAGCCCTGGGAGCACATTCTTCATACTTTCAGTCTAGCGGGCATAGTTTCGTTTTCCTAGAAACCCGCTCGCGGTACATTTGGGTACAGCTGCCCCTGTGAGTGAAGTAGGTTACTTCGGTGCCATCTACGAAGACATCCGGCGTGGACGGCAACCATGGTAGGAGTAATGCAGCAGGTTCAGTGGCACCGGGGCCTATGGGCTCGAGGGGCCCCAAACAGCATAGTTAATAGTTGCTTTTTGTTTTTACAACAGAGCCAGGGAAGAGGTAAGGGAATTTCCTTGCTTGCGTTAGGGCCCAAATGAGCCATTGCAACGCCACTGGCTATAACCCCTTGCAGTGAGGCCGTGTGCCGTCTTTCGCCTTCGAATCACTTCAGAGTTTGTCACTGACACCCGGACTGTGCAGTGTGTCTTGTGTCAAGCTGGCGCATTTTAAAAACGGGCGTGTCTGTGGGTTTGCCAGCGTACATCTCGGTGTGCTTGCTCGTAAGAGCGTTTCTGTGCATCGGTGTGTACTTGTGTTTAATGGGGGTGGGGGTGTTTCTCTGTAACTGTGCTTGTGTATCTTTCTCCTGCTGGCGATGCCTGTCTTTGTGTGCTCGTCAAGGTTAACGCATGTGTGTATCTAGGCGTGCACACACGTCTTTGGATATGTGGCCCCCCATCTCTGTATGAATATCCAAGCAAACCTTTAAGGCTAGGCTGTTTTAAAACCACGTCCAGAGACCCAGTGGGGCGGTGCGTGCTCCCCGATGCTGTCTGTCAGCCATTCAGGCAATCACAAGTGCAAAGTCAGTGCATTCCAGCCTTCACGCCGGAGCGAAGGGCTGTGTGAATTTCCACACGCTGCGCACACATTGTGCCGATGTGACGCGATCCTGCCCTGCAGCGTGTTTCTGTCCCACGGCTGCCCAGCTGAGAGCCGGAGATGACATAGATGCTGTCCTGTCACGTGGTTGTGAGCTCTACCGAGTATTTCGCACGAGCATGTGTACTATGTAGATGCATTGGGGTAACACAAAATGACGCCCCCCTAAAAAAGTGTGCTGAGCCTCTCATAGCACACAGATATTGTTGAAATCCATTAGCCTTGGATTGCTCGGGGCCGTCTGATGGTTTGTAACGCCTGAACGGTCTGTGGCCCCCTGCACCTCACAGACTATAGGGGCCAGTGTTACGGGCCTGCATGAACCCCTTCCCCGCTCATGACGGAACCACTCCGTCATGAGCCACGGTTGCGCTGTGCTCATGACGGAGTGGTTCCGTCATGCTGTGGCCGTTGGCAGCCGCTCCGTCCACGTGGCGCTAATTCCCCGCCTGTGCGGGCGATTAGCGCAGTGGGCGGAGACGTGACGGAACCACTCCGTCATGAGCACAGCTCAACCGTGGCTCGTGACGGAGTGGTTTCGTCACGAGCACAGCGCCACCGCACCTGCCCCCAAACCCCCCCAGCGCCGCGGCGGAATTCCTGTCGCAGCGAAGGGGTTAAACACATCACGCAGAGCGGATTTCCTACCTGATTATCGTTTCCGCGTGGGCGGTGCATGAGATGGTACAGTCAGGCCTTTAAGTGGAATGGAAAAACTAGGGGGTCTCTCAAAGGGGCGTGGTCAATGCAATTAGGGGTGTGGCTTAAATATACGCTAGCTAAAAGTCTGTGCTTAGCATGGTAGCTCAACTAGTATTTTGATGCTTCTGTTATTGTGTTCAGATACATAATACTGATGCAAAAAGTAACATTACACCTGCAACAAGCCAGGTCTATTTGCTTTGCCAATGGTTGTTGTTTGTGTAAGATAAATCAGCAACAACTATGGCTTGGCTGTAATGAATATTGAAAATGCTTCAGTTCTGAAATTATGAAACTGTGAAATAACTATAGCAAGTCTCCTTGAAGTTACCTCAAAAGCAGTCAAAAGGGTGTTCCTGCTGCAGATGTAAGATTTTTTTTCCACTCCGAGAGAAAAAAAAGAGAGCCCGATAGGGTCTCGTCTGGGCACCTGCTTTATGGAACTGCCAGTGCCGATCTCCGGCAAGACCCGGACCACTTAAAGCCCTGGGTGCAGTCCATAGCTTGACACGGTTGTAGACTATGAACGTGCAAAGTGCGTGAATAGAGCGCAACTCAAACCAAAAAACCTCTATGCTCAGCTACGAACTTGAGAGTGTCCGAATTAAAAAACAGAGGGTCGGGTTCGAAAAGAGAAGTACTTTGGGGCTTTTTTAAACACACGTCTAAAATTATATCATGCACGCGCATATATTCTAGCAAAAAAAGAACAAACGGCAGACCAAGGTCAAGCACATTCAGTCCATGTATACTTTGAAGATAAAGGTTGGTGCAAACGCTTCCAGCACCCGCCGTCCAAAGATGCCACTATTAACCGAAATTTTCAAAATAAATGGAAGGTGCACTCATTGTGAAGTCAAGGATGTGAGTAGAAATCTGTTCCAAAAAGTATTTCTTTTATTCCATTATTTAAAAACTGGCGCACAGCCAACGCGTTTCGTTCCGCTTTTAGCCAGTGGGAACTTCGTCAGGGCTCAAATAGTAACCAGCTAGTGCATGATTTTTAAGAGTCTTTTTGCATAAATCAAGGCTTCAGAGGCAAGATTAAGCCTCCCTATTGAATGGATTCAAAAAATTCTATCACCCAATCGTGTAAGGTATCCAGTGTCCCAAAGAAACAACTTTGAAGGAATGAACAAAGCCCAATCTCCTGCGTCCTTTAAAGGAGCGAGTTATCTGTATACTCCTAGTATGGAAACTGCCTATTAGCGTAAAGGAATCATGGAAGTTACGGCATAATAACCGGCATATATTCTGTATAACTGTCCAGAGCAAGAACAGTGAAAGATAGCAAATTGAACATAGTTCCAAACGATTTGAAGCCAAGAGAAATAGTGTAAAACAAGAGAGAAAGAGTGGGGAAGATAACTATATAGAGAGAACCAGGCAGAGAAAGAGAGGGAGTGATAAAGAGGAAGAGAGGGAGGAAGAGAACACAAAAGAAAATTAGAGACAGAGAGAAAGGATGACAGGGGCATGAAAATAGGGAGAGAGTGAGAGTAGAGAGAAAGACACATAGCGACAAGGGAAGGACTAAGATCGAGAAACAGAGATCGAGAGAGACAGCCACACTGAGAGTAGAGCGAGGAAGAGAGCAAGAGAGAAAGAAAGAGAGTGTAAAAGCGAGAGAGATAATGGAGGAGACACAGGACAGAAAAAGAGAGGTATAGAGAGAAAGAGAAGCTAAGGGAGGGAGAAGAACGAGGCACAGAGAGGTGAGACAGACAAGAGAGAGAGTGAGAGAAGAGAGAGAGCGCGACACAGGCAACTATAGATAGAAAGAGAAAAAGGCAGAGAAAAAACAGATCAAGTGGTAGAGGGAAATTGATCTGTTGAGATAGCCCTAGAGGGGGATGGAGTGGAGAGTGAGAGAGAGAGAAAGAGAAAACAGGTGGGAGTGAGCTAGAGAAAGCGAGACCAAGGAACTGTTTCTCGGATGATGGCCCATCACAAACTACGGTCCTTCTAAGCATGAGGACGCTTCTAGGCACTAACCAATAACCTCATTTCATGATTTGATAAAATGGCAACTTCCGTCTACCTAGTGATCTCATGTTATGCAAGGTGCCCCCACCCATTCCTGGGTTTTCACATCTTTTCGCTTACTGGGAGTTGCAGGCCTAATATTACAGTGGTTAGCCGAAGCACCGGAAAAAGCGAAAAGGAGCGAAAATAGAAACAAATAGCTCTCCCCAGACAGGGAGCGAAAGCTGTGTGCGCGACAATGTTTCCATCTGAAGGGCTTGTTTCAAGGTCAACCAGACAGAAGGGTTTGGGGGCGGTGCTTTGTGGCAGCGAACACCTTGCCGGGACAAGCTAACGAATGCTGAGAAATACATAAACGTTTCCATTGCTTTCATGCGTTTCTGTGTATTTGAATGAACTGGCACTGCAGCTGGCGCTGTCAGGCGGCTGACGTAAATAATGTAATTCATTTTTTTTATCGCCCAAGGTTAATTAAATGAACATTTGTTAACATGCTTTTACGACAAACCTAAGTAGCACTTTGAGAGCGCACAACAATTTATATAGCTTGGCCTCATACCGGTACTTACATTAAAGCGCTTTTGGCTTTGTGAGGGGTATGGAAAAGCTGCATACATTCCCATACAATACACTGGTAGGAAAATGCATGTGAAATAAAGGTGTTCATGAAGTCGTACCCTCACGTCAAACACAACGAGGCCAATTAATCCAACATGTACTGAAACTGACAGCAGGCCGCTGTCACATTTTTGGGTGACCCCAAGAGTAGGGATTAGCTGGTTCTCAGCACCGAAAACATTTAGAGAAGGTAATTGGCGAAAAGAAGGTGGATGCTTATGGGAGTTCTCCACTTGGCAAGGATAACACAGTGTGTCAGGCAGGAAAATGTTGCTTAACAAGTGAGGTGAGCACGTTGGTCTCTTTCTTCCAACCGAAAGGACACACCCATTCCCTGTATGAGATGCGTACAGTTGTACCTTGCAAAGGCCAGTGTGTATTCTCAGAGCCCCCAGCTACCACAAATGGAATTGGAGTCAGTGTTGTATGTGGGCCTGCCACGGTCTAATGAACCAGGGCCCCATGGAACCTTCTATTTCTGTCCTCGCCAGCTGAAGAAATTGTCCCTGCGTGTCTGTCACATTCTGGAGCTACAATGAAACATCACTGGAAGTTCCTCTGTGAGTCAGAGACGAAACAACACAGTAGATACTGTCATATACCATTGGCGACCCGGGGACGGAGGACATTTATAATTCCAATTGAATAATCAAGTTATTCCCTTTGTGCCCTTGAATCTCGCAGGGGTAGTGATGGCAAGCAGTCAAGGCCCCTCTTACTTCATACTTTCAAATTCATGCAGTCTAGTGTTTTATTACTTAAAGGCTGGGCGATGGTGCTAAAAAAACTGGTAAATAGCCTGATGCCCACTGATTTCGGTACTTTTTCTGTGCCCGAAGAGACTTGATTTATCAATTTGGCAACCACAGGCTTCTAACTCACATGTATTAAGCCACACCCTTAGTTATCCAGGCCACATCTCTGGTAGAGATTTCTTAGGTCTGCCTTTTAGGCCACAGCTTTATTGTAGTACCCTCCTTTTCCATCCGACTTAAAACTCTGAATGAGTGCTTTATTGCAGGAGAAGTTTCAGCTTCAACCCAGGCTGCATACTGCAGCCTCAGGCCAAACTTAAGTTGAAACTAGCATCAAACCAGGCGATCCCAAGTTTGTAAATATAGAGTGTTTCAAGTAAAATCTTTCCAAATAAATGACAATAATCAAATATATGTCAGTAGTTAAAAATATGTCGAACTCCAAAGACACCAACAGAAAAGAAGTGTACAACAATTTAATTGACAGTATTCTAGCTTCCCTCAGCTGTCATTGATTTCTGTACTTATTTTTGTCTTTATTAACTATTTACAGTTTCATATCACACTCCTGCACTCTGGGGGTATTAAGCACTTTGTAAGAAACATGAGTATAAAGTAATTAAATAAACTAGAAGCAGCAATACAATATAATGGTTAGAAAAAGGTGTGATAGGCTTTGTCCAAAGTACCTATACGTATTTTACAAAATGGTGAAAATGTTAGCTTTTAATTTTCTAGGGCTGGCTTCACTTGGCTGAATTCAAAGGAGTTACAAAAAAACTCTACGAAATTTAGCGGAATTCCACAAACTTGCAGAAATAGGCATGTCGCGCTTCTTGCACTGTGATTTAGTGCCGGGAGCTCGTTTCGCTCTGAAAAATCAGCACGAGTGGCACAATATGGCGTGCCAGTGCACGTATCATCTAGAGTTGATTTTGCAGCAGCTCGAGTAGATTTTCAAATCGAGCAGCAGCTTTCTGGCGTCATGCAACAGCATGCGACTGCCCGCTTTGGAGAAATCTTGCCGGGTAGCCTCCTTACAGCCTTCTTGGGGAATACAGGTTGCATTATTTTGAACACCTGTTGTAATTTTCGGTTTGTCTGTAAAGCCCGTTTCCGCTGAATCAAGAATGGCAGCTCCTTTGCAATGGATTCCTTCTTTAAGTTATTTTTGAGGCAATGGGTCTACTGTGTCTTCTTTTTAGAAGTGATGAGGAGGAACTCCATTTTCAGGGGGTTGGTTGTAAGGCAAATGTTAGACATCCCCATTTGGATGTTGCCAAGGGTGACAATATTGTTAGACAGACGATGTTTTTAGGCAAAAATAGATGCATCCGTTTGGTTCCCACACCCAAAAACAATGAACCAAGTTTCCCATGGTATAAGTTGAACAATATGGGTGCTAAAATAAGCCTCGAAGAAGGACACACAACTTAACAGCACTTCCAGAGATGTGCTTTACTATATTTATGAACTGTTGGCAATTGGTGAGAAGAAAGGACAATTCGCTTAGGACAATTGGTTTAAGACTTGTCCGCAGAGGTCCATGTTGCGTTGTTCTGGATTAGTCTTTCATGGCCGGCAGTGTTGAAGGCTGCTGAGAAATCAAGTAATAGGAGGAGACAAGAATTCCCCTCATCCTAAATAGTGGGCGTATTATTCAAGAGTGTTAAGGTGGCTATTTTAGTGCTGCATCCAGTGTGCAAATAATTGTCAGCCTGGCAGAGGATGCTCTTTGTCAATACAGATGTTCAGGGGATTGGATACCCATCTCTCAATAGCTTACTCATCTTTCTTGATCTTTTATATTTGTTTCTCCTTGATGTGCCTGGATCTTTGGCTAGAATGCCAGCAGGCCCCGTACACTGAAGGCTTTGATTCTTTTGTATCGTTGCCTCTCTGCACAGTATCAGCTGAAGGGGGGTTGTCCTGCTGTTTGGTCCCAAAGGGATTGCCCAGTTGCTTGCTGTGAGGAAAGGCTCAATTATGCTCCCACAAATCAGACCGATCCATGCTCTGCCGCACCACCTCCATGTTGATCATGGAGAGACCATCTCATTTATTGGCTCAATTATTCAACCGTTCTGTTTTTGTATTCTCCTTCTGTGCTGTCCAAGTAGGCTTTCAACTCCTGGATCTTCACCAGAGGGATTGAGTTAGCTAGGGACAGTCCTATGTTCCCTGCAAGATGAACAAGAGGTTATCAAAGTTTCTATCATGCTCTGCTGATGGAAATCTTTGGTAAAGTAATAGAAAGTCAAAGAAAATACATCATGTCAGTGAATGGATATGCTGAGATGCTTATCCCAGCCTGTTCATATACTTGCAATTTAAGCTACATTTTCAAGAATGTCTCTTGTGTTTACCTGATGGCTTCATATGACTAGCTCCGCCTTATTTCTAATCCTGATTCTAACACATTTTGCCTCACGCCAATGGATGACAGTGCCAGATTACAACTGTTTGTTAAAAGAAAGCTTAGGAATGGAAACGCGGTGTCCACAAGGAGATGGTATCTTCTCACATAGATCAGTGAAGAGTGGGGGTTGGGAGAGTTTACAACTTACTGCTAGCTCAGCCACAGATTTCAAGGGTTATATGGAGCAAGCCCTCTCTTTTGGAGGCAAAACTTGGTGCCATTTGACAACTCTGTTTTAAGGAGAGAAGAGAGGGGGGATGAGGGAAAGAGGAAGGTCAATTGGATGGGCCGGAGAGAGCGCAGCCTACATTCTAGCATGCATGGTGTTTCCCATCTCTGTCTATTCCGTTCAGTGAATATATGTGTGTGTGAGATGGACAGCTTCACAGATTAGGGGTCATATTATGTAGATTTTGCTCTACCCATGTCTGTGCCAGTTACACCCACAATTGGGGGCTCCTCAGTACAGTGATGTAGCTATTTTTGCATTTGCCCGTTAGGATATTGCTGTGATGTACAGAACTGTGTTTTCCTAACATATGCCAACTAGGCTTCTACCACGCCTTCCTTGACTCCATTTTGTATTGGTATAGCTGCTTCATAATAGTAGTCGTGTGTTTATATTGTTCATTGACATCGAGTCAGACAATGTGCACCATTGTTTGTTTGACATGCTGTTATCAAAGAGCTCCAGAGTAAGCCTTTAGTTACTTTTCGAACCCCTTCCTCTCTGATCACTGTATGCTGTTCGTTTTTGAGGCTCTTCATTGTTTATGTAACCAGATTTTCTTCTGACACTTCCAATGATATTAGGTCAGGGGATCATATTAATATTCATCTAGGAGTAAGTAGTAGTATAGGGTATTATGTGACATTTAATATGATCTATTTTGGTTTGCTGTTGTAGTGATACATTTTGCTCACCCTATCCTGACTGTGTGGTTTCTATTCATTTCTTTTGTAAGATTTATTACAAAAAGCCATGATTTTGGGCCTCTCTGTGACACTCTTCTGAAGCCTCTGGGGTTGCTGCGTGATTCCCCGTGGACTTGCTGCACACTTTGGACTTAGTTTTCTAGACTCTGCCCATGTTGCATTGATTTTAATTGCTAAGAGGTTACAATGGAATTGATTTTGGAACCTTATCACTTTATTTATTGAAGCAAGATATATTTTGCCTTCTGCGATGCACCTTAAATCTATAAATTACATTTAATTGCCTGCTATTTGAAATGCTGTTTTAAATCTTGTTTTTGGGGACACATTGTCTTACTATTCTTAAAGACAACACTCCCCTCCCCCCCCCCCCCCCCGACACTGCACTGGGTGCTTCATCTCAGTTCTGCAGATTATCTAAGAGATAGTAACAACAGTTTTCTGTCGCTCTTACAGGGAATATTATTGGTAAGTTATTAGTTCTAGCTAGAGATAATGTTGTCACCATTCTGCGATCTGTCTGCTTTCCCCAATTTCCATGATCGGACTGTATTACATTGTTTGTGGTGTTCCAGAGCTGCTCAAGAGAGAAAGAGTGTATTATTAGGGCAGAATGCAATGTGAGTGATTGTGGCACTTTGGTAGTGCAATGTGGGACTTGTAGTTTTAGAGTGTGAATTTCTGCAGAGACATGAATGATACTACATGTGAGAGTCTTGGTTTTCCACTTTTGATTTGTGGGTCCTTAGGGGGGCTGATTACTGTGATTTAGATAATTTAGTCATAGTTGTGAGTTAAAGCGGCAGTGCTCATATTTGCATTTGTTTAGAAGGGATGGTCTGTGTTACACAAATGATCCCATTTTAATGTTTATTGTTGGTTAAGATGATCAGATTAGTCGAATCCAAGATTTCAAGATATGTTGATGAACTTGTCTGTAAAGCGGTGGTATGTTTTGTGAAGCGCCACATACACACTGATAGGGATTTCTGAATTAATAAGAATCTTCTGGTTGAATTTATATATTATTTGTTGCACATGAGTAAAAACTCTAATTTGGAGGATTACCGCTGGTCAAGAATCTGCTTTAGTGTGATTGACACTGCTGTGGAGTTACTTATTCCTCTTTTTTTTTAGTGAAATTGATTTTGACTTTCATTCCCTTTTTTTATTTAAGTTAAGCATATACAGTGATTTTGTTGTTTGTATGTGTGGCTTGATTTTAGCCACATGTATTGTGTTAGTTTATTTTATGAACTAGTCACGTTATAATTGGTTAATTGTCATCGGAAAGTCGAACAGGGGTTGGTGAGATGTCATCATCAGTTGAGCTGTTATTGGTCAGTTGCTGTTGTAGGACATGCTATGATTGGTTGACCTTCACCATAGCCACAATATGATTGGCTGGTTGTCGTTTGTTTTGTTTGATCAGGAGAAATGGGTGCTGTATTGAAAAAGGCTAAAGTTCCTAAGGTTCCTCTAATGGAAGGTGAAAAGATTCCCCCGAAGATTCTCCTGCATACAAGAAGATGTCCATTGGGGATTTTCATATGTGCATGTGGTAAAAAGATTGGCATTAGATCACATTTGGCAACAATAACCTGACATTTCCTTTAAAGGATATCTTTAATGGGAAACAGCATTTACAGTGCCATTACAACGCAGGCACTACAACAAACACATCGTTACTACGCGTTCCATTACAATGCAAGTCATTACAACAGCTTGCTTTAGGGAACTCAGTGTTGAATTTTAAATCCAACATCTCACCTTCTGTTGCACAGACTGAAGTTGGAATAGTAAAATATACTATTCCAAATTCCAGCAGTTTCCTAAAGCGAGTCGTTTTGATGACTTGCATTGTAAAGGAACGCACAGTAACAACGCGTTCATTGTATAGCCTGCGTTGTAAATGCATGCATTGTAAATGCATACGTAAATACGTGGCCTATTCACCTTTAATGTCAGAAAGCTTGACTATTTGAGTCGTGATATGAGAGAGAAAGCTGCAATCTAACCCACACAATTTGAAGCTTGGGCACAAGTGACAATTTGGAAATGAACGAAAGAGAATGAAGATGCATGCTAAAAATACAGTAAGCCAATGGCTAGAAGCGAAATGCGGCATGCAGAGAAATTAATGGATACAATGTTGAGTGTGAGTGTATTTCATGTTATAATTAGCGAGACAGACAAGAAGAAAATCGAGAATGAATTTAAAAATGAGAGTAGAAAGAGAGATAAAGGAAATGATTCTGATTAGGAGGATATTTTCCTAAGTAATCTGTTAGATTCAAGGCCTCCCTCTTACAGTGATGATACACAAGCAGCCAGGCTGCCAGCCAGTGATATTGGTGCAGGAGAACCAAGCATGGATATGCATCCAATAGCAATGCCTAGTGCACAGCATGAGAGTGCCTTAGGACTTGCTTCAACTGTTTCTAATAGGATTAAAGTTACACCTACTGTTGACACAAATGTCCGAGTTATTGAGGCTACTGTTACTTCAAAGCCCACTGAACTAAAAAGGGGAGAAATTAATACTGGAAATCTGAAATTTGAGTTTGGAGAAATTTTAAGGGGTACAATTGAAGTAGAGAAATGACTGTGTACAATGCAGATGAATTGAGATACTTAATAAAGGAATCGGCTGGTGTGCGCATGAAGCCTATGATAGACTTGAAGAACTAGTAGAAGAGTATGAGATTGATATATACAAAAAGAGGAGTTTGCGTAGAAACTTTAGAATGGATTTGAGTAAAAGCAAAGTAAGGAACATGGATCTGCTGACTCTGCAAGCACATATCAAATAATTGATGATTGCATAAAAGACAAGAAATTTGAGAACATACAGAGATAAGTGGAGGAAAATGGGTGGTACTAGAAAGAAAAAAAATGATACTGAAAGAGAAATAAGAATGTTTATAAGTGAGACTCAAATTGAAATGGTTGTGACAGAATTTCCTTTGTGAGAAGTACATGGAGCAACATATGTGCATGGGCCTTATAACAGGTCTGATCTTTATGCAACTACAACACATTTTTCAAAACTTAAAAAGTTGAAAGATTAGAGACTATTTCGGAGGTGCTTTGGGTGGATTTAAACAGAGTTGTTTGAAATTATTGTTCCCAAATATTTGTAGGCTGAATGCAAAATGGATGTTGCTTGGCGAGGTGCCTCCAAGAGTTCTTCTTAATAATGGTCCAGCAGCTCTTGCGATTGTGAAATACAAGGCCGCAATAGAGCATTTCAAGCAAAAGGTGCTGGAGAAAGAGATGAATTGAGCAAAAATCATGAGTGCAACACAGGAGCCAACAGTCAGTGTAGGCAATTATGATAGGCTTATGCAGATGTATAGAAAGTACAGTGGAGTGGAAGATCCGGTGAAAGAAGGCGGTAGCGGATTCGTATCGACTTTCCTTTTCGAGCTTGCGTCCAGAGCTTTGTTCTCATATTCAGAAGAGTGCGAAGTGCTGGAAGACTAAGAGTATTGATGAAATATTCAAGTATGCAAAGTACTGTAGCAACTACGTCAATGCTAAGCGAAAAAGAATAAGGAGAAACTAATGGTTGGGCAGATGGAACAGCTTCAGAAAGGTTGTAAAGACCAGAAGGTAAATTCACGCTTTGAGCCTGGTTTTGTGGGTGGGGCAAATTCTGGTTAAAATTTAGGAATGCAAAGAATTGGTTTAGAAGGAAATAATATGTTGACAGCATAAGCTGGGAATGTGGTTCCACAGGGCAGAGGTAAAGAGTTTGTGAACTATTCTAGAACGAATGCAAACATCAACATGCTTAGGCAGAGCACTGGCTGCTTGCATAGCTGTGAGGAAATTGGCCACCTGAAGTGTAAATGCAGACAGAATCCAGATTGAATTCTAAACTATTTGTTCCCCAAAGGCAGCACAATGTTAATCAAATGGTACCATGCTGGCCCCAGCTCAACAGACTTCTATGCAAAATGTGCAAAATCATGGGCAATTCCCTGCGAATATGCCTGTATCTCCAGTGTTGCAGCAAAACAAGAGAAATAAAAAAAATATTATCAGTGGCCAGTTTATCCAAAAAGGAGTAAAAATAGAGAAAACGGTAAGTTTACCTTTGTGAATCAGGCCCATTGTTTTCTATACTTAATTTTAGAGTGTTTAAGGCATCCACCTTCATCTATTGGTTTCTTTTGCTCTAAAACCTTGATCCAAAGGCCTGAGATATTATCAATGATACCTTGGGATCAGATCATAGAAGTACTTTAGGCTCACTGATTCTCTATTGCCTGTTTGGGTGTGTATTTCTTTCTCATTTGTAATGAATGAGAAATATTTTATATCTGAAATCAGCCAGTTAGCACTATGCCTGCTTTTTTTGTAGCATCCATTTTTCAAATGTTTTGTTCACATTTTGTACAATATGTTTGATTTTTGTAGTGTTCGTGCACCCAATTCATATGCTTTTCAAACTTCAAAACCATGGCTTTGCCAACGCTTTTTCACTTTGTACTGATGTCTGGCGCTCTCATTTAAAGCATTTGTGTCACTGTAAATGTTCCAATTTGCAAGAGGAGTTGTTGCTAGTTGCTGATGCCAGAGTTTCTGTGGGGTAGCCTAGTGTTTTCTCTAGCTATGAAGGGAAAGTGTCATAGTTTGCTTATGTTATGCTGTCTCTTAGACATTCATTCTTTTAATGTCTGTGTGGAATGTTGGAAAAGTGTCTGTGTTTTTGTGCTTTCTTGGAACACCCATTTGCAATGCCTTTCCCTGAACTTTCTGTGATCCTTTTAATGTTGAATTTTTTTAAAATTAGTTTTAAGACATGCAATCAAGCTCAGTCAGCTATACTTTACCGGGAGATCAAAGGGCAGAAGTGTGAGAGAGGGCATGTTGCAACGTTGTCAATGTAGATTTAGTGTCGCATGGTACCACATTGATCAACTGTCTTGTAATTGTAGAACCTGTTGAATTCTCTTGGAATGATTCTTATAGTTTTTCAAACATAGAGGATGAAAAGATATTTCTCGACCCACAAAGATCATGATCAGAATAACAGGCTGAACATTTTAATTAAAAAAAAATTGATGTTCATAAATGCCCAAGGTGTGTCAAAACAACGACTAGTGGTAAACAAAACTCATTTGCGGAAGTCTATTTCACCTGGTGACTCTTCGCACTGTAAATGATGCGCTTCTAATATGAGTGCAAATATATCTACCTTTCATTTCGTAATTGGCACCCACATTTTACCTCTGTTGTTTCGTAACTAAACTAATCATCTGCCTTAGGCTGGCATGATACACTTACATAATTATGTAGAATTATCTAACTTGTTTTGCAAAACAACTCCAACTGATGTAGCAAAACTTATTAACTGGACGTTTTTCACCATTTTGAATTGATTTGATGACAGATCATTTAGGTTTTTTCAAAACATTAAAGTTCGATGCTTGAATGACCTTTTCACATTGAGATTTCTAAAATGTACACTATATTCTAAATGTGGCATGAGAAGGGGTTTGTATAATGATAAAAAATACTTCGCATAAGCACAATTCAAGTTTTTTTGACAAATCAGAAGAGTGTTGCACATTAATCAACGTTTCAAGGCCCAGGGTCACATTCACACTAGTACGGTATGAGTAGTTGTGAGTTGTGTATCAAAGAGGGTTGTAAATGCATGTTTTTATGGTTTAAGTATGCTTATTGAAAAATCAGCCAAAAAGGACATACATCGGACACATATACACATATGCTATGATTGAACGCATGTTTTTAAATGAGTGTCCCATCACTGCCACTGGTGTGAATCTTTCCTGGGGCCCTATCACGATGCACCAGAGCAGAATGTTCTTTTGGCATCTTGAGTATATGCATGAACTTGAAATATCTCAGCGTTAATGCATTTTTTGGACAGGAGGGCTTGAACGCACAAAGTGGCAATTGCTGTGAGATATTCATTTTTTTGACAGATCTGAGTGACAGTCTAGTCAATCCATAGCAGAACAAAACAATATACTGTATGATACCGAATAAAATGTGGGCAGCATATAGGAAAATTTCCTCAATCCTTTGAAAGGTCCAACACTCAAAGTGTTTTTTGAACCCAATCTTTTATCAACACAATATCTGTTTTGAAAGGAGCGATTACCATCTCTTAGTCAAGAGGGACACAATTTACCAGAACCCAGAAATGTTAAATTATGTATGATATAAACATAACATAACCTAACATCTGTATTTGTAAAAGCGCACGTTCACCCAGAAGGGTCTCCTGTCGCTAAATAACAGATGTTTATTGTTACCCAACCCAATGGTACTCATTTTTATCGACCTCAGATGGATGAAAGGCTAAGTGGACCCACCGGGATTTTAACCTGTGACCATGAGGTCGAACACAGGCCCCTGAAATGTCCAATACTATAAATTTACCAGTCCATAGTCACCTTTATAAGGTTTATTATCAGACTTTTGACAAAATCATTGATCTTAGGCCCTTTCCTGTAATTATGCCTGCTTTTTAAAGAATTAAAAAGACACTCCGCTTGCATCACAGGTTTTTCTCCTGTTTCATGATGTTTCCTGTGCCTGGCCACACAGTATATAAATCCCCGGTTAGTCCAAATGACGCTATAGAATTGGGACATTGAAACGTCGTTGTTGAAAATACAAGGCCTCTCTGTGTCAACAACTTTGCGTAAATTACAAATGAATCATGACCACTCGGGGCTTTTTAACAATTAGATGTTCTGATGAATTTATATTTAGAGGGTTTCTTCCTCTGAACTTGTTTGAGTAATCATCGTCTACAGGAGGCAGAGAAACAATTTTCTGCCTGTCATTCGTACTCTCTTTGTGCAGTCATCTACAGGAGAACATTTCTAGACTGACACTTTTTTTCTGTCAGTCCTAAATGTTTTCCATTTTTGGCTTATACTTAAACGTGCCTTCCAAGCGTGTCATTTGACGTAGCTACTTCTTTTAAATAAAGATATAAGGCCTGATTTAGATCCTGGCAGAGGGGAATACTCCATCACAAACTTGACGGATATTCCGTTCGCTGTATTGCGATCCCATTATATTCTATGGAAATCGTAATACGGCTCACGTCACGGGATATCAGTCATGTGTGTGACGGAGTATTCCATCTGCTGAGATCGAATAGGCCCTTAGTCATATTATAAAACCTTTCTGGGTCATAACCAGCATGCCATTGCAATGAGTATTTTCAATGCTTAATCAGTGTTTAATTTGAAAAAACTGAGTGCTGGTTCCAAAAATGTTCTTACACGAGCTGCTGGCACTGCTTAATGGTGCTTTGCTGAATACCACCACCAAGTTTCGATTGTACCATATACCTCTTTCTGTCACCACCCTCCACTTCCTGCAGTGTAAGCTCAGCCTTGTGGGTTCTATTTAAACCTGCATTTCTTAATTTTTGCAACCTTTTCCTATTTTTCTCTTACTCTGTTATTCCTTTTATGTCAGCCTCTCTTCATCTGGCTCAAAATCTTATGGTGAAAAATAAATCTTGTCTCCAAAAATGAGTGACTTTGACAACCCCAGACTACTATCAGTCCAAACCAAGTGCAGCACTTCTCCACATCCTACAGCATCTAAGGTGGGAAATCAGGCCATGAACGCTGAACCACCTACACAAAAATGTCTTTCTTTAGCTAGTTATATAATCAATTCCTCCAAACCTGCTTTTCATCAAGCAGGATACAGGTGGTATACTTTATCTGCATATCATAACTTATTACGAAACCTTGAATAACACACTCATTTGACATAGATTTGCAGGTAGGAATGTTCTATGGTCCTGATTCCGAGTATAAGTGCTATTTATAACACCTGAAAATTAGCGATAATCGGGGATACTTTATTTAGCGAGTGGAATAAATATCACCTAATCCGAGTTTTTGGGACATAGGATGTTGATTTGAGTGCTTAACACACTTAAATTCTCATGGTATAGTACATACTGTACACTTTTCCCTGCTAAATTCAGTAGGTTTGACCTGCTTAAATTTAACGAAGGGTGAGGTATTTAATACACCCAGTAATTGCTGGTGTACACACAATGGTTATGTGCCGAAATATCAACAAAAGAAACATCACGCTGCCAAAATACCATTAACTCTACATCTACATACCATGAAGATATGTGTAGTGTTAATTAAAGTAAACCTATACTTACCTACATACACTTACCTTCACGATACTTTGGGACTCGATATTTAGTCTTCGCTATTCTGGTAGCACAATATTTTGAAGTTGATATTAGGGTGGAAAATTGTGTTAAATACTACCCTACTTGGGATTCCAACCCCTGTGCAAACAGGGGTTTCGGCGGGGGTTAGAAAACTGAGGACTTAGTGGGTTAAAAGCCTACAAAAAGCAATAGTACTCGCCAAACTAGAAAAGCAAGTTGTGGCAAGAACACATAGCTTGATATGTTGTGTGAAAGAGCAGATGTATGCATGCCATTTCACACAAGGGTGGAATAATTGCTTCCATCTGTATGTAGATTGAATGCTTATTATTTCACTCTGAGCATATGTGTATCTGTAGACTTTCGACAGAAATTACTGCCACCATAGTTCAGTTTCTTCAGCAAATTGTCTATGCTCACTTGTATCCCTGCTCACACACGAAATTGTTTGGCCACTACATGCTCTCCTGGAATTCTCAATTTCTTGCTCAAAACCACTGTTATAGCAGTAGGTCGTTGTTGTAAAGCCTTATCTAAAGGTAAATGTTGACGGTGTCATAGAAATCGCATACAATCATCATGCCAAAGATTTTAAGCAAGCAAAAATGTTCCATAGTATTCTGTAATTTGACATAAGCAAGATGTGTTCTTGTTGGTAACGTGGATCACCTGAGACAAACGTCAAGCGAGCATACTTGGATTTTTTACACCCGGTATAGAGAACTATAGATGAATAACATTGAATAATGGTGATGTTTTTTGCCCCGGCTCTGATTAACATCTAATGGACAACAAGAGTGGAGCTTGTTATTTATATCTTGCCCATCTATATTCATATACCATGTATTACACTCCAAATTACCTACACCCCCAGAGCTTAAATAAGCTAGTGGTTGCAGGTGGGGCTCATAGGTACTCATTTTCGATGACTGGCACTTATTTTTCGTCAACAGACTTACAAAACACAGTCTCTCCGCACCTTCCTCAAAATAAGGCCTTACACTCAATTTATTCCTGCCACCAAAAAAACATGGCCTAATTTCGCCACTCCCACCACCTTATATAGTTATTCCACCTTTCCCAAATTGAGGGAAAACCGCAAGCCTCCTGCCAACAACCCTCACCATCTTTTGAATTTACATCCCTTCCAAAATATAAGAAAATAACTGGCCTCTTGCTATTCACCTCCACAACCCTCTCCATTTACCCTCACCCCGCTCAAACAGAAAAAAATACACGGTCTCTTGCCACACAACGGCACCCCCTAGGGGCCAGATTCATCAAAGAGTTGCATTGCCCTGGCATCACGTAAGGAGATACAAGGCAACACAATTCCTTAATTCAGATTTACAAAGCCACGCAAGAAGCGATTTGCGCTGCCTTGCGTGGAGCTGGAAGGTGTTCCGTGGGTGGAGCATGGGTATTCCTGTGTATCGTGTGCAGTCTGCATCACTCAGCTTTTGCACTAAACTAAAGGCTTTAAATGTGTCCTTTTTAGTAAACGTATTTTTTTCAGAGATCATCTGAAGATTGTTTTACAAAAAGAAAATGACCTTGCAAAAATCAGTTACTGATATTTTACTGTGGATTAATTGCATTAACTGTACATAGGGTGTTCGTAGTTAATACCCATTTGACTTTTATTTCTATAGTAGTCATTTCACCATTCAAATTGCAAGTCAATCTCTTTTTCTGCTTCATGACCCCAATTCTGAAGAGTGACATTACTACATGGAATTTCACTCTGCCCGATTCTGAGTGCGAAGGCTTTGCTACACCTGGTTTTTCAGGATGTGAGAGACGCCTACCTAATTTCAGTTCCGGATTACCAAATAGGCAAAGTAGGCACCGGCCTATAGGCTCCACTCCTTTTAACGGCACCAGGACAACGGGTCAAAATAATATTGATTTTACAAATTACAATCAAGCTTTCTTAAATTGATTCCAATCAATTTTTGTTGAATAACATTAATAATTGTTAATGTTTAGTTTTGTGTAATAAAATTGATTTATTAAAACTGTTGGTTGGTAAAATTAAAAACGTATTAAGAGATAATTTGTGAGATGGCCCCCGAAATTTCTACTGCCTAGAGGCCTCCACAGAGGTTAATCCGGCACTGCCCAATTTGTTTGGCTGGTAATTCCATCCAGAAAAATCGTATAAGGCTTTGCTTTAATTTCCCTTTTTTTAATTTTTTACAGGGGAGGTGTATGATGCCACCCCTACCTGAAAAAAGCCTGCTCTTTCCCTCTGCTTCACCCAGCCCTCATTCCACAGCAGCCCCACACCTGCAGGTCCCCACATACGTGCTCTAAGCAGGTGGTAAATGTTGTGTTAGGGGGTAACCGCATAAACAGCACTGTACTAATGTTCTTTGCCAGCGGTGGTTAACCATGCAGCAGCATTTGTGATTGTATACACTTTATAAAAATAAAATAAAAAAAATACACATAGAATAGTAAAACGTTTTGCGGTGTTATGACCGGAAATATCGGTCGCACAAGTAATTCCTCATTCCATGGGGCTTTACTGGTAATTGCATGGTGCTGGGGATTTACTGAACAGTAACTGTAACATCATATACAATGTTACTGTTAACTCAGTATAATGTAACTTGTAATCCAGCCCCATAATGGCAATCTTTGTATCTTCTTTTAGGTTGGCCTAATATCTTTTGGAGATGTAAAAAAACAGTAAGAGTGAGCTTGTGAGTGTCATGCTTCAGGAAAGGAGTTTTGCCGATAAACTGCAATGATGTAGAATCAAATTTATGTTTATCAAGGGCACTGTTAGAAAGATATCCTTCCTTTATATAAATGTTTAAGCCAGGTATTTGCTGCCTCAGCCTGTGCTTGTGTGCTCATTATCAGGTAACCATATTGCCTCATGTCCCATTACAGAGATTTAGTGCCTGGCACAGACTGTCTGCAGTGAAAGGCACACAACTAAATATGAAAATATACTAAAGTTCAGCAGAGTGAAGGAATGAAGGAAATCGACTTTTTGTTTATTTTGCAAAATGCCAATAACATGCGATCCTTCAAAAGCAAGAAAGGGAAAATAAGTGTAATTTAAAACATCAAAGTTTAAAGCTTGTATTTTGTCTTGTGCAACAAAATGACCCCAGTAGTTATCAGTAAAAACTACTGTTGTCACCTATGGAACACCATGTTCTGTTCAGAATGTAGGTCACAGAAAACCAGAAAAAATACAGCTGTGTTTCATCCCTCTGTCTGAGCACAAAGTCTGACAACCTGTGAACATAGGTAACATCGGAAACGACAGCAAAACAAAACTAGTAAAATTATCAAAAGCCTAATAAACAAATATATTTATTTTTATTTTCTATAGCATCCTTCATGTGCACATTTGAGACTGGGCCTAACTACCAAGATGTTCTCGTCTTGAACAATAAATTCAGCCAAACTGCAAATCACAAAATAAAATGTTCTGTTGGCTGAAAAGGCAGAACAACTTTTACATAACAGAACATTTTATTTATCTTTTGCCATAATAAAACCTTGGTTTTGGTCAATTTAGAGCCCGAGCACGGGAGGGCCTATAACTACCTGGATATCATATTTAACAGTAAACTTTTGGAACATATTTAGCCACAGATGGCATGATTGGTCTTCGCTGCTTTGCTCTATTATTCCCCAAGTCCACAATGCCAACATTGAATCCAGTATAGTATATGAAGTCCAAGTCTGGATTAAGTTTTTAGTGTTGGGTTAGATAAATTAGAATATGTATTTGAACCCACTCTAAGGTACACCACACTTAACATTCGGAAATCAAAACATATTGCTGCAGTATTTTGGCTTTAGGTTTCACTTGAAGGATGGTTGATGTCCAAAGGGTATAGCTAAGAGCACCCTCTTCCCAAAGATTGGTACAACAAATTAATCCCTAGTTGTGGTGTAGGTAGATATAGTGTTTGCTTCCCTTAAGCTGTGTGGTTCACTTGGAGAAAACATTTTCTGATTTGAACTTTGGTAAGTTATTGAACTTTGTTAAATCAATCAATTCAACTTCTGACATGGGGTGCCATCACCTACTACTGTTATTGATTTGACTGTACCTACTCCAGAGTAAAACAAGCATTTGCAATGCAATAGGTCTCGCAGTTACGAGAGTTTAAGCTATTGGCATTGTAAATAATGCCTTTTATTTATGTTTTTAAAAACAAAACAAAAATAAAAGGCATTGTTATTTGCAATGTCAATAGCTTAAACACACGTCAATGCGAGACCTATTGCATTGCAAATGCTTTTTGAAATTTGCAGTTTCCCCCTGCTCAAGCATCAATTGAGGGGCCCCTTCTGTGTGATTGTTGTTCTATGCCTCTATGCAATTGCCGGCTCCAGTAGTGGTCGGAGCTGCGGGTAGCGACAGTACCCTCACCCATATTATATGGTACTATCCACACATTGCTTCCGTCCGGGGTAAAAAAAAAAAACCTGTCTCTAAGATGGTCCCTTGAGCAGAGGTGATTTTCCTGGGCGGACCCTCTGAAGCTGAATATTATCTGTAGTGTACTCTGTGTGGGAAAACTGTGTTGTGTATGTTGCTTGCAGCCAAATGTGACTTTGACTAGGTGGGCAAGAGTAATTCTCCTGTGTGAGAATACGTGGTGGCAGTGTTTTGGGCTCCTGGGAATAGAAAATGGCCCAGGGACATGAGCATACCTTTCGAAAACAATGTGGCATGTTACTTTCTTACCTGGCTAAAAACTTTAAGTGGCTCCACGGCCCTCAGAGACTGAGGTAGTTGGACATTCTGGAACATTCTGAATTGTGCGACACCCAAGATGACGGGGGTGGTGGGGCACGAGCTCGCTTAGTTGTAACGTTATGGGAGAGGAGCTCTGTGGTTGGATGCCAAGGAATGATATTGAAAATAGTGAAGCACTGTTTACTGTCGTTCAATCAGGTGGAAAGGGGTTGGGGAAGATGAGAGGGACTGTGTGTACATGTTTCTCCATATAACAGCTTGAATAAAAGTTTATAGAAAGCTAACCTAGCAGGTGGATGAGACGCCGTGCCGAAGCTGCGGGGGGGGGGGGTGTAAAACTCAAGTTTCGTTGATACAGGGTGCAGGGGGCGTCAGCAACAGCTCAAGGAGCACCGGGTGTTCACAGAAGGCTCTTTGGCTGTTGCTCTGAGTGGTAGATGCGGGTCGTGCTATACCTGCCTGTTCTTTTAACAGGAGACACAATAAAACTTAAGAAAAAGCATGAAAGTGCCCAAGTTCGATGTCCAGGCCGGCGTAATGAACCTTTTGTTTGATCTGGAGTCCGGACGTTATCATAAGCCACCGTTATTACCATGTTTTTGCGATCAGGGGCTGCCAGAAATATCTTAAACTGAACCGTGCAAATCCTACTTTACATGTCACTTATTTATTATATTTGACCTGGCAGCTGCTCGTTGTTCTCTATATAGAGCTTAGCTAAGACAAAGAATAGTAAGACAGAACCGCTCAAGATGTAATAGCAATAACAAAACCAGATAAAAGCAAATGGTTAAAGCAGCGGAATGCAATCCCCGGGCCTCTGAGCTCGCGCGCTCTTCCCTCTGGCTTGCCAGATAAAAACAAATGGTTAAAGCAGCGGAATGCAATCCCGGGCCTCTGATGCGGACCAGCATTAAAATGCACATTTCATGCAATGATTTAAAGCATTCTTTTCCATTAAGCCTCTTAGCAGCGGCAGGGAGATACAGAAACAAACAAAAGCGAAAGCACTTTGGCTGAAACGCCGCGACCTGTCCATATGCATGCACATTTTAATGAACATCCCACGGGATCTTACCTGCTCCCTCGCATGGAAATACTGGTCTCCCCCAGACTCTCTGCACAGCAATCGGCGGACGGAAGGGGTTTCAAGGGGCCTACGCGGCTGGGAAGTAGCTCCATGTCTCCGGCTCCGATCTCTACTTCAGCCGCGACACTGTCCGCAACAAGCTGAAAGAGACACCATGATCGTGTAAGCGTGCACATTGGCTGTCCAGACGCAATCTGAAAGACACGCCGTGCGTGTGCCCATGTGCTGTCCGGGCCCAAGCTGAAAGACATGCTGTGAGCGTGCCCATGTGCTATCCGGGCCCAAGCTGATGCAGATGCCGTGAGTGTGCACATCGGCTGTCCGGGCGCGCACATGTGTTGTCTCCCTTCGCGCACCAAACCGACAACAATAGGCTCGCCAAGGCGTAGCAGCGCATGCGCTACGTTCGCTAGGCGAGACCTAATAAAAAATCTTCATGAAAATTGGAAATGACAAGGACAACTCCTGGGACCTACTGAGGGGAACACTGTAACTCTTTGTATAAGTGTCCCAGGTTTCTCATCATTGGTGTACTCCCGTTTGTCTAGAGGCCCAGAAAACAAGATTGGGATGTTTTCTGTCCATAGTCATCCCTCACTGTTCTGTGAAAGATAACTCTAATGTGCTCCCTATACACTACTGCTATTAAACTCTCTCTCATTTTATGTGGGGGACAGGGGTGACAAAGTGTAGTGTTATAGCTGTCTAAAATCTTGTAGAAAAAATCCTCAATTTGGCAATCTTAAAATATGTGTCTCAATAACACTGCTTGGCTTTATCAAGCACTAATTTAGAAATGGATAGCTGTGCAACATCAAAGCCAATCCAAAGTCTGCTCATATACTGCACTATCATTTGCTAAATGTGTCTTCTGATAAAGCTGTTCAAAGTAGTGAATTATTTAAAGGGTCTCATCGCTGACTGATAGTATACAAATACTTCAAAAATGTCTCGATAAATCTTCCCCGAACTTGGATTCTGTACTGAAGTGTTTTTGTCTTTGGAAAAAAGAGTTTGTCAATCGTGACCTAGTGTACACAATGTGCATATTTTGTAATGTCTCCAGATTGCAGTTGTCTTCCACAATATTTATCACAGCTAAGCTGACCTGCTCTTTGCAAGATGTGCATTTCTTGAATGCAGATTTGAGCTTATTCCAGTCTGGATGTGTGAGAAAGCCAACTATTCAGAAGTCAGTATATCAATGGAGGCATTTATCTGTAGTGTACTCTGTACTGTGAACATTTAAACTTGGCACTGGGTACTCGCTTAAGTCCTTGTCACTCTGGATAGTAAGGTAAAACAGTCCAAGGCTGACTTCCTGAGGTGTCTGGGGCTAGAAGCTCAGAACTCAGCAATACACACACCAGTATTACTCAATAGATCAATGTCCAGCCAGTGCTTCTACTTTAAAAAAAGTACTTTATTGTACACACAGTTAAATACTATGCACAAAATCACAAATATATTCAAAATTACTGTGGGTCAAAGAAGAACCAACCTATCTTAATGAATAGTTATCTAGGTGCAAATCAGCTACCTCAAGGTTTCGTCAGAGTTGGCAACTAGTTCCAAAGACCTAGCCTATTTCAGTAATCAGTGTGTTTACACATGACAAAATGCATACCTATGGACCTTATTGTGAAATCACAATACACCTCTAAAGGGCAATTGACTCTAATGTTAGCTTTTCACCCAAAAATGTAGGCCTACTCACTTTGATATTTTCTTTTCCCAATCATAAAGCCAAGCCTGCTGGCTTTCATAGGCTTTAAATGAATGCTTGTTTGACGTGTGATATCTCAGTTTGTGCTGCACTGTTTCCTAGAGGATTTGGAATATGTTGCTTTATGGACTCTAATTTTCTTCTCATAATTCTGTTTTGCAAAAGAATAAGTACACAAGAGCCTCACAAAATGCAGTGCTTGTCAGCAAAGTACTGAGGTTTGTTTGGTGGAGGGTCTATATCGGGAGCCAGTGAAAGTAGATTGTAAGAGAAGTGATTAGGTTGAACTGGTGTGTTCCTGAAATCAGTTTTTTCGGTAACAGTTGAATGGCTTTCATCAAGGAAAGTCAGGATTTCAGATGACCTTTCTGCCAGATGCAACCATAATTCTGTAACATCTGTAACCGTTAAGTATTCTATTATATTTCTTCACAGAGAGACCTGCGATTGGGCTCGCAATAGAATTTTCAGTTGAACAGAAAACCTAGGGGCTTGCCATTTGAAACAGCAGAAATGATCTACTCGTATTCATGGGCTGAGAGCCAGCTGTGGACAGGGTGAGGAAAAATAGAGCACAAAATATTTTGAGGGCAGTGTTTTCAGCAGAGATAAGTGCCCAGCTGTGTATAGTTGTGGCTCTTCTAGATGGGTTTGACATTTCCTGTTAAGGTTTGACCTTGAGGGACATCTCCACTCAACATCAGTTGCTTGGGGCTGGAAGGGAAATCATGATTCTGTTTAGATACTTCTCAGGCCTTAGATCTATGTTTGTGACTTTGACAAGGTGTGGTTGGGATTTTGATGGTCGTCACTGTATTTCACTTAATATTAGGGTACCAGGGTGCTTTAATACATTTTGGGGGGAGTGTTGGGAAGAGAGTTCACTTGCCTGTTACAAGTAACCCCTGGCATCCCAATGGTATTGAGTGTTACCCCACTAAAGTTAATAATAGAAAACCTGCACCCAAGAGGATGCTATTTTTATAAACAATATTTCTTTCAGATGACATTTTTGCTATCAACATCTTGATATGCAGCTATGGAGATATTGGTTATACCCTTAAGAAGCCCTGGTTGTGCTGGCTTTTGAACCTTTGGTTTTCGAACTCTGCAGTAGCATAAAACTTCCAATTGAGGCCTTATGCACTATAATGCTCATGGTAGATTGAAGCCTCTTGTACCCTCCTTCTCATGTATAGTCACCTGCCAGTAGACAATTAGTGAGAGGGACTCTCATCAGATTGTGTGGGACACTTAGAAACTCTCATGTACACGTGAAGGCTAAGCTAGAAAAACTGCTTTTTGCCTCAGAATGTTATCTGCATACATGGTACATGTTAGACCCAGCAGTTTCTGGCTGACTGGGATGCATTGAAGCAAGACAGAATCCACTGTCCGGGATAGGATGAGTAAGATACACTGACAAGATAACATGTGCTCATCCTTTGGTGCAGAGCAGTCAGCCTTATCCTAATGGTCAAAGTGTAAAGTATTGGCACAGCACCGCCCTCGCAACACATAAAGTACTCTACAAAAAGATGCCACACTGCATGTATAAAACACTGGTCTTTGTATTACACACACATTAAAATCAAAACGACATACGACACACACTTCTTATTTATGCTTTACAGTTATATGTAACTGTCGAACTCTCCCATTGGCAGCAGAACGTTATGAAAATATATGTACCATTCATAAGTATTCACTTGCCCCGTTATCCCCTCAGTCTTGAAAGCGACCACAATCCATGCGCATAATTTCCAGAGGTAGTCACGATCCATGCTGTTCCACCCACATCAAAACAACAGAACACATATGCAGGCTTGTTCAGAGGTATTCCACTTTCCCACTATCACATTAGCATAAAACACGACTTATCCCAAATTTGCATACCCCTCACGGCTTGTAATGGTGAAGAAGTAACAGTTCTCCTCTATGCCTCGTGCCTCAGCCCTGCAATCACTCAGACTACACCAGCCAACGATACACTTGTACCAGCTGCCAACACGTTAATTCGATTGTCAGGACCAACTTTGCAGAAGGAGACGGTTACTGGGTTTCATCCGTCCAGATTAGGCTGTCAGGGTGCCCCGTGGTACTTTCACGAGTGCAGGATCACTATCTCCCTGTAGTCAAAACACTGTGATGCCGGAAGCTGACACTTTCAATTTGGAGAACTGTTTCTCCCAAGGGGAGGTGCTACCCACAGTTTCTCCCAGCAGCCATCCATGGGTGGACACAGGGCACAATGAGACCACTGGGGCACAGTCACGATGTTACCAACAACAGCGTACCATGTGGCGTGGGTCCGGGAGGATGGAGCCAGTAACCTCAGAGTGAGGCCGCAATGTCAGGCCCTGTCGTTCTCCTGATCTGGAGGTCAGACACACTTCAGGCTACCGCCTAAGGCCCTGTGGACTCGGCAAACATCCCCAAACACCCCTCGGACACCACATGCGTGCGAGCTAGCATAGGTTTATGGTTGCAGGCTTGAGTCTCTCAGGCTTGGCAAACTTCCACAGCACTCCTTGAACTTCTCACGTTACGGCACCGCAGGCAGTCCGCTGATCTTTACAAACGCACTCCTCTGCACAGTGTGATTATGGCATACGTTAGGACAGTCCGTGTCCCAACCAAGGATAACTTCCACCTGTTTCCGCCTCACCCTGCACGGTCCTTATGATCTCTTGAAAATGGCGAGATCCTTTCTGTCCCTGGGATCTCGTGGACAGTATGCTAGCCAATCGGTGCTTGGAGAGTGCTTAGGGTCCTGGGCCTCCACAAGAGGCGATCAACTGGAGGCCAGCAACATCCTGTCAAAAATCCACCAAGTGACAGTCCCCTTCCTGGAGCACAAGCCCCAGGGCACTACAAGTCTGTGAATAATCCTGTTGATGTCCCTCATGCCCTAATGGTTCCTCTTGTCAATGTACCAACGTCCAACCTGCATAGAATGGTGGCAATCCCAAAAGCATCTCTAAACTCCTGAGGACAGAGCCACAGTAGTTATACCTACAATGTTCTTTGAAGATGAGATCACTTCAAAAGGCCACCTTTGAAATGCACAGGCACCTTCTAAATTTAGGCCTTTCTGCCATCCTACCCTGGAAAACTTGAACAATATCTTTAGTGGGGCCAGGACCCTGCACCTTGGAACGCAGGTGCTAATTGCGCCCCCTCTTATCCGTCCTAGGAAGGCCCCTCAGAGTCAGAGGTCTGCAGTTCCCTTGAGTGCCCCTAGTTTATGGCCGTCTATCAGGAATGCACAGATGTAGCTGTCCCCCCAGCACCCAGTTGGGGATTGGAGAAAGGCTCACAGGCACACGGAGAGCCACAAGCATAAAAATGCCCACTTTCCCAAAGTGGCATTTTCACATTAGTAATGTCAAATCCACTTATACTTTCGAAATCCACACTCACTACCGGAGAGGATTTGCTATTACTAATCCATCTATACTACTATATACTGCTACTCGTCTGCAATCAGGAAATACAGCTCGATAACCTTTCCCCAGATCCACCATATTAATAAATGCATGATGCCGGCATCACAGTACTGAACACATCATCTGATGGTATTCACTACTAGGACATGTAGCGCACACATGCACATACCCTACCTCTTCCCTACACTGCACCTTACCCCCAGGGAGTACCCAGATGTAGCAAGAGACATGCAGAACTTTGGCAAGTAGCTTTTAAATGCCAAGCTGCTTAACAGTAACCTGCGCACACAGGCCCCACCATAGCAAACATCTGGGACGTTTGAAGAGCTACTTCCATGGGTGGCACAACCAGTGAATCAGGCCCACTTACTAGCATTTGAGTTACTTGCCCTTAGTATATGTCTTACCACTAGAGAAGGGACTCACAGCTAACTCAAATCTGCCAATCATGTATACACCAATGACCAGTATTTATATGACAGGCACAGCACTTTGGCACTAAATGGCAGTGTCAAAGCACTCAAAGTCCTAAAGTTAGCACGTAGATCAGTAGAAAACTAGGAGGGACAAAAGCAAAAAGCTAAGGGAAAGCTGCCTAAAAAGGGATATTTCCAACAGTAACCATGTGAAGTGATGAGTGGCCCTGTGGACAAATGATGTGGCTGTATAATTAATCCGGTAATTAACAGTGAATGCACCTTTCTTTTTGGATAAAGTGCATACTTTGTAGCATTTCACATTGTACACTAATGTTAAAGTGCTTCAAATTCTAACGTTTGAGTGATGTAATAAATGGGTCAGAGTCAGATCTTTGTACAATTTCTGGGTTTTGAATTAAGAATTTACATAGATTTTACTCAGTGGTAAATTGGTGTGGGGAGCTTCCTTTAGGCTTCACTAAGTCTTAACGTTAGTTAAGTTTGGTAAATGTGTGTCCCACTGAGTTGAGGATCTTATAGATATTTTGGCAGTTTACCTTGCATTTTGCTGAATTACGTAGAACTGGTTGTCACTATGTGACACCAAACGTGTTGCATTTGGATTACCGATACATGTGGAACTTATTTTTATTTCGACAGAAAGATTGACTTGAAAAGATCTTTGATCTGTGATGTAGTAGAATGCAATAATGTGGGTCAGAGTAGCACATGCTTCAAAACCACACTATTTCTAAGTCTTTGAGGCACTAAAAGTCATGATCATACTTTTTCTGGTCCTTTCCTAGTCTCAATCATAGTTTTAGGAATGCCTTATAGGCTAATAGTAACTGAAGGGTGGTTGGCACAGTTTCCACCTGTAAGGACTTTTCATATTTCAGGAGTGTGTAAAACAGTCACGGAAAGTGTTTTGCTGTTAAAGAGAGGGTGAATGAATGGACTATTTTGTCAGTGTTGTATGTGCAGTCACTGGTGTTATAACTGTCTTCTGTAAGGAGGCAGTCAGTTTTTATTTCTCAGCATGCCATATTTGAAATTCGCACCGCATCAGTTTGTGTGAGGTTTGTAGGAGGCTTGACTTAAAAAATGATTATCAGACTTCTAAGGTTATTCCTTCCAACCTCATCAATTAATGCTAAAAGCTTAATAACTTGTTTTCTAGCACCCTGTGCTAATGGTTTATTTTTGTCGCTATTCTATACCTCCACGCCCTCCTCTGCTCCGATATATAGTCGTCCTCTCTCTCCACTGAAGTAAAACCTTTTGTGCTTTTATAATAGAGTGCTGACTATACAACCACTAACCACAACACCCACAGTGAAAGTTGGCTGATCAGACTTTTAGTAGACCCTCCTTTAAAATGACTCAAGCATGTGTCAAGCTTATCACTGGGCACCTTCAATACCTAAAACACAGTTCTAAGGGCAGCCGTAGAAAGGGCTGTTCTGTGTTTTGTGTATAACAGAGAGCAGTTCAGCTGTAGCTACCCTACACTCAAAACCTTGAACTAAAATTGTGCTGTGGCAGGTATTTCCAACCATTAACCTTACATCCTCCTACTCTCAAGGTGTCAAAGAGTCCTCAGGATATTTTAGGACCCTATCTGTCCACTTGTCTTTACTAGAAGAGAGATAGTCAGGGTTGTAAAACACTCCGTGATCTCTTACTAAACTTCTAGTAGTGGGGGTGAGTATTAAAGGATACCGTAAACACCGAAGAGCCTCTATTAAGGCTGCCTTGACATTGTGTCTTAGATGAAAGAGGTGTCCGATGGTGAAGCATGACACCAAGACCTCAATTACGAGTGCCCCTGTATGGCTGTGATATTTGATGTACCAGATAAATACAGATATCCTGGGGCTCAGAATTTAACAGGTACAATAAAGAGCACCTATTATAAGTTGCACCCCATGAAATGTGGAATAACACACATATTGTTGTTGCTTCAAACACCAAAGTCCACATGATCCAGTAATTACAGGGCATTTTCTCTCATTAAATATCAGCAACTTTGGCCTGCTGGTTTTAAGCTGTTAAACTCTGAGGGCGGTGGAAAACTCAGAATTCATAATGTGATACCTGTGGAACAAGGGATCTCACAGATATGGTAATTTATTGCTGCATTTATAGTGGAGACCTTTGTGTGTATGAGGGCATTATGTCCTTTTTAGTGAAAAACTTGAGAAACAGGCAAATATAATTATCGACTCCCAAAATCAAGTAGAGTTGTAATGCCTTATGAAAGACATTTGTCTTCTTTTAGTCCATGCTACTTAAATTAATATTATCAGTTTCTCTTCCTTACTAAGCTCTCTGTGGAAATTGTATGTTGGCTTTCGCCCTCTTCTTTGCGAGGCTTTATCTTTTTTGGGAGTTTGAAATTGTTTCTTTCTTTATTCTGAGTCTTCTCTACACTCATCAGCCCAACTCACTTTTCTGAGATGCCTCATTACTTAACATCCCTTGCAAGAAACTCATATTAAAAGGTATTTATGGTTTAAAGGTCAGGTGCCAGTTTGGCACTTTCTCCACTTATGCTAAAGAGTTTGCTAGATCCCATTTCATCATGACTTCACAGTGGTATATATCAACTTGGAACCTCTGAGGACATAGTGTGGGAGGTGCATGTTGTTGTGTCATTTGTCAGCTGCCTCTCACTTAGTTCCACCATGTTGTCATGTGGCTGCCATCAGTAAAGGCCCTGATCACTGACAGCGGAAACCCTTTTGCCCCAACAGTATTTGCCTAATCAGAGTAATTAAAATTGGGGTTCCTGAGATGGAGTGCACTCACAAGTGCATTTTACATATTTGGCAGTGCACTTGTTACAGGGGGCTTGAGTTCAGAACTTCTTACATTGTGAGATCACCTCAACAATTACACATGCAGAATGGTTCTCATTCTGGCCAGGTCAATAATGCTGATGAGGTGTAAACAAGAGTTCAGGTTTAGAATGTATATGGTAATGCCATAACGTTTTTGTTCAGCATTCCATCCATCTAAGTGGGATGAGTGTGCTCAGACATAGTTGTCGTGGTCACTGTGCCTCCAGATTCAATCTAGTCTGGCTGATATGGGGTGATACTCCAAAACTGTTCCTAGGATGCTTGTTTATGGTCCAGGGAGGACCTGGCCTGGAGTTTGTTCTGGACTGTGTCCAATGGGAGCAGGATCAAGACTGATTTGCATATGGCTTGGTCAAAACTGGGGTATTGTGATCAGAAAACAAATGATGGATTGAACCCAGATATGTGACTGGGGTGAATGTTTGATTTGTTCAGCATTCTGTCCATCATTTGTTCTTGCTTTTGTCGACCTAAGTGGGAAGGGTATGCCCAGACGTTGAGCCCGTGCTCATTGTGCCCCTGGATTCAAGCTATCCTGGCTGATAAGAGTTGATACTAAGAAACCCATCCCAGGATGCGTGTTTCCGGTCTAGGGAGGACCTGGCCTGGAAGTTTGGGCTGGACTGTTTCCATGAGGAACATGGTCAAGACTGATTTGCATATGGCTTGATTCAAACTGGAGTGGTCGTGGTAATCAAAAAAACAATGGATTAAACCCAGATCAGTGACTGGGGGTGTATGTTTTATTTGTTCAGCATTCCGTCCATCATTTGTTATTTTAAATTTTTCCCTGCACACATTTTGCCAGTTAATTCCTGGCAGACTTTGTTCAGGGGTGGGGGGGCGGGGGTTAATGCATGTTCTTAATATTGGAGATTTGAACTGGAGAAAGTATACAGTAGTACTGTGTTAATAGGTGTGGAACTAAGATAGGTTGTGATAATTCAGCACCAGCAAAATATAGTTTCTGGTGGTATGAGCATTATTCTAGTGCATTATTGCCTCTGAAAATACCGGGCAACTCGTAATGAGGATGTTTGTATTTTTTAGACAAGGCCATGTGGTTTCATCTCTATTAGTGCATTTCATCGGTCTTTTATTAATCCGACAAAAGCTGCATTATAAATCGCTTTGTATATGATTCATAACATGATTTGAAAAGGCAAAAGAGCCACACACAGGCAATATGTCATTTTATACGCCGTAGATTACTAGCCTGAGCATTGGGGCTCTTAAATCAAAGGAAAATGTGGAGGCATTCTGCCATAGAAACTTGAAGTTTATGTTTGGATGGCATCCTAAGCACATTTTCCAAAAAAAAACATGATATTCATAAATTTCAAGATGTCAAGACAGTTAAGACTCTAAAAGTAAGGCATCAAAACATTTTCCTGCAAAACCTCCCACATATTTGTAATCTGAGTACATGGACTGGAACCACAAGTTTGGGAAAGTGTTAATGTGTATCAGAATGTTAGTCATGTGTTAATAAAGCAACGCACAACCAGAGTTCGAAAGGGCCACAGAGAACACTAAATTTGTGCTAGTGATTCGGTTTTGTATAGAATATTGTCTCAATTATATCGTGGACAATAAACAGAGCACCAAAATATCAACACGGTAATTATAGATAGATAAGTATGGGTTTCCTATACCTAACTCCACGTGTACTGTGAATGCGGGTTTACATTACTCAACTCTACATGTAGTACGAGTATGGGTTTACTTTGTCTAACTTCACATGTAGTGTGGGTATCAGTTTATGTTACCTAACTGAATGTGTAGTGTGAGTTTACTTTACCTAACTCCACATCTAGTGTGGTATTGGTTTATGTTACCTAACTCCACATGTAGTAAGAGTATGGGTTTACTTTACCTAACTCCACGTGCAGTATGAGTATGGGTGTACTTTACCTAACTCCATGTGTAGTACGAGTATGGGTTTACTTTACCTAACTCCATGTGTAGTGTGGGTATTGGTTTACTTTTTCTCAACTCCACATGCAAATGTGGAGTTAAGTAAAGTAAACCCATACTAACCTGTATACATACTTGACTTGCCATTATTTTGCCTACAATAGTATGGTAATATATTATTATGAAGACAATCTTCCTATGGAATACCAATTATTCATTAGTAGTATTTGGTATTACTTTAATAGCAGCTGTGCCCTATGCCACACGCCTGGTTACAATAGTTTGATCCTTTCTAGATATGCCCCTCTCAGGCTCCCCACCATTCCCTCTACTGCCATGAACCATCAATTCTGTTCCAGGGCACGTGGCAGAATGCAGAGGCCCTGGTTGATTTATTCAGCAAGGTTATTCTAAATTTTTATAAGATTTAAGATACTTTAGGTGATGTACATCACTAAAAGGCTGGCACACATTGATATGTATCGTGTCTGTGGAGGGAGGTCATGTGGCAGTGCTGTCTTCCCCTGGTACAAAGAGGATGCAGAAGCTCCTTGACTTACATCATCATGTTCTCTTCCAAAGATCATCAAGTCAAAACCATAGACATCATCATCACAAAATAAACTTAAAAACATAAGAGACAAATCTAGCTACGAAGACAGTCAGACATTTCACACTTGCCTTCTCTCTTCCTTTAGTTTAAGTTGAGAGCAAAACCTGTCCCTGGCCTTTTGTGTGGACTTGAAGAAAAGAGGCGACAAAGCACCTCGGATTTGCCAGAATAGTGCAATTTTGTTCACGGTGTGTTCTGGCAAATATCCATAAATTTAGCACATTTTATAGAGGGGTTGGTGAACATAGTGGAGAGGCAAGATTTCATGTGTTCCAGTGGAGAATTAATTAGCAGCCCTTGGCAGAGATAAATGTAGTTAACCCATATGCTGCTGTGTGTAAGCTTTGCATTGGATATCCCTTCAGTAACACACTGTCATAATTATCCATATTGGTGAGTGCTGTCGCTAGGTCATTCAGTACTCCCTGGTTTAGGCACAAATGTGGTCCTACCTCTGTGTTTGTTGATTGTCCTGGTTTTCAAAACCTTGTTACCCTAGCAAAGAGGAGAGCTTGAACAGGTTGGACTGGTGTAATTTACTGAATCCTTACTTAATAGGCATGGCACTCCATTCTCCACCCTGCAGTATTACCTTGGAACAGTTGGTTCATGTCACAGGACACATCATATTAAACCAGGCAGGTCATTATGTGAACCCTGTTGCAGTTGTGCATTGTGCTAGAAAAGGGGACCATTCATGGGTGCTGCACGCTTTCCACATAATTCACTATGGCCACCAGCTGTCTCGGTGCAACTAATTACCAGATCCTGCTGCAACAATCATTTCTGGTAGGTAGGGGGTATGTTTGCATCTGTGCATTGAAGTGCTAAAAGAAACCTCTTAACCTAGTGCATACAATTTTATTTATTTATGTATTTATTTGACAATGTTTGGTAACACCGCTGCGCCAAAAATGTGTTATCAGCATTGTGCTGGACTCAAAGACAAGGGAAGGATACAATTCAAATTTGTTAGCTGACAAAGAACAAATAGAAATAAATTAGCTTAATGAGGTTTAGAAACACAGCATTTGCATTCTGAGTTATTTCGAGAGAAGATGGGAAAGACAAGTTTTGCGAAACGTCTTGTAGTAGAGGAGGTTCAGTTAGAATCTTAAATGTGGTGAAAGCGAGTTCCAGAAGTTGGTTGAAGGATTGTTTCAGGGATTGTTTTGAATTTTGGGGTTTTCAGATGCAATTAATCTTTACTCCTAAAGTACAGTCTTCTACCAGAGAGTGAGCAGCTTGGTCCATATGAAGAACCTTATGCCCAAAAACACAGATTTTTATTTTTATTTCAGCTTTTTTTGGAGGCCAATGTAAGTCTTTCAAGACCAGCGTGATGTGGACAACAGACCTCTAGATAGACATGAGTTAAGCTGTGAAGTGAGAGGCAGCCTTAATTGGGGTGGAAGAGAACTGAAGGCAGCAGATAAAATGGCAATGCCAAAGTACAGGCAAGGCATGTTTAGGGCATGAGCATCCTGTTGAAATGAGATGATAACCTTAAAGTGTTGTCAATGGCAAAACCCAAAGGTTTAACTATAGTGAAAAGCAGTGCTCAATGTGTGCTATTATATTCCGGTGCTTAGCACCTACACATATTTAGTAACATCGGCACATATTTATGGTAGATCATCTCAAGGTGGTGCTGTCAGTCTATTTATTTTCAAAACAAATTAGCAAAATGTTTAATAATTCAATATACAATTAAAAGAATAATAAGACCCTGGTGCGCAGGCTATTCTTACAATTTTGGGTCATCAAGTTCAGTCAAAAATGTAAAATTTGTATGACTGTAATGGTAAGTAGATGTTGTTGGTACTGGTATTTGGGAGAGCTGGCAGGGACTGGAGACAGCACAAGCAGCAGGGGTCTCCTGAGAAATATATTGGGCCTTGGCACTTATTTTACAAATTAGGCACTGGTGGACAGAGAAGGGAAGAACATTATTAAGTATACATGCCCACCTGCTTCATAAGCCCCAGTGCTGTAATGGGAATACTTCAAAATGAAATCCAGAGCGATTTTTTTGATCCACCACAATATATAGCAGACGAAGACCTGAGCTTTGTGGCATGGTCATCATACTTACACATACACTCTTCTTCCCCCTTCTCTACTTGAAAGGGATAAATGGGTTCCTAGATATTTCGGAAACTCATAGCATTGTCTACTGCCAGGCATGTTGTAATTTAAACCTGTGGCTATTGCATGAGAAGATAACGAGTACTAAAGGCCAAAATATGCATGTGGGCCTCTGCCTTCCTCAGTTGTAGGGTACCATATAAAAATAGAATAACTTTCACTATTTAAATCAGGAAGGGTTCCCATTGGGAAAAGGGGAAGCTTTTGAGTTAGGTAGACCCTCAGTTGACAGTAATCAGTGAATGAGTAATAGGATGATAAGTCTACTACGAATACCTCATCACTTCACCAAGTCCTGACTCTTGGTATTTAGCTTGAATATTACATTCTCTCCTCTGATCCCTTATGCCTCCTCTAACCTAATCATCTACTTCTCCTCATCTCCATCTCCCACTTCCAGTCCCAAACCACTAAGGCTCTGACTACAAGTGCTTTGGACCGAAGGTGCTATTTGAAGCACCCAACAAAATCCAACTGTGCTCGGTTCTAAAATTATTGACTGAGATAATTCGCACCTTCTGGATATAACATGCAGATTTTGGTGCTTACCACACTAAAATTTCCATGTAATGGTAAATACGGTGTTCTTTAATCCAGGCAGGTTTGTGATGGCGAAATGTAACGAAGGATTGTCCTTAAAATACACATCCTGTTTACTTAAAAGGTGTTTTCAGCCTTTTCCCTTTCCCATCTTTACGACGAATCAACATCCTTTGGGGGAAAAGTGTCTAAAGCTGGAAATCAACAGTGTTTGAAGTTCTATTTAAAAAGAACTGCAGGTCATTTCAAATCAAGGCTGCGGCATGGGGCGTGTGGACATAATTCTTTTTGGCAAGCTGCTAGAAAAGATTCCTTATCAATGATGAGCATGAGCCTCTGTTGGGTGCAGAAAGAAGGCAAATGTACCTATTCTGAAACACAACAGAACTCACTTCACCAAGGGACACTGCACACATCTGCTCATCTGTGGAGCATTCCTGGATTTAAAATGGCAGGTGTGACACATAGGCTTCTGTGCATATATTCCCAAAGCACTGTGCTAACATTTATGTCAAAAAGTATGCTATGTTAAGCACACTAGTTCAACTAAGCATCTACTAAGGACAGTGACCTGCCTCCCACTGGATAGCAAAATACGGGTGGGGGTCTTCCAGTATTGGTACATATGGACTCTGCAGACATACATAAGGTTACTGACACTGTACCGGAAATGGCAAATTTAAGCCTTTTTGGAAGGTTAAATGATGCACTTAAACATTAGCTCACACATTTTTATTTTTGTCTTTTCAAAAATGTATTTAGTATTGTTAATGTTCAGCATTGTATAAAGTTATTGTGAGACGTAGGTTGAGGATGCTGCATTGAGAGACAATTGCCTAGCAAGGGCTCATTTTAGAGAAATGACGCAGACTTTTAGGTTGCACATAAATAGAACCTGCTTTCACGATACATAAACTAATGCTTCAAAATGGTAGCTCTCTGTTGCTTGGTCTATTAGAGAAATCCGATTATAGCAAGGCATGTATTTTTAAACTTTGGTTCACATTCATAATAGAATTTATGAGTATAGAAAGTAGTACTACTGAAAAACCCCTATATATACTTTTACAGACATTCTTGAATCAGCCCTGAAACATCCAGCTCCCTATTACTAATTAGTAAAGTGCAGAGGGCCTGCTCTTTTTATACTAATTGTATATTGATATGCTCTTAATATTCCAATTTTGTTGCTGTTTAAGATGTTTGTTATAAGAATATGTCAAAGAGCACTGCTGGGGTACTACTTTATGTCGTCCAACATGATTCTGTAAATTGTGAATAGGCCCTGTAGTGGTCTAGGATTGAAGATCTAGGGATAGGGAAACACCCAATTACAGGACAAAAGATTTCACCTGACAGAATGATATCAGAGTTGAGAATCCATTTATCACTCCATTCCATGACACATCATTTTAACTAGTGATGCTCTTTTAAGGCAAACATTGTCAATAAGCAATGAGCTTATGCAGCCTAGAAAATCAAGTTAACCAATTGTGAGCGATCAGTAGTCACAAATATTGATACCAATATAATTTTTAATTTAGTAATTTGGATCTTGCTCATGAGCAGAACGTTGTACCAGATAATTTAATATGGATTATTTTCATTATACTGAGAACATTTAGTATTACTTAGAAGACAGCAATAGGTCGGGGCAGATAAAGTTACAGTGCTGTTTTAACAAAATATTGTGGGTCACAAATATCCAGGCTGTAATATCATGAAGTCGAAAATATTGAGGTTCAGAACATCTCCTTATAGGTGTGTAAGATTGTTTAAAAAATATATATATTTGTGTATAATATTGCTTTTTTTAAATTTTGCTGTCCAAAAATATAGATTTTTAATTAGTTTGATAAATAGTAGTTATTGTAGTTTCATAAGTTACTAGTATTATAATAAAATGTGTTTTAATTAGTTTTTTTATGATTAGTAAGTTTATATATGATTTTTTAAAATTAAATTAGAAAATGTTCATTTAGTAGCGGCTTGTGTTTGTAGGGGATTAGGTTGGGAGGTGTTTTAAAATGTAAATTATTGTTTTCGATGTAGAAATCTGTTTTACATAGTTTGTTTGCTAATTGTTAAATGATTATGGAAATTAATTACTTGGTTGACTTTTTCTTCAAATTGCTTGTTAGTTATTAATTATTTGTTAACTGGTTGATCATTTTTTTCATACTAAAATTGTGTTAATTTTATATTTATTATTTTAATTATAATTATTTTATCTATTAATTAATATTAACTATTTTCCATTTTATAGTCTGTATTTTTTATCAATTATAATTGTGTGAATGTTTTTTTAGTAATAGGGAGGTTTTTTAATGCAAGATATTTTTCTTATTTTTTAATTTGTAATATATAATTAGCATTTTTGAAATTTAATTTTATTTATTTAATATCAATTTAATATATCTATAATTGTAAATATGTTTCTAGACTTTTAGGAATAGTAAATCTGGCTCCTCAATAGTCCAACATTTTCCCTACTATTCCTTACATTGAGGTAGGAATAGTAAATCTAACCCCTTCAAAGTCTGACATTTTCACCTCGTAAGCTTATTCTGGAGTAAGGTCAGTCAACCTGACCCTGCCAAAAACAACACCTTACCTACAGTTCTAAGATTAAAGTGGGAATAGTAAATCTGGCCCCTTTCCAAAGTCCAACACTTTCCCTACTGTTGCTCAGAGTGGAGTGGTAATAGTAAATGGGACCCCTCCAAAGTCCAACACATTCGCAACTGTTGCTTAGATCTGTGTGGGATTCATAAATCTAACTGGTACAACGTTCAGCACTTTCTTTACTGTTGCTCATTGTGGAGTGAAAAATATTAAATCTGATCCCTCCAAAGTCCAACACTTTCCCTACATTTGTTTATGTTGCAGTGGGAATAGTACATTTGAACACCCAAAGTCAAACACTTTTGTTACTGTGGCTTATGTTTGAGTGGGAATAGTACACCTGGCCCCTCCAAAATCCAACACTTTCTCTACTTTTGCTGACATTGGACTTCTACTATTGCTCAAATTAGTGTGGAAATAGTAAGTCTAGTCCCTCCCAAGTCCAAAACCTTCCCTTCTTTTGGTATTATTGGAATGTGAATAGTAAAGCTGTCCCTACTTTTGCTAAGTTAGAAGTGGTAAAATAAATGTAAATGTGTTGCTATTGTTTTGAAATGTTTTTAAATTATGTTTACAATTAAATATTGCCCATGTTTGTACTTTATATTTTAATGTTTTGTTTTTTTATATATAATTTGTTGTAGGTTTTTATTATATAGGTGTATTATTTGTTATTGCTATTATTGTACCATCTGAATGTGATTTATTTGCATTAATTGATTAAATAATGTTTTAATATTTTACATATGTACATTTATTTATTGATTGGAAAGGATATACATGTGTAAAATATGTTGATTACTTTTAATTGTATTAATATTTTAAGCTTAAATATCTATATTCATTTAAATCTCAAGCTGTATATAGTGAAATCAGTATACTTACCTGTTTTGATGACATTTTGGTGTAGAATATTTTTGGCTCAATATTTTTGCAGCAAACCTACAAGGTGTGTGAAACCGATATTTTAGATCCCAATATATGTTTCTCAATATTTGAGTATTTCAATATTTCTGTTCTTGATGTTATATCATACAACCTTAACAGTAGTCACTCAAATGAGTTGACCTTTTCAAGTCTGCCATTTACCTCATAAACATTTCCACTATTAGTAATTTTAAAGTATTCTTTTAGGAGGAACTGTGAATATACAATTAGTTACAGACATCCTTTTGCAACTCTCGACCTAACAACTGCTCTTCAGGAACTTGTGACATGCTCATATTCAGAGTTAATTTTCAGAAGGAGAGCAGCCTCAAATGTTTACACTGTACAATTCCAACAGGCATAGGACAGCTGTGTGAGGTTTTATGCAGTCTGCACTGTCACAAGATATATAGGCACACTTGTAGCTGCTTTGATCCTTGTTGTGTGATCTGTGCAGTAAATGTCATTGCAGGAACAACAAGCTCACCTTTAATGATCATGTTCGGGAATCTGTTGCTAATCCGTCTTTATTTTATCTTATGTTGGTACTCTCTTGATCACAAAGTACAATATCAACATTTGAATATGAAGGCAGTATTATTCTCGACTGATTCAGAGAGGTGAATGCACTGCCAGAACAAGTCTGCTCTCTGCTCTACCTGACTTGCTACTCCCTAGCTGCTTCCTGCACATGCACCTCCCAATGTAGAACTAGAATGATATCACAGCAGTGGGAAGCAACATGACAAGAAACATTCAGATCTGTAAACACTGCTGCCCCCATAACTTATATACAGAGATCATATTAGTCCATTACAGTTAAGAGACACTCTGGGGCCTTAAAGAATAGGGATAAGGAGTGACTTGATGGATAGGCTGAGCATGTGGGGAAGAAGAAAAGAAAGGGGAATTTCACACCAATCTGATAGCCAAAGTCAGTAGGGAAATCTTTGTGAGATCTTGAATTCTTACCCGTCTCTCCTTCTTCTTCTCCTCAGTTGTCATCAGTCCTCATTGTTTACTGGGATGTCCTTGAATTGTTTTGAAGTATGAAGAGTTTCAAGTGATTGTATTGCCCTTTCACCAAGCAGTGACCATGGAGCCACATATCTCTATGGGTCATAGTGAGTCATCTTTACAGTGCCCTCAAGACTTTACAATAACAACTATCAAACTACCTTGAGACAACTGTGAAGGTTGTGACCTTGGTAGATTGTTAGCATATTTTCTTTACTGTCACAAATTAGAATCTCTTGATTGATTGCAGTACAGAGATCCTCTCAAAGTTTGCCATTGTTGTGCACATATTCCTCCGAAACAAAATGTTCAGTGCTATTAGGAGTATCTTTCACTGTAGCCATTGAAAGCAGAGAGCTTGACATAACACTTCAGAGATGGAACTATCGATGATTTTATTGATCTGGAGTGCTTCATTGATGGTAACCATAAAATGCTCATCTCTCCCATTGGCTTGTTTCTATGGTTAAAACCTAATTTAGTAGAAAATTATTTGAATTCCCCTCCAGAGAAAGGTGCTCCACACAAGATTTTACCACTGCTGGATATGACATTTTGAGAACATCTTGCTAATGGCAGGTATGGTTACTTCATAGGCAGTGACAGGTACAGTCATGAGTTCAGGGAATTTCAATTAATCATTAGCAACTACTTATAGATGTCCTGTCGCAATGGGTCTAAAAAACTTGACTGCAACCTCCTCCTACATCAGTGACGGAAGTTAAGTGGCTCTAGCGGTATATCTTTGCTCAAAGTTTGGCAGATGTTACAGTCATTTACTTTCCTTTTCCACTCATTTTACCCAAAAAGGAAACACCATCTTTTGGTGTAACAGACGTTCAGTAGCTACCACTCCACAGTGCCCTTCTCTTGCCAGATCTATTACTTGGATCTACAGCATTCAAGATGTGATCAGGTGGATTTTTTGCATTATTAGCCCACCAGGGTGATCAGAGAGATTCAGTCTGAATGTATCTAAATGCCTTTAGGTCATTCATTTTCGTTGGTGTCTTTCATTTATGGGCTTATTCCAAATCTCTCAACCTTTGAGACTCAATAAGGTTCACCACTGCACACTAAGGTGGTCATGTATTGAAGCTTGAATTATATCACATTTATTCAGTGTACAGGGGTGTGATTCTCTGATGATGTACCTAAAGCTATTCATCAATGACTGATGGTTTTGTGTCAGATGATTCACAAGGAAATCTCAATATGAAATCAGGTGGATTTGTATCCTTGCCACATAGATGCAGTAGTTTGAACTTGTAATCTTGTAGCGGCAGACCCTATCTCTCTATTCTAGGAAGCATCTTGGCTTTGGAGTTCCCAAATACTGCGAGTAGTACTTGATGATCACTCATGATAGTAAAATGTTTGCCCTATGTAAAAAAAAAAGTAAGTGTTAACAGACATATGCCATAGCAAGGCTTGTGAGTATGCTAATCAGTTTTGGTGAGTCTGTGTCCAGCATAGGCATTTATTTATCTTGGGGCTTCCACCATCAATTCTCTGTGTTGGGACAGGTTAAACTATGCAAGGCTGTCTGTGTTTTAGATTCTTGTGCAAATGTCTTGAAAGCGTTCTGACACTTTCTCAGCCGTTTGAATGCCGATCCATTCTTGGTGAGGCCTTCCAAAGGTGCACTCACTGATGCAAAGTGAGGAAAGAATCTAGAGCAATAGCTTTCTATCCCTAGACATGACAGAAGAGCAGGTATAATTTCTGGAGGTGGTAAAAGGGTTACTTAGAGACTTTCTCAGGATAAGGATGCATACCCTCTGCGGAGAATATGTGGCCATAAAATATCAATGAGGTTGCTCTTAATTGGCACTTCTCTTTATTGAGTGTGAGATGGGCATTCAGGTGAGCCTGACATATTTCAAGAATTGTGCAATTGTGTTGCTCGAGATGTTTCATACACCAGGATGTTATCGCAATAAATCAGACAGTTGGATATTCCCTATATCACATGTCTAATTTCCTATTAAAGCATGTCAACAGCACAGGAGGCACCAAAGCTGATGTGTTTGTATTAGTACAAACCACAAAGAGTGGCAAAGGTCGTGATGTACCTTGATTCCTCTGCAAGTTCTAGTTGATGGTATCATTAGTTGATGTCAAGATTAGAAAATATACACGCTCCATTGAGTTGATAGAGCATGGCCTGGATCTTTGGTGGTAGGTGTTTCTCACAATGGATTGCATGGTTGAGTTGGTTGTTATCTACTTATAAGCTGAATTTGCTTCCTGCTTGTTATTTTGGATGTAGACAAGTCGGTGACGCCTGGGATCTTGGCCCTTTTACTGGTTCAATGATGTCTTGTTCTATAAAATTTTGTGGTTTTTAGGCTTTACAGTCATTTTTCAATTTCCCAAAACACTGTAACAGAGTAGGAAAGAGTTTTCAACGCTGAGTTGTTCCTCCACAGAAAACCTGTCAATTGTTCAACAATGGACTTTCAGAAGCCCTAGTGTGACTCCTGATTTAAAACCCAAAAGGCAGCCAGTGATTTCTGTGGCCTCCACCACGTAAACTTCGGCCTTGAGGGCATACAGTCATGCGTGAGTATAGGGCAGAATATGCCTAGACATTTGAGGGGTTTCTTTTAGCCCTTAACATAGATTTGAACATCTATGTTTTGGAGACTTGGCTTGCATGCCAGTTAAGTAAAACTGGTGTCCTTCACCACGATGATAGTAGTGCATGTGTCCAATAGGTTAGCAACTGAGCTCCATCTGCGTTTATGTTTAATATAAGTTCTGACAGTTCTTTGTTGTCTTCGGTCACAGTCCTGTCGTGGATGGACAAGACTTAGGCCTCGCAAGAGTGTTAAGAGTCTGTCGAGGCTAACTCAAGAAATGATGAATAGCAGGGTTGGGTGGCTACTTCTCTTACTCTGTGTTGAGGATGAGTGCCACGTTTTGCATTCCTGGGAGCCAAAGTTGGTTTTGGCAGTGATCAAGTTATTTGCTCTTGTTTTCAATCCGTGCAACGTCTGCAAATACCAGCAGATGTCCAACTCAACTTTTCTGCATCTGTGACATGGATGCTAAGTTGCAGGGTAGGCCCCGGCATATTGAAAGCGAAACCCACAGTGGGAGCATGCAGTGGTGGCCGCTACATACAAAAAGTGGTGGGGCGGGCGAGCAGGGAGAGCGTGGAAGGGGGTATGGGGGAGGGGACACGAGGGACTATTAAAATAAAATGAAAAAATACGTTAAACTTACCTGCTGCCGGCCGCCTCTCACCTCCTGAGTCATCCCTCGGTGCTGGGTCTTTCTTGCCCCAGCAGACACTATGACTATTTAACAGACTTCCTGTCCAATCCCGGCGATGCAGAGCAGGGCCGGGATTGGCCTGATCGGGCTGGAAAGACGCTCCGCTCAGGTCAGGAAGTCTGTGGGGTTTCTCTAACGCGGCTGTTCAATACAGCTGGGTTAGAGAAACCTAAGTGAAAATGTGTTTTTTGGTCGGCCTGAGACGGCCAGCCAAACACACATCAGCACTTAGAGAGTGCACATAGCACTCCTCCTCCCCTCTTCTATGCCCCGGCCATGCCTCTCCCTGCACACGCTGACATAAAAATAAAACGATAAGGAAATATCGTTTTCTTTTTTGCTGCTGGCTCTGAGCCAGTGGGGTGGGAGCATGTGCATTTGTCTTTACCTTCAGAAGGGTACATACTTTCAATGGGAAGTACTGATTCTTCTACTTCAGATATGATTTAATGTTAACTCTGGACTTCGGCTTGGTATTAAGCAATGCGGGCAGTTCTGGCAATTGAAAGAAGGTTGTTTAGATTCTGTGATTTTTGCAATCATTTTGGTCTGAAAGCAGGAACCTTCAATGGTCTGTGACTTGAAAGCTTCTTCGCTGTTCCAATTATTTAAGTTAAAATGTTGTAGACATTCCTTTAGCATGGTGACGTACGAGTCAATCAACTCATTTGGCTTCTGCACCGTTGAGTGAAACAGATATTGTTTATCAACATTTCTTTTGGAATAAAAGAATTATATGAGGCTCTCTCTCCTCTAGCTGGTACATGATGTCAGGCCGTACACAGTGCATCAGAAGGCAAATGAGGCAGTTTCATTCCCTATGCCCATAGCACCCGTGTAAATATTAAAGTATTTTATCCAGTGACACCATCTGCGACCAAGGTTGATGCTGTCAGTTAGATGGAAGAGTTGGACCACATCAATGACAGCAATTTGGGGACAGCAGAGATTGAGGACAAAAGCAACTGTCCAGTCATGGGTGAGGCCACAGAAAGGTCTGTTTCTGTGGCTATAACATGTTTGTAGTCTTCCTCCAATGATGCACCATGTTGTATGGGTATGCCACAGGATATTCAGGCTACAAAGAGCACTCATTGATCACCCAGGACATATGTTTCACCAGCCTCATCGCCACTGCAAGATCCATGTCATGCAATCTATGCATGACGAGGATCATGTTAAATAATAATGTTCAAAGAATCGGTTGCAGGTACTTGTTTATGTTAAATCAGTGGGATATAATCTTGATTGCAATCCATTTGAATATGCAGGCTGATTCATGGAGGCAAGAGCACAGCCATGACAAATCTGTTCTCTAGACCGCCCAACATACCAGTGCATATCTGCTTCTAGTACACGTCACCCAATGTGGTACCTGAATTATGCCACCCGCTTGGGATGCAACACAACCAGAAAACTACAGGTCTGTAAACACTACATAAACCTTAACAATAATATCAAGTCGTATATAGGCCCCTGCTTTTGCAATTTTGCAGTTTCCAGGACCTTTAAATAAGAGGTGTTACCATTGCCAAACTGAATGCTATTCGTTTTTTTTCACTTCAGCAGGAAGATTGAAGGATTCAGCTCCATCAGGTGCATTTCACAACATAAGTCATCTGAGAGCATTAATTCAATGAGCCATTTAACTGCCACCGATTTAGAGTTTGACGGATATGTTGCTCGTCACAACCATGACGAAAAGCAACATCTGTCGAATTGTAAGTGCTTTATACCATATGGCACTTGTAAGAAGGCAGATGGGGCATCTGTCACCTTTCTGACAGAGGAACCTATTTGCCAAAGTCTAAATCAGGTCCTATGTCTCTGAACATTACCTCCTCGTCCATCTTCCCCGCTACAGTCCTTATCTGAGAGATTTCATCTCCATCCTGTAGAACTTTTACCCTAGGTGACATCAAAAAATCCTCCTAGCATGGCTGCCACTACCCAGCAGGCAATAGAAAAAGGGAGGACCAATTACATCACATCCTGTTTTTCTTTCTCTCTGTTCTGCAGACCCTTGGCGTTGTCAGGTAAGTGGTTTTCTTGTGCATTACTAATGTTGATTTTTTTTTTTCCCTTAGGGGGCTTGCTTTAGCAGCACTCAAAGGTTATTATGGTCAGTGGTGCCTTGCCCCAGCAGGTGTGACCGTTTTCAGCCTGTATTCAGTGTGTTTGCCCCACCTTAAACTACTGTAGCGTATTTACAGTCATGCAGAGATACGGCTTAATTTCCATTTGCTCTGCTTTTAAGCAAAGGTTTCTCCGATGCGTGCCGAGGGCGTTCTATTTTCGGAGTTCTCTCGGGCACCATTTACAAGTGTAACAGCTCAATCCAAGATGGCTTGTCCACTGGAAATCCTGGGAGACTCAGGGTTGCCATGAAACCAGTCAGAATACAGGAAGTTTGGGTCGGTTTCATTGCATTGCAAGCACCTGACTTCTTCAAGTGTTCTCTTCTCAGCATGGAGGAGGACAGAGAATAAATTCCAGGACCCACATCAGCCCCTTCGATGGCTTCTATTCAGCAAATGATTGAACAAGGTGTGGAGGCTACCTTTAGGGCTAGGGAGGGTCCTCCCCCTGCTAATTTGTCTTGTATTTAGAACTCTGTAGATCCTGATGGAGATGCCGATGAGAAGCAGAAGAGTGACCTGGTTGTTCAGGGTGCCAAGCTCTTTGAATCATTACTACATTTAAAAGGAAATATTGGTCTTCCAGTTCCTGACCCTGCAATTGGAGAGAAAGACCTATTATTACAATATATATATGCCCTGAGCCTGGGTCACTGCCCATGCATGCAGCTATTAAGTGTGTCTTAAGTCATGAATGCAGAGATGTGGACAAAACTTTTCCTCAATTTTTAGCTAAACGCTATTGGGTGGAAACCTTCACAAAGGAGTTTCCAGCTGCAATTAAAGTGTAAACATAATGGCAGGACTGTCTTCTCAGGCTAATAATGTGGCAGAAGGTGCGGCCCACCAGATCCACTTGATAAAAAGGTGGAGGGGGCCATTGAAAGGTCATATGCTGCCTCAAAGTGTTCACTCTGGGCCTATACGGTCCAGTTTCTCTTCAAAAACCTTCACCAGTTGGTTGAGTGAATGTCAGAGGGTACAGATTGTTCAGTCCTTCTGAGTATAATGGAACAGCAGGTCAATTTTCCCTCCGATTTATCATTTGATAATCTCTGTCCTTCTGGTGCTGCATGTGGGGCAGCTGTATTGGCTTGTCAGTATCTGTGGATGCAAAATTGCAAAGCTGGTTCATCTCAAAAAGCAATTCTGATAAAGCTGCCTTTTCATGGGTGGTCTGTTTTTTGTTAGCAGTTGAAGGGCATGATAAAAAAACTGATGAAAACAAAAAGTTGGTGGATCCAGCTAAATCTTATTCCAAGGGCAGAGGATTTGGTTATAAGAGAGCTTTCCCTTTTGATTAAGAGAAAGGAGGATCTTTCAAGGTAGGGGTCCCCAATTCACGATAAATCTTGGTCCCAGAATCTTGGAGGAGTCTCTGTTACTTCCAATGCCTCCAAAACATAGCAATCAAAGTCAGCGGCCAGTAGAGGTTTGTCTGTCATTCTTCACGGATATCTGGATTCATACTCGTATCTGACCAATAGGCGGTCAAGTTGGTGTCAGAGGGTTATCACCTAGAATTCACACATCTACCTTCAGATCATTTTCAGCCAACTCCACATCTCCGAGATTTGAAAAGGCATTAAGCACTCTTGGAAGGAGTCCAGGCCCTGTTAGGAAAGAAGGCAATTTATACAGTATCACTTTCCGGAGCAGGGCAACGGTTATACTCCATTCTGTTTGTGGTAGAAAAACCTACGGGCAATTTTTAACCAATATTGGCTCTAAAAGGGCTCAACAAATTTCTCATGCATCGCTCCTTCAAAATGACAACACTGCAAAGTATTTTTTCATTACTGAAACAGGGAGATTTCCTGGTGTCACTGGTTTGAAGGATGCTTACCTCCATCTTCCTATTTTTCCATCTGACCAAAGGTTTCTTTGGTTTGATGCAGTTCAACAACATTTTCAATTCCATATTCTTCCATTTGGATTGACATCTGCCCCAAGGGTTTTTACAAAGATCTTGGCTCCTTTGGTCTGTATTTTACATTCTCGAGTTACCCAGGTATATCCCTATCTTGAAGACTGGTTAATCTTTTTCCAAGGCAGAGAAGTGGGACGTCTGCTTGAAGATTATGGATTTCTAATCAATGTCAAAAAGTCCCATCTTCAGCCTGTTCTGCAACTCATGTTCCTCAGACCCCTCTTCCACATGGAAGTGTTTCTCTCTTCGGAAAGAATCCAAAAACTGGCGTCTCACTTGCAGCACGTGTTGTAGCAACCTGAGGCCTCAGCAAGACTGTAGTTACGGAGTCAGGGGACGATGCCTTCAACTTTAGCAATAGGTCCCTGGAGTCACCTCCACCTGTATCCCTTGGTATATCATGTAATGCACCACTGGAAACCACTGTCTTAGAATAACAAACACTTATTTCCAATCATGCCTCAGATTTCCTTGGATCTCCAGTTGTTATTCACACCAGGGGTCATCAGCTGAGTCAGTCTTCTGCAATGGTAATAGTGACAGATGACACTAAATTGGGGTGAGGGCTGTATTCGGACCTGTATTGCAAAAGGCAGGTGGTCACATCAGGAGGACCGGTGCGGGGGGACAGCGCGGTGGCGCTGTGCTCATGACGGAGCCGCTCCGTCATGAGGCACGGTTGAGCTGTGCTCATGACGGAACGGTTCCGTCATGACTCCGCCCATTTGCGTTGTCCCCCCGCACAGGCGGGGAAACAGCGCCGCGTAGGCGGAGCGGCCGCCAACGGCCGTAACATGACGGAACCGTTCCGTCATGAGCACACGGCAACCGTGGCTCATGACGGAGCGGCTCCGTCATGAGCAGGGAAGGGGTTAAGAGGCCGCTTTGAGGGACATTTGCTGTGCTGCTGCTACGGGGCACTCTCACCCTACTTTCCTTTCTCATTACGGAGTTCAGTGGGGAGAGGGCTTTATACTTCTTTTAGAAATCGTGTCTTTTCTGCTGAATCAGATTCATAATTGAAATGTTCATCTTCATTAAATGATTGAATTTGTCATTTATTTTGTAAAAGTGATGATTTTAAACTGGAACCGTGAATATACAATGACAGATCCAAAAAAGATTACTGGGTTGTAATTTTGAATTTTGAAGTTGTGTATTTCGTTCTGACATCAATGCTTTTATACTGTATGTTCGAGGTTCATATTTCATTTCAAAATATTCTCATTCGGGTGTGTCAACTTTACCTTCATTTTAATGTACTGAAAAAAAAATCTACAGAAAATCGTTGGCTGAGCATTGCACTGACAGTTTGTACTCCGGATATAAAACTCTTTTCAAGTATGCATATGCAATCATTTCGCAGCCTCTTCGTATAGGACGCATGTTTCTTACACCAGAAGTTTTCGGGAAGTCCAGGGCAGTCACTGAGTAGACAAGACATGACATGAATACTAATATTGTTAAAAATATCACAGAATGTGTTAATTGGTTTCCCGAGGATCTCTTTAATTGAATAAGAAGGTTTCCATTCGTCATTTCAGTCCAGAGTGCAAAAATACAGCTTTTGGTCGCTGTGGTATTCCCAGTAACTACACATGAAACAAGAGTTGCCGAGCATGTAATATTGTACACCAGTTCTAGGCTTGTCACAGATTTTTTAAACACATAGTACAGCATTGCAATAGTGTACCTACGTGTTGTCCTTGTATTGCACTTCGGTGACTGCAATAAACATATCTGTATTTAATTAAGGATTTAGAGCGGTGACGCTAGTAGCTCAAATGCAAACAACAGTACGGTGGAATCGTTCATTTGTTGTGTATTTATTTTGGCACACGTGTGGATCACGTTTCTGAGGTGACTGGAAAGCTTGGGCGCGAGCGCTCCGAAAAAAACACCCCACCCTGTTGTGAAACTGGATTTAATGTATTTATTGTTTATCCGCATGCATATATTTCATAATTTTCGTGAGCACGAAACGGGCGTTGTAAATGTTTGTGTAATAAGTCAACACGTTTTGTATATTAAAAATGCACCATTATACACATTGTGTTTTGGATTCCACTTTTGATATAGAAATATTTCCACTGTTGGAGAATGCATGGCGATGGGTCACATTGCCGTTGGCCACATTCGAGGAGGAGCGCTTCTATGCACGTTTAACATGCTAATATACAATTAGTCTTTCATCTATTTGTTATTGTAATAAAGTACAGCTCTCTTTTGCCACTATTTGATTCTTATTTTGATTCTATTTTGAAATACATTCTAAGTGCAAATTGCAACATTTAAGAAATGCAATTCTGTGGTAGTCTGAGTGCTTGAGTGTTGCACTTGCTGGAGTGTAGAAGCCATCACGTGACTGATCAGGGGGCCTTCTGGGTCGTGACATCATTGGCTAATCACACATGGCTCATTTCTGCCCACAGGTGTGTATTTTCACAGTGTATGCATGCAGCAGGTAGGACGTGAACTTTCTGATAGCATGTTCAGTGGTGGGAGATCTGGCATGACGAAGGTATGTGTGCTGTCACCAATCCATGAATTTTAGATTGTATTTCTGATGTAGACATGCACATACACTCAACAGGGCCTATAGTAACATGTATTAACATAGTACTTTCTCTTCAACATTACTCATTGATATCTCTTAAAAACGCTTGTATTTTTTCCACACAAGCCTTAAGTCCTATTCTTCTCAAAGAAATATGCGTGGTTTATAGTTAAACATGCTATGGACGCCACCCAACCTTCACCCAACCTTCAGACAATGATGAAATGAAGATTGAATGTAGCACTGTGACCTGATTGAAAGAGGACAGTGCCCGATCATTTTATAACTGATTTCTTCAAATTAAACTTTGATAAGTGAACCTTGATCAGCAGGTTTTAAATGGTGGAGTTGATTTATCTTTAGGATAAATCTAGTCACCGTTCTCTGTCCTACCAATCAGATCTCTTCCTCAAACCATTTTATCGCATGCTTACTCATCTATCGACCTCCTGATAATTACAGCAGTTTCACGCATGAAAGAGCTGATTATTTCCTTGCCATTAACTCTCAAATTCTTCTTATTCTAGTTCTTGGTGACCTTAATTCTAGGTGGACATTACTGATAAATTTTGCTCTCAATTAATGACAGACTCATTAACAGTTTTATACCTATCACTGTTGATGTCGGGGCACACACCCTTACATATTGGATTTAAATTGTTTTTATTCTGGATGCACCTTAACTTCACCTAAGGCAGTCTATGTATCACCCTTTCAATCAGAATTCAAGGTATTGTATCAGGAGATTCCTCAGGGGTCTGCACTCAGTCCCACTGTATTTATATCTGTTAGCTGTCCAAATTTCTTTTGGCATAAACTATGAACTACGCTGACAACACACAATTGGTTATTTCTATGGACAGTTCGGATGAGGATCCCCTTGATACTTTCCATCTCTTTATGTCAGCAGTAACCATCTAGCTAAGGCAAAATGCTTTGAAATTTAATGCAAAGAAAATGGAGGGGCTTTGGTTTACTAACAACTGTGTTGCTAGTCCATTTTCTTTGGATTTCCAGTCTCCATTCTAGAGTAAAGCCCCCCAGCCCAGCCTGGATTGTATGGAATCTTGGGTTCATTCTGGATTCGAATCTATCCCTCTCTAAACAGGTTAAGTCCTTCCTGCCACCTGTTTTTTCATGCTCGAGGTATTAGGCAAAATTCTGGCGCTTCTTTCAATGCTCTTGTTCTGGGCTCCCCACCGGACTTTCAACAAGGCTCTAGAGTATTCAGAATGCTGAGCCAAGCTGGCTCTTGGCTGCACGCTTTGCGTGCACATCCGCTGCATTGGATTCCTTACACTGGTTGCCAGCTTCTAAGAGGATCTGCCTCAAAGCTCTGTGTTGTGTATACAGAGCTCTTTGTGGTATGAAGCCCAGCTATCTCAAGCAGGAATTAAACCACAACTCTCCAAGTGGTAACCTAAGATCGACTCAAGCCTCCTTATTGGTGGTCCCCTGGTTTAAGAGTGAACGCCTAGAGGCAAGTCTGCGGAGCTTACATCCAGTCACATTGGATAATTATTTACGTTTTCACAAGGCGTTGAAATCTTGGCTTTGTTCGCAGTAATTCTGGTTCTCTGTTGACCCTATTGGTTTAGATTTCTATAACTGTATAGGTATGAAAGCGAGCAAAAAATTAATCAACAACCACTCTACCATTGACTGAGTTAACTCACAATTTACCTCAATTTTTTACCTACCTCCCTTATTCTTTTTCTGGATCTTTTTTAAGTGTGCACAGGAGGCTACAATGCACTAAATACACCTTAATTTTAATTCTTTGACTTTAAAGCTGAAATCTGTGTCCCCCTTTGTTGGTAATGCTAATGATCACAATTATATCCTAAAGCAGTTCAAATCTTGGAGCTAGGTGGCACCAAAATATTTTCAAACCAGTCAATCAAAAAATGCAGAACACTGACAGTACAAACAGCCCAAGATTCACTCAGATACCGCTTAGTAAAAAACAAACAATATTTTGAGTGTTACTACTGGATAGATTACTCTTTTTCTGGCCATGGGTCCTATATGTCTGTAAAAAGGAAATACAATTCATCTACTGAATTAGTAAAATGTCTTACTACACATCTAGTGTTGACCAGGCCCTAAATTCCAAGGAAGATTTTTTTCAAATCTGAAGCAAATGTGGATGCCACTCAGTTCTCCTCTATCCATATCAAAAAGATTGCATAGGATTGATTTAGTCTGATAACGTTCTGAAAATCAGGAAGGAGATGTTCCTCATTGATAGTACAAACCTCCCAAATGACAGCTCTAGTGTTATCACTACCTGCAAAGCAGTGACATTTTAGGGGATGCATTATATGCACAACATACAGACCGCGTCATAGGTGATATTCAAGTCTCTCTTGGGTTTTCTTTTAAATAACCCTTATTCACATGAACCAGCACCACAGAGACAAAATCAACAGAAAGTTGACAACTGAGGCACAGCGCATTCATGTATCTACATCTTCAACAACAAAGGTGCTGATGATCAGCTGATGGTTAGACGTAGTAGGTAGTCATTGCGGCTTATGAGTACTATTTTAGAGGCGCTTACGGGCAGAAGTAGTGAGGAAGGAAAAGTTCACATCATAGTCATCACTGCACATGTGCATTTCAACATCACATATGCACACACATATACATGAAATACAAAGATAGGCCTTCACGTGCAAGAACATGGGCACAATTCCTATTCCCTTCTCTGTTGCCACATAGTACGCACTTCAGAGTGTTGAAGACTAACAGAAAAAAGTAAATGGCAAGTGGAAGCAACAGTCTTTCCTCAAAAACAGCAGTTACTGAAATCCCAGAATGAAGCTCCCGCAGCATCAAGAAATAGACTATGTAACTTCTTTGCATTCTTTTGCAACACCCTGCATACATTTCACTTCATATCTAATATGCAGGGTTCGAGACTGCTGCTTGTCGATCAATGACTCTAGAGAGAACTGACTCCAGGTACTAGAGAAACTGAGCAAACTTCCTTTTCCGAATTGCAGTACCTTAGTTCAATCTCTCAATATAAACTACAGCCTCAGCATGAAGAAGCTAGGCACTTTCGTGATGCATGATGTCCTCTTTTTTTAGTAACCAAACAACAATGTCTCAACTGGTAATCATTTTTATGGCAAATACAAAAAAAAATTAATCAATCAGAGAGGAGAAAGAAGGGGAGACCACAAGAAGTTTAAATAAAGACATAGATTTTTATTTGTAAGTAGTTATGTCAGCACTACAATACAATGTATGCATAAGTAGCGCAAAGAGGGTGCGCATATTGCGTGCTCGTGATGGTGAATGGTGCAGTGATACAATTATGTGAAAAACAGCATGGACGGTGCAGAAAAATAGAAGTCTTGGAGGTCAACAACACAACAAAAAGAAATATGTACAGTGCAGGTATTTTTTATTATTAGGTTGACCACGGTAATGCCAGAGGCTACGCTGAGGGGCCAACAACGTTTCGACCTGTATAATTCCAGGTCATCATCAGGACCGGGTTACTTTAGGTCATTTAGTGCTGTGATGGTAGTTGAGGGTCCAGCTGGACGAATTTCAGAATGTAAACGATCCTGGCTGGCTCTGCAGGGGGGGAGAAGGCACATAAGGACAACGTGTGTCCACTTGTGGTCCTTATCGACTGGGTGGTGACGGAAAAATAAAAAATTAGTACAGTCAATTCTGTTACCAGAGAACAAATAGCAACTCACTAAATTCAATTGCTTAAATAAAAAAAATCACGTTATCACCCCAATTGAAATTTATTTTGTATTCTTTGATCCTGACCGATAATGCAACGTTCGTCACATGTTTTAGTACAGTTAGATATGGTATCCATCAGCCAGATGATACATGAGCTTGTTTTCAATACTAATTGTGGGTAGTTGGCTTCTGGTGGAGAAGACCTGACCCTCAATTTATAGGTCCCCTATTTTTGTCACATCAAATTGGGAAAGAGTGTGCCGCACTACTCCCTCCCCAGTGATTGGGATCCAGCGTGGGTTTGGGAGCGGTAAGCTGGGAGAATACATAATTAGCGAACCCAGCACCCGGACCAGTTTTTGCCAGGCCCAGCTGGTCGTGGAGACCGTCTGGATGTCAAGTAGATCGCGGGGAAGCCCAACGGCAACACCGTGTTCAATGTATCTGGTAGGATCAGATGGGCCTCGGGTCTAAAATATGGAATTCTGTCGTCCGGATGAAACCAAGAGTGCGCGTAGCTGCACTGTGCGATTAAATAATATAATTGGAAATTAGGGACTCCCAAGCCACCTCTTTGATATGGGAGGGTCATTACCTCCCAACGAACCCTAGGGCGTCTGCGCCCCCATGTAAGCCGGATCAGGTGGGTCTGGATGGTCTTGAAAAACCGATTTGTCAACGGAATAGATATATTATTGAACAAATACAAGAATTTAGGTAGCACGATCATTTTGATCAATGCCACTCGGCCCGCGATCGAGAGTGGAAGACTCAGCCAACTATCTACTTGGAGTTTCAAGATATGTATTGCCATGCCATAGTTTAACAACATAATCTCAGAGGTGTGTAAGTGTATGTGTATCCCCAAATATTTGATGGAGTCGGAACACCAGGTAAGTGGATATTCACAGTCCCATCTAACCGTGTCGGCAGTAAGAGGAAATATCACAGATTTATGCCAATTTATACTCATGCCAGAGAAGCCACCAAACCTGATGATTTCCCTAGGGGCCAAATTATCGCGAGGTTCCCTGACATACAACATGACATTGTCTGCAGTAAGGGACACCAGTAATGGACCTGTGTTAAATTGGATCTTATCTATGCAGATGACATTCCTGAAAGTGTCTAATAAGCGGGTCCATTGCTAGAATAAACAGCAATGGAGACAAGGGGCAGCCCTGCCTCATGCTGCAGGATAGTTTAAAGGAGCGGGAGAGTGTGCCGTTTAGGCGCAGTCTGTCAGTTGGTGCCAAGTACAGCAACACAGTGAGATTAACAAATCCAAAAGGCATACCCAGCCAACACACCACCGTCCAAAGAAATGGCCACTCCAGAGAATCGAATGCTTTTTCTGCATCCAGCAGCACCGCCGCTGCTGATGTGGCCTGGTTGATGCGGTGTAAGACATGAAAGAGAGTGCGCAGATTTAGTGAGGTAGATCTGTGAGGGACAAACCCCGACTGCACCGAGGAGATTATTTTGTCTGATAATAAAGCCAGATGAATTGAAATTGTTTTTGCTAAAATTTTATAATCAAAATTAAGCAGCGACAGCGGTCTGTATGATCCGCATTGCTGGGGATCTTTACCAGGTTTGGGTAATAAAATGATCACGCTTCTCTCAAGGTGGGAGACAGCTGATTGCGCTCAACGGATTCATGGTAGGAGCTTGGGAGCCAATATATCCTTATAACGTTTATAGAAATCCCAGGTAAAGCCGTCGAGTCCCGGGGCGGATGAGCCACTCAGAGCATCAATCGCGTCAATTATTTCATCCTTCGAGAAGGGTTCCGTGAGAAAATCTTGCATATATTTGTCCATGTAGACCATCGCGATTTCAGCAAAGTAGGCATCACGCTCTGCAGCAGAGTGCTCCACCTGGGCAGTATACAGCAGCTCAAAATACACCACGAATGTGTCTCAGATTTTGGATGTTTCCATTAAGTTACATCCCTCGGCAGAGCAAAGGGATGTAACATAAGCTTTGGAAGAAGGGTGTCTCAGTAGTCGCGCGAGCGTGCGTCCCCTCCTTTCCCCTTCACCGTATTTACGGGATGCCCCATATTTGATAAGAAAGTGAGTCTCTCTTTCAGCGGCCCCCGAAATTCTAACAATAGTACCAGCCGGCGTCGCTCTACCTCGACCGCATCAGGGGAATCTATCATTGGCTTCCAGTGCCGTCAATTGCTGCTCTATGTTCGCAAGCGTAGTTCTCAAATCCTTCAAGACACCTGCGTACTTAGAGATAGTAATGCCCCCGATATAGGCCTTGAAAGCCTCCCAAAGTGTCCACTGAACCCGTGTTTAGTTCAAAATAATCCTCAATAGCTTCCCTAAGTTCTGCGTTGAATAAATCATCATTGAGCGCCCTACCCGGGAATCGCCTTTGGTGTTCGTGTCCCTCCAGCCTGGGCATGCGTAAGTGCAACAGGATGGAAGCATGATCCGAGTACGTTCGTGGAAGGACTGTCATGTCGATACACCATGTGTGTGGGGTTGGGGTGAGCAACCAGAAATCTATTCTGGTCCTGGTGTCGTGTTGTGCTGAGTAGTGCGTGTACCCGGGGCTCGTCAGGTATCGGACCCTCCAGATGTGCTGCACATTTGTCCAGCAGCTCCCGATGTGATCTGGGTTTGGAGTCAGCCGCAGCAGAGTAGCAGTCTATGGCGCGATCTAACAGTAAGTTGAACTCCCCACCCAATAACATATTGCCTGTGCCCATGCGTATAAACGCAGCATCAAGTTCTTGAAATGATTTGGGGTTGTCCACATTTGGAGCGTAGACACAAACGAGTGTGACAGTGTGTCCCATCAATTTGCCCTCCACTATCATGTATCGACCCTCCTGGTCAGCATGGCAGGAGGTCAGGGAGAATGGGAGTCTCTTGTGTATCAAAATTGCTGTGCCCCGGGCATAGGTGCTGTAGTTAGAAAAAAATCTGTGCGCGCCCCAACCAGATGCGAAGTGTGTGGAGTCGGACCAGGGGAGATGGGTTTCTTGCAAAAAGGCGATGTCCACTTTATGCCTTTGTAGATAATGGAGCACATGTTTACGTTTTCTTGGGTTATTAAGTCCCCGGACGTTCCAAGTTAATAGGGACAACTTCGAATGTCAGGGACGTCAGCCATATCCGCAGTGTGGTGCAACAATGAAAGTGTGGAACAAGATGAGCGTCAGTGGAAATGCTATGGTTGGAGCTGGTAACAAAATACTAACAAATAAATCGCGAAAGTACCCTGCCCCTCTCCCCCCTTCCAACCTCACGTCCCTGTACGTAAGGTAATTCCCAATGAACCGAGTTCCCAATGCATCCCAATAACATCCTATTTTGAAAGACAAAGTCAAAGACTGATGCATTATAATCTGAAAGTACAACATAGTGCTACGCACCTATGGGGGGAGGCAACGCTCTAATGGAGCCCAGCATCATAACAACAATAGAAAAAGGAAAATCTCAATACATGCTGTCTCAATAGTCATATCCGCAGAAGGTAATACATGGAATCTGAACTATTGCAACATAAAAGCAGGAGCAAATCAAAGCAATGTGAGGGTCATTCCCTGGAGAAAAGGTCAACACTGGCAGCAGACTGTGTAGAGGGGATGCGTCATTGCCAGCATCACGCCGTTGAGTGTCAGAGTTTTTGTAGGATTTGCAAAATGCCTGTGCTTCAGCGGGGCTATCAAAGAAACGGGGACGCCCATTCACATCAACCCGCAGTCATGCCGGGTACAGCATGCCATACCTGAGGCCTAAATTTCTCAGTGCAGCTTTGGCGCCGGTCAACTTACGGCGGGCCTCCTGAACCATAATTGTAAAGTCCGGGAAAAAGGACACCGTGGAGCCCTGCCATGAGAAGTCACCACGCTCTCTGGCCAAGCGTAGAGTCATGTCCCGATCCCGAAAGTTCATTATCCGTGCGATGACTGGGTGGGGCGGGCATCCAGGATTAGGACAAGGGACCAAAGATCGGAGCGCCCGCTCCACCACAAAGCCAGGGGTGAACACTTCCTTGCCAAATAAATCGACCAACAGTGATTCCACAAAGGTGTTCATTCTGCCCGTGTTTGTTGACTCCGAAACCCCAATTATACGAATGTTATTGCGGCGGCTGCACACTTCCAAATCTTCATTATTTATAGCAATGTCTTTCAAGATCTTTTCCATGCTGTCAAAGCGCTTTGTAGATTGAGCCGCGCCGTCTTTAAGGTCCGAGATGCGACCCTCCGCCGTGTCCAGACTGTTTTCATGAACGTACAATTTAGACCCAAGTGAGTCTAGGCGCTTGTCGAGTGTATCGAATCTACTGTCAATCGATTTGAACCCAGCGCTGAGTTCTGTCAGCAAATCTGTGTGTGATGAGGCGGTCCCCGGCACCTCGGCCATGCCCTGGGCCCCGTCAGCCATCGTGGCGGTGGAATCTTGCGCTTTCTCTACAGCAGGGGGAAACGTTAGCACTCTTTGCTTAGGGTCCTTTCTGCCCATACCTGAGTGCCCAGGGGCTGGCTGAATGAAGCCCCGGGGTCCCCAAGAGAAACGTCAGAAGGGTGGGGTGCGCGCGGTCAGGGCCCCGGCGGAAAAATCGGCGAATGGATCTCAGGCTCTCTGAGTAGTGGAAACTGAGCAGAGGGAGGTTGGTTGAGGATCTTTTCCCCTGGAACTGGTCGACTATGAGGGCCCCAGGCAGCGCCAGAGAGAAACCAGGCCCAGGCCTCACTGGATGCCGGGAGTGGAGGCCAGTGGTCCGATACGCAGGGCGCCACCGCACAGCAGCAACCAGCAACGCTATCACTCACTCAGCATAGGCCAGATGTCCTACAAGGACGGCAAAGCACCTCACTGGCGCCCAATTGATGTGCTGCACGGCAGGCAAAGCATTACTCCCACTTTGATGTGCCGTGTGGTTGAGGACAGGCCTGAGTCCAATACTTCCAGCCGCATGCAGCCCAAGCCCAACTGCAATGTTGGTTGAGGGGGGTGCCAGCAACTTGAACCCCCCCCCCGAGCACCCACGCACAGCCGGGCGGCTGCCTCCCTGGCACACTCGAGGACCCTGTCTCCCCGATGGCCTACGCCAGCGGAGCACGGGCGGCCCCCGCATCAGTGGGAAAAGCGGGAGCTTGAGCTTCGCGGCAGCCGACAGGAGTGTAACACAGGGAGGGGGAAATTGAGGAACTGTGCTCACCGCTGCATCTGCCCTTCCACAGGGACCTGTAATGGCATCGGCACCAACTCACAGGCCGCAGGTCAGCCATTTAAGCAGGCCACATCAGAGGTCTCTCAGGCCCCACCTCCTCAAGTCTCGAGGCAGATTTTGGCGAGTTTCCGGCCAATCTCCGTGCTGAAATGATTACCGCCACCGCTCCCTCTGCTGTAGAATCGATGCCATGCCTTGTGATGTCAAATCAACGCCGTTTATGGGAGAAAGCCAGATCGATGCCGGGACGCCATTCGGAGCTTCAACTCCACGCGGCAATCTTGGTCCACGGCTTGGCCCTGCCCTTCTCTTACATTTTTAACTGTGTTTTAATATGCATGTTTTATGTAGTTTTTATGACTTGAACAGTCGAACTAAAGCTTAAATGGTGTTGAAGATGATGATAGTACAGTTAGTGTATTGCCTCCTGATGAGTGTCTGTTCACATTCTCCATACTGAAACATTTAAGAAAGCTAGGATCAGTATGTAAAATGACAATGTACATTCCCACTGCAATATTTAAACACATGCTTCACTGTAAAGTAATGGTGTGGCCTGATCCTGGCCTACTGTTTGGGGATGAACTTGTTTATCTTGCTGCGTTTCTATTAGAGTGTTTCATACATCACTCTCAAGGTCCCTAGTGCATGACTAATCGATGGAAAGGTCAAATGTGGGAATTCCTGGGGTCATTTGGGAGCAATTATTTGGCTTTGTTAGTGAATATATTCCGATGTATCTAAGTGGCAATCAATGATTAAATCAATACAGCTCAGTACTGTTAGATGTTAAGATGATGTGAAGCCAGGTTTCAATAAATTAAAAAAAATACTGTCATCTATTCACTGCAGTAAATATTAAAAACAGGCCAATTGGCATGTAAGACAACTGGGATGTATTAGTAAAAATCATTTACATGATGTAAGTAAAAAGAAAAATGGTGAGGTGGGTGGGGCATATGAAAGAGCAGAAAAAGTAATGGTGTGCAAAATCAAATATTTTTTGCTAAATGTTACAAAATTCGGTGGAAATTTAGGAAATTTGTGCTTTTAACATGAACAGCTGTTTACTGGTATTTTACTTGATTTTTTTCACGCGTGGATAATTCTTGCAAAAAAAGTTATACGAGATATAAGCAGGAGACTGGTTGGATCAGATATATTTTCTGCATGATCTCCAGAGGGGAAACATTTTCTGAAAACGTGTAATTCAAAACATTTTGGAAATGTAATCTGCATACTTTAAATTCTACCAGCTGCACAGGGCGACTACCTCGGGTCAGGCTTCCCTGAACAGAACGTGAAGGGCACACACTCTAATGCAGCTCTAATGCAGCCCCACTTTCATTGTCTCCTATTTTGGGTACTTTCCGTTGAAACATGCTCTCTTTAGGGTACTGGTGAGACACACTGGGTACATACTATTCCTGTTTTCTCAAGTTTATGTAAGGCTTGTGCCACTGCAGCAGGGGTTTGGCTGCCTGAGGGAAAGTAACAGAAATTTCGGCTCCCTGGTATTAGCGAACCTTGGGGCACATTATCAAGCTGCAGCGATAATTATTGCTTGCCGCTCTTAGCGTGAGATTTATTATCGCCGGCTATCGCTGGAAATTATCGCCATACTAGCGCTGAATTAACAACGCATAGCGCAATGGTGATAATTTTCCAGCGATAGCGGTGTTTTCCATGGAACATCGCTGGTTTTCCAGCGATTTTCCATGGAAAACGGCGATAACCTTGCTGATACGACCCTGTGGTCGTATCAGCATAATCCACCCCCAATGGTAAGTATAGCTAAGTCAGGATTTTAGCAGACGTTAGTTATTTGCGAAAACCGCGGTTTTCGACAAAAACTAACATCTGCTATAATCCTGACGGCCACCTTGTAAATATTGCAAAGGCCCGTTAGCGATACTTTACAATGCAGTGTTACGTGGCACGCCTACCTTGCATCTCATTAGCGATGCAGGGCTAGGCGGAAAGAAGCCGGGCGCTAAGGCAAGGATACATGCGCTAGCGTGTCATCGCTAATAGAGTGATAAAATTATCACCGCTTTTCGCCCGAAAACGGGCACTAAAACTGCGATAATTTTATCGCGGCCCCTTGATGACCCTTGATGATATGCCCCGTGGTTTCGAAGCAAGGGAGGAGGTGGCCTTAATCAGCCATCAGGTAGGGTCATGATAAAGACCTTCATTGGAGATTGTTAAGGCTCCCTCACTCTGGTGTTTGGTGCTTGCGAGGTAAAGGTTCCCCCTGGAGAGTGCTTAATTGGAGCTGGTGCTTTTCGGTGCTCCGCACCTGCACTTAATTGGTTTCCGGTGCTCGGCACCGGCAGCTAATTGTCAACACCATACTTAGAACAGTCTACCACATGGTGGCGCTGCTCATCTAATTTAGAGATGAGCATAACAATGGTTGTTTAGGAACACAATATACATTAAAATTGCTAATACCTGCCTCCCCAGCCTTTCCGTTAGCATTGGGGACCTGGAATAATCGGAACTGTCGCATTTACATGCAAGAGAGATGGTTACTAGTTGTTTCGGCAGCTATGACAAGGGCGATGGGTGGTGCAAATCTGCAGTGTCCTCCTGGTCAGAGCCCTGGCACTTAATATTTTACAAATTTAGCACTGGGTTAATCGCCTCTGTAACGCCTTAAGGTTGAAAGTGGACTGGGAATAGCCCCTGCAGGAGAGAATTTGAGCAACACTGTCTACACACTGCAGACTCTGTTCCATAGAAACACCATGAACAAAGAAAATATTAGAGGACACAATACACATCAACCATGTGCACTTTAACAGTTGAGTCTGGTTAATTCAGTCCTCCCATGGAGGTCAGTTCTACCTCATCTTCTCGAACTGGTATCAGCAGCTCAGCACGGGATGTAGATAATGATGGCCTGTGAGTATGAGTCAAGGTTGTGGGGCTTGAGCTCTGTTGCTGCAACCATAGAGATAAAATCTGTACAACTACAGCTTGTGAGAGACGTCAGCAGGAGAGCGGAGGCACGGGGAGGGGCAAAAGATGAAGGAAGTACAGGGCTTTAAGTGGGCCGGGTCTCACCGGGTCTGAGCACCGGCAGTTTTTTTAAGGGGGCCTCGAAACGGGTCTCTATCGGGCTCTGTTTTGTGTCCTGGCACAGGCGGTCCGGTTTTTTTTCTGGACTGCAGTGACAACAGTGACATGATCATCGATGTGTGTGTGGTGAGCGTTGTAGAGGAAGTCAAATCCTTTAAAGAGTCATTTTCTCTCTGGATTTCCCTTCTCTTTTTGAAACTCAGGAGCAGCAACATTGTCGTGGTGTCACCAGGGCTTTAAGTGGAAGTTTTTTCAATATTATATACAAGCCATAGTTGCTGCTTATTTATCTTATGCAACTAGCAACCATTGACAAAGCCAATAATCCTGACTTGTAGGTATGATGTGACTGGTTGCATCATATATCTGGACGCAATGACAGGAACAGCAAAATACAAGTCGGGTGGCACACTTGAGAGACCCCCCGGTTTTTTCATTCCACTTAAAGCCCTGAGGAAGTAGGAGGCATATTTTTGAAAGCGAAGGCTGTTGGAGGGATTTTGGCAGCAGACCGATATTGAGGAGCAAAAACAATGCAGAACTCTAGTCAGAAAAGATGAAAAACATCCAACTAAACAAACACTTTTGAGTCTAGTTTTGATTCATTTATGCAGCTAGAAAAATGTGTCAAATATTGACACTCGGTAATAAATAAATTGTGCTAAAACAGAGTTCACTTGAAGTCACCGTGAGAAGCACTCTCCAGCATTCATGCAGTGACATGTACCAAAACTGTTGTTATGTTATTTGGTCCTTGAAGAGTGAATTTGTACCGAGAGGGTTTGGTAGCGCGAGAATCTATACTTTGCCTGCATTATTTGTTTCTCATAGCAGCTCTTCAGCTGCTCGGAAATGGCCAAAACGTGGTAAAAGTCCCTATAAGACCCTAGGGCCACTTCTTGAGAAATGCACTCTGTGAGTGATAGCTGGTGCCCCACTGGGCTGTTTACTTTTGAAAGGGGTAGTCTCATCTGAACAGATGAAGATATGTAGGCAATGCAGATCCAGGCTTTGTAGGTTTCTGTACATTGTAGGAGAGGGAAAAGTGTCCTGCTGAGCATAATTCATGCTGCAGATCCACAACCTTAAAGGGTACCTGAGCAGGACTGGGGCCATGGTGGAGGACAGCTGCACCCGATTAGGCTAGAAAATCTAGAGTCTGCAATTTCCACCATTGAGTGTGTGCCACTCCTCATTCTGTCCTGCAAGTCTGGCCTACAATCAGTGCAGTATATCAGAGCATGGCCTCCCAGGCCTTTTATATATAATGTGGACATAAGGATCCCCTGTTACTAATAATCGTTCCTAGGACAGGGAAACGAACGAATGAACGCATAGGCCTCTTATTCTCCCGGGCCTTTACCCGGTGGGCTAGAGCCTTTCAAGGTAGTTTTTAAAAGCCCAGGGCCGCTCCTGTTTCCTCTCTCACTTTTCCCAGCTCCCTAAGGTTAATTGCAGCAGACACAGAAAGGCTTCATGAGGGAGAGAAAGAAAGGCAGGAGGCGGAAAGGAAGAGAAGAAGAACTCAGAGAGGGAGAAGAGAATATGAGGAGAGCAGGATGGAGAGAGAACATATGGATGGAAAAAGAGAGATTGCACAAGGAGACAAAGATAGCAGGATGTTTTGAACAATTTTACCTGGGCTTCTTTTGATTCCCCAGTTTGGCGCTGCATCGAGACCTGTACAAATGCTGCGATCTCTCTCCTATTACTGACGAATGCACAAAGGGAAGCTCTGACCTTTTCTGCCTATGAGCAGACGAGCCATCAGCCCTGGTAAAGATCCCTTCCTAATCCAGAGAGACCGTCAAACTGCTGCATCTTTCCCCAGAGCATTATTTGGATGTTTTTCACGTTTTCAGACTACTGTTCTGCATCAATACACCTTGATGGTTCCAGACCAAGCATAAAGGGCAAACCTCCAGATGCATTCTTCAGGCAAGATCTAGCATCGCAAGTATCCTCAATATTAGTTGTGCAGGTAGGTTGAGTGTACCTCAGTTGCTGATTAAAGGAATCTGGTGTTGTGTGTTTACTGACTGCAGTGGATTCCCTGACAGATTTTGGCATCTGTCAGTTCCAGGCACTTTAGTCGTTTCAGATAAAATCGCTTTCAATGACCCACAGCTGTCATCTGGAAATCAGGATTCTGTCTCCTTTATTACAAGGAAATCGCCATAGTAGATTGATGAATCTTGGAATTTCTACAGACACATAAATCTGCCGGCAAACATGCTGTATGTACAGCATTTGAAGGACTAGTGAATAGTCAATATTTTAATCTCATAAAAATGCATCACATGGCTCTGGAATATTTATTTTTGTTGAGGGATGGTTATTCTAATTAGCAGCTGGATCACCCCATGTGCCAACACCCTCACTCCCCTCAACACAACAGCAAGAACCCAACCACGGGCCCAATGGTACACAGAGGAAATCAGGCTGATGAAAAAGACTGCAAGTAACTTCAGCGCAAATGGAGAACAAGTTAAGACACTGCACATAAAAGACATCTTCAAATCATCAATAAGATGCTACCACCAGCAGATATGGAACACGAGGCACACAGATCTTGCAGAACGCATCGATGTCAGCACGAAGACCAGCAAGGATATCTTCGCCCTCATCAAAGATTTCACCACCACTCCTCCTCCTGCAACCCCCCCCCCCCCCCCAGAAGACCTTGCAAAAACTCTTGGACTTCTTCTGTAACAAAATCACCTCCATATACTGCAACTTCGCCCCTCAACCAGATCACTGTTGCAACTCAACTTCCCATAATGGCTGGTGAACGAACCCTGACTTTGTGGCCTGCCATCTCCACCATCGAAATTGCTGTTATCATTAAGAACATCCACTCCGCACCTTGTCTTCACCAAAGGACACCTACCAATAAGCCAAGCAGAGCACCCATCCTGAGTACCTGCATCTACCCCTTCTTACCAGATAGAACAGAAGCTACCAGCCAGGCACCTTACTCCTTGAAAGCCCACAAACTCACCTGTGTAGTGCCTCAAGGTTCATTTCTCAGCCCCACGCACGTCAATGCAAAAATGATCCCTCAAGCCAATGTCATCTACACACACAACATCAGCATTCTTTCCGATGCTGAAGACACATAACTCATACTCTCCCTCTTATACAAGACCCTGAACACAAGAAACATGTTCACCGCCTACGCAACCAAAGTTGCTAACTGGTGGAAAGCCAACTGTCTCAAGTTCAACACTGACAAGACAGAAGTAGTGCTATTCGGCAAGAACACCTCACCATGGGACTCCAACTGGTGGCTGGCTAACTCAGATCCACATCCACACCTAGAACCCATGCCAGGAACATTCGAATAATCATTGACAGCAAGTCAACGCCATCATTGCATCTTGCTTCCACACCCTAAAGAATCCGAAGACAATTTTCAAATAGCTCTGAAGCAACACTGAAAAACTATCATTCCCATCCTAGTCACCAGCAAGTTGGACTATGGAGACACCCTCTCCGCCGGGATCACCAAGCAACTCTCCAGAAGATTACAAACCATTCAGAACTCGGTAGCCAGACTTATCCTCAACCTCACATACTGAACATACATCACACCACACCTCAGAGAACTTCACTGGCTCTTGATGCACAAATGCACTCAATTTAAACTTCCCATACACACATTCAAGGCACCAAACAACTCAAGCCCCACCTACCTGAACAGCCGCATCTCCTTCCACCAACCATCCAGACATCTCCGTTCTGCAGGACTCCTACTTGCACACATCCCACCAATACACAGAACACGATCATGAGGGCTGGCTTTCTCTATATTTCCACAAATGAGGCTGGATTCACTAAGAGACGTCCCCACACCACTGTTGTAAATTGACTGAAGAGATGCCAATATTATCCCACAGGAATTACATTTGGAGAAAACTGTGTCTACATGCTTTGAGAAAAATAGAAAGTTAGGTCCACATGTCGTGATTACATTTTATTACTTTTCCTTTTTGTAGATGAAGAACTTATGTTATGCTATGTGACTGGTTAGGTAGGGATATGTTGCAGGATTGGGAATCCTTATGCATCACATTAGTTCTTTGTGCAACTACAGTGCAGGGCTTGGAATTTCCAGATCGTATTCTATGTGCTTTATTAAAAATCTGTTGCAGTTCTTGGTGAGTTAAAGATCCTTTCCTATTGTAATATTTTAGTTGTAGTTGTATTTTTCCTTTAATCGACATCTTCTTTGCATCTTTCTGGACTAATTTTCAGACATTTTTGTGTTTTGTGCCCCTACGCTATGAGCTTTGGGCTTAACTATATTCTTCTTTTAAAGTTGACCTTAGGAACACTTACATTTTGACTTCTTTTCTTCTTTTGGGAAAACTGAAAGTCACAGTTTCACTTTGGTCTGTTTGTTCTCATGCCATGTTACAATCTGTCTGCTCTAATTGAAATAATATGTTTTGGCTATCTGATATTTTTTATCTCACCTATCTGGCAATGTTTAAATAATAGATAGGTTTTTCTGATTGTTGATGTTGCTTTTTGCCCCCGTACACAATGTTGCTATACACAATTTTTTTGACCCTTTACTTTTATGCTTTGCTCTTTATGTTTTTTTCCATCGTAGCCTTGAAGAAGCGGAGACAGTATTCCGCAAAACATGTGTGGGCAACTTCAGTGCATTAATCTTGCATCGGCCATTTCAAAGATATAACTTCTGCAATTATGTTTTTTTTTTTTTTTAATTTTCAAATTTGTGTATTTTTTTCATCAATGTAATGTTGGATTCAATGTAACCTAATCATACTGATGGATGTAATGTAACCTAATCATACTGATGTTTGAGGAACTATATATAATGAAATCAGCTGAACAATATACTTCTGGTGTTATGGGTTTTCGTACAATGATTTTCACTCTCCAGTATCCTCATTGTATTTGATTCTCTTATATTGCTTCTAAAGTATGGAAAAGCCTCCCACTCCACATCAGTGCCTCCTCCTCTCTTCTCAAATTTAGCAAGAAGCTGTAGACCTGGCTTTTCAATTAGCCAACCTACCATAGGCAGGACTAGGCACACACACCTCCTCAATGCCAGGATACCATCGCGGGGGATAGTGCGCTTTAAAAATACATATAACATAACATTAGCCCAGACAAGCGATGCCCATGGTTGCTATGAGGATCTCCTGGTAGATGTGAGTGGGATTCTTGTCAGAGAATTTACTCTACGAATCCTCTCAATGGACTCATGTCTGCATGATATCATAGATTTGTTTATGTAAGAAGGGTTAGATGAACCAAAATACTGGTCACAAATTGACTTTTTTCAACAAGTCTTTAATTTTGCTAAGTAATCTATGTAGTATTAGGTCATATTAAAAAACAAAACAGAATGGGGGCTCCAAATGACTTCCCTAATGAAAATGGTTACAAACACAGGTTTGGTTGCCTGCTAAAAAGAGCAGACCACCATCCTTGCATTCACACTTGGGAAGCTTCTTTTAAAGCTGCCCTTGTTTCTTAACCCTTTCCGTGCTCATGACGGAACCACTCCGTCATGAGCCACGGGTGCCGTGTGCTCATGGCGGAGTGGTTCCGTCATGCTGCGGCCGTTGGCGGCCGCTCCGCCCACGCAGCGCTAATTCCCCGCCTGTGCGGGCGATTAGCGCAGTGGGCGGAGACGTGACGGAACCACCCCGTCATGAGCACAGCTCACCCGTGGCTCGTGACGGAGTGGTTCCGTCACGAGCACAGTGCCACCGCAACTGCCCCCAAACCCCCCCAGCGCCGCGGCAGAATTCCTGCCGCGGCGAAGGGGTTAAAGTAACAGATGTTGCTTTTTAAAACAAAAACAAAAAGATTCTCATTTGGGTAAACATCAGGTGGAGCAGGCGGGTATCAGCACCCTTTCCCCAGAGTTTTCTGACTCCCTTAATAAAAGGGAAGGTGTCAGAATGAAACAACTGTCCATTTGAGAATCAGTTACTACCGCCACCTTTGAGGCACTGGTAATGGAACAATGCTTTGCAACCGCAATTGCAGTCAGAAACCATTGATACATACCATTGAGACTTGTGATTAGGAACCAACACTTGTAATGCTCTTTCCTAATTGCGATTCCTTATGGGTTGGTAAACCTGTTTAGAAAGTTGGAAATGCTTTTGTGACTCATAAATTGGGTTAAATAAATACCAAAAAGCCATTCAGCAGTCGCAAACACAGTGATTTTTGAATCATAGCGTGTCTTTGAAGATCTGACTCAGTGACCTTAAGCCCCTCACTAAGTGTTTCTCCCCATGGCTATCTGCAATGACATTTGCACAGTGCACAATATAGCTGTCATCTCTTTTCCAGGAACAGTATAGGGAGGAAGAAAGGTCAAATGTCTGGAAATGATTCTGCGAATGACCAAGCTAGTAAAACTTCTTCTTTGTTAACTATTTTTTATTTAAATACGAATCATCACTTTAGATATATCACAGGATGACAAATTACATAATGTGGAATGAAGACTCCACTTTGTAGTTCTAGTTTGGTCAGAGTTTCCATAGGCTGAGTTTTTTTTTATTTTGCTAATAACTTTGAAGTAACATCAGGAATCTTCATAAAACGTTAAAAAGAAAAGTTCAACCACCTCGGCTCCTTCATGAAAATTCTCACACTGATACATTAAGTGGTGGGCAAAAAAAAGGCTGGTCCCAAAACATTGATTTCCCATGTTGATTCTCCCACGAAACTTACGTTTACGTAATTACACCAAATTTGGCAAAAATTTAGAACTTTATTCAGCATGCTTTTTGTGATTTGGTGTAAATCCGTTCAGCCATGTTCAAGAAATTAGCATTCAAGGAGAGGCTTGGGTTGGGCATGACAGGGTTAACAATAAGCAAAAGTTATGTATATCTGGACAGTTGGTGTAGCAGGAGTCATGCGAGGACCAAACAAATGAAAAAAATGTCCTTCTGATTAGGCGAGGAAACTTTTTCTCACATAGCCCATTTCGGTACCATGGTCCCGGTGCTGGTAACTGAGTACAGAGGAATCTGATTGTCTGACCACAACTGTGGACAAATGTGGCAGCCATCATTACAGGGCTCGCTGCCACCAGAGTCCTAGAATTTATTTTAGAAAGACCTTAAGTGGGGCACACCATGACCCCAAGGGCCATGTGGGGGTCCCAAAGGGAGCCCCCTAAAATGTTACATTTAAAATAATTGTGTAGCACCAGCACTGCAGTACCAAGCATGGCACCTCTTGTGCTGCTGCAGTACCAATACCATAGCACAGTACCAAAAAATAATTTAATAAAAATACCACTGTGTGGTCATACACCAGATCCTGTGGACAACTGTCATTGCACAGACTGTAGGCCATGAGCAGTGGGTTGGCCACAGGGCCAGTCCACTGCTACACACTACTGAAGGCTGTACTCAGTGGGGAATTAGCCCAAGGCTGTATGCAGCAGGTGGTTGGCTGCCTGCGCAGGAATAGATGCAGGGCCTTGCCTTGCAGCCAAACCCTTGCTGTATATGGCCTAAGGCCAGGTACAGTGGGTGGTTCGCAAATAAATAGTTGACTAAGCTAAGGATAATATGTGCCCCCGCCATGTATTGCTTATGACCTCACTAACTACATCATTCATGGCATGTTAAGGGACATCTTAGGACAACACCAATGACATTATTTAGTCATTGTCTAAGCATCCTATAGGGTTTGTGGACTTGAAGTATTGTAACATGGCACATATGTGGCTAATTTTCTATTACCAAGGGAGAGGTATGGTGCCGCGGCTTACTACAGGGCGCGGGGCGCACAGTTTGATCCCCAGCGCCTGAGGCAGATCAGCTCACCATCATGTGACTCTGGACAATACATCTCCTAATTTCCCAGATGGCCCCCAGCGCCTTGAGACCATTACGGGTGATTAGTTTGTGCTTTACAAATACTGGGTTAGGTTAGGTTAGATCACCAAACACATGATAATGGACATATCTGTCAAATCACCCATATCTGGTGGATGTTAACCTATTAATATGTATTCAGCTACCTCATAACAAAATACAGTGTGATAAGAGCAGTTCGGTAGAATGTAGTGCCAGATGATTCATAACTCTAAATAGCATGCCAAGTAATTGATGCCACAAGAGCACTCTATGAAATACACATTACAACAGACAGTTATGCAAGATGAAAATGATTGCCCTAAACTTTTTTCAGAGGATATGCACTCTTATTAGATCCAGTAGGATCACATTTCTGAAGATTCTGGGTAGAAGCCTGTGCAGAGAGCCAGGGAAGGGATTCAAGGGGAAGAATACTGCCCAATTTCAGGTATAGACTTGAACCTGCCAAGCAAGGCCAACCGCTCAGGGCATATCCGCTTGGGTGGTCCCCGGGTGAGGAGCAGTGACGACAGGCAGATGGGTCATTGATGACCAACTTTTCTAAAGACCCCAAAAGAATTCTCTGATATTTATTGGTATTTTTAGGCTTTGCATACAGACAGCTTTAGTTGTCTGACAAGAGCTATTGCCATTGAACAACAATAAGACACAAAACAACACCCAACATACATTTACACTAGAGTCATATACAAAGAAGTTCTTTTGGACTACCCATTAAAGTTATTAGTCACCGTGTTTGAGGTGACTTTAGTCATTGGCTAACAGGGATGTCTTTAAGCACTGCTATCAACAAAAAGCATTTAGCGAAGGTGAACATTTGAAAAATAGTGCCTCTCTTGATTGTGGGGCACACACCCATACACAATACATGCCCACACACAGGCACACTTTTTGCCCGAATACCCTCTTGTTTATATATTACATTTTACTGCTCTCCCACCCATTCTGTTTTGTGTATTTTAAAGCGCCTGGTCTGCAAAATGTAACTGACATGCTCATTATGTTTTCGGTGTTTCCCCACTGTTTAGATTTTTACTTTATATTCTAGTGTTCTTTGACCATCTATTATACACACAGCGTATTTCTTTAAAATGATCACTAATCCCTTCAATACACTTATGAAACACTAATTCCCTATTAAACACACATAAGAAGCGGGACTAGGAGCAAAAGGGAAAAAAGGTCCAGTACCCGTGCTCCCAAGGTCTGTGTGTCAATTACTGCAGGGTAACTGCTCCTGGAAGACAAGCTGGCCTATTAGGTCGCTAGAAGGACAGGTGAAAGAAACTCTTTCAAAAGGTTGTTGGTTGGAAATATAATTGTAAGAAGGGGGGTTCCTCCTTGTTAGAGAAGTGCCCTCACACACCGATGCGGGTGTCATGCTTCATCATTAGGTGTTGCTGCTTGTGGGGGGTATTTCTGCTGACCCCCACGGGCCCCACGAGTGGGCTCTTTGTCGGAGGTCTTTTGGAGGAATGCCGCAGTGGTGATGGCGGGTGTGGTGTGGGTTAGTTCAAAATATGGTACTGGTACCCTAAAGAAATGTTATACTGGGGTTCGTGCGATATGGTTAAAAACTGAAGCCAAGAGAAATGCTCTTGATCTGATAGTCAGCGTTGGGAGTTCTGTGTATCTCAGTGCTTGTGGTGATAATAAAAAGTGGTGATATCAGGTCGACATGTTTCAAGCATATTGTGGTCCCCAATGGATCTATGGAAAATCTTCAGGACCATGCAAAAGTTAAAACATGGAACGTGAGGTACAGGGGTTTGAGACGGCGACACTCAATACACCCTGTAGTAATATCTAGATTCAGGTGTGATCAGTGCGACTCTGCACCCGAACGGGTCCGACCACCTACGTTATAGTATCCAACCTGTGGAAACGAGAAAGAGAAAACAACACCCGTCCTGGAAAGAGAGTCATACTTAATAGTAATGTGAAGATCCGGCGTGTAGGCTCATACAATGCATCCGTATCCTAATAAGCATTACCAATAGGACAATGGAGAGGGTAAAGTGTGCAAGAGTATTTAAACGGGCGAACAGATGTTCAGAATGGGGATAGTCTGATGAGAATCATTGTTTTTGCGTGGATGGTTACCATCGCAAAGTATGCATACAAACTGTCGTTCTCACAGGATATACGGATGTCAGAAACAGCTACTTAATTTCATCCACACATTTTTCACACCACAGAACACAACATACATGCTGCTTCTGTTTAACTCCATGCATCAACCACGTTAAAGAGTTCTGCTGTTTTACACAAGGCTGCACTCAATCGGTTTGACTTGACTTGACTGACAAGTCAGAACCTGCCACAGTGCAGCAGCTGACAAATTATTCTGAGCTCTGACCACATCACACATTATAAGCTTAGTTCCCTGTAACTAAAAGACATTTCGGTCCAATTGACACATGCTGTTCTCCAAGGGAGTAGTCTTTCTGATTGCAATATATTCGACTCAACTAGTGTTAATTTAGTCAATAAGTGAAAATGTTACAGAGCAGGGGATCCCCTTCCAGAACAAGGAGTTGGAACACTTCCACAAGCTGTGCTGTGAGCAGAGCATTTCTCCCCTGTCACAACCAGCGGTGTCATTATTTCTATTACACACGGTTCCTTTTGGGGGAAAATATTCGTATACAAAAATACACAAAGCACAGTCACGTAGATCTATGTATGGGAGAGGTAGTCGGGTAATAAATACTCCACACTGAGGGATTTCCTGACATAAATATTGTGTACTAAATGTTGTTGAAAAACATAGACCCATTGGCGTTGACAGTGAAAATCTTCACTGAGTAGGATGATAATTCGCAAACGATATTTAGGACACAATATTTCTGTCAGACGATATTTTCGTATATTGACGACACAATTAAAATCATGAGAAAAACCCAACTAAATTACACAGGGTCCAGTTCACAAAAACGTTTGCAAATTCTGATATTCAAAGTTCATGCCTATGCGTGCGTTTAAATTATGAAGAACCGAGTTTTACCGACATTTATGTTACACCTACGAGAAAATTACTCATGTCATAGTAGAGTAGTCATAAAGACTATCCTACCAGTAGATGTGCATGGTAAGCTCTGTTATGTTAGTTATACTCATGGAGTGCATGATTTCGCCAAAACAACGTTATCTGAAAATGTTTGGGGGACATGCATAGCTCTTATTTGGTGCTCAGCTTGTATGAAAAAACAGGTTCTAAGAATCTTTGGAACTTAAGACACCACATGCCTCTTTAGATTGCATCCATGGAGATTTCCAAAGGCCAGCAGCCAGAATATGAACAATTTGTCCTGAAATCTCTTCTTCTTAAAGGCAGGAATGTAAATGTATTGCCTTGAGTCAAAGGAGGTTTTTAACTGTGTTGAAATTTTATGAATTTTATTTTGTTTATTTTATTTTTTTATTTGCGATATTTGAAAGCATTGCCAATCACCCTCTGGGTGCTGTGAAGGTGACAGTGCATGGAAGAGCACATGCAATATAGTTTTGTAGCCAGCCCCTGTTGAATATGATACCACAAAGATTTTATTTAACCATCTGTATATTGGCATTTATGATAAACAATCGAAGGTGAAAACGGGTATGAAGCAAAGCATCAACAATCAGAGCATAACAGGTCCATACTATTTAGTCAAGATACAAGCAATGGTTGGCCTAGCAAAGCTGCATACACAATTTATTCAAGACCCCAACACTTATTGCTGTTAAATCTGACCCTTCTTTGATAACAAAGTGGAATGCAATAAAAAGTAACATAAAATATAGGAGGAGCTCAAAAGAAAGGGGAGAGCAAAAAAAACACAAAACAACCAACCTAAGTCAGGGAACGCTCAATTCTACTGGGCCAGGGCCTATGCCCCGCACAAACTAAGCCTAAGCACAAATAGGAAAGGTGGGGGGAAGGGTGATCGAGCTGTCACCCTGCAGCCAATCTGAGGAGGTCCCCAGTGGCAGGAATAGAATGCCAGTTTTTGGGGTCACAAGAGCATGCCCAGCATCAACCATTCCATGACTCAGGTGGTCCAAGTCACAGCCACATAGTGAAAATTGTCATTCAGTGTGTATTTACTTCCCTAGGAAGTTACCTCGAGGAGTCAGCCCTCTCCCCCTCGGGTGGTCCATCCTGTCCCTCAAGATCCTCCTCAGATCTGCCCTCTGGGTGCTCCCAAACCTCTAATACCTCCAACCACAGTCCAGCTATGGGACTTCTCCATACCCCCTGAGCATCTTCTCTAAGAAGAGCCCGCACCTCAGCCCTGGCCCACTGAGTGACATCCTTTACTGAATTTCCCACTGCGGGTCCTGTGGTGGATTTCCGGGGCATACCTATTCATCTCTTGGCCAAAACTAGGGACAGGTCTAAAAAGCTAGTGCCCACCTTTTGTGTGTGTAGTCTCAGGTATAACCCTAGCAGGCAGGCCTCTAATGATCAGGCAAGGGAGCGTCCCAGTGGGGTGTTCAGGATGTTCATCATTGTGTCCCAGAAGGTACACAGCCGGGGTCAGCTCTGGATCCTGTGGACGAAATCTGAATCAGGTGCCTATGCTTAGGGCAATGATGTGGCTCCACGCCATAAATGACCTGGAGTCTATGGGGTTCAAAAATGTCATGTGGACATAATTAAATTGGATATATTTCAGCCACATGGAGACTTTCTTAGGATACGCCAATATCTTACGCCATTCCGAGTCTGTAAGGTCTCGCTACAGTATTCCTCCCCACCGCCATCCTAGCATCAACAGGAGATTTCCAACCATCTCAGTTGTGAGGAATCAAACCACGTCACCAGGTGTCTCGTGGTACCCAAGGATACTAACAGCTGTAGTACTACATCAGTCGTCAGATCATCGCAGCCCACAGGTCTTTGAAGGTTCAAATCAATGGCTCGTAGGTGAGGAATTGGCCTGGGGGCAAGTCATCGTGGACAACTAGTTCCTCCAACAGGAGCAGGGCGCCCTAGTGGTACCATTACCTGTCCTACATCCGTCCAGGTCAACAACTGCCCAGCTGGGAAAGAGGAGAGAGGGCCACGATGAGTGAGACCCACCAGAGGTAGTGCACCACTGCCAGACAAAGTAGCATTTTACCTAGGTGCATGGACATCCCCCACAAGCCCAACTCTTCCTGGTGAACTCCATCAAGCCGCTGAGTAATGCACCGGAGCTGTGAAGCCAAGAAGTGCAGTTCAAAATCAGGGGCACCCAGGGCCCCTCATCTGGGGGATCCCAGATAACCTACAAGGACACTCTGTGGTGGCCCCCATCCCATATCAATTCTCGCAGCAGAGTGCCAGAACCAAGAGACCAGTGCCCCAACTGGGCAATTAGTTTAAAAAAAAACATTTATTGGGAGCATGACCATTTTTGACACTGAGATCCGGTCCATAATTAGCAACATAAGGGAGCACCAAAAGGGGACGCAAGATCGAAGGGATCGAAGGGCCTTCATCAAATTAACCTGCTGTAAATCCTATAAAAATGAAAAACCTGAACGCACAGGTACCGGAAGGAGAAGGGGGGCTATGTCAGACCAGATAGAAGATCTTCAAACAAGCAGCTGTGGTTTTGGTAGATTTGGAGGCGCCTTTGGAGTGTAACACTAACCTGTTAGGTAAGTCAAAACTGTATTCAGGCAACGGTGCTAGCAGGGAAGGGAGAACCACAAATCTCCTCACATTTTTTGTGACAAAAATCACAAAACATAATCAACATTCAACAATTCCCCAGCACACGTCCAAGTTGTGTAATGCAAACACATTTAATGTACATCAATCAGTAAATTATTCCCAAATGCATGTGTATTTATCTTTCTTGTCTTTAATTTCCTTATGTTCCTTCAGACTGAAAGACTTCTTCGGACAAACATAGCCAACACGTGTTTCGTCGCCAATGGGACAATACCCCGCGACTTTTTCAAGGCTCTGTCTTTAGGGCAAATGACTAATAGTACGTGGTTGTAATTCCGTCCCACGAGGGATTCAGTGTGTTCCAACTCAGAAGTAAAAGGTCAGAAGATAAAATTCAGTCATAGATGTATATCCAATCTAAAGAAACAGAGACCCGAGTTCGGGAACTAGGAACAATCTCGACCCTTCACCGTACTCGGATATCGTAGTGAGATCGTTCCGAGATCCTTGTTCCATTAAATGTGTTTGCATTACACGACTTGGACGTGTGCTGGGGAATTGTTGAATGCAGATAGAAGATCTGATGGCCTCTGGAAGCCCAGAGATAGAGAAAACACATTCATCTTGGTCTCATTGACCCGGAGGCCTGAGACCCTCTCAAATCCTCCCAAAAGGACTCGCGCAGCCGTGAAGCCCTCAGGCCCATCTACCTGGTTAAGTAGGAGGTTGTCGGGATAAAGACAGATAGTGTGTTCTCTACCCTCGATCTCCACACTGGTGCCCACACCCTCCAGACGAAAAGCTTAGCCAGTGGCTCAACTGCTAGTGCGCATAAAAGGAGGGAATAGGGGCATCCCTGTCAGGTGTCTCTACATGCATTATGTTGCAGGGAGATGGCAGCACCTGCTTTGACTTACGTGGTCGGGACAGTGTAAAGCAGCTTGACCCAGATGACGAACATTCCCCTAATCCCATCCAGCGCATGACCTCAAACAAGAAGTCACACCTCACTGTGTCAAAGGCCTTTTTGAGGCTCACCAACATAAGCATGACCTGTGGGCGAGATAGTACCTCTGGACGATAAAGTACATGGTGTAGCCTTCAGAGGTAAAGTGTGATGTTGCCGGCTGAAATGAAGCCATTCTGATCGTTATGTATTTGTGTGGGCATATAGGTAAGTAGTTGTTGCACCAATACCTTACTAAGGATTTAATATCCATATTAAGCATGGAGAGGGGGTGAAACTGTAAAGTTCAGGGCTCCCCGCGTTTTGGTCTTAGGAAGACAGGCCACAACTGCATCTCGAGTGGATTCGGGCAGTGCCCCAGTCGTAGAGAGTCGGCATATAGCAATTTTAGCTTCGGGGATAGAGTCCCAGTGAATGCAGAATAGAAGTCCGCCGGAAGGCCATTAGGGCCCTGGGTTTTACTCATTGCCATTTCTTTAATAGAAAACCTGATCTCCTGTACTGGTACTGGTCCCCCAAGTCCTCCTGAGGCTCCCCAAGAAGCTCCTGCAGCAGCAATCGGTCCAGGATGGTAGCCTAAATCATGGGCGGGAGTGACTCCAGACTTTTATACAATGCTTCACAGTATTCCCGGAATGAAACATTAATGGTCCCAGGAGAATAGAGTGACTTGCCGTCACCTGTCTGAATATCTGTTATAGGGGAGCCTCGGGTTTCAGGTCTGATAAGCCAAGCTAGTAGTCTTTCCGGCCACCACTCCTGATCATGGGCCCTGGCGACATAGATTTTATTGTCCTGGCATCGCACCGCTCTAAAGTGGCATTGTAATGTTCCCGACCCCCGTAGTCTGTCTAGTGCTGTTGCATCAGTACCCAGAGCATTATCTAGCATATGTAATCTATCATTCAAGGTCTGAAGTTCCCCGTTCAATTCTTTATGAACACCAACCGATTGGCTTAAACAGTGACCCCAAACCACCACTTTAAACACCTCTCACTTGACCAGGCAGGAGGACGTCAAGCCCTGATTAAGATCAAAGTATCCAAAAATTGCATCTCTCAGAGAGTCTAGGTCGCAATTATCCTCCAGAGACAATGGAATGAGTCACCATGGGGGATCCACCGGAGCTCACCAACAGGTGTGAATCCCTGCAACAGAGGGCTGTGGTATGAGTCGAGCATACAGACCTATTTATCTGGGTGTGACGTTGGTAGATGTGGGAAAAATATGAGTAGTCCAGTGACTCCCCATGTTGGGGCCTCCAAGTATCCACTAGGTACCAGTGTACCAGCCAGTCCCTGAGGCCCTCTGCTGTTCTATGTGCTGATGCTCGGGCAGAGGGGCATAGAATGGTCTAACAGAACGTCTTCTACACTCAGTAGGAGGTCATCTGTTACTAATGGTGGCAGGGGGGCAGAGAGGGAGTGGAGTAAGGCTACCTGGTCCTGGTTCAGGGCATATGTACTCCCTAATGTTTTACCCTACCCAACAGCATACTCTTGATCAGGACGGAATGGCCCTCTTTGTCAATGGATGAGTAGACATGATCGAAAGGCGTCCCTGCCCTGTTCAAGATCAGTGCCCCCTCGGTCAAGGCAGAGTACGAGGTGGCATACAACTAGCCCCACCATATGCACCACAGGTGATCAATCACCCCCCCTGTAAGATGTGTCTCTTGCCTTGCAGCATGACCACCTGCACCCCTTGCATCCTTAAATACCTGTAGATGTTATGCCGTTTAGAGGCCGAGCGCATTCCCCAGATGTTCGGGGACAAGAAAGTCAGTGAGTGACGTTGTTCAGATATTCGATTGCAGAGTACGTGTGCCCCATCCAGGCCACCCGGCCCCCCTCATGTCCTGGCCTTCCACTTCAACATGTAGAGCGATCCCTGTATGAAATAATAAAAACCCCAACTGAAACTTCCCATTCCAAGAGCACCCCAGCAACAGCTAGCCACCCTAACTAGAAATGTGTAAACATTGTCAATAGAACACCTCCTCCAATCACCTGGCAGGGGCCTATCTGGGAGGGTTAGGCTGTGGTATGTAGGCAAAGTCTAAGTCATGCCGGCCCTGCCTATAGTCACCAGCACAGCCATGGTCTTGAGCCCCAAAAGAAGTGTCAGGGCCTCACATATGCTTTGTCCCCAAGACAGTGACCTCTGCCATCCCCTTAACCGTCAGCGCAGTGAGTACTGTCTCCAAATCCCCCAATATTCCAAAGAGCCAGAGGTAAGGTATATCTAAATCGGAAAGTACAGATTAATGCTTGGAAGGGGTACCAGTCTCTGAGTCTGACTTCTGTGTCATCAGGATCTCAGCCACAGCCTTGAGAGCAGCGACCCATTCCTGTTCAGTCTGTGACAGAGACCGTCTCTTCCGGGACCTGCCATGCGAGGTTATACGGGAATGCATTTATTCTCCATCCAGGATTGCTAGATTTAGGGCGAGCTGCTGGGAGCGTCGATCTAGCCCTGTTGGTTTTCAGCCAGTTCCAGCCCATGCCGGGATCATTACAGAAGTGCATGAGACCATCAAGTATTATTCTAAGTAAGCAGGAAACATCAGGGAGTATTATAATCCCTCGTCCCAGAGGGCCTTCTTAGCTTGCAGGAAGGAAGTCCGTCTGACTTGTACCGCAGCGGTGAAGTCTAGGAACACCAACACTTTGCTGTTGGTCACATCGAAGAGTCCTCCTGTGCATGCCCTCTGTTGGATAATATCTCTGTCTTTGTTTTTGGAGCAGTCTAGCTGCACCAGGGCGGGAAGGGTGACCTGGCACCCTGTGGGTCCGCTACAAAGAGAAGAAAGTAGTGAGGTGGTTTGGGGCAACCTCTGTCTGCAGACAGCGTTCAAGATAGGACACCATATTGTTACCCTCAGTACCTTCAGGTAGACTCACCACCCTGATATTTTTCCATCAGTTTTGCCCCTCTACGTCTTCCGATCTACGTTTGAGGATCCACACTCTCTCATTTCTGCCATTTGGCGAGTCATTGGCTGGTTTCCCGGTTGTAGGTTCTCCACTGAGGTCTCCACCTCTTTAACTTGATCAGCCAACTTGCAGTGTTCAGCTTTTAGTAGGCCCAGGTCCCTCCGAGTCAGGCAGCACTCCCGCTGCTTTGGACCTCGGTTTCCCCATTAGGATTGTACCTAAGGGCCTCCCACAGTGGTGAAGGCTATCAGCCCAACTGTAACTGGGATGGGCCCCGTGTGCAGGTAAATGGGAAAACAGTGCTATAGAAGAAGGAACAGGGGTGTGCCCCCCAGGTCTACGCTAAACACATGTGTCTTCAGGTTGGAAGTCATCACTACAGGGGTGCAGGTGAGTACGGGGCCCAAAGTCTCAAAAGATTTGCCGGCTCTGTATAGCGCAAATACAACTCCCCAAACGTAGTCCGGGTCCAAAGTGCAACATCTGGTGGAGCAATCTATGGTCATAGTCCCACGCTAAGCTTGTACATGTCCATGACCCACTCTACGGGATGGGGCAGTCATCAGGGAAGCAGACAAATGTAGGATGTTCACTCATGAGAGGGCCCACACCGGAACCCACCCGCCGCAGCCATGCTGGGTCCCCAGCTAGCATCCCTCACTGAGGTTCCAAGTTTGGGAGGAGAGAGAGCACAAGGAGAGGCAACCTGAGGGAAGGGGGGGGGGGTTGGAATCCACCAGTGTAATTAAATTCTTTGGGTTAATATCATACCAACTACCCAGGGCAGTCGGTTCTGTTCAGGAGCCCCCAATGTACGCCCAGTCCAGGGGAATGTCTATGCCCTGGTTTTGAGAGCTTCACCTGTGCTGCCCCATGGGGTTGGGGGGAAGTGGGCCCATCTCCTACCAGGTTCTGGAGGGGGTCTGGCTTGGGAGCAGTGACTTCCTAATGGAGTGCCGACTCCTTCCAGATCAGGGTTCCCAGTCTTTCCAGGTCCAGGGAGGGAGACCTCAATAGCTCGCTGCTATACAGTGGGTGCTGCACTCCTCGCTGGTCCCCAGTATTGGTTCCAAATTGTTCAGGACTTTGATGGAACAGTCCGGCCACTGGCAAAATGCCCACTTCACACCGGTTCTCTGCGGTGCCACCTATTTGCCAAGGGAGAAAAGGACTTCTCTGGGGGCCAATACACCCCTTCCAACACGTACCAGAGCTTGCACCCCCTCCGCACAGGCAGTGCAGTCTGGTTGGAATGCCACTACAAGCCCACACCGACCAAGTGGCCAGGGCCAAAAATGCACCACAGGTCAGGCAAGTGACGCTGCTACAGGACGTTCTTGGCCGGCACATAAGCAGCCCCCCAAATAGATCTCTCAAGTGCTCATGTAATCAGGGGAAGCATTGCACCGTCAGGCAGCTCTCCCATGTTTTGCCGGTGTGGCCCCAGTCAATGAGTCTCGAGTCACTACCACAAGGCCTCTGACCTATCTCTGCAAGGGCTGCCCCGCGTACCTCTCCGCCGATGCATTGACACAACTGTTAGGTGCTCTCCAGATGTTACGGCAAGCGTCTACTTCTCCTACATGTCCCGGGGCTGTGCCAGTTTCACAGTGTGGGTCAACCAGCTTGCTACAATATGGGGTCCCACATGCCGGCCGTCATCTTGGGAGCCGGGATCAGCTGAATGCCACAGTTAGGGGATGGCCACCCTTACCCAGGAAAGGGCTCACTGTGGCCCAAAACATGCTGCCAAAGGGGATGTCTCCAATGTGGCAACAATTGAGGGTCTAATCACAGCCTGAGACCATGGATGGCTCAGGATACCTGGCGGGCCGGCGTGGAGCAACAGGCTCAACCGTCCGCCATCTTTGGCTCGGTAGCCATGCCCACTGATATCACCAAGATGACAAAGCCAAGGTAGCAAGAATCCTGATTACCTGGGAGAAGAATCAAAAAAACATTCTTAAGTGTTTAACTGGGTAGTACACAGTTTGCATCTGTGGGGGACTGTCCTGAAGAAAATATTATGAGCCAAATACCTTGGAGAAGAGGCTTTAAGGATCTTCTACATTTGAGATAGTCATTTCCAGTCTCAGTTGGAGAGTTTAGGAATTTCCCAGGAAGGAGACCTAAATGGTGAGAGATCAACCACCATGACTTTTGTATCTGAACAGTAAAGTAAACAGTAAACACCTGCAGTCTTCTGCAATATGGTCTTGTCACTTGATGTCAAACAGTGAGCCGGTTGCTTGGCTTTGCATTTCTAAAATATTGAGAAATATATGTTTGTTAGACCAGTGTCAAAGCTGTTCCATTAATCCATGCATGACATGACCACTGTGGTGATTCGGGTGATTTTGATAAAGCTGTGGAGGAGAGGCAGTGTCAATATCAGCAGGAGAAGGTGGATTGCAGTTTTAGAAACATCATTTTGCCGTGGGATGATTGAAAAATAGCAACGGGCGAGCACTCCCAAACTTCATTCTTTATCAACAGGTATCAAGGTGGTATCTTCTGCCTCAAGCCAAGTTAGAGAGGCGCAGGGTGGATAAACTGGGCAGGGGAGAAGGACTTTTACTTTTTTCACCATTTTAGCAGTGCCTTAGATTCGACATGAAAAAATGTATTATCCCATACATGTGATACCCTATCTTTTAACACTATAATGTGTCTGCCAGCGATTCATGTCAGAGCTATGCTGACAATAGGGAAATCCATGAATTGCCCCTCACTTCTACATCGGATGGCCCAGTTTTAAGGCTTTAAGGATCAGACATAAATCTTTGAAATGTACTGGCCGTAGAAGAGTGGATCAGAGTACTGGGCTAATGGGATCATCGGTCTTGAAGCCAACACAGAGAACGGAACAGCATTCTGCATGAAGTGGAAATGCTTAATTGCTTTCTATAAAAGAGCCAGATGCATGCAGTTCTCATAACTCGAAATAAATAAATGTGTGTACCGAGTAAATCACGTGAACGGAAGACAAGGGAAGCAATATTTGTACGTTCCTCTTAGCTGAAAAAACCCAGCTCTAGGCAGCGGCACTGAACTGGAGTTCAAGGGCAGTTCACCAGAGACCAGAAATCCTAGGTTTCTTTCCACCAATGAGGAAGTTGGCAGAGCCTCTCAAAATGGCTGTGCAGGCATTTCACAAGAAGAAGAATTCAGCTTGATTAAATAATATTAACGTGCAACTTGGTCGATCAGTCAGTGATTTGCTTATGGGAGATAGTCTAATGGTGGTTGAGACTAGGTACAGGACGTTCTGCACAAATATTTCTCCTTTCCTCTCCCTCCCTCCAGTCAGGATTTATACTTAGAAATAATGAATTCTTTAATAGGCACCTTTATAAATGTCCCACTCAACTCCTCCCACTCCACCACACTCTCAAAGCACCTACCGTTCACAGTATTTATTAAAATAAAGTGTTTTTTTATTAGTATCCTTCTTCCACAGATCAATCCGTTTTACCCATTTAGTGGATGTATTCTGTCTCTAGAAGGGAGAGAGGTGACATCTAGATAAGGTTCATTTTTAGGTCTCGCCTGACCCAGCGCATGCGCTGAACTGGCGAGACTTATTGAGAGGGCTCCAAAAAGTGCTACCAGGCCAGCCTAGAGCTACAGTTCATGGGCGCGGGCACGCTCGCCGCTCTTTACCGCGATTACTTTCACTTTCACGGCCGCACGGCCGCTTTGCATAGCCAATAGGTCTCACTTTTGGGACGTTATAAGTATTTAGTTATGCAACTGTTGCATGGCTAAACACTTATAAGGTCCCAAAGGCGAGACCTATTGTCTATGCCAATGCTTGTTTTTCTTCCTGCATATTAAGATTTATGTGTATGTTCCTTTTCTTCTTTGGAGTGGCTCATGTCAGGAAAAAGAGGCTGGGCGGGTGGGGGTGGGGGGGTGGGGGCTTGGATGGGGGATGACAGAGAAAAATAAAAAGAACTTACCTGCCGCCCTCCAGCATCATGCTATTCTGCTCCTCTCCACTGCAGACACGTGCCCCCAGACTGCCCTGCTGCTAATCCTGAAGCTGCTCTCATGCATGATACAAACTTTAGGATTAGCCTGAGCACCATGAATTTGCACTCCCAAACAGACTGGGAGCCTGTGCCTGCTGTCTCCAACCCGGCAACGCAGCCCAGGTTGTAGAGAGTTTTAGTGCACATGGCGGTTTGTCTGTCCTGAGATGGCCGGCCAAACCGTCATGCATACTGATAACAGTGCCCAACACTCCCGCACCAGTATTGTCACCCCTCTGGCCCTGCCCTGAAGACTCGACGCTAGTCACTTCGATGAAAAATAAAATGATAATAAAACGGGTTTTAAACCCGTTTTACTATCGTTTAATTTTTCTAATTTTTGTGGGTGCTGGCGGGGGGGGTGGGGGAAGGGGAGTTGCTCCTTCATCGTAGCAGAGGAGCTGCCGCTGATTATCGGCCCTTTATAATCAGTTGCTCTAGTCACTCATTGCTTTTGGGGTTTCCCTTTTTTTTTCTAAAGTGAACTCCTACCGGATTTTCTGGATTGATTCTAGCCCTCAATATTAGAGCATTGTCATCTTATGTTTTGCAAGACAATGAGAACATACTCTCCAATGATAAATTAGCATCTTAGAGGTGATTCATGAACCTTATTGAATACACATTACACATTAGGCAGAAGCTGACGATGGTTTCAATTACTCTCACTAAAGGAAAGGTTGGCTACTCCTGGTGTATATTTGGAGTTCAAAAGATAAAGGTACATAATATAGTCAGACAATGGATAATTACAAAAATGAAGTTAGAACAAAGAACATTTGTACATTTTGGGGTGAAATATATCCTCATGATGCTTATTCTCCCACCTGTCTAGCCTTTCAAATTCCTTGAGCAACACTAGCCACACTACACTGCTCTCGTCAGGAATCCTGTGAATATTTGTAGTTTAAACAGTTTACTCAAATAATATGTTTTCCTATGACAAGTACACACAGTAGTAATTATGTATACAGTTTTGTTTCTTTAATTCTTTAAATTCAAACTTCAAATAATTCTTCACTTGTGTTACAAAATATATCACGTATTTCTCTCAACCACGAAAACCTGAGGTCCATGAAAATAACCTCATGCAGAGAATGCAAACTGTTATCAAACCAGTTGCATAGCAAGAGGGGGAGGCGGTCTGCCCCTGGTGGCACCAGTTTTGGGGGCGGCGGCCTCCCCCGCTCTTACCTGCAACCGTCGTGGGGCGGCAAAGGCAGGAATCACCAGCATCCCACTCCCCCTCTTACATGTGGCTGCTGCTGATGGTGAACTCAGGGACCGCCACATGTTACTAAAGGTCCAGCAACATCACTGTGTCACACTACAGAACTCCAATAACATGATTCCGGATCCATGCGTCCAAATGCAAATCTCGCTACCGGTCTTTTGTCCTTTGTTTTATAGATGATTTTAAATATTTTCCATTTCTAACTTTTATTTTCCCTATGATGTTACTGAGATGCGAATAATAATATCCAATTTATGGAAGGACACTGACATTTCCTTCAAGCCAAAATCACTGGCATATTTTGCAAAGAGAATAATGTCTGCCATAGAGAAAGATCACCTTCTGTTTGATCCTCTATTTGATTAAATTTTTGGTCATTGTTCTTGATTTTGCTGTCTTCATTGGACCTCTTCATCTACAGCAGTCATCCTTAACCGGTGGTCCGCAGTCCCTGGGTGATTTGCAATGCCTATTCAGGGGGTCAATGACTGTTTAGAAAATTAAATAATATTAGCAGATTAAAAAAGTATATTTACATAAAAATGCAAAATGTAAAATGAAAAAATTTAAAACGTTCTATAAATGTGAAGTTGTTTGCCAATGAAAGAAAATACCTCATATATTATGGTATTTGTCTGATATACACTTGTTTCTCTAATTTTGTTTATTGTTTTGAGTTTCGTATCATAGAGATTGCTTAGGCTGGGGTCCCTGAATTCCAGTTGTGATTCAGTGTGGGTCCACATAAGTCAAAAGGTCAGGAACCACTGCTCTACAGCATGAGGCTCTGTGTCAATGAAAATAAATGCTGTAATAGAAGTGGCAACAGATCGGCTCACTCACTTTCATCTCCACTTAGTTTACAGCGTTAATGACGACAAAAGGTTTTACTGTTTGGTGCTAGAAAGAATGTGGGCACACTCCTCTTGCGCATTTACCTTTTACGTGCACCTGTGAAGATTTACGACAGCTATGACTGCCTGCTTTTAGGTGCTTTTTGCGTCGGCAATGGGCTCCGACCCTCTCGGCAAGAGGCGACTGTGCATGGCCTGAATCCTTAGTTACAGCCTGACCCATAACATGTCTTTTTTTCTGGTGCATGATAATACTACCGTTAGTAGTACCTCCTCTCATGTTGTGAGGTGCTGCTACCCTATTTAGGGTCAGTTGGAGCCCCTTTCACAAAATATTTTATTTTATTTATTATATGCTTAGATTAATAAAAACAATTGAATAAAGTACACTTTCGCAAAATATGAAATTCAGTTTTAAATTAAAAAACTTTCAACTGATAGGTGATCAGACCTTATTTCTATTTAAGCTCATCAAATATAAATGCTTGAGTGACATTTACATTCAGATTATTAGAGCATATTTTCCAGGGGAGCAGATCAATCCTTATTTGTGTACCTGTATCCCTTTTCAGTGTCATTGCTCTTCAGATTGAAAACAGTTTTTTTATTCTCCTCCTGCCCTCAGTATCTTACAGATGCTGAACTACATTAGAAATGCTTTCACTCACAGAATTCCTGGCACAGGAAATTCCTCGTGTTCCTATTCACTGCAGAGGTGCCCTTAGGCAGACCTAGTTGTGAAGGAGTGACATACAAAATAGAAGGAGCGATGTAATGCACAGATGCTATGATCAGCGCAGACAAACATGATGGGCCCTCGCAAAGAACGCTGGAAAATTACGAGCGGAGATCTCAGCCTGGGCGTACTTTTTGGGCTTTTTGAAATTCACAATGTTCACAAAAGTTCTCCGGGACAACTGTTCTAGACCATATCATGTGACATTCCTATCGCAATCCTTCTTCTGTTGTGTGGATCTCTCCTTGCAGGAGAACAACACACAGGGATACTAGGACTACTTGTATCTTTCTGACTAGTCTTCCATGATTCTGCAGCCCTAGTTTAGAGTTCCTCATATTTTTGGTGTGATTTCGGGTGAAATTCCTACTACAAAATAGGCCTATCACAAGTTTTTGCTCCCAGAATGGGGGATAAAGTGCAGACATTGGAATGACCTTACCACTTGCTTTTAGAAGTTGGCAAATGGATGAGGCTGCTTTGATTGGACCCACAATGCAGGTCGCGGGAGAGCAGAAGGAGGACCAGGAGCCTGCTGTCTCCGGGCCGGGATTACAGAGTTCAGTACTTGTGGGCCTGGAGATACTGTGAAAACATGTCATTACCTGGAGCGTTTCCACTTGTGATACCACTCTGGGCAACTTATAATATGGGCTGCTAAGTTTAAAGATGCTGACATGCTATGATATTCCTGCTTGGCTGTAGGATAAAAGATGAGTCATGCCTAATGTTAGCCTCTGCGTCTAGTAAAATATAGATTCTCCTCATACTTATTTGGAAAATAACTAGTCCTTATTGAGGAATACCTCTCTGCCCCCACTTCCTGCTGTGGTGTGCGTGGTGGATGTACCCTTCTAGGTAAATCACTCCATTTAACTGATAATTAAATATCCTGTGGGCAGGGGCGTAACACAGGCCCCCGCAGCCCCCGCGGTGCAGAGGGCCCCAAGCTCCAGGGGCCCCCCTCAGCACTGCAGATTGAGTCCAGAGGGGGCCCCTCCACGTACCTTGCAGGGAGGCCCCCTCAATTTTCGTTACGCCAATGCCTGTGGTTGTTGGTTCTCTTCTACAACTGCCCTGGAGTGACTTCAACAACCAAGTCTTGAACTACTTCAATCTGATACTTCTCTCCTCCATTATATTTTGACAAATGATTTATTAAGGTAGAATACAAAATAATGTGATAACAATGTTAAAAGAAAAAGAAAGCAACTTGCCCTTTTAGTGTCTTTACTTCAATGCAAGTATTACAGTCCAATAGTTCTCCTAATGTCTGAGAACAGCCATACCGAAAACCCATTATTTCCTGGACCCAAATCAATTCGAATTAAATGCTTCAAGTGCCCAACTATCTCCAACACGCTAGGTAAAAAAAACCGTTATCAACACAAAACAGTCATAAAAGGAAAGAGGGGGAAAACACTACTTCACATAATTTAGAGTATTACACTTGTTTCAGAGCTTCCTTTCACCTCATTCGTCGATTTCAGATCCATATATATATATATATATATATATATATATATATATATATATATATTCAATGAAAAAACCAAAGGTTTCACACATGTTATAGTTAGCTGGACATTTCACTCGTAAAAAACCAATGAAATTCCCCCGTTATAGTTAGTTCAGCTAACTATAACTCGCGCGCCCGCAATGCACTGCTGATGACGTCACATATTACATCACTCATGACATGGTCAGTGACATCACTCATGACATCACTGATGACATCTCAAATGACATCACTGATGACATCATTCAGAGAATGTGTGTTTTTCAGAAAATTACATATGTTTTATATATGTATATCTCAAGGTCGATGGAAGAATAAATGGGTATATAAGTGTCTAAATGGATGAATTGTTTTTGAAAAATTGATTGTATAACTGACTGATTAAGTGTATCTTAGTGAATACATGGCTTAGTGAGTAATGTTTAAATATGTAAATATCTGTATCAGTCTCTCACTTTGTGTATAAGTGGCTGCATGGGTTGGTGAGTAGCTACATGGGTGTCTATATAGGTTATTAGTTGGTTTTTTGAGTATCAGTGTCTGATGTCTGTATGGTTCGGTGGGGGGTATTACGTAGTGCATAGGTGCATGAATGAATGACTCACTCTTTGTATGTGTTGAAGACAGCATGTGTGCAGGACTCTATGGGTGAATGAGTGTGTGCATGGGTGTGTTAGTGAGTGAATGACTGTCTCAATAGTGTCTCTATGAGTAACTACATATGTTTTAAACTAGTATATGTGACAATTGGTGTATATAAGCGAGTATATGTGAGAGTGAGAGATTGGAAGAGTTCCTGTATGAATAAGTATGTGTTTCTATAAGTGATTGTTTAAAAGACTAAGTATGTGTAAGTTTCTGTAGAAGTAAGTGTGGCGGTGTGTGTATAACTGTATATGCAAGTAAATGTATGTTTGATTCTTTATTAGCATGAGTGACTATGTGTGTGAGTACCTCTATGGATGAGTGGCATTGTGTAACAGGATGTATACGTGTATAAGTACATATGATGAGTGAGTACATATATGAGTGACTGTACAGGACTGTTGGTGAATGAGTGGATGTGTATGTGGATCTTAGAATTACTGAATAGGTTGTTGTAACTGGTATTGGTATGTCCATTGTTTTTAAAATTTTAATTTCTATTTTTGAATGTGTGTATCAAAGGTTATATTAGGGGCAGAGGTGGTCTGCCACTCTATCACAAGGATGATGTCATCAGTGATGTCATCAGTGATGTCATTTGAGATGTCATCAGTGATGTCATGAGTGATGTCACTGACCATGTCATGAGTGATGTAATATGTGACGTCATCAGCAGTGCATTGCGGGCGCGCGAGTTATAGTTAACTGAACTAACTATAACGGGGGAATTTCATTGGTTTTTTACGAGTGAAATGTCCAGCTAACTATAACATGTGTGAAACCTTTGGTTTTTTCATTGAATTTCTAAGGTTTTTTAAATGCTAATTCCTAACTATAACGTGTGTGAAACCCATGGTTTTTTCAGTGAATTTGCAAGGTTTTTTAAATGCTAATTCCTAACTATAACGTGTGTGAAACCCATGGTTTTTTCAGTGAATTTGCAAGGTTTTTTAAATGCTAATTTTTTTATTTTCTTCTATTTTTTAAACATATATTTTTTTTAATTTTCTATCCTTTTTTTAAGACTATGGTTACATTTTTAAAATTCTATAATATGTTTTTTTTAATATATTTTATAAAATAAACAGGTAAAATTTATTAGCAATACATTTTTTCCTTTTTTTTAATTTTTTTTTTAGTACGCGTACCGTAAGCTTACGGTAAGCGTACGGTTTACGCAATGTCCGTAATTTATCTACGCTGTTTGCGTATAGTTACGCAATTTGCGTAGCCGCGCGTACTCCGCGTGGGACGCGTACGCGTGTACGCTACACGTGCACGTTACGCGGAAGTGTCGGGTAGTGACTGTTATGCGCATGCGCGCAAGCGCGTGTCTTTTTTACGCGCATGCGTACTTTTGCCGTAAGCGTACCGTAAGCGTACGGTAGGTCATGTGATCATGAAACACAACTTTTGATTGGTTGAAACTACTTTCAGTTCTAGAACTCTCCTACACCACACCCATTCCCCTCATTTCTGCTTGTGATCCCTTAGGAGAAGGAGCTGGGTTGTCTTTGTGATACGATGGCAGAACAGCAGAGCCCTTCTGAGAGTGAGGCTAGCACTAGCAGCACTACCTTGAGGCAGAGAGCGAAGAAACAAAAGACCTCTTATGTATGGGATTATTTTACTTTTCCTGAAGGCCAGCAAAAGGTAAATGCACCCTTAGTGACTTGCAAGCTGTGTCAGCGTGTACTTTCAAGAGGTAATCCTGACAGGAAGTATTCCTTTGGGAATCATACCATGATGAGGCACCTCAAGGATGTACACAAAAGGACACATGCTCGACTTACTGGAGGTAACCCTTCAGTAAGTCAACCAAGCACATCCACAGCAGCTCAGCCTGGACCATCATCTGCAGGGCTGAGTCCTTCTTCTGCAGGTCAGGTGAGCCCTTCATCTGTGGGGGGAGCATCTCCTTTTGCTGGCCCTCTGGAAATTAACCCTCGATTTCTGAGGGTTGATATTCGATGCGCCTCTTGTCATGATCTAATTTGTCATAGGGAGACCAGTGTTTCCCTAGTGAACCTCAAAATAGATCAGCACACTTGTCGCAGAGACTAATTTTCCCAATCTTTCTTTCCTCTGTCCCTGCATGAACACAACGGCTCTTTTAAGAGCCAACCTTATCTTTCATCTTTTTTTTATATATGTTTTTAAAAACTTTTTTTTTTTTTTTTACCGTACGCGTACGGTGCGCGTATTTTTTTTTTTTTTTTTTTTTAAAAACACTAAAAATCAATTATCACATTACAAGGTCTTTGAGAGACTACAATTATTATTATTGACTTACCATACCCACTCAAAAAAATATTTATTCATTTGTTTTTTAAAAAAATTGCTTTAAAAATGGTTCTAGTTTTCGAAAATTTTCTATAACAATCTGAAAAAAAGAAAAAAGTATTAATATTTTAAAAACATTTTATAATACAGTACACATATTTACATATTTATCAAAAAATATTTTTGCCTTATTTTTGCTGTTTTCAGAATATATTGCATGTGTATCCTGGGTGACTGCCTACACTCCAGCAAGGGCAACCAGCCTTAGTGATGCTGAATGTATTTGCATTACAGACTGAAACCTCAAACCCCACTCGCTTGTAAATACTGTGCATGATTATACATGGAAAGGAGCTGGGTGTGTGCTAAGAGTCTGCTTCTGCACCAAAAAATCGCTCCCCCTTTTTCCTACTAATGCAACTGTGAAATCACCAGAGCAAAACGCAATAAATCTCTGCCTGTAATTCCTATTTGCACACAGAGTCATGTTTTCACATTAGTCACAAAACGAAATTTCTTTGCCAATTTGAATGCACACTTACTGCTCTTTTTTTTTGGCAAGTGATAATCACTTTTACAGACTGACACATTATGAATCCACTTTTCAGATTTTTTTAAATGCACATGTCCAAACTGCTTTTTCAGACCACCACCATGTGTATCCTGGGTGACTGCCTACACTCCAGCAAGGGCAACCAGCCTTAGTGATGCTGAATGTATTTGCATTACAGACTGAAACCTCAAACCCCACTCGCTTGTAAATACTGTGCATGATTATACATGGAAAGGAGCTGGGTGTGTGCTAAGAGTCTGCTTCTGCACCAAAAAATCGCTCCCCCTTTTTCCTACTAATGCAACTGTGAAATCACCAGAGCAAAACGCAATACATCTCTGCCTGTAATTCCTATTTGCACACAGAGTCATGTTTTCACATTAGTCACAAAACGAAATTTCTTTGCCAATTTGAATGCACACTTACTGCTCTTTTTTTTTGGCAAGTGATAATCACTTTTACAGACTGACACATTATGAATCCACTTTTCAGATTTTTTTAAATGCACATGTCCAAACTGCTTTTTCAGACCACCACCATGTGTATCCTGGGTGACTGCCTACACTCCAGCAAGGGCAACCAGCCTTAGTGATGCTGAATGTATTTGCATTACAGACTGAAACCTCAAACCCCACTCGCTTGTAAATACTGTGCATGATTATACATGGAAAGGAGCTGGGTGTGTGCTAAGAGTCTGCTTCTGCACCAAAAAATCGCTCCCCCTTTTTCCTACTAATGCAACTGTGAAATCACCAGAGCAAAACGCAATAAATCTCTGCCTGTAATTCCTATTTGCACACAGAGTCATGTTTTCACATTAGTCACAAAACGAAATTTCTTTGCCAATTTGAATGCACACTTACTGCTCTTTTTTTTTGGCAAGTGATAATCACTTTTACAGACTAACACATTATGAATCCACTTTTCAGATTTTTTAAAAAGCCTATGTCCAGACTGCTTTTTCAGACCACCACCATGTGTATCCTGGGTGACTGCCTACACTCCAGCAAGGGCAACCAGCCTTAGTGATGCTGAATGTATTTGCATTACAGACTGAAACCACAAACCCCACTCGCTTGTAAATACTGTGCATGATTATACATGGAAAGGAGCTGGGTGTGTGCTAAGAGTCTGCTTCTGCACCAAAAAATCGCTCCCCCTTTTTCCTACTAATGCAACTGTGAAATCACCAGAGCAAAACGCAATAAATCTCTGCCTGTAATTCCTATTTGCACACAGAGTCATGTTTTCACATTAGTCACAAAACGAAATTTCTTTGCCAATTTGAATGCACACTTACTGTTCTTTTTTTTGGGCAAGTGATAATCACTTTTACAGACTGACACATTATGAATCCACTTTTCAGATTTTTTTAAAAGCCCATGTCCAGACTGCTTTTTCAGACCACCACCATGTGTATACTGGGTGACTGCCTACACTCCAGCAAGGGCAACCAGCCTTAGTGATGCTGAATGTATTTGCATTACAGACTGAAACCTCAAACCCCACTCGCTTGTAAATACTGTGCATGATTATACATGGAAAGGAGCTGGGTGTGTGCTAAGAGTCTGCTTCTGCACCAAAAAATCGCTCCCCCTTTTTCCTACTAATGCAAATATAAAATTACCAGAGTTGTACACAATAAATCTCTGCCTATATTTCCCAACATGTGTAACCTGGGTGACTGCCTACATTCCACCAAGGGCAACCAGCCTTAGTGATGCTGAATGTATTTGCATTACTGAGTCCAACCTCAAACCCTTAAACTATTCTTTTTTTATACCAATACACCTTAATTTATCGTGAAAACATAGTCCATATTATTTTACATGTTCCTCACATTTAAATTTCTCCCAAAACAGAAAATAATAAACGCAACTTCAACAAAAAGAATTACATTTCTATTATTCATTTCTTAATTTACTATATACATCTCCTCTCAAACTCTAACCTCACCTTTAAAATTAGTTAGTTGTGAAAGAAATGTGGCACTCAAACAGCAGATTATCAGAGCCAGGATCTCTGTTCTCTACACCTCTCTCCTCTCAGCAGAACCAGATAATGGCAAAGTTTCCCTCTATTTTTCCACACATATACATGTAAGTTTCAAATCTCAGTGCTTCCCCCTTTTTTTCAAATGTAATCACACATTTCTATTGGTTGAAAACCAACCCTTTTCCAAAAGTACCCTTCCCCCAACTTGACTTCTGCCTAGTACCCTTCCCCCAACTTGACTTCTGCCTGCTACCATAGCAACAGCTCATGGAACACTGCTGTGTGGAGTCAGGTCAGAAGTTCGCCAAACAATGTTTCAATTCCACAGAGCAAGAGTGCTTGACTTTTCAAACCTAACAGCAAATCCATAGTACTGTTCTTTGGTAACACATTTTTCTGTACCAATACAAAACATGCTTCTATTAATTTACACATACAGCCTAGTTTTTATTCTAGAATGGTATGAAACAGCCAATCAGTTCTTTTTTTTATAAAAAAAATATGTATGCCTCCATTTCCAAACTGTCTTTCTTTTCATATTGCCATTCTACTGAAAGACACCTCCTGAGTGCATCCAGTTCTCCTTTGAAGATGTTCACAGTGTGGATTGTAGGGCACAGCTATGTCTTCTGGAGTGAAAAGTTTGCAGAGAAAACAGGTATGGTGAGAGACCTTGCTTTGCCAAATGTAGACATTAAATGGATTGGTCAGAGAGGGTTAAAGTGGCACCAATTGATGCCATTGGTGAAATCCTTCATGCAAATCCAACACCCTGACCTCATAATAGTGCACTGTGGTGGCAATGACCTAGGCACTTTGACTGGGGTAGGTCTGGAAATGCTTATGAAGGACACCTTTGCACAACTGTTTTCACTTTTCCCTAAAACTGCCTTTGTGTTTTCTAACATATGCCAAAGGCAAAAATGGAACTGGTCCAATCATTTCTGTCCGCAGATTGACAAAGCAAGAAAGCACGTCAACAAATCAGTTTCTGCTTTCCTCCGTGACTATGGTATGGGTTCCATTTACCACAACAACTTGCGTTATGACATGCAAGACATTTATAGAGGAGATGGTGTGCACTTCAATGATGAAGGGAACAGAGTCTTCCTCTTGAACCTTAGACTCTGCATCGGTACTTACTTGTAGGTACCACTAAAAAATCACTTAATAAACACAACGGCTCTTTTTAGAGCCCCCTAATATCTAAACACTTAAATCTGAATTTCATTTCTTTTTTTATTTTTATTTTTACCGTACGCTTACCGTAAGCTTACCGTACGCGTACCCCGTGATTTTTAAAAAAATCAATAAATGTTTTCTTTGTACTTTTCTGTCCTTCTTTGACCCCCTTACAAATGTTAGGGGGTCTGTAACTCTCTCCCTTGCCCCCTTTTCAAGATATCACTCTTTTTTACCCGAGTGAAATACACAAAATGGCTGCCGCCGCTTCCTGGTTTCGGCCGATTCGAATGTTTACTAAGATCTAACAGCCAATCAGAATCGCGCTCGCGCACGCCACCGTACGCGTACGGTAAGCTTACGGTAAGCGTACCGTAAGCTGGCTCAGATATATATATTGATTTAAAGGCTATTTTCTCAGAATCTACTGAACAGATTTACACCAAACCTACAAAAGGCACTTCCTTGACCTGAGGACTACCTCTCTGCCAAATTTCTAGTAATTCTGTTCAGCCGTTCGGGCTGTAGCCCTGTCTAAAGGTCCTATGGAAAAATGCATGGGAAAAACGCGTTTTGGGACCCCCCTTTTATCTCAGCCCCCGCTTGACGAATCCCCCCGAGACTTTCAGGGTAGGAGCGGAGCGTAGCGCCCCACCTATTTTGAGAAATTTGCGAGGATTCGTCGACCGGCGCCAAAGTTATTCAAAATAGAATGTTGCGGATTTCCTATGGAAACAGGGTCCTAACTATAACTACCTACTGGCGACCGCCAGTAGGTAATATATATATATAAATCTGGACTGAACCGAACAATGTTTGTTTATAAATAAACTGAGCACCACTTTCCACCAGTGAATACGTGTCCGTGTCTTTAGTGGTACCGGCTGGTACTACGGAAGGTGGATTTGATATATATATAGGATTCGGATTACTTCAGCCCACCTTCAAAGTGAGATTCTTTAAGGCTGCTGTGCACTACAGTTCGTGATTTCACGTAGAGCAGGTCACATTGTTTTCCTGCTCACGGCCTGCTGGATTCCCATTTCATAAGGCTTGGACGTTTGGGGAGAGATAAGGAAGCATTTTGGGACATTCTTACACTCAGGATTATTTTATTTCGGACACCCTGCGCTAGTCCTGCCCAGCATTTTACTTCATCTGGACAGAATCCATCATGTCCATCCCTGCGCAGCATCCTTCCCGGTAAGGTGGTTTCTGGGAGTCGCAGTGTATTCACACTGCTTCAGATGTGCGATCATGTGACAGGGGCTGGCTGGTACTCTCACCAATCAGAGAGCGCAGGACTATTCTAAAATGCGGGTGTGGCAGTATCCTGATCACTACAGTGGCATCCGAAGAAGTCTTCATTAGCCGAAATGCATCATGCCTTTCAGCTGTGAGAAATAAACGCTCCTGAATCTTTTCCTCGTGTGGCCTCCTCCTTTTCCTGACTGAAGGGGCTTTGTGCATTTCTCACGCCGTCCAGTGGCGTTTTGGGAGGCTCCGTCCTACAAAGAGGCTGAAGTACTGCTGGAGTCTGCTGTTGCAGTTTGTTCACTTTTCCGAGGATTCGGATTACTTCAGCCCACCTTCAAAGTGAGATTCTTTAAGGCTGCTGTGCACTACAGTTCGTGATTTCACGTAGAGCAGGTCACATTGTTTTCCTGCTCACGGCCTGCTGGATTCCCATTTCATAAGGCTTGGACGTTTGGGGAGAGATAAGGAAGCGTTTTGGGACATTCTTACACTCAGGATTATTTTATTTCGGACACCCTGCGCTAGTCCTGCCCAGCACGTTACTTCATCTGGACAGAATCCATCATGTCCATCCCTGCTCAGCATCCTTCCCGGTAAGGTGGTTTCTGGGAGTCGCAGTGTATTCACACTGCTTCAGATGTGCGATCATGTGACAGGGGCTGGCTGGTACTCTCACCAATCAGAGAGCGCAGGACTATTCTAAAATGCGGGGTGGCAGTATCCTGATCACTACAGTGGCATCCGAAGAAGGCTTCATTAGCCGAAATGCATCATGCCTTTAAGCTGTGAGAAATAAACGCTCCTGAATCTTTTCCTCATGTGGCCTCCTCCTTTTCCTGACTGAAGGGGCTTTGTGCATATATATATATATATATATATATATATATATATATATATATATATATATATATATATATATATATATATATATATATATATATATATATATAAAATTTCGCGAAGATTCGTCAACCGGCGCCAGACTTATTGGGAATAGAATGTTGCGGATTTCCTATGGAAAATTGGTCCTAACTATATGTACCTACTGGCGACCGCCAGTAGGTAATATATATATATATATATTTTTATTTATATTCATGAAGAACATTTCATGTTCCTACATAATATCCTGCCTCTTAGGAATTTCCACCTCATTTTTTGGTTAGATGCCCATAGCCACTAATAAATCATTTATTACAGGTTTGGCTGTAATTTCCCTCAGTTGTTTTTTAACTGCATTTGCAAGCTTAAACCGCTCCCCCTCCCTTTTTATTACAACCTGATAAGGGTACACTGCATAGTAGGTCAACTTTACTTATTGAAATCTTGCCTGATTGTGCAGTGCCTTCAGACCCTCACGGGTGCCTAGCCGCACTATACAAACCCCTAATGGATTGATTGGTTGTGGAAGATCTCCTCACTTGCATTTATTAACGGTCCCCTAACCACGCCTTGAAACTGTCAATCTTCTCCAGAGAGCAACCTTCTCTCCAAAACATGGTGGTCTTCAATCCTCACCTGTGTTCTTAAGGCATTGCATTGACTGATGAGCCCCTCATTGCATTGTATGGAAAACTCTTATCCTTTTCACACTACCGAGCTCTGGTCTCTGTTAATCATTATTCAGAAAGTTTCACAGTGGAGTAAATATGTGTCTTCCAAGATGAAGGAATGTTGGCGTCCACATGAAATAGTGTTACGTTGGGGTGAACCTCTTATGAAGCCTAGGCCTCCTGGAGGATTAACACTCACCTTACCCTGAGATGTGGACATGGGAAGCCCCCACTCTGAGCAGAATGTTTTTTTAATCTGCTCTGCACATCTCTCCTGTAATCAACAACAGAATGCTGGCCAATTTCAGTTGCGTCTTCACTTTTTCGCCCAAAAGTCATTGTTACCTGCTGCACGCACTCACCTGCGTAAGCACTCGAGTAGGAATGTTTTGCTCTTAGACACGTCTCTAGTTCAGTCTAGCTTACGTAACAATCAACTGAGTGCAACCTCAGAGTACACCATGCAAATTATACTGGTTAAAGGTCAGAATTTGCTGCATCCACTTCTCTTTATTAGAGTAACCCTCGAGGCATGCAGAAGGGCTGCCTTTCAGTAGTTACCAGGCCATGTCATGAGGCCACATGTTAGATTAAATCAAGAAAAATCACGAAATGCAAGAATGTTCTGGTTTTCTCTTGCAAAATGGATCTTCTAAGAGATTATACTGTCCTAAAATGAGAGGCCTTATGAAGTGGCTTCAAGCTGAAGTTAAGTCGTTCGGTCTCAGTCCAAGGAATGACATTGTTAATAAACAAAATAAAACCGTTGTTTGCCAAGCCAATAGGTCTGGGCATTGTGACCTACTGGCTTTGCCAATGGTTCTTAGAGGACGAGAAAGCAACAGAGGTGGAGGGCGGAAGTGGAAGAAACATTGGGGTTGGGGAAATCATAGGGAGAAGCACAAGGGTGAGCGCAAGAGAGAGGGGCTGGGGAAAAGCAGTAGAGCAACAGAAACCAACACAGAATGCAGGGGGAGAGATCTACATGAGGGAGACGTCTTAAAAGCAAATGCACTCGAATGGAGTGTTAAACACAAAAGAAAATGGTAGTGCTTGAAAAGCAAGCAGTGGAAGCAGTGGTGCCAATCAGTCAAAGAGATTGAAAAGGTGCAATCTTCCATGGGAAGAACAAACACAAGATTGACAATATGATACACGAATAAGAAGCAGGCAAATGATAATGACAAGGAAAGTTAACCAATGGTAAGAAATGGAGGGCCCCAAGCCCCTCTGTTTTTGGTAAGCCACATTATGCCTAGCGACAGACAGTACATGAGCTGCCTAGTAGGCTCGACCTAGAAAGGACACACATATAGATGAACGTTGTACTGGGCTCAATCCTCTAAAAAGCAGCAGTGACTGTTAATACATCAAGAGTAGATTTGAGGATGGACACAGTGATAGTCTACTCCTGGTGTTCGCGCTAATGCAACGAGTGCATATAATTTGCATAATTTAAATGTGTGTTAAAAATGAACTCATTGCATTTAAAGAATGGTGATACATACAGGACAGCCTCTTGCAAGATGATTGTAATGGGTTTTTCTGACAGACTAGAAATTTATCAATATATATTCTGCTGCTGTGCTCACCTGAACCATACTCCTGTCACACTTTTTTGCTACAGGAATAAAACGGAAGAAGCAGGAATAAACACAAAAACAATTAACTGTAAACACTGCAATAGTGTAAGTGCTGCAGTCCAAAAAAATTTTTTTTTCTTGTATTGCGTGGTTGACTGTAAGAAAATATCTTGATTTTAAGTTTGTTGTCAAAATACTACATTTTACAGCAATGACAGTGTTGTATAAACACTATTGCACGAGTGAGAGATATTTCCAGTCACAACACGTAAAAGGTCAATCTTACAATGTTCCTTGTATGTGGAAAATTCGGAGTACCTAAAGTATTGCTCCACCGTCAATCTTCCTCTGACAGCCAGAAGAATTGAGGTTAATACTGTAATCCCAACACTGTACCTTCATTGACTTAGGACCAGGACCGACCTAAATCACTAAATCCCACTCCCTACCCTCTCTTAAGTCTTATTTCACAGTCAATACAGCTCAGACTCAAAGAGGCAAAGGACAAGAGTCACAGAGATGTACCGTCACATTTTGTAATCACATAGCACAGATGAACTGAATCTCATGATTGTGATGTCCTACAGATAATCAAAGCTCCTTAAGATCTCTTTTTCTTAGTGGGCTGTAATCTATGTTTAACTATGCACAGGGGGGGAGCGAGAACAGGCCATTGCTTTTCCGAGAGGTGTACAATCAAAGACAGTTTCGGAAACTTTCCAAAACAATAGGCGAGTCACCCTCTGAAAGTTGGCAGGGTATTCCCAGACGTGGGTCCCTTGCTCACTTTGCTACTGGATTCAAGCTAGCCTGGCTGATGAGGGGTGTTACCCCTAAACCAGTCCCAGGATGCTTGTTTCCGGTCCAGAAAAGACCTAGCTTGGCAGTTTGGTCTGAACTGTTCCCATGAGACACAGGTTCAAGACTGATTTGCATATGGCTGGGTCTGAACTGGGGTGACAAAGTGAGCTAAAGAACGATGATGGATTCAACCCAGATCTGTGACTGGGGGTGAGTGTCTGGAAAGTTTCAACGCTCTGTCCATCATCTCCTTGTGTTTGCTTTGTTTGCCTTAAGTTGGCAGGGTATGCCTAGACGTGGGACCCTTGCTCACTTTGCCACTGGATTCAAACTAGCCTGGCTGATGAGGGCTGTTATCCCGAAACCGGTCCCAGAATGCTTGTTTCCGGTCCAGGGAAGACCTGGCTTGGCAGTTCAGTCTGGACTATTCCCATGAGGCTCAGGGTCAAGACTGATTTGCATATGCCTGGGTCTGAACTGGGGTGGCGAAGTGAGCTAAAGAACAATGATGGATTCAATACAGATCTGTGGCTGTGGGTGAGTGTCTGGAAAGAATTAGCACTCTCTCCATCATCTTCTTGTGTTTTCTTTGTTTGCCGTACGTTTTCAGGGTATGCCCAGACATGGGTCCCTTGCTCACTTTGCCATTGGATTCAAGCTAACCTGGCTGATGAGTGGTGTTACCCCTAAACCAGTCCCAGAATGCTTGATCCTAATCCAGAAAAGACCTGGCTTGGCAGTTCGGTCTGAACTGTTCCCATGAGAAACAGGGTCAAGACTGATTTGCATATGGCTGGGTCTGAAATGGGGTGGCAAAGTGAGCTAAAGAAGGATGATGGATTCAACCCAGATCTGTGACTGGGGTTGAGTGTCTGCATAGTTTCAGAAGAGGCAGGGAAAAAGCAAAAACAATTAACTGCAAACACTGCAAAAGTGTAAGTGCTGCAGTCAAAACAATTGATTTTTCCTTGTATTATGTGGCTGACTGTAAGAAAATATCTTGTTTTTAAGTTTGTTGTCAAAATACTACATTTTACAGGAATGACAGTATTGTATAAACACTATTGCACGTGAGAGATATTTCCAGTCTCAACACGTAAAAGGTCAATCTTAGAACGCTCCTTATAAGTGAGTATTGCTCTACCATCAATCTTCCTCCGACAGCCAGTAGAAATGAGGTTAATACTGCAATCCCAAATATGTACCTTCATTGACATAGGACCAGGATCGACCTAAACCACTAAACCCCAACCCTGTCTTCTTTTAAGTCTTATTTCACAGTCAATCCAGCTCAGACTCAAAGAGGCAAAAGAAAAGAGATGTACCATCACATATTATAATCACTTAGCACATATGAACTGAACCTCATGTTTGTGATGGCCTACAGATAATTAAAGCTCCTTAATATCTATTTTTCTTACTGGGCTGTAGTCTCTGCACAGAGAGAAGCGAGAACAGGCCATTGCTTATCCGAGAGGTTTACAATCAAAGACTGTTTCGGAAACTTTCCAAAACAATAAGGGAGTCTCCCTCTGAAAATACTGCAAAGTCTGTATTGCTCAAGCTTTTGGCCAGTGCTTAATTTGAGCTGGTGGTTTCTGGTTCTCGACACTGGCACTTAATTGTCAACACCAGCACTTTTAACACTCTGCCACATGGTAGCGCTGTCTGACTAATTTAGAGATGAGCACAGCATTTGTTTATTGATTAAATACACATTAAAAATGACCAATGCCTGCTGTCCAAGCCATTCTTATTGCTTTGGGGCAAGGAATATTCTGAAATATCACACTTTTACGAGTATGATGGTCAGTAGTCATGTTTGTATGACACTGGCAGCGCTGGCAGGGGCAATAGGTGGTGCACTCTGCAGTGGCCTCCTGACAAGGGCCATGGCACTTCTGTTTTTTTGTAAATTAAGCACCGCTGTTGAATAATGCAGCAATACCGCTGAAGAACTCAGAATCTGTGGTATTTTCCCTGCACAAATCCATTCAGGTTGTTCCTAGTGAGATATTAGCGGGTAAAACATAATTTCAACGCACATGCTGATTCGTGCACAAACTCCTTCCTATTTATGTGTTAAGTACTGATGCGATGGGAAAGAGGGTCATAGAGTGCACACCGCAAAGCACTTTCATGACACTTCTGCGAGAAAGCACCCACACTGAAATCTTTGCACTGACATAGGTTTGATTGCATTCTAACTTGTTCGCTCAGTGAGTTAATGCTCTCCTTTGGCATCTGCAGTTATTTAAAGGTTATGAATTCAAATCCTGGGGTGGCCTGTTCAGCCTTCCATCCTTGCAAGGTGAGTAAACGTAATGCCATTGAACATATTATTAGGCACATCTGTTGTTTTCAATGCTTAGAACAGGAGTTGTTTGCCATATAGAAAACATGTTATTACGTCATTACTGGAGCTCTGTACCTCTGACAGAGCACTGGCATGAAACTGGGAACGAGGCTTGAGTCTGCACACTGGCAGTGCTTTGATGAAAACCCGGAAGTTGGTTAAGTGAGTTACTGCTCACCGTTGATATCTGCAGCTATCCAAAGGCGGTGAGTTCAAATCCTGGCATGGCAGACTCATCCTTCCTTGTAAGGTCAGCAAACTAAATACCTTTACATATACTGTTGGTAAAATCTGTTATTTTCAGTTTTCGAAAAAATATAAGTTCTATCAATAAAAGCACGTTATTTTAGCATTGTTTGAGCAGTGAGCCTCTAATATGGCATTTCTGGTAGTCGGAGGTTCATGTTGCTGGAATTTTAAACGAATTTCTGGGGAGGGAGGGAGGGATGGGTGGAGGGAGGGACTGGGAGAGAGAGAGAGAATATACCTTCCATACACACCCTTAACAAACCACCCCTCACACACTCGTACCATTCACACATTTTACGTGTGCAATATTCACAAATACTGCTCAAATGCTCATTTTATCACTGGGGCAATATTCACACAACCCATTCGTTATCAGGCCTTTATACATGTAACAGTGCACAACCTCTCCTCTACTTGCCACCGAAAGGAGAATCATTACGGCCCGGACATTCTGCGGATTAGAGTACAATAAAACAGAGGAGGCACAGGATTCATTGCCCCTCGGTTTTCCAAATAAAAGACGACGGTAGCGTCTAATTGAAGAGACCTTTCCAATACAAAACGAAGGTTAAATAAAGTAACCACATATCAGAAGGAAGCAGGGACGTACCGGCCATTAAATCCCGGGGCAGAAGATTAAGGCTATACTGATCGTAGTTATCCTAACAAATAAATGCAATGTATGTGTAAACAAAAGTCTATACTAAAGGAACCTCTATACGGTGGAAAGATTATATGTACCCAGAAGTTTTCTTGTTAATAAGGAGGTTTTAAACAGGGGCTATATTACAAGGTTTTACAGCGAAACTTGCAAAATTTGTTGTCTTGAAAAAGATGGAACATTAACAAAAGCCATCGAAACACGTTAAGGCATCCCTTACATAATCCATGGAAATATTGGGATCTGTAGATACCAAAAGAAACAGTGTATCCAGGCCTAGTTATTAAATTGTTCCATTGGATATGTTTTATGAATGACAAAGTACATTGTCTAACCCTTTCTCTCTTTTTATGTTATGTAATGTTATTTGATAGTACCATATGTATTGTGTGGTTTTTAAACAAAAATTGTTTTATATGAATTTGGTGACATATAATATGTGTGATGATTTTTTTGATAAAATACTGTAATTTGTAAAAAGGCTTTTTAAATAAAAATAGGTGTTGTGATAAATCTTGAGTGTCAGAATATAAAAGGTAAAAACACTCTGTGGGAGTCTATTGCATAGGCTGTAGTACTGGATTTACCTAAAGGTATGACTCAGATGTGAGTTGAGCTCTTTGTCATTGGCTCTTTGCATAATCCAAGGGATTACTTGTGTTTTTTACAGTGCACAATCGCACAACTCAATTATGTGGCCATCCCTAGAGAGGGGTTTTGGCTACACCAACATGGTGGGAGCCAGTAGTACGTGTTTTGATAGGGTAGAAGGTGTGTGCGTCCACATAAAAGTGCTTGCCCATCACACAGCTGCGATCATTTTGTTTATTTATACAGATGGCGAAGGTTGAACTTTCAGGGGCACACACTAAAGTGTCTTAGATAACCAGAAAATGTAAGGTGTTTTTCTCTCGCAGCTGCACAGATGGGAGGAAGGAGGAAGGCAGTCATTTACCTACATGGATTTTTAAGGTCTGATTTGACAGTGCATTCATAAGCCAGACCTATTGGCATTGCTTGTTTAGTCCTGTGAACCATACACACACTTAGGTCGAAAGGCACTTCTATATGAGTTAGGGGTTACCAGAATCTTGTGAAGGCTCTAGAGTGTGTCATATGCATTCTTCCTGCTACCACTTGCCAAATCTTCCACTACTTTATCTAGTGTGTGTGTGTGTGTGCGTGCATGCGTGCGTGCATGCGTGTGTGTGTGTGTGCGTGTGTGTGTGTGTGTGTAGGGGTCAGTGTGATGCCCATTTGGTGGTCTGGTAAGAAGAATCCCCAGCAGTAGAAATAACTGGATGCCATGTTAATTTTCTTTCCTGGGCTCATCTGATGTCTTGGTACGTATGTAGGCTTCAGGTTGTTGCACCACAGCAAATGGCCAATAGTAAATGATGCCGGAAAAGCGAAAGATCCAAACCAATCATGTGGAAGTGATAAGAGAGAGAGAGAAATGGTCAGAGGAGGAGCTAAATTGGGGGCTCCCTCCCGTAAATATCCATATTGGTAGAGAAGACAAAAGAAGCTAACAAACCAAGACCATGATTTACTAACCTTATGCGCTGGGTTTGCATCCCAAAAGTGATGCAAACCTGCAAAAAACGTTTTTGTTAGATTTACTTTCCAGCGCAAAATGTGTATTTGCTCTAAAAAGTTGCCTAAAAGTAACCCAAAGCTGCTTAGCATTACTCTGCATCAGAGGGGTGTTAAGTAGGTGGTTTATGGGCATTCCTGTGCTGCCACCCATGCTTTTTGATGCAAAACTCTATCTACTAACATTAGCGTTGCACCAAAAAATAACGCCACTTTGAAGCAGGCATCTTTTTTGACTTTGCATGTGTGATGCACTGTGCAGCACACACAGAAAGTAGGAAAAGTTGTATTGCTTGCCTAGAAACAGTATCTTGTATTGGAAGGGTAAGGTGATATTTTCTTTGTAAAGAAAACATTTTCACTTTGATTTTATCTCCATAGCATTATCTCCTTGTTTTGAATAATTTGCCTCCAAAACCACCCAGAGTCCTTCAAATGAAGTAAAATTCAGATTGCCACATCAGGACTCTGATAGCCACCAATTTGACTGACAGCAGTAGTATTTTCAAAGAATCTTTTAAAGAAACCTTCTCCCCGTTTCAATCCATCTGAGATCTTATCTAGTTGCAGGAAAAATAACGGCATCATCATGCAACACCCATTTTTAAACTCTACCTCTCAATCAACCTATCCATTTCAAAACATTCCCCATTACTCATACTACTAGTGAGAACAAAGCTTGCATATATATCTGCCAAAAACAACCTCTCTCTGGCCCCTGTGCTCCTTTTACAAAGTAGTGTAACAAGGATGCCAGAGATCTGGGGCAGCAAGAAATGTGGCCCCTTTAACTGCTGTTTAAAACATATGACAATAATCAGTGTTTAATGGGTCCTTCAGGACACCTGGCCCTGGTGCCACTGAGCCTGTTGCACCAATGGTAGCAGCACCCCGCTCACACCAAGAGACTAGCAAATCTTGTTCTGCGCTAGTCCTCTTTGAGCAGATCAGCTGCTGGGTCTTTAGCTGCTTGAACGCTATTTTCATTGCGAATTGCTTGTAGTCACGTGCGGGGTGGGCAAAGAATTCTGCTCCACCGGCTGAGTTTGTGGGTGTTTGCCCACTCCACAGAGTTCCCAAAAACTCTGTGAAGTGATGCAGAGCAGAGTTTTTTTCTCTCGAGCGGCTCGCTAAGAGTAAGTTGGCGAGCGCTTGCGAGAAAAATTGCGCACTAGACCTCCTCCCAGGGAGATTTCTCATGTGGGCGGTCGCGGCATTGAGAAATCTGCCACACGTGTTGAGGAAGCTGCCACTCGAGTAGAATTTCTACTCGAATAGCAGAAAGTAGCAGTGCCCTCTGGCTCGATGCATAGTACTGTTTGGGCTGATTTTGCTATGCGCAACAAACCCCCTGCGCTAAAAATCAGTGCAACTTAACAGACTCCGCGCTGGCAGAACTCCTCAAATAGCGGCTGTGTTTTTCCGGCACTTTGCGGAGTTCAGCGGAGTAACACTCTGCTAACTCCACCCAAGCCTAGTCACATACCACCCTATGCTCTCCACCATCAAGAAGAAATTGGAAACAGATGTTTTTCCAATCGTTTATGTAAACAACCCCACTTAAACTTCAGAGACCTTGATTTATGGTCACTTGAGTTTGCAGATGTAACCATTCACACGGGTGTCTTTGCAACCCCTGAGCCTCTCAGCTGTTGAAATGGCCATCTCCTGATTCCCGCCTGCGGTCTGGTGCTTTACCTATGCATACTTAATACTCTGCAAATTCTGATTATTGTGTTCCACATAACTTCTGGTTAGGCTTTTCTTATAATTGTCAATTGCGATGACTTGGTTCAAGGAGAAAATGTATAGGAAATAATGTATGGTCGGCTGATTGCTGCTAATGAATGCACAACACTAGCAACGTTCACAATTGACTTTAGAAAATGAATGAGCTATACATTGAGCTGATATTTTCCATACTTTTGAAATGAGAGGACATGCCTCTTGTAGAATTTTAACACGAAGGGACCACCCTGACACACACACAGCGGCTGAAGTTATAAACCCCTTGCACCGCCGGTTTGTCAATTTTTCTCATATTGAAAGTGACGCATCGGCTGCGCAAGGGGCTTGGCAATAAGCTCCATAATGTGTAAAATGAAAATGATATGTGAAATGTTCGTGTATTACGCATAGTAACAATTACACACCTTCACCCTCGCCTAGTTTATTCACAGCCGGAGTGTTGATAATTGTATTCACAAGCTTGTAACGCATCATGCATATGAGAAGCTTTCAAATCCCTTTGATTTTGGATTAATGACACCAGTTATAAAACTAAGTACTTCAGAGATGTGTGCACTAAGGAAATGCATATTTAAATAACCTTCATTCAGGTTTACTCTCTCTATAGAATCAAATTAAAAATCGAAATCTGAAAGCAGCATTGGTGGTGCAGTATTAAATATTAAAAATAAGACATATATCCATCATTAGTCTGTAGAAGGTGAACATTTCAAAGCTTATTAGCAGTGAATTTAGGCCCAAAGCTGCTGAGATCTAATGGCCTGTGCGAGTGACATTTAGAGCCTCAGACAATAATATTAATATTTCATGAATCAGTTCCAATGTGCACGAGGTCTGCCACTGTGCTGTAATTGAGGCATTGCCTTTTTAAATGTATGGGGCACCCTCCGTCCCCAGACAGTGGCACACGTTGAAGGTGATATTGAATGCCATGGCTTTCCTTTCTTTATTTGTGTTAACATTCTTAAAGTAAGAACCTTGTGAACTCATCATTGCCTACCAAAATAAAAATTAGCCCCTCCTTCTTCAAGGCGGGGCTAAGAAATAGAGGAAAGTAGTGCACAGCCCACCAAATGAAAAATACTACTCAGTTGTTCTTGGAATGTTAGTAGAGTTCTGTCAGCCTTTAAATTTGTCAGACTGGGAAAGGGAGATACAGTGCTTGGGTATAGAACTCCAACAAAAATATCATAATAAGATCCCACTCCTCTGCCGGCTAACTTGAAATATCAGTGATCCAAAAGCCACTGCTACAAATTCTACTCGAACAATTTTTCTTACGATCATCAGAAATGTGGACAAGCATTATCAGATGAGAACAAGAATTAAGTGTGAAAGCATTTGGGCGTTAGAGGGGCCCATTATCCAAAGCTGAAAGCCACAGTTGGCTTATTTCATTCTCGTACATGTTGGAGTACTGTGGCACAAGGATCTTACATTTACAGGCTAACCACTGATTATGTAAATGATTCCCATTTATAAATGAATCTCCTCTTGATATCCTGAAATTCTTGATTAACCCCTGACTTTCTGGACTAAGGCTAATGCACATATAAGAAAGTCACATGTGTCTTGTCAAATATCTCAAAGGTCAATAAATCGGGGAAAGCACAAACTGAAATAATGTACTTCTTTATAAACCATTAAAATGGATTGAGTTATCCTTCTGGGAAAGTAAGTGAGTGGCTAAATCCTTGTTAGATTTTCCACATTACACAAATTACTTTGAAAAAGCAAACTCCTCAAAATATTGCTACTAAGAGTTGCGCCTCCTACCAATACAGTGCTAAGTTAGTAAAAAAAAAAAAGAAAGGCAGGGGGCCAAAGATTTCTTAGAAGCTTACCTCTGGCACTATTGAATGTCAATGCCACCTGTTCATGATACCACTTCATCCCATGTTCTTGCATCACGATAGTTGATCTCTGAGGCTGCAGCACCAAAAACTCACTTTCAAGGGTCCAGGACTCAATTTTGCACCACTTGGCAGACTAGACACACAGCAGAGGAGGTGGTGGTAGCAAAATTCAGGTGAAGTCTTTGATATCCCAGAGAATTCAAAAACAGGAGGCAAACCCAACAAGCCCTTGGAGAACCTTTAGAGATGCAGGATGTAGAGAGTCAAGTCCAGTCCTTTCACTCACAGGAAATAAGCAGCAGGCAGCAGCAGCCCAAAACAGCAACACAACCAGCAAAGTGGCAGCGCCTCGTGGCACCAACACTGCTCTTCTTCCTGGTAGAATGTCCTTAGTTCCAGAAGTGTTCTGCGTATGTGGTGTCAAAGGTCCAGTACTTATACCCATTTTAGCATCTGGAGTAGGGGACTGCAAAGAAAGCTCTTTGTAGTGCACAAGGCCCTGCCCTTTCCTGCCCTGGCTCCAGACTCACTACAGAGGATATGCATTCCTTTGTGTGGGGACAGCCCAATCAGGTGCAAATTTCAGCTCCTAACTCTCACTCTAGCTCAGGAAGACCAATTAGCCTGGTGACGGGCCATCCGGATGTGAGTGTCACACCTCTGCTTCCTTTGTGAGTGACTATCTAGAGAGAATGAACAAAGCCTATCTGTCAACCAACCCAGACTTGTATTCCAGAGACAGGGAGAAGGCACAGAATGGTTAAAGTAGGTTAAAATGCCAACTTTCTAAAAGTGGCATTTTGAGACCTGCAATTTAAATACCAACTTCACTAAAATATGTGTTTTTAAACTTTGAGTCCAGAGACACTAAACCTACTTTTCTATTTTTTCCCAATTGAAAGTTACACTTGTAAAATGTTACAAGGCATCTTCCATGTTAACCAATGGGAAAAATAGGCCTAGCAGTAGTCAAAAACGAATTTAAGAGTATTAGACAACTAGAACATGTAAAACATAAAAAGAACATGTCTTACCTTAAGGTACACTGCCCCTGCCCATGGGTTGTCCTGGGCTTATTCTAGGAGTGACCTATGTGTGATTAAAAGGAACGTTTAGGTCTGACATGTAGGTTACCTTGTCAGATGATCGAAATGTCACTTTAGAACTGACACAGGCTGTGCAGTGGCAAGCCTGAGAAATGTTGGTGGGCTACTCATGTGGGTGGCACTATCAGTGCTGCAGGCCCACTAGTAGCATTTTATTTACAGGCCCTGGGCACATGTAGTGCACTGTTCTAGGGACTTATCAGTAAATCAAATATGCCAATCATGGAGAAACCAAATGCTATTACATTTTAGACACAGAGCAGATGCACTTTAGCACTGGTCAGCGGTGAAAAGGTACACAGAGTTCTAAAGCCTGCAAAAATAAAGTTCAGCACACAGATAAAAACAGGAGGTCAGAAGACAAAATGTCAGGGAAACCTCACCAAAAGATCCCAGGTCTAACAGCGCAGAAAATATTTGGTAGCAGTTTTAATTCCCTACCTTCTGACGTATTCATGTTTCCCAAGTGCAAGAATCTCAGAGATTACTTACTAGAACAATGACAAATGCTTTTCAGTGCATCTGTTCAGATGTTTCTGTGCCACTCTGAGAAGTACCCTACATCCAGCTGACCTTGCCTACTTCAGCCCTACAAGCCACCTCTTATTCTGTGGAGGATCATTAAGAAGGTAGTTGCCTCCCAGCTACTGGAGCACATCAGCAAGAATAATCAACTTTAAGACTATCAACTGGGTTCAAACCATGCTGTAGCATTAAAACAGCCTCTCTCTAAGTAGTTGACAGTGACCTGTCCCTCACAAACCCTTGCCTCCAAGTTCAGCTCCACCTCTCAACAACTTTCAACAACATTAACCATGCAGCATTGATCCACACCATGAAAACTTGAATGGGCTTCACTGGCAAAGTCCCGCAATTTTTCACACCCTAACTCACCAACCAATAGGATGCACACATTTAGATCCAGAATTTTAGATCCTAGACTCTCAATGTCAGCTGCAGCATCCCTAGGGCTCCATTCTGTCACCCATCATTTTAAACCTTTATATGAACTTCTTGTGAGCCATCCTTGCAGACAGCAACATCAAGACTCTCCAGTATGCTGATGACACACAATCCTATATCAAAACCTCCTCAACCAAAGACATACAGACTCTGAAAGCTGGCATCAAATATGTTCAAACCTGGGTGGTGTAGTGCCTTTCCAGCTTGGGTACCCGCCAATGACTACACTACACATGGAGCTTAGTATTGCACGTCTTATTTCTGCTGCATGTAACTGTGAAACTAACATTCTGAAAAAAGCTTTCATGTCATTGCACTCTGACACATCTACGTCGCAGCTTTACGGAATCCGTTATGCGCCAAAAGGGTTCTGTCCTAAAATATCACAAGACACTACATATAGCAACAAACTTCCTGATGCTAACTTCACAAAGAGCAAATTCCTGTCTGCCAACAATGCCAAATATTCCTTGTGTTAGTCATGACTGTCCAAGATAACCCTAATGGGTTTCACAGGGTTCACACTCCAGCTGACACAACAGTCCAACTCCTTTACATTCACCCTCGACTCAAACATCTCATTCAAAGACCAAATCAGCCTGGTACCAACTCTCTATCCTGAAAATAGGGAATTTTTTCCTCCCGAGAGAAGACTTTAAGGTGAAAATTCAGTCTTTTAATCTCTCCTACCAAGATCTAGCAACGACCTGCTCAACAGCATCCAAGAGTTCATACACGCTCCCCTGAAAGGCATCCATCAATCATTAACACAGCTTGTCAAGGGGCTGTAGTAATCCAACTACTTCACTTTCACTCTAAAGGACCGGCCCTGGCTAGCCCTGCTAGCGTGGATCATGTTCAAAATCAGCTATATCACTTATGATGCCCCTTAAACCAAGACCATAGTCTAGCTAGCTAACAAACTCAAAATACCTGCAGCTCAACCCCAGATGGAGGGTGTCCGATATGGCCAGGTTGGAGACAAAGAATTTTAGGAAAAAACAAGCCTTTTCAGGATACATCCCCAAGATCTGGTACAGCATCCCCTTCGATGTCAGAACAGCAGCAATCCTCCTAGAATTCAGGAAGAAACTTACAACTCATCCATTCGGGGAACACTACTACAGGTAGGCTGACTTCTCACGCCACTCCACTATCTCCACCCTCTGACTCAACACCCCCTATGTATCACCCCTCTGGCTTGCCCCTGTAGAGCGCTCCATTGCTAACCAGTTAGGTTCAAAAACTTAAGAACTAGCAAAACATGCACACATACATAGGTTGACTCTGACTTGAGCTACCACGTATTTCCTACAATGTATGTATTTTCATCTGTCCACCCACCCTCATGTGTTGGAAGGGTTCCACAGTCCAGCCGCGGCCCGTGTAGGTAAGAGTGGTGGGGTGGTGGAGCCAGATGACGCCAAGGGAAAACTAAATATTGATTTAATTTCCCCTCGTACTCGTCTGTCAAAATCACCCCCACCGCTCTTACCTGCACGGTCAGCGGCTGTCACAGTCCGCTGTCTATTATTTTACCTCTTAATGCAGGACACAGTATCACCCTTTCAAAGTGAAAGACAGCACAACTTTGGGACGTCATGCATTTTGTACATACATGTAGAGCTGAAGCCCACCACCACCCTGTTGCTATGGGTCTCATTTACCTGACTCAAAATTCGTCATTTGCAGGATGCTCCCTCTGAGGCAGAACACTAACAGGTGACTTTGGTTGTATCACGCACAGCGACCTTCAAACCACCGTGGGACTGACGTTGCAGGTGGCGTGACTCCATCACGTGATCCATTTAAAAATGTCTTTAACGCTACCGAGACGTCATGAAGCATTCTGTAAATTTGCACTGCTTCACAAGATTTTCCAACTGAAATTAAAATGTGGGTTCTTTTGCTAACGGTTCTCACTGAATTGACTGAGAGAAGTACCTTACATATACTGCTATATGGTTTCGCCCGAGGTGCTGCTGCGGTAATCAACAGTTATCGGCTCGGCTCGAGCCTAAACACGCTTTATGCAAATGAGGCATCTCACATTCAGCAACGCTCGAGCAGGCGTTCTGTCATTAGTGGTTTCTCAAATGTCCTTCTCAAAAGCCCTACTGTGGAAAACAGATGCAAAGCGAAAGTATTCCTCGGGGTGCGCCGATTTGCTATTTACCAGGGAGGTTACTGACATTAGCTTCTGAGCGGTACACTTAATGTATTATTAACCCAGCTGGAGGATGCAGATTCTGAGTGCGGAGTAGCGCTAAAGTCAACCGACGTGTCCATATGACATTCCTCAAAAACAAACCCAAGGCAAGCGTTTCAGAAAGTCAATGAATTCAGCTTTCGCAGAAGAGCCGACAACTGCAGTAATTAATCATTGGGGCTAAACATAGTCTAATGGCCAGGTGGCTTGTGGGGTTTTCATTTCTGGTGTGGCTTAAGATGTGACCCGGACTATTGCCCGACCTCTGCAAGTCCGCGGAGAAAGCTCCCATCATGCACTTCGTTAGTCTCTCACTGACACCCGCCTGCTACCTGACAGGTGAAGGGCATCATTTGTACCAGTCCCATTGAGAGCGAACGCCTGCTCTGCGGAGGGGAGCATGCCGGACTTGGCCTACATTTCGGAAGAAATATGAGGAAAACAAAAAATGCGGCAGTCTTAGAATAGCAGGTCTCGGAGGAGGGCTCAAAGAAGAGTAAAAGGAATGTCCTTTGAAAGCAAAGGGAGGACATTATAAAATATGAATCTCCCTACAGCTGCTTAGGCTGTGTAGGCAATTTAATTTCCACGACAGCCACCTACTTTTTTAGTCCAGTGCAATACAACTTGCTCTTCGCTTGTCTTTGAGGAAGGAGAGATTTTCCTATCTGTAAAGCAAGTGAGTTAATGAGTGAGACTCTGCTTCAATTAAATCACATTAAGTTCTAAGCAGAAAAATACATTTGAATGGGACACGGGCCTAGCAGACAGTGGCCTGCTCCCCCCGTGGGCGGCCCCTCTACTAAGGCGGAAGAGCAGAAAAAAACCAAAAAACTTTATTATCATTTTTATTGTTCTTTGCTACTGGCTGGGTTAGGGAGGGGTGGCTGGGGTCACAGGGGGAGGAGTGGTTTGCACACTTCAAGTGTGCATGACTGCTCCGGCCGGCCAAACAGCCATGCACACTTTGCATCTTCCCCACCAGGCTGTAATGCACACCATGGTGAGGATCATGCACAGGCTCCCTGTCCCCATTTGAGCACCAAACTATGGCACTCAAACCAATCACAATGCTGCATTACAGCGTTGTGATTGGCAACGGGGAGCCTGGGTGCTTCCTGGTTCAGACCGAAGAAGAGCGGCAATGCGACGGGGAGACAGCAGGCGTTTTATAAGTAAGTGTTTTTTTCGTTTTTTTTTCTCAAACCCCCTTTCCCTGCGCCCCACCCCGTTCTGTGCGGGAAACAGCCTTTACCACGAAGCATTTTCTACGCGTTACGTTTACAACGGTACACTTATCTCGTAAACGTCTTCACAACGCGTATTGCTTCAACGACGTCTTTAGCACGCAAGCAACGTCATCACGGAAAAACGTCTGCCTGGTCGGAAAAAAAAGCGTCAGTCCTTCGTTAGTGTCGGCGAAGACCTAAGAAAAAGGAAAAAAAAAGAAGAAAGGGGGCTTGGGGGGGTCTCCCCCCCAGAAACGAAAAAGCGGGGTAAAGGCAAGATCGAGGTAAGGGCAATGCGAAGAAAAAACATTTTGTTGTAACGCATGCGTGGTAAAGGCATGCGTTGCAACGGAATGCGTAGTAACGACATATATTCGTTCTGTGCCAGCCGCCACAGTCCCTCCGAGGCCACCTGACACAATTCCCAAAGGAGAAACTGTCTAATGACAATTTCCTCTTTGGTTGTGGTACCACCATCTTTCAGGAGTCAGTAACATTCAATGATTGTGACCACATTTGAGGTCGTAATCTATTGATACATCTTATAGCGAATTTCAGTTAGGAGGGGATGTCACTTCTAATTGCAATTTGGAATGAGTCCCAAAACATATTTTTCAATTTGTAAAGCCTTTACTGAATCACAATAGGTGTTTAGTAAATTGTAAAATGTCATTTTGCTGCCACAAACCCAGTGTTCAGGCAAACCACAGGGTTTGCTAATGCACACTACTTTAGCACATCGCCCTCTTACCCTTTTACCGATGTATACATAGAAGCAATGAATATTTTGCCAGGGAGAAATTGGGAAATGTGCAACACATTAAAGAGATACCCACAACAGCAGGAAATGTTAGTAAATATGAATGCATAATGCAGTAACTGGTTCTTCCAGCTAATGCTTAATGCGCTCCGCACCGAAATCCATTTTAGCGCATCAGGGGCCGAATTACTAAGAGGGTGCACTGTCCCTGTTTGTGCCATATTGCAAATTAATTGGTGAGTCGGGCAGAAACATATGCAATGCGCTCTATTACTGATAATGCACTGCCACCAGGGAAGATGTGAACTTGTGATGCCCGCCGGGCAGCCTATTAGTGAACCACTGAGCAGCTGATTGAAGCAGCTGCTTTATCGTTCACAGTGTAGGGGTCACCTGCCCGCACCTCAAATTGGGAGGGGCAGAGATTCCCTTGCATGCAAGTGTAGTGAGTGACTGCACCCTCCTGTAGGGGAATCTCTGGGGGTCCATGAGATCCCTTTTCCTCCTCCAGAGGGCTTCTTCAGTGGGTGCGAAAGGTAGCACAGCACAACATCTGCAGTCCCTTCTGTAATACTAGAGTGTCCCGGGGGAGAGAAAACAGGCACACATAACCGTTGTGCTCCCGGGGACAGTACGTAGTATGTCCCCAGGACTTAATTGAGGTGTTTGCATTCATTAGTTACATGATTTTGGAATTTTCCTTTGTATATTTTACATGACAGCACTACTCCAGCAGAAGCATTGCTAAACCTGAAAACATCCACATATTTTATTTCAAGCATGTCTCTCTTTCCAGCCACAGAAACAGGACAGTGGTGTTAGTGACACAGACGTCTGCCCCTGGGCCTAACGCAGAACTAAGAAGGGAACGCTAGAGGCTCACCTCCCAGTGGATGGTTTGAGTCTGGAAGGCCCAGGCCTGGGCTACACTTCCCACTCAATTCTGGTTGACGTATGTGCGATGGGGGCCACATTGCTGGTCTTGTGCACTGTTGAGGCCAGCTTCACATTTAGATAGAAAACGACATCAACAATTAATTTGAGTTTCTATGTTGACCCATGTCCATTTTTGTCTTCTTTGCTGAATTCTGGTAATTGTAGTTTGTGTCCCATTATAAATGCTGACACTATAAGTAACAAGGGGACCCGATATAGGTAGCTTTTGGACCTCGGGTAATTATGTATTTTAAAAGAACAAAGGTCCCTAGCTTAAACATAAATAATTTAACTATTTCAACATAGACTTAGATAAGACCTATGTGCATTCCTCCTGTGTCCAGCCGGACAGAGGAACATTTATTTTGAAATTTACAAAAGGTTTGAAACAAGATAAAGAAGCACGAAAGCAATGAAACAAGGGCACAATCCTGTACCGAATTTTCAACAAAGGATATGAGAAGTAGAGAAAAGTGGCAGGCAAAAACTTTGGGAGCAAACAGGGAGGCTTACAATACAATAAAGAACTCAAGTAAGCTCAGACCAACAGAAACCACAATACATTTTTACAGTGGATACATTGTGGTACTGTTATGGAAAGTCGACGTTTCGATCCCTAGCTCCTAATACAGTGGGATCATCCTCAGGACTAAAAATTACAAAAGTTGCCTGATATGAGTTATACGCCTTCAGTAAAGTAGTAGCGTACGAGGTGTCGTCGTGCTGGCGCTGGGCGTGAGCAGTGGTGCTCAATCCTCGAATGACCAACGGATGGCACGGTGGTGGGATTATTGTTGCGTGGATATGCCTTAAAGTGAGCAGATGGAGCCGCTCGTCGTTGCGTCAGGAAGGTGTAGCAACCGGGCTGGATTGAAGGCAGGGATGGATTAGGCAAACAAGGGAAGAGTGGAAGGCAGCTACCGATGGCTGCCGGAATAGGACAGAACTTGAGAAAGTCTCGTGGTCGCGTCAGGGAGGTATAATAACCAGGCTGAATATAGAGCAGAGAATGCTTCTGCGTGTTGGGAGAGGAATGGGCGGCAGCAAGCGATGGCTGTCGGTGTTCGGTCAGAGCTCGAAAGAGTCTCGATGCGCCGAGGCGGATGAACGATCATCCGCCTCGGCGCATCGAGACTCTTTCGAGCTCTGACCGAACACCGACAGCCATCGCTTGCTGCCGCCCATTCCTCTCCCAACACGCAGATGCATTCTTGAGTTCTTTAAACTGTTTATAAGTTTATAGAAGTTATTAACTATGCTGTTCAACTTTATCCAAATTCAAGAAAAAAGAGCTGAGCCATTCCATATTACAGGATACAGTCAATCTATAACTATATACATAGGTAGTTTATTGTAAAATAAATATATAAAAAATATAATAATACATACATAGATTAGCATTTAAAAAACCTTACAAATTCACTTAAAAAACCATAGGTTTCACACACGTTATAGTTAGGAATTAGCATTTAAAAAACCTTGCAAATTCACTTTAAAAACCATAGGTTTCACACATGTTATAGTTAGCTGGACATTTCACTCGTAAAAAAACATTGAAATTCCCCCGTTATAGTTAGTTCAGATAACTATAACTCGCGCGACCGCCACTCTATCACAAGGATGATGTCATCAGTGATGTCATGAGTGATGTCACTGACCATGTCATGAGTGATGTAATATGTGACGTCATCAGCAGTGGATTGCGGTCGCGCGAGTTATAGTTATCTGAACTAACTATAACGGGGGAATTTCAATGGTTTTTTACGAGTGAAATGTCCAGCTAACTATAACATGTGTGAAACCTATGGTTTTTAAAGTGAATTTGCAAGGTTTTTTAAATGCTAATTCCTAACTATAACGTGTGTGAAACCTATGGTTTTTTAAGTGAATATATATATATATATATATATATATCCAAACGAAGGTTTGCTCAAAGCAGTGAAGACGCCACACGCGATGTTTTGTTCCACCTTTAATTGTAGGGTAGGCAGCAGCAAAATACAGTCATGACCTTCCAGCGCTATATTCGCCATACATTTCAGACGCGTTTCGGGATAGTCCCCTTGATCACTGGTATGGCGTGTGGTGGGAGACAGCCGTGCAGAATGAACTCGCACTCGCGATTGTTTTTGAAATAGTCCCGCCCTCTTGGGCGTGTGCAAAAGTGCATGCTGGTTCTTAGAGTTCCAAAAAGTATATCCATAGTGGAGCCGCTGTTTTAACCCTTCCAATTTTAAATTTCACCATCGGGTCGCTGTAACGGACAGGGCTGTTCTTGTTGCTTGTCTTGTGCCACACCGAACAGGCAACACCGCTCCTTGATTGCACTGTCGTTTTACAGTGCAAGGATCCGTTTCACAACGGTGGGGCACCTTCGTGGCCAGAGCGGGCCACTATACATCCAAACGAAGGTTTGCTCAAAGCAGTGAAGACGCCACACGCGATGTTTTGTTCCACCTTTAATTGTAGGGTAGGCAGCAGCAAAATACAGTCGTGACCTTCCAGCGCTATATTCGCCATACATTTCAGACGCGTTTCGGGATAGTCCCCTTGATCACTGGTATGGCGTGTGGTGGGAGACAGCTGTGCAGAATGAACTCGCACTCACGATTGTTTTTGAAATAGTCCCGCCCTCTTGGGCGTGTGCAAAAGTGCATGCTGGTTCTTAGAGTTCCAAAAAGTAAATCCATAGTGGAGCCGCTGTTTTAACCCTTCCAATTTTAAATTTCACCATCGGGTCGCTGTAACGGACAGGGCTGTTCTTGTTGCTTGTCTTGTGCCACACCGAACAGGCAACACCGCTCCTTGATTGCACTGTCGTTTTACAGTGCAAGGATCCGTTTCACAACGGTGGGGCACCTTCGTGGCCAGAGCGGGCCACTATACATCCAAACGAAGGTTTGCTCAAAGCAGTGAAGACGCCACACGCGATGTTTTGTTCCACCTTTAATTGTAGGGTAGGCAGCAGCAAAATACAGTCGTGACCTTCCAGCGCTATATTCGCCATACATTTCAGACGCGTTTCGGGATAGTCCCCTTGATCACTGGTATGGCGTGTGGTGGGAGACAGCTGTGCAGAATGAACTCGCACTCGCGATTGTTTTTGAAATAGTCCCGCCCTCTTGGGCGTGTGCAAAAGTGCATGCTGGTTCTTAGAGTTCCAAAAAGTAAATCCATAGTGGAGCCGCTGTTTTAACCCTTCCAATTTTAAATTTCACCATCGGGTCGCTGTAACGGACAGGGCTGTTCTTGTTGCTTGTCTTGTGCCACACCGAACAGGCAACACCGCTCCTTGATTGCACTGTCGTTTTACAGTGCAAGGATCCATTTCACAACTATGGATTTACTTTTTGGAACTCTAAGAACCAGCATGCACTTTTGCACACGCCCAAGAGGGCGGTGTAGTGTCCTGAGAAATGAGGCACTAGGACCCCGAGGAGGGCAGAGGGCAGGAGAGGTCACCGGACACCAGTTCCGGTCAAGGGGTGAGGGGCAGGAGATACACAGGAAGCGGGGGACGAGGCAGGACGTTCAGCATGCTGGCTGCAGATACATATGCATGCAATAAATAATAGAAACTGACCTGGCTGCGTGGTGGTGATTGCTGAGACGCGACGCGACAACTGGCGACGAGGCGGGATCGAAATCCACGCGTCGCGGCGACTGTCGGAGCCCACCCGGTCGCGGAACAAAATTCGGAGCCAGGAGCCCACCCTGGTCCGAAGCGCCAGCAGAAGAAAACATCGTTGCGGGAGCCCACCCCGGCGCTGCTAACAGAAGTAAGAGCAGCGCGATAGTGAAACTGAAGGAAAGATTAAGATCCCTCCCGTGCGTGAGCTTCAACGAACTCTCGCGAGAGGAGGCGGCCATCTTAAAGTCAGGCGAATTGAGCCAATCAGCGCCCAAGATAGACGGCGGCCATTTTAAAAGGTCAGGCAAAGTCCCGAACAGCGCGAAATCGCGCGAGAGTGCGGCGGCCATCTTGGAGTCAGGCAATTTGGGCCAATAGGAGCACAGGAAGGCCGGGAGGCCATTTTAGAGTCAGGCAAAAAAGGAAAATAGACGAAAAAGGTCCAAATAAGGAGAAAACGACAAGAAAAAGGTGCCAAAGAAAGGAAATAGCACCAGAGGAACAAGAAGGAAGGAGAAAGAAGGCAAGAAGTACATAAATAAAACAAAGAAAGGAAGAATATGGGTGACGAAGAAACAAGGAGCACACAAGCTGTGTTCCGCAGGCCGCTGCCATTCAACATGTCGGAACCGCAAGCAGGCATCAGACTAATGGACTACGACTTCAAAATTGTCCACAAACCTGGGAAAGAGCATAATCCAGCCGACTACATGTCACGGCATCCGCTGCCACATGCAGAAAAAAAGGCCTCAATGGCCGAAGAATACTTAAACTTCGTGCTAAAGCAAAGCACGCCGGCACCAGTAACTCTAACAGAGATAGAGAGAGAAACGGAAAAAGATGACACACTGCGAGCGGCCCGAGAAACGACGAGACAGCAAAGATGGAGACATATAAACAACAACTGCACATGGAAGGGAGGAGTACAAAAGGAGGAGATGCTGGCTCTACAGAAAATAAGTGGGGAACTCTCGGAGACAAACAGCGGAATAGTAATGAGGGGCACCAGGATAGTCATTCCACGTTCGCTACGACGCCAAGTGGTCAGCATTGCACACGAGTCACACAGGGGCATTGTGGCGACAAAAAAACTGCTGAGAGAAAAGGTTTGGTTCCCGGGGTTAGATCGTCTAGTCGAAGATACGATAGCGGCCTGTCACCTCTGTCAAACGACGGGTCCGCCTGCAAGACAAGAACCACTGCAAATGTCGGAACTACCAAGAGCAGTATGGACAACAATGGCCGCTGATTTCTTTGGACCTCTAGACGCGGGAACTTACCTACTGGTCATAATAGATGAATACTCCAGATTCCCGATTGTGCGATCAGTCTCCTCAACGTCAGCAGCCGCAACGCTACCTGTTCTGGACGACATATTCGCAGCATGGGGCTCCCCGGAGACGTTGAAAACGGATAATGGCCCTCCGTTCTCAGGAGAGGAGTTCCGAAGGTTCATGGCTTACCTCGGAATACAGCACAGAAAGGTAACACCACTATGGCCGCAAGCAAACGGCATGGTCGAAAGATTTATGGGAAACATCAAGAAGGCAGTTCAGAGGGCGAAACTGTCGCAGATTTCCCTAGGACAAGCACTATGCCAAATGCTGAGGGATTACAGAAACACGCCTCATGGATCTACAGGGAAATGCCCGGCGGAGCTAGTACTAGGGAGGACAAGCAGAACAAGGCTGCCGCAGATAGAAGGACTGGCCGCGCCGGGGCACGAAGGCGTGGCAGCAAAAGATGAGGCAGCCAAGAAGAGAATGAAGGAATATGCTGATGGAAGACGACATGCCACCAAATCACACCTCCATGAAGGAGACACTGTCATTGTACGACAGAGACAACAACGGAAGTCGGACAGTGCATTCGCCCACGACCCATTGACGATAACACAAGTGAAAGGAACAATGATAACAGCAGAATCAGACAGCAGGCGAATGACAAGGAACAGCTCACACTTCAAAGGCTTAAAAGAAGAAAAAGAGGAAGAACACGCAACAACGAAGGAATGCAATGGAGCAGGTGTCGCAGAAGCAACAAGGCCAAAGGAGGGCCAAGGACAGGTGGAGAGGCCAAGAAGAGACATTGTGAGACCGAAGAGACTAATAGAGGAAATGTGAAATGCCGCTCTAGGCAGCATCTCACGGGTCACATCAGTCGACAGTTCACATCCTGCAACTGACTACAAAAGAGACTGTCCCATTTTACTACCAACGAATGCTACTGTCGTAATGCCTTTGTGACAAAGGGGGGAGATGTAGTGTCCTGAGAAATGAGGCACTAGGACCCCGAGGAGGGCAGAGGGCAGGAGAGGTCATCGGACACCAGTTCCGGTCAAGGGGTGAGGGGCAGGAGATACACAGGAAGCGGGGGACGAGGCAGGACGTGCAGCATGCTGGCTGCAGATACATATGCATGCAATAAATAATAGAAACTGACCTGGCTGCGTGGTGGTGATTGCTGAGACGCGACGCGACAGGCGGGACTATTTCAAAAACAATCGCGAGTGCGAGTTCATTCTGCACAGCTGTCTCCCACCACACGCCATACCAGTGATCAAGGGGACTATCCCGAAACGCGTCTGAAATGTATGGCGAATATAGCGCTGGAAGGTCACGACTGTATTTTGCTGCTGCCTACCCTACAATTAAAGGTGGAACAAAACATCGCGTGTGGCGTCTTCACTGCTTTGAGCAAACCTTCGTTTGGATATATATATATATATATATATATATATATATATATATATATATATATATATATATATATACACTTAAACTGTGGTATAGTGATAGGCCATGTAATGGCTGCGATATTTCTGTCTATCGATATGGTGGGTGGCAGAAAACCAGCTCGGGGCACTGATGTCCCTGCATTCGAGAAGTTTGTGTTTTTTATGTTTAAAAAAAAATAATAATTCTGTGTGCTGTCTGTTGTGGTAATGTCTGCTTTGATTCCAGACAGAGGACGGCTGGAGCCTCCCTCCAGATCAGATCGTCCCCTTTTAAAACAGGGTAATCGGAGATCAGCATTGCATAATCATCCTCAACGGGATTATCCGTCGCTCAAGTCTGCTTTAGGGGAACTTTTGCTTTCATAATGACAAAAAATAAAGTAACCTGCTCGACAGTCTCTAGCGAGCGCGCAGGGGACAGGAACTGAAGCAAAGACATCAGATTTGGGCCAATACCCAATTAATGTATGAGTAGGCCAGAGAAGTACATCAAATTAGATACTTTACCCTGACGGCTTGTTTGGAATATACAGATAGAGTAGCAGCGCAGGAATATATGATGGACTGAAACTGATCAGGGGGTGCAGCGGTTTTTAACACCTCCCCCTTCCTGGGTTTTTCTTGTCCGTTTTCGTGCCCAGTATGTGCTTGTGTTCCTTAACTCTTTAATAACATATGTAAAAGAAGGCATCAGGGACACTCCTCTTTACTATACCGAGCAAAACAATATTAAATTATGTTTAAATAAACTACCCCTGCAAAATTGTTAACAAATGAGATTGCTCGATGAAGTATCCTCATCTTGCAAACCCATTGCAAGCCCCCAGTATTTTGGAAATACATAGCACAAGTAATACTGATAAAATAGATTGTGATTTGTTTTCCAGGTGTGGTATTACTTCCCCATTATGAGTTCTACAGATCGGAGTAGAGGTTGACTTGGTGTTACCTATGAAATTTATGTGGAAATTACATGAGAAAAGTGCACGATCCTCATAATCCTGATTTGGGCACGACCTCCTGTTTGGGCACTTCGAAAAAGGTCCCATGTGATCATCGTCAACGTGATAGGGGCAAGTAAATAAAAGTCCTACCTATTTCCACAGCTCATGTTTCGGCCTGTTTTAGAAGCTTGGTTCTTAAGTAAATTTGTAATCACATTCTTCCCATTGGCTCCTTGACCCCAATAAAGAAGTATAGATCGAATGTATATAGCACATCTCCTACGTGAAATGGTGAAATGTTACTCAACTAAATTCTTGAATTAGGCACAACATTAGGTGTATCCTTAATTAGTTGCAGGCGGTGTGATTGGATGAATAGCCGACAGAAATCAATAAATAATGAGTATTCATAAAGCCTTCAAATCAAAAATGTAAATTACTAGGTACGACTGGGAGCCAGAAACAGTCCCAATAAAATAAAATGTCCATATAGTCGCCAAACACAGTGATCATGAGAAGAGTGAAACAATTATAGCCACCTGCAGTTCTCAGTAGAATATTATATTTGCCCATGTTACCTGAACCAAATTATCATCGAACAACGGAGGGGCACAAAATGCACAAACTTCATCTTAAGAATTTTTAATATAATAGAACTTTCCAACACATGTTTTGCGATCACAAAATGCTTCCTCAGGCCCCAAGTTCAGCAGTTTCTTTATTTGCTATATCAATAAAATTAAAAGACGACAGGCTGAACTCTTCGACTGCATAAGCAAATTTGAACCAAATTAGCACCGCATTTTATACGTTGGGTTCCTTTCTTTTCCTTGGTAAATAGGTATACTCTATGAAATTGGAAGTCTCATCTGGACTCTTATTTGCTGTGTTGATCCCCAGACTTGCAGTTGATTAACATTTGGAAATTATAGCATCTGTGAAAGTCGATTAAAAAATATGCTTTTTCTCATGGTGCAACCAATACAGAAAAATAATAAGAGCCAGTGAAAAGTTAAATATAACAGCCTTTCCTACAAAGCAAGCATGATTGTTCTACTTTCAGAAATTTTTATGAAAACTTTTTTGGCAGATTAATTGTTCCATAAAAAATTTGATATTTTCCAAAACTATCATGCATTGTGTCCTGATGAAGGTCAGGATTACAGAAGACTCCTTCTAGTCTAAACAAATGGCAACCATTTTATAGTATAGAAACCCCTTGAGTATTTCAGACATTATACATCCACACACTATGTAATTGTACTACTTCTCTTTCCCTACAGCGAGAACTTTAGACACAAAAATATGTGTACTGAATAGCAATTTAGATATCATAAAACATGAGTTTGACTTACGTAAAATTAATCAGATCTGCTCTCAAATGACGGCTTCCCCTGCTACAAACTTTCTCTCTCAAAATCAATATCAGCTAGCACATTTAGATAATTAGAAATAATATTTGTGCTAATACATCAAATTGATTGCCCTTTTTTCTCCAATATTAATGAGTTGAATTTAAAATGAAAAATTGTTTGAAAACTCTCCTGCCATGTCTAGATATAAATGGTCCAATTTTACTGTATATGATTATATTATTCTGCACACAATTCCAATGGGATTTCCTTGTTCTCCCTTGCTTTAAACTAAGGGAAACAAGTGGGCAAATGTGTCTCTGGGAAAAGTTTGATGGGAAAAGTCAAAAACAAACAAACAACCTTTCAAAACACATAGCATAACTTCCCCACGTGTTACTGCCTGTGGTAAGTTGGCCTGGCATATGCTGTCCACTAGTTATAGGGGACTCCTTGCACCAGTCCAATTCGACTCTTAAGGTGATAGGTTAAAAGACAACCTTTAAAGAAAGCTATCCTAGTGGTAGCTGTGGAGAGCAGCCTTCAGGCTAAGTCTTGAAGGAGTATTAAGCTTATTGTTTTACCATAGATAACCTCTTGAATAACCAAATGAAAGAGTAGTCCACACAGGTATATATATAAAATATATGTATTTATTCTAAGAATAATCCCACTAGTCTCTTTATGAAACTGGAGGTAAAGATACAATTCAAACAAGCATTGATAGTTACAATAAATAGCACTGGAATCATAGGGCCCCAGGGGGGGACCAAACCATATATTTAAAAAGTGGTATAAGAACCAAGACAATTCTACAGACAGTGCCTAGGGCACTCAGGGTCGCTGGCCCCTTACGAAACCACCCAAGGTAGTGAGGAAGGGGACCCACGGGAGACGCGTGCAAAGGTATAAACTACTGTCGGGATCTCTATTAAATCCTATGGAGAATGTCGCGGTTTGAAATTACAAGAATCTAAACACTTCTAGCAGGAGTTCAAGTTCAGCAGCTTAGAGTTAAGCTCTTGGAGGGCCCACACCCACAACAGTACCGAGGTACCACTGTTACCTGCCCCAGGGAAGCCGGGTGCATAGGTCGTTTTCGATGTCGGGTCGCGATCTCGTTTTCAATGGAAAAAGGTGAAGAACTGCTGCTGGCGTGAAGCGTCGTCGATGTCGTGTAGATTGAAGATGTAGATCGTGAAGGTAAGGACCTGAAAGCAGAGGGGACAGAGTCTGGGTCCCGGCACAGTGACCAGGGGGCTCAGGAGAAAGAGCCCTTCAATGTCGGGTGCTTCCAGGTGGAAGATGGGTAGCTTGGATCAGCAGCCACGGAGTCCAGGAGGCTTCAAGGAAGGTCAGCTTCTGGAGGACGACTGTCTCATGAAGGATGAAGGCCGCTGTGGTGTTAGTGTCCGGATTGGATCCACTAAGCCTTGGCAACTGCAACCCACACAAGGATCACAAAACAGCTACGGAGCATACCCACGAGGTCTGAGCAAGGTCTCCAGTGAGGAGACTGTAGAGCAGGCCTGGAGCAACCAGGGGAGCCCTTTAAAGTAAAGATTGACCTCCGCTAGGGCCCACCAGTCGAGAGACAATGGACCGCGGGAGGCGGCAATTTGGAGTGTGTAAAGATGCACCCACGGGTCGCCAGAGCGGGCTGGAGCGTCGTCCTTTGGCACAAGTAATGCTGAGAAGTTGGCTCAATAATGGGCCAAAGCACAACTTCCCCACTGGTCGGAGTCATGTGCTATGCAAGAGGCGGCTGGTGTCCTGGGGTATTGGGGATCTCGGCACCCACAGGGTCCACGGTGCTGAGCTTTGCTGTGCTCACTCACTGGCCTCTGGGATGCTTGGAAACCCACCTTAGGGTAGGTGGAAGTCTTCGATGTTCGTAGGACCAGCAGAGTTCCAACCAGTTCACTTGCAGTGTTTCAGGTGCCTGCCAAGCAGGGGGGTAACTCCTTTACCCCAAGGGAGATTTCTTCATTCAGCTGTGCGGCAGCAAGTCGAAGGTTCAAGTCTGTGAAGTCCAAGATTAATCTGAGGCTCTGGGGACCCTGCACCCACCTTTATCCAGAGATTAGGGGAGTGTCTGAATCAGAGCCCACCAATGAGAGTTCAGGCGGGAAAGTGTGGCTACACCCTCTACCCTTTGTGTGTTTTTCCACCTGGGCCGGGGACAGGATGCCCCTGAACCGGTTTGAGGCGGTGTATGCAGAAGTAGGCACTGGAGAAGCCTACGTGCAAGTCTGAAAGACATCCTATGGTGCACCCACCCAGTTCCAATCCACATAGTCTGTCTGGGGAGGTGGGAACACCTCCCTGCAACAAGATCTCTATTGTCCAGCTGCCGTGGCTGGCGTTCTGCCCAGCAACAGGCAGCCAGAGTCATGTGGGTGGCGGGTAGCATCCATTTTGTACTACGTGTGCACTTTTAAATTGGTGTCTAAAATCTGCCGCTTTTACCATATCACCCCTCTAGCAGGGGGGAATCATGCCCGCACTCCCATGGCTGGATTGGGGGTATGATTCCTACATGTTTGACACCAAACATGACATGGTTCTGTGCAGCCACACTCAAGTTATCACGCTATCGCGATTACTTATAATGCGGTTAAGAGTATATGGTATGGCTGCACTACAAACAACCCAGCAATAGTTTTACAAAGGTTGCAGAGGGGCCCTACACAGGTAGGGGTTCCCCCTCACACATATCTCAGCACCCTGCCTTGTAGGATTAGCAAGGCCTGCCTTAGGGGTGACCTATGAGGATATATGTGTTGTATTAAGTGGGATACAGGGTACCTATATCCCTGTAAGGGGTGCAAGCACCACCTTACCCAGACTACAGTAGTGGTCTGGTGGTGTCAGTTTGTATGGCTGTCCCAGGGGTGGCACAACAAGTGCTGCAGCCCCTGGTAGGCCTCTGAGGGACCCATGCCCTGGGTACCTAAGGTACCATCTACAAGGGGCTGATAGGGTGTCCTCAGTATCCAATTGGTATGTACCTAGGGTACTCACATCAGTTTATAGAGGAAGCAGATAGGCTGGGGTCCTGGATAGCAGGGCCACAGCAGCCTGGCTAGTCAGAAAACAGTCAAAACATCAGCAAAAAGTTGGGGGCAACTATGGAGTCGATGCCACTCTCCTACACTGCCCCATTGCATTGTAGGAAAAGTAAATGGAAAAAAAAAACAATCCAGTACATTACACAGCTCTGGTGCCGTGTTTGTTATGTCACCAGTGCATGATTGGAAAAATTGATAACAAACAAACTTGGTACAGTACACAACGCCAGTAACCTGTCTCTTAACGCATTGGTGCTCCTGTTAATGGAATTAATATATGTAAATTGAGCATATGAGACTAAAATACGATATAGAAATATATGGACTTATTTTGCAATGCAGCAACTCTAATAATCAGGACATTTCCTGCAATAATGAGGGGCAGGATGAGTGTTTGTTCTGTGGAATAAAAAGTGTTGGTTGGTTAGAAGGTATTATAGAAGTGGCTCGTACTAAGTGAGTAGATATTTTTTTTTGCCTCCTCACTGACGAAAATCTATCAGTCAGTATAAAAACCAGTGTTGTGTCCTCTTTTGTGAAGAGGCAGTGGACAAAGCTATTGCTCAACATGAAGCTGAGTGAATTTTCCTTCTTTGGTTAATGAAGTCGGTCTTGAGAGGATGTAGCTTCAGGGTCATTGTAGACTTCCAGGCACGAGTAGTGTCCAGGCAACTTTGTTTCTGTAGGATGTCAGTTTCTATTAAGACCATTAGGTAGGGCTGTAGTTGACAAGCGAGCAAATGGTTAACAATTATGAAACAATATTTTTGATTTCTAGGAAACAGAGCACTAGGCTGGAGTTACTGCAATAAGTCTCCTCAAAAGGATGCATCTAATTGAGTGTAGAAATTTTAGAGTGAACAAAATTGCTTGAAATTGGGAACATTTTTATTTGGACCAGAAATCTCAGATACTGTTCAGAAGTGTATACAATTAGACTATCAGGTTTTAAATATTGACTACTAAAATACCGTAGATGTAAGAATATATAGGGAAGTATAGAGTTACTATTCTTAACTCAACATATAAGTACCGTAGCAAGATATATCTTCAATGTATTTAGATGTGGAGTTCAGTATATTAGATCCATTCACACCTATATACACTTACCTTCAAGATATATTGGTAGCTGATATTCTTGTTAAGATATTTATGCAGCACAATATTGTTGTGCTCGATAAATTTGCATCTTGAAAATATCAGCCTAGCTGGGACAAGCTGGTTCCAAGGAGACATTGTTTTTATCCTCAAGTTCAGAGTTGGATCAAGCAACGGAAGTAGATACTATGTCTAATCTAAAAGAGTCTCAAGACCTTTCCTAAGTGTGGCATGCCTCCTTCTTGAAGAAGTTGTAAGAAGTTCTCCAGACCCCTGGAGGCCATATCACTGTCAATGTCAAACAATGTGACTTCCCACCAGCTTCCCTCTATGTGCAAGGGTAGCCTCTAAATGAGACTTTCCTTTCGAAGTAGAAATGGTGATCCTTATATAGCAACTATTTTATCACTACGGACTTGTGTATATATACAAATTTCTCTAAAACAAAGTTTGTCCTCATTAAGATTAAATCTGCATGTTATCTGATACATGTGTTTTGGTGGTATGGTGGTCCTTTTTATGATTAATCGCCTTCTCTGAATTTCACAATGGCTGCGGGTGGAGAAACAATACCTCTATGGTATGAATAGCTCTTAGCATGTTCCAAACTCATTAAATGACTTAAATAATCCCCAGCATGAAGGAGATAGGAGGATATTCCTTGAAAGGCCACACCGAAGTGTCAAAGATGACTATCTTAGCACCAGAAGGTGAGAGTGCTAGATATGAAAATGAGACCTACCATGGTAGAAACATGTTAGATGGGAGAAATATTGCCAGTCATCACAGGCTTGGTGTAGTCCTCACATCAGATGTCAGAATTCAAACATATTATGCAGGCCTACACAGCAGAAGACATTTTCCCAGGCCTGGGAAAAATGTTAATGTTGTGAGTAAAATTAATAAAATGGGCAACATTTTTGAAAATTTGCATTTTACATAATTTGTACCTGTGGGAGACTGGTTTGCACAAAAAATGTTTCAAGGAGAAATGTTTCATTCTTGAACCAGTTTCTTGCTTGTATCCTGTGATGTTTTTAGGCAATGTATGCTTAAAAAGTCATCCGAGACGAGAATAAATATTTTGTACTCTATATGGAATTTTGTGGTATTTTCACTTAAATTTGCGAACAAATATATGCAACTTCGCAAACCTTTGTCGCAACATTTTTGTTTACCCACAGAAGGGATGAAACAATACATTAACCATTAACAGTGATCAATGCTCAGTATGTGCCCGCCGTACATCCTTAAGAGATGTGAAATTCAGTTTTTTTTTTTACCACTGCTCTAAAGCAGTAAGCCTGTAGCCCAAATATGTTCCTTGGTGGTGAGGCTACTGGTTTCTCACTCTTATCTATTGACTCACCCTAGATGCAGTGATGGCACTACTGATGTGCTTTATAGCGACACTCTCAGATCAAGCAAAATCATTCAGTTCAGGCTGGGGTCCTTTTCCTAAGCATCAAAAACTGTGCCTAGGGGAGAACAAATGCCCAAAGTCCTGATCAAGAGAGATAACAGGATTTGGCATACTTTGGGCTATATTCTCAAGGACTTATCTTCGAGTTTTTGGTCTTATCACAGCCAAAGTGGTGATAAATTAATTGCACCATTCAGAATCTGGTACTAACAGCTGATATCACCATTTTTCATGCGATAGTACCCGCAAAATACAACGCCACTGATGACACTGGCAACTAACGCTAATGAGATGTAGAGTAGGCGTTCCCGTGCAAAAAGCCGCAACGACACCACTTCGCAACATTCTCAATGACCAGCAAGATCGGCGATAAGATCACAAAACATGAGATAAAGTGCGTTAGCAGCATGAATTGAACACCTGCTCCTACCTGGTGTTAAGTCGGACGACAACATGCACACTGAAAAGGGAGCCCAGCACACAGCCACACCACACCAAAAAAAAGGCAAAAGAAAATAAACCGCATAGCACCATGGATGCACCCGGACAGAGTGCAGAGGACAACGCAAACCCCACAAGCCCCACAGACGACCAGCAAGGAACCCCAGGCTCGGGGAAGGCCAAGGAGAAGAGGAAGAGGAAGACTTGGTTCAGGCCGCAGGAAAACAGGATCATCGTTACGGAGGTGATAGGATATTACCAACAACTGTTCGGCACAGTAAACGTGGCAGTGGCAACACAAACGGAAATATGGCAGTCCATCGTGAACAACGTGAATGCAGTCGGAGTGTCGAGGAGGTCAATGGAGGAGGTTAAGAGGCGCTGGCATGAAGTGAAAAGCCAAACCAAGCAGAAAGTCGCTGCCAACCTGAAGGCAGTAACGGTGACTGGAGGTGGGAGTCCTGAGCCACAGGAGGAGCTGGATGATCTGGAGGAAATGGTGGCCACAGCCATCAGTGTGGAGACTGTGCAAGGAGTTGGGGGCCGGACACAGCTCGATATGACATGACCCAACAGCAACAGGGTGAGTAACGATCAGAGACTTGGGGGACTGGGGGAGATGGGCACAATGGCACGCATGCACAATCATGTGTCGCACACTGCACACCCACAATGAGTGTGGAACATGTCCCTGATACCCTTGGCACGCTGCAGCACACATAGAAACACCAAGTAGGCACCCCCCACTATGTGCCCAAATGGCCCCCCCTCCCTATCATCAGTCACACAACCTGCCCATGCATATGTGCTGAAGCCAGCTAAGCAGCGGCTTTGTGAGCCACACTGACAATGCAAGAGACACCGCATGACCAATAGCATGACTTCAGTCAAAAAACATGACATGGTACACGCCACAACACTGAGGTGGCCCAGTGTGGATCACACACTCCAATGAGCAGTTCACACTCTGACATATCCACGTGCACATGCAACCCCTGATGTAAACAACAAAACTGCAGAAAAATAATGCACACAAGTACAAAAACCTTACAAGAGCACAAATGACCCAAGTCGCCAACATCTCTGCACCGTAAAAGCACAAAAGTCAAAAGCACACCTCCTCAAAGGGATAAGGGGCCGCTAAATTAGAGAAGCAGGGGCGACTCTCCCACAATGCAGCACACACACATAGCAATCACAGCACATCAACATTGACGACAATGTGGTCCAAGGTGCAAAACTTTCACTACAGAACAGAGGACACACTGGTGCCGCATGTGTGTAGAAACTGGCCAATCGCATCTGGCATAATAGGACACTATGAGATGAAAATGTACGAGTACAACCTCACATGCGTCATGTAGGCCAAATGTCCACTGTCTCCCATCAAATAGCCATCTCCTCCAAAACAGTCACAATGTACATTGTCATGCAGTCTGTATGTAAACATCTACAATGCATCAACATACATGGGACACACTGTTAACCTGCATCTCCCCTTAACATTGCAGAGGGACAATCAACACCTCCAGCAGAGCATACAAGACATCTCTTCAGTGATGATCAAGAGGACACCCTGGACATTTGCTCAGACATCCTCCAACGGCCCATGGACAGCCTCCGCACCCCACCCCCAGGAGCAGTGCAGCCCAGCTGCATCAAAATGACCCCCCCCCTGCAAAGACCATACAGCAGGAGGCACCCACCACCACGGCTGGCACCCAGCACCTCACCGAAGAACACATGACATTCCAATGCCGTGTGTTAGACTGCCAGAAGGAGCTGGCTGAACATGTGCGTCTGGGGTTCGAAATCAGGGCAGCCAAACCCGATGCCATACGCGGGTGTCTAAGTCCCATCAGGACCACTTATAGTCCATTACGGACACCCACAGTCCGTTGCATGCTCTACAACAATCCGTGGCTGACCTCGCTGGAGCCATTACCCGGATACAAGAACTGTCTAGTCAGACAGGCCCCACAGATGACAGCACAGAGTTGGCACAGCTGCTGAGGACAATGGAGAACATGAAGTGGATGCAGGCTGGAAGGACGGCTGCCACGGCTGAACACCAGCGAGATGTATCTGGGACATTACATGCTCTGCAGATCTTCATCATGGCATTGATGCCACAGAGCCTGTCCCAGATGACTGCTGCAGGAGCTTCGACACACACATCTCTGCTACCTGATGTGTCAGTGGCACACAGTGAGGCAGCCATACCACCTCCGCCCCCTGATGTGCCAGTGGCACACAGTGAGGCAGACATAACACCACCACCCACACCTGGAACACCTGACACAGAAGACATATCAGAGGATGAAGATGTGGATGGTAATGACTCTGTGTCAAAAAGGAGGTTGTAGCATTCTTCCCTGCCATATGGCCTGTTCCTGCTGGTTCAGCCCTCTACATCATGCCCTGAAACAGCACCTTCCACTGTCCCCCCAAACACCCTGCAAAAATTCACCTGGACCCTGACATGGACTGCCATATCGGCACTGGTTACCAATAACACAGCAATCAGGCTGCAGACTGGACTCTTCCTCTTCCCACTAACTTGTCATTCCCCAAAAGACTCTGGTTGGCACTCCACTGTGCAACCATGTAATGAGGGGTGTGCATGGCCATGTACTGCTGCAGCTCCGGCACTCCACAGAATGTGAATAAAACATTCCAAATCACAGAGATGTGTCATGTCTATGTTCAGTCAAGAAAAAAAGCATGGATGAATGTAGGGACATCGATTGCACAAAAAGGGTACACCGTGGGAAATTACATTAATGAGCATGTTTGACCGTGACACACATGGCCAATCATATGTTTATGAAGGTGTGAATTAGATGTGGCCTCATTGCTCATTAACAGCAATCTCGCAACCCCCAACATAGCCCCACGTCCATGTATGAAATATGGCTGTGCGTGGAAATGTCAAAGTCGGTACCAGGACCAAAGTAGTGTTCCCTATCACATGTGACAACAGTACATCTCTTCGTATACCTACACACTCAACTGTGTGGACACAGCCTGTTTTGATGGATCACTTTGATCCACATGGCAAGAAGTTGTATACCATACTCACATTGCTGATGACACGTAAGCGTACAGATCTACCAGCAACTTTCCCAACCACAATGTCTCACTCACAGAGATGGAGCTGCCAATGGGGACTCACCCCTGAGTGAAATGCGTCCGTCAGTCCCTCCCTTGAACGGAGAATGCTCATTGAGGCACACGATTTGGCATTCTAATCAACACTCATCACAGTTGAACACTAGTGAAGTTGCGTACACTTTATTAGCATGTGCGTGTCAGTACGGGCAAGACAAGGGCCATAGCATGCAGACCAATGCATCATATACTAACAGGCAGCATAGGAACATGTATAGGTGCAAGACATGGGGATGCAAATATGGACAGAAATCATCACGAATGGCAACGGTCTCAGCACACCTTGCCTTGCTGGACGAGTCATGTGATGTTTGGTGTACGCTCATTGCACCGTGTCAGGGGACACCACTTACAGCCCATGGGATCTGCATAGTCCTGTACCACTGGACTGCGCGGACTGTCTGCTCTGCTGACAGTGAGCAGTTGACAGAGTCCAAAAGCGTCACATGTAGAACTACATTGCCATGTACGTACACTCCCTCCAGCAGGGTGTCATATTGAGGAACGCTGCCATGTGCCGCTGTCTACTCACCCTGCACAGGTGTGTGTCAACCCGCAGTGTTGCACGCACATGCATTTGAGTCCAGGCAAATGCAGCCATGTCCACTCTAATATTGGGATATGTGACCATTTCTCCAAGATGCAAAAGGATGTTTGGACCTGTGCCATGGGTCACAATCAGTTGTGGCTGCAGGAACATAGTTACTTGTCCATGAGAGTGAGCGCAGCTGCATAGGCAATCAGTTCCAGGAGTACATCATTGTCGACTTTAACGAACACGAGGGCAAGCCAATCCATTAGCTGGTCCAGACAGATGTGCTCCGTCCACGCAGTTTCATCGATCGGTAATACAGCCCAATGGGTGAGCGCCTCGATGTGGTCACTGCAGACAGGAGAATTGCACAATCTCCCATGCCTATCTGCCAGTACATAGCCAAATATCAAGGCATCCCATGAACGGGTATTACGGTTACACTCCTGGTCGTGGACCAACAGGGGGCGCACACACATGTTATAATCCAGTTCAGCTACCATTGTGTTGGATAGGCAGAGATCCATGGGCCACTCGAATATGCATGACCGACAGTGGAACTAGGGCTGGACGCAGGTGACGTATGCAAGATGGAAGCTCAAACGGTAATTGATCCGCAGCACAGCCAATGCCAGTGCCTATAACAGATGCAGCAGTAAGTCACGATATAGTTCCACGTGACGCGGGTTGCGCATGTGCCCGGGATATCCTGCCATTGCGTTGTTGGGTCTCGAAGAACCGTCACTCTTCTGACCTGTTGCTGTTGTGTGGATGATATGCCACAGCTCGGCGCAATGAGTCATATTGGTGTGCAAAGTTTGGATGTATGGGTTTTGCTGTACTTAAGTGTCAAGGGCATTCCACGCAGGACTATCTCGGGCAAGGTCTTCTGTCTGTGGGGTGTGGATACGTTGTTCTTTCATTAGCGCTGTGTGGAGTGTGGAGTCGTCATCTGCTATGGTGTATCTTTCAGGGGGTGCCCGCTGCATGCACTGCCCAGGTCGTAGGTGCAGATGTCCTTCCGACTTCTGTAGTGGGACAAAGGAGCTTTCATCCACAATGTCAGTCTGGCTACTGCTTGCATTCTTGAAATGTGATGTCGCTTTCTCTTTGCAAATGGGGCTCAGCCTTAGGCTTATGGTGCACCAAGAGCGATACACACAAACCAGTTGGCATGTATCAGCCAAGATCCCGAGCCGCCTTGCGCCTTTACAATCCCTTCCTGCGCGACCGCCCTCCGTGTGCATGCAACAGGGCGACATTTTCGGTTGAGGTCCGTGTGGCGCCGACAATGCAACAGAGACACACGCATTAGTTGGTTTCCTGTCCAGCCCAGACATGAACCACGCACAGGGCCCAGGGATGTTTCTCTCTCTTTCGCTCTCTCCCTCTCAACCTTTCACTGTCTCTCTCCCTCTGTTTCTCTCTCTCTTTCTCCCTCTCTCCCCCTTTCTATCTCTTTCTCTCTCTCTTTCTCTCTCTCTCTGTCCTTTGATGAGCGCATGACACACCTTCTTATCTTGAATTTTGTCTTGCAGGTTGTGACGTACAGAATGTCCATGGGAGACCCACCATGACTCTTCTAAATAGTAGTATTGAGTTACATTTGAATGAATCATTCGTTTTGGGAAATTCTAAGCTGAATGAATGATTTACCTTTGTCTGTCCACACATGAATGTTCATTGTTGTTCTTGTGCAGCTTCAGGCGAATTGCTTGGTTCAGGAATTTGTAAAGTTGATGTGAACTATCTTCGTCCGGGGGGCAGGGGGCGTGGTAGGGCCCAGGGAGAGGGGGGGTTCTTGGGGGTGGTGGCGGTGGATGTTGTGGCCCTCTTGGGTGTCCGAGCAGTCTGATCAGTGGCTCCATGGCATCTGTTGTTCTTCAGGTGTGGCTGTGTGAGGGGCTCCCTTTCATGGTGCAGGTTATCATCCAACTTAACACCAGGTAGTAGCAGGCGTTAATTTCCTGCTGCTAACGCACCTCATCTCATGTTTTGTGATCTTATCGCCGATCTGACACGTCGTTGAAAATGTTGCGAAGTGGTGTTGTCGCGTCTTTTTGCACGGGAACTCCTACTCTGCATCTCATGAGCGTTAGTTGCCGGTGTCATCCTTGGCATTGTATTTTGCAGGTACTGTCGCATGAAAAATGGTGATATCAGCTGTTAGCACCAGCTTGTGAATGGTGCGAGGAATTTATCACCACTTTGGCTGCGATAAAGTGCCGCTAACTTGGAGATAAGTCCGTGAGAATATACCCCTTAAAGTTCCACTATATTAGGTCATAGTTACCCTTGTTATGCACCATGCTTATAAACAGACCTGTAGAATGAAAAGCTATGTAAATAATACAGTATTTTTATATCATGGGTTTCCATACTGAGGCTCACATAAGCATGCATTGTACACATTTTTGCTTGTATAATATCATATGTTGCAAATGGTTCGAGAGACGCTCAACAGGTGGACAGCACACAACTTGACACCTATAAAGACTAAATCTTTTGTGTGCTATAATCATGATAACGTTTGTAAATCATATTTTAGCTTAGTACTCATCTGTACACAGTGCTTATGTTTACTCAAATTTCCATATAGTAATATTTATTGTACAGTTAATTAAATCCTTAACAAAAGTTGGCCATCTCTTATAAAACAATAAAACATCAATTTAAAAAGCTGATAGCCACAGTTAAGAACACAGTTAAAATTACAAAAGAGGTCCAGTCCCCCTGCCTTGGTGACCCATAGTCCACTTTCTTCATTTTTTATAAGCGGAGAATTAACAGCATATTTCCATATGATTTACCAAATTTCCCATCATTCTTCTGTATGAGGGACAATGTTTTGACGACTTTAGTATTTTTTAAAGAAAGTCTCGGAAGATGAAGTCCTTTCCACTTATATGTTTTTCTTATTTATTTTGTAATCTTTTATGGATTGAATTTCAGAAGTTCCATGCAAGTGCTAAACATCCCTCGCTTGCGCACTTGAAGGCACAAAAACAAGCACACGAGAAATATCTTTACATTGTTACCTCTTCCATCTAAAATTCCTTGTTAATGGCTACGAATCCCATCCTCGTCACCAGTGTTAAGGAGAAGTAACAACAGGTAAGTGCGAAGAACTTTATTCATGTCTATCACCACCAACAGTTTCAAGTCAGCTGAAGGCAGTTGTGAAATAATGACACACGAACGGTGGAACGTACCAAAGCAGAATGGGGCAGGGGGTGGGAGGGTCAAACCAAGCTTATTACAACAGCTACCATCTCTGAATTGCCTGATGGAGGGAACGGTCAACCAAAGGAAAGTGTTAAAGGGTGGGGTAACTCCAGTAGCAGCTGTTGAGATTTGAAAATGGTGAGGCGTAAACTTTCCAATTACAGTACCGAGTTTCTGCAAGAAAATGAAATATTAATGCAGTGTTTGTACCTAAAGTGGTTACCAGCTTTGTTATCTATTTGCATATCAGCCAGCAATTAATTCCAGTTGTCAATATCAAGGTAGACAGAGAGTGTGCAAACATTGGAGTAGAATCACAGGGGTGTGGGGGTGAGGGAGGAAGGGGGGGTTCGCGTAACGACCAGAGCTGCTGACCTTAGAGCTGTGGAACCAGGCTCCAGCCCCAGCACCAGCTCAACAGCCTGTGATTTTGGGCCAAATCCCTTTTTGTTCTGCATAAGCAGTTATAGAAGAAATCCTTATATGTCTAGCACCTAGAAGGCCCTCCATGCTACACAAGCCGGCCAGGGACCAATGGAGGCCTGTGTATAATGCAAACAAATGCACAGTAATTTTAGGAAAAGATGTGGCGTTTGAAACTGGGAATCCTGGTTCAGATGCCTTATGCACTGCAGATAAAGATAAAACTGCCTGGGAGATTAATAGAGGCAAGATGTTCAAGGCAGGGGTGCAGGAATAGTATTTTTAGTGTTCACAGAACCTCAATTATGTTTCTTACATATCCGAAGAAGACATTTGATCACTGGGAAAAAAATGTGCCTTTCATTTTTAATTAACATAAGCCCACATGCTTCTAATACAGGCGTATGGAGGCATGCGGAAAGCACTGAAAAAGTAGTGCAGTTTGAAGGCACTAGCTCTGCGGGGATGGGGCATTCTATACAAAGTAAATAACGTTAGAATACCACTAGCTAGTGAGCCTGCTCAGCTGGAAAAGCTGCTCTTCCTCTGCAGTTTTTCGTCAGCAACAATACAGGGTGCTCTTCAGCACTTCTCATGTAAAATTGAATGTCAGAGTTACAAGATGCCGCACTCCTCCTCCAGCCTGCCTCTTAGCATCAAAAACCAAACCACCAGTGGGCGAGAGTGAAGGTGGAGAAGTCCACACCTAGGTGGTTACCACCTACTCATTCTTTTTCCTTCTCGGCCTGCTCCGCGCCAGCACTTTACTAGAATGGTGTTTTTCTGACCCTTCCCTTGTCCACATATCAAACACCCAAATGTGAGCATATTCTCTACTGCTGAACCTCCCCATTCCCATCAGTGTGATGTCACAGCCCTGGCATGTGCCCGTAGGGGAAGGGCTTTTCTCTCTCGGTACATGAGTCGGGCTCTCCAAGCCTACCACTAATCCCTCGCTCCCCAAAAAACACTATTTAGTCTGATTAATCAGGAGCTGGGCTGTTCAAATTTCCTTTCCCTCCTTTCTATTTTTGGCAAGGCAACGCTCCTTATGCTCATGAACACCAGCCGCCACTGGGTAACTCCTTTGTTCTGAACAACTGCGGACTGGGTAACCAAACTCTTCTTAAGGTAGGCTTTCAAGTAGAAGGTAGCATGTTTTAAAACTCTTGACTTGATTCTCAATAACTGTGTGTCCTATCAGGTGCAAGGCTTTATATTGCCAGGCGCCTAGTTTTTCCATTTGCATTTGTTAATCTGAAGATTTGGAGACCCATTTTCATGATCCATCCTTGTTGAGTGTCTCTTAGCTTCATCTTTAAGAAAGTTCGAATATATATTGCTAATCTTAAACCACATTCTTTGTTCAGTTTCTGGTTTTCTGTAATAAATGCAAATTTCTCAGCCTGATCTAACATGCAAGGGATTTCAAATGGTTGTCTTATACATAACCTCTGAGCGAAAGAAGGACATGGGTGCAACATTCCATCCATTATTTGAAGTTAGCATTTTCAAATTGGAAGATTCATTAAATACCAGCATTCCTACATCCAGCCAGAGGAATCACTGTAACTTGCACTACTACGTATGAATATATAAATTAAACTCTAAACATAGTGAACACACCACAACATTTTTTGGGGGTGGTGTCAAGACTTGAGGATATTAACTCGCAGTCGTCAACTATACTGAAAACCTACTGATCATTTCAAATTGATTTAGTGGGAGATCAAAAACTCAATTTCCTATTGGGGATACATATGAAGGTATCCTGCGGAAAAACCATCAGTCTGAAAAATGTGCATATTAGAACTGGAACATGCTGCCTCATACATCACAAACAAACTTACAAACCCACTGCTCACACACACATGTGGGTTTGATGGAAGGTACGAGGCCTAAGTCTTCCTCCTTATCCCCTTTCCTGTTAAAAATCAGCTACAATCATGAAGGATTTGAGAAAATCTGTGCCGTAAAAATCTGTGTAACATAACGCAATACAGCACAACATAAAGCATGATAGCATCAAAAGCACTCAACTGCCTAATGCTCCACCACAAAAACACAGTTTATGCAATGTCCCTTAGATCCAATAGATCAAACATACCTAGATGTTATAACATCATTGAATCAAATAAAGATATGAAATTCGTATTAGAGATAAGGAGCGAATTGTGCAAGAAAAAGTTTTATAGTTCAGAATAAGATATATCTAATTTTCCCACATGGTCCACGTCCTTTAGGTCACTTATCCCAAGCCAGTGGACTTACTTTGCAATAGAGTCCAAAGTTATTCAACAAGGATAAATTATGGCAAAGAAAAGCTAATTATTTCTATCACCATGTTGTACTCTGCAAAACATATTCCAACATGTACTTATAATAAATCAAAAGACACACAGATGATGGACCGAATGCACAGCAAATCAAACATTCACCCCCAGTCAAGAGATCTGGAGTAAATCCATCTTTTTTTGCTCACCATGCCACCCCAGTTCAGACCCAGCCATATGCAAATCAGCCTTGACCCTATGCCTCATGGGAACAGTCCAGCCCGAACTGCTAAGACAGGTCCTCCCTGGACTGGAAATAAGCATCCTAGGACCGGTTTCGGGACATCACCCTTAATCAGCTAGGCTAACTTGAATCCAGTGGCACTGTGGGCCTAGGACCCACATCTGGGCATACCTGGCGCACTTAGGGCGAGAAAGCAAAACACCCACAGATGATGGACGGAATGCAGAAAAGTAAGAATCAACTCTTCAGACATTAAAATGCCTGTGGTGTAACATGTATAGGATGATCAATAAAACATATATATTTTAGTGACCAAGAATGAATCCGTATTTACACCCTGTTAAAATTACATATACATTTGCAAGATTTGTTTCATGCTGCAGACCGAAGTCTTTACCACTTCATTAAATAGGGATACTAACACTTTGTTGGCAACGGTTTCAAATCATTAAGGGACATATGCATGAACAGATTTTCCCATATTCACAGAATGGGCAAATCCCTTTGATGAATATGGCCCTAAAAGTAGTGGTTTGCAAAACTGCCTATTTTTTCCGTGAAATGAACATTTCATGAAATTATGCTTTCAATGCTTTCAGTAGCGAAATGTGGTTTGCTGATATCTCATGACACTTTTTTTAAAATAAATTAGTGGATACTTTGTTTAAATGTATTCGAAGAGACTGGTTTGAGCAGTCTGTCTATTTGAAAAACATTTTCTGCACAAAATAGTCTCCGACAGGCAAACAATATACAACATTGTATTAGGTGAAGTTCAAGGGCTTTCGCAAATTTTGTGTATCATGAGATTTGTGAATTTCGCAAATTTAAATATGTCCTTAAAATGTCACAAGGGCCTAAATAATATATGTTTACATTCTAAATACAGCTTTCAGCAACTGAGAGTTAACTGCTGCAGGGCATTTGCCACTGTTTGTATCACATATGCTGCTTGCTTTATTTTACTTTTATTTATTTTTTAATCTCAGTAGATTTTTATTAAGAATTTTGTTTTTTCTCCCCAAAACCCATGACATATAACATATAGCATAACACATACATAAAACAATTAACATGCACTCTGCATCGCTTGTTGTTACAGGGTCACCCCCTTTTGCTATGTAGGTTAAGTTACAATTAGCCTATTTTGGCTGTCTTCCACCCACTGCACTCTTATGGTTCATAGAAAGCACAGAGAGGGACAGGGACAGGGGGCCAGAGCAAGAGAGAGAGAGGATGGCATAGAATGAGAGTTAGCGTACTCGCTATTGCCTGAGCTTGAAACACATTTTTTTGTGAAATATCCAAATTAGCACCCAATGGATTTTGCAACAAGGGTGGCAATTCAATAATACAGTGGAAAATGTTGTGGCATCTGTTATTCCTCTGGCCCTCCTTATCCCTGCCCTGGCAATAGTTCCCACTTAATCGAGCACAAGGAGGGCACACCAGAACACTCACAGGTAAGGGCTTTAGCCCTAAAGAGATGATTGTATATTTTATCATCATTAATGTAGGACATAATCAACTTAAAAACATCAACATTCATCTATCTATATTTAAGGAGTGCTGTATGCAGGTGTTGTGGCAGTATGTTCTCCTTCATTTATTTAAAATGCTGTTAGAAATATCTGAAACAAAATATAATTCAACTTTCTGCTGTGTCGGAATCCCTGTAGTTTAAAAGGATTTTCTATATTCCACCTTAAATGTCTGATTTCATAAGTATAAGTCATTACCACTTTCAGACTACTCATTGTGGTCTTTGTCCCTCCCCGTTCCCCTCACCCCCGCCACATGAACAAGTGATTTTGTCTTTGGAGATCTTGCCAACAAATGTAACTTAGCCTTTACAACTCCTCTCATGCATCTCTATTTTAGCTGGAACCTTATAAAACACCACCAGGACACCTTTTAGAATTAGCTTGTGTCTAACTACTCTCTCATCATCTCCCACTGGCTCCTCACTCACACAGTAATCACTAGACTTAATTCATTTCCACACCCCTCATTATCTCTTTCCACCACCAACCCTTACCTTTTGCCATGTCTCTATTAACCTTGCCTGTCCAATTGCCACCCACCATCTAACAATCTCACCAGTGCACCGTCCATTTCCAGTTGTAAAATCAACAAATTTGCAGCACACACGAACAATTAATCCTTTTGCAACTTCACCTTTACTCTTGACTTCAAACTTCACTGCATCCTCATCCTCACCCCTCTCCCACATCCGCCATGGAGATGGACCACACCAACCATGCATACCCTAAAATCTGCAAAAGACCACTGGTTATGCAGATGAACGCTAAATTGCATGCAAGAGTATCTTTGATAATTACAAAAAGGTCCTCAGTAAACTGTCTAATGCCCTTTATGGTGCTAAATCAGTGTACGCCCCAAGCTCATCACTTATCTCAATTACCATAGTCAGAATTATTCACACACTGATTTCCCTCCTACTCACACCATTGCTACCTGGTCCAACCTCATCATCAATGAGTGTCATATACAGTACGCCACTAAGACTTCCCCCTTCCGAAACACACAATGTACCCTACTTAACATGCCCATTGTATATCCTAGCTCTCCCCACTTACACCACACCGAACAATTGGATGACTTAACTCACCCTTATCACCTAAACTTATTCTATTCTCCATTTGACCACCTCACAATATGTTCCCACCTCACTAGTTACCACAATGTTATTAAAGCACTTGCCCTGCCATCTAACATTCTACCCTGCCTTACCTCACTACTCAAACCTTATTTTCTCCCTGAATCATGCTTTAATGCTATCAAAACTGCATTTCTTTATGCCCTGTTTGAAAAAACAACTACTTACCCATCGAACTATATCCTACCCCACAGCTTCCTTTTTCACAAATGTACTTGAATCCACAGGCTCACCGACTTTCTCTCAGTTTTGAATTTATCAAATTCCCTGCAATTCACTGCAATATTTCTTTCATCAAATGCCCTCAGTGGAAACGTTCATCATTATATAATTATAAAGAAGAAATGTTGCAAAAAAGAAATTTGAATTGGGGTGCTTTGCACTTACTATTAAAGAACACATGACAGAGTTGCATTATAAAGAGATTACGTGTATTCTTATATAGGCACTGTGCAACAGACATGTAAGGAAGTTTAGGCAGGTTTCCAAGCTCCCTTGCATCTTAAGATGCTTTGTGTGTTGAGTATATCTAAGGTTTTCTTGAATTTGTGATGTAGCTTGTCTTTTCTTCAGCTTGAGATGTTGCGGCTTCACCATTTTACATCTGCATTTTGGATGCTAGATTGCAGTTGTGAGCAGTTAAGGTGGTGAATGTGACTACACGTTCAATCACACTAGTGTTTTTAATGTGGGTTTCATTTTTCTTGTCATTGTTAAAGATGATGAAAAAGACAATGGACTTGGGAAATAGCCATAGAACAATACAAACACCAAATGGATTTGATATACGTTAGCGATATTGGAGTCAATGTGAACTTTTATTTAAAAAAAATAAGGTCAAGAGGAGACAGAGTGTGGCTAGTTCCTCAAAACTGCAAGAGGAGGTTGAAGCAGAGTGTTCACAGAGGGTACATGAGATGGTGAAACGAGAAATATATACAAGGATATTGTATGGAAATAATGGACAATTTGTGAATTTTGGAATCCATGCAAAATATTGAGGGATTATCATGCCGGAATCAGACTAAAAAATAGACAACAAAACAAGATTGTGTATTGAAACGGCATCCTTCTTGGATCCTTCTCTATTAGAACCCATTTGGTATTGAATCAGGTATAAGTGTCACAAAATATGTATTGGCAAAGGTGTTTTATGAGATATTGAGGAATGTGATTGTCAAGACCAATGAGAATATTCATTAGTAACATAAACATGATGAGAAAACAATGAATGAATTTGTGAAGATATTCTGATGAGTTTGGATTTAATAATAAATGAAAGCTGTAATCTGCTAGTGCATCTTGGAACTTTTATTGTAAAATATAGTTAGTTGACTACTAATACAATAGGAAGTGAAACACAGTAAAGTTCCACAAGTTCAGTAGCTTTGCATATAACAGTTGAACTTGGATCGCGAGGGTGCTGGTACCGATAGTTGTGTGCCTGCGCTGGGTTCAAACGAAGTATTACCCAGGTATTGCATTGATACATGTTTCTGCACAGAAAACTGAGTCAGGCTCAATTTTTCTTGCTGATTTCTGAAAAGGTCATGTCACAATCTAATTGGGATTCAATTCTCTCTGTGTAGACAGGGGAGATAGGATCACCTGTACAAACACACATTTTTTCCAAGGGAAAAATATTTTTCTCTTTGGAGAAGTCACTTCCTGTACACCCCCACTAAAGGCCTGATTTAGATCTTGGCGGTACTACTGTAATCCTGCCGCTGCGGAGGTTCTAAGTACTCTGTCAAGCTGACTGTGGTTCACCTGCCGTATTCAGATGCTGCGGCAATAGAAAGTAGACCGCTGCGGCGGCGGTCTTCTCTGCTGTTGTGTCGGTCATATCCCCTTCTATGTTGGCAAGGTCTTGAACTGGAAATGTATAAACTGGCACTGAGTATTAGTGTAATGTATGGATTGTTACATTAGTGTAAATGTTGACAGGCAAGTATTTTTCAAATGGAATAAACAAAGTAGTAGATGATTGAATGGTCTGACATTTTTGGGAGTGTGCTTGGATCTTGAGATAAATATTGCCTACTTGCAAATCATCTATGTTTAGTCAATCTTTAATTTTTTGTCATTGCCAAGTTATGATAGAGGACAACAAATGCATTGATAGAGTTGAGATATACAACACCAGAAATAATCCCTTCGCAATAAGCCAATGGAACTGTAAGCTTCTCACATTAGAACAAGCTGAAGCCAAGGGGCTAACTAAATGATTGTGGCATTGTGATATTGGAATGGAACACAGTCTGAAAAGATTTAGAACTGACTGAGAAAATGGAAGGCCTGTGCTTATTTTTTATTTGGAAGAATATGGTTGCATTTCTTACAATTTTCAAAGATAAGCTTATTTTCTAAACAGGAAACATTTTACAATTGATGAAAGCAGCTTCAGTTCCTTCAGGGAACACAGGCTGCTTTAAAAAAAAAAGGGTCCTTCTACTCACAGGGGGTTGCAAATAGCAAATGGCTTAATTAATATTTAATAGGCAGCTTATTTTGCAACCCATTATGACTGGGAATTTTGTGACGGCATCTGTTAGTAGATAAGTCGCATTGCAAAATCAGCGACGGGTCGCTAAATGTTGGTGGAGATTTTGTGACCAATTTTTGAAGGCTGTTTCTTAGTACAATGGGAGGGATATCTTTTTGCTATTTACCCTGAAAATCTCTGGTTGTAGACCAAAAATTAATATAAGTACAGCAGAATAGACTTTGTTTATTCTAGAATGTGCATTTTATGATATCGGTGTGTTGTCGCAAAATCAAGGATAGCACATTCTTAGTTTGCTCAGGTGATTGTCAAGGTCATTTTGAGTGGCTAAAAATGGAGCTGAGATGCCCTTCCGAGCTTTTGCTTTATCTTGCCCCTTATGGTTTCACTTACATCCTGCAACAAAAGTATGCAACAAAAGTATGACAGATGCTCAATAATTTCGTTTATTAACCCAAGGCAGATATGTTCTCTCACTCTTATATACCACAAGGGCTTTCCATACAAACAGAATTTGCATTACAGCCTCAAGTTCTTCTCGCCTGGGACACAGAATCAAAAGCAAAGCAAACCGTTCTCTCTTTGGGTAATCCTTTTAAGTTTTTTTGCAAATTCAAGAGCTAAAAAACACATTTGCATCTTAGTTCAACTCATTATTTAGGGTGCCTAGATATTTGGAGAAGTAATGTAGAACAGTTAAATACTGATACTGTTGTGTGCTGTATTTCCTGGATGCGGTATTACCTCCTCATTCCACAGTTCAGCCCAATATGATAATCCATAACTTTTTCAGGAATTCCTATGTACATAACTTCAAATCTTGCATTTTATTCTTCTCCAAATTTCACCAGGAATTGCCTGACAAAAGTTGGAGAAGGAAGGAAATGGCAGGTGCAAAATATACGGAGAGTAAGCATGTTCCTGAATAGGAAAGTGTCATTCGTGTTGCACTCAGTTTAAGTACTGAAGCGGATTTCAACAACATCTTCGAAACACCCCCAAGATTCGCTTACCAAAGATCACGCAACTTTAAACAAATATTATCTAAAGCTGATGATCCCACCACAAGCATTTTTAAAGGAACATCACCCTGCTTCAACTGTGGCAACTGTAATTCTATTATCAAGGGTACTACTATTCAACATCCCCTACAAGGCTACCCGATTAAACTCAAAGTTACAGCCACATGCAACAGTCAGAATCTTATCTACATGCTGAAATGCCCATGTGGCCTTGTCTATGTGGGCAAGACTGAGAGAAAGATTCGCATAAGGATCAACGAACACAAAAGTAACATACGTACACAACAGGCCAAATCTCCGATTGCCACTCATTTTCATCAGCACCAACACAACATTTGTCAACTGCGATTCCTTGTTCTTGAACAGATTCCTTATCTAAGGGGACGAGACAACAGTAAATACTTGTTGCAAAGAGAAATATTTTGGATACATAAGCTAAATTCCACGCATCCAAAAGGTCTCAATGAACGCTATGACCTGGGCTGTTTTTTGTAACTGAGGTCTCCATCTATATATAGATTTGATGATCTGAAAATCACCCTTTTGTTTGGACACCTTAGGACCTTGTGCTACTGAGAAATCTAATGTTTGATTTTCTACCTATTTTTCTTCTTCTTTTATATATGTATGTTCCACTTAGGATAATGAATATGTTGCTTCTGGACCTCGATTTGTAACATTGTTGTATCATGATACTGATATTGACTTTGATTCCATATTTATCTCGTTGAAATGCTATTTGATTTTTGGAAGTTTTTTCATGTTTTCAATACTTGCGCATTATCCCCCAACGGTCACCTCTTATTATTTTTCACCAGCACACTTTTACCCATTTCTAACTGCCTCACATTACTTTCGGAACTACGAGTCTTTCTTCTCTGTAGTTCCTAACTAATTCGCGTCTCTACATACTCACGTGTTTCACCATTACATGACTACTATCTACTACACTCTCCGGAGCGTACTGAAGCGGTTCTCCCAGCTTCATGAGAATCCGTTAACCGTTACTACCAACCGTAAGTTTAGTTTCACCATTGGGAATTGCCCAAACTTGCACAGTCCTTTCTAATCCTCACGCCGCATGTACCCGTTACACCCTACCGATTGTTGCACGTTTCCGTAAACTTAAACCAACACTACCGTTAAATCTTAATACACGTTTAGTTTTCTATTTCGACACGATCTGAAAGCGGGTCTTTTTAATCACTATTAGGAGATTAACAACTTAATCCTTATAATTACTCCATATCGCGTTACCATCCCGCGAACGTAAAAAATTTACCTCCGGTCACTCGCCGTGTCTCTCCTCTGCAGTTCCGGAACCAGGAAGCACCCAGGCTCCCCATAGCCAATCACAACGCTGCAATGCTGCCATAGCTGTGGTAAGATGATTTATGATTGAACCAGCCCCTAGATTGATGTTACCAATCGCTGCAATGGTGCTAGCCTTTTGCTTGCCCATAGTGCTTCAATACTGCTAGGTGCTTGATGAATAATGAAGTTTTCAAACTAAAAGGGGTGGGCCAGCCTTCTCTGGTCTCTGACGGGCGCAGACAGGCCCGCCCTTGGCTCAGGCTTCGTCCAGGCATGGGCCAGGCATGCCCACGTAAGTCCTATGCTGCGGGAGTGTACCTGCTCTTAAGAGGGCTGCAGGAAACAATGGGTGCTGCCTGGCCACCTCCTGGCTTTAGAATGCAGCGGTAATTGCTGGTCACAGAATTCCCCCTTGCATAGTGCACAGCCGGAGTTGGCGTGTCCCGCTTTGTGGGGGTGTCTCTGCCCTTAACAGGGCTGCAGGAATAAATGTATGGTGCCTGGCCGCCTCCGGGTGGAAGAATTCAGCAGTTATTGATGGTCACAGTAGCCCCCCCCCTTGTGTAGTGCACAGCCGGAGCTGGCGTGTCCCACGCTGTGAAAGCGTTTCTTAAGAGAGCCCTTAAGAGTGCTCTTAAGAGGGCTGCGGGAACCAATGGGTGCTGCCTGGCCGCCTCCTGGTGGGAGAATGCAGTGGTGATTGCTGGTCACAATAGTCCCCCTTGCGTACTGCACAGCCGGAGTTGGCATGTCCACCAAAAAATACATCTATTACGCCATACCTGAACGATCCACTTGCCAAGGATCGTCCAGATTGCTTTTTGGTCTTATTAAAAGTATCTAGCTTCAAGTCTTGAATAAAATTGAAGTTGCCTCCAAACATCATGGGCCCTTCTGCCCCCATAGCTAGATTATCCCTCAGGGCACTTACTTAATCTAATATATGGCCATAATACTTCACTAGATTGAAGAAAAATCTTGCACACACATCTTTAGGAACATCGACAAATCCAATCCAAACAGCTTTATTCGACATATGTCATAAAAGCAATACAAGACAAGTACAAGTACAAGATCTATAGCAACAATACAGCATATATACAATTCATAAATACATAAAAGACCAATAAAAAAGATTGCTTACTTACAAGTAGAGTTAAAAAACATACTTTAAAATTTATACAATTTTTTTTTTAAAAAAAGAACTTACTACAGACATACTCAGGGTTAATTACAGAGTGCGCAACCAGGAACAACTAACACATCACTCTCGATTACTATGATTTCTTATAATCCACGCCCATCCTAAAAATGTTGCCACAGCCACGACAATAGCCGGTGCTGTACTAGTACATAGGATCCTTTTTGCCTCGCCACTTTGTCTGATGCCCAATAGCTTGCAAATTGGTCTCAGCCACACCCACCTCGGGGATAAATAAGCAGGGCATGCAAAAAACATAAGGGCTATTGTTTCTTCTCGAGACTTACATAATGGGCATACGTTATCATCTTTACTAGACCACCGGGTAGTAAATGAATTCACAGGCAATGATCCCACCCGCATCTGGAAGTAGAACTTCCTATCTAGTACTTTCGTAACAAGGTCCCAAAAGAACTCCATATTTGGAAAACACACGGGGTCCCCTGCAAAAAGGATAAGCCTTGGCAGGGAAATACAATGTATGGAAAAGATACAATAGCACCAGGCTCAGTGCAAGGATAAAATGGCACAAAACGTGGCAACTTCAGAGACAGAACAAAAATCAGTACAATTGTGTGACAAAAATTAATTAGAATTAATATTTTTATTTTAATAATCTTTTTTTGTGTTCATTGCTTCGTTAAAGTTCATGATAAATGCTTATATATACAGGATTATTGTTATTTAAATCAAAAAGTTGATTTTGTTATGAAAAACACATTCATAAGATAATCAATGATCAACCATTAAACATATCACAAAAATAAATGAAATAATTCAATTGAATAATAATCTATTCAATAGCATGAAAACACTAAGTAAATACACAAAATTGTAAGATTATAAAACACTGAACAAGTTCAAAGAAATGTGAAATGAAGCGTTTCGGCAAAGTCTTCTTCAGAATATTCTTGTCAGTGATTACTGTAAAAAGTAAAAAACAATATTTTTTATATAGAACAATAAAGAGGAACACAATTTACTAAAAGTATGTTGATATACATAATTTCACTCTGAAGTTGCAGAGTTTCGTTGACAACGAATAAATGAGTCAAATGACTCAATTCCAACTAGGGAATTATAAATGTTAAAAACAGTAACACATTTACAAGAAATTGATAAATGACCGCTCGGGCTTACTGACTGGCCTCCGCGAGGCTTGGGTTGCCGATGGGCTGGAATTGGACGACGAGGACTGGATTTCCGCGGTGGCCTCTCCGAAGGAGGTGGCCATCCCGGCTCGCCTTCGCTTCGTCCAGCTTAAGATACTCCACCGGGTGTATATGACGGGGCCAAGGCTTCTGCGTATGGGCTATGCCGAGGATGGATTGTGTAAGCGTGGGTGTGGTGCTTTGGCGACTTTTTTGCACATTCTGTGGGAATGTCCGAGGGTGGAGCGATTCTGGCGTGGTGTGCATGAGGTCCTGCGAGCGGTTACGCATGTCGCGCTGTTGCCTGAAGCGAGGAGATGCTTGCTGAATGTGTGGGAACCGACCGATTACTCGGTGCCGCAGACGCGATGGGTGACTCTGGGATATATGATAGCTAAACGTGACATTGCTCAACTGTGGGGATCCCAGAGGCCCCCGGCGGTGTCAGCCTGGAAAGAACACATGGATTGGTGCATGTTCCGAGAAAAGGTGGTGTATGTGGCGCGGGGTAAGCCTGGGGCATGGGTGAAGATATGGGGCCCCTGGAACGCCTACCGCGGGGGTATTTGCGAGCCGCCGTTGTTGCCTCCCACTTCACCAGCTCCATCCCCCTAGTTGACCCCCTCCCTCAGCCCCGGGCACATTGTTCTCCCAGTCCCGGATCTGTTTCCCTTCCCCTCTCTGGATTTCTTTGGATGGTTGGGGTTCCCCACTGGAGGAGCACGTGTCGTCATTTTCGATCGCGGGTTGCCTTGCGGGTGTGGTTTTATGTTGTTGTGTTGTATAAAACGAAACCGTATTGCGGGCTCAGAGTCATGTGGCCCACGTTGTTGATACCTCCTGCTTTATCGTCTCTGCAAAGTCAGGTGCCTTATTGTATGTATGTCATTTGCTTCTGTCACTTTAGCGGCCGGCCGGAAGGTTGTAGGCCCATACTTGTATATATTTGAGATTGCAATAAACGGTTTCAAAAAAAAAAAATAATAAATAAAAAAATAAATAAAAACAGTAACAGCCACTGTACACGTCCGTGAACCCACACCCAAGTAGTGTCGTGAGATTCGAACATCCAGGTGAGTAACTGATAAATAATACAAAACACAACCACAAATATCCATTGTGAAAAAGGAAAAATAAAGAAAAGAACTATAGAATGATCCAACAATATAGGGGAGATATGGTATGACTCCTACCTATAGGGTGATAAGTTATTCGTTCAAGAAGCAGAAAATTCCTTGATCATGAAGCCAGCAAGCGGTCATAAATAATCTTCAAAGAGAAATAGAGGAATATATGATTCTGATTAAACTGTACTACATAGTATAGGATCGCTAGGATCCCACAAATCAAAGGTAGAAAAGGGTGCGTCGCAAGCTCTTACCAGATTAAAGTAGATTGCGACAAAACTCGATGGCCGTTGTAAGTCTGAGTGAGATAGCACCTGACTCTTATCCAGTACATATAAATCCTGAAAAAGATGAGGAAATTAGGGTCCTCATTAACGCTGTTACCCTAGTGTTTCTAGAACAAAGAATGATCAATGGGGTATTTTGATTCAGAATCTGTTTTATAAATATCACCTAACTAATCATACTTACCCAGTATATTAGACAATAAGAATTGATAATCTGTGAGTTCTCTGTAATATTTGATGGAACACTCCAACTTTCACATCCCAAAAATAATGAATGCTTATGGAGTCATATCACGTATTGAAGATCAATTGTTATATGTTTAAGACCTCAGTCGATATCCTGGGTATTTAAAGGGCAACCACGAATGCTTCTGCAATCAAAACATAAAATTCAAGTTTTAAGATAAAGTGAAAAATAATAAAGCCTCAATTATGCATAATTTGAAAAGGTGACATACTCAAGGACCTGAGCCCCTAGCAACTGACACAGATTGGCCCGTTATTCTGTTTTAGGCTTGCCGCTAAAACTTCATCTGTACCTATTATAAATTATCTCAAGTGATAATTATAGATTGTTAGCGAACTAAGATTGGCCCATTATTCTGTTTTAGGCTTCCCGCTAAAGGGTATACAATGACCGCATAATGTTCATAAATTTACTAGTAAAGACGTGAAACTACCTCTGTACTTAATATAAAATATCTACAGTGATAATTTTAGATTGTTGGCGAACTGAACTTGTGGAAAACCAACTGTAAATCTAATCTGTGCCCAAGTGTTGGCGTCATTGCAACCGTCATCTACAACCCCATTTACCGGGTCATAGCCATGCACAAAAAAGACGCCTGCAGCCACTAACTAGTCAAATGACAGTGAACATAGCCGCTGATACATACCAGTATTACGGCAAGGATACACATAATTGCTTCCACTATGTCGCTGTACGGAAGTGAGCGCACGCCATGCGATGTCTTTTATATGATGGGGGCAATCCAGTCGACCCTTGTAATGACGTGTTTAGTGGGCGCGTATGTGTATAGCTACAATTTTAAAGCACTAGTCTCGCGGCCATATTGGAATGGAATAATGTTTTTGAGGTACACGTAAAAGTTCCTGGAAAATAGGACTCATTTGTTATGATATGCCGCGACTATGTCTAGCTACAATTTTAAAGCACTAATCTCGCGGCCATATTAGAATGGAGTAATGTTTTTGAGGTACATGTAAAAGTTACTGGGAAATCATTTGTTATGATTTGCCGCGTCTATGCCTGACTACGATTTCAATCACAGATCTCGCGGCCATCTTAGAGTGGAGTATTGTGTATAAAGCACACATCAAAATTACTGAAACACGTCACTAATTAGTTATACTATGATGTAAAAATGCAACCCTACAAAAAGAACAAAATTCTATCGTGACAGAACCCCCAACGGTGGTTGATTTAGAAAAATAATAAGTGATTTAAATGTTTCGTAAATATATGGTGGGTATGTATCATAAGGGCCTTGTCCACAGTAATGTCCATCCCTAACCGTAGAGCACGTGGTACCAATGACAAACCACGGCTCGACACATATAGCACAATAAAGATGGTAAAAAATACATGTATTGATCCCAACCAATTGAAGGATCAAAGATAACTCAGCAATGAAAAATCCAAAGGGATTATCTGTGTAAAATGGCTTTACTTGATCGCTTGATCCCATGGAATTGACAAATTCAATCCCCTAATGGCTGTACCCAGAGTAAAGATCCAGTACACTTCTCTGAATTTTCTGATACTGTCCATATTAGTTCCTACTTTCTGTATGATTTTTTCGATGACATACCACTGCATGTCATCCGGTTGGTGATTTTGTTCCAGATAATGTGTAACCATTGGGGCCGTAGCCTTTTTGGTCCGTATGGCGGACCTATGTTCTGTTAATCTGACATTTAGGGCTCTGCTTGTTTCGCCTACATATCCAAGGCTACATGGACATACTATCAGATAAATGACATTAGATGTCTTGCAATTGCTCAAGCTAGTAGAGGTCAGAATCTGATTGTTGGACCTTCTATTGCTGATAAACATGATTTACAACTAGTACATTTATATGTGCCAACCACTGGTTGATTTCCTGTGAGACTGGTCTGATACGATGGGACAATGTTGTTCATACGAGAATTGACTATGTAGTCTTTAAAATTTTTGTTTCGCCTGAACGCAAACATGGGTTTGGGCATAACATCTGTATTCAATGTGTCCACATTGAGTATTTGCCAGCTAGAATAAACTGCGTGTCTAATCCTGTCATTCAGCATAGAGTGGCGGGCAATAAACACTAAAGAAGGATCTTTTGTATCCTGTCTTGGAGTCAACAAGTGCTGCCGGTCAAAGAACCGGGCTCACTTATATGAATCTCTGATGATCTTCTTAGGGTAACCTCTATTCTGAAATTTGGTTTTCATGGCTATAGACTTGGTGTCAAAGTCAATAATACTGGTGCAATTGCGTCTAAGACGCAAAAATTCACCGAAAGGGATACTGTTTTTCTGTATAACAGGGTGAAAACTGTCGTAGTGTAACAGGGTATTCCTGGCTGTCGGCTTGATGAATAAATCGACAGCCAGGATCCCTGATTCATGCTTGATGAGTACATCCAGATATTCCACTTGTTTGGAGCTAATGGTATATGTGAAATGGATATTAGAGTCACATAAATTAATCCATTCTAAGAATTGTTTAAGATTTTCTTCAGCATCGATCCAGACAAAAAAGACGTCATCAATGAACCGTGACCATTTAGTCACAGATTCAAAGAAAGGAGCAATCTCATTGAAGATAAACTTGTTTTCGAATAAAGACATATAAATGTTCGCCACCGTAGGTGCGCATGAAGCGCCCATACTTACACCTTGACTTTGCTTATATAGTTGACCCTTGAACTCAAAGATGTTATCGGATAATACTATTTTAAGACATTCCAGAATGAAGACAGTAGGGCCTATGATCTTATATGCCTTAATAAACCAATGTACAGCTTCAATTGCTCCATCTATGGGGATGTTACTGTACAAAGACTCAATGTCCATAGTGACTAGAAATTGAGTCCATGGGCAAAATGTAGTACCTTCAACTTAGTTGATGATATGTCTGGTGTCTTGTACAAAGGCAGGTGTCCGAGTAACATATGGGCAAAGCAACGCGTTGGTTCTGTAACCGACCCTTTAGTTGTAACAATAGGCCTTAGAGGGGGGTCCTTCTCACTTTTATGAATTTTAGGAATGCCATAAATACTGGCTAACCTAGGGTTATCAACATTCAAAAAATTCCGCTCTTTATCACTAATCTCACCATCTCTCAGTGCTCGATCAGTGATTTTGCGTATCTTAGCTGCGATCGTTTTAGTTGGGTCTCTGGTAATTTGGGTATAAAACCGAGTGTCTCCCAACATGTGTTCCATTTTAGTGACATAGGTGGTAGTGTCGAAAACAACAATACCACCCCCTTTATCACACGCTTTAATAGTTTTATCTGTACAAAAGAACTCCAGCCTTGGGGCTGATTTTATATTCAAGAAACCATCTGTTAGAGAGGAGGTGTTGCAATCAATCATTATCCTAGCATTAATCAGCTCCCAATATTTTTCTTTCAACAGGGTTTTTGATGAAAAGGAACACCCAAGGATTTCTCCCATAAATCACTCATACCCAAAGCCTCAAAAAAAATTCGGAGTTCCTTAAACCAACCAATGTTACGAGAACCAACCATGGATAACACATCATGGAAACCATCTGTATACTGGGCTAATGCCGGAGTTGACCACAGTCTGCGCCAATATAAAATTGGACGCAATCTGGCTATATCAGCAATAGAGCTCTTCCCCAGGTCATACCTGAGAGGAACTACGGGCGTACTCTGAGGGAGTGATGTAATGCCTCGAAAGAACTTGTTCTCTGAGATGGTTAAAGAGGACAAGTTCTCGAAGCCCCACAGTTCTGCTCCATAGAGTGCTGCACTAACAGCTTTGGCATTATAAACCTGGAGCACAGGCTTAATCGGTTTCATTAGAGATTTCTTAAATTCACCACTTATTACTCCAGTAAGCTGCCTATGTTTTAAAGCTGCCAGTTCCTTCTGATGCATCCACTTGAGATTATTTTGGATATTAACCCCTAGATAAGTAAAAGCCTGTACTTGTTCTAGGGATTGGTTGAACAATAAAAATGTATTTTTAAAATGTCTGTGGGGATTAAAAGCCATGAACTTGTTTTTTTTTACATTAACTTCAAGGCCACGTTCCACACAGAAATTCTCAAAGATATCTAATGCCCGCTGAAGACCGCTAGGAGTCTTGGCAATTAAAAGCGTGTCACCGGCGAACATTAAAATCGGAATTTTGGCGTTCGCGAGAGAAGGGGCATCAGTATTCGCTGCTAGGAGATGTTCAGCTATACCATTAATGTATAGTGAAAATAGAGTAGGGGCCATTGCACAACCTTGTCGAACCCCCCGTTGTACCGGGAAGGCCTCTGTTGTCATGCCCTGTCCTCCCCACCTAATTCTGGCGGTATTATCATCATGAAGCCTCTGGATTAAGGACAGCAGCCCTGGATGAAGTCCCAGATCTTTCAACACCTTCCATAATTTAGGTCGGGGGTCTAGATCGAAGGCTGCCCTCAAATCCACAAAAACCGCATAGAGGCTCCCCTTACCCAGGGTCACAGTTTTCCAGTACAAGAGAACAAAACGGAATACCTGATCAACCGTGCTTATATGTTGCCGAAAGCCCACCTGGAATGGGGACAAAATACTGTTTGATGCTGCCCACAGGTGAACACGATTTAAAGATCAACCTGCCTATGATCTTCTGGGTAGCATCAATCAGGCTAATCGGCCTATAATTTTCTGGGAGCGACCGGTCCCCCTTTTTATAGACCGGAATTATCTCCGCCATTTTCCATGCACTGGGAATTGGGGCACCAAGCGCCAGGGCGTTAGCGATCAATTGAATATATCTCCCCCATTTGACCTTATCATTCAAAAGGAGATCCGCTGGGACCCCATCTGGGCCTGGAGCCTTTCCTGGAGCTACACCGGTAAGTGCCAAAGCGACTTCCGTGCTAGTGAAGTCGGGTTCCATAGTTATCACAGCTGCAGTATCTACACTACCTGCTGCTTCTAGGTGAGAGGCATACTGGGGTTTAAAATACTCTACCCACCTCCCCCGAGGGACATTATTTTGCGGCCTCTCCGGCTAGCCACCATAGCCCCACTTAACAATACCCCAGAACAATTTACTGTTGTTCTTGTTACTCGCTTCTAGAAGATCCTGCCACTTGAGTTCATCCCAATGTCGTTTTGCCCTGGCAATATTACTTTTGTAGTTATTTCTGGTGACACGCACAGCACCTACGTCACCTTCCTTTAGAGCTTTCCCCAGCAATAGCCTTGACTGTCTGCAATCCTCGTTGTACCAACTAGCTTGGCTTGGGACCACTTTTGGACCAGATCTCTTTTCCTTTAAAAATTGGGATTTCAAGGAAGTAAAAAGACTGCTATGGATCAGTGTTATGTCCCCTATATCACCATTGGAAGAAAAATTCTGTTCCATTTCCTGGATAGAGCTACTAACCTCCCTTGAGATATTTTGCAAAATAGTAGGGTTCTCCAGTATACAGGACCACCTCAGACGTCGCATATCATTAGATAACACGACATCCGAAGTGGGCAGCTCCCCTGCCGCCAAAAGAGCACAATCCCTTTTCCACCACTTATGAGATAAACAAAGGGGATTATGGTCACTTTCTGGGAGGTCTAAAACCTTCATATCAACAAGAGAGTGCCATAGGCTCACGGCGGCAAGGATATAGTCAATACAGCTCTTGCTTTGCCCATTATTAAATGTATATGCACCATTACGGTCGCTAGGCATCCTACCGTTCAGAGCCCTCAGACTCTTCTCCATACAAAGGGAGTTAATCTGTATTATTACTTCCGTCCACCTTTTTATGGGAGGCAATTCTAATGGGGGGATGCCCCAAAGTGCCTCTTCGTTCTCATATTCATCCCCCTCAAGGAGTACCAATGGATCAAAGGTGACATTGAAATCACCTACTACTACAACAAAAGTACCAATTGAATGGAGATCGAACAGCCTCAATAGTTCGTCAAAAACTGGTGATCTTACCCCTCCAGATCCCCTTGCATAGACATTATAGATATCAATTATGCCCACAGAACCAAGTTCTAGCCTTAGCAGTTGGATATCTCTACTCCCAGTAGGGATGGATTTGCTGTTTAGATTTAGTTCTTGCCGAAGCCAAATCGTTAGTCCCCCAGATCGTCGGCCATGCACCCCTTTTATGGCCGGAATGTGGAAGTTCAGATAACCTACGCAAAATCGTGGTTCTAACAACCAAGTCTCCTGGAATAAGCATATATCCATATTATTAATGAAATTAACCCAGTCATCAATGGACAATTTAGCATTTAATCCAGCTATATTCCAAGAGAGTAATGAACCTCCCACCATAGATAAAAAGTTGTTAGTGGGCATTGTGGCTTGACAAGCAGGGCTAATGTTATTCGGGGGTAAAGTGGGGGTCAGACTCGGCTCTGGAGCAATGGTGAAAGGGCAGTTATTAGACCCATACCCATATAAGGGGTAGAAATAGAACAAGGACCAGTACAACAACTATTAGCACTATGCAGTAGATTCCCTTCATCTATTTCCCTTGTGATAAAACCACAAGAGCCTGTATCCCCCGGAGCATCTAGTCAGTCAACACTATCCAATGAAGTCCCAACCTCTCTGTCAGCACTCCATTGATCACACTTTACCCACCCTGAGCCATGCAATATAGATTTTCTTAGCTGAATAGGAGAGCCATTAGGGGGACTTGTCCTGAACTCCAGGGTAAAGAGATTTTCCACAAGTTCACTACTACTTAAACTTAGTTCAATACAATCAGTTGAAGACATTGGAGAAATAAGTCTAGTGGCTCTAATGATGTCGTCTCTGATAACAGAGCGACAACCTCTGACATGCCTCAACCAATGAATCGCCTTGTTTTTCAGCGAATCAGCATTTTCAGAGCCCCGACTATTAATCAATTTTGGAACATTAGTCATAAAGATTTTATTTGTGCGACTGATATCAATATTCATAGATTGCTCCTCACATGTCCTCCTTCCTACTAAGGGTCTTTGTGTGCAAATAGCAAGAACCCCTCTCTCTCCTTCATTCCTCTTGCAATTCGGATTGATCTGTGGGGCACCTACAGGGATACCCCCAGAGCGACACGAAGTGCGAATATTCTCTTACTACGTCGCTATACATTACCACCTCATTAACTTGGACTCCTGATTTTATCGGCCCCGGTGGGTTAACCTGAGAGACTATCCTACCATCTACGGGTAACGAGGGTGCTTTCTTAGGGATACAAGGGGGTAGATGTTTATCTATTGCACAATTTCCCAACAGCAACGGTCAGGGTGTTAATCACTGCCTTCAGTGCACTAACTTCCTCCCGCAGTGAATAAACTAACTTAATAAGAGCTTGTAGAGGATCTTCATGGATCCTAGCAATACTACATGGGGGGGCCATTATTAAAGATGGTAAGGGATCAATTGAGTCTACACTATTCTCCCTCAACTCATTCATCAATGGGGCAAATCTATTAGAACACAGAACATCAGGTACGGCATCCGCAGGGTCAATTGAAGCGCCGGATAGCGAGACGTCCCCTCCATCAGGTACAACTCCCACTCCCACTCCCGCGCTCCCCTGACCCCTGGATGCTTTTTTTGATTTGGTACGAAACATGGCCGGAACAATAGGGGGTAAGCTGTGTTTGGTATACACCGGGGCATCCCCAGGTGTAACAGATGAATCTCCAACTACTCCCTGTTCAGCTTCACACTCCCCGACCAATAGATTAATACGATCCAGAGTCCCCTCTGGGTCGGGCAGTTTAGCAGCTCTACGGACTCTTTTCCTTTTACGCAGTTTTAATGCTGTGCTACCTTCACCACCAACCCCTTGGCTCTCTGTATACTTTTGTTTACCCATGATAAAAAGGGGGTCTAAATAGAAGCTACTGGCAGGGCGAACAAGAGGACCTATTCAAAGAAAGATAGTAGCGGAACAACAACACGCTACCTTCTAGAAGCGTCCAACTCAGTCCACAAATCAGTCAAGGGGGATAGCCCAGCCCAGCCTCCTTCTGCCCCCAGACAGCCACAGACGGCCCGCCCTTTGTCCGGGCTTCGTCCGGCGCGTCTGCTCGCGTTCCGCGTAGCGGAGCATCCTACAGATTATATAATGTTGTGGGCGAAGGTCAAAACAGGAGACAGGTGAGGCAGCCCCTCGGTCCTCTGGGAGATGCAGTCCAATACTGCCGAGCACTCTCACAGCGATGCGTTTCCCGCGAAGCGGGAAGCGCTAGGTCTTCTAATAGGCGCTATGGGCGGAGTTCAAAACAGGAGACAGGTGAGGCAGCCCCTCGGTCCTCTGGGAGATGCAGTCCAACACTGGCCAGCACCCTCACAGCGACCTTCTCAGCCTATCCCTTACCACATCTCTCACATCCCAAACTTTGGGCCTGGCTAGAAATATTGCCACTCCATGCATGGCTCTCCCGGCTCATGCAAAATATGCATGTGAGTATTTCTCTGATATATTAAGCTTAGGGCTCTTGAGATGCGTCTCCTGTAAGAAGATTATTTACGGTTTGAACGAGGACAACCAATTCAATATCACTCCATATGTATGCTTATTTAAAATGTCATAAATACAAATGAAGGTGGATGTGCTAAAATCAATTGAGTCGCTGGCAGCTAGAAACCGCAGTGAAGAATCTATTGTTCCTCCGACAGAAGCGATCACATTGTTTGCAGACAATATGATTTTATACATGAAAGCGGATAGGGCCAATATCAAAGGGGCCATAAACATAATCCAGGAATGTACAAGGGTAGGGGGATACAAGATTAATCAAAGTAAAACAGAGTCCCTACATTGCTGCCATTAGATCTGCAGTGTGTGTGTAATATACAACATCCAATTTGTTACTTAGGGATTTATATAACAAATAAATAATCTGAATTGTTCCAGCTGATTATAAAACTATGCAGGACAAGGTAAAAACTCTACTGACTATAGATGCTTGCTCCTTCCACTGACGTTAATCGGTAGAGTTTCTTTAATTAAAATGTCTATTTTGCCCTCATTTTTATTTCTTTTTTCTAATCTCCCCATTAAAGTAAATATGCTATTTTTTCAACAATTAGATTCTCTTATTATCAGATTTGTTTGGAACTGTAAAATCTCAAGGGAAAATTATTCTATTCTACAGCTAATCAGGCACCAGATTGAATTGAATCCGCCACCCCGTCAATCAAGAACAAAATCCACACCAACGCAAGCAACGCAAAAGAACTCTACAGCGTCATACAGCAGTTCACCAGTTCACTGGCGTCACACCTTCTCAAGACCTCTGCAACAAGCTCAGCTCCTACTTCCACCTGAAAATCAAGGCCCTCTATGACAATTTCAACGAAGAGACTCCGAACACCGCGCCCCTCCCCACCACCGGCAACGGGCCGACCATCACCACCTGGAAACTTGCCACTACTGAAGACACCAGCACGACCATGAAGAACACCCACTCATGAGCCCCCATGGACCCCTTCCCACCGCACATCTACCACAGAGCGGCCGTTGCCATAGAACCCGAACTAGGCCGGACAATCAAAGCCTCCCTCGATTCCAGCATCTACCTTGATGACTGGAAGTGGACAGAGGTCAAACCCCTCCTCAAGAAAACCTCGGCCCACCCGACGGACCAGAAAAACTACCTGCTCATCTCTCTCCTACCCTTCGCAGCCAAAGTCACCAAGAGATTCATTAACATCCAACTGACCACCTTCATCGAAGAGAACGCCATCCTAGACCCCTCCCAGTCCGGATTTTGCAGCAATCAGAGCACTTAGAACTCCCTCCTTGCCACCACCTATTACATCCGCTGATGGCTGCCGGAAGAAGAAAGTTATCCCGTCGTGAGCGACTGGCAAATATGAGCACACATTGTGTTCGATATTAGGAACGGGAGATACAACAAAAGCGAGATAATGTTCCGAGAGCTTCGAAAGTAAAGAGGAAGCTATATACTCAATAAGCAGCAGTTTGTGACAGAATATCCAATACCTGATCGAAAAAACAAAGGACTACTAACCACATGGTGGCGCTACATTCCACTAGAAGAGCGAGACAAAAATTATTGCGGACATGGAGCCTTAGACTTTTAGAGAAGCGGTTCATGCAAGAACACCTGTTTTGTAATCTGCCGAGATAATAAGGAACTGCAAACAAAATAGTTGCGTCATTCTGTACTAGGATCCAAGATACACATCAGGCGTTCATGAACAAAAGATAACCGTAGGACTCTACCTTATGAAGTCAGGCCCTGCTAAGGCACAGATACTACTGACTATTTGCCTAATACATTAGTGTGTTCTCAGGAAACGCCATTAACAACAGTCATAGATCTGTTCCCCCCTCCTTCCATCCGTTATAAATCATAAAGTAACGGGTCCTGAAGAAGATGATTTAAAATTAATCAGCCCATTGAAACGTATGTCAACTGGAAAGACTGTGACACCCCAGCTACCAGCAAAACAATTGAGGGTTGATGACATCACCCTGATGGTTCCATCTGTGCATGCAGTGTTGTTCTGGGGTGGAGAGTGTGAGTGTATTGTGTGCAAGTGATATGGTTGCAGAGTAGAGAGAGGTGTGAGAGTGTGTGTGGGGGTTAGTTGAATCACTTCTATTATTGTATTATATGTAGTGTACTATTTGAATAATGCAGATAGTCACATTTGTCTCATAGGAGAGCCTTAAAAGCATACCGCCACCGTGACAGCACCTACAGCAGGTTTGTGCATGGTGTGGCATGCACCATGACGTGCATGCCACACAGTGCATGCACAAGTGTGCAATTTTGGGGGGCACAACACGTGTCCCCCGCATGCACACTCATGCACAGATTTGTCTGGGGACCTTGTTGGGGGACTATTTTATATGCCTTTCCGTCAAGCCTTTCATGGAGGGGTCCCCACCATGAAATGCTTGGTGAAAAGGCAGGTCCTAATCTGCTTGGCGGTGCCAATGCTGGCACCGCCACCATCCAGCCTGTTTTCCCCACAGCCGCGGGAACCTGGATTCTGGGGTGGCAGCGGTCTTGTGGCAGTCCCACTGCCACCATCGTAATGAGGCAGGAGGCACGATGCTATGGCAGCAGTTGGACCGCCATCCACGGGTACGGCGGTCCCAGGACCTCCGTACTTGTAATTTGGCCCAACATTTTTCCAGCTGTGCTGCCCCAGTGCCTTAGGTTTGCACAAAATGATAAAGGGGACTTGTTGCATATATGTTTCTTTGAATTATGCATTTCAAGTCTTGAGTGAACATTTACAAACTATGATTACACCTAAAGTTATGTTAATCCAATTTGGGGCATCTCATGTATTTTATATCAGCTGCCTTATTAGTTGCTCAATCCCTGATACTTCTGATTTGGAGGTCAATTGAGGGCCAACGTTTAAAATCGGGCTTGACCAGTTGAAAAGGACCAGAGTCTTTGAGGAGACATATGGTCAGCGAGTTGGAAATTTTAAGAGGAATACAGCTGTTTGGACACTGTTAGTAGCTCTTGAGAATAATATGATTTGATATGCACCATATTAAGCCTATTGTGTAGGGCATGGTTATATATAATACGCAATCGGTATTCTTGTAATATATGCACTTTAATTAGATTGGCACTTTTGCACTATATTTGTCTTCAAGCTGCTATGCTTCCTCTATACAGAACATAACATTTGTATTTGTAAAGCGCACGTTCACCCGTAGGCATCTTTGCATTGAACAACAGATGTTTATTGTTACCCAACTCAAGGGTACATGATACAGAACAAGATTAACTTCCATCAAAGGGATAAGTATTAGATAGTGCTATGTTTGAGTTATTAGATATGGGTGTGCTATGAAGTAATGAGAAAATGCATTATTAATGGGACTCTCCTCCTCTGTCATATCAGTAGCCTAGCTTTGAGATGAGTATGTGTATGTATTCTAGATTTGCTTAGTACATATGCACTTTATTTGCCCTAATGCTGCTCACAATTGATGATCCCTATGTGATATGAGAGGAATAAGTCAGGAATAGCTAGGGGAATCTGATAGAATTTTTCGCTAATTTATGATGTTCACTGTAGCACTTTATTGCGCTCCATCACTTAATATATTATAGCTGCCAAGTCGGTTGTAGCACTTTGTCTTTCTTGAAAAATATGATTGAATCTGCTCAAATAAATAAATAGGATTCAATAATTTGGTACATGGCCATTAAAACCTAAGGTAGCGGTATACCAAACTTTTAGTATTGAAAGGAACCACCTTTAAATGTACAGAGATTTCTGTAGGGCTGGCAGTCATCTCTAATTTTGGTGGGTGGGGTACCCTTGGATGGTGTAGGGAATCTCCTACACCATCCTAACTGAAATTAATATGTCCACCAAACTTTAAATCAGGCCCTAAGTGTGGGTGAATATCTTGGCACTCGACTCCCTATAAGCGTATTCTTTGTAACAGTGAGTCCTCACTTTTAACTTTTATTCCTTTGTTTTTATAAATAAAGTTTTTGGATATTTACATTTTCCTAAATCAAACCCGATGTCTATAAAGGAAACCAGGGCCATATTTACTAATATTTCATGCAACGCAGCAAGGGTAGTTTCTATGCTGCGTTGCTTGAAATGGAGAGAGGGGAACTGACCTTGTCATTGGTGCAAGGGAGCCTGCATGGATGTCAGAATAGGTTTTGTGCAGGAAGGAATACCTTCTGGAACAAAAACTATCCTATGGGACTCATTCCTGTTTGCACGTGTGCTGCAGAATGCCTCACATGTGCAAAGTGGAAGTAACAAGTAGAAATAAAGATATTTCTCTTCTTTACTCCGGGCTCAGTTAGGCGTACCATTTTGGTGCAAACCCATGTTTACAAGGCTTTTTAAGTATGGGTTGGTGGAAAATGTACATTATCATGTGCAGTTATCTCTTCTTCGCATTCTTTACAGAAAATAAATATTTTTGCCATTTTTTCCCCATCATTTGAGCCAATACGGTATAGGGTTTAATTAATAAAAAGTATTTATTCATGCAATGAAATGAAACACCCTTTTTGAATGGCTTTTACCTGCATTCACACATCATTAAAGCCCTATCTATTGGCTTTGCCAATGCTTGCTTTTATTTTATAATGAGATTTCCACCTAGTCAGCATTCTTTTGCCTTGGCTATTGTGTTACACAAAAGGCACCGCAGAAATTTCATTTCGAGCAACAAAAGCATGGAATTTATTCCCACCCAGTAGCTTTCGTAATGACAATGAACCTTCTGCGAAGGCAAATGAAACACAAATGTGTATTGGCTAGCCAAAAAAGCATTGGCATCTGTCTGCGACCCTAATATGTGAACATGGATGTATGCATTTTTGAGACAAAAGAGTAATTGAAATTGTTTCTGTAGATACAGCAAGTTTTCCTTTGCAGCAGACTTAAAACTAAACAAGCAAACACAAGAATACCACCCGTTCTTCTGTTACGTGTTTGGTTGAAATCTGGCACAAATTTGACATGTGTGTATTAGGATTTAGAGTGCTAGCTAGAGAGACAGCAGCAGTCCTCCATTGACTGGCCTCAGCCTAGGGATATGCATGTTGCATGCTAAGGTAGAAAAGATGGGGAGGAGAGAGACGAGGGAAGAAAGAGCACGGAGGTCCTCAATACAATGGCGGTGGGACCGTCACCAACAAGCCGATGGCGGTGGTCCCACCGACAGACAGCCCTTCGGTCCGACTGCTGCATTATTATGCAGGCGGTCATTCCTAAACCATCGGGGTGGAAGACCACTGCCTCCGGCAGGATCTAGGATCCCATCGGTGCACTGGTCGGAATCGTATACCTTGAATGCCTGCAGTGCCGAGGCAGCCACCGCCATTGGGATTATGATGTCCCTTTCTGACAACCTTTTCAAAGTGGCCCTGGGCATGTGCCCCCACTCACATCCATGCACCGTGTGCCATGCACCATGCATGACACACGTTGCATGGATGTGCAGTAAGTGCTCCTTCACACAGCCGCTTGTGCTGCAGCTCTTTTCCTAGGCCGCAGCACAAGCTTCGGTGTAAATGTGCACTTTCCGACTGTCAGCATGGCCGTCATATCGTAATTGGGCAGTCGGACCCCCGAATGCTTGTCGGGCGGTCTCCTGACCACAGCAACAACAGACAGCAGTCCGACCACCCGATATCATAATCGGTCCCCAAGTGTCTGGGTCTGTCTGAGTAAGACATACAACACATCTCCAATTTAGAATGGGTTCTGTAAACAGAGAATCTGAATATATGAGCTCACTATAGGTTACATGTGTTATTTCATCTCAGAAGTAACACTGTCGTAACTAGAGATATGTTTTTTATTTGTTTTTAGGTCGAAGCCTACCAGACAGCACAGCTGTCTGGTTTGGTAAAGACATCTTGGGGACATTCAGAAAGCTTCCCTGGGAATGCATTCTACCTCTTGCTTACCATTGACTTTGTGGTATGTAAATCACTTTTGCTTGCTTTATGTTTGCTGGCTCTATTGGCTTTAGGCTGTCCAGCTTCAGTTCATCCCTTCCCTTGCCCAAACCTTATATACAGTATCCTTCTGAGTGCTCGTTTTCTGTAAACAGGACTGTAAATGTAGTTCTCACCTTATCTCGTTTGCTGTGCATTCAAGGACAGAAGCCAAATGTCAGGCTCAGTCCTCCAGGTGAGCTTTATGCTTACTTTTCTTTCTCTGACTTCAAAGTCAGACGAGTTAAGTGACAATCTTGGGGGTGCTAAGACAGACAGGTTTTTTTCTAGCACGCAAATAGAAAAGTGGGCTGTTTGGTGCCAAACTTCCCTGTTTTCCCGAGAACACAACTTCCTAGTTTGCTGATTTTTGCGTTCCCCCTCATTTATGAATGCAACTTGAATCCCTCAAAGCACCAGTCCTGTGATCCACTGTGTAAAACACAGCAAACAAAATACCATTGCTTCCGGGGTCTGCATCAAACGAGAATCAGATATCCTATTAGCTGTTTAGGGAAATACTTTTGAATGATAGATGTGTGTTGAGGAACGCATACACCCGGAGTCATGAACGTACTATTGTAGATGGCACTTGAGGGTGTTCCGGCTGCTTAAAGATGAGGGCGTAGATGATAAGGCAGAGCGAGTCGAGCAGCACCTTAGTTTATCGCTTCCCGTTTCACTCCATACTATTCCTTTATTTATGACTTCTCTGCACCTTCGTCAGTTGTTTCTTGCCTCTTGGACACTTAGCACAAACAGATAAACACATAAGTGACTCACACCTATAGTCAGGCACAGACATACAGATGCATAAACTCACCAGCATATAACATACCCACACATACTGGTACAGGGGGGCTCACAAAGAGAGGAAAGGTATATACATGCTGCAATAAATTTAAGCATGCCCATACACATGCATACCACAAATCAGGCCCATGCACAAACTTATCCGTACAAAACCTATGCATTCAGACATATTAGTGAATACACAACAGACCAGGAAACGAGTATACACATGGATACATGTGGACACTTATGGGCTCAGACACATAAACACAAACACACATCCAGTTACTGACAGCAAGAAAGGCAGACACTCACAGGCATATGCAAACCAACGCATGCACATGCAATGATGCCTACACATAAACACAGTCAGATTCAAGCACATACAGACACATGTTAACAAAGAAAGAAACCAAAACAGATACACATACACACATCATATAAAAAATCTGACAGACATATCGCCAATGCTTGTCCCGTTCTTCTTGGACTGTTTCTCGGCCTGCTGCTGCCCACTACAGGGCTGAAGCTACAGGCTCTAGGATGCTGTATTATGTAGATTGACTTTAGTGGGTGAAAAACAGAGCATTCTGGGATACGTAGTGACACAGCTATCAATCTGTTTCAAGCCAGGGGAGGGGGCGACCGTATCCCTTTCTCAGTTCATCAATTCATCCTCTGTATTCTGGTACGTAGAGTTCCAGGGCCTGTCGTTACAGAGTGAGGCAGGGTGCCTGCTTGGATACATAGTCCAAATATCTCATCCAGTGCTCAGCCAGTTCTTTGTGTTCTGGTAGATGTAGTTCAGGGAAGATGGACGGGAGTAGTCAGAGTTGCCGAAGAGTCAATTGCTTTATCGACCTGTCCAGCCTCCGTGTAGAGTCACTCCTGTTCATTGTATTAGTTTAATCACACAATGGAGAAATGTGCATAATGTGCCCATAGCATGTACTGTGCTGCTATTACAATGCTTTGATTCAAAATAAACCAGTGAAACATGTGCAGTCCCCTACATTGGACTGGTGGTTGAAAAGTCTTTTGAAGAACATTCAATATGTGTCAATGTGCATAAAACGTGTTACTGCACACTGTTGTACTAGGATGGACATGGATCACATGGAATGTGCACACTAGCGACGAAACCTGAGGGGGCCTGTTAGATTTGGGGGTCTCTAGTTGGCAGAGGTAGGTACCTTTGACGAAATAGGGACCCTTGCGTCTAGTCAGGGTAAGGGGCTACACTCCTAAAATAACCCCTGATTACCCCCTTGGTAGCTTGGCACGAGCAGGCAGGCTTATCACAGAGGCAGTGTGTAAAGCATTTGTGAACGCATATAGTAATACAGTGACAACACTACAAATGGACACCACACAGGTTGTATTATAAAAGTAAATATTTTTATATAGACTTATCACAAGACCAAACGACAAAAATCCACAATACTGTACTCAAATATAGACTTTAAAATATTAGGAAATAGCTCAGTTCTCTTAAGATTGTAAATGCGGCACTTTACTTTCAAACTACCTTGGATGCGTAATGCAAAGCAAACAAAAAGGGTCGCAGGGAAGGTGATGCATCGGTTTCTTACTGCTCTCCGGTGCAATGCAACAAGATGCCGCCTCAATGCGATACTCTTCTCCGGTGCGATGTGACAAAATGGCGTCTTGCTCACGATGCGACAACGTTGAGGCGATGAGTGCATGCCCGGCGGCCGTGCGGCCACTCGATGATCTTTGGAGCCGCAACACGCCCTGCGACGCGCTTCTACAGTGATGCGACGGCGACCTCTGCTGTGGTGGCACGTTTCTCCGGGGATGCACCGCGCTTCGGTGATGCGATAGCGGCAGCACGCCTTCCGTGGCGATGCAACGGTAAATGCTGCGGCGGCGACAAGCTTCTCGTCGTTGAGTCGCGCTTCCAGGTCCCAGCAACACGCCGTCTCTCAGAAGGCCCAGCACAACAGCAGGCACTTCAATTCCCAGCAAGGGAATTCAGGGGGAGCTGGTTGGGGAAGTCTTGTATCCCTGAGACTTCAGGCAGGAGGCAAGCTCAAGCCCTTGGAGATCTTCTGCAAGTTGATGAAAAGCACACTCAGTCCTCTTATCCTTTCTTGTCAATGAAGCAACCACTGCAGGCCAACCCCCAAACACACAGCACAGGGGTGGTCTCCTCCTTCAGCTTCCTGGTTCTTCTCCTCAGCAAAGGTTTGTCTTGATTCCCAGAAGTGATCTAAAGTTCTGGGGTCTGGGTCCCCCTTTTTATACACCAAAATCCTTTGTCTCTGAAGGCAGAGAGTGTCTGTACCTAGTCCAAACCAGTTCTGTGCAGTCCTGGAGCACTTTGTTTACAGGACTCCTTCTTTCCTTTGGCAGAGTGGGCCAGGGTCATCAGACACACCACAGGAGGTGGAGCCGGCATTGTGGGAGGCAGGCACAGCCCTATTCAGGCCCAGGTGCTACCCCTCCCACCACTCCTCATGCAGATAGCTCTATTCAGCCTTGTGCTGACTCACCCTGTCTCCTGGAGCCCCCCTCAGCCCCTGTCACTCAGAAACCAGACATGGAATACACAACCTAGCAGAGGCAGGCTTGGATAGTTAGGCAAGAAAATACCTACTTTCTAAAAGGTATTTTTAAACACAGAATGTTAAAAGGAACTTCACTAAAAGGTGTATTTTATCATTCTGAATTCAGGCATACTAAACTCAAATTTCTAGCTAGTTCTCTGAGTCAGTTAGGATTATAAGATGTTATAATCAAACAGCCCATCCTATGGGGACAGGTAGCCTTGAAATAGTGAAAACAAAAATGGCTGTAATTCACTATCAGTAATCTGATACCTCCCCCCTATTTGTCACAGTTACTGCGAAATACCTCTTTTCCATGTGGGTAACAAGAAAACATTTAGTACTGTAACGCCTTCTTCTTTTTATATTTTAAGTCGTGTCCACTTTTTTTTTTTTTTTTTTTTGTGCTAAACATCTTATATTTTTTTAGGAATACTTAACGAACTAAATTATTGTTTTATGAGAGGTTTTAAAGATTATTGAGTGTATATGTAGAATCTTTTTAAATGTGATGTCTGCACTTTTATGGTATTTTTACCGAAATAAAGTTTTCTGACTGACTGACTGACTGACACTTTCAGTACATGTCACACACATCAGGGCATGTCTTACCTTTTACATACAATGTACCCTGCCCTTGGGCCTACGTTAGGGATGGCTAAAATGTAGAAAAGGTAAGGTTTGGGGACTGGTAAGTGGGTTCACTTGCCAGGTCAACATGGCAGTACCAGACTGCACACAGGCTCTGCAATGGCGGGCCTGAGACACACTTTACAAGCTGCTCCAGTGGGTGGCACAATCAGTGCTGCAAGCCAACCAGCAGCATTTGATTTACAAGCCCTGGGCACCCGCAGTGCACTGTACTAGGGTCTGACAAGTAACCATGCAGTCACTAATCCATACATCAATTTACAATAGGGAGAGCATATGCACTTTACCACTGATCAGCAGTGGTAAAGTGCCCAGAGTCATAAAACCACCAACAACAGATCATAAAAAATACAGGAGGAAGGGAAAAGTTCAGGGATGACCCTGCAAAAAGGGCTAAGTCCAACAGAACCTTCCTGCAAGATACATGGAGCGGCCCCCTCCGGGCTCAATCAGGATCTCTCTGGCCAGAGTGCTGTGCTGAGGGGGGCCCCTGGAGCTTGGGGGCTCCCCCACACTACTGGGGCTGTGGGGGGTAGAGTTAGTCCCCTGAATGTGCGCCTTTGCATTGTACTGATATTACAGCATCCTATTAACAAATATTTAACATGCAATGTTCTGACAAGTGACAGATAAGAGAAAAAGAGTCAGAAAGGTAACGTACTCTATGTGTTGCCTGTCATTGACGGATGCTGTTTGGGGGTGTTGGTGACGTCATTTATAGAATGACTGCACCATGTTACAGAGTGTTACATGGCCAAGAGATGTACAGGTATTACCACACTCTCTTCAGGTCTGTCCAGCACAGGTCCACCTGAGTGAGGTGGGTCCATGCCAGATTTTCAGGAATCTACAGAATCTGTGTGCATACAGTTACTCTGAATAGAACTAATTTACAGAGCTACTGGTTATCCTGAAACAATAGCAAGGATCCAGCCCTCCGTTGTACCAGTTGGACACCCTTCCTTTAACAAACGTTTGGGTAAGATGCAATGTTAATGGTGATGCCGCGCCTTACAAGAATATGTGTATATTCAAGTGAGTGCATGCTCCCTCCCTTCATTGCCCCCCTCACCATCTATCACCCACCACACCCCTCCTCCGCCAACCAAGAGCGGGGTGTTGAGCCAAAGATAAACATGTTTTCCACTAGTGGTTACATTATTGACAGTGTCTGTGTGCTACACAGTGGGGATTGTGCCCAGTTCAGGAGGTCATGTCTGTGACAAGACCTTGTATCCAGTGCTAAAGCTCATATCCCTGTGGTATGAAGCATTGGCAAAGCCAATAGGTCTCACCTATGTGAGGTCTATTGACTTTGTCAATATTGTTTTTTTAGTCATGCTGTACAGCAGTGCAGCATTGCTAAAAGTAGAAAAAAGGGCTATGCTGGCTGCTTTATAGTGCTTTTCCTTTTTTACTTTCAACCATGCTGCACAGCAGCTACGCAGCTGTATATTATGGCAAAGAAAACATTGGCAAAACCAAATATCTCTACTCTTTTGCCTTTCCGTGTTTTTAAGTCATGTTGTACAGCTGATTGAATGCTGTGCAGCATGGTTAAAAGTAAAACAAAAAAAGTGCTAGGACTCCCCCAGCATTGGCTGCATCGTAGCACTTTGTTTTTTGCACTTTCAGCCACGCTACAGAGCAGTTGGGCTGTTGTACAACATGGCTGAAAAACATTGACAACACCAGTAGGTCTCGAGCAATTGAGACTGAATGGTTGTGCCAATGCTTGTACCCTTTTTTGTGGGATAGAGGTGAAATGAACTGTTACATCTAGGGATTATTAGATTAGGAGCAGTTTACCTACACACTCTGCCAGTGCTCCTTCCCTTTCTTTTCTTTTTTAGGTCTTGCTAACATTACGGATGTCTGGCAAATCTATTGTTACCAGATCTCTTAAATATACACAGAGAGCTTTAGTTTTGCCCAGAGAAGCATTTAGTTCTGTTGCACCATAAGCGTGGTAAAACTTTTATTATGTGCATACTCTCCTTACTACTCTAATCGTACCGGTCCCTTTATGCTTAGAGGCAATGATCCTCTTGCATATCTTTCTCCTCTGATAGGAGGTGTGGAAATTAGGGTGGGTAAAATCCAAGTTAGCTGTCCAATGAGGGCCATTAACTGACAGCCAACTCACAAATGTGAGTTCAGATTTAGGTACACAACACTTAAAACCATGCTGTAGAAATAAATAATAGCAACAAGAAGACCCACCCTCCTGAAGAAGTTAAGTCGATCTAGGATTATGCAGACCAAAAGCTCTGCAACAGCAACACAGAACAAAAAAAATAATAATATTTGATGTTCTGTCAGAGCTAGCTGTCTCACTCCACAACACATTTAAGTCATTAGTAAACAGCACAGTTTGAATGGACGAACCAACAGGACTCAATAATAGACTCACACAGAAATTAGATTAATTTGGTTACTGTGCATTAAAGATTTAAAATTAACTGCCACAAGAAATCTCTTGAGAATTTCAGTTAAGAATATCACCGCTTATACAAAAGCACCAAACATTTAAGTATGCTTTCTTAGACAGTTATTATAAAATCAGTTTACAAAGTCACAGAGTCCCACCAGCAATATGGCAGTAGGATAGTTTGTTACCCTACAGGTCAAGTCCTAGGAAGATGGGTAAGGGATTGAAATTTAAAGTCCATTAAGGGCGAGTCCAATAGCAAAAACAAGGAAGTAAAAGAAATGGGAAAAAAGGAAATGGTTTGGCAAAGAAGGTTTCAGTCCATCAGCTACCGACTGTAGAATCATGAAGGCACTCCAAAGTAGGGAAAAGTTCTCAAAAGCAAGCAGCATAACATCCGGGTCTCAGAGTAGGAAAATCAAAATGGCGATGCCCCTCCTTTGGAATTTCTGTTTTTTTAAAGTCTCTAACAGTGTCCTGGTGATGTAGCATCACACCACCATGGAAAGACTGTCTTATGCTCAAATTCACATAATGCCACCTAGGACACTTACAAAAGTCAGATGCTATCCCATGCTGGCAATGTGAAATGAAAGACTGAGAGTCCACATAGGCCTAATATTGGTTAAAAGAGATATAAAGTAATTATCCATACCATTAGCTGAGTTCCTGTTCCCACAGGAATATTTCACTGTGAACGTTCCTGAAACATTCAGGAATGTTGTGGTGCACACAATGTACAGGGAAAATAAAGCAACATTTCATTAGTGGTAAATAGCCTATTGTATTAAGTTGGGGTAAAGATCTAAATCAATTCAAATAAAGAATAGGTAGAACTTTAACTAATCATTAGTACATGAAAATAGCTATTGTTAAAAATACCCTACTACAGCAAAATTGTCGACATACATATAAGTATATCATTTTCTAAATTCACATCACAAAATTAATTTGTTCCTTTTCATAAACTATAGAATCTCTAGTATTACTATGTGCAATTTCATGATTACATCATGTTTCTACACAATTATTTAGCACCAACTTTTCTAAATGGTGCATTCAAGCTGAAAGCATCAGAAACACTAGGCCATTTCATTTCATCAGTAAACGTTATTAAACAAAATTTTCATGATTAACTATTTTTATTTATTTTATTTAATTTTCATAAATACAGAAAGGAATACCAAAAAAACCCCAACAAAGTGCTGAGGCCAACTCCAGGCCATCCAGGTATTACAGTATACAACAGAGAATATCATCCAACAATCATAGCGTGTGTCATTTAACATAGAACGGCAGCTTTACACCATCTGCGTCTCAGAATCCTGTAAAACAAAGCATTATAGCAGAGTGCCAGAAAATATCTACCACATTTTAACATACCAAGACAGTCAACCAATGGACCAGCACAGTAATATATGTTAAATCCCCAACACGTCTACCGTGAGTACAACCAGGAACACACAGCAGGCCTTTCTATCTCACAGTGACCTATTTGAGATCCCCTGTTCCCAGTTGCATTCTCTTTAGTAGCGAGGTACGTCCTCTACAAATCCCAGAAGTTTTTCGGACGATTGCCCGGGGGTAGAAGTTCACTGTAGGTCTCGGTCTGCGTGCAACAATATACCATGTCTTTTGACCAGCGAGCTACTGTGGGAAACGGGCCACGGGACCAACAAACAGCAATCCTACGTATAGCAATCAGCAGCCCCATATCAACTAGTCTCCTTATATCTTGGGAGTATCCAAGCAGTGCAAGCATAGAATCGGGGGTTAGTGGCATGTCTATGATGTCCCCTAGTAACTTGAAAATCTGTGCCCAGAAGTTAGCAATCCCTTGATACCACCATGCAAGGTGAAAGAAATCAGCTGCACCCATGCCACAATGTTCACACGCAGGGGAGTCTTGCACCCCATACCTGTGCAGTCTCTCTGGAGTGTAGTACACTCTATTGAGGAATTTGAAGTGAATCAGCCTAAGTCTCCCATTCAAGGAGACACGCTTCATGCTTTCACAGCAATATTTCCACATCCCATCATCTATATCAACCCCCAGGTCCACCTGCCACGCCAATCTAGCTTTCGTATAGTGGTTGGTCAGATAGCCCTGAGTCACCTTGTATAGTTTAGAAATAATACAGTTAGGAGTGTCAGTTCTAATTATATGTGTGAGAGCAGCCACTTCAGGTGGCTCCGCCAAGTCACTGCCCGAATTCTCAAGTAATGACTGCCTCATCCGGTGAAACCGAAACCTAGCAAGTGACATATGATGATGAACCGTCAAGGCCACATAATCCAATGTTCTAACTATACCATCCAAGAACATGTCACCTATCGTCTCAATATTAAGCGTATTCATCGCCCGAGTCACCCGTCTATCAGTGCGCGTAGGGAGCCAGCGGCACCATTCCAATTGAGTGTGGGGGGATGACTCCCGCTTGTAGTTTCAAAAGATGCTGCCAGGCGTGCACCGTTGTGTTAATGGAATCTAAGATACCAGTCCTACGGTCGGGCGGGTTGAATAAAAGTCTTTGAACTCCTTGTAGAACAAGACCGTGAGGCCGTCCATTCCAGAGGCACTGCCAGATTTCATCCTCATCAGGGCCGCTGTAATCTCTTCCGCATCTAAGGGACACATAAAAAATTCCCTATGTGCATTCATCAGCCAAGGAAGTTTAATATGTGCCAGGTAATCGAGCATTTCGGCATCTAGAAACCCTGTCTTATATGTATATAGCTGCATATAGTACTGCATAAATCTATTAGCTATAGCTCCCACCCCAGTTGTCTCCCTACGCTTTCTTAACAAGGAGGCCAATACCGAGCCAGGGCGCTCGCTCTCTCCATAGATACGAGCCGTCGCATGTTTGCCCATATGCTTAAGATCAGAGTCGGCTGTCTCATGGTATTCTGTTAGGAGCTCCTTAAACTCCTCCATCATTGAGATATCATCGCCATTGAGGAGGTCTCGCTCCATAGCCTGCAGTTTCTTCTCCAGGTCCGAGAGTCGCCTACGTAGAGACCGAAGGACGCCAGAGTGCTTAGCCATACCTATCCCCTAATGTACACTTTAAAAGTCTCTCAAACCATTGAGAAAGGGTCCGCCGAACCTATGTTACAATCGAAAAAGGTTTCTATCGCTTCCAACAGTTCTGACTTAAAAAACGCGCAAAGTAGGGAATATGGAGGTAAGCGCCATGTGAGCGGGGGTATTTGTGTGTGCGGGCAGTCTAGAACCAATAATATCGGCGAATGATCCGAGAAGGTGAGAGGTAGCACCATGCAATCTCGGATTAGATGAAACTGTTCCCTAGTAGAGAACCAGTAATCAATTCTAGTGTGTAAATCGTGATAGGCAGAGTAGTGTGTAAATCCTCCTTTACCATGGGATCTCGTTCTCCACACATCGCATAACTCCAGCTGTGTCTCCGCGTCTATGATAGCACGCGCTGCAGCCGTGAGTCTCCTGTCCAGGCCCCCGATCTATCAAGTTGAGGATTTAAAACGCAATTAAAGTCACCACCCCATAGCAGGTGAACTCCCCTATAGCTTCGTAGTTTATCAAGCAAGTCCAGGAAAAACTGAGGGTTGTCATAGTTTGTGCCATATACATTGACAAGTATTAAGCCAAGCCCTTTCCCGCTACATCGTGTTATGGTATACCTCTCACCGGAGTCTGTGTCGATTGGGACCAGCTTGAGACCCGCCTTCGGGTTGACCCAGGTAATGACGCCTCGTGCATGTGACGTGTACCCCGCAACATGTGAATTCCTCTGAAGTCCTTTGTAGTTAAGCAATCGACTGTTTAGGGGCAAGTGCGATTCCTGCAATAATGCAATGTCAAGAGCATGCCTATTAAGATATGAAAAAATCTTTCTCAGCTTCCTGAAGTCATTCAGTCCACGCACATTCCATGGCAATACCTTTAGCTTCTGCGCTTGTGTTTGTGTCATGGAAATTGGTGAGCTTGACGAGCAGCAGTCCAGGTCTATGCATGCCTGCCACCCTGTGTACATCGTTTCCCACAGCAGCTATGCATCAAATAAGCATTACGCACCACAATGATATTAAAGCCCCAACTAGGTCTCTGCACTTCCCCATGCCCCACCCACGCCATACATACCCCAACTTTGCAATTGCGAGTTTACCCTGACATCCCCGTGATGAACAAAAGAAAAACAAAAGTCAAAACAATATCAACCAGAAAACAAAGTTTTAAAAAATTCCAGATTGTGGGATTCACGCATAGGCAGATGTTGTCCAAGCTCGCTGCCTATGCTTTCTTAACTAGCAAGGCATACCCTCCGTCCTCCCACAAGCACATAGTGTGCATCAATCAGACAGATCAGCAAGATCATATAATATCTGAATTCAACAGTAGCATGCAAATCTCCATGGAATCGACCCCTTAGTATAGCAAAACCATGCAATACTTCGACATAGCGTCCATCATACTGAAGGAATCGCAAACTAACCCCCGCCCCCTCAACCAAAACTATCAGTTCAAGGCCTCAATAAACAATAGCTCCCGCAATGTCCCATGCAAATGTAGAGTCTTATCTGCAATGTAGGGAATCTTGGGTACCAGTCCTGGTCGTCGAGGTTGCCGCCCGTAGCTCCCTCGAGGTTGGTTGACACCGTGCCAGGAGGCTTTTCTTTAGACCATTCTTTCAAAGCCTTCTGCAGAGACTTTGGATTTGTGAAGATGCGGGATCTGCCCTGTTGGTTCAACCTAAGTTGGGCCGGGTACATGGCATAATCGAGATTCTGATCCTGCAACCGCTTCTTTACGGGAGCAAATTGCCTGTATGCCTCCTGGACATGGACTGTAAAGTCCGGGTAGAGAGAGATGTTCGATCCCTCGTACTGAAGTGTTTTTTTCACCCGGGCCGCCTTCAAAGCTGCATCTCTTTCCCTATAGTTTAACAGCTTGGCAATGATGGGCCTAGGCTGAGCACCAGGCGAGGGTCTTGGGCCCAGCGAGTGATGTGGTCTCTCAACCACGAACATTGTGGAGAACGTATCAAGGCCCAGCAGCGTCGTCATGAGCTGCTCTACGAATAGCTCCATATTCCCAACATTTGTGGATTCCGGCAGACCTGTGATTTGGATATTGCTTCTGCAGGACCTCGCTTCAAGGTGCTCCGCCTTGTCTTGTAGCGCAAGCAGGAGCTTGCCCATCTATTTATGTTCTGAGTACATTTCTGTCTGCGCTTCCTTGACCTCCGTGACTCTTCGCTCCGTCATGTCCAACCTCTCTACTTGCTTGTCCATGCGCTCTGTCATACGATCCATTCGGGAGGATAAAGAGTCTATTTTGCTATCTATAGAAGTTACGCTTTTTTGCATTGCAGCCAAAATGACACGGATATCACCCTCCATAGGTTCAAGCAATTCAGACTGCGTATCCTGACCCTCTTCTGGTGTCTGATCACGAAGTCTGGATTTTTTGGGTCAAAGTGGAGCTAAGGTTGATTTTTGTCTACCTTCCATATGATTACAGCCCTGAGCACAATCTTTAGCCAGCAGTGCGTGAGAGATGAAAGAAGCAGCTCCTCGTGAAAGCAGCAAATCAAGGAGGTACTCCGCGGGTACAGTGGGACAGTTATGTCTCGTTACCCAGGGTGGCACGCAGGACAGTTCAGCACTGAGGTATAGCACTGTAGGTAGCTCACCTGGAGTAGGCCATGGGGCTTGAAACAAAGAGGCGCTAGGCCTGACATTCTCAGAGTGCCTGAAACCAGCACTCAGTGCCACTCGCAAGTAGAAGATGAGGGGTAGCGCAACTGCCGCACCGAAGTCTCCGCAGCAGGGCAGAAAATGCCGCATGTCCCACGCAGGCCAGCAGCAGAGAAACAAGGGGGGCCTCTATGCAGACCCTAGGCTCCCCATGGCAGCCACCAATCCAGGGCGCACTGACGCACCAACGTCTATCTCCAACTTGCGACACAAATCATTAGGGCCAAGCTAATAGCACTCAGCATGTCCGCCCACAGCCCCAGTCAAAATGGTGTAGTTAGGCCGAGCGCTCATAGAATTACCCTCTCAGCAACGTTTCGTTAGTGCACTGGTGCCGATAAGGATAGGGCAGAGGTCAGGCAATAACAGCAAGTTCAGATTTGCAGCAGACGCATCCCATCAGCAAAAGGGGCACGAGTGTAGTCGCAACGCTCACCCTCGGCACGTAGACAACCCCGCTCACACGATCTCAAAGACCGGCACTGGGCCACTTTGGTCGGTCTCCGCCCTGCAGTGCCGGTGTGATACGCCGCTATCCCTTGCAGTGCTTCAAGTTTCGCACAATGTGGAGATTCTTGTAGCCCAGATCAAAATGGCGCAGTTAGGCCCAGTGCTGATTGCAGCAAACTGTCCCCCGCAGCTCATGCATGCCCAAATGCCACAAGAGGAGGGCGGGCGTCCAACCACGACAATGAGCCCAGGCTTGTGGCTCTCATGACCCATCTGTATAAGGGGCTCAACTGGGAGTTTCGCACTAACCTCCACCTTGCAGGGAACGCTGCTCACCTGGCACCATAGGCAGCACCGGGACTCTTCCTTCGATCTGCGCACAGCAGCGCCGGTGCGTAGCAGCTCTTACCCCCACAACGCTCAGGGGTCCTCACAAGGGTCCGCTGCACTGCCTGCACATCTAGTCACTTCTGCCGCCGCGCGTGCTCGTAGAGGCCTCGGTGAGTCTGTATATGTCGCTGCCACAGGCTACATCACCAGCCCACCCTCTGATCCGTGATGTCCAGCGATACCTCTTTCCTCCACAAAGCGTCGTCTCAGGGCAATGCACGACACCAAAAAACAGCACAAAGTGGTCAGTGAGGTGTCGGCGACCAGGCCAGCCACTTTTTAGCTCTGAGTTGCTAGGATTGATGCAGGATAAATGTCGTATTGTTTGGTGGTCAGACGGAGCTCTCGGCTTACACCGCCATCTTGGGCTCAGGCAAGCTCTCCCCCTTTCATAATAAACAAATATTAGTGCAACTCATCTTTATGTATTGGTATTGCTATATGTTTTCATCATCTTGCATTTTATAGCACACTTTTACAGTGCTTCTACAACACTTGCCTCATTTTCATGTGTCACTGGATCTAACGTGTCTTTGATTGGTAAATGTGTTGTGTATTATGATTTTTTAAATCATGCTACATCAGTTCTCACTTTGTGCTATTGACTGTTTTCTTTATCATTACGACTCCTGTGGTGTTCTTACTTTGAAATACATGACGGAGGATTTTACTTCTTAAAAGGAGGCTGACTTGTCATAAGTGCTTAACTTGAGCCAGTGGTTGCAGCTGCTTGGCACTGGTATTTATTTGTCAGCACCGGCTTTTGAGTCTGTCATATGGTAGCGCTATTTGCCTATTTTAGGTATGAGCATAACAATAGCTGTTTATTAATTCAATATACATTAACATTGACTAATACCTGCCACCCACACCATTCTTATAACTCTGGGGGCTTGGAATAGTATGAATTGTCACTCTTGCAAAAGGGTGATGGTTAATGGTTGTGTTGGTACTATCATTGGCAGCACTGGCAGGGGAAATGGATGGTGCAGGCTGCAGTGACTTACTGACAAGGGCCCTGGCACTTATTTTCTCACAAATTAAGCACTACTTGTCACACCGTATTTTCTTTTATATCATAGATGTAGTTTATACAGAAAGTAACAGTTTTCATTTTAAACGCTACAACAGTTGTTTTTAATGTTTTATTTAGGACTCAAAAAAAAGTCAGACCTATTGGCCAATGGATGTTCACTTTCTCTCTCACTGTTTACTGTCATTCTTTTTTTCCTGTCCCCCATTATATTTTCATTTAAAGTATAAATGCAGTTGTCCTTCATTTTTTACCCTTCCCCGTACATTCAAATAGTAAAACACTTTTTTATGTTTCCCCTTCGAAAGTACACTACTTATTATAAGAATATGTTAATTTATTGTTAGTGAAAACCTTGCCCAATTTTAGGCAATGGGTTTGCTGAAGATACAATTCTATGAACATGTTTACATCTCCTTCTGTTACCTGATCCTCCAGTGAAGAAAATAAAGCAAACCTGGTATTAATATAAATCTTTTTTTTTTTTTTTAAGTTACGAGTTTTGTGGTATTAGTGGGGTTGTACAGTATGACAATTCACTGAAAAATGCACATTCTCCTTATATCATACTTGAGCGACTTGGGTATTTTAAGTTTAACTCCTGCTGAGAGACTAGGGGCCAGATGTACCAAAAAGTCAGTTTGCGTTTTCCGGATTGTGAATTTTTTGCGATTCAGTATTAAAAAATCGCAAACACCCATGTAAAAATGCGTAAGACACATTTTGCGATTCCCAGTGGGTCACAAATAGACCTACTTCATTAACATTCATGAGGTAGGTTTGGTTGTGCAACCCATTGGGAATGGCCTGCACTCACAGGGATGGTGGTCTGCTGGGGACAGCCAGCCACCATATCTGTGATTGCTTTTTAAATGAAGCTATGTTTTTTGGGGTAATGCAGCCCGTTTTCCTTAAAGGAAAACTGGATAGATTTCAAAAATAAAAATGAAAAGCTTCAGTTTTTAAGAGTAGTCAGTAGTCCGTGGGACCACGGCCCGCTCTTAAAAAATGTTGCCGCCCACACTCACAAAGGGGGAGGGGTTGCTTGGGGACCTCTTCCAAAGTGCTATTGGGTTACCACTAACCTGAAGTTGGTGGTAAATGCAAATGCTTTACGACCGCATTCCCAGTCGCAAAACATTCCCACATACCATTTCGACTCATTAATAGCGACTTGCAAACCCTATTTTGCGAGTCGGTAATAGGTTACCGACTCACAAAATAGAGTTGGTACATGCAAAAAAGAATGTTACCAGTCGCAAACGGGAGCGTTTAAATGCTTCGTACACCTGGCTCTTAGCTTTCATCCTTTGATAAAATGTCTTCTGCAGAGTTGTGAAACCGTAACATCTGTCCTTTATAAAGTATATGGGCGGAGGTGGCACGGAATGATGCTAAAGTTGAGATATTAATGAAATGTCTAAAATTAGCCTGCGGGGGCAGTGAAACAAACACAGGGGGAGGGGTTGCTTGGGGACCTCTTCCAAAGTGCTATTGGGTTACCACTAACCTGAAGTTGGTGGTAAATGCAAATGCTTTACGACTGCATTCCCAGTTGCAAAACATTCCCATATACCATTTCGACTCATTATTAGAAAGGGACGCCCTCAACATTCCCCTACCTAATAGCGACTTGCAAACCCTATTTTGCGAGTCGGTAATAGGTTACCGACTCACAAAATAGAGTTGGGACATGCAAAAAAGAATGTTACCAGTCGCAAACGGGAGCGTTTAAATGCTTCGTACACCTGGCTCTTAGCTTTCATCCTTTGATAAAATGTCTTCTGCAGAGTTGTGAAACCGTAACATCTGTCCTTTATAAAGTATATGGGCGGAGGTGGCACGGAATGATGCTAAAGCCGAGATATTAATGAAATGTCTAAAATTAGCCCGCGGAGGCAGTGAAACAAACACAGCTGAGGCATGACCCAGTTTTGCTTAGGGATGGAGAGAAAATTAATTATTACCCAAACAAAGGAAGTGTTGAGCCTCTTTCAGCAAATTCAGCAGAAATTCCTATGCAGGTGCCTTAGGTGAAAGTACTAGGGGGTTTTACTTCATGTCTGTTATTTGGTATTCTGCAGGGCTTGCGAACTGCCGAAGGCCAGCATCCTACTACATGTACAGTACATTTTCCAAAAGGCTAATATAGCGTCTGGCTACAATCTAGCGCCTAAATAACCTTGCTGGGGCGACATTCTGCGCTTTATATGCACCGTAACTATAGGATTCTGCAGAGCAGCTGCTCCCTGGAGAATGGCATTGTGTAAAAGCGCCGCTGCTGCCCTGGAGTCAGGAAACCCCACTTTTCCAATGGAAACTTGGCAGCCGGAGCCTCCCAGCCATGTGGCTTCAGTATTCTGATTAAGAAGTGCATTTTTTTTTCTTGAGCAGCACCGCCTCTCCCCTGTTTTCAAAACTGCCTTTTGCCCAATGTTCGGAGCTCCGTAGTAGGCGTGCTTACATGCCTTTGTATCCACACTTTTAATGTTGTATCTTTTATTGTATTTATTGTTTTAAAGTATTGTGATGTATGAACTTTTATGGCTGACAGCCGAAATAACGTTTTCTGACTGACTGACTGACAGTAGGCGTGCAGTTCACGGTTAGCATCGGAACACGAGCTTTTGGCCTAATTTGGCCAGTACAGCATCTCCAGAACTGAGCTGTGGTCTGCCAAGAATACACTGGACTGCGGCCAGGAGGTTTTTTTTGTTGACATTGCTAAAGTGAAGATTCATTTATGTGTTCTACCTACTGAAAACAAAGCTGGCAACGCTTTTGTTGGCGGGAGGTAGTGAAAGTCAAGAATATTGTCTAAAATGATCTGTGTATGGCCATCAAGTTAACAAGAGTAAGCACGTGCACACACACTGTACAGTCCAGAGTAACAAAGATAAACAAGCTTTGGCAAACACAATTTATTTTTTTTTTGGGGGGGGGGGGGGAGTTTTATATAGGGCGAACTAGACTCGAAGGTATCACAGCGCTTCACATGAGCACCAGTTGCGTTACAGAGGAATACGAAGGGGCAGATTTACAAGGCCCTTGCGCCACTTTTGCGTCATTTTTCCCCATGTTAAAAATGACGCAAAAGTGGTGCAAGGGCCTTGTAAATCTGCCCCGTTCATTTATGTTAGGAGCGGGGAGATTGTGATTTGCCCAGAATCACAAGCTGGTGAGTGCCCTTGCCGAGACTCGAACCAGGCTCCCCAGCTTCGAGCGTTACCACCCTAGCCGTTAGGCCACATCCTCAATAAATCTGGCTTGCATTTTGAGTCTTGAATAAAACACAAAAATGTCGGCTATAGTGAACAAACAAAATGAAAAGCAAATATTTAGTAGATATTCCGCATCTCCAGGTTGAAGAGCTAATTTATGGTGGTTCCAGTGTGCTTTTCAAATGTAAAATAGTCACTCCTGCATAAGGTGAAAGAAAAATACCCGCTTTCGACGAACCCTAAGCCTACTCAATGTATATTTCAAATGATTGGTAACAAGCAGCAATATGAGGGCAGGTGGGATGTGTGTGCTGTTTTGGGGATGGTAATGTGTCCCTCTTTTTGTAATATTTATTGTGATCATATCTTGACACATCTAATGTTAGCAAAACGCTGCATTTGTTATTGGTAATAGATTAGCCTTACATGGCATCATCTGAATGAAGTGAATTAGTCCAAATATTTCCTATAGAAAGCTTGGCCCACTTTCTAAGTAGATTTTGGAAATTTGCTGCACGCATTGTACATTTTAAAAATGCCTTGCGTTTCTCAAACAGTGCCTGAATTATTGGGCAGCAAGAACGCTAAACAAACAATCGTAATAAACTGGAGGATTTACTGGATCCTGGAGGCTATTGGTCTGCAGAAGTGGCTACGAAGATAGGGAAGGAAAAATCGTGCCACTTTCTGAGGAATACTGCAACCGCGGCCCATGCAGGTAAGAGACGTGGGGCTATGTGGGTGGGGGGGGGGGGAATTTTGACAGACGGCGAGGGAAAATGAATCATTTATTACATTTTCCCTCGTAGTCGTCTGTCTAATTCCCCTCCAACCAGGCCCACCGCTCTTACCTACACAGGCCGCTCCAGGAATACTGTATTGGAATATAAGTGCAGCTGAGGTGCTGCTCTGCACAGCGGACAATAGCTGAGTCACCTTCACAAGGGTCTCGCACATTTACCATCAGGCATATTTACTAACATTTGACAGCAAAGTTGCAAAAGGAGAGAGTAGGACTGTGGTAAATAAAATCTTCTTTACCGTACTGAATTTCATACGGAATCTTAAAATAAAGTAAAATAGCTCAAAATAACAAGAGGCAGAATCCGTGGTATAAGAGGTTTTCTAAATGGGCTTTATTCCATTCAAAATGGCCGACTCGAGTCGCGGCCTTCAGGTTCCGTCACCACGAGGGTTCAGGAAGTGAAGTACAATACTTTATTAACAGACATGCATTTTTATAATAAGTATATTACAATGAAATGAATGTAGAAGGCGTAACATTTGATAAGAAGAGTGACATGACAGGTACGTAATCGAAACTAGGCGTAATAAGGAGTAAAAGAAACATGATTGGTTAGGATTATCAGACATAGGTGGATCTATAAGATAATACTTGGCATAGATGCGCGCGCAGCAGCATGACGTGTGATAGACGTGCAACTAGGGGTGAAGGGGACTTGACATTTAGCTCTACATGTGGAGACGAGAAGTCTGGGGGGTCAAGTCAACCTAATCCCAAATCATATCTAACATCCTATGTTTAAAGAACTATGTTATCCACAAGGAAGGACTCTCGGACAGAATCTATTCTATACTGACTGTGTGCGTGCACAAACGTCTAAGTGTCTATATGAGATGCGAGGGATAGAAAACTTTCCATGGCAGCAGGGCTATGAATCACTTGCAGGAGGACGGAAAGGCTGAGTCCTTGCTTGTGAGCTAAGGGAAATGTTTACCTAAATCACTAGACAGGAATGCATCGGCTGAAGAGCAAAATAGATAATTCGAAGGTGAAATACAACTTCTTGGCAGGCAGGCGAAAACTGGCCGAGGCAGGCACCGTTAGCTGCACAGGGAGTAGGACAAAGTTCATGGATACAGATGTGAGCTCAAGCTGAAGCTGTCAGAGACAGAGAGCAGGGAAAGGCTTTGAGGACAGAATCGGGCCTACTTGCCTGAACTGTAAAAATGGAGTAACTTAGCCATATAAAGTCGGTGGCCTTTCATACTTAGGAATCGAATATCCAGCCCATTGATGGCGGATCTGACAGAGAACATGTCGACGGAAGACACACATATGTTTGCGTCTTAGAAACTGGAACTGGAGGGAACATACATGTACTTGTAACATGCATATAGAACCGTTGGGGTCCAAGATAGGGGACATAACTGATCAGGAAAATCCACATTTCCACATTCCCTCCTTGTCCCCTTCTTGCCCTTCAAGAGACATCAATCTTCATCATTCCATCGATTTGCTCATGGAGCATCATTTCTTCTTCCTTCTTCTTCCGGCATTCTGAACGAGACCTTGGTGGTGGAATACACGATGTGGCACACAGACCACAAATCGCTGGTCCACATTGCAGACATAAACAACAACTGAAAAGCATAAGAAGGCCAATACCTAGGAAGGATAGAACTCTCCATCCCCAGGCTGATATCACACTCCAAAACCACCCGGACCACGTCCAAGTGCCTGGATTCTCGTGTATCTGGCTTACAATCTTATGAAGGCGTGTTATAGCCTTATATACAGATGGCGAATTTTCTGGTATGAATATGCAGCAGCTGGATCCGATGACCCTGCAAGCTCCGCCCCTATCGGCCAGGATGACGTCAAGGACAAGACGATTCTGGAGAACAACAATTCTCATCGCTGATTGTTCCTCTGTCAGATTGCCTAGGGCGGCTATAGTCTCGTTTACTACAGCTTCAAGAGTCTTGGTGAGTCTGCGTATCAGCTTACTATTTGATATTGTACCTATATAGGGAAAGATACCTTTATTGAAATCTACATATTTGTCCCATGCTGTCTCAGTATAATCGACAACTGGGAGATCTCTTCGCTCTCTATTGTGTACTAAATGAACATTTCGATAATAATCAGGGGGAGCTAGGAAAACAGGTGGCAAAAGGAATGCTATGTAACAGGTACCATCCCAATCTAGAGGCAGACGCATATATGCCGTCTGGCCGCATATGAAGTAAGAATGGCGAGAAGCTCTAAATGAAGATTTACCTTGATCACTATATTCTACTGTAGTAACACATTTACTATGGCCCATATGTATGGAACCAACTTTTCTCATACATAATTCACCCTTAACTGGAAATACTGACATAGTGGGCAGAATTAGTTCAACTTCGGTTTTGACATTCAAAATCATAAGATTAGGCGTAAAATTACCTAATTTATACACTTCATTTTCTAAATCAGTTCCTGTTCTACTGGGGTGACCCTCCTTATTAGGGTGACAGACTTTGAATAAAACTAGATTCAGATTTCCCCATATCCAATGTTGTTGATAAACTGCTGTGTCTGGGTCTATGGAATTTAATAAACTAAACCATGCTCCACAGGAGCCATTGTGTGTGAACGGATGTGGAAAGAAAGGCAGAACTCCTTTGTTATTCTGATAGGGAGGAAGTCGGCCACACACCCAACAATTGGTGGCATTACTAGTCTGATGGGAATGATGTAACATACTAATGAATGTGTTATTGCGCAGCGCAAGTCTATAGGACAACTCATGTGGCGGTAGGTCACTAAAAGAATGTTCTCCAGTTATATTGAAAGCACGTTTAGAAACAGGATAATACATATGCAACAATATACTTGCAGTAACTATTAAAAAACTCAAGAAAAACAAAATTAATAAAGTCACAATACAGTGGCTACGCAGTGATTTACAATAAGCATGTCGTTTCATTATGATTCTGGACTCTACATGATTCAGACCTAAGGGATACATGTCGGGACAGATTCAACCGCTTCACCTTGGAGAGGACTTAAACAATCAAATCGTCCGACAGTTTAGATCTGGACCTGAGTTTCTGTTTATAGAGTTCGGTGCTACTGGCCTCAGCTAAAGGTAGCTTTGAGTCAATGGGGGAAGACACACGGGGAGTACTGTTTGTGTCAGGAGGAAGTCCATGAAATTTTTTTATATGGCTGGAATGCACCCAGCCTTTCCTCCCTTCGATCTTCACAGCTGTTCTGGTCGTCAGCAGGACCAACTTAGGAAGCCTCCACCTTGGCTCCAGTTGGGTTTTCCGATCAAAATTCCTGACGAGAACATAATCACCGGGAATTACGTCATGAGGTTTCACCTCGGTGTTGTCAGGAAAAGCTGCGACTACCTGTGAACGACAAGATTGTAGTGCAGACATCAAGGAAGCCAGGTAATCTGTCAGCATATTACAGTCAACATCAGTTATTTTACGGGGTATAGGCGTCCCCCACATATTCGGTGGCCTACCAAAGATCACCTCATAAGGCGATAGCCCTGTTCGAGAGTGTGCTACCATCCTCATGTAAAATAGCGCAACTGGTAAGGCTACTATCCAGTCCACACCCTTTTCCTGACATATTTTAGACAATCTGATTTTTAAAAGTTGATTATGTCGTTCCACGAGACCTGCTGCCTCGGGGTGTCGGACACAGTGGAATTTCCACTGATATCCCAACAAGAGTGAGACATGTTTCATTAATTCGGATGAGAAAGGCTGACCGTTATCTGAATATACAACACGTGGTAAACCGTACCGTGGGAAGAATTCTCTAATTAGCTGTTTGGCAGTAGTCGGGGCAGTGTAATCTGATACGGGATACGCCTCTGTCCAACGGGAGAGAGCGCAGACAACTACGAGAACATATTTGAATCCTCGACAACGTTCCATCTGAATATAATCCATCTGGAGGACTTCAAAAGGATGGTCAGGAGGCTGAAATCCACCCTGCTCTACGGGAACACTCTTTCCTGGATTAAACTGACAACATATCATACAGGTACGAACTTTTTGTTTAGCTGCTGCTCGTAAATGTTTATTGAACCAAATGTGCTGAATGCTGTCTAGCATAGCCTTCTCTCCTAAATGTGCTGGACTGTGAACTGTAGCTATAATGGCTTGAACCATGGAATCAGGGAGAAACCATACAGATTTCTCCTTCGTCATCCATCCTTGATCTGTCTGGATCCCTCCTAGTTCAGTCCACTTCTTTATTTCTTCTGCTGTGGCATGTGTCTGTATGTCAATTACGTCAAGTGCGGGATCCTTAATTGTCATACACTGTGTTGGTGTCTGAACTATTGGCTTTGTCATGTCTAATGTGCGATTCTGAGCAGTCTGTTTAGCTGTTTTGTCAGCTAAATCATTGCCTTGAGAAATGGTATCAGTAACCTTCGTGTGTGCTTTACATTTCATAATCGATATAGCAGTGGGTAGATGTATTGCGTCTAACAAAGCATGAATGAGGGGTCCGTGCTGAATGTGGGCACCATGGGAGGTTAAATAACCTCTCTCTCGCCACAGCACGCCGAAGTCGTGTACAACTCCGAATGCATAACGTGAGTCAGTGTATACATTAACTTTCTTATTTGTGGCTTGAATACAGGCTTGTGTTAGAGCAATAAGTTCTGCTGCTTGGGCTGACAAAGTATCTATACAATTTGTTTCAATAACTTCAGTGTCTGTTGTGACTGCATACGCGGCCACTAAGTCTCCTGTACTTGCTCTCATGCACGATCCGTCTACATACAACGTCAGGTCTGGATCTAACAATGGAACGTCTGTCAAGTCTTGTCTAGGTTTCGTCTTTATTTCAATGATTTCAACACAATCATGAGCTAGTGGGTCTGTTCCAATTACAGGTAATAGTGTAGCAGGATTCAATGTATTACACCGTCGGATCTCTATGTGTGGTTGAAACAATGTCAGTTCATAACCGGTAAGTCTTGCTATGGTCAAGTGTTGTGTTTGTGTTCGGTTCACAAGAACCTCTACTGCATGTGGTACTTGTACTGTCAATGGGTGTCCTAATACTATGGCATCGCTTTGTCTGATAGCTAAGGCTGTCGCTGCCACTGATTTCAGGCATGCAGGCAAAGCCTGAGCTACGGGATCTAGTGTACTGGAAAAATAAGCACATGGCTTGCGTGATCCTGCTTGATCCTGAGTGAGTACTGACAAGGCAGTACCTTCGCGTTCTGTAACAAAAAGTGTAAAATGTTTGCTATAACATGGCGTTGCTAAAACAGGTGCTTGACATAAAGCTTCCTTTAGGCTTTCAAAAGCTTGTGTATGTTCCTGAGTCCAAGGGAGAACAGTCGATGTGGCTGCCTCCTGTGTGGTTAACTGAATGAGTGGTTTTGCTAGAAATGCGTACTGAGGGATCCACTGCCTACAATATGAAGTGAGGCCTATGAAAGCCCGCACCTCCTTTTGTGTCTGGGGTATTGACATGTTAGCAATTAACTGGATGCGATCTGGTGTAAGCTGTCTTCCCTCCTTGGACAGCGAGTGACCAAGATAAATAACTCGCTGGACACAGAATTGCAGCTTAGAAGGAGACACCTTGTGCCCCTTGTCGGCTAGAAAATGTAAAACTGTCAGAGAAGCCTTTTCACATTCTGACTCGCTTCTTGCGGTGATCAGCAGATCATCGACATATTGAAGCAGTGCAGTATTGACTGGCATGTGGATACTGTCAAGTTCTCGTTTCAGTGCTTGGCTGTAGATGCTGGGGCTTTCTGTGAATCCTTGGGGAGCGCGTGAGAATTTAAAGCTGCGCCCATTTAAACTGAATCCGAACAAGTATTGGCTTTCCGGATCTATTGGGACGCTAAAGAAGGCATTCTTGAGATCGATTACAGTAAAGAATGTTGCTTCGGAATCAATTGCTGTCAAAAATGATGATATATCAGGGACCACAGGGAATTGTGGTACAATGCATTTGTTTAGTTCACGCAAATCAATGACCAATCGGTATACTGGTGGGGCAGTAGGGTCAGTTCGTTTAAGAATCGGAATTATCGGTGAATTACATATATTGGAGTCTGTTTCTATAACTACTCCCTGGGCAATCAGCTCATCAATTATTTTCAGCAAAGCCACTACAGCATCATGCGGTAACTTGTATTGTCGCATTCGTGGTAGTACCACTCCTGCTTTCAATGTAACTCGATAGGGTGTAATGTTCATGCAGCCAACATCCGTAGGGCCTTGTGCCCATAGATGTACTGGTAAAGTCTGTAGTCGGGGATCCATGTCTCTAGACACATAGTGACCTTTAAAATCACGTAAAAACAACCTTACTCCTTCCGGAGAGCAACATATTATGGCTCCTAGTGCTTTCAGAGTTTTAATTCCTAACAGATTTTCTGGGCATGACTTAGTAAGCAATAGATCTGTAGTTCGTGTCAAAGGTCCTATCGTAAGTGGTAGAGGCTGTGATACTTCATTAACAATAGGTTTTCCTGAAAAACCAAGGGAAACATTTTGAGAGCCTGAGAGGGGTGCCCCTGGAACTTCACTACGTTTTATTGTTGTTCGACTTGCCCCTGTATCGAGTAAGAATTTTCTATTTTGACCTAATAATTCACTATGTACATAAGGTCCTTCTTGATCTACAGGAATCTCGATGAGCGGTAAGTCAACTTCCCTCTCTAGGCTGGTTCATGCGTAATGCTGATATTCAGGGTATTCATACTGTGCAGTCTGATACATTTGTCGTGTCGTTGTTTGTGTGGCAGTAGCAGGCAACGGTGGTGCAGCTGGCACAAACTGTATGGGTTGCTGTGAGGCTGGCATTGCCTGTTGCTGAACTGGCATGGACTGTCCATGCTGCATAGGTCCTTGTTCATTCTGATCTTGTCTAACTAATCGTGGTCTCTCTTTTGCAATACCTGTAGCTATATTACGTTTCAGGACTGGACAATCATGTACATAATGGCCTAGTTGTTTACAGTAATTGCAGGTTCCTTTTACAGGAACTGCAGAATCACCAGAATGTGTCACACCCTTTTTGTGACCATCTGCTGGTACTGTCTGAGAAACTAGCATTTTCATTTTTGTATCCTTCATGCGTCTATGGTCATGTTCTTGTTCATCCCTAATTCTATTGTGATGATACTGTAACATTTGTAGCATTTGCGACGGAGTGTTACTTTGCCAGGTACTCTCGAATTTCAATATTCTATTCTTCACTGGAGGCAATGCATTTTCCACCAATTTTGTCACAAATAAATGTGGATATGAGTCACTACTTGCTTTTATACCACTATTTATACCAAAACATTTTTCAAATCGAGCATAATAATCGCTTGTGTCTTCATCTTGCTTTTGTTTGCAGGCTGTGATTGCACCCCAATCTTCCTTTTTTGTAGTTAATAAACGTGGCAGTACCTGTACTAGTAAACCTGGTAACAGTTTAACTTTATCCCCGAGCCCCGAACCTGCAGTTCGGCCCCTTTCTTCCTCTGCTAATGCTGTCCAGTCTATCTTTTGGTCTCCCACTTCCCACTCTTTTTCTTTCAGTTTTTCATAAATGCCAGCAGGCAAAAGCACCTTTAATATCGTCATAATATCAGGAAAGGTGTACTCTCCCATCAGTAACATGTCTTTAATTTCTCGGTGGAAACCCGCTGGGTCCTTGTCGTGACTAGGTACTACTTTCTTCATTTCTAATAATTCCATTTTTGATATGGGTGTGTAAACAAATACACGGTGAAACTCATTGTCTTCACCTTTTATTGGGTGCACTTCTCGTAAAGGATTTTGTCTATCCATATAGTACGGTGCTCTTTCTCTGCGTGGCAGGGAGAGAGAATCTGGATTTACAAAAAGGACATACTGTTTACGTGACACTAATATCTCTTTAATTAGCTTGTTACTAGAACCTCTCCATCTGTTCGTGAGTAGTTCCGTTAATATATCAGGTAAAGGACCGGGGTCAGCATGTTGGCTCTTATATAATATGAGGAGTTGCTGAATCATATAGATTCCAGCTAAGCGTTGTTCATCTGTACTGAGATTAAAAAACGTGTGTGCTACGGTCTCATCACCGTATTTTTCAGGACTGTCAATCCAGTGAACGGCTGATCTGGCTAATTCTTGCTCATCCATGGAATCGAGGAGGTGGTAACCCCTTCGTTCTCGTAGTATCTTATCTGCGGCTTGAAACGAATGTTCAGGAGATTTCAGATTTATTACAGGCGTCGGATACGTTCTGCTATTATTTGGACATACAGAGTGTATGGGATCAGAAAAACATCTAGTATTTTCACAGGATCTTCCTCTGCCTACATAGGCTATGGTCTCTGACTGTCTTGCGGAATTCCCTGATTCGGACACTTCATCTTGCTCAAACTCGTCTGTTCCCAATCTTTCTTCATGAATACGCTCTATTTCTTTACGTATTTTTCGGCACATGGCTATTATACAATTTTGCTTATCGTGTCTCCCTTCTGATATATTCTGACTCCATCTTGTAAGAATAAGCATTGCATTCGGGTCTACCCCCGAACGATCTTGATTTCTGATTACACAGTTTATGAGGAAACGTAACAGTTCCCCCTGTATCTCTACTTTCTGGAATTCCATAGCTCTGTTAATACATCCTGGATCTCGTCCTGTTTGAACAAAATGATATATGTTATCCAGATGCGTAGTCATCCCTGGTAACCTCGCTAAATACTCTGCGGCTCGCCTGATACGTAATGATGCCAGGAGCATTTCGTCCTCTTTACCAACCACCGGGTCATATCTACAATTTACAAGAAGTTCCTTAAGCGTACGTTCACTTACGAATTTAGGTGTACGTGAATGTGCTGACTCTTGAAAGACAAGTTTATTTATTCTAGGTGGTGTGAAGGTATTGCTAGCCCCTCCCGTGGCCCCATCTGGGACGTCGGGTGTGAATGGGTTCGTTGAACGTGACACAGCAACTATGGGTGTCGATACCCCTGTAGAGTCGACTGCGGAGACAGATGCGGAAACAGATGTGCTTGCCGAAGCTTGTGTCGGGACTTGCTGTTGCACGGGGACAGATACCTGATCCTGACGTTGAACCCCTCCGCCAGACGGTCTATGTGGTGTGGCGTTAGCATACTCGGGAGCTGCGTCATCTAGATATGAGGAAAGAAAAACATCTTCTGCGGTTCTGGGAAGCCCCTTTGGATGTACCTTAATTGGAAATAATGGGGGTGGCAAGTCTTTTGGTATTTCTGTAACAGCTTTAGGTAGTCCTTCGGCTAGAAGGGGATACATACCATTCATAAGAGCATTTCTTTGTCTATTCACTTGTTCTGATTTCACTCGGATACCTTCCTTAATTAATAGATTTTCTTGAACTTTATTTGAACTTTCTTTACTCCTCTCTTCTTGTCTACGTGCTTTTTCTGTTCGTCTATGAGATTCTTTACGCCATAACTCAACAGCGTCTTTCTGTGACTGTCTAGCTTTCCTCTTCCACAACTCTTCTTCGACTTTCATGATACATTCGGCATCCCAGGTTCCCGCTACGGGCCACCTTTGACTTTCCGGCAATCCCTTGGTATAATCTACCCATAGATCAAGAAACAATATGGCATCTAAGCCATGTTTATGGTACATAAAATGCCCTGGAGTGTCCCTAGGAGGAATAGGAACTGCTTCTTCAAGCACCCCTTTTCTGGTAGTAATCTGTCTTAACTTCGAGAAGAGCGGCATATTTACAACTGATCTGATACTTACTCTTGAATTTTCTTAATACGAAAAACACAATAAATGAACAGTGAACAATGAACAGTCATTCATACTACAATATTTTGAACACTTTAAACATTAAACATTAAACATTGTAACAATGATCGACAATGATGACAGTCTGCCTAACTAATCACCACGCTGAATTCTTGACAATAACTGAATACTTCGGAATACTTGATATACTGCTAAACAGTACATATACACTGCTAAACAGTGCAGACCGGATTTGTGTACCCAAATCCGTCTTGACCGGCACAACCTATGTGCGCGTCAACACGCCTCCCCGGCGATGGTACTCACCGAGTAGCTCCTTGAAACGGAAGGCCTCAGAGAATGGACAGGACTCGATAACTGCGGACAGCGTACCCTCTGGACATCGGGATTTCGAAAGACCTGGTGGGCCTCTGTATACCTCGGATCTTGCTCTCTCAGCTAGGCTCTGGTCGGGATACTTCGCACTTCTCACCGCCTCGTCTGGGTTGATCGCAGCCTCAGTCGCCCCCGCTTGACCGGAGGGAGCTTACAGGAAATCCTGCTGGTACACGTTTATGGTCCGTCCAGCTGTGGCAGGAGACCGGGCCTGCAACGCACCGCCGGCGCGTGAGATGAGAAAGTGTCCCTGTTCGGGCGCCATTATGTGGTAAATAAAATCTTCTTTACCGTACTGAATTTCATACGGAATCTTAAAATAAAGTAAAATAGCTCAAAATAACAAGAGGCAGAATCCGTGGTATAAGAGGTTTTCTAAATGGGCTTTATTCCATTCAAAATGGCCGACTCGAGTCGCGGCCTTCAGGTTCCGTCACCACGAGGGTTCAGGAAGTGAAGTACAATACTTTATTAACAGACATGCATTTTTATAATAAGTATATTACAATGAAATGAATGTAGAAGGCGTAACATTTGATAAGAAGAGTGACATGACAGGTACGTAATCGAAACTAGGCGTAATAAGGAGTAAAAGAAACATGATTGGTTAGGATTATCAGACATAGGTGGATCTATAAGATAATACTTGGCATAGATGCGCGCGCAGCAGCATGACGTGTGATAGACGTGCAACTAGGGGTGAAGGGGACTTGACATTTAGCTCTACATGTGGAGACGAGAAGTCTGGGGGGTCAAGTCAACCTAATCCCAAATCATATCTAACATCCTATGTTTAAAGAACTATGTTATCCACAAGGAAGGACTCTCGGACAGAATCTATTCTATACTGACTGTGTGCGTGCACAAACGTCTAAGTGTCTATATGAGATGCGAGGGATAGAAAACTTTCCATGGCAGCAGGGCTATGAATCACTTGCAGGAGGACGGAAAGGCTGAGTCCTTGCTTGTGAGCTAAGGGAAATGTTTACCTAAATCACTAGACAGGAATGCATCGGCTGAAGAGCAAAATAGATAATTCGAAGGTGAAATACAACTTCTTGGCAGGCAGGCGAAAACTGGCCGAGGCAGGCACCGTTAGCTGCACAGGGAGTAGGACAAAGTTCATGGATACAGATGTGAGCTCAAGCTGAAGCTGTCAGAGACAGAGAGCAGGGAAAGGCTTTGAGGACAGAATCGGGCCTACTTGCCTGAACTGTAAAAATGGAGTAACTTAGCCATATAAAGTCGGTGGCCTTTCATACTTAGGAATCGAATATCCAGCCCATTGATGGCGGATCTGACAGAGAACATGTCGACGGAAGACACACATATGTTTGCGTCTTAGAAACTGGAACTGGAGGGAACATACATGTACTTGTAACATGCATATAGAACCGTTGGGGTCCAAGATAGGGGACATAACTGATCAGGAAAATCCACATTTCCACAGGACAGTGGATAGCTACTAAGATATGGTGCTATTTTTCACTCCAATTGACTTCCTCTGGATCCTGGTCTTAAGGTGGCGAAACGAGGAGATATGCTTCATTTCTCCTCGTTTTTGATTTTTCCATGTGTGATGCCTTGTGCAGCACACATGGAAAAAGCAAAATGCTAAGGTTTGTTTATGTACAGGAAGGCGTCCCTTCCTGTACATTATATGACGTTATAATTAAATGAAAAATGTATTTTCAATGAAACATTTTAAACTAAAACAAACAGTGACATTCACCATTTATAGGTATTTCAAGTAACTATAGCTCATGCCCTCACCATGCACTGCATATGACATCACAAATTACATCACTCATGACATTTTCTATGACATTATTGATAACATAATTGATGACATCTGTAATGAGATCTTTTATGACATCACTATGCATGGCAGGGGGCATGTTTCTATTGAAAAATGTTTTTTTGTGTTATTTACAGATTTTCAGCCTTTTGAGATAACTGCTTCAAATGTTCTAAAAAAGCAAACACATAGATTTGGCAAATTATTTGACTGGCTTCCCACATGTGAGAGATATCTGTTTTCATCGCCATTACAAAATGTGGTCACAGCTCTCAAGTCTTGAAAATAATCAAAGGAAAAATATTCTATTGCAGCAGATATTACACATTGTGAGGCTTGCAAGAGAAGAGAGTGATCTATGATGAGATAATTATGAATGGGAAATTTCAAGGGTTTTTTGGTTTTATTTCATACATGGTGATTTGAAAAAGGGAAAAAACCACTTTCTCCATACACCAAAATATATGGACAGAATAAAAGAAAGTGAGGTTTTGTCTCTGAAGTGAAACTGAAAATATAACACAAGTCAAGCTCGCGTAGTTTGCGAGGAGGATTTTGTGACTGCAGTAACTACAAGATTCCATAGCAGATTTTTATATACATAGACCTGTATTTGATATCCTCATATGATAACCATCTGAAATAAAAAACAATTCCCAATTATTTTTATCCAAATAAAATTTCTTGGTGAGTAGTTTCGTTTCTTAAGTACAGAGCCTCTGGTTCTGATGTAGATCTGAATGGTTCAGGCTTTCTAAGATAGTATTTATAGAAAATCACAGCAGCAAGCCTAACCTTTCACCAAAAGTCTGTCTGCTTATGTTTATATAACACTGAGTACCAAATTTAACACAATAGAATGTTAGGAAAACGCATGCGCCCAGGGCGCTAACAGACCAGGTTCTCTATGTGAGCTCTTAAATTAATTTTGGCACATGCATAACATTAGAACATACACGATGAATGAACCTATGGCTCACCTTACGAACAGGCCAGTCCAATAAATTTAAAATAACGATTATAAACATAGAACGTCCTATTAACTGAATTTTATGGGGAAGTGTCCTAGAGAGGGAGGCTACAGTATGTGCAGCAGTAACGCCCGCTTCCTGTTTTCCAGACACCTCCTACTTCTGCCTTTCATCTTTGTTTATTTTAGATTTGAATTCTGGTGGGAAAGCATCACTCATGGCTTGCCTACAACCACTGCAACATCATCCACTCTTGGATTGTAAAAAAGATTTTTGAGCACATCACCCCACAGCTCCAATAGGAGATTCGCAATATTGAGAATTGCTCCTAAAATCAAACTACTGATCACTTATGCAGTATTATAAAAATATAAAACATCACACAATGGCAAGGAGAAGTGGTATTACTGAGGCAACGTGAGCTGGACAGTGCTGAATACTGGACTCTGCAATTCCCAGGTTACCCTGCTGGTGGTGGTTGGACGAGGCAGGCCTGTGGCTATGTGGTACTATAAAGCGCAGCCTACCACCCCTACTTTTAGGGATACAAGTGGAAAATTTCTCATTACAGTTCACTACATGTCCTAGGTTACCCTTCTGATGGTGACTAGAGGAAATATAGCCTGTTTTTGTCTGACTCTATAAAGCGCACCATAATACCCGCTTCACAAGACATTGCTTCTCGCAGGACACTGCAATTCCTAGGGGACCCTGCTGTTGGTGGCAAGTGACAGCAGGGAATGTCACTATCTGGCACTATAAAGCACACCCTACCATTCCCGCATCACAGGACTCAACCGGGTGCAAAGACTGGGCACAGAGCAGGTACATCTGCGCCAGTCAGAGCCCAAAGTAGGTTTATCTGGACCAACACTCAAGCATCTTTCCAAAGAAAAAAATGGGTAAAGGAAAGGAAGGGGGGCCTATAGAAAGAGATGATAAAAATTCGATCATTTATGTTTTTCTCACACAGGCTGTAGGGATACTCTTGGAAAGATAGAGCTGGCAGAAAGGCGTCTCCCTCTTCCTAGAGACCTGCTTGCTGTTACAACTTCAAGCACCTTTGAGACTGAGGCCCAAATGCACGGTCCTTTGTCTGCCTCAAGTACAGAACATACTTTACAATTGGTGAGCGATGGTTCCGCCATGGATTGTGGGATAATAACACTGGATGCAGAGCCTGCACCTAAGCGCAAGAGAAAAACCCCAAAATCTCCAGCAGCGCACATTACAAAGGAGCTTGCCCAGCCCAAAAAGTATTTAGAAGGACATGGCTCGCCAGGAACAATAGATTTGACTGCACATACTGATTCACTATGAAATGTAAAGTGTTTTTGTATCAATGGACTTGTCTGCTACTTATCCTTCTAGAAGGGATTGAAGGTAAGTTTGTGAAATAGGGGGATGGGTAGTCGGGCTTCTAAATAGTTAGGTCCTAATTGCTGCCCCTGAAGACAACACATTAACAGAGAGCATGCCACATGTATCTCAAGACAATAGGAAAGTGATCACCGCAAATCGTCCCCATAGAACCGTGTGAACCCAACCGTCCAAATTGAGTCTGGGGAGGGCTAATTCATCGATAGCTCAGCCATGTGCATTAGGCCACGAGTCTGAGGCCCAGTTGCAGAATTCATCGCCCCCACAGACTATACATCTACATCTGCTGCTTGCCCGTGGGTTGTTGTCTTGGCTAATGTCCACAGTTCAAAGCCTGGGCCATTGGAATCTATGGCCCAGCCCAGCTAAAACAATATGTCACTTACTGGTTACTTAACAATACTAGCTTTAGTCTGAGGAATTCCTTTAATATCTTGCTGGGGCTTAGAGCTTATTGGATATGGCCTTTGACTAAATTGTATGAGAGGGATTGTGACGGCATCAACTTTAGATATCCTAACCTAGCTGAAAGGATACTAAACGAGACCCAACGGATATCTACTAACATAAGTGTCCTACTACTAGGCTTTTGCTTTAGAGACATTTGAGCTATGACAGCTGCAATATGGAGCGATCAAGAGTGCGTTTGCCAGCAGCCCTGCGCATAAGTGTGTGGTCGATATCTGTATTTCAAATAGGTTTTCCACCCTTTCAGACTTGAGTGGCAATGGTTGACAAGATGACCCTAATGAAACCCCTAAACTCCTGCCTAATGAGCCAAATCAGAGACCTACTGAAGACAAACTGTCTTATACTAAGCCCTGCATATGAAAGTGGTCACCTGGAACATTGCGGTTATTACCCCTAAATTCAGGGATGGGAAATGGCTAGATTTTATCCCCCAATTTGGCATTGTGCTTTTGCCGGACCATGAAAGGCTATGTGTGCTTTTTAGATTCTGTCTCCATTTACCCATGATGCAGGGTTAAAGCAGGGTTGTCCTCATGGTCCGTAATCACCCCTCTACCAGTGTATTGCCCACTCAATCAGGCCTTTTTTCTTAAATGGCCAGGTAATTTTAATTTGGTAAGTGATCAACGTTTGTAATACTCACTTCTCAGGAAATGACAAATTAAATGTTAGTACGTGATTTTTGTGGATTGATAATCTGCATAATTTAACTTTCTGTGTTGGAACAGGGTATAATTTGTTGGGTGGTGGGAGATTATAATTTCAAATTGGGGTCTAGAGTTTCATCGCCGACTGTTAATTTCTTTTTTTCTTTAAACTTCAAGGAGGGGACTTCCAGACAGGAATCTAGGGGTGGAATACTAATTAATTAATATTTAGTGGAATAAGATTTGTGTTCTATCTTTGACTAATTTGCCTCAACAGTGATTTATTGCCTACTTATCTTGCACATGGGCATAGTTCAGGCATTGATTATATTTTCACCTCAGCAAATCTCACTTATTATATCTTAGCAGTAGATGTTACTCCCAGTATATATAGTAACCATAACCCGTTGACCTAGACCATGACCACCGCCAAAGGTACAATTTCTGTAACTAATAGGGGTTGCATTAAGCTTGGGACAAAGAACAACAACACAAGAATTGTGTAGAAATGTGCTGAATTGTGAACGTTATTGCATAAACTGATTGGGGCCAATTTAGATCTTGCAAATAATCATTTTAGCCGTCAGAGCATATAGAGGCTTCTGTTGATTTGAGTATCAAAACATGGGATCTACTCATGAGCCCCACTAAATGCACCTGTTGTGGCCCTAATGTACATGCAGTCTAGCAGATAGAAGGCTTTGTGCGAAATTGAAAAGCGAGCATAAGGATGGCGACATAATTTCTCAATACCAACCTCTTTATAAACCTTCCCTGAAAAGAAGAAGAAGTGGAATTACAAACCAACGCCTGTGAAAATTTGCTCTTGAGCTGTAAACTCAGAGATACAGACGCATTCTGGAAGGCGCCTACCACCAGTAAATGTAAAAATATTCTGTTACCTGGTTTGACTGTGAATATTGAGCCAGAGTGGTGGGCGGACCCCTTCTCTAATATATATAGTCTCTCAGAAGAGGAAGAAGAGGTAGAGGCATTGGTTGTCCCAATTTATCCTTTATATATTGAGGTCAAGCTACACAAAGTGACGTCAGCCATTCTGAAAAGTCACTCTAATAAAGCTCTGGGTCCTGATGGGTTATCAATGGACCTATATAAGTTGATAGATGAGTTGTGTGCTCCATTACTTACCAATATTGTGAACTTTGCACGTAAAAGGGTACTCTCCCCGTCATGGATATCAATTATCATAGTTCCTATTATTTCTTTTATGATTGAAATGTCCCTCGATATCATTACTGGACTCAGCAGTGACGATAATTGGAAGAATAGTGCTAGATAGACTCATGGTGCGGACCAAAGAGCCCTCAACACTGTTGGAGGACAATTATGGGTTTAAGACAGGTGTAGGGACCTTGGAACAATGATTAAATTTGCATCTGCTTATCAGTAAATACACAGTAGCTATTTACTGCCCTTTATATCTTTCCTTTATGGGCCTATTGTACACATTCATCAGTGTGAATAGATCTAAATTGTGCACGTTACTGTTAGCCGGAGGCCTAGACAGTGATTGTGTTGGCTTTGCCTTGGATCTATATTTTAATCTTTCAGTCTCTGTCAGATTTGGGGAACTGGGTAATGTTTTAGCTATTTGACCATGTTCAGGGCATGAGACAAGGGTGTGCCATTCTGCCAATCTTGTTCCTACTACATGTGAATAATCTAGAATAGAGGCTCGGACAGAAGAGGCAAGACCTGTCGGCAGTCAAGAGCAAGCACCTACCTCTGCTCTTATATACCGAATATTCTGTATTAGTTGCTAGAACTTCCAATAGGCTAAAATAATTAATTGATACCTTTGTTTGCTTATTGGAAGAGCTGAAACTTGCAACCAATCTCACTAAAACTTTCCATATGGCCTGTGGGCTAAACAACAGGAAGACCCAGGTGTAATCAATCAAGGGTCACCCTATAGGAAGGGTGAATCATTTCATTACTTGGGTGTGACCTTTGATGGGGCTTGTTCCTGGGATCCCTGCTTGGCAAACAAGAAGTTGAATGCTGCTCAGTCTGCTGATGTTTTCTTAATCTGGCTGCAAGTATTGGGAATAAACTGATTGCCCGCTATTTAAAATTTGCAACTGTAAGGTCATCACTCTTCTGAGTTATGGGGCCAGTATCTGGGGTTACCGGAATGTAAGCAGCCTTCAGGTTGAAGAAGACAGTGTTCTTTGCCATCTACTAGTGGTCCCACTGCTAACTTTGCTGTTCATGAAGAATTTGTTGAGAGATATGTAGAAGATCATATCAGGTTGGCTCATCTTACCTTTTAAAATGGTGCTCAATCTGATGTAATGAACACACTTCTCTAAATTGGGATATAATTCAGGACAGTATTTCTTGTGTTCAAGGCTTAAAGATCCTGTGGTTATCATATGTAAGGTTCAGCCTCTACTGACAGGGTAGGTGTTTCCTGTTTGCCTTGATAAAAATCTGGTTTAACAGTCCTTTATGGACGAGTGTCAAAGAGAGAAAAGTCTGATGGAGCTCAAAAAGCCATCTAACCAGGATTTTGTAAGGATTCAAAAAACCACGGCCATTGAACCATATTTAGACCTGGTCAACAATTCCTGGAAACAATCCCTTCTCACGAGATTTAGATCTCATATTATTAGATGGCAATTATGTTTCCGATTAACCAATTTGATGCAAGGACCATGTCTATGTGTTCTGTGATGAAAGTTTGATGGAGAGTTTACTTCATATTATGTTTTGTTTTGCAAATTCTATAAGTCTTTCTCACAAAGTATTTATTCCATATTTTAAGGGAAAGGAGTTTAAAAAGATATAACATAGCCATGATCTTTCTCCAAATACTTTGTTATCGTAGGACTTTACTGTTTTAATCTTTAAATGAATATTAGTTGTTTTAATCTGACTAATTGAATCCTTTTTTAACATTGTTACGCACTTGTAATAGTTACTGTAAGTTTGCTATTTCAAATTGTAATGTTTTATGATATGATTTTTGAAATACTTTTATGATCATTATCTATTAAATGAATGAAGTGTTTTTTGATTCTGAATCCAATAGAACATTTTAATTCTATCTTGAGTAGGATAGGGTCATGAGCTAGGTCAACATAGTTTGGCTACAGAAGCGCACCCCTGAATTAACTAAGGACTCATTGGAACTAGTTTGGACAGTATTCGAGCCTAGAGGGGTTTTGTACACCAGCAGACTTCACTTCTTTCTCAAACATTGTGGAAAACATTTCTAAAGCTCCACCTCTACGCAAACATATGGCCGAACTCTTGAAAAATTGGCTGAACAAATTTGTAACTTTACTGAAGCATTTATCATGGTAATCAAAGTAAGAAACCTGTTCTAAATGGAATTTGTCTCTAGAGATGTTCTGTTTAAAAGTTTTATGGGGATTCAAAGATCTATTGTCATTTTTCAAGTCAAAGGTCAGACATTTTTGAGGACTTTAGAGAGTCCCATCATCATCTTAAAGATAAAAGTTGGAAGCAAAGTTTGCATCAGTTGTGCAAAGTGCAGAAATGGGGTGTAAGAGCAAAGGGAAACTATTGCCCTTGGCACTTAAAATGTGATGTGCTTTCAGAGAGTACATATGTTTTTTGCAGAACGGCTCTGAAACATTATACCAACGTATAACATAGATTTAAATTTCAATTCTGGAACCTTTGTTAGAAGTGTGTTGTCCAAATCAAATTTGCAGCCCATGAGTAATCCAGTAGGAAATAATAATTGGTGTGGTCAAATTTCTATTACCTATAGCACTTTGTTTTTTAAATAAATGATTTTTATTAATTTTAGTAAAGTAACATCCAAAACATTTGCATGACAATCGAAGCATACTGTTAACATTGTAGATTAGCAATAAACTCGAATGGCATAGGTAGGGGCATAAGAAAACACTCAGTCAAATAACATTTCCATGTCTACTATGCTGGTTGGCTTGCTGCTTCACTCCGCAGTGCCGCACAGCTGAATGTAATCGGATTACAATTAAATTAGCAAAAGGAGAATCGGTCATTGCTCCTCAAGTCTAGTTCTACGGTACATTGCATACATCTGTGTAATGAATTATAAGTTCAAACAAAAGAAACACAAAAAAATATTAATACAAAGAAAAAGTAAATATATCACATGAAAAAGAGAACAAGAACCGATCTCTATATATAAAGAGTATTGCAGGTACATTCGTCGGTCTGGTGCAATAAGAAGTGATGTGTGCATGAACAGAGGGGTGTGATGGGCCATGTACTGTCGTGTACCGCAAGGAAAAGAGTAAGAATAAATATAAATATAAATATATATATATATGAAAGAGGGGGAAAGTGGACTTGTGGGGAGGGGGAATGAGGGAGGAAGCCAAGCAGGAGGGAAACTACCCCGAGTCCCCACCAATGTAGGAAGACCTAGGTAGGTAGGGTACCTGCAGCGATTTTAGTTTTGACCACTGCTAAATATTCCTGCCACTGCGCAGGGGGTTGGCTTGGGGGAGCTGATGCCCTTGCCGCAACCTCTCGTTGATTTGTGCATTCTGAGACCAGTGCTCTCCGTATGTCTTGCAGCCATGTGTCAATCTTGGGGCCCATTTGTGCCTTCTAGGCCATGGCAATTTTACGTTTGGCCAAGCCCAGAGCGAGATATAGAAATGTATTCATATTCTTATGGGATGAATTGCGTCTTGTGCCTCCCAACAGGAAATGGCGGGGTTTCACCTCCATAAAGAGTGATGGCCCGCACCTTGCAGGTCATCGCGAGTTGCACAGCTGTATGAACTTTAATATTCCAAATAATTCACTTTCACCAAAGTTATTCCAAGTTTTTTTTCCATTTTATTTCCATGTTTTGTCCAAATCTCATTGTCACGCCAAAGCCCCAAAATTAATTTTAAATTTGTGCATGTAATTACTTCATGATTACCCATCCAGGCCTAAACATAAGCATTATTTGAATTTCGAGTCCTCCAAATTATGCAAGAATTCCATCACACCCAATACATTTCTGTAACAACCTTCGTCAGGGGTATCTGTGATGTGAAAATATACATACATCAGTCACTTTAGATTAACACTCAGTGTAATTCACAAATTCTTTAAGGAGTATGCCCACTTCAAATTCAAGTGACAAACTAGTCTAAAATCCACCCACACATATACCCTGCTCATACTAATTCTACCCCAACATCATGACAAAAATACATATTAAAACTAAATGAAACCACCCTATAATCATGTGTCTTCAAGCAAATCATTTATGCAACTTAAACCTGCAGTATGCAGCTTACAATGTAAATCCAACCCTCCCCCAAACTGTAATCTATCCGATCTTGTAACTTTAATGACTCCCGGTATTCCCCTCTATTTCACTTAATACAACCTTTACACAAGCCCTCTGGCTGCTCATACGTTAACAGATCGTTGTTTACTCCTATCTAACTCGTGTTTGTGCAATCAATCACGTGTCTGCATCGACCCTCCCCATCAGCATCTCATTCCCAATTGGATTAAAAACAACAAAAACTTCAAAATATCGCAAAATCAACCCATGCAGAGTGAACATTCACCTCCACCAGCGTGTCTGTCACTGCTGTAAGCACAGTTGCCACTTCTGACCAAAATATGTGTATGGAAGTGCAAGTCCTGACCATGTGTGTAAAAGTAGTTTCCTGGTCTCTACATCTGGGGCATACATCTGTGGCAGTAGGGTACATGCGTGCCAGTCTGTGGGGGGTGAGGTATGTATGGTGAAGGTAATAAAATTCAGTATATTTCACCCTGGGGTTAACTGAAATAGTTTGGGTTGGCTAAGACACTGCTGCCATTGTTTATCTGACAGGGTAGTGGACAGCTCGCTATCCCAGTATGCACGCAGTGTCGTCAATGCAGGAGGGTTGTCTAGTCTAATGGAGGTGTCTATGACTGTTATGGCTCGTTGACCGCGGCCATGTGTGAGCAGTGTGTGTAATAGATGTGAGGTAACAGGTTCCACCCTGTCAGTGTTCAATGCCTGCAAGGATAAGCGAGTCAGTAAGGCATGTAGTAAAAAAGAACCCTGCGGTACACCATACGTTTCCACTAAGCCCTCAAATGTTAGTAACTGTGAGTCTGCATACATGTCTCCCCATGTGTCCAGCTCATTCTCCCTCCACGCTCCTAACTACGGGCGTCCATGACATGAGTACGTGTCGTGGAGCAGTTCCAAAGGTAAACTGGGAGCGTAAGGGGGTGGGCGACCATTGGGCTTCACATACCTAGACCAACGCCGTCTGGCTGCTGTCATTAATAAGTTACCTTGCCGCTTCTGAGTCGGTGTAACCGTTCCTGATAGCCACTCCAGGAGTGTCGGGGGGTCCCAGGTCATGACACCAGTGGTCAACTCAGTGAGGTTGCTTTTGGCGATCCACTGCATCGGCCACTGCAGCTGCGCCATTGCATAATATCGTTCATAATTCAACGTGCCCAGGCCGCCCTCCGACAGTGGCAAGTATAATATTACCTATAGCACTTAATGCTTTGTTGTGGATGTTAATCTAGTCTCCTAAACTTAATTAATAGTGCATACATTTTTTTTGATATTGCTTGCTAAACTCCAGTCCTTTACACCACTTTCACATTTTGACCTGGGAAAGCTCACAACTAATACTGAAAAGGAAGGTTACACTAGAGGTCAGAACAAAAGTGAATGATTGTCAGGCCTTTCAGGTGACATCTGACTGTGAAAACGTTGCAACTGTTTTGTCTTTTGAGTGTAGGGAACAGAAACAGTTTTCTGGAGTCAAATTGCACTGAAGATGCTGGCTGGAGTACAAGGGGACTTGGAGAAGGTGATATACTCTGATGATTGGTAAGAGTAACTACCAGTTTGTCTTGGTGCTTAGAAGTGAGCAAGTGCAGCATAATGGAGCAAAGGACTCCAATTACAGTTTCTGTCATGAAAGACACTGTGGCATCATCTTTTTTTTAAATCTAAGACTAAATTGCTAAACCAGGAACAGGGTCCCATTGGTGCAAAACATGGAAGGGAGTAGTCAAAATGGCATGTTTGTGTTCACTTTCATGAGAGTGCTGCCTGGAACACATGAAGAAAATGAACTTTCTCTAGTTACTGCACTTACACATTTGTGCATGCCTGGAAGAGGAGTGTAAAGAGAAGTGTCTCCATCTCTGCCTCGATTCTCAGGGTCAGAGAGTTGCTGCAGGACTAGTGACGCTACCCTCTTTCTCCTCCCTAAATATACAGCAGCCCAGGACTTGACAGTAAACCTGATTGTCCCGGTGGAACTTCTCTCCAGTATATGGAGTGGCATATTTACAAGTCCTTTGTGCCGCCGGTGATATCACTTTTTTTGACGCTCCGTGGCGCAGTGTGGTCCGCCATAATTACAACACCATGTAAAGACACCCTGCGTGGTTTTCGAGGTGTTTAATTAGGGCCCCTTTTCACGCAGCACTTTGCATGAAAGGGGCATGCCATGGGTGTTGCTGTGGCTGTTCCCACGCAACACCCATGGATTCTGCTGTATTCCCAGATTTACAACGTTTCGTAAATTTGGGTATGTGTCAGAATCCTATGCCTCCCTAGAAGAGACATAAGGAGGGGAATCGGGGAGAAATATTTATATTTCTCCACGTTTTCCTCTTTTTATGCGTGCTGCAATCTGCAGCACGCATAGAAAGAGGAAAGCACCTCACATGATAGTTTTTGTGCAGGAAGGTGTCCTTTCCTGCACAAAAAACTTTGTTTTTGTGCAAGGTGTCATTTCCTGCACAAAAGCAACCTCCCCTAAAACGCAGACACCCTTGCACCATGGCGCAAGGGTGCCTACGTTGGCGCATGTCAGCCAATTGTGCACCAGTGCAGTGGAAAGCACAGGGATGCGACATATTGTTGTAAATATGACGGATCCCTGTGCCTTGAAAGTGACGCAGCGGGCGCAGCCAAAGGGCTTGCCGTGTCGCGCTGCTTCACATTCGTGTAAAGATGCCCTGGAGGGTGCAGAATAGCCTGGTACCGAAGAAGCGGATGTATGCCTGGATGAACTCCAGTGAACCAGCCATAAATGGACATTTCTCTTCCTCACAGACAGAGGAAGAAGAAACAAAGAGAAATGTTCAGTGCTGAAATGCTAAGGAGAACTGTAGAGGATCAATTAGAACATTTTGTACTGATTTTGTTGGGAGCCCACTGTAACTGGAAAACTTGGACTAGTCTCAGAATGGACACTTTGTAGCTAAGTTTTTTCCAAAACAGAACGCTTCCTTGCTCCAGTGTATTTTGTGGCATTGCTTTCCTGGAGTGCCATAACCAAATGCATTGCAGCTCTCCATAATATTCATCCAAAAATAACCCAATTTATTGATGCCAACAGATTCGATATATAATCAGATTTTCTTCATCTCTTTAGCATCTTTGGGGCATATGTATCAACATCTCCATTTGCGATTCTCAAATAGCGATTTTTAAAGAATCGCTATTTGAGAATTGCAAAACGGGATGTATTTAAAAAATCGCAAAACTTTCGCAATTTCTTAAAATTCCTTAATTGCGATTAGCAAATTGTGAAATCGCAATTAAGGAATACCTTCCCATTCATTTCTATGGGCCAGGAGACCCATAGGAATGAATGGGAAGTAATTCTCAAATTGCGATTCGCAATTTGCTAATCGCAATTTGAGAATAATTTCAAAGGTGCAAGGGTGTCATGATGACACCCTGATGCACCCCTGAAATGAGCATGTGTGTGCATATGGCGAACATACATGCCCTAAGGGCATGTATGTGCGCCACGTGGCACTTTGTAAAATTACAAAAAGTGAATTTTTAACAAAAATCGCAAATTACCACCAACTAGAAGTTGGTGGTAATTTTCGATTTCTTAAAGATAATTCGCAATGCTTTGGTGCGTGGTACATATCATTTAAGAAATCGCAATTTGCGATTTCTTAAATGCTTACGCAAACTTAAGAAATCGCTAAATTAGCGATTCCTTAAATTTGCGATGAGAATTTGCCTCATACATCCCGTTTTGCGACTTTTTAATCGCAAACGCTGTTTTTTGCGAATCGCAGCGTTTGCGATTAAAAATTCGGTTGATACATATGCCCCTTTGTTAGCAAATTATCATCCCTGCAAACAGCTTGGTTTGGGCCTTTTATGTCCTTCCTTTTGTTGACTGTTGTGTTGTTTTGTAAGCTGTTGCAGCTGAACTAATGGATTTCTCTGAAGAAACGCATTGCTATTAGAGCCAAGGCAGGAAAGGGTAAGCCAGGATGTCCTTACAGAAACCAGGTTACGTTTTAGGAGTTATATTAGTCACTTGCACATAACTCTTTTCGTTAGGCATGTTATACTAATTGCAAAATGCTCCAGGCGCACACATTGTGTTCCGTAACACAGTATTCTGGAATAAAATGTAATTTATTCCTGAAAAGTTCGATTGGGCATTTGTTCCATAAATATTATTTTTCGCTGTGGTATGGTTCAGATGAGTGTTATTACTTCATATCCTGGCAGGACATAATACTTAGAGCTAACTATTATTCTAAACCTGATCAAAATAAGTACCATTTATCCTATGCTACCCAAGAAAGAATTAAAAATGACCTATTGAGTTCAGAATCAGAAAGTACTTTAATCATTTTTTAAACAATAATCAAAGTGGCTTAGATAATGACATGCGTTCCACTAAGGTTGTGTGGATCATATCAGTGTGTTATTCGTACCATGTTTAAAAAATGTATTATTATCATTTCAAATCATAACTCATAATCCTTGTTTACAGTCAACAATTACAAGGAACTAGAAGACTATTTTCTTTGTGACAGGCAGAAACGGTTTTCTTGTGGCAGGCAGGAAAGAAGTTCAGAAAAGTGGTGTTCTGGGGATGCAACTTTGGGCAACTTTGAGCTCATTTCTAAGTATTTCTTTGTGTTGCCTTTATTCTAGACCCAGGCATGGAAAACTATGCAAATTGTTCCCCGAATCAACAAATGTATAGCGAGCACACATTTCTATCTACTAAATCTCACTTTTTCTTCCAAGTTCCCTGACGTCAGTATTAACATAAATACAAATGCGTGGTGGTTCTAAAACAGGAGGCTCCTAATTACGTCACGTGATTGTCCTTTGGCAGGAACTTAGTATTTCCCATTGGATACAGTGACTGGATACAGGCGCCGATTTGGCTCAGTCCTTCTGTCGCTGCATAGTGTACACTAACCCTTGCAGGCTTCCCTTCATCATATACAAAGTGAGTAAGTCGAACTTTCAGAGGCCTACGCACAACACCTACAGGTCACAAGACAGAATGTTACGTCTACAAAGCACATAGGGCCCTTTTTTCCAGCCTCTGTAAGTCTGTCACTTCTCCTCCATATAGACTTTGTTTTTGGACCCATTTGCTTTCTCTAGAGAAAAGTGTCAAATCCCTTCCCCACCAATCCCACTGTAGCCAAGGGCCCTCATAACCAGGCTGAATGTGCTCAAAACCAAACCGAATGTGGTCATTGGTTGAAAGAAAGCAGCTGGGAGGGTGCTCAACAAATTACTGTGTTTAAATCCGTTGGTTGTGTGTCTCAAAATGTCTTTGTGCTTATTCTTCGTAACCATAGCAATGCGGGCTTTTTAATGTTGCAGGATCCTAAAAGTGCAGGTGCAAACAGTCTGCTGGTATTCTAAACAGTGTTTAATTAGTACAAATATAAGTGCTGGTCCCCAAAATATTTTTCAGGAGGCTGAGCATGCGGAGTTTGTGGTCCAGGGAAAGGGGGTTTGCCTTACCTTACACTCCTTTTATAAGGCCATTGACCCCAAATGCCTCCTTCAAAAGCTGTCCTCCAGGCCCTACATTTGGCACAGCCAGAGAACAGCATGCACATCCTTCAGGAGGATTTTCATTTTTATTTCCATTACAGCTTGTGTATATGCCAATAAAACAAATGATGACGTATAACTCTATTGGCTGTCCTACTTCTATTTCTGTAGTCCATTGTGGGAAATAAGAAAAGGACTGCTCAACTGTGTCTCACTGCTTTATGGATTAAAACAGTGGCAGGCTGTGACCGAAGGAATGTTTCAGAGGTCACAAAAGTCTCAGGGTCCCATGAAATAAGTGTTGTCAGAGTCCGCTGGCAATTACCGGCACAAATTAAGTACTGAAAAATCATCTATATTTCTAACACTTATCATTTGTACATCGTTGCACATATGTTTGTCAGCACTTCAAAATGCCAATGCACAGTAGTAGGGACGTGTGACAATGAAAGGATGAGGTCCCTTGAGTGAAGAGGGCAACATTCAATGTAAAAATCATTAAGGTTTATTCAAACCTAAGAATCATTTAAGAAGGCAAAATGTAATTAGTCAGTCAGATTCAAATCAGCATCAACAACACATAGTAATAAAGCCAATTGACAGAGCTCATAACATAAGGAAATTAGCCACAACCAAATATAGTTCAATAGCGAATTAGCATTAATCTTTTCAAATTAGTAAATCAAAGTAGTCAACAAGAGGACCATGTAGTCTACCTCCAAGGAATGAGGCAAATCAGCAGACAGTCTAACGCAGAGATCGTTCGGTTCAAAATCAAAAGAAGAGTCTAAAATTAAAGTCAGAGATGAGTCCGATGTGGGGACTGATGAGTATGAAAGCAAGGAAAAGTCTTGAAGCATAAATCAAATACACAGACTGTTGTAAAGTCTACCTTTGTAGAAATGAGCAGAAGGTCTCTGGAAAGTCTCTGGCAAGTCAAAGAAAAGTAGAAGAAACGTCTGGGCTAGCTAGGGCTAGCTACACCACTGAGGTCCAGTGATACTGACTCCTTTATAATTTCCAGTCTGTGTCTGAACCTGATATGGTTATCATTTCAAACCTCTCAAGAACTTGTTGCTTCCCCTGGGTCAGACTGGCATATTGAGCAATGTGGCATTGCACGAAGGGCTGGCCTGACAGGTCAGTGTGTGGGCCAAATGTCTGTCTGTTTGCGTGCCAGTTTTATGGTCCCAGGAGCTATTTTTTACTGTTGTTTTTTATACCTTTACCACAAACATTGCTTGCCACAAGCACACATTTACACAGTCTCTTCTATCATGCAAAAAACCTATATAGTGTGTCTTTACAAGTTCAAAATTGCCCCTACTTGAAGGTGCTAATGGGGGGCACTTTTATTCTGGTGCCATGGCCTATTTTCTGTCCCAGTCAGACCCTGGGCTTCCTTAATGGCATCACAGACTGCCTTCTGAAGTTCAACAAATCTGCAGGGTTCAGGCTCTCTAAACACTACATGCCCATTGTTAATGACTTATTTAACATCTTCCAGGTCAATTTTATACTGGGCAAAGGATCAGAGTTGAAGGTTTTATCATTGCTGAATGTCAAGATAATAATGTCTGATGGTGTTGATGTTGAGATCCTGACCCTTTACGAGTTCTTAGTCATTTTCAACAGCATTGCCCTCTCGAGCACATTTGACTGATTGAAAGCTTCTTTGACTCTTAGATTGGTGTTGGCAGGATCTGTGCTTTCAGAGTGGATCACACTTAAACAGTGCCCTCCATTCATTGAGTCATCATCCAAAGAAATGGTTGTGCGCGGTACTCGAGGGATTAACATTCGCCTCTTTTGTAGTGCATAAATATGGATCTGGGAGATGTGATTGGATAGTTTGGGTTCCAATCACACATGAATGTCTTTGACACGTAGATTCTCCTGTATATGGAAGGTAACCTATTCAGCTTAGTTTTGAGGTTTCACGCATGTCCACGCTTGGCATTTGAGTGGTAAATTTAAATCATTTTTTTTGTTTCGATTAGCAGATAAGTATTCAGGCCGCATTTACTAAGCATTTGCCTCCATCCCATTCAGTTTTATAACTTAGGAGTGATCATTAACACAAACCTATGTGTGAACAAACTTACCGGTTGTGAGAAGTTGCTTTGCTTGATTGCAGATTTTTACGGTTAAAGCAGTATATGATCGAGGTCAGCACGTTGGAACCCTCAAGGGTGGATTTCTGTTAGAGTCGGTTAGTAGGTTCTTCAATCTTACCTCCTGGAAAGTCTGAACACTGTGGCCTGGAAGAATATAATGTTCAATCGTCTCTTATGTTTGCGCTCCACTGTCTTCAACCGATGGGCTCCAACAAGTGAGGAGGGGACCTGCTGACTGTGCAACTACATGTCTGAATAATGGTTGCATCTTCTGTGCTGTTGTCCCGCCCTTGACGCTCCCAGAAGACTTCTTTTAAAACCCTTATATTTAAAAAGGGGTATCAGAACATGTTGGGAGGCATCGGCCCTTTGCTTTACTTCCCTAGACATTCAGGGTGCTTGCAAAGTCTGGAAAATATGTGAGACTCTTGGACAATCTTCTTTTACCCTCTTTTGCCCCTGCCCTTCCAGTTCCTCCACCCCCAAAAACTTATCACAGACTTTTTTCGCCCCCTGTCCTAGTATCCCTGTACTAAATGACTTTATCCTTGGCTCTGGAAACCTGTCACGTGATTATAATAGTAAATACAAGACTGCCTTGTTAGTTATATGTATATGAACTTAAACTTGATGGTTTTCTTTGTTTTTGCTTTTAACGTGGTAACTGCGCTATGATGACATTCTATTGCAATGGTTTTAATTAACTGTGCTAATTTAATAAAATCCTGTTACAGTGGGCTCTGTAATTTGTTGTCTGTTTCCAGCACGGGGCTCAATTGGGGCACATGCAACCGTTGAGAAGCTCTTAGTGATTACATCACTAAAAATCAAAGTAACTCAAAAGTATCGCAGAGAAACATGACTCAATCTTGAGCAGCAGCAGAGCCTTTTGTCTCCACTGCACCACAGCCGGTGGACATTCCATCACAGTCCTTTGTTTGGGGTCAAAAACCCTAAAGCTGTTGGATGTCTGGGTTGTGTTCTTGATAAATGTCCAACAAATGTGTATGAGGCACACGACTCGCACTTTGGATTTTGAACTCTATTTCTCTGTCAGGAAATCCTTCCCTTTCAAGCACTTGCACGGTCCCTCTCAGAGTTGCAGAAAGTGTAGCATGCTTTCAGCTGCTTTATTTATTTATTTATTTATTTCAAAATACTTTATTGATTTCCATAAGAAAGATACAAATAGTAATACTGTTTCAGGTTTAGCACATCATATATGTAAAGCTAAAATATAACGTGTCTAAAAGCATACAAAAGGTTATTATTCCTATGAGAGTATCAAGATGCTAACCCAAGTGATCAATAGTGAGAGAAGAAGAGAAGCCGAAAGAAGAAAAAAGAAAGGAGAAAGAGGAGAAGGAAAAGGAAAACAATGATTAGACTAGCGGTATCATATACATCCTGGCTTCTATGCAGTTGTGGGCACAAGAGCAATTCGATATTAATAGGCCTAACACATAACAGCCTAGTACAGGTAATAACCATTAGATAAAAAGATACAAGGGATGAGTCATTAAGGCACGAGTTGTGATTCAGCGACATACAGTAGTGCTCATGGAGGTTTGTAAGAGTCGAGATAAGTGTCCAAAGAGTTCCACATCAACCTGGATGAGGGTTTCCATGGAGAGTTCTGTAAAGAGATGTTATGACGGACTAAGATCCCACTGCAGGCATGGCAAGAATGTGGCTGCAGCCCAGCTTCTAAATCCATAAACATGTCCTTAAACGTGACACTGTGAATGGCTCTGCGCCCCAGTGCTCAGGTACAGGAAAATATGTCTTAAAAGCCAAGATTATGAGTTAGACCGAGTCTAAATTCTTACCCGTGCACAAATAAAAGTTTGAGCAGGGATTGTAATTCAGAGTTAAGTGATAATTATTGCACTGCTGCCGTTTGTCTCTGACAGATTTCTTTAGATATTACAGTGGTCCAGTACTGGTGAAAATGTAGAACATGCATGCTTCATGGTGATAAAATCCAATTCTGCATGTTATTCTCCATTTCCCAGGACAGAAAGCTGAACTGAAGGTATGTATCTCACGTGTTGAACACCTCAACAGGCTATCGTATTTACCAGATGTGATAAATAGCTCAGACCAGTTGGTGATGTACTGGAAAATGATGATGCCCCCTGCAGAATGTGATGAGCGGACCCTGGGTTTGCCTTATTCCACAGTTATGTTAACCTTGGCCAGCTTTGGGGCCCCTGATTGATTGAGGGGCGTTTGAAGGGGTGGGGCATCCCTATGCCACAGGGGCTTTCAGGACTTGTGTTAATTCCCTAATACTGTCATCGCACCCTCATAGTAAGGGTGTGAGTCCTATAGTTTGCTGGGTGACTGTGGGTGTGAGTCCTATAGTTTGCTGGGTGACTGTGGGTGTGAGTCCTATAGTTTGCTGGGTGATTGTGGGTGTGAGTCCTATAGTTTGCTGGGTGATTATGGGTGTGAGTCCTATAGTTTGCTGGGTGACTGTGGGTGTGAGTCCTATAGTTTGCTGGGTGACTGTGGGTGTGAGTCCTATAGTTTGCTGGGTGACTGTGGGTGTGAGTCCTATAGTTTGCTGGGTGACTGTGGGAGAGCACTGTTGTGCCACTGTAGGTGTCAAATATGTAACTCAGGTGCAGCAACCCTATTTTCTGTAGACGTGCGAAGCAAACACTAGCCTATCGCGCCTGAAAGCGAGACCTCACGCTTCACACGTGAGGCAGAGAGGTGATGATCACAACCATTATCCCTGCCCTAAGTCAAGAGATGAGCATCATTGGAGACTGCAATTTCGAAGTGAGCATGTGTTAATGATCAGCTCCTCCTACGTGGCGTTCTTTATTTCATATTATCTTATTATCAAGATTTATAACATAACCCAACTTATGTCCACACAAACTGCTACCCAGTGGAGACTGAAATAGACAGGCTGTCCAGCTCAGTAATGCCTTAAAGGTAAAAGAGGCCCTAAGGAAGAAAAAAGACAACCGTTTTAGAAGGCCAGTGTACATTACTCACTGGCAAAATGTTTTGGTCTTGGTTCAAATAGTCAAACTGTCTGGCCATTACAGTGTCCATGTTAATCCATAAAACTGCAGATTTACTGGAAAATCGCAGAAGGCAGAATACTTTATGAGAATCCGTATTTATTCAAGAGGATTAAAGCAATTAAATGCAATAAAAAATAATAGAGCAGCTCTCTCGGAAGTGACTGTGTTGGCACGCACTGGCAAAGGCTAGAAAACGAATTAAAAAGGTTCATAGCAAAAGAGCAGCAATGGGCATTGTGAACATTAAGTATAGTCTTTTTTCTATGGAGGTGCTCTATATATTATCAAGGAACTGTGCAGACAAAAACAAATTATGATGAGATGAATAACTATGGGAAACACACACTTGGCTTTTCAATATAAACATTATTTTCTTCAAGTCTTCAAATGAAAATAACTATATAATATAACGCTTTAATGTTATGGTGTTTGCTCACAGGGTCCTAGTCACAAAGGTAAATGTGCACCTGTAAATTTACTCATGTGTACCTTAATACTACACCCAGTAGTAACTTTACACTTTTTTGCTTTTCAAAATCTCTGAGTGTAAATTTGCTATTACGTGAGTACTTACATGGCTCTGCCCCTCAAACCAGGGGGTGGAGCCTGCTAGAACAGTATTCACTAGTATAAAGTTACCTCTAGTAACACATAGGTGGAGGTCTAATCCACTAGTTTAAATAATGATTTTAGAGACGATTACAACATATTTTAATGTAAAATAAAGAGTAAAAATAATTGTTATTAACCTAGAAGTAAAAAATGGAACATCACAGCACAATAAGTCACCAGATTATACGTTTAATAAGTAATTAAATAAATAAAATTGATTAATTACATTTATAGTTTTTTAAATCACATCCTTCACTATTTTTATATTCAATTACTGTTTAGTAAACTTTGCTAAAGCCTTTTTGTTTAATTAATGTACATTATTTTTATTTATTTGAATTATTTCTAAACAAAAATTAAATATTAATGTATTTAATTGAAATAATTGAATACAGCTTTTAATTCTTAAAAAAAGAAATATATATCTAATTTAAATTTCAAAATAATTTTATATATTTCACATTATTTCTTACGGGGTGTTTTTTGAGTCCTTCCCTCCCTTATTTTCTATGTAATTGTGTTGCAGTACCTGTAAGTGGCTATATGAGATGCTGGACTTACTCCAAGACTAGGATGGAGTACGTTTATGAATCTGGTTAGTCTTTTTTGGCTGTGGTAACTTACAAGTGCAGTTTGTGAGTAGCAATGATCTTACGCTTTTGTGGGTGTGCGTTTGCATTTGCATGCCCCTATTTAAACCTCTCCTCAACCCTCCCTAAGTCCCTTAGCCCAAATCTCTCCCATTTAGGAGTAAGTATTTTTCTTTTTCTAGCCACTCCACCAGGTTCCTTCCACATGTACCACTAAACATATACATATATTTGAGGAGAAGTCCACAAGTAAGGTGGAGAGCTTTTGCTGGAAAAGATAGGTTTGGAAGTGGTCTTCACATGTAGTTTTGTGAACTGCATTTTGTAGCATGTGAGTGGTACTACTGAAGATGATTTCTAAAAAGGCAGGAGCTTGATCTTCCAAATAAAATGGGACCCACTAAGGCAGAGCTTCTAACTGATATCAACAACTAACTTCAATCGGGAATGTTCATTCTATGGCAACCACCGTGGTGTTCCAAACCCCCCCCCCCTCAAAATAAATGACTGCCTACTTACCACCTGTAAACACAACCACAAGTTAAACACTGAACACACATGTTTATGAATTTCTCTTTTATGCTCACATGTTGCCTTTTCTCTGCACAGGTTACAGTGAGCTCAGCTACGCCATGGAAACAAATGACAAGAGGAATGAAAGGCGGTTACTCTGGGCGCTGGAGGAGAATGCCACTGGGACCAGAGAGCACTGGCACCGAAAGAACTGCACTGAACCAGGTGAGCAGACTGTATCTCCTTCTTTACAGACATATGTGGTTTTTCCACTCCTGTTGTCTGGGGAACTGTCTGATCTTGGCAGGAAGGCACATTGCAGTCCCCATTGACCCACAGAGGTGGTTGCCTGTGGCTACTTTATGATACAGATTCTTTGAGAACTGCTTGCCAAAGATTATTTCAAGTGGCATAGATAAATTAACGTTGCATGATACATTTTGTGGGAATGCACATTTTCTTTAAAGCTACTGGGTAATAGATTCAAAAATGCAATGTCAAAGTGTAATTGACCCAATGCAATGAGTTGATAGTCAAACATTTTTGTCAATGCGTGTTTTGTCTCACTGCGGTGCCAATATTGCAAATGCGGCTGTCTTCAGTTGACTTGAAGTGATCAAAATTATTAATAGAGGGCTAACACTATGAAAGAAAGGCTTTCAGTTTTTTCAATTATTTTGCTGCTTCAAATGTTTACATAAATTTTGCATGTAAGCCATCTTCTAGTGGAATTTCTGATTTGTGAGGTGATATGGAGACAAAATCAATGGACATGTTCAATAAAAAGAGGAAAGTTGCTTTTTGGTTTCTGCAAAGTAGACCATGTTTCATGTTAAGAGTCAATATGGTTAATTTATCGAAAGGTTACTCTACTCAAACCCTGTAGTACTCAATGTGAGTTTCTATGCACCATGGTAGATGGTCATAGGTGTGAAGGCCGCTCCATTTGATTAAGTTGGGTCGGCTAGGTCATTGTCCATACTAATCCATGCCAACCCATCACTTTTGTAACTTGAGACAGTAGAACCCAAAGGCCAGGCAGGAAAAGAATGGTTGTAACTCAGAATATCATGCACACAAAAATTGTGCTACCAAAATATCATAGCAAGAACATTAACTAATATCATGAAGGTCACCTGATTAGATGGAGTAAGGCAGACATCATATCTCCCTATTCTATAACGTTATTCAGGGTGACCTGATCAAGAGTGTGGACAAAGCGAAAACAGGATTGGAAACAGATTTGGGGGAAGCCATTGAGGATTCGGACTTGGATCATACATGCAGCCTGGTAAAGATGTGTCCTGTAAAAAACGATTTAAACTAATCCACTTTAATTACCTGCACCAAACATACATAACACTGGCCTAGCTCAATATTATTGACCCTGGCAGGGCAGCTAGGTGCACACATGGTGGGGAGGAGGGTTCCTCATTCATACATCTGGGATGGCACTGTGCAGGAGTGCATGGTCTCTGGGAGGGGGTGGTGCCCTACATCGAGGATTTAATGGGAATCCCCATCCCTATGATACCTGGCTCTTGCCTCCTGGGTATAGTGGTGAAACCCATGGACGCAAGATCTCATCCAAACTCCTACAATCAGCACAGCTTCTTGCTAATCGATGAATAGCTATTGGGTGGATTAGGTGCCGGATCCCAAGTTAGGCCTTATGGATTAATGATTTTCTAGAGGAGGGAGTTGCAGAAGAACAACACATGAGAATTTCTCGCACAGATGATAGAGTCTCAGAAGACTTGGCAGCCTGGGGGGCAATGCTGGATGCTTTTAATGAACATAGAGACCCAGATATGGACTCCAACCTGGGTGATAATACACAACGCATAATTGAGTAAGAGAGCTGACATGCCAAGTGAGGAGTTTTGGGATATTGATGTCCATGATCTGTATTCTGACTTTGTACATATATTTGTTCCGTGATGGCCTTGCTACTTCTCCAGTGGGGAAATGGGATTTGATACTCGTGCTCCCTCACATGCACTATCTGTTGTGGGGATGGGTTAGATTGTATGTATTTAAATGCATAAATAAAGGTTTAAAAAAATATATAACGTGAAGGTGGACCACTCAAGTATCGAGAAGGTGAGCGTATATAGATAAGTATAAGTTTACCATTTTTAACTCTTGGTTAACATACTTGGAAGTTATATATATATAATCAAGGTATACTATGTGGAGTTAATTTTAGTAAAGCTAGTCATACCTATAAATTCTTACTTTCAAAATGTTTTTGTAGTCAATATACTGGTTGCAATATTTGCGTTGCATGATATTTCAAATCTGATAATCTGGTAGCATACCCAACATTCTTCCCAAACACACGCTTTATTCTGCATTGCCTGTGATCCTACATGATTTGGAACTGGCTGTTCTTGAACCTATGCTGATGTGCAACCATTGAAAAACCTATGTGAGCTTAATGTTTATGTACGTTTGTTGCTGATTGCAACGGGTTTCATTGGAACCCAATGCCGGAGACTCCTATTTGCTTTCAGTGACTTTTTAATATAAGTGGATATTGTGGATACCTTTCCTGATGAAGATGATACCTTTTGTATTACTATTACTAAAGGACATCAAGATCCATTGGGTATTGCACTGATTTGGAATTCTTTTGCCAAAGGGTGATCCTAGCCTGTGATTACGTACCCTATTATCTGCTGATGTGTTTTGGGTGAGATAGGTGAATTGAATCAACAATGGACATTGGTTTGTGGTGTGATATTGAAATTGATCCATTTTTGATTGCATGGACAGGTCTGTTCTGAGCTATTGAACTCTTTAAAGATGTCACAATAGGAGCCTGGGTGTAATGCTGACTTTGGCTAAGCCATTTGGAATGCTTTGACTGCTAACACTAGAATCTTTTGTTTGTCTGTTTTGTGGGTTCAGTGTCAGGGGCACGAAGCAGAAAGAAAATCTACATTTCTATTTACCTGTGTGGTGTGAAATTAGGACAGATGCTAATAGCCTTCCTTCGTATATCGTGCGCGGCATTAACATCATTACATTTCCCTTCTTTCCACCATATCCAGTGGCCTTCCCCATTGCCAAATAATTGTGGGTCAGGCAATTGACATCAGTTAACTCTCTGAAAAACTGGCAATGATGCTTAATTGGAAGTCATGAACTACAAATATATACTTCCTAGTTTGGTTTTTGAATAAATCGAATTTGATACATTTGAAAAGAAAAGAAGGACTTTGTAAAATCAACATCATGGCCATATTCTATCACTACAGCAATTAAAGTCATTCCTTCTGACAAAATGTACATCTTATTGTTACCCATTTTCGCATTTGATATGGTTAGTCATACCCATACTACTTCCAGTTCTTAAGGCAAATAGGCCCACATCATGACAACAAACCCTTGACAGAACTAAGGATGACAGCACTATAGCGTGTCATAACTCGACCATGACTCCCCCGCCAATCCCCCAAAAAGACGTAATGGGGGCCGTTGATCTCACGGCTGATGCAGCCTCCCTCAAGTGTAATAAGGTTGCTGAATAATAAAAGGGGTAATAATTGGCTTTTTAGGCTAAATTTCTATATCTTTTCTTCACATTGCATGATTAGGTTCCTTTTCAAGTCTGTTACTGTTGGTCTTTTTGGTTTACAATCTGGCCAGTGCCCCTAAGACTCTAGTCATTCAGTACTCAGTTGAAAAGAGACCTACAAATGTCTTTGAAAAGCATACTGCAAGGCAAAGTGCCATTTATGGCATTTGTCTATTTAATAAGTATCCAAAACAGTGATGTATGGAATGATTGAATTCATCTCAGCCTTTGGTAATCACTCGGGCCGCATCCCAATCCATCGTTATTTTGCACACCATGCCCCACCTCAATTTGGACCCAGCTATATGCAAATCAGTCTTGACCCTGCTACAATAGGAACAGTACAGCCAAAACTGCCAATCGAGGTCCTCCATGAACTGTAATGCAAGCAACCCAGGACTGGTTACGCCCTAATTATAGGTTCATCAGCCGGGTACAGCTTGGTTCCAGTGACACAGTGTGCACCGGTCTATGTCTGGGTATACCTGTCACACATAGGATGACACAGTAAGTGTACAAAAAAACATTGATGGATGGAATGTTTGAATTCATCTCAGCCACTGGTAATCACTAGGGCTGCATCTCAATCCATAATTATTTTGCCCAGCATGCCACCTCAGTTTGGACCCAGCTATCTGCAAATCAGTCTTTACCCTACTACAATAGGAATAGTCTAGTCCGAACTGCCAAGCCAGGTCCTTCTTGAACCCACCAGGAATAAGGTTTGCCCTAGTTATGGCTTCCTCAGCTGGGTACAGCTTGGTTCCAATGACACAGTGTGTACGGGACCCACGTCTGGGCATACCGCAATAAGTACACAAAACAGTGATAGGTGGAAAGCTTGAATTAATCTCAGGATGGATTGGGATGCGACCCCAGAGATTATCAGCAGCTGAGATTAATTCAAACATTCCATCCATCACTTTGTTTTTTGATGTACTATTTCTCTATCTAAGGCATGATAGCAAACGGCCTTTTGCTTGGCAGGTTTGAAGTAGGTCTTTTTCCGAGCCAATTGCTCTTTGCAATATACTTGGAACAGTTTATAAACTTGCAAACAAAACACTATTCACTAGTTTGTGTAATAAAATCGTCCTCTACATTAGTTGGCCTCATATATATATTCATATTAAAACTAGCCAGATCACTGGGGAATTTGGCTGAAGCCTTTACCAAGAGTTTGGTTAAGGCCTATGAATTCTTTTTTTCCAATACAAATTCAGTTCAGGGCAATTAGCTCGGTGTCGAGCCTGAATATAAATTGTGATATGTTAAAGGAATTTCAGAATTTATGTAACCAATTTCAAATTACAGAATCACTCTTTCCATAGCCACTGCTGCACATTATATATTGTAGGTGTGTACTGATGGACCACCAACATCTTATAGATTCAAATTTGTTTCTCACATGGACAGAGTGCTCCATGTTGAACCTCTTCTCTATTTAAGTTGCAGCAAGGACACAGGATATATTGATGGCCGTCAGAAGAAACTCTTTACTGCACAGTTAGATATGACGGCAAATCCAACAAAGTGCTGTCACCTCATTGATCTGTGCCCAGCATCCTGTGGCACTGCACATGAACACTGCTTTATGCGACGTGGAGGAGCATAAACCTCAAACTTCTCATACAGAGTGCCCAGCAGTGCCAATCCACACCATAGTTTTCAGTCCCAGTTGTTAGGTTGGATGGTCAGAAGATCTGCCAACTACCTCATGAAACACCATGACGCATAGGAATTGCAATCTCAGTGTTTGTGGTCGAAATATAGGTGGCCATGGTCAAGGTTATGGTTGGTCAAACCAGTAAAACTTGGATTTTGCACTCCCTTAAAGTAAAAACCCCATGAGTTTGTTTGCTCCATATCCATGGGACAGATATTGATACTGAAGGGAGGCATATATGGATGCAGTTGTGGTGTGGGTCTTCCGCACAAAAGGCACACCCACAAACTATGCAGGCTCTTTTCAATCTTCTGAATCCAGCTTACATAGAAACAATTGTGTGCTGGGCCTCCACTCATTCAGCCAGGATTAGGGCATCCTCCGATTGTGCCTTGGTGTCGTTTCATCTGGATCCAACAAAACTGAGGGTGGATAGAGTGCCTGTCTTTATGTTATTATTAAAGGGTGAACGGGTAATCTGACAAACCGAACAAAGAAAATAACTACACATGAAGGGTTTGTGCTCACCTGGAAGAATCACCGTTTATCGCATATGTACCTTTATGCGGATCTTGGACAGCCATCTCTGGTCTCGGGTGAGAGGAAGTGGGTACTTCCTGGACTTCTTTGTCAGTGTCTCTGGTCTTCTTCTGCTGGTTGAAAGCTTTGATGCAGTCAAGGTCTGCAGCAGCAATAGGAAAGGCCAGCAGAGCTTGGACAGGGAATCGTGTATAGTCCTAGCCTTTAGGAAATGAGCAGCATTCAATTCCATGTGCAGGAAACAATGCATCAGGATCTAAGCAGGTCTATTTAAATAAAGATCTTCCCTTTGCCGAAAGGAACCTCCAGCTTATTTTTTTCATCCTTGTAAGTTGTTTAACTGTCCACTGCCAATTAATGTAGGTTAACTCTATGAGTTAAAACATCCAAGATTGAGGGGCATATCAGCAAGGGCCGGTGATAGCGTTCATTTTCGGATGAAAAGCGGCGATAATTTTATCGCACTATCAGCATGGACACGCTAACACGTGTTTCCATGCCTCAACACCCTTTCCCTTAACGCCCAGCTTTGCATCTCTAATGAGATGCAAAGTGGGCGTTCCTCCCCAAAATAACTGGAGAAATGTCGCTAACCGACATTTCTCCAATTATCAAGCTGCACGTTAACATGCAGAGCGATAAGAAAAGTAGAACTAACCACGGTTATCGCTACTTTTCTTACGCCTGCTCTCAGTCTGACTTAGCCATGATATCCAATGGAAGGTGGATATCATGGCTGAGTCTGCCCTGCCCTATCAGCAAGCTATCGCAAAACGTTGTGCGATTATCGCTGGATTTCCAGCGATAATCGCACATTTGGCAGCTTGCGCCTGGAATTTTAACGCTGTTGAGATAAGCGTTGCTGATAGCACGCTATCTCAGCGATAAAATTCAGCATTAGCTGGCGATAATTATCCTCGCGCTAAGCGCGCTGAGCAATATTTATCGCTGGCCCTTGCGGATATGCCCCTGACTGATTATGTCCTTTCTCTGTTCTCAGCAGTCAATCTCATCTCCCATTAAGCTTTCCTACAAAAAGAATGCTGATGGTCTTCTAAGGGTAACAACAATGACAGGAACACTGAAAGTGACTTTCATAAGTCTTCCATCAGAATTCCTCTGATCTTTGCTCTTATTTACAGCCAATTCCATTAAAAAAATGTTTCTGTGAGTTCATATTTATTAAGAATATAAGCATAATGGGGTGCACATACCAGCGATCATGGATAAAATTTGTATGCAGTTGCCAGTAGGTATAACCCTTGGATAAACCTGCTGCACAGCAAAACTACATATTCAAGGTGACTAGCCATAAACTTGCTAAAGAGTTTCAGTTGACGACCCCTCACAATTTTCAGGTGATGGATGTGTTTTAGCTATTTCCATCCTGATGCATAATCTACAAAGGGCAATTACGACCTCCATAAGCATAGGGGAATTAATTCTACCCTAATTATTCTCAACTAGGGATCAGTACTATGTCCATTTTAATAAGAGCTAGATCTAATGATAGCTGCTCCTCATGTCAGTAATTCCCAAATAGTTTTTTTTTGTGTTTGCTCATGTCTTTACCACTTGGAGAGCGTGTCATCATAAAAGAAAATTATATGGGTGCAGTAGTCATAAAATAATTCTATGTCTTCTTTTAGTAGAGCAATTCATTACAAATATTACATAGAAAAGATTAAGTTACATTGTGTACTATTATCAATTTAATTCTCCTCTGTGCTTCCTAACTGTCCCAGTAAGTCTGAATTGAGTGAAGATTTAAAAAAACAAGCATTTGTAATTCAATTGGTCTTGCATTTGCAAGAGTTTAAGCTATTTGCATTGTAAATGACAATGCCTTTTATTTATGTTTTAAAAACCAGCACATAAATAAAAGGCATTGTCATTTAACATTTAACAATGCCAATAGCTCAAAGTCTCGCAAATGCAAGACCTATTGCATTGCGAATGGTTCTTTTTCTTCCGCTGCCACCTGCCTCTCTCCTTTGCTGCTCCTCAGGTTTCAGTACATAGTGCGAAGGGAAGGGGCGGGGGCTGAGCCTTCTTCCAGCGCCGCTCCTCTGTTTTGGCTGCTCTGAAAGCACTGCGTGAAGAAGGAAAAACAATAAATTAATTAAATACAAGCTAAGGATCTGGTGTGGAAACAATACAAAAATCGGGAAAGTGCAAGTGCGCATTAATGTAAGTAAAGCACGTCCTGCATTCAGTAGGGCAAACCCATTAAAGTAAATAGTGCATACAGACTAGATAAGACCTACCGTGTAACATCATAAGTAAAAGGGCCAGTCGCCATGGGAGGTTACAAATGAAGACAAGGCGGTACTAAGGCGGGACTAATACCGCGATGCAGGAATAAGAAGCCTGCATTTAAGAAGAACAATGACACAAGCCAATTAAATATATGGGCAGAGAGTGGGCAGAGCTTCACATACCTAATTCAAAACTACGGGCCTCATGTAGGTAGCCAAATACCGGTCGGTAACGGCCGATTTTCGGTAATTATTCCGTTACCGACCGGTATTTAGGCTTTTGGTATGTAGGGGGACAATTTCTGTATTCGGAATTTACCGAATCGGTAAAATTACCGATTCGGTAATTTTACCGAATCGGTAATTTTACCGAATCGGTAATTTTACCGATTCGGTAATTTTACCGATTCGGTAAATTCCGAATACAGAAATGAGATGTAGGGGGAGTGTGTGGGTGATGTTTGGAGTCGGTATTTACCACCAACTAATAGTTGGTGGTAAATGAAGAATGGATGTGGAAATGCATTTCAAAGCGCCTACAAGTGTGCAATGTGGCAGACATACATGCCCTTAGGGCATGTATGTGTGCCACATGTGCACACATGGCCGTTTCAGGGGTGCAACAGGGTGTCATTGTGACACCCTGCCACCCTTGCATGTGTTCCCCCCATTACCGAATCGGTATTTACCGATTCGGTAATGAGGCATACCTTCCCATCAATGGGAAGGTATGCCTCATTACCGAATCGGTAAATACCGATTCGGTAATTACCGAATTTTAACGAATCGGTAATAATTACCGACTCATTACCTACATAGCATTTACCACTTCATAAATACCGAATCGGTATGATTCGGTATTTATGAAGTGGTAAATGCAAGCCCACCTACATAAGGCCCTACATGTCTTGCAGAGCAGCACATGCGCACTGTCCAGGCTTGTTAGATTTGCCATCTTTTGGCGTGTTTCCCCTGAGTTTTGCTTTCTGACCTCCCGGTTTTGACTCTGTTTTTGCTGGTGTAATGATTCTGGGCACTTTTCTCACTGCTGTCCAGTGGTAAAGTGCAAGTGCTCCTGTTATAAAATGTGTTATGGATTGGTGTTTCCATGATTGGCCTATTTGATTAATGTGTCAGACCCTAGTAAAGTGCACAGCGAGTGCCAGGGCCTATAAATCAAATGCTGTTGGTGGGATGCAGCACTGGATTGTGCCACCCAAACAAACAACCCGTAAAGTGTAACTCTGGACTGCCATTGCAGAGCCTGTGCGCAGCCTGCAGCTGCCATGTCGACTTGGCAAGTGCACACACTTGATAGTCCCTGAACCTTCCCTTTTCTACATGTTAGTCACCCCTAAGGTAGGCCCAAGGTACCCCTGTGGGTAGGGTGCATTGTATGTGAAAGGTAGGACATGCCTTGGTGTGTGTGGCATGTCCTGATAGTGAATTACAGCCTACTTCGTTTTTCAATATGGCAAGGCTACCTGTTCCCCATAGGCCAGAATTGGCAGTTTGATTATAACATCCTATAATCCTAACTGACCCAGGGAACATGGTAGACATTCGATTTTAGTATGCCTGAACTCAGAATGATAAAATACATATTTTAGTGAATATGGTTTTAACATTCTGTGTTTCAAAATACCACTTTTAGAAAATAGGTATTTTCTGACCTAACCATCCAGACTGCCTCTGCTAGCTTGTGTATTGTCTGTCTGGTTTGTAAGTGACAGGGGCTGGTGGAGACTCTAGGAGACAGGGTGAGTCAGCACATGGCTGAATAGACCTATCTGCACATAGGTGGGTGGGGGGAGTAGCACCTGGATCTGAATAGGGTTGTGCCTGTGTTCCACAATGCTGGCTCCACCTCCTGTGATGCGTCTGATGACCCTGGCCCTCACTGACAAAGGAAGAAGGTGCACACTGGCAGAATGCACCCAGAACTGGTTTAAACTAGGTACAGGCCCCTCTGCCTTCAGAGGACAAAGGATTTGCTGGTATAAATATTGGGGCCTAAACCCCAAGACTTTAGAACTCTTTTGGGATCAAGAAGACTGCCAAGAAGAAGAGCTGGAGAAGCTGTGCAGAGGAACTACCACTTTGCTGTGTGCATTGCTGTCTTGGCCTGCAGTGGCTGCTTCTGTCTTGGGTTGTGAAATGACTGGACTGAACTTTCTGCAATCTACTTTTGTGAGTTTCTCCAAGGGCTTGAGGTAGAGCTTGCCCCCTGTTCAAGAAGTCTCAGAAGTCTCAGAAACAGCAAAGACTTCGAGCTCGACGCCGTCTACGACTCCGCTGCTGACTCTGGTCTCAATGACGATGCCTGCTGACGCCGCCACCGAGCCGCTGCGTGCACCGCGACCTGTGGGCACCGCCTCGCTTCACAACGACGCCTTGGTATCCCTGACGACGATGCTCCATGCCGGAATCGACACCGCTGCTTGCACCGTGGTTCGAGGGCACAGCTCGTAAAGTTACACGATGCACCACTCTCATCCCGCACCGCAGCCTTGGCCTACCGAAGCCGGTGCCATTGACTCCAGTTTGTCAGTCAACGACAGCGCTTCAGCAACGATGACGCCGCTGCTTGCACCGTGACCTGCTAGCACCGTGACGAGCACTGCCTTCATCTCACACCGCGACCCTGTTCTCACCAAAGACTCCATCTGACACCACCACTGAGCCGCTGCTCGTACTGCGACCTGAGGGCGCCAAACCACTGCACTTCGCACCGCAGCACCCGACGCCTAGCGACACCAGCACTCCTGACTTCAACAAAGAGGAGTTTGATCTGCAATCCGTGTGACTTCGAGGGCCCCGATGACTCCCGCACCGACCTCCGGAATCGACGCCTGTGGATGCCGTGCTTTCGGAAGCTCAACGAGAGGTCATCGACGTCCTGCATTTCTGAAAGGTACTGTTTGCGGGTCTTCCCGACACCGTAACTGGCCCGCGATGCCGCGGTCAGCCATAACTGTTTGGATTTGTTTGCTCACGACGCCGTGATAGCCCCGGATGGAGCTATCGACATCAAGGAACTGTTTTTCAAGGATATTTTGATAATTAAAGATTTTTAAGTACTTGTTTTAATTATATAAAAATAGTGGATATTTTTCTAACCTGGTGTGGTGTCCTTTTGTAGTGCTTACACTGTATTACTGTTGGTTGTGTGCAAAGGCTTTACAGACTGCCTCTAAGATAAGCCTGACGGCTCGTGCCAAGCTACCAAGGGGGTGAGCAGGAGTTATTTTGGGAGTGTAACTCCCTTATCCAGACTAGAAAGAAGGGTCCCTATTTGGACAAAGGTGCAAGCCCTTGCCAACTAGAGACTCCCGTTTCTAACAAGGCTTGACCTAAGAAACTCTTTAAGAAATATTGACATTCTGTGTCATTCCCACCTCTGCGTCATTGCGGACTCACTGCGAATACCTTGGCTGGGTACTTGAGCAATTTGTAGTTTCTATTTATTTATTTGTTGTATTTGTTTTCTCCAGATTGATTTATCATTATTATTGTTCTTATTATTTGTCATTTCTTGTAACTCAATAAAAAAAAATTGAAATTAATAAAAAAGAAATATTGACATTAGGAGCAGCTACATATCCTAATGTACACCAATGGTGTCTCCAGACAGTGCTAGATTTGGAGTCTCTGAAAACTCAGCCAAAAAAGGAAAGCATAAAGTGAAACTTCAGCGACAAAATATATAAACAGTGGGATGGAAAAGCTAAACATTGAACCTTAATTTGCATACATAGCATGTTTGATTTCTTAAAAAGCCCATCAATAGTTGACTTTAAAAAAAAAGCAAAATCACAGTAGTCTTTCAGCGTTGAGGTCTGGTAGTAACCCGACCACACAGAAAATGCTCATCTCTGAATCTTTTATACCCGCTACATTTGTGAATTACACTCGGATGTGGTTACAGAATAAATAGATAAAGGCAATGACTGAAAAAGGGATAAAGAGAGACAGAAAGGGCTGCCAATTAATTTTGTTTAGGCTTGTGGCCAGTCCGGCTGCTTTCAATAAACAAAATAATATAATGACACACAGCATTGCTTATGATGACAGGCTTGAGCCATTCATTAAGATCTCAGAAGCACACCACAATCCCCTTCCTAACTGCTTTGAGTGAGTTGTGTTACATTTTTTTGTCTGTTTCCCTCCCTCGATTGATTGAAGAGACAGAGAAACCAGACAAACCATGCAAACTAAAGGCCATTGCAATGCAAATCATATTCAGCTCAAGCTCTGCAAATGGGAAGCAGGCCGCTTCCCAGGTTCCTTTAATACTTGGCCTTCACAAGGTCTGTAAACAATGAAAGTCATGGCAGAAAAGTACCATAATGACAGTTTTATCCTGAAGAGAACATTCTGATCCATAAGGATTCATAGTTCACTAAGATACAGTTAATGGAGGCAGGCGCCGCTTCATCATCATCATAACTTAATTTGGTCATTGCAAACCAAGCGCACAAAACATGATAGAACAGTATAATATAACAAGTACAATTCATCAAGGACAGATTTAGAAATTAAACAAGTCTTAAATATGCCGCTCAACAAAGGGAGAAGGGCAAACTATAGTCCAATCACATGCGGTGGTCACCACAAAACCTCTTCCCGTCCGTCATGAAGTCCTTCTCAATTGAAGATCCAATTTTAAAACATGTTAAAGATACAGTATGAAGCTAAAACATTATAAAACCAGAAATAAGGAACCCACGAGATATTCAGGTATCACATAAGGCTGACAGCTGGGCAACATGACATGGGAGCTAAATTGCAAATACATGTGCAAATGAGCAGGAAAGTGTAACTATGATGAATTTAAAAATTACATTAAGGGACTTGTCTGCTTATACTATGTTCCCTCCAAGTACTTCACTACAGCAAACACGGCAAGTGGGTCCTGTCCTTTCTTAAAAGCCAACAGCACAGATGTCTGATCGAGTAGACCCAACGTGCAATATTCCAGGATTATTCATTTAGAGCGACTTGCTGAATATACTGTGAAAAGAAAAGAAAATGTTTTTCGGTCTCATTGTAATAGGAACCGACACAGCATGCGGTGGAACTCCTGGTGTTAGCTATCTAAGTGCTTAAAATTACTGTGAGAGGAAGAATGCCACAGCATTTTTTAAATAAAGAGATCTCACAGAGACAGGGTAAATGGTAACTTAAAAAGTTTCATAAAAAGGGAGCACTTAAAAAGTTTTAAAAAATTGAGTTAACATGCTTGCTGCTCCGAAGGCCATAGGTTTAGCATAGTGCCTTTCCCAGATTCTCGCTTTTAAACATTCTAAAGAGCCCTGGACAATAAGTTCAGGAGAATTAAAAAAAATATCTAGGTCAAGCTCCATCAAGTTTGTCTTGATTGATCTTAGCCAAGGAATCTTACTCAAAGGTCCTGACCTTCCAAGAATGTCAGCAATTCCATCCCCATACAGCTTCAGTGCACCTGACTTTCAAATATTCACCCAAAAACTAATGGATGCAATTTGGCCACCAGACCCAAAGGACTTAGTCCAACAATGAATCCCACAGGTAGCAAGGGGCAACTTTGGAGGATTGCTAATAATGATTGCACAAATTTGTTTTCCACACAACCCAGATCGGTCATGTCTGAATGGGCCATAATTTGCTTCCATACAACACCGCAATTAGAACCTGTGCCCAATATATTATGAGGGGGGGGGGGGATTAATCGGGTGGGACTTGCTGTTTTCACAAATCTAAGTAAGGCCATGGCCCTTTGTTTGAATGTAGCAACACTCTTTTGCATCTGGGCCTCCCATGAATTGGAGTCTGATAGCCGAATACCAAGATAATCCAAGTCCATCACTCTATCAATGGAGACACCTTGCAGCTATTATCTCCCCCTGTAGGTTTTATGTCGGATAAATACCATATCCCTGGTCTTGGCTGTATTCAGCTCAAGTTCAAGCTGGTCACAAAAGAAGGAGAATTGCTGCAGCAAAATTGACAAGCCCCTAGCAGTCTTTGACAGGAAGAGGGTATCCTCAGCAAACAGCAAGGCAGGAACCATCATTCTTGCTAATGTAGGGCAGCCCTTCTGCAATCAGCTAGGAAATCCACACACTCACTAATAAATAATAAAAACAGGGGGGGGGGGGCAGGACACAGGTCTGCTGGACCCCCTGCTTCTCTAGACATACTCCTTGCAAATTCTCTGTTAGGGCCCCATTTAACTTGGGCGTAACTGCCCTCATGCAGTCTAATCAGAATTACTAAAAGTTCATGGGACATCCCCTGTTCCCTCAGCATGCCCCACAATTTCTTCCTTCTGAACCAGGTGAAAAGCAGAATGAAGTTCAACAAAGGCAACAAACAAGTTGCCGCCACTGATGTCCACCATCTTCCACTTGGTTACCAAAAATCTAAAGGCTTGGTCAACAATGCCCACAATGCCTCAAGCCAGCTTGAAAGTGGGTTGTCACTTGCCCGTATTTGGGAGCAAAAAATATTTTGAGTGGAGTCTATCAGACTAATGGGGTGATAGTTCTGCGGCATATCCCTGGGACCCTTTTTATATATAGGACAAATATTCACACGTGGCCAGGTTTGAGGTATAGGAGCAGCTGCAGGAATGGTGTTCCTGATTGTATTGGAATATGGGACCCAGATATCCAACCTCAATAGGAAGAGATCCACAGGGATCTTTCTAGGCCGGCAGCCTTCTCTTTCTTTTTCACAGTTACAGCCCTCTCAGTATCTAATAAAGATAATAGGAGGAATCACCACACTCTATCAAGGGGCTAGCGGAAGTAGCTTAACCTACACATGGCTCGCAGGTCAATGAAGCACGATTTGTGTACAGAAATGTAAAACGATTCTCCACATTTCACCTTGAATATGAACTTCTGGCTGCATTGCCTCATGAGAAGTGCCATGTTTGACAATGTGCCATTATTTATTAACATCTTTACTAGTTGCAGCACTTAAAAGGTTGGCTCATATTTCATCATTCCAGTTTGCTTGGACAGTCCTGAGAGTAGTTTTATATTGCACTCTGGCTAGTGGAATGGCACTTCTGTTCCCTCCTTTGATAGCATCCGGCAGGGCATTCTTTGCTTCGTGCATGCAGAACTAAACCAAGAATTGGTTTTAGCTGATTTCCTTACAGGCTTGAAATCTTTCTCACAAACCTCCTTACGCTTTGTAACGCAATTGTTATGACTAGTTAAAAGATGTTCACTATTATCTAGCTTGTCAAGTTCTGGATTTAGTATAGAAAATAGGATAACATACATTTTTACTGTAGCATCTTCTGAAGTAGCAATGGTGTTCCACTTTAGGGTCCCCCTAGAGTTACTAACTTCAAGCACAGCACAACCTGGGGCATTTCTCGCTGCTTCTTCCCATGCTGCCCTATACCCCAGGTTCAACACAAGAGGAAAGTGATCGAATCAAGTCTATGGGGGATGCAATGCTCTAATGACTAGGAGGATATCATCAATTCTACTCCTATAAGTGAGTCTTTGAAAAGTAGGAGACAGTGAAACCTCTGATTTTGTACAGCCTTTACAAGCCCTCAGCCATTCATCAAGCAGATACGGCTTACTTGCAGGGATGTGGTAGATATTTGAGTAATAGTTGGCACCTCTATAAACGGGATGCCCCAAGATGAATCCTCTTCAGCTATTAGTTCTGAGGAGCATGCACTAGGCTCAAATATAATGTTAGAATCGCCTGCTCAGATGATAATATGCGGCTTGGCATAGCTATTAATAAGACTGTCCAACATCTCTAAAGTTGGGGAAGATATTTCAAAAGAAGTGGACCTATTATAAACATTAATGAGCAGCCAGAACTTCCCACCAGACTCAAAAACCTCTACCCCAGAATGTCCGGGAACTGTACTGAAATCTCTCTCATATGCCCCCTAAATGTAGTTTTGACCCACATTAACAGGTCAGCAGAAGGGCGGCCTGCCACTGAACTGGTGGAGAATTTACTGTAGCTTTGACAGCCGTCCCTATGTTCACTTTCTGTGGCCCATGTCTCCAGGAGCAAACACATGTCAAATCTGTCAATTAAAGCACATCATTCTGGGTCAGCCAGTTTGGTGGAGGGAAATGCTAGGTTCCAGGAGACTGGGGCGAACCTTCCATTGCACTCTTAACTAGTGGGCCCATCGGTAATCACAATAGTCAGACCGACAGTAGGACCAGGGAGAGAGGTCCTCTGTAGTCCCTCATCGGTTCCATTTAAGGCATGGGTGCTCGCAAACATTTCCCAGGGCAGACAAAGTTTAGTCGGTGATGTGACCAAGGGCCACATTGATGCCAGCATGGTTGCGGTCGAGGGTTGGTGGTGAGGCAGGGGCGTTGGCTGTAAGCTTGGTGTAGAGGAAGTGAAGCATATACATCTAGTGTCTTAATTCTACAATGTGAAACCAGCGTATTGGGACTAATCTCTGCTTATCAATTTAACCAAACTGTGTGATCCCAGTCAATTGTTTAATTTCACTTTCCCTTCTTTTTCTTCATTATCACATATGGGGACCTTAAAATACATAATTCCATAATGTTTGCTGTGTAAACCTACCTTCTGTGTTTGATTTAATAAACTATAATGCTGTTCATGTATAATAGAAACCCTTGCCACCCAAAAAGACACATAACAAATGACTTGCCTCTCATTTCACTATTGGCATTGTTGTCAGGGTGAGATGAAGAATGATGTTTCTAAATTCATTTTTGAAAACTATCACTTTAAATAAAAAAAACTTCTCAATGCACTGATATAATTAGATGTGCTAAGCTGAAACAGTTTTGCATGTGAAGGAAATACACTTTTTGAATTTTGAACAGACTTCATCATACTTTTACCTTTTGCTGCAAGATGTCTTGAAAATTAAGGTATTTCTAAAGTTAAGCAGTGCAGATCATGCTAGTTACTTCCTTTCTTTAACTTAAATTAACTTTTAAATGAATGCTTGTCTATTTGTTTAGCATCTTTTTAATGTTAGTGCAGAGTCGAATAAACAGCAGCTCAGTGCCACTGTTGATGAGGGGGCCGCATGCAAAGGTCAGGAGGGCGACATGCGGCCGCAAGTCCTAGTTTGAGTATCACTAATCCAAGGCCTTTCTTACTCAGGGAGCCAGTCTCTTTCTTGGATGTCTGCAAGAGGGGTATAATAATCATTAGCTGGAATAGAAAAAGAGTGTACTCACTGCATGGTTAGGCCCATAGGAAAAAGTGTAGGTCTTCTAGGAGGCTAATAAAAGTAGGCAAGTGGGATCAATAGCATCCTACCCTTGATTGTGCAAGTAGCTCCTGATACGTTGAAAGGTCTAGCAACAAGAGCAGAAGACCTAAAAATGACGATGCACAGTCACCTTCTATGTTTTTCATTGAGGAGGCCAACCCAGCTACCTATCCGAGCCTTTATTATTTCATCATAAAAACATGTACGTGGGTCCTCATTATCATAAAGCCAGTGAGTGTCTTTGCCACGCGGTTTCTCATAGGATTCAACCTTATTCTCCACCAATGGAGGAATACCTGTTAGAACCATCACATACTGGCATGCTCAAGGGGGGAGAAAAATAGTAGGGAGCAGAAGGGGTCAATGAGCCCCTCTCTCCTTCATTTTATCTTGCTGGGTTTATATCACATTTTGTTCCCCTAAGCCCTGTGTCACCAACGATCCCAATGGAACATCAATAACCTTTCCGCTTGCTACCCTATCCACCACTCCTGATGCAATTATGGAAGCTGGGGTGACACCTGGTGGAGGCATAGGTAAAGGTAATGCAGTGTGGGCATCCAGATGTAGCTGGGTGGTTATTCTGCTGTGCTTCATAGCTGCTTCTACTTTATCTAAGCAGGCTGTAAGTGGGGAGTGGGCCAATTCCATTATTGCTTTGACCTCTACTGAAAACATATTCAGAAAGGACGGACGCTGCATGCCCCAATGTCTGGATATTGGCAACTCAGCCTCTGATAATATTGAGGAACCAGGCTTATCAATATTACCCTTCTCTTTACCAGGAGGGAGGGCTCTCCTTTTCCTCTTGATAGAGTGGGGCAAGGGCAAAGGGGATAAATCATCTGTGGGCGAAGCACAGGAAGCCGCTCCACTGGTGCTTATAATAGTTGTAAGTTGGTCCCCCTCAGGGCAGGGCGAGATCTGCCCACTGTGCCCGCTGCACACAGTGGGAGAAGTACAAGGGGGAGCTGTAGTAGAAGGAAGATCACTAGTGAGTGCCATCTTGATCTCCTTTGCGGCCACACCTACTGCCCTGGATAAGGAGCCATCCAGTGTCATTTTTACGGGAGGTCCCTTCTTTGAGGATGAAATTATGGGAGTCTTTGCAGGGCTTAAAAGAGCTTTTCTCTTACCCATGTTACAATTAATTATTATCACTCCATAGCCAGAAGATATAAGAAAGGGTACACCAGAAAGACAAATACAAGTAACCAGAAAAAAACCTTCAAACGTTCTAATATGCTATATTATATACAAACAATACAAAAGCAAAAAGGTTAAAAGATCTGCTAAGACTAGTCCGCAACATTAAGATGTGCCAATACACCTTGAGAGGAAATATCTTGTGCAATAGATTCTGCTGTTGAAGTCCATATAAGCGTTCATACTAGGAATCTACCAGAGGCCCAACAGTACATGGCAATTTGCAGATAAAGTCCTCTCACATCAAGGGCAAAGGAGGAGTACGCATAACATTACCAGTGCTTGTGGTGCTCAAGAATTCAGTGACAACAAAGTTGCATAAAAGGCTTTCCATAAAATCATGAGAGCTTAAACTGGGTAAAGTCTAAGGCCCCTGCCCTTGTCTCTGGAGGCCTTTTTAGGTCTCGCCTAGCGTTGCAGCGCATGTGCTGCACGCTCTGCAAGATCTATTGTCATCGGGCTGCTTTTGGAAGTGGGGTGGAAGCTCCGCCTCTGCTTTTCATTGGTGCGCGTCACACTTTATGTTAAACTCGCGCTTTTGATTTGCAGTGAGGCTTTTTGGTCCCCTCCCTGTCTCCTTTCTGGCTCGCCCACCCGGACTGAATATTTTTCAGGCGCACGGCGTCTCTTCTCTTGGTTTTTACTTTAAAACTGAGCATGGCGCCGCTTCACGGACACCGCGCTCGGTTTATTTATATATTTCTTAACTTTAACACTGAGCGCAGCACCCGCTTCAAGGACACCGCGCTCAGTGTTAAAGTTTTTTTTTTTAAACAAGCACGGTGTCCTTCAAGCGGCGCAGTGCTCAGTTTTAAATGTAAGCATTTGCAATGCAATCCAACCTATTGCATTGCAAATGCTTGTTTAATACGGTGCCATGTTTAGCCACACCCAACATGGCAGCGAAAAAACCTGAGGCTGTAAGAATGCGCACTGAAATATAGTCTGACATTTTAATGTGATGGACTATAGGATTACTTTAAATTGAATTCTTGTTCCATGGCGGCGCGCGCGCGTCAGGAGGGCTTAATGCGAGAGCTTGAGTTGAAGAACGGCTCTATGCTGCACCTGGAGCAGCGCGGTCTGGGCGACGTTGGCTGTGTGGTGTGGGATGCAGTGCTAGTTCTGGCCAAGTTCTTGCAGTCTGAGGATTTCTACGACCCATGCTCCCAGCATGAACTCCGGGGCTGCTCGGTGCTGGAACTGGGCACAGGCACTGGAGCCGTAGGACTCGTGGCGGCCACACTGAGGTAAATACACAGGACTTTACTGTCCATCGCTGAAGTTGTAATTTATACCGAGTTGTGACCGTTTTGGGACAATACTTGGTGCTTTAAATAGAAATTTAGAAGTGCAATACAGTACACACTATTTAGAGTACCTGTTTGTTCTAGTAAAGTACCGGTACTCTCATATTTTATGTACTGCAGCAGTGCAGGGATTATCCCTTTCAAATTAGATAAGTTTAGGCACTCGGAACCGAACAGCATCTTCCAATTTAACACACTGCCCTTTATTAATACTTAATGTCGACTGTTCTAAAATTACCTGTTAGCTGCTGGGAGGGGAGGCTCTGCTGGACACCTGTGAACCCTTTAATAAAACAAACAAGCATTTGAAATGCAATAGATCTCGCATTTACGCGAGTTTAATCTTTTGGTATTGTAAATGACAATGCCTTTTATTTATGTTTTAAAAACAAAAACAAAAAAAAAGACATTGTCATTTGCAATGTCAATAGCTCAAGCTTGTGTAAATGCGAGACCTATTGCATTGCAAATGCTTGTTTTCTTATCCTAGAAGTATCTTGGCAACACGGCTTCGGGTCACAAGCCAGGTCACAAGCTGCGCCAGAGCTGCCAGCCAACTACACTAGCAAATACACTAGCCTCACACACCCTAACCCCCATTCCCCGCACATCAGCCACTAACCAAAAACAATCCAGGGCAGCTAAGGCCTAGTGAAGGGGCCAGGGGAGCGGTGAAGGAATATGGGACAAGCACAGCTGCAGCACATGCACCCCAGCTGCTTCTGTGACTGCCCAGTAAAGACTGATGTTAAAATTAATGTCAAAATTAAAATTAATGCCATTAAGGGGTCTCTAAAAAAACGATAGTTTTGCAGTTTTGCAGTTTTTCTTTTCAACATGTTCTTTAAACAGCCAAGGGAAGGTCACAAATTCACAATGTTTACAATGCCTCAATATCTCAGTGTTAATACTTGCAGATAGAACATTGACAGGATACCGGGATCAGGCTCGGCCACCTCTACTCCAATTCCAACTCGAACATCACGTGCACTTCACACTCGGACTGCGCAAACCCTCCTGAAACCCTCGGAGCTTGGATCCTGGAGCTCTTCAGTGACACTGGCCGCTGTATCTCTGGCAGTGGCTCATTTCACAGTTTTCCTCAGTTTAGGGGGGCTCAGCCAACTGAATCTAGCCAGTGGTCTGCCTACTCTGATCTGCTCTGAACATGGGCTACCACCAATCACTGGCAAACGGCAAACATCAATTGCCCCTAATCCTGCAGGCTACACTGAGACTTCTCTCGCAATCCTACCCTGGTGAGTCGCCAGTCTTGATTGGCCCAGGACTTAATCTACCCTCTCAGATAGTCCAGCGCTGATCACAGGCTCTGGTCATCTCGATCTCAATCCTGGGGTGCCTGAAGGGAAATGCGAACCCCTTGTTGGCATGAGGAGTTGGACGCCCCATCCTGTGTGCAGTATCAGAAAGCCTTAGGGACGCGCGCCAGATGGAGCTTCAGCAGGAGGCGGTCATCTTGAATCATTCTCCATTGGAGGCACATCTAAGGGAGTAGCATTTCAATGTTTGGAAGCCAGCAACATCCAGGTCAGAAGCATGGAGGGCTAGGAAACAGAGATGTCAGGTAACCTGGAATGATGCGCTCTGTCTGCCTGTTCATTCCACCTTCCACCGCTTTGTCATCCTAACAGTCCAGGAACTCAATTTGACTTTGCCCGTGTGGACGTGCATTATGAACTTGGCTCGAAAATGGCACCTGGAGTGGGTGCTCCCTTTCTCGAGTTATGAGACCTGACCCAGTTCATCAGAACTAGTGCTATGCATCAGGTGATTGTTGTAAAAAGAAATTTCCTTAATTTCCCAATACTTTGCTTTTTTGCACTAGATACAAGTGTTATTTTTTAAATTAGCTTGCACTGATGTAAAATCATTTTTTTCTATATTCTTTTTGATAAAAGCAAAGTCCTTATTTACAGTTTCACGGGTGTTCAGTCAAGTGACTGCAGAGGAAGCAATGCTACTGCCACCCGACCGGTCTGTGGCATGTTTTTCATGGAAACTCCTCACTCTGCCAATGTGCGAGGAGTTATGGGCTTAACAGACACTTATGACTAGTTAACTATACCATGGCCATGATGCAGGGAGCGTAGCATTTTTATGTTTTCCAAAGACAAACCCTGCTAAATCAGGGAGTTTTTTTTGGTTAGATTAATCAATGTCCCTAATGCCACAGGGCTTTTCTCCTAGCTCAATGGGGTTATTGTTAGTTTGTTTCTGGTTGGTGAATGGCGAGCCTAGGCAGGAAAAAATATGGCTGCCATGTCATTGAAAAGAGCGAGTCTTCTGGCACCCCGCTATCCCGCAGTTAACGTGGCATGCAGGGTGATTCTGACACTGGAGTGGACTGTGGCTCTGCTGTTATAAATAAGCAAGGTGAGGGAACTTGAAGGTTGACTGACAGGGTGTCTGCCATTTGCTGACAAATGCCTAGTTTCTGACAACAATTATAAAAATCCCTTTGTCATTGTGGGAATGCTTAGTGTGAAACCGTTGCTAGACTGTTGCTCACACACAAACAACGTAAAAGCCAAGAACCAAGTATTTTCCACCAATTTGTCTCTTATTTGGAATCATTTATGGGCCTTACCTCATTTATCTGCCTCATCTCTATACGACATGATTCACAAAATGTCAGGCATAAGGTAGGAAAAGTGCTTCTGTGGGATTATTCCTATATATGGAACAAGTTTCCTCATGTACTTGTAATTCACAAAGACTTTTAAGAGTACTCCTGAGTAACTGCGCTAGCCAATGATTTTCCAGGAGATTTGACGTGGGTAAAAAATATTCTTCTGGATATTCGAAAGGATAGAATATATTTTTACTATCAGAGAACTCATTTCCTCTGGACTCTCGTGAAATGTAGATTCATGGGGTCACTCCTTATTCACAACCTGGAAGTGAACTCACGTCTGATGTTGACAGGAGGGCGTTTGTGAACATTTCGATAATGGGGAACAACCTACATGTAATTTAGAAAAAATGTAGTAGTTGACCTGAACTTTTCTTTTCTCTCTTTTTAAAAAAAAAATGTATTGAGAAGAATCATAAAGAGAAAAACAAGAAAAACCATAGATATAAACAGGGCATTTAAGACACAATTTAATCAATGTTCATTCTTATACATATACATTTTTTGAAAATAAAGCAGATACCTATAAAGTGCATTATGACATATTCCAGAAATGTCCATAGCTGTGGAGCATCCAGACACAGTCTTTTAAAATACAGTGGTTAATATCCCCATTTGATACTAAGGTGCAGTGCTAAAATGCATCCAGTACAAACATTTCTTTATCTTCCTAAGCCACTCATCCTAAGGTGCTGTATTAAAGTGCATGCCTCCTTTTTTAAAATGTATTTTCTCTCCTTTTTTACCCCCCTTTTATTGTAAAAGAGATCTCGAAATGCATTATGGGCTTATACCTCCAGAGTGTTCTCTAACATCGTAATGTATTTCCAAGAGGCAGTAATTTTTTTTGTGGCACGCACTCTCTTTGCATATTTAGCCATTCCAAATAAGTAGGTATTTTCAAAGACCTCCAATTCTGAAGTTTCAAGGAACGAGGGAGGCAATTGCTGTAAATGTCTCCTCACCTCTTGTCATTGCAATGTTTGCTCTTTGTCTAGTAATACCAAAGAGAGCTACATCTGCCTCGGGATCTAATCTCTTCTGCATCCCACGATTTAAGGCCGAGAAGATCCTTTCCCAAAATTGTCTTACCCTTGGACAAGTAAAGAATGTATGTAGTCAATCTCCCTCACCTTCTGCCTGACAACGGAAGCATCTATTCTCCAATTCTGGATGTATTTTATCAAGTGCTTTAGGTGTATAGTATGCCATCCATTGAGACAGAAAGGCCATTCTTTTAAAATTAGCTGCTCAGCCTAAATGTGTTGGGGACTTATGAGTTTGGGGGCCTTCACCTACTGCTATAGTAGCGTTATAGGGTGGACCTCCATGGAACACCCTAAAACCCACACTGAACACGCAATTACTATTGCGGAAAATCCCCTGTACTGGCAGAATTTCTGTCACCGCAAATACAATGTTCGCAAAATCAAAGCCGCTAAATAGTGACTCTGTGAATCGGAGTGGGAGATTTACATGTGCAAATATTTTTTTTTTTGCTCAGGAAAGTCGAATTTAGGTGCACAAAAGATTTTGCTAATTGGGCTCCTTGTCTTGACAAGGATCTACCCACTCGTTTATTCTAAGCATTTATGCACAATTAGGGCTATTTTATTGTCTGTACCTCGAAGGATGTTTTGCAATTGTTTAGTAACATACCCTTGTCTTTTTATTTTTATTCTAAATAAATGATGTTCTATTGTCAGTTTGCTGTGTGTCTGTTTCATGATTACTTGTTTACAGTACTGTGGGTAGAGTTTAAATTTGTTCTGTGTGAAAATTATTCAATAGAATGAACAACTGCTTTCCAAGTGCTTTTGAATTCAGGTGTCTAAACGTGACTCAGCTCAACTGCAAGAAGTCGCATTTATGTTATCTATCATTGACCCGCCCCCTTTGTTGCCTCAATTGTCCACTGTCCTCCACTGTCCAGCTCAAACAATGTTTTGAGTTTGGAAAAATAAGCGCATGAGGAATAGTTCAAAGTGCAACATACTGCGGACTTCACCCGCAGTATTAGCATCCTTAATAGGTATTATCAAGGTGGACTAGGGATGTGTATCTAAACTTATAAAGATATTTAATGCATCTGTTGGCTGCAAAGTGAACTGTGCCCTTCAGCCACTTATAACAAGCATTGGCATAGCCAATAGGTCTCGCCTTTGGGACCTTATAAGTGTTTGCCATGCAACAGTTGCATAACTAAATACTAATAAGGTCCCAAAAGCGAAACCTATTGGCTTTCCAAGTGCGGCCGCAAAAGTGAAAGTAATCGCGTTAAAGCGCGGCGCACGTGCCCGCGCACTTGCACTGTAGGTCTAGGCTGGCCTGGTAGCACTTTTTGGAGCCCTCTCAATAAGTCTCGCCAGACCAGCGCATGCGCTGGGTCAGGCGAGACCTAAAAAAAGACATTGCTAATGACAGGCTCCGGCTTCATTCTAGTTTTAACTGCTCGCATTCCCATACAATAATTATAATGAAGTGATTTAGATGGAAGTCAGTCATGGAATATTCACAAAAAATTGTTGCATGTCCCACCTGCCAAACTCCACTGTACATCAACTCCAAGCAACAAAAGCCTGGCATTGGAGGTTTGGTGGACCAGCTACCTATCTCTATCTGATGCTGTAGAAATTTAAATAGTAAACACTACAAACTGAATGGTCTTTTAGCGCGTGGATAATAGGTGCTATTATCTCCCATCTTGGTGGCAGTGATGGTATTGATGGTGGAAAGATGAAAAGGTAATTTTAGCCTTTCCGTGCCTATGAACTATGATCTGCTGGATTTTGTTCAGACATCTACCCAGAGTTGCAATCTAGAAAGGGCCATTTGTGTAGATAAAGGGATTTCATAGTTGTCCAATGATATGTTACAAGAATGCCCTTGTCAGAAATCGCCCGACAAAAATATTCTGTCTCAAATATAATTTCCAAAGTTAATGCTCTATTGAAGATACAAATACAAATTCTACAAAACTCCTTAGGTCTTCTTCAAACTTTATAGTTATTTTCTGATCTTTGAGTACAACTATGCACCCAAAAAAGCTAAGATGGTCGATTCTTTCTTCATGACCATTATAATGTGACGTTAGTTCCTGAACCCATATTGTGTAAGACTTTCTTGCCCTCCCCCGGTAACTGTTTCTCCTGGTCTCCATAATTGCTGGAGGAAGCTGTTTTTGTAACATGTTCAATAGTGTCCATGCCAATAGTTTTCCTTGATTAATTCGTATTCTTACAATTCAGATCTCATTTGGTCTGTCGGTCACTCATCTTGTAACATTGGTTTTAGTGTAGAGCGACAGAAATCAAATATTTTTACGTTTGTGTTCATATTTATCATGTGGCTGTTGGCTAGGGCTTAACTAGGCATAATGAGCTTGAAGACATGGCATGATTGTTTGACCAGTGACCGCTCAATTATTTTAATTTTAGCAGAAACACCAGGACTGGACTAAATTTCAACACCCTCGATTAAAACCCTTGCCTACATAATTCCACATCCAGTGGCTAAACAAAACTTGAGGGGGCTCCCCTGCAAGGTACGTGGAGAGGCCCCCTCCGAGCTCAATCAGGAACTCTCTGGCAAGAGTACTGTGCTGAGGGGGCCCCCTGGTGCTTGGGGGCCCCCGCATTGCGGGAGCTGCGGGGGCCTGTGTTACACCCCTGTCCACATTAATAACCTCAAGACAAATTGATGAACAAGGAAGTCCAAACACAGAGGAAGGTGACACTGAGGACATAGATGGTGTCTGGTTTCTGTGATTTCCACAACTTTGAAATGTTCTACTTGTATTTTTGCTGAAATAGCCTTGCAAAAATCAAAAAGACTGACAATACTAGGAGCACACAACAGCGCACAATGAAACCTAATATTGTTCAAAATAGATACTAGATAGTTAAATTAAGCATTTGCTTACTTGCCCCTCCCAGAAGCATCAAGCACATTACTTCATCTAATGAGTACATAATCAGCACTCCACACCCAACAGAAAGTCTCACTTATGACAACGCCATTCCAAATTGCCTCATCACAACACTCCCAGAGATAAATAATCCTAAAATTACATTGCAATTCACCACAAAACAAAGCAAAACCAACACAATCAAGCACTACCAGAATACTCAATATATTCAACCTAACTTCCTGCCAAGCAAAGAGCAAACAATTAACCGCCAACCACCGAAAGCATAGCAGAGAGCCTCACTGCCTACTACACTCTCTTTCAAGTCAAACAACTCACTTACGACAATATCCATTTCTCCCAATACACTTCCAACTTCACCTGGTCCAATTTTCACCACAATGCCCAGTGACTCCCCAAAACCAACCAACAACTTCTCACAAGGCAGCTAAACTCTGGTCTGCATGTCAACTCAGTTAGCATCAGAACCCACTGCTATGCGCATATTGTACACCCAAGTCAGTGTACAGTGTAGTCGGGCAATTGCCAAGGCAGAAGTGCACTTTACTTGTGCCAAGTGCATAACATAGCATAACACGTTTGGAAGTGTTGGAAATATAGCGTTTACTGTTGCGAGTTAGGGGACTTGCCTATTCCAAGTAGTAGACCTCAAGTTGCACGGGTCATTTGGTTGTGTAGTGTGGGGTGGGGTATAGCAGCAGGGTCCATGGTCAACAAGCAGATAATTCCTTTTGCTATGTGGTCTTCTTATTTTGACTATATCATAATTCACTGTATTTGAAATATAGCCCATTCCTCATTGACTTCAATGCAGTCATTAGGCAAGATAACAATCTACTCCAACCCAACATAGACAGTAGTCTTCACTAACATCAGTGAAATTACCTCAAAGAACAAAGGCAAAGTATAAAATCATATCAACACCCCTGAAGAAGCAAAAATATGAAAGAGTGCTGCGTTGCAGGATGATTCATTTACATAAATCGTTTGCTGATTTTCTTCTACCGTTGCAACCCAAAAAATCAATTTCCAGCCTTCGTTAGTCTGCAGTACATGATGTGTTGAAAACATCTAATATTAAAAATACTTCTTGCTTGCACATATTTTGCAGGCTGATGCCGCAGATGGTATATTTTTAGTTTCCCCTGTTTGTGTCATGTTCTTGAAAAGTGGCGAGACACCTGCAAGGCATGCCTGCACATTTTTTCCATCCATCCATACATATATTTTAGGAACCCGTGGAACGGCAGGAGGTCGCTGGCGGCTTGTGACGCAGGCAGTTATTTTTAGGGGAAATTATTTGTGTCTGCTTGGGAAGTATTCGGCAAACAATTTGATGTGCTCGGTGACCTATTGTGAGCAGGAGGAAAGACGAGCCCGGCGCTCTGCACGATCTTCGCAGAGACAAGGTCGGTGACAGGCGGCAGAAAGAGCTCATGAGGAAAATGTGCTTTCTTCAACAACTAAAGCAAAGTCAATAATAAGAGGTTGGTAAGCCACGCCGGCTTTGTAAACTGTGAGCCACATTTTAAAAAAATACTTACATTACAAAAAACCCACATCGAAAATAAAACAGCTCTAAATGGGGCAAAAAGCAGAAAGATGTTTACATTGAATGTCAAGTAAATGTAAATGCAGGCGCCAAAAAAAAAAACTATTCTTTGCGCGAAAAATATTATAAAAAGATTAATCTTTGTGGTTCTGATTATGCTTAAGAACTGTTGCATTCTTTCTTTGGGAATTAGCGTTTACAACACTGTCATTACATTGCAGTACTATTAAAACGCGGTCGTTACAACGACCGCGTTCTTAGTACACGATGCATTTACATTGCAAGTCATTACAACGACTTGCCGTAGTGGACGCTGAGGTATTGGAAATGAATTCCAACACCTTCCCTACTGTGCGCAAACTGGAGTAGGAATAGTAAATAATAATATTCCTAAGTCCAGCGCGCCCCTTACTGCAAGTCGTTGTAATGACTTGCGATGTAAATGCATCGCATACTAACAAACGCGGTCGTTGTAACGACTGCGTTGTAAAACTCGCAATGAAATACATCGCGTTGTAATGTGCTATATTCATTTCTTTGGAAAACAGGGATAATGCTAGGAGTGCTGTACTGTGAGGTAGAAGAAGTTGCTAGTGTATGTATACCAGCGGTGGTGTAGTAATCTCCTGGTAGAAATGATAGTTCATAGGAAGGTAGCGTTTTAATTCAGTGGTGGAGGTTGGTAGTGTAGAGCTGAGATTGGAAGTGTGGAGTTTTTAGGGGTGTGAGGAAATGGTGGAGTCTCATTCCATGGAATTCTGCGGATTTATATAAAAATTCCACAAAGTGGCAGAGTGGGCACCGCAATGTGCAGTGCATCTCCTTTTGTGCCCTCACATAAGCATGTAAGGGCACTGAGGAGTATGCACTGCACTGCAGTGGTTTAAATAGGGCTATAAGAGGAAGCAGTCCATCTAAGTTTAAATCTCTGCAGTTTAAAGATTAACCTGCAGTGTCTTTGAAACATAGAGGGACTGTTCCCTCTTCCAGCCCTGTTCAAAAACCAATTACAGTGTTGATTAGTTCCACCGGCGGGGGGGTAATTTCGGGCAGAGAAGTGCTGGGTGAATCGGAGTGCATGATGGAGATGGGAGTGTCTTCTGGGGTAGTCACTGGTAGTATGCTAGTGGAGTAATAGCAAGTGGCAATGCAGTAGAGTGCTTGCAGTCCAACAATGGGCTTGATGGGGCAGTCCTGAGAGGCTTCAGTGTATCTCAATAAATGGTAGTGCAGTAGTAGGGGTGCAGTATTATTCATCAACATTCTAGGATGGAAAAAGGTAGTATTTTCAAGGTTTAAGAATGCTCATAGGTCTACCCAGTAGTAGGAATATAGCGGCCTCGGACAGGGCTTGCTTTAGTGCTGGTGGTACCCGATGTGACAATATTTTTGGGCGCCCTGCCCCCATATGATCTCCTCCTCAGATTCCCTCACTACCGCCCAGCACAAGTGTCCCGCATATCTCTATTGACTCTCTCTCATTTACATTTAATTTGTTTTAAAATAGTGGTAAAGACTGGCTTTAGTAATCTACTCAGCTATCCACATAAAATATGGACCTGTTCTTTGGAGCAGGCTTATTAACCCTCTGCACTACTTCCTGGCGAGTCAAAACTGCTCGCTAGACAAAACTCAGATCTCTATCTCTCTAGCAGGAACATTAATCACAAGACTTATCATGACATTTTTATTGCTGCCTGAAAGCTGGATGCAGAAGGAACTCTGCAGCAGGTGTTTTTAAATTGTACGTTATTTCTAAACACTGCACCCCCCCTAAGGTCAGTGCCCCCCCTCCAGCTCAGCGCCCAGTGCAGTCGCACCGGTCACACCACCCTAAAGCCAGCCCTGCTTCATCCAGTGCTTTGATTAATGAAATGTAGAGTCACACACTTTCTTGGTATGAAGAATTCCATCTGAAATGCAAGCGAGCCGTAGGCACATCATGGCAAACCTCAGACAGAAGCTTACACGCTGTGCTTACAGGAGACCCTCTTGCTAATGAGTTCACCTAATGATCCAAGTAGGAACATTATTGCATGACTCAGACCCTAAAAAACATAAATAAACGGAGGCTTTGAAGCACCCCAAATCCAAATCACATTCTTCTAAGGCTTGAAGTCAAATAAGTGATCCAGGCAATAAAGACATTAACCACTTTCCAGTAGGTTTTAATATTTCTTGGAAATGGAAGCTGCTGCTCAGTAAATCGCATGTTATCTGGTGTCTCATTCCTCAGAGGACACACTAGGATAGGACACAGCCGCAGTCTGGCCCACTTCCTCTTCATCATAGGCAGAATGAACTCATTTTCGTCAATGTATCTTACAGGCCACAGGAGGTTGCTAAATGTGCAGTCTGTGTTCCAAATAGCTTGAAATTATCCCTCGGATGAAGGGTGGGCTTATGGGAACATGGAGTTCTGGCTAGTTCTTGGATAGCAACAGGATTTAGTGAGTCAGGACTTCGACTGAACACATCTCCTACCTTATTCAACAAGACTGGCCTATGTTACCCAGTACCTAGATTATTCACATAAGCAGCTAGCACCATTTAGCTGGAAGAGTCATGCCATGTAACATGTTGGATAAAGCAAACATTACAAAGTTTTGTTGCCTTAATGCACACAGAATTAAAGAAAAGGTCAACAGTGGTGGGTGACTAGTCTGCCAGGCTGAAACACAAAAACACTATGAGAAGTATCCAGGGCCGCACTGGGAACCAAAACCGGCCCTGGCAAAGAGCTCGGGTTTGGGAGGTTGGGGGGGGGGGGTCTGAGGGTGCTAGCGGAAATCTTTGTGCCGCTTTTGCTGCTGCGGGCCAATATTGCAAAAACGGCCCCTGATAAAAAAAAAACAGGGGTCTCATCCTGCCCCCACCCTGGCAGCCCACCGAGGAAACGACCGGTGCCGCTATGTCCAGTCTGGCTCTGGAAGTATCCAGTCTTCATATGGCCTGTTTTGGTTTTACCAGTTCTCATCACCCTTTCCCAGCCACACTTGTATTGTCTCCTTCCTACAAGCTGTGCTTCTTTCAAGCCACTTCTAGGACTCTTGAGACAGATGCAGAAATGACGTCTACATTTGCTATCTATCACTCTCTAGGCTTACCGGCTAGAGCAGCTGACTTTGAAGCTGGGAAACCAGGATTCTTGTCTGGTGGGAGGCTCAAACGTTATTCTGGGCAAATCACTCAATCTCCCTGTGCCTAGAAATTAAAGTGTTTGTCTGTAATGCAACTGGTGCTCATGTAAAGTGCTCTGATACCTTCGGGCCGTGTTTGATCTATATAAAACTGCAACATTAAAAAAATACGTGTATGGAAAGTTCTTTGGCTCTTTTTGGTTTATACAATACCAATTGAAAACAAGCATTTTAAATGCCATAGGTTTGACATTGTATGACACTCTATCCAAAACCTAATCACTGGCAAAGATGTATCTTTTCAGTTTTTTTTAGAACGATTGGCTAAGCATGAACTCGAGCACTAGCGCACATATTACATATGTTCATTTACACGGATCCCTGTCTTCACTGAGCCTCTTTGATTTTTAATGTACAAAAAATTATTTCAATTCGTGCCTTGGCAACAGGGTCGGACTGGCCGTAGCGAGCGCTGGGCAATCCCCTGGTGCGCCACATGGGTGGGGGCCGGTTTTGGGTCCCTGGGGGCCGTTTTTGTTACAGGGCCGTTTTTGCCACTTAGTTTAGTACACGAGCAGTGGACGGACACTAGGGGAGATTCAATAGATGCCAGATTCCGAGGACAGACCGAGGTGGTGCTGAGTGGTGCTGTGATGGTGGTGCGCTGGTGCGGAGGTGATGCTTAGGTGATGCAAAAGGATACTTAGGTGATGCTGAGTGATGCTGCGGTGGTGGTATGCTGTTGCGGAGGTGATACTCAGGTGATGCTGAGTGGTGCTGAGTGATTCTGAGTTGGTGCTGAGTGATGCTATGGTGCTGAGTCATGCTCAGGTGTGATGTTGCTCAGGTGGTACTGAACTGGTGCTCAAGTGGTGCTGAGTGATGCTGAGTTGGTGCTGTGCTGATGTGATGCTGCGCTGATGCTGAAGTGGTGCTGAATTGGTGCTAAAATGTTGAGGTGGGGCTGCGCTGATGCTGAGGTGGGGCTGCGTTAGTGGTGGCGCACTGATGGGGAGGTGGTGCTGTGCTGCTGCTGAGATGTGCGCTGCTGATGTTGAGGTTGTGCTGCGCTGGTGCTGAGGTGGTGCTGCACTGGTGCTGGGTGCTGGGTGCTGCTGCGCTGATGCTGAGTTGGTGCTGCACTGGTGGTGGTACACTGATGAGGAGGTGGTGCTGGGCTGATGCTGATATGGTGTTGTGCTGAGGCTAAGGTGGTGCAGTTGTGGTGCTCAGGTGATGGTGAGTGTTATAGAGGTGGTGCAGAGTGATACTGAGTCATGATGAGGTGGTGGTGCTGCACTAGTGTGCAGGTGGTGCTGAGCTGGTCTTCAGATGGTGCTAAGCGATGCTGAGATGGTGCTGTCCTGATATGGTGCTGAGCTGGTCCTCAGATGGTGCTAGGTGATGCTGGGTTGGTGCTGTGCTGTGCTGGTGCTGTGCTGGTGCTGAGTGGTGCTGCACTGGTTTTAAGGTGGTGCTACTCTGATGCTGTTGTGGGCCTGCACTGGTGCTGAGATGCACTAATATGGAGGTGGTGGGTGCTGATGCTGTTGTGGTTTTGAGTGATGCTGAGGAGATACTGTGCTAGTGCTGAGGTGATGCTGTGGTGGTGCTGTGTGATGCTGTGCTGATATTGAGTCATGCGGTTGCTGTACTGAGTCATGCTGATGTAGTGGTGCTGCCCTAGTGCTCAGTTGGTGCTGAGTTGGTGCTGAGTGATGCTGAATTGGTGCTGTGCTGAGGTGATGCTGCGCTGATGCGGAGGTGGTGCTGCGCTCATGCTGAAGAGCTGCTGCGTTAGTGCACTATATAGAGAGCCAGCTTTCTACAACTGCCACAAGAGAAATAAAGCGCAATGATGTTGCTGTGCAATAAAAACATGTAAATATGGAAATGATATACAAATACATGAGGAAGTTTGAAACCATTGCTTGTATTTTTAATATAAGACAAAGCAACACTGTCCAACACAGCACCAACCTAAAACAACTGAACCTTGCAAGGCTTGTGTGCACATTTATGTAAAAGACCAAAAATAATACCAAAAAATGGAATGCATTTATGTTTGTATTTATTGCAGACGGTTTATATGGGCCCCGAGGTGCATCAGAGCAATTTTAAAAAAATGTTTTTTTCAGGCATTTTGGATAAAATAAATAATATATGCATAGTTTTTCCCAAGATACCCGTGGCATGCTTGGTGTTTCCAGACAGTGTTCCACTGCCAATTTTCTCGACTTCTGTCTGGTGTGTGCAACGGTGTTCGGTAACCCAATACAATGCAATTCCTTTTCACTATAATGAAGCTTCAGAAAAACATTGGCCAGTAAAAAACGGCAATTGATACCTTTATCAGAAGACTTCCGGTGCTTTTGAACAAACAAATCTGAATTAGCTTGTGCTGCATGGGATACGTAGGCAGACCAAGGTGGATAAAAAAAAAAGATGCACCATTTATCCCAGGAGGAAAAGGGAACAAGCAAACAATAATAAAAAATAGTTCTATGGAGGGAATTGCAGGCAGGAGGAGTAGGAAGACTTTAATTTTTAATGTCGACTGGCGAGGCTTCCACAACTAGACTGCAGCGATTAAATATTGGCTGTTTCACCATGCGCGCATTGCAGACAGTCACTCGCAAGCAAGTCATTTGAGGGCTGTGCTCAGCCAGGAAGCTGACAACATTCTTAGAGTGAGATTGCAAGTTCGAACACAGAGACCGTACACAGTACTCGCGTTTACCATCTACATGCGTGACTACATTACCCAGTCCAGGTTTCCTTCTTTGACCATGGGAGTTGATTTTGTAATGGGATCAAGAGGTCTACAAATCCTGGAATGCATAGCAAAACCTTAACTACTTGGGGTACCCAGTAAGTGACTTGGGTAGGGGGGCGAGAACCGAGTGGTCAATGCTTATAGTTAACCCCGAGTCAGCTGCCAGTCGCTCATTCGTGTGGATAGTTTTTGCATTCTAAAACTTGCAATCCCGCCTTCGTTAGTGAAAAGCAAATAGTCAAACACATGAATCAACGTGATGAAAAGTGAGTGCACCTCTCAAACCACACGTATTTGTTTCTAGATGATAGTTTTACGTCGCAATACTTTACAGACCCCCTTCACCTCCCCCACTCGAAAGGAAAAGGAGGAGATGTTAGAAGTCAGCTGTGTCACTCTCAGAAGCAAACTATTTATAGAGGAGACGCGGTACAGGTTATAGTGCCCTATAGTGCTGAGGGGCTTATCTTGCCAAATGACCCTTTGAGGTTAAGCCCCAGAAAAAAAAGGAAAGCCGGGCTTCGGGCAGAAATTAGTTTCATGGTAATACCAGTTACAACACGGCTGGGGGCTCATAGAATGCGTTTACAATGCTTCTATGTGCTGTGTGACACGTTCGGCCTGTGCTGCTCACCCCTACCCCCACCTCTAAATTTGGCATACTGGACTTGTGGCCTTGTCCGCATTATGAGCGAGGGTGTGCAAATCGTGTCATACAAAGTGAGTGGTGTAGCGAGAACAGTTTAGTGCTCACAATAGCATTGTGCCAGACACGGAGCCACTGGATGCTGTGAGTAGTAGAGCCCTACCCCAATCACAAGAGTGCGGAACTAGAAAAAGCCACAGTGCGATGCAGTGCTACAAAAACACGCTTTAAAAACATGATGTGCTGACTCTTGTCGTCAAAAGCACTTCATACATGATTAGACGCAACAGCATTCAAATCACGTATTGATTGAAATCCTGTGCTTTTTGCATGCACGGCTGGCAGTGGGTTATAGTGTGTGTGTGCGAGTAAAAGCGATTTGTTGTGTTTCAACTGCACGCACAGGACAGTACTTTCCCTTTTGGGTCAGAGGCGCCCCGTGTGATTGGTTCATCAGTGTTGCTCTGCAGAGCTTCAATGCCCACAAGGGAGGAGGGGCCATCGCACGCTGTGCAAGAAGAAGCATACCACGGTCAACATAAACAATCCCTTAGTGAAATCGCCTCCGCTGAAAAAGATACCCAAAGGAGGGACAGTTGAGAGAAATGGACCAATAGGAGGCCAACATTTCAGATTGGCACAAGATAAAACCAATGGCAATTGGTAGGTTTGCCAGAGCCCTTATAGGAGGATACAACAGGTCGATCAAGGCTCGACCTAAAAATGGATGTCAGAGGAGTTGGGAAGAGCCATGGGAGAAGAAGCGGGAAATACACTGGGGTTACATCTGGGTGAATATGATGGCAGAAAAGAAGGAACAGGAGCAAAAATAAGCACCACAGAAGGAGGTGATTGGCAGAAAATTCTGTTCGATGGAGGTGGAGTGGCAAAAAACTGTGGAGAGAAAGTAGTGTCAGGGCAGAAATGTTCCAAAAGCAGGGTCACAAAAGGAGCATGGACAGGGCAACTTCTATATCACATGCCCAAACACCAGGGTGGTAGCGCAGCATGGCAGTGGTGGTGGAGTAGGTGGTATAAGTTAAGTCCTTAAGGAAAGATACTGAATCACTACAAACTTTGGTGCTAAGGGTCCTCAAAGTACCTTCCCTGCATGGGGAACAATGATGTTTAGCGAACCCTTCCCACAGTAACATCCCCACTGAGTGGGGCTCTATCTCTGTGCCTTGTATTCTATTATGCAAAAAAATACCCTACAGGATATTACAAAAAATATTAAGCAGCCATAAATCTATATATAGGACACCATACATTAGTGGGACCTAAGCCAAAAGATGTACAGGGGAAAAACATCCCCACCACTGTGGTTAAAACATACTCCCTCCTTCATTAAGGGAATCCACACGTCACCTCCCTTCCAAAACACGCCAAATATCATGCTATATAAGTACCCCTACAATATACATCGTCTACCCAGGGCCTAAAAAACAAACGTCAGCATTAGGTACCATACCACAACAACTGAGTAGAGTGCATAACTTCCATGTTACTATCCCTTTTATTCCAGACAATAGGTACTATAAGCGCACAAGTTTCTGTTTTTTGAAAAAACGTCAAAATATGCTAGATGAATTACTCTAATATATCCACCACTTTTACTGTTAGAAAGGTTGTTTTTGATGGCAGCTACTTTCTGATGATCAAATGTTTTGAATTTGAGTATTTGGATACCTGTCAATCCACTCTCATTTCAAAGTGTTCTGGAGTTTTTTGGGTCTGGCCTAGAGACAGCTGTAGCTGTTTCACCAGCATTGTTTCCCTGAACATGTATAATAACAATACATATGTTACACACGCACATACAGGTGCATTCAGTCAGCTCTCTTCAATTATTGGTCTGTTCAAATGTCATTGCACTTTGCTTCCACCCACCTCAGCATGCAGAAATGGGTCAGCCTATTTCCTCCACTTGCTGGCTTGTACTAGTGTGTGACGCCATTTTGCCTGAAAAGGAATGCACTTCAGTTCCAGGGCTAGGGCACCTGAACTGATGGACCTCTCCTTTATTTTGTACATTTTTTGCCAATATTTTTTGCGTATTGTATGTTTGCAAAAAATATTAAAAATGACTGCTTGCAGAGGACAGACATGTTGGCTTTGTCAATGCTTATTAAATGGAGCTGTCAGTCTTCAGTGTCTCTGCTCATAGATTTGTCATTTTAGGACTTCTGATGGTCACAGCGAGGGAGACAGACACACCAAGGTGGGTCTGATCCTTCAGATAGTCTTGGTAATGAACACCTTTACTTCCAAGGCATACACTTCAGGTCAACTCCTAGACACTCACACATTGTTGACTGTTACTGCTCTGTGCTTCTGAGTTCTGCTATCAGAAGAACATGTCTTAACTCAGAATTTTTGTAAGTTAGTGTATGTGTGAAGATGATTAAATGAAGCGCACAGACAACTTCCACACTGGTGCTGTTACGTCACTGCCTTCATGGCCCCTGAAATAAGGGGTAGCTTGGGCACTAGTAGAGGTATCAGGGGGAAAGCCGGGGATGGGAGCTGCTATCCCTGGCAGCATATAATGGACATCTCTGCTGATAACAATATTTTATGATGTTTGCCAGAATGAAATATCATGATTCATATATGAGGCCAATGAGAACAACAACAAATTGACAGTGGATTTCTTGAAATAATCGCCTCAATACAGTCCATCATTTTAGTGCCCACCCAAGTATTCTACCTATGACTTTTTGTTTTCTTCAGCACAATGCCCTAAATGCAACAGGTATGCCCAGACATAGGTCTTGTGCTCACTGTGCCAGAGGACTCATGCTACACATTACTGCAAGAGGTCCATAAAGTCCAAAATCCATCTGGGGTATCTTGTGTTCCTGTTCTCAGGGACCTAGGGCCTGATTTAGATCTTGGTGGATGGGTTCATCCATCACAACGGTGATGGATATCCCGTCTGCCGAGATCTAAGTTAGGTCCCCAGGGCCTCATTTCTGAGAAGTGTCGCATCGCTGCGGGAAAACAGTGAGGCTACACTTTTCAGTGCGCCCTCCTTGCAACACCATGGATGCACCGTATTTACTGTACGGTGCTCCATGTAGCAAGGATTTACAAATGCATTAGTGTTCCTGCAACTCCAGCAATGTGTCTTTTCAAATGGGGTATGCCCTGTGTCACTCATAGATTTCACTGCATCACTTCTACATCGCTTTCCTGTGTTAGAACGCTCACCCTGCATACATTATACCTGATGCAGGTATGTAGCGCAGGGGTTTACAAAGTGACGCATCTGCCTAGATGCACCACTTTGTAAATATGGCGCAGTGTGGTGAATTTATTACACTGTCACAATGTCACAAATAGTCATGCAATGGCTACATAGGGCCTCAAAAATAAGGCCCTTAGTCTGGCACATCGAGCTCAACCGTTCCTATTGGAGCAAGACCAAGGCTGATTTGGATATGGCTGGTTCCTGTCTGAGTTAGCATGGTGGTCAAAAAATCAACAGGGCCCTGTGCAATTACCAGTGGGTATGGTTCATTCAAGTATCATTATTATAGTGTTGCCTGGTACTCTCTATATACATCCATAACTGAGGGGGTTTTTCTCTCTTATTTATTGGGCGATTTTCCACTTACAGCACCTTAGTGCTCCCCAAATGTCTGCTTAGCCAAATTCAGACAGACGTCAAGAAATCACACGCATCATATGAAACGATATCCTGTTGTTTTAATCCCGCCATAAGTGCTTGCCATCGAGTAGTCACGTTTACTGATTGCATCTTGGCCAAGAACCCATTGGCCATTTGCAGGTGGGCGTCATTAGTCGCTCCACCGTGGAGGTGTGGGGGACCAAAGAAGTGGGTCATGACCGGAAGTGGTCATGAGTTATGCGACAGGGGGGAGGGGGCAGAGTAGAACCCTTTAAAAGTGGTCTACCCCCCATTTACCCCCTCTTTGTCCCCCGATGTGCTGCGGGAGCCGGACTGAGTGCATGCCATGGAGCAGTCCCGTTTACTGATTGCCTCTTAGCTCCGCTGTGGTGGAGAGTGACAGAATTCAGAAGCAAGCCCAGGCCTGCTCTCTAAAGGCTTGGACAGGATGTGCAAATTGTTAAATCGAACGTAGTGACTGCTCACATTAAATAGAAAAAAACATCAAAAGAATTCGCATTGACTGTATTCCTGGAAATCAACAGATGGAGGAATGTGGTAGGAACATTAGAGACAAGGGCTTGGCCGACCTCGCCGTTTAAGTAGCTTTAGGTAAACAGATGGAAGTGTATTTGGGCTGAATTGTAACACTCTCTTGGGATGCGTTCATTGACAGTGACGTCTGTTTCACGTTTGTTAGAGAGGATGCCTAGAAATGTGATTTGTTCCTGCTGCTTTTCAGCGCCAGGCTGGCCATTCTGCGGCATTTCTCCAGTAGGCTACAGGCCAGGGAGCCGCCCCTAGAGCAGGATATGTTGACATGTCCCAAATGTGCCCCCATAGCCTCATCCTAGTTAGAGCATCCTGGTTTGATTACTTTCTGTCTGCCATGCTCCTGTCCATAGAAATGCTGCCCATTGAATTACCAGTCGGGGTATCCCTGTGAATTCATATGTTGATACCAAGATACAGAACTTTCCCGGATGTTGATTACTCAGTGATGGTGTGGCCCAAATGGTGTTCAGGCAAAGAAACGGTGAAACTAGCCTTGACCTCGATTTCTGCATATGATGTTTCATGGAATGAATACTTAGCATCAATAACTGCAATAGGCTTTAAAATGTGGGTTTCCACAATGAATGCCTTCTGCTCTAAAGCTCTGAATTGTGATACTTAATATGTGTAATATCTGGGCATATTTAATAATTCCAAGAGCTAAAATATTGTAGGTGCAATTAAGTATTCGCTAAGGGGCATATTTACAAGACGCTTTCGCCACTGCTGCTTGAGTTTTTAATGCAGCTGCGGTTCTTTATTTGCTCTATATTTACAAGGTGACAAATCTAGGCAAATGAGTCACTTTACGTCTGCCTGTGTCGGTTTTTCCCTTCATCAGAATTGGCTGCGCCGCATTCGTTTTAGTATCCGCAAGGTAGACATGCCCACCCAAAATCCCCCGTAAAACTGACACAGTGGTATTTATGACATTTTGCAAAAGTGACACATCTTCAGGAAGCCAGCCAGTGAGCTTGAGATGCGTCAAAATTCCTATGCCTCTAAATCCCAGGCGTTGGGATGACGCACTGGCTGTGGCATAGGTATCTGACCACCTGAAGTGACTTGGAACAGTGTAATCTGCAATCAAGTCACATCCCCTCAACAGGTAAGTGCACACATAAGGTAGGTAACACAGTAAATATCCCATCACACACTAATATGCACTCTCACATATACTTTCACATATGTCACACATACGTAGGCATAGTGGTACACATAAGTACACTATGCCCACTTGTATGTGTTACATTCAGGACCATTGTAAGAGAGTGCAAGGTGAGTTTTTCACCTTTTCACACTCTATTACATTGGTCCCCACACATGAGCTTACTTGTGTCAGTCAAAACTGATCCATCGCCTCTGATTTCTGATGCATTGTTGTAGTTGCGTCAGTCCAATGCACCACTTTTAGGCCTGATGTCTTGCGGCATCCTACCCAAGGATGAGTCAGAATTCCTGACGCATCCTTGGGACCTTGCGCCATGGAGCCCTATATTGTAAACACAGTGCATCCTTGGCGTCGTAAGTTTTTTTGATGCAGGCGCAAGAAATTTTGTTGCATCGCAGCCTTGGCGTAGCAATGCATCATTTCTTGTAAATAAGCCCTTAAATATCTGCTTCTTATAAAAAAGTGCTGTTCCATTTAAATATCCGTATTAAAGAGAAGTGCATCTACTGTTTAAGCATGGGATAGTCCTGCAGCGAAGTGCCGATAGTATGGCAACAAAAGTGCATGCGTAATGCTCAGAAGAGATGGCACTGGGCCCACTATAAGTGTAGCAGTCCTGCTAAAGAATTCTGATACAGTAAACCATAAGTAAAGCAGCCCGGCTGAAAGGTGCTTGCAATGTCTTTAATAGACTGAGAACCATGCAGAGATAATCTGTACTGTGCTTCTAAAGGTTTAGCAGCTCTGGTAAGTGGTGATGCTGTCCAATAAACAATTAGCAGCTTTGATGAAAATAAACAGGTATCCAATATTAAAAGCAAGGCAGACGCACAGTGGTGTACCAGTACTAATGTAGTGGAGATATGTTCCCAGCCATTTCCATTACCGTCAGCCTTTAAAACCACGCAAGGGACTTTGGGCCCCAAGAGTGATTCTGATTTTCTTTTCCATCATTGGTGATTGCTCTAAGCTCTACCAGAGGTCCAAAGCTCTCTACCAGGCCCAATGCACTCTACTGGGCCATAGCACTCCACAAGGGGTGCCCAAGCTCTTCCCTGTGGAGATTCAGCAGCTGAGGAGCAGTTAAATGAAATCCAGCAAAGAGAATGCTTGTGTTGCTGGAAAGTATGAACTCCAGCTACATATGCAGTCTTGACTGACTACCAATGAAGCAATAGCCCTACAGGTCCTTTTGGATCCCTATCTAGGTGCCATGACAAGAACATCTGAAAGTCAACAAATTAGTAAATGAACATACTTTGCAGAAAGTTCAGTCTTTCATTGTAGAGCATGATTTGAGCCCTGTTGCCCATGGATTAGCCCTTGCTAGGACTGATCTGATCTGCTGGGCAGACCTGCAGAAATCCATTGTTGTTACCCTCAATAGTGCACCCTTCAGCCTGGTCTGGGCCTGCACCTCAAGGTTTATCCAGACCACATAACATTCACACTGAGACAGCTCCATTCGATGACATTACTGACATGGCTGAACTTCTAATTGCCATATTTACCTTACAAAGCTGCATACCTCTCCAGTGACCTCTTTAGCAAATAAACTCAAAATTTCATAATGAATAAGAGGGTTCCAGAAACTTCAAAATATTTCACAGTTCAACTTTCTCATTTTCCTAGTTTGTGCTGTGAAATTCTAGACCACTTTTCCTGTTGAAGTAAATCATATCTAGGCATTTCATCTGCAAATCGAGACTTTTGACTTTAGATTAATTTCAGAGATTTGTTTTGTTTTAATTTGAATTTTTTTGTACTTGAATTATATTGAAGATCTGTTAAGATCTTAGGCTATTGGTTGTGGAAGTTAAATGGAGAAGGTTCCAAGACTCATTTTACCCAAATTAATAGCACTTAATTTGTGAAGTTGTGAAGCACGGAAAACTGAGTGTGTTATGTGAGATTCCATGTGAGACCTGAATAACAGCACAAATGCTGGATGTGGGCAATTAATTCACTGATGCAACCTCTCAACTTCCAAGGTCCTTTGGATTTTGTAGGTGCTACTAAGTGTGACATTTTAGAACATTATCGCTTGTCTTTGATGTGACCGGGTTGCTTAGAACCACATCTAACCTTGTATTTCTCTAGTTTGCAGCTGCAATTTTGTTTTTTTAATGCATTTATCTGCTGCCTTTTAATGCGTCAATCTGACTTGGCACCATTTCGCACCTTGAATCACTTCACTCCAGCTTGCAGCGTCAAGTTTGGATTTTTTAAATATAAAACAAAAGATTAGAAATCAGATATATTGGCGGTGGGAGTACCTGGGGGAAGGAAAAGCGTAGGGAGTGTAAAAGGAAAAATAAGGAAAGAAGTAGGGACTGTGAGGAGCCCTTTATCCGGGTTAATTTTAAAAAAGGTGGAAGCTGTAGTAGGATAAAGAAGTAGAAGAAAAAGAAGGAAGCAGTAGGAGGAAAAGTGTTTAAAGATAGAGAGCCAGATGCATAAAGGTAAACTTAGACGTTTGGTCTAAACTGAGACCAATCATTTAAGTTTATGACTTTGGGAATTCACAAAGGGCATTTACATGTACTAACTTTAAGTCCACACTTGGGGGCAGAGATCCGGCGTGAGCGCAGACATAAAGATACTACTCGTAACTGCCCTTTGTGAATTCCCGGAATCGTGAACTTAGACGTTCGGTCCAAGTTTAGACCACACGTCTAAGTTTATCATAGTGAATCAGGCCTGTTGTGTGTGTAGGAGGGGGGGGGGTTCAAACCTGAATAAAAAAGAAGCAGAAATAAAGCTTCAGAACAGAATGAACTAAACAAAGTTAAATGAGAGAAACAGTCTATTTGAAAGTTTTTTCACTGAGAAAGACATTCACCATATTGGATCTGCCAACCTGGTGAATGCCTTCCTTGGCGAAAATTTGTGGAAACCACTTCAATGGAAAAGGTTCATCGGAACTGGTTTCAGCAAGACTATTTTTCACTATTTACACATACAGCATCTCACATACATCAACACAACCCTGCACTAACACTTTGCCTCCGTTTTGCTTGTTCTGTGGTGCATGCCCTGTTTCGTTTGTCCCCAGAAAAGACTGTTGACAGTGGTTTTCTTTTTCCAGATATAGCAGGGCTGGGCCCTATTTGTTATGTAAACATCTGTGCTAAGTTTAGTAGGGCTTGTAACAGTGTCAGCATGTTCTACTCTGCAAATGAGGACAAAACTGTAGCTCAACCCTGAAGATCCATTTCCACTCATTATCTATTTAGATGGGTGGGGCTTAATGCTATGGCTTTATTTTTCTATAACACGAAAGTACCAGAGAAGTAATTGTGAATCCAGAGAGAGCACTTACTGGTAAATCTAGGAGAATATACATTTACTGAGTTGCATTGAAATTTCTGTGTACCAGGACAAGGATCCACTATGCCATGCAAGACTCGTTCAGTAAAACTAGGTAGTGGATCAAACTTTGAGTAAGGGTATGTGAAGTGGTGCAATTGAGTAACACGCGGCAGGGTGTATTTTTTTAAATAAAATTTGAATTTATGTTATTTGAAGCTTGCAAACATTTCTTTTCTTAAAAGATGGTTACCTCCACCAATTTCTCCCACTGCTGCAAGGGGTGACAAGATGCAGTGAATGAACTGTCAGAATCTGGATGCTGTTTCTATGTTCAACAGGCGAGCAGCAGCTGTATATCGGAAGGTGTCACTGAAGTTGGATAATTCCCAAGCAGGTCAGCTGAACAGTATTTTCAGTTGGCTAGTGGGACAAAACCGATTTTCTTACCCAGCGAGATCAAATTTTGGGGGGATTATCTTGGGTGTTTGATCCTTGTCCTCTAGAGGTCTGGAAGTCACAGTTTTTCAGAAATTTCAGGATAGGTCCTTCTGGACACCACTAAAGCTACAAGGTCCTCAGGATCAATACTTTGGGGTCAGGGCTGCCTCCAGCAGAGGTCACAGAAGAGTCCAGTCCTCTTTCAGTTGTGACTAGTCACTGGTCACTCCAGGAAAAAGGTTTCTTGCAGTTTCTAAGGTCCCTGTAGCCACACAGGAGGTCTTCAAACTGATCTTTGGAGTCTACATCTTTGTCTTGGGTACAAGTGGAGCAGGTCCAGGTCTTTTAGGTCATGTCACCAATATCACACAGCAGGTTTTCAGTCCTCCTCTTTTTTTCTGCAGGCCCAGAAAATGTGCTTATGAGCTGTAGGTAACATGCCACTTTTGTAGGATTTTCTATCCAGTCTAACAAATGAGGAAAAAGTTCCCGGGGTCAACCCTTCCCACTTTTGCAGCACATCATATTTGCCTTACTGTAAACTGACCCACATTGCACCAATCTAAGGGAAAATCAAGATGGCGCAGGCGTTCTTTCCCAGAACGGCGCCAGTCTGTACGCCAGGGGTGTGTTTAGGGAAATGAGCAGTCACCTCCTCCTCAGCTACACCATACTTGTTCTGGGACCAGCTCACTCTGCCACTTGGCTTGGCTTATGTCTTATCAGCTACAGAGGACCTTAAGATCAAAAGTTTCCTTTCCCCAGGCATCCCCGTACACTTTACTGTGAATGGACAGGTTTCACCCTTCTCCCTTTGAAGTAAATTAAAATCCTCAAACTTCCCAGAGGCTCTTTCTGGGTTGAAAGACGGTAAATACCTCACCCCAGCACATCCTGTCACCAGGCCTAAGCCATATTTTTGTTCTAGGAGTAGGTTTCTCATCTCATTAATGTCAAGAACTTACTAAAAAAAATATAGCGTAAGCCTTGAATTGGATTTTTTATTATATATATAAAAAATAGTGGTTAAATCATTTCTCAAGCTTGTCCCAAACCTGTGCTAGCAACATCAAAATATTAGTCTGCACTTAGGGTAGCCATAACCTCTGCAGTAAAAGTAGCTTTTGGGACCTTATCACTGTAAGGACATGTCAATAAATGTCTACATGTCCCACGTTCAATACTATGCACCCTACCTTATAGCTGCCAGGACTACTTAGGGGTGACTTTTTAATATTTAAAAGGATTTTTTTCCCCTGTTAAAAGGGTTATTAAAACAGGTCGGACTGTAGGTTTAAACTGCAGCATCCAGGCTACATTGGTAAACCTGAACACATGTTTTCCTTGTCACACTAGTGGATAGCGCAATATGTGCTGCAATCCAATTGTGACATATACCTTTCCAAGCTATTTGAGTAGTTTCTACACAATATTATATGGTCTTACAGGAGAGTTAAATATGCCAATCAGGGATTAGCTAATTTAATATGTTTCAAGGGTAAGAATACAAAAACTGGGCACTAAATAGCAGTGCCCCACTGTTCAGAGTCTAATAAGCAGTGATGCAATTCAGCAAAATATTGGGGAGACCTCACCACACCTGAAGGATGTCCACTGGCTCCACATTCACAAATGAGCACAAATTCCTCACCCACACTTACAAAGCACTGCATAACACTGGCCCAGCATACCTCAAAAATTGCATCTGATTTTACTAACCTTCCAGATACCTCAGCTCATCCGGACTCCTACTTGCAAAAATCCCAACCTTACAGCAAACTGGATCCGGCAGCCAAGCCTTCTCCTACATCGCTTATAAAGCGTGGAACGGCCTGCCGCTACACATAAGAGTCTCCCCCTCACAACTTGAATTCCACAAGAAGCTGAAGACCTGGATATCGAGTAGTCCCACTAGGCTCTAGGCGTGCCTAAACTCGCAAATGCTCAGCGCCAGGATACTCTTGCGGATGATAGTGCCCTCTACAAATCTACATAGCATGACATAACTCTAAAAGGCCATTTTCTCAAACATATACTCAAACCCAATAAGGGCCCAAATAATGTAAGCAGTTCTTAAAAGTAATGATTAGTGTGGGATTTTTAGACAGTGCCTCGACTAAAATCACACTTAAATTTGAAAACAAAATGGAATCAAGGCACTTAATTAATAAATTAGTCCAGTTAATTAATAAAATATTCCAGTAATAAAATGTTGTGCTGTGAAACAAATGAGCCAATTTTAAAGTAAACCACTGGAGCAAAGTAAACGTCAGACTTAGCAGTGCTGGTCTGTGCCAGTTTTTTCTTTTTCATGTTTCTCATTTGACTGTCACAGACACCTCAAGCTACAGTGTTTTTAAAGCGGGGTGCTTTTTATCCATAAAAGTATTTCTTTTTTATGATAGATTTAATTTGCTAGGTTAGGATAGTTTCTTTCCTTTGCCACAGAAAGAAAATGTCACTCATTTTCAGCGATCCATGCAAATATAATGGTCATTTATTTCAAGGGGATGGTTCAGACAGCAATAGCTTTAGAGAATGTCCCAATTGTCCACCAGTATATGTGTATATGTGCACATGTTTCTACACAAAGCAGAATCAGAGCTGTGGATGTGGTTGCCAGAGCATGACATACGAACCTTCAGGTGGCCACTGTCTCTCTCAAATCTTAAAAAAATATTGCTTTAGTTATTTCAAGAACTTGTTTCTGCAGATGATTCATCACTTACATTGTCGTACAGAACTGTGTGGAAAAGCATTAACCTTTTACTGCTGCATCAGTGGTCACCAAGGATTATATGGGCCCTAGTCTGTGCTTAATTTGCGCTGATGTCTGTATGCGGTGGGCACTGGTACTCATTTTTAGGTCTCAGCTACAGACCACTTTAGCTGTCTATAGTTAGCCCTATTGTTTTAAGTACATAACATAAACTCAGTATGGGCTTTAGGTCAACCCATTGTTCATGATTGGATGACTATGTTCTCTATCTCATGTCTCTGCTCTTAATTCAATGGCTTTCCTCACTATTCTTGTATCCGTTGTACCCAGGAGCATTTCCGTCGCTGTGTTCCTATTGGCTGAGGTTATTTATTTCCACTGCTGACTTAAGGGGCCAAAGGAAAATGAGTTCCCTTCAACCACTGCTGTGCTGAAGTGCAGATTGGCCTTCCTTGTCCTATGTGTGTGCTCAATTTTTTGTGGCATTTTTTCTTTGTGTCGATCAGCATTTGTGCTGCTATCTAGTGACATGCATCACCAGTCCTAGCATCCACTGCCATGGTGAGTGGAAGCCCTACACGTTCCAGGCAGAGCCTAATTCAGTGGCAGCACCAGTCAAGAATGCCTTAACCAAAACAATAGTTCAATCTTTCACAGCAGGGACCTTTCGGCTTTGCCTAAGTTTGCTGCGGACTAGGACTTATTTTTCATCATCAGGCTTTAACCTAGAGCAAGAGAGAGAAAGGCAGAAAAAGGAGAAGTAACATCAGCAGTGGATCAGAACAGCCGGCCTGTCTCACAGAGAATTTCTTATTGGTGTCAGACATGCAAATTACATGAAACTAGGTTCTAGGACAGTGATTCTACAGAGCTTAGCGTGAAGGGGTAGGAAGGCATGCTGCCTTTGTAATCCTAGGTCTTCCTACGTACACTAGCTGGATTTGCGAATGAAAATCAATACATCACAAAATAAAAACATCAGTTTGCTTCTCTGCATTTAGTCCTGACAGCCTTAGGGTGGTCTTCCCCAACTGTTTGTCTGCCTCCCTCCATTTTTCTGACCTTGTTTTGCTGGCTGTAAGACAGTGAACACTTCACCACTGCTAACCAGTGCTAAAGTGCTTGTGCTGTCTCCCTTAAACATGGTAATATTGGTTCAATCCCAATTGGCATACTTAGTTTACTTTTAAGTCCCTAGTAAAGTGCACTACATGTGCTGCAGGCCTGTAAATTAAATGTTACTAGTAGGCCTGCAGCACTGACTGTGCCACACATTTACCTAGCCCTTTAACCATGTTTTGTCCTGCCACTGCAGAGCCTATGTGTGCAGTCTCACACTGCCATGTGGACCTGGCTAGTAAACCCCCTTGCCAGACCTAAACCATCCCTTTTTCGGTCTCGGCTAGACAGACCATGTGCTGTCTCGAAGAGACATGCGTTTAATCTGTGGGCTTCAGCCTGCCCACTGTATTCCCATTGGCTCGCTCCATCGTCTGTCTCATATTCTTTGTCACCTGATGCCTCTTCTTGACTTTAGCCCTCCCACCAGAGCATGGACCAAGTACTTGTAAACATCCACTGCTCCTGTTTTTACAACCATTTTAGGACCTACTTTTTTCTTACTTTTTCTAGCACCCCTTACTGTGCTTGTGCTTTTACTAGCTCTATCTCTTCCCAACCACCTTCATGCCCCATCCACAGAACACCTCCTTCCCCGTCACTGCTTTTCCCTTTGTTGCTCCTTTCTGTTTCCCCCACTTCATCCCTCTATCTATGCTTCCTCTCTCGGACCTTCTGGTGCTTGCCCCATCCACAAATCAACCCCTTACCCTGACCCTGTCACTGTTTAAACCCCCATTGTAGTCTGTTTCATTCTAGTGAGTGGTGGTATTATGTATTTTAATGTCCTGTTAGTGTATAGCTGACATGTTGATTGGAGTGTGTGTGCTCATCTGCTATTGCTTGGCACACGTGTAGTCTCTGTTTATTTTCCACACTTATGGGTACTATGTGTGTGTGCATGTTTACACCATATGTGGTTATTCGGCAATGGTGTTTATAGCTGGAAAATCAGACATCCCATGAATCTGGTATGCATTATCACAGGGCATATCGGAGATTCTAAAGTACCTGTGTCTTCTGCTGTAATTGCATTGTCACATTTCTCGTGTGCGAAATTATTGAACTGTTTTGTCTGACCCTGTTGCTTCTCATTTTATAGGGAGAAACTCTATTTCTTCATATTTCTCCCATCAGGAATCTTTCTTACCTTTTCAGCATTCACTGGTGAAGTGTTTCATTGCACCCTTGGTGCTTAACTCGAATTCTCTTCAAAGGAGCCAGGCTGAGTCTTGATGTCACCAAGGTCTGCCTGCCACTTAGTGGCCATGGAAAAAGTATTCCTTTAAATGTGGTTGCTGATGCAATGTATTTCCTCATGTTCACTTCTTTTGTGCAGTTTTATATAGCACCAACACCAACCGAAGGTAGTGTAGCACTTTAGATTCGCGGCAGTTACTTTTTTTTGTGCAGTTTAATATCACCAACACCACCCAAAAGGAACTGGAGTGCTTTACATTAGTGCCAGGTCCTTTAAACAAGGACGTGTTAATTTTTGTAGGCACTGGGAGATTAAGTGATTTGGCCAGAATCAAGGATGTTAAACCGATGCCGAAACTTGAACCCATTTTCTGAGCTCCATAATTGGCAGCTGTGGCCCTTGTACCACATCCTCTCCTAAGAGGACACTACATCATCTCCCTAGCCTCTGCCTCACCTCCACATTTTGTGATTACTGCCAAATCACTCAAATTCCATGTGGTAGCCCGTAATTGTTGTGCGTTGCCCGTCCACCTCCTGCCCATCGCCGCTAAACTCCATTGCACAAATCCCCTCCTCCTTTGACTCTGCTTTTCCCACCATTTTTGTGCAGTTTTATATAGTGCCAACACCACTCGAAGATATTGGAACACTTTACATTAGCACCAGTTACTTTTTTGGTGCAGTTTTGTAGAGCACCAACACCACCGAAGGAATTGCAGATCTTTACATTAGCACCAGTTACTTTTTTTGTGCAGTTTTATATAGCGCCAATGACACCCAAAGGTAGTAGAACGCTTTTCATTAACACCAGTTTCTTTTCACCAGGACACCGTAAAAGTAGACAAATCACTTAATCTTCCCATGGCAGCCCACATTATTTGTTGTTTGGCCATCAATCTCCTGCCCATCGCTGCTTACCCATGCTGAACTCAAATTGCATAGATCCCTTCTTCCCATTCGTTTTTTTAGTGCAGTTTTATGTAACGCCAACATCCTTCCGAAGGTATTGGAGCGCTTTACATTAGCACTAGTTACTTTTTTGTGCAGTTTTATATAGCTCCAAAACACTCAAGGGTATTTCAGTGCTTTACATGAGCATCAAAACCAAGGAAGTTAAGCCGACATCGAAACTCGAACCTGTTTTACCAGCTCCATAGTTGGCAGCTCTGGCCCTTACGCAACTTCCTCTTCCAAAAGGAAACCATATCATTTCCCTAGCCTCTGCCTCAGTTACACATTTTGTGATAACGGATATATCACGTAATCTCCCCATTTCTAAACACAACAAACTTTGGCAAAGCCTGTAGGTGTCACCTATGCGAAGTCTGTTGTTTTTAGGTCTCGGCTTGACAGAGCATGCACGGCTCGGCTAGACAGTGCAATTTGCTGTCTTGAAGAGATGTGTTGTGTTCTATCTGTGGGCATTTCACTTTTTTTTTTTAATAGTCAGTCTCATTACTATGGGCCCGATTCACAGAACTAACTTAAGACAAAATCCTTTACTTACTACCATTTTGGTATTCACAGAAGGCACTTACTCATTTTGGTATTCATTGAAGGCACTTACTCATTGATGAGTAAGTGCCTTCTGTGAATACCAAAATGAGTAAGTGCACTTACTCATTTTGTTATTCACATAAGGCACTTACTCATCAATGAGTAAGTGCCTTCTGTGAATACCAAAATGAGTAAGTGCCTTCTGTGAATACCAAAATGAGTAAATGGTAGTAAGTTTAGGAATTTGTCTTAAGTTAGTTCTGTGAATCGGGCCCAATGATTTTAATTAGTTTGTTTTAGTGTCACTCTCATTTTCTTTCATGCCGCTTGTTAATGGTATTGTAGCGCTTTATGTTCTCATCAGTTACATTGCACAATGACACATTCTTTGTCGTACGCAGGAGGAAGCATAAGTGACTTTCCCAGAATCACAAACTGTTTAGCCAAACCTGAGTTTTTGAAACTGGTTCTCCAGTTCCCTTGTCGCTATTTCCACCTAAATCTTTAAAATTGCATGTTTCAGCATATACTAATAGGATTTTTGTCATTTTGGTCTTGTTTTATTTATGAAATTCTGATCTATTTTTCTGAGCTGGTGTGGGTCTTTTTGTGGTGTTTTCGCTGTGTTATTGTATGAAGTGTTACACAAACACTTTTTACATTGCCTCTTGAGTTAAGCGTGAATGCTCTGTGCCAAGCTGTCAGAGTGCGAGCACAGGATAATTTAGGGTGTGTTGTGACTTACCCTGACTAGGATTGTTGTTCCTGCTTGGACAGGTTGCCAACCAGAAACCCAATTTCTAGCATGTATTAACTATTGTTTTTTTGTTTATTTCATTAAAAACTTTATAAACTGCAGCAACTAGGCTAATAAGTAGAAGGTGGTGTATTGTGGCAAAACAAAAGAATTATTTAAGTGAATGCAATATCAAACATGCTTAACAAACTAGAAAATAGAAAAAACAGAATCCAGACAGAGTCATGCTTTAGCTAAGAGCTGAAAAGTTAAGACAAATCAAGTATTTTAGTCACACCAGTTTGTATAAGTAGTATAGGCCTGCTATATCAGCTCCATAGTATCCAGGAAAAAGAAAAGGCTAATCCAGGGAGATTAAAGTGAGGAGAAGCATCTGGGAAAGTCAGAGCAGTGATTTTGGTGCATCAAAAACTGGGTCTAAATGTATAGAAGGGGTATGTTTCATACTGTTAGTTGTACTGAGCGAATTGCGAGTGATTGACAATCTGTGATAACTGTTAGCATTCTAGAAGCACTTCTGAAGGACCACTTCATGTTTCCATGTAGCATGCCCGGCGTTAGTGAAGTTAGTTGCCTCTCTGAACACTGGTTCCCCATTGGAACCTGAACGTGTCTTATATACACCACAATACGATGTGGAGACAAGCCCTTATTTCACAGAATTTTGTATCCAAATCTATTGTTCCAATAAGGTTCTGACCGTGGCGACTGCTGTCAGTCTGACGTGGGGGGTCAGTGCGGTGGAAACAATGATAAAAAAATAAAGAACTTACCTTTCACCATACGGGGCTTGATCTGCTCCCACACTGTGCTGCTGCTATGCTCCAGGCACTGCAATCCCCATGAGCACAGGCTCCCAGACTCCACACACAGTCCCAGCACTTCCCTCATGCTATTACTCTCAGCATGATAGAAACGCTGGGATTGGGCGGAGCGGGCTGGTTTCACACTCCAGCAGGCACTGGGAGCCTGTGCTTCTGAGAACTGCTGATATCTCCAAGGTACATCGAAGTGCACATGTCGGTTTGGCCGTCCTAAGACAGCCAGCCAAACAACTGCCATGTTGTCCTGGCAAGTGTACCCACTTTCCAGGCCCAAACATTCCCTTTCCTTACATGTAAGGACCACTAGAGTAGGCCCATGGTACCCCCCATAGGCAGCGTGCAGTGTATGTGAAAGGTACCAATTTCATTTTTCACAATTGAAAAGCTATCTGGTCCATAGGAAAGCATGGGAGTTAATTTATAACATCTTATAAATATAACTTCCCATTGGAACCAGATAGAAAAGTAAAGTTTAGTATGCCTGAACTCAGAATCTAAAGATGCATCTTTTAGTAAAGATGATTTTTACATTCTATGTTTGAAAATACGAGTTTTAGAATGTAGGTCTTTTCTTGCTTAGCAATCCAGTGTGCCTCTGCTAGGATGTGTATTGACTGTCTGGTTTTGGAGTAACAGGGGCTGGAGATGTGCAGTGGCTCCGGAGAGTCTGGATTAGTCAGGGCTGGGCTGAATAGACCTGGGCTGCATTTAGAGTAGTGGGAGGAGATTTCCATTCAACTGAATGGACCTGGTCTGCTTTCCACAACGCGGTCTCCACCCCCTGCCAGGAAGCTGCACCAAAGAGGACTGAACTGGTTTTGACTGAGCACATGGCTTCTCTGCACAAAGAGAACAAAGTCATTTTGGGGTATAAGTATTAGACCTGAAACCCTGAACTTTAGACTACTTCAGGAATCAAGAAAAGCCTTTGCCAGGCAACTGACCTGCACTGACTTGCAACTCCGATGTTGGAGTGCGGGACCCAGCCTCCGAGGAGTGCTGCTGGAAGTGGAGCTGAGCTGCGTGGCTCCATTTACCAGGTACAGCAGCTGCCCCATTTGGTACTGGGCAGCTGCCTTGACAAAGCCGGTGATCCTGGCCAAATGCGGGGGACTGTGTGAGGTCGCCCCACTGAGGGAGGTGGCCCGCCCCTCACAGACTCGTAGCTACCGTGGGGGCATTGTCATTATTGAATCAGATCGGGGTAGGGGAAGCGAGGTACCACCATACAAGACCGCGAGAGGTCTCTAATGAGTTTGGCTTACTAGTAGCTGCGCCTTGTGATCGCTGGCAGCTGCAGATCAGTGCATTATTGGGGACACTATCTGGCTGCACCAACACGGGGAGGACAAGGTGAGGCCTTCTTGCCGACTTAGCTACACCTATGGGGCTGTGGTGATGCAAAGCCCAGTGTGTACCCTGTAAGGAACATAGGGTGGCCTAAGGTGTTTGGGCCTATATGGATACAGCAATATTTCATGAATAGGGTGCTGATGATGACGCAAGGTTAAATGTGTGTTTTCATGTCATTGTGTACTGCATTTCATGCCCTAATGTAGTGCTTTACCTAGGGTCCCAAAGTGGTACTGGTTACCTGCGTGTTACCTATGATACAAAAGGGAACTATGGTCTATGCTATGTTTAGGCTCTTATAGCTGATGCCCTCTATAACTTTTTTGGCTTTCTCTGTGATGTGGAGCATTATGGGGGATCATGACATGTTCAACGTATTAGTATTTACTATTGCACCAAAATTACGTTGACAATTTACTGATGACAAAGTGATGATGGTTTATGATTGATGCATTCTTATGACCAGTGCCTCGTGGCACAGTAATAAATGTAATGGTGTTCTTATGCGGCGTATGTGCATCTTCATGACAAGCGCCTAGAGGCGCAGCGATTTATTATATGTGGTCTAAATGTGTTTTGCATGCTACTCAATGATTTTGGGTCTGATGTGTGTTATGTGTAAACAATACAAAGGCTATTTTTGATATACTCTTCTGTGCAGTCTCTTTTGTGGTGTGCCTAGTGTGTCACTGCTGTGTGAGGTGTGTTGTGCAAACACATTACACATTCCCTCTGGGAAAAGCCTGACTGCTATGCCAAGCTACCAAGGAGGTGATGAAGGGTTATCTTCAGCATGTAACTCCCTTGCCCTGACTAGAGTGGTGGTTTCTGCCTGGCTGGGGCGCATGCACCAGCCAACCAGAAATCCCATTTCTAACATAGGCATTCCACCGATTAGGTATCGGAATGCTCATCTGTAGTTTGGTGGTGGATAAAATGTGCCTTCTGCTGCCGTCTGTAAATGGAAGTAAACTCTTCAGCTTCGGTTACAACTCACCACAATTGCAAATCGCTGTTTGATTGGTTGTCGCAATTATACATTTGTGGTTGAAATCCAACAATAACATTTTTCACCCGAAAAATGTTGGCAGGTCAAACCTGATGAAATGTACCTGTTGATAAAGGCCCATTAAACACTGGTCCATTAAAATTATGGTACCATTAGCATTAAAAAAAACTTGCATGTTATGCCCCGTTGTCAAAGCAAAACTAATCTCCAGGGCATCTGTTGATTTGAAACTAGTACACCATTCCAGGGACAGTAACGGGTTTATTATCTGAAAACAGCAAACACCTCTGAGTCAGGTGAGCTTAAAGATGTAAGTGTACATTTTTAATTTTATTTATATAGCGCTTACTACCACTGACGAGGCGTCAATGTGCTTTCCACTTTAAACTCTGAACATTCTGAACATATTTCAGCGCACAGGTAGACAGGCGCGAGACAGAGGCGCTTCAAAATACTTTCACGAGACAAGGACACAACAGCATCGTTGTTGATCGAGCATGATAAGGGACAATTTAATTACACAAAACACGTCATCGAGGCCTTGGAGAAAAAAATATGAAATGGAAGTCCCCTCTAAGAGGAGTAAAAGTAAAACATATATAGGATGTGGTAATAACAGGCCTGGGAGGAGGAGCCTCTGATCAGGGCCGGCTCTAGGGCGTACGACCAGTGCCACGGCACTGGGCGCTGACTTCGCATGGGGGCGCCTGTTTGCTAGTTTATATTGTGCCTAAAATCACCTGCTGCTACGTTCCTGGCCTCCAGAAATGTTCTACAATTAAAATGTCGTCTCTGCAAAGCGGGGTAGATTGTATATGGTTTACGTTGACCTGTCCGCGGCTTTTGACTGTGTTTCTCACTCAAAGTTATGGATAGTTCTTAGTAAAATGGGCGTGGACCAGATTTTGATATCTCTTCTCCGTGAACTATACATGAAGGCCTCTGCCAGGGTACGATTTGGAGTCCGGGGAGAACTCTCGAACTCATTCGCTGTAGAGTGTGGTGTAAGGCAGGGTTGCGTCCTGGCCCCCTTCCTCTTCTCGTTATACACTAATGGTCTTGAGATGGAGATGTTAGAGGGGGCTCAGGACCTCCCACGAGTTGGAGAACGCTTAATACCAGCACTCTTATATGCGGATGACGCCGTGATACTTGCACGTACCCCTCTAGAATTACAAAAAGCAACGGAAAGGTATGCAAGTTTCATGGCCAAATTAGATCTTCGAATAAACATAAAAAAAACGTTCGTTATGGTGGCGGGGCAGGGCAGAAAAAGGGGGAATAGTATCTACTTAGATAAGGAAAGGTTAGAATTGACGGACCAATACCCATATCTTGGAGTAATGATGGACGCGAAGCTAAACTGGAAACCAGCCATAGAGGCCCGTAAACACCATCTTTTCAGGGCAAATGCTGCCCTAGTAAAATTCTCACAAAAATTGGGCAAGAGACCACCTGTAGAGCTTCTTCGAATTTACAAACCGAAGTGCCTTTCAACAGCACTGTACGGAGCAGGCCTTTGGGGTCATAAAAATACTGGCTCCCTTCAGGTGGCAGAAAATAACTTTTTGAGATTTATTCTGGCGGTTCCAAAACGAGTTTCCACCTTCGCTTCCCATACAGAAATGGGCATTTCTCACATCGAGGACCTTGCAAAAATTGAACCACTCCTATTGTGGTATCGCGTCTGGACTTCGACTAAAAATACCTTTACAAAGAAGTTACTGGTAGATTGCATGTCATTAGACCACGTGGGGAAGATTGAGTGGCTGATGTACATAAAACATTTCTTAATAGACCTAGGATTGGGTAAATACTATCTGACACCAGAACTTATTTCTGAAATACCTAAGAAGGAATTAAAATTAAGGGCACTGTCCCACGTCGAAGAATCACGTATGTGTGCAGAGGTCCAGAAACCTTCGGTTCGCCACTCCATGCTTGTGATGACAACTCTGGAGATTGAACCATACCTGACGTATGTTCAGTCACAGTTTGAGCGATTCCTATTGACCAGATTTAGGCTAAACATCTTCCATAGGATGGTAGCCTTTCCTATTACAAATACATGGGAGAAGTTTTTGCCGGTGTGCCCATGCGATGAAATAGCAGAGCAATCTACAATGCATACTATTTTGTTCTGCAAATATTACACCTCACATCGCAAACTTTGGTTAGTCCCCGTACTGAAATGGTCAGGTTTTAAGAAGTGTCGCCCAGCCATGTTATGGCTGCAATTCCTTGATTCTGAATTTGTCTCCCTATCTGTTAGTACTTTTCTTAAATGTATCTTTTATCACAGAAAAAATCTTTGAGGATGTACAGCTGGTTATTTGAGGTTGAATGCCAGAATATATTTCTAAACTGTATTGATGATAATTTTTTATATGGAATTATTTTTACAAGGTTTACTTGTCTCTTCTCAACACTGTGCAAAGAAGACTTATTACAACTATAGATTCCAAGATGGAGTATTGTAATCATAAGATACCAAACGTTGTTCTGGGTATATCCCCCAAAGCATCCTAGTTTTGCAGTTGGGGGGTTATCTTTTTCTCCCATCTCAAAGATTCATAAACTTTATTACTTATGATTTTCTAAATTATAGCGACACTATTTAATGAATTCTTGTGTTCGTGGTTATTTATGTATATCCCATTATCTTATAAATACACAATCATAAAGGATCTTTGTTTTTTCACACCTTATAAGGTTACTACTTTGCACATATTTTATATGTTTGCTCTTATTAGAGCCTTTTAAAATTCTGGCTGTTTTTAACTTATATGATTTTTATTGTATAATTGTTGAAATGTAACATTGTATTTGCTTTTATGGTTTGTAACCAACTTACCGAATAAAGCTGATTTATTATTAATTAAAATGTCAAGAAAACTCAGGTGATTAATGTTCTTCCTGGGGAGATCGGAGTGTTTTCTAGTAGAAGTTTTGACTCATGGAAGTTTTGAGTCATGGTAAGGTAGCTCAGAGGGTTAATATGCCTGCTGCAAAGAACATGTACCATGCAGATCACAAAGTGAATATAATGTAAACAGGTCAGTGGTTTGTTTACTGCTTTTGCCAGAGACTTCCTTTTGTTTGTTGCAGTTTACAGTGAGCTATTAACTGTTATCAAAGAATTGCGTGCAGACTTCAAGGTATGGTTTTGAGCGTATTGATTTTTTCCAGCGACTTTCATTTTTTTAATGTTACAAAAAGGGTTCATTTGGGTACAAATCAGTTCTTGTTATTAAAGAGAGGCCCAATCCATTGTGTTACATTTTAAGTTCAGAGTGCTTCTCCAGACCAAGTACTCTTCAACTATACTGCCTAGGGATGACATGTAAATCCACCCCTTGTTGTCCTCTGACTTATGTAACATTTCCACAACACTGATTTACACAGCTATGATTGGCTCTGTGTAACGTGTGTGTTATATAAAGTGCTCTGACACCCTCCACTTATATGAGTGACGCTATAAGATTAATTAAATGCATCTGAGAGAAAGTGGTTAGCAGACTGTTAAAGGGTGATAGAAAGGGAATCCGTGGCGGAGGGGGTTATTGGGGGGTGCCAAAAAAAACATTGTCGCACTGGGCGCCACTATTGCTAAAGCCGGCCCTGCCTCTGATTGGCTTGCATAGTTCCCGAACTCCGGGCACTTGCTGCGTACTCACAGGCTATTCATCAGTGTGCCAGCCTGTCTTTTGTAAAGTACTCCAGTGTTGCACAATCAGCTGGTGGAAAGAGAAACACATTCTCGAAAAAAAAACACAGGCGTCCTGTGCCAAACACTCTTTCGCTGATGCCAGCTTGTATATGCCCAGGATTGTTTTTTCAACGGGTGCAAAGCTGGATAGACTGTTTTCTCTCTGTGCCGTGATGTCTGTTGTCAAAACAGGGTTGACTAGGTGCGGCCTGTGTTGGAGGCGTTCCAGGGGCGGCCTAGGCACGGTATTTTCACACCTCGCCAGACTAAGGCTGCTGCATTTAGTTGATCAGCTGCTGGAGAGCAGCTTTGACCACAGGGACTTAGGTATCATGGGTGCAGCAGGTGCAGCGGCACCGGGGACCAGGGATGTGGGGGGGGGCTTACTGCACCCCAAATAAGGTTGGCTTTCACTAGCCTTCAGGGCCAGGGGGTCATTTCCCATGCTCATATCAGACCCCCTGGCACTCTTGCTGCACTAGAGTTTAGCCCCTACTGCAAAATAGAAGTACAGTTTTACCTTTCTAGAAATCATTCCCAAAATTGCAGCAACAGTGTATCTCTTTTTCCTGTGTAGATATTCACGTTTGTTGCAACTGATCTCCTGCCCCCTCACAGCATCACCAAAATACTGGATACATTGTATGCTATGTTTTGTTCTGAGCACTTGTGCAGCACCTCTGTGCAATGCCCACACATTCATTGCACTCTTTCTGCAGCAACATGGGTCTGCGTCCAAGGTCAGTGAGAAAAAAGTTATTTTAAATTAATCCGGAAATAAAGAAAAAATTATGCACCTCATACCTTGGGGATAGCAACTTTTGTTAGGTCTCGCCTGGCGTTAGCAGCGCGCATGTGAGTGATTATATACCACGTTCAATTGTGATAACTTTTTTTTATTATTTAACAACGGGGATATCACTAATGATTAAACTGTTCTTGGCTGCTTGTACGCATGCACGTAAAAACACGTATACGAGGTAGATTCTATGTATTTGACCAATCTGTTATCTCGCTTGCTTGAATTTCGAATGACGTCAGCAGTGGAAGGTTCAGTGAAGCCAGCATTCTGCCCTAGATGGTCGGTGTCTTGGAGACTCTCCTCGCTGGTCCGCTTCTCTCATGGGTGTCCTTTGTCTTCCATCACGGGCCTGTCTTGTCCTCAAGCTCCTTTCCTCATTGGTTTCACTTCCTCTTCTCTTGCTCTTCCTGCCATTCCCCCTCTGGCATCTATCTCCACTCCTTCGCTGTTTGTCCTACCCCTGCTTCGTGTGCCTCTTCTCTTCAGTTGTGGTACAGTTTAACCCCAGTGATAGACCATCACGAGGCAATGCGCTACCAAACAGCGTGTTCGAGATTCCAGAGACACGATGAAAAGATGGTCCTTTTATTCAGGTCCTTTATTCCAGTCACAGGATCAAATCAGTTGCGAAGATGACGACAGAGCACATTGAAATTAAGTATTCGACACAGTTATGTGGCTTCCACAGTGAAGATCCTTACTTTCCTCACACTTACAATATTATCCTGGAAAAACAAAACAAAAAAAAACACAACTTCCCACTCCAGCCCAAAGACTGGCAGCAAGGACAAAGCCACAATTGGCCTTGTCCATTACTTATTATCTTATTGAACAATAATGTTCTTTACAGGACAGACCTTGGGGGAACTTGCTGGTTGGTTGCGATTCTCAATATTTTTAGAGGCCTTATATGAGGTTACAAATCTAGAGCGGTAATTCTGATTGAAGTAAGGAAGCTCATTAGTGCTTAGAGAGCGAATTCCATAAGGGTCTCTAGAATAAGTTGCAGCAAAGGGTCTCATCACTTGTATAAAAGCTGGTCTGGTATGGATGACATAGCCTGGCGAAAGAGGGACTCTGCAGACCACCCAGGAACAAAACAAGCATTTGCAATGCAATAGGTCTCGCATTTACGAGAGTTTAAGCTATTTGCATTGTAAATGCGATGCATTTTATTTATGTTTCAAAAACCAAAACATAAATAAATGGCATTGTCATTTACAATGCCAATAGCTGAAACTCGCGTAAATGCGAGACCTGTTGCATTGCAAATGCTTGTTTCACTGGTGGCTTCTAAGTTCTTTGGGATGCAATTCTTCCCCAAAAAGAGTCTAGAAGGACTGCTCAAATTTCATGCGCACATTATTTTTTTGCAAAGCTTCACTTTATTCTCTAATTCCTTAATTCCACTTTATTTTATTCAAATTATTTCATATAACACTGAAGCATCAGGGAGCGGTCGAAAACTTTTCAGAGAACATTTTAAATGCAGCAAGATTATCTTAAAACGGTGAGTCAAATTTATTAAGGCTTGCACTGCTGGTCAAAAAAAAGGATGCAAACCCGTGCACTTCTCGAATTAGGATTTACCTTCCACGTTTAAATAGTAGCCCTAAAGTAAAGTTGGGCTGGTTTGCTTCAAGGGGGTGTCCCATGGGTGGTACATAGAGGTTGCCATGCAACCAACCATTGATGTGCCCAAAAAATGTGCCTCATCAAGGCAGATGCAACGTTTTAGAAAAGTTTTCTTTTCTTTAAATGTATCTATCTTTGCACGAGTGCTGCCCTGTACAGCACGCATGCAAAGTGTGTCAAATTTTAAAGTTAGTTAAAAATAGCAGAAAAGGTACCCTTCCAAGGCAAAACCTATGCTAGACATCACATACACAGAAACCTTTCCACATTTATGCAAGGGTGTGTGTGTGTGGCGCAAGGCAGCCTGAATGGCATTGCTACAACTTAGTAGATATGGCACTGACCTGCTCTCTCCCTTTCACCCGATGCAGCACAGCAACTTTGGTTGTGTCATTTCTAAGTACATCTGGCCCCAGGTGGTGTACGTTGCAATATGTGGTTTATAAAGCCCAGTGCAAACCAGATTGCATAGCCTTTGGTGTGGTGTAAGGTAGCAGGAGCATGCAATTGGGGCAGTACTAAACAACACATGGATAATTCTGACTTATTTGGTTATTTCACATCACACTCTGCAGTCTGAAAGACTCATGGGTAAAAATTAACCCAGTTGGGTACCCGGTTTAGAGCTCATGCCAAATGTGACGCATATCCAATCAGCCTTATTACATGTGCATGATATTCTATGGTACTTATAATAAGGTGGGCAGGATATCCATCACAGGGAGATACCCGTCACTGAACTCTGAAGCAGGCCCATAGAGGTCCAGCAAGTCACTGAAAAAACACAGATTCTGCCTTGACCTTGTACGCTTAGGCATGAATGCCTTTAGGAAGTTGAAGACCCTCAACATAATAACAAACTAGTGTATAGAAAACAACATAAGGGTTAGGGAAATTCCTTCCTGCCTGTAACAGTACTGTTGTGGCTTGAATCATTTATACATTTGTATGATATACATATTCTGCTTTAAAGGGATTAGGGATTGTTGTGGTATGCTACAAACCTAATTTATTGTACAAATAATGGATCCTAATGATAGCCATAGACTACCATAGTGGATAATTTTCCCATCGCAGTGGTGTAAGAACTCATTGCTAAGGTCTGTATGTGATATTTTGGCCTCTTGCTCAGAATCTATCAATCTATCATTTGAACTCTGATTTTCATCCTTCCGATACCAATGAAGGGATTTTTTGTTGAAATTGGGTAATAATGTTTGCATGTAGAATAATCATTGCAAAGTACTTCCACATAAGTGCTATATGAAGAGCATATTTTTATTTTTATACTTGTATGAAAACACATATACTGTAAAAGTGTAATGTTGTGTTGTGTCATTGAACAAACACAAAAGTGCCCCTCTAACCGGTTAACTGAACAAAAATCTGAGGTAGGTGACAGGGGAAACATCCTTCACCGTGTAGGCCAAAATATAAAGGGTGGACAAATTACTCTGGAGAAAATAGTGGTTTTCCGTGTCCTTCTCAAAGAGCAAGAAGACAAAAATGGGAAGCTGGGGCTCATATAGATGGGTCATTCGGGCATAAGCTCAAATTCTGTTTTCAATCTTTGCCGGAGTTAGACCGTTGTGGTTGACGCCCACTTAAAGCCCTGGTCACTGCACTATAGATCTAAACTAAGTTAGTGTGATCTATGGGATCAGTTCAGGTAGTGAATTTATCAGTATCATTATTAAAGCCGGGTTGCTGATCAGTGGGCTCTCAGAAGAAATGGAAGATAACTTAACATAGCATAACATACAATAACAAGCCATACCATGACATAACCTAGTTAACACTCTGATTTTACTTCAAGCCTGGAAAAAACTGAGGTCTGGTTAGCTGAGTTCAGCTGTGCTGATGACAAGAGAACATTTTCCATTTGGTGATGCCAGAAGCTAGTCCGGGCCAACTCACTTAAGGGCTCGGATTGTTGATTCCCTGTGCTCTCTGCAAACTCCCAATCCGACTGTCAGTTCTCAAGATCTCTGCGATAGGATCGCTCAGTTCTTTCATTCCAAAATTGCGGATATCTATTCCGCCCTGGAATTACAACGGGCCTCTTTGCCCCCCTGCGCACTCCGGCCATCTTGGGGGCTGAAATGGAAAATCGGATTGCTAAGGCTAGTCTGTCCTGTTTCCCTCCGCTGAATATAGTCCAACTTGATAGGCTGCTTAGTAAAACAAGATCGGGCTCACCCCTAGACCCTTGCCCTCTCAGAGTTTTTAAGGATTGTAGGGATGTCTTATTGCCCCCTCTTCTCAAGATCATGAACAGGGCAATACATGAGGGTGTGTACCCGGCCATGTGGAAGAGGGCGGTGGTCAAGCCTCTTTTAAAAAAGCCCTCCCTTGATCCTGAAACCCTGAAGAATTTCCGTCCTATTTCGCTGCTTCCGGCACCTGCTAAAATGCTCGAAACACATCTCAATGAACATCTGATGGCTTTTGTAGATGGGCATGGACTTCTTGATCCAGCCCAACATGGTTTCCGGCGGTCCCATAGTACAGAGTCAGCTCTTACTGTTGTGTTAAACAATATCCGTATGGAGGTGGACCAGGGCCATACTACTTTTCTGGTCCTATTAGACCTTACAGCAGCTTTTGACACCCTATCCCCGGTGACCTTGACAGCTCGCTTGAGGGAGATTGGGGTTGAGGGATCGGCTCTGAGCCTTCTGGCTTCTTTCTTGGATCAGAGAGAACAGAGGGTCAAACTAGGCGAATTTTTATCTCCATCCCTGCCTGTTCAATGTGGGGTCCCACAGGGTTCGGCCCTCAGCCCTACTCTCTTTAATATCTATGTGGCCCCACTTGCCAAGTTAATAAGATCCTATGGGATGGAGGTGGTCTCCTATGCAGACGATACCCAGATCATGGTGTCCCTCTCACACCCGGACGATTCCTCTGCTCTCAGCTTTAGAAACTGCATGGAGGCAGTTTCTAAATGGATGATTTGTAACTCCCTAAAGCTGAATGGAGAGAAAACGGAGGTTCTTGTCTTTGGTGGTGAGAGTGACCTATGATCCTGATAAGTGGTGGCCCCCCTCCTTGGGAATGTGTCCCTCTCCCACTCACTCAGCTCGTAATCTGGGGGTCCTGATTGATCCTTCACTCTCTATGAACCTACAGGTAAATAGAACGGTGTCGACCTGCTGGGGCATCATCAAAATCCTAAGAAAAATAAAATACTACCTTGCTCCCTCTGCACGCAAACAAGTAGTTATAGCCCTGGTGTCCTCACGTCTTGACTATTGTAATGCTCTTTACTCGGGTCTAGACAAGGGTTTGGTGCAGCGACTGCAAACTGTTCAGAATGCGGCTGCCAAATTTGTAACGAACGCCCCTAGGCTCTCCTCTGCCACTGCTGTCAGGAAAAGCCTACACTGGCTTCCTATTTCGGCTAGGATCACCTTTAAGATCCTTAGTCTAACATATGGGACAATACTAGGTCATGGAGCGAGAGGAATCAATGATCTCTTAGTTCCCTATGTCCCTGCCAGAAATCTTCGGTCCTCAGATAAGAAACTGTTATTGGTACCTCGTTTCAGGAGAACCAGGTGGGGAGGAAGGGCTTTTTCCTATCTGGCGCCCAAGCTCTGGAATGCTCTCCCTATGGAAATTAGAGCTCAACCATCAGTCCCCTTGTTCAGGAAAGCGTTAAAGACCTGGCTATTTGTTATGGCATATCCGTGAGCTGGCCTCTGTGTTCTGATCTTATTGGTAGGCGCCTTGATGCCTTCGGGCTTAGTTTGCGCGATATAAATTGCTTTTCATTCATTCATTCATACTGCGGCCTAAAGCACTGAAACTTTGAAACAGTGAAACATTGAATGTGCAAGGGCATCTCTAAGAGGAGCTTAGATGACCCTCCTTGCCTCCTACAAGAGTCCTTTTGGAAAAGCCCTGAGCAAGCAGTTACTTTACACCTCAGATTTTTCGTATATTTGTGTTCTTTACTCTCACACACTGATTTAGTGGCTACTGTATAACGCTCCATTGAGCTATTTGAAAAGGATGAGCCTGAGGAATGGGGTCCTCGTTTCCTCAGATTTTTCTGTTCTCCTTGTCTGCAGGTAGACCGAGGTGCACCATGACAAAGATGTAAGCTGCCTGAATCTTGGTAGGATGGGACGGTGAGGTGGGTTGAATCCAAGTAAGCACTTTGCAATGCCTCCACTAATCTGTGGCTCAACCAGGGGGGTGAAATATCTGACTATAGGACAGTGTGTGCCAGCGCACCCGCCCCTTCACTCGTCCACTCATGTGACTCTCATGTCTGTGCTAGAAGTACCTGGATCTGCTGAGTGCTCTCTGTGGCTGCTTAAGGCCTGGTCCTCGGAATCGGTGATCTCAGACACATCAAAGATTCTAACTGACTTTCAGCCCCCTCCTCCCAAAGCTAGTGAGGTACCTGGATTTGTGCACGAGTGCAGTAGTAACAACACTTTCAGATGGTGCCATCCTCAGCACTTCCCTCCCGCAATGAGCAAGGCCTCCCTCATAACCACTGATAGAAATGTATGAAACCGTTATCATTTATGCAACAGATTGATCTTGAAATATAATTTTGCCTTGTGTCCCACTTCATTTCTTGCTTTTGTAACCTAACTGTACACTCCTTAGCTAAATGCTTTATTTTTATCTACACTTAGTCTTGTGTTTTGTACTGTGTGACTGGATGTAGCAGTCCTAACAAGGATGTCAAGCAGAGCTTCCATGGTACATGTATGAGTCCTCCATCATACTTCCCTATACATTGGGGAGAGGATGTGGTCTCACGGCTAGACTGCCGACTTTGGAACTGGGAAACTAAGGTTCGAGCCTCGGGGACGACTTCCCATCCTATGATTTGGGGCAAATCACTTAATCTCCCCGTGCCTACCAAGAAAATGAAATGTGTCCTTGTGTAACGTAACTAGTTCTCATGTAAAGTGCTCCAATACCTTTGGGTCGAGTTTGCGCTCTATAAATCTGCAAAAAATTTAAAAAATGAATGACGTTATCCTAAATTCATGGTAAATGGCCGTCTGTAGTGTAAGCGGGCAATCCCAGTTTGAATATTCGAACATACCCTTCAGTTTAAATACCTATCATGTGCACTGCTTTATACCTTCAGAAAGTCAGGAATAAGATTAAAACATCTGAGATTGAATTAGTTACCAATGATATCAATCCAGCAGGTTAGGGGTGTCACTTAAGGCACCCTTCCCTCTATAGATCGCAGGCGGGCACAGGTTTACCATTGTGAAGCCATATATAAGTACTGCAGGGCACATTGCTTTCTTTCTGACGTGCACAAGTGAAGACTTACTGGACCTTCAGGGAAGGATGTCTTTACAAATTTACACAGGACTAGATGTGACTCTACTAAATGTCTGTGGTGTGGATGGAAAGACCGGCTGTTCATAACAAGAGAGGGTCTGTGCGCTTGTTGTGAAAATGCAGACACACTTTACATATTTGTTTAGTGCCAGATAAGGCTACCAGTGTCACTACACCAAAATGAAACTCAGAAGCACTCAAGAAAGTAGCAGAAACTTGACAAACCCTCACACACCCAACGTTGTATTATAGTTACCTACCGGGGTCGCTATACTTGCATAGAAAATACTCCATAAAGGCTTAACAATACACAATCTACACAGCCTACACAAGCAAAAAGGACTTTTGATACACCCATCTGCACCAATGAGAAACCTCAAAGATCTTTCCTTGTTCTTTCTCAAAACAGTTCTTACCTAACAGTAAGCAAACTGACTATTAACCTCACACAACCAACAATCACCATTTACAAGTGGGCAATGTCAGATCCAGATAAAAGGGTGTCCAGGTTAAGAAAGAATTACTCTGTCATAATGATGGTTGAAAGCACTCAACAAAAACTTATAACAACCGAAAAAAGGAAAGCCTTTTGCTCTCATGTTAGGCAGCGACCAACTCTGTCCAATTTCATTAGATAAGATAAGGGGCTGGAGAGACCACAGTGTTATGTAAGATTAATGCTGTGTCAAATCCAACCTTTTCCAAATCACATCTTTCCTTTCCAGCCTCAACCCATCCGCAAAAATGTTAAAAAAAGAAATTCGAGTTTTTCCATTTGAAGTTCCACACATACACATTATCAACTCTGCACTGTGTACTTTCAGGGTTGAAACACTATTGTTAACACAGACGGCTGTGGAATAGTAACAACAGCCACAGTGCTGTGTGTTCAGTAACCAAATGTTCTCGACATTGCATTCTTGTAAATACCTCATCTGTAAGCAGAGATGATTACATGCCTGGAACGGAAAAACGCTGAAGAGGCAAAGTCGGTTCTGTTACCTCAGCAGCAGGCCTGTTATACAAGCCTGTGTTTGCTCATTAAAAGGGGTTGTGCAGGTAGTAATCTGTGACTCTACAATAAGTCTTTCTCATGCCTCGCACCACCCACGCACACCCCACACACAGCTACAAATGTCTGATCAGACAAGTTTGACTTGCAACATGTCGCCAACTAGCCCTTCAGATGACTTCGCTGTTGTGCGTCAGGCGCGGCGCCTTTTGCTCTCTCAGATGTGTGGCGGCTCGGTTTGTTTTATCCACATATAGAAAATAGAGCCCCCCCAACTTTTATCTCAGATAATGAATGCCAGAGCAAGATCTTTAATCTCACAGATAACTAACCATATGGGTCGGTCATGGGTGTGGGCGCGGGTTAGGGGAGGGGATGAGGGTTGGAAACAACCACACAGCATCAGAGAAATTATCCAGGCACATCTGTCTGCTCCTACGAGATTAAGGGATTTTTTTCTGCATGGGTAGAAAAGCCTGCAAGTACATCCCAATCAGCTTTCTTTTTCCCTGATCTTCCTTCCGAACCTGCCCACGTTTCACAGAGCGTGTCTCGCTTGGAGGAGGTTTTCTGTGCCCTATACCGCTTTTGAAGTCTATTTTAGCAGGGCCGGACTGGCCATTCGATTGCCTGGGCATTCCCCCAGTGGGCTGAAGGATAAATGGCCCTTTTTAGGTCTTGCCTAGACATCGCATGTGCTGTCTCTTCGAGACCTTCTGTTCTAACATCCGACTTATAGGCACCCATTTCTTATGACCGGTTGGTTTCATTTATTTGCTTGCTTTTTATTAGTCTGCTGCCGTAGGGTTCCTTCCTCTTCGTATGTTTTTACCGCCCCTGGAGCATGTACACGTTATTTGTGTCATTCCACTGTTCAATTTTTTAAGCCCTGCTTCTTTCTTTCTGTTTAGGCACTCCACAAGCTGGAAACTTTGTGCACTTCTACACCCCCTGTGTTCCTCCTTTCTGCCCCACCTTGTCAGTGTTACAAGTATCCACCCGCACTCTCTTATCCATGTTGCCTGTCCCCACCCTTCCTTCCTATGTTGTTGTGTAAGTTGTTACTTGTTCCTATCCGCTTTCCCTCCTTCCATTATCTGTGTTGTTGACTGCCCCAGCCCCTCCCACCAACAGTTTTCTGTGTGCATGCACCCAACCCCTCTCTCCCACCCTCCGTTGTCAGACTTGCCACATCTCACAATGAATTTTAGATTCTACTTATCAGTTTTGTATAGCATGTACAAAACCCATAAGCCTCTGAGCAATGTTTAAAGAGTGGCTGTAGGACACAATTTTAGTAGTACAAAGATAATTCAAAGATGTATCAAATAAACTGCGTAGAAAGGAACGTATATATAAAGAACGTGTATAGATAATAGTTATATCGGTATGATCTGGTAGGGATCGTAAATAAACCCAACACCAGACAGAAAGGGTCTCTCCATAGCATGCCAACAATTCACCCATCCAACAGTGCTGTTACCTGGTGTGCGGACAAGAAAGAATTGGTTTGGAAATTAGGCAGTTGCGGCTAAAAATCAATATACAGAGCAAAGAGATGTGTATTGGTTCAAGCAAAAATATCAAAAGGCTTGAGACAGCAAAGAACGTCTTCCAAGGCAGGAGGCCCATGGTTGCTATATAGAGTGTCAGGCCATAATCAGGCTGGACAGTTTAAGTGATTAAGGATAAAGACCCCGCCATTCTTCACCAAAGAAACATGGTCACCGTCCTGATCCATCTTACACGGATGCTGTTGATGGTTAAAACTGGAGAGCCGCATTTGTGTGTGTGCGCTTCCTAAACCTCAGTTGTTTTTTCAGGAAAGATTTCAGATGTTCTGAATATAAGCTTTTAAATCGCTTTTCAAATAGAACAGCCCTTTTTTTTAATGTGTTGCAGATTCAATGATTTGTTAATAATAACTGTCTGGCTTTGCGACAGCGCAAAGTCACCTTCTCACGCCGGTGTGAACACAGGAAATATGAAACAGAAGCAGGCCTCCAGGTGCCAAAGTGTGCATGCAAATGGGGCATTGGTTTCCATGGCAGCAGACGGAACGGCAGTGAGTGAAGGGCACTTGTATCCTCTTTACATCGCTGAATGTGTAGTATGGTTCGATGAAAGGCGTCAGCAATGAAATGTATCGGATTGGAGGCCTTGCCCTAATTGTCCCTCATTGACCTACCTGCCTCCCTTTAGCTTTCTGATTGCAATTCACATATTAAATAAGCAATGGCAAAGCCAACAGGTCTTGGCTTTGGGAACTATTGCCTGTGCAGCATGGCTAAAGAATTTCATAAAAGTCTCCCTTGCAGCCGGCCACGTCAATTTGTAGATATGCGCACATGGGCTGCACAAGCCTACATAATGACTCAGAAGCTTTTTTTTTTAGATCTCGCCTAGGCAGCGCTTCTCTTTGAGACATGCTGTATTCAGGATATGAGCATAAAGCTCTGCCCACTTTCTGCCCATCTTTTTAATTGGCTCCTGTCCCTGTACTTTGTAAATGGTGGCTTTTCATTGGTCAAAAGACACACACTTCGTCCTAGGGTAGGCTGGCAGTGGTTACTTCACTCACTAGAACCTCTCATATTTATACAAGACTGTCTATAAATTGTCCTTCATCAGCTCCACACAGATTACAACCTAATCCGAAATTAATGTAATAATTTGTTTGTTACATTTCAAAGCTACTAATTGTATATATGGGCTTAGCTATTTGAATGTACTCGTAGTACTGTCTTGCATGCAATGCATTATGGGTAGAATGGATTTACCATATCTTCTGCAGAGTGCTGTACCATATGTGACCAAAAGAGGTCAGCAGTGCTGGTGCCTTGCTCACCAGGGACCTCTAGGAACAACTTGCGGTACTGCACATAGACATGCAGTGCCGGTGCCTTACTCACTAGGGACCTCTAGGAGCAGCTTGCGATACTGCACCTAGACATTCAGTGCTGGTGCCTTGCTCTCTAGGGACCTCTAGGAGCAGTTTGAGGTACTGCACTGAGACATGCAACACTGGCGCCTTGCGCACCAGGGATTTCTAGGAGCAGCTGGCGGCACTGCACTGAGACATACAATGTTGGTTCCTGGCTCACTAAACAAGCATTTGCAATGCACTAGATCTTGCATTGCTGAAAGTATGAGCTATTGGCATTGCATTATTATTTGCAATTCCAATACCTCAAACTATCAGTAATGCAAGACCTATTGCATTGCAAATGCTTGTTCTTTATAGTTACCGATCCTAGTTGGATTGGTAACAAAAAAGAAAAAAAAGTGCAAAAGTTTTTTTTTTAAGCTGGTGGGGGTAAGCAACACAGGGGTAGAAGCAATGGGATCAGAAGCAACAGAGCAGATGAGAAAGGAAGAAGCATGTAGGCAGAAGCACCCCAGCAGTGTGGATAGGTGAAAGCTGTGGTTCTGAAGAGCTGCGGGCTGCAATATGAGGTCCTGCATTGAGGATGCGTCGAGAAGCTGCAGTTCCGATTCAGCTGGCGAGGAGGCTTGCGATGCAAGGTCCTGCATCGCCATCGAGGATGTCATTGACAGTGGCTTGTGATGTGAAGTCCTGCATCATAGATACGTCACACAGCGGAGGTTTCAAGGAGATGCGGGGTCCTGCGTCAGGTATGCTCACACATTGGTGGTTCCGATGTGGACCTGTGAGGAGATGCATCACGCTGCGACGGTTCTGCCCAAGAGACCACAGCTGGACTGGTAGAGCACCTTCAGGGCCACATCCAAGGGTCCAGGACTGGGGTAGCCCCACCTCCAGGACAAGACTCACAGCAGGTTGGTGGGAGCCTTTTCTGTCTGTGAGACTCTGATCAGTAGGCCCAGCCAACAGCTCTTGAAGCCACTCTTGTGGTCCTAGATTCAAGATGCAGGGCTAGTCCTTCTCACTGAGGCAGCAGGGTAGCAAAATAGCAGTCCTTCTTAAAGAAGCATGGCAGTCTGTTAGGAAGAGGCGCACTGGTAAGTTAATGTAACTTTATTCTCTTCATAAGTACAACCACCAATTCCAACTGCTGTCCTGTTGGTTCTCCTGGTACAACTGTCTCCCACGAGACACTACCATGATAGAACAGACATGCATCAGCAGCAACTATAATCATTACAACACAGTCCTTCTAAGTCTTCTACAGGTCCAGTGGTGTATAGAGTTGGATCTGAGGGTCCACTATTTATCCTTGGTGCCGTCTTTGAAGTAGGAGAAGTTTCTAGAGGGTTCCAACTCAGTTGGATCTCAGGGTCCACTATTTATCCATGGTGCCATCTTTGAAGTAGGAGAAGTTTCTAGAGGGTTCCACTCGCAGAGGTACTTGGAATTTCCTGCCTCCCTGCCATGGCCTTAGCTTTTGTGGGGGCACAAAAGAATAATGTGAAACACTATGTGAGTGTGCTAAGGCATAATCTTTGTGCAAGTTTGGTAGGAGACAGCTCCACCCCACTCTCAAGAAAGAGATGGCCCAACCTGCCAACACCTATCCCCCCTTTGTCTCACTGTCTGGGAGCAATACACAAAGACCAACTTTCAGCTACACCTAGTCATCTGTGTTTCATAGCTTATTTCAGAATTGCACTTCTCATGCGAATCCCGGAATTTACTCACGGAAATCCAGTGAATTCATGAGACTTATGTTATCCTCCCCATCCGTGCAGTGGCAAATAAAAATTTTCCTTGCCAGATCTGTCCTCCAAGTTAAATGAAGACTTCTTCTGTAGTTATTTATACAGCTAGTGACATTATGAACAGCCATGACTTCTGTTTGTGTTCCTCAGAAAGGCCTTTTTCAGAGAATGCAGCCATTATTGGCATACATCATTCTCAGGCATTTAGAGGACACAACTTTTTTTTTCAATTGCCAGAATCTAGAGTCTGCTTATAGGATTTAGGATGGATATTTATATGAACCACATCCTTTCACCTACAGAATGACATTTGTCTTTGCATGGCAGATAAATGTACCAGAATACACTTTCTATGTGGTGTGACATATATTGACTTGCTGCCTGCTGCCCTCTTGCCTGGGGAAGAAGACCTGGACTTGCAACTTCATCTCGAACCCAGGACCACAGAGTGACTCCAAGGCTAGTCTGCAGGCATCCTGATCTGAGCCTCAAGGACGTAAAAGGCTACCCAACCAGCGCCTGAACCCAGTTACAGTAAATTCCTGACCATCAAGTGGTCCATATATAGAAGATGGGCAAAAAATAAACACCTCATTGTTCCAGGTGAAATTGATCAAGGGTTTATTATTTCCATGTCAAATGGGAATGCCCGATTATTTCCCAATAATGGAAAGAGATCACACGCTCCTTGGGGGACGTGGTGGGGAGGGTGGTTCCCATGAACCCAAAAATGGTAATAGTGGGTATACTACATAAATGTATTGACCTATGGTGTGACAGGATTCTAGCCAGCTGGGGATCCTATTCGCAAAAAGGGATATTGCCAAGCACTGGCAATGAACAGTCATCCTATCTAAGATAGAATGATTAAGAGGGTGAATTTGTGTGCCACATCAGAAAACTCTTTTTATAAAGCCCATGGGTGTTTAAAAAGGTACATTAAGTTTTGGGGTAAGTGATGAAACTGCTCACTTAATGTTGTCCCAGGTATTTGGTTGTTTAAAAGTCTCTAAGCTGATGTCTGTAATTATTTGGCTAGCCCCTTACATCGGGGCATATTTCCGATTTTTATATATTGCAATGTGAGTGTGCTGTAAATGTTTCAGGATTAAAATCAATCATAGGAATTTTCGAAAAAAATTACTTTAAAAAAGTAATCTGCATTCATGAGGCCCTTCCAATCTTTTTGCGTGTCGTATAGCAAAAGACTGAGAAAAGATGTCAGATCAATGACTTGAGCATGTGCGACAGAAACCTCATCCTTTTTAGGTTACATGATCCAGAACCAATGATATAGTTCAGCATTTAGAGTCTGATGTTCTGATAAAGGTCTGGCCTGAAGATCCCAGGCTATAATGTCAGTAAGATAACTACAGGCCCTAATACGCCTCCTGAACAAATGACAACTAGTGCTGCTTGTGGGTGTGGGATGTCTGGTTGAAACCTGATTACGTAAACCAGGTTGGGATGTATGAATGTCAATTCACCAAAATGCCTGGGGTAGCTGAAGTGACATCACATGCCATTTAACATTTACTTTCACTCACACACACATAGATGCTTACACATACACACACATTCACACATACACGCATTATCTCTCACTTAAACACACTCCCCTGCAAGCATGCGCACAACATACATTTAACAGCATTTTTTGCTTACCTTAGCTTCCAGGGAGGGTCATATTCCAGCTAATTGTAATCCATGCTTTAGTTCAGTAATAGTGAATATTAGAACATTCACTAATACTGTAAAAATGCAATGGAAAAAAACTAGGAAAGTGGAGGGAGCCGCAAACGACGTTCATAAGGCGAGATGCTCTTGTATTTCTGGCACTGATTTTGCCACCCTCAGAGGCCAGGGGTCGCAAAGGCAGTGCCAGGAGTCATAAGGGGCAACCCCCGGTGAACTCTAAATATGACCCATATTGTGACGAGGAGGTAGAGGGTAGTAACATATTACTGGGTTCATAATAGATAGCACATTGTAGAATTCGTTTTTACATTAAACTCTTTTTGATGTTGCACACATTTGCAATTTGAGGTACAAGTAGATATAGAGATTTTCCCACAATCACACGATTTATTTTCATATCCGCTGAAATTGGAATTAGAACCCAAGAAGCATATTATCAACAAAGTGGCGAAGAGAGGCGTTAGCCGTCTTGGCTTAACGCCTCTCTTCGCCACTTCGGAAACGCTAGGCTGCACCATGTTACCAAGGATATGGCGCAGCCTAGCGTTTCCCCCTGCGCTGGTGATAAGTTTTACAACTTATCGCCAGCGCAGGCACCCTTGCACCAGAGTGCAAGGGTGTCTGCGAGCAGGGGAGGTTGGTTTATGTACAGGAAGGAGTTCCTTCCTGCACATATACAAACATTAAATGCCATTTTGTAACTTTCGTGTGTGCTGCTTCATGCAGCACACATTTAAGTTACAAATTGGCATTTTTAAAAATAGGTTTCTTCATGTACAGGAAGGGACACCTTCCTGTACATAAAGAAACCTTGGCATTTTGCTTTTTCCATGTGCACAAGGCAGCACACATGGAAAAAGCAAAAACGAGGAGAAATGAAGCATTTCTCCTCGTTTCGCCACCTTAAGACCAGAATTTTTCTGGTCTTAAGTTCGGCGCTGCCACCTATTATAGCCAAGCCTGATAATAGGTGGCAGCGTCGAAGTGAATGGGCGTTGCCGTGGAACGCCCATCGCAACACCCACTGCTCGCCCCCTTTGTGAAAGGGGCCCTATTACCAAGGCAGCGTTAAGCCAATTAACGTGGCTTTAAGCCACGTTAATTGCCTTAAGGCTGCCTTGATAATAGGGCGATGCAAATATCACTGCATTTTACGCAGAAAAGTGCTGCAAATGCGGCGATAAGGGGCTTGATAATATACCCCCAAGTCTGCAAGTTCCAAGGTCAAAATGAGCAGGGTAGTATGCTAAGGCTGTTTTTAAGTTTAGAGTAGGATGCACGTGCTGGTGGATAATTTGTTTACCTCTCCAATCTTCACAAAGAATTTGGTGCCCACCATTGCTTGACAGAATGGATGTGTATTGAGAAAACAGCAACTAAATGACATACACATGTGTCAAACAGGGATCTGAAAGACAGGAATGTCTTTCTAAAGGGAGGTGTGAACAACTGTGGTTGGCCTTGAGAACATTACCTACTTTCCACTGTAAGCACATAGAAATGCAAGGAATGGCCTGTCGTTTTGTGCATCTCTTGCAGTTTTCCTCTTTTCCTGTTGAAATAGACAGAAGAGCTGCTCAACAGGTGATAATTGGCATTTTACGTTTTCTCCCTTTCCCATGGCAGCAAATATAGTTCAACTCTGAGTGTCTGTGCGCCCCTAAAAGATAGTCTAAAATAAAATGCATTTGCAATGCTAATAGCTCTTGCTTAGATTTTTCAGCGCATGTAAACACAGGCTTTCACAAATGCTGTGGAAGCATCAACGCTGTTTGTCTTATTAAAATCAGTTCTAAGATGCCACTGCTGGGAAAAACCGGCAAAAATGGTCTCTGTAGGCATAGAGGAAATGAGTATGACAAACAGCGTGATGATCAAGTTTCTTTTTTGGAAGTAAAATAGTCCCTCATGCATTTCAGTGGAAATGGTTTCTGGGAGGTGGATTGGTACAGCAAATAGCCATCAGCATGTGGTGAGAGAGTGATACTCCTCTGGGTGGAGCCAAAGCACACTCTAAGCATATTTTGAATCATTTGTAAATTTGCATTAGGCAGGCAGTTGAGGTGCCAACCTAGACCTAAAATGTAAAAACTTTTTCTATTGGTGCAGAATGAATGAGAACCACAATTTTAAAATATGAAAGGTTCATCTGCATCAGTCTATTTCAGAACCATTTGCTCAGAAAGCACTTCAAGCACTCTCTTGAATTTACCTACCCATTGGTGTATGGAAGGGATAAGAGGGTGTTGGTCTAACTGGACACTTCAAAGAGGATGTGGCCTAAGGGCAGAGGATGTAGCCTAACAGCTAGAGCGGTCAACCTCGAAGCTGGGGAACCGGGTTTGAGTCTCGTCAGGGACGCTCAATAACCTGTGATTCTGGAAAAATCACATAATCTGCCCGTGCCTACCAAAATGAATGTGTCTGTCTGTAACACAGCTGGTGCTCGTGTAAAGCGCTCTGATACCTTCGTGTCGAGTTTGCGCTATATAAACTCTCCAAAAAATAAAAAGGTTTAGAAGAAAATACACCTAGGTTTCCGGTGCTGTGGATCACCGATGAAGTACAAAAGAGACACTTCCATAGGCAATCAGAGTCCATATTCCTGGCTATCAAACCAAAAATGGATATCTTGGCAGAGACATGACACTCCGGCCTACCTTCCATAAGCCCTTGGCACTTGGTGCGCCTAAAATGACACTGTGTCCGGTGGCTGCTAGAACGGGAGAACACCACTGGGCAAAATCTATCACTATATAAGGTGCATGCACTACTTCATCACTGAGAGAAGGTAGACTGAGATGAGGGTGACCTTATGAGCATGGAACAGTGCATGCAGCTTCCAAAACTCATCCTACAGGTAGATGGTCCTTTTGCAAGACTACATTAAGGCCACTGTTGGCAGCTGCATTGTGATGGCACCAAAAAAAGTCCAGAAGGGCGCACAGTACTGCAACAAATGACCTCAGAAAGGAGTGAGGTATTGCGGTAAATTAAGTGTCTTAGATGCAAAATTGAATTTTGCCCGGGGCATCCAAAATGGTTGACCTGGAGTGGTGCAAGATCAGTGGTGTCAGAGCTCTGATAAAGGAATTTCAGCCTGTTGATTGTTGAGCTGGTCTGTGTGAATAAACGAACAACTAACATCTTGCAACAAGAAAGATGAGCCCCTCAAAAAGACACAGGGAGCAGGTCAACGTATGGAATTGGCTATGGTGAATGTAGAATCCTGACTGGAATTTTATGAGAGCGTGTCCCTCAAACCGCTGGGACCTTTCCTCGATGGACAAGGCATGCCAATATAAGAGAGACGCCCTGGCAGAGGCGTAGACGGTTATTCCACCCACTCTGCTTGGTGTGTTTTATTTCAGCGCCCACGAAATGTACGGCTTTGAGCGTTTATGGCTAAATGATGGCCGTGCCTGTGTTTGCTGGACTAAATGATGTTTGTTCGGAGGAATCCTGGCGCTCTCGTTCGAGCGCGGCAAACGTGCGTGCCTCGAAAGAGTTCTAAGCCTGCTCGCACGTGACAAAGAGGTTCGTGGAAACTGCTACGACGACAGAATGAACTCTGCGGCTAATTAGACGCTTTCCAGAGTTGGACGTTTCACTCGCCTTGCTGCTTTGCCTCCGGGGTGAGGAGGTTGTATGGCGCAGTCTTCCTCGGGCGCTCTTCTGCTGCGGCTTTTCATGCTGCGTTGAGCCTGACACTCACCGGATGACGTGAAGCGGGTCCCCGTGTGGGCACCGGCTGTGTGACTGCCACGGATTGTACGATGGCTGACCCTCTCCAATCCAGGACTGTGTGACACTCCTCGTTGCTTCTGGAGGGATTCCAATATTGAAAGCATACCCCCATGGCTGGCTGTATACTGTCCATGCCTGTGGGTTGCTCACCTGTTGCTTAAGAGGTTCCATATAGAGCGTCTGTCACAACTGACTGTAGCCACATAATGACATGAGCTTTCTTCCCTGTCATTCCTGGGTGGAGCCTACAGAGACCACTAAAGCAGGCACAATAATACATTTTGGAGATGTTAATTCATTCTGTTTCTCAGACGTTTGCATGCCGAGTAACAGCGACCTAAGACAAGTTGGGAGAAGCACCCTGGTCACACATGCACAACACCAAAACACTTCCCACATAGGCCTCACTGCAAATACAACACCTTTCCAACCAAGCATCCCTTCTGTGTCACATGCCAACTAGAAGGTATCATGTAAAGCCAAGAAAACCAGGTCCCTTCTTGTGCCAGCCTTTCCCTTCCATTGTCTGTTTCATTTGCCTCCATTGATCTCACACCACACCCAACACTTTCATATAGACCAGGCTGGAACCCTGTCCCTTTCAATCAGTTCTTAATTTGTGCCAGTGGTTTCTGGTGCTCAGCAATGGCAATTAATTGTGAACACAGGCACTTATGGCTATCTGCCACAAGGTGGTGCTGTTTGTGCGATTTAGAGAGGAGCACAACAACAGGTGTTTATTAATTAAAAAGACATGGCAAATGACTAATACCTTGCATCCCTGCTATTCTTGTAGCTTTGTGGGATGGAAGAGTATGAATTGTCACACTTTGTAGGAGTGTGATTGTTAGAAGTTGTGTTGGTACTGTCGTTGGCAGCACTGGCAGGGGTAATAGCTAGTGCGAGCTGTGGTAGCTTCTTGATGAGGGCCCGGGCACTTATTGTTTTACAAATTAAGCTCTGCTTCCAATCATGCACTCCAAAGGGGCCTCCCACACACTTGATGGCTATTTGAGCACTTTGCAGCCTCCACAGGGGTATGAAGAGCTACATACATTCAACCATACAATTGTAACTAGATGATTGCAAACAAAAGAGCTCCCACAAACTTGATGGCGATAGGAGGGCTTCACATCCTCCATGGGGGGTATGAAGTACTATATAAATTCGACAATACTATTCTGAGTGATTGCAAACATAGCGCTTTCCTGTTCGGGAATGTATTGCTTAGTGCTTGTGGGTTCAAAGAGGGCATGTTGAGGTGGCTGATGGTCCTAGTCAGTGCAAAACGGGGAATTCACCATGTGCTCAATGCACATACCCACGAAAATGCACTTTTGTATAGCGCACCATACCTAAGTAGCACTTTATCAGCCTAGGAAGTATAACCCCATCTTACTTGGGAAATCAATCAATCAATCAGGAGTTTATATAGCGCGGCTCCTCCCCCGTGAGGGTCTCAAGGATTTGAACCTGTGCTTTTCACCTCGCTGTAGATGTCAGCAGCAAGCCTCAACTGACTGAGCCATACAGCCAACTCCCTAAAGCAGTCCCTGATGGAGCCATGGTTTATATAACAGCATCGAAATTCCAAGCCCAATTTACTAAAACACTATATCTCATCGTCGGTGCGTTTTGTAGCTGAAAGGTAAACCCTCTCCTGACGCCAAATCCTTCGGAGAAACCCCGCTCAGATGTGATGTCGCTAAAAATAAGTGCAGCAAACGAAATAAAATGCGTGCCAAATTGTTTAGGGAGATTAGCTTTCAATTAGAGGGATGAGGTAATTAGTTTACCCACCTAAGCCTCCTTAGAGATTAAATGCAGGAATCTGTAGCCGTTCGAAGAGTTGAGCAAGGACCCGAAACCAAAGGGCCAGGTGGAACGTGATCAGTATATTCTAACAGGTTTCGGCTCCCAACTGTCCAGCTCCCATCCTGCTCCTTGACATGGCCTTGGCCGTCCTGAACTTTAAGCCAAACAATTGCTGGAATGGGACATGGGCCAATAAAAGAGTCCAGGGTTAAGAAATTGAGACATAAGTCCTTTGTGTGAAAATAAACGTATAACATTTTCATAGCTGGATTATTCAATCAATCAATCAGGGGTTTATAGAGCGCGGTTACTCAGGCGAGAGGGTCTCAAGGTGCTGAGGGGATGAAGGGGGAGGGGCTGCTGATCCCTCGGGGGCTGGGTTCAGTCGAAGATCCAGGTTTTCATTGTTATTTGTTGAATTATAGCTAGGGCTTCTGGAATTATGCGGCAGTGGAGGCTAGAATTATGAGGCAGGGTTGAGCAAATTATGCAGTAAGAAAAGGCAAATGATATGGCCTGATGCAGCACTTTTTGTGATAGTATTACTTATTTTCTCACATTTACCTTTGTTAACACTGCCTGGGCATTGATTGTGCTTCATTAGTACCAGTTTAACACCCAAATATGGCAACAAACAGAAAGATGACCAGTCAAGCTTTGCAAAGGGCATGCCACTGCACGACAAGACGTGAAGCTGCGTTTTTAGTACCATTTGAGCTAGAAAACATTTTTTTTGTTAATATCTGCACATTATGCAGCACATGATGGATTAGGAGGCAATGGAGCAAATCCTCAATCATTCGAAAAAGGTGGTGGCCATATAATCGAATAATTCCAGCGGCCCTGATTCTGGCTGCCTAAAAAAGTAAAGATTCATGAATTAAAAAGTTTTTCTTTTCAGCAGTGAAACTTTGAGATCTCCTTTCAATTATTCTGTGCAAGCATGGACTGACAAAATACTAGGAATATGTTCCTGAAGCCTGAAATAACCTCTCTCAAATTAGTAAAGGCCTCATTCCGAGGTCTCTGGCGTTATCCGTGAACTCCGTCCCGGAGTAACCAGGAATTACAAGTGGGACCCTCAGGGTTCCCTCAGAAACGCCTGTTACCGCCTGTCTCTGTTGGTGGAAGAAAGGGATGTGATTTCCAATGTTTTCCTTGCAACTTCTGAAATTCCTTGTTCGGTGTCTTTTCAACCACTATGTCGTAAAAAAATGTTAATGTACAATATTTCATGATTTATAGCATTTTAAACAGATGCTTTTAATTTTAAAACTCATGTCTCCGGCTGTAGAGAGGTGGCCTGTGGATAAATAGGACAATGGACAAATTTACAGAAGCCACCCTTCAGCTTCGGGTCCCGGGTCTTCTAGCCCTCTACACCAGGGTCCATGTGCAAAGATGAGGACTTGCGTAGGACAGCAGGTCTCCTTTTCTAGAGCCTGCAGTGCCTAACAACCTATGTCCCAATCCCTATCCCTCGAAGGGCCGCTGATGAAAAGCAGAAAGTCTGTCTTTAGCCTCAGTGCTTCATAGCATCACCATTCTATTGAGTGATTCACTTTAAAGCTGTCAGTCATGTAGGCACAGGCAAGGAGGTGGTTTGGTTAACCCAAACACTATGGTCATTGAGCCAAAAATTCACATTTCTCACCCAAATACGTGCCAAGACACTCTGTGGAGTTAAACTGTTTGTAAATGATCAGAGCAAAGTAAACGTTAGTACCTGTTACCGGTGGTTAATAATATGCTCATATTAACCAAATTATCATGAAAAGCATCATTTATTATTTAACTCATAGTCAGTTGGATCGGGACCAGTTCTGTGGCGTCTCCTTGGCTTTTTTATTTTTTTGTTTTTTTAGTTACTCCCCTAACCATTCTAAGTTTGACCGGCTAATCGTCAGCTTGTCTCTACTCACCGGCTTCCAGCGAATCTGCTAGAGGATGCAAAGCATCCTTACCTTCTACAGGCAGAACTTCTGATTGGCGCCGAGACGCCCACGGGTATTTGTTAGCGCTTTACAAATGTCAAAAAATAAATAAATAAATAAAATAAATAAATCCAGGCCTGGTACATGTGCCAGACACCCTGCGTCTGGCCATATCATCACCGGGGTACTTTTGTGCTCTTTGCTCTTCACCGCCATGTTCCCAAGGATTCTTCTCCACTTTGCGGCTCCCCCATTGCTACAAATGCCACCTTGAATAAGTGCACCCGGATAGCCCTAGTGCATCGGAAATATTCATCACTAACATGTGTAGTACCACACCGCATAGGTAAACGCCATTCTCATTGTCGAAACCATGGTTCTTTATCTTGATTTGTCCTAGTCTAATGCCTTTGTAACCCATGCTTGTGCAGAATGTGCACATAATGAGGTTTAGTTCCCCCCTGAGCTTGTCTACGGTGCTGCGTAACACTGCCCCCATCAAACCAGGTTACCTTTGCTGCTCCATGAGCCTTACCACTGTCATCAAGTCATCTCTCATTATTCTCAATAGCCTTCCCCGCTCCAGCTTTGTAAGGTCGCTTCTTCACAAACCGGATGCCCGGTATAGTATCAAATATCAGGTACTAAATATTGTGCTCCAAAAATATCATAGCAAAAATAGAGGTGACAAAAACATTGACAGGGTAAATATATTTGTAGATAATTGCAGTTTTCTATGCTTAATTTCTGTTATGATATTTTTGTAGCATATTAAAGTTGTAGTCATTATTATGATATAAAACCTTACAAATCCCTGCATCTCTCTTCAGAACTGCTCACTGAAAATGAGAGAGGACAGCAGCAACAGAATTAGTGGTGGTGAAGAAGTGTCTTGCCCTGATTTTTGTTCTCATATTTGTTGCTCCTTCGGGGACCTGATTGGCCTGTTTGAACTATGTTCGACAACTGGCCAAACAATGCGACCCTGACCTTGTGACTACCTGCCACTTTTGCACCGACCACCCCCCCTTTCCTTCCAGTTGCCATGGTTTTGGTGTGTTTGGTTCTCTCTTTTTGCCTCCCTTTGTGCTTCTTATGGGGCGCGCCACGGGGTCTATTTTGTGCACCTGTTCTCCTGGACTTTCACATGATCTACCATGTACATGTTAACTGATTAATGCTTCACAACCATGCACACCATCTCTAAACATTCATTAATGCTATTATCAGTAGCATTGGTTAATAAACACTATTAAATTACTAAAACACGTTACCTACAGTGCTTAAGGACCGCAGAGCTGTGTGATCAAGAACCATGGAAGTTATTCTTATTGATGCATCATACCCATGTGTCCATATGTTAAATAAATTACAATGTAGGGTTTTGAAATCCCCACGGCCAAACTGATGATACAGCGGCCTTAAATTGGAACAGCGTCGATTATCTGCCTAATAATTACATTTTTCTGTAAGCGCATTGTCATTCACACACACACAATAACATATATACAAGCCGGCATAACAATTTGTAATTTTTTAAATTTTAGAATGATAATACAAGGAACAGTAGTATGATACCTCAGTCAAAGTCACGAAACTGGGCCTCCCGTTTAGGGTAATCACTTGGGTAGCTTTTTAAAAATAGCTCAGTGGGATCATCCAGTGGTTTGCAAGACAGCTTGTCCTCTTCCTCTTCAAAGTTTTATGCTTTTTGTTGCATAAGAGCTGTCAAAGACTGAGACTGCATGTGTCCTGTTCATGTCTACCCATCAAGGGAATAGAATTGATCTGATCTACGGCATGAGCTGTAATTTCCTTTTCTTAAACTCTCGGCAACACACTCTTAAGAACATGAGGTTTCTAAACTATTCAGGGAACCTTGTCTTATTGTTTCAGAAGAAGAGAACTGCTTCTTGCTCATATGGGAGGAATCTGAAGTTTGCGGTACTACATGAGAAGCCTTGTTCATACTGTCTGCGATAATTGAGACGAGTCTCTGCTTTTTCTTTAAAACGTGTAAACGGAATCTCCTGCTAGCTGGGATCACTTGCCGGGTTCTCAGTATACCTGTAAAGCTTAAGTAAGTGACACTGCATGAAGAGCAATGCCATTACATATCTGTGAAGGATGTTCTGCCTCAATATTGTGGTAGAAATACTGGCCTGCACATATAGTTTGACAATAATATTGACTCCAGAATATAGTCACTGTAGAGGTAATTAAAGTCAATCTACACTTACCTTGATGATATTTTAAGGGTTGATATTATGACCACAAGAATATATGTGATAGTGCAACACACATGTTTGTAGAAAAAACTGTTGTCTCCCTCCCAATATTCTGGTAGTTGTTCATCACCCCTAAGCACCTCTTGCCATCTTCTTGCATTGCCTCTTCTTTATCGTAGTCTTCTGCAACTGGCCTCTTTGTCAAAGTCATCTCTGAACCCTTTTCCAAAGGAAAACATTGACAAAAACATGCTGGTAGTAGGCACTGATGCCATTGTAAGCACAAGCTTTGACCCCGAAGAGTGGCTCATGTACTTCTTAAAAGGAGTTTCATGGACAATGTGCTATTGCATTAATTTATTGGTTTTCATTTTGAAGATTCTATCAATCGGTTCCTCCATGTTTGACAAAGGCTGATCTCCACTGCATACATTTTTTAGCCGGAAAGATTCCAAAACAATTCTGTATGGTAATCTCATTCCATTACATATTCTGACTCTTTTTGAGATATTTGAGTTCCAAAATACTCATGATGTTTACTACTGTTTGTTTGAATAGGATACATGTTTTATGTAATTCCCAACCATCTACCTTTACATCTATGAACCCATATCTCCTATTCTGGCTACTTGTCACTCTTTCCATGATCTCAAATTACATTTTCCTTTGTCCAGCTCTCTCGCCACCCTACCTCTGTCCTCACTCCTCCTTTACCATGCTCTTTTTTCTGAATCAGTCTGAACCTTTTCTCTCCAATACTGCGCTCTCCATTGTCCTTCACTTTCTTTATAATTTTTCTTCTTATTTAGGTCTAAACAGTTCACATGCTACCTTTTCAAGACCTTTTGTTTTCTAAGAGTGGATGTAGAGGCTTCCCTCCCTCATCTGTTTTGCTTGCCCCTACCCGCTCTCCATCCCTACATTGTTGTGTGTCTTGCTGCTTGTCCCCAACCACCATCCCTCCTACCATTGTTGTCCACGTGATTGCTTGCTCCATCCTCCCACCTTCCATTCTTGTGCTTGCTGTTTCTTGCTCTCACCCGCCCTTGTTGTCTGAGTTGTTGCTTGCCTCACCTGCCTTCAGTCCTTCTGCTGTCCTTATTATTGCTTGCCCCCAACCCCTCCTGCCCTCTGTTGTTCATCAGCTTGGAAGTCCCACCCTTCTTTATCTGTGTGCTTTCTCCCAGCCCTTCCTTCTCACCTCCTGCTGTCCGTGTTGCCCCTAATTCCCCTCACTCTGTATTGCCACACTCCCCCACACTCCGCAGTAAACAAAACAAGCATAGTTCTCGCATTAGTGAAAATGTCAGTTATTGTCGTTGTAAATACTATTTTTTTTTCTTTTAAAATTATGCCAGCAGTGGCATAATACGCAAAGACATTACTTTCATGAAGGAAATGGTGCAGTACCAAAGGCTGTTACTAGGCGTCCCTTGCCCCGTGCATTGGCCCTTTCACACGATGACTACTGCAAAGGGGTGTACCTCTTCCTCCCTGAAAATGTGATGAGTTAACTTCACAGAATATAGCATTTAGCTGGTCACACATTCTTAAGTTGGGATTATATGATCACATTACATCAGTATTGAACTTGGTCCATAGGGTACCATTCAAGCAAAGGGTAACATTTAAAACACCCCTGGTAAACCTTTCTAAATAATTTACACCATACTTTCCTAACCAGGCGCCTAATATCACCCTCTCAATACTGCTTCACACTAATCTTGTCAACATAAAGATGTTTTGGGAAAGTTCTTCTCCCACTGAATCCCACTTTGCCTCTTTGCCTTGGGATGAACCTATGGAAATTCCATAAACATCTGAAAAGCCACTTTTCCATCAATCTTTTGCACTAGAATGGCAATAACAATTCAGCAGGTAACATCCAGACTTGTACAGATAGCACTCCACCTGCTGCACTATGTTATGCTATATTAGACTCTTGTGTCATGCTATTGGTGATTATATAGTATACATTATTTCATTGCAGTTCTTTTTTGTGAATCCACTGCATTTTCAGATGGTTTGGAGTTACCATTGCTGACAGAGGTTTGACTCAGTATTTGATGATGTGTTGGAGTAGTGCACTAGCCATCCTCTTTGTCAGGTGGCAGTGTCTTATTTATTGAGGTCTGGGACCATGATGCTGGTGTTCAAAGGTGATGGCAGAAGACTAGGCCGCATGCTTATAGATCTTCGAGGTTGATAGACATGCCCACCCCACACTGGATGGAGAAGGGTATCTGGTATTTTCTAATTGATTTTGCCTGTTGGGTGCTATAATAGATGATCACATGGTGCTTCTGGACTGTGTTGGGTGTGGGTTGGAAGTTTTCCCAATTTGTTCTGATGGATGTGAGTGTGTGGGATGTCCTGATGGGAAGTGGTGTTCTGAGCAGGAGGTGAGCTAGCTATGGCATGTTTGGGCTGTGCATACTAGTTCTGTGTTGGGTGTATGCAATGTGTTTTGTGTAATGCATGTTGTTGATAGTTGTACTATGTAATGTTTTGGGAAGGTATATGATAACAGTGAACTATGATTATTTTCAAAAGTTCATGGAGGATACCTGCCCATACCACAAAGACCATCACATTTTGGCCCTCTTGGTCACAAGGTTTCCAGTTTCAAATTCTGGATTAAAAATAAACACAAAATATAACAACTGTAATGCGCCCTACCACCCCAATCCCTGTTGAACCATCCTTAAAATGTGTGGCTCTCTGGCAGCGCTTTACAAAGCATATCTATATTGGGAGATATTAAAATGCTCTTTTGAATTTTACTCCATGCTGACGTAAATGCAACAAAGCACCATTACAACGCTTCAGTTTCCTTGAAAAGCCGTTTTTCATATTAATTGTGAGAAAATACTGGTTGTTTTCTCATCGGTGGAGCCAGGGGGTGGATCACTTACATGCGCACAAGAGGGCTCTGCATAACATTTTGCTACCACTAATGTTTCCCTTTCGTTCAATAAAATTTCAGCGCTGCACGGTATTAAAGTTCTAAAATTAAATGTAAAACACAGATAAATCTTGTATAGCATGGAGCATACACTTACTCACTCCGCGCATATCCTGCCTACACATGTTCCTCTCCATGAGGAGAAAACTCGCAAACAATCAGAGAGAAATCTTGATGACTCCTTCTCAGTGCTTGATTGGCGTGGTGGCTGCAGGTGCCTTGCACTAGCCTCCATTTTGATTTTTGTCGACCTGGGTTTATTTTCCATCATCACACTCTGTCTCAGTGCGAGAGAGAGAGCAAGACAGAAAATAGAGAAAGGAAAAAGAAAGGTGACAAACAGTGACAAGAAGAGATACCAGGGACGAAAAACCCCTGCAAGAGTGATTTAAAAAGCTAGGAAGCGTAGAGTGGTGGAAGAAAGCATTATATGGTGGAATCGATAGTAGGCAGCCTTGGTTTTCAATAATTCCAACACCAAGCCGCGCCAGCGGTGACTTCAGAGCAAAAGCTTTGGGCCCATTCACCTATTTGTGTGCAAATTAAGCTGTGCTGCTGAAAATGTCTGAATAAACAGATGGGCACTTGCAAAATATCCTTGTTACACAATATCCTAGAATACAAAGACAGAGTATTTATCACAGCAACATTTTATAAAATGGTTCTAAAAAATGCTGCAAAACATGGACGCCCATTTCTAGAACATCTGGATTTCACAATTCAATGAGAACAAGCAGGGACGTTCTTGGGTAGCCGCTGCTTCACCTGCATGGAGGGACGGTCAATGGTGGGTGCAGGAGAAGCAGCACATTTTCGCTTTTTGCCTGAACATTCAAATGAGCGAGTTCTTCTCAATATTGTCGGGCTTCCATCTTCATCTACCTCCCCGAATCATTGTAAAGCATTGTGTCGTCTTCACCAAAGGGCAGAAGTAAGTAAATAAAACGTGCACATCTGGGAGAGTTCCCAGATGCATACTATATGACTTGTGCGCATGGGCTTGTGTGGGTGTCCAGAGGTGAAGTGGGCGCTGGAAGGAAACTATGGGTGTTTATGAGAATCACAGGATACCCGTTCAAATTTTGCCTCCTTGCCTATGCCGCTTGAAGCAAAATTATCTCTGTGTGAAGCAAAAGCCTCAATGCAGCTGCATGCACTCATTGACTTAGAGAGGCTCTGAGGCAGACATAAGGCATCATAGTAATGCAATAATAAACACCTAAACAATTCAACTAAACATAAAAATCAAAGTAGGACTTAGATATATAGATACTGCTTTAATTGTAAGAAGCAAGCAAGATGCCGGAAATGTGGGTAAAACATAAATTCCCAAACAGTATCCTGGAATCTGAGTTTATAGTACTTAACAAACTAGAATTGTTGGGCCACATCCCCAACCTCATGGCAATTTTAATGACTCGCTGCCATAACCGGTGCAACATATCTAACAAGTCTCACTGAACTTACTGAGGAGGGAAGGGACATGTAAATGGAGCCAATGGCCAGCGAGAAAAAAAGAGCTGCCAGTTTGATGTGCCAGAATACTGATGTCTAACATAGCGCCCAGTTGAAGTTAATCATAGAAAAGCTACACCAAAAGGAGGTATGTTTCTGGAAACTATATACAATGTTAACATTTTTCTAAGAAGATAAGTCTGAAACTAGTAGCCTTGGCTGAGCATCAATTGATGGAATTGAAAGGAAAACCAAACCAGTAAAGAAGAACACATGAAGGTGCTGTCTAAATAATACCGCTTGTGACCCCGGGTGCCATGCAAATGCACATAAAGAAATTGCAGTGGTGTGACCATGAGTCAGCATGTTTATTTTGACACTCTTGCTGAAAATTACCCAATAATTATGAAATTCTGCAACAAAGGTAATTGCCAAACAATGTACACTCTGTTTCAGGAAACAGGCGGGCCCATAAAAATGTAATATCATGATGTGTTATGTCATTTTGCTGTGTAAGGCAGTGGAGAATAATTGACTATGCTGCAAAAAGCAATTAGAAGCCTTGTTTGTGGTGTAGGCAATTACTGTAAACAATGCCTTACCGTACCCTGCTGAAAGGTGAATGGGACGCGAGCGGAAGTAGAGGCTTCCTTTTCAATCCACAAACAGGAAGAAAGTTGTAGCTAATCTGTTATGTTTTTGTCAGGGCTTTAAGTGGGGTGAAAAAACTGGGCAGTCACTCAAAGGGGCGTGGCCGATGTAATTAAGGGTGTGGCTTAAAAACACGTCAGCTATAAAACTGTGCTTAGCATACTGTGCCGCCCGACTGGTATTTTGCTGCTTTTGTTATTGCATTCAGATATATGATACAAAAAGTAACATTACACCTACGAAAAGTCAGGACAATTAACTTTGTCAATGGTTGTTAGTTGCATAGGATAAAAAAGCAACAGCTATCGCTTCATTGCATATGATATTGAAAATGCTTCAGTTGATGAACAATCTTTATTCAATTATAAAATATATAATCATGAAATAATAAAACCTGCCTAAAAAATAGCATACTCGATATACAATATAGATACAAAAGATATCATAGAGAGAAATATAAAAGCATACAAAAAAAGAATTGCTTCATGGATCACATTAACCCTGAAGCTTAAAAAACAGTTAGGAATTCATCACTTTGTTCCAATACAGACCATTTTTCAAAAAGGAACATACCGCAAAAGACACAGCGTGATGAGTTAACAATTGCAGATAAAAAAAGGCGGTCTGTAATAGCAAAAGTCCCTGGACTTGAGAATAGGCAACAGAACCTTTGGCAAAGGGGATCATAATACCTACAGAACAATTCCAGATGTTCCAAAAACCAGAAACGAGCTGCCATCACCAGGAGAGATTTCAATAGAGTTCAGATCATATTGTCCTGGAGGTGTTCCAGAGGTGAGATCAAATTATACCCAAGCGAAACTTCTTAAGAAAGGATCTCATCCAGGGGTTCCTGATAAGGGAGAGGTAGGGTTCAGGGCCAGCAATAGTTTTCAAAGACACAAGGGCTCTCAGACTTGGTTTCTCCAGGCCACATTCTCTCTATCCTCCCTAGCATATTTTAGAAACAAATCCTTAATTATCTTTCTATCTCCTTTATTTATTAGTTGAGGAGCAGAGAACAGCTCAGGGCAACTCAAGGACTTGGAAACACACCTAATGTAGTTAAGCCATGCATTCTTGTGACCATACTCACACCCAAGGCAATCCTCTGTCACATCCCTGTTTAGAGCAAAAGCAACGGGCAATTTTAGCAATGTCGTCAGCATAATCAAGATACAGCTCATCAAGCGTAAACAGCTTGAGCTGGTAGGACCCAGGCCTAAGAATCTCCTGCTGAAGCGATTCTCTTCTCCCTGAATGCTCAGGCAATTGCAATACCCTCAAATAGCAGCACCATATAACAACACAGGAAGGCATTTCATTCTATATATCTGCAACAATGGCCGAGTGGGTAAACTACCCACCTCAGATGCAAACTTAAAGAGGGACCCACAAGCTTCATTGAATCATGAACATCGGTTTGCAAGACAGGGTATCCAGCTAATATGCTGATCAAAGGCAGCCCATAAATAGGGAAAGGTGGCCACCCTAGAAATATCCTTTGCCTTAGTAGCGATAGGTCATAATTTGATTGTCTGCCTCCCACATGCCATACAATGTGTTTTGGTGATATTGGTATCCAGCTCCAGCTCGTCCATAAATTTAACAAATACGTCAACAAGACCCTTAAGGCCTTCGGGCTGCAAGAGAGTAGAACTGTGCCGTCTGCATATACAAGAGGCAGCACCCCAGGGAACTTCATCTTAGGCATGTTCTTCCCACTGGCTGCCAAAAAAGAATTTAAACCGTTGATATATAATAATAATAAAATAGGAGCTAAAACACATCTTTGCCTGACCCCCGACGGAGGCTAAAGGAATCCAGACTATCCTCTCCTAAACGATATCTAACTGATGTGTTGACATCTGTATGAAGGGCACCTAGGAAGCCAATCAATGGCTGGGGCAACCCAAGATCAGCTAAACTTTGATCTGTTGACCCGATTGAAAGCATTGATCAGGTCCATGAATGCTAGATAGATGGCTCCCTTCGTAGCTGTAACATATTTCCCAATTATAAGGTTTATATTCAGGCAGTGTTCCACAGTTCCCTTACTTGTTCTAAAACCCTATTGGGCTGGGCTGATAATGTTGATAAATTTCACACAGTCTTCAATAAATTGTAGAATTATCCTACCCATGATTTTAATAACATCATCTAAGAAAGAAATGGGTGTATAGCAAGCGGGATCCTGCCTACTACCCTTTTTAAAAACAGGTAGAATGACAATATCAGATGAAGTAGCAGCATTCACGGTGTTAGTTAATAAGGAGACCCAAAGTGAGATATAAGCCTTATAACGAGCCCAGGGGATCCCATCTGGCCCGGGTACTTTATTAGAGGGGCTGGCTAAGATGGCAGAGCGTACTTGCTCCAGTTCAATTAGAATACCTGTTGGGAACAATGAACTACCCTCGATAGCAGCCGAGAGCCCATCCACATCTAATGCATAATTTTTTTTTAAAAGTGCTCCACCCATTAAATTGGAGTAATGGTTGAACCTATGTCATCAGGTAGGGTAGAGCAAGGCTATTTCCTAGAAACCCCTGGCTTCCGCAGTTTTGCAGATGGTTACTAAATGCTACCACGTTTCCTCTTTTAAGGCTAGCTTTCTGTTCTTAATGTTGTTCTTATAGGCTACTCTTGCAGTTGTAATGTTCTGCTGGTTTCTTGGCCTGTCATTAAGGGTTTCATAGAGCAGCTTATTAGTCTCCCCCGTCCTTTGTCAAACCAGACATTTTGGAGGATCTGCAGGGCCCAGAGAGTTCAAGCATAATAGTTCTTATAGAATGATCAAGAAGCTGGACGGCATCTAGAACAATGATAGGAGAAACCTCTAGCACTAACAATGACTCCATAATCAGGGGCAGATTTGAGCCGACAAAGGTTTTCAGCAGAATATGGATTGATACACACTGCTATTTGACCCTAAGACCCTGATCCTTAGGGCCAAGCTGAATAATCCTGGATAAGATCAGAGTGGCTACCAACTGGTATCTCCATCCTAACCTCAATGGGGTTGTGATCACTGTAACAAGATTCATGAACCTTCCCAGAGCATACAAACCATTCAAGGATCCTAGAAGCAAATAAAAGGGTTTTAAACAGTCACCGTTCTCCGGCATCGGAGGTCAAAAGACAGAATGGAGTATCATTGGCCAAGAAGGGATTGGAAGGAGTGGTGTTAAGACCCAATTGAACATTAAAATCACCTCGCAACAGCACGTGGAAACATTTGAGCTTCTGAAAAGACCGGATCTCAAGCGCAGAGAGTCCTTTAGACAGGGACTCAATCTGACACCTGAGTCATAAACTGAATTATAAAAATTGACTGCAAAAAATGGAAATCCTTAGATGAAACCACTCACAGGATCTGGATCTTGCTATGCCTCAAAGAAAGTGGATTGACCCTTAAAAGTTGCGAGATATGACTCAAGGTGGCTAGCCCACCTCGGGGTCAATGACTTAAAGTGGGAGTAGCTGGGATGACAAACCATTCATAACTGTCCCAGGTGAACTGCTCCTGTGCCTAAGTTTCCTGTAACTTAACCACTTCGAACTGGGTAACAAACTTCATCCACTCAGGGTCCAATAGCTTGGTCCTGATACCTGCAATATTCAAGCAACAGAGCCTTGTGGACAGGGTTCCGAGGACAAATCCCGACATCCATGGGAATGTTGGTCACAACTACACAGTCCCCTTTTAGATTTTTGTCAGTTGTGCGAACCCACCCAAACCTCCTCACAAACAGTATATCCCTGTATTCACTGATGTTAAAAATAGAATTATGACACAACCATTGGCAAACTTTGTTTTTCAAATGGGTGGTAGAGTCCTCAACCTGAGAAGTTGAGAGAGTGACCACTGTCATGATTGCAAAGTATGGACAACACTCTGGTGGCAAGTTGAGGGGGGAGCAAATCTTTGTCATGCTGAGAATGCCACTCTAGCCCACTCACAGCTCCAGCCCTAGAATAGCTACGAGGAGTCCCCCGGGACTCAATTAGTAGAGGGTCCTCGATATCACCAGCAGGGGGAGAGTGGCTGAAAGGTGAAATGTATCGGCTTGTGGGGTGCTTTGGGCAGAACAAGCAAGGTTAGTGAGAGGGGTACTACCTGCATCCCCGGCGGTACCAGAAGAAGCTAATTTATCCACAACTACAGAAGAAGTGAGTTAGTAATAGTAGACAATTTGGTCAGGGTTGAAACTGCGATTTCTAAATTGTGCAGTCTCTCCACCAATGATGGAACTCCCTGGGCCATCACAGTCTTAAATTTGGCCAGAATATTATCCTAGTCTAAGCATAAGGCTTCATCACCACTCTGGTGGTCCTTGTGATCCTCAGACCTATCACAATGACTACAAGTGTGGACCGAAGTTCTACTTCTTGCAATGCGTTGAGGCTGAGGCTCTCTTTTGGCTGAAGGAGCGCTAACACTAACACTTAAGATTTTGTGCGCTTCATTCCCTCCTGGTCAGCAGACGTTCGAGTGGGAAGAGCGGACAAGTCCACCGGATCAGATCAAGAGTGGGAATCTTGTTGAATTGGTGATGGAAGACAGAACCTCTCTCCTGCATCCACAGATAAACTCCACTCTTCAAGATCTATTTCTTTTGTAATTACCCCTAATGCACGGGTTAAAAAAAAGTCTGAGGTAGTCTCATGAGATGGCTTGTTGGTAGAGTCTTTGTCCCTGTGTAGCTTGCGTTCCCCCATACTGGTGTTGAATAAATCCTCAGACACCTGGGCAGGAGATGCTTAAATTGTTAGAAAATAACACATCCAAGAGAGAGTGTAAAACCAGGGCAAGCGCTAATAAGTCACAATTATGCTCACTTTTCACAGGTAGAATTGATTAACGAAAGCCAAAGAGGGGGGCCAGCCCAGTTTCCATCAGTCAATGACAGGGGAAGACTGGTTGGTTTTGGCCCGGGCACATTCCCGCCCACTTTACGCGCTGCCGGAGAAGAGTTGGTAAATTAAAGCGCCCCACTAATGTGAAAACAGTCAGCTGCCTTCTTGAGGTGCACTGGGGCTTTAGTCTTGCCCCACCTCCTCAGGATACATCCAACGCTGCAGGAGAAGAGCCGGCAATTTAAAGCACCAACGGGCGCGCAAACAGTCCTCCGGCTTCTTGTGGGTGAGGGCAAAAATGGAGTGCCCACTAAGGACCTATCTTAGCACCTGCTTTCCAGAACTGGTGCTGAGCACTGACAGTACCCAGCACACTTAAAGCCCTGGTTCTTGTGCAATTCACCCTAACAGCAGCCAAAATACTTAAGCTAATACAGAAATGTATTTGCACATCTGAATTCAACTCAGCTTCCTGAGTAAATCAGTTTGTGAAGGAAAACCCCATATACTTACTTATTGTCAGAACATTCCCCTTACAAATGGGAATGCCACCGGTATGGTAGAATTTTCACATCTGTAAATTTAGAGATGAGGTGGTTTTGTGGGTATTTCTAAAAGTTCTACTTGTAAAAGTAAATAAACCCCACAATTGCGTAAGTGTTTGGGTACTCACAAACCAATGTTAGGTGGTTTCTCATCATGGGGTTACTCAAAAATGTACTCCTTTCATTGGCAGGAATGCATGTTTATGCATTTATCCACCCTCCTCCCCCACCAAATGTCCCACATTTCTTTTATTTTGCTCTACACAGCTGGTATTTTGACCTATGCAGAGGCTGCAGCTCGTTAAAGAGACCAGCCACATGTGCTCTATTTAAGTTTCCTCATTTGCCATACTTGTAATTCTTGCAAAGTAACTATCAGAGCAGAATAATTTCATCTATTTGAGAGCCCAGCTTCAGCAGCCTCTAACTGCTATGGAAATGATGAATGATATTTCATTTCTAAGTTGTGAGCCATACTTGGTTTCAAAATCAAATTAGCTTTACCTCATATGTTTATTATGTGGGAGCTCATCTGAGTGTATTCCGAAGGGACACACATTTCTGTCGTGGCTCACACCAGTCTCACACATTTTGGGAAGCTGAACCTACTGTCTGCTACCAGTGGCGCAGCAAGGTCAGGTGGTACCTGGTGCAGACAATTTCTTGTCACCCTCAGCTTGACAAAATGGCAAAAATATGTGTTTAAAACACATATTTTTGCCATTTTGTCAACCCCCTCAGTGATGACACCCGGGGCAAACCACATCCACTGCACCCCCCTTCCTATGCCTCTGTCTTCTACTTCACATAACAGGCCTGTGTATGAGTGGCTGCCTGGAGGGGTGCATTCCTGTTTGGTGGCTGAAACTACAGGAGGCCTGAGTTAAATGAAGGCACAGAAAAGGAAATTTCCTTTATAGTTCAGTGGGCTATACTAGGAAGAGCCGGTGTAGTTGCGAGAGAAGAGAAACCTTCACACATGAGCTAAGGACCAACTTTCTTTAGTTGCATGAAACCATGGTACAGTTATGTTGCCACAAAGTATGTTCACAGTAAATTAAATGCATCACTTTCAAAATAATCAACAAACACCTAATGCCAGTATTACAGCGTTATCCTGTGCACACATACAAATTGAAATACGTAGATGCAACATTAAACACAAGTAATATATATAGAGTTCTTCAGTGATACTGGATAGTCTTTATTCTTATGAAAAACGCAACCAGCCGACATGTGTTTCGTCGGGGAAGAGTAATCCCACAACTCTTCAGGGCTGAGGAAAGTTGCGTGAATGAAGTATAATCCCACAACCGGGGATAATTCCAACCCTGCTGGGTACAAAGTTGCAAAGAAGAATAGTAGGGCAGCAGAGTAAGTCTTACCAAGATTTCATGCAGACTTACTCTGCTGCCCTACTATTCTTCTTTGCAACTTTGTACCCAGACGGGTTGGAATTATCACCGGTTGTGGGATTATACTTCATTCATGCAACTTTCCTGCTCACCCATACACACTATATGCATATCTGCTGAGCGCCATCACTTCCTATGCACTAAAACCCTTAACGCAGTTGTCTACCTAATGCCAGTATGTATTGGTATGCTGCACCCCACTGAATAACATTTTTTTCTTATTGTTTCTAATGGAACTGCTCAATGGGCAAGAGTAGTCGGGACACTCACGAGGACAACCACTCTTAATCCAGTCCTTGGCACTTTAGTCCCTGTTTCCTGGCGGACAGTTATCTTGGATTTGGTGCAGAGACAGGACCGCAATGGGAAAGCAAACCAGCCCTGGCAATTATGTCGGACCACCCCCCCACCCCCCAAATGCTGGTGGAAAACACCGCTGCGCTTTTGTTACCAGGGGTCGATTTTGCAGCAATGCAAAACCGGTCCCCAGTAACAAAAACAGCCCTCACTGGTCCAGAACCGGCCCCCAACCTTCTGGCCCACAGGGAAAATGCCTGGTGCCCGATACGGCCAGTCCGGCCCTGTGCAGGAATGTAAGGGAATTTTATCTTCAATGGAGTTATCCTAAAAAGAGGTCTTTTGAGGAATTGCAGTCTCGGACAGTGTTGATGCATCCCTTCCAGAATTATGGCCAGTTCACCATAAGGCACCACTAGTATTGTGGAGAGTCTAATAGTGAGGCATGGGTGACCGTGCTTGCCTTTCCACATTTATATCTGTCTGTCATGCATACATAGCCGTCATGGGGCCTATGAGTGATGGGTCTTAGGAGGAGATTGGTTCTTTTCTAAAAGTACACTTTGGGGGCCTTATCAGTTCATCTCCATGATGGAGTCCACCACACAGGAGCTACAGCCCATAAACAAGTGTGGTAGAAAGACAAAATGCAGTCCTCACCTCCTGGGCCCGTATGAAGGATTCCCGCATGCACCCTCCAGGCAGCGACTCATACACGGACCACTGCTGGTACTGCTGCAATGCATTATTGTTACTATACCCCAGAGGCACTCTCTTCTGACATCAGTGCTTGATTTGTTAATAAACAGAATTACCAGGGAGCTTGTCAGGATGCCACTGCAGCTTGCACAACTTATTGCCCCTGCGAGCGCTGCCAATGACAGAACCAACACAAATACTACCCATCACACCCTACAAGTGTGACTATTCCAGGCCCCAAAGTCATAAACTTGGCTTGGGCGACAGGTATTAGTCATTTTTAATGCATACTGAATGAATAAGCAACTGTTGTTGTGTTCATCTGTAATTTAGACAAACAACGCCACTATGAGTCGGGTGGTCAAAAGTGCTGGTGCTGCACACTGGAAACCACCAATCAAGCACTGCTAACAGTACACCCATTGGGACTGGCTCGGGAGCTTCCTGGGCTCTTCTTTTATGCCACTATGTGAATGCGGCTCAGGGAGCCTCCGGCGATTACATTGTTCAATGTCCTCCCTCCGCATCGCACTTGTTTTTCTGAAAGTTAGGGACTGCCTCCGAACTTCCCCATGCAAGGAATGCCTTGTGTGCTGGCCCCCAAGACTGTTGTGTCTGCAGGTGGCTCTGCACCCCCGGAGCAGCAGGCTGTTTGAAACCCACTTCCTCGCTACCCCATGCACTAACTGGTGCGTGCCGTACCAGTGGGTTTAAGGTGCTGCCTGTCCACACATCATATGTCTTATTGCTCTGTGCTGGTGCTTGTATTTTAATATTGTCAAGCAATATGAAGTTCCTCTACCATGCCCTGTTGTATTCACTGCTTATCGAAGGAGGATCACAACAGCCCTGGAGGTTCCGTTCACGGCAGCGCTCTAAAGAGATGCAACCATCTTCCTGAAGCCTTCGCCACCCCCCACTGTTAGTGCATTGTGATGTGGTCTTTAAAGAGGTCGGTCTTCAAATCTGTGTTAAATTGGAGCAGCGTTGGGGAAGTTCTGATGGATATGAGTATGTTGTTCTAGATCCTGGATGCATAGATGGAAAAGGTCAGTGTCTTACTTTGTTCTTTTTTTACACTCTGAGAACTGCCAGAGTTTGGTGAGTTTGTATGCAGAATTGGTGGGTGTCCTGATTTAGATGGCTTTGTTAATATGTATATCACATCAAAAAAAGGGGGATTGGAGGCAATCAAGGTCCAGCACACTAGCCCCAAGAAATCAACTGAAGGAATAGGGTGTGCTGTTCCTAAGGGAAGTGAGAAAAGGAGCAGAGGAGTGGGATAGCTCCTATAAGGAGCAAGGGCCCTCACACACCGAAGAGTGTCATGCTTCATAATAGGGCAGCTCCTCGTTGGGCCAGTTCTGCAATGCCCAACAGGCCCCGCAGGGGGGCTCTTTGCCGGAGTTCTTTTATCCCGAAGGTCTGCCCATAGATTAAGTGAGTGTGTGTGGGGGGTGTGGTGTATGTACAAAATGAGAGTAGTATGTGAAATAAGTGCAAGTTAAAAATAACTATGGGAAACCAGCTGAACTAACTTTACCCCCAATTGGTGCCTCTCAGGTGCTATACCCCTGGTGTGGATCACAGATGCTTAAATCAAGCTTTTGGCTTGTTGCTTGCACCGCAAATCAGTGCGAAGCTCCGTCAGCCCAGCTCTTTGCACTGCATCATTGACCGCTCACGGGGCCCTCCACAACAATGCACTAGCAAAGCCCACCCGTGATGCCGGCTGGCTCTTCGCGCATCACAGACAGCCTCCTGTGACGATGTTCCTGCTCCTCATGGCCCTGTTCAATGCAAATTGGACTCTTGGCACAAACTTTGGAAGGTAAAGTTCAGCGGGTCTAACATGGGGGCTGTATCTGACTTGTGCTACATCATGGTCGGCCTGAACTTTTGACCCAGTCCAGTGCAACCAGATTGCCGTGGTTGACACTTGGTGCTTTAATGCGCTATTTTACACTTTATTTACTAAATGGATTTTTCTCGCTTTGGTCTTGTTTATTTATTAAATTTAGCTCTGTTTTTCTAACTTGGTGTGGGGCCCTTTTTGAGTGGTGTTTTCACTGTTTTACTATGTTTATTTTACACATCGCCTCTAAGTTAAGCCTGAAGGCTCTATGCCAAGCTACCAGGGGGTTGAGCATAGGTTAATTTGGGGTTTGCCTTACCCTGACATGGATTGTATGCTGCTTTATCAGGGCTCGCACCCCAGTCAACCAATAACCCAATTTCTTACACTGCCTCTGTCTTCTTCTGCTTTCATTCATAGGACATGAGAGTCTTGTTCCAAATTTACATTTGCATTTTCTTCCAAAGTAACCGACTATGTCAATATTTGTATCTAGTCCTGCATCTGTACCACATAAGTTAGCAATAGGTCCTGCATTTGCCTACAACATAGGGAACCACCCAAAATATCTCACAGTCTTGAGGATAGCGGCAATAAAAATTATATAGATCTGACATTTCATTATTAAAGATAACGTCTTGATTGAAAATGCAAGTTACTCTAAAAAGGGATTGAGTAGCACAATTTCAAATTAGTTGTTTGTAAATCAATTTCGTATGGCTATCCAGGAAATCTGACATGGGCCTTGGGTCCTCTGCTCGACACCCCTTGTTCAATCATTCCCAGCTGAGTCTTCATATATAAAAACACGCTACAAATTGCAGACTCAGGTGTGTGTAAATATTTCGGCTGTGCATGACTGAAGATTCGTGGCATTTGCACGCTTTCATTCATGCTCTATGGGTATTAATGCAGAACTGTGTTGCAAACATGTCGTAGTGGCTAGTAATGTTTTCGTTAACTAGATTAGCCAGTCATGCTTGGGAATAACTTAGAAGGCCGTTCCTGGCATCTGTTCTGGTACGATATAATTGTTGCCAGGCATCTGAGCCTCTGGGGTCAAGATACGCTAAGTCGTGCAGTGAAACCTGTCCTTAACACAACCTGTCAGCAAAGGACGCCGAACATGCCAGGTCAGACACTCGGTGACATTAGTCCGTGGCACTGGATGGAAATTTGTGACCAGAACGTGATGGCCATTTGGGACGCAGGGGAAAGGCTTGTAGGATGAAGATTAGATGGCTGCCTTTTGGGGACAGAAGGCCAAACAACCCTGAGGGAATGCACACACTTTTCTTGTAGACACGCATGTTTGTACATTCCCAGTCGCAGTAACCTCACTCTGTACACTATGGGACAGGTATGCACACATTTTCCAAGGCGGATTTTAGCTCCCTATCCAGCACTTGTTGTGTGCAAATTTGATTATTTCTGCCCTTTTACTTAGCACTATAGCAGTAGCGGCTGGTATCTTTGATGAGTGGTTGGGTGTGGGGGCGGCGGGGAGTTTGAGACGGATGGACGGACGTCTCAAATAAACAATAAAAAACAACGTACTTGCCACATCACCGATCGCTGCATCGAACTCTTCTAAACTCCTCTCCTCCGCAGGCACAGGCTCCCAGGCTGCACTGCGGCCGGACCTTATGCTGCTCTCATGCTGCTGGTGGCAGCGTGAAAGCAGTGTCAGGATCGGCTTAAGCGCCGTGAATTTGCACTCACAGTTAGACTGGGAGCCTGTGCCTGCTGTCTCCAAACCGGCAACGCAGCTGGGTTGGAGACAGCTTCAGTGTGCATGACGATTTGGCCAGACAGCGACGGTCGGCCAAACTGTCACGTACACTGATACCAGAGGCGCAACTAGAGCTAAATTTCGGGGGGGGGGCTAAGAAAAATTTGGGGGGGGGGGCTGAATCTTTAAGCAATAGGGAGTGGAGCTGCAGGAGCTCTTAGAAGGGGTGAAACAACAGCGAGGCCTCATTAACATGCAAATGGTCTTTTAAAGACCTGTGAAGTGCTCGGGTGCGGCTGTGTGTGTACCCGGGAAGCTGTCTCATCCCGGGCTGCCACACACGACGGGGGGGGGGGCTGAAGCCCTTTGAGTCCAATGGGTGTTGCGCGCCTGACTGATACCAGTGCGAAACACTTCCTCTCGTGCCTTAATCCCCCATCTCCCTCATGATGGCCCTGCCCCCAAAACTTGGCCAATAGAAGAAAAAAAAATGATGATAAGCCTGGGTTATTATGATTTTATTTTTCATGTTGAAGGCTGCTGGAGGGGGTGCCCACACTCCTCCTCCATAGAGGAGGTGCCACCAACTACACTATAATGACTCAAAGGCATTACAGCGCTTTATAAAGAGGAACACATAAAGTACAGAATAGTAAAGGTAAATCAAGATATGGAACAACACAAGTATAAAATATGATGACCTTGAGTAAAAGGATAACAATTAAAAAGTGAGGAAAGAATAATGAAAAATCACAAAAAACTCTATTTTGTTCATCAGGGAGCTAGAGCTTGGAAGGAACTGCTGTAATGTGGCACTGGAACAACCGGGGAATGTGCTGGGAATTCAAAGGAGACAGTCAATAGAAACTGTATGCACAGAAGGAGGTCAGGACAAGAAGGGGGCTAGAAGTCATCAACAGGGATCTGTATTCTAAGAGGTGGGGGAGAGGTGAGGTAGAGTGAAATACAAGAATATGTCCCAAACCTGCTGAAAGGAATCTTTGACTAAGAAGAAGTTTCAGCCTGCTTTTGAAGGCGTTTACTGAGGTGGATGGCGTGAAGACTAGGGGAGATAAAATCCGATACTTTTGTAGCACTGCCCCAGGAAAACAGTGCTATTGTATGTTCCTTTTTGAAAGCTGGGGACTATAGGAGCAGAGTTTCCATGCTCCGTCGGGATCGGATGCTTTAAGTTTTAAGGCTAATTGTCGGGGCGCGAGGTGTATGAGACTTTGTGTGTGATACAAGCCATCTGATAGAGGGCTCTGGCTTCCCTAAAAAGCGTTGAAGTTTTGCATCCAGGAGAAATGTGGTGAAGTTTTTGGGATCCTGTATTTAAGTGTGCCACTGCATAAATTACTCCCTTCTGAGTGGTGAGGTGTACTTTGGGAAGAATACTCAAAAGAGAGCTACCATAATCATAGCCTAGAAATTGCACCAGAGTCTTGTGTTCTTGTTCTGGAATCTCCCAACAAACGTCTTGGCTGAAAGTGTGAACTTTTAAAAATCATATAGATTTGAGATTGCAGAATAATTATCTTCAGAGTTGTGGAAAGGAGTGAGATATATTTGGTGAAAATAGGCTAAAATACTAGATGATATATAATCCTGGAGTTCTTGAGTTGAATACCCAGGGATTCAACATAAGGACCGAATGACCAAAATTATTAATTTCTCCTCTGTTACATTCCATATAGGTTCCCCGATATAAGCTCGGGTAACATCCCAACCTTTCACCTATATTCATCCCTACAGTACAGACATAACAGGCTGCTAGAATTGACCCTTTACCTAGTTACAGTACTGCACTCAGAACGTGGGCTTTTCCCTGAATACTAGCTTCATACTTTATGCAAGAGGATCCTTGGATTCTTGGAAACTCAGCAGGACTACCATCTCCTGCTTAATAACTATGTACAAGGTTCATTCCAGACGTCATCCTAAGTCCGACAGTGACACAGCAAGGTAGAACCCCTGGGGATACCATTGGGTATATAAACATCACATTTTGCTGAGATAGAGAGAGGAGATCATGACTTCCATGCCGACACACTGACGCAAGATGCTTAGGTTCCTGCACGCTGACGCTCCAGCTCGCAGTGGTCCTTTGTAGGGTGTCCAACTTGAGACCAAGACGGGGTCCCATAGTTTCTCACTTCCGGTAATGGGGGTTGACTTTATCCTAGAGGGATTCTTGCCTTAACACCTACCTACATGCTAGGTACACTTAGGTACATCTAGTTAGGGTAGCATCATAGGAGTACGCATTTTATTGTCATGTATTTTATATACTTGCTTGTATTTATGATTATAGCAAAATGGTGAAAATCTACCATCCTTTTACTTTCCTAGTGCTTCCAATCATCTATATCTGTTACTGTCTAATGATTGATCAGGGTTGTCATGTTTGATAGTTGCCAAGAACTATTCTCTTCTTGGTAAGAAGAGTTTCTAGTGGCACTGTGAACTAGCTGGTATACAGGCCAACATACCCGGTGGGGGTGTCTAGAATCAGTCTGACACCAATCCTACAGTGTATGTTGACTGAACGCGCAGATCCTGTATAGGTTTCATAGGAACTACATGACACCTTGTTTTTTGCTCTTTCCATTCTGCAGCACACATATAGGGTGCAAATCAGCATTATTGATAGCTTATGTGCAGTAAGGTGACCCTTACTACACATAAACAATTGTACCTGCAGCGCACACACCCTTGCAACATGACGGCAAGATGACTTAGTTGCTATTAGGCAGCTTTTTTGCACCAGCGCTAGAGGAACCACAGGGTTGCGCCGTATTCTTTTTAATATGGCGCATTCCTGCATTTTGAAAATGTCGGAGTGAGTCGTTGCCGAATTTGTCACAGCTCCGTGCTCCGACATTTTATTCTCAATATATCTCATGGTTATTTGAATCCTGCGCTACTGAAATACACAGGCACAAATAGTTTTTGCACCTGATTTTGCATTATTGCCTGTTTAAAAGTGAGACACATTAATCTCACTCTCATTTTGCATGCACAGTTAGCAAGCTAAAAACTATTAAAATATGTAATAAAAAAAAACATTTGAAAGTCAGAGGCCATATCATAATCCTGTTCTTAGCATTGCACTGATGCAGAAGGGGTACTCAACGCATTTATTTTTCTCGTCTGCAGTGCATAGTTTAACTCCAACAATCTCTCAGTTAGTGCATGTGCTGGTCACAGTGGGACTCAGAACCACAAAATGGCAATCACAGCCGTGTGTTTCCAAACTCTAATTCTGCAGGCAATGCACTAACTTGGCAGTGCATTATCTGTAAAAACCCACATATTACTTTAAATTACTTTAAATTTCAGGTTTAAGTCTGAGTTTTCAATATATATTTAAATAGAATGCTAGCCTGGTGAATAGTGCCTAAAAATATACACACAGTGTCACCATGTGGTGGATTCTCATAATTATGTGCCGGGTGTTTACAAATAAGTGTGGTGGCAAGCGCCGGAAAACACTGGGGCAAATTAAGCACTATAACTTGGAGATTTTTAGAGAAAAATAAATGTGCAGACTCCTTCTGCACGGTGCAGATAACAAAACAAGATGATGATATGGCCTGGAGAAAATGTTATTTGCAAGAGTTTTGCTTTTTTTACGCTCAGTGTTACCAGTTGAGACCAAATTACCCTAATACAGAGCCCCAGCAAAATTTTGACAAGGTACCTTTGACAATGAGTTTGCCAAAACTTTATATTAAGGTTTACTTGAAAAATAAAAATAAAGCGCAAAGAACTAAATAAGTCAAAAATTGAATTTCAGAAGTTGAAAGAGGATTCTGTACTGAGTTACTTTCAAAAAATGAATTAAAAAGACTTTTCTTGTCTCTAAATATGTTTGGTTTTAACTGTTCTTAGTGCTTAATTTAAGCAGGTGGTTGCAGATGAGGTCCACTGGCACTTCTTTTTGGGGGAAGTAACTTTTCATAGCAAGAAAGAGAAAGTTTGAAAACAGGGATAAAGGCGGGAAAGAAAGATGGAAAAACAGTGACAAGGGGGAAAAAGCAGGGGGAAAAAAGCCTGTGTGAGTCAGATTTGGTGCAAGGGGATCTATGATGGTGTATGAAAGAGGCATAGGTGGAGTCAGCCAACACTCAGCAGCACTGGCGGCAGGTTACTTGGAAAAATTGTGGGCCCCTGCACTTATTAATTTATAAATTATGTACTAGTTCTTACGTGTTTCAAATGTATACTCACAGGATTTGAATACATGACTGGTTGCATTATGTTCTTCTATAAAAAGATATTAGGAACATGTATGAAATGAAAGAATAAGCTTTTGTCCAAATTATTGGACTTCTTACCTTAATAATTTGTTAGCTTGTTGGACTGTTTGCATATGTTTATTTGGTAGAACTTGGAGTATAGTAATGAGTGTCCATTACGTGTACTACTATTTGTTACCAAGCAGTATCAATTGACATTGAAATTAGATGAAAATTTGTACCGCGCACTACTACCCGAAGGTATCTAGGCGCATTATGGGGCAAGAGATGGGACATGCTCTGTTCTTATGTTTTCAAAATGTATACCTGCAGGAGATGGCTGACTGACTGTGGCTGCTCTATGTACTTCACAGGTAACTATTTAGCACAGATGTGCAGAATATTAATGCTATGGAATAAAATAATATGGTCTATACATGTGCTGTGTTTGTTGCTTCACTTGGAAAATACATCCACTGCAGGGTGGCCAATTTGACCCACCGTCACAAATTTGATTCCTGGTCGGTCCAATGAGCTTTTCATCCTCTAGAGGTTCCTAAAATAAACAATATCGAGTAGTCAACAATATACATACCTGTTCTATCAGTAGAGCTAATAAACCTTCCTAGGTGTGAATGTACGTTCTACAGATGACCCAACTATGTTATGTTATGACTTTTCCCCCATCAAAGTAACAAGATCTAAACACTGCACTGTTTTCATTAACTGCATAGTCTAGGTAGATGCACATGCTGACAGGAATTAGAGCCTCGTCCAAGGACTTCTTCCATAAGGACAATGATGTCTTACAAGACCTCCTCTCGTGTGGCATTGAGTCCTCGATGGTTGAAGGCTAATGATGATTCAAACTAAACCTAAAAATGTATCCTGCTTAAGAAAAGGACCAAGATGTGTCATTTAATATTACCTGCTCCTCTTTTTATACAAAACTATCTGAAAAAACATGGAGTGGGTGGTGTCTTACTTAACAATCCCAATCCTAGAGCATTGTAGGAGCAACCGTCATAGTACCAAGCTGATAAGAGACAGTGGGGCATATTTACAAGGAAATGGCAGAGAGTGGAGCTGCGGCAAATTATGCAGTGCGTGCTCTGCCATTTCCAAAACACAGAGATGCGCCGTATTTACAGAAATACGGTGCCCCCCTATGTTTTCCCTAGCGTTGGCACAAAAAATAGTTGCCTAGCGCCAACATAGACACCCTTGCACCATAGTGCAAGGGTGCCTGTAATGATGGGAATGATTGTTTATGTAGTACCTTGTGTTAGTTCCGCTTTAGGGAATTTCTATTGCTGCCTGGTTACATGAGAATGTTCATGTGTCACTCTTGACTTGGAGGCAGTTGAAGCTGTACATGTTTTCCTGCTATGTAACCAACAATAAATCAACTCAAGACAACAGAAGGTCCTGGCGAATTACTACATTTTAGTTGGCGATGAGCGGATAGTAAGAACATAATCGATTTTTTGAGAGAGGTCTGGTCCAGAGAAGGTCTGCCTGCTGCTCTTGTTTCTGACAATGGGAAGCAATTCGTTTGAAATGAGTTTGAAGTGTTTTTGTCGTCATCTGGTTTAAAACACATAAAAAGCTCTCTTTATCATCCTCAAGGGAATGGACTGGTTGAGAGAATGAATCGGGTATTTGGGGACTGCATAAAGTGGGCTAGAGCTGGAAATCACGATGTTGCAAAATCACTCAGTAGCATGGTATGGTTTTATAGAACCACCCCACATTCTTCGACAAAGGTATCCCCTTTTGAATTGATGAGGGGAAGAAAACCCAATACTTCTTTCCGTCCTGGGTGGATGTCGAAATGGCTTAATACTGAGTCAGATGTACAAAAATTGATGTTTTTGGTTAAAGGTAATGTTTCTGCAACCCAAGCCAAGCAAAAGACGAATTTTGATTCTAAAAACGGATCAAAGATGGTTACTTTGAAGGTTGGCGATCATGTTAAAATAAGAAAGTCCGTTCATGTCAAAAAGGGTGAAAGTAAATTTGGTCCTCTTGTTAAAGTTGTTAAGATTTTTGGTAATGCTGTACAAGTTGAAGGTGGTTGTTGGTGGAACATGAGAAAAGTGGCTAAGGTTCATGGTCCTAATCAACAGAAATCTTCACAAGTTGACAATAGTTCTGCTTCAAAAGAGAGTAAAACTATTCATCCTGTCAGGAGAAGTGTTGGCACTATCATAAAGCCTGAACATTTTAGAGTTTAAAATTTGTTCTATTTTTTTTTGAGGGGAGGTTATCATTTTTTTTTTTTATGTTACAAGAAGGGGAGGTTATGTAGTACCTTGTGTTAGTTCCGCTTTAAGGAATTTCTATTGCTGCCTGGTTACATGAGAATGTTCATGTGTCACTCTTGACTTGGAGGCAGTTGAAGCTGTACATGTTTTCCTACTATGTAACCAACAATAAATCAACTCACGACAACAGAAGTTTCCTGGTGAATTACTACAGTTTATGTCCAGGAAGGTGTCCCTTCTTGCTCATAATCAATAATGACGATTTGCAAATTTTGCAGCACACATAGAAGTAGCAAATTGCCATTATTTAATGGTTATTTATGTGCAGGAAGGGTCACCTTCCTGCACATAAACAATCATTAAAGGTATTTCCCTATTTCTATGTGTGCTGCATTCTGCAGCACACATAGAAAAAGCAAAAATGAAAAAAGAAATAAAATTATTTCTCCCTGTTGCGCTATTCTAATGGCTGCTATTGTATGGCGTTAGTTTTTGGTGCTGCCTCAGATTTACACATCCTTGTAAATCTGGGGCTTCATCATAAAGCAATGGGCGTTGTGGTGGAACGCCCACAGCAATACCTATTGCATGCCCATTTCACGCAGATACCTGCGTGAAAGGGTACTATATTTACAAAGAGGTGTTAAGTCACGCAAAGTAGGTTAACGCCACTTTGTAAATATTGTGCAGGGTATTGCGCCACCAGAACATCGGTAAGATGTTCCAATGGCACAATCCCCATGCAAATATGCCCCAGAGTCTTGGGAATCACAGTGCCCATTTCCTTTCCTTCCAAACTCACAAACTGATTTTTTCCCCTCTCTTGTAATCTTCTCCTGTGCTTTATTTGTGCCCCACACATCCTCTCCCTTCTTTATTTGTCTCCCTTTCTCTTGGGGTATCAAAACTCTCTGTCACAGAACACAGTTTTTGAGACATTGCTTGTATCTACCTGTGATTAGTAGTATTTGCACACCTGCTGTTCATAGTAAGTCTTTCTATGCCTGTCTCCTTGTATGGTTGCGTCTCCTTCCATGACTGCGTGTCTGTATATGCGTGACTACATTTTGTCGTGCTTGCTCACAACAGCGTGCTTTGTGCCTCTGTGTGACTATATATTATTTACATAGAGATTTATAGAGCGTGACTAATGCCCAAAAAGGACATCCTGCCATTGAGGAGATAAGAGCAAAGACAAACTGTAGATCAGAGGAAACGAAAGAGGAATTATGGTGCCTGGTGTGCAAGTTGGGCTGTGAACAAAGATGCGCAACAGCAGAGCATTCTAGTTCGTTGGTCCCTTATATGAAAAGGAGAGACTGACAGTTTTAGCGTAGTTGATGCAAGGCCCCACCGCAAGATGGAACTCCAAAGAACAAGAAGAAGGGGGAAGGGAATATGTTAGAGTGTGCCTCAAATTGAAAAAAGGGACAGAACTATGGCGATCTCGATGAGTGGGTTATAGACCCCTGAGAAGAATTTGCTTAAGGACAAGGAACCCATGCAGGTCCTTAACATGACCAGAAATGTGAGCTCTGGGGAGTAAATTAAGGATGAGGTGCTGCTAAATTTTGAACCAGTTGAAGCCAATGAAGGAGACAGTCTGGAATGCCCAGTTAAGGGACATTACAGCCATCCATACATGAAGAGGCCATGCCCTGGATAATGGTTTTTTAGGCTTGTGGTGGAAGCCATGCAATGCATTTAGGAAGCATTTTCAGAATGTGAAAGGAAGTGGCAGCTACTCTGGAAAACTGGGAATTAATGGCTAGATTGCAGACAAAGGTGATTCCAAATTTCTTTACCATGTCTGCTGAAAGTGGAGTGCCACCAACGTCACCAGCCCACCAAGCAGAGTACCAGACTGAGGAAGATTTACCAAACATGGTCACCTTTGTTTTGTTGCTTTTCAGCATAATGCAGTTGAGATTCATCCAAGAGGTAACCCCCAACACACAAGCTTGGAACTTCAGCTAGGTCTGATAGAAATTGTGAGAAATGGAGATGATAATTTGGGAATCACCTGCATTGGACTGATTCTCATAGCTGAAAGATTTAAACAGATAGGCTAGTGGAGAATCATACAAATTAAATAGCCAGGACTGTTGGTAGAGCTTTTTTGGACCCCACATGTCACAATAGCAGAAGCAGCTTTGAAAGAGAAAGGTATTACCCTTTGAGTGAGAGAAGAGAGGAATCAAGAGAGAGCAGGAATGAAAATGCCAGATTGGTGAAGATGTTCTAGAAAAGAACGTGAGACAATGCCAAAACCCAGTGTGACGTCAAGTGGGATCAGTCAGCAGATCCTCCCTGATGCACATGGTGGGGTTGCATCTGGGAGAGCAGATTCATTGCTACATATAGCGCGGAAGCTCAATTAGGGCAGTTTAGGAGCTGGTTGGATTCATGATAGTTGGCGAGTTGCCTATTTAGAAATGTTTCTGTAAGTTTAGTAGGCAATATTAAGAGAGATAAAGAACCGTAAATTACTGGGCAGGAGGGGTAGGCATTAAACTTCTTCAATAGAGAAACATGCGCAGATGCGTATTTCCAGGAGCTGGAAACAGAAGAGAACTCTAAAGTTGGATTGACAAGATGCGTGAGATAAGGGCCAGTAATATCCCTTCATAAGAGAAGGATGTGGTCTTGGATCATCTGGTGAGCCCAGTCTGATAGTGGGGATGGCTTTGAAGTTGTCTTGTAGAGTGACTAATGTAAGAGTGTCAGTGTAAGCTCTGTTAGAGTCTGTCAAAGGTGAGTTTAGAAAATCAAGAAGGGGAATGCTTTTGCTTAGAGTGATTTGGGGGTACAGGGCAAGCCCTTGATCTGGTTTACCTCCTTTTTAAAGGATTGGTATTTCCAAGTAATCTCCAGAACTTTCCTTTCCTCCCATCGAGCTCTAGCACACGATATCCCCAGGGCTCAGCGCTCACCCCCACTCTTTTTAATATCTACATCAGACCTTTACCTGATGTAGTTAAATCCTTTCGAATTTCATTGGTGTCTTATGCTGATGATACTTAGTTAATGATTTCTTTATCTTCAGTCGGCCAATGTCAGTGAAAATGTAAAAAATTGTATTACAGCTGTCGCAAGCTAGGTGCATGAAAATTGCCTAAAACTTGATGCGAGTAAAACTGAAATCCTTCTGTTGGGCAGACACACCTATCAATGGGGAGACCATTGGTGGCCAAAGTGCTAGGACCTCCTCCTAACCCTAAGTCTGTGATTAAAAACCTTGGTATATGGATGAAGGACTCGCTATCCTTTGAAACCCAGGCTGAAACCCTAGCAGGCCACTGCTTTGGCATTCTGAGAAGCCTTAAGTTCATCCTGGTATTCTTCACTCTGCAAGTTTGTCAGCGGATTGTTCAATCCCTTATCATTTCAAGCCTAGACTATTGCAACAGTCTCTACCTGGATGCCAAAAGATCGGTCCTGAACTGACTACAGGTCATCCAAAACACCGCTGCCAGCCTTCTATTCTCCCGTCTTAAACTCTGTTTGGTCTCTCAGCTCTTAATCGAGCTTCACTGGCTCCCTGTTGAAAAGCACACAAAGTTTAAAGTGCTCTGCATTCCCCATAAGATCCTCAGTAAACAAGGAGTGCCAAGGAGTGCCAAGTCTTGCTGCTCTGAGGCAACCGTATTCCCCCAGAAGAGCCCTACACTCAGCAGACTTGAATCTGGCTTCAGTACCCTGCCTCAGAAGAGCCAGAATTGGCGGACGTTCTTTTTATGTCCTAGCACCCGCACTGTGGAACTCTTTGCAGTCTTCACTAAGAAAGATTCAAAACCATTTAAGCTTCCGGAAGAAACTGAAGTCCTGGTTGTTCTCCCTCTATGCCCTGCCTGTTCTCTCCGGTATTGCGGTCGTCATACTTGTGACTAGCGTCAGGAAGCCCCCTCGGGGGCATCTGTGCCCTCTAGAAATATTTTTAACATAACATAACATTTTGTTGTTATTGTGCAGGGTTAGAGCTGAACATAGTGAATCCATTGGGGTGACTGAGCAATTGAATGCCGTGTGCTGCAGAAAACTTTTATCCAGGCGAAATACGTCCATAGAGAAAGTAAAGCAATTTTCCAGGATGATCACGAAGTGAGTTCAGTGATCAACACGAATGAGTTTTTGGGAGTTCTTAATGGCAGCTTTCTACATTTTCTTATCTTCTTCTGCATAATTACGTCTCCAGATCCTCTCTAAGGATTTGCAATGTCGCCTCTGACTAGGCTACTGTGTATTTGCTGGCCTTTTTCTACTCCAACATCTTCTGACCTGGGTACATGCCTGTAACTACTGTGCATTTCTGCTGGTGTGCTCTTTTTAACCCTCCATTAATTTTAACGAGTGAGATTATCACTGTCTGATAAAGGTGTTTGTCAACAGGCCTCATCTTGGACAGGCTGAAGAAAGGAAGGCTAATTGTGGTTGGTATACATGGATGATGACTACTCTAAGATTTCAAGCAAAACAAAACTTCTATTAATTATTAAGTGCGAAACCGAGACAGATTTCCACCATTGATTGTTCAGGGTCTGAGTAAGGGACAGCCTGATGAAAAATGGCAACAGGCTCTGCGGTAGTCCACCAGTCTTTAAATGGCATGTGTATTGAAGCTGTCTGCTAAGCTGTATTCAGTGTCAAGTAGCTGGTTAGTAAAGAATAAACTCATTGGTGTGAGGTAGTGGAAGTTCACAAGTTCAAAGTAACCAAATTCCTACCAGTGTGTTCCTGGATCTCTTGTCTGCTGTGACAGTGGCTCTCTTACACTCCTTTCATTGCACATAGCTAGGAAAGATAATAGACAAACGATAACGATAAATCTTAAAGCCATACATTGCTCTAAGTGTGACTGCAGCCTCTCCCCCATTGAGATGGAAATAGCACACCAAGGGGTGAATTTACAAATACTTTGTGCTGGGTGAGCATCACAAAAGTGATGCCAACCAGCACAAATGCCATTTTCTCAATTTACTTTCCAGGTGCAAAACTTGTTTTGAGCTGGGAAGAACCCTGAAAGTAACGCAAAGCAATGCTGTGTGTTACTCAGCGCCAAGGGGGTAGTGCTTAGGCGTTCCCATACTACCAACCATGACTTTTGATGCAAAATCCTATCTACTAACAATTGTAGACAGGGATAAGTGCAAAGAATTTACGCCACATCGAAGTAGGGGTGTAACAGAGGCCCCCGCAATTCCCGTGGTGCGGGGGGCCTGACCTCCAGGGGGCCCTTCAGCCCTGTACCATGTCAGCAGGGCTCCTGAGTGTGGTCGGAATGTGCGCCTTCATGCACTTTGCAGGTGGGCCCCCTGAAGTTTAGTTACGCCACTGCTTCGAAGGAGGTGTTAACAGGAGAATTGTTTGAATTCTCCTTTCTTTTCTGACATTGCATGTGTACTGCACTGTGCAGTATACATAGAAAGTGGGGAAAAGTGTTTAAACTTATTTAAGCTTAGTTTTTTGTACAGTAAGGTTACACTTCCTGTACAAAACCTATGCTAGACTCAGGCACGCAACCTAGTGCTATGGTGCTAACCTGAAATCAATGCCAGCGCTATATGTAGATATGGCGCTGTCCTGCTCCTTCTCTGTCACGCAACACAGCGCAACCTCTTCGGGGGCTGTGTTGCGTGCCTTTTTTGAAAATCCGGCCCAAAAAATCCTGTTGCTCGATTATCTGGTACGCAGAGCATGATGTTTCCCCTATTTCCATTACCATACTTCTCTAAACAATGCCCGCCTACTAGCAGAATCATGTTCTCCATGACATGACCACTCTAGGAAGATCTGAAATTGTGACTTTTTTTGTGAAATTTTGCAACATTTCATAAAATTCCTTAATGTATGCGGAATTACAATTTTAGAGTGAAATGTATATTTGGAGGACACTGGGATGAGACTGGTTCAAGCAGGAACTGTCTATCAGGGAGCCAGTTTCAGCACAAACGAATCTACCACATGCAAAAGTATGTACAATTCAAAATTGCATTTTTTTGTGCAATTTCTCAAACTTCACGTAATACAAACTCAGGAATTAAGCACATTTCTCTTGCATATTTAATTTGCCACCAATTCCTAAATCAGGCCACCTCACCCATTTCTTCCTACATTGCTCGTGCTACAACCATACACATATCAACTAAGCATGCAAGTACGCCTGAAAGTGCTTTAGATCATTTGAGTGCCACAACTCCACAATAGTGGAGGTTTATGCTATATAAATGCCAGATAACATAACATACCACATTTAGCATATTCAAACAGGGTAGAGGTAAGAAGGGAGCGTGTCACTAAGACTTCTGTAATTCTACTCAGCTGAATCTGTTCTGCAACCATTAATAGTAATGCATGTCCAGACTCCTACTGTCCAAAGGTACTCAAGTTTTGTTTGAAAACAATAGCTCTACATGTTTACGTTCTAGATTCCATATACGCTTTACAAAATGCTGCAGGTATTTTTGAAACCAGGAACTTATGCAGTATTTCAAAGTTTTGAATTTCCGATTTCAAGTGCCCCAGATTTTCAAGTGGTCATTCCCAAAATACTGCTGTTCAGGTGTGTGGAATTACCAGGGATTGCATTTAGAGTCCTGAGGTTCCCCTGGGAAATGAGGAATGAGGGGAATAAGTAATTCTGGGTAATATTCCCCTGGTTATTCATCATTCTTTCTCTGTGTTTCTCCTAGATCTATAGACAGTATTTGCAGCAGCGGTCCGTGGAGGGAGTTCTGTGGGGCGGAAAGGCGGGGCAGGGGAGGGGCAGGGTGGGGGGTACTAAACTCCGGAATATGTATAATTGGAGGTAAGTAAACAATTAAATAAATAAAACAAATTTCGTAGCACGCGCTGCACCGCATTTTGTGATGCAGGGCGCGCTACGAAATTAGTTTTATTTATTTAATTGTTTACTTACCTCCAATTATCCATATTCCGGAGTTTAGTACCCCCCCGCCCCGCCTTTCCGCCCCACAGAACTCCCTCCACGGACCGCTGCTGAGTCCTTGCCTCCAAAGAATTACAGGGGAACTTGTAATGGGTGGACCAGTTTTAGACTGTAGTTTACAGTCACTAATGGATGACGTTAGAGCCAAGGCACCAATGTTTCTATTAATTGGGTACTTTTATAATGCTCCCGAAGTCAGTAGTGGAATAGGAACTGGAAGTAAGGGGTACTGCAGCACCCCTAAATGTAGAATACATGATGGCTGAGAATTCTGGTTCGCATTTATCTAATTAACATGAAGTCTACCTACTCTAAAATGGCTCCAGCAATACTGTTCTTTATCTAAACTGCACTGAACCTGGGCTCTCTCTGGCATTTGCATTGTGCCCCCACTCACAAAAGTGCAATAATCACACTTTTAAAGACCCATAGACGTATCCTTTCACACTTCTGGGATTGGAAGCATACACTTCAACACTTTAGCCAGAGCCACTATTGCGCTTATAAACAATCCTTTAGATCGATGCACCAATGCCCATGCCGATAATGACCATAACACGTCTGTCTCTATCACACAAAGCACTGCAGCTCTAAACACGCTACTATTGGTTTTTTAACATCGGATCGTGTGATCCGGGTAAGCGAGTACAGTTATACGTAAATAGCCTATACAAAAGTTTTTTTTGCCTGCAGAGGTCACGTGGTAAGCTTACATAAAATGACATTGATAATGCAATTTAGCCAGTTTGGTTCACTTCAAGTCTTGAACAAGCTCCTTGACTGACTTGTAATGCTGTGTCATGCTATGTAATGGGCAGTACCATTACTACTGTGCTCCCCAATGTGGTCATTAGCAATTGTAATGGTAGTACCCACTACATATCATGACACAGCATTAAAAGTGAGTCAAGGAGCTTGTTCAAGATTGCTTCTGTATCCCAGAAGTTGATTCAGATAACAATAGCATTGAGGAAACAGTAATACAAAGGAGGGTCAGTGCCCCAACTCTGTGGCAATTTCTATAATAAAAATGATCTAAGATCTATTGAAAATAAGCAATCTAGTTTCATTGCCTCAAAAGTTCTTGTCATCTGATCATATGAAAATAATTTTGTGCGTTGTGGGGTTGGCATTACATATGGTAATAATATCTTACTTTTCATTGACAGAACCTTAGAAATATACTGAATAAACCGAAGGTTAAAGGGGTCTTATCAATAGATGAAGATGGCAGTTAACACTTATCTTTTTAAACAAACAAAACCACTGAAATTCACCAGTTGTAGTTATCTCAACTAGCTATAACTCGTGCCCTAAATTAGCTATAACTCGCGCCCTTGCTGTGCACTTCTATCACCCCACATACTAAATCACTCATGACATGATCTATGACATCATTGATAAGATGACTGCAACATCTGAAATTACATCTTTGATGACAAGACTGTGCATGGCGGGGACACTTACATAATGCGGCCCGCAGAATGGGGCCCTGAGTGCCTTTGTAATAGCATGGGGAGGCGGGCCAAACACACCACCCATGCCCTTAAATAATTAAAAGGCAACCCCTCCCGCTCTGACCCACCTGGGTGGGGGAGTGACATTTAATAGGGAGCCTACCCTTTTTAGTTTTTGGACAGGACCAGGGATCCACTGCGCCCCCTCAGATCCCCAGTACTGTTACAAAAATGTATATTTGTTTTGCCCAAAGGGAGTCACTTTCGCACCTCCCCACACAAGACCTATGGGCCAGGGTATCTCTACCCAGTACCCCAATATTGTTTTTAATTATTTTTGCAGGACAGGGAACTGAGTCCCTGATTCCTAAAATGGCTGCTGCAACATCTTTTTTGATGTTGTGTCAGCCAACCAGAGCTTATCATTAGATCTCTCAGGTCTACAGTTTCTCTGCTGTTTTAAAATATACTTACATTTGAAACCTTAATTTATCAAAATGGATTTATACCAAAATCACAAAAACACTCTTTCTGGATGAAGATCTAGCTTTCTGCCAAATTTGCTGTAATTACGTTCACCTTTTTGGCTGTAGGTGTGTCTAATTTTCCTATGGAAAATTGCATGGGGAAAATACATTTTGGGACCTCCCTTTTTTCTCAGCCCCTGCTTGACAGATCACCCCCAAAACTTTCCAGGACGGAGCTGAGGTTGATAAAACTTTTTTTGTTTGGAAGGTCTTTGAAGATATGTCAAACGGGACCAATGCTATAACTACTCAGTGACGACTTTGCATTTTTGCATTCAGTGATAAACATTCATAGTTTTCTTCCTATGTCAGATGAGAAACACTATCCTAGATACCTTGTATAAACAAACCACGTGGAAGCACCCAACTCTTAAATATCAATCTCTCTTAATACTTAGGGTAGGTCTCCAGAGATCCTTTTAAGCCAAGTAGATCATAGTGAATACCATCTAACTGTAACAAGTGAATCACTTACCACTAATCCTCTTGTTTACAGACTATTCACACATCTCCAGCTTTAGTTTTTGCAAACCCATGATGCTGGATGTCACGTAGCCGTACTTTGGGATTCTTATGTCGGATTTGACTGCAACTTGCTAAGTGCGTTAGTTCCCCTGTCCTCTCGCTTTGCTCTCATTATTTCGCCTACTTGTTCATGACTAAGCTGAGTTTTTTTCCTGATCTTAAGGGTGCTGATGTATCATCTTAGATGCCAGAAACCAAAGGAAATGATGGACGGAGTGTTGAACATTGCAAGCACTCACCCCCAGTCAACTGATCTGGGTTTAATCCATCACCGTTCTTTAGCCCACTCTGCCACCCCAGTTCAGACATGGCCATATGCAAATCAGTCTGACCCTGTGCCTCATGGGAACAGTCCAGCCCGAACTGCCAAGCCATGTCTTCCCTGGACCGGAAACAAGCTTCCTAGGACCGGTTTCTGGCATTTCAGCCGTCTTCAGCCAGGCTTGCTTGAATCCAGTGGCAAAGTGAGCAAGGGACTCACGTCTGAGCATACCCTGCCAACTTATGGCGAACAAAGCAGAAACCAAAGGAAATGATGGACGGAGTGTTGAACATTGCAAGCACTCACCCCCAGTCAACTGATCTGGGTTTAATCCATCACCGTTCTTTAGCCCACTCTGCCACCCCAGTTCAGACATGGCCATATGCAAATCAGTCTGACCCTGTGCCTCATGGGAACAGTCCAGCCCGAACTGCCAAGCCATGTCTTCCCTGGACCGGAAACAAGCTTCCTAGGACCGGTTTCTGGCATTTCAGCCGTCTTCAGCCAGGCTTGCTTGAATCCAGTGGCAAAGTGAGCAAGGGACTCACGTCTGAGCATACCCTGCCAACTTATGGCGCACAAAGCAGAAACCAAAGGAAATGATGGACGGAGTGTTGAACATTGCAAGCACTCACCCCCAGTCAACTGATCTGGGTTCAATCCATCACCGTTCTTTAGCCCACTCTGCCACCCCAGTTCAGACATGGCCATATGCAAATCAGTCTGACCCTGTGCCTCATGGGAACAGTCCAGCCCGAACTGCCAAGCCATGTCTTCCCTGGACCGGAAACAAGCTTCCTAGGACCGGTTTCTGGCATTTCAGCTGTCTTCAGCCAGGCTTGCTTGAATCCAGTGGCAAAGTGAGCAAGGGACTCACGTCTGAGCATACCCTGCCAACTTATGGCGAACAAAGCAGAAACCAAAGGAAATGATGGACGGAGTGTTGAACATTGCAAGCACTCACCCCCAGTCAACTGATCTGGGTTTAATCCATCACCGTTCTTTAGCCCACTCTGCCACCCAGTTCAGACATGGCCATATGCAAATCAGTCTGACCCTGTGCCTCAAGGGAACAGTCCAGCCCGAACTGCCAAGCCATGTCTTCCCTGGACCGGAAACAAGCTTCCTAGGACCGGTTTCTGGCATTTCAGCCGTCTTCAGCCAGGCTTGCTTGAATCCAGTGGCAAAGTGAGCAAGGGACTCACGTCTGAGCATACCCTGCCAACTTCAACATCGTCCATCATTTCCTTTGGTTTTTGCTTTGTTCGCCATAAGTTGGCAGGGTATGCTCAGACGTGAGTCTCTTGCTCACTTTGCCACTGGATTCAAGCAAGCCTGGCTGAAGACGGCTGAAATGCCAGAAACCGGTCCTAGGAAGCTTGTTTCCGGTCCAGGGAAGACATGGCTTGGCAGTTCGGGCTGGACTGTTCCCATGAGGCACAGGGTCAGACTGATTTGCATATGGCCATGTCTGAACTGGGGTGGCAGAGTGGGCTAAAGAACGGTGATGGATTGAACCCAGATCAGTTGACTGGGGGTGAGTGCTTGCAATGTTCAACACTCCGTCCATCATTTCCTTTGGTTTCTGCTTTGTTCGCCATAAGTTGGCAGGGTATGCTCAGACGTGAGTCCCTTGCTCACTTTGCCACTGGATTCAAGCAAGCCTGGCTGAAGACGGCTGAAATGCCAGAAACCGGTCCTAGGAAGCTTGTTTCCGGTCCAGGGAAGACATGGCTTGGCAGTTCGGGCTGGACTGTTCCCATGAGGCACAGGGTCAGACTGATTTGCATATGGCCATGTCTGAACTGGGGTGGCAGAGTGGGCTAAAGAACGGTGATGGATTAAACCCAGATCAGTTGACTGGGGGTGAGTGCTTGCAATGTTCAACACTCCGTCCATCATTTCCTTTGGTTTCTGCTTTGTTCGCCATAAGTTGGCAGGGTATGCTCAGACGTGAGTCCCTTGCTCACTTTGCCACTGGATTCAAGCAAGCCTGGCTGAAGACGGCTGAAATGCCAGAAACCGGTCCTAGGAAGCTTGTTTCCGGTCCAGGGAAGACATGGCTTGGCAGTTCGGGCTGGACTGTTCCCATGAGGCACAGGGTCAGACTGATTTGCATATGGCCATGTCTGAACTGGGGTGGCAGAGTGGGCTAAAGAACGGTGATGGATTAAACCCAGATCATTTGACTGGGGGTGAGTGCTTGCAATGTTCAACACTCCGTCCATCATTTCCTTTGGTTTTTGCTTTGTTCGCCATAAGTTGGCAGGGTATGCTCAGACGTGAGTCCCTTGCTCACTTTGCCACTGGATTCAAGCTAGCCTGGCTGAAGACGGCTGAAATGCCAGAAACCGGTCCTAGGAAGCTTGTTTTTGGTCCAGGGAAGACATGGCTTGGCAGTTCGGGCTGGACTGTTCCCATGAGGCACAGGGTCAGACTGATTTGCATATGGCCATGTCTGAACTGGGGTGGCAGAGTGGGCTAAAGAACGGTGATGGATTAAACCCAGATCATTTGACTGGGGGTGAGTGCTTGCAATGTTCAACACTCCGTCCATCACTTCCTTTGGTTTTTGCTTCATCTTAGATGCCTTCAGCAATCTCCTCAAATATGGCTCATCCCTTCGTGGCAGAGCAGGAGACTGGACCTTGGATGAAAGGGCATGCTACCAACACCGCTGGAGAATGTCACTGCAGATCTTGTAAATTGATTATAAGATTTGTACATAAATTGGAGGTCAAAATTGTAAAGCAGCTTGAAATGAGTGTCCCTGGGAAAAAAGACTGGCGAGGGCAGACAAGTTTCACTTGATACAGAGCTGCTAATTTAGGAAAGAGAAGAGACCTATTTGGATTGGAGCAGAACCAATCAGTGCTCCCTTTTAAGGTGAAGCCCATCAAGTTGGCGAATATTGAAACTCACATCACTGTTTTTGGAATTTTGTCATTGTGCTTACGCCAAAGTTGCTGAATGCAAATGTGGAGGAACCGCTGGTGGCCAAATATTGAAATTGGCTTGTGCGTCACCATTTAGGTTCTCTCTATGAGCCGCCCACAGGGAATAAAGTCTGAATGTTGGTGCTCATTGCTCACTGCAAGTTCCGGTAATTAGCTGGCATTTTCCCCCTGTTGGAAAGTGGGTTATTGGTAGGGGCAAATGTTGGTCTGCCACTGGCAATAAGGCCACTAACACATGATAGGATTCAGCATTGGTCTCAGAAAATTATTCCTATGCTCAACCCTTGGTAGCTTGGCAGCGAGCAGACAGGCTTAACTTCAAAGACAGGTATGTACAGCATTTAAAAACACCAATTCAGTAAATAAATAAGACACAACACATGATAAAAATCCAACACCAACTTATAAAAATAGGAAATATTTTTAGCTTTACAATAACACCAAAACGACAAAAATCCATTGTAGGGAACGGAGATATGAATTTTCAAAGATTTAGCATGTTATAGCACTTAGAAACATATAGCACCTTATTGGGATGTCTGGTCGCGATAGACCGACTCAAAGTCAAAGATTCAGGCCGACCGCGATGGAGCCCTAAGCGGCTACCACTCGCGGTATGTCCCAGTCACAGTCTTTACCTTCGGACTTAGAAACGTTTCTGGAGCTATTCTTCCCGGAGTCCATCGAAGCTATCAGCCAGTCCGGATTTGGTGAGGGTTCGCCGGATAGCCTTGCAATGAGCTCCCGGTCAAACTTATGGAAGTCTGACCTCCGGAGCATTTCAGCGGGGCAAACCCAGGATACATGCCGACACACGGTTGAAGGCAGACGGCTTGGCTTTCGCGGTTGCTCCCAGTCACCTTTTCTTCGTTCAGACTTAGACACTTTTACGGAGCTTTTTCTCGCGGGGTCCCTCGATGCTCTTCACCAGGCCGGATTCAGTGAGGGTTCGCCGGCCTCGGATTTCTTCTACTCCCACTCAAACTCTGGAAGTGGGACCTATGGAGCTTTTAGCGGGATGAACCTGGATAGATTGGCCGACTCGCGGTTGAAGGCAGGCGGCTTGGCTGGCCAGGTTGAGTCGGTCCCTCTATAGAGCTTTTTTTCAAAGTTGCTCCAAAGTTCTCCAAACTTCTTGAACTTCTTCCTGAAGTTCCTCAAGGGGTCCCAAAGTGTCTCAAACTCACTTCAAGGGTCTGGAAGCTCCAAGATAGTTCTTGAAAGTTAAGTACTTCATTTCCCACAAGCCCCTTGGACAAAACCCTTAACAATCCACTGGTGTTCTCCAGGTTGAGGATCCTTGGTGGTGATGGTCCAGGTGAACTCTTTTAACTTGTAGCTTGCAGGGAGTCCACTCTTTAGTTCTTTTGCAGCAAGGTAATCCACAGGGCTGTAGATTCAGCTGGTGCAGTCTTCAGAGGACAGGTCTTAGAACTCGGCACTCCAGTTTCTCAGCATGGCATCGTCTTGCTTCCTTAAGTTTCAAGCAGCAGATCTGACAGGCTCTGCCCCTCTCATAAACTTATTCCCAGTTCTCTGGGTCAAGCAGGAGGTCATTGCTGACCAATGGGAGCAGGACAACTCCCCAAGAATATGACCACATCTTGTGGAGTCCGGCATTATTTTGTCCCAGAGTGCACCAAATCCTCCAAATTGATAATGGCTGATTTTCCAGCAGGGAGGTAAGAGCTGGCTAAACACACCCCTAGGATGGCTAATTTTCATAAACTCTCCCCCTTGCATCTGTGCATTCCTTCCATAAGCCTAGCTCTGGCTGAAGTGAAAGGTTTAGAGTTGTAAATTACACTAAGGCCTCCTCTTCTCTTTGGAGACCACGGTTTATGACTCCTCCCTCTGCTCTGGCATTCCTCTGTAGCAGCACACTGCCCTCCCAGCAGAGCTGGTTAACCCCAGGGGCTCTTTATCACCTCTTCAAGGCAGTCTGGCTAATCCACTTAACTCTGACCAATCCGGACGGACCACTGGAAGACTGAATCTGGACTTACAAACAAGAAAGTCTATTACTTCTTGTATGTACACTTTAGGAGAAATTCAACCATATCATAATCTTGAGTTTATTAATACCATTTGGGGGAAGTCTATGAACGGTACTTCTAGCCCTCTCCTATCAAATGATATAAATTAATAACTTCCTGCTATGTTAACCTATGTGGCAGGGGATTTGCAATGGGAAAAATGACTGGACTTACAAAAAGTACGTTGCTTATATCTACAGGACCCCCACCCCATGGGACAACTAGGGGAGACTTTAGGGGTTCTGAATCTGTAAAAACTTTGCAGATCCTCCCTTCACAGGGCTCCTAGCATCAAAGTCAAATTTGGGCAGCACTTTATCACAATGTTGGGAGTGAAATGTGAAATTTCACGTAATCCAGGGCATATAAAACCTCACTTTATAAGGGTCTACCTTATAACCTTATAACTACCTGACCCCCACCCCCCGGGACACCTAGGGGAGATCCTGGGGGTTCCTAATATTCCAAACATTGTAGGTTATCCATTTTTAAGTGCCCCAAAGCCCAAAGTCGGGTTTGAGCACAATTTACTTTTTAAAAGCAGTCCTGCCACCCAGGGCTACTTTTAAAACTGACCTCAGGCTTCAGCAGTGCACACATGCAATTGCAGAAAAGCTGCTGGCCTCCATACTGCCACGTCCTATTGTGGGCTAGGGACTTCTAGGTAGTTTTAATCCCCCAACCCAAATATTCAATAGGGTCTGATAGGGTAGGTCATGCCAACCACAGGGGTACCCCAACCCTTAGTGTACCCTAGTGTATGTAGGTGTTTTCTCTGTATTCTAAATGTGTCTCTTTCAGCATAGCACTGGCCCTGGGCCTGGTTAGGTAGAGCACAGGGTCAGTCAGAGTCAATTACCACCAGTACCATTCAGCAGGGCACAGGATGACTTTGCAACACCCCCTGTTTAAGTCCGGCAGGTTTGATCTACCGAAATGTAACATGCTATGCATATTTTATCCCACCCAGCAATTACTGGTTGTGATAACATTTGCATAATCGATCATTTCATCCCAAGACCAAACAGGGTTTTTCCACAGGGGAGGCTGAAAACTTGGGCCCCTAGTAATGAGAGCATTGGAGATCATAACATTTGATGGCTGAATACAAGTGTGACTTTTATCCTTTATTGAACTATCATGCTTGACATGCGAATTCATTCAAATAAGGGATATGGGTCCCATATCCCATCTTAGACAAAAAAGACACCCTTAACCAAGATCAGTCGACATCTACGTCTTAAGCCACTGGTACAGAGGGCCCCACATGCGCCTAGGCCCTAGTGCCACTGCACCAGACTAATTTTCCTGAGTCACACTACACACTCGCGGTGGTCACTTACTCGTCACTTTCAGCAATGTACCTAAAAAGAAAGCACAGACATTTTTGTGGTGCAGACTGTTATTGAAGAAAATGATTGAAGTGCACCAGAGTAAAGTAAAGTATATCACATTTGAGGTTCTAGGTAATAGTGACATACTCAAATATATTCACAATATTGATGGTCCTCTTTTTTTTTAATTGCCTTGTCTGCTCAGCTACGGCAGTCAGAACCCACCACTTACATCGTACAATTTAAGATGTTACCTCTTTGTGTTGAATTTTTTTGCATTTTCCACAAAACAGAATACTTTTCTATTGGTGGGATCACACAGCTAATGGATGAAATCTTTGAAAGTGAATTTGGGGGGGTAAACCTCCCCAAAAAGTAGCTGATATGGCATTCACTGGTGCAGGTGGAATATATATTTTTTTGTGTTCCTACTTCAAACAAAGACCAAAGACAGCCTTCCGATCAAAACGGGCGAACTTGCCTTAGCATCTGGTTTCTTAAATGGCTTACTCGTGGCGATCGGTTCAATGAAGTGTTGCTATCTGTCTGCAACAGGAGGGTCCAATGTAGGTCCACAAGGGACAGATCCATGCAGACGTTCAGGATAAACACTGATTACGTGAATGATCCCCTGTCATGGATACAGCCCCAGGGTCCTACTTTGAACATCTATAGTCTAAGTCGTAGGCAAACACATCCTGGTGTGTTCATTATACGCTCCAAAGGATTTCTCCATATTTCAGGCCTTTTGTTTGCACCAGCCTTCACTTACTTGGGGACAACAATCTGTGCAAGTACAACTGATTCTGAAAGGCAGGTGGAGGCAATAGCAACATGTTGTGCTTTTGGCTCTCAACACGGAGAATTGAGACACAATGCTAGAAAAGAAGGCAGATATTTCTTTAGTTATTCCCTTTTAATGAAAAGGCCAAGTACTACCTGGTTTTGAGTCATAAGATGTTGTGGGGTTTGTTGTCACTAGTCAATGCTATACCTTGCAGATACCAAGTGTCCACAACATTAAAACTTGCAGTTTCTCTGGAGCCCAGGCACAAATAGAAACATATGGCCTACTTTACAAAGTCATTCATACGATTAATAAGTGCAAACTCTCTTCAGGGCTAATCCTACATTTGAAGTAGATTTCTGGATTTTTAGGACTTCACTTACAATATCAGCAGAGCTTCAGGATATCTGGACTGCTTGGAGATCTACAGTCAGCGAAATGTATGCATGCATAATTTTAACCAAGTGAAGCATTTTGTCGGTACAAATGAAGCTCAAATTTATATTAGCCCTTGAGATTTTTTTTTTCCAAAGGGAGATTTGTTTTCCCATTTGTTAACCCATGCACTTGCTCTATTATTTTTTAAGGAGGCGCTCCCTCCACTTATCCACCATGTGAAAGTTGTTTCCTACAGCCATTGACGGGAGGTTATTCACATGAGTTTCTATGATTGGAAACAACCTGTCAGAAGTTTGTGACAACTACAAACTTGCAAGTTTGTGGATGGTCACCTACTTGTGCAGGGTGCTCCACTCAAACCTTTAGAATCCCGTACCAGATCCTAATGTGAATGTTGTCGGTGATGTCACACTGGCAGTCATTCATAAGTTTACTATGTAATCATAAAATCCCACCTATACTGATTCTGTGAATTTATGAACGAATGTGTTGTTTCTGTGCATTTAAGGACCACAATGGCCTTCATTATAGATTGTCCAAAATGCTACTCCTGGGATGCGGGCGGGAAATACCGCTCCAAGTCGTCCCCATTTTCCCTGTGTCTCCAGGCTTGGAATTACTGTGTCTGCTAACCTTGGACCCGGTAACCCTGCTCCTGGAGACAAAGGACTTTGCGGAGAGCTGTGGAAAATGGGCAGTTGCTGAGTCAGGCCCCCACCCATGCACAAACTTCAGCATACAAGGAGTAGAAAACGCTACCCCATCTCAACTCCTGTTAAACTTGTTTTTATTGTTATTTATCAGTGACAATGAATAACACCTCAACTTGCAATCAGGGCCATAGCATGCATGATACCTTGAAAGCCACATAAACATATACCTTAATATGCACTTGGAACCTTTCGAGAACGCTCAACGCTTTTCTTGTCCTAATCCATAGAACTTATGACCTTGGAAAGCTTCACATTATTGATCATGAAAATAGTAAAACACAATTTAATAATGTAAGTACATTTCTTATTTTTCTTGGAAAAGTCAGAGCTGTATTCATGTACTTTACCAAAAATAGTTGTTAAGGTAGTCCCTTTTTTGTAAACAGATGGAAAACCCAAAATGGAATAAAGCTAATTTGTGACTTGTTTTCACCAAATACAGTTTCAGATTCCTCAAAAGGAACTTGTTCACAAATAGGGTGTGTTTTGAAATGTATACTCCTGGTTTTCTCTGCTTGTGATTATCCTCTCAGCCTGAGTTGTGGGACCTATCACAAGGGGCTTTTCGTGGATCCATAAACATTATGTTTATGCGGAAGAGCTTCTCAGTTAAGACACCTTTGATGATGTCCTGTGGTATTGTCTCACAGAAAACAATATCAAGATAATGCATGCATAAGGTCTGGGTGACAGATAAGACCAGTTTTAATCGTGACATTATTAAAGATTGCTTAAGACTGAACAAAGCTTCTTTGATCCCCTGGTTTAGGAATATTAAGCAAATAACGAGTGAAATGGGCCATTCTGAATATTTTGATAATCCTGACACCATGGGAACCATTTCTAGAAAGGTATTGAAAGTTGAATGTCTTGCATTTTTCCAATCAAAAAGATGGTTTAGTGCGAAACCCACTGTTATGGAAAATCAGTTGATGCTATCATGTTTGGACATTCAACCTTATATGGTCCAAGTGTTAGGAAGTTTTGATCGTATGTTATTGACACGGTTCCGCTTGGGGATTCTCCATAGGCTTGTTAGCATTCCTACCATAAATGATTGGTCTAGAAATTTGGATCCCTGCCTCTGTGACGATGTGTCAAGACAATCAACGCTCCATATTCTTTTATTCTGCAAGTTTTACTCCAACCCTAGAAAAAGGTTTATTTTAACTATTTTAAAAATTTCAGGTTTAAGACAATGGCGTGTAGCATTTTCAATGCTACAGAAATTGGAAAATGAACTGATTGCAATATATGTAGCCCTTTTTAAAGAAAATATCATTAAGTATAGGAAATGTATGTGTAATTCAAATTTTGAGGTAGGACCATGCAGAACTGATATATTTTAGATAAGCAGTATATTTTAAATTGCTTTTTAATGTAAATTAATATTTTACTTCTGTGCTTTTATGATTTACTTTTAAATCGAATAAAGCTATTTCTGATCTGATATGACCATGACTTAATATTGTAACAATAAAACCTTGGTATACAACAATGAATAATTTTTATTGGCAGTGTTATGTCTGTTTTTTTAGGTCTACGCTAGACAGCGCATGCGTTGTCTTGAAGAAACGTGTTGTGTTCTATCTGTGGGCTTACAGGTCGCCTATTTCCTACCATTGGCAATAAAAAGTGTTGCTCTCATTTTCTTTGATGCCATTTGTCATGGCATGCGGGTGTCATTACCTGTTCATGTGTTTGTCCCTCCCATTATGTATGGACCATGTCTCCTTACACTGCTCCCAGTTACTGGAGCTATTTTTGTCTTTGTTTTCAAACACTCCATAGGAGTACTCGTGTTTTCAGGCTGTCTCCCTTATCAGCCGCGGCCCGTGGAGGGTATTCCGTGGGGCGGAAAGGCGGGGCGGGGTAGGGGCAGGGTGGGGGGTACTAAAAACCGGAATATGGATAATTGGAGGTAAGTAAACAATTAAATAAATAAAACGAATTTCGTAGCGCGCGCTGCATCACAATTTGCGATGCAGGGCGCGCTACGAAATTCGTTTTATTTATTTAATTGTTTACTTACCTCCAATTATCCATATTCTGGTTTTTAGTACCCCCCGCGCTGCCCCTCCCCCGCCCCGCCTTTCCACCCCACGGAACTCCCTCCACGGGCCGCGGCTGTCCCTTATACACATGCACACATACCACAAAAATGCATGTGCATGTACATAAGTAAATGCATTTCTTAAAAAGCTGCGCATTGGTTTATAAATGTTTTGCCCAGTCCGATGGTATTGGAAACTCAGTCTGTCATCTGTCTTGCCATAGCGCAAACACAAGCCAATGGTATTGGAGCGCTTTAAGTGCTCACCAGTTACATTACACAATGACACATTCATTTTTATCGCTGATCCTGCTTCAATTAAGGTTTTTTTGTTTCCGTCGTTGCTTGCCCATCTCCCCATCTCCGCCTGCTTCCCTGCTTGACCAATCCCTCCACTACCTCCCTCATTGCTGTTTTTTTTTTTGCATGATCCGATGGTATTGAAGCACTTGTTCCGTGTTCCATCTTGCCATAGTGCTAACACCAGACGATGGTATTGGAGTGCTTTCATTGCTCACCGGTTACATTGCACATTGACACATTTGTTGTCGGAGGCAGGGGGAAGTGTAAGTGATTTTCCCAGAATCACAAATTATTCAGCCGGCCCGAGATTCAAAACTGGTTCACCAGTTTCCCTGTTGGCAGCTCTGGCCGTTACGCCACACCCTCAACAATACTGAACATGCTTATTGGTCCTCTCTTAAAATCGCAAATTGGAGCAGATTTATTGACATTGGCTGCTAAAGATGTCCAAAAGCTGGCTGGATCTTCTCATTACCATGCCATGCCAGTCACTTTGGTGGCAAAGGTGTCACATTGCACTTGAACGAAGCCCTTATGTTAGCTTTAGCTTTGGTTCTGGACTTAGAAGTGGTCATCCCATATCTATAGAGCAGTCCTGCACTCTAAATGAATAGTGTTCATATATCAGAACAAACATTGGCTAAGGTAATAGATCTTGGCAATGCCTGAGCTATCGGCCTTGTCAATGTGAATGAGTATTGTTGAGAATCCAGCCAGCTTACGGACATCAGTTGCTGCAAATTTTATTAAAACTGCAGCAAGTTGCGATTTTGAGAGCGGTTCAAGTAAGAATGTTCAGTATTGTTCAGAAGGGCTAGTCTGTATGTGCTTCTCTCCGTACAGTGCTGCATTGGCACACATGGAAAGGGTCTCGCTGCAGCGCTGCTTCACCCTAGCTCAGCTGTGCCTCATCCAAATTCATGCCAATGGACAGGTAACCTCAGTGCCTAATTTGAGCCAGAGGTTTCCGGTGCTCGGCACCAGCACTTAATTGTCACCACCAAACTTATTACACTCTGCCATATGGTGGCGCTGCTCATCTAATTTAGATATGAGCAGAACAACGGTTATTTAAGAATACAATATTCATTAAAGAATACTAATAACTGCCTCTCCAGCCATTCCTTTAGCTTTGGGGACCTGGAATATTCTGAGCTGTCGCAGTTGCCGGCGAGAGAAATAGTTAGCAGTAGTTTTGGTACCGTCATTGGCAGCAATGACAGGGCAATGAATGGTGCAAGCTGCAGTGGCCTCCTGGTCCCTTACTAATTAAGCACTGGGTGACCTGTGCCAAGTCACGTGTCCAATGGCATGAGCAAAACATTCTGCAAAGGACTCAGAAAAGGGTCTCCTTGCCCCACCCATGCATGTAGGTTGGCAACTCTTTGCATTGGGTAATTTAAATTGCAGATGATACAGTATGTCAAATTTGTGTTTGTCTTCTCAGTGTTATTACCACAGAAGTACCAACCATAGGCCCTGAGCTTTGTTTTTTTTGTGATTTTATTTGTCTACACACTCACGAGTGCTGTCATGTGAGGCCTTTAACGAACCCCATCTCCAGACAGTACCAAATTATAATCCTATTTATATGTCTATTTTATGTCAAATTTTTTGTATTTAAAAATCTGATGACTCTGTCTACCACATGTTGCTCACATAACATGCCAGGCCGTTGACAGCCTAAGATGCACACAGATGAGCATTTTATACACTCATTAAACTTTCTTGTATTATGATTCGGCTAAAACCCTGCAGTCTGATTAGATCCGAGCCATCGCCAACCCCTTGCTGCGTTACGTAAACCACACAATCTAAGAGCCTCGCAGGGCTTAACTGGGGAGGAAAAAAATCATCATGGTGTCATGCTCCTGAAGCGTTGCCGTGGAAACGCTCTCCCCGCGTGCCCGTGGCACGGCACGCATGAGTCCTCGTCAGGGCAGCATGAGTGCGCAATCACTCCAACCGGGGAGCCTCAGAAACAATGCATCTGGGACGATGAAGGAACAGCTACGGGTGCCCTGAAGCGCCCGCTCTTCTGACTTTGCCCAACTCGAGCTGACAAGCGCACGGCGTTTAACATGGCTTTAAGATCCTTCTGCCTCGCACAATATAAAAGAACACACAGGAAGGGGCACAGTGTAAGATGAGTCTTGGCACATACGCACTAGCCAGAAAGAATATAACAAAGCAGGTCTTGGCAGGAGAGCTGAATTTTATTGCAACATTTATTCTGAGTTCTGTGGAGGCGAAAAAAAAACTTTGATAAAACGTGGATCATTTCCGGGAAAATATTTTACTCATCATTCATCTTTATTTCGGTCTCCAGGACCATAAAAGAATGCAACATAAATACAATAAAAAAAAATTTTCACAATACAATATAACAAACATATTTTAATTGTCTCCTACTTCGCAGCCTCCCAGCTCCTCGGAAGTCCTTTACATAAACGATAAGTTCTATTCACAAGAAGGGAAAGGGCGGAGCCCCAAAAAAGCCTTGCTGATGCTTGTCACTAGCAGCCATTCTCATGATATTAGTTACCAAACCCTGCCGGGGCAGGGAGCAGGCTCGGGTGCAGGAGCCCGACAACATCTATTATAATGTTGCTTCAAAGTATGAAAAAGCCCCCCACTTTGTGCATCTCTATTGTGCTTTTTATTAAATACTGGCGTAATGACTCAGTAATGCACTGGTATCTGCTGAACAGGACTCAGTGCATGTGCTCTGACCCTTAAAAGAGTATGTTTAATTGGATTATACTCAATTGGCATAGGTTGGCATAGGTTAACTTACTTTTTTTTAAACAACTAACAATAACCTTTATTTGGTTACAATGAAGAAACATAAAGGCATACAACAAATTACACACTCAGATAAAAATCACGCATATTGTTAAAATCATTTGGGGGCATATGTATCAAGCCCTTTTCCCGTTCGCAAACGGGCCGATTCTCAGAATCGGCCCATTTGCGAACGGGATAAGGCCTTTTGGGATGTATCATCCCAAATGGGCATCGCAAATTAGAGAATCGCAAAATGTGCAATTCTCTATTTTGCGATTGCATTTAAGGAATCGAAAAATTGCGATTCCTTAAATATAATGTATGAAGCTTAGAAAAAGTACAATTTGGCCGTAAGGAATCGCAAATTACCACCAACTTCAAGTTGGTGGTAATTTGCGATTTCTTTGAAAAAATGCACTTTTTGGCATTTTTCAGAGTGCCATGTGACGCACAGACATGCCCTTAGGGCATGTATGTGTAGCATATATGCACACATACATATTTCAGGGGTGCCAGGGTGTCCTTTTGACACCCTGGCACCCTTGAAATTGCATTCTCATTTTGCGATTCTCAAATTGCGAATCGCAAAATCAGAATGTCTTTCCTTTCATTCATATGGGCCTCCTAGCCCTTAGGAATGAATGGGAAGGTATTCCTTATTTGCGATTAGCAATTTGCTATTCGCAATTAAGGAATGCCAAGGAATCGCAAAACATTTGCACACATTTTTTTTTGCATCCCGTTTTGCGATTCTCAAATAGCGATTACCTAAAAATCGCTATTTGAGAATCGCAAAAACGGAATTTGATACATATGCCCCTAAGCTACAGAGATACACTTCATGTCGCTCCCCAGGCTGTAGCCAATCCCTCATCCAGTTTCTTTATCTTACTGCAGCTTTTAGAAAACCAGCCCGATTAAAAAACAATGTCCACAGTGAGCATTTGTGGAGACATGAGAGCAGGCCCTGCTTGTTTAAAACCCCGTGCTTTTAAAAGAGGGGCTAAAAAAGCCGTTCTTGGAACCTCATAAAATTTACAAAACAGAATAAAATGCATAGTATGCTGCGGACACACATGGTCGCACTATATATAAAAAGGGACCCCCTAGATTTGATTTGCCGGTCAGGGAGCAAGGGGAAGAAACCACAGAAAATATAGAAAAGACTGCCATGCGACCTATATTATTTCTCTATAGGTTCACTAGAGCTCTATGGGCTAACCATTACTGGAGTTAGCAAATCATGGAGGTAATCATGCTATTATTTATCATTTTAATTTATCTTTTTGAATGTATTCATATTTTCTTAGTTTCTCTGAGTATACAAAAGTTAAAAACATGTTAATAACACCACAATAAATTAATTTGTGCAAATATACAATGGTTTCACTTTATAGATACAATTGCTGATTATTTTGATGCATTATAACAGTTTGTAGATAATACATATATGTATATAGAAACATTTAGTGTATCCCCTAAATCAACTGCACAACCATTCTACCCTCACACGCAAACACTCTCTCATCACATACATCACACCTGGTCGCAGCCACAGGGTGCTAAGGAGGATGTTTCGTGCCAACCCCAAGGGAATCCAAGTAACTGAGGTAGCAAATTTAGTCGGAACCTAGTGTGCAGAAATCACGCATGACTAGAAGTGACAACTGTGGAGTAGGGTTCTATGCATCTGTTGTTTTTCAGTAGCAAATATCATCGCACCAACACTTTCTGGAACCAGAGACTCTCTTGATCTGTCTTTACAATCTTGTCTGGACAGGTAAGTAGACCCCCCACCTTCCTAAATTCTGAAAAGATATCTCAATATACTTTAACCACGGAATTTGCAAAGCAAATCAAGAGATAGACAATCTTGCAGCAGTGCTCTGTTTAATCCATCTTCTGTCGTCCAGATATCAACCCAACATAAAAGGAGTCAGGGAGCTGTACTATCAGTAAGATAGCTTACCCCCAGCTCTTTGTGTATTATATGAAGGGCTACTCTGGGAGACACAAAGAAGACATCTCAGAATTTTGTTTTCGGGCACCTGCAGGGAGTCATGCTTTGTATATCCCCAGATGGCTCTCCCATAAGATGTTTTGGAGACGATCTTACCTCAATAGACTTGTAACAGGGCTCTGATTGGCTTCCTACCCAGTCTGAAAGCAAACTTCTTAAACAGCTGCATTGGTCTGAGCAAGGTCTGACAGCTTGCTAGATAATAAGGGATTACAGCGTAGATTGGCATCGAAAAAGACACCCCGGTATGGAAAAACTTTGATCCTCGTGTGGGTCTGAGTGCCTGTCTTGAAGGTTTGAGTGTTCATATTTCTTGGACCAATTACCATCACATGAGACTTACAGATATTGGTGCTGAGTTCTAACTCTTCCATAAAGCCCACAACTGAATAATAAGAGCTTGCAAGCCCCTGGCCGCTTTAGCCATCAGCACAGTGTCATCCCCATAAAGCAGAACAGACAGGGGCTGACTTTTTACTTGCGGACAATCAGTTCTCTCCTCCACCAAAATGTGTTCAAATTTATTTATATGTAGGGTGAATAGAAAGGAGGCCATGATGCAGACCTGCCTTACACCACGCTTTGTATTAAAACTCTCTGCACAGTGGGAAACAGAGATATATCTGCTCAAATCTGTGGTATGGCCAAGAAGATCCCTCAAGACATAAACTCTGTATTGGTCTACCTTAATGTCCAAAATATTCTCCAAACTTATTGCGATTAACCCAGTCAAAGGCTGAGGTTAAATCCATAAAGGCAAACTGAATAGGTCCCTTTTGACCCACTGTGTATTTTTTCAAGATGAGATAAAGATTCAAACACTGGTCGAACGTTAGATCTTCCAGATCTAAAGCCATATTGGAGATCAGAAAGAATGTTATAATCCTAGGACCAAGCTGTTAGTCTATCCAACAAACAACCCCTAGGACTTTAACTACATAATTGAGCTGGGAGACAAGGCTGTAGTACAACGGGCTATCCCTGTCTCATTTTTCAAATATTGGGACGATAACTGCAGAAGCCCAGGAGGGGAGGACCTTCCTTCACAGAGGCATTCAATGCGTTGGTTAAAATGACGGCCCAGCTGACCCTATCACTAAAGTATAGATCTGGAGGAATGCCATCAGGTCCAGGCATCTTGTTTTTGGATAGGTCCAGGATTTCCTATTTTACCTCAGCTTCAGTGAGTGGGATACCCCTTCAGGATGCACTACTTCCTCACAGTTTGCTAATACTGACTCACCATTATATACCCCCTTGAAGTGGAAAACCCAACTGTCTGCTTCAATGTGATGCCCTAGGGCGGAAGCTTCGACCTCTGCAAAAAAAAGGCTGATTGATGGTGGTTCAAAGCCTGGCACTGTCCCTTAAATAACCAAGATCAAGCAAATTATCCCGTGCTGCATCCCTGATCTCATTTTGTGCCTACTCACTTCAGCTTTATAGTTGCCTCAACATTGAACCAGCAGAGAAACATCCCTAGGGGATGACCTAAGGGCCTTTTTCAACTCTCTCGAGGCATGTAAATACCCTTTATGAAAACAATTCGGGTCAGTAAGGGCTCTAGGGCCCGCTGGGCAACTAAGAGACTCGGAAACTACACAGGCAATATTGGAGAAAACATCCAAAATATTGCTGGAGCAAGAAGACCCATTTGAACACATTGCCATCTATTTTGAACACTTGGTGGAAAGGGTATACCTGAAGCACTCAGGAGATACTTGTTACCACCGTAGCCTTCCACATTGACTCATGAGCATCCATGTCTCGAGGGTCCCCCAGAGCTCTGCTTGAATGCCTCACCCCAGCATTGAGAAATACAGTTAGGGTTATGGTCACTGAAGGGGCTACAATCGATTTTAACCTTTAAAATTTGAGAGAAAATGAGTGGCAAAACAAATTTTAGAGGCTTATGTGGGAAGGAGATAGTCTTCACATAGGTGGCAGCTGAAATCACCCGCTAGCATGATGTTTGTGGCCTCCCATTTGGACCCTTCCTATTGACCAAGAAAGGAATCCAAACTGTGTAAGTTTTCAGCACCCTGGGAGGAACTTTTAGCATTATAAAAATTTAACAACATGGTTTTGGTGCCCTTACAAAAGAAGGTAGGGGAGCTTGTAGGTCAGGGACCCAGTATCTAAGAATAAGATCTTAATGATCATGTGGACAGCAAGTGATTTAAAAACTATTAGTCCATCTTTTTCCCGAACCATTCAAGATTTTCATTCTGTGATAAAATTAAGCCTGGGCAAAGCACTACGCTACGCTCGCGTAGTTTGCGAAGTTTGCGCTACTTTGCGAATTGCAAGTAGCACAGTGCAAACATGCGTAGCGTAGCATTGCGTAGTGCAGCGGTCATTTTTTGCTTGCTCACGGTCCTCACCATCAAGTTGGCGACCGCGAACAAGCAAAATGACATCCCGGCGAGACTTTTTCCTTGTTCGCGATCAGCAACATCAAGTTGCTGATCGCGAGCGTGGAAAATAAACATCCTGGCGAGATTCTCAACGCGAGGAGGTCAGGTTTCTCATTGCGAGTGGTTGCGTATGCTCGCGACCGCTTGCGATGAGACACTACCAGTCCGCGTTGAGAAATCTGCCGCTCGAGTAAAAATCTACTCGAGCAGCAGAAAACTACAGCTCGCACTGTGCAAGATGCCGTTTTCAAGGATTGCACAGTGCCGGATGCTTGTCCGCACTGTGCAATGATTGAAAACGTCATCTTGCACAGTGCGAACAGGGTACTACGCAGTTCGCGAAGTGCTACGCGTAGCTCGCGAAGTGCACTTTGCGTAGCTTCGCGTAGTGCTACTCCGCGAACTACGCCCAGGGTTAAGACTTCCACACCTCCAAAAAACAACTGGGTACTGCCCAGGTCTCCTGTAAACATATAATTCCAAACGTTTTCACATAGTTAGTCCACACTGGGTCACTAAGTTTGGATTTCAAGCCTGCTACGTTCCAGCTGATGAACCTGAAATCTTTGGGGGCCCCTTCGGTTGCAGCCACAGCAGGAGGAGCGCGAGTACCGGGTGTAGAGCTCAAAACAGGTTCAGATTGAATCAGTCAATCATAAGTGTCCAGGGCTAAGCAACAGAAAGCGATAGGAGGAATCCAGCACAAATGATACCACTGACCCCTTATTCTGACTCAAAAAGGGCTGGGGGGGTTATGAATCCAGAAGTTTTGGGCATGTGATCTGGCCTATAGAAAAAACCCATGGTTGAAATGGTTGTACTCGTGTCTGATCAAGACAAGAATGCGCCCGGCTATGTCAGATCTATTAAAATTAACAATCACACAGTCCCCCGGAAGGGACTTTCGGGTGCTTCCAATCCAGTGCACTCATCTGATCCTATTGATCCAGGCCCCAAGATGCATCCCCAAAGAAGTATGAGCCCTCAACCAATGCGTTACCTTGTCTTTTAGCTGCAAGTAGTTCACCAAAGGGTGAGAATGGAGAGGAGATATGTTTCGCAGTACCACAACATAAGGAGCTGCCTCCGGGGGCAAGCTGATTATATATTTGGGGGTCTAAAACATATCGGTAGATTTGCACTGGTTAACTGGGGAAAGGGCAGGATTAGAATTCCTTTGTGGCATAAATTAAGGATGTTTGACTAAGGTCTCTCTGTTCAATCTGCCCATAATAGTTGACCCACCCATCTCTTAAGTTGTCATCTGTTGCAGACTGTGGCCTAGGTTTGAGGTCGGTAAAGTAACAGGTCTAGTAGTTCCTTGAGTGAGTGAGTGAGTGCTTTGCCCCTAGATGGAACCTGTTTGTCTGCTCCATCGATGAGCCCCCCTGGCGTACTTATCTGTGAACTAGGTAGTTTAAACGAGGCTGCCCTTGTATAGTCTATAATTAGCTGTTCAATCTTGTCAAGCCGGGAGGAGATGGGCTTCAAGAGTTATATTATCAGCTTCTCGAAATTCAGATAAAAGATCTCAGAAAGGGATTGTGAGCAGCTGAGCAACCCCCGACTGGATCCACTTCGCAGGAAGGACGTCCTCCTACCTTGCTAGGTGTGAAATTACGCTGTTTAGAACCACTTTCTGACCTTTCACTTGCGCTTAGGGGCTTGTGAGGGCTGTTCAGGAGAAAGCAGAAATCGTTATATGACTGTTTGTGTCGGAACAGGGCCTTTGTTGCATGACTCGGTGTTTGTATCCTTTTCTGTATGAGTCCCGCTCACAGCCAAGCCAGAGCTTGCAACATCTTTTGAGTCATTACACCTGCATATGTGTAGCCAACTGCGCGACGTTAACAATTTGTTCAGACAGTGCTTCCACTGCTAAGGACAGGTAAGTTAAGATGAATGACCTAGCCTGTTCCATTCTGGGCGCTATTTCAACCTTTTCCAGCGGGCCTCCTGGATGGGACTTGCTTTCCTTTTGCCTATAGTGGTGTTCCCCTGATGTTCTAACCAGAGGACTACTAAGCAAGGAGTTAGTGGGGGGGGGGGGGGGGGTCCGATCGCGGCCAGCCATGGACAGGCGCAGACAGGCATCATCGTTGGAGGACTGTCGTACTTTTAAGTGCTATGCGGCAAGCAGACAATGCTGGCGCCTCTCCTGGTGCAAGGAGTTCTGGTCGCTGAGGTCCCCTCTCTCTTTTGTGGCCCCCAGGACATCAGGACTGTTTGATTTCCCACACCGTGGGAGGACTGTCACGCTTTTAAGTGATATTCTGCAAGCTGGAGGGGCAGGACAACGCTGGCACCTTTGCTGGTGCAAGGAATTCTGGTCGCTGTAGGCACCTCTCTCTTACCTATAAATCCCTTGTATACAGTGCCAGGGGTGACCAGGGCCTGTAAGTTAAAGTGTCCCTTGTGGATTACAACACTTATTGTGCCATGAGTGTGACAAAGTAAAATATCTCTCCCAGCCTGGCATTGTAGACTGGTAGAGCAGTTAAAACTACCTTCGTTTTTAATATATATAAGTCACCCCTAAGGCAGACCTAATAAGCCCTAAGGCAGTGTGCTGTATATTAAAAAGTAGGACAAGTGTTTTCAATGTCCTGACATCAAAAATATCACAGTGTTGTTTTTACTGAAGTTAGGCTAGTTGCCTCATTGACAAGTACAGGGTTACACGCTTACAACTCGGTAGTGTTAACTTCTGACTGCGACTGCAAAAAATGATACATCATGGTTTCAAAAGAATTAGTAAATTTACCCAACTTGTTGCTAAAGTCCAAAGTAATGTAACTGGTGCACAAATGGCAACTGTAAAGTTGCCACTTTGTTGCCCAATATTCCCAGTGGCCATTTATGGTTGCACAAGTCAAAGTTTTTTCTAATGCTCTATTTTGGGTGACAAATTATTTTGAATGACTAATGATTTTTATGATTAATTCTAGTCATAATTGCTGAAATAATAATATTCCACTGAAAATGATTTTAATTTGAAATCTAGAAGTGTGTGTAATAATTGTGATTTAGTTGTGCCACATTTTTATGAAGACGCCATTTTATTATTGTCGATTTATATCTTAATCGGCTACCAAGTGCACAACACAAAATGGTTAAAAGCCTAGCAACTCATAAGCCATGGGTATACATTATCAAGGTATACAATTATTTAACATCATCAAAAATTGCTCCACAGGTTACAAGTAAAGGAATGAGATTTATATTTTCACAGCGCACGTTGTAAGCTAATTCGAAAACAGGCATGCATTTTATACTTCCCATATGATTCTTTTTCTGGGGAACTTAAACATTTAACATAAAAAAACAACATTAAGTAAGGAAAATCCAAGAGCAGGCCTGTTTGGGTACACTGAGTTACTACACTTTAGTCAAGATAACACGTTAAAAGTAAAATCCCTGTTATTGTATTGGCTTCATGCTGTTTTGAAAGTGAATGTAACAGCAGAGGAAATGATGGACCCTGCTCTGAAGATTGTGGTGAGGGCCCCCAACAGTTCCATGTGTCACAGATATTCACAGGCCATAGGCTGAACAGGGAGGCTCCTGAAGGCCGAGTTCCCCTGAGCCTCAGTGACTTGAGGGGCCTGACCATGGCCCTGATATGTAAATACAACAAAATGCAAATCTGTATTGTCTTTTCCCTTACAAAATATAAACACAAACACTTTCATAGTGGTCTAGTCTCGATCTACAGTGCTGACGTAGCACGGTGGCAGAATCTTAAACCAGTCAGAATATATGGACGGAAGGCAGTACTTAGCTGTTGACACAATACCTCCTGGGATCTCCATTACTAAAGCAAGATCAAAACTGGCAAAAAATATTTTACCCTGCGGCACGAAAAAAACAGACATTCAACACTATACCAGCCAAGCACTTCCCAACCGTTGTAATGTTGTTTAGTTATTCATTTGTAAGTCTGACTGTAATTAAATGTGTTCATAAAATCGGTAATTTTTACACCTTTTCTATTGGCAGTGAAGACATTTATTTTACAGTAGATGATGAGGCAGCGTATCATGAGCCTCATCCAGTCACCATAATGCCAGGGGTAGTGGAAGTGACATAACATCCCCTTTGACCTTCACTTTTACTCACACACACGTGCTTACATACACACACACACATTGACACCTATACACACACTCTTGCATAAACACACCATCACCAGCAAACACACACAACGTACATATAAAAGCATTTTTTACATACCTCAGCTGTCAGAGAGGGTCATATTTCAGTGAATTGAACTATATTTTTACAACACTAATAGTGAAAAATATTATATATATATATATATATATATATTCAATGAAAAAACCAAAGGTTTCACACATGTTATAGTTAGCTGGACATTTCACTCGTAAAAAACCATTGAAATTCCCCCGTTATAGTTAGTTCAGCTAACTATAACTCGCGCGCCCGCAATGCACTACTGATGACGTCACATATTACATCACTCATGACATGGTCACTGACATCACTCATGACATCACTGATGACATCTCAAATGACATCACTGATGACATCACTGATGACATCATCCTTGTGATAGAGTGGCAGACCTCCTCTCCCCCTAATATAACCATTGAAACACACATTCAAAAATAGAAACTAAAATGTTCAAAATAATGAACATATCAATATCAGTTACAACAACCTATTCAGTAATTCTAAGAACCACATACACATACAGTAATTCACCAACAGTCCTCTACAGTCACTCATACATGTACTCACTCATCATATGTACTCATACACCTGTACATCCCGTTACACAATGCCACTCATCCATAGAGTAACTCACACACATAGTCACTCATGCTAATAAAGAATCAATCATCCATTTACTTGCATATACAGTTATACACACACCACCACACTTACTTCTACAGAAACTTACATATACTTACTCTTTTAAACAATCACTTATAGAAACACATACTTATTCATACAGGAACTCTTCCAATCTCTCACTCTCACATATACTCACTTATATACACCAATAGTCACATATACTAGTTTAAAACATATGTAGTTACTCATAAAGACACTATTGAGACAGTCATTCACTCACTAACACACCCATGCACACACTCATCCACCCATACAGTCCTGCACACATGCTGTATTCAACACATACAAACAGTGAGTCACTCATTCATGCACCTATGCACTAAGTAATACCCCCCACCGAACCATACAGAAACTCAGACACTCATAGTGATAAAAAACCAACTAATAACCTATATAGACACTCATGTAGCTACTCACCAACCCATGCAGCCACTTATACACAAAGTAAGAAACTGATACAGATATTTAAATATTTAAAGATTACTCAGTAAGCCATGTATTCACTATGATACACTTAAACAGTCAGTTACACAAAAAAAATTCCAAAAAAAAGTATCCATTTAGACACTTATATACCCATTTATTCTTCCTTTGACCTTGAGATATACATAAATATAAAAAATATATAATTTTCATAAAAACACACAATCACTGGATGATGTCATCAGTGATGTCATCAGTGATGTCATTTGAGATGTCATCAGTGATGTCATGAGTGATGTCAGTGACCATGTCATGAGTGATGTAATATGTGACGTCATCAGTAGTGCATTGCGGGCGCGCGAGTTATAGTTAGCTGAACTAACTATAACGGGGGAATTTCAATGGTTTTTTACGAGTGAAATGTCCAGCTAACTATAACATGTGTGAAACCTTTGGTTTTTTCATTGAATTTCTAAGGTTTTTTAAATGCTAATTCCTAACTATAACGTGTGTGAAACCCATGGTTTTTTCAGTGAATTTCAAAGGTTTTTTAAATGCTAATTTCTAACTATGCCTACAGAGATAGGACATGTGAAGAAAGAAGAAAAAATGCACAGAAAGAAACAAAAGAAGTGCAGAAAGAAGCAACAGAAGTCCTCAAATACGAAGATAAGTGCAGGAAGAAGGATAACGTGCAGAAAGAACAAAAAGAAGAGCAGAAAGAAGCCTTGTTGCAAAATCATCCTGTACCCTCAACTTTTTCAGACGGATACTGGTGGTAACTGAGTCTGACTAACCAGTCCTAGAGCCAGTGCTATGTTAAAAGACACTTAGAATACAGTGAAAACACCTACATACACTAGGGAACATTATGCGTTGGGGTCCCCCTGTGATTAGCATGACCTCCTCTGTAAGCCCCTAGTGTATAATAGGGCATGGGGATTAAAACTACCTCTTAAAACAGGCCACAGGGCGTTTTTGCACACATTAACTCAGGCCCCGTCCCCTCCCTTCACCACTGTGTAAACACGCCCTGTGTCCATTTTTAGTTGGGAGATTAAGTTCATTTGAATCCTGAGGGTCCCTAGGGTCCAACTAGCCCACTAGGTACCTCCAGTAAGTGCCACAGAGCTGCGTTGCAGAGAGGTGTAAAAAGTGGCACGGCCTGGACCACCTCTCTGCAATGCAGCTCAGTGGCGCTTACTGGAAGCACTTGGTGGGCTAGTTAGCCCCCAGGGGCCCTCAGTATTGAAGGGAAATTATATCCCCAATTTAAAACATGCCCTAGTGCGTGTTTGCACACGTCACCTCAGGCCCCGTCCCCTCCCTTCACCACTGTGTAAACGCGCCCTGTGGCTGTTCTAAGTTGAGAGTCCCCCTGAATCCTAAGGGTCCCTAGGGTCAAACTAGACCACTAGGTACCTCCAGTAAGCGCCACAGAGCTGTGTTGCAGAGAGGTGTAAAAAGGGGCTTGGCCTCAGAACACCTGGCTGCAGCGCAGCTCCCTGGCGCATACTGGAGATGCCTGTTGGGGGCGCGTTTGCAGAGTGCTGCACGGAGGGGGCATGGCCTCCGGCACGATGCCAGTCTTTTATTTATTTTAGTTTTTTAAGAAGGGGGGCTGTTTGGTTCCCCTTCTTATTCTAATTTATTGGCCCTGATGACCCCATCCCCCAGGGCCAGTCTCCTAATTATATTTTTTTGACCCCAATCCCCAGGGCCGGCCACTGTTTTTTATTATTTTTAAAAAATATATATTTATAGACACACCTAGGACATGCTGGACAAACCGTACGTACCTATCACCATGACGATTTGCGTGATATTCATTAAAAGGCGACTATGCATGCAATGAATCCACGTGGAATGTATTTACACCACTAGTGAAGCTCTGACATGTCTGATGCCCTACCGTGCCTAATCCTGGTAGACACCCTTGTCGTTTATTTATACAAACATGGGTAGCTATTGACGGGCACATTTAATACACATGCACACCAAGCCATTCAAAGGGGATTCGACAAAAATTCGACCAAAACTATGCAAGAAACCCCCCTCACGGTTAATAAAACACACATCCACTGCCGGATGTGTAATACTTTTTATTTTACTCTCTGGAAAGGGGACGAACATCACTTGAGAGTCACAGCGTGCTCCTGACAGAGCCCAATGCTGTGTTACACCCACCATTGCCTGCCGAGTGCCACACACCTCTGTGTTGTATTCCACTAGCTAGTGCATATGCTATGACACTCTCTAGCCCATGTGCACTGTAACACCACCCCGTGAATATGTCATGCCACACTTGTCTTCGCACGGGTTATATTGCCCCATCTAACGTGCCTTTCTCGATGCCTATGTTATAACGCACAGTGCTATGCCATACATATTACAATCTGGGATCCATATATTTGTCACAGTGCATATGCAACGTTACACTCCCCAGCACATATTTTATATTACAACTTTAGAGACTAGTTAGGTTACACAACACTGCCCTGTGCATATTACACTCCAAGGCGCATATCGCATAGCACGCGCTAGTGCCTGTGCTATCTCGCGCTCTCCAATGAATCTGTCATTGCGCACAATGTATTGCAAATTATATTTCACGCCCGGTTCATCTTATATCACACTTTTTGGTGCATAGTTTATACCATACACTATATCTAGTTTTCATTTTCAATCGTGCTCTCAGGACTATGTTCTATATAACACTGTGTTCACCTACCCTTTTCACGGGCATTACATTTTGCGATAGGGGGTGGAGGGTCAGGGGGTGTTTCTGCCAAGTGAGCCCGGAGTCACATTCACAAACGTCCTCTTCTTCCTGAATAAAAGTGAGATTATGCTGCATACTTGTTCATATTTTAAGTAGTTCGCACAGACACAATGTTTTAAAAACAATAAAGTTCCTAATACCCGCCTTCTCTGAACAGTTAGCTTGCTGCCCCATCCCCTTCCTCCCTATCCTCTGTTGTGTGAATCCATGGACTAGCCTCCTCCCTCCTGCCATGCATGGTCTGATGTGCTGCCACTGCCCTCAATTTAGTATGATGTACCAGTCCAGTCCTCCTGCCCTCCATTGCCCAATTCTATGCCCCATCATTGACCTCCTGCTTAAACTCTGTGCTTAGCTTGCTGCCCCTATTCTCCTTCCCCCTGCCCTCCGATGTCTTTGTGCATGCCCCTGCTCCATCCTTTTTTCCCACCATGTCCCATGGACCTGCCACTCCTATCTACTCTGAGTGTTCTGTTGAGCTGCCACTCCCCTCCCACCTGCCTAGCATTGTCAGATGACTGTAACCTGTCCCTGCCACCTCCACCCTGCCTGTCCACATGCCATGCCCCTATCCTCTTCCTCCTGTCCTACATGGTCCATTGTACTGCCACACCCTTCTGCCCTCCCTGGTCTGTTGTGCTGCAACTGCTCCTCCTGCCTGCCCCGTGTGGTCTGTTGTGAGGTCCCTTCCCCTGAACTTTCTTGTCTGTGCACAGGTCCTGACCCTCCCTTCTATCCTCCATTGTCCTTTGTGCATGCCCCTCCACCCTCCTTCTTGCCCATCATAGCCATTGTGCTGCCACTAACCCTCCCACTTGCCATGCATGGTCTTCTGTGCTGCCATGGCCCCTCCCACCTTCCCTGTGTGGTCAGTTAGCTGCCCCTGACCCCCTCCCACCTTCCCTCCATGGTCTGTGTGTATGCCATCACAGTCTCACTGTTGCTCTTCATGGTGTGTCTTGCTTCTAGTGCCCATCCTGCCTGACCTCCATGGCTATCTTGCTGCTCCTGCCCTGCCCCCTTGCCCCCAGCCCTACTCCCTCCCTCCTGGCTTGTCTGTTCCATTGTAATGCCCCTGATCCGTCCCTCCTGCCCTTTATGGTCTGTTATGCTGCAGCTTTCTCTCCTGTCTGTCCATTATGGTCAGCTAGCTACCATTGCCTCTTGCCCCTCTGTTCTCTGTTGTCCATGTGCATGGTCCTGTCCCCTCCCTCTTGCTTTCTATGGATTGTTGTGCTGCACTCCCGTCCTGCATGCCCTGTGTGGTGTATTGTGCTGCTGCAAACCCTGATGCCTGCCCTGCAGGGTCAGTTTGGTGCACCTCTCCATGTCCCTCCTGTCCTCTGTTATCCAAGTCCATGTCCCTATCCCATTTCCTTCCATGATCCAATGTACCATACTTGCGAACATTTTGAACTTGGTAAGAGGGAGATTTTGAAAAAAAACTGGGGTATTGATTTTCCCCTTTGAGTTACATTGAAAAAGAGGATATTGTAGACAGGAGACAGATCAAATAAAGCCCATTTGAGCTTAAAAACATTGGACGTTTCCTGGCTGAATCGGGTCTGTTGGCATGTATGGTTGTACTACCATTGCCTCTTCCTTCTGCCCACAATGGTCTATTACATTGCCACAGCCTTGAAGGAGGGTAGATTTTGTATCACAGGGGGCCCCTGGCCCGTTCTGTCCACACCTGAAGTATGAGACCCTTGTCCTTGCCCTGCCAGCTGCATTTGTAGGCCGTATTAAATTGACCAGCGGGTCCTGTATTGCTATATAATTATCCTGAGACATCCTTACCACTCAGCCAGCATAAAACCCCTGTGTAGGCCCTTCTGTTCAATATGTAGGCCTCTTTGTTAAATTGACCATAGCTCTGCAATTTTAGTGTATAGCAGTCTGAAGGCAGGTCTGCGAGGCCTTCTGATCCAAACTAGTAGCCCCCACCCTACCCGAGTGCTCCGTGCTCGGTATCAAAGTTCAACATCCCCCTGAAGCTGTCGACATACAGTAGGCTGCATCCTGGACTGGTACTTGCTTCCTGGGCAGGTTTCCCGCTTTTAAGGAAGTGGCAACCGCAGAGCGTCAAGTTAGGAGAACTGAGGAGATTTTATACATGAATATATTGAATTCCCGTACAATACCCATTATTTTCTGCTTGCTCTATGGAACTTACGATAAGCGATTGGCCTGAGAGACTGACCTTTTCACCCAGTCCATTGTCAGCATTAAGTGGGTAAATGACGAAATGTCTGGTAAAATCTGCAGTCGAAGCTTTTGGGTAGCATACGTAGGTAGATGTAGCGTGCAAAGGAGCCCACAAAATGATATAAAAAGGGAGCACCCACAGATATCGACGGACTACCTCGCCGTCTGTATGTAGGTTAACAGGCAGTGCAGGTTTTCCCCAAGAGCTGGGAGCTCTTGTCTTCCTTTGCTTAAAATGTCTTGCTCTGCTTTGCTTGAAGTATCTTATTCTATTTTACCTATATGAAATGTCATGTTATGTTTAACCATTGTTCTCTTTACTTTTGCATTTAAAAGATTTTGTATTGTAATTGCAGGAATGCTTGCTCTAAGAGTAAACGTGAGTGTTCCTAGGTAACATTTTCCTTGGTGTAACTTGTTTCTCATGATGCATTTATAGATGTGTTTTCTCTCTCTCTCTGTCAGTACATTAATTGAGATACAGAGAATATTATGACAGCTGTATGATTATCTGGATTCTGTTTTTTGTACTTTATGTCTCTATTCTGCGGTTTCTTTGAAGTTGCATCTTCTCATTAAACTGCCATTGTATTCTGCCTCCAATTCCATGTCTCATATGTCTGTTTTCTTCATTTTTGGAGCAAGCGTTCCTAGGCACCCCGGCTCAAATTAAGGTGCCCCTTTTGTCCCTGACTCACTCTCCTGCTCAGTTCTGTGGTGGCTCCCGGGGATCTGGGGACCGCCCCTAGCTTCCTTGACCCGTAATAGATCTTCCCTCCAACAGCCTCTCTTGCAAGTCCTGTATTGTTGGTTTGTTGCCCCTGCCCCCCTTTCCACTGCCCTCCATAGTCTGTTGTGCTTCCACGGCCCTTCCTGCCTGCTCAGTGTGGTTAAATTGTTGCCTTTGCACCCTCCTACCTGCCTTCAATTTTCAGAGTCCGTGCCCCTGGCCTCTGCCTCTCAACAGTATCCTAATGAACAACTAGATTGCTAACATTCTATATTTATTACAAAAGTGTGGAACGCCTGACATCATCTTGATGTAATCAAAACTGTAATACCTAGAGCATTTCCTTTAGAAATTACATATATGAGAGGGTCTTATTGGCATCAAAATTATGGTTAGTGCTCTAAAAGACTAAAATAAGGACATATTTTCTGAGTTTTCAAATAGCGACAAAGCACTTTTAAATTATTTGTTATCTTTATGTTTTTTTATCCAGTTGACCACTTGATTAAATGTTGCACTTAGGGGAGAGGATGTGGTGTTACTTCCAGAACTGCAGACTTTGCAACTGGGGAACCAGGTTGAAGTTTCTGCTTCAGCTCGACATTCTGTGATTCTGGTCAAATCACTTAGTCTCCCCATGTCTACAACCAAAATGAATTTGTTCTTGTGTGATGTAACCAATGCTCATGTAAAGCACTCCAATACCTGACAAGTCTGCACTATATAACACTGCAAAAACACAAAATAATACGTGTTTTGCACACTTCTGTCATTGGGCTATATTTGGGCTACATCTGGGTGATATTTGGGCTACATTTGGGCTCTTTTGTCTCTGGTGGCCATCTTGGGAGACTTATTTGTTATGAAGTTTCCTAATTTCCTCATCTACTGCAGTCTCCTCAGTAGGAAATACTTTCAGTTTTTTACTTTGATTCCATCAAGAAGGCATTCAGATGTGTCACACATTTGCCATAAATTCAGAATGATAGCACTCTTTTTGCTCATTAGATCACTGTAGTAAAGCTACTGCTCACCAGGGAAAACTGCTGCTGGTATTGAAAGGGCATGTTTCAGTCTGCATGTCAGAATTTTTTAATGAAATAGAAGAGGATTTGAGAAGTCACTCAAAATGTGCCCTAATTTTTCTTTCTGCAGCACTAATCATACTTTTTATGGAAAAATGAACCCCCTCATTTTGTTCCTTTTTAAATTAAATGTTTTAAGAGTTACCACTTTAATCCAAGCAAGATGGCTTCAGGTGTGCCATACGTTTATCATAAGTAGGACTGTTAGCGCTCTAGTAGTTCTTTGGAACACTCTGGGAAGCTGCAGTAGAACACAAAGGAATCAACTGACAGTCTCTGCCCTTGTTGGATGTACATGTTTTACTGAGAATATCAGACTTCATTCTCACATGACTGAGAAAGATAATGTGAATTTACAGAAAATAAGCTCTCAGTTTAGCCTATAGATCACCTTCCAAACCTCTGTGGTAAAAGCATGAGAAAATATTTTTCTCTCAATCATGATATCCCAGCAGAAGGCTTTTTCACATGGTGAAATCACCTTAGAACATACCACAATTCCTAAAATGAGTATGGTACCATCAACAAATGATTTATAATGTAACTAAAGTCTTAAAACCTTCTATTAACTGCAATGCTTTTTAATGAGGTGCTATCATGTATATTTGTCCCAAGATGGCTGCCAACACTTCTTGGATGAAGTGCTGACAGCCAATCAGATCTCAGGATGAGATGTGTGGTTAGGCTCCGCCCACATATATATATGCTTTTAAATGCTATTTACTCAGGAAATACTGAACAGATTTACACCAGACCTGCAAAAGGCACTTCATTGACCTTATGGCTACCTCTCTGCCAAATTTCTAGTAATTCTGTTCAGCCGTTCGGGCTGTAGCTCGTTCTAAAGGTCCTATGGAAAAATGCATGGGAAAAACGCGTTTTGGGACCCCCCTTTTATCTCAGCCCCCGCTTGACGAATCCCCCCGAGACTTTCAGGGTAGGAGCGGAGCGTAGCGCCCCACCTATTTTGAGAAATTCGCGAGGATTCATCGACCGGCGCCAAAGTTATTCAAAATAGAATGTTGCGGATTTCCTATGGAAAAGGGGTCCTAACTATAACTACCTACTGGCGACCGCCAGTAGGTAATATATATATATATATACACAACAAAAGTTACCCTTTTGAGGAGGCCACAATGGAGGATAACCTTCTGTCCACGAGGGTTCCACTGAAAAGGCCTGTCACCATCCATCAACAGTACGTGGCTCAACGCTTTTCAGGTTTCCCCTTGCTCACGAGCCTGTCAGCAAAAACACACGGCACCTTTTGATGGGAAACACCTGCTTTATTGAGTAGTTGCCGCCCGGTTGGGCGTGTAAAAGTGCCGTACTCGGAGTATGCAAATAAAATGCATTCTGGTCTCAGCAGTCCCATCAGTTCATTAAACCCCAGTGGGTGGTGTAGGTGTTAATGTTCAAATAGTCGCTATTAAAATCCTAGTGGGTGATGTAAGGTAAAAGGAACAAGAGCAGTGGAATTGTCACCCCTTCGTTTTGAAGACCTCTGCTCCTTCTGGCAAACGAAGTCCTTTGCCTGAATTCGCAACAAAATATGCGGTGAGCCATCCTCGCGACCGGGAAAGGCCGCAAATTCATCCACAACAAAAGTTACCCTTTTAAATAATGATTTTAAAAGATACCCTTTTAAAGACAATGTATGGTCCAACTTGAAGCCTCCTGACATGTTTTATGGACCGGACCCAGGAGAGAAAAGACAGCCCAGCAGGGCAGTACACATTTTCATTACTCATAAATTCTCTCACAATAGAGGCTCCTCTCATCTAACATTACGCTGCGCTGCTCTTGCCATGCAACTGCCTTTTGCCATCAATTCTCCCGAGGGCTTACATGCACGCGTCTGCATGGACAAAGATGGCTGCTCTAGCCATTTGTCTAAAGCAAACAGCATGCGCGTGCCCGTCGGGACTGTGGATGGTCCGACGCCATTTTGTTTACATTTTATGTCATGGCAACTAAGCTGCCGCATCGCGTATGCAGCATGCCGGAGTGCGCATTCTCCCGTGCACAAGTTGAATCGATTACACATGCAAATGCACACGCATGTGTACAGCAAACCCGTAAATCGCCATTTCGGTAATAGGTCTCGCCTTTGGGACCTTATAAGTGTTTATTTTATCTAAACAATGGGGTAACCCTGTGTCCCTCAGAACCTGGGTGTGATTATTATAAGCAACAGTGGTTCTGTCGGGTATGGACTTGACAATTACTTTGTTCTTCGGATTAATCGAGAGAAATTGAATATATTAATCCGGAAATGAGGAAATCAATTATAAAAGAGAATGTTCTCCTTTAACAAGGACCACATAAATTATGAAGTACAAATCACATACACAATGTCAAAATATAAATCACGATGAAATCAAATTTGGTGGGTGAAATGCTGTTCTTTATATATAAATTGCATCATTTATATAGACACCCATATCATTTATAAAGCACGGTTACCAAAGTAATGAACCATAAAGTGAGTTTGTGAATCAGTGACAAAGTGACATAGGTGACAAAATTGTGCATAATATATACAAAAATTGAATACAAAATATTCTTATATACACGATATACATAAAAGGTGGGCCAGTTTTGAAGAGAATTGCAATGACGCAGTTTCACGAATAAATCAGAACGTGTATAGAAACAGGTCTTGAACTGGTCCTAGCTATTGTCGTCGACGTTTCAACCCAGTATAAGCGACATTAAATCGTCATGCAGGGTCTTCATCAGGACTTTAAAATAAACGATGGCAAGTGTTTAGTTATCCAGCACAATATCCTTGGTGCAACAACATCAAGTGTTGCATGGCTAAACACTTATAAGGTCCCAAAGGCGAGACCTATTGGCTATGCCAATGCTTGTTAAAAATTGGGATCAATATTGACTTGGACCATGAGGGGATCAGACCTTGCTGACAATAAGTGTCAAGAACATTGGTTAATAAAGGAGCCTATAAGGAGAGATAGATTTATACACGTCTACATGGACTCTATCTGGTCCTGGAGCTTTTCCCGGTGCACTAGCATTAATGGCACATTCTACCTCTTCTAACGAGAAACTTATATCTTGCGGGAGCAATGGGACCTTTGCGTTTCTGGTAACATCAGATATTTATGAAACTAAATCACCTTCTGTCTGGACCTTATTATCGTCATTATATAGGGTGGTAAAATGTTGCACCCAACTTTCCTCGGTTTTTGCATTTACTACTGAGGGAGTATCGTTTGGACCCAGAAAGGGAACATTAACTGTTTTCCAGAAACCGATGTTATTTCTTCTTAGGCATGCGTCATGCAATGCCTGCCAAGCACCCTTCCTTGATTTCTCCTCTTGTGCTTTAAGGGCACACCTGTTCATACTTCTAGCCTGTTTAATTTCAGCAGGGCTTCTGTCCTTCGTGTGTAATACTTTCTTCAGATTTGAATAGGCCTTTGTACAAGACTGATCAAACGAACCCCCGGGTCTTACACTCTTTCTGTGCAGATTCCACTCTTAATAAATTTTTGATCCCACTCGTTTTATGGCAAAAGGCATTTATAACAGTATCCTTCCTCACCACCTCGCTTAAACACACCGCAAAGTCCTCTTTACATAATACTAGAAGTTGTTCCATAAAAGCGGTTGAGTCAACCTTATTCCAGCTCAAAGAGTATCCATTCATACTGGTAAGGTTGATGTCAAAATCATATTGGGCTGCGGCCTCCCTCTTACCTTTGGTGGGTCTTGCCAGATCAAAATCAAGACTTATTGGATAATGGTCACTCATAACATTAGAATGAGTTGTAAAGTTATGTACCTTTGTGGCATATCTATTTGAAACCAAAATAAAATCTATTATGGAATTACAGCCTCTACTGTTATATGTAGGTTTAAAGGGTATTGGTGGTATACACACATCATTAGAGAAACCCATATCGAACTGGGAGGCAATTAGATTCAGTAGGTCCCCTGCCACGGAATGTATAAAATGTGCCTTTTCATCTTTCCCGTCATAGGATAAACCACAAATACCCCGTCCAGTCTTTTGACACAGAACATGATTAAACTCCCCACCCCATAGCACAAATACATCATGCAGCATATCATCCTGAATTTAGCTAAACTCTTTTTGCAGGTTCTTCAAAACAATAACTATCTGCTCTTTAGGGATGTTGCTATAAAACTTTATCAAAGCCACACCAAACTTTTTTCCCACTTAGATTAGTAAAATCTGATAATAGAGTGCTGAAATTTTAAGACTTATCTTATTCACACCAATGCAGTTGGAAACAAATATACATAGGCCACCCTCATTTCTTCTATGGTCTGCTACGACTGCTGGCGTATGAAATGTTCGAAACCCATTAATGTGTTTTTCCTCCACAGTCAAGGTCTCTTGGAGGCACACTATATTAGCCCTCTCAACAAATCTTAACTATTGGGGATCATCAATTTTCAAAGATAACCCTGCAGCAGCCCAAAATAATATTTTACATGCAGACAGGGCTTTATGTAATTCATCAGGTGCTGTTCTAGCAGTGACAACACTATTTACATTGATTTACCCATTATCATGCCCCACCGAATCTGGTAATGCTTCCACATGAACTATATGAGCCTCTCTGCCAATACCCGGATTCATAAGATCTGAAAAAAGGGCACCTTGAAACAGCTCTTACATCTGTTATAATTGCCTTAATTTGTCTCCCTTTTTGTATACAGCAATCATTCGCCACAATCGGTCAATCTGTATCCTCAAGTGGGGGAAGAATATCAAAGCGATTGTGAACCGGGACATTATAATAGCACAAAGCATTTATCATTGGTTCCCCCCTCTGCACCATGGGTTGGCTGACAGTGTGTGGTTGATAAAAGAAACCTAGAGACAGAACATTAATGCCCAAGTGTGTAATGACTGGCTTCCCTGCCCTAGATAAAACAGCTTGGACTAAGTATGGTTCACTAAAAGTCAGAGCAACACAATCTCCCTGTAGGAATTCATAATCTCGCCCTACCTAAGCCACTCGTCTGGCCATTTTAAATTTCAAGAAAAGGGCATCAGTCAATCCAGTTTTGCCACCTAGCCAATATAGAGATGTGTTACGTAATTGACTCCCATGTTTCCGTCACTTGTGGGGATAAACTTGGGACATTAGCCAGTATTATTATATAAGGGGTTGCTGCAGGGGGCAACTCTAAAACATTTTTACAAATGATTTCCTTGATCTGAAAGGGTCGTGCTGAGCACTCTCCTATAATATCGGCTTTCCCTGCATTGTCCCTTCTATAATTCTCTGTCTCATATCTTGATTGCACCTTTATTGGTGTGGTGGCGGGTCTAACAAAATGCCAGAGGGCGCCCCATGACCCCTATGTATTGTATCCATACTCTGTGGTATATCCATGGTATGAGATGAATTAACCTCATGTAAATTTTCAGCAACTTTAGGGCCATTCTTGTTGTTGGGATTTTCATTAGACGTGGTTTTATTTATCAGACTACCTTCTATAACCCCTAATCTAGCCGTTAATCCGGTCAATGCATCAGCCAAAAAACTATGTAAATCATCTATTCTCCTCTAGATTGTTTCAAGCTCAACCGCCTGACCATGAATCAATGTATTAGCTGAGTGTGTCATAAAAACAGCTTCCCTTTTTCCTTGATCCCCTTTTGCCAGTTTCTTAGTACTCTTCTTTTTCCTCATTACAACTTTCTTTCTTATTTGTGATGTTACTTCACAAGACCCCTCATGAGCCTCGGTATTTTTTGCTCGTTTGAGCGGTGGACGTGGGTCACATTCCACGTCACTGACGTAGATATGACCCAGAGACTCTTGAGCACACCCGTTGTGATGGGCCTGTATTATCCTTCCCTCTTGTGGACCATTGGGAGAGACAACCGGAAAACTGATTATGTTTGTTGGTATGGCCAACGCACCCGTTTTCCCTTGTGCCAGGGTCTCCTCCACAGGTAATGACACCCGCATGCCATGACGAATGGCATCAAAGAAAATGAGAGCAACACTTTTTATTACCAATGGTAGGAAATAGGCCACCTGTAAGCCCACAGATAGAACACAACACGTCTCTTCAAGACAAAGCATGCGCTGTCTATCCGAGATCTAAAAAAACAGACATAACACTGCCATTAAGAAGTATCCATTGTTGTATACCAAGGGATTATTGTTACAATATTAAGTCATGATCAAAAAAGGAGAGCTCTGGGAATTAAATTAAAACATATATATATGAAATGGGCATTGTTTAAGCAAGTGTACCAACACTTTCATAGACATGATTTTTATTGCTTCCCTCAGACTATTTCAGAGTGGATCATTTAAAAGAAGATAAATAGCTAGTGAGGGGTGGAGTGGAGGGGTGGATATTACCCTGCCTCGAACAATGTGTTAATCTAGTGGGGAGGAAAGGCAGCTCAGCGGTTTGAGAATTTGAGAAGTTGTTTCATCTTTTGCTAGGTTCTACAGTGAAGTTTTACATACCAACCTACACTACTGTACTCATCAGTTTTGAGAGGCTTCCTGAACACCATCTATTTGGTCTACTGTCAGTGCTTGGTTGAGAGAAGAGTATAATATAAGACCCTCAATGCAGAGCACTGGGTTCTCAATAGGCCAGTTGAGAATATTAGTTATTTCATGGATTCACCACACAAGTTGTCCAGAAAATCTATGCCTTGCAGAATTCCCACCATGTAGAAAATTCTGCGTATGTAAAAGTGATAAAGTGCATGACAATTTGAATTTACATTTGCAAACTGCTCATTTTGCGCACTTATATTCAGGGACACATGGGTAAAATGACATCACATTTATTGACAGCATAAATGGATTATCAATTTTTGCTATTCAAGTGATAGTTCTGGTGCTCACAAAGGAATATAGTAAAGGTGCGTGAAGTGAGGGGTGCTGGTGACGTTGAAAATTACATTGCATTGACAACAGTAAGCATACTCCAAAACGAATTAGTACAATGTGGGAGTTTTGGTTGTAAAAGAGTTTTGCTTACTGTTGTCAATGCGATGTAATTTTAAATGTCACCGGCACCCCTCACTTCATGCACCTTCACTATATTCCTTTGTGAGCACCAGAACTATCACTTGAATAGCAAAAATTGATAATCCATGTGTGAGTAGTTTTTTGTGGGATCTACAATCATGAAAACTGTTATAATGGTCACAAAAAACTCGAGAGAAATTCTAACCGGTTAATATGGAGGTGTTTTTGCAACAAGCAGGTCATGGGTTCGAATCCAAGCCGGGCTGTATGATCCATTCATTGTGCAAGGGTAAAAACTTGAGTATTTATTCGATTGGGAACAGCAACATCCAATGTAAGCTCTTTTGAGTTGCCACTTGATAAACCATTTGTATGTAACTGCTTCTGATTGGATCAGGCAGGGTCAGACCGACCATTAGGTCAAGAGGGCGAAAACTAGATGGGCCAGGCTACATTAAATACTCTGGTGCTTCTACACTACTGATTCAGAGCCATTGTACTACAAGTGTCCACAATTCCTGCTCCTGTCTCACAAAGCTGTGGTTAGCGGGAAATGGATTGTGACCCAATCACCTTATAAAGAAATGTTGCCTCTGCGTCGATATGTCTTCACACCTCATGTTCACAGGTGGCATTCAGCCCGGATCACTCTATGGGCATTCAGCTTGGGACACTCCAGGCATCTCAGGCAACTCAGAGTCTTAAAGCGATATCTCACAGGCCGGGCTCAAGTCCTAAAAAAAGAAGTGGGAGAACTCACTAACTTTGGCAGAATCGGTGTGACATCACCATGTGTGACATCACAGGAAGTGACATCACCGCATGAGACATCATAGGGAGTGACATCACGGCGCATGACGTCACACACAGGAAGTGGCATGACAAACCATGATTTCACAGGAAGTGACATCAGATATTAAGACCTCACATATGTTTATCAGGTCTATCATGAGTACATTTGAGCGCATTAAAATATTTAACAAATAAGATTTTGTATCGGTGTTGTGCCAAAATATTGACACAACCCCGACACAAAATCTGGGCCTCAACTCATGCATTTTGTTTAAATACTGCCACAAAGAATTTGGCATCAAGGAGAAACGTGACAGTAAATCTTTTCTGCTTAGTTGACTGTAATATCTGTATTTCAAAATATTTATGGGGTTAAGGCACCTGCGGCAGAAATCTTTGTGTGCCAGCTAAATCTCAGGGAATGATGAAAATTGTAAGATAACTCTGGAGGATAACATATTTGTTGGAGAGATCTGTGTTTTGTCTAGTCCTAGTTTTGAATCAATGTACACGCAGATGACAGGTTTTAATTTTCTTTAAATGAGTAAATGAGTTATTGCTTTTTAGACAGAGATACTTTTGTTACTTGCAGTTCATAAATTGTAACCCTTCTAATATAGCACAGTGAGGCATGAAGGACACGTGGCTCCAAAACCTTGTAACCCTCACTGTCTTATGTAACACATCGTTTATATTGATGTACACACATATGACTTTTTGTCAATTTATCATCTGTATGTGTGATGCAAAGCGCTCTGACACTGTGCATTGGGATGATTAGTGCTAAAGGCTATAAAAGAAATAAAACAAAACAGTGGTATTTAAATCGTTATTTGTGTAAATACTAGGGAAACCAACACATTTGTTGCTGTGTATTCATATCTCTTATATACAGGAACTGAACAAAGCCAAAAGAATTTCTCTCCTAAGTACCTGTGAAGTGATAAGATGCAAGCATTTGTTTCCCGTCCATTGCACCTCGGTGTGAGACTCCCGATAGATCCCAGCCAGGATACTCTAACAAAGAGAGGACTAATAGCCCCTTAATGCAGGCTTTTGATATGGGAAAAGCTGGAATCTGGGAAACCCTTCCCCTCCTGCACATTGCTGCTCGGAACAAAAGCAGACAACGTGCAGGCACTGCTGAAAGTGTTCCTGTGTCAGAAAATGACACTGGGATGGGTTCAGCATATTTCTGTGAATTCCGGGAGAAGTAGGAAAGGAACGTGATATTACGTTGAAAGTGGCCAGCTTTGAAGCAGGGTAGATAGCATCTACCCGCTAAAAATAGCGGGGAGATGGTGTCTACCGCGTCTACCCTCATCTCGAGCCCTACACACAGGCAACCGCTTAAAATAATGTTGATTCACTTGAGAAGCAAATTAGGGCCCTATTATGATGTCGAGTGGAGTCCGCCTGACATTGTCTTGGTCATGTGACCAACCGACACCTGGTTCGTGGTCCTGACTGACTAATTAGGATACGACCAAACACTGTTCGGTCACATTCCATACTTTACTATGGGAGTATTCTCCCATTGTAAATTAGAGGGTGCGGTTCATCAACATGGGGGTTCCATGGGTGCCCCTCAGCCACCAACCGGAGGCCATGCACCCAAGGGGCCTTGCTGGGGCCCCCAAAGTCGAGGTGCGACAGCTTTTCTGTGTCAGAAAGGCCACCACGGAAAGGCTGCAGAAACCCGACTTTGTAATCCTAAGGGCGGAAAGAGCCACCATTGGGATTACTGTACGCATTCCGACTGGTGGACGGGCTCTCCGAGCCCGTCTGAAGCCAGTCGGAATGACCTTTCAGATTCCTTTTTGACTGCCTCCATCGTAATGAGGCAGTTGGAAGGAAATCCGACTGGCATATTATAATGTGGTCGTAATATGGCCTAGAAAGTGGCCTACTCAGCTCCTGGTCATGTTATGAAGTCTTCAGGCAAGAAATAACACTCTGCAGCAGCTATAAAGCTGGAAACTTAGAAGGGACAAGTGTGGGTAAAATGAACACGACTGAACACATATGCCTATGAATTTTAAGAGCTATATTGCAAAGAAGTGAGTGGCTCTAAAGTGACAGAGTAACCTGAGAAGGATTACACCAAGAGGTGTCAAAAGCCAGATGTCTCCTTAAGTGTAGTGTACTTCTCTGGACTCATCTGGATGTTCTATGCCTACTTGCCCGATGCGCCACTTCTGCAGCTCAACATATGCATTGCTGTTATTTTTCTAACTCTTGTAATCTCAGGCTTTGCAGTGGCCCACGTTTCCTTGAGGTGTAGCTGACAGTGCAATCAGGGACTATACTTTGGGTAACCATCCACTTTCACCACACACATGCACACACAGACACCGACAGACAGACAGACAGACACACACACACACACAAGTGCACATTCACACACACACAATAATGTGTGCATACACACACAGAGAAGTGCGTGCCCGCTCCCACACACACAGACACACAGAACGGTGTAGCTCCCAAGGGTATCTTTCCTGGGGAGGAAGACAGACGGCTAATAGAAGGAGCAGAGTGGCTAACAGATGAGTCAACGGTTCCCTCCTGCCCCCTGCCAAAAGCCTCATCTTGCCAATTTATAGACCGCAATTGTCCACCCAGTAGGCAGTTTTCTCTTGACATTCCATATCCTTTCTCTTATCCTGCCATCCTAAAATTTTACATTTGTGTTTGCTATTTTAACCTTCTGTTTCCTAGCTGCACTTGTTGTCATTGACAGTTTGTGTCCTCAGCCTGAGCTGCAGTACCATTCTTCCTAGTTTGGAGTATGAGCAGCTCATCCAGGGATCTCTCCACAATGTAATTATTGCTGACATGTCTTGAGAATGGAAATTATTCCTGCCCATGATTTGGTTGATATGATGATTCATCTACTGAATGTCCGTAGTAGAAATATCTCAAGTTTTTCAGTTATGTATTTTCAACATAAGTCCTGACCAAGCTTAGGCAACTGATCAAACATTCCCATAGTTGGACTGATAAGCGGATAACGCAAGGAAATCACATGAAGGGCAGGATCATGCAGCAGTGCTTAATATGTGCTTGTGATTGCAGGTGGTGAGCAGCAGCAGCCATTTTGGTGGACCAGAACTTATTTTTCATCATCAGACTTTGCATGATTAAAAAGGGAGAAATAAGAAGGAGTAAAAAGATAGGAAAATAAGCAAAAGGGTCAAAGTAGAGATGAAAAAGAACAATCAAGCATGAGGCAAAAATGCACAGCAATTGTGGGATTGTGGAAGAGGAATGACGTGGAACCAAGACTAGGCATTCTTGGTTGTTATCAAGCCCGCATATGGCAGTACAGATATGGGTCTCCTTAGAAATACATAGGGTCCCTCCACTTATTTTTTTTTACAAATTAACCACAATTTGCAAGGCTGAGTGATGGCAACATTTGTGTGCGTTTATATAAGCCAGAAGAAGTTCTCAGCGTGGTTGAGATGGACGTTCCTATGGTCATCGCTAGGTACATCCCTGTCGCACTACATATAAATTACACAGTACTACACACTTATGAAAAAAGTAGAAATTGAAAATGCTATAAAATATAGTTCTTTTATAGTTCGTTACAATTTTGAACCGCCTTGACATTATTTGTAGCTAACGTGTCTTCCCTCCCCAAGCATTTTTTTGATTGATATGCATCCATTTTTTTCTAAATCTCTTTTACAGAAAACACATATGGAAAAAGTTACAAAATGAATGAATCTGGTGAATTATTCTTTTGGGAGGAAAGATAATCGAACCTTTTCTTACTAAATGTCTGACTACTGCTCCCATTATTAGTTCCCAATTAGCCCCAATGGGGCAGGTAATATGACCCACCGGAAAATTAGAACAAGTGGAGAAATTCTGTGCCTTGGGAGTTTTCCACCTAGAGACACTGGATGAAAACATGGCAGAAAATGTGGGAAAAGATGAGGGAATCAGCGTAGAAACACCAGTTCCCAGGTGTTATTTACTATTAACCCTTAATCTGGACATATCCCCACCTCCTGAAATTACCAATACCCACAGTGTCAATAATTCTGAGGGAGAATACAGGATAAATTCCAGACAACTTTGAATACGCTCAAAGACCCTTAGGATATATAGGCACAAGCTGACTTGAACCAAAAAAGAAAATGCATGCTGCCTCAGATGCCTATGTGTATGTCATGATACCTGCATGGACACATGCATACATTACACGGAAAGGGCAGGTGTGGTACATTGACCTTGAAAGCTTAGGCCTTTAGGATAATTTCCCTGGAATAGTAGTGGTGACGTAATGAGAGAAGGGGAGTCACATCAATGCATCTCCAAGTTCTGCTCCTTCACAAAAGCTTGACCAATACCTACAGATGTCTTCTGACTGCTCTTCGGTGAGGGTGGACTTCATGCCACCTTGCACCGGTGGTCTTCCATAAAGTCAATTTATCTAGAGTTTAGAAATTCACACTACTTCATGAAAGTTATGAAAGGATTTATCAGCTGTCTGGGTGCCTAAGCAAGGACCAGGTTTTAAGATTGCTTCCAAATGTCTGAAATCCAATGGAGTCAATGAAATAAGTTGTGATGGGTTGGTTCATAAACAGTAATAATGAGTACCATTCAGTTTACAGTGTTCACTATATGAAAGAATGTTTGTTGTAAGAAATCTGAATATGACTTAGGGCACATTTAGACCTTGGAGCCATTCACAAATGGTCTTTTTGTATCTTTATAAGTCAAAAGATGATGATCTTCAGATCTCAATATGCAATTAAAGATTCCACTGAAGTGATTACAGTTTCTGGTGTACAACCTGAAATCTGGTGCTAATATGCTTTGCCCTACCAAACTCAATGCCTACATTTACCACCAATCTCAGACTGTACTTACTTGGCTTATGAATTGATGGTTAACTTTCCAAACTCCTGTGTACCCTAGGGGATTGTTAGGCTTAACAAAACCAATAATCGCCTTTTTGCAAATGTCTACTGATTGAGATGTCAGGTTAAAAAGACATATCAAAAAGCTAAGGAACAGTAGCTGGGATCTTAATGCACTTCCTGCTTGATGGCTGTTAACAAAGCCTCCAGTTTCAACAAAGCAGACAATCTGTCCTTGAAAATTGAATGCATGCTGCAGTTGCTAAATCATTTCTTGGCTCTGTGAACTCAAGAAATAATTAGTAGCACAACATGCATTACTTTTTTGACAAATATCAGTCTTTTCTGCATCTCCAGCTTGGTACTGAGAAAAATGTATTTTTTCTTGCGAGACCTCTTTCACCAAAATTGCAGTGTTCTTTAGAAAGTACAATTACATTTTGAACCCCACATAGATGCAGTGTTTCAGGCAACCTCCGATGACCTAGGTGAGCTTAAGCAGACACTCACCGACATCAATGCTAAAATCCTTCCAGGAGTTGGGATCCCCATTAAATGCAAAAAGGACAATTGGATTTAACTCAGAATTATTGACTGGGGGTGAATGCTTGCTTTGCTATGCGTTCCGTCCATCATCTCTGTGTCTTTTGATCCCAATTAAATACCAACTTGGACCACATTAATAACTTTCTGGGGAATTGCTGATGCAAACAACAGCCTGTCTCCAACACTGGCAGAAAACTGGTCACTGTTTGCAATCAATTGAAAGGGCCTTTCGTGTCTGCCCTGGGAGCAGCACAGTCATTGTAATAGGGCGCACTGTCCCTGTTTGTGCCTGGCACACCTGCTTAACCCTTTCGATGCGCATGACGGAGCGGTTCCGTCATGCGCATCGGTCGCGCTGTGCGTATGATGGAACCGCTCCGTCACGGCCCCGCCCGCGCAATGAACCTTCAGCACGGCTCTGTAATCCGTACCACGCTGAAGGGGTTAAAGTCACGTTGTGGCCAAGCAAGGAGCGTGTGCGCCCTGTGTATCTTAGGGCCTAGGACTGCTTTTTTATTCTTCAAATACATTCTGTAGCAGGAGCGCTGGCAATGGCATAGCTAGCCACTGCGCCGCCCGTGGCGCTACCTGCCTTTCCCACCACACGGCCGAGCTGAAGAGCGGGGGTTGAGAGGAGCTGCCAACCCCCAAACTCGCACTTTCTGGGGCGGAACGCCCCCCCACCCCACCTTGCTACACCACTGTGCTATGGGTCCTGAAAAGTCCAGGCCCAGACCAAGGAGTCCCAGCTGCCCCATTGTTAGGGCTCGGGACCCTCCCTACCTGTGAGGCCGCCATTTATTTCCGGTCACTTATGAAACCAGGATTAGATCATCTCCTGAGGACAGTCTTCCATGTTTTTAATGATTCTGATTGAGCGAAGGGTATCACTTCCGTAAGTATCAAGAAGACGCAAGATCTCTCTTAGAGTTAATAAATGGAATGAGGGCATGTAGCTCGTATATTTGCAACCTCAAAAGCACTGTTTTAGGGAGTTAAGAATACTGTATAAAATATTGGTATGATAGTGGTGAAGGGGCACGGTACGGTGGGGGGGGTGCCTGCCGCCCCCATGCAGCAGTTCTATGCAGGGTTTAGTGTATGAACATCTTCAAATAAAAAGCAAAAGCCAGAATGGAGGAATCATTTTCATTTGGTACCTTACTGCTCCTTTTAGCTATTTCTTTTTTCCTTTGCTGTGTAATTTCCTTTCGGAATAGTAATACAGTACAAATCTTAGAAAGAATAGCGCTGCGAGCCACTGCACGCGCCGCGCCACTCTGAGACAGATAATGAAAGTCTGAAAGAGACATTTGATTTCTGTTAAGCCTTGGAAAATAACCTGCCCGCTCTGTAGTCAAAATAATCAGGCATGCCAGCACTGACAAGAGAATTATCCTTCCATGTGGAGCAGGGCAAACGTGTTGTTTTCTTCTCTACCTTCAGTCGGTATGTCGTTTCTCTTTTAAATCTGATCAACATTGGACGGATGGGTGTTCTGTATGCCGGTGCTTAATTTTTAAATTTTTAAAGAAAAAAGGTGGGGGGGGGGGAGTTTTTTCCTAGAAGCCCGGGTGTGGCGATTGTCAGGTCTGCCGAATGCGAAGGCTGGCGCGTCTTGCCTCCACCTCGTTGGTCTTTCATCCACCACTCTACACTTCCTTTCTCTTTATGTCAAACCTGCAGGCTATTTATCATCCCTTCATTCTCCCTTTGTAGCTGTTTTCTCAAATATCTCCTTTCTACCTTTTCTGCATTTCTCTCTCCTGCTCCGAGTAGAAGTCTGATGATAAATAAATTAAGTCCTTGTCCCATGGACCTCATTTCACCAAAATGCCAGGGGCAGCAGAAGTGACTTCACATGCCCCTTGACCTTCACTTTCACTCACATATACATATGCTTCTACATACACGTGCATTCACACATACACACACTCTCACATCCACACACACACCCTCACATACACACACTGCCTACACATGCACACACATTCACACATACACTAGGGTGACCAGAATTTTAAAGCCAAAAACCGGGACATTTCACGAAAATAGAAGCAAGACAGCAGTTTTACTTCAAGCGAGTGCACAGAATGACAGCTCTCCTCAGCAGAGAATTACAGAACAGGCAGTTAGAACATACATAAAATGCATTTTTAAACCCAGAAGCTTGCCTGTTAAGTATAACAAGCATTGGCATAGCCAAATAAGTCTCGCTTTTGGGATCTTATAAGTAATTAGTTATGCAGCACAATATCCTTGGTGCAACAACTGTTGCATGGCAAAACACTTATAAGGTCCCACAGACGAGACCTATTGGCTATGCCAATGCTTGTTGCTGTTTTTGTGGTACTGCAATATATAGGGATGTAATTTGTTACAGTTTGGATTAGATCATTGATGACACTATTGTTCATAGGATCACAATGTCACAAGTGACAACTTCTTGCTGCCCAGGTCGTGACGAGGGGTTCCTTTTCCGGTGGTTCTGCTGTCCTGATCGAGCCGAAGATCCTGCTGCAGTTGTCTCCTCTCTTTGTGTGTGTGGTTGTGATTGTGTGTGTGGTTGTGGTTGTGTGTGTGGTTGTGTGGGTGTGTGGTTGTGTGGGTGTGTGGTTGTGTGGTTGTGGGTGTGGTTGTGGGTGTGGTTGTATGTGGTTGTGTGTGTGGTTGTGGTTGTGTGTGTGGTTGTGTGTGTGTGGTTGTGTGTGTGGTTGTGTGTGTGTGTGTGGTTGTGGTTGTGTGTGTGGTTGTGTGTGTGACAGTAATACTAAACGCATCTCAAAATAAAGGTACACAAACATCGAGATGAGAAAGAGAAAGAGAAAGCACATTGTAAGTCAAACGGGCACAGCAAAGCATTGACACAACAACAAAAACAAAACAAGATCACTTAGCAAAGACTGAGTGCTGATAATGCATACACACAGCTCATCATCTTAAGAGTTCAATTGCAACCAATGTGCACTAAAACCTGCCCCCTCCTTGTGAGTTGCACCCCATATTTCATGAGTTATAACTGCTGCACCCACCATAGCGCTTTGAGATCTAAAGCGCAACATAGGTCTAATCGACTAAGCAGTCGCCAAAATGCTGTGCTTTTAAGGAGAATGTGCCAAAAGTTTCCAGCTTCCTCATCATGTCCTCATGAAAGTGCCAACAGAATGACTCCCTGAATGGGGCAACGGACATGAAGCAGCCGCTGCGATCAGAAATAAACACTGTGAACGTTGTCCAGTTTCACGGCAATATTTCCTTAATGTTCCTTAAGTCACAAAACAGTAATACTAAAAGCATCTCAAAATAAAGGAACAAAAACATCGAGTTTGTGGAAAGAGAAAGCACGTTGAGGCAGCGATGGAAGATACATTTAAGGTGGGCGTGATATTGCCTGACTGAGATGCACCCACTGGGAGAATCCCGAACGCTTGTAAGCGCGATGGCGGGGGGAGGGCCGAGGCAGGGAGCAAGCAAGAGGAAAGACAGCTGGCGATGAAGGCTGGCGGATCGCGCGTGCATGCTCGCGTGAACACAAGCTTATCAGCCAGCAGCACTTTGAAAACTCACCTACTAAAGTCTCTCCGATCAGCACATGCGCGCTGACTCAGCGAGACCTAAAAAGGGGGATCTCTGACACCTCATTTAGATCAGCCTCTGTATATGTAGTGGTCTCAAATTAGGGTGTGATCGGCTCCTTTAACTAGTATGTATTATTTGTATAACAGCGGCCTAATTTGAACATGCAAGTATAAGATATAGAAAATGGGGGAAGGGAATAAAACATCAAAGAAACTCAGTGGTGTTCGTCAGTCTCTTAATTTATAATAACTAAGGGCCACAAATCAAAACATGCTGGATTAAGGAGAGGGTAGTTAGGATGACCTCTAATTTATGAGCTGTACAGAGAAAGGGTTGCGGGCCTGATGGATTATAAAGGACCAAAAGATGTTAAAGATTGGACAAATACTATCACAACAGCATTTCCAAAACAAAAGTGAAACAGCATGGGAGTCTGTACATACCAAAACGGAAGAAGGAAGAAATATGGTCGTTGATAAGTCAGGTGAGCGAAATGTACCAGAAAGCCAAGTGAGGCCCGACTTCGATGTGCGGTGGTAAAGTCACGGAAAAGTCGGTGACTCCACGTGCGGCGAGGGCCTCCTTGATAAGGGCCCGATTAATAACCTGCAAGGAGTAAAATGCGCCAACCTTGAGTCTATAGTTACTTCATTACAGCGCACAAACGCAAAACACAAAAACAGACAAGCGCGTAGACTTGTCGGTATGTATTAATATCCTAACAGCTCCGGTCATGCTAAGTAACCAGACACACTATGTTTAGGCAGTGGCAATAGGAAATTGGAGCGTAATGTAATGGACCGTCATGAAAATTTCAGGGAAAAAACCTCAATAAAAAATGCGGGTTTGATGCAATAACCCACATGGATTGAGAGAAAAGAGGGGGGGCTACACAAGCTATATTGAAAAGCACAAAAACAGACCAGCGTATTGACTTGTTGGTATGTATGAATATCATACTGACTCAGAGCATGCTGAGTATCCAGACAACCAGGTTAAATAGTGACAATACAAAATCGGCGTACAATGTAATAAGCAGTTTTGAAAGTATATATAAATACGGGTTTGGTGCAATAACCCACATGGATTATCTAAACAAGAGAGAGTATAAAGGGACTGGGGCGCGCGCGCCCGTCGCGCAACGCGAAAGTGAAAGTGATCGCGATCAAGCACACGGCGAGCGATGCGCTTAATGAGCATGAGGAATGCCATATGGCGCCTCTGCTCAAGCACGCACCCGCGCCCATGCACTGCAAGCTGTAGCCGGCGGTAGCATTTTTTTAAGCCCTTACGCTGGGTCAGGCGAGACCTAAAAAGCACCTCCCACAGTTTTCAGTCTCCCTCTCTAAAAACCGGGACAGGAGCTCAATTTCCTGAAATCTGCCGGGACAGCAGGTGAAAAACAGGGACCGTCCGGGCAAAACCGGGACGCCTGGTCACCCTAACATACACACTTACATAAACACATTCAAAGCTACAAGCACGCACACAACATGCTTACGTTTGAAAGCATTTGTTTTTACTTACCACTGCTGCCAGGGAAAGTCATATTCCATCTATTTGTACTCCATTTGTTATTAAAGTACTAGCAAATAATGTAATATTATTCACTATTAGTATAATAAAAAATTGACAAAATACATGGTGAGTGAAGCACCTACCGACGTCCAAAAGGACGAGTTGCTTCTGTTCCTGCCACTGATTTTAAAATTGGTTACGCTAGGGGTTGCAAATGCAGTACCAGGGGTCACAAGGGGAATGCCGGGGGTCAACGCAGCAACGCCTGGGGACCGCTAGCTCACGTCCATACTTGGTCCCTAAAAATGAGTGCTGGTGGGCCTCAGTTGCAACCACTGATTCAACTTAAGTACTGCTTATTGGTCTATCCACAAAACCAAAGAAGTGAATAGCTCTACCTCTTGTAAAGATACACTATCGTGGCAGCGCTCCAGATGATGGCTTTGGGCTGGATTTCAACAGACCAGTCAACACGTGAATTATTTTGATCCTGTGAGCGACTGGATCCCTAATGGTTCCTTAGTAGCTGGTTGGCATAGTCTAGAGCTTTCACATGCTGCTTACAGAGCTGGACTTGCCATACCGGGCATCAGGCATTTCCCTGGAAAGCTAGAAGGGTGGAGGCTGGTTGTGCTGCGGTGCTGAAACATCAACCCCATGTAACAAAAGTGGCAAGCAAGCGTTTCTAGCCTCCCGGGACCAAGCAGTGCTTCCCCGGGGCCTGGTCCGAGAAAATTGCCATGGCTGCTTTGGGTTTCCAGCCTGGCCCTGTCTGTATATGTAATGCACACCCCTTACATCATCACAAAACAAAGGTGTTGAAAAGGTTATCTCCCATCTCAAGGGAAGATTAAAAACCGGGCATGCCTTCTGTGAATGCAGAGTGCTGGAACCCTAGGGTCTCATTTACAACATCTTGGTGCTTGGCAGCGCTGCAAAGCTTCTTGCTGCTCTGCCCCGCATAAAAAAAAGGGCAGGAATGTTTCGTATCTATCAGACAAAGCAAATTCCTGTCCTCTTTCACAGCACTGTCATGCGTCAATGCAGGCACCCTTGCACTATATTGCAAGGGTGCCTGCATTGAAATCAAGTTGTGTTTGTGCAGGAAGCGACACCTTCCTTCACAAAAACATCGTGTGCCCCTGCCCTGGGGAGGCGTACAGTTTTGACACATTCCCAGTTTTGCGCTCTGTTGGAAATCTGGAAATGTGCCAAAAACCATGGGTGTTGAGTGGGAACATCCGCTGCAATGCCCATGGCATGCCCCCCATGCAGAGTGAGGCAACGCAGCGACTTGCGCTGCATTGCCTAACACCATATTTATAAGGCCACGAAAAGCCACACAGGGTGGCTTCCTGTGGCCTCATAGATATTTGGAAGCACAGTGCACCACCGGAATGTAAAAAAAAAGTATGATTCCATAAGTGCACTGGGCTTGTAAATAAGTCCCCTAATATGCATGTGGCTTTGAGAAAATGAATGCTGAGTAGATCTACTGCAAAGTCCCCTTTATTTTTAGTGAACATATGTGAACAAAAGGGGTGTGTATCTTTCCAGACAAGCCATGCCCATGCTCCTGCCCTAGATCCACGTTGGGTGATACAATGTATATCCCTTGTGGGATTGGGGGTGGATGGAATGCATCACTGTCTCAGTAGCCATATTTCCTGCATTTGACCTCCTATCGCCGCCCTCAGTAACCAGTTAAGCTACAGAATGTTATACCCCAATGTCACCTGCACACAACTCTAGGGAATAATGTGGTAAAGTTGGCATTCCATGTGCCCATTTATTTGCTAGTGTCTTATCAGTTAGTTTCAGCTATCAATACAAATTGATATTTCAATTAGACAAAACGTTGTGGAATTGATACATTCATTCACTTTATCCCTCCACGACTAGAATAATAGGTGTACGTCTGTCCTCTGGGGAAGATCAATTTTGTTTCACGGCTTAGACTCTTGCAAGGAGAGTTCGTTCTTGAAACTCCTACAGTTCACTCCTAAAATTTTCATTATGTAACTTGTATGGATGCAGGGCAATCCTTGTCTAGCTGCCAGCCTCTTGGTGTCCTAGCTGATCACAATAAATTCCTTTTTCATTCAAGGAACCATAGGACGATGTCTGGGAAAACACCTCAAAGTCGTCATAGGAAAGAATGATGCGCTGAGCTTGGCGGGCAACCTGAATTATGGTGTGCCTGGCTTACCACAACATACAAATTTTAGGGAGTTTCCAGGTTTGCAAATGCTGAGCTATTGCTAAACTTTACTGTGTTTTTACAGTGATTTTCTATGCTTTTTCCTGATGCAACCTCCCATGTGCCCTTTCGGTGCCACCCACAGCCTTTGACGGTGCGAAGGATGTAACCCGGTGCCCAATCTACTACTGGCAGTCAGCCCCAGCTGTGCAAAGCCTTCGGCCAGATCTGCAGGCCCTTCCTGTGCATCTTACCAGGATCTTTTTCAACCATAAATTTCTCCCATAGGAAGTAAAAAAAAATTGAAAACATGGTGCCTTTTTGACAGTAGGAAAATGGTGGCTTAATAGGAAGTTTCATTAAAATCACGATTTTACCAAAGCAAACTTATTTTTTTAGCTTTTTTTGTTCTTTAGAAAATTCCTTCGGTGACCGGCACCTCTCAGGGTGCTCACCCCTTTGCTGTGATAATTTTTCTTCCACATCATGAAAAATTAGATTTTAAACTGCCAATATATACAAAACTGTAAACCCTTTCAGGTTCGCCTGGCACCTTTCTCAAAAGCTAATATCTAAAAAGCTACTGAACTGATTGACACTAAATTATAAAATGCGCACTTTCCGGTTAAAGATCTGTTTTCGAGGCTAGCTTGGCATAAATCCATTCAGTGTCTTTTTTAATAGCTGCAAGCAAAACTTCATAAGGGATCCAACATGGAAAATATACATTTTTTGACCCCTTCCCGTAACATTTTTTATTCACGCATGGAAATGCATGAGAATTGGCACACCAAATCATAGTTCTGGCAAATTTGGAGCTGATCCGCACTTGGCAGGCAAAGTTATAGGTAGAACCAAAAACAAATTTACAGTGGAAAGTGTGGCCAAACCATAACTACAAATATGTCCCTTAGACATGAAAAGGTTAAGTTCCCTGATATGGTCATCGTCATCAAACTTGGGAGAGATTTTAGAAATGTCCCAAACAGTAAAGGTATTATTGAAATCGAAGGTCGGAAAATCAATATAGAGATGGGTAGGTGACACCATGAGTGTGTAAATTTATGATATTGCAAAATGTAAAACCTACAGGAAGGTACACTAAATTCCACAAAATGTCAACAAATATATTTGCTGGTATCTCATGTGAAAATTGAATGCATGGACTTACCCTTCATTTAAAAGTCATACGAGGCACCTCCAAGACCTGGGTCTCCCATGACACATTTTCTGCTCGAATCAGTTTCCTGTGTGCAAATATTTTGTGAAATTTCACGTCCACCAAATATAATTGTAATTGTATTTATATACTGCCTCACAGAATTTCAGTTTGGCGGGCTGCACGCACATATTCTGGTTATGACTTTTATAGAGACATTTACGAGATGAATTAAAGAGTAACTGGAGACTGGGGGAAGTCCTCCCGCCTAACTAAGACATGCCTGTGCAGAGGATAGTGCATTAATCATGTCACAGACTTATTCCACAGTGAACAGTGTTTGTTCTTGTTTCAGACATTCTCATAATTTTGTGATAGGCCTCCTTCTGTAAAGTGAACCAAAATATGGCAGAGGTTATCTAGGCCACTAATGCCCTTGGGATCAGCAAGAAAGGCTATTCAGCTCATAAGCAGACAGTGACTGGCTATTTATAAATTTGGAAAATCATGAACTAGTGGACATTATTAATTATTTGCAAAAGTTACTAAACTCCATTGTTGGGTCTGCCTGTTAGAGTGTAATCTGGAATAAATATACTCATACCTGTAGACCATTTGGCTTACTTTGCAAATCTTATTACCTCTGATGTTAAAAAATAATTCAAGGTTATGGTCGATCTATGCAATATCTTCGGATTTCTTATGTGTTATATTAACATTTTGACAATGTCAGTGGTGGTACTTTTGTGGCACAATCAAATTATTTCCCAGGCATAGTGTTTAGTGCCTTTAAGCACCATGATTCTTTGGAGGTGCTTAATTCCTTGTAACAGAATTGTCTGTTATGAACTTTATCAGGTTTTCAGATTGAGTTTGCTTTGATACAATAAACCTCTCTTTTTATGTCTCGACAATTTTATTTGAACGACAGGCTCTTGACTGATCATTCAGAGGACAAAGTTAGTGCCATATTTAGGTTTGATTTCCATAGAGATTTTATCTTATTTTGTAAATGTATAAAGACAGAAAAAATGGAATTCATGTCAACAAAAAAGGCTAGCGAAGCTGGTATATTGTGTATACATTAGTCACCAGTGATGTCTAATTTTTTGTCGAATACAGTATATTTTCCTCTACCACCACTAAGCAGCCTGCACAACACACCATAAGATTTTGATGCAAGCTTTACAAGCTGAAGGCAAGGCAAGTGAATTTGGAGACATACTTTAGCATTTTTTCTGATCATTAATGATTAGATCATTGATTGCAACACTCTGTCTGAAAAAGCTGCAACTTTTTTTAAATTGGTGAAATCTTCAGTGTCATTTTAATAAATATGTTTTAACTAAATGAGCACCAGGAATTTCATCTGGGGTAGACTGAAGCCATTTGTGACTCATCTGTGATCAACTTTATTTTTGTCGAGTTGGTGCTAGTGTTGAATATGGTGAATTAACTGGTAGTTTTGGCAGTGGCTACAGCCTACTTTTGGGTGACTGATTGTGGTATATGTGTCTTTTATTTCTCATCTTAGTTTTCCTCCAATAAAAAAGATAGTTTTAACCAGATCAACATTATACTTTTACGTAATATAGCTGTTATGCCACAAATCCAATCTTTCAAAAGACACTATCACATGGGAAGACTTCTTCACAAGCCTGAAGATCAATGATCCATGCATGGCAATTGGATCGCACTTGTGCTCAACACAATCTTAACGAATGTGCTCCTTCCTGACTGCATCCCTCCTGGAACATACTCTATGTAACAGCTACTTTGGCTTGTGAGAAGCCATGGTATATCTTCTGTGTGAGAAGCCATGGAATATCTTTCCGAGTGTGCTCCAATTTAACACTATTGCTTTTGATGATATTGGACCAGATGTACCAGATATATCAGTGGCGGCTTGCTGAGGTAATGCTGTGGGGTGGTGAGGGTGGGCGGGGCACGTGGGGAGGTAGTGGAGTCCGACATACGATGGCAAGGAGTAAAGTTGGAAAATAAATAACTAAAACTACTTATCCTGCGCTCGCTGCATTGCCGACGCGATGCAGCAAGCACAAGGTGAGTAGATTTATTTATTTATATGTCGGACTCCACTAGCCCCCCACCCTGCCCCACCCCCGGCCCACCGCCCCACAGCATTACCTCAGCGAGCAGCCACTGCAAAAGCTTTGTCGCAAAAAAGCGGTGGCAAATTTTGCATCTGACCAGTCTTTACTTTTGTGATTCCACCTAAATGCTATTAGGTCATGCTGGAAAATATCCAGTCATGAAATGTCCTCCTGCAAGGAACAGCAGACCACCATCTCTGTGTTTGTATTCCCTAATGGGAACCATTTTCTTTAAAGCAGCAAATTAAACCTCGATCCTTTTTAAACAAAAAAAAAGTTTCCCTTTTACAAAAAACTTCAGGCGGAGCACAGCGATCCCCCCCTTATCTCGACGTGGCCCTCCATGATAATGTTTCTTCAGTCTTTCTTTGAACACCTGAGTCATAAACAGAGCCTCTGAGTAGCAATGGCATGTGATACCAGCAGGGGAAATTTAGTAAGAGTAACTTTTTAGGCACCCCTCATCTTCTAACTGAAACATACCTAGTTGCAGGTTCATTCTCTGTTGCTTCATGTTAACACAAATTCAGGTCCAGAATTACCTATTTCTTTGTGCTTTTGCTCGCATTATTTAAGGTGGCACCATCGGCAGCGTGGACCAACTTTCTCCCACAAATATATTTTGTGCCAAAAATGTTGATGTGTATGCAAATTACTTTGATTTATGTAGACCCGAACCTGTGATAAAGTCTTCAAAGGGGGGAAACAGGTCTGATGCAGCACCTAGACCCCTAGGATCCACTCAAAGCCAGATTTAATTAGTGCAACATGACATTGAGTTGAATCATACTGTAAAATAAAAAAAAGATTGGGCCAGCAGACTATCACATGATGTCCCCCATTTAATGTGTATTTTGTGCAAAACTGCACATTTTGCGCAGCATAGCCTTGTCCGGGTGTCATTGTGTACAAATGTATAGTGGAGGGTGCACCTCAAGTACATATCTATCCAAGGCACCACTTACTCACCTTGGCACCACGGCGCAGTGTTAAATCATTTTTTGTGCACGTGCGACTGATGACATCAGCATGCGACTATGTGTAAATTGGGTGCTGTGTAATTTTCCCCATTCACACAGCATAGACTGCAGATTTTCACTTAGCGCCGTTCTGTACTGCTCCATATTTATTAAGTCTGGTTTTCTCTCTAACCACTTTAGAGTTCCATGGAGGACTGACTGAAGCACGCCCTTAAGTATTACTCATTCTGCAGGCCAGCCACAAGGGAGAGCCAAGTGGAAACACGCAAATGCCCAGCTGGTGTCTGTCCCAGACAGATAATTGTGTTACAGCCTATTTATTGAATGACAAGTTCTCCAAAGCCAGGCTGTGATCACTTATAACATGGACTACGCAAATTCGGTATGTCCTTGAGGACAAGCAGTGAAAGAACAAGAAATATTAACCCTTGTCTTACCCGTTTCTGCTATCCAAGGGGATAGGATGGCTAGTTCCTAGTGCCATCCTCGGTCTCAGTGAGGAATTAGGTTATGCCTCTGACACGGCAGACCTGCTCCACCCAGCTGGAGCTAGGGAAGTAACTTATGCTTAAGGAAAGCCAATATGACCACCTTGGGCTGCAATACACTGAGGGGCATATTATCAAGCACGGCGTTAAAATTATCGCCGCTTTAAACAGAAAACTGCCGCTGAAGCGTCAATAATGGGCTTGATAATATGCTGCAGAGAATTCCAATAGAAGCTCATGTTGACACCAGAACATGGGCTTCTATGGGAATTCTCAAGGACATATTATCAAGCCCATTATCGCCGCTTTAGCTGCAGTTTTCCGCCGCTAAAGCGGCGATAATTTTAACGCCGTTTCTTGATAATATGCCCCTGAGTGCCTTAGGGATGCAACAGGCATGTGCGCCCGCTTTCTGAAAGCTGGGGCCCGTTGATGTTAGAGAAGGGGCCGCCCCTATTTGAAAGACAGGCCGAGCGGCCACCTACAAAGTGAAAGAGAGACCAACTTCTTCAAACAGCTGTTATGCCTAAACGCACTAATCCCAGGGCAGGCACAAGTTTGTGGCGGGTCTAGGGAAAGCACACCAACTGTAATAGGATGCAGGTGTACTTCCAGTATACTCTGTTAAAGGTGTGCCCAGTGGCAGCTCCTCCGCTAAGGCGGAGGAGCGCCACCCCACTGCCTCGCAGCAACAAAGGAAAGGAAAAAATAAAATCATAATAAGTATTGTTATTATCATTTTATTTTGTCCTCCTGCTGCGGCAGCTTACGTGAGGAGGCGGGCAGAGTTGAAGAGCAGTGGAGGAGTGGTGCAATCCTCCTAAGTTCGGGGTGGCTCTTTCAGGCCGCCCAAACCAGTCATGAGCACTTTCTCCCCCTTCTCCATGCAAGCTGCATCACAGCCTGCTTGGAGAACATTCCCACCCCTCCAGCCCCTGGCTGAGCGCCATGTCACGGTGCTCAGATCAATCACAACTCTGCGTTGCCATTGTGATTGGCTGTGGATGGTGTGGGAGCCCTGGTGCATCCTGCTTCCTGTTTCTCCCAAGTAGGAAGAGGACGCAGGAGAGGCGGCGGTGGCCAGCCAGTCGGCCGGACGGACGGTAAGTGATTAATTTTTTTACCCTATCTCCCCCCTGCCCTTTCCCCCTACCCACCCCACTGCAGGTGGGAGGTAGCAGCCATGACTGGATGTGCCACGATGCAGACCAGGGAAGGGCACTCTACATATAATGCCCTCTGGGAGGTGCCAGAGTGTAACATTAATAAGGGGCATTAACCCGCTCAATGAGGATTGGAGACCAAAGTATTTACTTCACAAACAAGACATGTGTTTAAAGTTTACTGGCAATGGAAAGAAAGCATTGGCAAATACTCACTGGTGGCAATGTAGGAAACATTTACTACACCAATGGAGCATTATGGAACATGATATTAGCATATTTAATACAATTTCTAATCAGAACCAGCCAATGTGGTTTGAGCGGCAGCTTGTTTACTCCATGTTAGAGCACTTAGATGTTGCATTGTTGTTTGAGAAAAATGATTGCTGGCTTCTAAGAAAGGCAACTCATGAGCCTTGACCATGTTATTGCATGATCCCACTGGAGGATGTTAAATGAGAGGGTCAGATCACCATCTCTATGAGAATCAGCATTACACTATGTGCCTTGTTTACCAAGTGTAACCTGTGCATGATCTCATTGGTGCTGTTGGAGCTAAAAAATGCTCTTTCGACTGAGTTCAGTTTTGCGCTATGCCATAAAGGTGAGCCCTTAGCATTTAGCCGAGGATTTGACATAGAGGTACATCCATTCCCATGCAAAGACAAGTGGGTAGGGCAATGCGTACTTTTACATAAAGCACACGTTTTACGTGTAGATACATAACGCAACAGACAGGCTGCCTCCTTGCTTGCGCCCGGTTGCAGCTGGTGTAAACATTTGACACAAAGCCACATTATGCTACTTTAGTTGACTTGGCTTTGTCCCAAAATAGAGCGGTGTTAGCATTTCTCCACCGACAATATGTACCCTTTGTGTAAATTCACAGGTGGTTGGCACAAAGTGATTTTGGCCTTATGCAAGGGTCACATTGGAGCATTCAAACAGCGGAAAATTAATCAACACTGCCATCTGCACTGCTTTGTGCCACCAAGTGCCTCTTTGAACCATACAATCACGCGGGGTGAACCATACTCTGATCTGAGCCTTTCTGTGTTGTGATGAGGTTTCTTTCATTACTTTCTTGCCTAGAACCTCCATTGAGGATCTCATTACTTGTCTCTATACATCTACAAAAATCCACAACGTTGGTTTCTCAACATGCAATTTCGCTGCAATTATTTGTTTGACTGCCACACGCCTCAACGAAACAGCATCCAATTATGTCATCAAATCCTACTCATGAAGTCAGGTGGAATATGAAGTCACATTAGAAACAAGACTTTTATTTTTGTATCCAAATTGCATCCATTTTCAAGCTCACATTTTCTGTGTCTTTATGGGCTTTTGGGAATTCATCTATTTGGCATCTCTCTGACCGTTATTTGCACCTGCCAAGTAGGTGCCTCAGAGTTTTACTAAGCCAAGTAGATCGGAAGATACTATGAGCTAGGCAGTGACGTAACATTAGCCTCTGCAGTGCAGGGGGGAGGCTGAGCTCCACATGGTTCCCTCAGCAAAAGTGGTAGGTGGTGGGCCAGGGGAGGTGGCCTCCTCCATGTAGTTTGCAGGGGGGCCCCCCTCAAGTTTTGTTATGCCATTGGAGCTGAGTAGAATGAGGTGATTAAGCGGGATAGAACCAGAGTTAGAGAAAGTGCATGATACAAAACACTCGAGAGAAATGAGTTGGGTGAAAGAGAGACCAGAAGGGAGAGAGAGGGTATGAGGATTAAAGAGAGAAGAAGAGCTAGACATGGAAGAGAGAGCAAACGTTATTGGGGTGTTTGGCTGGATACCAATTACATCGATCCACTTCTGATTTGTTGTTATTGGCAATCTTTCACGGCCCGGAGATTCAACCCTACACTCTCTCATCAACATTACCGCATGGACCCTACCCCATCTGGAATCATCCCTCTCCACTTCCCACGTTTCTCCTCTCCCATCCTATCCTACTGTTTTCACTATTAGTTGTCCCGGAAGATCCATTTCCCCTTCTCCATTCCCATTTATCTTGTTACTGTACTGGTACTACTTGTGACATACTTTTATTGTGGTGCCAGTAGCACATGTTTGTTTTGTTCTTGTTTTCTTCCAAGCTTATCATCAGTGGCAGCCATCGCAAACAAACGGTGGTGGGGGGAACACGGGGGGATCGTGGAGGGGGGGGTGTTAGAAATAATATATTTAATTTTTAAAACGTACCTATAGCTGCCGGCCGCCTCCAGTGTTGCGCTGCGCCGCCTCTCTTCTTCCTGGTCCCAGCAGCCCCTGGGACAGACTCCCATCAAATCCCCATGCTGCAGAGCGGCATGGGGATTGGCCTGAGCGGGCTAGAAAGATGCCTCGCTCAGACCAGGAAGTCTGTGGGGGTTTCTCCAGCCCGACTGCATTGATGGCAGCCAAATACACATGAGCACTTAGGAAGTGCACGTAGCACTCATCCTTCCCCCTCCTGTGCCTTGGCCCCGCCCCTCACAGCAGCGCTGGCTCAGAGCCAGCAAATGCAAAATAAAAAGATGCAAGTGCATTGTTTTATTTCTCATTTGCTGGCTCTGAGCCAGGCAGTGGGGCGATGCTCCTCCGCTACTGCGGAGAAGTCGCCACTGCTTATCACTCAAGTTATACTCTGCAAGTACATGCTTATTTTGCGACGATCCCAGGAAAGAATTAATAAATGTTGCAAAAAAAAAATCTGCATCTGAAATCCAGGAGTCAAAAGGCGTTCTTCGACTAAACTACTTAAAAAGATTATGCATATAAAATACCATGCAGAGATGAACATATGGGAAACCTTAGTGTGCATGTGTGTTTTGGTCGGCCTGAGACGGCAGGCCAAACACACATGAGCACTTAGGGAGTGGAGTGCATGTAGCACTCATCCTCCCCCTCCCATGTCTCTGCTCCGTCCCTCCCTACAGCACTGGCTTAAAGCCAGCAAATGCAAAATAAAACGATGCAAGAACATTATTTTATTTTTCATTTGCTAGCTCTGAGTCACGCAGTGAGGCGACGCTCCTCCGCCATTGCGAAGGAGCCGCTGATGATTATCACTCAAGTTGTACTCTGCAAGTACAAGCTTGCTTATTTTGCGATGAATTGATAAAAGTTTCAAAAACAAAAAATCCACATCTGAAATCTAGGAGTTAAAATAAGTTCTTTGACTAAACTGCTTAAAAAGATTATGCATATAAAGTACCACGCAGAGATGAACATATGGGAAAGTCTCTCACAGCTCAAAATATAGTGATCCCTTGATTTTTTTTGCTAAACCTCCAGGGCACTGGAAAAAACGACAGTGCTTTTCGTTCCCAGTGGAGGAACCATGTGCTTTCCCCACGTGCAGAGTAACAGCTTGAGAGTTATTATCTGATTGGCTTGCAGCCAATGAACTCCACGTGACCTGCCAAGCCAGCTGATATCATTTTCGAGGCTGCACTTTCCCCATAGAAATTCCCTTGCTTTGCTTGTTTCCTGAAATTTAAAAAAATACTATGCCAGTAGAAATAACGTCACTGTTTCGATGCATGGGGCATGAAGCACAGGGATAGAAAAACGTTATTTGAATACTAGTGTTTCCAAGATGACGATCTTATACAGGGTCACTGGAATTATGCTGCTGGAGAGAGCCAAATTATATGGCAGGGTTGAGCAACTTATGCGGCAAGAAAAGGCAAAATTATTTGGCATAATGAGGCACATTTTGTAACAGTATTACTTCATTATTTGGCCATTTTTAAGTCTCGGCTAGCGAAGGCTGCGCTTGCGCAGTCTCGCTCACGAGATTTAATGACTTGGAGAAGAGGGGCTTGAACCCGCCCCTCTTCTCTCCTCTTCTCCATTGGCTGGCCTCTTAAATGCTGGCCAGCCATTGGAGAAGAGGTTTGTCTCGCAAAACAAGCCCCGTCCTTTTCGGATTCGGGGGCGTGTTTTCTCCGAGGTTTTCTCTGGGCATGTTTTTCTCTCCTCCAGCCAATGGCAAGAGGAGAGAAAAAGGAAAACACGCCCCCGAATCCGAAAACGCCACTGCGTTTCTCCGAGGCATTTCTGCTTCACCTCGGAGAAAGGCGGTGGTGTCTTCCGGTGCCCTCGGCTTGTAAACAGACTCCTTGTCACTTTCGCTTGCTCGGACATCACAGGGCGGCCTGTGTCTGCGTTTTGTTTCCCTCCACATTTTTTTTTTATAAAAGAATCCACAAAAGGTAGGCCATGTGAGCAGTGGCGGAGTCAGTTTTGTGTGGCCCAACGCCAGCCTGCCTTTAAGAGCGCTATTGTGTGAAGTCTCCGGTTTTCCCTGCATACCCCAGATTGCATCTGCTCTGGTACACTGCGTGTAGCGTACCCAGTTCCCCTTCTGTCGCTTTCTTGCCTTCGTTTCCACCCCGTGTGCATCTGTCCAATATACCAGGTCTGCATAATTAGGCGATCACACGTGGGCGTTGGTTGTCATGTTCACCTGAATTGCTAATTTCAGGCAGGATACAGTGCGCGCCCTTTCCACCAGCTCGTGCGGCTTCTGTGGCAAACAGGAAGTACTCGGAGGCCTTCTCTTGAGTCCCAGCCAGCAAAACGTTCTTCTGAAATGAATGGCTCTGAGAGCTATTCATCAGAGCGCTGTGGGAAAACTTCACGTGAGAGGCCTGCACAACCTGAGTGAGCAGAGGGTCCCAGGGCGAGGGGAGATGCGGGGGCGCGTGGCCAAGAGCGTGCAGGGATAGCGTGCTTGTGCACAGCAGGACTTCCGGTAGCAAAGGTGGGTTCAGCACAGATGCTTCTGAGAGGAAAGTTGCAAACTGTGGATCTTGTAGAGCGATGGAAGGCGAGCACCATATGTTCAGGGCCACAGCAATTATGCGGCCCTGGCATTTTTTGCATAATTATGGACCTGTCGCTTTTGCCACTTAATCCGAAATCTGCATAATCTGCAGATTTTAACAAAAAAATATGTTTCTAGGTTAAGCGGTTCAACAGTTACTAAAAACTCAGTAACATGTGTTGCTACACAGTATAGGGCCCTTTGCAAATGTTTAATTACTGCTCACCTTTCTGTAGTTTATTGCTGTTTGGGTGTTAAACTGTTACTAAATAGGTGCAACCCATGAACAGTGTTAACAACTGTTCAAATGGCAAAATAATGGAGCAATACTATCACAAAATGCTGATTGGTGCTTGGTTTTTCTTGCCACATAATTTAGTCAACCATGCCGCATAATTTGTATCTGCCCTGCTGCATAATTCCAGTGGCCCTTTTCTCTCCCCTTTCTCGCCACTCATCCCTTTACTCTCTTCACCATGCTTTTCTGTGCCTCCTTCGGCTTTATTTATCTCTTTCCTCCCTCTCTGTGCCACACGGGCCTGTGCCTCCTAGAAAGGGCCCTGCTTGACACACGGTTCTTCCGGTTGCAACACATAAAACCTTCCCCTTTCAGTGGCAAAGACTTCGGTTTTATTCCTGAAGCAGAGGTCTTGGGGAAGGGAGTGTTTGGGGGGGGCGGTGTTTGTGTGTTTGTGTCTCCAATCTGTATTATGTCGCTTTTATTTTTTTCAAGCTCTACGAGCCAGCGGGGTGCGGAGACGCCGGCATCCTAAAAACGGGCCCTGAAACGATAGCTATAGAATAATGTCACGAGCAATACCAATAGCTCTAACTTTAACAATGCCGAGACCGTTGCATTGTAAATGCTTGTTACTTTCTAGGCCAAGGGTCTCCAACCACTCGACTGCGAGCTACCAGTAGCTCACCGATACCCTGTGAGTAGCTCGTGGCATCAGAATCTATTTTAGTGCCCGTTGATGATCTGCATTAAAAGTAAACAAGTCCTTCTTTTATTAGTGTCTTAATTTCAGGGCTCTTGCAGCACTTGCCAGTTTTCACCTACACCAGCTGCTCACATAGGCTGAAATGAATTTGGCCGGGTCAGGTCGGAACAGGTGACGTGACTGCCAAAAGACCAACGTGAGTAGTATATGAGTGCCCGCTAGGTGCTGCGCTGCATTCCTTCAGCTGCCTGGCATGGCACTTCAGTCCTGCGTGTCCAGTGCAGCTGGAGCAGCAGCCTTGACACCGGAGACTTATTATAAAGCCCAGGCTTTTGGTTAGCTTTGTTGTAGCTGCAAACCACAGCGTTCAGCACCTTGGGTTGAAGAGCAGAAGGCCCTGGATTGACCCAAGGTTCATGACTAAGACTCCCTGTTTTATGTTTTTACTGATTTTTACAGATAAATACAGACAGAAAGTAATGTGTTTTCTGTCTGCATTTATTTTTAAAAGTGGATAAATACAGAAAATTGTACTTCGTTTGAGTGACTCTCCGTGCTGTCTTTCATGAATTATAGGCCAGCAGCTGAGCAGATGGACAGCATGGGAAATTAAAAGACAGGATGAAATTTCTTTAAATAACAGGATTTGCCAACATACATTCATGGTATAATGCTTGTATTTACCACTAGATGTACCGTTATGTAATATTTGGCTGCTTAAATAGCCAAAACACGACAGACATCAACTTATGAGTGCGCGTCTATCAGTAAAATAGATATGGAAATGTACAGTTTGACAACTTCGTTTATACGCGAAACACAAAATAAATATGGATAAATACAGATAAAATGGCCCAAAAATAAGTATGGATAAATACAGATGGAAATGGGCGACAAATAAATACCGGGAGCCCTATTCATGACACACTTTTATAGGCTACTTGAAAGAGGTACTTTATTTAAAATGAAATCCATGTGAAATGCTGTTTTATTGTTTTGGTGTTGAGATGATCAGTAAAATGCGAACAGTACTTTGTTTATTTTAAAATATCTCCCTGTGAAATTATACCTTAATTACCACTTAAATCTTTTGGCTGTTTGCTGTCAGGACCTTCAAGGCAGGGCTGCACTAGTCTTTCTCTTTGGCCTTCCAAGGAAGTTGCTGCTACCCTCTGGCTTACACACTTCATATATCCTGCCTTTAAGAGCCACTCTAAACACCCTGGTCTCGACCAGATCACGCCTTGCAAGGATTTCAACACCAAGAGGTGTTGATGGTTTTGATGGACTCTGACAAAATGTTGGTGTGACCCTTGCTTTTTATGTCGCCTGTAGCATGAACCAATGCAAACAGTGGCAAATCTAGACTCGCTAACACAATACCATTAGCGCCACACTGAGATCTATCAAATGAAACTGCGTTCTAAAACAGAGATTAGTTCTTTAGTGACAACTTAGTGAATGCTAGGGCACAAAGCTCTCAGAAATCATGTAGGTAAAATGTAGAATTACATGCTATTCATTTGGGCAATTCAATGAACAGACCGCCTCCAGGCATTGAAGGCAAAAGACACACAATTGATGGACGGAATGCAGAACAAATCAAAACATTCTTCCCCAGTCAAGAGATCTGGGTTAAATCCATCATTCTTTTGCTCACCATGCCACCCCAGTTTAGAATGGCAGAAGTTAGGGTTACAGGACTAAATATGTTATGGACCTTTTAAGGATGACGGGCAAAGTAGGCCCTGCTGGAATTCAAACCTGTTCCTGTAGATCTTGGATGTATCCTCAGCCAATTGAGGTGCCCTACACAGCATTGTTTGCAACAGGAACATTTTAAACCTGGGTGCGTTTTATACACTTAACAGTGTGTGGGGAGTGGTGCAGTCCAATAGAGAATGTGTAAAACAAATAGTGCAGGTGCCCAAAACTCTCCATAGGAGCCCGCGGCCAGTGCTATTAAATGTCAGCGTGCCAAATACCAAGGCTGCAGAGCCTTAAATCCACCTCATGCCTCTTTAGTCCACTACCAGACACTCACTGCCTCTTATTTCACTCTTGGAGAATTCTTCTTTCTCCCTTGATGGTGTTTTTCCGTCTTGCTCTCTATATTTTTTTCCTCGCTTGCTCTCTGTTAATATCTGAGGAGGACAAATAAATGCTGGTCCCCGCAAATGAGTTATGGTGGGCCCCGCTGGCAATCACAAGCTCAAATTAAGCACGGCAGAAGTGAATGTTTTAGCGATACTGCAAAATTCAAGGCTTCATTGCTCACCAAAGGCCCTAGCATCCGATGAATTGTTTGAATAGCTGGAGTGTGAGGGGGAAAGAAGCTGGCCATAGACCAGTTGCATGTCAGGAGTCATCTGACTTACTGACAGCATCAGTAATGACAGCCTCTTCCTTCCTCCTGGAGGCACTTTCTCCATTGCAAAATAATGGCATTGATGAACTGATAGGCGAGGGCACCACAGCTCGGCCTTCTGTTTCCAGTGCCTAGAAGCAAAGAACCTTAATGAATTTCTGAACATAGAGAGGAGTCACGCTGGATTGATCATATTTGTGTATTTTTGGAGTGATCATCTATGATGAGCGAAGACACAGGTGTGTTGCACCCCTGCTTCTTGAGTTTAATTCAGCTTTTCCGCAATTCATTGATGGAGTGATTTAAGACTTAAGCATCTGATTCACCAAGCACTTTGCACATCTAATTTGATCCCAGGTGCACAAAAAGATCACTTTGCACACAAAGTTGACAATCCTTTTCCGCAGCTTCTGGATTCGTGGACTTTTTTACTTGTACAAAGGGTACTGGCGAATCTGCAAATTTTACCAGCAGGGTGAAATGTCCTCATCCCCAAGTAAGAGTTAGGGATAGGTTTGAGAAAGGTTCTTGACGGCCATATTTGAAAAAGAAGGTGAACAGCCACAAAACTGAAACTGTTTGATGAGTAGTCTTGTAGCTTAGTTTTGTTGTAGCTTGGAAATGCACAGCGATTTACCCATGAATACATGTGTTTCAAGGGAGAAGTGTAGGGGAGGGGTTTCTCAATAGAGAAATATATTTGTTTAGGGAGACTAAAAAAAAACTACATTTGCAGTAGATCTACGTTAAATCGACACATGCAGACTTGCTCACCTAGTGTCCTCTTCCACCCACGGACATGGGAGGCACCCCAGAGGGTGGTATTTGAGTGCTGGGCTGGCTAATGTGACTGTTCAGCGGCCCAGGCAGTTAAGCTGCTGTAAGACCCAATCTCTTTCCAAGGCCCCGCCCACCGTGCAAGGAACCTTCTCGCGAGGCTCCGCGGGATCACACTTTTGAAATGATAGCCTTGTTGGCAGGTTTGCATCACGTATGACAGAAGTGAAACTCCTAGCTCGTTGACATTAAGATTGCATGCTGCACCCTCTATGTGTGCGTCTGTTGTGAATGAAAGCAAAGCACTCTGGGATTCCTGTTTTGCATTCAGATGCTCTCGGGCTCACCTTTGCTAGAATCCGTAGGGGCTCGTTCTTTGAATGAGTCGCACTTGGTATCCTGCCAGGCCCCTCCCCCCACGCTACATCCTCCAGTTGTTTGCTAATTACAGTGTGATGATAATTGGGTAGCGATGTGCTAATTGCTTTGTGTGCATTCGCTAAGTAGGCAGTGACACGTTTCCCCACCTCTTCCATTTTAAGCAACTCGTTTCTCCGAAAGCTCCAGAGACCAAACAGATTGAGCTGAACGCCACTTGTAAAAAAAAAATTCAAAAAACTCAAGTGCAACCTCGCATGTGCGAACATAAAATGAAAGTATCACATGCGCGTGCTGCCCCGCGAGGCAGAATACTTTTTACACTCTTCATTTCATTTTACCGGCTGCTCAGACTTGGAAAACCTCTTCAAATGAGTTTACCAAAATAACAGGAATAGAAAGTGTGAAAGACATCCGTATGAAATGTCATTAGAACCAGTAGCATTTCCTCTGAGTGTTGTGCTGTAGTTAATCCCCCCACCGCTCCAAAATAAGAAAAAACAGAAGGTGATGCAGACATGAAATGCAGAACTGTATTACCTAGTGTGTGAAATCATGGAGGTAGCTTGCTACTATGTGTTTGTTCAGCAGTGGAGTGTTTACATCTGTTACTTACAGCACAATGAAATACCAAAAGTGTGGTAGCAAGCACTATCTAAACTAGCATTGGCAAATCCAATAGATCGCGCCTTTTCGAACGTTTGGCTTTGTCATCGCCTTTCCCGAAGCAGCACTGGTAAAAAATAAACAAACAAGCATTGGCATAGCCAATAGGTCTCGCTTTTGGGACCTTATAAGTGTTTAGCCATGCAACATTTGATGTTGTTGCACAAAGGATATTGTGCTGGATAACTAAACACTTATAAGGTCCCAAAAGCGAGACCTATTGGCTATGCCAATGCTTGTTTTAGTTGGCCAAGAGGCCTCTAAGCTGATTATCTCACCTTCATATTTCTATACAAACCATACATCTACACAGTCCCGCTGGCCACACTACAACACTTTACAGATGAGGACTGCTCATTCCTACTGAAGTGAATATATACCAACTCTGGTGAAACCATTCTTTTCTATATGCTGGCATTTTCTAGTTGTGATGCATTTTCCCCCACGCTACCCGTATTTCTGATTCTGCTTTGGAAAAGTAACCAGAGTGAAACACGTGTCTGCTGAAAATCCATGAGCACTTGTTTTGTGCAAAAATCTGTATTTTTGATTCGATTGGAATTTCCTTTCATGACACATGAAGTGCGACCGGATTTCTTTTTCAATTACAGCACAAGTTCATGTTGCCCTCTTTTTCGGCTTTGTCTGCAGTCAGACATGCTTCTTAGCTGGAAACAGTCCCTGGATGTCCACACCCCTTCCGTAACTCCTTTTCTATTATTGATAGCTTCAACGCCTCGTCAGGGGTAGTCAGCGCTGTATACATGGAATTACAAGTAGTAGCCATTCCACAGGGTTTGCAATTAATTAAATGTAACAGGTGGCTCCCAGAGTTTGAGATTCTGTGTCTAATGTAAAACTATTTTTCAGTTTGGGATAATGTCTTGCAACCAGTTTCAATGAAACCGCGTCAGAAGCATTGTACGTTTTGTTACGACGGGACGATTCGAGCGTTTTTTAAGAAATGAGGGGGTGGAGAGGGTGCGCAAGTGTAACCGGAAGTACACACTGCTGAATAAAAACAGCTCACCCGGTGCTAAAGATTGATTTTAATAAGTGGTGCTTTCTCCTGTGTGGATAAAGGTTATGTTAGTGAAGAAGTATTATTTACTACCATTCTCGGAAGGACAACATGGTTAGGCTCGGCCTCCACTCCAAGCTCATAAATGTTGTTGCTGCTGCTAACGGGGCGAGGCGCCAATCTAGAAAAGCAAGTTAGCTGGATCGGTGCCGGAAATAAATGTCTGAGGTTCTCCTTGGCAAGAATTATAAAAAAACAATTGCAAATGTATTGGACATATTTACTGTTTGTCAAAGTCCGCGTTAACACAAAGCTGGCGGTCAGGAGTTGATTCTGAATTTTAAGTAATGTATTATTATTGCTTCCGGGACGCTCACACATTTTATTTTGGATTTTTGGTGAAGCACTTCTAACCATATTGTGATGTCGTAGAACAATTTAGAGGTTAGATATAGGGGCACAAGTATGAAAGTACGGTAGCTGGAAGTGGAACTCAGTGACCCGGGTTTTAGCATTTACTAGTTGCTTGTATTTTGGTACTGTAAATCTAAATCACTTGCACTTTGTGGTGAGGTCAGTTTTTAGTTCACAACGATTTTCGCAAGATAACCATTTATTTGCAAGCTATTTAAATCCATGCATTCATTGCTTTCTAGATACTTCATGGTTTCCACGACCTATGTGGATCATGGCATAACGGGGGAAGGAGGAGTTGTGGGAGGGAGGGAATGATGAGGGAGGCCCGGGAGAAAGGGAGACTGAGCACCAAATGTATTTTGACAATTCATGGTGGACACAATAGCACCACAGCCCTTATTACGAATATATTTCAAGCTCTACCAGAGCGGGTGGCCACGCTATGCCAGCAGGAGGCAAACCCCTTCCGGAGGGGCAGTGTACATATAGATACCGCATCGCCGGCCTCAGTCGTAGCACCGTGGTATTCCTGTCTGTCATTTTAAGCTGATCCTCTGAGAGAGAGGGTGGCGTCTTTTACCGGCTGGTGTTTTTCACGCCGCCATGATCCTGATGATTGCATGTTGAGCCCTGAAGCCCTTTGCGGAATGAGCCCCGCTTGAGTCATTTTAGAAGGGGGTTAAAGTGTCACGCAATGTATGCTTCGCAGTGGGGGGTCCGTATTACTTGTTGAACGAGGGAGCCCGCCATGGCCTCGAACTCCAGTTTCAGGTTGGAAGAAGGGCAGATTGATTGTTTTGGGCTGGGTACCAGCCCAGCACAGACGAGGTACCGAGGATGTTATCTACATAGCCAACCCGACAACCTCGCTTGTTGCATTGATGAGGGTGGAACACGCAATAAGCCCAGTTTTGAATATGGCGGGGGTAAGGGAGTGGAACCACCGTATGACTGCATGGTTTTTGGTATGTTTTAGATTAAACGTGCATCATGACATGGAGTATAATAACACGCAACACTTTTTTGTTGTTGTGGCTAACACAGACAGCGGGAGGGGGCTAGTAGCACTTCTGACAGCGGGAAGGGGCAGCAAGAAGGTGGACAGCGGGAAGTGTGCGAGTGTGGGCAAAGCGCAGGGAGTGGCTAGCACTCCATAAAGGTGCAAACCCAGCGATAATGAATCGGGGAATTAGGACGTGGCAAGCCCGCTTCGAAAGTGGTGTGCGCACGAGCGAAAGTGAAAGCAGCATGTTTGCACATATGTTTGCAATTAACGCGAGACGCGGTGGGAGAGGAGCGGAGGAGCGTTGAAAGAGCAAGCGAGAGGAAAGCCAGATGGCGATCGGCCTGCACGCGTGCACGCGCGCGTAACCGCAAGCGCTAGGCCAGCAAAAGCCTCTATTAGCACTTTTAAAAGCCACTCACTAAATGTCTTGCAGAGCAGCGCAATGCGCTGGCTCAGGCGAGACCTAAAAATGGGAAGATGTATATGAGAGCATCTGCACATACGTAACATGCCGCTGTCTAGTGTGATGATGCAAGCACACAAATGTCTCACCACACATACAGCATTATACAGCTTCCATGCTAATCTTTTATTTTATTTCCTATTCCATCATGGTAGAATTATTTTCATGGCGCTGTAAAATAAAAAAAATACTAAATTAAAGGTGTGCAAAGGTGCTACTGAAAAACTGAACAGCCAGGCAACACATGACATTTCCCAGGCCATCGCATTTTTGTTTTTTAAGGACCCCAATCGGAGACAGTGGAGGGAGCGGGTGAGTGAGAAGTGAATGCAGGGGTTACTGGAGTGGTTAAGTCAACAACGGAGGACCTTGAGATGGGGGAATAATTGAAAAGCAAATATAAACAGGGTCGGAGAAGAAATTAAAGCAAGTAATAGATGAGCTAGGGGTGTTGGGAGAAGGGAGCAACATGAAGCGCTCAGGTAGGGGTGTAGTATTAGATAGAAAGTTGGGCATTAGAAAGAGAGCAAGTTAACACATGCACTCGCATGGAGTGCTAAAAGAAAAAGAAAAAAAAACAGTTCCCTGAATGTGAGCAGTGGAAAGATGCAAGTCACAAAAAAGAGGAAGGAAAGCCATGGAATGAGAAGCTAGCAAGAGTGACAAAAGAGCCAACCAATGGGTATGCAGTATTCTGGCTCTAAGCTCATTTTACGTGTTTGGAATGATCTACAAGAGTTCTTTGGGCAAGAGTCAGCTCAAAGCTGTCTGTAGAAGACACCTAAATGTTAGTTATTATTGATGTCATTGTTAGTTTTATTTGTATTCCTATTATTTATGATTCAGAGTGCTTATTCTTGCAAATAATTTCTGATTGCTTTCTTTCAGACACGATGTTCTTACAAACTTTTCTTGGGACCAAAAAATATGGTTTATAGTTTGACGAAGGGGCACGTTCATTCGGCAAAATTTCCAAGATGGAGTAACATAAAAAAAGTTTGAATATATCCAAGCAAGTGCTTCTAAAACGTATTAAAATACAGGAATATGATTTTGAAAGATTATTTCACACTACTTGGCCTTAAACAAAAACACGTTGGCCTTATTCATTGGTTCAACAATGATATCTTTTAAAGGCAAGCCCACAACATATTTAAAGAAGTTACAGTTAAATACAACCACCAAACCACTCAGTACATTTGCCAATTTTGTCAAATGCCTTGGTCCTGTCTATATGTCATAGCATAAAACAGTAGACTTTTCTGTTTCACTCCCAGAAGTCTCTTGGAGCACCACCTCTAGTTGTTAATAAGTCAGATTCATGTTCCATCTTAAGATAACTATTTCTTGAGACTTTGGCCTATTTATTTCTTACCTGCAGTCCTCTAAGAATAATCCTTTATAAGATAAAAAGGCAATTTGAATATTCAGACTTAGGTGCCGATTAGGATCCTGGAGAAACCGGGTACGAACCTTCGGACGGAGGGTTTTCTCCGTCCGACTCGTACCCGGTTGTAAAACTTTACAAACATGCAAGTACGATTCGCACGGAAACACTATTTCCGTACGATTCGTACAAAACACCAACCGACGAAAATAAACATACAAATGACACCCGGAAAAGCGCTGATGTCGGGACGTATGCAGCCTGCGTTCCACGAACCAGGAAGTACGATTCGCACCGACGTCATCCCGCACGGAGAATATTTTCCGGCAGCCAAAAACTGCCGGGAAATCAGGACGACGCGCACAAGGAGCACCTGTACGCGACGGACAGACATGGACCCGAACCTACGTGTCATCCCGGCCCTCATAGCAGTCGACCTCCTCTACAGGTACCGATGCAGACGCCGCAGAAGGTCAGAACAACACCCAGGGGCAAAGGGGGGGGGGGCAGGGGCAGGCCACAAAACCCCCACCCAAGTCACACAGCACACATGCCCTGGACATACCTGACCTCCAGGCCCTGGTCACTTCGAGGGGGTGGGGGCGTGTCCAGCAATGCCAGAGTCCGACACAACGGAAGTGGGCGACGACGCGAACCGGCAACACAACAATACAGTTACGTACCGTACCCACGCCTTAAGAGCGTGGGTACGAGTCGTACCACGCCCACACCCACATCACCCCAACAATGGCGGTACGGCCCGTACCCATGTGCCAAAGGCCTTGGGTATGGGCCGCACAAGCATTCCACAGCGTGGGCACGGGTACGTACGGACCTTACCCTCACCCGCGTATGTATGGAGCGTACCCCCACCCCAACAGTGCATGTACGGACCGTACCCCCACCCGCGTATGTATGGAGCGTACCCCCACCCCAACAGTGTATGTACGGTCTGTACATACACTGTTGGGGTGGGGGTACGCTCCATACATACACGGGTGGGGGTACGGGCCGTACGTACACTGTTGGGGTGGGGGTACGCTCCATACATACACGGGTGGGGGTACGGGCCATACGTACGGGGGTGTACATGCACGGGTGGGGGTTTGGCGCGTACATATGAGGGCTGGGGGGGTGTTGGGCGCGTACATACGGGGGCTGGGGGGGTGTTGGGCGCATATGTGGGCACATGTCTCCATGGTTGCTATGGGAGTTCGGTGCGGACGGTGTTTTTTCCATACGGTTGTAACATCGGACGCACGGGATGGATCGTACTTGCGCGGTCTGACTTCACTTTTCACATTTGTATGGTAAATCGTCTGGGGACGTGTCGGACACGTTTTCCGACCCGAGGACGTGTGGGGAATTATTCCCAATGCGATTTGTATGGACTTTTTCCCATGCGAATCGTACTTGCCAGTTTGTACGGCACTTGTACGATTCGTACGGTAAAAAGACCGGATACGAGTCGTACGGGGACATTTTTTCCAGGATCCTAATCGGCACCACTATGCTTAATCTGTAAAAAAATCATAAGAAGCAAGGGAGCCCAGCGTTGATCACCTGCTTTGCCGAATGGCGTGGCTGCTTAGTCTTAGCTTAGTCTTGATTTGTTCCTCTTTCTTCCACCGTACTACACTTCCTGCTTCCTGCCCCCTTTTCTGCCCTTCTCTCTCTTGCTGTTGGTGAAGTCTGGCGATGGAAGATTAGTGCCAGTGACCAAAAATGAGGGTCAGAGCCGTCACCTCCCTCTAGAAATAAGCACTTGACAGAGAATTTTGGTGAAGCCCTAGATAACTTTGAAAAACGTTACTGCCAAAGACTGACCTTATGTTTTTTAGCAAAGTCGTGCAATGTATTATTCTGCAGCGCCCACTTCATAAGGAGTTGGGATGGGTGTTCTTCACAGTGAATGGTCATTTCTGGCAGCTGGGGTGCTGAGTAAAATACAAGCAACCTTGGAAACTGCTGAAAGTAATAGTCATCTTGTATACACATATGGGGGTTTGCCCAAATGATCCCACAGCACCTGGGCAGGAAATAGTCTAAACAAGAAACATTGATATTATATGGGAATTAATTGTTACAAAGATACTTTCCACCATGAAAATATAAATGAATCACTGGTGATGTATTAAATTATACCAAGCAATATTTTGTCTGATTTTTTAACATGCATAGTAATCTTCACTCCAGGGGCAGGTACCTGAAGTGTACACAAAATAACATTGATGACATATAGGTATACATATATTTCACCCAATAAACAGACAGAAAACAAAGACAACATAAACTGTGCTGTACACATTTTCAGTATTCGACTTCCGCAGCAAATAGAAACTTTCTTCAGTTTTTCAATTGTTTATATATATTATGGCTGTGCTTTTCAGTTTTTGCATAGTCCACACAGGAGGTAGTCTATTGTGAGAACACCCACAAAGGAGTACTTTGCCCTCAGTTTCCTAGTGTGTGTCCACAGAAATAACTATGATGAGGTTTATAAGTTGAGAAACAGAAACTCCTCTAGGTGATGCTGTTGATGTATTTCGGCCCTTTAGGATTCAGAACCTCTTCAGGATAGTGAACGACAAAATAACAAGACAGAATCTGGACAGCCCCGTAGTGTGATTCAAGTCCCCTCCCTGGTCCAGGAGAGGTCAGGGAATAAGCGGTATGTCCACTGCATGGATATTGTATGACCCTAGGAAGACAGCAGGGGTCATAGTCTACTAAAATGTATACATAATGGAGAAATGGAGCCCGGGAGAGGGGGAATATAAGGTACATTGTGTCCTAAGATTCCTGCGAAACAAGATGCCGGCCAAGTCGGCAAACAGTTGTGCAGTAAACAATCAAGTAATAGTCATCAGGAGTCATGTCAAATGGGGTAAGGTGTTTCTTTCCCAAGAAAACATTTTTGTCAAATGGTACTTTACAAAAGCCTACCTTACCAATCACACTGGTCATCCGTCACATTGGTCAAACATAGTTACCATGCAATGAGTAATTGTAAAAGTTGCAGGGTGCTACTAAAATATTGTTTTAGTGCCATCCCATTAAACTTTATGGAAGCAAGTGTCAGAAACCCTGTTGGCTAGTGGGAACTGACCAATTTCAGATATGATTTTGCTGCATACTTTTTTGTAGGTCAGTATGAGACGGTAGACGTGGATCACCTCAGGAGCATTGCTGATGTCAGGATGCAAGCCAAAGTGGGAAAAGTCAAAACTGCAGCTCTTCTTCTTCAGACAGGGCAACATATCCAGCTTTTGATTAATTTAGGGCACATTGGTGTCCTTCTTGTGGTGCCTCCATAGGTGATAGCCTAGATTTGTCATGTCCTAGAACTTTCCACGATTAGGAAAACATAAAACTATAAACTGGGTAAAATATTTTTTGACTGAAATTCATATGCTTCTCAATTTATTTAAATGGAGGTTCACTTGCTTAGTGTGAGAGCACAGAAGGGAAAATGTGGAAGAGAATGGAGCAGATAGAGCTTGTATGAAGGAGAAAGATGAGAGGCAATACACGTGATCAGCAAATTACAGAGTATACAAAGTAATATCAAAAAACAGTCGTTTTTGTAGGTTTCGTTGTGTGTCTTTATTTTACACAAGCCCTCTGTACAACTGTAGAAACAGCCAACGTGTTTCACCCTAACAAGGGCTTCTTTGTGGCAAATGATAAAGAGATATATTCGTAAGAGGATTAAATGCGGTAATGTGTAATAAAAACAAAGCGTCCATCATATGGACGTGTTCTCCAGAGAAGAGTCCTTGGGTCAGTAACAAGTGCCTACGTATCCTCAGTAAAGAAGTAGTGCATGTGGTCTCCTTGGAGGACTCTTCTCTGGAGAACATGTCCATATGATGGACGCTTTGTTTTTATTACACGTTACTGGATTTAATCCTCTTACGAATATACCTCTTTACCATTTGCCCTGAAGAAGCCCTTATTAGGGTGAAACGCTTTGGCTGTTTCTACAGTTGCACAGAGAGCTTGTGTAAAATAAAGACACACCACAGAGGCACATTTGCATAATTCCAGGGTCCTTGAGTACACATTTACTACTATGAACTCCATCACGTACCTTGCCGATACATATATCGGGCAAGTACATGTATTTGGAGCTTACTACAGAAAATCTATCCTTACTTATGTACACTTACCATCAGAAATGGTGTAGGGTAATGTGAATCATTACAAGTAGTTAGCATGAGAATGTATATGTATTTATGTGGAAGCCAAGAACTGTAGAATAATATTGGTGTTGGTTAAGTGACAGTTGCACTGTCAAACCAGGCCTAAAAATCCAAGCAAGTCAATGAATCCCCTCCTCCCATCTGTGTTGCTGTTATAGAAAAACACCATAAATGATCTAATTATCTGAGACACCTTAGTAGCTTAACAATGTCATGTGTGTACAGTGAAAGGTCAAACTCAGGCAGTTTGACAAATAAACAGAATGATCACAGCTGTGTGGAGGGCAAACACTTTTTTGTGGAAGCACACAGCTTCTGCTAGTTCAAATTGTGTACTCTAGGCTCCCAACATGGAGGTGGAGCCAAAACTATCTATAGCAATGCTCATATAAGGGTCTGGCGACAGCTATGCTGTCGAGCCAAACCATAAAATGGTTATAGTGATTAACAAGCCATACCAAGCAGGGAAAACTGTCAGAATAAACTGGGCAAGAACGAAATGCCCATTAGCTATTAAGCTATCAAATACCTGGTGCCGTTCAGTGTTTGCTGCACCTGTCTGTGATGGAATTGGGAAAAAGTAATAATTGACAAGGAATACATATATCATGCACATCATTACCAGAGCTCCAGGAGGAAATAGCTGAGAATGGTGACGCATTGATTAATAAGGAACAGATAGAACAAGGATCCAAAGCAAGAAAATCAATACTGGTAGAGGAAAGTGACTGGGCTGAATGATGAGAAGTCAAGCCTTGTCGCGTAATCCTAAGGGACCATATCATATCCAAGACTTTGGGATAACACATTTATTTTATTGGAATGAGGACTTGCAAGCGTATAGTGCAGTGTTCAGTTCAGCATGTGTGGAAGGAGAGAGCCCAGTGCCACAAGCATGTGCAAACTTTGAATAGTTGGTGAATTTGTTATGCTTTGCAAGATCCATCAAATGCCAGCAATCATGCTTGCTATGTTTTATGCTGACAATGGTGTATTGAGAGTGTTCTGTCTTAAACATACATTGTGCTCATTCACATCTGCTGCCGAATCGTGAGCTGGTATCCTCACATTGCAGAGCTTTGTGCCTATTTGTAAGTCATTGCACAGTCTAAATCTTGTACCCTTAACACAGATATGCTAATACAAGCTTCAGACAGGACAGTTTGGAAACATGAAGCAGTGCTAATCTTTCCTTGTTCCAGACAGGGCCGGACTGGCCGGACTGGGTAACAGGCATTTCCCCTGTGGGCCGCCAGGGTGGGGCCGGTTTTGGGCCCCTGGGGGACCGTTTTTGTTATCGAGGGTTGGCAATATCGGCCCCCTGTAACAAAATCGGCTGAAACAGGCCCTTGCAAACAGCTTGGCTGCACCCCCCTTGATCCAGGGGGGCCAGCCGAGCAGTTTGCCATGGTGGTTTCGGTTTCCAGTCCAGCCCTGGTTCCCGAGCTGCGTTTTCTACTTCTCATTCCCTAACTCAGAGAATTTCCAAGTAATGTGTATATGCTTGAGACGGTGTAATGTCATAAAAAGTGGTGGACAGCTCTGTGCCGACACAAATGCTCTTGTTATGGATGGCTACTGGGTTCATATTATAAACAGCTATCCCGGTGTGCAACAGGAGTTTGTAGCCATTTACTGCACCGGGGGTGCTTCACTATTATAGAAGGGACCACAGACACTTGTTAAGCCCCTTGTGTAATATGAATCACACTGCTACATATCTTGTGCCTGTGCAATCCGCAGGGTTCCCTCATTTCTATGTGGGCATGGCCATGCAAATGAGAAAACACCTTTGCCCTTGCATACACACCATGTTATAGAAATAAGTACAGGAGCAAATAGACCATCAGGAAGTGCACTGATCATGCTTGACGTAAGAAGAGGCTTAAGAGGTGGACAATGGGAATCCGGGGGATCTCCATGGAGGCCACACACTGCAGCCTGTGGTGCGATCCCTCTGCAAATCTGGCCAATACCCTCCCACTGAGTGGCAAGAAGTGATTTCAAACTAGCTTTTGTAAGAATGGGATGCAGTTCATTTTATTGTGTAATAGGTACTATCCCGGATTGTGCCGGGCACACCCAACCAGAGGGTGAGACAGCCTTTAAAACGGGGGCAGCGCTATGCATTCCATTTCCCTGCAAGCTCAACCACGCAGGCCCAGGAAGAGGAAGGATCGGGAGAGGACGCAGTTAGGTAAGTGGGGCTGGGGCCGGGTTTTGGGGGTTAGGGCCGTTTTTAAGGGTTGGGGGCTGTTTTTAGGGCTATGGGGTGCAAGTTAGTTTTTATGGTTAATGGGGGGTCAGGTCGTTTTTAAGGCTCGGGGAGTTCACTGCAGTATTTAGGGCTCAGCAGGGTCTGGTAGTATTTAGGACTCAGTGGGGGTCGGGTAGTGTTTAGGGTCAGGGGGTCGGGTCGTTTTCAGGACTCAGGGGGCTCGGGTAGTGTTAAGAGCTCAGGGGGTGTTGGGTAGTGTTTAGATCTTGGGGGGCCAATGTAGTGTTTAGGGCTTGGGGCGGGGTAGTGTTTAGGGCTCGAGGTGGATGGTGTGTAGGTCTCAGGGGGGTCGGGTTGTGTTTAGGGCTCTGGGTCGGAGTAGTGTTAAGGGCTTGGGGGTCAGGTAGTGTTTAGGGCTCAGGGTCAAGTGGTGTTTTGGGCGCGGGTCGGGCCGTTTTTAGGGCTTAGGGGGGTTGGGGTAGTTTTTCGGGCTCAAGGTGGGGGTGCTGGGCTGTGATCTTTACCACACATCCCGTTACCACGAAATTGCATGGTAAAGGCTTGCATTGTAAAGGAATGTGTTGTTAAGACTCATTTGTTGTGGGTACTGCGTAGGAGAGGCATGTGAGGTTTAGCCATGCGTCCCTCTGTCATACAACCACCCAGAGGACCCAGAACTTTCCCCAAATTAATGAGATATAGCTCCTGACACTGTTGTAGCCCGTTAAATTTGTTTCAACTTATTGTGAGTGCCTGTGTCAAACATTGCCAAGCAGGTCCCTCGTGCCCAAGGCGCCACTCCCCTCTTAATTGACTCCAGTCTCTCTGGTGATTTTCCTATCCATGTGCATTAAAACCAAACCTCAATGATTCACAAGGCATTTTGCTTTCAGGTGACACTGCATGCAGGGCCTTAGTACCCGGCAAGTGTCTTTTGTTAAAAAAATATACTTATGCAGCCGTCACAGTGCACGCGATTTGGAAAATATATGTGTAAACTACATATTTCCACAGCCGAACCAGTAGACTGCATTCAGAAGGTGTTAAAAAGCTGTATTGTTGTTCACAGGTTGTATGTTTCTATTTGAGGGCACGTTTTCATTATTCACACCTTCTTGAATGCACTTGTGATAAAGTAAGCTCACGCTGCTTTAGAAAGTGCGCAGAATCATTGAATGTTTACATTGTTCATTTAGAACGAGCGCCTGGCTCATCTCGAGACCTCACCACCAAAGCTATAATTCTTTTTTAGCCTCTGAGAAATGTCTGCCTTTTGCCATCTTTGACACGTATTTCATTCATTTGTATATTTTGTGGACATAAACCATAAAGCCATATGCCCATTGTTCCAGAGACCCGAGGGCTACTGGCGCTAATATATTATAAAATAAATGTCAAAGATTCCTAGTTCAACCCTTGTACATGTCCATGGTAATAATACATTATCCAGCAGACCTGCTCGAAGGATTTCCACGTCGCCTCAAACTTACTCAACAGAACAGAAGCGAGATAAAATATATATATACGGCGGTGCCATGCCGCAGAAACTCATTTGCAACTTGTGCATGAAGGCTATAAACCAGAATGCTGCTCATAGTGAATTACAGCGCATGCTCGGCTGCCCCATGTGGCGCATCCAGCAAATGTTTCGCTCAAGCAAACAGTTGGCGGCCGCAGCAATAGCAAGTGAATGATTTTTTAGGTTCAGCCTGGGCAGCGTATGCGCTGCTCTGCGAGCCATGCTGTATTGGAGTATGTACTTGAAGCCCCGCCCACTCTCCGCCCATATTTGTCATTGGCTTGTGTCATTGTCCTTCGTAAAGGCTGGCTTCTGATTTTTTATTGGGCTTGTTAGTCCCTCCATAGTACCGCCTTGTCTTCATCTGTAACCTTCCATGAGGACTGGCACTTTTTCTTCGGTTGTTACACGGTGCATCTTCTTTAGTCTGTAAGCACTATTTTCTTTAATGAGTTTCTCTTACTGCAGGAGGGTCTCTTGTGCGCATCTGTGGCCACCGGCTTGTTTATTTAACATGTAGCAAACGGGGAGCTCTTCAGGGGCCATGGGTGACAGAAGGGGGCAACTCAGCGATGTGTTCAAACATTTGGAATGCAATAGGCCTCGCATTTGCGAGCATTTAAGCTATTGGCATTGTAAATGACAATGCCTTTTATTTATGTTTTAAAAACCAAAACATAAATAAAAGGCATTGTGATTTACAATGCCAATAGCTCAAACTCGCGTAAATGCGGGACCTGGTGCATTGCAGATGCTTGTTTTTTTTTGTTACATTTATATAGGGCTTACTTACTACCCCTGACAGCGCTGCAAATTGTGATGAAGGCTCGAACGCAACTGACGTTGCTTGGCGCAATGTAATAAGTAACTTTGAACAAGGGACGTGCTGAATGCCCTTATCCAGGGCTTTAAGTGGGAGTAAAAAACTGGGGAATTTCTCAAAGGGGCGTGGCCAGTGTAATTAAGGGTGTGGCAAAAAAAACACGTCAACTAAAAATCTGTGCTTATCATAGTATGCTGCCCGACTTGTATTTTGCTGTTTCTGTCATTGCATCCAGATATATGATACAACAAGTAACATCATACCTACAACAAGTCAGGACTATTGGCGTTGTCAATGGTTGTTAGCTGCATAGGGATAAATAAGCAGCAACTTTGGCTTTTATATAATATTGAAAAAGTTTCCACTTAAAGCCCTGGTGACACAAAGACAATGTTGCTGCTCCTGAGTTTCAAAAAGAGAAGGGAAATCCAGAGACAAAATTACTCTTTAAAGGATATCCCTTTCCCTACAACGCTCACCTAGCATGACGTCATGCCGTAACTTCCCCACTAGTGCGAAGTGAGCAATGCGAGCATGCGCACATCGATGTGCCTGCTGTCGCTGCAGTCCGGAAAAAAACGGACCGCCTGTGCCAGGGCACAAAAAAGAGCCCGATAGAGACCCGTTTCGAGGCCCCTTTAAAAAAAACTGCCAGTGAGACCCAGCCCACTTAAAGCCTTGCCCTTATCTTTTCCATCATGGCAGGAGGCCGATAGATCCAGCGTGCCATTGGCAGTTCCATGTCTTCCAGCGCGCTTGACAGTGTGGCATGGTAAACGTGTTTGGACACCGCTGCTGTATCTTTTATCAAGGCGTATGATGAACCTTGCCAGCATTGCCGCATGTCACCTGATAATGCAGAGACAATATTTCAGGGAAAAAGGGGCCATAAACTGTTTCTTTTTGCAATTCAAATGTCATCGTTGCTAAAAATTGGCTGGTTTGTCAGCTCGTATACATCTGATGCAGTGGGAAGGTTGGCTTTCAGGCAGTCTTGCAAGAAATTGGCTCAGTTAAACTGATTACCCCTTCATTAGCTTGGGTGGCATCGGATAATATACGTTAACCCCAGGCGCGCAACGCCCATTGGGCTCAAAGGGCTTCAGCGCCCCCCCCCCCCCCGTCGTGTGTGACAGCCCTTTGCTGAGACAGCTTCCCGGGCACACACACAGCTGCACCCGAGTAGTTACTTGCTAACGAGTCTTTGTTGTATTTTCACCCCTTCTTTGAGTCCATGCATCTTCACTCTGACTATCGCTGGAAGAATTAGCCCCCCACCCCCCAAATCTTTAGTTAACACCGACAGGCAGCACAGATGATCCACTGAATGGGCCTGACTATCAAAAGCAATTTGTAAATCTGAACCCAGAACGTTACACACTCGAATTAGTGTAGATATACAACTTTAGACTTCCTGATGCAGACCTGCTGGAATCGTGCAAAAGTTGCAGGCTTCCAGTCATATTACTCTAAAACCTTTCTGAATTTTATAATTCCATTTTAAAATGTACATGTCTGTAAATTTCCATCAGTTTGTTGGTTAGTTTTTAGTTTTCCCCAAGTTAGGGTGACCAGATTTTGAGGACCGAAAACCGGAACAAGCTAGAAATAAAAGTAGGACTAAAGCCTTTAGTGTTACTTCTATATCTGGCCTGTCCCGGTTTTTGCGTACCCTTGTAAATATGTGCCTATATACAATAATACAGTAGACTTGTTACTGTGTGTGTGTGTATATATATATACACACACACACACCAGGCGCGCAACACCCATTGGACTCAAAGGGCTTCAGCCCCCCCCCCCCCCGTCGTGTGTGGCAGCCCGGGATGAGACAGCTTCCCGGGCACACACACAGCCGCACTCGAGCACTTCACAGGTCTTTAAAAGACCATATGCATGTTAATGAGGCCTTGCAGTTGTTTCACCCCCTTCTAAGAGCCCCTGCAGCTCCACGCTGCCTATTGCTTAAAGATTCAGCCTCCCCCAAAATGTTTTCTTAGCCCCCCCGAAATTTGCCTCTAGGTGCACCTCTGACACACACACGCACACACACACAGACACACACGCATGCGCGCACGCATTCAAGGCTCGCTCCTTTTAAAGGGCACAGCAGGGTCACACTGGTGCCTAGGTTTTGTAGAAAGGGAAAGGAAATCCAGAGAGAAAATGTGTCTCTTTAATGGATTTCCCTTCGCGCTAAACCTATCCTTCTGCAACAAGGGCTCTAATAGTCTGCTAAATACAGGCACTAAACAAAAAAAACTGGACATTTTTCTGCTACACCCCGGGCACTACACAAAAACCGGGACATTTTCTCAATGTGGGGGATAGTGTCGGGACACCGGGACACTTCTCCCAAAACTGGGACCGTCAGGGGAAATCCGGGATGCCTGGTCACCCTACTATTTGTCCACTACATTCCAAAATTATGTACCTTTGTACCTTTCCTCGTTCACCCCAGGACAGGTATTTACTCCCACCATTGATAGGAGTACATCTCTGACCTTCTTTCCAGTGGGACGGAGTTGGTGATGAGTGTGTGACTACCCACACACGTGTGTGGGTACACACACACCTACAGGATATTCTTGCCTTGAATCAACCGCTCCCTCCTGCCACACATTCCTGCTGGAAGAATCATGCACATGAACATTTCCATGCAGGTAAAACTTTTACGAGTGAAAAGACATTTTTGACGATTGCAAAAGTGGCTTAGAGCTCAGGGCCGTTTCTACCATTAGGCAAGACTAGGCGGCTGCCTAGCGTGGCAAAAGGGGGAGGGCGCCAAAAACATGAGTTTGAGAATATCTAATGCATTAATTGTTCTAGCCTGGATGACAGGGGGAGAGAGTGATCGTAGTAAAAGGGAGAGGGCGGAATTTTTCAATTCTCGCCTAGGGCAGCAAAACACCTAGAAACGGCCCTGTTAGAGCTCGCAAAGGCTATTTGGATATTGCAAGTAAAATTTACAGCAGCAAAATATTTGAGAACTAAGGTCATTGTATGTAATTGGCATCAAATGTTGAAAGAAATGTTAGGGTAGAGGGCTTTAATTTTTGTTGTTGCTTTGAGCCCCCTAAGCAAGTTGTTTCTGAAATCGGAAACCTCCTCCAAACTTTATGAAAAGGATTAAGGGAGCTGGAGAGATGGGGCTGAGTGCCGGGGGCGGGGCTCATGATATAATTTAATTGGTATGTCTTCTATAGCTCATAGTATACACTAAATGTGAGACTCAAAATGGCAAATACATCAATAAAACCAGTAATTAACCCAAAAATACAATTTCTCGATAATTAGGGTGGTGTGAGCCCCTTTAACTCCTGGCCCCAATGAAACTGCACCTGCATTATTAATGATAACTGAGGCACTGAGTTGCAGGCTAACTTGTTTACCTCTTTCACCCCTTCACCACCTTTCCTGACCATCACTCCAATCTTGCAACAGGCTCCCTGTCCCTTTCAAGAAAACTAAGAGCTTCCACATGTTGTCCCCCTTTTTCTGCAAGGGTGCCCTAATGCTGGATAGGAAAATAAGCCTCCATGCCCCCTTTGTAAAGTGAGATTGTCATAATTGTACTGCAATGTGCCTCTCAGACCCCTGGGCCCGAGTTCTGCTGCACCTGCTTCACTAATGATAGTTACCGCCTTGTAAAGCGGGCTGTATCCTCTGCAAAGTGTTAAAAACAGGGCTCCCATTTTGCCCCCACCCTCTCTCTGTGGCTAAATTAAGGTGTTTTCTCTGCTTTAATTTTCCCTCCCTTGAGCCACTGCTCTGAGGATGAAAGCAACACTAGCGTAGCATAGCATGGGTACTCACAAACATTTTCCCAAGTGCCAAAAAGTTTGGTCTGCGATGTGACAGAAGGCCACATTGATGCCAGCAGGTTGGCGGTCAAGGGGACATGGGGCAGTAAGGTGGGTGTAGGGAAAGTGAAGCATGTACATCTAGTGGCAAAACTACACTGTGAAACCAGAAATCTGGAACAATCGTGGCTTTCCCACTTGATCAAATTGTGTGGCCCTGGGCAATTGCTTTATTTTGCCTCCTTTTCCTAATTATCACATATAAGAGGACCTCTAAATACATAACTTCAGGATGTGTGCTGGACAAAACCTTCTCCTGTGTTTAATTTAATATACTATAATGTTGTTTCTGTATAATACGAACTCAGGCCACCCAAAGGGGGCACATAGCAACTGACGTGCCTCTGAGTTCACTATTGGCATTGCTGTCTGGATGGAGGAGAAGCATGAATGTTTCTAAGTTCATGTTTGAAAACTATCACTTTTCAAAATCACTTTTCAAAGCACTGATATAAATTGATGTAGTAGTAAGGTGAAATGGTTCTGCATGTTAATGAAATACACTTTTTGAATTCGGAAGCGACCGTTATATTTTACACACTTGATGCAGTATTTCTTTAAAAATGAAGGTGTTCAAAAGGTTAAGTGATATGTGACACCCTAGTTACTTCCTTTCTTTAACTTAAATTACCCTGTAATGAAATGCTTGCCTGGCTATTCAACATTTTTTTCAAAGTTTAGTGCTGAGTCGAGCAAACAGCAGCCCAGTGCTGCTGTTGGTCGAGGGGAGGGGGGGCGCATGTAAAAGTCATGAGGGCTGCAAGCTGCCCTGGGCCGTACTTTTAAGTATCACTGCCCTAATGCAAGCAAAGGAGGATGGAAAAACTGCCATGACTGGGGCTTAGTTGGTTTCTCATATCATGGGGCCTCTGTACCACTGCATCTGTAGCACCAATTATACTTTATCTTAAAAAATAAAGCCCCAATGGTGACCTTGGCTCCACAGCTAGCATGGACAATGCACCCTCACTCCTCTTTTTTGTACGTAGACAGACATAATTGGGGTACAGTGGTCACTTTCACCTTTGTCCCCAGTACCTGTTGCACTAATGAGAGTGATGGTCCTTTAAAAAAAATCTTCTATATATTGCCCCTTTCCTAGGAGCCATCTCTCTGAGAAAGTTGGCTTTTTGTTCATTTGCCCTCTTCTGGGCCATATCATTGACACTATTCATGGATCTCGCTCCTTTCCTGTGTCTCTTCTACCATTAATTTGGGACGCCAGGAGTCCAGAGGACTAGGGCTCTGCCTTTGAATGCAACGCTCTTTGCCTCTTGCCTGCCACCCCCTGGGCTCACTTTTCAGAAAAAGCAGTTGTCCTCGAATGGGTAATGCTGACCTTAAGGTGCCTTTGTCTGGAAAGGTGGGGGGTGGAGGGGTAGAAAGAGCTAAAGAAGTGGAAGTCCCTTTAATTAATCTTTAACAGGAAAAATCTTAGATTTTAAATGCACCCATTTCCTAGACCCTTATTGAGATGCCATCACTGCCCCTCTAGACCGAAACTTATATTTCCAATTCCGGGTTGGCACTCTGCCCCTGAAAACATTTACCAACAAATGGGCTCCAAACGGTGACCTTTTGCGTCTGACTTGCAAGAACTCGACAGATCCAACTGGTCCGATTTTGCTTCTCCGGGCTACATTGTTTCCCACCTGAAATGGCTGAAAACCATAATGCAGACTTGGACCCATAGCAGTTGGACTGCACTTAGAATTCTTAGATCTGACCCAAAACTCACTTATGCATGTGCCATCGCTTTGTTTCTGGGGGATATGGGACATTAAAGCTAGGATCCCAAGTGCGTCTCAAACAAATGTGATCGCTCTTAAAAGCATCTTAAACAAATGTTATTGCTCTTAACTACCTCAACTGATTTTTCCATATCATGGACAGTGAAGAATTGCATTGGTAAATGAATGCTCCCATTAGGATGTGTTCTTCCCCTTAATTTATGTATCACATGCTTGAGTACATCTCCTGTCCTGACATGCTGGTATACTAATGTTTTCTTATTTACACTTAACTTACAAGGCATTTTCTATGGAGACAGAAAAGCTGACTGTTGTTTTTACCATGTTCCAAAGTAATTTCATTCCTGTATGCTGCGATGCTTTGGCTCTCATACTGGAATGTAGTTGTATTATCTTTGTTGACCATAAATTTGTATTGTATATATTTGTATTCTTTTATGACTAAATTGTCGAATAAAGCTTATTAAATCTGAAAAGGCCCACTCGCCAGCCTTTTAATTGATAGAGTCCTTTAAAGCTTCATGGTTGTAAACATGTAATTTCTTTAAGAAGTAAAGTAAGGGTGTTATCAGCTGAGTTCCGGAGTAATTGAGACACTTATTAAAATGTTAGCACTAGGTGCAGTCTGATTGCTTATTACTCAAATATATATTTTGACAGTAATTGGTTTATATCAAGCACTACTTCAGGATGTGGCATTAGGGCTAGATATGCAAACTTTGGAACTGGGGAAGCAGGTTTGAGTCCTGGCATCTGCTCAACATCCTCTGATTTTGGCAAATCACTTAATCTCCCTGTGCCTAAAAATATAATTCCGACCTTGTTAATATAACTGGTGCCCACGTGAAATGCTACAATACTTTTGAGTATAAAACTGCAAAAGAAAACAATTGCAGCAGCCTACCTAATACTATCTGTAAACCTATTTTAAAATAGTGACTTACATATTCACACTGCCGTTTATTGCAGGCTTGGACCTCATAGCTCTATAAATACATAATTCACTATTGCACTGTGCCAACTAGGATTCAAATCTGTGCCTTTATTTTCTCACACACACAAACATCTGCAGTGATTGCATTAACCAACTAAGGTTTCACATTTCCCACCAATTCGTTTTTTTTGGTAGTTTTACATAACTTGAACTTGACCTGAAGGTAGTTGAGCACTTTACATGAGCACCAATTACATTACACAAGGTCACATTCATTAATTGGCATGGGGGAGGTAAAGTGTTTTGCAGAGAATCATAAGATGTTTCATATGCATTTATTTTTCATTAATTTTGTGTGGGTTATTGTATATGCAGTAGCAACCTCTTTGTCCTTGCCCCCACCCTCAAAGACCAGGACCCCATGGCACTCTGGATCACAGTTCCCATACTTGTTTATGCACTTCAATGCCTGTTGTTAATGAAGACAGCCTGGAAAACAACCAAGGGGCATATTCTCAAGGAGTTAACGCCGAGTTATTGTCACTTTAGCGCAGCCAAAGTTGCGATAAAATTACCGCCCCATTCACAAGCTGGTGCAAACAGCCGATACCACCAGTTTTCCGACTATAGCATCCTAAAAAAAAATCACCACAGATGACCCCGGCAACTATCGCTAATGAGATGCAGAGTAGGCATTTCCGATCAAAAATGCGCGACAACACCACTCCGCAACATTCACAATGACCAGCCTGAGAGGGAGGGAGAGAGAGGGAGAGAGGGCGAGAGGGAGGGAGAGAGGGCGAGAGGGAGGGAGAGGGAGAGAGGGAGGGAGAGATAAAATGAGGGAGAGAGGGAGAGAGAGGAAGAGAAGGAGGAGAGGGAGAGAGAGGAGAGAGAGGGAGAGAGAGAGGGAGAGAGGGAAAGAGGGAGGGAGAGGGAGAGAGGGAGAGAGGGAGGGAGGGAGAGAGGGAGGGAGGGAGAGAGGGAGAGAGAGAGAGAGAGAGGGAGGGAGAGGGAGAGTGGGAGGGAGAGTGCGGACACTGCAGACCCAGGCCCCACTGCTCACCTGCAGCCACCGGTGTGTCTCCAACCACGTGCCGGTACACACTGCAGTTCCCCAGGTCACTCATCTGAAACAGTTGCCAGAGACATGAATTGAAGAGTCCATACAGTAGCACATGCCATCATCGCTTGTCCGCCCTTGCGCACACAAGTCGCTGCACCCCAGCCCCTCCTGCCGCCCAGCAGAGACTGCCCGCCCCTGCACGACCAGACCTCACTGCTCACCTTCCGTCACCGGCGTGTATCCAAGAGGGCCCACCATGTGCCAGGGGGAGCTCCAAGCCCGGGGCCCGCGACCATGGCACCCTCCACATCAGGCAGCCATGCACCACGGGCCACCAGGTCACACACCTGATTCTGGGTCTTGATTTCGCTATGGCAGAGAACATATCCGTGCACACGGCCTCATTCATCACAGGCTGCACACCCGCTCAGCCCAATAGGTGCCACTAACTCTGTGAACCGCGAGGCACCGCCACAGGGTGGTAGTCCCGCACTGCCCGCTGGCTTAGGCCCAGTGCTTAATTTGAGCCGGTGCTTTCCGGTGCTGAGCACCGGCACTTTAATTGGTTTCCGGTGCTCGGCACCGGCACCTAATTGTCAACACCAAACTCAGGGCAGTCTGCCAGAAGGTGGCGCTGCTCATGTAATTTAGATATGAGCAGTTTAACAGTTGTTTAAGGAAACATTATACATTAAAACATTGCTAATATCTGCCTTCCCAGCCATTCCTTTAGTTGTGGGGACCTGGAATAATGCGAACTGTCGCATTTAAATGCTAGAGAGAAGGTATGTAGTTGTTTTGGTAGCAATGACAAAGGTGATGGGTGGTGCAAGCTGCAGTGGTCTCCTGGTCAGAGCCCCGGCACCTAATATTTTACAAATTAAGCACTGCTTAGGCCTACACTGTGGTCCAGCAGGGCTCACACCAATGCCACCATTCTTGACCGCCCGGATGGTGCATCATCGCAGGCTGCACACCCGCTCAGCACTGAAGGCGCCTCTGTCTCAGTGCACCGAAAGACATCGTCCCGTGGCGGTGTGCCTGTGCCTGCCGCAGTGTATGTGCCACCAAGTCTGTGCACCACAAGCCATGGACCCTTTATGATTGAGTCCCGAGGTGCAGACGCCATCATGTCACCACCGGCACTGGGCAACGTGCTGTGGCAGGGCCCTAGGCCCTCATGCATAACGGATACCCTTAAGGAGACACCCATTTGAAGAGAGGAAATGGCATCCAGCACGTGCGCCGCACTTTTTATTGGCAGGGTCACATGTCCTGTGACGCCGGTGCTGAATGGGTGTGAAGCAGCCATGAGGGAGTGGCTATGGCATGTGGACAACTAGAACTGTGAGCAGCAGATCCCTACAGGAAAGACCTGGGACATGTAGCATTGTCGTCCCCCCTGTGAGCGTGAGCAGAGTGGGCTGGCCTGGCGTATGCCAGTCCATCGTAAGGGTATGAACAATGACCCCGGGCTGTGGGCGTGCTTCTGTTCTGGCCTGGACAAGGAAGTAATGAATGCGTGTTTCCCCATTCTACAGTCGGCGCCCCCCGGCACACAATCGGCAATGTGTCACCCTGTGACCCACGTCCCACAACATAAGCAACATGAATGTAAGGTGAAATCATTGATCCTACATGCATCCATACCTCAACACTTGCAAGATCATAGACATGACACTGAGTTGTGTAAATGAATGTTTAATGCACATTCAGTGAAGTGTTGCAGCTGGAGCAGTACAGGGCCATGCAAACTCCACCTTTCAGCGCTGGCCCATGGAGGGCCAGCCAGAGTCCTTCAGGGAATGACATGTACATCAGCAGTGGAGGAGTTCAGTCCGCAGTTTGAGATCTGTGTCCTTGGTGCCAAAACAAAATATGGCAGTCCACATCGAGGTCAAAGGTAAGTGTCGCAGAGTGCATCGGGGACAGTGTAAAGTAGATGATGCTGAGGGCAGAACCAAGCAGAAACAGGCCATATGGCGAACATGAATGCTACCGCTTTCTTCTGACCACGGGGGTAGATTCATCCGCTTCTTCGTCCTCAGCTGTTGCATGTGCCTCACATGTGGGTGGTGGTGTTCTGTCTCCAGCACTGTGTGGCAGTGACACCGCAGGGGCCGGAGGTGGAATGTCCGCTGCACTGTGTGGCACTGACACATCAGGGGCCGGAGATGTGGATGGGGTGGTAGCAGCAGCATGCATCAGCGCCAGCCCCTGTGGCAGCAATGAGGATGGTCTTTATGGCATTGAGGAGCCCAGCTAACTCTCGCTGGTGTGCAGCCGTGTCAGCCGCTGTTTCCGCACGCTGATGCTCCCTGTCCTCCATGAGCCTCTGCATGAGTCCCAACTCCCGTGCGAACTCGCTGGAGCCACTATGACTGGCCAGTCATTCTTGCCTCTGAGTCAGGGCCCTGGCGATGTCAGCCATGGTTTGTTGGAGAGCATGGAGCAGACTGTCGGTGTCCATTAGGGACTGTGAGTGGTCCCTGATGGGACGTAGACACCCACGTATGGCATCTAGTTTGGCTGCCATGCGGTCGAACCCCACCTGCACCTGTTCGGCCAGCTTCTCCTGGCACCCCAACACACGGAGTTGGAAGGCCATGTGTTTGTCGTGGGGGTCCTGGGAAGCAGCTGTGGTGGTGGGTGCTGCCTGCTGTGTGTACTGTGCAAGGGGTGGGTTCTCCTTGTAGCTGCTGGGCTGCCCTGCTCCTGGAAATGGGCTGCAGAGGCTGCCCACGAGCTGTTGGCGGGTGTCAGAGTCGAAGGTCTGGTTGTCCTCTTTGTCATCAGAGAAGAGAGGTTGGGACTGCTCTTCAGGAGTTGTTGAATTTCTCTCTGCAATGTGAAGGGGAGATGCAGTTTAACATTGTGTTCACATGGATGTTGATGCATTGTATATGTTTACATGCAGACTGAATGACAGTGTACATTGTTACTGTTTGTGGTGAGCTGCCTATGTGATGTGGGACAGTGGACATTTCGACAACTTTACAGATGTGTTTGTACATTCTCAACTCACATTTTCCTGTGAGGCCATATGTGATTGGCCAGTTACTGCACTCAAGCAGGACCAGTTGTGTCCCCTGTTCTGTTGTGGACGTGCTGCAGATTGTGCCACATCATTGTCAATGTTGATGTGCTCTGCATGTGATGTGTGTGCCACTTTTTGGGGTAGTCGCCCCTGCAGCTCTGATTTGGTTGCCTCTGATACCTTACATGCAGTGTGCCTTTGACTTCTGTGCTTCTACAGTGCTGGGATGTTGCATTCTTGGGTGCATTGTTATCTTGGTGGGAGTTTGGGGTCTGAGACATGGTTTATCTGAAGATGTGCTATGCTTACTTGTGTGCATGTGTGCAATTGTGCCCATCTCCCCCCTTCCCCCAGTCCCTGGTCGTTACTCACCCTGTTGCTGTTGCTGAGCAGTGTCTGGTCCCCCAACTCCTGCCACCGTCTCCCCACTGATGACTGTGGACACCATTTCCTCCATCTCGTCCAGCTCCTCCCGTGGCGCTGGTGCCACCTCCAGTCTGCATTGCTGCCTTCCTGTTGTTTGCGAGTTTCTGCTTGGTTTTGCGCTTTACATCATTCCAGCGCCTCTTGACCTCGTCCATTGTCCTCTCCAGCACTCCGACTGCATTCACCTAGACCATGATGGTCTGCCATATTCCATTTTTAGTTGCCAGTGACACAGTGGAGGTGACGAACAGTAGTTGATGGTGTTCTATCACCTCCGTTATCAGGATCCTGTTTTCCTGAGGACTGAACTTCTTCTTCCTACTCTTCTTCTCCTTGCGCTTTTTGACCCCGAAGTCCCAGGCTGGTCCTCTGGGGTGTTTGTGGGGTTCTGGTTGTCCTCTGCACTTGCTCCGGCTGACTACATTGTGCTTCGCTATTGTTTGGCTTTTGTTTGTATTTTTTTCACCTTTTGTAATGCATTTTCCCGCATGTTGCGTGGGGATTGCAGGCCTGTGGATGGTTTTTGCTGATTTTTGTATCGCGATTGGCGTCATCCCCGCTTTTTTCGAGTTGGTTATTTGCATTTTTGCGGCGTCGCATTGTTTTAAATGTGTTGGTTTGACGCGTTGTCTTGGGACTATTGCATGGTGCCGACTTGGGAATACCACGTTGACACGGAGTTATTTTCCCGCGATGAAGTACGATGTGAAGAGTTGTGTTAAGCTACTTTTGCATTAGTTATCACACGTTCTTGTGAATATCCCCCCAAATAAAGACGTTCACACTTCAAGGCATCCTTTTTTGCCACTTCTGTGCTGAGACATTTGGGCCCCTGTGGGAATGCAGCTATGGACCACCAGGGGGCGCACCACACAGTTAAAGCCCACTGAAAGGTGCATTGTGACAGAACTCTGTTGATTGTAGCCAGCAAAATGTATTTTTCAGCTGCAGGACAGAAACCTCTATTGGTACAACACACACTAATCCCCCCACTTTCCCCAAAAACATAAAAGTATTGGATTTATGGGTAGAAAAAAGAGAAAAATGAAGAGAATGTGGATTTATGTATAGTACAAAAGTGAAAAATGGGTACAAACAAGAGGAAGATGAAGAGAATGTGCTAAGGTACGATGTGAAAATAAGCTAGGAGCAAGGCCAAGATACAAATGAAACTGAAAATTATTTCTTGACATTTTTAGACACTTCCTTGATTTGATGCGATGCATGCTCATTCTCGAGTCCCATTCTATGCTCAATCTTTCTTCCATATGTCAAATAATTTACAAAAGCCATACCAGTCACAGACACAAAACGAGTGATTTATCCAAAGGGCAAAACTGCATGATTTTGGATTCAACTGTCAAGGTGAGCTGTGCTTCCTACTTTTTTTTTTTTTGCAGTTTTATATTGCCCGAATATACTGGAGCGCTTTACTTGAGCACCAGCTATGTTACACAAGGACACATTCATTTTTGGTAGGCACGGGGAGATTAAGTGATTTGTCCAGAATCATAGGATGTTAAGTCAATGCCGAGGCTCGAACGTGGTTTCCCTACTTATACAAAGGACTCCATTCCATATAAACAGAAACATAAATGAACACCTGATCCCGAGGGGCCACACGTGATATGTCTAGGGCCGAGTCTAGCCATTGCACATAAGTGCCGCAGGGCTGCGCTTTGGAGTTCTAGCCATTTTCCCACATTCATGCTATATCCTCCAAGTGATGTTCAGTGTTTCCCTTCCCACCCCTGTAATCCAAAGTAGGGTGACCAGATATTCAGAACCAAAAATCGTGACATGCTACAAACATAGAAATTGGACTACACATTTCCAGCCATCTCGGAACACTGAACTTAAGTGACGGTGCTCACCATCACAGTAACCATGACATAAAGGCACTAAGAAGACATCAATGGCATCTTTAACATCTGCTCTCTTTAAATTAATTATAATAAAGGCTGCTCCCTTTTTCTCTACTTGTAGACATGAAGACTTGCTTCCCTCTATACTTAGGTGCCCTTCTATGAAACTGAGGCACATGTTAAATTTGCACAAATATACCGGGACAAGAGCTGAACAACTGGGGCTGTCTTGGCAAACCCAGGTCATCCAGCTCCTTTTATCCTTAACTTAAAATAAAAATAAATAAGTGCAAGCAAGTCCTCAATCCACTGGTTGAAACGGGAAGTGAGCACCTTTACCTGGATAAGGGGATTCACAATAATTGCTAGTTCACATCAAAGTTTTCATGAAACAAAGCCTCACAGCATGCATGCAGCTAAAATGACAAAGCCCATGCATTTGCACCTCAACCCGGAAAACATGTGGGGCGAGATTTCCTAAATTCTCATGCAACGTAGCACAGCAGCCAAAAAATGCTGCCCCGTGTTGCCTGAGGTGAGAGCAATCTAGCACCATATCTACAGAGATGTAGCTCTCTCCTCCCATCTACCAAGCACGGGCGCGCAATCAGGCTGCCGAGCGCCATGCACACACCTGTGCGCCATACTGCAAGGGGGTGTGCCTTTTAAATCTTTTCCTACTTTGGAAGTGTGCTGTACAAAGCAACACACGTGCAAAGTCGGAAAAAAAAGGTGAAATGAAAGCATTTCTCCTTTTAATGCCTGGTTTCAAATGACGTTCATTTTTGATACATAACCGTGTCTCAGCATTTTTGGTAGATCTGGTTTTTCCCACGAAAGCATGGGGGGTTGCATAGGTATGCCCATGTAATGACTCTTTAACGCTAGGTAACACAAAGCAGCACTACTCTGTATTACGTTTAGGTAATTTCCAGCGCGAGTAAATAAAAAAATTAAATTTGTGCTGATTTGCGTCACTTTTGAGATGCAAACACCACAGATTGTTTGTAAGTCTGGCCTGTGGTATTTTTGTAGTAGCCCTAATTTCTAGGTGCACAACTAAGAATTGTGCAGTAATACTGAACTTCAATAGATACAGCATTCCGATGTATCAGTGTTCACCTGGGGCAATATAGTGAAACAAATACCAGGAAACTCGTAATGAGTCCCTCAGTGAGCAGCCCTATTGGCAGCTCCAAAATACTGGCTGGTCTTATTAAAGCCCCTGATGCACAGAGGCAGGCGCGCAATGACCACTGGGATAAAGGGGCTTCAGACCTCCCCACCCCCATCGTATGCCTTAGCCCGGGCTGATGAAGCTTCCAGGACACACAGTTCCTTACCTGATGTGCTCTGGGCCGCTGCAGATGGGGCCTCCATGACGGCCTCATTCTAATTATTCCGCAGGTCATTCAGAAACTGAAATGCAAAAAGAAGTATGGAACTGTGACTGAGTGCAATGAGACTGTCTAAAAGAGAACACAATATTCTGCAACGAGTGGCGGCTCCTCTGCTAAGGCGGAGGAGTGCAGTAGTAAAAGAAAGGAAAATAAAATGATCATAACACAGTGTTATTATCATTTTATTCTTCCCTGCTGTGGGTGGTGGGCACACTGAAGTGCGCATGATGCTTTGACAGGCCTCTTCGGCCGGCCACATAGTCATGCACACTTTAGCATGTTCTCCTGCAAAGAGAACATGTCCAGGCCCCCACTCCCCGTCTGAGTACCGAACCACAGCGCTCAGACCAATCACAGCGCTGCACTGTAGCGTTGTGATTGGTTTAGGGGAGCCAATCACAACGCTGCATTGCAGCAATATGATTGGCTCAGGGAAGCCTGGCTGCTTCCTGTTCGGCGGAGAAGAGACTACATGGGACAGAGCGACGAAGAGATGTGTTTTAAAAAATATATATTTATACCTTCTTACCCCCTTGAACCCTCGAACCCCCGCCTCACCACCCCAGATCTGAGCTGGCCACCACTGTCTGCAACTATTTTATTGGCCTTCCCCCTTCAGGTGACTGCATATAAAATACAATGCATATTAGAGCAGCAAAACTTTGAAATTCTGTAGAATAGGTTACCAAGGTAGAAGAGTGGCACAATCAAAACAATAGTGCTTCCTCTATTCGTTCCATGGTCCCAGGAACAGACTGCTAACCATGTTGTCTGCCTGGTGTGTCTCTTGTGCCCTAGTCACGGCTGCTTCCAGGGCAAGCAAATCGCTATATCCAGTATCGACATTTAGTAGAACATAGTCATTCTTCTCGAAGGAATTTTGGAGAAATTTATAATGCATGTTATCCCTGCAGGATTTAAAAAGAACATTGATACTTAAGTGGGTTTGACCTTTTATGTGCTGCAGGCTTCAGAACTGAATTAAATGCATGGATGTTGTTATTGCAATATATGCTATTAAGAGGCATGATTTCTGTTGGAGTGGCGTCTTTGCAGGAAATTTCCCATCACCCCCAGATTCTGAGTGTTTTGGAGCTTGATGGCATGCTTGCATCTTTTGCATGCTGCAACACCATTTGTTGCAATGTATTTCAAGGCAACTACAGGTTTTTGCCTTTTCCTTAGGCCAGGTGGATGTAGCTCAATCATCGCATATGAGGTCTGTTCAACGTGGACTGGCAACAACAACAATTTTTTTTATTTTGTTTTCACATAAGTCAGTTTTTGGGCAAGGCAATTGATAGGTCTTAATATTGTAATCTGATTGGCACTCACACATTCAATCATTGGCGGAATGAAAGATGCCTTAGAACACAAACCTGAGACTTGCCAGTTCCATATCCTAAAATCTAGTATATTATCCCAGTAAGGTCAATATTCTGAGATCTCTACATGTGTGCGGCATCAAATAAGCATTTTGCTGCAACACCACAATGAGTCGACTGAAAACGTACCTTTGGCCAACAGTCAGACAGGATGCTTTGTCTGAAGATGGAATTAAAAATATTTCAGAGGCTCATGGTCATTTCTCAGTATGAATTTTCAGTGTATCAGCAAAAAAATAATAATATTAATAATCTTGTAATAGCTTGCTTAAAACGGATTCTACAGTCCTGTGCATTGAAAACTGTTGAAGGTACTTTTTATTTATCTAAACACTCAGTGCCCCTTTTAACGATCATTGTTAGTATAAACATTGTCAAAAACACTGAAACATATTTACTTTTTCCCTATTAGATTCTACCAATATTTTTAAAATGCACAATTTATCAGTCTGTTTTCTTGCATTGACTCTAAAGATAGCTCCACCCATTGCTTGAAGTCTTAACCCCACCTCCAAAGGTTGATCTGTTAGCCCCTACCCCCAAAGTTCAGGTCTAGTTGTGCCTCTGCACAGAAGTGTAAAGGAATTTGCTGAAAATACACCACAGTGTGGAAGTGGGCGAATTAGGAATTGAACTCAAATGCGCATAATTTGAATAAGCGCCTGTGTGCATTTAGTAGATGAAATGTATATTTGACACCCAGTTTTTTTTTAAATGGTGGCGGTCCCCTTCTTCACTTCTTTAACTGATCGTACTCAGATGTTTTATAATCTGATCTGAAAAGTAAATTCTGTCTCAAATGAAACATCCATTTGATGGTTCGGATGTCAGTATCTTTAAATAGCAATCAAACTGCGTCTCTCAGATATGTGTTATATCATGCACGAAACCTGTGAACAGTGGCATGCATGTTCTTGTATTTGAGAACTCTGTTTCTTCAGATTTCATTTTTCACCTAACTCAGCAGTTGAAAGGTGTTGAAGGGGAACAGCACCCACATATTTACAACTGAGCTGGCCAGTAACATTTTCAATTGCATTATCTTAAGAACCAAAAATGGCATTATTTCCAAAGATCTGTCAATTTATAGGAATTTGGTATAGCATAATTGTGAATTAAATATTTTATATGTGAGGTGTGAGGTGTGAGAGACTGCATGAGTGATGAGTGTGTGAGTGAAAAAAAGATCATATGTTAGTGAGTGAGTGAGAGAATGAGCACGTGAGTGTGCGGGAATGTAATAAACGTGCTGCACAATGTCATAGCAATAATTGTGAAACAGGATTCCCTTTATGAAAGTATCCTTTTTTAATGTATCCAGCAAAAACACATCAACAGAGTATGTTCAGTTTATACCTTTCTAAGAAGTTTATGGAATCTCTGCTTGTTTTCCTGCACACACCAGATGCGTGTTCAAACCCACAGTATTTCAGAGCTAGCTATGCAGGTTTTGCAGAGGAGCCCGCACATTTAATTGGGCCACTCTTCCCCCGTATCCGATTGTCTTGAGAAGTGTTTGTATTAACTTAAGGACAAGCAATTAAAATCACCTTTCTTTTCGGATTCTCTGCCCTTTCCCGGAATCATGTGTCGATAATCAATATTTCTGCTAGCACGGTCTACTTCTACGTCACCCCGAGAAGAGCTTGAGATTTTAAAAAGATCGAACTGCGAAGTCATGTTTTATTAAGAATGTTTTTGTTCGAATTTTACATATGCGTTTCTCGCCGTAGGCTATATGGAACAGGAGACGGTTAGATTTGAATTGTGTTTGCACGGATCGGCCAGTGACGCATCTGGCTTCGTTAAAGTGGGATGCTGGGAAATGTGTGAGAGAAGGGTCACGCAGCGGAAGAATTCGCCGAGTCCACGTGCGCAGCACTCTCCAGAGCTCCACAGGGTGCTGCTATAATTGGAATGGATGGGTCTGTCATCTCCAGACGTTTCATTCACCTTCTGAGAGAATCCTTCCACTGCATAATGTACTGTAGCTGTCAGCGCTGCTGCTGTTTGTGCGGCTCTCTGGCCCTATCCCACTTTCTGGCAATCATCGTGAAGCTGGTGAAAAGCTGGAACTCAGGTGGCCTTATGCATTGCTAGGCGAGTAAAGGCAAGTAGTCCCCATTAATAGGGGGTACAGGCTTGTCTCATTTCTTTTTTCATTCTTGCTTCCTCCCTTTGTCACGATTTTCCTCTCTCTCTCTCTCTCTCTCTCTCTCTCTCTCTCTCCCCCTCTCCCTCTCCGTCTTCCTCTTTCTCTCTCTCTCTCTCTCTCTCTCTCCCTCTCCCTCTCCCTCTCCCTCTCTCCCCCCCTTTCCCCACAAACTGGATCAAAGTCTGATGATGAAAAATAATACCTGGTCACCAAAAATTAGTGCTGGTGCCCACCACCCAAAACCACCAGCATAAACTATTCACAGTATTCTGTTTATAGAAAAAATTTGGGCAAAAAATTTAGTGTGGACAAAATATTGTATCAAGAATATCGAGGACAAAAATATTGTGAAGGTAAGTTTCTATGTATTTTTATTTTTAAATATCTTTATTTGCATTTTTTATTTTTTCAAAATTACAGATGACAGTATACATATATAAGCAAAAGACACACAATTAATGGACGGAATGCAGAACAAATTAAAACATTCACCCCCAGTCAAGAGATCTGGGTTAAATATATCATTCTTTACTCACCATGTCACCTCAGTTTAGACCTGGCCATATGCAAATCTGGGCAAAACCAAAGGAAATGATGGACGGAGTGTTGAACATTGCAAGCACTCACCACCAGTCAACTGATCTGGGTTTGATCCATCACCGTTCTTTAGCCCACTCTGCCACCCCAGTTCAGACATGGCCATATGCAAATCAGTCTGACCCTGTGCCTCATGGGAACAGTCCAGCCCGAACTGCCAAGCCATGTCTTCCCTGGACCGGAAACAAGCTTCCTAGGACCGGTTTCTGGCATTTCAGCCGTCTTCAGCCAGGCTTGCTTGAATCCAGTGGCAAAGTGAGCAAGGCACTCACGTCTGAGCATACCCTGCCAACTTATGGCGAACAAAGCAAAAACCAAAGGAAATGATGGACGGAGTGTTGAACATTGCAAGCACTCACCCCCAGTCAACTGATATGGGTTTAATCCATCACCGTTCTTTAGCCCACTCTGCCACCTCAGTTCAGACATGGCCATATGCAAATCAGTCTGACCCTGTGCCTCATGGGAACAGTCCAGTCCGAACTGCCAAGCCATGTCTTCCCTGGACCGGAAACAAGCTTCCTAGGACCGGTTTCATGCAAATCTGTCCATCAACAGTTCTTTTTGCATTTGTCACCCCGAGTGGGACGGGTATGCTCAGACGTGAGTCCCGTGCTCTCCTTGCCACTGGAATCAAGCTATCCTGGCTGAAGCGGGGTGAAACCCCAAAACCGGTCCTAGTATGCTTGCTTCCAGTCCAGGGAGGACCTCACCTGGCATTTCAGGCTGGACTGTTCCCATTGGGCACAGGGTCAAGACTGATTTGCATATGGCTGGGTCCAAACTGGAATGGCATGGTGAGCAAAAAAACGATGGATTTAGGCCCAGATCTCTGTACTGGGGTGAATGTATGACATTGTTCTGCATTCTGTCCATCAACAGTTCTGTTTGCATTTATCACCACGAGTGGGACGGGTACGCTCAGACGTGAGTCCCGTGCTCTCCATACCACTGGAATCAAGCTATCCTGGCTGAAGAGGGGTGAAACCCCGAAACCGGTCCTAGGATGCTTGTTTCCAGTCCAGGGAGGACCTGGCCTGGCAGTTCAGGCTGGACTGTTTCCATTGGGCACAGGGTCAAGACTGATTTGCATATGACTGGGTCCAAACTGGAATGGCATGGTGAGCAAAAAAACGATGGATTTAGGCCCAGATCTCTGTACTGGGGTGAATGTATGACATTGTTCTGCATTCTGTCCATCAACAGTTCTTTTTGCAGTATACATATATAATGCAGGGTCACTTGACTACATCAAACGTGATAGATAGTGCCATTCTCACTGCTGAGACATGCCAGACTAAGCCTAATATCAAGTGTATATAGTAGGAAAATAGCTGCATATTTTGACCTCCATGTGCTGCGTCACATTCAAATGTCCAAGAAGGTGCACTTTTATGTCCATTGGGATAGCAAGATACTTGTCTCGCCCTCTGTGGTGTTGTCATTTTATCCATGCGCCCAGATGGTATTTCACGTAAATGTTTGTACCTGATCATGCCATTGGAAAGAAAGGATAAGGCAAAATATGATACAATTTATAATCAAACAAACAAAGAAGGCCATCGTCTACTCAATGTGTATGTGGTATAAGTGTTGCCTACCCAACACAACTGTGTCAAGCTCGCCACTCCGTCCTCACCAAGAAAACCTGATAGGATAGTCGGCTTTGTTACCTCTCTGTTGATGCTCGTGTATCCCGAGTGCGTCCCATTTTCCCATGTCAATACATGATCTATCCTGAGCTTGGAGTGTTATGTGTCTGGGAGTCCGTGTCCACGTCTTGTGCATCAGTTGCTCGTGAGGAATTGTTTCCACCCTCCCAATCCATGCGTGCCAAATCCTTGATGGGTAAGTTTCTATGTATAAGCAACATTTTGCTATATATAACTCCCAAGATATGTCCCTTAAAAAATATATGTATCATCAAGGTATGTAGATGTGGAGTTAAGCATAGTTAATCTATATATTTACCTATTTGCAGTTACACTCTCAACATTTTGATCTTCAATATTTTTGACACAATATTCTGTCCACATAATATTTGTGTTACAGATGCCCTGTCGGTGATCCCTGGAAGCAACACACTTCTCTGGACTTGCCCATCAGTGCTGGTAGGCATGGCCATTGGAACGGCTATGAGCACTCTTGGACCCTAACATAAGCTTCTTCTGCACTTGCAGTTGGTGGATAACATACCTTTGCACCTGTTTTACATTAAATCACACTGTTAACAGTGCATGAAGGAACTCAGTAACAGTGTGAGTTAAAAAATGAATTTATTGACAGCATGGATTGAAGACATGGAGCATGGTGACCTCTCGGTCTGAATGTTTTAGAACTGTGTTGTCCATAGATCATCATGTAGCACATCTTGGTACCAAGTTAGTACATGTGAGGCTTCAACCAAAAAAATTGCATTTCCGTTTTCCTCAGCGTTTAAGTGCTCTATTCTAGTGGGAAAGAGAAAGCTGACAGACATAAAGGCAGAAACTTCACGTCTTCTGTCATCTTCTCCATGATCAGGCATTGATGACACTGAAAACAAATCCATGGGACAAACCTCCGCCACACTTGCAGATTGAATATCACCACAAAAACTCCAATTTAACCTGTTACTTTCTTTTGCATTTAGATCTATTCCATCAATGCTCTGAAGTCTTCCTTCACCAAGTCTTTTTAATGCTACTCTTACTTATTTTACCTCACAAATACAGACTTTTTTTACCTTACAAGCACTGTTCTTGTAAGTCTAATGTCAGGGGTAGTGTTTGGGGTAAATGTATACTGTAGTAAATAGTTGGTTATAAGTGCTTTAAGTCGGGTATAGCGAGTTGTTTGTCGGATTTCATTCGGGATTTTTACATAGGCATTCAGCCAAAAATGCACACACACTCTTGTCTCTGTCTTAAAGGTCTTAAAAATGGTTATTTTACAAAATATAGAGTTATAAGCACCCCTCACAATCTCCACTCTTCTCCCCTCCTACTGCTCCTTATGGCCGCTCTCCTACATTGGCTCTCGTATATTGTATTTTAACCAGCGTGATTGTTCGGAAATCTGAAGATCGAACACCTCCCCAATCATATTGACCTAGCTGTTTCCCTGGATGTCACATACTTATAAAATGTGTTAATTATATGTGCACTGTACTGAGTTTATTGGAGAAAAGTAGAGAAATTCTAATTCAGGAATAAAGGGCCCAATTCACAAAGGTAAAGTGAGACGAAAGACTAACTTAACGTCTTTCGGTATTCACAAAGAGCATTTAAAACTCGTAAATGCCCTTTGTGAATACCGAAAGTCGTAAAGTTCAACTTTTGGTATTCACGAAGGGCATTTACAAGTAATAAATGCCCTTTGTGAATGCCAAAAGTCGTAGTTAGACTTTCGTCTCAATTTACCTTTGTGAATCGGGCCCTAAATTTAGAGAGGACCACCTGTAATGTGTAGTGTCACACTCCAAGGCCTAGATTTACAAATAAATCATGCAATGAAGGCATAGGATTTTGGCACAAATGTATGTCTTTGAATAAGAACACTTCCTACAGAGATGCTTTCTCTCACACTTTGTGCCACGTTAGAGAGTTACCCTCCGACACCTGCATTCTCAGACATGCGTGCTGCTCCCAAACTATTTGCGCCTGTGACTTTACACTCGGGAAGCATCAGACAGTTATTGCAGTTTTCTCCCCTGTTATCAGGAAACACTCCGTGACTTATCTATATTTACCTACAACTATGGATTGGTACACTCTATCACATGGAATAAGCCTATTTAGGCTTCTCCATATATGAAGGAATTTGTTGGGCTCCACACCAGGACTTTTTCCTGTCAAATAACTTAGGATATACTTTTGCTCTACAGTTCGTTTACTGTCCTGATGATGACCCTATGAATACCTCGGGTCAAAACGCCATCAACACCAAGGCTCATAACGACATTCCATTATTGAGTTGATCCACCAGCAAGAGAATTGGTGGATTCCTTCGACTCCTTCCGTTCCCAAATATAATAAGTTATTTTATCAGCCCTATTATTGACCTCTGCATTGTCTAGTGACTATTTTAAAAGATCACCTATTGTATTCGCTTAACACTGCACTCACTTGCACTGTGATCACTCTACATCATGGAACACCATAATTGTTCATGTAGATCCTTTTTGTACAATATATTAACTTGAATTATCTAACATCGCCTGTATATAAGGGACATTTGTACTGGATACAGGTCTTTATTGGCTTTCATTAGCTTGAGATTGTACTAACTGACAAGCAGATATTTACAGTATCTATGTTGTTAAATGAAACCGAGAGAGATAGATGTTGCTTTATGACTACAGTATACACTGTTATCTCTAGGTTTATGGGTTGCTTCGGTGGTGATTACTCTACAAAAATATGGGACACTAAGTGCATCATTAAGGGATGTGTGAATGGGCTGCCTCTAGTGGTCATCAGAGCCAGACTGCCAGCCTGCCAAAACTGATATATTATTTATTTTACTTCTGGAGTTTGCTATTCTCAGGAAATCTTTAAATTAGGAATCAGATTGAGGCCCTCTTATAGAATATGCCCCCAACCTCCCCCACTTTCCTACTAATTAGCTCCATAGTATAATACTCTACCAGACTGAAATTATGAAATTACTGAGCTTTTAATGTCTCCTACGATTGAGAAAATGCCACACAGTGAATCATTTGTTGATCCTGTGACTGTATCATTAGTTTATGCCCGACTCTTACATTTCGGCTGACTCATCGTGCTATGAGAATGCAGTCTGGTAACAAGTAACACTAGATCAGAGGTGGGTTAAAGTAATCAATCAAAGGGGAAAGTAGAAGACTAGAGGGTTAAAGGACAGGCCAGTGAAGGGGAGGGTACAAAAAAGGCTTTATTTATGGTAGAACATAATGAAGGGAAAGAATCAATACAGTGCAAGATCTCAATAAATAGCGTCATTAAAGCTTTCTTTACATAATTAAATTATCTGGGGTCACATACAATGTGATATAGGTTCTAGGACACTCATGATACCTGCAAAAATGTATTTCTTGCCGGGAAAAAAGACATTTTTTTAAATTAAATGTTGCTTTCTTTTTGGTTTTGAGATAACCTAAAGAAAGCAGCAGGCCTTGATTCCAAATATGGTGAAATTTGAGAAAACATTTAACACATCCAGTAAGTATCTTGTGGTGAAGGATTATGGGGTGTAGTGAATACCCCTAATTCAAATTTGCGCAGTAGAAAATGAAGAATTAGGCGAAGAAAGACACTCTTTTTGTATCTATTGGAGTTTTTTCAGACAATTTCTCACATTAAAGTTTGGCAAGTTTGATCTAAATTTGACAGATTCGGCCTGCTGAATTTTGGCAGAGGTAAATTGTGGCGGTGATGTGTTTACCACAAAATTCGGAATTCGGTCCCGGGGCTAATTGGAGTTTGGAGTGCACCATTCAGAATCAGGGCCTCAGCCATTACACGAAGAAAAGGAAAGACAGGGGATTTGTGGAGCCCGAAACACACTTTGGAAAGATGGAAAATGCTGCCGAGAGACCACTACAGATTGCATTTCATTTATAACGAGATAGATGCAGTCCGTGATATAACATGAAATGATGGGAATGCAGAATGTGGCGAGAGGCCCCCTGAAACTCCCCTATATTCATAAGCTTTAGGCGGAATGAGGGGGGGAGGGCTAAAGGGTGGGGGCCTTTGCTTGGCAGGGGCAGCAGAAGCCAGTGTTTCACTTGTATATGCAAGTGCTATGTAGGATGTAGTTTAAAACTGCAGTGCTCGGATTCGGGGTGGCAGTATTTTATGACGGCAGTGCACAAACCCCGAACACGAATGCTTCAGAAGTGTGGGTGGCTGCATTATATGGTTGACACAGAACAAGGGGTGCCATGTACTGGTGACTGCCTCATTTTGGTGGTGGCATGACATGCCAAGGAGATGACTGGATATCTTTTCTGAAGGTGGTGAGTGCGTCCAATGTGGGGTGTGCTGAATTCCTGAACCTAGGTGCTTAGTGTGAGAGGGTCCGCTTGCAGGTTTTTTTTTAGTTTTTTTGCAGAAGGTTTTCTAGTCTGGTTAAGGGGAACTATGGGTGGAGAAGGATTCCACTAGCCACAACATGTGGAGTTAGTTGGAAGGTTTCTTTCGGGTCATGTGAAGGATGAATAATGGGAAGGGGGAGGTGAAATCATGGAAGGTTGAAAGGGAAGAAGGAAGGAAGGAAGAAAGAAAGGGAGTGGAATAGAAAAGGAAGGGGTGAGGGAAGAAGAAACAGAGAGACAGAGGAAAAAGAAGAAAGTAGGGGAGCAGAAAGGAAACATGAGAGGAATTGAGCATCTGTTTGCGGTCATTGCTGGGGTGGTACTCTGTCCCCTAGCAGTCATCTCACCTGCATAGAGGAGGGGCCTGCCAAAGGCCAGCGCTAGAAAGGCGCCTTCCAAATCCTGCAGCGTGGGACACAATTGGCCATCTTGCTGCTGCCAGTGCTTGGGTGGGAAATGTGTCCCCCAGCATGCATCTTACCTGCATAGAGGAGGGGTCTGCCACACACCAGTGCTAGCAAAGCACCTTCCAAACCCTGCAGCATGAGACACACATTGGACTAATTTTGAAGTCGTAGTCCATTAGTCTGATGCCCCAGCGCTCAATGCGAGGCGGCATCTTTGCTGCTGGGTTGCCGTAAATTGTTACTAGTGCTTGGTGGTCTGTGATGATGGTGAATGGCTTTCCGTACACAAACATGTGGTAATGCTCGCATGCCCATACCACCGCCAAGCTTTCTTTCTCCGGCTGGGAGTACGCCTTCTCAATGTCTGTCAAGCTTTTGCTGGCGTATGAGACAATCTTCCTTGGTGACTCCTTTCCCGGCAGGTGTTGTGCTAATATTGCACCCAACCCCACTGGGCTGGCATCAACCGTCAGCTCGGTGCAGAGCCGAGGGTCGAAGTATGCGAGGTGCTCCACCGTCATCACAGCCTTCCTTATCTCTTCGAACGACTCATTGCATTCTTGAGACCAGACAAATTTCTGGCCCTGTTTCGTTAGCTCTCTCAGCGGCGTGCTCACTGTGGCAAAGTCTTGTATGTATCGGGCACAGTAGCTTGCCAGGCCTAGGAATGACCTTATTTCTGCCACATCTGACGGTGGCTTTGTCTTCTTTAGCGTTTCCACTTTGCTGGGATCAGGCCTCATCCCTTTTTCCGAGAATATGTGTCCGAAGAAAATCAGTTCTGTTCTCCCTAGCTCGCACTTCTCTCCATTTAGTGTTAGTCCAGCCTGCTTTAGTTGTTTGCACACTTGCCTTAAGGCGCTGTCATGTTCTCCGTCCGATTTCCCAAACACTAGGATGTCGTCACTGTAATTGAAACTGTTGTGTACTGGTCGTATCACCTGTCTTATTGTCTCCTGAAATATTTCGGCCGCTGACGAGATACCAAAACTGAGCCGTTTGTATCTGAATAGTCCTAGGTGTGTGGAGAATGTTGTTATGTACCTCGACTGTGGGTCCAGCTCTAGTTGGTGATACCCTTTGCATAGATCTAGCTTTGAGAATCGGCACGCCCCTGTCAGCCTGCTGATCATGTCGTTCAGATGAGGTCCTGGATGACGTTCCCTCGATATTGCAGTGTTCGGTATTCTCATGTCCACACAGATCCTTATTTTGGAAGTATTTTTCTTCGGGACTGCCACAATCGGTGATACCCACGGTGTTGGCCCGTCTGCAGGCTCAATTATGTCTTGCTGCAGTAGGTTGTTTATTTCTTCCTCCACTTGCGGTTGTAGGTGAATCGGCACTCTCCTGTGATGCTGTGCCACTGGTCTCACCGCCTCATTTATGTGTAGGGTGACCTGTTTGTCTTTTAGCTTCCCCAGTCCCTGCAGTATTTCTTGATATTCTTGCAGTATGTTTTCTTTTTCTGTCATGTGGTACGTCATCGCCAACAGCCCCATGACTTGTGCCGTCACGTTACTCAGCAGGCAGGGCGCTGGGATGTCCCCTTTCAGCACATGTATTTCTTCCTGTAGCGTCACGTCCTGATATGTTAGCGTCTCAGTGAACTTGCCCATGTTTTCTACTGGTGTCTTTGATCCCCACGTGAACACATCTACTGTTGATGGCGATAGCGTTGGCCTTGTTCTCATTTTCACGTACTCGGACATGCACATTATGTTGCATGTGGCACCACTGTCTAGCACAAATTTTGTTCTGTGGCGCCCGACGTCGATGTCTACTGTGGCCGTCTTTTTTATTTGCTGTTTCTCCATCAGCTGGATGTGTTCCTGCTGTCTTCCTTCTTTGGGTGTGTCGGACATGAGGTATAGCCGTGCTTCTCTCCCAGCCGTCGTCTGTTCATCCGACTCTTCCGACGAGCCTCTCTCTGCTGTCTCCATATGTCTGGCGTGTCTGGTGCCTGTTGTCCCTTGTCTTGCTGTTCGTCCCCTCTCGTTCCTAAATTGCCTGCTCATGCAGGTGCTTGCGAAGTGATTGTCCCTATTGCATTTTCTGCATTTCTGGCCCATTGCTGGGCAGGTGCCAACGTGTGGGAAGTCAAGGCCGCATCTGTAGCAGGTGACCGCTTGTTTCCTGTGATGTTGTTGCTCCCTGTTGTCGTTCCTTTTGAAATGTTCCGTCATCCGATGTGCCATCGCTTCTCCCTTTTCTTTTCCAATTTGTATTTGTTTGGCATGTTGCGTGGCCCGTGCTTCTGTGCGGGCCATCGTCAGTATTTTCTCAAGTGTTGTTGGTTCTTTTAGGATGCGTGCTCTGAACTCTACTGACAAACACCCTACGATGAGACGCGTTCGTATTGCTTCTTCGTTGTCGAATTTATCGAATTCGCAGTATGTCACCAACTTCCGCAACCTTGTCGCGAAATCATCCATGCTCTCTTCTAGTTGCTGGCATGCTGTGTGGAACGTGTACCTTTCAAAATCGATGTTGCGTTGGGGGTCGAACTTCTCTGTGAGGCACGCTTTCGCGCCTTTGTAATCTGCCGTTTTTTCACTTGGTAGTGTCATCATTAAGTCTTCTATTTCGTCTCCCGCAAGGTTGACCAGCAGATCTAATTGTTTGCTCTCTGCGACGTCCGTCGCGCGCATGTATCGTTCAAATTGTCGTAGCCATCTCTCCCATCTGATGCCTGCTTGTGGTTCCGATATGTTAAATGGCAGTGGCCTGCGGAACACAGCTTGTGTGCTCCTTGTTTCTTCGTCACCCATATTCTTCCTTTCTTTGTTTTATTTATGTACTTATTTCCTTCTTTCTTCTTCCTTCTTGTTCTTCTGGTGCTTTTTTCTTTCTTTGGCACCTTTTTCTTATCGTTTTCTCCTTATTTGGACCGTTTTTCGTCTGTTTTCCTTTTTTTGCCTGACTCTAAAATGGCCTCCCGGCCTTCCTGTGCTCCTATTGGCCCAATTCGCCTGACTCCAAGATGGCCGCCGCACTCTCGCGCGATTTCGCGCTGTTCGGGACTTTGCCTGACCCTTCAAAATGGCCGCCGTCTATCTTGGGCGCTGATTGGCTCAATTCGCCTGACTTTAAGATGGCCGCCTCCTCTCGCGAGAGTTCGTTAAAGCTCACGCACGGGAGGGATCTTGATCTTTCCTTCAGTTTCACTAACGCGCTGCTCTTACTTCTGTTAGCAGCGCCGGGGTGGGCTCCCGCAACGATGTTTTCTTCTGCTGGCGCTTCGGACCAGGGTGGGCTCCTGGCTCCGAATTTTGTTCCGCGACCGGGTGGGCTCCGACAGTCGCCGCGACGCGTGGATTTCGATCCCGCCTCGTCGCCAGTTGTCGCGTCGCGTCTCAGCAATAACCACCACACAGCCAGGTCAGCTTCTATTCTTTATTGTATCGTTGTGTATCTGCAGCCAGCATGCTGCACGTCCTGCCTCGTCCCTTGCTTCCTGTGGTCTGCCCCTCACCCCTTGACCGGAACTGGTGTCCGGTGACCTCTCCTGCCCTCTGCCCTCCTCGGGGTCCTAGTGCCCCATTTCTCAGGACACTACAGGCGTGTCCCTGGGTGAAGAGCGGGCCCATCTGCGTCCATCTGTGGCCATTCGAGGCTGGGCTGTGTCACCCTCTTCACCCTTGGATGGAGCTCTTGACTAAAGGTAGGATCTTTTTTTAGGCCTCCGTGCTCAGTTTGTCTATCTGCATCCATAATATGGGGAGAAAAAAGCCTACTCAGCAATCTAAGTTAGGCGTTAAAGGAGCTTCTTCATCCCCTCTAATAACTTCTTACTTATTCTCCACTATGGGGGCGATTACCATGGAGCTAGAGCTAATGGGAAACCACATGGATGCCATTCAGAAGAAGATTAAAGATCCTAGAATTCATCCAGAAGACCTTCAGGTGAAGTCCCATAACATATCACCTGCCGAGGGAAATGTTATCCAAACAAGAGACTTTCCAAATGGCCTGCAACCAACTGCCTCTGCTCAACTTACAAACCCTTGTGTAGTGCACGATCCCCCAAATGCATTTCTATTTTTGGCCCAAACAGTCCCCTCTCAAGCACACACAAATCTCCACCTCCTAAGAGCAAGCAGAATGAGGGTAAAACCCAAAGAGGCCAAGATAAAAAAGTTAAAAACTAAAATCGTTTCCCCATCCAAAAATTCAGCACCCGCGGCATCCCTAATCCCAGCACTATTTTGTCAAACATCTACAAGCCTTTCTTTGAATACTTGGAGTCTTTACTGACAGATTTCCGTTAAGCTGTAACTACACAGTTAAGCATCCCTAGCGAAAAAGTCCAAACCCTGTCTGACAACCGGGGTAATTTTCTTCAGACCTATTTAGGGCCGGGATCACAGTCAAGACCCTATCCCTTGTCTGTACACCCTGTTTGGAATCCAGCTTTGAATTATAGTGACTCTATCCAGCCTACACCTAGTCTTTCAGGTTTTTTTCAGGCCCAGTTAAACTCTGCTAACCCCGTGAATGTGTCAAATATCCAAGATATCAACTGCCCCCCAGAAAACAGAAGACACAAACAGGCAAATAGCAGACAATCGTCCTGTCTTCAACTACCCACTGAACGTACGCCTTCTGTTATAGTCCTCAGAGGCATTTCTTGATTGAGTAAGGATTCCGATGAAGATTGGCAGGGTTTAAAATGTGGAGGTGCCCATTGGTGTAAGAGCCAATCAGGCTATGCCACGGATCTGGTGGAGGAGATCCTAATGGTCCGAAGGGTAGGATGGATTGGATAAGCTCCTAAATCCTTACAAGGAGACTGTGTGGTCATTAATTTAAATGATTCTTGGCTGGTGAGTGCATTATTTAGATTATATAGCCAGTGAACACGTTGAGATACGTGCACTTCCCCTGTGCTTTTTCCATCGTCCATCATCTTTAGCAGCCTCAAATGCCAGGAAGCACAGACAAGGCTCCCTTTTGGCTAATTTTCTTTCGGACCCACATGTTCATTAAAAACATTTTGCCCTCCCCCTTCTGGCCTTGCGAATCCATATTGACTGGCTCCTTCTGTAGATCTGCTTCTAGTATTTCCATTGCCTGCATCAATCGACGAGCCAGCTATGTTATTGGGAATAGCCTACTATTAGAAGCATACAGTAAAAAATGTTTAGGTGATGTGGTTTACACGTTCTCTCCTGCAACAAAGCAGGTACCAGAAAGAAATTGGACAATATGGACTGGGTAGAAACTGTTAATTCTTATGATGTTGTATGCTGCCTAGAGATGTGGGCTTTTGGAAATGTTTGCGTTAATAGTTTTTAATCATTCTGAGTTGCAGCTACACCTCCCATATATGGACGACCAAAGGGAGGCTTAGGAGTGCCCATTTCCCTTAAATTTAGTAATGGAAACTTTTAAGTGCACTCCCTGCTATCAAATGTTGCTTTTGATTTTGCTGGCCTTTCCTGTTCTCTTGCTGATTAATTGTATTATAACTCTTTTGTCAATCAACCAGTTGAACTAATATTGGAATTAGATACTTTTATTTTAGACTTTATATAAAGAGTGGCTATCCTCTGGTTGGGGAATTTGAATATAACCAAATGCCCCTTATTGGGAGAATACGTTTGTGGTCTAAAAACTGGCAGGGGGACACATTTTTTGCATACCCTTTTCGGGGATGCACTAAATCAGATTATCTCCAAGTATAATTAGCTGATCAACCTGGACCTTTTTAATGATGGTGTGGTGCACCCCCCAACTTTTACAGGGAAAGGGAGTGGGTCTACTTTTGATTTCATTCTGTTTTCTTCTTATCTAGCTCCGCTAGTATTAGAATCAAACATTATACTGTCTAGCATCAAAGATCACACACCAGTTTCTATGTGTTTAACCTGTCCTGCCACCAAAGCTTTAAAATCTGCCTGTCCCCCTAAATTGTATTGTTGTATAAATAAGGGGATAGGCATCAAATGGGAGAATTTGGATCATAGCAAGTTTTAGGAGGAGCTAGTTATCAGAATGAGAGAAGAGGCGATGTGTTGTTTATCAGACGGAGCCAAGCCACAATCAGTGTATAGAAGTTTGAATAATCTTTGTGAAATGGTTATCAATCTGATGATTACTAAGAAAACCGGCACTGAACCTATCACTTGTAGATGGTTTAATTGTGCTTGTTCTATCACCTCTAGAAATTTTAAATCTGTAACTAAGATCTCACCCTGAAATATTGAAGCAATTAGATGAGCTAAGCAAATCAATGAGTAGACCCTGGAAAAGAGAAATTAGAGAGAAGACCCGGGGGATTTACAAGTAGCTAAGGAACTCAGGGAGTCCAGGGCTTTCTGGGATGTTATTTACCGGTATTACTTTTCAGATGCTAAGTTCCCCAAAATTGAATGTTATATTCCCCCTGAAGACTGGGTATCCCAGTTCTCAAGGATTTTTGATCAAGAGTCCCCTAACCCACATTCTCCAGTTGCATCTTACATTGTTTCAGACGGTGCATATTCCCTTTGCTAATTCTATTGATGAAAGTGACGTAACCCTGTTTCCTTTAAAGAGGGTTGCCGATAAGGCACCCGGCCAGATGGGCTTCCTGTAGCTGTCTTCAGACAAAACCCAACATTCTGGGCTCCTTTACTTACAAATGTGCTCCCTGCCACATATACAGTTGAAATCCCCAGTTCCTGGAAGAAATCCATTATTGTCCCTATCTTTTAAAAGGGCGATAGAGGGCAACCAACATGCTACCACCCAATCTCCCTTCTGGATTCTTCTGCTAAAATTCTAGGGAGGGTGATTCTCCAAAATTTGGAAGATTGGTAGGAGGAAAAAGGCTGCCTGTTGGAAATACATTTTGGCAGGTACCCAGGTATGGGCACATTCGAACAGTCCCTTAACTCGCTCTTGCTCATAGGAAAGTACGTTAAAGCCACGGGTGGTCCATTACAGTTAGCTTTTATGGACCTCCCCAGTGCTTTCGATCTGGTGGACAGTGGAAGGTGATGGGACATAATGAGCGAGGTAGGGGTAAAATCTACTTTGATAGAACTTCTTAAACGCCTTCACTGGGACAGAACTGCTCAAGTTCAGTACGGCCAAGAGGAAGAATGTACGCCCTCATATAAGATCAAAAAGGGAGTCAGACAGGAATGTTTACTAGGCCTGCAGGTCGGAGGGAAGGATCTACCTATGGTATGGAATCGGCCTGTGTCTGTTCTTCTCTATGCAGACGATGCAGTGCTTATCTCTTGCACCGCAAATGGCTTACAGCTACTATTGGATTCTTTTAATGAGATTATGGGGGAATCTGAATTTAAAGGTTAACCACCAGAAATTGTACATCATGATCTGTGGGCCAAATAATACACGTTCAAGTAGGTTTACTATCGATGAGACTTCAATTAGTGAGATTCCAAATTTTAATTACCTTGGAATTATGATAGATGTACATTTTAAATGGGACACGCTTTTGTCTTAGAGGGATCTTAAAAGGGCTGGGGCAGTGGATGCTATTTTAAATTCACTAGGAACCTGGTCAAAAGCTAATTAATCCCTTCGCTGCGGCGGGAATTCCGCCGCAGCGCTGGGGGGTGTGGGGGGGCAGCGCGGTGGCGCTGTGCTCATGACGGAGCCACTCCGTCATGAGCCACTGTTGAGCTGTGCTCATGACGGAGCGGTTCCGTCATGACGGAGCCCAGTTGCATTGTCCCCCCGCACAGGCGGGGAAACAGCGCCGCGTGGGCGGAGCGGCCGCCAACGGTCGCGGCATGACGGAACCGCTCCGTCATGAGCACACGGCAACCGTGGCTCATGACGGAGCGGTTCCGTCATGAGCGGGGAAGGGGTTAAAGAACAAATTTCATTATATGATGCCAAATGTCTTTCTTTGGGCACTTATGGGCCTGGTGTTTGGGGTTATGCAGATTCAGTCTGCCTGCAAATAATTAGAAACAACTTCCTCTGTGGATTGTTAGCGGTGCATAAGAGCACTGCAAACATCATTACCCATACAGAAGTAGGCCTTCCTTATATAGATGAAATGATTAAAATTGTGCCACTCCTATTATGGTTGAAGATTTGCAATTCTCCACACACTAGATTCTCACACCAAGTTTTTGTAGACTGTTTCAAATTAGATCATAGGGGTCTCATCCGCTGGCTAGTCTGTATCATAGTCATCATATTTACTTTATTACAATCTCAGAGATTCAAAAAAGTACATGTATCAGAAAATCTTTCATAGAACTTGGCATTCCCAATCTATTTTACTCCCCAATTGAAGTTGATAACAATTCGAAGGAATTGGTAAAATCTCTTTTTCAAAACCATAGAGTGCAGACAAGAAATACCAAGATCCAGGCGATGGGCACTCTCTGTCGGTATATAGAGATTGCCTTTATAGAAGGGATAGAATCTTATTTAGTATGGATCCCTAATTCTGAACACAGATTTTACCCAGCAAGTTTCAGATTGTGTACAGTGCATTTCCTGGTAGCCTTCCCACAACAGGGCACCTGGTTTTCTACTTTGCCTTGTTGCCCCTGTGACAACATCAGCAATCCCTCATTCATTTTATGTTCTTCTGTAGGTTTAATATCATTCCCAGAGTTAAGATTTAATGTCCTATACTGTACATGAATAATCTCATATCTGTTGGGCCAAGTCCCCGATTTTTGTGCATTATGTCTTTTTATGGCTAAATAGCCAAATAAAAGTATTTTGACTAACTGGCTGAGAGAAATAGGCAGTGGCGACAGGACTAAGCAGAGGTTGGCTGAGAGAAGGGGAACAACAGAGAGGGATAAAGGTGAGTAAAAGATTGAGAAAGTCATGAAATTAGGTAGTCAGTAAGATCGAGAGTGAGAGGGAGAGCGAGCTAAGGAAACAAGCATTTGCAATGAAATCGGTCTTGCCTTTGTGACCTTATATGTATTTAGCTATGCAGTACATTAGCCTGGGTGCTGAAACAGCTACTGTTCTTTAACTTGGAGGGACAGTAAGCACCAAACTGCGTGACACATCAGGAATGAGAACAGATGGAGAGAAATATTGCCTTTCAGCTGGAAATGGTATAGTCCAAAGCTCTGTTTTTAATACAAAATCAGGGCCTTTGGTGGTCATATCACTGAAAATACAAGATTTGAAAAAAATATTATAGTGTATGGGTGCTCATGGAAGACAATTTCTATGGACTGGAATCTAGAGAATGCTAAAGTGATTCTGGAATTTTACTGACCTCTGCTGGTCGTTTTCTATCAAGGAAGTTAAATAGAGACAGTTGCCAGAAAATTCAAAAAAAGAAAGTCTCTCAGCAGAAAGCAATTCTGGTATTTTACTGACCTCTGCTCGTCGTTTTCTATCAAGACACTTAAATAGAGACAGTTGAACAGAAAAAAATTCCCTAAGCGGAAGCAGACAATTGCTAGGGCTGATCACCAGAGCCCACAAAATACATACACATACAAGTATATAATAAGAATATATACTAAAGTATATACAATAGGTCTCGAATGCTCGACCTAAAAAAAGAGTGGCGGAAGAGGGATAGAAGGCTGAGACAAGTGAGGGAGAGAGGAGAGGGACAGAAATTAAAGCACAAATGTTAAAAATTAATAAAGGAAAGTAGGATAAGCAGATTAAATGGAAGGAGAGAAACTAGGACTTTAAAAAAAGTATGGGAAACTAGAAAAAAGTATGTAGGGCAGGAAGGAGGGACTGAGCAAAACAAATAAAATGGCCGAGGAAGAAAGAAAGGGAGAAAGAGGGATGTGGAAGAGGAATAAATATAGGAAGAAGGAGAGAAGGAAGAAGGAAGGAAGGTACGAGAAAGAAGGTACGAGGAAAGGGAGGAAGGAAAGAACAAAGGAAGGAAATATGAAATTATTAGCAGGTGTGATAGTAGAAAAGAAGGAAAGGAAAGGAAGGAAAGAAGAAAAAGCGCACAGACACATTCGCAAGCACACATGCTTATTAGCATTGAAACTGCAACAAAGGTAGCTCAGAAATTAAATACAGGCATAGCACACTGCTGGCAAGAGTGAGCACATGATCGAACTACGTCCTCCTAGAGATTATAACTCCCTTCCATGCCCTTGTGATATCAGATGCCCGCTTCTTTTTTACATGCTAATCGAGTGTGCATTGCTTTTTAGCAGTGAATGTCAGACCATTCACCACAATGGAAAATGTGCCCCATCCGTGGCTTTGATGAATACCTTGTGGGACTCATGAATCTTTCATGCCAGCCCTATATTTAGGAGCTTCCAGCTTCTACAGATGAAAGGCAAAGCTTCGGGAGCAAGTCGGTTCCTGCTGGAGCGCTGGCCCGTGTGCCGCCGAGCTGGCTTTCGGATGCATCAATGGAGCCCAGGCAGTGATTGGGGACGCTACAATGGAGCAAGGCAGCTGTGAAGTGCTGCGCGAGGAAGATATGAAACAGGAGAGTGACGTCAACCATCTGGTTGTATAAATCTCACAGTACATGCGCTCATGCGCGCGCGCACTGGCGTACACACGCAAACACGCACTTGCAAAGACATGCAAGCGTGCACCGACACACACTGTATGCATAGCATTCTGGTCGAAATAGGGGCAGGGTCAAGCGCCTGGATGACACCGGCATGTACATAGCGCAGTGCTCAGCTCTGCTGGGGATATTTATGTAATTCTTTAGGACTGATATATTGGGAAGAAAACGGCAAGAGGGAGTTAGAGAAGAAAAAGTAGAAGTCGGCTTTCTATGTTGTCTGTTTGTGGACAGCTGCCATCTCACACTTCCCTTCACCATTCATATAAAAATGTTTCCAATCATTTGGAGATAACTCTATAAATAGCGGCACTTAGGAGTACCCACTTCCAATCTTCCGTTCTCACTCGAGCTGGTGTTGCTTGTTCAGTACTACAAATGTAGTACTGAGGGTGACCGGAAATTTAAAGCCAAAAACCGGGAAATTTCCCAAAAATAGAAGAACTACAATTTCATTCCACACAGCGCACATAATGACAGTGCTCCTTAGCAAAGAATTACAGAAGAGGCAGTAAGAACATATAAAAAAAAAAATGCTATTTTTTAAACCAGTAGCATGCCTGTTAAATTGACTTCTTATAACAGCAGCTAACTATCCCTGCTTTGCAAAACTTAAAAAGATACCTCCCAGCGTTTTCAGCTGAACCCTTCTAAAAACCGGGACATGAGCTTAATTTCTTAAAACACCGGGACTGTCCGGGCAAATCCGGGACACCTGGTCACCCTACACAAAAGCAATGTCGAAAATGTTCACATCTTTTCAGTTGAGTTGTAAAGGTCCCAGTTTATTAGGGATGACTTGACTAAATGTACATAAGGCCAATGGGCGAAGATACTTCACTCTAAAACTATATGCATACGCTGCCCTTGGTAAAGGGGTTGAGTGGGGTATCCCTTCAAGACTGCAGATTGTGTATGCCAGTTTACAATCTCTGCTTTTCAAGGCTACTCCATGGGCGACTTTACAGAGCACCAGATTTGCAGATTAGGTGGTTCTTCAAATTCAGCCCAAAAGAAGAAAATACAGGTGCATTTTTATGACAAAAGACAAATGGTGGGCTGGAACAGCTGGCCCAGTCAGTGGAGGATTTTCATCCTTACAAGTGGTCGCACGTCATGTAAACTGCCACCATCTGGGGCTCTGAAGTGCTGTGTCATGTGTGTTATCAGATTTCTCTTTTGGGAACCATAGGAGCCCGGGTCCTCTTAAAATCATTATGAGACAAGCCATAGAATTTAAGATCATTTGCATCTCACACCAATCATTTAATTGTCAGAACTCCATTTTCTTGTAGAAGGAAATCTGACACTACACTCTGACCAGGAAGCTGTATTCCTACTTTTTATGGTTGCTGAAAGTCATGTAGAGTGCTCTTAGCTTGAAGCGGTGTTTTTTTAGGTCCCTAATGATGGTATAGGCTACTTCCCACTTTGCAAACATTGATGACAAGACTATGTGTAGGAAACATGTTAAAATGTATGTTTCCGATTAGTAATTGGGCCTACCATATTTCTAGTCTAAGCTTCATTCTCTCAGAGTGAAAAGGAACACTTGGGTGAATTAGTTCCCCAACAAGAAGAAATTGTTACATAATATAACTTAAAATTAGGTTAAGGAACAAAGGTGACCTTTTTAGAACTTGTGCTTTCACTATAGTCGGGTACCACAGTGCAGCACTAACATGTAATACAATCAAAAATAAGAAAATCTAGAATGTACAGGCTAAGGGTCTGATTTAGAACTCGGCGGAGAGGGTACTCTATCACAACAGCGATGGATATCCTAGCCACCGAAATATAAATCCCGTTATATCTGGCCCTAAATCTCATACTAGACAAATGTAAAACCGTTAACTATTATATTTTGAAAATACATTTGCGGAGGTGGCAATGTGTGAAAAGAATATTTGTGCATATTTTGTTGTGTTGCATTTTTTCTATGTGGACATGTGCTGTGTTGTTTTTGTGTTGTATTTTTGTACTTGCATTATTGTCTTGGATTATTGTTATGTTATTTTGCTATTGTTGTGCTATCTTCTCTTTTCACTGTTTTCTTAACCCCTTATATGCTTCTGACGGAACCACGCCGTCATGAGCCACGGTCGCCGTGTGCTCATGACGGAGTGGTTCCGTCATGCTGCGGCCGTTGGCGGCCGCTCCTCCCACGCGGCCCTAATTCCCCGCCTGTGCGGGCGATCAGCGCAAGTGGGTGGAGTCATGACGGAACCACGCCGTCATGAGCACAGCTCACCCGTGACTCATGACGGCGTGGTTCCGTCATGAGCACAGCGACGCCGCACTGCCCCCAAACCCCCCCCAGCGCTGCGGCGGAATTCACGCCGCAGCGAAGGGGTTAAGGTGTGCTTTCTGTTATATTTTTGAGTTATTTTGCTTTGTGTTATGGTGTTGTGGTGCGCACAGTAATTAAGTTAGAGATGTGAACAAATGCTGCTACATATCCAGCCAAAAGCAGCACATTTCTTTGAATTTCCAGTCCCACACTCCCATTTACCATTGTCTAGGGTGGTAAAATAGCTTTGCCTCAACTATTCCACTGTTTAAGACGCCAGAAAGAATACAACTGTGGCAGAGGCCATGCCTTTAATTATCACTTTTAGTGCTCATTTTATGCGGTATGGGGCCAGATGTAGGATACTTTTTTTGCGACCTGAAAAAAGCATTTTTAAATGTTCACTGCCCTATTGGAGATTTGGTAAGATATTACTGGATCGCAAATTGGGTTTGTGAGTCAGTATTAGGAAGGGCCGTGCCAAGGGCGTCCCTTCCTAATAGCGAGTCTCAGGGGCATGTATGATTTTGTTTGCGACTGAAATGCGGTCACAAAGCATTCATACTTTACCAACTCCGTGAAGGAGATGGTAACCTATTCACAAACAGACCCCTTCCCTTTTTAAAAGCATTCTGTTTTCCTTTAAGGAAAATGGGCTGTATTTCAAATTAAATAATCTGCTTTATTTAAAAAGCAGTCACAGACATGGTGGTCCATGACCCCAGCAGGTCACCATCTTTGTGAGTGCTAGCCATTACCAATGGATTGCAAATTGCGACCTGCTTCATGAATATTCATGCGGCGGGTCCCTTGCAACCCATTGGGAATTGCAAACAGTGTAAAACACACTGTTGTACATAGTTGTTTGCAATTTCCTAATAGCAAATCACAAAAATGGGCTATAAGGAAGTCGCAAATGGAAGTCTATGTACATCTGGCCCATGGCCCCTGCTCCTCGCCTTGTCGGAGTGTCTCTTAAGCACTATTAGCAATTACATCCATGGCAGGAGACCTTTGCAATTTGACTCTGAACTCAAGATGAGAAAATATTTAGGAGAGGGGTCAGGGGGGATTGGGTACTCTGGACGTGCCTCATTTGTAAGCATTCTTTTTTTTTTTAACAAAGGCTGCATGCCTATCTTTAATAATGTTTCTGATCTTTTCACCTTGTATTTCTTCTGGAACTATTTCTCCTTTTTTTTTAACTTTTTACCGTACAACGTTTTGTACCATTTTATTCATTTCCTAAGGCGCTATTCTTAATCATGTTAATTTTTCTCTTCTTTCCACCTTTTTTTTGTTACCAGATTAGTTTTATTTTATTTTCTTTTTTTTGCTTTACGTTTTATTATCACCAAACCAATTGAAGTTTGCTATTTATTTATTTTGTAAAGCGATTTGGCTAAAGGTGCTATTGTAATTGCAATAAATAATGAACTACCTGTTTTTATCTAAGAGTATTCACAGTGCATTGTGTGGCAAATATCTTCATGTCGCTCCTTGCCTCTCACTCCAGAAAATGTGAGGGGAATATAATATGGTCTTGATTAACAATTATACTTTGATCATATCTTGTGTTAACGCTTTTGGGGTAGGCTGTGATTAGACTTAAATATACTGTAAACCCTGATGTAAAAATCCTCTTTTGCTCATGCATCCTCAAAAAACATCTTCTGTAGATCTTGGTATCCTGCTCTGCTGGAGGGCAGCATGCTTCCACTTCTCAGGTCCAATTCCCCGATTGCCCATTTTTGCGACTTAACACACCCGGTAGCATCCATGCAGTAAAGAAATATTCACAAGCATCAGTAATAAATGCTCAGGCACCTACGTTTCCACTGTTGCACAGCATTTCAATTTTTGGGAATTGGATAAAGATTTAGCAGAGCACATTAGTGAAAGCACTTTTATTCTGTAAGGAGTATCTGAAAGACCAAGGCCCATTTTACAAGTGTTTTTTCTTTTTTTTCACAAACAGAGAGAATAAACAACGCGGTTGCGTTCTCCCAAATCAACTTTTTATCACAAAAAGCAACCACTTTTAAACTGGCAGAATAACCAGATTCAGGGAAGTGTTGGAATGTTATTCAACTATCTACTTCTCAGGTGGAATATCAAAGATATTGAAGTAAAAGCCTCACTCACATAATAGTGACATGCTTCATCATAGGCAGTTACTCCACAATCTGGTTATTCTGCCAGTTTAAAAGTGGTTGCCATTTTACAAGTGACCTGATCATTCCAATGAGACCAGAAACTGGCTTTGCCAGATGGAGAGGAATTATAAGATCCCTGAGCACACTGCATTTCTTTTTCATGCCACTCAGAGAAGCTGGCTGCAAAAAAAGGTGAAACTCTGGGCATGGGTACTTGCAAACATTTTCCCCAGGGCCACAAAGTTTGATCTTGGTGGTGTAATGAAACTTAAGAGGGCCTCGTGCAAGGTACATGGATGGGCCCCCTCAGGACTTAATCAGGAGCTGTAAGGTCAGGATGCTGTGCTGAGGGGGCCCCTGAAGCTTGCCCCCCGCTGCATCACGGGGGCTGAGGGGTCTATGTTACTCAACTGTTTGCTCAGTGATGTGACCAAGCATTAATGCCAGTAAATTGGAAGTCAGGGGTTGGGGCAGGGCAAGCAGGTTGGCAGTAGGGTGGGTGTTGGGTAAGAGAAGCATAAGCATCTAGTGTCTGAATTGCACAATGTGAAACCAGAATCTTGTGAATAATCTTGTCTTCTCCACTTACAAATCGTGTGATCTTAGTCAATTCTTTTATTTTACGTTCCCTCCTTTTTCTATATTATTACAAATGAGGACTTCGAAATACATGATTTGAGGATGTGTGCTGTACAAAACCACCTCCAGAGGTTCATATAAATATTATAATGCTGTTGTATAGTAGAAACCCTTGCCACTCAAAGAGAGCACATAACAACTGGCTTGTCTCTTAGTTCACTATTGGCATTGTTTTCAGAGTGGGGAGAAAAATACATGTTTAAAATTCATGTTTGAAAACTATTATTTTAAAAATAAATACTTCTCAGTGCACTGATATAATCTGATGGACTAAGGAGAAACAGTTCTGCAAGTGAATGAAATGCACTTTTTGAATTTTGAACAGAACTTATCATACTTTTACACTTTTGCTGCAATATGTCTTTAAACATTAAGGTATTGCTAAAGTTAAGCAGTGCAGGACATGCTCGTTACTTCCTTTCTTTAACGTAAATTAGCATTTAAATAAATGCTTGCCTGTTTGTTTAACCTCTTTTAACCCCTTCAGCGCGGCGCGGATTTCCGCGCCACGCTGAAGGTTCTGAGCGCGGGCGGGGCCATGACGGAACGGTTCCGTCATAAGCACAGCCCAACCGACGTGCATGACGGAACCGTTCCGTCATGCGCGTCGAAGGGGTTAATGTTAGTGCAGAGTCTAGTAAACAGCTTCCCAGTGCTGCTGTTGATGAGGGGGTCGTATGTGCACCCGGCCCGTACTGTGAGTATCACTGCTTTAGGGCAAAACACAAACGGAATTTACAGGGGTCTATGACCAGGAATACAGATTGTGCTTGTAATTTTTCAATTCTAACTGGACCAGGTACGACCCACTTCTAATCCCCTAACAACTCTACCCCTAGAGTTACCCTGCTATCTGAAGCTCTGAGGGAAGAGGTACAGGGAAAATTACTTGGGGGCATATTATCAAGATACTGCAATAATTATCGCAAACCGAGGCTAGCGCATTTTTTTTTATCGCTGGATTTTCTCGCCCTGTTTGCTGCTTTTTAACAACACGTTGCTCACAGGTGAAGAAAAATCCAGCGATAGCGGGGAAAACCAGCGATAGCAGGCTGATTCTTGCGATACAAAACCTGCGATATGTGTAGTGCTTGGAGATACTCAAGTGTGGACTTAACATAACAATCCATCTTCCATTGAAGAGATAGTTAAGTCACATTTTTAGCAGGTGTTAAGTTCCAGCGATAACCGCGGTTAGCGCGGCTTTTATTATCGCTTCGCGGGTCCGTCCCCGCATTGATAATAGGGCGATCTTGTGTTTGCGAGGGATTCAATGAGGATTAGGAGAGGAATGCCTACTTTGCATGTCATTAGCGATATTGATCACTGACCTGCAAAGTAGCAAGGAAAGACGCGCTAACGCTTGTCATCGTGTCCTTGTTAATTAAGAGATAAAAAAATTGCCGCTTTTTCAGCGCTATTTGCCGAAAAAGCGGCGATATAAGCCTTGATAATATGCCCCTTGGTCACTTATACTGAGGGCCTAAGTGCTTAGAGCAAAACAGTGTGTACCCAGTTTTGACCTAATTACAGAAAGGAGAATGGTGATAGAGAGACTTTTAAAGCATGCTTTTGAGACTGGTTTTTGTGTAGTAGATTGTTATATTACAACTGGAGGCATGGGTGGTAAAGTGACCAGCTCAGGATCATATCGTTTTGCAAGGCACCTGGGATTTGGGGGTCAGTGAGAGTGGCTCTGTATTCAGTCCTGCTGCATGTTCCCCCACTTCTTCTTTAACAGCATGAGCAGGAGGGAACCCGTACTAAACTTTGTAGGTGACCAGAGGACCAGATCATGGTTAAGCATGCAGTGTTTGATTGCAGTGCCCAGAAGAGCGGTTTGAAGTTTACTGCAAATGTGCACTCTGTACCATTACCTTGACCAGCAGGTGGCAATATACTACATCATGCATATATGTTTGGCATAAGAGATTTGATTTTACTTATTTTTTACTTCTTGCCAATGTCTCCTTGAGGCAGAGATGTATCTCTCCACCCCAGTATACTACCCTACTATCTAGTTGTAAGTACTGGGCCACTAAAGTATTGTATCCAGACTACTGCCTACCAAAATATTGAGAAGGGACAGTATTTGTAGGTCTGTAGAGATTTACTATACTTAATCCCACCTATTATATACTTTCATAGTATATAACTTCAGGATACGTGGACATAAAATTAGAAATAGTATACTTACCTAAATATTCATACTGTCACAATATTTTAGAAATCAGTATTTAGGCTATGATATTTTAGTGGCACAATATTTTTGTGCACGACATTCTGACATACAAACCCTGCCCACAGAGCATTTACAGTACCTACGCCCAGCAATTAGGTGTGAAGGTAATTACATAATCACTCATCAAACTATGTGACTAGAAATGTTTAAACTAGAATATGCATCTAATTATATGTGCATAATGACATGTCTGTGAGGTTTGTGTGCATTGGCGAGGAAGGTAATTACCATAAAGTTTGAATCATGCGTAGACAATATTACGCACTCTGGCAAAAAGTACGCGATGAGACCATGCGCACGGCAGTGCAAACGAGATGAAGCGAGCTGTGAAATTCTGCCTCAGTCTTCTGGATCTACAAATATGCTTGAGTAGACATGTTTTATTTCACTCTTCGGGGAAGACATCTGCTTTTAGAATAAATGACAGACTGAGAACAAAAGCTTCTTTAGAGATTTGATACCGTAGGTGCAATGCACCTTTCTGTTCACTAATTCCTTGTTCTATACACTATGTAAGATAATTAGCAGCGCATGGTGAAGTCGCACGTCATAGTTACTTTAAGGCAAGAGTCATAGTTACATGAGATAACTATGACTGATGATTTTCAGTAATTTTGTTAGTGTTAAATAGTATCCATTAACTGACATTTTCACCTAACTATAATGTCCCTTTACCCTTTGTGTTTTTACAGTAAATGTCTAGGGTTTTTTAAAATGTAACGTAACATATTATTACAATTCCTAAACACAACGTTACTTTAGCCTTTGGTTTTTGCAGTGAATTACTATTTTTTTCATCTAAAGTAAATGTGGATTGCCATGTGCACCATGGGATTTGTCAGGCCGTTTGACCAAGCCCCCACGAGCTCCTAGCCCCTTTCTAGTGCCCAATTCCCTGCTGCACACCAGATCTACTGCACCTCAGTGATGTCATCAGTGATGTCACTGACTATGTCATGAGTTATGTAATATTTGAGGTCCTTAGCAGTGCTTTGCGGGAGCCTAAATTATAGTTAGCTCAGGTAACTATCACTGCTGAATTTAACTGTTTTTTTTTCTCAGTAATGACTTGGGTAGTTCCCAAGTTTAGGTGGAAGGCAGCTCCTGTATAGAGCACCCTCAACACCAGAGACACTCTAAATTTGCTCACCTCAAATGTATGCTTTTCTATCAAAGTTTTTAAGCATAGGATTAGCACAGTGCTATCCATGCCGAGATAGAAAGGGACAAAGTCCTTCCTCCCAAACAAATCCAGAAAAGATGACAATACACACAGACAGGTTCACCCAGTCCCCCCTATAAAAGTGAAAATAAAGACATGGGGGCAGGGTAGGAATACCCTGACCCACAAGCCACGGAATAATAGCAACTAGTAGTGCACCAGGAGGTGTGTTTGCAGAGTGGTGGAGAAAGGGGGCATAGCCACCGAAAACCTCTCAGCAAACCCACTGTCTGGGACGTACCGGAGGTCACAGGAGAGATTGTTGGCCCCCAAGGACCCTCTGGAGCCAAGGGGTCTTTATTCCCCAACTAGTAGTGCACCGGGAGACACGTTTGCAGACTGGCGGAAACATAGTCAGTGACATCACTGATGACATCTCAAATTACATCACTGATTACATCACTGATGACACCATCCAGTGAATGTGATTTAAAAAAAAAAGTTTATGAGTGGTCAATATATATACCAAGGTGTATTAATGAATCCATGGCTTTATGAGTACCTGGATGATTCAGTGGGTGCATGACTGACTGTATAAATTAGAGATTAGGTGTCTCAGTGAATGTGTCGGTGAGGGACTAGGTTTCGAGAATGTCTGTACCAGTATGTCAGATGGTGTCTAAGTGGCTTTATGGGTTGGTGAGTGGTTGTTTGGGTGATTGATAGGGTGTCTCAGTACCTGTATGGGTATGAGTGTCTGTGTGGCTGAGTGAGTGGGTGAGTCAGTGGCTGTATGGGTTAGCGATTGCATGAGGGGCTGTATGGGTGACTGAGTGTATGTATGGCTGTGTCGGTGAGTGAATGGATGTGTCAGTGGTTTATAGGTGAGTAACTGGATATGTGAAAGGCAGTATAGGTGAGTGTTGGAGTATATGAGTGACTGTATGTGTGAGTGAGGGATTGTGATAGTGGCTGTATGGGTGAGTGTGTGCTTCAGTGACTCTATAGGTGAGTGAGTATGTGTTAGTATCTGTATGAATAGGTAAGTGGGTGTGTGTATAACTTACTAGGTGAGTAAATGGCTGTGTGATTTACTCTCTAGGTGATTAAGTAGCTGTGTGAGTAGCTCTATGAGTGTGTGAGTGGCTGTATTGTGTGTATGAGTGGATATATCAGTAGCTATATTAGTGAGTTGGTGTATTAGTGTTAGTATAGGTGAGTGAGTGGATGCATGTGGAGACCTATGAATCAGTGAGTGGGTGTGTAAGTACTTGTATGGGTGTGTCAATGGTTTTGATGTGGAAAGGGGATTTCGTACTCATGCAGGCATCTCTCTCGCTTTAGTTATTTTTAGTCCATTTACAAAAAAAGTATGCCTCAGATGACTAAAGACTAAAGACCAATACCTCCTTTCACATTTAAACCCACTTGTTTCATACCTATACTAGCATCCCAGTGCTCATTTACTTCAAATTGATTCTCAAGAAAGGCTTTAAATTTAAAAGCTCCTATTCTAACAAAATGACGTTCTGGCGTGCCTCATGTCTATCTTGAATACAAAATATTAGAGCTCTAGTTGTTCATTGTGGTGATGCTGCAGTTGATTACTAGGGAGTTGACTGACAGACTGCTACTGGAATTGGAAGGGCATGTTAATCGCTACGTTTGAGAATGTTCACTAACATGGAAGAGGAAGACATTTGAGAGCCCATTGAAAATGTGTCCTCCTTTAGCTTACTGGAACACCTACTATAAGTACTACAACAAAATGAAGCCCATCATTTTGTTAATTTCTAAAGGGAATGCTATGAGCTTTACGGCTTTGGTTCCCTCAAGAAGGCATTCAGATGTGCCACGCTTATGTCACAAATACCGAATGGTAGCACTCTAGTTGATAAAATCTTGAGAGAAAACAGTTTTCACACAAACATGATTCATCAACCCCCTCTGCAGAGGATCATCATTTTTCACAGGGGTAAAATCACCTCAGAACACACAATTCCCAAAATTAGTATGGTACCAGTAATAAACGATTTATATTGTGACTGAGATCTATTATCACCTTTCATATGTGTTCTTTTTGTGACCTTCAAAAACAGGCTTTAATTACATTGCATTTCAATGGAGACAATATCCATGAGTCCAGTAATGGCTGCCACAGCATGTTGTGGCCTGCTAATCAAAGAGGGTCCATTTGGCACACCCCCACATGCTTCTGGAGGTTATGGCATTTTCCCCCATTCCCCTATATATTTGTTTCCATTCCTAGGACCTGCAAAGGCTATCACAACATATTGTTCATGTTGTGGCCATCCATTAAGGGTTGACCAATCCCCTTTAAAGTGGCTAGCCAGAGCATTTCTAGACACCAAAGTTACAGCTATCACCAGTGGCGGCTCCTATGCTAAGGCGGAAGAGCATTGCCACACTGCTTTCAGCAGTGTAAATAAAGGAAAAATAAAATGATGATAACTTGTTTTTATTATCATTTTATTTGTTTCTGTGCGGCAGCTTTGCGGGTGGGGCTGCTCTGCTCTCAGAGCGGGGGGGAAGTGTGCAATGACTGTTCGGCCCTCTCTTCATTACAGCCTGGGTGGAGAACATGCCCAGGCTCCCATTCCCTGGCTAAGCGCCAAACCACGATGCGTAGACCAATCATCATTGCAGAGCTGTGATTGGTCGGGGAAGCCTGGATGCTTCCTGTTCCGGCCAAGCGGACGGATGACGCGGAGAGGCGATGGAGGAGAGACAAGAAGCTGTGAGGAGGTATGTTTTTTTCTTCTTTACCACCTTCCCAGCCCTCTGCCCCGCCACTCCCAATCCGTGGCAGCTGCCCCTGGCTATCACTAACATTTTCTAGAGGTTAACTCATTCATGCCCAATCAAGCACCGCTTTAAATGCTAGTTGTTCAAAAACTACAAAAGGTATTTACACCAAATAATGAAAAGCATGCTTTCTGAGTAAAGCTCTAACTTTGTGCCAAACATTGGTGTACCTCCATCCAGCTGGGTTTTCAGGGTATCCGGTGCCTACTTAAATCAGTTCAAGTTAGGTGTTGTAGTGTCTTTCTCAACCCGGCAGTACGCATAAGAAACACGCAGCACACCGAGCTCTGTAATACACTTCTTTAGTCTACATCTTCACACTGCACGCATTGCCTCACAACTTTTATAACCTTACCTTAACACCTCCCAGCAGATTATGTAATTCCTGTTTAAAGTCCACCCAGGACCACAAGTGTCCTAGTATGCATAATCTCAAGACACTACAGATGTGGCCTAAATAAATACATTTTATATTGATATCTTCTCAAAAATAGCAGAGATCTAATCTTCCTGGACCAAATGTTAGACAACATCTACTGTGAACAATTTTACAGTACTAAGTGGAATTAGTGAAGGATTCCCGCTCGTACACTCTGTGTGCTATGAAAGGCTACCTCTGCTCTGCATTGTCGCTCCTTTAATTATTGCCAGTTAGACTTCAGGAACAAAGCTATTTCAGGCTAATAACTTAAACCTGCTGTTTTAAACACACCATTTAAAACCGGAAAACCAGAAGCAAGGAAGACAGGAGCCATTAAAAAGTAGCATAAATTAGGCTATAAACAATGAGATGGGCAGACTGGAAGTAGGCGTCCTTCTCACTGAAAATGAAGGACAATCCACCGCTTCCAATTACAGTAAATGTCAGATGAATTGCCTGAAAGTTAAAACCATTTAGCAGAGACTTGATGGCTCAGCCTCTAGAGTCAGGAGTAAAGAGGTATTTTGCAAAGTGCTCAATCTGAAAGAAAATGGCAGGTTTGCAAATAACAAGGCTGTGATATCTTGATTCTACCTCATGCCTCTTTCTTCCATCACCTCCTGTGTCTTTATCTCACTCTTGCAGTTTTTCGCCCCCCCCCCCTTCTTTTCCCTTTGTCACTGTTTTCATCTCTTTCTCGTTAACCCATTCGGCCTTACTCTCTCTGGCTCTGCGTCAAGCTCTGAGGATGAAAAATAAATCTCGGACCCCAAAAATGAGGGCCCGTGACCCTAATCTGAAACCACGAGGACAAATTTAACACTGATTTTCTCCAGATGCTGGGATGTGGACCAGTTTGGCCCAGGGGCAAAGGAAAGCAAGGCAAAGTCTAAACAAGAGGAGGGAAAGTGGAAAGTGAAGGGGGTTGTCAATTGGGTAAGTAATTGCACAGGCAACCGTTTAACACTGGGTTCTCGGCATATGAGGAGCAAGCTACTTGTCTGGCCAAAAAAGACTATCCAATTAGGAATAACAAGGCATGTTTGGGTTAATTCACACTCTTTTTAGTATAGAGAAGAATATCTGCCAGCTATGCTGTTGCGTATCTGTTTCGCGATGACGAAAATTGGTAAACCATGGATTGGGAAAGTCTTTTGAAGAGAAAGAACAGATTCAACAATGTCAGAGCACTGGTGAGCAAGCGTTTCCCATACAACTCATTACACAAAAATGAATCCCCCTTTTTCTCTGCCCCATATGTATGGAAAACCAAACCTGAGAAGAGTGTAGTAATATTCTGTTCTCATAACAAGGCAGTGTTGCAGAGAGCATAAAGCCACAGTGCCTTCTGATTGGCCGGGCTCTGCTTCTACAGGTATATGATCAGGGTCACACGTTTCTACTACATTTAGGGCCTGATTTAGATCTCAGCGAATGGATTACGCCGTCACAACGGTGACGGATATCCCGCACGCTGAAATATAAATCACATTATGCCCTATGGGATTTATATTTCAGCCGACGCAATATCCATCACTGTTGTGATGAAGTAGCCACTCTGCTAAGACCTAAATCAGGCCCTACGTTTCTGCAAAATATTTTCTCACTTTACATCTGCACTTTACCAACATTGTGTCATTCGTTCAAAACCTTCATTTTACGTCCCTCATCCTGTAAATGAGTTAGGCATTTAAATGGTATCTTTTAGACACAGTCTGGAACTTGATGGAAAGGAAACTGTGACAATTTGCTACATATAATTTGCTGGCAGAGTGAGTCAGGAAAGAGTATGCCTGGAGTCAAGAGCCATTATATAGGGAGATAATTGATTCACACAATCAAAACATATGCCCTTATATAAGGACAACCAGAAATTTGTAACCAGGAACACAAGGCAGGATGTCCAGGTTTTGGGACTTTTACATCTGGTATCAGAATCTCAAAATAAGAAAATTAGAAGGACCACACCATCATATTCAAATTAATGGTGGCACTTTGGGTGGGTAAGGTTAGGGCATGAGAAGTCCTCACTTACATAATGTCAAGAAAAGAATGGATGATCTTGTCAAGTGCCCACATTGTACTTCATTAGGTAGAACCAACTCACTGCAAACCCAACATGGAGGCACTTGCATGTCTATATGCATTCAGAGATATTTGTAAGCTGCAACCCTAGCTGTAGAGCAATGGGCGACTGCATATGGGTGTGAGCCATAAGATATTATTCACAACCATTTAAAATGTGCTTATTTCTATCTTGTAGAGATGAAGTGGATGTCATTTAGGGTTTGTCAGGGTCACAGCTCCAATCTCTGGCTTGCCCCGTGCGACCCTGGCACTGCCATCGTGACCCTTGGCTTCAGCAGTGGCATAATCGGTGCTGATTACAAATGGACAACTTGCCCTTAAAGATATTAGGGCTCCACCGTCTGTGTTTTTGCCCAATTTTGTATTAGCCTTAAAGCGTAATATTCTTTTATTCACCCTTAGAGTAAAACAGAATGTGCCACCAGGAGGTGGACAAGTATCTTTGGTGGCAGCTGAGGTAGGAAATAAATGTTTTTAAACGTATGTTGTCTGTATGAAGGTGAGAGTGTCTGTGTGAGGCAGAGCATCTATGTGTGACCGACAGTGTTTGTCTGTATGGATAAGCGTGTGTGTGAATAAAGGTGAGGGCGTGAGATTAAGTCTGCAAGAATGACAGCAAGTGAGAGAGAGTGAGTGAGTCGGAATGAATGATTACAAATGGGTGTGAATGAGTTAGACTCACTCACTGTCACTCAATCTCAAACATTCTCACATACACTCATTCTCCTGCATACTCTTTCACACTCTCTGAGTCACAGTGAGTGAGAATTCATGAGAATGAGGGGGAGTGATGCAAGTGAGTGAGTAAATATGAGTGAGTAAGAGTGAACAAATTTGAAGGACTGAGTGCAAGTGAGTGCAAATGAGTGCGTGAGGTGGTATGGGACCCCCGTCACCAAGCCTTTCAAAAGCCCTGGGAGCACATTTCCTGGGGCCGATTTCTTATTTGTTTTTAAACAAGGGGAGAGGGTGTAGGGCCTCCCTCCCGGAGCCACTTAAGGGCACTGAGGACTCCATCCCCTGGTGCCAATTTAGCTCTTTTGGGGAAGGGGCATGCGGCCCCTCTTCCCAGAGCTTCTCAAGGGCCCTGTGAACCCTATCCCTGGGGGGCCATTTTATGTTTTTGAGGCTGCGTTGTGGGGCCCTCAGCCCGGAGCCTTGTATAGGCCCAGGGAGCACATGCTCCTGGGCCTATGCATTTTTGGGGCAAAGGGGGTGTGAGGCTTTCTGTCCCCTTGCTATTCACTGGCCCCTCCCCAGCCCCAGGGCTGATGGCAAGAGTGTCTCGAAGACCTCAACCCCCGGACATTGCATTTCTCTGCCGACAAGATTGTGGGCTGAGAGAACTTAAGCTCACTGACTGTGCTCTTGCAGACAAAGATTGCAGGATTGCTCCGGCCCAGCAGGAGCAAAATAAAGCTGCTCCCACCAGGTGCAAATAGATAGAGACAGCTCCCATTGCACAGCAGGTTGGGGATCGGGCCGGGACACCGTAGACCTGGGGTTCCACCCGTGGCCCCTTAGACACCAAACACTGTGGGTGTCCTGGGTGGGCACCGGGGCATGCACAGAAACTTCTGCTTTTACCCAGGGCATGGGGTCACCGGGGCCTGACAAGGCACAGGGAGCCACCCCTCTAACCTAAAAAATTAAAACAGTCCTCGGGGGATAGAGTTCTAGTCTCCACTCAAACAATATGCACTCCCCTCCCCGCCGGGCCCTGGCCCACCCAGAGGTTTATTTAAAAGAAAATGTTAACTCAGATTTGCAGATGGACTGCAAATTTGCAGTTACATTTTTAAAAACAATCTGTTTTGGCCCTGGGTAGGGTTGTCCCTCTGCTTTTCCTATGAAAATGTGGTCCTAAGCATAATTACCATAGTTATAGATATATAGATATATATTTATTTTTTTCACTGACAAAAACCAATGGCTACAGGGACGTTATAAGTTAGGCTCACATTTTAAATGTACAAAACCATAGAAATTGTGGCCCCTTTCCATCATAAAACTTTGCCCCTGGGAGTTAGTGGTCCCCTTACCGGGGGTCCCGGACAGACATCTACATTAATTTATTTCAGCCCCAGGGAGGTGATGGTCCTCCGGATAGGGGGGCTGTGTGGACCCCTGCATTAATTTTATATGTTTTGCTCTAGGGAGGTGGTCGTCCCTGGGGCACAGGCTGAACTGCCCGCATATACATTTTTATAGTGCCCCGGGGACGTGGCGGTCCACGGGGCTGCCGTGGTCCGTGTGGGCCTCATGCATAATTTAACTTGATTTGCCACGGGGAGGTGGATTTCCCTGGACGTGGGTGTGCTCAGTGGGCCCACACGCATATACATTCTTATAGTGCCCCACCAAGGTGGAAATCCCAGAGGCTGTGGGGGGCTGTGCAGGTCCCACCACATTAATTTAACTTGATTTGCACCAGAGAGGTGGCAGTCGCTGGGGTGCGTGCGGGCTCACCGGCCCACCCGCATACCTATTTTAAAGGGCCCCAGGGTGGGGGCTTCCTTAAGCCAGTGCATCCCCCTCCTTTATATAATCACTCATGCCCCTGTGGCCAGGCCCACCCAGGGGCTAATCATTAGAGAAGCGCATGAGTCCGTACTACTTCTTTTTTTTTCAACAGGAGTTGCGAATCCTATGCATCTCTCGCTAAAATCTTTTTCTCGCTAAAATCTTTTTTTTAAATGCTTTTTTCGCCCTTTGTGGCCCCTGTGGACCTAGTGGGTCAGGGTATTCCTACCATGCCCCTCCTCTTTTTAAAAAAAAATGTTTTGTTTAAACCGAGTCCCTAGATGGCTGCCAACACTTTCCTTTTGAAGTTTTGGCAGGCAATCAGAAGATTTGAGCACAGGGACTGTTGGGTCCTCGAAGGATCTGCATGCCTAGATATACAATTGTTTTTTTATTTCTCCAAAACCTAGGAACGGATTTACACCAAATAACCAAAAGCACTCTTTCTGGATCAAGAGCTAGTTTTCTGCCAAATTTGGTGTAATTTCGACCAGTGGTTTGGGCTGCAGTTGTGTTCAAAATCCCTACAGAAGTTAACATTGTTAAAACACTCTTTTTGACTCATCCCCCTTGTACTTAGGCCCCCACTTGACAGAGCACCCCGAAACTTTCCATGCACAACAAAACTCCCTATGACACTTTTTTTGGAAAATCTTGTGAAGATTCGTCAAGGAGCGCCAAAGATATAGGCAAGTCAAAAAATGCTTTTCCTATGGAAGGTTCTAGCTACACAGCGGCAGCACCTATTAGCCCTAGTTACCTTTAATTAAGGTCAATGCTCATGAATGCCAATGAGTTTGTGCATTAGAAATGTTAAACTCAGCTTGCCCCTCCCATTTTAAGTTGCAATCCACACATGCCGGGACTGAGCAGATTGAAGGCATTTGACATAGGACGCTGACATACCCAATTATAAAAAAAAGGTTGCGCGTCGAACTGATTGATATTCATTGGCGGGAGAATTTGATTGGTATCTGTGTTTATTTTACACCCCCCACCCTCTTTTCTTGAAAGCTCTGGAGTCATCGGGGAGTAGAGCCTTTCACAATTTGACCGGTATTGGTTTTAACAGCAATTATGACCTCCTTCGAGATGTGCACGTTCCACATGACCAGATGGCCTCTGACCTTCCCTGCGACATTAAACCAAGCGAATATTGTAAACAGGCTTCTGCGGCCGATTCTGGCAGTAAGCAGTGTTTAATTTGAGCCAGAGCTTTCCGGTGCTGAGCACCGGCACTTAATTGTCAACACCACACTTAGGGCAGTCTGCCACAAGGTGGCGCTGCTCATGTAAGTTAGAGAGGAGCAGTATAACAGCTGATTAGGGAAACAATATACATTAAAAAATTACCAATACCTGCCTCCCCCAGTCATTCCTTTAGCTTTAGGGACCTGAAATAATCTTTACTGTCGCATTTACATGCAAGAGAGAGGGTTAGTAGTTGTTTTGGCAGCGATTACCGGGGCGATGGGTGGCGCAAGCTGCAGTGGCCTCCTGGTCAGAGCCCTGGCACTTAATATTTTACAAATTAAGCACTGGCAGTAAGGCGCTTGCCCTTGCAGTTGACATTGTGGATGTTCTTGGAAAGCACTTCCTGGCAGCCCCGCCCTGAACACGCTGACGTTAAAACCTGAAAGGGCTGAGGAAAGCGATACTAAATCTCCAGGCTTCACGGATTATTATTTTATTGCAAAACACGTCGCTAAAAAAGCAATAACATGGTGCAGCAGAATTTACATGTGCGCTCTGCTAGGTGCTGCTCAAACTATTTCTATCTACGTCCTTCGAAATCCGGCAAAAATGAAATGGCAACTAATTCAAGAAAAGGTGTAAGTGGGAGCAATGGCAAAGGGAACTAAATGCTAGCCCGTCTCTCCCATTTTTTTTTTTAACTATATGACTTTTCTTTCTAGTACTTTCTTGTTGCAAACGCTGTTAATTAAATTGTCTGGATGTTGCAGATATTTCTTCATGTGCGCCTAGATGTCCTTAAAATGAAATGTGAACATGGTGTCTACTTGCAACACTGGCGATTTGTCTTTTGTAACAAGTGCCTGCTGTGCACCCACCAAGATATAAAAAGCCCAACATTTCAGATAGCCTCTTCTCAAGGGTCATTTTCTCGTACACGTCTCCAATACGTACACTCAGGTGCCATTGTTACCGGGCATACGGTAGGGAGGACAAACATACTTTTTTTCTAAATCGAACTCAACTCCAGAAGCTTCCAGAAGCAAGAGGACATGCGTGGCAGTGATCAAAAACATAGGGAAGCCATCTTCCAAAGAACCTTCTATACTCCCTGTAGCCTTAATAAATAAATAACTCAGGGTTGTATTTAAGAAGCATTTTTGCTTTAGCAAACGTCTCGATACTCAGCATCGGGCCATTTGCGACCTGCAAAAATGCTTTTTTAATGTACAAATACCAAATTGCGATTCAGTAACTTCTTACCGAATCGCAGTTTGGGTTTGAGAACAAAAACAGAATCGATATTTGGGAAGGGCATGTTCAGGGCGTCCCTTCCAAATAGGTAAATTTAGTGGAATGTGCTAAAGTTTTGCAACCAAATGCTTTTGCAAAACATTTGCACACTACCACCAATTAAAAGTTGTAGGCAACCTGTTCACAAATGGGAAGGGGTCCCAGTGGGATGCCTTCCCCTTTGAGAATGTTTTTTTTTTTTTTAAGAGCAGGCAGTGGAACCATGGACCACTGCCTACTCTGAAAAAACATGAATGGCTTCATTTTTCTTTTTAAACACATCCAGTTTTCCTTTAAGAAAAACTGGCTGTTTGAAAAACAAATTGCTTTATTTAAAAGCAATCATAAACATGGTGGTTTGTCCCTGTGATGGCAGCGAATCCTAGTGGATCATGAATTTGCGTCCTACCTCATTAATATTCATGAGTTAGGTCTATTTTCGACCCAGTAGGAATCGCTAATTTGGAAATCAGGGCCAGATTTCACTTTAGTACATTAGTAACAGTGATTGCCATATCACGATTCACAAAAAATAACGATTTGGTAATAGCTATTAGTAATGTTTGTACATCTAGTCATAAAACAATAGTTCACAGTGTGGTTATTTTGATCGGCAGAGAGTGGAGTTGGCGGCGTTGAATGCTTGAAAGAAGACAGTGCTGAAGTGATAAATTTCAGGCTCTAGGGCAGTGCAACCGGTGCAGCTGCATCTGGCGCTGACCTTGGGGGGCACCTTGTTTAGAAATAATACAGGTTCAAAAAGCACCTGCTGCTGAGTTCCTAGGGTGCCCAGCAGCTTTTAGGCAATAATGAAAAAGTTAAATAAGTCTGGTGATTAACATTCCTGCAAGAGAGATCAGTTTTTTTGTCTAGTGGCAATATTCACTCCTGATTAAGTAGCGCAGAGGGTTTAGATGCCTGCTGCAAATAACTTGTACCACACAAACCACTTTATGTGGATCACTCAGCAGGTTACTGCATTGCTTAATTTGAGCCAGTGGTATCCAGTGCTCAGAACCGGCACTCAATTCTCAACACCAGCACTAATGACAGTCCACCATCTGGTGGCTCTGTCTGTCTAACTTTGAGATGAGCAAAACAACAGTGTTTAATAATTCGATATACATAAAAAATGACAATTCAGACAATTCCACACCATTCTTACAGCTTTTGGAGACCTGGAATAGTCTGAATTGTCACATTTGTAGGAGTGTGATGGGTAGCGGGTGTGTTAGTACTGTTACTAGCAGAGTTGGCAGGGGCAATGGGTGGTGCAGACTGAAGTTGCCTCCTGAGAAGGGTCCTGGCACTTACATTTTTACATATTAAGCACTGGGTTGCAGGTTTTGTCACAGATAACCTTTTGTTACTTGCAGTTCATAAGTTACAATCCTAATACAGGACAGTGAGCTATGATTTGTCATCAAAAAGATGCATGCAAACTGCAAGGTAAGGTAGAGGTTAGAACATTATGTTTTTCCCCACTCTTTCATGATCCTAATGTTGCTAAAAAATGATTGGTAGAATACAAACGCATTCTTATTAGTAAAGCCAAGAACTGTTGTGTATTTTAAATCCTGTGCTTCTCCATACCAAACACTCTTAAAATATACTGCCTACCACTACCAGTGACACGTGACTCCCACCCCTTATAATCTACATTGTCTTGTATAGCATTCCCTATAAACTGGTTTATACGCATTCGATTAATTGACTCTGTATAATGTGTGTCTGATGTAAAGTGCTCTGGCACCCTTCATTGGTATGAATAGCACTATAAAACAAATGAAATGCATGTGATAGAGGTGCTATGGAGAGATGACGGGGCACATGTGAAGCGTGGAAGTGAGGGAATCCGTGGGGGGGGGGTTTAGGGGGTAGCAAAAACTGTCGCACTGGGAGCCACCATCGCTAAAGGTGGCCCTGGCAATACCATCAGCGTGGTTCGAAAAATACTGGACCTCTTGCTGTATGGACTTTCTTATGTGATGTTACTTGATGAAAGGCAGGCACAGGAGTGACACCCTCTCATCATGAACTACCCTTTTGCTTGGTCTCCCTTATACAACTATTTACTCGTTTCCAGGTCTTTCAATAAAAAGTATTCATGTTCTGTCTCCTCTTCCTGCATAACTTTTATCAGGAAACTATATGATATCTTTTAGTGCAAACATAGATCAAAGGCAGTGAAATGTATCCTGTCTCCTCTGTTTTGCCAGGTAGCTCTACTCCCAACAAGGTGTGAGTTGTCGGCAAAGCCAGACTGGATCTGGAAAAGCATGACGTGTTCTCCACATTATAACCTGCCTCGCATCTGCATAGGGGACTTTACACTTAATTTTTTTTTGCCTAAGAAATCTTAAATAAAGCTTGCTAGTACATTTCAATCATTTGTCGTTATCATTTCTACATTAGCTAAATATGTAATCCTAAATACTATGGAGCAGATTTACAAAAGCATTTATGAGTAAGGAAAGTGGTACTGCAGGAGTTCTCTTTTACATGTCTTCGTGAATCGCCCACAAATCTCCAACTCTCTATCACTGACTGTGAGAAGAGGGCGCAGTTCTTTCTAATTGTGTTAATAGTATAAGATCATTTCCTGAATATTTCCATTTTATACCCATTTTAGATTGTTTCACAAATGTATGTAAGAGTACTAAAAACTACTTTTAACTCAATGTCTGATTGATTTAACAGAAAAAGCATATTCAGGGAAGAAATCGGGCTTGTCTTTCCGATAACTTAATTGTAGCTCCAGGCAAAATTTAAATTACACAGGTGTAATTCATGTAATTTCAGGAATTCAACATTACGCTTGTAATAATAATAATAATAATCCACATTTGTAAAGCGCAAACAATCACCTGTAAGGGTCTCTAGGCGCTGGGGGCCGTCGGGAAGATTAAGCAAGCTATTGCCCAGAGTCACATGGTGCTGGGCTAATTTGCCGCTGGTGTTGGGGATCGAACCGTGATCCCGGAGTCAGTCGCCCTGGCCTCGGCACCACACCTTGTCAGCTGAAATTCCTGAAATGATGCCATTACTCCACGTTTCGTAAATACACACCGTTCATTGCAAAAAATTACAGTAGGAACATGGGAATAACACGAACAGCCGTAGCATGATTGGTTTCTGTTTGACCCACTTTTTCTGCACTATCTTTTACTGCGTAGTGTGTCCTCTTGACAAATACTGAGACGAGAACGCATTTTGTGCTAAAATATGGAGCTAAAGGATAGATTCGAAATTGCTCTTCACATTATCACGTGCAATTCCTCCTAATCATTTTGAAATTTTGCATGATAACGTGAAAGCAAATTACTCAAATGTTGCACACCCCTACCTAATTAGCTCTTGTTTAAGCACCCCGCGCAAGGAATCGAGCAGAGGCTCTGCATAGGTAGGAGCACTCTAAGAAAAGGTCCACATGCTGGAAGAATCAAAAGTGAAATTTATTTGCAACTGTTGTCCATTGGATGAATTTGGATTTTACCACTTGACTCAATGATGAGCTCCAGATTCACCTTTCTGACCTTTTAATTTATTCGGTCTTCAACTTGCATGATGATTGGCAGGCATATCAGAGGCAGCATGGACGTCTTTAGCAACAGCAGTGCAGCTCTGCTCAGGATACCAACTGTCCCTGAAAGGATAAAGGCACACAATGTTGTTCATCTGGAGGTCACGTTGTAGTATCTGCTAGTATACCCTTGCAACAATCCTGTGTTACCCTTTTCAGAATTACTTTTTTGGGTCTGGCTTGACAGCATAGCTGTTGCCAGACATTATGTGATTAACCTAAAAAATGGCTTTAAGTAGCACCAGCAGGAACCAACCAGGAGAGAAGCTGTGGCTCCACAAACATTAGTAGCCAGGAGTAAAGGTTTTGATTGGGCAGAAGCTGTGTGCTTTCACAAAAAAAGTGCTCGCCCTCCACACAGCTGTGATCATTTTATTTATATATTCAGCTGTCTCAGCCTGCAGCAATATGTTTGAGATGAACTTGCAGAGTTACACACATTTTTAATGTAAGGCTACTAAAGTATCTAAGATAACTAGGTAAAGTGTTGTGTTTGTTTTTCTCAGGCACCAGCACAGATGGGAGGAGGGAAGTCATTAACTCTAGTCTTTAAATGCTGTTTTGTGTTTGAGAGCCCAGGACTACCCTAATCTGCATGCATTTTTAGGTCTGGCTTGACAGGGCACTTGCACTTATGTCATCAAGAAAAAAAGCTTTCAGAGTCCTATTGAGAGAGGGGCTTAGGCTCCAATCGAATGGTGGTTCCACTGGCTACAGGACTGTGTGCGCCCAGTGAAAAAACTGCTTGTTTTTTGGCTTCTGGAAAAATGTATACTCAATACGGCAGGGCTTAATTAGTTATGGTAGCAAGCTAATGGTCTTGGCTAGAGGCCTGATCTGTTTATTATGAAATGTGATGATCAATTTTAAAGTTGATAGACATTTAAGGGTGCATTATCACTACTGTATATTAAAGCTCACAGATGTGTATTTTGTTACATGTGATCTCCCAAAGTTGGTAATGGCTTTGGTGTTGATCACCAAGTGTGGCAAATCATGGACATAGAAAAGTTTGCTCTTTGAGAATCCTTGAGAGGCCCTCTTGGGGAGATTGCATTTTGCAGAGCCAAGCGGAATTTTTTTATACCTTTCTCATGTTATGACTGTGTGTTTGATGGATGCTGTGTCAAAACATCTTACACTCAAAACTGTAGGCATAAATGGGTTAAAGTGACAAACTATATGCTTGTTTGGTTGGCTGGAAACGTTATATCCGAAGCCATAGGTCTGATCTGCTTGTTATGAAATATTATGACAAAGACATTTAGTCTAGCTTATTAGGTGTGGAAAGCATATGTTAAAGCCAGGAAGCTTTGTTGTCCCTTTGTGTTCCAGGCTATATACAGGTATTTTGTTACATGTAATCTCTGAGGTTACCGTGGTAGGCAAGGGATTTGGCATTTGCCACGCAATCTGACAAACCTAGGGGATTTTACTGTCATGATTCTTTTTAGGCCTTGTTTAGAGGGGTTCCATATTGTTTACCAAGTTGTATTTTTCTATGAATTTGTAATTTTATTACTAAATGCATGTTTGTAACCAGTTCATGTTCACGTGAATAAGCCAGTGTTGGGTAAAGTCTAAATCCAAAGTTAAAGGGCAAAGGCTTCATCATTTCATTGGGAAAACTCATGGCAGATTTAGTAGGATTGATCTATTTATTGTGAAACATTATGACAAAGTAAGAATGCCTGAATTGCTTATTGTGAAAGCATGCTTTAAAGACAATAGGCCTCATTTATGGGTTTTTGGACATAGGGCAGCAAATCAGGCCTTGCTGTTACGCTGCCCTACGCTGAAAGAAAAGGGCAGGCATGTGCCGGGCACATTCCTATCCTTTTCCCCTGCGACGGCGTTCAATAAGCTGTCGTGTGTCAGCGCAGGCACCTTTGCACCATGGTGTAAGGGTGCCTGCGTTGCGGAGATGACTATTTATGTGCAGGAAGGGAAACTTTACAGCATAAAAATAATCACAAGAGGCTTTTTCCTCTTTCTATGTGTGCAAGAGGAAAAGTGAGGAGAAATAAAGATATTTCACCTTTTTGTGACTCCCTTACACCTCCCCTAGTGAGGCATACATTTTTGGCACTGCCTCAGACCTACGATTTCTCATAAATCTGGCATAATGTCAACAAGCCTTGGATGTTGCTGGGAACGCCCCAAGCAGCACCGATGGAACGCCCCTTTTACGCAGTTTTCTGCATGGAAGGGACACACATTTATAAGGCCGTAAAATGTGGCTTTATGTGGCCTTTTAAATATGCCAGTGCATATTGTGCTACCGGAACATCACAAAAGTGACGTCCCGGCAGTGCAAAAGTGGCGGGAGGGTCTCATAAATGAGGCCCAATAGGCTTTTACAAATGAATTGTTATTACACTGTGCTAAAACCTGGAGCCAGGTATTTTGTTACAGGTAACTTCACAACTTACTGTAGCATGCAAGTGCATTTTTTGTTAGCGATCCTCTTGAACAAGTTGTGTGGATAGAAGATATGCACGACAATAATCCTCGTTAGGCTCTCTTAGGAGAGATAGCATTTTGCTTTGCCAACTGTACGATTTGTTTACATTTGCACTTTTTTGACTGTATACTGGATGGTTGCTATTTGGAAAATTTACACTCAGTACAACGGGTGTGAGGTGTTATGGTGACAAACCAATGATAATGGCTATATGCCTGACTGTTTATTATGAAAAGTTGCAATAACGGCAGTAGGTCTGACATATTGATTGTGAAAAACATATGTTAAAGTTAATAGGCATTTAAGGGTAGATTGTTAATATTCTGAATCAAAGGCTACCGATAGATTTTTTGTTACATGCAGTCACATAGATTACAATAGTGGGCAATGGGTTCGGTGCTAGTCAGCCCCTCTGAAGATTTGCACTGTGCGAATGTTAAGACCTGTTTGTAGACATAGTATTTTAGATTGCCAGGTGTAATTTTATATACATTTGCAATTTTATGACTGTATACTGGCCTGGGATGATCATGGTGGCAGCCCAATAATTACAGCTATGTAATTTATTGGTGTACAGGCAAATGTTATGCCTGATGCCATAGGTCTGACCTGTTTATTAGGAAACGTTATTGCAGAGGCAGGAACAATTCAATTCAGCTTTATTTGGTTTCAGCATATAAAACCATAAAAGTTATCAATACATAAAAGTTTCATAAAATATAAACACATTTCTTCGTGATTAAGTTGCATTCCACAAGAGTCCATAATGTTCCAAAACCTAAGGTGAAAAATAAAATACCAATAATCTTGGCCCTCAATTGAAAAAAGTCCAGCAGTTAAGTAAGTTTGTCCCATAGCTTTTGCTAAAATATATATAACATTAAAATTAAGGTTAACCCTGACCATTGCTGACATTTAATCTAGGCAAGCCCTGGCCTTCACCACAGATTTCAGGTAGCTAAGGACAAAAAAGATACATTCATCATGCAACAGTTGTAAATAAATAAGAGCTGGTCGGGCCTGCTTAAAATTCATCCTCTTTAAAATCTGGGCAATAAAAGACTTCCGGTGGACCTCGTAAAATTTGCAAAGTAATGTAAAGTGTAGCAAATCCTGTGAAGACTTACCGTCGCAGCCACAGGGTGCTAACTTCTGGCCTCTACTACTCCCCCTAGGTACAGCCAGCAGGAGATGAAAAAGATCCAGGCAAAACCTGGTCAGTAAAAAACGTTCATAAATACTTAAAAACCTCTGGAGATAATGTTTGGTTTGTGGTGATGTCTTCAACATTAGGAATTTACGGACACTAGGTTTCCGCAGTTCCAGGTCTTCCCTCTCAAGTTTCTGCTGAAAGACTCCATTATTAAATCCACATGCTTTTTGGTAGCTTGTTTGGGGTTGGTGTACAGTTTGACTCTACCTAACCTTTCAAAACTGCTCTTGATGTATCTGAGCCAGGGTATATGGAGGGCATGGTCAAGAATCATACACTCTTTTAAAATCAATTGACTCAGCGAAGATCCCTCACTCAACCAGATTTTCGACCAAAAGGTTAGGGGACGGAGGGCCAGAATGTCTCTTAAATGAGGCACCCCCAGTTCTTCATGTACCGCCTTATTGGACGTACCGCGAGGAACACCCAATAAACGCTTCAAAAATGCGTTCTCAGCTACTTGTAGGTCATCTGTGGCAATGTGCCCCCATATTTCGCTCCCATAAGAAGCTATCGCAAGACTCTTGGCTTGATAAATCTTTAGAAGCGCTGCAAAGGCTCTTTCCTAATTTTGAAGCAAAATTAAAGATGGCTGCATTCAACCGCACCAGGTCTTCCCTCTTTCTCTGTTTAAGAGGGCCCCATTTCATTTGCTCATCCATTACGATCCCCAATACAAGAAAACATCAGTGCGGGGTACCTTAGCTGAAACTACCCTAATTTGAAAGGATTTTTTGGGGCGGATACCCACCTGCATAATGTAGGATTTAGAGTCATTTATGGATAAATCCCGGTCCGACATAAAGGCGGAGAAAGCGTCAAGCAGGGTTTGAAGCCCTCTAGCGGTCCTAGATATAAGGAACGCGTCATCTGCATATAGTAGAACTGGGAGACCACGTCGGCCTCCATGCGGATAATCTACCCCTGTTAACAAAAGGGCTTTATCCAAATCATTGATATATATAGGTTGAACAATCAAGGTGCTAAAATACACCCTTGGCGTACGCCTCTCCTTATGTCGAAGTTGTATGAGGCTCTTAAATCCTGCGAAAATCTAACTTGGGCCTTGGTTGCACTGTGAAGATCTTCTAAAAAATAAACAGTATTCCTGTCTACCCCAATATCCAGTATGGACTGCCAAAGTTTGGCCTGTTCACGCGATCAAACGCGGAAGACAGGTCCATAAATGCTAGATAAATGGTACCCGGACGTGCAACTGTATATTTGTTGAGAATCATGGTTAGGTTAAGGCACTGGGCCACCTTAGATCGGCCTGGGCGGAACCCATACTGAACATCTGATAACGAGGAATGTTCCTCAGCCCAGCTGGTCAGCCTGTCTAGAAGCACTTGACCCACCACCTTAACCACTGAATCCAACAATGAGATCGGTCTGTAGCAGTGTGTACTGTCTTGATCACCCTTTTAAAAAACTGGCACTATAGTTGAGGTAGCCCAGGACTCAGGGCATCTCAGTCCTTGCAGCAGCATTTACTAGCGCAGCAAGGACAGGACCCCAAGAAGTAGGGTCAGATTTGAAGAGATCCAGAGGGATGCCGTCGGGTCCCGCGGCTTTGTTACTTGTCAACCCAGCAATGCCCTCCTCAATCTCCACCACGCTAAAGACCAGATCAGGTGTGACTAACCTCATGGCCTGGCTGGTAGGTTAGCTCGAGGGGGCTCTCAAACATGGTTTCGAAGTGGAGCACCCACTCATCCTCTGTAATGTGTGCACCTACTGCACTGCCTGCATCGTGATTTTAAAAAGGACTGTTTATAATGCTCCAAAATCTAGAGCTATTCCTCAATGTGCTAGCCTCGGTCAACCCCCTCCATGCTTCCTCCTTCAAAATAGACTTACGTTTGGCCAGTTCCAATTTATAATCTCTTCGACATGCTCTGATCAAAGTCTGGTTTCTTGGACTACTGTTTAAGGCTTTCCACAGCTTTCTTGCCGACAGCAAACAAGAGGAATCAAACCATCCTAGGGTCTGAGTAACTGGACAGCGTGCAGGAACACTTAAGAGGTCACCTACTTTGATAGAAATATTTTTAAAAGCACTGATAACCTCCCCCGGGGATGTATACAAGGAGGTACACAAAGCTAGATCACAAGCACATGAATCTATTACTGACTTGTGAAGTGCATCTGGGGAGATCTGTGTCCACTTTACCCGTCTCCTACCATCAGTTGGTCTCACTGACCCACTTTGCCCAGCTCCTCTTTTTGGTGACAATAAGGGTCCGCAAAATTCAACACACAGATGGTTATGGTCACTGTGGGTGCTTGCTTGTATGGTAAATCCCAAAAATAAAGTTTGTAAGGACAATGAAATTAATATAAAATCAACAAATGAGCCACCACCTTTCCCTTTAAAGGAAGGGACGTTGGTCTTACTGCAGTTGTCACTTAGTGATATGAGAGACATTAAATCAAATTCGTGAAGGAGATTGTTCAATATATCCCCCTGAACGGGAATGTTCTAAGTGAGTTCCCATCACACATGGGCACCTAAGTCGGCCAGACTTACGACCCTGGGGTCTCCACATGGGTGGATGTTAAAGTCCCCAGCAATCATAAGATTTTGGAGGACAGCTGTACAATGTTGCCTTATAAAAGAACCTAATATGGTGAAGTTACACCCACCCTAAGACGTGATGTGGAGTTATAAAAGTTGATAAGACCCAATTTGTTTGACCCCTTTCTTAATACCAGAGACTGCATGCATGAATTCATTGTAGGCAAGACCTGTATCTTGCAATCTACCGCTAGAAAGATATAAGTAACAAGACCACCCTTTGGTCTACCAGCCAAAGAGGGAGAGGCTGGAACAAAAAAGGACTTATACCCTCCAAAAACAAACTGCTGTCTGTCAGCCATGTTTCCTATAGACACGAAATTGCTTCATAAACGAGGTCCACAGTGGGTCAGAAAACGTATTGGTTAGTCCTGCAACATTCCAGGATATAAAGTTTTTATCATGTTCACCCAAACATCCATGGCTTTGCCCTGGAGAGACCTGCTAATCTTTAGGTCTCTCCGTGTCGGTAGAAGGAAGGCCGCCAAGTCAGTCACAGGCATCCATCGCGGCCAGGGAGGTGAACCAATTAGACAACTCCAGGGAGGGCGGTCTATACTCCTGTCGACAAACAGGCATCTGGTTCGGGTGGACTGAAGTAGAAGGCAAGTTTGGATAAGCATTCCTGCTAGACGGGTCTAACAGCATCAGTCTGTCAAATGGGGTCATGTTGGCAATGTTCGTGTGATTGCACCCCGATGACTCTGGTTTATAAAAGAAGCCAAGGGGTAGAGCCATGATGGATGACTTAAGATCAAGACCAAGAGGAGCAGGATGCTGATCTGTAAACAGAATCCTTTCCGCTATGTGGGGCTTGTTAAAATGTATTATAACACAATCGCCCATACAAGATTTGAGAGAACTGCCGATCCAGCTGACTCTTCGCACCATATTAATGTTTTTCTCCAAACTTATTCCTAAGGTGGTGTTGTGCAATAACCAATTTAAGTCTTTATTCTTTAGTTGAAAAAAGTCCTCCTTGGGACCCAATATCACCACATAGGGAGTTGATTCCGCTGGCAGATTAATAACTGGAAGGTGCTGTGTGGTATCCTCCCCTCCCCCTGAGATTGCCCCCCAAGTAGATGGTTCTCCAACATAGGATGAACCCGCTGGCCGGCCTGTCCTATGGCCGTGGTTTACACCCAGGATAGGTACTGATTGACTTACAGATAACTGTCCCCATGATAACTGTGGTTGTCCCCTGGTATTTATAAGTGGGCCTGTCGGCATAGAGCTGTCCAAACTTAGAGAAGCCAATGGGGGGCTTATTTCAGAGTGGACGACTACCCCTCCAGTTAATACCTGTGATGCACAGCGTTTGATGTCAGATAGGCCCTTTTCAATCGGTCAGGTGTTGAATAATTAAACCCAATTTGGAGTCCAACATGTTCTTCATCATCTCCTGGAGAGATTCTAATGCGCCGGTCAAATCTGCCTTCGTCGGATTTTGAGTAGTCCGGAAATCTTGGGGTGGCAGGATAGGTTTTGGTCTTTTGGCCTTACCCCATTGCTTGGGATTTCCTTTTTGTACCTGTCCCTGAACTGCCCGGCTCAGCCACTGTTGAACTCTCTCGCGTGGCCGGACCGACTGCTTTTAAATTCACCGGATGCATGCTGGAAGTGGTTGCCGCATGCCCTTGGTCTAGGAGTGCTATGTCATCCCCCTTGTTGTTAATAATGATGGCAGGAGAAAGGGGTAGCTGTTGAACTGCTGAATGGCTATTTAACCCCGTAAGATCCTGCACAACCTCTGCAATCTCTGGGTTAATTTGATAAATCACTATCAGCACTAGCCAAAGGCGTTTGTGTGTTTACAAGCATGGGGGATGGAGCAATACGAGCTCAATCTCCTTGTCCAGCACTGCTGCCGCTCTCTGGAGGAATGAGTCCATGGTTACCACTGAGGCAGTATTGCCTGCCGGGCCCTCCCAGGGGCTAACGTCGCCTTACAATTCCCCATGATAAGTCTAAGTTTTCCGATTTAATGCACTAAATAACCGGGCACAGACCCAGGAGCTGGCGCAGTTTGTAATTGATTGACCTATTTATGTTAAAGAGAGTCTTCAGACTATCAAGGTACAGGGACATGCAGCTTGCAAAATGTCTTTCAATCAGCGCACTTAATACCAATATAGATAAAGTTCAGAGTGAGGCAAGACGTCTTCCTATTTGCTCCGCAACCGCTGCAATTGACACAGGAGACCCGGCTGCGAGTCTGTAAGATGCTCGGTACATCCAATCATGACACAATGATGTTGGCGTGAAGAATTGATGGAAAGTCCCAGACACAAGCCAAGTGGACTGGCCCAGCCCAGCCTCGTCCAGACTCGGACGGGCGCAGACGGGCGGCGGCCCGGGCATGCCCGTGCATGTCCTGTGCTGCGGCAGCCCTGGCATTGATAAATGCTCCTTCCGGTGCTCAGTAACAGTGTTAACGGCGTGCGTACCGCGTGGCAGCCTGGGGGTTGAAGCCCCCGCACCTCCGGTAGCACAAGCAGGCGGTGGTGGCGGTACTGGTAGTAGAGGCAACCAAAGGGTGGAAAAGCGGCAAAACAACAGAAGGTACGAGCTCCCGCACAACGGGAGCCCTGGACTGGATAAATGCCCCTCCAGGCGCTCTGGAACAGCGTTGGCGGTGTGCACGCCACGTGGCAGCCTGTGGGTTAAAGCCCCCAGACCCCCGGTAGCAAAAGCAGGCGGTGGTGGCGGTAGTGCTGGTAGTGGCAGCCAAAGGGCGGAAAAGCGGCAAAACAACAGAAGGTACAAGCTCCCCAGAGCAGAGGCAGCAGTTTGGGCTTTTTATTGTGAAAAGCATATGTTAAAACTAATAGGCCTCTAACAGCAAATTGCTATTAAATTTTATGTTACAGCCATTAGAAACACATGCAATCTCCCTGATTATCATAGTAGGCAAGGATTTTGATGTTGGTCTCCAACTCTAACAAATGCTGGGAGTGGGAATACACTGAGATGAATCTTGTCAGGCTCTATTGAGAGGGTTTGTATATTATTTTGCCAGCTGTAAATTTGTACATATTTGTCATTTTAAAAATGTATGCCTGATGGTTTTCCTTTTATTGGCACTTCAGTAGGCCAGGGTTCTATATAGTGTCAAGTCATTAGTAAAGACTAGATAAACCTAGTAAAAGGTTATGTAAGATTCTTCAGGTGAGAATTGTATATAATGAAAAGTTATGATAGGCTTTACTTACTTGTGAAAAGCTTGTGGTAAAGGCAATAGGCTTTTAGGGGTGGATTGTTATTACACTGTGCTAAAGCCTGTAGCAGGTATTTTGTTACATTGAATCTCACACATTACTGTAGGAGGCAAGGGTTTTGGTGTTGGTGACCCACCTGAACAAACCCTGGGAATAGGCAATTTGCACTATGGTAATCTTCGTAAGACTCTATTAGTAGGGGTTTTAAATTGTCTTGACACCTGTATTTTGTACATATTTGTAATTTTATTACACTAAACCTCATTGCTATTGTTGCCTTGAGGGAGAATGTAATTCACAACGCATGCCTTTACCATGCACGCCATTACTATGACTGCCTTTACCACATATGTTTGTATATGTGTGTATAAATATATATATACATAATTATAATTAGAAAGCAATTCCTTCCTCAATAAAAAGATCCCACAGCAAGTCTGGTTCAGGTCAATGATTTATTAAACCTGCTTTAGCAAAGACACAAACGTCAACACGTTTCGGTGCTCACACGCACCTTGGTCACGATGGGAAACTCACCGAACACAGAGGGAAATATATATGTGTGTGTGTGTGTGTATATATATATATATGCATATATTACCTACTGGCGGTCGCCAGTAGGTAGTTATAGTTAGGACCCCTTTTCCATAGGAAATCCGCAACATTCTATTTTGAATAACTTTGGCGCCGGTCGACGAATCCTCGCGAATTTCTCGAAATAGGTGGGGCGCTACGCTCCGCTCCTACCCTGAAAGTCTCGGGAGGATTCGTCAAGCGGGGGCTGAGATAAAAGGGGGGTCCCAAAACGCGTTTTTCCCATGCATTTTTCCATAGGACCTTTAGACAGGGCTACAGCCCGAACGGCTGAACAGAATTACTTGAAATTTGGCAGAGAGGTAGTCCTCAGGTCAAGGAAGTGCCTTTTGTAGGTTTGGTGTAAATCTGTTCAGTAGATTCTGAGAAAATAGCCTTTAAATCAATATATATATCTGAGCCAGCTTACGGTACGCTTACCGTAAGCTTACCGTACGCGTACGGTGGCGTGCGCATGCGCGATTCTGATTGGCTCTTAGATCTTAGTAAACATTCGAATCGGCCGAAACCAGGAAGCGGCGGCCGCCATTTTCTCTCTCGCACTGAGAGTTAGGTTGTTAAATAAAACCAATACACATGTAAAGGAGCTGTTTTGACAGCTCACACACACATAGCCATGATGAGGGAGTCCCCCAAGACCCCCCAAGGCCAAAAACGCCATTTTTATTTTTTCGCTAATTTCGACGATTACGCTTACCGTACGCGTACGGTAAAAAATGGAAAACCAAAAACACTATCCACACTCTCCCCACCCCCTGTGCTTTTGGTGGCCGCAGGCCACCAAATGTGCAGCGCTTATCAGTAGTGTGAAAAACCACAATATTTTTAACAAAAATAATCAAAGAAAAAATTATCCACACTCTCTCCACCCCGTGTGCAAATGGTGCCCGAAGGGCACCATTTGTGCATGGCTTATAAGCACCGTAAGCACAGTAAGCACCGCGTGCTTACTGTGCGCGCACGGTGCGCGAAGCGCACCGTGCGCGCACGGAACGAACTGCGTTAAGTGGGCGCGCACGCCACGAATGGCGTAAAGTAACTTAGCATTTAAAAAAACGTACAAATTCACTGAAAAAACCATAGGTTTCACACACGTTATAGTTAGGAATTAGCATTTAAAAAACCTTGCAAATTCACTGAAAAAACCATAGGTTTCACACATGTTATAGTTAGCGGAAATTTTACTGATAAAAAACCAGTGAAATTCCCCCGTTATAGTTAGTGCAGGCAACTATAACTCACGCGACCGCAATCTTCTGCTGATGACATATGTGTCTTTATGAAAAAAAAATATATAAAAATATTTGTAATATATGTATAGCTAAAAATGTATGGAAGAAGACATGGGCAAATAAGTGTCTAAATACAGTATTAGCATCAGCAGAGGATTGCGGTCGCGTGAGTTATAGTTGCCTGCACTAACTATAACGGGGGAATTTCACTGGTTTTTTATCAGTAAAATTTCCGCTAACTATAACATGTGTGAAACCTATGGTTTTTTCAGTGAATATATATATGCATATATATATATATATGCATATATATATATATTACCTACTGGCGGTCGCCAGTAGGTAGTTATAGTTAGGACCACGTTTCCATAGGAAATCCGCAACATTCTATTTTGAATAACTTTGGCGCCAGTCGACGAATCCTCGCGAATTTTTCAAAATAGGTGGGGCGCTACGCTCCGCTCCTACCCTGAAAGTCTCGGGGGGATTCGTCAAGCGGGGGCTGAGATAAAAGGGGGGTCCCAAAACACGTTTTTCCCATGCATTTTTCCATAGGACCTTTAGACACAGCTACAGCCCGAACGGCTGAACAGAATTACTTGAAATTTGGCAGAGAGGTAGCCATAAGGTCAAGGAAGTGCCTTTTGCAGGTCTGGTGTAAATCTGTTCAGTATTTCCTGAGAAAATAGCATTTAAAAGCATATATATATGTGGGCGGAGCCTAACCACACATCTCATCCTGAGATCTGATTGGCTGTCAGCACTTCATCCAAGAAGTGTTGGCAGCCATCTTGGGACCAATATACATGATAGCACCTCATTAAAAAGCATTGCAGTTAATAGAAGGTTTTAAGACTTTAGTTACATTATAAATCATTTGTTGATGGTACCATACTCATTTTAGGAATTGTGGTATGTTCTAAGGTGATTTCACCATGTGAAAAAGCCTTCTGCTGGGATATCATGATTGAGAGAAAAATATTTTCTCATGCTTTTACCACAGAGGTTTGGAAGGTGATCTATAAACTAAACTGAGAGCTTATTTTCTGTAAATTCACATTATCTTTCTCAGTCATGTGAGAATGAAGTCTGACATTCTCAGTAAAACATGTACATCCAACAAGGGCAGAGACTGTCAGTTGATTCCTTTGTGTTCTACTGCAGCTTCCCAGAGTGTTCCAAAGAACTACTAGAGCGCTAACAGTCCTACCTATGAGGAGACTGCAGTAAATGAGGAAATTAGGAAACTTCATAACAAATAAGTCTCCCAAGATGGCCACCAGAGACAAAAGAGCCCAAATGTAGCCCAAATATCACCCAGATGTAGCCCAAGTATAGCCCAATGACAGAATGTCCCAGAGTGTTCTTAAAAACAACTAGAGCGCTTACTGTCTTCATTATGACAAAAGTATGGCACACCTGAAGCCATCTTGATTGGAATAAACTGGTAACACTTAAAACATTTAATTTAAAAAGGAACACAATGAGGGGGTTCATTTTGCCATAGAAATTATCATTAATGCTGAAGAAAGAAAATGAGGGCACATTTTGAGTGACTTCTCAAATCCTCTTCTATTTCATTAAAAAATTCTGACATGCAGACTGAAACATGCACTTTTAATACCAGGAGCAGACTTCCATGGTGAACAGTAGTTTTACTACAGTGATCTAATGAGCAACTAGAGTGCTAACATTCAGAATTTATGGCAAATGTGTGACATATCTGAATACCTTCATGATGGAATCAACGTAAAAAACTGAAAGCATTTCCTACTGAGGAGACTGCAGTACATGAGGAAATTAGGAAACTTCATAACAAATAAATCTCCCAAGATGGCCACCGGAGACAAAAGAGCCCAAATGTAGCCCAAAATCACCCAGATGTAGCCCAAATATAGCCCAATGACAGAAGTGTGCAAAACACTTATTATTTAGTGTTTTTGCAGTGTTATATAGTGCAGACTTGTCAGGTATTGGAGTGCTTTACATGAGCATTGGTTACATCACACAAGCACAAATTCATTTTGGTTGTAGACATGGGGAGACTAAGTGATTTGACCAGAATCACAGAATGTCGAGCTGAAGCAGAAACTTCAACCTGGTTCCCCAGTTGCAAAGTCTGCAGTTCTGGAAGTAACACCACATCCTCTCCCCTAAGTGCAACATTTAATCAAGTGGTCAACTGGATAAAAAAAACATAAAGATAACAAATAATTTAAAAGTGCTTTGTCGCTATTTGAAAACTCAGACAAAATGTCCTTATTTTAGTCTTTTAGAGCACTAACCATAATTTTAATGCCAATAAGACCCTCTCATATATGTAATTTCTAAAGGAAATGCTCTAGGTATTACAGTTTTGATTACATCAAGATGATGTCAGGCGTTCCACACTTTTGTAATAAATATAGAATGTTAGCAATCTAGTTGTTCATTGGGATACTGTTGAGAGGCAAAGGCCAGGGGCACGGACTCTGAAAATTGAAGGCAGGTAGGAGAGTGCAAAGGCAACAATTTAACCACACTGAGCAGGCAGGAAGGGCCGTGGAAGCACAACAGACTATGGAGGGCAGTGGAAAGGGGGGCAGGGGCAACAAACCAACAATACAGGACTTGCAAGAGAGGCTGTTGGAGGGAAGATCTATTACGGGTCAAGGAAGCTAGAGGCGGTCCCCAGAGCCCCGGGAGCCACCACAGAACTGAGCAGGAGAGTGAGTCAGGGACAAAAGGGGCACCTTAATTTGAGCCGGGGTGCCTAGGAACGCTTGCTCCAAAAATGAAGAAAACAGACATATGAGACATGGAATTGGTGGCAGAATACAATGGCAGTTTAATGAGAAGATACAACTTCAAAGAAACCGCAGAATAGAGACATAAAGTACAAAATACAGAATCCAGATAATCATACAGCTGTCATGATATTCTCTGTATTTTAATTAATGTACTGACAGAGAGAGAGAGAAAACACATCTATAAATGCATCATGAGAAACAAGTTACACCAAGGAAAATGTTACCTAGGAACACTCACGTTTACTCTTAGAGCAAGCATTCCTGCAATTATAATACAAAATCTTTTAAATGCAAAAGTAAAGAGAACAATGGTTAAACATAACATGACATTTCATATAGGTAAAATAGAATAAGATACTTCAAGCAAAGCAGAGCAAGACATTTTAAGCAAAGGAAGACAAGAGCTCCCAGCTCTTGGGGAAAACCTGCACAGCCTGTTAACCTACATACAGACGGCGAGGTAGTCCGTCGATATCTGTGGGTGCTCCCTTTTTATATCATTTTGTGGGCTTCTTTGCACGCTACATCTACCTACGTATGCTACCCAAAAGCTTCGTCTGCAGATTTTACCAGACATTTCGTCATTTACCCACTTAATGCTGACAATGGACTGGGTGAAAAGGTCAGTCTCTCAGGCCAATCGCTTATCGTAAGTTCCATAGAGCAAGCAGAAAATAATGGGTATTGTACGGGAATTCAATATATTCATGTACAAAATCTCCTCAGTTCTCCTAACTTGATGCTCTGCGGTTGCCACTTCCTTAAAAGCGGGAAACCTGCCCAGGAAGCAAGTACCAGTCCAGGATGCAGCCTACTGTATATCGACAGCTTCAGTGGGATGTTGAACTTTGATACCGAGCACGGAGCACTCGGGTAGGGTGGGGGCTACTAGTTTGGAGCAGAAGGCCTCGCAGACCTGCCTTCAGACTGCTATACACTAAAATTGCAGAGCTATGGTCAATTTAATAAAGAGGCCTACATATTGAACAGAAGGGCCTACACAGGGGTTTTATGCTGGCTGAGTGGTAAGGATGTCTCAGGATAATTATATAGCAACACAGGACCCGCTGGTCAATTTAATACGGCCTACAAATGCGGCTGGCAGGGCAAGGACAAGGGTCTCATACTTCAGGTGTGGACAGAACGGGCCAGGGGCCCCCTGTGATATAAAATCTACCCTCCTTCAAGGCTGTGGCAATGTAATAGACCATTGTGGGCAGAAGGAAGAGGCAATGGTAGTACAACCATACATGCCAACAGACCCGATTCAGCCAGGAAACGTCCAATGTTTTTAAGCTCAAATGGGCTTTATTTGATCTGTCTCCTGTCTACAATCTCCTCTTTTTCAATGTAACTCAAAGGGGAAAATCAATACCCCAGTTTTTTTTCAAAATCTCCCTCTTACCAAGTTCAAAATGTTCGCAAGTATGGTACATTGGATCATGGAAGGAAATGGGATAGGGACATGGACTTGGATAACAGAGGACAAGAGGGGCATGGAGAGGTTCACCAAACTGACCCTGCAGGACAGGCATCAGGGTTTGCAGCAGCACAATACACCACACAGGGCATGCAGGACGGGAGTGCAGCACAACAATCCATAGAAAGCAAGAGGGAGGGGACAGGACCATGCACATGGACAACAGAGAACAGAGGGGCAAGAGGCAATGGTAGCTAGCTGACCATAATGGACAGACAGGAGAGAAAGCTGCAGCATTACAGACCATAAAGGGCAGTAGGGACGGATCAGGGGCATTACAATGGAACAGACAAGCCAGGAGGGAGGGAGTAGGGGTCTTCACATGTAAACAGAGGGCTGGGGGCAAGGGGGCAGGGCAGCAGCAGCAAGATAGCCATGGAGGTCAGGCAGGATGGGCACTAGAAGCAAGACACACCATGAAGAGCAACAGTGAGACTGTGATGGCATACACACAGACCATGGAGGGAAGGTGGGAGGGGGTCAGGGGCAGCTAACTGACCACACAGGGAAGGTGGGAGGGGCCATGGCAGCACAGAAGACCAATGGCTATGATGGGCAAGAAGGAGGGTGCAGGGGCATGCACAAAGGACGATGGAGGATAGAAGGGAGGGTCAGGACCTGTGCACAGACAAGAAAGTTCAGGGGAAGGGACCTCACAACAGACCACACGGGGCACACAGGAGGAGCAGTTGCAGCACAACAGACCAGGGAGGGCAGAAGGGTGTGGCAGTACAATGGACCATGTAGGACAGGAGGAAGAGGATAGGGGCATGGCATGTGGACAGGCAGGGTGGAGGTGGCAGGGACAGGTTACAGTCATCTGACAATGCTAGGCAGGTGGGAGGGGAGTGGCAGCTCAACAGAACACTCAGAGTAGATAGGAGTGGCAGGTCCATGGGACATGGTGGGCAAAAAGGATGGAGCAGGGGCATGCACAAAGACATCGGAGGGCAGGGGGAAGGAGAATAGGGGCAGCAAGCTAAGCACAGAGTTTAAGCAGGAGGTCAATGATGGGGCATAGAATTGGGCAATGGAGGGCAGGAGGAGTGGACTGGTACATCATACTAAATTGAGGGCAGTGGCAGCACATCAGACCATGCATGGCAGGAGGGAGGAGGCTATTCCATGGATTCACACAACAGAGTATAGGGAGGAGGGGGATGGGGCAGCAAGCTAACTGTTCAGAGAAGGCGGGTATTAGGAACTTTATTGTTTTTAAAACATTGAGTCTGTGCGAACTACTTAAAATATGAACAAGTATGCAGCATAATCTCACTTTTATTCAGGAAGAAGAGGACGTTTGTGACTGTGACTCCGGGCTCACTTGGCAGAAACACCCCCTGACCCTCCACCCCCTATCGCAAAATGTAATGCCCGTGAAAAGGGTAGGTGAACACAGTGTTATATAGAACATAGTCCTGAGAGCACGATTGAAAATGAAAACTAGATATAGTGTATGGTATAAACTATGCACCAAAAAGTGTGATATAAGATGAACCGGGCGTGAAATATAATATGCAATACATTGTGCGCAATGACAGATTCATTGGAGAGCGCGAGATAGCACAGGCACTAGCGCGTGCTATGCGATATGCGCCTTGGAGTGTAATATGCACAGGGCAGTGTTGTGTAACCTAACTAGTCTCTAAAGTTGTAATATAAAATATGTGCTGGGGAGTGTAACGTTGCATATGCACTGTGACACAGATATGGATCGCAGATTGTAATATGTATGGCATAGCACTGTGCGTTATAACATAGGCATCGAGGAAGGCACGTTAGATGGGGCAATATAACCCGTGCGAAAACAAGTGTGGCATGACATATTCACGGGGTGGTGTTACAGTGCACATGGGCTAGAGAGTGTCATAGCAGATGCACTAGCTAGTGGAATACAACACAGAAGTGTGTGGCACTCGGCAGGCAATGGTGGGTGTAACACAGCATTGGGCTCTGTCAGGAGCGCGCTGTGACTCTCAAGTGATGTTCATCCCCTTTCCAGAGAGTAAAATAAAAAGTATTACACATCCGGCAGTGGATGTGTGTTTTATTAACCGTGAGGGGGGTTTCTTGCATAGTTTTGGTCGAACTTTTGTTGAATCCCCTTTGAACGGCTTGGTGTGCATGTGTAATAAATGTGCCCGTCAATAGCTACCCATGTTTGTATAAATAAACGACAAGGGTGTCTACCGTGATTAGGCACGGTAGGGCATCAGACATGTCAGAGCTTCACTAGTAGTGTAAATACATGCCACGTGGATTCATTGCATGCATAGTCGCCTTTTAATGAATATCCCGCAAATCGTCATGGTGATAGGTACGTACGGTTTGTCCAGCATGTCCTAGGTGTGTCTATAAATAAATATTTTTTTAAAATAATAAAAAACAGTGGCCGGCCCTAGGGATTGGGGTCAAAAAAATATAATTAGGAGACAGGCCCTGGGGGATGGGGTCATCAGGGCCAATAAATTAGAATAAGAAGGGGAACCACACAGCCCCCCTTCTTAAAAAATTAAAATAAATAAAAGACTGGCATCGTGCCGGAGGCCATGCCCCCTCCGTGCAGCAATCTGCAAACGCGCCCCCAACAGGCATCTCCAGTATGCGCCAGGGAGCTGCGCTGCAGACAGGTGTTCTGAGGCCAAGCCCCTTTTTACACCTCTCTGCAACGCAGCTCTGTGGCGCTTACTGGAGGTACCTAGTGGTCTAGTTTGACCCTAGGGACCCTTAGGATTCAAGGGGACTTAATCTCTCAACTTAGAACAGCCACAGGGCGCGTTTACACAGTGGTGAAGGGAGGGGACGGGGCCTGAGGTGACGTGTGCAAACACGCACTATGGCATGTTTTAAATTGGGGATATAATTTCCCTTCAATACTGAGGGCCCCTGGGGGCTAACTAGCCCACCAAGTGCTTCCAGTAAGTGCCACTGAGCTGCATTGCAAGGAGGTGGTCCAGGCCGTGCCACTTTTTACACCTCTCTGCAACACAGCTCTGTGGCATTTACTGGAGGTACCTAGTGGGCTAGTTGGACCCTAGGGACCCTCAGGATTCAAATGAACTTAATCTCCCAACTAAAAATGGACACAGGGCGTGTTTACACAGTGGTGAAGGGAGGGGACGGGGCCTGAGTTAACGTGTGCAAAAACGCCCTGTGGCCTGTTTTAAGAGGTAGTTTTAATCCCCATGCCCTATTATGTACTAGGGGCTTACAGAGGATGTCATGCTAATCACAGGGGGACCCCAACGCATAATGTTCCCTAGTGTATGTAGGTGTTTTCACTGTATTCTAAGTGTCTTTTAACATAGCACTGGCTCTAGGACTGGCTAGTCAGACTCAGTTACCACCAGTATCCGTCTGAAAAAGTTGAGGGTACAGGATGATTTTGCAACAAGGCTTCTTTCTGCTCTTCTTTTTGTTCTTTCTGCACGTTATCCTTCTTCCTGCACTTATCTTCGTATTTGAGGACTTCTGTTGCTTCTTTCTGCACTTCTTTTGTTTCTTTCTGTGCATTTTTTCTTCTTTCTTCAAATGTCCTATCTCTGTAGGCATAGTTAGAAATTAGCATTTAAAAAACCTTGCAAATTCACTGAAAAAACCATGGGTTTCACACACGTTATAGTTAGGAATTAGCATTTAAAAAACCTTAGAAATTCAATGAAAAAACCAAAGGTTTCACACATGTTATAGTTAGCTGGACATTTCACTCGTAAAAAACCATTGAAATTCCCCCGTTATAGTTAGTTCAGCTAACTATAACTCGCGCGCCCGCAATGCACTGCTGATGACGTCACATATTACATCACTCATGACATGGTCAGTGACATCACTCATGACATCACTGATGACATCTCAAATGACATCACTGATGACATCACTGATGACATCATCCTTGTGATAGAGTGGCAGACCTCCTCTCACCCTAATATAACCTTTGATACACACATTCAAAAATAGAGACTAAAGTTTTCAAAACAATGGACATACCAATACCAGTTACAACAACCTCTTCAGTAATTCTAAGATCCACATACACATCCACTCATTCACCAACAGTCCTATACAGTCACTCATACATGTACTCACTCATCATATGTACTCATGCACCTATACATCCTGTTACACAATGCCACTCATCCATAGAGTTACTCACACACATAGTCACTCATGCTAATAAAGAATCAAACATACATTTACTTGCATATACAGTTATACACACACCACCACACTTACTTCTACGGAAACTTACACATACTTAGTCTTTTAAACAATCACTTATAGAAACACATACTTATTCATACAGGAACTCTTTCAATCTCTCACTCTCACATATACTCACATATATACACCAATAGTCACATATACTAGTTTAAAACATATGTAGTTACTCATAAAGACACTATTGAGACAGTCATTCACTCACTAACACACCCATACACACACTCATCCACCCATACAGTCCTGCACACATGCTGTGTTCAACACATACAAACAGTCAGTCACTCATTCATGCACCTATGCACTACGTAATACCCCCCACCGAACCATGCAGACACTCAGACTGATACTCAAAAAACCAACTAATAACCTATATAGACACCCATGTAGCTACTCACCAACCCATGCAGCCACTTATACACAAAGTGAGAGACTGATACAGATATTTACATATTTAAACATTACTCACTAAGCCATGTATTCACTATGATACACTTAATCAGTCAGTTACACAATCAATTTTTCAAAAACAAATCATCCATTTAGACACTTATATACCCATTTATTCTTCCATCGAGCTTGAGATATACATATATAAAACATATTTAATTTTCAGAAAAACACACATTCACTGGATGATGTCATCAGTGATGTCATCAGTGATGTCATTTGAGATGTCATCAGTGATGTCATGAGTGATGTCACTGACCATGTCATGAGTGATGTAATATGTGACGTCATCAGCAGTGCATTGCGGGCGCGCGAGTTATAGTTAGCTGAACTAACTATAACGGGGGAATTTCAATGGTTTTTTACGAGTGAAATGTCCAGCTAACTATAACATGTGTGAAACCTTTGGTTTTTTCATTGAATTTCTAAGGTTTTTTAAATGCTAATTCCTAACTATAACGTGTGTGAAACCCATGGTTTTTTCAGTGAATATATATATATATATATATATATATATATATATATATATATATATATATATATATATATATATTAACCACAACTTCCAAAACAGGAAAGTCGACGCCGTGTCCATGCGCAAAGTATTTTAATGTCAGCTGATAATGGACGGTCTATGCATTTTGGCACACAGTCTTCTACTGGACCACATATATATGTATATTACAATCGAAGATCACGCACAACTTCAGTGCTCTGTAATCAGGTCCCACCGGACGTGCTTCGGTGAAAAGTTCTTTATTGCAGGCAAGGTTAAAAGTATAAACAGCAGAACTATGAGTTTATGCATCTGTACGTTGGGCGCAGAGGTTGTGCATGCCAATGCGTGAGTGAATGCGTGCGCACCTCCAGCTGTGTTTTGTCTTTTTTGGAATAACCCTACGTGCATTATTTGCTTGGAACTGTGACATAGCATGCTTTCAAATTCTAGATCCATACAGCACCTGAATACGTGTATACCCCAGTCATATATGCACTTTAGGGCTATTTGGAGTTCTTTTGGGATTCTTTTTGGTATATTTAAGAATATTTGAACAAAACTTCACCTTTCCCGTCACGATGTAAGGCAATCGTTTTTTATATGAAGGAGGTTGCATGATTAGTTCGGTATTGAGGAGAACTTCCCATCGTCTGTGAGACTCCTTGGACTTCCAGTCAGTGCAATCAAGCTGCAATCAAGCTGACAGCAGGAAAAAGGCGCTGCAGCTGCTGTACGCATCAGTGGTACCTCGTTGCTTACAAGTGCTGGGTGCTGCAATAATTTATTTTAGTTTGCTTGACAGGACTGCCCGGTTACATACTGGTAATTTTCATTACTCTGATTCCATGTCTTCCTCGTCACAGTGCATGAATGGAGATACCCTCCTATGTAGGGACTTTCTAAGGAGGCTTGTCGAGGAAGTAATGCCTATTGTGAACCCCGTTCTAAGACTTGAACTCCTATGTGCATTAAGGAGGGCTGTGTTGAGTCGGGGACTAACCTTATGAATCTCAGCCTTTGTCCTGAGCTTATAGAAACAGTTCAGGTCAAAGTTCAATGCATCATCATCTCTGATTGGAAAATGGAACTGAAATGAAAGTGAACCAAGTCAATTCCTGTGTGGAGCAGTTTGAGTCCCATGGTTCAGCAAGCACAGACCCACTTCTGTTAATATCCTTCACATTTAGAGCAACAAAAAAATCTAATGTGGACTATCTGAATCAATCACAGCCATTGTAAATACTCAATGCTCCATTCCAATCCATCTCTTCAATGCTCACACTACAGACATGGACCAAACCCATGGAAATCAGCCTTGGCCCTGCTCCAGTGGGAGCACGCCAGAAAAAGTGCCAGTCCATGACCCCTCTGAATGGTAACAAAAACAACCACACACTGGATTCCTCCGTAATTTACCAACATAGTTGATATAGAAAACATGGTGATATATTACAGTATCCAGTATTTAACAAAAGTTGGCCTGGCATGCTCTTTTTTAAACCATACATAAACACATAAATATGGGTGAGCTGAAGAGAATGAAGACAGAGGCTTGCTGCTTTAGTTTAGACAGTGGTAAAGCCTGTGAGCCAGGAGCCCTTCAGAAAGGCCCCTGATCTGACCTGGGTCAGCTCCTCTCAATTTTTGAATTGGTTAATGGAGTCAGATGAGATGCTTAGAAGATGAGCCCTCTTTAGATTACTGTGCAGATACTACTTTACAATTATATTTAAAATGTTTAGGTAGTAACATATTTAAGTTGTTCATAGTATTTTAGATTGCAAATGTATGATGCAATTCAGGGTATGCAATGTTTCAGATTTTTAGAAATACGAAAAAGGATTAAAAAACCTTTACACATGGACATGGATAATACTTCACAATAGACATGATGCTTGTTTTTAGAGCGATCTAGCTTGTTTCTACTTTCCCACGTGTTCCATGTATCTTTTAACAGCAAATGTGCTATCTTAATTTGGTGTTTTACACCGAAAAATTGCAACTTCTTTTATTGTTCTAAATGTAATTTTTTTAAAACATAACGAGTCAGCCAGTGTCACTGTAACGAAATGCAGTAAAAAATAGATACAACTGCAAGATAGTTTCACTAGCTAGACCATCAACTCTGTAATTCCCAGTATGACTTTGAATATTGTTGCCCTTCCAGCATGCTGTTAAAGATTCTAGAGGAACAGCTCAGAACATAGTAAATCGCACATCTGTCAGACAAATATTAAACATCACAGATGTTAATAGAACAGTCTTTAAAAAAGAGCCAGACAACTGTCTTCTAATCAACATAAGAAATCCTCTCCTTCCAAAACAGATTCCTATGTTCTTCATTTTGGCTCCCTCCTCCAAGGACTTTACAGTGCTAACATGAAATGAACAAAGGTCCACTCAGACTGCAATCCATTGTGGTTAAATGCTGGATGCCATTATGATCATCCCTGGAGTTAATGTTATGACTATCTCCCTACTTTTAGAAACCTTCCTCAAGATAAATAAAGATTAAAAGGTCTGTTGTGCACTCAGAATATTAGAGTGGAGTGCTTGTGACCTAGTGCCCCCTCTAGCTCCATCAACACCTCTCTCTGTACCCCCTTCTCTTCCTCTCCACTCTCTTCTTCCTCTCACTGCTCTCCCCTATATTAATGCAGTACTGGTGAAATACAATGTTTACTCCAGGGACAACACCTTCTGCTATTTTTTAACGTCAGAGAGTCGATTTCACCATTACAAATCTGCTTCATCCCATGTCCCATAACCTCTACGTGTTCTCACTGTTCACTCATTAGCCTTGAATTGTATTGATTTTGTGTTAATTTTGTTGTAACCGACCACGGCAATAACATAAAATAGATATATTTGAAAACTAAGACATAAAGGTGACTTTGCTCCTTAAGCAATCTACCTCAACCATAGAAACCTACAATCTTCAAGTTATAGGCAAACCTCCCAACTATGAATAATATATTTTGAATACAACTCCTACCCAGTGTCCAACCAGCATCCCAACAGTTGTACAAAATGGAGACACGCAATATACACAATGTGGATGATCATTCACTATCCGGTGATGAAAGCAAGTATCCCTATTGGGCTCAATGATTCTCTAACTGCATCCTAAACCATTCAGCACAACGCACTTCCCTCAATACAGTTGTAGATTGTTACTGCCCATTTCTGCCCTAAAGATTGTGGTAGATAAGAACAGGAGCTTTCATCTTATATCCAGTGGCCTCCACCTTTAAAGAATCTGTAAAGGAAAAATGTATCATGTGATGTTTATTCTCCTATTATTCCCCATGTCCTTTAGTTAATGTAAGTACTCTCAGAGATTTTGTGTCCGCCTGGACCATCTACAAATACTAAAGACACATTCACTGATAGTGAAAGCTTGATGACCAATCACTTCCTGAAGCTGAACTCCAACTGTTCATTGTCACTAGAGCAGTTAAGTCCAACAGCAAAAGGAAATTGAGAAATGAATGACTGACATTTAAATTCCAAGCCAATGCGTACTCACCATTCTAATTAGCTAATTGCATTTGCCCAATCTTATATCCCAAGCCTTACCAATCACGGATGTAGCTACTCTCATGAGATCCAGGAATTCACTTGTGAGCCTTGCCATTGTTAATCCAGTACAATGCTCCACAGTCAAGGCCGTATACATGAACAACAGCACTTTCAAGTGGAGCGCTGCCCACCACTGCCGGTCTTATCACCACAAATTCTCCAATATAACTCACTCTCAAAGGACTGTATCTAGATCCTCAGCATCAGCCAAAAACACCCCAAGAACAATGTTCCAAATCTGGTCCAGCCTATTAAAGTGAGGGCAATGTTATTGGACCTGCAACAAAACTACCATCATAATAACTGCCATCCACACATCACTAGTCTCTAAATGAGAATAAGAGGTTTTAATTATGACCCAGTGCAATGATAGTCAACTTGTCAACCTCAGAATGATGAAAGGCTGAGTGGACCCTCTAGGGTTCAAACCCACTTCAAGTTGCTCACAGCCCTCTAAAATGGACACATCAGCCCAGTGAGCCTTCTTGCCAGTTATAATACATGCGTACAAATGATGTATTCTACACAGAGCTAAACTATTAAGGAGCCAATCAAGAACTCTAATTCAATTTCTACTATTATGCAAATATGTGGTGACCATTTTTATCAACTTTGGGTGCAGAACAGACCTAATTGATCAGCTTGGGTGCAGTCTTAAAGTCGGAAACTGTGTGCAGCAGGCACATTAACCCACAAAGCTGTGTGCAGCAGGCACAGCAACCCACAAAGCTAACTTACAATAATGCTATCCCCCTGTCCTAAAGAGTAAGTAGAGATGCAAGTCTGACTTCTTCCCTGAAATAAAGTAATCTGAGGGCAAAACGAAACACAAGATCTTGCTGTTCACTGCCACCTGAAAATAAAAGGTATATTCGCCAGTCAGTATATTTCCCACCACAACCCTTTACTGAAGGGTATTAGCAGGATAAAAAATGCAATCATTTATTTCTAGGTATCTGTGTCTTAATTCATATAGTGATTAACATTTTAAGGGCTTCTGGTAAACTGTTGGTTGGGGTTCCCAGTATTGGGTAAAAATCTTATTATAATTTAAATATTATTGAGGGATCCATTTAATTGTCCATTGCATCCACAGATCCCATGATGCTTTCAACAGTTAAATTAGATTTTTGTCAAACACAGAAAAAAGACTGCACCCAGTCTTCATTGCAGTGGTCAATTCAACACCTTTCATGGGCGGTAAGCCAGAGACAAAAAGTCCTCCATCAACATAGCATCATAGCCAGCCAGGTGCCCTAGAATCCAAATATTGCTTAAAATTAATCTTCCGTTAACATAAAAATGCATTTTTATTTTTTTTAGAAAATGCTGATTAAATCAAGTTAAAAACTATTTAATGGGATCCGTAATGTACAATAACAAAGAGATTGTCATAGCTATAATCTCCTTGAATTTTAGGAAGCTTAATGTGTATTAGGGATGCTGTGCAGATGAGCTCGACAGTTTAAAAGTCTGATTTCATTTACGTACTGCAAATCCCACGAAATGCCAGCACATGTGCATGGAGGAATTGCTGCATTTATGGGTCACGCTGCTATTAGAGTTCTTAAAACCTTTGTCGTCAGAGCGCAGAGCTGTGTCTGCTCCCTTCTTGCTTTGCGTTTGATAAGAAGGGACTTCAGTCCCACATGGACGAGGCGCCAAGAATGACTTAAAAGACAGCACTCACCAACATAGAAAATACAGACAAGGAGCCACTATGTGGCGTCAATAAAATGGAACGGTTACATAACACTTGCACTGTGCCCATTCCAGGATGTCATGCAAACCCTATTATGGATGTATTACCAAAGTACAGCCAACAGTCATCGTTTTTGTGGTCGTTGTTGGCTGCAGTTCTATTACCCTTATGTACATCCTCATTTTGAAAACCCTTGGAAATACTTTTCTGGTCAGGGTCATATATCATTACATCATAAATCAGGTGTCATAAATCATTTGTGGATCGTAAATCATGTGTCTCACAAACAGTCAAAAGTGGGGTCATAAATCTCCTCGGAGTTAGGCCCCAGCTCGCTACCTTGCAGTCTCCTTTTTGTGCCCTGCCGTCTGGCGGGGTCTGGGCTGCGAGTGCCGCCCCGTTTGCTACCCCTTTTTTCAGGCCTACTCACCCTGCCATAAGGAATCCCAAAGTGAGCGGCCCTCCTTCTACACACAGCCCTGTAGATGTGCCTCCATTAGCAACCAAATGTACCCCTCTTTTCCACCAATGTACCCCTACTATACACCAGCGCTGTGACACTGCTGCTGCGTAGGTGTGGGTGGGTCTAGAAAATCCTTTGGTGCTGCTCCCCAGCTCCACGATGTAGTAGTGAGCTATAGTGTGGGGAGTGGTGCCTTATATCCCCCCACGATTTTCAAGGCCAATACTGGGATCGCATAGTGATTGGGGGGGTTCAGACATCACCTGACCTCCCCATTGGCCAGGTGACTGGGTGCCTCTCTGGCGCAAGTTTGCCACGAGGGAAGCGCCCCTTCTGCTTCGGGGCGCTTCCAGGCAGCTGAAACCGGCTCCTTGCAGGGCCCTGGTGTCTGTTGTGGTGCCAGCCCTCGAGGACCCCTTCTTGGGCAGCCTCTGCAAGAATATCAGCTGTGTTAATTAAACGGACTTTTGAAAAGGCTGGTAACTAACTAACAGGGTGTGGCATTATGGCAAAGTTGTCGCCTTTCGAACTGGGTAACCATGTTCTAGTCTCTGTGTTGGCTCAACATCCTGTAATTCTAGCCGAATCACTTACTCTCCACCTGCCGGGAAAAAAAATACATGCGCTGTAGTGGTGGCCGGGGAGGGGTGTAGTCAAAAAAAGAAAAATCCACTTACTTGCTAGCCACCGCCTCTCCACCACCTGATGCAGGAAACAGGAAGCACACAGGCTTCCAGACACCCCTAATCTAATCAGGATGCTGCTGTCACCAGAACCATGCTTGGTACGAGCGCTGCGGTTCGGCGCTCAGACAGGGACTGGGAAGCAGTGCATTTTCTCCACTCAAGCAGTGCAATACTGCTGGTTGGAGAACATGCTAAGTGTGCGTGACTGGCCAGCCCAAGACAGCCGGCCAAACCTCCATGCGCACTTAAAAAGTGCCCACCACTCCTACTCCTGCTCTGTGGGCAACCCAGCCCTGCCCCACCCACACCTAAACAGAGACACTTTGGAAAAATAAAATTATAATAACATGGTGTTATTAATTATCATTATATTTTTCCTGTGGGGTGATGCTCCTCTGTCTTAGCAGAGGAGCTGCTACTGTGAACATCTGGAAATGTCCCAGCAAATCCAGAACCCCTGGTCACTATAAGTGAAATATTTCAAAATCATCTTTTACCTTTTCAGTGGTTTGAGGTACCTGCCTTGAAACTGTCAGTGGAAGTGTTCAAGCGGCAAAGATGCATATTATTTCCCTGGGGTTTCTTTGGGTAGATGGCATCCACATGTGGGACTGAATGCAAACAGTTGTGCCATTGTAAGGTCAGCACAGCTGAGTTTGCAACTGCAAACTAACAATTCACAATGCACAGAGGTATGTTGTGAATTGCAGTTGTGATTGTGAATCGTAAAGCACACATTGTGAATCCTTGCAAGCATCTAGTGAAAGAGGGCAGCAATAAGGTGTTCCTACAACCTACAACTTTCAGGGTAATGGACAAATGCTTTGCAACTGTTCCTGTGGTCACAAAGTATAGACTCGATACTGACTTCCTATGTAAACAATCAATTCCTAACAGCTTACCCTCTGTGTGTGCAGGCTTCAAGGCACCAGGAGATCTGGTGGTTCGCTGAGTGCTCTTCCATGGTGTTACTTTAACACTAGCGGCCAGTGTTGTGCACGAGTAGCTGGACGGGTGGGGATCAAGGAGGGGTAGCATAGGGGTTGTGGGATGACAAAATAAAAAAATAAGTAAATAAAAAAAACTTACCGGCAGCTGGCCACATCGCGCGCTTTTGCTCCTCTCCTCACAGGCACAGGTTCCCAGACTTCCCTGTGGCCAATCCTGCAGCTGCTCTCATGCATGAAGGCAGCTCCAGGATTGGCCTGAGCGCCCTGACTTTGCGCTCTCAGACAGACTGGGAGCCTGTGTCTGCTCTCTTGAACCCGGCAAAGCAGCTCAGGTTTGTTGAGAGCTTCAGTGCGGTTTGACCGGCCTGAGGCAGCTGGCCAAACCATCATGTGCACTGACAGCAGTACCCACCATTCCTCCTGTCATCATCCTTGGCCACGCGTCAAAGACTCAACAGGAATGGAAAAATACAACCCGTTAATTATAGTTTTATTTTTCCTTTCTTGCCCTTTTGAGGCTGCTGGCAAGTGGTGCGACGCTCCTCCGCCTTAGCGATTCCACCCATTTTCAGGGTCAGGGGTCACAGAGCTGGCACAGTGTGGCTTTGAATGTTGTGACTGAGGTTTGCTCCCCCTTGCAGGCTCTTTCCCATCATTCCCAGTCGAGCACAACGTAGTGCAAAGCTGGTTCCAGACTAATCAATATTAACCACATCCATGCTCAGGATGGCTCCCGGCCGTCATGAGTCACGGTAGTCGTGTGCTCATGATGGCCGGGAGCCGTCCGACCGTTGCTGCTCCGCCCACGCGTGGCAAATTCCCCACCTGTGCGGGCAAATTAATTAGTGGGCAGAGTTCGGACGGCTCCCGGCCGTTATGAGCACACGCCCACCGTGATTTATGACGGCCGGGAGCCATCCTGGGTACCTGAGCGCCACGCCCAGCCCCGCTCCCCCTCGTATCGCGGCGGAATTTGCCGCGCGTGGAAGGGGTTAATACGGCATGATGTTTGCATCTCATTCCTGACACTCCCTTTGCACAGAGAAGGATTAGTGAATCTTTTACTGCCGAAAGGATGAGGATACTCACCGAGAAAAGTAAAACCCGGTTAGAGATAAGTATGCACAAAAGCCCACTGGGTGTAAGGGTCTAAAAAATGTCATAGTGGGTCCTGCCTCATTCACCTGCATCCGCACACAGCTTTTTTGTAAAAAGAAGGGCAGACTCCATTTATTTGGTTAACATGATTGTAGGATCTTTTATAAACCTATCACTCTCTTCACCAATGTGCAAACAGCACCTACTTTTGGGCAGACATATAAAAGAAGTAACACCATCATAAGCATTCCTCTAACCGTACATTGTAAACCAAGTGTGCACCTGTCTAGAAGTGGACTGACCTTTCAGATAGTCTGACAGTCTGGAACTACAAGGTGGGCCAGCTTTAAAGGGCCAGTGTGTTGGCTTTTTTTTTTGAAAGTCGTGGTTGGTGTAGTGACCGGCTGGTCACAGTTCTAGTGTTTCTTTTACCAGCCACTGCCTGAGGGCTGGCTTATACTGCCACCCCACACCCACCCATCACAGGTGTCACAGGACATGTGACCCTGACAATAAAAGGGGCCAGGCGCAGGTCCAATGGGCCAGTTCTAGCTGCCAACTTCTTGTGTCTGTGTGTTCATTCCAAGTGCATGGGGCCCTAGGGCCCCAACCCTTTACAGTCGGGATGGGGTGATAAACTACAACCCACTCATTTTCCCATTAAGCGGATCTATTTGGCAATGCTAGAATGGCAGACTATTCGAAAAACCAGTCCAACACTGCACTCACCTACTGAGGTTTTTCTTCCAGTCCACACTTATGAAAATACCCGCCACATGGCGCCTGCCATCCTTAATGCTTCGTTTGTCTAGGACTGTCTTGCTTTGTTTTACTTTAATCCTTAAATGAAGGCTTTAAATAGGATCAATGCCTTTTGCTGATTTCTGAATCGCGTCTGTAATTGTAATACGGCTGTGTGGCATTAGGTCAACTTTGTCTGCATTCACACTTAAAGTGATCATGTCCCAAGTGCTGCATCAATTAATGCCCCCGTTGTGGTCTATTCCCTCGTTACCAATAGGTATTTTCGCTTTCAAGGACTACCCTGAACGTTACAGCTGTCTGCTCAAGAGTCAGGCCCAAGTGTCAGGCCGAAGGGGCGTATAATGAGGGAGATGGCCGTTAATGGCCGCCTCTAACTGTGAGCTAACACATAGCTTCCTCATTCAAGTGGGAAGAAAGAGTAAGATACTCAATTAAACATGGCCGTCCAGGCGTAGCATCCTGCCCGTTCAATTCCCGGTGTTTGACTCCTGCCGCACTACAGGGCTTTAATGAACAACTCCAATGAGAACATTCAACTTTCATGAAAAAAGCGAGGCACTTCCGTTTCCTACAGAGAAAATTGCAGTCAATGAACAAAACAAGGAGGTTAATTTTGCCTGGGGAATTATGGCTGTTGCATTCGGAGAGTTATAATGAGGAAGCATTTACTTCAAGTTCTGAAATATCTTCCTCAGGATCGGCCCTCTTCCAGCTAGGTGACCTCCACCATGCCCAATGCAGTGGCGTAACAGAACTTGAGGGGGCTCCCTGCAAATTACATGGAGGGGTCCCACCTCCGCACTCAACCTGGAGCTCTAAGACCAAGGTACTGTGCTGAGGGAGCCCCCCTGCAGCTCGGGGGCCCCCCAGCACTGCGGGACTGCGGGGAGCCTATTTTATGCCACTGGCCCAAGGAAGCCACCTCATTGGGTAAAGGACCACCAGCATGGCAGCAATTTTAAAATGGGGTGGACTTTCCTCCACCATGTGCGGCTGAAGTGAAACCCATGCCACACCAGCTGGGAAGGTTTAGCTGCCACCGTTTACATTAGCCCTTCAAAGGCATTGACTGAGGTATAGCTTGGCATGGTCATTGAAGTGCATATGTGGATGCCTCTAGGCCCTGATTACTGCTTTCCCGTCTTTGTGTTTTCCGCAGTCGGTGCACTTTTAGAAGTTTCTTTCGTGTCTGTTCTGTTTAGCTTTCTATTCTTATGCTGCATCTTAGAAATGTCCTATCATGGAAGAAAGGGTCTTGCAATGCCACTTCCTGTGACATATTGGGAGGTGGTGAAGTGAAGATGGTGAGATTTTGGTGAAGGAATGCAACTGATGTTAGCATTTCTTAGCATTTGAGCAGCCATCATCGTCGTTATATGCAGAATAAAACTTGCCTTCCTGTGGCTATCCGCTGTGCTGCAAACCCCTGCTCTGTTTCTTTGCTGTGGTTTCCCAGATGTATTGAACTTTTATTTTGCTGAAACTGGTTGATGGACAGATTGAGGTTAGCATGGGGGAGCAGTTCCAACTTCTAGAGTTTCAGCAGTACTTTGAAGTCGCGTTTGTGTGCAGAACGGAGTCCATATCACTCCCCATTACCGCGATTTCCCCAAGCCCCCTTCAGGGATTGTTGCGCGTGTAGAGGCCACCAGTGAATTGTGAGTCTGTAAATAAGTGCTGCAAATTTAATGTAGAATCGGTCTTCTGCTGCAGCAGCCATCTTTAAAAAAGGAGCTTCCAATGTGGTAGCAGGATATACAGCTGTGGTACATTTACATACCATAAACACTAACGGGCCTGATGTTGACTTCCACTTGTCAGATCTTAATTATCACACCCAATAAAATTCGATACCAAGGTTTTTATAAGTTATCGGGTGCAATATTTATTGCCTATTTCAACTTTTTGGAGAATAACATGCGGATTTTGGTGCCTAATACAACAAAATCCAGATGATGTGGTAAATGCCAAGCCTTTTTCCCAGGTAAAGTTTTTGCTGGTTTGACCTGCTGGCTATGGTGTGGGTGCGATACATTTTGCACCACGTATAATTGCTATCTTTGCGCAAACAGGGGTTTGCACAGGGATCACAATTTTATTGTGGCACTCTGAATCGGGCCCTAACTCTGCTTGTATCCAGAATTTTTGGGCCCAGGGCTTTAAGTGGACCGGGCCCTGCTTGTGCTCATCACCGGCAGTTCTAAAAAGCAGGTGCCGAAACAGGTCTCTATCGGGCTCTCCATTGTTACCCTCACCCTCGTTGAAAAAGCAAATCTTAACTATGCGTGGATCAAGAATTCCTGGGCCCATGGCTTTAAGTGGACCGGGCCCTGCTTGTGCTCATCACTGGCAGTTCTAAAAAGCAGGTGCCGAAACGGGTCACTTTCGGGCTCTCCATTGTTACCCTCACCCTCGTTGGGAAAACAAATCTTAACTCTGCAGCAGTGCCACCCTTCACTGCCTTTGATGTAACTTCAAAGAGACTCGCAATAGTTCTTTCACCATCTCATCATTTCAGAACTGAAGCATTTTCAATATTATATACAACAAAGCCAAAGTTGTTGCTTTTTTTTTTAATCTTATACAACTAACAGCCATTGACAAGGTCAATAGTGCTGGCTTGCTGTAGGTGTAATATTACTTGTTGTAGTATATATCCAGATTCTGAATGCAATGACAGAAGCAGCAAAATACCGGTCAGGCGACACACTATACTATACTAACCACAGATGTTTAGCTTAAGTGTTTTTAAGCCACACCCTTGAATATCGCGGCCACGCCCCTTTGAGAGACCCCCCCCAGTTTTTTCATCCCACTTAAAGCCCTGCCTGGGCCTATAAGGCACTCCCTTCGTTTACAAAACCTTGATGCAGTCCCCAAGGCCTTCACATCTTCTCTGCCAGCTGGCTTTATCCTCCCCTCTACTGTTGTGTCCCAGAGTTCCCTGAGGTTGTGCTGTCGTGATCCCAATAAATAAAAATACAAAAAAGATGTCAGTGTTTTCGAAATGGGAACTCCTTTTTCACATGAACTCCTTGCTTAGACTACTTGGAAGGCAAACAAAAGAAAAGCGCTGGAAAAACTGAGTAATCTTTTAATAGCAGCCCAACAGTCCCACAGGCTATGCAGGAGACTTTTAATGAAAGTGTGGAGAATAAACCTTTGATCTTTCTTTGTGTGATGTTTACAAAGTGAGTAGTAATATCATATTTCGTCTGTGAACCTATACCTTAGTATTCAGCAGATCATACAGACATTGCTTGTATTCGAAAACAAGCTTTGACAAAGGTAACAACTTTGAACTGTGTAATTGAAAATGATACTTGATGCTTCGCACACGAAGAGCAAATAAAGTGTATCTAACAGCAGTGCAGGTGTGACTCAGACATTATTTGCCCAGTGGGCAGGTTGATAACTTTGGACCTTAAGCAACTGTGTTCTAATAATGGCTTAATCTCTTGCCCTAAACACAGAGTACTACTTAGGCCCAGATGATGAGAACATGGGGTGCAACCTCTGCCCTCGTAATTACTGTTACACCACATTAGGTCTGTGCAATTGTGAGGTGTTGGAAATGGTAAGTTTTGCAGGCTTACCCCAAACTTTTTGCCTTCCTCCTCCTTTGTTTTTGACTTCATTTTTGTTGGCTTTAGAACTGTGAGCATTTACTACTGCTGACCAGTGTTAAAGTGCATGTGCTCTTTTCTAAAATGCGATGACAATTGGTTTATATATGATCAGTACATCTGGTTCACTCATAAGTCACTTGTAAAGTGGTAAACCATACCCCCAGGGCCTGTACACCCAATGCTACAAGTGGGCCTGCAGCACAGATTGCGCCACCCACAGAAATAGCCTTTCAAACCTGACCCAGGGCTGCACCTGCAGGCTCTGTAGACGCAGTTTACTGACACTTCTCATTCCAAATCCTTGCCAAGGGTACTTTGTAAGTAAATGATGGGACATGTCCTGGTAGTCACAACCACCCAAGTTCATTTTCACTACTGCAAGGCCTGCTCCTCTCATAAGTTAACATTGGGAGTTCCTTAAATACCCTTTTTAAGTATAATTCCTGATTACAGAGGAGGAGCTGCTTTATGTTTCATGTCATTGGATTGGTAATGACAAATCCTCCTTAGTGGTAACGTTGGGGCTGGTAATACTAATCTAAAAATGCCACTTTTAGAATGTGGACATTTCTCTGCTCTTAGCTCTCTTGTGTGCCATACAGCCGTCTCCAATGCATGTCTGCGGTTGAGTGACAGCTTCACTTTGTGCATTCTCTCTAGACAGCCACAAGTACAGGACACTCATCTGCATCTGCATTCATCTACATACTGATGGGTCTTCCTGGGCAAGAATAGGTAGTAACCTGGCCTCACACAAAGTACTGATTCACCCCTCACAGATAGGCTGGCAGGCAGAGCTGAGCTGAAAGGAGACTTGCGCACTAAAAAGGCTTTGCTTTGTAGTCACTTCCACTTCAAGGACACATTTGGGTATATGTATTGGGTCTGTGACCCCCCACCCTCACTAGTTCACTTATGGGTCCTAAGGAGACTCTGCAAAGCTACAGGAGGGACTGCCACTTTGTTAACTGTCTTGCTGTGCCGGCCTGCTGCCTGCTGATTGCTGAGCTACAGGAGGGAGAGCCACTATGCTCACTGCCCTTCTGTGTTGGCCTGCTGCCTGCTGCCTCTGACCTGGGCGGTGAGAAGGACTGGACCTATTCTGTACAACCTTTTGCATCACAAGTACCTCCAAGGGATAACTGGCTTGCCTCGTTTAGTAAATCTCAGGGTCATCAAACATTTCATTCGTAGAAATGACCAGTGCTAGGCTCAGCTAATCTGGAGTCTGTCTGATATGCCCTCAACCAGTCCTGGGCCTTCGCAGAATGTCAGCAGCTTCTTTTGGGTATCCACATGCATCAGCGCGGTGCACCAATCAAGAACTGCCGTGTCTGCCTACTGGAGTGCAGACAATCTAGTTTGTCAACTTTGCCGAAGCTGCAGTGCCCAAAGGCAATGCAGCGCAACCCGCATACTCTACATGCATCAAGGAAAGACGAGCATCTGCCCTCTGTGCCTGTAATCACCGCATAGTATCCAGAAAGGTGAGACTCCAGCAACACAGGTCCCAAGACTGATGGCATCACTGCAATCCCCCCCAAAAAATACTGTGCACTTCTGGACTTACAAGGTCCCCGCTGCCCTCCAATTCTCTCGCGGGTGGGGCCGAATGGAGTGAGTATATCAGTCTCCCACAAACTAGGCATTGCATTTTAACTGTAATAACTTTGGAAGTATCACTGACTCGGGGATAAAGTCTGTTCTAAATCCATGGCGTGGATCACTGTCATTTCCTCAGCTTAACTGTAAAGAACCTACTGAAAGCGCAAGGGCTCTTTCAGCATAGTACATTCTTGAAGTATTTGTAACTTGAGATGCTTAAATTGAATTGTTATTGTTTTCTATTTTGTTTTGAAGAGTAAAAAGGTTATACTATTTTCATACCTCAATGTGGAGTCTTTTCTTAGGTGTTTTCACTGTGTTACTGTATCCACGAATGCACAACTGCTTTACGCATTGCCTCTTATGTTAAGCCTGACTGCTCTGTGCCAAGCTACCAGACAGTAAGCACAGGCTGATTTAAGTGTGTGACTGACTTACACTGACTGAATTGCGGTCCCATCTTGGACAGGGTGCATGCTTCTGCCAACTAGAGACACAATTTCGGACATGAAGTAAACCTCAGAGGCTGGAGAATAACTGTCCAGGCCTGAATTTACAGGTCAACATTCTGCATATTACTTAATTTTCCATGGGCCTTAATGCAGACATTTACCGCCTGCTCTTAACGGGTTATAAATGTGTGTTCGGGGAAGTGAAAGGATGGAGATAGAGGGAGGTGTGTGGGAAGGGTGACGAAAGAAGGGAACAATGTGGGCTGCAAGGGGGAGCATGTAATCTCCCCTCCATGCCTGGTCTGAGTGCCTGGCTGTGATTAAGCAATGGGTCTGGCCTATCCCATGATGATTTTACCAGCCAGATTTTAATAATGTTGGCTGGGTGTCATGAATACTTGGGTACAGTCTACTTGGGTACAGACAGTGTGTGAACTGGTTTTACCCACCTCCAATTGTATTGCTACTGGCGTTGCTTGGTAGCGATTAGACAGGGCTGTTTTCAGAAGTATTGTTTAGAAGTGGTAGGTTTGATGTGCTCCCAAGGATTGTTTGAGTGCATTGCCATACATAATACCTTGTACTGTATGTTTTGCTGCTTAAACTTTGATTTTCTCAGTGTACATCCGGAACAGTGCTTAATCTGAGCCATTGGTTGCAGTTGGGTTCCATTGGCACTTTTTGTTCATCAGCACTTAATGGTTTTCAACAGACTTTGATCCAGAGCAAGAGGGAGACAAATCCAAAGAGTGAAAGGAGGAAGAGAAAGACAGGAAAATGGTGGCAAACAGAGAAAGCAAGAGAGAAAAAGAACCAGCAAAGAGTGAGATAAAGAGGCAAGGTCAGGTGATGGATGAAAGAGGCATGAGGTGGATTCAAGACTACACAGCCTTGGTACTCAGCACCATGAGCTTCGACAGTGCCACCCTCAGACTTCTCAGCAAAACTTTGGAACCCAGCACGTACACTCTTTTACAAATTAAGCATTTAACTAGAAGAGGGACGCGTGGTTGGTTTGAATTTAAAGGACATTTCTTGAGAGTAGTCCGGTGTCTTTTCTCCAGATATGCAGAGTGCTGTAATCTACCCGGTGGAAAGGAAGTGCTGTTAGCACACTCTGAGTCTGGTCTTGTCTTATCAAGTTTAACCCCTCCCATGCTCAGGACGGCTCCCGGCCGTCATGAGTCACGGTAGTCGTATGCTCATGACGGCCGGGAGCTGTCCGACCGTTGCCGCTCCGCCCGCGCGCGGTAAATTCCCCGCCTGTGCGGGCGAATTCATTAGTGGGCGGAGTTCGGACGGCTCCCGGCCGTCATGAGCACACGCCCACCGTGATTTATGACGGCCGGGGGCCGTCCTGAGCACCGGAGCGCCACGCCCAGCCCCGCCCCCCTCGCACCGCGGCGGAATTTGCCGCGCAGCGAAGGGGTTAAGTTCCACTTGGAAACCTAAATTTGTACCTGTTGTAGCCTGTCAATCAATTATTTACGAGACAGTACTGCATATTCTAAAGCAGTCCTGAAGTGGATATTTGGTTTGCTTCAGAGTGCAAGAATTTGGAAATGGGAGGCCGATAATGTCAGGGCACCCTCCTGTTTTTAACAAGATGTGGAAAGGATACAAGTATTTTTTTTGCAAACAATTCTTTGCTAGCAGGAAAAAGTGACAGCTCTAATGAAGAAAGATCATATCAGAATTATTTTGAAAGTGCATTTTCACCCCTGTGGGGTTTTCTTTGCACCACTGACAGATAGCACATTTTTATTGTCATCCCTCTCAAACGTACCCATTTTATTAACTTTAGAAGGATGAAAGGCTGAATGCACTTGCTTGCATTTAAGGGCTGACCAAGAGATCAGACACAAATCCCTGGAATGGATGTATTTGTCCACTGAGCCACTAGACGTAGATCATGCCAGACAGCAATAACAGAGATTTCAATCCACTGGAAAGCAAGAAGCATGAAGGTATTAAGAAGTTCAATCCAGTTAGAGAATGTTCCTCCGCAAAATATGTCATGTTAGAAAGATCTGGTTGCTTTCCTCCACACAGCTCTCATTTCTCTTGCAGACAACTTTCCTTGTGTACAGCTCCAGCGAAGGATGTTCGGAGCCACAGACTAAATGAAATGTTGTTGTCTGGTCATTTCATGTCCCTTGCAACAAGGGCATTTTTAGGCTTTCATTGTAATCTGGCGCCCTCTTGCTGCCACTTGGGGTTGCTTCTGAAGGCTGCTACTTGTAGTCGCGTTAATAAAGCATCCTCCCTTCACGCATGTAGCCAGCCTTCTTACCTTCCACACCATAAAAAGTCCTGCATTGACTATCTCATGCTCCAAATGCCCTTAAAAACATATAATTTAACAATAATTACATGTTCACTTTCTCATTCATGATTCACAGACTGTTATTCAAATTGAGACATAATTTGAAATGAGGTAGCGCCTGTGCTGGACATACAGATCAGTGTGTGGGCTGCTTCTTTGGCTGTTTGTGGGCCTGTTTTATGGTCTGCTGGGCCGGTTTATACTGATGATTTCCCTGATATCAAAACAAACATTGACTGCAGTTTTTCAAATCTTTACAAAACACATACAAAGCTCATCTCTACAGTTTAAAAAAGGCCACAATTTGCAAACATGGGACACTTTTTTAGCTTGCTGATTCACTAATAGGGCCCCTTCGATTTGGTGTCTGGGTCTATTTTCAGTCCCATTCTGACTCTGGTCATAAATCCGCAGTATTCTACTGTCGCCCCTGAGATTACAGTGTGTGAGAAACTGGGTTGGATTTTACCAGGTGAAATTGCTGTTCTGTAAAATAAAGAGCATGTTGTGTAGTGGCTGAGGGAATAGGCGTGGCCTGGCCCTTACGGCACTCCGCCTACAGGATGTATGGAGGATGCCATGCTCAGTGGCGTAATACAGACCCTGAGATCCAGGGGTCTCCCTCAGCACAGTGCCCTAGCCTGAGAGCGCCTGACTCCGGAGGGGGGTCCCTTCATGTTCTTTGCAGAGGGTTCCCTCAACCTTTGTTACACCACTGACCATGCTCCCCCCAAATTTCCCATAGTCTCATTAACCTCTTCAGTGCCCATGACGAGATAGTCTCGTCATGGAGCACGGTTGCGCTGTGCCCATGACGAGACTATCTCGTCATGAACCCCACCCACTAGTGCAACGCCCGGCACAGGAGGGGGAAAGGGCGTGGCACTGAAGGGGTTAACCTAATAGTCACTCACTGCACACGCCTTCCAGAGGGATCTTTGTTGCCTTTGAAACTCCGCCAGTAGATGAATGATCAGTGGAAGGTGGATCGCCGGCTTCAAACAGCTGGTCTGCCTTTCACTAATGCGTTATTCCCAGGGCAGGAGCAGGCTAGCAGCACAGAGACGGTGTGCGCCGCGACGCAGAGCCGGACAATGCGCCATAGCCATAGTGTGATGGCTACTTTAGCCAATTCATTCTAATGTACATTAACCTCTTCAGTGCCCATGACGAGATAGTCTCGTCATGGAGCACGGTCGCGCTGTGCCCATGACGAGACTATCTCGTCATGAACCCCACCCACTAATAAAACGCCCGGCACAGGAGGGGGAAAGGGCGTGGCACAGAAGGGGTTAAATATGCGATTTAAGATCATTATTATTGCACACTAGAAGCACAGCCATTTCTTGAGCCTAAACATACCATAACATCCAGTTGCACTGATCTAATCATATATTTTGTGAGAGGTGATTGTGTTATAACCACTTAACTAGAAGGCAAATCTGATTACTGACAACTCCATGCTGCCATTAAATTAACTCTGGGAATACAGAGGAACTCTGCTAACAGACTGTTTGCTTCATCTCTAGGGACTACATGGTGGAAATTACAGTGATGATGAAGCACATTCACAGCAAAATGACATGGCAGTGAATTAACTTCGAATATCTGCAATAGCTCAGAAATGAGAAAACGAGAAACACCACCCCCTGAGCTTTTAGTGAAAAGCAATTTTATTTCACAAACCCAATCATTTGTTGTTGATTCAGGCTTCCATACAGATAATCGCGCAATTTCTGCACCGCGGCGCTGTCGAAATGTTATTTAGATTAATTGCAGAAAATGCCGAAAAACATTAAAAAAAAATATTTAGGCACAGATTTTTTAATTTTTGCCAAAAAATCAACATTTTATCCACTTTAGTTTCAAAGAAGAGTATTCCAACCTCCTGCAATTGTTTGTTTTTTGCATTGCCCCAAGAAATCATTTAGATTCTAAAAAATACGCTTCAGGTCTCCGGACTGGAAAAGGAGAAGAAAAGGAAAATTATATCCATCCATCCATCCATCATAAAGCAATGTATGAGTCCGGAGCGGCTAGCGGTGGGTGCTCTGTGGATTTGAAGCGCTTTGTTTGAAGTAGAGTATAAGATATGCATCTGTTTTTTCCCCTACATTTTAGGAATTATGCCTCCCTGCGCCATTTTTAGAGCTCTGCTAGGAAATAAGGCCTATACATTGCTGCACCCCCCTGAGGTGAATTGCCACTGCATTGCAGACTCAGTGATAACATGAACAAGGAAAGCCCTGCATTTTGACATATTCTGACTAGGTATACATTCAAAACTTTTACGTGGAAAATGTACTGCATTTTTACCATGATCAGCCCAGATTGTAACTTTTTAATCACCATCGAAACATCAGTAAGATTGTATTTCATACTTTCAATGTTGTATTAACACACACTTTCCAGTTCCCTGCAGAGCAATCGTTCAAAGAACCTGACCTGCTTCATTAATAGTGTCAATATCACTACTGTACATACGAAACTAATTTTTAATACCGTCCCATTCAATCAGCCTATCTTTTGTTCGCTGCCCTACCCACATATACAGAGACGTTTTAAGGCATGGGCAAAGTCTGCAATTGCCCAGGGCCCCCACCTTCCAAGGGGCACCAGAGAACGTGAACTTTATCTGTATTTTACATTATCTGTTTCTCTGTCTCAATATTTAACATATGATTCACTTTTGCTTGACATCATGGGGCTTGAATTAGCAGAAAATGGGCTACAAAATTTAAAGTTGTTTCAAACAGAGGCCCCATATAAATTATTAGCCTCGGGGCCCACAAAATCCTTAAGACAACACTGCACATATACAAAAGTGCATTTCTTTATCAACATTTATTATATTCACCACAAAGCCTTAGTTATAGAACAATATCTTTCTAAAATCTGATTGATTCCGTCCTTGTATTTTTTCCTCGTAGTGTTCCCATAAACATTTAATGCATAGAATGCACCTGAAAGTTAGTCAGGACGATCACACAACGATGAATAACAAACCATATACCCAAAAATATACCTAAAATAAATTTGTGTGTGTGTGTGTGTATATATATATATATATATATATATATATATATATATATATATATATATATATATATATATATTCACTGAAAAAACCATAGGTTTCACACATGTTATAGTTAGCGGAAATTTTACTGATAAAAAACCAGTGAAATTCCCCCGTTATAGTTAGTGCAGGCAACAATAACTCACGCGACCGCAATCCTCTGCTGATGCTAATACTGTATTTAGACACTTATTTGCCCATGTCTTCTTCCATACGTTTTTAGCTATACATATATTACAAATATTTTTTTTTCATAAAGACACATATGTCATCAGCAGAAGATTGCGGTCGCGTGAGTTATAGTTGCCTGCACTAACTATAACGGGGGAATTTCACTGGTTTTTTATCAGTAAAATTTCCGCTAACTATAACATGTGTGAAACCTATGGTTTTTTCAGTGAATTTGCAAGGTTTTTTAAATGCTAATTCCTAACTATAACGTGTGTGAAACCTATGGTTTTTTCAGTGAATTTGTACGTTTTTTTAAATGCTAAGTTACTTTACGCCATTCGTGGTGTGCGCGCCCACTTAACGCAGTTTGCTCCGTGCGCGCACACTTTACGCAGTTAGTGCCGTGCACGCACGGTGGGCACGCGGTGCGCTACGCGCACCGCGTGCCCACGTTACGCTAGATGGGCCATGTACGCACGATGCGCTTCGCGCACCGTGCGCACATGGAGGACATATTATGTGCTTCCTTGTGATAGGTAATCTGTTGAAATTTTTTTGGGAAATGCTGTGCTCAAATAAGCCATGCAAAAATGGTGGCCTTCGGCCACCATTTGCACACGGGGTGGAGAGAGTGTGGATTTTTTTTTTTATAATTTTTTACCGTACGCGTACGGTAAGCGTACGGTAAGCGTAATCGGCGAAATTTTCGAAAAATTAAAAATTACCGTTTTTTGCCTTGGGGGATCTTTGAAGACTCAACTAACATGGTTATGTGCATGGGCGCTGTCTAAACAGCCCCTTTATATGTTTTTGGCATTTGTTTATCAGCTCCCCCCTCAGAGTGCGAGAGATAAAATGGCGGCCGCCGCTTCCTGGTTTCGACCGATTCGAATGTTTACTAAGATCTAAGGGCCAATCAGAATCGCGCTCGCGCACGCCACCGTACGCGTACGGTAAGCGTACCGTAAGCGCACCGTAAGCTGGCTCAGATATATATATTGATTTAAAGGCTATTTTCTCAGAATCTACTGAACAGATTTACACCAAACCTACAAAAGGCACTTCCTTGACCTGAGGACTACCTCTCTGCCAAATTTCTAGTAATTCTGTTCAGCCGTTCGGGCTGTAGCCCTGTCTAAAGGTCCTATGGAAAAATGCATGGGAAAAACGCGTTTTGGGACCCCCCTTTTATCTCAGCCCCCGCTTGACGAATCCCCCCGAGACTTTCAGGGTAGGAGCGGAGCGTAGCGCCCCACCTATTTTGAAAAATTCGCGAGGATTCGTCGACCGGCGCCAAAGTTATTCAAAATAGAATGTTGAGGTTTTCCTATGGAAACGTGGTCCTAACTATAACTACCTACTGGCGACCGCCAGTAGGTAATATATATATATATATATATATATATATATATATATATATATATATATATATATATATAATACAATTCTATTTTAATGCATGTGAGGTCTCCCTTGATCTTCTACACAATGAACCTTTTAGTGTACTACTATGGAATGGGAATTCCGTATTAGCTAGATTAAAATCTTAAAATTCAGAATATTTCTAGGTGGTGTCAACTACTCCACTTGTGAACTTCCAGACATCTTCGAGGTGACTACTTTGCTGCATAATTGAATTAAAAGATTGCATTTCTTCTGGGCAGACAAATTCTTCAAGGAATGATTTGGCCTATCATATGATGCTGCCCAAGGCTCTGTGGTGGCCTGCCTGCAGTGTTATTCCTCCTTTGGTGTAAGATTTAGTGCCCAAAATCGCTGAATAAGAAGAGCATGGCAAAAGTGGTTTCAAGCACTCCTTGTGCAACTGGGGATGGAAGCGATGAGAAAACGTCAACTCAACAGAGATGGTCCTTTGTGGAGACCCTTAAAGCCTATTCCTCCAAAGTATTGAGCTCAGAACACATCTGCAGCATGGCGTTGCTACTTGTTGGTATTAGAACAGTATTTGGGGATCCAGGTGGAGAAGTTCTGGACAGCCTGTACTAGGTCTGGTAAGGCCTTGGCCTGGGAGGTGCAGATGGTGTGCGTCCAATGTGTTTCTGTTACCTTACGTCAGCTGCAGTGGGTGAGGCTTTGGTACTTGGTGATGGTATGTTGTGAGCCGGAGATGGTAAAATGGATGATGGTGTGGTTGAACCATGTGAGTTCTGTGATGTGACTGAATTTGACTCTGTTGCTGGAGCTGAAGATGGGGTCGAATGTGTGTGCGGCTTTGTGCGTAGGTTCGGTCACCAGTGCTGTGAGGCCGATGTTGCTCATGTTCTCCAGGAGAGTGGATGAGCTGGTGTCATCGATGTGGAAATTGAGGTCGCTGAGTAGGATATAGTGGTTGGAGCTGATGGCTAGAGAGGCGATGGTGATGTTTCTAGTGAGCATTAGTCAAAAACCAGTCCACACAGAGTGCCGGCAAAGACACAATTCAGTCAACTCCCCATTATTTGTCAAACCCAAACCTCCTGCATAATTTAATTCTCTGTTACTGCATAATTCCAATGGACCTGCTGGTGCCTTACCTTTTCCTAAATGAATGAAAGAAAATAATTTCTTGGAAGCCATTTCTCAGGCAGTATTCAGCAATCAAGCAATATTTAAAAAATATATGTTCTTGAACCATAGAATCAAAACTATTTTCTCAAAATAAATTTCAAATATATAATTTGAGCTGTAACTCATATGTCTTCCAAAATATTATAGGACTATATAGACTACTGTAGTCATTTCAGTCAATGACTATTTGGAGCAGCCATTTGTCATTGATGTTGCACTTTATACAAATCAGAATTATTCTCCTCAAGCGAAAGAACATTGTTTTAACAGTTTTAAACCTTACAAATATTTCTACATTTTCATGTTTAACCCTTTGGCTTTGAAACATAAAATTTTGCTCTTATGTGCTTTCTCTTTCTTATTTTTCAAGCAACAATTTTAGAAAATGTAATCTACCTCAAATTTACCGAAAGATGTTTGGTGATGGTGAGATCTGCAATTGGCCACAGGCCAAAAGAAATACACAGGAATAAAGAAATAAAACACTTGAAACCCCAGAACTAGGCTTACTAACCTTTGTACTAACTCAAGCGACATCTATGAAGAAAAACAAACACGCCGTTTATACAATGTGCTGCCCGACAATGATGCCGCTAATTTGACACATTTTAGCAATGTCACATATGAATAGAAGTAAGTGTGATGTATAAGCCCCTCCTATTGCATGCCATTGTACAAGGGTACAAGTACCATAAACATCCCAAAGGCCAGAAAAGCTGTACGACCTTGGTAAACTTTGCCAAAATAAACCTATGAAGTTGTGAAAATATTGCAGAAAAGAAGTGGGGCAGGAGGTGGGCGAACTCTTCAAACATGCCCCTTACTGAGAGCCCGGATATAGTTGACAGTGAATTTATGAGCACAAAATGCAGCAGTTAGCCCACCTTGGAGTTAGCCAGTGCTCACATTGTAGACAGGGCCGGATTGGGATCACAAACCAGTCCTGGCAATTACGTTGAACTGGACCCATGGGGTGGGGGCACGGGGTAGCGGGAAGGGGGGGATGTAGCAGGAAGGGGAGCTAGCAGGAGCACTACTGCTGCAATACAGGCCCCCAGTAACAAAAAGCGGCCCCCACTCGTACAAAACCGGCCCACCGAGGAAATGCCCGATGCCCGCTACGGCCAGTCCGGCCCTGATTGTAGATCGTCTGCAACTGCTGTTATTAACCCCTTCGCCGCGCGGCGCTGGGGGGGTTTGGGGGCAGGTGTGGTGGCGCTGTTCTCGTGACGGAACCACTCCGTCACGAGCCACGGGTGAGCTGTGCTCATGACGGAGTGGTTCCGTCACGTCTCCGCCCACTGCGCCGGCGGGGAATTAGTGCCGCGTGGGCAGAGCGGCCGCCAACGGCCGCAGCATGACGGAACCACTCCGTCATGAGCACACGGCACCCGTGGCTCATGACAGAGTGGTTCCGTCATGAGCAGGGAAGGGGTTAAGATACACTCCTGTTTCAGACTAATGCCTTTATAATATGCAGGCTAAATTGGGAACTCAGGCCTCTAAAAAAGATTCACCATGTTTGGGATTCTTCTAAATTGTGAGTGGCCTTTTCAAATAGCTTTTGCTTTGAGAACAGAGTCTGTGATGTAACCATTAGTTTGCTTGACTAGTGAATTAACAGTTTTCAGTAATTATGGATATTTTTTGCCACCCTTAGTATATTTAAGTGTGTATGTTTTTGTTTCCTACTGAAGACAAAAGCCCTTCCCTTTTCCATCTCTTGCAGATATATCACCACCTGGGCACCTCTTTAATCCTCGAACAAAAGCATCAATAGATAAAAGGTGACCAGTTAATTCGGTATAGGCCTGGTGTTGTGTTGCACTCCATGGACAGGTTATTTTACTAACTATTGATTCGTCTGCACAGAAAGCAACACGTTTTAATTAAATGTGTAAATAATGCAGCAGATTATGACGTTTGTGGCAAGTTCAGCGAATCCATAATTACAAGGAAAGCCCCATGCCCAGGGACTCACATATTAATCATCTTGTGCACCAAACAAAGATATCGCTACAGGGCAAATTTGAATCGTGCCCCTGTACATTTGTGATTTAGTTCCATGTTTTATATTAATTCGCCTAAGATATCGCCTCCTCTGTGGTTGAATTAAACTTGAGAAAGTTTGGCTTTTAGTGCCAAAATTTTCTTGCAGGAAGATAATGAGTGAAAGTACACGTAGGACGTTATGTGGAGATTTTTTTTCACAGGCAACACGTTGTTCTTCTTCCCATATTGTAGTCTTGAGGTTCTTGATTGAAAGGAGGGCGTCGGAAAACTTTACAGTGGAAAATGCCTGTAATAATGCGGATTTGTTTAGTCACAGTACAATACGGAGATCGTCAGGATAACAAAACTAAAAATAGTGATCACTTTATGGGGCCTCAAGTCTTAGCTTCACCATGAAAGCAAAAGAAAAAAAAAAGGAACCTTTTTTTCAGAATTAGGATTTTCATCTGGGGTAGAGAAATACAATAATAAATTGGTGTCTTACAGATTTTATACCTCTTGAACTATCTCTTATGATGCACTCCCTGTAAATGTATGTGTGTCTTTGTCCACACAAAGAGCAACCAAGACAACTGCGAGTTATGGTTACTTCAAGGGGCGAGTTATAGCTACTTCAGTTAACTATAACTGGTGAATTTTAGTGTTAAATGTTATGTAAGTGACATTTTCACCTAACTATAATGTCCCTCTAACCTTTGTTTATTTTAGTAAATTTCCTAGGTTTAATTTTTAGTATGCATAAATATAACTAAGATTAGTCTTTGTCTTCTTCAGTGAATTTCTAGGAATATTTTTAAAGCAAAGGTACCCCAATATATGAAAGGCAAGTGACTACATCAATATACAAAATGAGACAGGTCGTCATTTCAAATGTATGCCAATAAATATTTAAATAAAGCAGTCGAAATAATATTAAACATTTGGGGGGATATTCACAAGAACGTGTGATAACTACCGCAAGAGTAGCTTAACGCAACTTTCAATATCGCAGCCCATCGCTGGAAAATAACCCTGTGTCAACGCAGAATTCACAACAAGGTGGTACCATGCGATAGGCCGCCGACACCGCGGACAATGTCCGCGATACAATCACCACGACGGAGACACAAACACAAACCACAACACCATAAAACACGCGATGGGCCAAAGCGCGATGAGAAAATCAGCGATAAGCAGCGCCAGGCCTGCAACACACTCCTGGCAGGCCGGAAAAATCACCATAAAAGTAGAAAAAACACCCACACACAAACTGACCTACACCCAAGCACCATGGAGGCAGCCAGAGTAGGCGCAGAGAGAGTGCAACCCCACAAGCACCCCGGATGACCAGCCAGGGACATCGGGGACAGGGAAGGGCTAGGATAAGAAGACAAGGAAGACGAAGTTCAGTCCGCAGGCGAACAGGGTCATAGTCTCGGAGATGATGGAACACCATCAACAACTCTTCGTCACCTCCAAAGTGTAATTGGGCACCAAAACTGGAATATGACGGGACATCGTCGACAAGGTGAATGCCGTCGGAGAGCACAAGCGGACAATGGACGAGGTCATGAGGCGATGGAATGACATCAAGCGGAAGACAAAGGAGAAACTTTCTGCCAACCAGAAGGCAGCAATGCAGACCAGAGGTGGGGGCCCAGCGCCACAGCTGGAGCTGGATGACATGGAGGAGCTGATGTTGAAAGCCATCTGTGTGGATACTGTGGCCGGAGTCGGGGGACCAGACTCTGCTCGACAGGACACAACACAATCACAACAGGGTGAGTGATCACCAGGTAATGGGGGACGTGTGGAGATGGCCACAATGGCACACATGCACAATCAAGCAGGGCACAGTACACACCCACAATTAACCCTGGCTCCTCACACAGACCTCAACCAAGAGAAGGAAGTAAAAGCGGGTGGGCTATGTTTAATGAGGTCCAGCATACAAGCCCTGAAGTAATTACGAAAAAAAGGGTATGCCGTTCCTCCTGGTCAGTGGAGTTGGTGTGAAATGTACACTCTACCCCAAACTGGAGACAAAGTGAAAGATAATATCTAGATAGCCTGGGGATTTAAAGCACGTGGTGGGTGGGGGAACCCACGCTGGTGGAACTAAAACCCTCACACACCCAGCAAACTAGGTGTCATGCTTCATCATCTGGGTTTTGCTCCTCGTCGGGTCGGCGCTGCAATTCCCAACGGGCACCCAAAGATGGGGCTCTTTAACGGAGATCTTTTGTTCCTCGCCGATAGTTCAGTGCAAGTGAGGGCCAGGTAAGTGTAGACGTTAGTGAGTGTATTTTAAAACAGGGTTGGTTAGTCTGAATAACTAGTTTATTGGGTCAGTAAACCACCCTATTAAAAACGATATGAGTGGCGGTAGTCTGGACACAATGAGTCAAAGACTAGTTCCGCTCAACTCAGATGGTCAACATGTTTCTCGCCTCATGGTCAGGGGGATCCAGCGGCAATTCATCAGGACCAATGTGGTGTGAACTATCTACAAAACGTGAGGGTGCATAACAGGATAATAAATTATGGTGTCTGTGCCTGGACAAATCTACCCTATGAAAGTGTGGATAAAACTAGCACTTCCGCATGGGAGTGGCCTAAGGTTTAAGCTAGTGCCGCTCCAGTCGGTGCGTGGCGAGCCTCTTGGGATGGCGTAGTAGCCTGGGTTCTGTAGCCCAAGGGTGGTTTGTAAACCTACCCCGCTCCGCCGAAACCTCACACAGACCCACACACTGTCACAATGTACAATGCCATGCTGTCAGAATGTCAACCTGTACCATGCAGCTACATACATGTGGACACATTGTAATACACCACTTCACATCACAGGGGCATCGTCAAAACCTCCTGCAGAGCAGTCCCAGCCACTCTTTACTGATGGCGAGGAGGACAACACCAGCATTGATGCACAAGCCCTCCTAGACATCATTGACCTCATCCACAACTCACCTCCAGGATCAGCGCAGCCCAGCTACATCGAGGAGACCCCACCCACCACCCAAACCACCCAGCAGGAGGCATCCACAGCCCGGCACCCTCCCAAGTCCCCCAGGAACAACAAATGGCCTTCCAACGCCGTGTGCTGGAGGGCCAGAGGGAGACGACTGAGCAGGTGCGGGTGAGGTTCGAATTCATGGCTGCCAAACTGGACGACATCCTTGGGTGTCCATGTCTGCCCGATGGTCTCCAACGAGCCCTGACTGACATCGCTGGAGTCATGATGCGGAGAGTAGAACAGCTGTCCGCTCAGAGTGGCTGCAGCGATACCAGCCATGAGCTGGCACACATGCGGAGGCTCATGGAGGACTTGGTGCGTATGGAGGCAGAAAGGATGGCAGCCACCGCTGCACATCATCGGAAGTTGGAACTATGCAGACAGCTGATCAAGTTGCTCCTCATTCAAAAGGGGTGCGAGAAGATATCATGGCTTGCTTTCATTAGATCAATGTTGCAGGAGATAGGTCTACCAGAACTGTGGGAGAACTTGGATCAATGTAAGCAAGTATCACGCTTTTTGATGAATGGGGAGCTGTGAGGATCATCTTTAGGAGCAAGAGATGAGGAGAATCAAGCCTTGTAGGTAGACTGAACCATTTTTAGACTGTAAACCTGCCCCGGCATATGAGCCATTCCTTAACGTCATCCCGGTGTCCAATAATTAACAACTATTCTTGAAGTGAAGATATGGCGTACTCCCTGTTAAAAGCTTCACAGTAAACTGGGCGGTTGACAAAGCTTACAATGGTAGGCGTCCTTTATGTAATCAGGAAGATGAGAAACTACAGCATTTTGCTGTAGTGCATAGTTCCACCCATGGGGGAAATGGCTTAAGTCAATATTTAAGCCTTTGAGATTTAGGCAATATTGCACCGCCCTCAGAGACTTATGCACAGATACAAGTGAAGCAGTTGTTATTGCAGTATCTAAATACACTTATGCAGCATGGCTTATACGGCTCTGCAGTGAACGTTTGAGAGGTAAACTCTTAGATGTTGGCATGCTCCAGTGATGGGAGGCCCATAATTTATGGGTCACAATCACTGGGTTACTCAGGGAGTTTCTGTAAGAAGTTATCAGCAAATCTCTACTAAGCACTGGCACTCTTTAATCAGAAAGGATGGCAACCCGCTATTCTTCTGTGAAATGAGATTGATTGTTGTTTACTAAGCTTGTTACTTAATCTTTAGCATCGTAAGCATCTTGCAGATGGTCCATGTTGTTAAATTTTTACTTTACATTTTTTCCATCGTTTGTTTTAAGTCTTTTTTATTGCCGGGATTATTTATAGTGGACTTGTACTGCTTGTTTTATTGTATTTTTATGGGTCTTTTTTGATAAAAAATAAACTAATGAATGAATGAAAAAACACCTAGTCTGTCTCACTAGAATATTTTGGATAATATTTCAAAATTGCAGCAGCCTAGCATTCGTTTTTTGGTGGGACCAGTTTTGATCCATGTTTACAAAACACAATCCATTTGTCATACCACTTAGAATTTTGACTTGCATCTGAAATGTAATGCATACATGCATATGTTTTATTCATAAGAGCACATGGAAAAATGCAGCTCACTAGGCCCACATCATTGCATGCCCAAAATATGTCAATAGAAGCTGGACAGAGTATTTCCTTACAAGTGAAGTTCTGAAGTATAAGTATAGAGACAAATAAAGGGCAGATTGAGGCGGGGTTCAATGTGAGGTTTGACAGAGAAGGAAATAGGAGAGCAGTACAGAAATGTGAGATGAGCTCACACATTCTCAACTGTCCACCATTAACAAATAAGCCCGGAAGCAACTTATCTGAGGCTGACCGAAATGAACACACAATTTTGCAAGCAGATCATTGTGAAATTCACAGTGACAAGTTATATGTGAACCGTCAGACTTTCACCTCACATTCCATACCTGGGCCACAATCAAACTGTTAAACATCCATGGCATGCCATTCCCTAGCATTCCCTGGGTCTTGAAGTCATATACAACAGCGAGTCAATCCTCGCTTACTTTTTACCATACCTGGTAGTCCATCCTTCTTAATCAAATAATGGGCTACATTCCTTAGGAAGTAACCCACTGAGATGCCTACTGCAGAATTTTTTTTGTTGATATTCCTAAAGATGTAAATGCCATGAGATAAAAAGTAAATGTCAAACCTTAAACTCCATCGGGAAGAGAGCAACAGTGAAGCGATTATCAAAGTGTTCAATGGTATTAGAATTATCCATCCGCCACAAACCCTATCTTTTTGTTCTGCTACGTCTACATAACCAGAACCTCTCACAGGAAATGTTTGCCTCTTTGGTTGAGATTGGAATGCACACTTCTATTACTTATTGTTGGACCTGTCCCTCTCTGCAGGGTCACCCCCAAAACTTTTTTTTGCATTTACCCTCCACTTTTTGCTGAATTCGTTTTTGCTGGTCTTAGGACTCTGTGCACATTACCACTGCTAACCAGTGCCAAAGTGCTTAAGCTCTCTCCCCAAAACAGGGCAGGATTGACTTACAGCCAATTGGCATTTTTATTTAACTTGTAAGTCCCTAGTAAAGTGGCACTACATGTGTCCAGGGCCTGTAAATTAAATGCTACCAGTGGACCTGCAGCACTGATTGTGCCATCCACCTAAGTAGCCCTTTAAACATATCTCAGGCCTGCCATTAAATCCTGTCTGTGCAGGTTTTAACTGTCATTTCATCATGGAAAAATAATCCTTATGTCAGGCCCAAACCTTCCTTTTTATGACACATAAGTCACACCTAGGGTAGGCCTTACATGTCCTGGTAGTAAAAACTCTTAAACTCGTTTTCACTACTTCAATGCCTACCTCTGCCTTAGGATAACAATGGAGTTACCTTACTAAATTTTATAAGTGCAATTTCCAAATGGGAATAGGTGCAGAGGTGTGGCGCAGCGGCCAGCGCAGCTGACTCCAGAGCTCTGGGCGCACAGTTCAATCACTGGCAGCAGCTCAGCTCAGCACCATGTGACTCTGGGCAGTAGCTCACTTAATCTCCCTGATGGCCCCCAGCGCCTTGAGACCCTTAGGGGTGAGTTGTTCACACTTTCCAAATACCGGATTTATATTTCGATTCATGTCAGGTTTCTCTGGAATCTTAAATTAAAATCCTAAATTATGTTGAAGTTGGATTTTGAATTACAATTTTGAAAATGCCACTTTTAGGAAGTTAAAATACAAAAAGCGCGTAGTTGACGCACAAGATTGGCGCACTGCTATAAATGGGACCTTTTCCCTTTACAGTCCAATGAATTCATTAATATTTTATCCAAAACTTGACCATTAAATCACCATTTTTAAACGAATTCTTCCTTGTAAATATCACGGAGACAGCGAGATTCCATTAAAGCGTTTATTGCACATTTTCAAATGCAGCTGCTTTCCATTCCAGGCTTCTACACAGCGGCACGTGTAATTCAATAAAACCTTAATGTCAGCCCTTTATATGTGACCCAATGCATTTCGAGCTAAATGCTCTTCGTCAGGGGTTTCTGAAAAATACAACACAATAAGCTGTAACAACTGCTCACAACCAAATATAAATTACAAAGAAAAACCCTCTCTATACCCATTTCCCTCAAAGTCTGGATGAAAACATACAGTATGGAAAATCACCCTCAACCCTCCAACCATCAAACCACAGTTGTGAACCCATAGTTATCCCTCACACCATCTCAGTTAAAACGAGCACTTCCCTAAACTTTCCCGCTTTTTACCTGTTTAGCACAAACTTCTCAAACACCATTGCTCACTCTGACAATCGTCAAGACTGCTCTCGCTATCACCCTCCCACGCACAAACACAGTGAACACAGTGACCTGGGATGGGTCCCTAAGTGGAGCGCACGCAAACCAGAACATTCATCTACTTTCGGATTACTTATAAGGGAAGGAGTGCACTCTAATTCTGATACTCTTGCTGTTTACAATTTATCCGTCCCGACTAAGGGTGCACCCCAAAAAAGTTTAAGAGTTGACAAAACTGATTAAAGTTGCGACATCTGAGACAAACCAACATCAGAGAGCGCCTTGAATTTTGAAAAGACATTACATCTCATATAACATGTGATGGCATTATTTCAACTGTTTCACATTGTATTTTGTTTTTTAATTTGTTGAAGCGATTGTTCGTAGTTCATGGGTGGGATTCCTGTAAGGTTTAATAGGCAGGTTTTTTTGTCACATTATGGGGTTAAGATGTTTTTTCTTTTCTTTTTGGTTAACAAGTGCATTATGGGGGTTGTAGTACGAGGGCTGCAGGTATTGAATCACGTGGTCGGTTACGTTAGGCTGATTGATGACACCTGAGCGGGAGCATTACCCTTTATATTTGTGCGTGGGAGGGTGATAGCGAGAGCAGTCTTGACGATTGTCAGAGTGAGCAATGGCGTTTGAGAAGTTTGTGCTAAACAGGTAAAAAGCGGGAAAGTTTAGGGAAGTGCTCGTTTTAACTGAGATGGTGTGAGGGATAACTATGGGTTCACAACTGTGGTTTGATGGTTGGAGGGTTGAGGGTGATTTTCCATACTGTATGTTTTCATCCAGACTTTGAGGGAAATGGGTATAGAGAGGGTTTTTCTTTGTAATTTATATTTGGTTGTGAGCAGTTGTTACAGCTTATTGTGTTGTATTTTTCAGAACCCCTGACGAAGAGCATTTAGCTCGAAATGCATTGGGTCACATATAAAGGGCTGACATTAAGGTTTTATTGAATTACACGTGCCGCTGTGTAGAAGCCTGGAATGGAAAGCAGCTGCATTTGAAAATGTGCAATAAACGCTTTAATGGAATCTCGCTGTCTCCGTGATATTTACAAGGAAGAATTCGTTTAAAAATGGTGATTTAATGGTCAAGTTTTGGATAAAATATTAATGAATTCATTGGACTGTAAAGGGAAAAGGTCCCATTTATAGCAGTGCGCCAATCTTGTGCGTCAACTACGCGCTTTTTGCATTTTCGCTTGTGAACACAGTGACCTGGGATGGGTCCCTAAGTGGAGCGCACGCAAACCAGAACATTCATCTACTTTCGGATTACTTATAAGGGAAGGAGTGCACTCTAATTCTGATACTCTTACTTTTAGGAAGTTGGCATTTTCCTGCCTTAGTCATTTAATGCCTGTAACCTGTCTCTGGTCACATGACTGGATGTAGCTGACAGTTAGGCTTTGTGTGTTCCTCTTAGACAGTCACACACAATAGGGTGCTTCGATGTTACTGGATGGGACATCACTGGCAGAATGGAAGGTAGGAGCTGGGCACAGCCTCACTTACACCTGAATAGGCTGTGTCCTGCCTCCACACCAATGGCTGCAACCCCCTGTAGTTATTCTGGAGCCAGGACAGGGAAGACAGGATACTTGTGGAATTCAAAAGGAAACCACTAGAAGCTTCTCCCCCACTTCAAAGGTACAACTGGGTATAAATACTGGACTTCAGACACCAACTCTTCAGTACACTTCTGGGCCTGTGGATACTCTGCCAGGACTAAGGACTTCTGGGCTGCTGAGGGACTGCTACTCTGCCAGACTTCTGCCCTGCTGGAATACTGCCTTGCTGTGCTGCTGCCTTTCTGTGCAGGCCTACTGCCCTTTGGCCTGGGCGAGAAGGACTGGGCATGCATCTCTTGAACAACCCAGAACCCCAGAGTGACTCCAAGGGCTAGTTGGATAGCCTCCTGATCAGAAGCCTGAGGGACATCTCAGGCTTTCAACAACCATGAACCCAGCACCTGGACTCTGAGAGTCCAACCCTCCCAAGTGGTGCCACCCCAGTCCTGGACCCTTGGAAGTGAGCCTGAAGATCCTCTGCTAAGCCTAGCTGTGGTTCTTATCGGAACTAGCGCAAAGCGATGCAAAGCCCCGCAAAGCCTTGCTGCACAGGTGCCAACCTCATTGGAATCGAAGCAGAGAAACGCATAGCCCTGCAAAACCTCACCACACAGCTGCCAGCCCATTGTAACCGACGCAAAGTGATGGCAAGCCCCACCAGCTTCACCACACAGCTCACCAGAACCAACGCAAAGTGACGCCAAGCCCCCGAAGCCTTGCTGCACTTTCCTTGGAACTGAGGCCAGATGATGCAAAGTCTCACAAAACAACACCTTGCAGACCATGCACATTTCAGGTACTATGTTCAGTGGACCTAGGTGGGTCCCTATAGCTCGCCCAAGCTCCATTGTAATCAGCCTAAATTCGATCTGACGTTAACAGATATCCACAGTTGCGCTTTGTGCTTTTATGCGCTATTTTCACTGAATTCTTTAAAATTGTATATCTCCGGTTCTACTGATTGGATATTTGTCATTTTGGCCCTGTTTTATTTATAACAAATTACAGTATTTTTCTCACTCTTATGTGGGCTCCTTTTGTGGTGTGTTTTCACTGTGTTACTGTTTGAAGTGTTGCATAAATACTTCACACATTGCCTCTGAGTTAAGCCTAACTGCTCTGCGCCAATCTACCCGAGGGCTAAACTCAGATTGATTTAGGGTTTGCTTGTGACTTCACTCAATGAATAATTGTAGTTGTTCCTTGAGAAGGATTTTACGCCCCCCAACCTGTAACCCAGTTTCTTACAGCTACCAAACTACAGAAACTATAAGAAGCATTTCCACATCACATGAACACTGTGCTTGCACTTCTGGAAATTCAACTTTCAATGCTAATATTGGTGTTTAAGACCATCGTGGCACCTGTCCCTGCATTAGTCTGATGTCTTGCTCAGTTCAAACCCGCTATGGTGTGATAACATGTTGCACAATCTTATGAAAGATTTACTCCCATGCTGGAAATGTAGGGATAGTCTTTATCCTATGTAAGTGTGCGTTATCTTGTATCATTGCAAATACGATGCTCATTAGAAATTTCCTTCCATGGAATGATAAATTAATAAAAGAAGTTCACGTCATGCAGAACTCTCAAATGGGCTTCCAAGGATGAAGGTCTGTTAGTGATCACTCCTTTGATCTGCCTTATATTTATGATTGTATTTCTATTTCTAAAGTGCAAACCAAACTAAAAGGTAGTGGAGTGCTGTGTACAGGATAAAACATAAGCTTAAAGTCAACAAGTGATAGGAGAGGTAGCTGGCTCGTGGATGGTTTATACATTGTAATGCAGTGGTTTTTAAAGAGGTGATTCTTCAACTCTGCTAAATTGAAGCAACGTTATATCTACACAGATTGCAGATGCTCCATATTCATCAATCAAAATGCTACCTCCAACACACAGCTGGGCTGATTTCTTTATTTTGAAATTAGACCCAGTAGTAATATTCGAGACTGATGTTTTTTTATCCACTCAAAAGGAAACGTGGAGTTACTTTTGCTTTTTAGAAATGGGTGCATTCTTTTAAAATTTTACAAATTTGTTAACATTCATAAATATTTTTTTTGTGTGTTCTGTGTGATGTATAAATCACCACTTTCAAGTATGCGAATACTCATCAACATTAATGAAAAAATTTGCCAAAATTCTCCCTCCAAAATTTGCAGTTGATAAATTTGTTCTTTTGCAATATTCCCAGACAATCTTCACAAAATGTCTGCCTCAGCTGCATTAGTAAACATGTAGCCCTCTAATTCCATTCCAGGGCCATTGTCATGGAAAGTGATACAGACGCACCTCTGGACATAGTGCGTGCATCTCAGGGCAGCTTACTGGCTCTCATACATTATTTGTATCATGAAAATGGCTCACATGGCCCTTAGAGAGTGCAGTCAGTACAATTATATATTGGAGTGGTTCCATGAGATTTTCTCAAGGTGATTAATCACATTGAGATGTATAACCGGTAATTATTCTTGGGTCTGTAAATTTACTATCAATTATACATTGATCCGAAAGCTTGTTGTGGGAACTCCAAGGTATATCTTGGAACTGCGTTTTTTCTTCTCTATATTTACTGGTAGACCAAACATACCTCCTGCATTCCCTTAATGAAGATCATTTTCCCCTTTGACCTATACCCATAGCTTTCAATATTTACATGCATCCTCCTTGTTTTTTTAAAAAACATTTCCTTTACGAGGGGTTACCCAGTTTTTCCAACTTATACCTTCAACATCTTTATTCATGTTCCGTTTGAAGTAAACCCTTCGTTTATGGAATAACTTTCCATAGTACTCTCCTTACCATCAACACTTTTCCCTTATTTCATTCCTTCCCAATGTTTTTCCTTGATTATTTTGGCTTGTGATTTAATAATCTCGATAAAATACAGGTAACCGAATCAAAGAAAATTAGATGCTATCAATGGAGCAGCCCATGCCTGTTACTCATGTGCGCTAATGTAATTGGTTTAAGACCCAAAGTTGAATACAACTATCTGGACTAATTGAGACTGGACAGAATTGAGAAATGAAGACTGAACTTGCTGAAATGAAAGTGATCAAAATGAACCAATGAATGAGTGAAAGTATTTGAACAAGCCCAGCTGCTACTCTAACAAGTGTGTTCTGGCATACTTTAAATAAAAAAATAGAAGGGCCAAGTCTACAGGAATAATCGATACTTAATCTTGCTCCTAAAGAGTAAGTAATTTGGTTCAGATCTGATGTGAAAAGGGAGATCATTCCAAAGCTTAGAAGTGCAGTAATAAAAAGATAGCTCACCTTGAGGGGCCTTTTTAAGGTCTGGCTTGACAGCGCAGCTGTCGCCAGACAATTATGTGAGCATCACTAGAAAGGGCTTTTGGGAGCCAGGAGTAAATGTTTTGATTGGGCAGAAGTTGCGTTCTTCCACAAATAGCGCTGCCTTCCACGCAGCTGTGATTGATTTATTCATTTATCCAGCTGCCTAAGTTTGAATTTTCATGGGGCACATAGAGATGACACTGGAATGCTTTAAAAGTGTCTTAGATAACTATATAATTTATGCTGGTTTTCTCTGGCAGAAGCACATATAGAGGGAGGGCAATCATTAACCTACATGGATTTTTAGTTCTGGCTTGGCAGTGCAAATGACACCTGACCTTTTAACCTATACCAATATTATTGTTTCCTTCAACACAAATATATATCTATTCCCTTGCTATTTCTTGTAATGCTTCACAATACCATACAGCATTCTGTTAATGACAGAACTACAGCACTGCCAATGCTTGTTTCTTCAAGAAGTTATGGGCAGATGCCCTGTTGCAGAACAATGTAACAGAATTACAGCTGGGTGGTGTTGTGGCAGATAGTGCTCCCGCCCGACATTCACCCACTACTAGCATAAATCAAATATATATCCACAACAAAAACAAAACACTAAAAGGCCATGCAGTGGATTTACCACTTCGATTGCAGAATTGGTGGGGGTCTCATTTTGCCTTTAATGTGCTTGTGAGTTGCAGGCCCACGCGTTTGAAGTGATTGCAAGTGACTTAATGCTTCATTGTACTACTTGTAGGACTCAGTACTAATGAACCCCTTGCAAGAGTCATCAGAGGCGTCTAATGATCTGAGGTGGGCTTAATTTCTGGTCCACTGGCATAGCTACTCTTCAAGAACTGGCCCCTTAACATATGAAGCGGACGTAAAGCTTGACATATAACTATTGTGCAAGCATAAGCACTTTAAGACCAAATGCATTTCAACATTCTAACTGGTGCTTTTGGATCATTTATTAGTTTGCATCTACATGTCTGTTACTGAGAATTTTTAGTAAAGTTCTATCCATTGTTTGTTTAGACTGTAAAGTAAAGGTATTCCCCAAGGAGAGGAGGGGTCAATAGGGAACCTATTGATTAATGCAACAGAAAATAAGAAGGAGCCACATCTATAACAGGGGAGTTCACAGCTTTGGAGGTCTCCCAATCAGGGCAGTATTAATAGGATTATAGGCCCTCGTGCAAAACAGTGCACTGAGTCCTGCCTACACAACTCCTCACAAGAAGAAAAATGTTTAATGGAAAATTTGTTTTAAATTCTGGTCTGCATGGGGTCCCCATTCTCTGCCCAGCGTGCCCATGCGTTGAGACGGCACTGCTTCCAATCTTTGCTTGGCTCACTCAAACCTAGAAGGTGGGAATGCTGAGTTTTTAAAAACAGTTCATACATATTGAGTTCATGTCTGAATGAGTTTGAAGTTCAGCCCTTTATGTTCTACCAACATGAGTGATCTCCATGCTATTTGACACCACATGAATGCTGCCCATAGCTCCCTGCCATTAGAGCACCCGGGTCCTCTGGTGGGAGATATTGCACCCAGTGGTCCCATAATGACAGCCCAACAGGACGTCACATCACCCCAGAGGTCCACTGCTTTCAGTAGTGCTGAAAAATTACAAGATTCATACCCCTAAAAATGTGGACAGCAAGGCACATACCACAGAATATTATTTCACATTTTCTTCCGTTATCCTTTTTAGGAAGCCTCAGGCGTGAAGTGGATTGCCAATCAGTATGAAGATGACTGAGTGACGTCAAGGATAGCTAAAGTGCCTTCTATGGGAGGCCAATAGTCACTTCACTGATGTGCAAAGAGTGTGCTGTGCTTTTTGAGGACACATTCAGTGGTGGGCTAGCGATTCAGTCTTTTGTGCGCTCTCTGTTCTACATGCACATCTGCAGCCAAGGGCATTGAGGGAATGGCAGAATGAACATCAGTGGAGTGGAATACCCATGCAACTAAGCTACATTCAAGCAATTTCCAGGATTCTATTATCTTGCGAATGCTTTAAAAAAAAAAAAAAAACTCCGCAGGCAGTGAGCACTCTGAACTAGAGAGACGCTTGCTTGTGTGTTTGCATTGTCGGCTCTCACTTACCCCTCTGGCTTCCAGACCTCGTGCTGTAGATGGAAGGAGTTAAGTGCATCTGGTCGGGCAGTTTTTTCTTTTAGTGTCGTTATTTGAAATAATTACGACTCCACATGAAGTTTGTTCATGGTTCACTTCCACCAACAGATGCTCTCCTCTAGGCTAATTAGACCATAGAGCTGGCCTTGTTTCCAGAGCGGATCTGCAGAGTAAACATTTATTTGCTTCATTCGAGGAAATAATGGATTTTTCTTTGTTTGCTGTGGGAGTCCCAGGGAGGGATGTAGCAAGAAGGTTTATTTTTAATCCAACTATGAAATAGGACAGTAATGACTCTACGCATTTGTCAACCTTGTTATGCAGACAAAGCATGTTGTCTTTGGTGCGAAGGATTCTTTAGTTTAGGTCCATTTCATAGAAGCTATTAGAACACTCTCAATAGAAGCTATTAAATCTATGGGGCTGCTAACTCTACATTGTCTACTCATGCTGCAAAGTCGTTGAAGTTGTGCTATTTATCAGACTTGACAAATAAAACTGTCAAATTTTTGGGTCCATTGTCAGGCTTGATTACTGAAACCATTGGTGGTGTATACTTTTCTCTTGAAAATGCACATATATGGACTTTTTCCTTGTTATCACCTTTGTTTATGAGTTCTAACCACCCTTTTCTTTGCCTTATCGTCCACTCCTCACTTGTTTAAGGGCTGAGAACCAGTATCCCCTTTCCTTTTCTGTTGTCCCTTGTCTAACATACACAGCCCCCATGTCCTCAATCTTTTTAAGGTTCCATTTGCCTCTCATGTTCGCACTCCCCCCATCTCTCGTATAATGGCACCATTTTTCACTTCCCCATCTGTCTTCTGTTTCCCGACCTTTGCCTATTACCATTGCTTTGATTCCTTCTCCTTGTCCTCGAAAAATGTGCTTGACTATTGGCTAATTTTAGACAGAGAAGACAGACTTCCTCAGGCTAATCTTTTTAGGACTGACCTTTCAGACATCTGTAGTTGACTTGCCAGACTATTGTTTTTCCAAAACATCATGCTTAATATAGCTCCTTAGAGGGGCTTTTGGTCAGAGGGCTTTATCTATTGATCTATGAAATTGGTAATCACATTTTTCTTTAGCCCACCATATAATGCAGCATGGAGCAACGGGTCAGCCCAATTTATTAACTGGCTCACTTTACTTTGTGTGAAAGAACAAAGGCTGGCGCTGTGTTCCCTTCCTTCAAATAATAGCTTTTTCCTCTTCAGAAACAACGCTGGTTTAAAATGTGCTTTCTATGCCATCTATTTTGTATAATACCTTTAAATACTAGCTATTTATTTTGTCTGCACTTAGTGTGCCCAGTTAGATGGGGATTTATTTTCTGTCTCCTTTTTAAAGTTATAAAGTATTTCAGTAACATTGTAGCGGTCTTTAATTTGAGTGTCTGGTTATGTGGTTATTTATTTGTCTCTTTCACAAATAGCAATAAAAAAATGCATGGAACAGCTGAAAAGCTTTTTATATAAAAAGCTTAATTGTGTAAAATGGCTACCTCGGTAAATGTTTTCTAAAATTGAGCATGCGGCAGCCACATTTAGGTTTTATCTATTTTTTGTTTTCTTTTAGTGGCACATGCCTGTAATAAATAAACGCAAATTGAACATCTCAAAGCTTGCCAAAGCCAGGCCTATTGGCTTTGCAAATGCATGTTTCTACTCTTTCTGCTTTTTCTCTTTCCTGGCATTTGTTACTGATTGTTTAATGAATTCCTATGCCGTTAGACTTTGTAAAAATATATTTTCTTATGTTTTCCCCTCTTAAGCACAGAATTCGAATCTGTGTCTGTGAGGTGACATAGGTTTGACTGAGGCTAATGGGGCCCCACAATAGTGGTTAAAGTCGCTTGCCACTGGGCTCCTAGTGTTCACCGTTCTGAGGCTCTGTAAAGTGGGCCAACTACAACCCTTTCTGCACTTGACTGTCATGGTGGCCGGAATGATCAGTCGAAGCCTTCTGAAGCAGTTGGTGAGGGGGCAGGAGCTCAGAATTCAACACTCAGCCAACAGATACTATAATGTGTTGCCCAGCCAGTGCTTTTCAACTAGGGAAAAGAAAGTCCTTCAATCTCACAACATAACTAATTGCTACTCAGTACAACCGGAATGCAATTCCATAAATGTAAGCAAAGTTATGATTCTCAGAAAATCACTATATAGTGCCCTGCCAGTATTCTCTCTCCTCGATCTAGGAGCTATTGCATGACTACAGTCCTCAATATACTCTGGGCATAGGCAAAAATGTCGTGTAACCCTACTGATTAGTTTTGTACTCAGAGGAATGGCCTTTAACCTTTACCCTCACTCAGGCAACATAGTCTCAAGTCCATGTCTCACACTCTTCTGGACATTCTAGTCTCTCATTCCCATTTCAGGCTAAGTCTTCATTTTATTTACTGGGTAGATTTGTAGTTTTGGCAGTGTTTCAGGAGGCAGATTGGAAACAAAATCTTGTGGTGGCTTCACTTCTTATGGAAACGAAGTGATGACTGCACATGTAACAAGGACCACTGAATGAAGTTGGTGTGGCAGCCCTGCACAGTAGCATTCATCTTCAGCAGTGGCTGCTGCCACCACCAGGTTGAAGACAGATGTTTGAGTTAAGCAGTTGCTGCCTCCAAGCTGACTCATTTAGGATGATGTGTCTTTAGCAGTTGTGGCCTCTGAGCCAATCATCGCTTTCCACATCAGCAGCAATGTGACTCCTCTTTCCGATGTCAGATGTGGCAGCACCAGCCTTTTGGGCTCATTGCAAATTGCTGAGCAACATGATGGTATTTGGTACAGCCAACATCTCAGTGCCGTGCACAAGGGCCCCTCTAAGAGACCAAGGGATCCCCTAATAGCATGGACCCTTCATAGTTTTGCTTTGTTTGGTATTCAGCATTCCCTGGCCAGGAACATGGTGGGCTTCTCCTTCTGGTCAATCATCCCTCCTGTCTTCCGGCCATGCATACTCTTTTGCTCACTCAGTAACAAAGCAGACTTTCAGGTACTATAGATAGACCCTTAGCTCCTCTAGGAAAAAGTGCAAACTTAATTTGATGCCCTCTCACCTGTGGCAGACTGGCTGTCATGCAGGCACCAACCTTAGTGATGCCGCAGCTTTTCAAGTACTTTATGGAGCACTTACTTCCTTAGTCAATAATTATTTGGGACAAGGACAAACGGGGGTTATTTGTATTGTAGTTTTATTCACATTTTCTAGAGATGGGGATGTTGATCTGCTGTCTTAGACTTCAGAACTGGTTTGAGTTACTTCTCTTTCAAATATATGTTCTAACTGCAGGTTGCAATGGGGCTGACTCCAAGTACTAGTAGTATTCCAATCCTGGGCACACTGTGAGACCTCTGCATCTAGCTATCCTCAGCCTCCATGAAGCATCAGTTAGAGACAGAAAAAATAGACGTTCCTACCTAGAAAGCTCCTCACTTTGAAAAACAGTAACTGTAGTTGTTAGACCTTCCGTTCTTGACGTTGTTTTCCGTCTGACTTTTTACCTTCAGACCTCCTGTTTTTGCGGGATTTGCATTTGCTGGCCTTAAGACTCTGCACACTTTACCACTGCTAACCAGTGCTAAACTGCTTGCGCTCTCTTCTTAAAACCATGGTTTAATTTGCTTATACCCAATTGGCATAATTAATTTACTTGTCTCTATTAAAGTGCCACTGCCTGTGCCCAGGAGCCTGTAAACGAAATGCAACTAGTTGGCCTGCAGCACTGATTGTGACAGCCACTTAAGTAGCACTTAGAATGTCGCAGCCCTGCCATTGCAGCCTGTGTGTGCAGTTTTAAACTGACGGTCATTTTGACTTGGCAAAGTAAACCTTTTGCCAGGCCCAAACCTTGCTTTTTCATCTATATAAGTCAACCCTTAGGTAGGGCATTGACAGCCCCAAGGGCAGGGTGCAGCATATTTAGAAAGTTGTACACGTATTTGTACGTGCTTTATGTCCTGGTAGTGAAAAACTCTTTAATTCATTTTTTCACTACCGCAAGGCCTACAAGGCCTTTTGTGCAATTTCCAAATGGGAATAGGTAACCCGTTCATGTTTGGTGTTTCTGTAATCACAATTTTAAAAAGTAACATGATAAATTTGGAATTGAAATTACAATCCTGAAAATGCCCCTTTTAGAAAGTTGGGATTTTCCCGCCTCAGCCATTTGGTTCACTCAGTCTATCTCTGGGTCACATGACTAGATGAGGGTCACAGTTGGGCTTTGTGTATTCCTCCTAGACAACCACACAAAATGGGGAGCTTAGGTGTGACTGGAAGGGCTATCACTGACAGGATGGGAGGAAGGAGCTTGACCCAACCCCACGTACACCTGAATAGGCTGTGTCCTGTCTCTACACAAATGGCTGCCTACCCCCTGTAGTTAGCCTGAAGTCAAGGTCAGGGAGGCAAGGCACATGTGCACTTCAAAGGTACGCCTCTAGAAGTTTCTCCTCACTTCAATGGCCCAACTGAGTATACATACTGAACCTACAACACCACCATATCAGTACACTTCTGGACCCGTATATATTCAGCCAGGAACAAGGACTACTGTGCTGCTACAAGGACTGCCTCTCTGCTGGACTGCTGTGCTGAAGGAATTGCTACCCTGTTGTGCTCGCCTGCTGCCCTCTGGCCTGGGTGAGAAGGATAGGACCTGCATCTCTTGACCCCAGAACCGAGAGGGACTCCAAGGATTAGTTAGCTGGCCTCCTGATCGGAAGCCTCAGGGACACAACAGACTTTAAGAATCTTGTGCCTCTACCATATGTGAGTCTACCCTGCCAAGTGGTGCCACCCCAGTCCTGACCTCTTGAAAGTGGGCTTAAGGTGCTCTGGGAGCCTCTGTGAATCCAGTGAAACCAACACAACGTTTCTGCTGCATAGAGCTGCCCCTCACATATCTGACGCATTTCCTCTGTTGCGTGGATTGGACCAGTCACAAAGCCCAGCATTGCCGCTGGAACCATCACTGAGCAACGCATCCTCGGTGCAGGCCCTCACATCCCTCATCAACGGCAGCCTTGATGATGATGCCGGACTCCGCATTGCAGCCTCGCAGCTCTTCAGAAGCGACACATCACCCTGACTGCGCACCACATCCTTGATACTAGACATCACAAGCCCTGTCCACTGGATCCTCGACAACGATGCATCTCAGAACCAACTCATTGTTTCGGCTGCACGACGCATCTTTAAGGTGGATCCTCGCTCTGCAAACCAGGATTTAACTGCTTTTTTCAGTGGGCCTAATTGGGTCCATCTAGCCGGCCTACACTCCATTACAGTCGGCCTGAACCTGCGACTTTGTCCCGATCCAGCTTGACCAGATATCCACAGTTTACGCTTAGTGCTTTTTGGCGCTACCCACGTTCCACATTCACCAGGCAGGCAAATGAATGCTCATGTGGTCTACATTAAATCAAACACAACAGCATAACTTAGAATTGGTGGAGGCAGGGTCTGCCAAGTAAAATGGTTATGTACACTACTATGAAGCATTTGTGTCAAACCTTGTAGGCAATTGTGAACCCATGCTGTAAAACAGCAAAATCAGTCGCTGTATTTACCAAAAGTAACAGGGCATTTCAAACCATAAGCACATAATTGCCAGCTATAAGTAAAATCAAAACATCACGATTTTTGTTTTAAGATGCGCACAACTCTTTATTAAGATCTAAAGGTGCTGTCATTGCTTCTTAACAGAGTGTGCTTGCTGGATGTGCACTCCCTGACCTCCTCTGCTTTATCACTCATTTTCTCTACTGACCTGAGCATCAGATAATGAGCTGCTCTTGTCCCCAAAGCTTTCAGTAAAATTCAAATGCATTTCTTATTTTCTGCTTGTGTCTCATATTATTAATATGCCTCCCTGGGGCTCTCTGGATTTCAAACCTTTTGCCTTTTTTGACTTACTTATATTTCAGGGGCCACCAGGTTAGAACTGTCAGAGCTTTTATTTCCAACAGTGCATGCGCCTCTTCTACTTCCATGGTCTGTAAGTACATATCTCCCACTTTGCCTTTGACTGGGATATTTGGATCAACTTCACAAGGGACCAAAAACCGTCTCCTGCTCATCTTTTGCATCTATTTCACGAGGGAACGAATGCAGCAGCTCCACTTCTAACAGGGCAGACGGAGTTCAAATAGGGCCTGATGTGTCACAGTGGAGGAGGTTAGGGTGGTGAGGAGTCTTAGAACAATATACATAACAGAAGATTAGCATTTTAACACTTACCATTACAGAGGACATGGCACCAAAACACACGTTCTTGCATCCACTCCTACGTGTGACAAATGGGAAAGGCTGGGATCTATGCCCGGGAATGACGGACAGCTGCTCTCACGCAGGTAGGGAAACTCCAACGCCCCGCACCATGACAGTGTCACTGGCCTACAGAGAATATTGCGGCAGACTACAATTGCAATGATTCATTATGAAGGGCCTTAGAACAGTAGGCCTTGCATCGTGCATCACAGTTCGGAAAGTTGATTTACTGCCTGGCTTCCATCTCCTGCTTCAGAGCAAGGCAGGGCAAGCAGCCTGGGACAGCCAACCCATTCTTAAATACATCTATTTTCAGAGATACAATCGTATCTCTAAATAAATTGATCTATTAAATATTTGTTCAGGAATGTGTAAGGAATTTTAAGGGTGCGCAGCCCCAGACCCCTAATGGCGAAACCGCCCTTGTTGCTGGGAGAACTTGACCTGCATTAAATAGCACTGTTATCTACATTCCCATACTTAGATTTAATTACATGGTACTCTTAGTATCTAACACAAATGATAAAGTGAACTTATTTTAAACATTATAGGCCCATCAAGCTTCCCATTTTATAAGTTATTTGATATTGATAATGGCTGATTTAAACTTGCCTAGTGTATCTCCATTGTTGTACACTATTTGATAGGTTCTTAATGAATGCTACATTACCTTAATTTGATATCTGAAGATACTACCTGAAACAATGTATGCAGCTGCATTGTCAATAGGATTTGAAGTATTTCTGTTTATAGGGACGTCTTTTGTATCTGTAGAGATTGTCCAGCTTCTGTGTGTGATGTAAGTCACCAAAGGTTAGATGCTTCACTTCCTGTGATAGGACCAAGTCAAAGGTCATTCAATATCACTTCCTTTGATTTCATGGGGGTCTAAAGGGAAGGTGATGTCACTTCCTGTGATGTCACCAGGTGAAAGCTCATGTGATACCACTTCCTGTGACATCACTGGGGTGGGTCAAAGGGCGGGTGATATCACTTCCTGTGTTGTCATGAGGTCAAAGTTCATGTGATGTGATTTCCTGTGACAGGCAGGGGTCATATGGTATGTGATGTCAATTCCGCTATCCCTGACCTTTTGACGAATCAACATCCATAAAGGGAGTGAAAAGAAGTAACAAACTATATTAAATATGGGATGGAAAACAAGTTTAGAGGGAGGCATACTTTGGACAAAATGTGGGTTGGTCTGGAGCTCCTACACTGGGATGGATACACCAGTTTTACCTACACATTATTATACATTCTAGAGGTGAAGATCAGGTCACAGATGTAGAGACATTAATGATGAAAATTGGGAGAGATGCAGCACAAGTATTTCAAGATAAAGCATTGTTGGTGAAAGATTATGTTCACCAGATCAAGCTAAGGGAAGGTGTTGTTCCGATTAAACTTAAGGTTAGGAAGGTAACTGCTTAACAGGAGGTTAAAATGTGTTATCCCACATGGTTTTGGGGGGAGTGATTGAACCTGCAGAAGCGGTGGAATGAATATCCCCACTTGTGATCACAAAGAAAGCCGATGAAAAATGTAGGATTTATGTAGACCTTCAAAGTCCAAATTGCAATATGATCAAAGACAGCTTTCAAATGCCCAAACTCAACAAGATGGTCATTCAGTTGAATGGTGGTAGGTTCTTCTCTAAATTGGACTTGTGAAGTTCCTACTCTCAGATCAAGTTACACCAAGATTCTGAAGCATTGACAACATTTATTACTCCAGAAGAGGTTCATCAATTTACACAACTGCAATTAGGACTTGCCTTAGTGGTGAACATGTTTCAACAGATGATGAACAATCTATTTGAAAAACAGTAAAATGTCCTATACTTTCAGTATGATAAGCTGATATTTTGAAAAACCATTGCACAACACAATATGACTCTGGAAAGGGTGTTCAATTTTGTTTGGGAAAAGCTGGTTTGACATTGAAAAAAGAGTGACTCAGAAGTAGAATACTTCAGTTTCACGATCAATGCAGAAGGTATTCATTCAAAATCTGTTTTGCTATGTGCCATCAATGTTGTACCAACCCCTAATGATATGAGCAGATGAGACTATTTTCGGGGTTGGTGGAATATTATCAAAAATGTATAGAAATCTTTACTGAAAACAGTGAACCAGGGAGGGAGCTATTATGGAAATGGGAATGGTTTGAATGTATAGAAAGTCAAAAGATTGCATTACAAATATTTAAATGTGAAATTTGTGAAGCTGGTATACCAACGGCATTCAGTGTGAAAAAGAAGACGGCCATAACAGTAGATCCTAGCCCCTATGCAATTTGGTCAGTGTTGTTACAATGATGTAAAAAAATATAGTCATTGGCTGCTGCTTGGGCTTTCAGGTACTTTCATACATATTTGTGGGATTTGAGAGTGATATTAAAAACTGATCATAATCTCTTTATGAGCGTTTTATACCCTGGGGGACTTTAAAAGTATCAGCATGACCACAAAGACTTATGGCAAGATTGCATGACTTTAAATTTTAAGGTGAGTACACTCCTGGCTGGAATATCAAACAGGCTGATGTCCAATTTAGGTGAAGAAAAGGCATCTGAAGTGCGGTACTTTGAAGAGTTTGTCGCTAATGTGTGTGATGGTGTCAAAGAGTTCTCAGGTAGCATTTAGAAAAAAGACTGGCTTGAAGCAGACACAATGGAAAATGTTTTGATTGGAGTCAGCGATTTGATCATCAATCATGGTAGACACAAAGGTTTTGTGGATGTGGCGATGAGACATTTTCCCAATGTGCTGGATAAGATGTTCATTGGTGGGGAGAATTGTTAATGCATGATGAAAAGCTTGTTCCTCCTGAGAAAGTATGGAAGAGAGTAGTCACGTTCGCTCATGATGGTCACTTAGGTAAGACTTTTATGTTACTACAAAAAAAAAATTGTGATCGGCATTGTATGATGCGGTGGTGGAATTGACAGGAAGCAACATGTGCAGGATCAGAGAAGCCACTTGTTTCAGTGGTGCTGTGTGGAGATTGCTAAAGGTGAAGAGGTATACTGTAGTGTTGGTTGATTTGTATAGTTGGTTGAGAATGGAGATGGGACATTGCCACTGTTAGTATTGTTAAGGTATCCAAGAAAATATTCAAAGGCATTGCCAAATAGCTAAATACCGATAATGTGACTTAATTATATTCTGAAGAGATAAAGCACTTATTGGAGGAGTTTGCTGTGAAGCACATTACAATAACAAAGCATAAGTCAATGGTATGGTAGTGAGGAAAAACCTATTAAAGGGTTGATCGAGTTCACGTGTAAAAGCAGAATGCTTTAGACCAGGCTTTGGAGGATTTGGTGTGAGTGTGCCACAATTTTGTTCGGAGGGCTACTACATGTACTACATTTGCAATGATTCATGGTAGACATGCTAACTAACACAAAGTTAGTATCACACTGGCTCAAGAATGTTGTTGGAATCGATGAGCATGTTAAGGGTGAAATTGAGATTAAGGGCAAAGTGAAGAATGCGCTGAAAAAGGAGATTCAGTAAAGGTGAAATCAAATCTAAAATGGGCAAGGTTTGGCTAAGGTCAAACCATTCATCAAGGATTGATGGAGGTGACTAGGTGGAACTAGATGATGGTCAAAGGTTGAATTAGAGAAGACTAGCTTTGTATTAGAAAGGTGCTGTGCTGGAGATGAATGATGATTGGACAGATGTGGTAGCATGATGTTGAAGACTGATGGAGAATGGTATAAAAGGCATTAGAAAGCAGCAAATGAGGGGTCAGGTGGTGATTATGACTTTGTGGATGCAAGATGGTGTGTGTATGTGTTTGTGAGAGAGGGGTACAGAAATCTGAACCAAAGAGGATGAGGTGAGCAGCTGCAAAATCTGAGGCATAGATTTTCAATTTCGGTAACTATAGTATCTATGCCTACTTACTGTTGGTTTCAAACACTGTTATTATTTTTGTGAACAATTTGTAAAAATATTTGTTTATAAAGGATTGTGGGGAAACTGAGTTTGTTATGCTTTGTTTTATTGATCAATGGTCATGGATTTCTTATTGTAATTGTTCCTCTTCATATTTAAAAATGTTCCCAGCTCATACTTTTCTTTTATGTCTGTTTCTTTTTTTGAATTCATGTTTGGGTTTTTAGGGAAAGGGGATGTTATAGCTTTAATTTGTGATTCTTATAACGTTTAGTGATATCAGGAGATAGCCGAATGCTACGACATTGGAGTTGATTCATGCTGGCCTAGGGAAAGATACCATTAGTAGCTGTGCACTTACAACTCAATGCATCACACTTCTGATGAGTCCATGTCCTGTTGGCGTTACTACATCATTCTAATCCAGAGGCAACCAAAATGGATTCCACTGGCACCTCCTCAGACTCATACTGCATGCAGAGTATTACTACCATCCATGGGTTACATATTCACTGCAAATTCATGCACTCAGCATGCACACAGAATGCCAGCACGAGGTTCAGGGGGTTCACATAAGAGTGTAACTTTACTCGAGAGGGGTCAGTGTACTGCTATCTCTCTGACCGAGAGAAAAAGGTCTGGTCACACTGAAGAGTCACAAAGCACTGCACACTGCTACCACGTCTTCATATTTCTCCCCCCAGTCATGGACAATAGTCCTCTGCTTACTACTCGGGCACACATAAAGCACCACGTCAGGTCACAGAAGAGGTTTTGGAACTCACATTACTAAGGATAGGCCTGTCTCTGTGCACATGTTCGATTAGTGTGATGCTAGAGCCAAAATCCGAATACCAGGTGTACATGAAGTCTGGCACTCAGGGCAGGGGTACATGCTGTTCACAATGCAGGGGAAATTCCCATCCCAGCACCAGTGTAATGTCATTCATCAAGAAGCCCTTTTGTCAGATTTTGCTTCCTCAGAGTAGTGTTTACTCACTCTGACTTTCAAGTCCAGGGCCACTAGAATCCTTGTTCAGAAGTGCCAGTCATGGGTCCAAAAGGTCGGCTCAAGCCATACTTTCAGGATTACCACTGATTATGCAGCAAAGTTACCTTTTAATTTCCTCAATCTAAAATAATTTTGTGTGGATATCTGAAATCTGACATGGACACTGCCCTCCAGCGCCTATTTTGTACGTCAACGTCATAGCCGATATAACACTTGCCAATCTTGGAAGGGTGGCAGACTGATTGGCCCTGCACATGTTCACACCTTTGATGTGCAGGCTGCCCAATTATAGCAGCAGTTAGTGCTTAGAAAGACTGAGCTCTCCGATCACCTTCACAATTGAAAGCATCTGCCAGCTCTTTGAGGTGTCCTGGGACCACTCTGAGAACGTGAGCGAATTACAGAGTGTTAAAACGAAATCAAAGCTACTTTCTAAGGTAAAAGGACTGGCAAAGGCTCTAGGTGCTAGTCAACCAGAGTTGTCTAAAACAATCTAGGAACATAGGGTGATGAAGTTGAGTACACTTCATTTGTTCTTGGCAATCTTTGTAGTGCACATATGCTTCAGTGTTTAAATTGCCATTGAAATAAATGAAATGTCGAAACCATTTACATGCTAATATGCTGTTCTTCAGAAGTACATTGAATTGTATTTTCCTGCATATGCTGTGTTTGAAAGGGAATATTGAAAATGGCCACCAAATTGGTTCGACTTTGTGTCTGCGTGTGTTGTAATTGTAATTAGTCGGAAATCACAAAGGGGATTACTAGGGAAGGACTGTATTGAAACTTTACTGCTACAACTATGATCACTGAGCAGCACAGCTCTCTTTCTCCTCTTTGTACTGCTGAGGAAACTTAAGCTAAGAAACACCCAACTCTCTTACGGCTCCAAGATTTCCATATGAGCCATTAAAGAAATTACCTACAGATTCTTCCAACTCTATCCAGCTTATTCAGGGTGTTTATTGACAGAAAATGTATATTCTGTTCTTCCACCTACTGTAAACACTTCCATTATGAGTGAGGATTACATGGGCGGGAATCCTGGAAGTAGAGATGTTGAAGTAACAGATGTGATTGCTGCCCTAAACACGTTCTCCTGGGGCAAGGCACCTGGTCCATATGGGCTCTGGTGGCCCTATTCAAGGATGATAACGATCTTTGGGCCGCTCAGTTGACCAATTTACTTAGGCAATTGTCAAGCAAGACCCGCCAGGATCATGATCTCATTCTACGATTGTACCAATTTTTAAGAAGGGAGATAAAGTTGACTACAATCGCTACAGGATCATACCTTTGATTATGCAGTTACATTAATGGGCAGGATTGTATTAGATCACCTTGAGACGTGGGCTAAGGAGAATCATATCCCCTCTTGACCAATGGCTGAACCTTTACCTGCTGATCATTAAGTATTCAATAGCCAAGCAGGGTAGACTGTATCTGATTTTTATGGATTTGAGTTGTACATTCGACCATATAAATGGATCTGAATTGTGGTGCATTTTGTCCATCATGGCAGTGGATGATCACATTGTTTGTCTTCGCAGGCAACTGCATAATGAGATTACTGCAAGCATTAAATAGGGACCTAAAGGGGGAAAGTACCAAGACATTTAAGCCTGCGAGTAAAGTACAGTAGGGTTGTGTACTTCAACGCCTCCTGTTCTTACTTAACATTAACAGTCTTGAGAAACATCTGGCTGGGTTATGTGTACATTCACCTCGAGTAGGCACTTTTCCTATGCCAGTGCCACTCTTTGCTGATGATACAGTGCTCATTGCCCCAACCCATGTGGGGCTCCAAAGGTTGTTTTTTCAGGTGTATGGCTGATTCACATTTTACAATAAACCAAATCAAAACCCATATCATGGTCTATGGTACCAAAAGGATGCAGCATAAGGCTTACACTGTGAACAACTCCATGATTGGGACAGTACCTACCTTTTCCTAATTGCGGGTTCTAGTTGATGAAGCCTGCAGTTGGAGTCCACTGGGGTAGGTAAGGTCCACTGAGTTCGCAAGGAGTATTGAGGCACCTTTTGGCTTCGCTTCCAAGCTACGGATTTAATCGCCCAAAGAACTGGTGGCTGTATAGAAAGCTAAATGCCTCTCAGTTGCCACATATAGTGCAGGACTTTGGTGTGTGGGGGATTATCCTGCTTTGCAGAAATTAGAGAATGGGGTTTCGAGGAATTTGCTTGCTGTACCCAATAGCACCTTGATTTACATGTGTCTTGGAGTTAGGGCTAGGTTATATTACAGATCATATCATATTGCACCATTTGCTACTGGGGCTAGCTGTATGGACCAAATAGGAAACCAGCTATATTAGTTAGGTTTTGTATCACTGTCTAAAAAAAGACACACCATTCAAGAATCCTTGACTGATGTATATAAAGAAAGTATGCTGCAGTTTGGATATGCCTGATTTGTTGAGCAGCCCACATGGAATGTCTTTGCCTGGCAAGTACAGAGTCAAGGCAAATTTTTATGATTACTGTAATAATGTTAGAGAATGTTGTGAATTTCAGAAACAAACGGTGAAAGACGTTTTGCTTCTCCAAACTACCCTAGAAATGGATCCATATCTAATTTGAGTTATAAACATGCAACACAAATATTTACTCACATAACTTAGGCTGCAGTCCATACGCTATCTGGCTGCCTTTCCACCACAGTTCATTATTTTGCCAAGTTCCCAGCATGCCCATGTGATTCCTATTCATTCCAGAGGACAATGCATTCTATGATGTTCTGTAGATTTTACATTTCTCTGAAGAGGATATGTTTGCCTCCCATTCTAAGACGTTCTGTATTAATGCTATGTGTCCTTGCAGGGATTTTTATTCAGTCATTCTCTTCCATCCCAATCTATTTGGCTGTGGCTAAATATATTCAGCAATCAATTAAACTTAGAGAAACTTTATGATTGGATCCAAAGGGATCGACAAGTACCCCCAGATAATGCACTGTCTTGTACATTATCTTGCACTTTACAATTGAGCTGCTTTCATGTGTTTTTGTAGAAGAGTTATTATACTGTATGTTGTTCATCTCTGAGGGTGGTAATATGTGTTATCAGAATAATGGTCTAGTAATACTTGTTTTTATACTGATGCATTGCTCTTATGCACTGTGGTTTTATGAGATGTCGAGCATCGTGTTTATCATTTGCCTGTTTGACTAAATAAGCCGTTAATGCACTTGGCCCCCTTCTCCTCTTTCTATTGCTCAGGGCCTTTTGGCATTTTTCCTACTTTTCATTTCCTAGGCTAAAGTTTTTGAAAAAGTATAAATTACCTTTCCCAACAAAAAGTCTTCTTCCTAGAGTCTGACCTGAGCACATCCATATACCTACATAAATTTCCATATTCAGTTCTCACTTTAGGGCAAAATCATGAATTCAACTGCCCCTACATATCATTTTCTCTCTGTCCTCGCGGGAGGATTCACGAGCTATACATTTCCGACACATTTCATGCAGTTTTGCTTGAATTATGAAATCATGATAAGGTAAACATCACATGAACATTTCTGGGACTTTCTCTTTGGCTTATGTTCAACTTCCTGTGATTCATTCCTTTCATTGGATGAAGAGGCATACAGTAGCCTAGACATATTAGAGAAATTGACAGCATGGGATAATCATAATTGTTTTTTGTTTGTAAAAGAATTGCTCTTGTAGTGAGTCTCTGCCACATACCAGGACATCTACCAGTGAAGGATCTGCCACCCATCTTTGCTTTATTGAGGCCGGGAACAACCATTTTGAATTAGACACTAAGCAGAGGGAGGAGAATAGTCTACAGCAGGAAGTCTATTAATGAGGCAATGGAGTGCAATTATAAAATATGTAATGGCATATTTGAATGAATCTTTTGCAAGGACTTAGAATATTTGTAAAAATAAGGAACATAGGAGATTTTCCGCTAGCATTGTATATGGGACCATTTATTTACATTATTTAAACACACTTTAAATCATCTTTGAAGAGACCCCATAGAAGACTCTACAATTGTACAGTGTGGCAGCACTGATTCATCACTTACATAACAGTGTTCTCCATCAAGAACTGACTGTAGACTTCCAAAAAGTTATGTAACATGGTAGATGGATCGAACTATCTAGTTGTTTCCAAAATGATAGCTATGGTGAGTGACATTGTAAGGTTCTTTGCTGTTAAAAGATGATAATTCAATTTTGCCAGTTTTAATTAATGATTACACACAATGCTGAGCCATATTTACAAGGCAACATAAAGCTCCCCTTCGTAGCTTTTCACAGCCTTGTAAACGTGGCCCCTTTTCATGCATTACTGTACGTGAAAGGGGTGTTTAATGGGTTTTGCTGTGGGTGTTCCCATGCAACACTCATGTATTTTGAAACCTTCCCAGATTTGGAAGGCTTTGTAAACCTAGGAATGTGTAAGATTCTGACAACCCCAGGGGAGGCATTAAAGTTGTTGGAACGAGGAGAAATACCTTTATTTCTCCTCGTTTTTTGCTCTTTCTATGTATGCTGCATTTGCAGCACACATACATACAAGGATGAAAATGGCATCAATAATAATCCATATTTGTAAAGCGCTACCATATCAGCCCTTAATGTTTCAAGGCATGGGGGGGCTGTCGGGCACATTAAGTGAGCTATTGCCCAGAGTCACATAATGCGGGGCTGAGCTGCCACCAGTGCCAGGGATCGAACTATGAGCCCGAGCTCCGGAGTCGGCTGCTCTGGCTGCTGATCCACACCTCTCACCGTCAATGATTATTTTTGTGCAATGTGTCCCTTCCTGCACAAAAACAACCATCTCTGCAACGCAGGCACCCATGCACCATGGTGCAAGGGTGCCTGCATTGGCGCTTGGCAGCCAATTGTGCCCCAGCGCATGGGAAAGCTCAGGGATGCGTTGTATTGCTTATGATGCAGCTCGGCGCAGCAAGTTGGCTTGCAGCACATGCTGTGTAATTTTCTAGTAAATGTGCCCCTAAGTCTCTGATTACGAGTGCGTCTGGTGGTTGAAGATAATTGTTACACTCAATAAAATCTCATATCATGAACCTCAATGTATATCACATGTTATTCATAGTTTATTAGGAGTTTTGCCCTAAAAAAGAAAGCATAAATTGGATTTTATCACTTCATTCCATAATCTGCATGTCCCAGTATGTACTGGGAGTTTTCCCCTGGAATATATTGGCAGCTTTGACCTGCTGATATGTACCTAGGGAAAATTATGATGTGAAGTTTTAATTGCATCAGTTAATTACCAGTAGTGGCAAACTCCTCACAACATATAATTCTGATTCCTGTGAAAATCGTGGTTTGCGTAGAGGCTAGAATTATTTTGCCCACTACTTAGAGTCTACAGAGCCTTAGACATATTTATTCAACTCTTCATGTGTCTGTCCATTTACTTTAGGGTAGTGAGCATCATTTGATGTGTCGCTTTTAGTCTTGGAGAGGGCTGAGTAGCCTCCGTTTAGGTGAACTCCCCTCAATTCCCATGTGCATTACAAGGCCAGCCAAAGGATTTACATGCATGTGAATCATAGTGGCAATAGAGCAGACCCCTTTTTGGGTATTCAGGAGACTCTTTTAAGCATGACAGAATGAAGATGTAATTGAGTGAGTAAAGGATTTTTTGATCAGGATATCTGTATAAAGCATTATTAGCTTTACATTTGTTTCCAGTCATCATGTAGAGTTCCACTCTGAAGGTTTTGCCACAAATCACTCAAGTCTAACTGTGGTTAAACTTCACTTTGTCTAACTTATTACTTCACCAATCCACTATAATCTTCATGCTTACTGTTATAGAATTATTGTACAATTAAACATACTGATAGCCACATATATTTGTTTTGGGAGTGCTTGTCACAATCAGCTTTGAAGCGAGGAGTTAGCTTTCAACAGAATCCTGTGAACCAGGTATATTTTATTTACTCATGTTGTTTCTTACTTCTTGAAATATGTCTTTCATAAGAAACTGACTAACAGATGGAAGAGCCTTATCACTTTACTCTATGGCACTCTTCCATGACTCCATTGTATCTATTGACACAAATCATTTAATCAAAACAAAGCAGCTGCTATTCAGATCCTGCAGCTTTATGGTGAATAAAATATCCATCTGATATGGCCACAAAACTTCCTCTAGTGTCAAGATTGACTAGCACATAGAGCAACCTGTCTGGATAACTTTTTGATTCACAACTATGGTTAAACAATGTCTGTCCATTACACATACTTATTAATGTAGGAGCTGTTGTGTGGTACATTGGACAGATCATGCAGACGTATTCGCTTCACATGCGTCAGCGATAATTTTTGGGGACCAGTTTCATCTTTAGTCTTTGACCAACAGCAAGAGAGAAAAAAGCAGAAAAGGGAAAGGAAATAGAAGGTACAACTAGGACAAAGGGAAACAATAGGGAATATTAAAAACCCGCAAGAATGAGATTAAGAGATGGAGGAGTGTCACATAAAATGAGCTCTGCAAGTACAGATTTAAGAAATGCTCCCTGCACAGGGCCTGACTGGTTTCTTAAATTGTTGAATAGCTGAAACTGCATTAGTTTACCACCTTAAACCATGGTAAATGGTTGCTTGTCACAGGCACCTTCAAAGCATTTAGTGCTTTTAGGAGGAACCCAGCAGCGGCCGGCACAGGTAAACACAGTGAGGCGGTGGGGCGGGGCGTGGTTGGAGGGGGCAGAAGTCAACAGTCGACAGAATAGGTATAATTAAATAAATAAATAATACCTATTCCAGCAACTGTCTGCTTCCCCCCTGCCATGCCCTGACCCGCTCCACCGCGCTCACCTGAGCCAGCCGCAGCTGGAGGAACCTTTTCAGCATTTGTTGACATATCTAAATTAAACAACAGAACATAACACAAAAGAATGCACAAACCAACATAATAACACAATTAGAACATAACAGGGCACAACAACCACACAGGACTACATATTTTTGTTTTAAAGCAGCACACAAAAAAAAGCAGCACAAAAAAGACCCGTACACATCATCGCCACAACAAAATGCCACACAGGAAATTAGCACAAACATTCTTGCGACACGTAACCACAATCAGAACCCTGGTTTCATAATACGATTGTAAAAAGGGTTTGCATGAACACTGCCTTCGTGCATCAAAAAAAGTATGGGAACCTTGATGCCATGTGCAATGGGGATGGAGCTGAGTGAGAATGGTGGCATGGTCAAAGACTTGGCTAAAAAAAATACATATTTTCAGTAACATTTTTGGTCTTTCACCTTTAGATAACTACATGTGAATGAAAAATAAATGCAAGTTCAGGTAATCAGTGGGAAAGGCACTATTGTACATTATGATACCTCTATTAGTTGATGCACTGCAAATGTGTATAACCAGAGAGCCACACAATTGAAACCTGGATGGTGTAGTGAAGAATAGTGACTTGTGTATGTTTAGTATTATGAGGTCAATCTGGGAGAGAAAGCATTGTAAATTTGTAAGTAATTATTCTAAACTCGAATTACACACATTATAAAATAGGCTACCTCAAAATGCGCAACACGGTTTGAGATAAAAGATGCTTCCAAAATATAGATTTAAGTAATACCACTACTGTGTGTAGAGCAAACTTTTTTCATAACTGTCTTTTAAAAGCATTCACTTCACAGCTCAGGTGGTAACGCCCTTACAAAACAACTTAAAAAAAAATAAACCTGTGTCATCAGTACGCTTCAAATGAATCTGTTAATTAAAGTCAGTTCCGGCTTTTAATTATCCTGTACATTTGCAGATTGACCATTTGCTCACATTTACATTCCTTTCAGGCAAGCAGGCACCTTAGTAAGAAGGCTTGTTTAGCTGTCTGCCCCTCCCTCGGTTTTACGAAGCAGGAGACCCCCTGCCTTACATTTCATCTGAAGCATTTGAACTGTCGGAATAAATCGTCCATGTGCTGGGAGGGTTATATTTTTCCCAAAATGTAGGGAAACTGTTGTTCTTAAATTAAAAAACCCTGGGCACGTCATCCCCTGTAGATCCCGCCCGCTTCAACCACTGCATTAACTTGCTACCAAGCACATGAACTAGTGCCAGTCATAAATGGATGTGTAAGCTGGTGGAAGAAAGAGGGATAAGGTGAAAGCCAGACTAGGTAGCTTTGTTATTTGGCAAACCCTATGTTGGGTAGCTCGGGCAGGCACCTAAGAAACCTAAGAAATTGTTAGGGCCCCTATAAAAATTGATAGATATCACACAACTGAGGCAGCATAATGTAATGAAAAATACAGAAGGGAAGGCATTGTTAGTATTGCTGGCCAGGGCTGGAAGGTTTGCCAGCGTCAAAAACTAAGCTGTGCAACAACATTCCCTTAAGATGCAATATTCACAGCTGCTGAGTTGGGAGAAAAACATTGCTGTTTGGCACAGACATTGCTTTTAGTTACTGAGAGCTGGATGTGGCGCTGTCTGCTCTGCTTGATTGCCAAGCCGGCACTGGCAGTCTCTCCCATTTTAGGATTAAATACCCTCATCATTTTTCTGTTGCCAGGACGCTATTCCAGCACTGCGATACTGCTAAACACAAGCTCCGCTGAGCCTACTCACAGCATTGATCTTCGTGTTCTCTCCATTTCATCAACTCTTCATTGTGCCACTGAATGAAACTTTTATAACCTTTCTTAGAAAAAATTCAGGTTTATGATTGCAGCAGTGTCTCCATGGCATCTTAAATTGATTGCCCTGCCACTCATTCACAGTTGCCCTCTTAAATCATTGATTGGGTTCTCCTGCATCATATTACTAATAATATGCTAATACTGCATGTGGCATTACTATACCCGGGGGCATTTTTACAACAGAATTGCAGAGCGCAACGTTAAGCCAAAATTGCTAACGACGTGCTCCGCCATTCTGAAAACTCAAGGATGCGCCGCATTAACAAGAATGAGGTGCACCCCTTCGTTTCTCCTAGCGCTGGCGCTAAATTTAGCTGCCAAGCACCAATGCGGGCACTGTTGCACCATAGCACTAGGAGAGTACACTCCAGGTGTGGAGTGGAATCTCCACACTCGGGGGTAGATATTCTGCCGCAAGTGCAGACATAAATATACTACTTGTGGCTTACCTTTGTGGATACCGAAAATCATAAACTTATACTTTTGGTCTAAGTTTACCTTTGTGAATCCCGAAAGTCGTACACTTACCTTTGTGAATCTGGCCCTTTATGAATTAGACAAATTGTAACCTCTTGGAAGGTACCAGAGGTAAGGCCAGTGAAAGTAAAAAAACAAAAAAACAATTGCAATAAATGAGGCAGTAGAATATGGGAAAATGAAGATAAAATTCAACAGTGAAGCCACCCAGACCAGGTGATTTCCCTTCCTTCAAAAAGTAAGCACCTTTGAGATTTCTAACAATAAGATATCTACTTCTAAAGAGTAGAAATCCATAAGTATATGATAAGGTCAAGGAGTAAATTGGGGATAATATTCAATATGAGCAGATGTGGCTGGGTGTAGGAGTGTATAAATATTTATAGAAATAAGCAAATTCATAAAAAATGTAATTGTACTTTATCAGTAGAGTGCCCTGTGAACTAAGCAAAGAATCTATCTTCAGACATTGTTTCTTAATTTTAATATAGTTAGCTAATAATTTACCATCTCTGTTCCGGCTACCGCAATACCTAGCACTACCCTTGAGCAAATTGAAGAAGCTTCTTTAGTCGAAAGTTCATTGAATTGGAGTTTAGCTTTAAGGAGATTCTGAAGATAGCTATTTAATTGGGAAGCATAGTATTTCTGTTTTATGGAAGTTAATATATTTCTATGATCTCTGGCTTGTGCCATGTTTCCTTTTGAGACATAGTCAATAATAAAACGGCTAGCAGCCATCTTCGTAGAATCCCAGAAAAGCTGGGGGAAATATCAGGAGATTCATTGATTAAAAAGTATTCAGAGGTAAATGAAACAAAGGACAAGGCCAATTCTGAATCTGTTCATAAAGAATCATTAAACCTCCATCGATGAGTATCAGATTTAGGGGGAACCAAGTCGAAATCTGTAATAACCATTGCATGGTCAGATTGCAAAATAGGACCAATAGTGGATTGTATAAGACAGTGGGATAAGGGTTTACAAACAGAAAGTGACCTATTCTAGTGAGTGAACTGTGTGTGTTATTAAAAAAGAAAATTCTTATATAGTGGGATTCAAAAAAGGCAACAGGGTCATTCCCCTCCATACCTTCTAGAAGACCATAAATACGCAAATTGCTTTAGCGGTTTCTGTTTTCTAAATCTTCTGAGCGTTTCTCTAGTTGAAGGACCACTTCATCAAAAATCTGTGATATTATTTGCTTTATCCTGCAAATCACTAACTCGCTGCACCACTACTTACACCCCTGTCTCCATGACAAGCCATTTGTAGTCGAGATTGTGAATTCTCTTATTGGTCTCCTCAATGTCAGAGCAAAGGGCTCTAATTTCCTCTAGCAAAATCTCCATTGAGAATGGAGAGGGTGACTTCTCAGGAGACTGAGGATCTTGCTTAAGTCTCTTATTGGGAGCTGAGGATGTATGTGGTTACTCTGAAGAAATGAGCGCAGAAACAGCGAGAAGCAACAGAAAGCACCTTTTATCGATAATAATCATATTTTTTCACTTCATTTTTATTTCCTCCATCTTTTAATTTGTTCTAAACCCTTCTAGGAACAGAAACATAGCATCAAAGTCGCTTATTGAATTTTACTATGATGTCCTACAAAAACTAGAAAATTCCTAGATATGAATAGAAAATGTTGGGCTGATGGAGTAATAGGTGGCAAGATGGCCGCTGTGTGATCGCAGCCGCTCAGAGCCCTCCCATCGGATCCGTCCCGAGACCGTGTTTTCCTTCTCTCCTGCCTCGCAGCATGTCCCAGAGAGTAACCAGCATCTGCACGAAGCAAACGGACCGCGGCGGGAGAATTTTCAGATGCCTCTTCGCTCACGGAGTCCAAGTCTGCCACTTCTGGAGTCGCGTTGCCTACGGGCTGGTCTACTTTGCGAGCGGCACTACTGCTGCTGGAAGAGGGATGCTTTTGTTTGATATCCCAGCAATGCCTCCACCTAAGGCGGCTAAAGTTGTTAAAATCTGCTCAGAGGCAGGCTCAGCCAGAAAGAAAACTGCAGTGGAGGCACACTTGGGCTCCACTGTGAAAGGAACTAGCAGCACCAGAATTGGAAGGAACCTGGCCTGTTTTTTTTAAAAAGCCCCCACGCACTACCATGAGGGAGTCAGGGAAGACACCGAACAGGAAAGTATCTTTGGCGCCAGATGTCCCTTCCCCGGTAAACTCGTCAAATGCAGCCCCACAAGATGCAAATAATAGATCCAGCAATCTTCACTTAACGGATGGTACGCCCTCTAAAATAACTCCACAGCTGACCCCCACGAATCTAGAGGTGAGCCAACATTAAGCCTTGAAATCTCACTGGAACAAGGGGCAATTCAGACTCCAGCTGGGGCTGGTTGCGAAGGGGGAGAATGCCCTCAACTCAATAAAGATGATTTGTCTGCAGCTGGGGGGTCCTGACTTGTGTCAGGCGCCTGCTCCCATTGATAAGGTAGATGTGGATGGGGCAGATGGAGAACTTGTAATCAGCCAGGTGCATGAAACGGAAAGTGGTGATAAATGTTTCTCCCTATCAGACATTTCAGATTGGTCTGACTCAGATAGTCAGGGCCATGTGTCGGATTCTAGTAATTCAAATGAGGGGCGATATTTGGCTCCAGAAGATACTGCCACAGTCAAGAAGGGGAGGAATCCTCATGTTAGAAGCAGTACAAAAGATTAAATAAAGGCTTGTGGTCTCCTTTGGGACTATTCTCTTTCTCCAGCATTAGAAGGGAATATCTCAGCAGCAGGCAATACAACCGGGACAGCAGAACCTTCCTCTTTGAAATCCATATACCAATGCATCATGGCCCACAGGGAAGAAACACATATTGAGAGTCGGAGAGTTCAGACAGCCTGTAGGAAGATGCAGGGAGCAATTCGAAATATCTCTAAGACTTGCTCTGAGTTTGTCGAAAGAATGAATGAGGTGGAGAGCAGAGTGAATACGCTGGAAGATGAAGCCTCAACTCATAGAGAAATGACAGTATCATTGGAAAATCAGATGTCAGACGCCCGCTGGAAACTAGAGGACTTTGAAAACAGAATGAGACAGAATAATGTGAGAGTCCTGGGTATTCCCGGAGGGGGCAAAGGGGGGTGATACCCTAAAGTTTATGGTTGATCTTCTTAAGGGGGCTCTCCCTGAGTTAGACAACTGGGATTGGTCTCAAGAAATAGTGTGTGCTCAGGTTCCCGTTTGGGCAGAAGAAGCCCTTATTGTCAGAAGGGAATAAACCCTGGGCTATTCTGATCTATATAGGGAATTTTCTCCTGTGTCAGGCAATCTACGATCTAGCCCTGCCAGATCCACAGCGCTCCTTCAATGGGTATACTTTTTGTGTAAGGCCAGATTATTGTCAATCCACAGTGGAACGTCACTGGTGACTTTGTCAGCTGATTCAACCTTTTCAAAATATGGGGGCTCAGGTCTTTTTAATGAATCCGGCCAGGCTTAAAGTAATTTGGAGAGAATCTCCTTATTTCTTTTCATCAGAAATCTAAGCTACGGAGTTTCTGCAATCCCTTGGATAAACTCTATCAATGCCAGGGGGGATGAATGTTGACCTTGGTGCCGCTCTCTTCCTTCTTTCTTTATCTATTAAATGGTTTTCTTTTTTTTCTTTATAGTTACTTGCAGAATCGCGGAAAGGGTGGGAAGACGGGAGGGTAACCACTCCATCACCAGACCTGGAAGGTCTAGTCTCTTCTGAGGGTTGGTTTGGGCAGGGGAGGGGGGAAATGGGGCGAGGTTTGCCATGGGTTGGATTAATGTATAGGGGAAGGAGGTGGAGGTTTAAGCAGGTGTGGGTTGAGTTTCTTTTCTTTTTCATGTGTCATGGCACTTTTTTCATGTAAGGAAGAATTAAATGATTTCTATGATTGTGTATAATCAACTGTACTGTATGGAAAGACTTGGTATTGAGAATGTCAAACACAAGGATGGCGGGTAAAATGCGTATTTGCTCATTAAATATATGTGGCCTTAATGACAGAAAAAAGAGGGACATATTGGCCAAGAACCTTCGATTTATGCAGATTGATTTAATATGTCTTCAGGAGACCCATATACCTTGGAGTAAACGTGGGTGGTTGAGGGATTTGGGTTTTGATCTGATAGCTTGCACTCGGCAGGGAACAACAACCAAAAGGGGTGGCAATTTAGCAAGACATGGTATGGGAATTGGTAATCGAGTTAAAGAAGATAAGCTGGGGCTCTGTGTTATTATAGAATTTATAGTCAATAACGACCCGTCACAATTTCCTGTGTTTATGGATCTAATCTAGACGATCCCGATATTTTAAATCACTTAAGTGTAGAATTGGCCTTATGGCCATATCCTTTGATCCTTTGGGATAATCTTAACATCCACTTAGACAGCTATTTTAATTTGAACGCTGACCTGCCATACCAAGGAAGGAAGGTCAGAGTTTTTAAGGCCCTTCAAGGAGTGGTGAGGGAACATGGGCTGGCTGACACCTGGTGTAAGCATAGATCAATCGATCCAGGGTTTACTTTTTATTCGGCCCTTTATAATAAACTAGTCTGGCTGGACTATTTTTTTTTATCTCTAATCAACTGGCCGAAATAGTCAAAATTGAGACCTTTCTGAGGATCATCTCAGACCACAATCCTTTAGTGACCGAAATACCACTGAGTGCAATCTCAAGAGCGCAGAGGCCTTGGACCTTTGAAAGGAAGCTTCTGTTTGATCAATCATACTGTGAGCACATGGCTAAGTGGATTGTGGAATTCTTAATTATTAATAGAAATACAGCCTCTGAAGTTACTGTCTGGGATGCTTTTAAAGCAGGTGTCTGAGGCAAGACCGTGAGCTTTTCTATATCCCGACAGAAAGTACTACAGGAGAAAATTAAGAAATGGGTCGAGCAGTTAAGGACAGCCGAGCGTGAACTTATGAGAAGAATAATGGAGGGTCAAAATATAGAGGAATGTCAACAGCTAATTGCGATCACTAAATCTAAAATCTATCAGCATTTTGGTGCAGAGGTGGCAGACAAATATATGCAGTATAGAGCCGAGCTATATGAACTCGGAGAAAACACAGGGAGGATTCTAGCAAAACGGCTGCAACAGCGGGAAGTGACCAATCGAATCTGTAAAATTAAAGACCATTTGGGGCAGGATCAGGATTCCCCAGCAGAAATTTTGAATGTATTCCAAAACTACTATAAATAACTATATACTGAGGGAGTGACTACGCCAGGGGCAGAATCCCTGGAAGATTTTTTCAAAGATCTAGAAACAACAGAGGTCACATACGATCAAAATGAAGTCCTTGCTGCCCCGATAACGTGAAAAAGAATTGGAAGCTGCCATAACTTCTCTAGCTACGGGTAAAGCCGTGGGGCCGGACGGCATTCCCCTGGAGTTCTATAGAGCATTCCGGCAACCATTGGGGCAAAATATAACACATTTATTTCAACAGGCCCAAAATGGCTATATCCCCAATTCATGGCAGAAGACAACTATAGTTGTATTTATAAAAAAGGGCAAGACAGAACTCATTCCAGCTTCATATAGATCTGTATCACTTATAAACTGCGACAGTAAGATATATTCGAAAATACTCGCAACCAGGTTAGGAAAGATCATCACTCCTCTGGTTTCAATTTGTCAACACAAGTTTATACTGGGGAGGGATACGACATATCATGTACGCCGTGTCATAGCCCTTTTTGACTGGGCCCAGGCCATGGAATCCACCCTGGGGGTAGTCCTGTTGGACGCCAAGATAGCGTTCGGCAGGGTCTCCAGGTGGTTTCTGTGGTCTGTCCTACGATGGAAGCGGATATGTGGGAAATTTATTCAGGTTGTCAAGGCATTGTACTTATCTCCAGAGGCCACGGTTTGTATTTCAGGGCAGGAGCCACATCTGTTTAATACCAGCAGAGCAGGGGTGCCCTTGCTCTCCTTTTCTCTTCGCTCTATATATTGACACAATGATGTTGATTATGGAGCACTGGCATATGCGGATGACATTACGGTACTTACCATTGATGTTGCCTCGGCACTTCCAGAGGTGAAGGCTTTAGCTGAACAATTCGGTAACCTCTCAGGGTATAAACTTAATATGGATAAATCTCAGATCCTTTGCTCGGGGAATATGTGCCCTGTAGGACTCCCAGTTGTTCCAGAAGCAACTTATTTGGGGATTAAAATTACAGCTGTGGTAGACGAAATTCCTGATTTAAATATCACCCCAATAATTGAAAATATGAATAAAACATTGGGGAGGCAAGACCACCTCACCTCTCCTTATATGGGTGAAGCAATGTAATCAAAATCTCAGTCCTCCCTAAATTTTGATATCTCTTCAGGACCATCCCTCTTGAATTTTCCTTGGCTTGTCTAGCAAGAATAGAGAAGATATGTTTTAGATTTCTTTGGGGGTATCGCAGATCAAGAAGAGCGGCTAAATGAATGAACCTCGCAAGACACCGGGGCAGATGGGCCATACCCAGTTTTCTTCTCTATTACTGGGCATCTATTTAAAAACATATAGGCATTCTGCTAGTGGGGGATAAGGCTAAAAAATCCTGTTGGAAGCTAGACCGACTATATATGAACTAGGGTTGGGGAGTGAAGCTAAGGGTTGTTTGGTCAGGATATTGGAACCCAGCTATTTTAAATAGACCAAATTTAAAATACTGAAAGCTGCTTATAAGGTGTGGAGACAGATACGGCGGAAATTGAAGATCCCAAACTTGAATGTATATACCCCACTCTCTGCTTCAGGCACCCTGCCACCAATTTTTCAGGATCAAGTCACTTTCAGATGGGGAGCAATGGAATTCACTCTCTGGGGGATTTTTATAGGTAAGGCAAACTTGTATCATTTACGAATCTGCAGGAAGAGTTTGGGTTGGGCAAGGGAGATTTCTTTAAGTATTTGCAGATTCAGAGCTTTCTGGGGGCAAATAGGAACAGATTGGCTTTAAATTTAAAAAAGATACCTTTGGTGGAAATAGTACGGAGGAAGTCCTGGATTGGGAAAATCTATCAAAATTTGCTTGAAGCTTTTCCAGACGATATTGATGTTCAGAATGTAAAATGAGAGATTAGGCTTGAAGAGGCAGTAATTAATATTGAGGATTCATTGGAACTATTGAATCAGATACTGATAACTGGAAGTCTCAGGAGCCAACATTTTATGTCTGTCTTTGACCTTTAATACACCCCAGCAAAGATAGCTAAATGGGGGGGAATGAGAGGAGGGAAATGTAGTAGATGTGGTTTGCAGGCGGCCGATACTATACACATGTTTTACTCTTACCCTAAAATGGATATTTTTTTACAGGATGTTGAAGTTTTTTTAACTACAGTTTTAGGGGTCTCGGTATCAATCACGCCAACTCTTCTAATTTTGGGATTAGTAAATAATACAGAGTCAAATAAGAGGACGAGGTCAGAGATAGGGTTTGTGTTTATTTCAATGGCCATTGTCCGCTTATGTATTACATCTCAATGGCTAAGTAGTGACCTCCCAATCTTCTCCAGCTGGCGGTCAAGGTTGCCGACTATTTATAATATAGAATCCTCAATACATAAGTTAAGAGTACGAAGGAAAAAAGAGCTGGGGCAGAGAATCTGGGCTCCTATTGCAGGATTGATAAATCAATAACGACCAGGTAAAACGTATCTGAAATACACAGTTTCTCTATGTATTGAAGGGGAAAGTTTGCAAGGGTGCAGCAGGCCAAGACAGGCAGGGACAACGTAACTCTGTTCTTATCCTGCGATGCCTACCTTCTGACTATATTAATAAGTGAATCAGTGAATTGGTATCAGACTACTCTATTTATTGCACAGGCACTTTCTTCTCTGTAAGTTATAATGGATGGGGAGATATGAGCTTCTATTCCTTGTGCATACTGAATGAATTGTATGGTTTTAATTGACAATCTTGCATTTTATCTCTTTCTGCTTTCTCTACTGTTTCTTAATGTCTAATTTATTTTGTGAAGAATTGCCATGACATGTCTTAAGTAATTTTTTTTGCAATGGGAAAAAAAATCAATAAAAATATTTAAAAAAAAATAAAAAGGAATAGAAAATGTTTTTTCCCTCAACCATTGCCTCAGCTAATTGCTATGTCCTCAGCATGGCATGAGTTATGAAAAAAGTCAGTGTTTGGTAATACAAAATACATAGATTCGGAAAGAACCAAGAGCAAAGGTTGTCGAATTAAGATGAAATCAGGTAAAACCTGAATGAAAGTGGCAGTAGACACCTAAAAATAGACCATGGGGCAAGATCACAACATGTTTTATTGATTCTGTTATATGGCATTGGTGGCAAGAAGGCAGTGCTTGATACAAGCAATGTTAATCACCAAATTAAAAAAGCAGATCTGTGAAGGTGCTGATGAATGCCTAGCATATTTGTGGGTACCTGATGTGTTAAATCTAGTTGAGATGGTGATGTGATGTGGTGTTTTTCTGCTCCTGTGTATCTGTGCTGCATTATTGCATTGCTTTATTGTTATGTTGTACTGTGGTCGTTGTGTTTTGCTCTGTTATGTTGTGTTGTACCCCGTTATGTTGATGTTGTGTTCTTAATTGTGTTTTGTTTTATGTTACTGTATTGCTTCATGTTCTGCTCATAACCTACTATAGATCAGCAAACACAGCTACATTTTTAGTCAAAAGCAACACATGCCTGTATTGTTTCAGTGATAAACAACCATTTAACATTGTCGAAGCTGATAAAATACCACTGCTTCACTTATTCAGCTACTAAAGACAGCCCAAAACTGTGGCAGAGGCAAGGCCCTAGATTCATAATTCAAGTGTTCACTTTGTGTGATGTTGCATTGGTTCTTGACGTTGTAATGTACTCAGTGAGTAATAATTATTGCCAATTTAGGTTTAGAAAAATGTACACTTATTTTTAATCAACTTGTTTTATTTTTTCTTCGTTTTCTGAATTCTTTGTTTTCTTAGCATATCCTTGCTTCCGCCACCCTCTCACCCACCTGCGAAAACTGTGGTGATGTGCTGTCTTTCCTATAATTTCTGCAGCATTTACATATATATGTTAATGATGTAACAATTTCCTGTCATCACATAAGAGAAGATGGGATGGATTGCCCCTTTTTGGGCATTGTCAAGACTGGTTTGGAAATGATTAGCCCCTCTCTGTCAAGTGTTTCATCCATTGCTTTTTGCATTTGTCAAAGGAAAACACTTTGTAAGTGATTGTGGACCCAATTTGGTATGAAATCTACCTATTGTTCAATCTTTCTCGCCACGGTACCCAGGATTAAGAAGACCAGGTGTGGAGGCCGCTCCTTCTCCTATAACGCATCCATACTATGGAACTCCCTTCCCCTTCCTCTTCGTTCTGAGTCCAACCTTCTGCGGCTCAATAAGCAACTAAAAACCCTGCTTTTCAATAGATCAGTATAAACCCTTAAGCCCACTACCTACATGCTTGGTCTGTAGCGCTAGGACGCCTTAGGGTTCAATAAATGGTCTTTTCATTTCATTTCATTTTCAGCATCTTTGTTGTTTAGATTATGTGTACAGCCAAATACATGTAATTCTTATTTTAGGTTTTAAACACTCCAGATTTTGGCTGTGCTCCTCCGACTTTTGGTTCCACACGAACACATTGCAGCAAATAAAAATGTTCTTAGCTGTGTATCTGTAGTTTTCACCTCAGGGGCACTGAACAGAAATTATCTTAAGGCTTCAAGTGTAAACTGTACCCTTCAGCTTGTCACTGAGCTTACAAGTGCTTGCCAACTTTATCTGAACTTCACATTTCTTTTATCAATTTTTACTTTCCTGTAAACTTTTCAATAGCACTGTTATTTTTCATTTGAACTGCTAGGGTTTGTGTCAAATCAATCTCTTTCTTTCTAACAGGAATCCATTAGCCATTGCCTGACACCGCACCCAAGGTTGTCATTCCATTGTCACACTTATAGATCTTGTTTTTCAGGCTGCTCACCCTTTTTTTCTAATACCCGCCTCTCTGTTTGAAATGTGAATAGAGGTCAGCATTGCTAGCTCAATTTTTCTCTTAAGCCTGGGTTAGGGTGACTTTGCTGTATTCTGATCATTGCAAACGGCAAGTCAAATGTAAGCAATGTCATGTTATGATTTTTATATTGTGTTGTTATGCTCTGTTGTATTATTCTATCAGGTTTGTATGGACTGGAACAGTCTTGCTCTAACCCCACTTAAGATTCGAAGAGCCACCTAATTTGATAGTCGCCGCATGACAATGACCAGAGAGTGAGGGTTGGTAAATAGAACTCTTCAAGTGAATGCCTCTAGAAAAAAATAAAGAAACAAGTTACAGCTGGTTTGTGTGATGCTCTAAAATCCAGAACCACAGGGGTACTGCTCTTCTACTTCCTATGGATGACCATAGAGATACAAGACCAAAGATTGCTGGAAGGTCAAGGACTATCCATGCTTCTTCACTGTGACATTGAATAGCTCTTGTATTATTGAGAGCTGCTTTTGTGTCCTTATGAGGCATAAAACAGGCAAAATCAACAAATGAGACACTAACAGAAGCATCGATTGTAAGAAGACTGAAACTAAGAAAATATTAGAAAATCTGGTTTAGCACCAGTCAATGAAATCTCATCCCTTTACTGATATTTGTAAGCTGCTATCTTTAACCCAACTTATGCTTTTATTATTTCTAATCAAGAAGAAAAATTATTATGATAGATAAATATTTTCCACTGTGTTAAATCTGTATTTCTTTCTTTGTCTTCTAGCTCTACATGAATTTCCCAGTGACATATTCTCAAATGAAGATAGAAGGCATGGAGCAATCGTCCTTCACGTCTTCTGTGTAAGTAAAACAACACATTTTGTCATATTTATTTTATAGAGTTCAAGATTCTGACCACATAGAATGTTTGCAGTTTTAAATTAAATATCTGCAGTTATCGATTCCTTAACACAAAAGTTCAAAATTTGAAACACTCTGAAGTCACTATATGCTGAATACTCAGATTCCACCAGCGTGATGATTGTTTCGAGAAAAAACCTAAATGGTTGATCTTACAAAAACATGTAAATGTCTCTTATTGAGGTCTTCATAATGTAAATGCCTCCTATTGGGTTAATCCTTTATCTTAGTTGACTAACTGAGACATTTATTTTCCTCTACACATTACCAACCATGATAGAGTTACCACAAAGCTTTTCATAACGTTGGTACTGGAGGAACTATGAGTTAATTAAGTAGCTGCCAATTTTCAAGCGGCGCCCATCACATTTTTTTTGTTTTTCTAAAACGAAAGTGGGAGTTTGTTTTTAAAAAACAAACAAATAATGACCTTGACACCCTGGAAGTTTATGTTCATTTTCTCTTCAGGGCCACCAATCTTTTCCATGTGGTCCAGAATAGAAAAAAAGTATATCTGAATATCTGCTCTAAATAGGGTGGGTGGCCTGATTTACTTATACCAATAGTGAGTGACTTGGGGATGTCAATTTTTCTGCCGGATGAGCCAGCAGGACCTTCGCAGGTTGAAACGCGATTGTTTGCCTGTTTCAAAACTCTAAATAACCTCAACAGTTCTTGCTCTTTCTTGTGAAAGTACTAAGTAATTTGTCTTAACAACAGAGGACAGTGTTTGTTTCATCACTGATCAGCTATTTACAGACTTCTTTTATTTTGCAGATCACAATGCACATGAAAATATTTTGTCGCAGGGGGTTTTGGAACAACACATAAGTACATTTCTCAGATAACTGAAAGGTCAGGTGGGATAAAAAAATGTGGTAAAACTGCACCTGTAGAAATACTCCTACAAATAGTTGCAGATTTTTATTTTATTCCTATTGGCAGTAGTATGCCTAGAAAACTACATCACTAGCCATTTTCAGGTATACTACTGGCAATGTCATCTGACAATTTTTGACATTGCTATTTCCCCAGCACCACGTTATACACAAAGTACCTCCATGTGGTGAAGCTGCTTGCCAGGCAAAGCCACAAAATCTAGGTTGTTCACCTTCCCATCCTGAAACTGTATTTACTTCAACTCTTTGCTAGAGCAAATCCTCAACACTTTCCAAGGAGGGACTGACTTGTAGAATGCTCACATTCCCATGCTTTTAGGTAATAACAAACTCAAGCTAATCCACGCCTTGATTTACTCAACACCCATGCCTTGCATATTGTTTACCTTTAAGTAATTGTATGCACCCCTTGTATACACTTACACAGCACTAAATGCATTTATAAATGCTAGGTATCCTTTTGCAGATATCTATCAGCTGTAAATAGAGCCATTTTTAGCAGTAAGCTTAGTTTTATGGACAAGAAAGGCTTTGTAAATCAGTCTCTCATCATACAGGAACGCAGATATATAGATGACTACATTTTCTACAGTTGGATGTGGGTCCACAAGTGGCACAACTCAGTCTGAAAAATGTTCTTCTGATAGAGGAGCAGGGGATTTCTGCAAAGTATGTGTGGGCCAGGTTGTCAACTCATCATTTCGTAGGACACAGATTAAATTTTCTCAGTTTCAAATTGGAGTATAATTCTGATGCATGGTTATGCCACTAATGATGGTTAGCATTACTCTTAATTCTTATTGCATTGCTATCCTCAGTAAAGCCAGGTGTGCACCCCAGTATTTGTGAGCTTGTTTGTATTATACTAAGATATTTTGTCACAATTAACCCTACTTAGTATTATGAAATTCAAGTGAGAGGATGCTGACTTTCTTGTCCTAGACTGATGGTGGGATTGACAGCATCTAGCAAATAAGAAGCACTTTGTTATGGGAACGACATAGAGATATACCATCCAAAGCATAGAATCCAATTTAACTTAAATTCGAAATGTCCATGTGTTACATTAAGATCTGTCAGTCATGGCTGAATTATGTTTACCTGGGTACATATGAAGAGGCTCATGTGGTGTGGATAAACATTTCTAATGTTTGTGATGTCACAGTCACATCTATACTCATCTCTTTGATGGGAAACATGGTCTAGTATCAATGAACATGCCACATTGCCATATGCAAACTGCTGCCCTACGTTCACTTCTTGAAATCACTGTCCAAAACATCAAATATAGGTGACAAAGGAATTACGTAAAAAGGGGGCGTTCAAACAGGTACATTTACTCATGAGTAAATCTACATGTTTAATTATCTTCTAACACTTTTTAGTAACTTTACTGCTTTTGACTATTAACCATTTATGAGTGTAAATATATTCAGAAGCGCAGACTTTCATGTCTCTATTAGCTGAATTCAGGAGGTGGAACCTAATATACGAGTATAAAGTTACTACTTGTAATTTTCACATATAGGCAGAGGTCTCCACTTCTAGGGCAGAGAACTACCTATGGTAAATTATAGGAAAAAGTTAAAAGTCTATTAAACTTAAAAATAATTAGTAAAACTATTTGAATGTTAAATAATAATGTAAATTATTCTACAATATTTGTTTTAAATGCAGAATCAAATAGAAAAATGGTACAGAATTAACATAATTTTAATTAAGTATTTAATTATTTTTAATATACTGAATTGAATGAAAATTATTTTTCTTAAGATTTAAGTTGAAACAAAATGCCACCTAAATAATACAATTTATATTTATTTACTATGTAGTAAAACATAAGTATATAATTAATTTAGCATAATGGAATAATGTTTCAAAAAAATAAAGTTATATTAATATTAACATTAAAAACAAATATTAGCATATTTTATAATAAACAAATATTTGAGTTTTATTTATATATTTTTTTATATTAGGCTAAATGTATCTATATGTTTAAAAAGTTAAAATAAGTTAATGTTTGCATTAGTTCCTATGAGCTTCTATCTTATGTACATGCCTTAAAATATTTTCCATGGCAATGAGTTGCAGTACCAGTGGTTGGTCATGTGTGGTGTTGGATTGGCTCCAGGTCAGACTGGAGTACATTTACTACTGTTGTGGGTCCTTTTGCCTATTGTAGCTTCCAAAGTGCAGTTTGTTTATAGCAATGGGTTAAGTCTTTTTTGGGTGGTTGCAAGTGCCACCCGAAACCCCTCCCTAGCCCTACCTCGTCACACCTTACTCTTGCCTTAACCCCTCGCACTTAGTCATAAATAGTCCCCATTTTCCAGTCCCTTCCCTAGTTATCTCACATTTACTACTAAAAAATGTATACCTACGTGTGCAGAAGTGTGCAACTCTGTATGTAGCTTAGTGAGTAGCATTTTGTATTACGTTACTCATACTATTGTAGTACTAGTCAGTCAGTCAAAAAGCTTTATTTCGATAAAAAGTTATCATAAAAGCATATACATACAAACATATAAAAACAGACAATTCATCGAGAGAGCAGTATTTACAAAAGGTCACAGTGGTTGTAGAAATGCTCTCAGTCTAATGGCTTAGTGACTAATTAGGTAGATTCAATATAAAAATGTTAAGATTTGTTAAAAAGAGTTAAAAAGAAATTTAAAAAGTACTATGTACAAAATCATCTACTAGGGCTAGTGAGTTTGCTTCTAATGATCCAAGACCAGCCCAAAAATTTGGCCACAGCACAAACTAGCACGAAACTTGTGTCAGATCGGAGGATGCGTAAAGCAACACGATAGTTTGAGATGCCCAGGAGGCGGCAGGCAGGGCCTAACCATCTTCTTCTCGGGTGTCTGTACGCTGGGCATTCGAACATAATATGGGCTATGCTTTCGACCTTCTCTACACAAGTCAAACAGGTATCCGGTGTCTGGTAGGGAGGCTTCCATTTGCTGGTAAACTCTCGAGTTGGAAGAGTCTCGAGTCTGAATTGAAGATACAGTGATCTGTCCCTTGGTTTTTGAATGAACTCAAGGTAAGGCTCGAAGCTAATAAGCTGTTTATACATGTAAAAAGCTTCAGTTAACCTGCCTGCCTTGGGATTGCTGAGGTCCTGATTGTCAATCCAGGCCCAATATGCTCTTTTAAGATCCGCCTTACTCACGGGAGCTCCATGCTCCCAGGCGTCATTTAAACCAAGCTGCTTAAGGGATTTTTTGATGTTACGGAGCCAGCTTATTTTGTGGGAGCCTGCAGTGTTCATGATTTCTCTCAGGCCCTCAGTGTATTTTTCTAACTCCGGGGTGCGCCATAGGCGGGACCAAAATAACAAAGGACGCACCCTTGCAATATCTTTAATCGAACGCCTACCCAAATCACTGAAGAGTGGTTTCAGAGGGGTACCCCTGGGCATTAAGACTAGGTCTCTCTATTAAACGTACTACAAAATGCAATTAGTGACTAGGCCCAATATTTTCTACGTGGCTTGTCTTTACCTTGTTTCATGTCTTTACAATTAGATTATAGCCAGGGCTGATAATGGCAGGGGCCACTTCATTGCCGTCAATGTAGCTCTCACAATTCCGGTGTTCTAATAATTAAAATGGCATTTAAGACCCAAAGGTAATTCCTATGTTTATGAATTGGTCCTAAGTAATAGAAAACTGAGGAGTTGCCATGAAAATAATCAACTAGTGTTTCTATTTTGGGTCCATTTGAATAGTTTACGGCCAGTGGCTAGTAGCCCTATGGTGTCACTGCACACTGGCACCATCTTAATGGCTAAAACATTCCTTATGAGTCCACCAGCTATCACCTTCATATTCCCCATTGTACACCTGATGGTGTTAAACAGATTAAATTGATGATTCTATCTCAAGCAGTACATATTTACAATGGGAAATATTTTGAAAGCAACATGGTCATTGTGTAATCTTAAATGACTGCCAAAAATAAATGTACTTTTTCCCCTAACTAAGATGGATGACAGACAATGTTCATGCATATCTACTACTAATATAGTGTACTTCCCGGTCGAGATGTATACAAGGCTATGCACACTGCCACCAGTATAACACAAGAATATTTGCATATGATGCTTTAGAGTCTAAGTGGAAAGCTGCAACACCTGTTGCATTTACAAGCTGCACCTTACGCCTAATTTCTTACAAATGTGGGGAATTAGCCATGTGTGAGTGCCCAGCATGGATCCTCTGTCCTACAGTACAGAAAAGAACAAGCCATGTGCTATGAGCCCAAAAGTCTGACCAAGTGTTCTGACCCTGCATATTACCAGCAGGGTCAAAGTACTTTTACCACTCAAGGTCCAGTAAGTCCTAGAAAGCATTACCACAGTTACAAGCCACATCAGAAGAGCAACACAGCTGATCATCAATTATTCATGTAAAGCTTTTCCCACAAAGGCACACAAAAGCAACGTACATCAGGAAATAATAAAGGACCTACAACTAGAGAACAACACTGTAGAAAGTACTGGAATACCTAGCCTTCTATCCGGAATAGAGAAAGAGGACACCTGGTTTTCTGCAAAATCAAATGAGGAGGCATAGGTGGCATTTTTACAAGTTATGCATTATGCCAAGTTGTGTTTAATATACAGCTGCCTAAGAAGAAATGTCACCTTTGTAGTAGATTCCCTTTTATTTTGCAGTTAAATTAAGCTCTCTTTCTTATCTCTGAATAAAATGGCTTAAATGCTCTGCCTGACCTCAGTATACCCAAAAATATGCATACATGGCGATGTGACGCTTTTCATTTTCCCTATATTAATATAGTCCTATTACCTCAGTGCCCCCATGCTCAACCCATTCACTCAAAGCGACATATAATATTCTCAATCTGCTTTCCACCATCTTTGACCCGCCACTCCTTATAGTAAGTGGCTTGATAGTTAATACCTCCATGAACCCCTTGCTGCCTTATGAGCGCTAAAGGGAGATATACAGCCAACCTGTTCGTATCTTTTTTCTCTCATACTTTCATGGAGGCTGATCTTCTGTCAGAACTGCTTGCCCTTTGACCTCCTGTTCCTGTTTCACTTTGTCGTATAACATCTCATGACTTTGGATTAACATAGGTACTTCTGCAACTCACACTTGATGTCTTTTTTTATTCCTATACAAAGCTTTGAGTCCTTTTTCTGTTTCATGAAATGTGTGTACATTCGCCTGAAATGGATGGCTGTTGACTCATATACATTGTTCAGTGTATTGTCTTGACTAAAGAATAAATAATGCTTTAAAACATTTGTCAAATTGGATCCTGTTTTGAATTGGTTTTCTAAGCCACTGTTTTGGTAGAATCAGAAGTCCACAAGCAGTAATTTCCCCTTATCCTGGGGTGGAATATGTCTCCATAGAGCATTTTCATGTCTTTCTTCACTCAGGTTCTAATCATTGGATTGAAATAAGGGAACAGTGTTCAGAAGTGAGAGAGTAAGATCAAACTGTCTATTTGCAAGACCAACAGTTACTCTGGTAGATAGAACCATATGTTTCACATGGTAAGCTGTGCTCATCTTACTATTGCTAAGGACGGCAAATACATAGAGAAGACACCTGAGAATAAAATAACCATTTGTCAATCAGATTGTGTGATTATGTGTACAATCATGCAATCTGATTGACGCATGATTCTTTTATTCTCAGGTGTCTCTTCTGTATCTTTTTCATCCTGATGATGACCCTACTCTAAATGATTGTGTTTTTGGGTCGAAACATCGGCATACAATGAACACAGTGGACTGTTTTTAAATTGATCTAGGATCTGAACACTCTCAATGGGAGTGTCTGCTTTTCCATCTCAAGGTCCTTTTCAGTCACTTGCAAATACTTGCATAATGTGAAGCACTTCTTCACAAATCTTTCTCTCTATCACTTTCACTGCACCATCACACTCTTAGAAGCATCTTAACTTTAAAATTGATTCATGAAACAGAGTTCTTGTTTGAAACAATACAATCGCATTGTGAAATAACAATAATATTGTATATCTCCTTCTAAACCTTACTAGTTAAGGTTTTTTGTAAAATACTGCAGTGAAAGTCAAGGATTTTTGGATGGAAAAATGGTTCACTGTAGTTCATTTAGCAAGAATGCAGAAAGTTCAAAATGTCCATTTTATTATAGGTGCTTCCATATTATGGCCTACTCTAACCATTGAAATTGCATGTGATGATCAGTTACATTGCAGTAATAAGAGTGTTTGGCAAACCTATCCTTTCATTGTTATTTCATTGTTTATATTATAATATCATGGCCTTGGGCTTGGAGCAAAATTACCATAACAAATTGCCAATGTCACAAAAAACGATGTCCGATATTTGAGCTAAATTTAGACAGTTATTATAATTTGAGTTCAGGCAATATTGACACTAGTGTCTCCAGACAGGGTTCTGTCAATGGAGCTAACACTGGCTGTTTTGACTATATGTTTTAGAAGCTTTCTCGATCACAAAATCCTGCTACGCATTCTTTACTCCAGCTGAGGTATTGGTCCCTCGCCCAATTGCACAGTCTTCCCATGAAAAAAACAGTCCAACTTATATTGTTATCTACTAAAAATCAACACTGCAGTCATCTGGAGCTGTTCAAATTAGATCATAGTTTTAACTTTTAACTCTATCGGGTTTGGATGGGGATTCATTTCGGCTTAAGGGCCACATGCTTGGATAGAATTGCAATTCAAATTCATCTATGATTGCCTGGAGTTTAGAAAGAAATAAAGACCCTTCTGTTTGGTTCACTGTAAAACTGAATCTTTGTTTTGACTTCATATCCAATGTTGCATTATCTGCTATCTTGTGGCATGCGACTGCTGAGGTTAAATTGAACACTGTACAAAAAAGATAGCAAAACAAAAAATAACATGAGAATAGCACATGTGAGAGACAGTTCTATTTCACCTTTTTCAAATAATTTATGCCCAGATGGAAAACCCATTTCAGCGTTTAATGCATGCCTTTCTACATCTCTCTATGAGTGACATTTTGATCCAAGGATCTAGGGCATGGCCATTGTAGGAAATGATGATCTTTCTTTTATAGTTGCCCCCACTTTTTGCCTGGTGTCAGTATGTTTTGACTGTAGGTTGTTGTGATCCTGCTAACCAGGACCCCAGCATCTGTGCTCTCTCTCCCAAAATGGGTTTGGTAAGTACTCTGGTACCTCCACAATTGGCTACAGGTGAACCAGAGACAGACTTTGGAAAGGTAACTTTTTGAGCGGGGGTCACCTGGTCCCTGTATTCAGCCTGCACTCCATGGGTCAGCCTAAACTTGTGACTTTCCAGCGGTCCACCACAACCAAATGACAACGCAAGTGGAGCTTTGTGCTATTAGCTAATACCTACCTAAAACCTTGCAATTGAATAGCTCTGGTTCTATCAATTGGATTTTTGTTGTTCTGGTATCATTTTATTTATTACCATTTACTCTATTTTTGTAAGTATGGGAATTTTCTTGTATTGTGTTTTCATTTTATTTCTGTGTGTGTAAAGTACTTTACATATTGCCTCCATATTAAGCCTGACGCCTTTTGTGTCAAGCACTGGTTAATTTAGTGACTTTTGTAGTTCACCCTGAGAAGAATTGGGGTTGTTGCCTGAGTGGGGTTTCCACCTGTAGCAAACAATAACCCAATTTCATACATGTATGGATTAGCATTTATGTAGAGCAAAACTCCCTGAGGACAATGGAATACAACACATAAACGAGGGATTGAGAAGCAATTGTGCACATCAGATAGTGGTTTACTTATTTGCAGCAAACAATTTATTACATGTTACACAATTACATTGCCTACAGATAAAGCATGAAGAAGTGGAAAACTAAATGATTTGCCAATAATTACAGTTTTTGGGATTTTACAACTGAATATTAACCCCCAGAATATTGTGGTACATGAATATTGAAGACCAAATATTAAGAGAAAAATTATTAATAGCTCAGTGCATATAGTAAAGATGTACTATTCCTAAATCGACATCTAAGCACCATGAAGATATATATATACCACTCAGGTACATATATGTGGAGTTAGGAATAGAGAAAGCAGAATAACATACCAGTCTACATTTCTTTTCGGTATTTTGCCCTCAATATTATGTCCCATTGATAATCTTGGGTCAATATACATCTCCTTTTGGTCAATTGTTCAAGTCAGTATAAGAACATAGGGAGCCATGTTTAAAGGTTGGCAATGCATCCACTAGACCCCCATCTCCTTCTCAGTATTTTCAAAGGTCTACCAATCCATGAGACTGCAAACTAGACAGACATATGGCACTCACGTCCCCTCTCCCTACCGCCGGCGTAGAATCAGGCTGCCGAGCCCCCCCACACACAGCTTTGAGCCTTAGTGCAAGGGTGTGTGTATGAGTCTAGCCTAGATTTTGTTAATTGAAAAGTACCCTTCCAGTAGAAAATACTATGCTTAAACTAAATTTAAAACATTTGCCACGTTAGATTTGCGCTGTGCAGGACAGCACACATGCAAACATTAGGAGAAATGAAAGCATGTCCCTTTTGTAATGCCTGCTTCAAAGCGGCATTGTTTATTGGTGTTAAACCCTGTCCAGTAATGTTAGTAGACAGAGTTGTGTGTCAAAAAGCATGGTTGGTTGCATGGTAAAGCCCATGTACCACCGATGTAACACCCCATTGAAGCAAAGCGCTTAGCACTACTATTGAGCAATATTACAGGAAGAAGTCTTGCATTGGAATGTAAATATCCCCCCCCAAAAAAAATTCACAGCACAAAATGTTTGTAAATCTGGACCTAGGTCTTCATTCCTAGCAAGAGCAGTGTCCCACAATACGCCTTTAACCAAGGGTTGAACCATCCAGACGCCAAAGCCTGCAGCAGCAGCCAAACCCTTCAGCAGCACTCCCAAAAAAGTAAAGGTTGCACAACCAATAAGATTAAGAACAGGGGTAGGTACTCCTTACCCCGAATAACTGAGGTTTCAAGTTTAAAAGGAAAACATTTGGGAGTTGTTGCCATTGAGAGCTCCTGAACATTTCACCTTGTGGATGCCATGTTCCACTGCATGATATATAACGACAGATGGGTGTCTGGAATCTCAGACCCACAGTTCACTGTTCAGTTAAGTTTGCTGAAATAAAAGATCATATAAAGATTGAAAAAGAATCAGCAAGAGTACATGATTAAATGTGGGTGTTGTGTAATTAGAGAGCTGATTATGTTTTGAAAAGACGCAGCTATTTTAGTCAATGTACAATTAAATCAATCAATCAATCAACACTTTATTCGATTTTGTAATAAAATCATAAAAGTACAATAAAGAACTATTGAACGAGTGTCTGAGAAAAGAAATTTGTGATGGAAAAGACAGGGAAGATATTTATCTTCCTTAGATAAATACCTTATCTAGTATATTGCTTGCACTCAGGTTTGCCAGACACTTACCCCAAAGTTTTATATTCATGCATACTTTAAATGATTAAACAGAGTTCAACTGTCTTGTCCACGTTTTTAATGATTTAATGCATGAATGAGTGCTCTGCTTGGTTAGATTTATACAATAAATTTTTATGTGTTGTGTGATATATCGAATAATATCGAAATTGTGATGAATCATGGATTCTATGTAATAAACATTTTGTAATAAAGATGAATGGATATTGATGTGGGAGAATAATGAATTAACTGAGATATGTGTAAATTGTTGTTTCTGCTTGAAAATTATATTCTTGACATGAGTGAGTTAATGGTGAAATACTTGCAAGTTCATCTGTATTTGACATATGACAGGTTAAGGTAATTGTGGAGTTGGAAAACAGCTAAAAAATGCTTGGAATTTGGAAGACATTTTCAGTAGTGGCTGCCAGCTATGTGGAGTGGTGGGGTGGGCAAACGGCTGCTGAAAATACATCACAAAAAAAGGGAAAATAGGCCACTTACTTGGCTGCACTCCTCACTCCAGACCTCATCTTCTTCTTTCCTGCAACACGGGCCAAACCAATTCTCTGAACCAATCCTGTTGCTGCTCTCATGCTGTGAGAGCCTTGCCATAATTGGATGGAGTGGTCGGACTGGATGCTCCTACAGGCACTGTAATCCTGTGCTTGGTCTCCACCCAGTTGTCTTAAGACAGCTGTGTGGAAAGATTGAAAGTATACATGTCACTTTGGCAGCCCAAGACAGCTGGCTAAAGTGACATGCACACTTTGGAACATACAGCCAGCCTCTGCCCCTGTCCTCTGCTGCCAGTCGGATGTCTCTGTAGTAACAACCAGGCTTTGGACTCCTAGTCAGCAAGGCTGAGCCACAGGTAGAACAATGAACAACAAAAATGCCAATGCTGATCTCTCTTTTATATCTTATTTGAAATGCATCACCAATAGACAAAGCAAAGTGACCAATAAAGTTTTTCCTTTTTCAATTAATGAATATATCGACGTTTAGTTAAACAGCAAGAAATCAATTAATAACCAAATCATAAATCCTTAAACTCTATTTACATATCACATAGCTCCCTCATTTCATTAATACAAAATTCTTTCATACTCTCACTCACACGTTGAAACACATTCCATAATTCAATTCAATTCACACTCAATATTCAGAATTAAACACATATCATCTAACAGCCACACAACCAATCATTCATGCACACTCTCCTTACATACTGAAGTTCTAATTTTACATTAATTTTAAAAGACAGTACTTGAAGACAACAAGACCTAAGGTGAATACATTTTGGAAGAATAATCAACGGTTCCAAAAATTTAAACAAATACAAAACACTCAAAAGGTCAGAAAACCAGCAGGCCGTATGTCTCTGGGCAGGCTGGCTGCTGCAGTGTGCACAACAGTCAAAAATAAAATGGCAATGAAGTCTTTTCCTTGTCATTTTATTTTTTCCTGCGCAGCATGCAGCGGGCGGGGGGGGGGGGGCGATGCAAACCTACGCAAGTGATGAAACCGCTGCTGGAAATAGTGAGAGAAAAATTAATAACTAGCAAGTGAGTATTATAGGATGCAAATATGAGGGGACTAAGGAGTCATCAATAGGAACATGTGGTTCCACAACACAATAATGTTGGAAATTAGCCATGCTACATCCAGAATTAGCCATTCTTCATGCACTTAGAAAAACAGCTCAGTTAGAAGTGTATTTTAAGAATGCAGTCTTATTTAAAAAATGAATATCTGAAACATTCCTTGATGTACCTAGATTCCTTAGACATTCATATGTACCCACCTCAGGAGTAACAATAACATCAAATAATGCTGACTTTTCAGTCCTTCAAATAGCATTGTAAATTATACAGTAGAGATATGACTCTCCACCCCCTCACTATCCCCCAAAAATACAAATATTTTTGCCGAGGCAAACACTTTATACATGGGTCTGTAATACATTGCCAAATACAAAGATGGATAAGTCTTTCATACAATTATATGCAAATAATTTGAAAGAATTACATGAGTGAGCCCTGACGCTAAGGACATAATGCTGTGTCATATATTCCTCTTACTTAGTTACTGTTTGCTTCCTATAAAGAACATTCCTTTTCACCCTAATTGTACCTTATCAATGTTTGATATGGTGCTATGTCACAAACAAGAGTTCAAACACATCCGTTTAAGTATTCAAACAGATCTGCTGTCAGCACATATACCCCTTTTGCATACAAAAGCCAGGTGTTGACAATCACTTTCAGCATCATGGGAGCTCTCAGTGAGAAGACATACCAACGTGAGCAAACACAATTTGTAGATACAGCTGTAACAAAAGCACACACTGTTTGCACATACATGTGTGTATGCGTGTAGAGTTGTGTTTTAATAAGGCCTTGGTCTATTTGATTATAGGAGCACATTAGAGCTCCCAGCGAGAAGACATGCAAACGTGAGCAAATACACACAATATACAGATACAGCTATAATAAACACACACACAACTTGCACATAGATGTGTGTGTGCGTGTAGGATTGTTTTCATAAGAACTTGGTCTATTTGATTATCCTTATAATTGTAATTGCAGTGCCTATGTATTTAGAAACAATTCTACAATATATCACTTAACAAAAAAGCAAGTTTACTCACATCTTTGCCCATGCTAAGAAGACTTTGAGTATCTCTTTGGTAAATGTCCTCTCTAGTATTGTGAGGATGTAATCAGCATTTTCCATGTCCCCTGGGAATCCTAATGTGGTTTGAATATTGTTTGATTTAAAGAGGGTGAGATTGAAATCTCAAGCTAGGTAATAGCTTGGTATTCCTTCTCATCACTGTCATGAATATAGCACTAAAAATAAGGAGATATAGAACCTCTGCTGAAATATGGACACCTGAGAGGCAATTACTTTGTTCATATTAGAAAGGGACTAAGTTAACACAGACCTTCGATCAGATACAGCAGGGAGAAGACTAGTAGCATGTAACCCCATAACCAATAAAATAAGATGGGGTTTCACATTGTGAACACTCTAACAAATATTACAGGAAGAGAGTTCACATTACACTGAATGCCAAAAACCATACACAGTGGCTTTACATTTAGAACTCCCTGATAAGTGCAATAGGAGGTCTTTTTATATTGTGAACTCTGATAAATACAATAGGACAGGGTTTTACGTTGTGAACTGTCTGACAGGTGCAGTGGGAGGGGTTTTAAATGATCAACTCCTTGTCAAACACAATCAGAAGAGGCTTTGATTTGATGAATACAATAGAAATGGGTTTTACATTGTCATATGTCTGACAGATGATATAGGAAAGGGATTAGTACATTACTTTCGTTTTAGATGTGGACACAGTACAATGTTGATGTCTCCAGAAGGAGAGTTAATGTTCATGGTAAGGTATACTTTGGGCTTGCCTAAACATGAGGTGTGTCTCCCTAGTCTGGGAGAACACAATTATGTTTATGTTCATGATAAAGTCGATAGGCATACTTTATTGAGTTCTAAGGTAGTGACAATAACCAGAGGGCCTCCCACTTTACATTGTGAATGATTTAACCACATCTGTTGGCTTGCCCTTTTTGAAGTGAAAAGCCTCGTGTTTTCAATAGACCATATAGGACGATTGCTACATTTTAGGGCTAGGACCTGCTGGTGTGCAAATTGTCACTTGGTATCACACAGAGAACTGGAATAGAATGCATTTACAGGGTTGGTTGCTCCTGTGAAATTTATTTAGGGTACATGATTAGCACCCTGATAAATCAGCAACCCGCTTTAGAAGGGGTACTAATTTGTAACTTCCCCAGAAATTTTGTACTTTTTTGTCAAGTTGATTATACTGTTTAATAGTGGGCGCATTAAAGGACTATTCCATTCCAGAAAAAACAATATACATTGTTGTATAGAATGTTAATGCTGTGTGATGCTATGATTTTAGGGGGATATTTAGAACAAAATGTCGGAGCATGGTGTTCTGCCAAAGTTGGTAATGCGGCTCTCTGACATTTAACAAAAATGCATGGATGCGCCGTATTTACAAAAATACGGCATACCTCTGTGTTTCCCTTAGCTCTGGAGCTAATAAAGCTTAAGCTGCCTAGCGCCGGCACAGGCACCCTTGCACCATGTTGCAAGGGTGCCTATGCTGCAGGGGTGATTGTTTATGTGCAGGAAGGGAGACCTTCCTGCACATAAACAATCTTAAAAGGTGATTTGCTTTGTTTATGTGTGCCGCATGCAGCACACATGGAAAGAGCAAATCAAAAGGAGAAATTAATCATTTCTCCTCGGATCACCAGTCTAATACCAGGTATTTCCTGGTCTTAGTTTTCGGCGCTGCCCCAGCCTTGTAAATATGGGGCAGCATCAAAAAGCAATGGGTGTTGCAGCGGAACGTCCATTGTACGCCCCTTTCACGCTAAGTGCAGAGTGAAAAGGGGCCTTATTTACAAGGCGCCATTAAGCCGCATTAAGTGGCTTAATGCCACTTTGTAAAGAAGGTGAAGGGGATATCGCCAGTAGAACATCGCTCAAAGTGAAATTCTGGTGGATATATCCCCTTGTAAATAGGCCCCTTAGTTTCTAGTATTGAGCATCTCTCTGAGTCAGCCTTTGACTGGTCTCTGCCCTGTTACCCTTACAGATAAGAATTAAAAGGGGCACTTGTTTCCAAGTTTGAGAGTCTGTGCGGCAGAGGCCCCAGGACACCAGAGTTGACAGACCTGCATTGACAATATTGGAGCTACTAACTGCTGTCTACCCTGGCACATCTTGTAGCAGATTTCTCAAATTGAACAGGAATGGCTTTTACATTGTGAACTCTATGACAAATATCATCAGAAGTGGCTTGACATTGTGAACTTGCAGATAAATACAATACGAACTAGTATTACACTAGTATTACATTGTGAACTCAGACAAAATCAACAGAACGTCGTCTTACATGGTGAACTCTCCAGCAAATACTATTGAAAGGGATTTTACATTGTAAACTTCAGGACAAACATGAAAGGAAGGGGTTTTACTTTTTTAACTATCTAACAAATACAATAAGAAGGGGATTTACATGTGAACTCTTGTGAAAAATTCAATAAACAAGGCTTAAATACATATGAACCTATTCTTGGTGTGGCACCAGAAATTGCTTGATATCGCCAAAATGAAACTTAAGGTTCATGTCTGTGTATACTTTGAGTCTTATGAAAATGTTTGATGAGGCTTCTAAGCATAGACCCAATGGTAATGTTTTTTCATTTTCATATTAAAGTCAAAAGGTTTGCTTTCCTTGTTAAATGAGGTGGCAAATGCAGTGGCGCTCTCATTTTATATGAGAACAACTTGAAAAAGCCTTTAGGTATAATCTTTTCGATTGTGAAAAACTTCATGTTGTCGAATCTGTCCATATAGGTGCATTGCTGGTTGTTTGATAAAAAGTATGCAAATTGACACATGGTCCCACGATAACAGGAGCAAACTATATTTACAGGGTTAGTTGCCCAGTGTGATGTTTCTTTAGGGTATATCATTTGCACCCTGACTATTCTGTGAGGCCACTAGTGGGGGATTCTCAGTTTGGTTTTACATTGTAAACCCTTTGACAAATGCAATAGGAAGGGGATTTAAATTGTGAATACTGTGACAAATGAAAAGGGAAACTATTTTAGGTTGAGAACTCCGTGATGACTACACCATAGAGAGGAGCTTTATATTGTTTAACACTAATGTATCTTCTGCCACAAGTCTCTAGTTGTTTGATGTTAGTGAAGCCTTGATTTCATTGTGTATATTAGTAATTCTCTGTTTACCATTTAGTTGTGTGTGAATTAACGCTCTTTTTACTTACAAAAGTAACAACAATAGACATTGATTTATTAAGAGTCATTGTGCACTTTGTTGAGCTCTTGAACATTTATTTAAACTTTTTTTTTTAACTTTAATTGGCTCTTTTGGCATAGCTTTTTTATCCTCTGTTAATATTCAATTCCTGATACAACAAAGTTGTACTAAATCTGACTTTCCCTTTAAACGTTCGGACTGTCTTGCTTGAAGTGTATGTTTGATGACCTATAACCTTTTGAATTTGACTGCAGATAAAACCAAGATGTTGGTACTAGGGGATCATGCTGAGACCTAGACCTCCATTTGGTAATCACTCGTTTTTAGTACACCCCTAGCCCTTATTACTATGACCAGAAATGTTAGAGTACAATGCTGATATTACCTTCTGCCTGCATGTTAACAAGATCACTTATACATATTACCCCCTTTAAATGATATTCAGGAAAATAACTCCCAGCATCTGAGCTGAAGGGAGAAGATTGGAGATTCTGGCAGTTAGCTCATCTTGTTTGATTTATGGGCACGCAGTCTTGCTTGACTTAATTAAATATCTTATCTGCTGCCTTAAAATGCCCTGTCTGCACTTCCTCCACAGGTTACCAGTGAACAAACTGATCCTGGTTGAAACACTTTTCATGGTACATGGGCATCTGTCCTAAGTCTCTCAGTTCTTGGACCTTACGTACACTCTTAGATGTTCTGTTCCTCACCCCATGCACACTGGATTGTGCAATTGTTCCATTGCACCAGGTAGACAGAGGCTCTGTCATGCTTTTCACTCCCTTTCCAGTACACTAGAGGTAAAAATACTATGCATATGTGATTGTAGGGTGAGTGGTGTGCCTATGAGAGGGCAGGGTGAAGGAGATTTAAAGCTATGCTTATTGACATTGCCAATGGTTGTTCTTGGTGCATTCTGCGAGCATTACAGCCTCCAATGCCCCCTTTCTGCTGCCCACACTGTCATTTTGTGGCGCATATGCAATGGGAAACACTTAGGGTTTACAATACGGCAAGCTAAGTTGTAATCAAAAGTAACATTTTACTGCTGCTGTGGTCTTGGAAATAATATCTTCCTTGCTCATCTCTAAATATATCATTTTTAAGTTGTTTCCTTACCTGTACATCATTACAAATTATATATGCTACTACATCCTGGGTCTCCTAGTTCAATAACTGTGGTTTATGCTACCTGGTGTCAGAACCATCTAGTTTTTAATCAAAACGTGTCAAGTTGCAGAGAAGATGTGTCACAGTAATGATCCCTTCAATCACAAAGGTGTGCACACTTTCGACTTCCCTTTTTAGGTCTCAGCTTAGATGGATGCACACTTTCCTGTTCACCTTTTAGGTCACAGCTGCCATTGGTCAAAGCTACTAAACTGATAAACTGCAATTCAAATCGGAGAACTGACCAGGCTGCACAAATGCTCAAGTGAGAAGAAAGATATCACATGCACATTACTCGAAATATTTATCTACCAGTCATGTATAACTCTGAATTAAATACATTTGTGAAGCATTTTTTATTCCCTCACCTCGGTGGTCCTTCCATTAACTGGCAGGATAACCCAAGACTAAGAATGGGAGAGGCACGGTGGCTCAGATTAATAAAGTGACAATAAAGGTAACTTCATTCTCATAAGCCACAATAGTGATTCCAGCCTATTGTGGTTCTGACCTTATGGATTCTGTGCAGCGCCACATTGCCCCAGTGTCTCAACTTTATGGATGTGCTAAATCCTTTCTGCCTGCTGTGCAAAAAAAAGTGATGATAGAGGAAGGGCCATTCTATTGGAGATACTGATTTCAAATGATGTAATAGCCATTAATTCCAGGGAAGAAAAGGATTTCTTTCACAAAGCAATGTATTTTTTTTTCACAGCATGCACAACATGTCTGTGTTTACTTAATCTGATGCTGTTGAATAATTTCATGCTTAAAGTTCAAAATGCTGAGTATTACTGCCTGGGTTTATGTAATGTCATGATAATACCTCCAGAATAGAGATTTGTGTATTGTGGCTTACCCAAGTGACTCTGCACACCATTTTGTCTGTGCTATCCATGACTAATGCTGCAGAGACCACCCTTGATCCCATGTCCTTCATGTCTATTATGTCTGTTGCAGACAGCAAAGTGTTGTTGGTAGACATGGGCTGCTGTGAAGTTTTATTGTTGAGAAAGATGTGACAGGAAAGAAGGTAGTCCAGAAAGATTTTCCAGTTTATTTCTTATAGAGAAACTCTTGCCACCTTATCATGATCTTCCTGCTCCCCAGCTACTGGCCATCTATTTCGCAATTCAAACCGCAACATTCCTTGTCAGAATCCCATGGGAAATAAAGTAAGGATTCAGCGGCAAGAAGAGAACCCAAGCTGCATCATGAGACCACACATTCTTCCCCCACCAATAAAAATAAAGAATAAAATGAAATGAGACATCCAATACACAAACAAGTGGGAAAGAAACTGCAAGCAAATATGAGGACCACATTTAGATAGAGGATAAAAAACAAGGAAAATTAACGTACATTTAAAAAAAAAAACATAATGGAGTCAAGATAGAAACACTCATTACAATATAATTGTTTCTTATCGACCACTATTTTTCTAAAATTCCAGATGCGTTTATCCTCTAACCTAACGTCCTCTGACTACTTTGACCACTCTGAGTGAATTGCTATACTAAATAGAATAGGACTGAAAGTGTTTCTAGGAACTCTCACTTCTACCTTTACTATTTTAACTGACTTGTGTATATCATTATAAACTTTCAGTTTCACCTGTTGCTTTAGTTCCTTCATCCCATATAAACTCTGTAGATTTTCAAATTCTACAGACTCACTTGACTGACCCCAAGCCCAAGGGAGCAAATCATGCTACATGGTCTTCTCCTCCTAAACATCTCAATAGCTGTGACACATTTGTTAGAATGCAGGGTAAACCTAAATTAATCTACTTGTTTGAGCATTACCTCCTTCTAATTTTCCAGCTAACCTTATCTAACTGAATATCTTGCATGTATGTAACTTCAAAATGATGATCTTGAAACCCCCAAATCCACGTGCACCTGCACAAGGAACCACATTCCAGTCAATTTTTAGCAAAATATTTGTGAAGTGGCTAGTGATCCAACTGAACTTCAAATATAGCACACCACATAAACTGTTTACTTTTTTATCACCCAATATACAGCCAAAGCTTCCTTTTTTACAGCAAAATGCCTACTAAATGCTCCTCTCAATGCTGTAAATGCAAAATCATGAGCAGTATCAAATCCATCCTGTTTCAAAACTGCTCAAAGTCCCTTATCAGTAGCATCAGTGACTTCAAAACAGGGTAAACCTGGGGAAAAAAACCATAAACACTGAGCAGTAGAAAGACTCTTCTATATATCCAAAAATTCATCTAAACATTCTTCATCACATGGAAATGCTACTCCTTTCCCCAACCGTCTGTGAATGGCACTCGATCTACTGGCAAGATTAGGAACAAATCTTGAATGAAATTTAGTCACACTTAAGAAGTTTTGCACATTCTCTTGTGTAAGGATTAGGCAAATCGACAATGGCCGCCACTAACACTTCTTTCGCCTGCACTAAATCTGCTACAACTGCATGACTGAATACACCACTCAGACCTACAAATTTGCATTTGATTGCTTTGAGTGTCATACCTCTAATTTAAAAAAATTCTTAATTCTTCTTTGACCTTTCTTACATGTTTTTCTAGCATATCACTAAAAATTAAAAGATCAGTTTGGAAAACTTGACACCAGACAAATTTCCCAAGAGGTCCGTCAGTAGTCTTTGAAATACTGATCCTATTAAGCCTTACACAACCAAAAGGCATACTAAAAGATGTCAGTATTTTTTAATCATCACTCAAATGAACCTGAGGGTAAGCTGAGGTCTAAAGTGGTTGCACCTTCCAACATGCTCTCCAGCTCAGTAATATTAGGCACAGGGAATTTGTCTTCCACTACCTCCTCATTCAGCTGACCAGGGTCAATGTTTAACCTGATCTTACCACTTCCTTGGGTTGCCACAAACAAAGGTTGCCAACCATTCACATCCTTCATCAGTTTCAATAATTCCCTCCACACTCAAGTGATTTAACTCTTTATTCACAGCATCCTGTAGACGGGAAAGTACGCTTCTTACTTTTACAGGTAACAGGTATTGCACCCTCTTTCAAGCAAAGATGGTACACATAACCTTGAACGAATGCCATTTCTCCAGAGAATACCTCAGGAAACTCTTTGACTAAAGACCTGGGAAAATTGTAAATTCTATGTACCATCCTTTCTGAATTAGAATTTGGGCCTAGGGAAATTCTAAATGTTTTTCATGTGGCCCTCTCAAAACAATATCTCTATTTACTGCCACACACATTTTACCATTAGTAATATTGCCTCTAAATATAATTTTGGCATCGAAATAACCAATTAACTCAATTATTCTGCTACCATAATTGTAAAATGTGACATCTGGTTTCAACAAATTAACATTTTCTTTGTAGCGTCGTGCATTGTCTGTGTCTACTGCTAGAGACAGCCGAGCACCTGAATCCATCAGCATAGAACCTGCAATTATATTTAGAAACCTAATGTTTGATGGATGTTCTCAACATTGCTTGATTACATAGTTAACATTATTGGTTACTTGAAGTATTGCAACTTCTTTATCTGAAGAAATTTCAAACAGTTTTTACTTAGTACACTTCTGCAAAGCTCACCAAAGTGTCCTATTTTACCACAACATTTACAAAAGTCATTATGGGCTGGTCATTCAATGAAGTTGGCCATGTGCCCTGCATTGCCCCAACAATAACATACTCTTTTAAATTGTGAAGTACTAATTACTTTTATTTGAGAGTTTTGGATTTGGTACTAATGGCTTGAATATTAGATGACAAATCTTTATTCTTAAGTAGTTCCACCACACAAGCCAGGGAATGTTCTACACTTAATGCTATGTGAAGGACCTCATTTAATTTGGAATTGTCCTCAAGCCCAAGTTCTCCTTTAATTTGATCTCTTTGACATTTTAATATGAATTAATTTCTTATACTTTTTTTTTATATTTCCAAAGTTACAGGTAGAGGCTAATTTGTGCAAAGCTGTTACATAGTGTCTTCATCCCCTTGTTTTCTCATACCAAAATTATATTGCTCAGGTATTGTGGAAATCTTGGGGAAGAAATGATTACCTAGTTTTTTTTATAGCACTGTTGAAATCATTTTGTCTTGGAGTTACATTCTCAGCATCTTCATTTGACAAATTTGGTACATTTTCAAAATACTCGTCTCCTGCATCTAAACATACTGTAACACTGAGGCTTTTTTCAGGTGTTAAATTTCAACCACATGCTTTCAAATAATTAATAAAACTAAGCCTTAGAAGGCCCTGAAGTGAAGAAACGGCTTCATCCAGGATGTCACCAGGTGGAAGTTGCTGATTGTTACTGTGAAAGAAGGAGAAGAAGCTTATTTCCTCTGTACCATTTCAATTGCAAAGCTTTATGAGACCTAACAGGGCATGCAGACGAACATGGTGTGACTCCTCAGTAAACCTCAGCTGTAGAATGAGTGTGATTGTAGTGCTGGTGGTGAATAAGAAATTGGAATGCTGTGTGCTGCTGAGGAATTAAATGCAAGAGAACACTTGCTATAGCAGAGAACACGCTATTGTGCTTAATAGGCTGATCGTTACTGTAGAGACACCACTTAATACTGAACAGCGAGATGAGTGTGTCTGAATGTCCATTGCTTAACAGAAGTTGCTTAAATCAAGTGTTAATGAAAATCTGTAACTTTTGGTAAAGAAAATCATCTGTTCAGCTGTAGTGATAGCATTATGTGGCACTGCCAGTAGTTTTTGGTGGGGAAAATTGTCTGAGTACGAACAAAGCAGCATGTAGTTGAGCAAACACAGTACAGAGCAAAATTAATTTTATAGTTAGAAATCCCAGTGAGATACATAGAATGCAGGAGCGTGAGAGGCGAATAAAGTGTGTATAGGACTGGGAGAGCCAAGCTGATTACAGTACTTTTAGATGTTTGAGTTTCTCCAAGTGGGTTGTCCACTTGTCACCAATGTGAGATTATAATGTTATAAAAGATGACATAGAAAATAAGGTAGTCCATATATATTCTGCATTTCTTTTCTTCTCAAGAAACTCCAGCCATCTCATCGTTATTTGCCAGTTACCCAGCAACAGACCAGCTTGTTTACAATGAAACCCATAAAATTTCTTGTCAGAATCCCAGGAGATACAATGTAAGAAAGGATTCCACAGCAAGAAAATAACTAATCTATATCATGATACCACTCCTCCACTGTCGGAATGTAAAACACATAACATAGGTCCATATGGCAGCTACTTACTAACAAAAAGATACAGAAAAATGTTGGGTTTCCAGTAAGGTCATAGATATCCATGAATAGCTTTCAACCTGTTGGTTTAATCTTAGTTTGAAATGTTGGTAAAACTTGAACTCTCCATATATGTGCAATAGGTGAAAATAACATTTGAGCGTGTGCCCCATAGCTCTGTGTTTATTCTTCAAGTGTATGGTTTAATTGCAATGAGATATCTCCACTGGTTAAGGAACTCACTGCAGATGCCACTGAGTAGTTTGCAAGTCAATGTGTCTATCCTATAAGAGTGTAAATTAGTCACTCTCCTTTGCTAATGCTTATGTTGGCTGCAATGATCACTTAGGTCAGACTGCTATGGCTCCACCACAGCCACTAGGGAACCGCCATTCCCTGGAGGTGGTGCAGAGGTGTAGAGGCAGCAATATGCTTGACGGGATCGCCACAGTCGAGCCAAGCATATTACAAATTTCCTCTCCGCCACGGTTTTCATGGTGGTTCCTCCTCCATGAAAACCGTGGTGGAGAGGAAACAAAGGGGGCCCTAAAGGGCCATTTGGATGCTCACAGGGGTTACAACATGGGCACCACTGTGTACATGTACACCAGTTCCTGCATGTCCATGCCATGTAGGAACTGTTTTTGGCTTTCCCATCATGGTGCCCATTTTTTGAGGCATCACTGTGGGAATGTAAAAAAAATACCCCGCCAAGCATGAGAAACTCTCGTAATCTGGTGGGCGGTCAGACCACGGGTTTGGCGGTGCGGTGGTGGGGCAGACCCAGCGCTGCACTGCCATACTCGCAACCAGGCCCTAAGTGTTGACCACTATTACAGGCCTAGTGTCTCTACACATACAAAATTTGTAATTAAATATCCCATACTTTTGCTATTTAGAGTTCACAGTTGTTTACAAAAGGCCACGTAAACTTGTAAGAGTGAGGGCAGCCAGTGTAGATAATGAAACAAGATGAAAGTTTATTCTTCAGTTTCAAGTAGGTGTCATAGGTTACAGGTATTGTAAGTAGTAAGGTAGCAGCCCCACCGGGCGCAGCATCCCAGCTGCTCAGCCCACACACTCCAACTGATATTCAATCAACCTGTTCAACATGAACATTCTATGACAATACTCACACTATGCCTGAGCAGCAGGTCACAGAATACAAATGAAGAAATACATAGCAATAAGAACAGGTTACCACAGTCAGGTTATGGGATCTACAGTTTATTTGTAGAAGCATATACCGCAGAGTTGCTCATCAATTCTTTCAAACATCCCCCTCAGAAGAAGTGAACAAATGTCTACACAAGGACTGAAAAGTTTAGGAGTTTCCTTTTTTCTTTATTATATATTTACTCACTACTGGCTACATGCTTTTGGTAGGAAAGCCAATAAGCAAAACATTTTAGATTTATTTATAACTTTTCCAATAATACTGTTCCAGTAGTACATAAATACGCGTATGTAAGGGTGAAATGCTCTCCTGAAATAAGACATTTCTAGCCCCAAAAGTTCCAAGTTAATCCATGAATTGCATCACAAAGACGATTAACATGAATTCAGGTATTGGTGGCATCTTTCAAAAATCCAATATGAACTCTTATGTGGACAGAGAGTTGGCCAGATAAGCTAATGAGTTATTGAGATATATATCTCTTTTAGAAATATGCTTAAGTTGCATCTCCTGAGAATTAAAACTTTAAAGCAGTTGTTATTATATTAAATTAATTGTGTGGACTAAGTAATGTCTTTGGATATGTAATGAATGTAATGAATTAATACTCTAATTTCAATAAATTAAAGAAATTGTTTGTGGTTAACAGTAAGTGAAAAATTGATTTGAATGATGAAGCAATTATTTAATTTATTTTGATGAACTGGAAACAAAGTCAAAATTGTAAAATAAGTCATCCATTAGTTGAGCTCTTAGCATTTGGGACAGACAGACCAAACAATGCCCCAGGGCGCAACTTACATACAGGCACTGTTGTATTACCGGAGGGGACTCAAACACTTGTGTGGCCCTTTCTGTAATATGGATCATGCTGATACATATATACTGCTCGCACAATTTTAGGGGGGTGTTCCCACGTTAGCATTGGACAAGGCTCCATGCTAATGAAGGAAAGCACCTTGTCTCTGCACTTGTGCTGTTTTACGGATGTGGTCCAGATGCAAAGACTATGAGGAAGTACACTGACTGTGTGGCACAAAGACATGCCATACCGTCCTTTGCAACCAGAGGGTAACCCCTGCAAGGGCAGATAGAAGCAGTGGCGGCCAGCAATGATCAGGGGCAGGAGGGCAGGAGGGCATTGAGGGGGTTTAAAAAAAGAAAAAAATGTACCTGATTGCAGCGTCCTTCCTTGTCCCTCCTCTGTCATCTAATCAAGCCGGAAGAGGTAAGCTGGATGCCCTCGGCAGCCAGACTCGCCATAGCCAATCACAATGCTGCAATGCAGCATTGTAATTGGACTGAGCGCTGTGGTTCAGCACTCAGCCAGGCACAGGGCCCTGGGCATGTTCTCCACCTAGGCTGTAATGGAGCCTGCATGGAGAACATGCAAAGTGCACATGAGTGTTTGGCCGGCCTGAGACGGCTGGCCAAGCATTCATGCATACTTGGCTTGGGCAAATCACTCCCCCTCTGCTCTGAGAGAAGAGCAGCCCCGCACCACCCACAGAGCTGCCGCAGCATGGAAACATAAAATAATAACAACAACCAGTTAATATAACTTAATGTTTCCTTCATTTACACTGCTATAAAACAGTGCGACAATGCTCCTCCGGCTTAGCGGAGGAGCTGCCACTGGATAGGAGGTCCCTAGATATGACCCGCTGGCAGATACAGTCACTTGGTGCCTGCTGGGGATCTCTGTCCCTCTTTGTGAAACAGGCTGAATATCAGCTGCAATATGAAAGACACAACAGCTGCTTCAGCCACCACTTCTTTCATTGGTGTACTGTCCTCAGGCAGCTGCTACTTCATAGCAGCCCTAGAGCAGCACATTGTATAATAAAGTGCACTGCCCCAGTTTGCGCCTGGTGTACCTTGTGAATAGTGCGCTACAGCACAGACCAGGGCAGTGAGCCCTTTCCTTAATACAGCTCCTGGAGCATTCTGGGAGATGTTAGTTAAATCTACTAGTTTCTACTAATATATATAAATATAAATATAGTTATACTACATACATGCAAATCAAATAGGAGAAGAGTAACAGAAAAAGGTGTACTGTTTGAGGCCATTTTAAAATAAAAAATGACTTTATAGCGAATATGTTTGATGAAAGTGTGGTGCCTTTTTGCATTGCTTTTAAATAACAGGTATTTATCCGTCAATCAACAAGTTAACCTCCAAGGGGATCTTTGCACTGAATAATAGATATTTATTGTCACCCAACTCAATGGTACTAATTGTATTACCCCGAGAAGGATGAAAGGCTGGGTGGACCTGCTAGGGGTGAAACCTGCAACCTTGCCAACACAATTTCCTGGAATGGAAGCATTAATCGACTGATCAAACACAGTTATATATCTAAAAAATAATTCATATACTTCATATTTTAGATTCGCCCAAACCAACCTAATCACTCTGCAAAGTTCAAAATTGCATCAGTAAACAAACATACGTATTTACGTCAATAAATACATTTTTTAGTGTGGAGATAATTTTTAACATCTATGGGCACATAAAATGTGTGTGTGTGGGGGGTGGGTGCTATCGGATGTCAACCATCTGGCTATATTGCCCAGCTGAGGGTTTGGAAACTGGTGTGTCAGTGCCAGCATTACAAGCTTCTAATACAGTGACTGGTTCCACCCAAATAGCACACATAAAACAATCTTTTATAGAGAAGCATTAACGGAGCTTGCTCATTCAACCGAAATTATCTTTTTTTGTCAAAAGTAATGTCACCTGGAATAATTATAACTTGCCTGTTATATAGTGCTGTATACCACACATGTGCCATTCCTATGTGCTGTGGAAAATTGATATTGCTATCGCCTAATGTACTACTACTAATTTAACTGATCTCAGAAGGATGGAAGACTGAGAATGCCTTGCTTGAAATTGAGGGGCTTATTCATAAGTGCCTTGCGCCTCCAGTGCGTCACTTTTTGTGATGCTCCGATGGCGCAGGAGCCTGCTCCATATTTACCAGGCAGAACTATGCCACTTTTTTTGGCTTAATGCTGCCTTGTAAATATTGTTCCTTTTAATTCAGTTTTCTGCCTTTAAGGGGCGTGCAATGGGTGTTGCTGGGGGTTTTCCCAGCATCATCTATGGCTTTTTGACACGGCTCCAGATTTACGAGAAATCGTAACTCTGAGGCAGCACCAAAAACATACGCCTCCCACAATGGGAAGCGTAAGGTAGGCACAATGAGGAGAAATATCTTTATTTCTCCTCGCTTTTCCTTTTTCTATGTGTGCTGCATTTTATAGCACACATAGATAGAGGAAAAAGCCTCATGTGATTATTTTTGTGCAGGAAGGTTTCCCTTCTTGAACAAAAATAATCATCCCTGCAATGCAGGCACCCTTGCACCATGGTGCAAAGATGAGAGAGTTGGTGCACGGCAGCCCATTGTGCACCAGCACAGGGGAAAAGGACAGGAATGTGCGGTATCTGATAGATACGTGTATTCCTGCGCTTTTCTTTTGCCGTAGGGCAGCCCAGCAGGAAGGCCTGCGGCACTGCCCTATGGCAAAAACTCATAAATGAGTCCCTGAGTTCTTAACCTGCAGATCATCTAATACTTTGGCTGCAAGCGTTAATTGAATGATCCTTCTCACAGACATTAGAAAACAATCTTTCTTTTTTTAAAGAGAGATTGAAGCCAACTAGTAAACATCCTTACACACAGAGCGCTGCTTGTGTCATAATTCAGAAAGACAAAAAGTCCGGACCACTGCTTGGAAGCTCAGTTTTAAAGCAAAGCACTGTTCTCCAAGCATATCATGCTGAAAAGGCAGTTGAAAACCTAGAAGGACCATTTCTCAGCCTAGAGTTGTGTGTCGCCAGGGCCGGACTGGCTGTAGCAGGCACCGGGCAATCCCCCGGTCCACCGCACGGGTGTGGGGCGTTTTTGGCCCCTGTGGCTGTTTTTGTTACAGGGCCGTTTTGCAGCATAGCTGCAAAATCGGCCCTGTAACAAAATTGTCCAAAAACTGGCCCTGGCAAAGAGCTCGGTGGCACCCCCAAGCCCCGGGGAGGGGGCAGCCGAGCACTTTGCCAGGGCCGGTTTTGGTTCCCAGTCCGGCCCTATGTGTCGCTATGCCTACAGCTTGTTAGGGGCACCTACGCCTTCATTCCGTGAAAGTGTGGCTGCAAACAAAAATGTGAGAAAGGTGCCTCCTTTTCAAAGTCTTTGAAAAAAACAAGGGCACCCAAAGGGATTGGTCAGGGACCTTGGGAACTTAATGTTACAGGAAACAGTGGTCCCTGAAAGCAAAACGGTTAAAGATACAATGAATATAGCCTCAATCGGTACTATATTAAAGCCAGTGTCCAGCCGGACAGAGGCACCTTTAATATACAAAATTTATTAACAATAATCCAAAGAATGTAAGTTCAATCTCAGTGGGATACAAGCCTGTATCTTAAGACTTACATATCGCATAGAGAACAAAGTGTGAAAAAAGGTTCAGGCAATTTCATGGATGTTTCAATCAGTGAATACTTCAGATAGTGAAACATCTAATACACAAAAACGTCCCCTTCACAATAATTTATATACAATAAATAGAGTGTGTAAGGTAGACAACTATGTCGACGGCATTTCGATCCTTATCAGGAGGATATCGGATCATCATCAGGACAAATTAAATAAAAATTGCCTGTACACAAATGCCTGAATTGTATTACATAAGTGACAGCATAACAACAATGGAAAAAAATGGGAAGGAAGAAGGAGACAAAAAAGATACAGGAATTAAATCATTAGGGGGAACAAATTGGAAACACGATATGAGTCAGATAGGGAAATCTCTGGACAAAAGGATTGGCAGTGAAAGTCACATCAATACCAAGGAAAGGGTATTGGTCATGGTTATTCTTAAATAACAGTGCATAGAGCATTGCATGTTACAAGTTCCACTAAACACTGTAGGGAAAGGGATGCCGTGATATACATTATAAACCATGAAGCTTGTGGCAAAGAGCATTGCAAGTTATCATAAACAACGTTTAGGAAGAAGCAAATAAACATGATGCCGTGATGGAAAGGACAGCAGTAAGCACAACATAAAGCTGAAATGACTAAATCAATGTCCGTTAACAAGTCATTAACCAGTGTATCTGATTGTATGGACCGCGTTAATAGTTCGAAAGAAGCGGCGTTGCAAATTACAGTGACCTAGGTGGAAAAAGCGGTAATGTAATGAGTACTACTAACGGAGTAGCGTGGCAACTGGTTAAATTCGCAAAATGAACAATTGCTTGGTGAAATGATAACAATCTGTCACAAAAAGGAGAACAGTGATGCGGTAAAGGAATGCGCATAATAGAAAGATACAAAGTTGTCCGTACGAGTAGGTGAAGAAAGCAACCATGCAGAAGTGTGAGAAAATTGGTTACCTCGAGTAATAAAGTTTTTCGATTAATCGTCGTCAAGGACAGGGAAAGCTTCCGGGTGTATCCTAGGTGACGCGTATGACGCTCGAGGGAAAGTGATCAAAGGCCTGTGAAGAATAAAAGGCCTGTGAGGAGGAGGTGAAAGCGGGTGGGGAGGTGCAGTCACAATGGAGGAGGCTTACCTATGGGATTGGAAAGTCCGGGGGTGTTCACGGCCCGCAGTTGAAAATCCGTCTGTAAAGACAGGTGACAGTGGGGATTAGGCACGCTAAGAGTAGTAGGGGCGATGGGGGGGTTAAAAAGCGCATTGCGAGTGCTTACCTCATACAATGGATAGGATAGTATTCCGTGGCCGCATCTGATCAGAGTGAATAGGAAGTACTCGGGTTGTGAGACTGAAATCATATGACGTGAGTGGAGGGTCATGTGATCGGCAAGTGAGGCCGTGTGACCAATAGGGAAAGAAGGCCTATAGGAATAGGGGCGTGTGGCTGTAAGAGTGGGCAGTTAAGTGCAGGCGCCATCTTAGAGTGGTGAAAAACATATACCAGTGCCAGAGAAGCAAAGGAAGCACAGAACAGATAGGATTATCATGATGATGCAAAATACAAATGAATGTTAGGAAAACAGTTAACACGAAGCGTAACCTGAATACAAGTGTATTGAACCAGAATGGAAAGAATTCACCAAGCGATCCAGTTGCGGTCTCAGAAGATTGAAGACTGGGAGAGCCAAAGTCAAAGTTGTAGGAATTTATAGTAGTGTGGTCCAGTCCTCAAGGTGATTAAGCCCTGTGTGAATGCTGCCGGTCTTCAGGATCCATTTCAATTCCTCTTTATTAAGCAATTGGGAGAGGTCAGCACTTCTCGGTGGCCTTTTGACAACGGTAATTACTGTCCAACGTATGTCATCTTCAGTATGGCCTAGAGCTTCAAAGTGTTCAACCAATGGGGCATTTGGTGTTTTGCATCGAAGTCTGCTCCTGTGCTGGCAAATTCTGATTTGAATTTTTTGCGTAGTTTGACCTATGTAAATTTTATCACAGGGACAAAAGATAGCATAGATAACATTGCTTGTGTTACAGTTACTGAAGTCCCTGCGTACATGTCGAACAGTGCCAAATACAAATTCTTTACAGTCTGAAGTGAATCTACATGCCGTACAGTTTCCACATTTAGTGTGTCCTGTCAGGGGTGGGAGACCCCAGTGGGCATGGAGAGTGCCAGTATTGGGCAGACTAGGAAGTTCAGCTCTTACTAGGTGATCTTTGATGTTCTTGTTCTTTTTGAATGCGAAAAGAGGTCTATCAAGATTAAGTATACCAGCGTTTATCACACTCCAATGTTTGAGTACACTTTTTCGAAATTTATTCGAAGAGGGGGAAAAAGTAGGGACGCATACAATGCGGTTTTGTGTTTTCTTAGGTTTAGGTACTAGAAGGCAATCTCTAGGACAGTACCATGCTCTTTTGAGGGCAGTACGTATCAATCACTTGGGGTATCCCCTGGTGGCCAATTTGTTGCTTAACGTTTTGGCTTCTGTGAAATAGTCTTCTTTAAGGGTGCAGTTACGTCGTATGCGTACAAACTGGGAATAGGGTAAGGAGTCTCTCAATGCTCTGGGGTGGTGGCTGCTATACTTGAGCAGAGTGTTGCGTTCATGTGGCCATTCTGTACATGAACGCTCTTGAAACCAACCATATACTGGTTCAGCAGAACCCCTTTTTCTCTGTAATTTCTCTATTGAAACGATACATAGACGACAATTTTATGATCTGGCATGACACCCAAATTATGCTTGAACATTTTTTACATTGGCTCAATAACAACTGCGGTGGGCTTAAATTTACGCTTACACATAATAAAACATCTATTGCATTTTTAGACCTGAATATAATACATAAAGAAGGTCATCTAATCACCAGTCTTTTCAGGAAGCCTACTGAACGCAACACTCTGCTCAAGTATAGCAGCCACCACCCCACACAATCATCCTGGGATCTCCAAACTTCCTGAATGAAGAGTCAGCAGTTGCCTCTCCTCCTCCTGGCTGCTGCATTCCTGGCAGGGAAAGTCAGTTGGAACGTCCAATTCTCCTAATTCTCCACTGCTCCCTGGGGGCCTGTGGAAATATTTGAAACTGGAGGCATTCAGGGTGGCTCTCTACAAGCCCCTTTTCAGTGACAGCATGGTCCCCCAAACCTGGGTGACTTGCCCGGGCTCGAGTTCGAAGGAGGGTCAGAACTTGCTCCATGGGTGTCTCGCTTTTCTAACACCCAGTCCTTCACCTGTAGGCTTTGAAGTTCTGGCTTGTCATTGTTGGGACATTCGCCTGTTTTGATCCAGCCATTTAGACAGTACTTTATTATCCAGCATAGCAGCCTCTGTCCATGCCATATTGTCGGACTTGGCCCTTTTTGCAGGGTCATCCCTGAACTTTTTGCTTTCCTCCTGTATTTTTCTGACCTGTTGTTGGTGGTTTTATGACCCTAGACACTTTTTCACTGCTGATCAGTGCTAAAGTGCATATGCTCTCTATTGTAAAGTGTTGTATTGGATTAGTGACTCCATGATTGGCTTATTTGATTTACCTGTCAGACCCAAGTACAGTGGACCATGTCTGCCCAGGGCCTGTAAATCAAATGCTGCTGGTAGGCTTGCAGCACTGATTGTGCCACCCACAGAAGCAGCTTGTAAAATGTGTCTCAGGCCTGCCATTGCAGAGCCTGTGTGCAGTCTGGGACTGCCATGTTGACTAACTAAGTGCACCCACTTACCAGTCCCTAAACCTTCCCTCTTCACATTTTAGCCACCCCTAAGGTAGGTCCTAGGGCAGGGTGCATTTGATGTGAAAGGTAGGACATGCCCTGATGTGTGTGGCATGTCCTGATAGTGAATTACAGCCAATTTCGTGTTTCACTATTGCAATGCTACCTGTTCCCATAGGCCAGAATGGGCAGTTTAATTATAACATCTTATAATCCTAACTGACCCAGGGAACATGGAGGAAACCCGAATTTAGAATGCCTGAACTCAGAATGATAAAATACATCTTTTAGTGAAGTTAGTTTTAACATTTTGTGTTTGAAAATACCACTTTTAAAAAGTAGGTATTTTCTTGCCTAACCATCCAGCCTGCCTCTGCTAGGTTGTGTATTGCATATCTGGGTTGTGAGTGAAAGGGGCTGGGGTGGCTCCAGGAGACAGGGTGAGTATCTGCATTGGGAGTGGTGGGAGGAGTAGCACCTGGGCCTGAATAGGGATGTGCATGCCTTCCACAATGCTGGCTCCACCTCCTGAATTGGCCCTGATGACCCTGGCCCACACTGACAAAGGAAGACGTTGTGCACTGGCAGAATACACCCAGAACAGGTTTGGACTTGGTACAGACACTCTCTGCCTTCAGAGACAAAGGATTTGTGTGTATAAAAAGGGGGACCAAGACCCCAGAACTTTAGATCACTTCTGGGAAATCAAGAGGAACCATTGCAAAGAAGAAGAAACCGGAGAAGCTGAAGGAGGATTACTGCCCCTGTGCTGTTTGCTGTCTGGGGTTGGCCTACAGTGGTTACTTGTTGCCAAGGAAAGGAGAAAAGGACTTTACTGTTTGCTTTGTCATCTTGAGGAAGATCTCCAAGGGCTTGAACTGAGCTTGCCTCCTGTCTGAAGTCTCAGGGACACAAAGACTTCACCACCAGCTCCCCCTGTGCTCCCTTGCTGGGAATTCTACCTACAGTTAGGTGCCTGCTGTTGTTTGGGCCCTCTGAGAGACTGCATGTCGCTGGTAGCTGGAAGCGCGACGCAATGAGGAGAAACGTGCCGCAGCAAGTTGCGGCGGCGATCGCCGAAGAAGCGTGCCACTGCCGCAGCAGTTCACCGTCGCATCGCTGACGAAGCATGTTGCATCACCAGAGAAGCGTGCCGCTGCCGCAGAGGTCACCGTTGCATCACTGGAGAAGCGTGTCACAGAGCCTGTTGCGGCTCCAAAGAACATCGATTTCGCCGCACGGCCATCGGGCATGCATGCATCGCATCCCCGTTGTCGCATCGCACCAAAGACGCCATTTTGTCACATCGCACCGGATCGTCGCATCGCATCGAGGCACCATCTTGTTGCATCGCACCGGATCACAGTAAGAACCCGACACATCACCTCCTCTCCGGTAAGGAACTGACGCATCACCTCCCCTGCACTGCAGTAAGGAACCAACGCATTACCTCCCCGAAGCAAGGAACCGGCGCATCACCTTCCCTGCGACCCTTTTGTTTGTATTGCGTGACGCATCCAAGGTACTTTGAGAGTAAAGTGTTGCATTTACCATCTACATTGAACTAAGCTATTTCTACCATTCTAAAGTCATATTTTTATTACAGTACTGTGGATTTTTGTTGTTTGGTCTTATGTTAAGTCTAGTACAGATTGCTTATTTTTCTAAACTGGTGTGGTGTCCATTTGTAGTGTTTTCACTGTATTACTGTATGTGTTCACAAATGCTTTACACACTGCTTCTGAGATAAGCCTGTCTGCTTGTGCCAAGTTACCAAGGGCGTGAGCAGGGGCTATTCAGGTGTGGATCCCCCTTTCCCTGACTAGAAGCAAGGGTCCCTATTTGGACAAAGGTGTATACCATTGTCAACTAGAGACCCCCATTTCTAACATGTATGATGTAGGATGAACAAAGCAAACACAAGGAGATGATGGACAGAGCGCTGAAACTTTTCAGACATTCACCCCCAGTCACAAATCTGGTTTGAATTCATCATCATTCTTTAGCTTACTCTGCCACCCCAGTTCAGACCCATGCATATGCAAAGCAGTCTTGACCCTGTTCCTTTTGGGAACAGTCTAGCCCGAACTGCCATGCCAGTTCTTCCCTGGACCGGAAACAAGCATCATGGAACCCGTTTCGGGGTGACACCCCTCATCATCCAGGCTAGCTTGAATCCAGTAGCAAAGTGAGCAAGGGACCCGCATCTGGACATACCCTGCCAACTTAGGGTGAACAAAGCAAACACAAGAAGATGATGGACAGAGAGCTGACATTTTTCAGACACTCACCTCCAGTTACAGATTGTAGGAAGGTGTCTTTGACCCGCTGACTGATGCAGAGGATGCTGGCTATCACTTTAGCAGTGGTGTGGCAGGTCAGTCGATAGTCACAAAGAAAAGCATAAATGGTTTTCCAACATACTTTTGTTGCGCTTGGGCAATGCGGATAGTCCTTATGAATCTCGATATATCCCCATTTGCCTAGCGACATTGAGGAGTGATTTTGCAATGCTTGCTTCTCAAGGAAGGGAGGTAGTTTGCTACTTACTGCCCTTTGAAAGAAGGCCTGTTATCAGTTTGTAGTTCTTTGATCAGGCAATGGGTGTCCTTGATTTTTTCTAGCTTGGGCATGGTTTCTTCAGCAGATGTTGACCTCATAATTTCCACCACCAGGTACTTGAAGAAGTTGTCAATGACTACTAGTGAATGGCTGCCATCTGGCAGACTCCCGAAGTCAGTGCTGGCAAGGTGACATGGCAATTTGGGGATGGGTTTGCTAATGATGGGCAGAGGGGGGTCTGGAGTGTCAGTGGCTTGGCAGAGACCTCACTGTCATTCTGCATGCGGTGCAGAGTCACCAGAGTCTGTCACACAGTCTCGGTCCTCTGTGGCAACCCTGAGGTGACGGTGTTCCAGCTACCTGACTGAGTCACTGCGATGTCCAATTGGAGACAGTCATCAGTCTTAGTAGCTTCAACGATAAACTCCAGAGAAATGGGGAGGGATCTCAATCGTTCCATGACCATCCTCATGTACTCTTCCGTGTTCTTCGCATTTCGCTCTTCTTGGAGCATGGCCAACCTCATGTGTCAAAATAGATGGGTTGTGGGCTTATACTCCATTGAAAATTGATAAACTTGCATCTGGAGATTCCATTTTTTCGATTGAGGGAGTGTGTTTGTTTCCAGACTCTTTGAACATCGAGATTAGTAGCTTGTGAATGGTATTTATGGTGGGTGGATGGCCATATAGGTTTAGGCATAAATGCCGGCAACCCAAATGTATTGCCATTGCCTCCTTCTCGATGTGGGAGTAACATTTCTCAGTGGGGGTTAGAGCTCAGCAGGAGTAGGTGATGGGAGTCCACTCTTCACATTGCTGCCTTTAGGTAAGTATGGCTCCTAGCCCTGTGAGGCTGACATCTGCTGACAGTTCTGTGTCTTTGTTTGGGTTGGAGTTTGCAAAGATTGTGTTTGGACAGCTCCTGTTGGTGACTTGGAAGTCCCTCTATTGTTTCTTACCCCATTGGTTTATATGCCTACAACTTTATTCATCCATGGGGTCCCTGATCAGGTTTGAACCAGGTGTCGAGCGGGCGCTTGGTCTTGGCGTTTGTGTGACAACAGACCAACAGCCCCTGCTAGGATCCATGGGGTAGGAATCTTCTACAGCCCATAGTTTACTTTTTCTTTCAGACAACACTGAAGGTCCTAAACCGTAAGTTAACGGTAACTTTTGTCACAGGTGCGGGGGCACCATAGCGTGTGCATACCCCCATGGCATACCTGGTCCTGACAAAAGCCTCGCTAATTGCGAAAGGAGGCTGAAACATGTAGACCGGCTATCACTTATTCACCCAGGATGTTACTGGCCAATTTAAACAGCTAAAACATCCATTATCACCACCTTTTAATCTTACCTTACTTCTCCATTATTAAAATTGTTTAGGATAACTAAAGGTAATTTTAACCACCATGGTGTTAGTTTTCACTTATTGCACATTCCAAAAGAAAACCCGCTCCGCTGTAAACAGGCATCGTAGCACAACCGAGAGGCACTCAGCTCCTCGGGTGGGAACCCTATGACGAAGCATGTCAGAGGGTTCTTCTTAAAACACTCTGTGACTCCTCAATTAATGCTTATCATTTGGAATCACTCTTTCGTTGTTGATTTATTGATTATAAGGGGACCAAGAGTGGCTTCACAATAATTCCCTTTCTCTCTCTATGTTTCTATGATACAACTTTATTGGTTAAGCACTATTATTTCAGATCTCACCATGTCGAATATGTGATTTCACTACACTTTTTGGGAGACGTACCAGATTTAGCTTACTTCCACAAAGGCAGACTCTATGTTAGTCTGTCTGTTGATTAACATTTAGGCTTTTCCTGGCTTTCAAACTGAGAAGTCTCTATTTCATTCCGCTAGTTGAGTTATACTTAGAATTTTTGCTTACTTTCTTGTGGCATTCTCTGTGTTGATTTGTCTAATGATTTATATTCAGACTTTTCTTACTTTCTGAATTGAATTAAATTGAAATGTGTTTTTGTTTAGCACAAACAGCTGCTTCACAAGTAAATGTCCCGACCAGCAGGGAATTTCAATGGATTCCTACTTTTCAGCGAAGAGAAAGGTCTTCAACCTTTTTTTAAATAGCGCGTCCAATTTGAGCTTTTTAAGATCGGCTAGGAGCCCACCACACAGATTGACTCTACAGAGTCTGTGCTAGCCTGCTTATTGATTTATAATTAGACTTTCCTTGACTTTTGAACTGAGCAGATATTTTGCTAGTCTTCTTACTGCTTACCTTATGCGGAAAAAATGCAATTGGTAATCACTTGGTTCTGTGTCAGGAAAGTGCACTAAGCAATTTCCTACCAACCTACTGAGCAATGTTCCTTCAAACATATTTTTCACAATCTCAAATTTGCCATCAGTTGGTGGTGTCTTTTGGACCTGAGATTGGTTGGTTGCCTTGTGACTGCCCTGCTATGTTCAAATAGTAAGTCTACTAGTCATAGTGGACAGTAGAATTGGAGGTCTAAAAATTATTGCTGGGCTGCTGGGTGCCTTTGGCAACACCAACAGGGGTCAACATCATGATGAAGGTCAATAGGTCACAAAAAGTAGTGAGTCAGATGTCCAAAAAGAAAGAGTAGGTTTTATTACTCTTCTTGATTAGGAGGGAGCTTCCAATGGAACCAATGATAAAGAAGGGTTTTAACAATAAACCGTTCCTTTTGTTTGCTGCGAGGCAAGGGCACCTTTCCTCCTTGCAAGATTCTGACCACATCCTCATATCCCCTGATTATAATTAAATGCTCCAGAAGCTTTCAATTATTACTTCAGAATGTTACGATAACGTTCTCTTATACAAAATGGCCCGCTCTCATATTCTAGGACACAATCCCTGGATTCTTGAGTTATTTGGAGATGGGGAGGGGGAACTGAGTCTAGGCACCAGGAGTCTGAAATTAACACTGAGGCATGATAAGTGTAATCTTGGCATGATTACCATCAGGTATAGGAGGGTTTTACTTTTTTTTATAGGGTCGTTCTCTAGTGGTCCATCTTGATTAATTCATCTTTTGCAGAATTACTAGTTCCTGCAGGGTCCCAAAGGGGTCCTTAATTTCTCCACATCTCTATAACATCTATGTGAAGCCACTAGCTGATCAGTTGGTGAGTCGTAGAATCAATGAGTACATGTATGCCAACGACAAACAGTTACTGATGAAACTTGAGAAGAAAGAAGGGCGTAATCTACAATTTCATCAAAACCTACATTTTTTCCTAGTAAGAATGAGTAACAACATACTCAAGTTGAATACAGATAAGATGGAAGACCTGGTGAAGAACAACTGCTGTGATGTGTGGTCAAATAAGTATTGTACTTCCGAACTGGGATCCTCTTCCACACCACTTCTGCTATCTAGGAGACAAGACTGATGCTCAACTCAGTAAAATTGAGTATGTGCTGGCCACTATTTCACCCTGCTGTCATCAAATTCGTATTTGAAGGAAAATATCCTCTTACTTAGATTAAGACAGCAGACCATTAGTCTCCGAAGACTATAAAGTGTCCAGACCAGATTGTTCAAACTCAGTCTACTCAGCTTCACCCTCCTTTTTAATTCAAAGACTTAAAGTTGCAAAATTTAGCAGTTTGTTTTGCCATCAGTAATCGCAGATATAGTCACCTTCATCCCATTTTAAAACAACTATATTGGCTGCTGATTAAATAAAGAATATCATTTAATACTATAAATCTTTGCACAACAGTGGTCAAGTGTTTCTTAAATGTTGAATTTGCATGCTATATCCCTTCGAGAAGTCTGAGATCAACAGATGATCCCCCTGATTTGTATCCCCAAGTATCACAAGGCCCAAAAAGGCATGTGAACCATTTCAATTGCTGCCTCTAAATTATGAACTTTATAAACTTGATTTCAGTTCAGTAAGTGTAGAACTGAACCTTCTCCATTTCAGATGTGGCATCAAAACTTGATCGGCTATGTAGGTGTATGGTTAATTTATGTGTGCCTACCCCTTTGAGCCTAGAGACCATTGGTATGAGTTTTCTATCGAAATAAAAATAGAAATACAAAATTACCCAGGGAGAAGATTAGTCTACACGATCACTGTGAGGCTCTGAATACCATTATAGTACTCAATATAATGGAGCAGTGTGTATCCAAATACACTGTCTTGTGTCAGCCAGCATCATTTCATCACTTCCAGAGGATGAGAGGAAAATGAATTCATAAGCTGAGCTGTGAACTAAAAACACAAGGAGGACCAGTGCATAAAAGAATGTATCTAAGGTGTGGGGATTTGCAGATCACGCTTTAATCCAAGCAAAGTAGACTCAGCCTTCAATACTTCTTTCTAAGGTCAGTAAATTGAGTACTTGTAAACTGCGCAATATTATTGCCTAATATTTACAGTACACAGGAACAGAAGACATCTGATGTGCTTCATGAAAAACAAATTATAATTATTATTTAAAGTCTTCTCCTTTCTGCATTAGATGCAAACCTCCTAGCAACATACGGCAAAACCATGAACACAGCCTACTCTGGGAAGAGAAATTGCAAGCAATCAGAAGTAGTAAAGGATATTATCGACAGCTAAGACCACAGCTATCCATACTACTGGCCAGCACTGGGATAATGAAACTAGTCATCACTGTGATAATTGTATACTTTTCAGTTGAGCCTCCCTTGTAAATTGACACAGAGAGCCCAATTACAAGTTTGGCGGTCGTGGAGTGGGCCGCCACACCATCGCCCCAATCCAGGACTGCCAAACCCATGTGCGCACCGCTCACCATATTATGACTTTTTTAGTCAATGGCAAATGGTTCATTGGCGTTCCCATGGCGGTGTCTAGGAAATAAGCACCGCATTGGGAACGTCAAAGACAGTACCTGCATGGCATAGACTGGTGCAGTCCATGCCGTGCAGGTACTGGAGTGCATGCAGACAGGGGGGCACAACATGTGCCCCCCTGCATGCACCACATGGCCCAGAGTCCCTTTGTTTCCCCTTTGCCAAGGTTTTCATGGAGGAGGAACCGCCATGAAAACCGCGGTGGAGTGGGAACCCGTAGTATCCTTGGTAAGACCGCAGCAGTCCCGCCAAGCACATTGCGGCCTCAAAACCTCTGCACCACCACCAGGGATCTCTGAGGCAGTGAAATGGCAGTCCGACCGCTCAACTTGTAATGGTCAATGTCAGACCACCAAACTCGTAATCAAGCCCATAGTGTTTGTCATCCGGATAGGCATACTATCCATACTATCCACCTTCACACAAATGTTCGCACCCAATATTATTGGCTAACATTACTGCATATTATTACAGAGTAAATGTTTCCATCATTTTGTTATTGCCACTAAATATAGTCTGCAATCAGTTAAACATCAACACGTCATTTTTTCCACTTAGGAAATTGACATTAAATATTTCTCTGCATCATTAATATTTTAACATAGATTATTGCTTGCTATCCATGAGACGCTGTCAATCACTACTGTTAAGCCCGAAGGAAAATTGTCTCAGCACAAAGACCCACTACTGCTACTGTATCGTGACTATGCTCCAATTAGATCATATGATGAAGCAGAAGTTCTGAACTTAAGAGAAAATTGTGTGCTAAATGGTTTGCATACACAAATTCTCCTAGCATGGGCTAGCTACATTCCTCCCAAGGAAATGTTTGCTTCATGAAACATGAAAAGTCCTAGAACAGGTCTTTTAGCTGCATTAAAGTAGAGAATAAGTTTATATTAGGGATTTTAAACCTACGTCCAGAAGGGTCAGATCCTTACCAGATTTTAAGGAAAAAAAATAATATGTCATTGAGTTGTATCGGAACGTAATTGCATGCACATTTATTTTGAATATTCTGAAAATGTAACATGGATTCATCGTGTCCAAATGGATGTTGGACACCCACATTTTAGAGGTATTTGAGAGATCATTCATCTGTGCTGAATATGCAATCAAACTTAAAAAAGGAAAATCAAGCATTGGCAAAGTCAATAGGTCTCACCTGTAACACTGGAACACAGACCTGTAAGTCTTACCAGTGTTTTTATTCTGATGGCTTCCTTGTGTGTGCGCATATTGCAGCCATCTTGAAATGCTTATATTTAGCTTTACGAAAAATCATTCCCAGATGGTGATCTTGTGTTCAGCTGACTTTGCAAAAATTATGTTCCTGATCCCTACTTTCAGGGAATCATTTCTGCTGAATCTGGTCACTCTAGTAGCATGTAGAATATAGTTTATTATTGTAGTAACTCCTCCACTGTCTTTTAGAAAACAGATTTGTGATCATAATTTTTTTTCTATGTGTCATTCTGTCTTGTTCTCCAACAACCAATCATTCTGAGCTTGTGCATACATGCACGTGACACATGGCAGTCTTCTTCAAATAGATTTCCGATATGGTTGCCCTCACATATGCATACACAGTGGCCTTCTTTGATTGCTTTTCCTAACCATTCCAAGATGGCTGCCGTATACGCACAGGCATAATCATGGCAGTCATTTCATTTTGCTTTACAAAAAATTCCAAGATGGACTAGTTAGGGCAGACCATCACTGATCTTCCCTGCCCAGCTCCGTCATACAATTGAATGAGACAAGCATTTGCAATGCCAATAGGTCTGTGTGTAAAGGAATTTTGTTTGGCAACATGAAGCATTACAAGACAATAGCATGGGAATAGACATTCATTTGTGTAGAAACAAAGCGCTGTAGAATAATATTGGTGTAAATGAAATGTCAGGTGACAGTTGCTCTTTCAAGCCACACCTAAACATCCATGTAGGTAAATGACTGCCCTTCTCCCATCTGTGCTGCTGCCAAAGAAAAAACACCTTACATTACAATGTCATGTGTGTGGCCATGAAAGTTCAAGTTCTGGGAGAAGGATAAATAAACAAAAAGATCACAGCTGTGTGGAGGGCAAGCACATTTTTTGTTGAAGCATGCAACTTTTGCCAATCAAAACATGTACTGCTGACTCCCAACATGTGGGCGAAGACAAAGCCGATCTCTAGTGATGCTTACATATTTGTCTAGCAACAGCTGCACTGTCAAGCCAGACCATAAAAATGAACATTGGCCCTGATGCTGGAAAGTTGAATTCACTTTAGCACCATTGTTATTTATGTTTTACTGTTTTGGGAGTTCCTTTAGTAACATGAAAATGAACGCCAAACAAGTGAAAACAACAGCCACTCGGTCACTGTCCCCTACTCACTCCCTCAGTCACTGTGACAAATTTGCTGCTTACAAATCTGACACCACCTGTTGATGCCACCATTAGCAGCGGCCTATTATCATCTTGCCATGGAGCCATCACTGCCATCTTTGGAATCCAGGATCCGCGTTTTAAAGCATTTGTCCATGTAGTGAAGGTGTGGCTCCCTCTCTCGTGGTGTACTTGTCCTCCATAGAACTTGATTTCAAGGCACCTAAGGGAAAGAGCATGCAACATAAAGCTGCACACATTTTAAAGGGAAAATCAATTCTTGACTCGCATTGCACACCAACACTTGCAGAATGACTCAGCTGTCAAAGGATTTTTTCTCTCATTTATTTCTCCCTTTGTAATACTCTGCCTCCTTCTTTCTTGGACTTCATAGCATTGGAAATGCCCAAAAAATTAAAACAGAAACTGCAAAACAGAAGGGACACTTGCCATCAATTATGAGCAGCGTTTATTCCAAAATATCAACACTGCTTCAGGGTGGCTCACCAGGGAAAGCCATTCACCGGGAGGACTCAACAAGTATGTGGATGTGGTGGCATGGCAGGGATATCCAGCTCCTTTCCCCAGTGGCGGCTGAAACAGGGCAGTGTGGCGGGCTGGAGGGTGTGTTTAAAAATAAACAAAAGAAGGGAATTCCACTTACCTGGCCACCTCATGTCCTCTGTTCTTCTTCTGTCGACGACTGCGCAGGAACAGGAAGCACTCCCATACTCCCCTATCCAATCACGATGCTGCTGATAGCAGCGTCGTTGATTGGTCTGAGCGCCGTGGTTTGGCGCTCAGACAGGGAGTAGGTGCCTGGGCATGTTCTCCACCGGCTGTACAACACAGCTGGTGGAGAATATGCTAGGTGCAGACGACTGTTTGGCCGGCACAAGATGGACGGTCAATCCGTCATGTGCAATAAAGTGCACATACCTCTTTTGCCCCTGCTGGCTGACAGCCCCGCCCCACACCTTATACAAAACAAGACTGGGCCAGTACAGGAACAATAATATGATAATAACACTGTGTTATTTTTGTTTCTTTCCTCCTGTGGGGAGACGCTCCTCCACCTTAGCGGAGGAGTGTCAGTGCTTCCCCACTTTGTAGCTGATGGCTTGCTATCTTTTACCTGTTAAATGATTAGAGGAATGTACCATAATGTTAGCAACCAACTTTGTTAAGTCTGCACAAATGCATTGAAAAATGATTTTTCATTGTACCGAAGCTTAAACTTCAGACCTGTGATGACTGAACAGTCCCAGATCACTGTGTCACATCATAATGTCTCCTTCCACCTGATGAAGAGCTGATATCACTCAGGGGATCACAAAGTGAGCGGGAAATCCCTGCACAGAGTAGATTTCCAGCTTGAGTTTACATGTTCTAACACTTGATGTCCAGCACAGGTTTTGAAATCGGCCACAGACTAATAATCATTTTTTTTTTTTTTTGGGGGGGGGGATACTAGTGTCGCTCAGGGAGAGCAGGGCACAAAGCCAGGGCACCTCTCTATGGCCACCCTCTCAGAGCTAGTCTGTGAAGGGTTAGACAGTAATGGGCTCAACAGCTTGTCCCCTCAGGACTCGCCTTTTCCAAGACCTCTCTCGCTCAGTTCACATGCTGAAAGTGTTTAGAAGTTGGTAGGCCTGAGTCTCATTTATCCTAAAAATGAATACGACCTATTAAGGGGCACAAATCTGACAGTCCCAGATCACTGTGTCACATCATAATGTCTCCTTCCACCTGATGAAGAGCTGATATCACTCAGGGGATCACAAAGTGAGCGGGAAATCCCTGCACAGAGTAGATTTCCAGCTTGAGTTTACATGTTCTAACACTTGATGTCCAGCACAGGTTTTGAAATCGGCCACAGACTAATAATCATTTTTTTTTTTTTTTTGGGGGGGGGGGGGATACTAGTGTCGCTCAGGGAGAGCAGGGCACAAAGCCAGGGCACCTCTCTATGGCCACCCTCTCAGAGCTAGTCTGTGAAGGGTTAGACAGTAATGGGCTCAACAGCTTGTCCCCTCAGGACTCGCCTTTTCCAAGACCTCTCTCGCTCAGTTCACATGCTGAAAGTGTTTAGAAGTTGGTAGGCCTGAGTCTCATTTATCCTAAAAATGAATACGACCTATTAAGGGGCACAAAATATGTTTGAGAAGAAACAGTACCGTTGGTACCGTCTATTCCCTTGTTGACGATTGATTAGAATTTTTTTTCACAATTTCCAAATGTTGTACATCTTTCATTAAACTGGGTTCAATATTACTCATTTATTTATTACTCAGTTTTGCAAAAGTGCTGTGCAAAGCTGTGAAGTTTCCCAACTAACAACTTTATGAATTATAAAGAAAATCTAGCATCCTTGACGTGAAAAGCCTGGAAAGTTATAACAATTGAAAGGACATCTTCAACGCCACACAGCATGAAATTATCCTTTCTTCAGTACAGGATTCCTCTACTCCTCCAACAAAAGCAACACATATTTAAACAGCATTGTTATTTCTAATGCCAATAGCTCAATTTCTCGCAAATGCGAGACCACTTTGGTGGTGGCCGCGCCCCTTTCTTTAGACTCTGCTCGCTGTATTAAGGTTACAGTGAGCAGTGTCTTAAGAAAAGTGTCAGTCCAACAGTAAAATGAAAGCGCATATGGCCGCTTTCACCCAAAGCAACCCAAAAATTTTGAAGTAAGAAAGCCAGGGCCGGACTGGGAACTGAAAGCAGCCCTGGCAAATTTTGCCAAACCAGCCCCCGTCTGGCGCGCTGCGTGCAAGCGTAGCGGGCACGCCCGACCACTACTAGGAGGGTTTTGGGAGGGTACTCCCACCAAGAAAATTTTGGAAAAAGACAGACCAAAATGGTGAATTTTACAGCACATTTTACATTACATATTCAATTGTATCAACTTTCAAAGCACAGTAAATAGTGGATGATGACCTTACAGAGCACCAGGCTACCCACCCAGGCATATGTACCCATAGACATTCTTTCAGAGAGCACCAAAAATAGACACAAGTAGTGAATCAGAGAGAACAAAGTAAAAGTGAGACCAGCCCCCACATGGTGTGTAGCGAGCAAGAGCAGTGAGCAACCACTACTAGGGGGGACAGAAAGGCCAAAACAAAGCATTTTTCAAGACATTTTTCATTACATATTAGATTGTATTAACACACCAACGTCATAATATAAGGAGGCACTGGGTTCAACGTGTCCTGTGTGTGCTGCTCAGAACACTGCAATAAATACAGTAATTAGTGAAAGAGGCCCATTTGAAGACTGCTCAACAAAATGCCCTCAAACTGGAACACGCCGCTCTGTCCCACTCTGCCCAGTACCAGATCTCTGTGCAAACAAACAACTGCGTTAATTGAGTACAAACATAGCAGCATCACCGCGTCCCACTCCCAGAGCTCTTATCAGTGTGAAAAGGCATATGGCACTGGGTCCTTCTTGCTAGAATCTGCGCCACCACCAGAAGGACAACTTTGATATAAAGGAATCACGCCAACACACCAACACCAGTCATTGAGTACCAGCTACTAAATTAGTCATGAAAGATTCAGTGTAGAACATTAAAAGATTTCTCGAAACTTCATCCTTTTATTAGGCGTTACTAGCTTGTGTCCAAACAACACACTGGCCACTGCAGGATAATCTACTGATTTGTAAAGTGCACATTTGCTAAAAACGCACTTCTGTCTATGCTGCCAACATATTTATTGGTACAGTGAGTCCTGCCATCGACAATACTGCACAGTCCTCGGGACAAAATTCAGGCCAAGGCGCAACTCAAGTCCTAAAAGAAATAGCGGAGAATAGGAAGTGTGCAATGACGTCAAGTGGAGTGACGTCAAGGAAAGCAATATAACCGCCTTACAGCTCACTTTTCAAGAAAGTAGATGTATCTTACAGTTAAGGCTAAGAAACAGGGTGGCCAAGTAGGATCATTTAATGTAAATGTACGCATACAGAGTACTTGCTAGTTACGTTTAAAAACGGCAGTTTCGTAGAGTAAACAAAATAAAAAAGTGCACAGTGTATTTTTAGAGATGTTTGGTGTTCTTTTATTTCTTTTCCTGCAGTTGTGTTTAATCAACATAAAAGCACAGATACGTCTCCTTTTTACATTATTAAGCAACACATTTGTAAATAGTGGGTGGTTAGCAGCTTAAAACAACTTTCTAGGCCAGGCTTCTGACTAAGAAGGACACTGTCTGGGGGTTAAATGTGCCTGGCGAGGCCATGTTGCAAGCCAATGCTATAACCAGAGACACTGACTGGAATCATGCGATTTTGAGGCTGCTGCGTTTTGCGCGTTAATTATGGATTTGCTGCATTTTACAAATTACCCATCAACTGCAGATTTTAAAAACAACAAAAACAATGTTTTTCCCACGGAACTAAAGTTACTAAAAATGCAGAAACGCATTGCAGCACAGTGGAGGGTCCTTCCTAAAGTTTGACTGGTCCCCTTTATGTTCCTGTTTCTGTATTTGGAGTGTTAAACTGGTAATAATGAGATACAACATTTAAAAAAAGTGTTTACATGTGTTAAAACGCAAAAATAATACGTTTATGCTAACACAACATGTGCGTTATTTCCCTTTTGCTGCCACATAAATTAGTCCCACCCAGGTCCTCCCGCACTTGTACTCTGATCCAGGCAATGCCAGCATGCAAGTCAACGAAGACTAACTACACGTCCCACGATTTCAAGATTTGTAAACTTAATAACAGTGAACGGGGTAAAAGCAATAACTGCTACTGAAAACACTAAGAAAGAGAAAAATGTGGTAGGAAGCACTATGTAAAACAAGCATTGGCATAGCCAATAGGTCTTGCCTTTGGGACCTTATAAGTGTTTTAGCCATGCAACACCTAATATTGTTCCACCAAGGATATTGTGTTGCATAACTAAATACTTATAAGGTCCCACAAGCGAGACCTATTGGCTATGCCAATGCTTGTTGTTAAGTAGTATTTTGGGGGAAGTGAGGGGGGTTGGATGGGCTGCTCTCTCAACTTGCCGCAAAAACCAGCCATGTCCCTACCTCTTGTTGTCAACAAACCATGAAGTCAGTCCGCCTCCCTGTTTGTGTGTGTCTGTTTACGCGCACCAGGGAGAGCGTTGTTTGGCACATGGCTGCCAAGTGCCAACTCGCTAGCCAAGTGGAACTGATTGGGGCCCTTTCTGTTTCCTCACGTCACAGCAAAACAGCAGGCCCTAGCAGGAGGCGTCTTTCAAAAAAAGACACTAGCAGGCGCCACCACCACCCGCACTGAACACACAAGTGCGCATTTTAACAGCGCAAACAGCTTTCCTGTGAAATCCAGAGTGAAATATATTTCGGATAATTTAAAAAAAAGAAAGGTGACGAACTAGTCTGAGCTAGTGTCAACTTGTCTGCTTAAAATATATTTTTCAGCGCAAGCCTCAAATTGGGGCTTGTGCTGAAAAATATATTTTAAGCAGGCTTGCTGACCCCAACCTTCGCCCCAGTTACTTACAACAGCCCCCAAGAGTCAAGCAGCACAGCGCCACCAAAGGGAGCACCACCAAAGAGAGCCTGCCTGCTGCTGGCTCAGAACATTACAACAGCTGGCCCTGCTCGGACGGAGTCGGACACACACACACGCGAACAACAGAAACACCTCCTGACCCTGACAAAAAGAAAACCTATTTTTAGAGAATCTGACCTGAGCTCATGTTTGAGGTCAGTCACAGTGCTGGCCCGTGGCAGGAGGACCCTGGGCTGCCTGCAAAAGGGGTAGGAGGACTAGGACTCAGAGTGGATTCTCCCTGTGCTTAATCCCTGTGCTCGTCTCTGAGTCGTGACTGACTCGTCTCCCCAGTGTCAGTGTGTGTGTCTGTCTCAGCTCGGGAAGTCAGGGCCGGCCCGCAGGCACAGAGGCCTGAGCCGAGACGGAGCGCAACTCAACTCAAGCCAGGTAGGCAGGCAGCACCACAGGCACCCACCTCGCTCCGGCAGCCGGCTCAGCCTCCGCTGGGTTGACTCGTCCGCCCTGGCCCATGCTCACCAACAGCAGGCCTGCCCTGCTCACAGTCACAAATAAATCCACAGTGACACTCAGGGGCCAGGCGCTAGCCTAGTGCGCTGCTTAAACAAAGGTATAGGCCGAGGCACTGGACTGGAGGGGGTGGGGGGGAGGGCCTATACCTTTGTTTAATCCCGGCCCGGCCCGGCCCACCACAGTGCCATGATGATAAATCTGATTGCAAAAATAGCCAGGCACTAGTGAGTGACTCACCGGCAGCAGCGAGTGGGACAGGCAGAGGCAGGGGCTAAAAATAATTACATTATGAGGTGCCTCTCTCACCAGGTGTCGACGTCGTCTCAGTCTCTGCTGGATAACTTCTGGAATGCTCCTCGACCTGGCCTCACCACCGGTCCCGCGCACTTTATTGCCCGAGCCCAAATGCGCATGATCACCAGCCCCACCCTAAGGTGGGTGAACTGAAGAGACCGCGGCCGCACAGACGCGGCGGTGGAGACATCTGCGCGCGACCCACCCTATTAAATGGTGCACAGCAAATGGATGCCATTATTTATGCAGATGGCAGAATCCAGATTCAGAGATTGATAGAGTTGTGCCTGCTTGTTTTCCCCGCACGGAGCGCGGAGCGAGGTGGAGAGAGAAACGCATGCAGAGAGTGAGTGACGTGAACTTCTCTGATTTATTTTTTCTGACTAACGCCGCCGGCCGGACCAAAAATTGGCCCCAGCCCCAAAACCGGCCCCCTGCCAAAAAACCGGCCCCCACCCCATCCAGCCTACCGGGGGATTGCCCGGTGCCCGGCCTTGCCAGTCCGGCCCGGAAGAAAGCTGCTGTAACGCGGCTGCTAAAGTGAAAGTGGCCCGTACTGCTAATTAAATAAATAAATAAGTGCAGCCGCTAAAGTGAAAGTGGACTGCACTGTAAATGAAATAATTAAATAAGCACAGCCGCTAAAGTGAAAGCGGACTGCGCCATCAATTAAATAAGCGCAGCCACTATAGTTAAAGCGGACCATGCTGTCATTTAAAAAAACACATTACTAATAATATAAAAGCTTGCGGCATGCTGCAATGTCATGGGTGGAATAGGGGAAGATCATTAAAGAAAAAAGTGCTCACCGACTACATAACGCAGACCGTGTAACACCACAAGTAAAAGCTCCAGTCATTATGGGAGGTTACAAATAGAGACAAGGCGGTACCAAGGAAGGACTACTAAGCCTATTCACAAATGAAAAGCAGCGATTTTGCAAGGAGAGTAACAAGAGCCAATTGAAAAGATGAGTGTCAAATGAGTGGAGCTTCTATGCTATACCTGAATACACCATGCCTCGCAGAGCAGTGCATGCACTGTCCAGGCTCAACCTAAAAACAAGCAGTAGTACAGTCGGGGCCATATTCACAAGGAGCTATCGACTAATTAACGGCACTTTATCGCAGCCAAAGTCGTGATAAATTTACCTCCCCATTCACAAGCTGGTGTTAACAGCCCACATCACCAGTTTACCCGTGATAGCAGCCGCAAAAAACATCGCCACCGAGGCCCCCTGCAACTATCGCTAATGAGATGCAGAGTGGGCGTTCCCGTGCCAAAAGCCGCGACCACACCACTCCTCAACATTCTCAATGACCAGACAGATCTGCGATAAAAACACAAAACAGGCGATAAGGCACGTTAGCAACAGGAAATCTACAACTGCTCTGACCTGGTGTTAAGTCGGACGGCAGCCAGCACCACAAAAGGGAGACCAGCCCAGGGCCACATCGGAAGTGCAACAGATGTCAAGTAGCCACCCATCATGCGGCCCGGACACCCATGAGGGCCACAACACCCACCGACACCACCCCAGGACCCCACCCCACACCCGGAACCACCCCCGGACAACCACAGAGGCAGCGCAGACAAAGACAGCGGAACCCCAGGAAGCAAACCAGCCGCCCAGACCCAACCTCTGACAATGTCACCGTCCACCACAGGTTGAAAGGGACAACTACCCCACGCATCCCGACCATCATCACCCAACAGGCCTACGGCACCAACACAGCAGACAGCCAACATCCCACCCACACCAAGCTGCGGGCTTCGCTGCACCTATTGGCCCCTGGCACTCCCCAACCAACACCCGCCAGAGTCAGAGGAGTCTCACTGCCAGCCACATCCAAGTCCCTTACACCTGTCCTGGACATCACCATCACCCTGGTACCCCAGTCCCCATATGTCCAACACAATGCACAGGTCACACGGGAGACCAAGCAAGGATCATACGCCATAGCAGGATGCACGCACGTATTGGGGGCAATCCACAGCACACATGTTCCACCTGTGCCCCCTGGTGACACAGCACACAATCACCACAACAGAAAGCACACGTCCCACCCCAATGTGCAGGCAACAACAGAACAACATGGAACCTCCAACAATGTCACCTTCAAATACACAGCCAGTGTGCATGATTCCTCCATCCTCTGACAGTCCATCAGCAACCAGCATTCCAGGATGGCACAAAGGGAAATGCACAGCCCCTTGGCAAGTTCCAAATGAACACCCCACTCACCTCAACTCCACAACCATGCAAATCAAAACCCTGGCAATGCACACGTCACAAAATCACAACCAACATGCACAACAACATGCCCACCCACCAGACATGACAGAACAACTCACAATGGTTACCTGGCCAAGCTGTGAACATGAGCCATCAACGGCATGGCACCTCAGCCACACAACAGCCGAATTGTGGGGAGAGGTGGCAAACAGGCATGTGTGAAGGATGCAGTAGTACCTTGATTGGAAAATTACACAATGCCGAGAGTGGCGGAGATGTGCTGGACAGACCGCAGTATGCAGCGCACACCCATATCCATGGCGACATACACCTCTGGTGTATGGAGTGTAGTGGACAGTGGACGCAACCATGTTACCACAGCCAGTTGGGGACCTCAAGGAAATCTTGCCTGTTACCCCCCCTAAGCGTGACCGGAGTGGGATGGCCTGGCATACGCCAGGCCAGCGTAGGGGTGTGAATAAGTAGCACATAGTCCTGGGCGTGGTCCTCTTCCTGAAAGCCCAACGTCTCTGCCAGGGCGGCGCCTCTCACCCCGCCACGAGGCCGATGCCATCCTCTAGAGTGGAGTTGCCTGCGAAGCTGTGCGCCTGCCGGACCACGAACCCTTCAGGCCCGCCCCTGCGCAGCCAGGCCTCCCTGATCACCTGCCGACACCGGCGTGTGTCAAGGAGGGTCCACCACTTTCCAGCTCAAGCTCCAGGCCCGAGTCCCGCGACCTTGTCAGCCTCCTCAGACCATCACGGCCTCCAAGACACAGGCCAGCTTGAGTCCTTTTTCATTGACGTACTCTACTGCCGCCTCAGACCTACTCCTCGGCTCAGTAGGTCCCATGTGTGAAACTGTGTCCTGAGTCATGAATGGAAGTGACCCCAAATCCGGGCCACCGGCAACAGCACCAGACTCCCTTCGATCAGGGAGACATAGTTTCATATGGGCTTCTTGTGACAAGTGGTGCCACTAACCCTGTTCAACGCCAGCCGGCGACACGTGGTGCCACTAACCCTGTTCAAAGCCAGCCAGCGTCACGTGGTGCCACTAACCCTGTTCAACGCCGCCCGGTGACACATGGTGCCACTAACCCTGTTCAACGCCAGCCGGCGACATGTGGTGCCACTGAGCCTGACCTTGGCAGGCCGGTGGGGCCATCCAACATATGCCGGCGACACTCGGTGAATGGGCCATGCTGACCGCTGCCTCAGGCCTACACCACGGTCAGGTAGGTCACACATTTGGAACTGAACATCGGTCATTCAAAAGGCAGAATACATGTCATCGCACGCAGGGAGAGGTGTAAGAGGATGATGCGTTGCAGTCCGGAGGGAACAAGATCATCATTACGGAGGTGTTTGAACACTACCGACAACTGCCCTAGTGTCACTAACTGTGTGCCGCGCCAGCCAATGACACGTGGCTGTGGGCCACTGCTGACCGCTGCCTCCGGCCTACACTGCGGTCCAGTAGGTCACAGAGTCTTCATTTTGCAATGGCTGAGTTCTAATCAGCGTACCAGCATCATCGCAGACAGCAATCCCTCTCAGACCCGGTGCCACTAAGCCTGTTCCCTGACAATCATGGACACTCTCTGGTCGAACTTTGGTGGCGCCTGAGCCTATGGTCTAGGGGGCAGTTTTCATCCTCATGTAGCTGATACCTAATTGGTGGTGGCAATGAGGCTGTCGCATTCCACTCCTCCATTTGCTGCTTCCGGATAAAATCAAACCTTTTGGCGTCATGTCCTGGGGGACACCTTCCACTGTCCACCGATACCCTCTGCTACATACACCTCGGACATAGATGGTGACCTGCTCAGGTCGCATGGCCCATCTGACTGCACCGCAAGACACCGTCCTGTGGCTGGGTGCCTGTGCCGGCCACTAACTCCAGGTCAGGTCCAGGACCCCTTCTTCTGGGATATTGGATGGCCCCTGAAGCGCCATCAACGCCATCTCTCGGTGGTCCTGCGCTGTACGCAGCCTCCGGGCCCAACAGCATCCCACCAGGGCTCACACACCAAATCGAGTCCTGACCAGCCCGGACGTGGCATCACTGCAGGAGGCACATGCCACCACCGTAAGGACCACCTCCAACAGCCATCTGCCAGAGTCGAAACAGTGTTCCTGACAGACTTGCGGAGTTTCTCAGACCTGTCGTGGATGCCATCATTGGCTTGATACCCTGCTCAGCACTCCAGGTGCCAGTGACTCAGTGCACCGCAGGCCATTGTCCGTTACTGATTGAGTTATGAGCTGTGGAGAGGTTGCGCGGCTATGTCACCTCACACATTGTGGGGGATCTGAGACGTTGATGGGGAAGATGATGCAGGTATGACACACCCCACTGCATCTGCATCGGGTGTCTGTCTGAGGGACACGATCCGAGACTTTTTCTTCACATGGGTGCGCTCATCTCTAGTGTGCCATCCCCAGTGCACTGCAACTCACAGACACTTCTGTTTGCATGTTGGCTGTCCTCTGGACTTTCTCTGGCTTTCTCCATGTTGCTCAGCAGTTGACTCTTTTATACATGTGTTTTCTGTTTCCGTTGCACTGGTGTCTAATGTTCAAGTGGTTGCCAGCACCAGGCATTCCCTGCGGAATGGCTTACACCCACCCCACATACATCCAGCACAGGCATCACTGTACATGTGGCCCTGCCAATAAAGTGGCCGGGCGCATGTGCCCATAGCCAGTTCAACATAATATCTGCGTGTGTCCCTGTGGTCTTGTTGTATGCATGAGGGCCCTGGGCCCGACGCCATTACATTGTGCTGTGTGCATCGGATGCAGACGTGTCACCGCAGGCAGCGGGTTGGAGCTTGGACATGTAGCTTTGTCGTTCCCCACTCAATTCATAAGGCGAGTGGCCTGGGCCATCATACGCAGAGCCAAAATGGATGTGTGTCTGGAATTTGAGCGCCCCTGCCCGTGGTTCTGTACTGTGAATGTGCAACTGCATGTGTCTCTATGGCAGTGTGGGTCTCCTTAGTGGGGTGTTAGTGGCCCCTGAAGGGTGATGGACACCTATGTATGGGTCCTGGTTCTCATTCCATGGGTTCAGCCCCACCTACACCTGTTGGGCCACCTACTTTTTGCGTGCAGGAACATGGCATTGGGGTGCGATGTGTGGGTGGGAGAAGTGTTGTGAGCCAGCTGTGCTTGTGGGTGCTTCCTGCTGTGTGGTATGTTGCAGGCTGGGTGTTCTCCTCTGAGTAGCTTGGCTGTCTGGGTCCTGGTGGTGGGTTGTGTGGGATATCCATGTGCTGTTGTAGGGCGTCGGTGTCGACGGTGTGGTGGTCCTCTCCAGCATCACTGATGTGTTGTATTCTGTGCTCTGCTGAAGGTGTTGTATACCCCTCTGCGATGTGAAGGGGAGGTGTGTATTGACTTTGCGTTGACATATATGTTGGCGCATTGTGCGGGTTTGCATGCTGACTGTATGGCAATGTACATTGTGACTGTTTGGGGGGTGCTGGATTCTTCTGCGGGACAGTGTACATTTGGTCTACATGACGGATGTGATGTCGTACGCGTACATTTCCATTTCACAGTTTCTGGCTCCGTCAGATGTAGTAGGCATGTTTCTGTGTATGCGCGGAGCCAGTTGTGTCCTCTGTTCTGCAGTGTCGGCTATGCGCGTTGTTCCTCTTTGTCATCAATGTGGGTGTGCTGTTCGTGCTATGTGTGTGTGCTGCAGTGTGCCAAGGGGATCGGGCACATGGACCTGGGTGATTGTGGGTGTGCAGTGTGCTACACCTCGTTCTGCTTGCATGCCATTGTGCCCACTCCCTCGTCCCCCCATTCCCAGTTGATGTTGTGCCAGGTCCTCTCGAGCTGTGTCTGTACTCCCTACTCCTTGCACCATCTCCACACTGATGACTGTGACCTGGATTTCCTTCAGCTCCTCCGGTGGCGCTGGACTGCCAACTCCTGTTGCCGTTGCTGCCTTCCTGATGGAAGCGGGTTTGTGCCTGGTTTAGGTAGTCACATCATGCCGGTGCCTATTGGCCTCCTGGATTGGCCTCCTGGGCACTCCGACTACAATCCAGGTGGTCTGCTAGTGGGTCAGTTGCTGGTAGTGTTCTGTCACCTCCGTGGCGCTGGTCTAGTTTTCCTGCGGTCTGCACCCCGTCTTCCTCTCCCTCTTCTCTTTGGCCTTCCCCGACCCCGTTGTTCTTTGCTGGTAGTTTGTGGGGGTTGTGGGTTTCGGGTTGGCCCCTGCGCTGTGTCAGGGTGCATCCATGTTGCTACGCACTTTGGATTGTTTTTGGTGTATTTTTTCTGTGGTTTTTATAGGGCATAGTTCCACCAGACATGTGGGATTTCAGGCCTGTGGCTGGTTTTCGCTACTTTTTGAACCGCGATTGGCCTCATCGCCTGTTTTTTTGAATTTGCGTATCGCATTTTTGCTGGGTGGCGTTGATTTTGACGTGGACATTTGGCACGTTATCTGGTGACTATCGCATGCTACCGCCTTGTTGTGAATCCCACGTTGTCACAGGTTTATATTGAAAGTTGTGTTACGCTACTCTTGCGGTAGTTATCACACGTTCTTGTGAATATATCTCTCAGTTTCTTGCAGACATCCACAAGTGTGCTCACCTTCTCACCATTATATTGCAGGAGGATGAGGAAATTGAGACCAGACATCTGGCATAGGAAAGTGGATATATGTCTTTCAACACCGTGTTAGTTGAATAATACATTACATATTAGCATGATAAAAAACCAACTTGGTCAGTAGCAAATTGGTTAACACAATTCACCTAACATGTTTTCTTCATTATTTTAAGATAAGTACACTTTGCATCCAACTTGGTAAATGCCTTTAATCTCAAAATGTTGCTAGTTATTAGGCTTTTAATCAAAAATCAAATGTTTCCCTGTGAAGGTTTCTTACCCCTACTACTCTGCTGTGTTTTCATCCTCTTTATCTTTTTAAAACTTCCCTTTTCCAGCCTATTCCCTCCCATTCTTAGTCCAACGCCTATGCCAATTCTCATGGTCACTTAACCTTTTACCCATCCACCTTGATATTATAGCTTCCGGTGCTCATCTCCTTCATTCATCTTTCTTAGTTGCCTCCCTTTATTCTTTCCCTCACCGCTTTTTGCTTTTTATTTAGGGTCATTGGTAAACAAAATACTGCAAACTTATTTTCTTTTTCATTTGTTTCTTTTGCACCAGCTTCTTATTCTTTACTTTTTAGTAACTGTTAGAAGTTCTAATGTATTTAGATTTTTTTAACACCATTTGGAAGCAGGTATTCATGCTGAGTTCCTCTTGTTATTCCAAAATTACTGACCATTTTTCCAAAATTTACTGTTAAACAAATGCGAGTTTTTAGATAACCCAGTGCTCACCAAATAGATTTTTAATCCAAACCACATTATACAGAATACAGTATAACAATGTTTCTCCTATTGTCAAGGCACTTGGAGTGTAACCAAAACCACATTGGGGCAATCAATTCATGATTATCTGGAGGTCAACAAACACAGATGTGAGAAATGATGTGTTGCAGGCAGGCACTGAATCATTTCAACTCATTAATCATTATGTATGATGTTACTTAATAAACGAAATGTTAAAAACCTATTTCTGAGTTTACAAATAATCGCAAAGCTATTTAGTGAAAAACAAAATTTATTTAAATACATTTTGGTTTAAAATAATATAAAAAGCCAATAATAATTAAATAATATATTTTTAATATTTATTTCTTTTTCAATAAAAACGTTATTGAATTTTTGGTACGGTAAAATAACCCATCATAAAATAACCCATCAGAACATTGTGCCTAACTCCATCCGTTGGGGCCCAGGGAATCATCCCAATGAACTTGAAAATTGATTGGATGAGAGCCAATATGATCACACAGTTATACCAAGTAAACAAAATGTTACAGCACAAAACATATCACATATCAATGTTTTGTGTCTTCCGTCTTTTATTTTCCGTGTTGCACTTCATAAAAACAGCCAGCCAACGCGTTTTGCCCAAACATGGGCTTCTTCAGGGCTGTAATGGCATACAATACAAGACCATTTATAAAACAAGCAAAGCAAAAAAAGAAACAAAAAATCATTCTCTTCGAATGACTATACATATGTGGTAGAATGAGAGGAAAAAGTGATAAAAGACCCAAGTGTGTCAATCATCCCAATGAACAATAAGACAGAGCAAATCCGTTATGGTCCTTAATCCACATAGCATACATCATGGAGTCTCGCATCCCCCCAACAACCCCGAATAGTCTCACCAAGCCCCTCAGATCTTTGCATGTTTACGAGGGAAGCGCTGCGCTCTGTAGATCAGCTCTTCCATCTTAGCACACCAGTCCATCGACCTCTGCCACTGCGAGAGTGTAGGTGGTTATGTACTTGACGAGTGACGGGCAATGTCTCTTTTGTCCAGGAGTGTGACTAGTCCTACTAGAGTGCACTCCGCTCTTGTTGACCCAGCATCATCCAGGATCCCCAGAATAGCCACCGTGGGAGCTAAATCAAGAGGTTCCTCAAGGACCCCAGCAAGCTTTCATTGAATATATCACCAACATGACGCAATTGCCTGGTAGGACCACACTAGGCGAAAGAAGTCGGTGTTTGGAGAGGCACATCGATGACAGCTAGAAGATGGTAAGCTGCCTGAGTATCAAAGTCTGTGGGGGGTGAATTATATAGTTTGGAGATTGTTCAGTTGTATGAGATGGAGCCACAGGGAAATGGGCAGGGTACGTCGAGCCATCCAGACATCTCTCCAGTCTGCATCATCCAGGGCTCCCAACCATCCCTCCCACCTCGGTTTGAGGAGGGAAAACCTGTCTGGAGAGCCAAGGATCAGAGATTTGTAGATTTGCGAGGTCCCGCCTTTCCTCAGTGGGTCCAGTAGGAGCTTGGCATCTAAAGTGCTGAAGAAGGGGGAGGAGTAGTCAGCTAGGGAATGCCACAGTTGGAAGTATTTATAAAAGTGTGTGTAAGATAAGGAGAAGATTGATTGCAGATACTGAAAGGACGTCATTGCTGAGACCTGCCAAACATTGATATCCCAATCTTTGCCCCATTTGGTTTACCCCTCCAGCCGGGAGACCTGACATAGCTATGCGCCTCTCCAGAGAGGTGTCAGCCCATCATCCAAGTCGCCATTATCCTTATCTGAAGGACCACTTTTGTCTAGGGAGATCTTTCGGGGTCGGGCCTCCATACAGTAAGTGCAGGATACTGTCCAGCCCCAGGAGTGAGAGCTCGGCTTCGAAGGCCGGGTCTCTCTGCCCCCTGCCTAGCCAGTCGTTGATCACTAATAGTTGGGAGACCCAAATCCGACTAGCTATAGCGTGTCATTTGTTCTCTGTGCTACAGCGAAGCTACCAATGATTAGTCATCCTAGAACATGTTACTCCGTCCCTCTCAGGATACGTGGGAACAAGAACACTCTTTCATTCAAACTCTCGTACCTGTCCACAACATGAGTAAATAGGGTCAAGAAAAAGTTAAAAATGTTTATTTTAACTAACGTGCTCTATAATGCAGTACACGCGCCAATACTAGCAACAATATGCATAAGATCAAACGAATCAGCATTGTTACAGTTCCACATAGAACAAAAGGGAAAATCATATTATAATGATGGTGGATACAGGACTATAGTGCCTTGTCCCCTCCCCGTGCTAGAAGTTAGTTTATTTATAATTATAGAAGACCTCCAGGCTTTGTCAGGGGGACCCCATACCTTCGAGTTCAGACGCAGGAATTTACATCGCCGAACAAGCACAGCTCTTCTATCCTGGAAAGCGTTTCTCCAAGTGTGTTAACATGCATGCAATGCAATATTAAAAGCACCAGATTTCCAGGTTTGCAGCTGTGTTCTATGTTATGGCTAGGAACGTGAGACTTACCAAAGCAAATCAACAGAGCTCATTGTTTTTCGACCTTGGACATGCAGATAGTTCTCATGTGAAAGCGAGCAGGCAAACTGTTTACGAGAAATGTGGCATGTAGTAACGTGAGCAAAAGCGGCAAAACGACGGCCAAGCATATCTAACTTATGCTAACTTAGCAATGTCCGCAGGTGTGTCCATATCCTCACTACACTCTCTTATTTACTCCGTTTGTGTGGGGCAGCCTTTGTTCTTGCTGCTTGAGAGAAAAGTAATTAACTTTGCACAGCAGGGTGACAAAATCCTGAGCTGAGCCAGAGAAATATGAAAATCCTGGATGACCCATAAATTGTGCAACTATCCTCTTGGAACTCTCAGATATGGTTTTCTCTCACATGTTCCACTCTATTCTGATATACCATTGGACTTTTTAGTCCAAAAAAGAAGTTAAACTGTGCTTTAAGGCAGCTTATTCTCCTATGTATATAATAAAGGGTCACTACAGACAAACCAGTAATCACACTGACCTTCCCTATGAGTGTACACTAACATAAGGCCTACCCCAGCTCAATATCTAATCCTGCAGAGCCCGCTCTGTACAAAGCTACCTGTGCATAGTTAATGGGCTGAGCATGACAGTAGTCTCACACATGCACCCCTCACACAAGTGCATACATGTTCAGTGCTTAATTTGTAAAAATATACATGCCAGGCTCTCGTCAGGAGGCCACTGCAGCTTGAACCATACATCGCCCTTGCTGTGCTGCCAATGATAGTAACAATACAACTACTACTAACCATCACACTCCTACAAGTCTGACAATTCTGACTATTCCCGCCCCCAAAGCTATAAAAATGGCTTGGACAGCATGTAATAATCATTTTAATGTATAATGAATTCATAGTTAACTGTTGTTTTAGGCACCTCTAAATTAGCCAAACAGCACCACCTTGTGGCAGACTGTCACAAATGCCAATGTTGACAATTAAGTGCCGGTGCAGAGCACCGGAAACCACCAGCTCAAATTAGGCACTGTATGCGTGCACATGTGTTCACAGGTAACCATCCACGTGCCCCTTATTCTAGCTGCATAGCAGCAGCCTAATCCTCAAAGGCAGGCACGGGTAGTAAACATTTCCAGTCCATTTGCCATGTGATCACCGTGGGTGAGACTCATGTAGTGAGATTCACCCACAGTAAAACGTCCAAAACTAGGTGATCAAAAAATCTAGGCGTACTGAATGGGCGGAACCCAACCACAACAGGAAGCCTTCAAAGTTTCAGATTTCAGAAAGCTATAGTATTGCAATTTTCCCGAGTCAGTATATGGATGTGCAATAAGATGTGTGTAAAGATTTCAAGTTGTGGTTAATGCAGTATTTTATTTTGGGAATATTCATACTGCCTTTTGTTTGTTCAATAGAATGAATACAACAATTACAATAAGTGCACAACTACCTCTTATCTTCTATTTATTAGTCAATCAGTGTTTTTGTTACTGAAAGAATTGTTGGCTATTTGTGTCATCATGATAAACAAACATTGGTACAGCCTTTATGATTTGAGTGTTTCAGCTTTGCCAGTGATGGTTTATAAAGTATTGTTTAAAAAAAATAAAGAATATATATTTTAGAATACTGGAGGAAACAAATTTGTTTCTTAACATATATCAATACTGAACATTGAGTTCACAATAATAGTTTTCTTATAAATGCCGCCCGTAGACATCCTACAATGGATTCCAGACCACAATATTTACCAGCTATGTCTAGTTTTATTCATAGGCGTTTCATTCCCATTGACAAGTGGGCTCCACCTCTCACCCCACACAGTCCGTTGCTGTGAGTTAATCTTCTTTATTGGATCGTGGGGTCTGGGATGAGATTAATTTCTTGGGATTCATATTGGTTAGTAATGTGTTCATTGTGTTTCCCCATATCTTTAATTCTTCCACAACTTTCAAATTTATAGTAGACATTTTGAGATGTACTCTTCGGCCAGCGCCCATTCGATAACATTGCTTAGGGATGCATCAATACTAGGATCAAATGATGCCAGCCATCCAATAGCTATATGTATTTGTTCCATTTATTTTGTTTTGGTTTTGTAATGATACCCAATAGGCAGCTTCCTCGAGAGAGCGTGATGTTGACTCCAGTAGCTCTGTGTAGTCTCTCAGGCACCTTCCTCCTATAATCTGTAAGGTTAGCATATGTCCATGTGAGGTGGAAGAAGGAGTCACAATCTTGTCTACATCTAGGACATAATGTTGATCTACACACAATGGAAATAGTTAAAATATACCAAATGAAATTGTGCATTACAAGAGACTCCATGCACTAAGGCACAAACTGCCTTCCAGTGTGAATCTGTAATCTGCTCTCTGATGTTCCTTTCCCACCCATCCCGGCTCCTAAATTCAGGCTTGTCTCTATCTGCCTTTAAATCAATTTACATCAGGGTCATCAAGATGGTGTCCCATGTCATATGTTAATATAGCATTAAGTGTATTTGCAGCAGGAGGTGCATCGGGGAAACCAGATCATATTTAGCCGCCTGTTTGCACCATTTTCACAAACTGGCGAAACTGGCTGGTTACCAGCTGGAAATATCTTGTGCCTTTGAGTGTATTGAAAATCAGAAGAAAAAGAACAGCAATATAATAAACATAATATATCTCAATTAACATAGAGATTATAAAAGAATAAAAAAGTTAAATGGTTATAATAAACATGCTGTATGCAGAAAGGGAATAGATTTAAAACAGAAGGAAAAAGAGGGGAGAGAGGAACAGGGATGATCTATACAATATGACTCTATATAAACAGGAGAAAAACGAGCTATGAAATTAAACACTGTAAGTACAATAGTACTTTGGAAATAAATAACATAATGTAAATACATAGATATGAACAATAATATCTTAATAATGTTAGAAATATTGGTGTATTTATGGTGGTTTCCGGACATCATCTGAGGTATTTACAACGGTGACAATAGAAGAAGCGGACCAGGATAAGTATGTGGTAAGTGGAAGTCATAGAAGATCTCTTTTAATTGCTAGAGAAATAGGGGTGACATAGTTGGTATCGAGTCTGTAATGAATATAGACAGTGTTCCACCAGGCTCTAAAGGTGACTTTCTCTGCTTGTTTCCAATTTGAGGTTATTCAATGTAAAACAATAGCTAATAATAAATCTAACAACTTGAAATTTCATGGCGATTGAGGCCATTGAGATGATAAGGAGCCTAGGAAAATGTTGGATAAAGAAAAAGAAATATTAAATTTAAAAATCTTGTTAATTTGGGACCAAACTAATTGCCAAAACGGAAAGATACTAGGGCAATTGAATAACATATGTTTTAAATCAGCACTAGAGCAGGAACAGGACCAGCAAGTTGATGGAGTATTAGGTGAGAAAGATGCTAGTGTTGCAGGAGAGAGTAATAGGCTTTGATAAACAAAATAAAGGGTTTGAGAAGTATTAACAGTTCTTGAAGTCTTATGGATCTGGAGCCATAGCTTATCCCAGATGGAGGTTGGCCAGCATTGCGTCAAGTCCTTTTCCCAAGCCAATACAGTTTTTGACTTTTGTCTATCTGAAGGTAATAATAGACACTTATAAATATAAGATGCAGAGGGAGAAGTATTTAATATGGGAAAAAGTATAGAACATGCTACAGGAAGTTTGGGGGTGGGTGGTAGCGCAAGAAGATAGTGATTAAGAGATGAAAGTAGAAGATTATATTGAGAACTGAAAGAATTAGGTAGTGAAAATTTAGTTTGAAGATCTGTAAAGGATAGGGGATAGTTATAAGACAAGAGTTGGGCAACCCAGAGCAAACGTTTGGATCTCCAAGATCTCCAGTAGGTGGTACAATTTTTGATCCGTAGTAATTTATTGTGCCAAATGGGCTAATGAGAGAGAGAAGTAATAGAAGGGTAAGAAGATGGTAGGAGAGGAGCTAGAAGTTTACGAGTGTGAGAATAATGGGAGAACAAAAAGAGGAGATATTATTAGTGAAGGCAAGAATTTCCTGGAAGTCAAAAGGGGAAACAAGAAATTTCTCTATAGATATCCATACTGGGGGATTTACAGAAGGTTCAGACGAAAGCCAACGAGAAGCTTGTTTTAGCGAAAAGACAAAGTGATATGACTTAAAATCAGGGAATTTAAGCACACCACTAGATATGTCTTTTTTTAGGAAGATAAGGCTATTCGAGGAGGCTTGTCCTTCCAAATAAATTTCGTTAAAAGTGAATCGATTTTCTTGAAGTAATATTCAGGAATGTGCAAAGGGATCATAGAGAGAATATAAAGAATCAGAGGGGCAAGCATCATCTTAATCGAATCTAGTCGTTCCCACCAAGAGATAGAGAGGGTGCCTACGTGAAATAATATAATTTAATGTTTTAATAATATAGTCAAAATTTAACTTTAAAGTCTGCAGGATATTCAAGGAGAACCATAAGCCCAGGTATTTTAGCTTAGTAGGTTGCCAGGAAAAACCAGGATAAAATAATGCTTAAGGCATAAAACATTGAGAGGCAAGACTTCACATTTATCCGGATTAAGGCGGTAAGCTAATATTCAGGAAAATATATCAACCTGATGTGGAAAAGAAGGAAGAGAAGTAGCCAGATTAGAACAATACAAAAGGAGATCTGGGCATCCTGCCTGATTTTGGTTAAAAAGGGTTCCAATGCTACTACAAACAATAAAGGTGATAAAGGACACCCCTGTCGTACCCCCCTAAAAAGAGAAAAATAATCAGAGACTTTACCATTAACAAAGATAGAAGCTCTAGGGCCCAAATATAGTAAGGAAATTAAGGAGATCAGTTTGGGAGGAAAACCTATCTATTTTAAAGCATGAAACATGAAATCCCATCCAATCCTGTCAAAAGCTTTTTCAGCATCTAAAGCTATAGCGGCAATAGGATAGTCAAAGGAAGAAGCCTTGCTAAGAATGTTGCAAAAGACTCTGGAATCATCAGAGGATAATCGACCTTTTACAAATCCGGATTGCTTAGGACTAATAAGTTCAGGTAGGATAGGGTCAATGCGTAGTGCCAAACTTTTTGCAAAAATCTTATAATCTGTATTGCCTAAAGAGAAAGGGGGATAATTCTTGCAAAGGGATGGTCCTTATTATATTTTGGGATTAAACAAATCATGGCTTCTTGAAAAGTGCCATGAGATGAACCACTTGTAATAAAAGAATTAAATAAAAGTAAAAGATCATGAAAAAGAAGCTTAGCAAAGTGTTCAAACAACTCAACAGTGAATCATTTGTGTCAGGGGCCTTTCCTCGTCGTAATATCAACACTGCATGGATACTTTCTGCTATAGTAATATTGGTTTCCAGCGAGTCAAAATTGATGTGTTGGGAAGGAGGAGGGCTAATGGATTAAAAATAAGAAGATAGATCTGATTGAATTGGTTGTGACTCAGGAGTATAGAGATTTTTATAAAAGGAAACACATTTGTTTAAAATACCATTGTCTTCAAATATTAAAGTCCCAGCAGAGTTCTGCAAAGATTCTATTCTAGTTCTTTCTCGCCTTTCTTTTAAGTAATTAGCCAGTAAATTCCCCATTTTAATTTGGCCTCCATAGTAAATTGTGTTGCTTTTCAAAAGGTAGGAGGTAGCAGCTTCCATGGATAGTCTGTTAAAAGTGAACTTAGCATCAATAACATTTTTTAAAGAAGATTCGGTGTTAGAATGATAATAAGTGTATTCTAGTTGTTTAATTTTAGTAATCTAGTAGTTTGCAATTCAAAACTCATTATGAAACCTCTAACAGCCGCCTTAAAAGAATCCCAGATCATTACAGGAGAAGAATCAGGTGTTGAATTAATAGCAAAAAATTCAGAAACAAAAGAACTGAATTGGCTAGAGAAATTGGGATCAGCAAATAAAGAATTATTAAAACGCCACCTACCCGCATGTGGAGTAAATGGCATCAGGTCAAAGTCAACAAAAACCGGGGCATGATCTGATAATAACATAGATCCTATCTCAGACTGAAGAACGTGTTGAGTTAAGGATTTACTTAAAAATAGATAGTCAATGCGGGATTGTGATTGGTGTGGGGGTGAAAAGTAACTATATTCTCGAAGGTCTGGGTTGCAAAGCCTCCAGATATCAACAAGAGATTTATGACGTATGGTGTAGGTAAATCGTGAATGCATTTTAGTGTTTACAAATTTGACTGGTGAGTGTATATCCAATATGGAATCATGAATTTGATTGCAATCGCCACCAAAAACAATATATTCATCATCGTGCAAAAGCAATTCACCAGAGATCTGAGACCAAAATATTTTGTCAACGGAAAGTGGACCATATACTTTAACAGTAACTAGTGGTATTTTATCAATAAGGAGTTTAACAATAACCCAACGACCATCAGAGACAGATTCTTGATGAACAACTTAAACATGACATTTTTTATGACATAGAATCGCAACGCCATTTTTCCTACTTAAGGCTGGAGAAGTAAATACATTGTCTACCCAGCATTTCTTTAACTTAGAAGCTTCAGTTTCAGATAAATGCGATTCCTGGAGTAGTGCAATGTCAGTTTTTAATTTAGCTAAATGAGTTAGCCCCCGTTGTCTCTTAATGGGATTACTTAATCCCTTAAAATTCCATGTAGTAACTCTGAATGTAACCAGAAGATTTCAACATGAACAATCATTAAGCATGCGGTCATATAACCAATCTTAGAGTTGAGAAAAAGTGAAAGGATAGAAGTAACAAGCATTTACAATGCAATGGTCTCGGCAATATTGTAGGTAGAGCTATTGGTATTGCTCATTATTTTTTTATCATTATTGTATCCCTAAATAAATGGCATTGTCATTTCTATTGGCATTAGCTTTTTTTTGCATATGTGATATCTATTGCATTAGCAGAGAGAGAGTGAGGTAGTGAGATTGAGAGAGTGAGGTATTGAAATAGAGAGTGAGGTAGTGAGAGAGAGTGAGGTAGATAGAGAGTGAGGTAGTGAGATAGAGAGTGAGGTAAATAGAGAGTGAGATAGAGAGTGAGGTAGTGAGTGATGTTGTGATGTAGTGAGATAGAGAGAGAGGTAGTGAAAGAGAGAGTGAAAGTGAGTTAGTGAGATAGAAAGAGTGAGGTAGTGAGATGGAGAGTGATTGAGGTAGTGAGTGAGAGAGAGTGAAGTTGTGAGGTTGTGAGCTAGAGAGTGAGGTAGTGATGTTTTGAGAGAGAGAAGTTGTGAGATAGTGAGGTAGTGAGATAGAGTGGAGTAGTGAGGTAGAGAGTTATGTAGTGAGAGAGAGTGAGGTAGTGAAACAGTGATGTAGTGAGGGAGAGGGATGTTGTGAAGTAGTGGGATGTAAGCAGAGTGGTGTTGTGATGTAGTGAGATAGAGAGAGGTGGTGAAAGAGACAGTGAAAGTGAGTTAGTGAGATAGAAAGGCGCAGTAGCGACCCCCAGCTCCCCAGGCGAAGACGAGGAGGTTCTTGGCGCCGAGAGCAGTGGCAGGGTAAGGGCTTAAGCAGCAGGGGAGCGGATGCAGTCCGGCGGCTAGATTGCCGACCTTGGTGCTGGAAACCAGAGTTCGACACTCGGGGTCGCGTCCACATCTCATGATTCTGGCTAAATCCCTTAACCCCCTCGTGCCTGAATGCGCAAAGTAACCGGCGCGCATGTAAAGCGCTCCAATAACTTCGGGTGAGCTTGCGCTATATAAATAAAAAAATAAAAAAAGTTAGGACAAGTACTTTACTAAAGCTGGCTCCTATTACTCCTTAATGTGCACCGGCATCCCCTCATTCCGAATGCACCGATCGTAAAGGAGTCTCCCCCGAGTGGAATGCTAAACTTTATTTTTTTATCAACATATATCAACGATAAAGTAATAAACAAAATTTATCCCAAAAAATTCTAAATAACAAGGTGGAACACTGCTGTGGGGACCATGGATATGGACGACAGAGCCTGGAAAATAAAGCACAAAATAAGGACGTGTGTAATGCGCATATCAAAGAAGAGAGACATAGAGAAAAAGAGAAGGAAATAAAAGCCAGAGAGAAAAAGAGAGGGAAGGAAAGAAAGGGAGTGAGAATGGGAGAAGGAAGAGAGAGAGTTAGAGAGATAGAAGGAAAAGAAGGAAGAGAGAGAGAGAGAGGGAGGGGGAGAGAGAGAGAGAGAGAGAGAGAGAGAGAGAGATAGAGAAAGACACTGCTGCACCTGCGCATCCATGAGCAAATAATTATCTGGTGCCGCCGGAGTGTGCAGCAGTGGGCCCTCCATGTGCCCGTCAAAACTCATCCCAGATTTGTCTCTGAGTCATGAATGAAGGAGACCACATCATCTTCTCCATGGCCCGGCAGACCTCACACATGTCGCTGAGTTCTGAGTCATCAATGGCAGAGACCACATCAGCTTTTGGGGCCACTAAGCCTGTCGAAGTTAAGTATGTGCCACGTGGTGGTAGGCCCCTGATGGCCATATGAGCTTCGGGTGGCACTAACCCTGTGCATCTGAAGTCCACACCAAGGGGGCGGTAGGCCCCTGAGGGCTATACAGATTAGGGTGCGAGTAAAATTCTGCACAAGTTTGGAAAGATTCTTTATGGCTGAGACACGTGGAGCGTCCGGCATCTAGTCAGCACCGGCAATAAAGGATGTGACGTTGTGGATCTATTATATTTGCGTGGTCACATGGCCTGTGACGCATGTGCCGGTGAGTGGGTAAAGCTGCCCCCAGGGAGTGGGCGGGAGTTGTGTAGAACTAGACCACTGACCTGCACAGGAACAGCGAGTACGCCTGCGACAGGTAGGTATGTGGGGCAGTCTCCGAAACATAATCTGAGTGGCGTGGCGTACGACGGAACAGGGCAGGGATAGCTACAATGGCGCGGACGGCTCGTAGTACTGCATCTGTGAGTGGAGCGGACGGCCCGCAGCTGTCCCTCTGCGAGCCTGGTTGCGAACTGTTCATAACTCACACTACATAAGTATTGAAAAATCATATTGTGATTCAGTCTGTCATCTGGCATTTGTCCAAGGTATTTGTGAAAACATATCGGAGTTCTTTCTGTGATAGATACCCCTTTGACGCTGCCTCTCCCCACATCAGCAGGTAACGCACCCTCTTCCCACATTGCCATCATACCCCCAACAACCTTCTTGGGCCTGGAAGTGTCCCTGTGCGGTTGGACAAATAGGAGTCTTAGACATGTATAGATTTAGATATAAAAAAAATTATTTAAAGAAAAGAACAACAAATAAGACGGAAGGGAGTCTGGTGCTGTGGTCGCTGCCACAAAGTTGGGGTGTCTGCCATTCAGGATTCAGGACACAGTTACACATGTGGGATCGGTTTGTGTTAAAGAGGGTTAGTGGGACTACGTGTCGCCGGCCTTGCATATCGAAATATGCCTCACAAATCGAAGGGAGTATGTTGTGGGGTTTCTGCCTCGGACTTGGGGTCACTGCCATTCAGGACTCAGGACACAGTTACACATGTGGGATCGGTTTGTGTTGGACAGAGTTATTGGCACCACGTGTCGCTGCCGTTGCATATAGAGATATGTCTAACTGATCAAAGAGAATATGCTGCTGTGGTTTCTGCCACGGACTTGGGGTCACTGCCATTCAGGACACAGTTACACATGTGGGATCGGCTTGTGTTAAAGAGGGTTAGTGGGACTACGTGTCGCTGGCCTTGCATATCAAAATATGCCTCAGTGATCGAAGGGAGTGTGGTGCTGTGGTCGCTGCCACGGACTTGGGGTGACTGCCATTCAGGACTCAGGACACAGTTACACATGTGGGATCGACTTGTGTTGAACAGGGTTAGTGATAGTACATCTACATTCCTAGTTTGAATTTTTTAATGACTATGTCGGCAATAAATATAAACATAGTTGGGATTTTCACCAGAAACTACTTTAAACCTTGTTATTTCTTTTTCAAACTTCACAACAGTATTATCTTCCATTTTTTGATCAACACCTAGACATATCCAACTGTTATTTTCTGTACAGTTCTCTTTACTAGCAAAGAAACGTAAGTCTATATCATCACAAATTTGTTTTACAACATTTATATTAAAACTCGATTTCGTGCCGCATGAAAACCTAGACTTATCCAGATGGATCCTGTTGACTTTGAATATAAACTTGCAGATGTCTATCGATCCGAACATTGGTAGGATCCAATTTCTCGATGTGAAAGTATCTTCAAACTGAAGCTGTACATTTTTTTCCTAAGTGTCTTCTCCTGTAAAATTTCTTCCCACATTTCTTTCAATTCTGTCTTCTCAGAGTTGGTAATATATGATGTGACATAGTAAGAAACAGCAATTGAGTTATGTGCATCATATTGTATGTTCATATTTGCATTTCACATCTTCAAAATCTCCGTAATGTAATCATTATTGTACTTCGATGCTTCTGTTCTTTTTAAATTATAAGTATTTTTGGGTGATTTTCGAGTGATGGTATGTCTCATTGCCGACATAAAACTGTTTACTCTTTGTTTGGAAATTACTGGACGTGGAAAGGGAAAAAGACAGTTTGTGTAAAATTTATCTTTTGCGTTATCTTTTCGTCTGCAATACTTTCCACATTGATGAGTTCGATATGCAAATACTCCACACTAATCGAAGGGAGTCACTGCCATTCAGGACTCAGGACACAGTTCCACATGTGGAATCGGCTTGTGTTGAAGACGGTTAGTGGTACCATTTGTCGCCGGTTGCCTACAGTGTAGGGCAGAGGTAGCGGTGAGCTAGGGTCCACAGCCACGTGCATACGTTGGTGACCCAAACAAACCTTGCGTATTGCAGGTTCACTGGCACCACGTGTCAACGGTCTTTCATGTGGAAATACCCCTCGGTGATCGAAGGGAGTCTGGTGCTGTGGTCACTGCCATTGAGGACTCAGGACACAGTTACACATGTGGGATCGGCTTGTGTTGAACAGGGTTAGTTGGCACCACGTGTCGCCGGTCTTCAACAGTGTAGGCCGGAGGCAGCGGTCAGCAAAGGCACACAGGCAGGTGACGTTGACTTGAGCTGCACAGATTGGGAGCATTTGGTCTTCTTAACCCATTATAGTCTCTTACACAATTTGCGTCGCTACTAATGTTGAATTGTGAACCATGTAACTCCAGTGTAGGGCGGAGGCAGCGGTCAGGATGGGCGCACAGCCACGTGGCGTTAAGTTGAGCTGCACAGTTAGTGGCACCTGGAGTACTCATCATGTGCGCACCCTGCGATGAGACGTGGTCCGGCGGGCCGCACTGAGAGCAATGTGTTTTGTCTAATGAATTCTGCATTGATAAGGCCACGTGGCGATGACTTATGGTGCAGTGAGCTAGTAGTACCTGATGCACACAGCGTGTGCGCACCCTGCGATGATGCGTGGTCTGGGTGGGCCGAACTGGGAGCAACGTGTCTTACGAACTGGACTGCGATATCTGTAATCGCCCCTACATCTGAATTGTGAGCCATGCTGTCCATAGTGTAGATCGAAGGCAGTAGTCAGTACAGACATAAGTCTGCGGTGCTGTGCCGCTGGGTTCGCAGGGGCCCTATGTCGAGGAGGCCTGTGGTTATGGCGGCTGCCACGTGCCAGGGTGAGGGCTGCCATTCTGACAGACTTGTTGGTCTTCCCACAAGTGAACCACGCCTAGGGCCTGGTCTATTTATTCATACTCCTACGCTGGAGTGGCGTACTTTGGAGCATCCCACTCCGCTTCCGCTTCCAGGGCGGGACAACACAGCTACATGACCGAGATCTTCCCCACTGCCTGAGGTAACTTGGTTGCGTCCACTGTGCACTACACTACATGTATCAATAGTATATCTCCACATGGAGAGGTTTGTACTTTGCATAGTGAGGTCTGTGCAGCACATGAGCGTTACACTTGGCATTGTGTGCTTTATCAGTGATGGGTGACTTGCCTCCTTCATATATAGTTGGTTGCTCATCTCCCAACATTCAGCTATTGTGTGGCTGAGGGGCATGGCGTTTTGGGAAGGTCCGTTGTTCTGTTTTGTGCTGCCTAGGTGGTAGTAGGGGGGGTGGTTCAGGGGGAGGTTCTGGTAGTGGTGGGGCTGGGTGTTGTGGCGTTGTTGGGTGTCAGAGATGCATGATCAGTAGCTGTATCATGTGTTGGTCTGATGTGGCTTTGAGTTGGGTCGAAATAACGGAGTAGATAGTCAACCTCCTTACACCAGTTAAAGTTGATGTTAATTTGTTACTGCTAACTTGGCTTATCGCCTGCTTTTTGGATCGCATTGCAGATTTGGCTGGTCGTTGAAAATATGGGGAAGTGGTGTTTTCATTTTTTTTTGCACTGGAACGCCTACTGTGTATTTCATTAGCGTTAGATGTGGCTCTTGTTTGTGGTGATTTTGTTGGTGTAAGGTATTGATGGAAGAGTGGTTGAGAATGGGATGATAATTAAAAAACACAGAAAAAAAGAATGAATGAGTGTATAAGACTCAGGATGGATGATTAAGTAGGTGTGTGACTAACTGTATAAGTGACTAATTAATTGTGTCTTGCTTAATGCATATGTTAGCGACTGATATATATATATATATATATATATATATATATATATATATATATATATATATATATAGCTATATATGTTTCTTTATTTCTTTGTTCAAATTAAGCACTGATACCATGACGTGGACACAGTTATCATTTTTCAAGCAGTGTGTGCCTTTGAAGCCCACGAACAACGGAGAGCAATACAAGAAGGAACATGTTTATTTCCGTCTTGATCCATTTTACCCTTTAGTATTCTGGTTCAGTAAACCCCTTAAAGAAATCAGCCAGGCAGCTTTTCTGATCTCATTAGCGGTTCATTGGAGGCAGTAATTCTTTTAACACAACGTTCACCATCACTAGAGGCATTACAACTGCGACCACGTACCACAGACTTCATATATAGCTGTTATTAGAACAGGACATTTTTATGAAGATCAACAGCTTCATACATACAAGGTCGTCATACATGGGAAAGGGTGTAAGATGCTTTGTAACAAACCAATTGTGAGAAGTTGGCCTGGTATATGCTGTCCACTAGTTATAGTGCAAAAAAGAACTATTGATGGACAGAATGCAGACATTGTTCTGAATTCTGTCCATCAATAGTTCTTTTTGCATTTGTCACTAGTTATAGTGGGCACCTTGCACCAGCCCAAATGACCCTTATTGATGATTAGTTTAAAGACAACCTTTATTGAAACCTGTCCTTGTGGTAGCTATGGAGAGCAGCCTTCAGGCTAAGTCTCGAAGGAATGTAAAGCAGCTTGGTTTACCAGAATATAACCTCTTGAATGACTAAATGAAAGGAGAACCACACAAGATATATATAAAATATATGTATTTATTAATAAACACTCTCTACTAACCTCTTTATGAGATTAGAGAACAGGGTACACAATATTAAAGCACTAAAACGACAGTAAATAGCACAATACACAGTGGGCCCCAGGGAAGACCAAACCATATATTAAGAAAGTGGTATAGCAACCACGACTTGACTAGACACAGTGCCTAAAGCAAGTAGAATCACTGGGATCCCAAGGAACCACCCAAGGTAGTGACAAAGGGGACCCACGGGGGACACGTGCAGTGTGAGAACATAGCCGCGAGCTCCGTACAATCCTATGGTTGGAATTTTAAAGCTTAAGAACACTTAGGAGAGAACTTGGAGCAAACCCTGTCAAACTTAGATGGTTCTAAGTCCAGCACCCATGTGAGCACCAGAGTACTTGTGTTACCTAACCCAGGGAAGCCGGGTGCATAGGTGTCAAATGTTGTCGGTAATCTTCGTTGTTTTCAATGGCGTGATGCTGCAAAGTGCTGCTGCGGTGAAGAGGAAAAGTGTCCGGTGTGATCCAAGCCTGGATTGAAACTGAGAAGAACCTGAAAGCAGAGGGGACAGAGTCTGGGTCACTTGCCAGTGACCAGGGGCTCGGTAGATGAATGCCCACCGATGTCGGGTGCTTCAGGTGAGATGAGGTGAAGCTTGACTCTGCAGCCACGGGGACCAGGAGATGTCGACGATGACCAAAGTCTGCAGGCGAGCTATCCCACAAAGGATGTTGAGTGTTGGGGGATCAGTGTTCGTATTGCAGACCAACAAGCCTTGGCAACTTGAACCCACGCAGTGAGATAAAAGATGCTTCGGTGTAGACCAGCAAGGTCCTGTGGACTCCCCAAGTGATGGAGTGTCAGGGCACATCTGGAGCAACCATAAAAGCCCACTGAAAGTTAAAGTACCCTTCTCAGGGACCCACAGATCGACGGACCAGGGATCGCAATGGGACCTCAAGAGGAATCACTAAATACCAGCCCACGGAACACTCATGGAGTGTAGGCCAGTAATCTTCAGTGGAATCACTGCTCGGGGTCTGGACTACAAGTAGCCCAAAGCACAGCCTCTGGGATCGCCAAAAAGTATATGCTGCTGCAAATGTGCATGGTGTCCAGGGGTTCAGGTTACAAGTTCCCCACGAGAGCTGTGGGTCTCAGGTTTGCTGAGAGCAATGGTCGGCCTCAGAGAAGCTTAGGAACCCACCTCCTGTGTTGCAAAATCTTTGGAGTCCTTCAGGAGCTGCGTAGATGCAAACCGGTCAGATGCATCTTTGGTGCCTGCCTTGCAGGGGAGTAACTCCTTTACTCCAAGGGAGATTCTTCGGTCATCCAACGTAGTGTAGATAGTTGAAGTACTTGGTTTCTGTAGCAGAGTTTCATCCAGGTAAATCTAAAGCCCTGTAGCCAGGGGTTCCTACTTTATACTCAAGGAAGGGGTGGGACAAACTCTGGGGACCTACCTATGGGAGGGTCAGGACAGAGGGATGGCTACACCCATGTCCTTTGTCCAGTTTCATGCCAGAGCAGGGGCTGATAGCCCCTGCAACTGGTTTGAGCTGGACTATGCACAGGGACACCAAATGTGCCCCCAGTGCAGCCACCAAAGCACTCTCAGAATACACCCACGCAGCCCCAATACACTAAAGCCTGTCTGGGAGGTGGTCACACCTCCCTGTGACAGGAAACCTATTGTCCAGCCTCCCCTGCCGGAGTTTCGTCCAGCAGTAGGAGGGCAGACTTGTGTCTGTGCCTTGCAGCATCCATTTTGTGATGCCAGGGTTTTGCAAAGCTGGGACCGGGTGTATCTGTGTAGTCATATTTCTCCTACCAGTTACTGGTGTGGAGGTATGATTCCAAGGTGTTTCACGCCAAACACAACATGTTTCCATGCAGCCGTTTTAAAGTTAGCAATTACTGTGAGGTTATAATGCACTTAAGAGTATATGGTTTGGCTGCATCACAAACAACCCCAGAATAAAGGTTCCGAAAGCTGCAGAGGGGCTCTGCTCATGCACGGGCACCCTCTCACATAAAACCCAGCATCCTGCCTTCAGGATTGATAAGGCCTGCCATAGGGGTGACTTATAGGTTTATATGTGCAGTGATATGCATAGATATAGTGAGCCTATATCTAAGTAAGGGGTGCATGCACCACCTTACACAGGCTGCTGAAGCAGACCTGTTGTGTCATTTCGAATGGTCTCCCAGGGGTGGCATAATACATGCTGCAGCCCCTGAGAGGTCTCTGTGGTACCTATGCCCTGGGTATATATGATACCATATACTAGGGACTTATAAGGGTACCTCAGAATCCAATCTGTGGTGTACCTAAAGTACATGCAATCAATTTAGAGAGAAAGCAGCTAGGCTGGGGTCCTGGATAACAGAATCCCAGCCAGACTGTCGAAAACAGTGACACATCAGGAAAAAGTGGGTGTAAATATAAGAAGCAGAGCCTACTCTCCTACACCAATGTATGTTGTTGCTACTTACTCTGATTCCAGAAGGCCATAAAAAAATTGATGTTCGGGTGTAAGGTACACCGGACTAAAGAGGAGTGAGAGAGGTGTGGCGCAGCGGGCAGGGTGGCTGACTCCGGAGCGCGGAGCTCACAGTTCGACATCCAGTGCTGGTGGCAGCTCAGCCCAGCACCCTGTGACTCTGTACAATAGCTCGCTTAACCCCTTCGCTGCGGCGCGAATTCCGCCACAGCGCTGGGGGGGTTTGGGGGCTTGACAGCGCCGCTGTGCTCATGACGGAACCACGCCATCATGAGTCACAGGTGAGCTGTGCTCATGACGGCGTGGTTCCGTCATGACTCCACCCACTGCACTAATCGCCCGCACAGGCGGGGAATTAGAGCCGCGTGGGAGGAGCGGCTGCCAACGGCCGCAGCATGACGGAACCACTCCGTCATGAGCACACGGCGCCCGTGGCTCATGATGGAGTGGTTCCGTCATGAGCGGGGAACAGGTTAATTTCCCTGATGGCCCCCAGTGCCTTGAGACCCTTAGGGGTGATTAGTTTGCGCCTTACAAATACCGGGTTAAAAACTGTTGGGAGACGACAAAAAATGTCTTCATCAGCCGGCATTGAACGCAAATCTCCCAGATGTGTGCTACCAGGAGGGAAGTGAAACAACTTACTTTATCTTCTGAAGAGAGGCGTAATCAAGACTCGAGTGATTTCAATGAATGTTTCCAGCGACTATATTTTTTTAAGCTTCTTTAATGTTATTCACGTTGTCTTACTTTGCGTGCTGATGCATGCTATATCATACATATCTCTCTCTGTGACCTGTAGCCAGATTTGACCTATATGGGACCGTATTATTTAAAAAGGGAGCAATGTCTCTGTCTGTGTCTGATATGTCTGACTGCGATGTTTGTGCCATTATATACTAAAATGTTGCTCTCTACATTGCAGGCTCAAACGTATACATGCACTTGGGTCATTGCAGCACTCAGAAGTAGAATGGATGTTTGAAACACTGGTCTGTCTTTCAATGCAGATGAGCTGGCAGCACATTAAGGAGGGGTTGGAGGCATGGACGTCATTTAGGGATTGCCAAAGGTCACTGCTGTGACCCCTGGCATGCCCCTTGTGACCCTGGCACTGCCGTTGCAACCTCTAGCGTCAGCAATGGCAAAATCACTGGCAGGAACACAAGCAGCTCGTCCTTATGGTTGTGGGTGGGGTCTTCACTCACCTCGCTTTTTTTTATTATACTAATAAGGAATAATATTACATCATTCGCTATTAGTTTAATTAAAAATGGAGTACAAACAGCTGGAATATGACTTTCCATGGCAGCTGAGGCAAGTAAAAAAATGATTTTAAATATATGTATGTTGTGTGCGTGCTGGCAGTTTTGAGTGTGTTTATGGAAGAGAGAGTGTGTGTATGAGTGAATGTGCGTGCATGTATAGGCAGTGTGTTAGTATGTGTGAATGCTTATATATGTAAAAGCATATTTATGTGTGAGTGAAAGTGAAGGCCAAGGGGCATGTTGAAGTCACTTCCGTCCCCCCTGGTATTTTGGTGAATTGATGTCCATGGGTGAAGGTCTACATGCTGACAGGTGCAGTGTGTGACCTGATGTCACCCAAATGAGGAGGGGAAGATCTGGTTACTCTCGGGGACTCCTGTGCCCTCCTCCCAAGGTGTATTCTCAAGGTGGCACCTGCAGTTAGAGGCCCTTCCGAAGGCCTGTTTGCCCCTGTGTCAACATCTGTAATGTGACAAGGCAAGGGCAGAGACAGTTCCTCATTTTCAAGGGGCCACATTTCTATGCACAAAAAGGAACATTAACCTTCACCCTTTTGAGACTGAACTCATGCAATATGGGCCCCTGTCTGTACAATTCATGTTGAAGCAGGAGCCCAACAATTGTCAGTGTCTGCTTTTGTAATGGTGTTCTAGGGGTGCAAAATGGGTGCAAACATCTATTGACTCTCCTCTGGACTTCTTGTAGTTCCAATGGGGTCTTTGCTTTTATGCAGTATTAAAATTTCTGTTTTTATATTGGGAATTCAAATCCCTTTTCATCCAACCCTCCAATTCCCAGTTTTCCCTAGTGCAGTGATTCTCTTCCCAGCATGCAAAGCTAACAAACCAACTCTAAACATAAAGGATCCTTCATCTCCCAGAGAGTCCATATTCCAATGCATGACCTGTAAATAAAGTCTGCTTGTAAACACCAGAAGGACTCAAATAGTACAGCTCATCGCTCATTCACAGAGAATACACTGGAATTTGACCTGGGGCCCCTCCCATTCAGCTGCTGCAGGGGAAGGTGAACTGCAGGCAAAAAGCCACAAGGGTCCTCTGCCTGCATTGCAGAACCTTTTCTCCACTGCACCTGTGGCACATGGACAAGTGTAGGGTTTTAAATGGGATGAAAAACCTGGGGTGTCTCTCAAAGGGGCGTGGACGATGTAATTGGGGCATGGCTTAAAACATGTAAGCTACAAATCTTTGCTTAGCGTAGTGTGCCACTTGACTGGTAATTTACTGCTCCTGTCATTGCATCCAGATATAATACAACTAGCAATACACCTACAACAAGCCAGGACTATTGGCTTTGTCAATGGTTGTTAGATGCATAAGATAAATAAGCAACAACTATGGCTTCGTTGTATAGACTATTGAAAATGCTTCACTTCTGAAATGATGAGACTGAAAGAACTATAACCAGTCTCTTAGAAGTTACATCAAAGGCAATAAAGGGTGGAACTGCTGCAGAGTTAAGATTTTTTTTCCATCCTGAGGTTGAAGGCAAAAATGGAGAGCCCGATAGTGACCCATCTCAGCACCTACTTTTTAGAACTGCTGGTGCTGGGCACCAGCTGGAACCGACCCACTTAAAGTCGTCGACTAGTTACAGATTTACATTCCATAATGCAATGACCATGATGACATATAAAAAGCCAGTTCCTAAAGTGAGGTTAAGCAGGTTCTACAAACGTGGAGACCATATCCCAACACTAATAAGGTTAGTAGACACAATATTACTGTTGTGATGACATCAGGCATTCAGTGAAAGAAACTATGCCAAATTCTCATTCAATGATATATGCAGTGCTTCATTTATGCGGCTGGTTGCAAATGGTGGGCAACAGTAGTCCTTTCTGGGAACCAGGGCTTATTTTTCATCAACGGATTTTGACCCATAGATAGGGAGTAAAGGGCAGAAAAGGGAGAAAGGAGGAAGAAAAGAAAGGGGAAAACAGTGACAAAGAAAGAGCACAGCCACGAAGATCAACCTACATGGGTGAGATAAAGAGACAGGAAGTGTACGGTGGTGGAAGAAAGAGTGATCAGGGCCAGACTGGGCACTGAAACTAGCCCTGGCAAAGAGCTTGGCCGGCTTGGTGGGGCGCTAGTGCATAAGCTTTGTGCTGCTGTTGTTGCTGAAGGCCGATATTGCAGCAAAGCTGTCCCGGTAACAAAAACAGCCCCCAAGGGGGTCTAAAATCACCCCAAAACCTGGCGGCCCACCGGGAAAATGCATGGTGCCCCCTACGGCCAGTCTGGCCCTGATGAGACGGAATCAAAACAAGGCAACCTTGCATTTGCAGCCCCTGCATTCGGCAGTGCTGGCTCTGGGCTCCAAATTAAAACCTACGGCCTCTGCTCCTTTTTCTCTACAAATTAAGCACTGGCAATATATATGTCTGCTGTATGAAATAGCATTTAATTTGAAATGCCCCATCCATTTTCTTCTTTATCACAAAAAGAAAGCACCCAAAAAGCAAAAGTACCATAGATCTAGGACCCTCATTTATGGGATTTTGGCCTAGGGCAGCACAGCAAGGCACCTTGTTATGCTGCCCTACGCCAAAGTGAAAGGGCAGGCATGCACTGTATTTATACAATACGGTGCATTCCTGACCTTTCCTCCTTCGCTGGTGCCGTTTTGGCAGCCTAGCGTCAATGTAGACAGCCTTGCACATTGTGCAAGGGTGCCTTCGTTGCATGCAGGATTGTTTTTGTGCAGAAAGGGACACCTTCCTTCACAAAAAACAATCCTAAGAGGCATGTCCATCTTTCTATGTGTGCAGCACACATAGAAAGAGGAAAAAGTAGCAGAAATAAAGATATTTCTTGTTACCCCTCACCTCGGGACGTGTACGGATTTGGCACGTCCCCAGGTTTACATGATTTTGTAAATCTAGGGCAACGTCAAAATCCATGGGTGTTGCATGGGGAATCCCACCGCAAGGCTCATGGAATGCCTCCCGGCTGCAGAGTAAGGCGACACAGCTTTTACGCTGCATCGCCTTACTCAAGATTTATGAGGCCAGTCAAAGCCACGCAGGGTGGCCCTTGCGTGGCTTCATAAATTGGATTGAGAACCCTGTGTCATGCAGGTACCACCTTACGTGGTGCAAAAGTGATGCAGGGCTCTCATAAATAAGCCCCAAGGAGAGCTGGCTAAGGCAGCAAATATGGCTCTGTTCATTTGACCCACCTAGAGTCCCCTCTGCTGCAGGAATGGTGTTTGACTGTCAAGAGTGTGAATTTGGGAATAAATTGAGGCAGTTGTTGGCTGCAATTTGAGATGAAGAATAATTGAGGTCTCTGTATTCTTCTGCTGTTCCAACTGCTCTCCAGGCCTTGCCCCCTGTGCCCCAATCAGAGTTAATTTGCCACTGTGAAGATCCCCTGGCGCTGTCAAAGGAGAAAAGATTTATGAAGAGGAACTAACCAGTGCTCCGACCTTGTTCTGCCTTTGTCTCATTAAAGGATGTTTCTTGTCATTTTTGCTCACAAGCACTTGAGGTTATTGGTCATGATATGTGCCAACCCCCTAATGGACAGGATGTAGGTCCAATTGCTCATATAAATTGTTTGGAGTCAAAAAATGTGCACTTAAAGAGGTTGAGCTCGAGAACAGTAATTTGCCAACTTGAATCTACAAAACGTTCTTTTGCTTAATTAATGTTTAATTTTTTTCAACCCAACCGTCTGGATGTCAATTAGCGGAAGCCAGGGCTAACATCAGCTTTTTCTGATGTGCCCTTTGCCAGCCCTGGTACTGTCCTTGCTGTTGCTGTTCTCAGGAGGTTATGAAGGCAGTGGTCTCAGAGTAGTGGGTTCTTTCTTTGGTCTCCTTCCATTGTTCTTCCCGTACTTTTGCAGCTTCAAATAGGTGAGTACATTAGGGTCAGTACTTAATTTGAGCCAGTGGTTTCCGATACTCGGCACCAGCACTTAATTGTCAGCACTAGCACTTATCACAGTCTGCCACATGGTAGCGCTGTCTGTCTAATTTAGGTATGAGCTCAACAACAGCTGTTTATGAATTCAATATACTTTAATAGTGACTACTACCTGCCGCCTAAGCCATTCTCATAGAGTTGGGGGCCTGGAATAGTATGACTTGTCAGACTTGTAAGAGTGTGATGGTAAGTAGTTGTGTTGGTACTGTCATTGGCAGCACTGGCAGGGGCAATGGATGGTGCAAGCTGCAGTGTCCTCCTTACAAATTAGGCACTGATTAGGGTTACGTGAAGGGCAAACTTTCAACTCTGTGATGTTATGGGGAGTCAAAGGATGCAATGTCATTGTTGTGGGTTACTATATCTCTTTTCTCCTTTCCCTTCTTGTCCTATCTTGCTTTCCCCTCTTGTGTCTAGAATGTATGTGTACATTCCAAGTGTCATGAGATGAACTGTGTGGGGAGGTTCTGGAAGGGTGGGAGCTTTGGCAGTTGAAGCTGTGCCACTGTTGGATGCTGTGCCACTGTTGAACCAGTGGTCCTATTTGTTGTAATCTGATTAAATTACAAGAAGTCTATCACGCCTCCAAGGGGAAAGATTATCAATTTGGCACATGAGGGTCATTTGGGGAGGAATCTGACCAAGGCCAGGGTACGTGAATGGTACTGGTGGCCAACGATGGATCGACAGGTGGAAGATGCTGTAAAAGACTGCTAGGAATGTGCCAACAGTGACAAGAGCAAAAAGACTCGGGTGGCACCTCTTTCACTTGTAGATGTTCCTTCTGAGCCATGGTCCAAGTTGGGCTTGGATATTGCTGGGCCTTTTGAGCTATTTCCTCCTGATGAGCGATATGTATTATTATTGGTGGACTACACCTCTAAATGGGTAGTCACTAAATGTGTGTCTGTCGTCAATACTCGAACTGTTCTTTAATTCCTTTTTGAGGAATTTTCTAGGGAAGGCATCCCCAAATGGCTTATTACAGATAATGGGGTGCAATTTGTCTCGCATGAGATGAGCAGATTTTTAAAGGAGTTGTCCATCATTCATTTCAAGACAGCTTTGTACTCACCGCAGGCCAATGGTCTTGCGGAAAGCATGAACAAGTTGGTTAAATGTTGTGCCCAGAGGGCTTTGCAAACTAGATCCTCCTCTTAAGAAGATGCTCAGAGAGACGTGGTGGGCTCATCGCACTACCCCAAATTGGCTGACTTCTGTTTCTCCTTTCTCAATTCTAAGAGGGAGGAAAGCTCATGACAAACTGAGTCCTGCTTGGTTGAAGTTGGATGTGAATGATTTGAGGATGAATGAGCAGGTAGACTTAAGAAGGAGAGTCTATCAGGGAGAGTATAAGCGCAGATTTGATCAAAGAAATTCCACATTCCTTAGACACTGGTGTGTGGGGGATGAAGTATTGATCAGGAATCCTGGCCTGTTGAAAAAGGGTCGGCCACGGTTTATGGGGCCCTTTATCATCAAGGAGGTCAGGAAGAATGTGGTTTTTTGGACTCTGGTGAAGTATGGAGCATGTCCAGGTTGGTTAAATGGGAACCTGGGGTTGATGCTCGTGAATCTGACCAGACATGTGAATCTGTTTCCAAACAGGTCTACAATAATGCTACTTCCGGTGTTCCTGGTTTTGGCACTTGTAGGAGGTTGAGATGTAGGCCGAATTGGCATAAAGATTATCATATGTCTTGAGATGTATACTTTGTTCTTGACACTTTTCCTTTTGTTATTGAGAAGTGATTTTGATGTTCTTGCCACTTTTCTTTTTGTTATTGAGAAGTGATTTTGATCTCATATGTTCTGTTCCTTGTATTTTTTTTCCATGCAGATTAATCATCCTTTATTGTAAGGGTAGGGGATGTGTTGTGGGTTACTATATCTCTTTTCTCCTTCCCCTTCTTGTCCTATCTTGCTTTCCCCTCTTGTGTCTGGAATGTATGTGTACATTCCAAGCGTCATGAGATGAACTGTGTGGGGAGGTTCTGGAAGGGTGGGAGCTTTGGCAGTTGAAGCTGTGCCACTGTTGGATGCTGTGCCACTGTTGAACCAGTGGTCCTATTTGTTGTAATCTGATTAAATTACAATAAGACTATCACGCCTCCATCGTCTTCTTTCCAGTCATGTCCACTAACTCTTATTTTGGTGAATTTGCCTATACTCAATCACTATATTGAACTATTGCGCTATTGTTTATGTAGACGTAACAGAGGGGTTGTACCGGAATTTAGCTGAAGCAGACATAATTTGCAGACTCCGGCCAGTTGCCCTATATTAGATTTCAGTGGAGTTACTCTAAAACTGAGCTTATCCTTCTTTTTGGGGTGATCACTCCAAAACGGTGGCTGAAACTTATTTTGGCAACGTTTCTGTTTTCTTAACATTGTATTGGTTTTCAGCATTAACCCTCATTGAATTGTGTCTTTATGTGATGAAATGTGCTCTGTCATTGACGGTTTTGATGTAATCTTAGCTATTGCTATTCTGTTTAAGAGAAGTGCTAGAAAGGAACCTGGAGTAAGTAAAAGTAGTTCTTGACATATGTGTCTCTTGTAGGTTAAAGCTTGCCAGAAAAACATAGCTTTGTACAGACACATGGAGGGCACCCAGTATAGCCATATACCACAAATGTGCCAGCTTAGAATGCCACATAAATTATATAAACAAAGTTGTGAACGCTGGGTAGGTACCAGCCTTTGTATATTTTTTACCTCACTGTGGATAGCACTTTGTGCTTTAAGACATACGGGCAGAGAAAGATGTGAAAGTATGGCTCCTGCATGCAGGGAGCTGCATATTTAGCAACTCCCTGCATGTGGGAGCAGTGGCAGGTACCCCGGGGGCTTCCACTGCGATCCCCAACAGTGCTCACAAGGTGCCCTGGGGGCCTTCAGGGCACTCAAACGAGTAGAAGGAGGCAAAATAAAGGTTAGAAATTAGCAGGAAGAGGCAGAATAAAGTTTGGAAATTAGCAGAAAGAATCAAAATAAAGGTCAGAAGTGAGCAGATAGAAGCAGACTAAAGGTAGGAACTAGCAGAAAGAGGCAGAATAAAGGTCAGAAACACGCAGAAAGAGGCAAATTAAAGGTCAGAATCTAGCTGAAAGAGGCAAAATAGAAGTCTGTAAGCAGCAGCAAGAGTCAGAATAAAGGTTAAAAACAAGCAGAAAGAGGCAAAATAAAGGTCAGGAGCAAGCAGAATGAGGCACAATAATGGGCAGAATGAGCTGAGGAAAAATAGAGGTTAGGAATAAGGAGCAAGAGGCAAAATAGAGGTTAGAAACAAGCAGCAAGAGGAAAAATAGATGTCAGTAACAAGCAGCAAGAGGCAGAATAGAGGTCAGAAACGAGTAGCAAAAGGCAAAATAAAGGTTGGGAGTGAGCAGAATGAGGCAACAGGCAGAAGAAGCGGAAGAGGCAAAAGAGAGGGCAAGAGCAAGCAGAGAAGAGGCAGGAAAAATTATCAGAACATGAGTAGAGGAGAAACAAGACCGCAAGCAGCAGAGGGCAGTGAACTGCAGGCAAGCTGGACAGGAGGACTTCCAAAGGAGGAGCCGGCACAAGCACCTGCTCCCATGTGCCCCCCTCCTTTTGTTACTGCTACCATTGACAGACCCACTCATACACTCACACACCCACTCAGAGATCCACTCGCATGCACCCATTGATAGACACACTCAGACACTCATGCACCCATTGATAGGTACATTTAGACACTCATGCACCCACTGACAGACACACTCAGACACGCATGCATCCACTAACAGACACACTCAAGCACTCATGCACCAACTCACAGACCCACTGAGAGACTCATACACACAGAAACCTGCTCAGAGACTCACACACCCACTCACACACTAATGCACCCAATCACAGACCCAGCCAAAGACTCACACACCCACTCACAGACCCCCTCAGAGACTCTTGTGTGCTCTCACAGACCTATTTGGACACTAATCCACCCACTCACAGACCCACTCATACGCTCATGTATGTTCCCATTCAAAGACCCACTCAGACACTCTTGCACCCACTCACATAACCAGTCAGAGACTCACTCACCGACTCCCAGATCCACTCAGACACTCATGCACTCACTCACATAGCCATGTACACACTCATACAGTCACTTACACCCCCTCCTATACTTATACTGCCACTCACACAGCTACTCTCAAACGTTGTAGGTTACAGTAAGTAAAAACACAATTAAAAAATGTTAAAATTTACAGAAAAAATAAAGGTTGAAGAGATAGAAATTCACTTAAAAAACCAAAGGTTACAGGGACGATATATTTAGACTCAGATTTTACTTGTTAAAATTTAGCAGTTATAGTTACCTGAGCTAACTTTAGCTTACACCCCCACAAAGCACTGCTTATGACCTCACATATTACGTCACTCATGACATGGCCTTCATTGTGAGAAAATGTCACACTATTTCTTCTTCGTAGGACTGGGATTGATATCTAATCATATACCCCCATGTATGTCTTTTCTAAAAATTCAAAGCAGGCTGGTTTACCACAGTGATGTTTGACAAATGTTCAAATAAAAAAGTGAGGTAAGTCAAGGAAGGGCCTTACTTCAGCAACACTCTGAGAGCAGTTGGCAGGCACTCACCAATTATCTCACTGTGTCATTATCTGCACTTCCCAGACAATAACGGAAACCAGCTCCCAAAAATATATAAGTAAGAAAGAAAGCAGTATGTCAAGTGCCTGATATTTGTCTAAGTCCAAATAAACCATTCCCTAGAGACCCCTATTGAAAGAGGAGGCCACTTGTAGTATTCGCATAAGGTTAAGATTGAGTTACAGAAACACAAAGCATCTATCTTTAATTTTTATTGTGTCCATACTCATTTAAAACAACAGTGTCATGTTTAGACCATTTTAACCTGAACGGGTGACATGTTTCATTGCCATTAATTTTGTAGCATTTCATCAGGGCATGGGGACCCAATTCCACCTCAAGGATGCACCGGACCAGATAGTTGCCAGGTGAAATCCTACCAGCAAGCCATCATTTAAAATCACAAGCACAGAGTCATCTCGATTGCTGCCAGATCTACAAGAGCCTGCGAGGTGACTCTGTCCTTGTGAGGAGAGGGGTAGTCACAATGGGTGAAAAAAAGTGGTGCTGAACATTGCAAGGCAGGGCTCCAGGGCTGTGTTGTGAATCCTATGGGGGAGTACCTTTGCAGATGGTGGCTGACTCGGGGCCCCCATACACTATCAATGCATAGAGAGTGTGGAAATAATTATTTGTCAGTAAAAAATTTTGCTATTTGGAACCCCCTGACATTGCTACTGAGAGTTATACTGGCGAGAGGATAGACATGGTGGGGTTCAGACAATTAGTCTTTAGATTTAAAAACTCGCCTGCGGAGTGTCGACTTGTTGTGGCTAAGGAAGGGCTTTCAGTTTTAGACTGGAAGGATCAAATGAAGCATAATTCTGGATCCTAATAGGGTGAGTGGGTATTTGTGGCTTGTGAGGAGGAAAACATTAAGGTTTTTTGAGGCATTTCCTGGAGTTTTCCAAGACAAACTATGTCTCGTGAAAAGTTTTAGTCATTGCATCCAACTTGAGAAGGTGCTGTACCCAAAATTCATAAAGTGCAACATATTCCTTTCATTGTCAGGGAGGAGGTACAAAAATATTTGGAGAAATTATTAGAGTTGCATATCTTTGAACCTGTGGAAGCATTTAAATGGGTTTCTCCATTGGTCGTAGCATGTAGCAGCGTTTGTGTGTGGACTTGAAGGGGCTGAATAACAATATTATTGTAACTCAGTTCCTACTGCCTCATATTGATGAAATTGTGTGCTTGATAAGAAAAGCAAATTGATTTTCCATGTTGGATTTGTCCAGCGCGTACCACCAAGTACTGATGGATCACAGCAGCAGACATCTCACTATATTTTATACACCAGTTTGTTGCTATCACTTCAAATGCATACCATACCATTGATTGGAATCGGCCACACCCGTGTTTCAGAAGTTGATGGCACAAATGTTGGGACATATTCATGAGGTTACTTTGTTCCAGGATGACATTACAGTGATCGGTAAGGTAAAAATAAATCATGATTTGTTATTGAGGAAAGTATTAAGCATCTAGGAAGAAAGAGAGTTGTCAGCTGATGGCAGTAAGTGTAGGTTCATACAGAAAAGGTCACTTATTTGGGCGATGAAATCAGTGATGAAGGTATCAAGCCAAAGAAGAAGTTAGGGAAAGCTTTTGGAGCGCTCCATCCTGAAAATCTAAGGATTTTCTAGAATTACCTGAATTCTTTGTCACACAGGACTCTTGAAATGAGATTTTTATTGAAGAATAAAACTAAGTATGAGTGAATGACAGTTGTCAAGAATCGTTTTAAGAGATCAAGCATGCAATTGCTAATGCTCTCATTTAACAGGGTTTTGATCTTAAAGCAGACACTATTGTCACTAATGACGTGAGTAGATAATATGTCAATAGTGTTCTGACAAAGACGGATGAACTGGGTAAAGAATATGTTATTGTATTTGCATCTCACCCTTTATCCCCCACGGAGGAGAAATACTCTATGATAGAGAGAGAAACCTAAGTATGTGTGTGGGCTTCAGAGCAAGTTCATTTTGGGGAGAAAATTCAGTTTAAGGTCTGATCACAAACCCCTTACCAAATTGTTGACCACTGAAGACTTATCAAGGGCCTGAGCAAGACTCGCTAGATTCTCTATTAGACTCCAAGATTTCTTGTATGATTTACAATATGTACCTGGAGTTAAAAATGTTACCACAGATTTTTAAGCAGAATGTCAATACCTCTGAGAGAATTGGACCAGGATCCCTGGAATGAGTGGTGTGTTGCAGGGATCTTCACTGAAGGGAATGCCAGTAGTATACAAAAAGTGGAGTGGTTGGATGCATTCAGTGAGCATGATATTTTAAAAGGGGTCAGGGACAAGATTGTGAATGGATGGGGTATTACAGAAAAAAGGAAGGTGAAGGAAGAATTGAAAGCAATCTGGGAGGTAAGAGATTAATTAAGTGTGGATGACGTGTTTCTATATAGAGGAGAAAACATGATTCCTTCCTGTGGCGTCAGGCAGAGGATTATATCCATTGGACATGAAGGACATTCTGGCATTACACATACTAGAAATTGCATATAAATGTTGTATTGGGGCCTAAAGTGGACTTAGAAACAGAGAGGTTTGTACATGAAGATGTTGATTGTGAAATGGCAGACAAGTCTCAGAAAACGTTGAATCCTACTCTGTCCCTATTGGGATGTCCTGGTATGCCGTGGGATGAAATAGCTTTGGATATCATGGTTCCAGTTACAGTGTGTGATGGCACATGTAAGTTTATAGTAGTTCTGGTGGATATGTTCTTCAGGTGGATTGAACTAGCAGTGGTTGATAAGATTAACCCAAGTGTAGTAATCACATTTTTGAGGGAAGTGTTCCTTAGGGAAAGATTTCCAGCATTTCTATTGATGTACAATGTGTACAGTGTGAAATTAGCGGGCATAGAACAGAAATGTACAGCTTTGTATTATCCTAGAAGCAATTCTGTAATAGAAAGAGCAAATAGAGGGATTAAAGGAATAATTCAGTTGGTGAGCAAAAGACAGAAAAATTGGGAATACAAGCTCAAGCAGATCTTATGGTCATTCAGACTGACGCCTCATCCAACAGTGGGAGAAAGTACATTTGGTTTGATGAGAGGCAAGTTGCCTTTTTCTATAGTGAATCCTGGATGGACATTGAATTTAGAGGCTGAGGATGTGAGGAAGTGCATTTTGGACTCCCAGGAAAAGAATAAAAAGTATTTTGATGTTAAACATGGAGTGAACAAAATGTACATTTGAAAGTCGGTAAATGTGTTTGTGTGAAGTTAAGCAAGAAAGTGGCTAAAGGTGATAGTAAATTCAGTAGTCCAAAAAGAGTAAAGAAAGTTAGGAAAAATACTGTGGAACTAGAAGATGGCAGTATTTGTCATATGAGTCATATTACTGTAGCCAAAAGTGGTAAGGGTAGATGGGAAAAGGTAGGAGATTAAATGCAAGGTGATGGGAGAAACAAGTACTGGTGGCTGGCTATGACTATGACTGGTTGTGAAGGGAGAACCATGACTTTTGGACACATTTTGAGAAAAGTCAGAACGTTAAAGAAATTTGTTTGTGAGAAATGGTTAATGTTTTAAAAACTATTTTTTGTAAAAAGGGGATATTGGTAGTGTTTTATGTTTTTATTTTTAAGGGTAAGTATGGTTAGTAATGGGGTAAGTTGTTGTAGTGGTTCCTTTAAATGGAACCGATAGAATGTAGAATGTTGTAAGGTTACATGTATAGATGGGGGACTTGGAATGTAATGATTCAGTGTCTTAGCAGTGCGGCAGTTATCTTATGCTGCTGCGTGCGTCCTTCTACCCATGTATCTTGAATAAACAACTTCCTAATTCATGAGTGTGGACAACATTACTACAAGCTGCCAGGGTTCTGATTGAAAAGCATTTCTAGAAGTTTAATCCAGAATGCATGTTATTAAAACTATACAACTTTTTTAAACACTTAGGGGGCAGCATAATAAAGGACACCAGTGAATAACTCAGTGTGCTCTTCACTTACCCAAGAATATTTGAAAATAAACCTAACTACAGATGCTGTTTTTCGAGAACGTCCTATTCTGAAAAAGTAGAAAAGAATAATTTAATAAGATCATTTACACACAGCCTTGCAAATCTCACAAGATATGGGTTTGCACATAGTCAGTTAGGAACTAGGAACTAACCTTTTATACAGTCTCTATTGGGTGCTGAATTAAACTTTGATTGTAAATGTAAAGTATCATTGGAAATATATTTGAAGGACGCAATAGTAGATGTTCTTCGATGCCATGCTCAGGGAAGTGGTAATTGCACTCAATTTATATTGTGGAACTATAACACACACTGGGAGTCAATACGGGTAGCAGGCAATCATGATTCAGGCGCAAAACAGAAAACAATTATTGCTTTTTCTTTAGAGATATTTCTAACAGGGTTCCTACTCCCTCCCCACTTGTAGACGTGAGTGGCAATATTAGTCTTCATTCTGATCATTTATGGGGGCAAATAAGACATAATAATTTCCACAGACACTCAATATTGACATTTTTGTTACAACTCTTTATTGGTCTTATTCAGTCTACTGCCATCAATACCATTGTCAAAGACCAATTTCAAGCTCCTTGTGCTACAGTCTTTTTCTAGGAACACCGCGTAATTGCACCTTGTGGCATAACTTTGGGCATTTTGCATAACAAGTGTAGCGCACAATTCATGAAGTTATGCAAGTTTATGCAGAGTATAAGGAATTTAATCCAGGCCTACTCAAAAACAACCCAATGCTGGCTTTACTTACCAAGGCACAAGCGGTTGAAGGGAATGGTGGCAGATTCTATGATCTGGTTGTACATATATTCAAAACCTTCTTCTACAAACCTGCAATGCTTAATTAGTAAAATATTAAGAGCCAGGACCAAAGTTTTGTTCAGAAGCCTCCGACTGGCATTATTGAAAATTGGATTGTAGAGTAGTCCAAGGCTGTGTAGTCTTGATTCCATCTCATGCCTCTTTACTCCACCTCTTAGAAACACTCCATCTCTTTATCTCACACTTGCAGGTTCTATATCAACGCTGATTTCTCCCATTGTCACTGTTTTCTCCATGTTACTTTTCTTCCTTCCCCTTTTTGTTTTTTTCTCTCTATTGTTCAGGATCAAAGCCCATTAAGTCCTGATACACCCCCCCCCCAACCACCAGCTCAATTTAAGCACTGCACTCCTGCATATGGTGGTGAAGCTATGTCTCTTACTCAGAAGTCTGGCAGTAAAAACCACAACTGTGGTAATTCTGTTGTCCTTTAAGATCCCTTAATAGTTATTGTATATCTCTTGCACATTCTTTAGTAGGGCTGAGTAACATTATGCTCACATTCCACAGCTGCACCGCTTCCTTACACGGTGAAGCAGCTGCCTTCCGAGGTGAATGTGCGGCCTTGTATAAAATGACTACTTATTGCCTTCATTCCACTGTCCTTTATCCCTCTCTCCCTCTCAATTGATTGTTGCAGCAATTGAAGCGGTCGTTTGAAATATGGCTTGTACTTCGGTGTTCAGATAAGCGAGCAATATTGGTGTAGAAATATGAACTCTCTGGGTAACGGAGTAAATCAAGCAATAACACGATGTGATGGCGGTTGGAAACAGGTATGCATCATGCAGTCTGAAGAGCAGGACAATTCCAGCAATTCATTACCTGTACATTTGTCATCGTATTTTCACCTGATTTATACCAGAAATAAAAGGTCAGGTTGCTGTTATTCTCCTGCTTGTCATTCTCTCGAGGCCTGCTGACTGTGGCGCAGCCGTTGCAAGGGCGATACGCACTGATGCGTCACAGGCCACAAAGCAGGAAAAAAAACTCCGCTACCTTAGCGGGCTGCTTTAGGTCAAAATGTCAGGTGAAGGTTGGCCACCTAGCAGTTGTGGTGGTCAGGCTGACATATTTTCGCGATCGGTTAACTTATTTAAAAAAGCAGGCCAACATTAGTGAGGAAGAGACGTAGGGCCAGCTCAGCAGAAAGGCAAGCTGCTAGCTAGGGTCACAAGCAGCATCGACTCCAAGTTACCTATTTAGCTGCTGAGTGATTATTTTTCCTCTCTATATATGATCCACACCAAAGACATCAAGTAGTCTCCTTTAAGAGTGATATCAATGGATGTGAATTAACTAAAGCAACCGTGTATTTGCAAGTGTTTTTAAAGTTAGTCTTAAATGGATACTCAAGTTTGATGAAGCTTGAAATGACAATTTTGCCTGCGGAAGACATAAGGGAGGCATTCGAGAAGAAAATTAAATATCTACGATCATTTTTCACCAAACCTAATTCGCTTTTGGCTAATAAGCGGGCCCAAGAAACTATGGCTAGAAAGTTTTTGTCAAAACTGCTAAAAAGTGTAAATACTTACAGAGAGAGTTAAGGATAGTCATTCAAAATAACGTTCATAATGATAATCTTTCCATCGGGAAATAGATGAATTTATTTACGGGTACCTTGCTACCGCTAAATAGGATTGGGAAGATGAAGGTCTGTAGGATTTCTCTCAAAGCTCTTTGTGGCTCCAATGTAAGGGGAATGTTTATATACTTCAGGGGCCTTTGATTTGACTGTAGCTGAGCTTCCTGTTAGGAGTTCATAATTAGAGTTACCTCTCCAGATGCCAATTTAATTTTTGCTGCTGATTTTGATATGAAACTGAATCTACTTGATTTGGATTGTATATTTGATTCTAATCTGAAATTGTTAAAAAAATTCAGACGGGTTTTGGCATATTTTCTCACACACAGTCATTTCCGAAAAGCTGGCTCTTCTCAGAAATATTACATGTATTTGTGATAATGTATCTTAACAGACGAATATGGATTTTTTTTTGCAAGTTTTTCTCCAATATGCATGTAAGATATATTGGACCAGTAGAAAGGGAATCAAAGCTCGTGAATTGCAAATCAGCTTACTACTAGAGTATGTCATGCTCTAGAGACATTCTTGGTTTCAGCAGTAAAATACAGAAATCCAATGAAATATTAGAGCTGTGAGATGCCCCATACTGGTTAGTCTACATACCCACCAAATCAATGGTGAGGTGTAGGTTTAAATTGAAAAAGATGTTTAGAACAAATTATTGTTGTAATTGATTGCAACTGATATAATTGCTTTATAGAATTATAATTTTTAAATTATTGTATCTTTCTGAGTGAAAGATGCTTTATAAGTTGCTTGTTCAATCTAACATAAACATATGTTTGCTTAATATGTATTTATTTATTGTTTATTTATTTATGCATTCTTCATAAGAACCCTCAACATAAGGGTTTTAGTGCCTTCTACATAAAACATAGCAAAGACCAGCTTCAGCAATACATTGAACTTGCCACTGCCCAAAATTTGTATTTATTTATTTGAGTCCCTGAAATAACAGAATGCATAAAAGGTAACGAGAGTGTGGAGTATAAACTGATAACCTTAACCTCGGAGATCGAGTGGAAGAAGGAAAACAGATAGACAGAAGGATAGAAGCAAGCAAGACAGAGTAGCGAAGGAGCATACAGTGAGAGCCTTAGCATGCAAGCCAAGTCAGGTAACTCTTAGGTATTCATTTAAAAAATGAGGTGTGCTAATAAGGCGCTGTTACAAGAGTAGTCAGGACAGGGAGAACAGACATTTATGAGTCAGGTGGAAAAAAAGGTGGGTAAAGTGGAAAGGAAGAAATACGGAGTGAAGAAAGGATAAAGTCATGCTGAATTGATGGACTCAATAATCCAGACATAACTCATAGGCCCTCATTACAAGCGGACCTGTGTCAGGTACGACCACAGCTGATAAACAGGGCCGGACTGGCTGTAGCAGGCACCAGGCATTTCTCTGGTGGGCGTCCCGGGTGGGGGCCCGTTTTAGACCCCTGGGGGGGTCCGTCTTTGTTACAGAGGGCCGGTTTTGCAGCATAACTTTTCACTAGCACCCCCCCTCCCGCTCTTTGCCAGGGCCGGTTTCGGTTCCCAGGCCAGCGGTGCTGATAAATAACAATACCGAGGAGTATGTTATGTGTGGAGTGTGATAAATAAGACCTAGTCTGAGCTTTTGGGGAAATAATGTATACATTTTTGGGTTTAGAATCTGCATGCCATGGTAAATACTCTTTTAAGTTCTGTCAGGTTTAACCTACCAAAATGTAACGAAGGGGGAGGTATTTAACACACCCAGTTATTATTGGGTGTGGTAAATATAACACAATTAGAAATTCCAACCCCTGAGCAAACAGGGGTCCCACATGGGTCGTGAAAACCCCAACTCACTCCTAATCTGGCTGCAGCAGGGCCATTCAGTGTGCATTATTTATATGTCGTTCGAATAGACAGAGTTTGGTCTGTCTGATTGTCTGAAACTGACTGGTAGCGAGTTCCAGATTGTTGTCATTGTACCGGAAAAGGCCTGGATTGCATTACCTCCATTATCAGTTTTGAGAGGCTGCTGACTCGTTTTTGTGAGCAGTAACAATGGTGTTATTATAGCCCAGTTTAGTTGGAGGAACTGACTGGCAGCCATTACCTTGGTAATCAACTTCGATAGGCTGCTGACTGTGATTTTGGTGACTAGTTACAAAGGGGGTGTAATGTCTTAGTTGATAGGAGGAATTTACTGGTAAGCCCTTACCTGTGTTATCACCTTGGTTGTAATCTTGGTATATGGTTACCAAGGAGGTGTTCTATATCACTCGGCAGGAGGAACCCCAAGTTCCTCACATTTTTGTGTAGCTATGACTTCTCCCTAATGAACTCTTCATTCTTCATTCCTCATTTTGAGTTCTATACCGGGATGTAGGGTCTCACTGGGATGGGTGGAGATAGGTGTGACGTAGTGAACCTTCACTTACCTTAGTAAACTGCAACCTTATTCAAATAAGGCCATCTGTCACCTATGAGTGAAAATGCAGTCTCCAAACTTCTCTTTACGATTAGTGCTAAGAAGGGCATGGCCGAGTGTGGTCACATCTGTATGCCTCTCACCCCATCACTGTATGTGTTAACAGTTTTAAGCTAAAAGCAACAGTGAACGCACTCCTGCAGAAGTCTATCAGCCATAAACTAGCAGCAAACTGAACACGGTGCCTGGTTGGTATTAATGCACTAATCAATTATTGAGTCAGTTATTGAATCATGTTTCAACCTAGTTATAACATGTAATTATTGCATGCTGTTAGTTTTGCATATTTTAGTGCCCTTGGTGCCAAAAGTGCTCAGCTTATGTACTTGAATGGGGGCATAGGACAGTTGGAAAAGAATACTGTGCTTTTGAAGTGTGCATTCACTCCTTTGTTGTATAGTGAAACAGAGACTGTTCAAATATAAACCCTGGGGAAAAGTTGTAAATACTATGTAAATATGCGGTTCATCAAGAGGTTACACCTGCAGCGTACTTGCCCCTGTACCCGCGCTTACCATACCACCCTTAACATGGAGCCTCTTGCTGTCCATTGCTTCCCCCTGTGAGTCGGCCAACATCCCATTTGCGCCTCTCTGACACCTGTCAGCATGGGACATTGTATTACATTCCCCCTCAACCTCCTTATGCTTGGTGTCTCCTTGCATGGTCTTGCTGATGGATGTTTGAAGCTGAAACTCCTGTTCATTCCTACCCTAGAAAAGGGGGCTATGGAAGCCTTTCTCTGCCAAAAGACTACACAGTATCTGTTAACATTTCCAAGTCAGATCACAAACGGGATTGCTATAGCAGCCTCAGTGTCATACTATAGAATTCCCTTGTTAAGGTGCATGAAAACTTTACTACTAATCACAGCAGAAATAATAGATTTCTGGTTTCCTTCACGTTGGTAACACCCATTCTTTCACAAAGCCTAATGTCCAACATCTATATCTTTTGATTTTTGTCTTGTTTTATGACATAAGATGGTATGGCTTTGATGAGTAATTCTTATATCTGCTGATATCTTTATGTTTGGAAGTAGAAAAATAGTGTGTGTAGCAGATTCATTCATCGCTATATATTTACTAATATTTGGTTGAGTTTTCTATTTCCAGGGGTTTGTCTGCAGTCCATTTTCAGTTGGAAATTGGGGAAATTTAATTTCAAGTATTATGCACCTTTGAATAATGAAACTGTGAAAATGCCTGAACTTAAAGTAGTGAGCAATGCAATGCAGGGCCTATCCAGTCAAGAGAAAACACTTCGCTTTATCCAGTCTTACATCAATAACAATCACCAACAATAGGCAATGAAATGAAATGAAATTTTGTACTTGTATAGTGCACTGCTGCCCCAGCAACGGGGCGTCCTGGCGCTTGTACTCATACCGCTGTGGAGCCCTTCCTGGCTTTCCCTGTGAAATGTCCACTCCTGGGCACCCCCAAGGTGAAGCCAGGCATCCCCAGCGCTGTTGGGGCCATTGTGGAGATTAAGCAAGCTATTGCCCAGAGTTGCAGAGTGGGACCCATGATTAGAGTAGGCACCGAGGTGAGAAATATCAGGTTCGAGGAAATTGAGCCCAAGACCCGCCGAGGCGGGAATTGAACTCTGGTCCCGGGCCAGATCTCTGCATCAGGGTCTGCCGCTCTAACCATTGAGCCACACTTCTCCACCAATGCAGAATGTTCCTATGATCAATGATGCCCACTTAGGTTTTGACACCTTTTGTGACATCCTTCACCTGGACCCTCATTACATATATGGCACACTTTTCCTTTTTGCACCATGGTACAACTTGTAATAGGTGCTCTGTGTGCAAACTGGAAAAGTGTGCCCCATTACAGAGAATGCGCTGCCCTCAGGACAGCCGCAAACTCGTTGTGCCCAAGGGCAGCACATTCAAGTAAAATACGGAGCAATCACTGTGTAGGCTGTAGCTCACCTGCACTGTGAGGAGGGATATGAGATCTCTTTGCAGGCAGGGCCGGACTGAGAACAGCAATCAGCACTGGCAGATTGCTGCTTGACTGGCCCTGGTTGGGGGGCGGGGGCTGCTAGCAAGAAGCACCGCTCCCGATTTTGTTACAGGGGGCCGATATTGCAGCATTGCTGAAAACTAGCTCCCAGTGACAAAACCAGCCCCCAGTGACAAAACCAGCCCCCGCAGGCACAAAACTGGCTCCCACCCCTCCGGCCCAGCAGGGAAATGCCCAGTGCCTACCACAGCCAGTCCGGCCCTGTTTGCAGGCAGGTGCAGTGAGTGACTGCACCCACCTGCAAGGGGATGTCTAGGGGGAGTTCATGGCACCCTCTTGCCCCCATCCAGAGGGCTGCCATCATGTGGCTCACTGACAGATTGCCACCTTTTTGTGGCCTGCTGACAGCTTCTTTGCCTTTGTGCCCATAATACACAAGGGCACAGATTCATATTTAGGGGCAGCTTGAAAATAAGCACTATATGTCTGTGTTATATTATCACATGTGTACCTCCTCTGGCTGCTGTACCTCTCACATCTTGCCTTTTCCATCCTTTAGAGGTCAATGCCTAAGGCCTACACTTCTATGTTGCAAGGAATCTCATACATAAAGGGCAGATCTGCCGAAATGCACTTCTGTCAAGGGCAAGAATTATTGGACTTAGAAAGCTAATGGAGGTATAGTGAAGGTGTTCCACAATTAGAAAAAAAGATATAAAAGTGTTTTGGGGTGTAAATACTGGTACTACTGGGAGGGGATACATTCCAATAACACCAAGTGTGGCGTTTCACGTCACAATAAGTCATGACATAGTTTTGGCTGTTGCGTCTCCGATAATCATTGCTTATGCATCTTTCTCACCATTTTTCCCTTAGTCACATTTTTCAGACTTTCTTAGCGAAAGGTGTGGAGGATAACTCAGGATATGTGATAATTAGTACAAAACTCAAACTCCCAGTTTCAATGCAAACTCCCAGTTGTGCCTCAATAAGGCACTTGGACTGAAGCCCTATGTATTTCATTTGTTCAACACATGAGTTGGAAGCCAAGATAGAACCCCTTAAATTTGCTTGGGCCAGGCGACTACCTTTAATGAAAGAAAGAATTTTAGTTGCTATTCTGTTTCTCAACCAAACAAAAGAGAAGTTGTGAATCGCACTAGAAAAGGCAAATATTACATAAATCTGAGCACCTTCTTCTCTTCTCAATTACTCAGACAGCTACAGGATGAAACTGTACATTCTGTTTGGGAGGAGGCCCTCTGCAGTGCATCAGTATGATGGATGGCCTGCCAGTGAGGTGTCAGATGCACACTGGGAAATGATCCAGACATGGACAGTGGCTAATCAGCGCCTTCCAAGGTGCTCGCGGTCTGATTAGATTCACGAATACTTGACCCACATACAGCACTCACGGGGGAATAGACCGTTGTATTATTTCATTGTTTGCTCTTTTATGGAATTTCACTATGGACACCTACAGCAATTGAGAAAGTTAAAGTGTTTTTAGATGCCTTAGAAATAATGAGGCACACACACATTCGGTGCTGACACTACATTACTTCTCCTCTGCTATGTGAACTGGGTGAAAGTTTTAATCCAGGGTGTCCAACATAGGTTAAGAAGAATTGAATCTATTTCCGGTTATTAAAATGATCATTGAATATTTAAATGAGTTGTATTCCTATTTATGGTATTTGCGTTCATTTTACATAGATATAATATGTTGGATTCTGGAATCCCTATGTAAAAAACTAACCTTAATTTGTTTATAATCGGCAACTTGTGACTTCCCCAGTTGCGAATTATAAAGAAATTATATCAAAATTCAACTGTAATAAGTTATTACAGTTGAGTTTAGACATCACAAAGACTGCTGTCAGAGCCAGCAGCTGAGTGAAAAGGCAGGTTAAATCAAGGAGCATAATTAAAGCGGCTGTTTAAAGAATTAAAATGAAACGTGTTTTTCTTTCTTCTACTCTGTTTTTCTAGCTGTGCACTGACAATCAGAATGGAGATATTTATGGCAACATGTTTATTTTTGTACTCTTTAGGTAATTATAGAAAAGTTAGAATCTTTCTTCAAGTTTCTACCACACATTTTTTTTAAAAAAACTAACTTGTGTTAAATTGCTTTAAATATTATTTACAGCAAATATCTCACAGCTTTTTTAATGTATTTAATTTTGCTCTAGATTCTATTTTTATGCTTCATGTTGACAAATATGCTCTCTCTATCATATGAAAGAGATACACACCAAGCATTTAAGTGTTTTGTGTAAAAGATGATGGTGTGACCATGTATTATAAGGAGCAAAGTACTCCCTGCTGTACATGATAAGAATTTTACAAGTCATCTTGGATTTCCATAACCTTACAAAGAAACTCAGCCTTCGGCCTTGTTCCTCTATATGGCATGAAAGTCCTCGGTATGTACAGTACTTTATCCCATATATTAAGAAAATCTGGCATAGGACTGTTCTTCCTGGACCTACATTAGACACTTCTGCCTAGCTTCTCATACTCCATCAGGTAAATGTGTTATTTTGTAATAACTTAGCTCTCCATCAAACAGTTACTTTTGATTCCCATGTAAAAGAAGGGACTCAGTCCAGAGATTCCTGGAATTTCATTAATTTAGTCACTGTAAAAGAAAGTAAAAGATACATATGTTCTTCTAATGCTTAGTCCAAAATGTTACAGAATAGTAAACTTGTCCTTTAGCACTATATTTAAACATGAAATATGACCCTTTTCAATGCAATAACACATTTCATACTAAAAGACAGTAGCACCAAAAACTCCAATATAGCGAATGACAGCTGCTCATGTTCTGGTCGCTCTCATTGCTCCTTCCCTATAAATGTGCTGCAAATGTGGCATAATTACACAATTTATCTTAATGGCAAGATTTAATGAATTCTGCAAATCAAAATGCTGAATTCTTGAAATCACGCCGGCGTAATTGAAATTTCACCCTGGCCTAAACGAGGAAAATAGCTGCGTTTCAAGGATAGATGGATAAATAAATAGGATTTCAGTTCCCTTAGCAAAATGACAAATTGTACCTGCCAATGGTTGAATATTATTAAACTCAGCATCAAATACAATTTAGGTAAACTCAAATTTGGATGACAATGAAGCAACTTTGTACACTCTTAGATTCACCAGCAAATCAGCAAATACAACTGAAACAGTGGCCAAGTTCGGAGAATAACACGCAAAAGTTAATGAAAAAAATGTTGAGAAAGTTAGATGAAAAGAAAACCAACTTTGACCCACGGAAATGTGTTGAAAAACTTGAGAATAGGAGACAGCAAAAAAATCTTCACATAAGAATTAGACGATGTTGCCAGACATAGCCTATAGTTGGTTAAAGAAAAAGCTTTGGTTTCAAATGCGGATCATCCAACGCAAGTTTACATATTGATTTTCAATTTCTAGGCTGATGAATGCAAGGATTTTGTATTTTTAATATGGCGACAGTCCTTCATCTAATTTCTCTCAGCCACTCAAGTCAGTGCCACACGTGTAGATCACTTTTCTTGATCTAATGAAGACAGGAATGGTGCATGGACGCAGTGGCGGTCGGTGATACTTAAAGGTGGATGGTCATCAAGCCAGTGCCGGACACAGTGGCAGGCACTGAGATAAATCACAATGCCTTTAGGCTCACATTCCAAAGCTCTCAATTATTGCTTGTTAACAGATTTGTTTACGGCTATCACTGAGAGCTCTGGAATGAAGACTGAAGGCAATGCGAGTTTCTTACAGTTCCTGTAGAAACTTGTCTTTTTCGACTTGATTGCAGTCAGTGCGATTCCCCCTCGAGTCTCAGCCAGCTCCCCTCTCAAAATCCCTATGCTGCTTTCATGCTGCAGATGAGCAGCATGAGAGCAGCACCAGGATTGGCTGGAGCGGACTGCTTCAATGCTCCAGCAGGCACATGGGGCCTGTGCCTGCTCTCCACCCAGCCGTCTAAGACAGGTGGGCAGATAGGTTTACACTGCACATGTCAGGCTGGCCATCGCAAGACAGCCGGCCAAAGAGACATGCAAAGTGTAAATTGGTGGAGTGAATACCACTCCCCTTCTGCTAGTCAGCAGCAAAGCCCCGCCCCCAAACACTGCTCGGGCTGGGAGCAATGAAAATGAAATGGTAATTCATTTTATTACCTTTTTATTTTTCACTTTTGCTGCACTGGCAGCAGGGGGTCGACGCTCCTCTGCCCCAATGGGAGGGCTGCCGCTGCATGGACACAGTGATCCAGCAACAATCTTCCAATCGGATATAGTAGGCAGGCAGATCACGGGGAGTATGTGAACCGCGACAGTGGAAGGCCCATAGCTCCTCACTAGATGCATTTTGGGAAATGGTTGAAAACGAAACTATTTAGATTCACTTTCCAAACAAGCTTGACCTGCCTAGTTTGACATATTTTCACCCAGCATGACTTTATTCAGACTGAACACTGCTCTAATCTTTGCTCTCTGAAATGCTAAAATGTGACATATAGTGGATTAAAATACTCCTAAATAAATAAATCCTTACCTTGAGGAGAAGCCTTAAGGATGCAAATTAGAACAAAAGAACTATAGGGTTTGAACTGGTAGGCAAGGAAGAAGGAAGATGGCAGCTTTTAGAGGAATTTCTTTAGAAAATATTAGTGATGACCTTGAAATATAACATCTACGTGCACAATATAAGCCACAGATTGTGGAAAATCGTCATTCATAAGAAGACGGAAAGAAATTAAAAAAAACTCACCCATGGACTCTCCTTTAATAGTGAGTTAAGGATGAATGGTACATGCTAGTGGACGATGACCTTTCAGAAGTTCAATATGCGGGATAAATGGGGCGTGGCATTTATCAGAAGAGTACTCTATCAACCTGCCTACTATGCGACAATGACTGCACCCAATAGAATCTGACAGTGAGATGTTCAGAATTTAATGAGTGGGATAAATATTGCCTGTTCTGAATTGTGCCCTAAAAATTCGACATAAAAGGAAGAGTTTAGTACTTAGCTCACCAAAATCGGCATGCCTCAGTATTTTTTAGGCATTTTCGCATGTTAAATTCTGGCAGGTTTCACTACACCACATTGTGAGGTGGGGTTACAAACGTTATCACCCCTGGTAATTACTGAGTGCAACAAAAAATAACACCACTTATAATTCCGATTCCTAGATGTAAATGTGTTTTTTCAGGGATCACAGTTTAACAGGGCCCTACTTATCAGGTTCCGTGACTTTTGCACTTTGTGCTCACAAAGGATCTCTGGAGAAAATCCCATTCTCTAAGGCCAAACATTTTGGGTCCGATTCACAAAGGTAAAGTGGGATGAAATCAGGGCCGGACTCGCTACTGGGCGTTTTGGCATGCTGCCGAGCTGGTGGCTGATGTCACTGCGGGGGCGGGGGGGCTAATTTCGTTGATGGAGACCTGCATGTGCTATGAAATAAACAAAGCAAAACGAATTTCGTTCAAGACACGCAGGTCCCCATCAACGAAGTCAGCCCCCAGCTCGGCAGCATGCCACAATGCCCGGTAGCCAGTCCGGCCCTGGATGAAAGTATAACTTTACGACTTTTTCGTATTCACAAAGGGTTTTTGCTACTCGTAAATGCCCTTTGTGAATACCGAAAGTGTTAAAGTTTGACTTTCGGAATTCACAAAGGGCATTTACGGTTAGTAAATGCCCTTTGAGAACACCAAAATTTGTAAAGTTCGACTTTCGGAATTCACAAAGGGCATTTACGGTTAGTAAATGCCCTTTGAGAACACCAAAATTTGTAAAGTTCGACTTTCGGAATTCACAAAGGGCATTTATGGTTAGTAAATGCCCTTTGAGAATACCAACATTTGTAAAGTTCGACTTCCGGAATTCACAAAGGGCATTTACGGTTAGTAAATGCCCTTTGCGAATACCGAAATGTGTAAAGTTAGACTTTCGTCTCACTTTACCTTTGTGAATCAGGCCCTTTGTGTTTGAAAACAATAAGTAAATGGTCCCCTCTGCATCGTGGTCACATTCATGCAGCATTACTCTCTCTTAGCGGCATGGACAAGAAAAACCTGATCATTCCTAACCTGTGTTTACAGGGCACAGGAAAGATATGCATGCTTTCCTGGCAGGGCCGTTTCGAGGTGTTTTGCCGCCCTGGGCGGGTATTGAAAACTGCCGCCCCTTCCATGTCCAGATTTCTTTGCTTTTAAAGTTATTGAAAAAGCACAGAACAGTATTGCGACAAGTCTGGGAAAAGACACAGGATTTGCCTCCCTGGGCACATTCTATTTCCGCTGTTCTTGCTCTCTGCCTGGGGTCAGGTTCGTGTACAAAACAGCTGTAATTTGAACCCAAGACACATGTTTACCAAGTGGAGCTCCAGGGCTAAGAAACGCTACATGGCTTAGAGGGGGCAGTGAGAGGAGGGGGTGAAGTTGACCTACATCTGTACCAAATGCTCAGAAACACTTGTTAAACACAAATGAAGGACCATTAAATATAAACTTTATGTAACTGACAATAACTCCAAATTGTTCAGATTAGGCGTGCCTGCTTCCTCAGGATCGGGCAGATGCATTTTGTAGATCTGTCCACTTTAGCTGGCCCCCACTCCAAAATAGCGCCCGTGAGGATTACAGCTTTGAGCTGCCTGTGACAGGGTGGGAGTGAGCCCTACTGTAATTTTCTGAACACCTTCGGAGTCACGTGGAAGGGCCTAAAGCAAGGCCAGATTTGTACCCAATGCACGTTTACTTTTTGCAGTTTTATATAGGCGATCTCGACCCAAAGGTATTGGAGCGCTTTACAAGTGCGCCGCTTATGTTACACAAGGACACATTCATTTTTGGTAGGCACGTGGAGGTTAAGTGATTTGCACATAATCACAGGATGTTCAGCCGACGCGGAGGCTCGAACCTGGTTCCCCAGCTCCTATGTTGGCATCTCTGGCCCTTACCCCACATCCTTTCCCCTTGGCACCAGGAGCAGGGCTAAAAAGGGGGGGACGTTGATCCAAAAATAAAACAACTAATCAGAAGCACTTATTCAAGACAACGCCATTAAAAATAACATTTATGTTGAAATAAACTTGATATGGTTTACCACAGAAGCCCTAGGCGATGCTAAGAAATGAAGCCTGTCTCTAGTGCTTTCTCAGGACCGGGCACATCTGTCTTCTGCAGCGTTGCACCATTACTACTTACTAGAAGGGGCCTGCGGGGATGACAGCGTCGAGCTGGCGGTGGCCGTGGGAGGATGTCTAGTTCTGGCTTAGAGAGACATCCCTCCTTGCCAAGTCAATATCCTCAAGCCACTGCAGGAAGCGGCAGGTGAGGATGCCTTTCCTGAGTACCCGCTGGCTGCAATCCAAGGCAAAGATCCTTTCTTAATGGGAGATTGACCCCATGCAGCTCTGTGGAACGGATGAACTGCGGAGCTAATAAAAGGCTCTGTGGACCTGACCAGGGCTTCCTGGGTCTGCCTGCCTCACATCTGTATCCACGTGCCAGGTGGGAGCGGCAGGTGTTACTGAAGGAAGAATCGAGCTCCTAGTAACGCTCTCACTCCCTCTCTGAAATAACCGCTATCAGCCCTGCTAATGATTGGCATGAAAGTTTTATGTGGGTATTTTATGTTTAAAAAGAAACCAACATGACACAAATTGGATTAGGCACTTCAAAGTTCAGAGTAACGTCTTCAACTGCAGTTCGGCATGGACGTTAATAGAAATATTTGTGCTTTGCCCACAGCTAGCGACCTGAGGCTGTCCAAGGTCCTAGAGGCGGGCACTGGGAGGAACGTGCTGCTAAAGGCCAGGGCAGCGGGCAGACAGGTCTCGGCACCTTCTAACTAACGTCCTTTCCGAGCAGAGCCATGGACCCTGCTTGATGATGCCCCCATGCCCACCCGCCGTCTAGCTCCTCTGCTGCTCCTCGGGGACTCGAGACGCCCTCCCCTGTGTTCAAGACGGGGACACAGTGCTCTGCAACATGCGGCGTCCTCAGACAGGACTCTACCAAAGCGCGCGAGGCCTCCCAAGGGACTCTGACCTTCACGCACACGTATTTTTGCCGCCCTCCCCTTTTGCCGCCTGAGGTGGCCGCCTAGTCTTGCCTAATGGCAGAAACTGCCCTGTTTCCTGGTATTCACTCCCCGGTGTCAAAATTAAGCTATGGAGCCATTTTTTTAGACAAGCAAATTCTTGCTTAATTCACAGTTTTTGGTTTTCACTTATTTTGTGAAATGTTCTTTCCTCACAGTTATGCTTCTTTGTATAATTGTCAACTGGAGGACAGTGGCTCAAGCAAAAAACAGCCTTGCAGTAACGGTGAAGCTGATGTGTCCCACCTTCATAAGACATTTTCCACTGTAAACCATATTTTGGCACAGTAAATAGAGTGATGTGCATTTCGCATAAATAATGTTTTGCAATAGTTATAATTACTAAACAATCTAAAAATGAAGTTGATGGTAAAACTTTACAAAATAGCTTCTTCAACAGCGTGATTGCAAGGAGTTTAGTGAGCAGCGTGTTGGAATAATTAGGGTGAGTTAAATTGTTGTTATCATGCATGTGGAATTTCGCGTAGCTCCTGATCAGTGGTGTTCATATGCTTCGCAAAGTTTCCAAATTTCCCTTCACCTATGCCCCCGAGTAGGTTTTCCTCTCTTCGGTGTCTGTTAGTGCTGAAACTGGGTGTGTATTTTTTCAGTGAATATTTTAACCCCTTCGCCGCGGCACGAATTTTACCGCGGCGCTGGGGGGGTTTGGGGCAGTGCGGCGCCGCCATGCTTGTGACGGAACCACTCCGTCATGAGCCACGGGCGCGCTGTGCTCATGACGGAGTGGTTCCGTCATGACTCCGCCCACTCGCGCTAATCGCCCACACAGCGGGGGAATCAGCGCCGCGTGGGCGGAGCGGCCGCCAACGGCTGCAGCATGACGGAACCACTCCGTCATGAGCACACGGCGCCCGTGGCTCATGACGGAGTGGTTCCGTCATGAGCAGGGAAGGGGTTAAAACTGTGTTGCAGCAGTATATCGCAAGCATTTTATAAATAAGTGCAACATTTGTTTAACTGTTCCTTGCATGCAACTCAGCACTTGCCAAGTACAGGTATATCAAATCACTCTGGCATACAAAATATTAAAAGCGTCTACGAACTAAAATGGCAAAAAGTTTCGATTTCATGCACAGGCCTACATTATGTTTAGCTTTCTGTAATGTGCATCTTGTTTGTGGTATGCAGAGATCATAAGTAGCAACAGTTGTGTTAGACTTGACATCTTTTGGTGTGTTGTCCCTGAGTTTTTGCTTTCGGACCTCCCGGTTTTGACTGTTTTTGCTGGCTTAGTGTCTCTGCGCACTTTTTCACTGCTGATCAGTTTTAAAGTGCAAGTCCTCTTGTTGTAAATTGTGTTATGGATTGGTGTTTCCATGATTGGCGCATTTGATTTACATGTCAGTCCCTAGTAAAGGGCACTGAGCGTGCCAGGGCCTGTAAATCAAATGCTGTAAGTGGGCTGCAGCACTGGATTGTGCCACCCACGCAAACGGCCTGTAAATGTAACTCTGGCCTGCCATTGCAGAGCCTGTGTGCAGTCTGGGACTGCCATGTTGACTTGGCAAATGTACCCACTTGCCAGGCCCTAACCTTCCCTTTTCTTACATGTCAGTCACCCTTAAGGAAGGTCCACGGTACCCCTGCGGGCAGGGTGTAGTGTATGTGAAAGGTAGGACATGCCCTGGTGTGTGTGGCATGTCCTGATAGTGAATTACTGCCAGTTTAGTTTTTCACTATTGCAAGGGTACCTGTTCTAATAGGACAGAATGGGAAGTTTGTTTATAACGTCTTATAAACATAACCAGCCCTGGGAACTAGGTAGAAAAATAAAGTTTAGTACGCCTGAACTCAGAATCTAAAGATGCATATTTTAGTGAAGGTGATTTTTACATTCTGTGTTTGAAAGTGCCACTTTTAGAAAGTAGGTATTTTCTTGCTCAGCCATCCAGTAGGCCTCTGCTGGGTTTGTGAATTGACTGTCTGGTTTTGGCATAAGAGGAGCTGGAGGGGAGCAGTGGCTCCAGAGAGTCTAGATGGGTTAGGGATGGGCTGAATAGACCTGGGCTGCATTTAGAGTAGGGGGAGGAGATTTCCTTACACCTGAATGGGCCTGGTCTGCCTCTGACTCCACCTCCTGCCAGGAAGCTGCATCAGAGAGGACAGAACTGGTTCTGGCTGGGCACAGACACTCTGTGCCTGGGAGTACAAAAGATTTGGGGCTATAAAAAGTGGGGCCAAAACCCCTGAACTCTAGAACTCTTTTGGACCACGAAGACTGCTAAGAAGAAGAGCTGGAGAAGCTGTGAGGAGGAACTACCACTGTGCTGAGTGCTTTGCTGTGTTGGCCTGCTGTGGCTGCTTCTGTCTTGGGCAGTGAAAGGACTGGACTGAACTTTCTACAATCTATTTTTGTGAGCTTCTCCAAGGGCTTGAGGTAGAGCTTGCGCCCCCTGTTCAAGAAGTCTCAGGAACTGAAAAGACTTTAAGTCCTTCTGCCCTCAGCACTGGGGCCTGTGTGTTTTGTGCTGCAACAGAAGAAAAAGCAACCCGACGCGTCTACAAAACCGCTGCCGACTCCATGTCCTGAAGGCACCGCAGAGGGCACCACCGCAACGTGACCCTGGTATCACCGACGACACCTGCTGATGCCGCCACCGAGCCACTGCTCGCACCGCGACCTGTGGGCACTGCACTCCGCATTGCCTTGCTTCACGATGCCGCCTTGGTATCCCTGATGCCGCCACTTCATGCCGAAATCGACACCGCTGCTTGCACCGCGGTTCGAGGGCACTACTCGTAAAGCTACATAACGCACCGACTTCAGCCCGCACCGCAGCCTTGGCCTAAAGATGCCGGTGCCATCGACTCCAGCTCATCAGCCAACAACACTGCTTCAGCAACGCAGACGCCGCTGCTTGCACCGTGACCTGCCAGCACTGCGACAAGCGCCGTATCACTTTGCACCGTGAACCTGGTCTCACCGGTGACACTATCTGATGCCCCCACCGAGCAGCTGCTCGCACCCCGACCTGAGGGCATCGCACACCGCACTGCTTCACTTCGCACCGCAGCACCCGATGCCTGCAAACGCTAGCACTCCTGACTTCAACCGTGAGGAGTTCGATCTGCAATGCGTGTGACTTCAAGGTCCCGACGACTCCTGCACCAACGTCCAGAACCGCCGCCTGCGGACTCTGTGCTTTCGGAAGCTCAACGAAGAGGTCGCTAACGCCCTGCATTTCCCTGTTTTGCAGATCTTCCCGACACCGTAGTTGGCCCGCGACGCTGGGGTCAGCCAGAACTGTTTAGATTTGTTTGTTCACGACGCCGTGATAGACCCAGAGGGAGCTATCGTCTTCAAGGAACTGTTTTTCAAGGTTATTTTGATAATTTCTAAGTACTGGATTGTGGATGTTTTTATCGTTTTAGGTCTTGTCTTGAGTATATAAAAATATTGGATATATTTCTTAACTGGTGTTGTGTCCTTTTTTAGTGCTTACACTGTATTACTGTCGGTTATGTGCAAATTCTTTACACACTGCCTTTAACATAAGCCTGACTGCTCGTGCCAAGCTACCAAGGGGGTGAGCAGGGGTTATTTTAGGAGTGTAACTCCCTTATCCTGACTAGAAAGAAGGGTCCATACTTGGACAATGGTGCAAGCTCTTGCCAACTAGAGACCCCCATTTCTAACAAGTGCATATCCATAGGTACCACTGCTTGTGAAAACGTTCACAGAAATATACAACTGCCGGGCAATTTGTTTTCTGAAAAGTTAATGGGCCATATTTAATATTCTTTCATGCAACACAGCAATGCAACTTGCTGTGCTGTGTTACATGAAAGGGAAAGAACACAATTGCACCATATCTACTAAGATAAGGTACACTCCTGCTCTCTCCCAGCACTGGTGCACTGTGTGCTGCCTAGAACTTATGCAGGCACCCTTGCACCATGGTGCATTATCGGCAGGATTGTTTCTGTGCTCAAAGGGTTACCTTCCTGCACAAAAACAATCCTTAGAGACATAGTGCCTCAGTTATGGGATTATGGCATAAGGCAGCGCAGCACAGCAAGGCACCGTGCTGCGCTGTGCTGCCCTACACCAAAGTGAAAGGGCTGGAATGCACCATATTTATGCAATACAGTGTATTCCTGTTCTTTTTCCGTGTGCTGGTGCCGTTTCGGCAGCCAAGAACTAACGTAGGCACCCTTGCACCATGCTGCAAGGGTGTCTCGTTGCATGCAGGATTGTTTTTGTGGAGGAAGGAGCACCTCCCTGCACAAAACAATCAAGAAACAAAATCAAATAACATACTTATTCCTCGTTATGCCTCACCTCGGGAGACATACGGATTTAACTCTTCCCCAGGTTTATGTGACTTTGTTATTCTGGGCCTGGGCCTGCGTCAAATTTCATGGGAATTGCATGGGAAAACCCACTGCAACACCCATGAAATGCCTCCCAGTCATAGAGTAAGGTGATGCAGCGATTTGCGCTGCGTTGCCTTGCTCATGATTTATAAGGCCACTCAAAGCAACTCTGGGTGGCATTGCGTTGCTTTGCGGGGCTTCATAAATTGGATGGAGAGCCCTGCGTCATGCATGTACCACTTTATGTGGTGCAAAAGTGACACAGGGCTCTCATAAATAAGCTCCATATCCATCTCTCTCTGTGTGCTGAATGGAAAGAGGAAGTAATGATTAATAAAGCTCCCACCCTCGGCAAGGAGCCACAGTAACGGCGGCTTCTTTTTCTATTATCCCGGCGGATTTCTTCCTTCCCTAAGCAGCCTCGGTGATTCAGCGTGGCTGTGCGTGATTTGTGCATCGGAGCGCGAAAGGAGCACTGAACGGTGTATTTCCTTTTGCCTCTGACTAGGGGCGGGACCACCGGCCTGTTTTGCGGACTGCGGGATCCCCAGGGGCAGGATGCATTGGAGGCCCTGATTTTCTGCTTTTTCTGTGACTGTGTGTTCCCCCTCACGGCTGGGCTGGGATTGGCTCCGCCCCTTGCATCTCCGGGGGCCAATGACCGGCCGGGCTTGGCTCCACCGGTCTTTTCCTCTTCCTGCCCACAAGCCCCAGGATCTCCTGGGACAGGATGCATTATTTCCACGCACCTGGAGGCGCATAAAGGCACGCCTGGTTTCCCGTTCTGCGGGTCAAGGGCGGGCCCGTTTGATAACGGCTCGAGGCGGGTCACCCTCTTTGAGTGTCTCTTTAAGGTTAGTACTCATTTGGAATTTAGAAACACTTGTGAGCTGTATATGGGCTGCAGAGAGCTACGGCACCGAATCATTATCTCATTGGGAATCCAAACCTCAGCGTTAAAAATGGCAACTAAGTCTGGCAAGGGTGGGAAGGTGGTCCCTACAGGTTCAGTTATGGGAACATTGGACAAATTTATTGTACGTGCCTCTTCAATCCTGGCCTACGAAATTGATCGCACTGAAAAAAGACTGTCACTGGATATTGCAGCCAATAGAAGGTCCTCAATGGGTCTCCTAGCCGGGGCGGTGTCTCCCACTTCCACTACCATCATCCCTAGCCCAGTTGTTCAGCCAGGTGAGCGTGTTGGGGTGGACCAGGGTGTACACACCGTCCTAGTACATCCAGCCCCCTAGTGAACCCCATCGGGGGTCGGAGTCTGTATCTACACCTGTATCTACACCTGAGGGACAAATAGGCTCTCTAGTTAGTAGCATTTCGCTTGACCCAGCGGAGAGTAACGTTAGGACCCGTTATACAGGTGGTGTACAATCCACGCACCCAAAACCAGTATCTAAGAGGAAGCGTGGGAGCGCGGCCCAGAAGGGCAGAAAGGCAAAAATTAAGAAGCCAAATGCTTTAGCCGAATCTTCTGGAGGTATATCGATGACTCTAGATAATAGTGTTGAGGTCCTGTCTCCAACGATGGCTGGGATAGATCAAGCGACGCTACTTGGGACAGATACCCCGTCGGAATGGACACAGGCAACATGGGATAAAATTGAACAGCTATTTTATAGAACTTGTATCCCTATTTACAAAAGACTGAACTCCATCGAAAAAAGACTTGAAGCTTTTGAAGGCGTAGAAGCCAAAGCTACTAGTAGTGCGGGGTCTGTGGTCAGTGCTAGTAGTGCTAGTAGTGGGCAACGTATGTTGGGGACTACTGAGATTATTTCAAGTTTAAACCCTCCAGTCCAGTCTCCACAGATAGTGGTATCTAAAAGTAACTCTACTGTGACCGCGAGTGCTTCTATCCTCCAGAATTCTTTGCATGCTACAAATGGAGCCCAGGACTCACGTAGGGTGGGAGTAGGGCTGGGTGGCTCTAACCTAGTCCCCCTTGACCCAGGCAGGGGCAGTAGGGTGCCAAATGATATATCTTTAGCTAGTCTTCCATGTATAGACCTTCCCCCTGCATCTACTCCTTATGTGTGCATCTTGACGGGGGTTCCCCCACTGAGACTAGGTCAATGTGAGGATTACACAGACTTAAAAAATAAGTGTATCCACTGGCTTAACATGAACCGAACTTTACCTCCTGGTATTTCGGCTAAAATCCTTTTTGCAAGAAGAGTGGATTGGGTTGGGCCAAGACACAAAACGATTGAGGGTGATTGTATCATCATTAACTTTGGGGATACTAGTGCTGTGGGGTACATTTGTGGTTGGCGATATCAAGGTATGGATTCTAGGATAAAACCTCTTCCTTTAACATTCTTTTACCCAGCCTCCTCTTTAGGTCCTTTGAAAGCTAGGGTAGGTAGGAGTGGTCCCGTACGGGGGCCTAGGGGGGAGTTTGGAGTCCTGACAGGAAATAGGTTTGATGTTTTATCTGGCCTAGAGGAGTGTGATTGACAACAAATCACTCCTAATCACCATACCTCAGTATGCATTCCCAAAGGTATTAATCATCCTGATCTAGGTCTGACGATGGTTGACTTGGTTTATGAAAATTTAAATGCACCCAATCACCCTCTAGATCGGATTATAGTAAATAAACTCCCTTCTGATGATAGTTTAAACTTCCATGGGCAAAATGGGGTTAATGAGTCAGCACCGACGATGGGGTTGACCACGAGCCATGGTTCTCCCCCTACCCAGGATGGTTTACCTATGCTAAAGGATTCTTGTACCTATAGACCTACAGTTTTAAAGTTACTATCTTGGAATATCGCAGGGTTGGGCTCTAAATTAGCACTTCCTGAATGGTCAGATTTTATTGAAATTCATGATTTATGCATTTTTCAAGAAACTTGGGCAATAGCGCCCGTGTTTCGTTTGGGGTATCTTACCTTTCAGGTTCCAGCGGTAAGACAAGAGAAGGGCCGTCCAATGGGGGGTTTGGTTATTTGGGTACGGCAGGCATTAAGGTGCAAAATTTCACAAATACCCACAAATAGTATTGATATCTTCGGGATAAAAATTACATCAGAACAAAGTCCTAGCCTATATATTTTTAATGTTTATGCAAGAGGTCTGGTTGGTGGGCGACGTTCTTACGTTGTAGCTGACCTGGAAAGGTTGCTGGATGATATACCAAGGGAAACTAGTCCGATGGTCGTGGGGGATTTCAACACCACGTTTGAACCCCTAGGGCCAAAGGACCAATGCATAACGGAGGATGAGGATGTAAAATGGGGTATACCTACACTTGAGGCTGAGCCAATTAAAAAATGGACAGAGGCGGCCATACAAATGAAAGGGTTGTGCATTGGGCATCAGTTGAGGGCCGCAAATGGGCGAACGTTGTCTGATAAGAAGGGGGCTAATACTTTTAATAATGGGCGTAGGGCGAGCCGTATTGATTATGTTTTAGTAAGCCTGTCTTTGTGGCATTGTGTTAGGGACATGGCCGTTGTTACTCGAGTAGAAAGTGACCATGACCCACTCATTGTCACAATGGCCGGGTTGCTAGATGAAGCCATACCAATTAGGTCAGAGGCAGGGGGCAGTCACTTGGTATTGACTAACGATACACGACACTTGAGATGGAAAAACATTTCAAGATCCCAGGCATCGCTGGCAGCGATGAATAATGAGGTGGATAGGGTATTAGAAGTCTGGGGATCTAGTGAGAGAAGCCAGACTCCCCTGACCCACATTACCGAGATGCATACAGCACTGTTTGAACAATTAAAACTGTTCTTTTGTAAACCTGCTAAGAGTAGTCAGGGTAAGAAGAAGAAAATTGTTGGATGGTTTACTGATAATTGTCGACAGATGCGGAGGTAATTGGGGCTAGCTTTAGGTGAAGGAGACCCAGCAAAAGTAAGGTTGGCACGGGACTCCTATAGAAGAGCAGTTAAAGCAGCAAAAAATCTATGGGACCAGGCAAGATGGATGGAGCTTAAAGAAGCATGCGTGTCACGAAATCCTAAAGTATTTTGGGATACGTTTAAGTGGGATAGGGGGGGATCCCGGACCCCCGCAGAATAATGTTGCCCACCATCTATGGGTGGAATATTTTAAACCCCAGTATGCTTCCTTGGAGGATGATCGGACTATGGGTCCTATGGAACACATTTTTTTCTCTGGTGAGGTGTTCACGTTAGTGGAAGTTGATAGGGCTTTAGATACTATTATCCCTAGCCATGCCCCCGGAATGGAAAATATCCCTGGAGATGTGTTTTTAAATCATAAATCCTCATGGCGCCTTTATATCAGATATTTAGCAAATGCTATTGTCTGCGGGGCTCCAATCCCGGCCTCCTGGAAAGGGGCTGAGATAATACCGGTTTTTAAGAAGGGGGACAAATCTGTTGCAGCTAACTATAGACCAATAAGTCTTATAGACTCCATCCAAAAGATCATGGGTAGACTGATTCTACAAAAGCTGCAGTTTTGGATGGATGATGAACAAATCCTTACCCCACTGCAGGCGGGTTTTCGTCCCCTTACAAGCACTATCGACCAGGTCTTCCGTTTTATTAACATCTATTGGAAGACAGTCGTATTGGGGAAAGGGGCCCTGTACGCGGTATTTGTTGATCTGAAAGCAGCCTTCGATTTGGTGCCACGACGTAGGCTGTGGCGTGTCGTATGTGAGATGGCGATGTCTGCTGAACTGTTATCTTTGATCGTCCGCTTACATGAGGATAATCATGCGCGGGTCCGGTGGGGGGCCAGGGGTGAGGTCACCGAGTCATTTCCCGTTGACAGGGGAGTGCGCCAGGGTTGCGTGCTTGCGCCTACCCTGTTTTCGCTCTTCGTTAACGGGGTGGCCGATTTCCTCTTGGAAACCCCCACCGACGCCCCTGTGCTGGCGAAAGAACATATACCTATCCTCATGTTCGCGGATGATACTCTGATAATTTCCAAGACCCCCAGCGGCTTGCAAAAAGCCCTAAGTAGGTTTGAGGACTTTTGCACAACTCGGGCCTTGTAATCAACACAGTAAAGACAAAATGTATGTCATTTAATGAGCATAAATCCTTCCGGGGCAAGGTATACATGAATAATGTACCTCTTGACAAAGTTGACGCCTTTACTTATTTGGGGGTCACGCTACAGTCAGACATGAGTTGGTCTAACCAAATTAGTCTAGCTACCCTAAAGCACAAACAACAGGCTGGCATTCTTGCAGTTAATTTTAAAACCTCTTTCTCCAAACCAATTAGCCCATTGAAGGAGATTTATGGTATGAAAGTCCTAAGCTCCACTCTGTATGGAGCGGAGCTTTGGGGATTTGAGAAATTATCTACCATAACTGCTGCTGAAAATTCATTTTTGCGTAAGGTCACCAGCGTCCCAATAAGTACACCCATGTGTCCATTATTGCTTGACTTGGGAAGGAGAGCAGTAAAGGATTTGGCGAAACTTCGCCCTCTTTTATATTGGCGAAGATTGTGGTGCACGGCTGAACTTTCGCATTATGCAAGAGGGATCAAAGATGTAATGGACACAGATTGTTTCCATAGGATTAAATGGCTAGGGGAGATAAGGTTGTTGTTGGTGAATCTAGGTCTGAGAGATCTTTGGGATGATCCCCAAAATGCTCCTTTTCCATCAAAGAAGATATTGAAGGAGAAGTATTGGGATATGGTAATGGTGTCAGTACGAGCGAAGGGTGCAGTAAAACATCTGACAGGCCGGTTCCTTGAATTGAAGATAAAGCCTGTATTAGAACACTATTGGGACTCTATTGAGAAACCTTTAGACAGGAAGTTATACTTCCAATTGAGGGTTGGTACCCTACCTGTTAGGTCATTTACTGGCAACTGGGTTGGGGTTATGATGAAAGCCTGTCCAAAATGCTTAGATAAAGAAGAAACGGTTAGTCACCTGTTGTTCTTCTGCCCTCTGTATAAAAAACCTCGGGCTATGTGGGTTATACCTATTTGCAAACTTCTAGGCTTCAGAAAGCATGGCGAGGCCCTAAGAATCCTTACAACGGACCCATTGCTGCCAATAGAAATCACAATGGCTAAGTTTTTAGGCTGGGCCTGGTCCATCCGATCCAGGATGTTGCTCCAGTCTAATTGACTTAAATGCCCTCAGTTACAAAGATAGGCTGTATCATAGTATGAATTGCCTGGGATAAATTGAGTATGTATGTATTTTATTTCTAGAATTAATTTACTCGGCAGCATTCCTTGTTTAATCCGTTCTTAAATGTTTTAGATTCAGAATATTTATTATCTTAATATACATGTTGTAACGTATGTGTATTGCTTTTAAGACAAATCTGTCGAATAAAGTTATTTGATTGATTGGATTAATAAAGATATTTCTCCTTGCTCGGGTAGGTATACCATTTTGGCACATACCTAGGTCACAAGTATTTGTAAGTCTTAGATTGCATCAAAATACTTCTGGAGATGCATGGCAATGCCATGCTCCCCCATTGTTAGGCCTACCCGACACAAAGTAACAAAAGCCCGTCCGATGTGCTGTATTGCGTTACTTTGTATTTATTAAACCATGCAAAACCATGTAAATTGTTGTTGCATGACTTTATAAATGCCAAAAAGGATTTGAATCAGGGCTGCGCCAAGGTTTCCATTTGACTGTAATGAAAGGAGAAATCAAAATAGTATAGCAAACCCATTACAATGGTATTCTTTTGATGTAAAAGTTCTAAAACTCAATCTCCAAGAAACTAAAGCTTGCCTCCAGTATACATCGGGCTGGTGTACTTGATAGGGTGGGAAAATTACTGAAAATTATCTAAATATTGGAATAAATCTATACAAAATTTGTGATTGATGGCGCGACTGAAAAAATCCCAAGATGTAACAATTTATTTAATTGAATTTAGTTTTGCCAGAGTGATTGACAAAGTTATACTTTCTATCCATTGAGGCCTTATATATGTAGCTACTAGGAAGTTGCTGCATAATATTACGTCATTATTAATTAAATAAACAGTAAAATGAACAACTTTTTAGGCTGTTCAGAATATGATATGCTGAAAGGAACAAGAACATTTTTAAAGTTCAAATCCCGCTTGTACATTTCCAAGAAATGTGTAACATAGTCCTAGTCAATGACAGAATAGCAGAGAGAAATTCAGACTGCTGTGAACTTTAAAAACAATTGCTTTGTGTCAGTTGGACACTGAAATTGATTGTAAGTTAACACAGAAAAAGATCTGAAACTTACATTTCTGGTCCTTTTGGGCAATTTAAAGCTTTACAGTTTCTCTCATTTTCTCAGACTTGTACCATAGATTTGTTTCCGGGCCCTACTCAAGAAATTTCCATTTTTAGGTGTCGGCTTTAGACAGCTTTAGCTGCCTGTTTGCCTGATCTGTTGTTAACAATACATAACATATGCACAGCATGGGATATGGGTTAGCACCTTGCTCATTATTGGATGGTATTGTTGTCAATCTCTATTATTTTCTTTTAATTTGATCATTTATTTCCTATTTTTTTGTCTGTTTCAATCAGGGGCATTTAGTTCTCATAGTGTTCTGATTAGATAAGTTGTATCCTTCTATGTTCTAATTGTAGGGATTCTTGTATTTCTCTGTTGTTCAGCACTTTATGGTAATGCATGCAGCTCCTAGGTCTCCCACCGTTTACCTTTTTCATTCACCTCAACCCATCCACACATTATTTTTCCTTACCTCCTTTCCAATGTTTCTCAATCCATCCCTCTCCTGCTCTACATCCCACTGGCCATGTTTAATTTTAAAAAGAAAACATTTTTCAGGGTTTAATAGCTGCAAAATGCTGCCAGGCCTCTCGCTTTGCCGCTCTTTTTTCACATTTTAATCGAACATTCTAACTTAGCCATAGAACTCCTCATGCTGTTTGTGCTTTGAGCTGCGGTCAGCGATAGAATAATAGACTGCATCTGAGATTGGTGCTGTGGCGAACGTGTGCACAAAATAGGAATTTTTAGATGCCGTCTTAGAATAGTGATTTTCATGCCATATTCATACATTCTGAGTTTAGATTTACTTTAAAAAATTTATTTTTCTGTTCCTTATATAGTACTGAAACCGGTGTTCAATATTTAATAACCTAAAATAAATAAATTAAATGCATATTAAAATCATTTACAGTAGTTCAGTTGTAGTAAATATGTGTTTATAAGGATAACAATGAATGACACCTGTTTCTGAACTTTATAAAGTGATTGAGCCCCCACATCTTGCTCCAACAATACTGGATCCTGTTCTTTTTGCTTACTGTGACGAGCTGAAAGTGTTTCACCAGGGATCTGTGGCAGGGTTTCCCATCATGGCCTTGCATTTTTGGCCTGTATTTTATTTGGTGGTGTAAGGCAAGCACAATGAGCCAACAGACATCCATACCTCTGTGTCATAGGTGAGTTCGCTCCAGCCGGAGAAGTTGTGGATCGAGGAAGGTTTCAAGAGCCTGGAAACATGAAAGGGTTATATAGTCCAGGATTATTGGAACCATGCAGAAATAAGCACTAGGAGCCGGTGTTGGGAAGGGTTGACAAATAAATTCCATCACTGTACCCTCTTCAACTTATCCTAGACCCTTACTTCAGTTAATGTGCAGGCTGCAGAAATCAAGGTAACTGGCTGGTCACGTGTTTCAGTCTCAGCATTAACTATTGTAATCGGGACGCGCCACTCAACTTATTCTCCCATTCGCCGTGAGGGGAACGGCTGATTTTTACTCACAGCCTGTCTGGCTTAGCACTCTTCAAGTCGCCGTGAGGGGAACGGCTGACTTTCACCCACCGCCTGCCTGTGTTCAGCCTCTGCCGCATTCCGAGCCGTGAGGGGAACGGCATCATCATTGGGGCCAGTACGGACCACTAATCCCAGGGGGCTTTGCGCTAGGAGAACGCCTGACGTCATCAGAGGGCGTTGAAGCCCTCAAAAGCCGTGAGCGCCTCCCGCAGCGCGGGACGTGCCACTCAACTTATTTTCCCATTCGCCGTGAGGGGAACGGCTGATTTTTACTCACCGCCTGCCTGGCTTAGCACTCTTCTAGTCGCCGTGAGGGGAACGGCTGACTTTCACCCACCGCCTGCCTGTGTTCAGCCTCTGCCGCTTTCCGAGCCGTGAGGGGAACGGCATCATCATTGGGGCCAGTACGGACCACTATTCCAAGGGAGCTTTGCACTAGGAGAACGCCTGACGTCATCAGAGGGCGTTGAAGCCCTAAAAAGCCGTGAGCACCTCCCGCAGCGCGGGAAGCACGCGGGCTCACCCGGGCCAAGGGCGGGCCCATCCCTCGCCCGTCATCGACAGGAAGAGGCAGGGCTGGGCCACCCCCCCCAACGTCGACTCCTTGCCCGTGCTCACAAGGTTGCCTGGATTCCAATTGCTGTCATCTATAGTAAGCACCAATTCCATACCCATTCTGTGATTCACAACAGACTTTGCAGTAAGTGCACAAGGATTTAAGGCAATTTATGGAACACGTGGTGCCACATTACTGAATCACGAGCCTGCCATGAGGGAAAGGGCGGGCCGTCTGAGGCCGAAGGAGGCTGGGTTGGGCCACCCCTCCAGGTTCGTTAACAGAGGCCTGGGTTCCAGGAGAACTGTGTTCATGGTTGAAGTGGCCTTGAAGACAAAGACACTGGGCCATTGATAAGTGGGTGGTGTTTAAAGTGGGTGTTGAAGGCCCTCACAGGTGGTACGGGTAACCCTGTAGGGCAGCGTTTCCCAAACTGTGGTCCGCGGACCCCCAGGGGTCCGTGACACATTCCCAGGGGGTCCGCGAACTGGAGTGCCTTCGAGTCAGCTATTTTTAAATATTACGAAGCATTTAAGCATACAAGCACTGTGAATGACAGCGCAGGGGCGGCGGGACCCCAAAAAATCGGGCCAATCACCATTTCAGCTTAGGCCGGGGAAGCTGAAGGGTGATTGGCTTATTTTTTCATAGACGCGCACGCTGCCACGGCAGTGCGTCTTCCCTCGCGTCTGCAGCCAGCCCAGGAGCATTTTGCCGCCCAATGCCCTGTCTCCGCTTCGCCTCGCTAAATACCTGCATTCCGGCACCTCGGACCACTACTAGAGCACGTGAGTGTTTATTTCTTTATCATTAATTTTAAAAATGTTACATTTACACCTGTTGGGCAAGGCCAGGGGAATTAGGTCGTCGTGTGTAGGCCGGGTGTACCAGTCGCGCAACACCCATTGTACTCCAGTTGTGTGTGTCGGCCCTCAGCCCGGAATGAGACTTCACCCGAGCACTTCAGAGGTATTTAAAAGCCCATTTGCACGTTATTGTGGCCTTACTGTTTCACCCCTTCTAAGAGCCCCGCAGCTGCGCAGGGCTCTTAGAAGGGGTGAAACAGTAAGGCATCAATAACGTGCAAATGGGCTTTTAAATACCTCTGAAGTGCTCGGGTGAAGTCTCATTCCGGGCTGAGGGCCGACACACACAACGGGAGTACAATGGGTGTTGCGCGACATTTATGTGAGGCCTGGTAATTGCCGGCGGAAAGAAACGCTGCAGCAGGTGCTTCTAATCTAAAAAGCATAAAAAACTTTCAAACATGGACCCAGGAAGCCAGCGGCCGGTGGGCTTTAGGGCGGTGCGACCGGTGCCACTGCACCGGCCGCTGGCTTCCTGGGTCCATGTTTGAAAGTTTATTATGCTTTTTAGATTAGAAGCACCTGCTGCAGCGTTTCTTTCCGCCGGCAATTACCAGGCCTCACATAAATGTCAAGAAAACTCCTGTGATTAATTATCTTCTTGGAGAGAGATCAGCATTTTGTGTAGTTGAGGTTTTGACTTCTGTGAAGTTAGTGCAGAGGGTTAATATGCCTGCTGCAAAGAACGTGTGCCAAGTGATTACAGAGTGCGTATGTACAGATCAGCAGGTTACTGCTTTCAAAAGAAACCTCCTTTTATTACTTGCAATTTATAACTTTAAGAAGCATGGAGCGCCAGGGCCGGCTTTAGGGCGGTGCCACCGGTGCCACCTTTCTGGGGGCGCCGTGCTTGAACGTTTATTACGCTTTTGAAGCACCTGCTGCAGCGTTTCTTTCCCCCGGCAATTACCAGGCTCACATAAATGTCACAATAACTCCTGTGATTAATTATCGTCCGAGACAGATCAGCATTTTGCATAGTTGAGGTTTTGACTTATGTGAAGTTAGTGCAGAGGGTTAATATGCCTTCTGCAAAGAACGTGTACAAAGTGATTACAGAGTGCGTATGTACAGATCAGCAGGTTACTGCTTTCAAAAGAAACCTCCTTTTGTTACTTGCAATTTATAACTTAAATTCCTAATATAGAATAGTGAGCTATTGACTTTCATCCCAGAACTGCATACACACTGCAAAGAATACATTATTAGAAAATTGATTAATGTTGCAAAAAGGATTAATTTGGCAGAAATCGATTCTTATTATTAAAGAGAACTCCCAACTATGCAGTTTCTTTTTCGACTCTGAGTTTGGGCTTCTCCACACCAAGTACTCTTAAACTATACTGCCTACCAGTATGGATGACATGTGACTCCTACACTTTTAGTCTTTTGGCTTATGTAACATTTCCTATACACTGATTTACACACGTATGATTGATTGTCTCTGTGTAATGTGTGTGTGATGCAAAGTGCTCGAACACCCTGCACTGGTATGAGTGGCGCTATATAACTAATTCAATGCATCTGAGAGAGTGTGGTTATGGAGACTTCGTCACTGTTAAAGGGTGCTAGTGAGAGACTCCCTGTTGGAGGTGGTCATTGGGGGGGCGCCAACAAACATTGTCGCACAGGGCGCCACCAGCACTAAAGCCGGCCTGTTTTAATTTTTTGACATTTAAATTGTAAAAATTGCTTGGGGGTCCCTGGACTCCAGTAGTGATTCAGTGGGGGTCCTCAGGAGTCAAGAGTTTGGGAACCACTGCTGTAGGGGTCTCGTTGAGTGGGTGGCGGGAGTATAAGCTACCGAATATTGCTTGAAGGTACGAGGTTAAATCACAGATAGAATGGCGGGCACAGTTAGAACACGTTCAACCAAATCTAAGCTTAGGCTGCCCACCCCGCTAAAGCTGCTTACACAGGAAGATGGTATACCACCCCCACAGATTACTCAACCCATGGCAATCGATCGCATGCTACAAAAAGCAATTGGGGCAGTCTCCAGTGAAATTAAACGAACAGAGAGACGCCTATCTCTTACTCCATTAATTGAACTATCGAACCCAATCCAGGTGCTAGACTGCGAGATTGTGGATACCTCCCCTTCTCGCTCCGAAGAGCTCAGTGCCCTGGACTTACCTTGTGCCCAGCAGATTTCTGAGGGGGAAATGGGGGACTACATCATGGGTACATCAACAGAGGCATGTAGGAAACGTAAAGCCGGCCCAATGAAAGCTAGACTAAAGAAATCTAGAACCGGCAGTGCCCCGTCTAACACGAAAATTAAATTAGGGGAAGGGAGGGGGGTTGAGCCAAAACAACAGGCAATTCCACCTATCTGGCTATCTCAAATAGTGGCTGACCTACAAATACATTTGAAAACTTTTATTGTAAGCCAGATTAAACCACTTGTAAGTAGATTGGATAAAATAATTAATGAAATGAAAAACAGGGATAGGGCATATAGGTCAGCGACAGATACTACTACCACCACAAATGTAATTGGCCCCAATCAAGCCCCTGTAGTAGAGGAGCAAACTAGCAGATCAGAGGAGGGACAAGTCTTAGGCATGCAGATACCAACACGAGAGGCCCATATAATGCAGCAGACCGAGATTACCAGTTCTAATGTGAGGGATCAGCATAAAGGAGGGAGAGGACAGGGTTCACTCACAATATCGAGGAATCACTTAAGTTCCCTGAATACAACTCAGATAAATCAGGCGACTTATCAGTCGGCTAGTGCATCTAGGATAGCACCTACTGTTCCTCTCCCAACGATTAATCTACCCCCAGAGGCGTGCTCACTAGTGGTGATTCTTGCGGGGGTTCCAGAAATAAAGGGCGAACAGAAGGAGTCCCACCAGGAATTAAAAAATAAGATTACACACTGGCTGAGTTACAATAAACCGCTGCCAGAAGGGAAAGATGGGGAGATCCTTTTGGTTAGAAGGGTGAACTGGCTTGGAAATAGGCATAAAGATATTGTAGGAAATTGTATTATTATTAATTTCAGGGACAGTAGTGTAGTAAAACATATTCTCAGTGAAGACACAGTAAATTACACTGGGAATATAAAACCTCTGCTCCTGGATTATTTTTATCCTCGCCAGTTTGCCCCTAATGAGGAAATACGTTATCAGGAAGGACGAAGGGAGAGAACCCATACAAGTCCCTATACGAATCAGAGACATTATGGAGAAAGGCTAGGGATGTGGGAAGGAGGCTCGGCTAGCTGGAGAAATAGGTTCATCCCCCTGATGTCCTTAGAGGACAATGACTGACTAATTCCCTCTCCCGCCTCATTGTCACAGCAAAGAAATGAGGGAAAGCTTAAAAATGCGGTGGCTCTGAGGGAGACCCGGACGAGCCCGCTACAGGATCTCTTTCCTCTAGTCAATCGGCCCACGGACAACACAGACTCACTGGTGACACTGAGGGGAGCAAGAATGGAAGAGTTTGTTGACCAGTTAATTGCACCTACTGGAGATATATCGCATCCTATCAGGGTGGAAAGGGAGATCGAGAGAGGCGAAACCCTCCAGGGTTGTGAGGGAACGAGAAGGGTGTCAAGGTCCATGGGAGTGTCAAATGGGGCTCAAGAAAATACTCAAAGCCTGGGTCAGGTAAGGAAGGTAGAGGGAGGTGTAAACATTATCTTCTGGAATACGGCTGGCTTAGCAAGCAAGTTTAATAACCAGGAGTGGAGGAAAAAGATCGAACAATTTGAGGTAATTAGCCTCCAGGAAACTTGGGTGACCGATAATAGCCCCTTCCATGTGCAGGGATATACATGTTTTTTTTACCCCAGCTCTAAGACCCAGCTCAGGCAGAGCTATGGAAGGTCTGTCCCTGTATGTGGATCTAAGGGTGCAAGGTAAATGGACCAATATAGCAAGCCCATCCCGTAATGCAGCGTTTCCCAAACTGTGGTCCGCGGACCCCCAGGGGTCCGTGACACATTCCCAGGGGGTCCGCGAACTGGAGTGCCTTCGAGTCAGCTATTTTTAAATATTACGAAGCATTTAAGCATACAAGCACTGTGAATGACAGCGCAGGGGCGGCGGGACCCAAAAAAATCGGGCCAATCACCATTTCAGCTTAGGCCGGGGAAGCTGAAGGGTGATTGGCTTATTTTTTCATAGACGCGCACGCTGCCACGGCAGTGCGTCTTCCCTCGCGTCTGCAGCCAGCCCAGGAGCATTTTGCCGCCCAATGCCCTGTCTCCGCTTCGCCTCGCTAAATACCTGCATTCCGGCACCTCGGACCACTACTAGAGCACGTGAGTGTTTATTTCTTTATCATTAATTTTAAAAATGTTACATTTACACCTGTTGGGCAAGGCCAGGGGAATTAGGTCGTCGTGTGTAGGCCGGGTGTACCAGTCGCGCAACACCCATTGTACTCCAGTTGTGTGTGTCGGCCCTCAGCCCGGAATGAGACTTCACCCGAGCACTTCAGAGGTATTTAAAAGCCCATTTGCACGTTATTGTGGCCTTACTGTTTCACCCCTTCTAAGAGCCCCGCAGCTGCGCAGGGCTCTTAGAAGGGGTGAAACAGTAAGGCATCAATAACGTGCAAATGGGCTTTTAAATACCTCTGAAGTGCTCGGGTGAAGTCTCATTCTGGGCTGAGGGCCGACACACACAACGGGAGTACAATGGGTGTTGCGCGACATTTATGTGAGGCCTGGTAATTGCCGGCGGAAAGAAACGCTGCAGCAGGTGCTTCTAATCTAAAAAGCATAAAAAACTTTCAAACATGGACCCAGGAAGCCAGCGGCCGGTGGGCTTTAGGGCGGTGCGACCGGTGCCACTGCACCGGCCGCTGGCTTCCTGGGTCCATGTTTGAAAGTTTATTATGCTTTTTAGATTAGAAGCACCTGCTGCAGCGTTTCTTTCCGCCGGCAATTACCAGGCCTCACATAAATGTCAAGAAAACTCCTGTGATTAATTATCTTCTTGGAGAGAGATCAGCATTTTGTGTAGTTGAGGTTTTGACTTCTGTGAAGTTAGTGCAGAGGGTTAATATGCCTGCTGCAAAGAACGTGTGCCAAGTGATTACAGAGTGCGTATGTACAGATCAGCAGGTTACTGCTTTCAAAAGAAACCTCCTTTTATTACTTGCAATTTATAACTTTAAGAAGCATGGAGCGCCAGGGCCGGCTTTAGGGCGGTGCCACCGGTGCCACCTTTCTGGGGGCGCCGTGCTTGAACGTTTATTACGCTTTTGAAGCACCTGCTGCAGCGTTTCTTTCCCCCGGCAATTACCAGGCTCACATAAATGTCACAATAACTCCTGTGATTAATTATCGTCCGAGACAGATCAGCATTTTGCATAGTTGAGGTTTTGACTTATGTGAAGTTAGTGCAGAGGGTTAATATGCCTTCTGCAAAGAACGTGTACAAAGTGATTACAGAGTGCGTATGTACAGATCAGCAGGTTACTGCTTTCAAAAGAAACCTCCTTTTGTTACTTGCAATTTATAACTTAAATTCCTAATATAGAATAGTGAGCTATTGACTTTCATCCCAGAACTGCATACACACTGCAAAGAATACATTATTAGAAAATTGATTAATGTTGCAAAAAGGATTAATTTGGCAGAAATCGATTCTTATTATTAAAGAGAACTCCCAACTATGCAGTTTCTTTTTCGACTCTGAGTTTGGGCTTCTCCACACCAAGTACTCTTAAACTATACTGCCTACCAGTATGGATGACATGTGACTCCTACACTTTTAGTCTTTTGGCTTATGTAACATTTCCTATACACTGATTTACACACGTATGATTGATTGTCTCTGTGTAATGTGTGTGTGATGCAAAGTGCTCGAACACCCTGCACTGGTATGAGTGGCGCTATATAACTAATTCAATGCATCTGAGAGAGTGTGGTTATGGAGACTTCGTCACTGTTAAAGGGTGCTAGTGAGAGACTCCCTGTTGGAGGTGGTCATTGGGGGGGCGCCAACAAACATTGTCGCACAGGGCGCCACCAACACTAAAGCCGGCCTGTTTTAATTTTTTGACATTTAAATTGTAAAAATTGCTTGGGGGTCCCTGGACTCCAGTAGTGATTCAGTGGGGGTCCTCAGGAGTCAAGAGTTTGGGAACCACTGCCGTAATGTACAGGTTGTAAGGTTTGAGGGTAAGGGACTCGGACTGATCTTATATAATGTTTATAATCTGGGAGATGGCAGAGAGGAAAATTATTCCCTGGGGGTATTAGACTCTAAATTGAGCAAGGAATACCCACATATAAATGGGGCAATGCACCCATTTAATATAATCATGGGGGATTTAAATATCCACTTATGTCCATTCCTGCTCCCAACTAATTCAGATTGGTCACGTTGCCTTACCAAAAAAGGCCCTCATTTTGCCCATACATCAGAAGGAAAGGACCTGAGTAAGATTCTATTTAGCCATGATATGGAACATACGATAGATATGATGGCCATGGAGAGTGATGGCACCCTCCCCCGACCTTTAAGGGGAGAGGGTGTTCGTCAATTATCGATTACATTTTAGTTTTTAGGCCCCTTAAGCATAGGATCGTAGCAGCTGGGATCGAGTGGAGTCCATTTAGTGATCATAATCCCCTAACAATGGAACTCCAGTACCAGGTCTCACCTAGGACACGTTCAGTGGGGGGTATTGTTGAGAGGGTGACAGATCAAGGAAGGCGACTTAAGTGGGCAAAAATAGAGAGTGCCACATTCTATAGAGCCCTGATGGAGCAAGGGAAGCAGCCCATCGAAGAATGTCTAAATCTTGAAACTGATGGGCCACAAATTCTAAATGCATTTGGGCGGATAACTAGCCTGGTCGAAGGGCTTTTGACTACACGCACCTCAAAAAAAACCTTTAACCAACCAAGATGGTTTGATAGGGATTGTTCACAGGCTCTTAGGGAGTTAAAATGTTGCCTTAAACAGAAGCCCCGGGACATAACTAGAGTAATTCAGTGCAGAGCAAAATACAAGGCCGAGGTTAAAAGGAGAAAATTAGCACTACAGGAGGAAGTGTGGGCAGACTTAAGGGAGGCAGCGGAAAGAAGAGACATTACTAAATTTTGGAGCATAATTAATAAACTTTGTTTTCATGATAGTAGCACCCCGGTGGTTGGTGCAAACATCTTACCGGAGCAGTGGGTCTCCCATTTCAAGAGCCTGAATAATCACGGAAAGGAGAACGCTGCTCCGGAGGGGGGTGCTGCCTCTCAGGAGCAGTTGTTCGAGTTTACCTTAGCTGAAATAACTGAGGGCATTGAGGGATTAACTAAAAACAAAGCACCCGGCCCAGACGGGTCTCCACCTGACTTGTTTATTAGTAATGTGGAGTTATGGGCCCCGATTATGACTAGGGTGGTGAATGCAGCCATCACGTTTGGTTTGCCCCGTTCTTGGTCAACTGCCATTATTGTCACTATTTTCAAGAAGGGTAACAGGGACAACCCCCAGTGCTATCGGCCCATTTCGCTGATCGATGTCTCTGTTAAAATTTTGGGAAGGGCAATTCTTAACAGATTAACTGAATGGACCGAGGAAAAAAACATCATATCGGACATTCAATATGGTTTCAGATCAGGCAGGTCAACTAGTGATCAATGTTTGAACCTTTATATGTTAGTCGCCAAGTACACTAAAACAAGTAATGAAGCCATTCATCTAGGGTTCATGGACTTGGCGGCTGCTTTTGACCATGTAAATAGGGACAAACTTTGCCTAATGATGAGTCAGCTTGGTATTGACCAGGGCCTGATCACCATACTTAGGGAATTACACAAGGACACCACAGCCAGGGTACGTTATAACATCGAGGGGGGCCTTACTGATCCCTTCGTGTGTACTAGTGGGGTGAGACAGGGCTGCATTCTTGCGCCCTTCTTATTCTCACTATATATTAACAATCTAGAGCAGACCCTGATTAACCTAAACGTTGATTGCCCAAAAGTTGGTACACGCCATATCCCAGTTCTGCTCTACGCAGATGATGCGGTTCTGTTAGCCCGCACTCCGAAAAGCTTACAGATTTTAATCAATGGTTTTGTCAAGTTTATGGGAACTTTAGATCGCTCTGTCAATCTTGGACAATCATTTGTAATGACGGTAGGCAATAAATCTCGGTCAAAGTTCACGCACAGAATTGGGAGTCACACATTGGAAAAGGTGCAGACCTTTTCCTATCTGGGCCTACTGTTTGATGAGACGTTAAAATTCACCCCCTTGGTAGAGGAACGATGTGGGAAATTAATATAATCAAACGGTGCAATAACTAGTTACGGGCGGAGGCTAGGGCGATGGTCTCCAGAACAAGCAATTAATCTGTACAGTTCCATTTGTTGTCCCAAAGCCATGTATGGTGCTGAAGTCTGGGGATTTGTAGACATAGAACAACTGCAGTGGGAGGAAAATAAAATTGTACGGTCAGTACTAAAAATCCCCCAGAGTATTCCAGCTGTTATTGCCCATAGAGAGCTGGGGAGGCCATATATTGAAGATATGGTCAAGTACAGACCCATTTTATCATGGCTTAATATCTGGACAAACCCAGAAGCCGTGATAAGCAGGCAAATATTGAGAGACTGTTTAGGAAGAGAAAGATGCATGAACATACCTTGGCTTAAGTATGTTAAGACCAATTTGGAGAACCTGGGCTATAAAGATTTTTTTGTCAATCCATCAGTAATTAGAGCTCAGGATAAACCCAAGTTAAAAAGATTGTCCCTGGCCCAAAGAAACACAAGTAGAATGATAGAAGAAGGGACCAAGGGAACAGTGAATGCTCATAGTTCCGTTAAGACTACCGAGGGAATGGAACCTTATCTCTACCTCATGCATAATGCACAGGATAGATTTGTAATATCTCGTTTTAGGCTCAATCTTTTATCACATCTATTAGCTGACCCACCAGGTTACACTGTTTTGATTGAGCAGAAGGGTGCCTGCGGCTGCGACAATATGTCTCCGCAGGACACCCTTCATTTTGTATTTTTTTGCTCTTTTTATTCAATGCCGAGGCGGAGATTTTTAATTGATATCATTAAAAGGGCCAAATTGACTCAAACTAAACCTGCACTACTTTTCTTACAAAGGGCGGGTGATCCACTAACTCTGTGTTGTATATTGAATTTTATTAAAGTCGCTCTGAGATTAAGAGCAACTAGAGGACAGGCGTAAACTGTGATTGTTATGAATCTATGTACCTCTCTTGTGAATATGTATTCTCTCTTTTTTATCAGAGTTCTTATGGTGTAGATTTAATTGTTTTTTTTTTTTAAAGCAAGCATTGTGTATATATATCCTTTTATGGTGTTTTTAACATCCGAATAAAGAACTACTGAACTGAACTGAACTATTGTAATCCTTTGGGGGTTGAGAAGGTAAACATGTTATATTTCAGTAAGTGTAATGTGTGATGTGTGCCATTATAAAGATTTAAGAATGAAAGCAAATGTTCTGCTGGCAACAATTGAAATGATGTGGCACTCCTGTAAGAAATATAAAGAGGCTACCTCCAGGAGGAAGAGGCTAATGCTACAACACCAATGGGATACACTGGTATTATCCGCTGCCAAAAAGAACAGCAAACTATTTTAGGGGGCTGTATCAGGTATGAAGCGCATGAGTCAAGTAGCAACCCTGATTAGCTGTCACATCACCAGTGGGTCATGGCGAGCACATTATTGTAGTATCTATGCTGCCACTCAGGCTTGGAGCGATTTAGGGAAATCTGGGTAACCCTGAGTGAGGTGGAAGATGCCATTCGGACAGAGTAATGGATGTAAGGCCCCTGGCCATGATGGAGTACCAATCAATCTTATAAAATACAGTCCTGAGTTCTGGGCACCTTTACTCGTGGATGTTTTTAACGTTCTTTCACACTGCCCACTACCCAGCTGGTGGAGTACCTCTATCGTAGTACCCATTTTTAAATAGGGTGATCATTCACAGCTGGGCTGTTACAGGGCTTATTCCTTAATTGACACCACGGTAAAGATTCTTGGAAGGATCATGTGCAATAGTATTAGGGTGTGGGCAGAGGAGAAGTCTATTTTGTACCCCTTCCAATATGGATTCAGAAATCAAGTTGGTATTATTGAGCAATATTTAAACGTGTGCTTGATTATTGGAAAATGTAACATAGCTAAGCAATCTCACTTATATTTTGCTTTCAGGAATTTGACCTCAGCGTTTGATTGCGTCAATCACTCAAAGCTGTGGTCAACTCTATAGGCTATGGGATGGATGAAGCACTTATGCACTTTCTAGCATATTTGCACATGGATATGAAGGCCCAAATTATAATAAACTCTGATAGGGAGGTTACAAAAGACAACGGAGTGTTTTGCGGAGTGAGACAAGGATGTGTCTTAACCCACTTTTATTTATTTTATATATTAACAATGTTAATCCTTTTTTAATGAGTATCGCACCAGATGTCCCAAAAATGAAAGGCTCCATGCTACCCTCACTCCTGGATGTGGATAACACTGTGCTAATGACATGGACATCAAGAGGCCTGCACCTCCTAGGCCATTTTGTGGATTTTATGGGCACGTTAGATTTGCAGACCAATTTTACAAACGCTAACATTATGGCCTGCGGCCCAAACAAATATCGGTTGTCCACCCTTGCAGTTGACAATAGCAGCCTGAAATGCACAGCACCTTTCCATACCTAGGTTGAACTTTTGTTGTTACTGGAACTTGGGCTCCACGTATTGTACACTGTAGGACCAATTTAACAAAGGTTACTGGCACTTTATTTAGTCTACCACACCCCAGCTGTTAGGGTGCACTTATGCCTCATTTTCAGATCTATAAATCACAGTGTATTCCAACAGCAACATATGGAGCAGAGCTATGGGGCATCTATAAATGTGAACTCATCCAGTCTGAAGAAAATAGATTCAGTAGAAAGGTCCTGGCGGCTCCCATCTCTTCCTTACACTCAATCTGTCATAGAGAATTGAGCATGCCATATATAGAAGATTACATTAGAGCTTGCCCTCCTTTACTATCACTAGCAGTATGGAAAAGTAAGGAGGCAGCTCTTACAAGAGATATCATCGCGGATTGCCTCAGCTGTGATAAAGGCTCCCTTGGTAGCCAGTGTGTAATCAAGCCTGCGTAAGAGTGGTTTTCAGCATGTTTTTACTGACCCTGAGGGAACCCTTAGCATTAATAAAAAACAGTTACAGCAAGCTCTGTACAATCTAGCAATACTGAAAGAATGGCCATAGAGAGGGGGAAGACGAGGGTGGTTAGATACTTGAACTCTGTAACGATCAGCATGACCACATGGTTTCTGACAAGATCAATGGGTCATTGGGAGAGAAGTTTATTGCTCTGTTATTGGGCTGGTACACTAAAAAATCTATTGTGTTTTCCACTGGGTTTTAATGCTAATCTCAATTCTTTGCCCTGCCATTGTGATGGGAAGTCTGTACAATCAATGCTGCATTTTACATTTTTTTGTGGGTATTGTTCTACGTATTCAAGACATTTCTTGCTTCCTCCTGTAAAAAGGCGTAGATATGAACTTTAGGGTAACTCTCAGTATTTTCTTTCAACTTATAGATGAGGATGTAATCGCCCATGTAGGCCCCATTTGGAGAGTAACAGTATGAGCTTGTGGAACCATGAATACTGAATGAGCTCACAGAGACGTTTGTTGCATAGCTTTGCACATTTGTATGTGATTTGATTTTATCATCAAATTGTGTTTTTATCATGCACTATATGTATTTTGTTGTACGTTTTGTACTTTTTTGTGTGCTTCTGGTATTCGAAAAAAGTTTTTGAACAGAGCACAAGTGAAGTTATTTCGAAAAACAATGCTTTGCAAAGCTGCTTTGCTGAAGACAAGATTGGAAGGGCTGGTTTATGAATGGAAATAGCAATGAGACCAGATGTACAGATAATACAGAACATCAACAAAACAAGTAAACCACTTAATGACATGTTAACACTTGGAAGCTTTTCTTGCCATAGTCCCCCAACACGAGGGTGGTAGGAGATCAGTCTGTAATTATAATGGGGTCGTGCAACAGCCGTGGAGTAATGCACACTGATGGGGCCCACCTGCACAATGTGATGAAGGGCCCCTGAGTTTCTCATGTGTCACAAATAGTCATTGGGCTTGGTTTGAATGGGGGCCCCCTAAAGGGTTGCCTCCACCACTTTAGCGGCTGAAGTCATGGGTCTGCACAGGGGCGTAACACAGTCCCCCGCAGCCCCCGCGATGCGTGTGGCCCCGACCTGCAGTGTAGTCAGGCCTGAGAGCTCCGGATTAAACCTAGAGCGGGGGCCCCTCTGTCTACCTTGCAGGGGGGGCCCCTCACTTTTCGTTACGCCACTGGGACTTCATTACACCCCTGTGTAATGGAAGTGGAGCTGGACTTGTTTAAATGTTAATCAGGTGTTACATCTTTCTTCTTAAAAATAGCACTGTGGCCAATGGCCAATTTCAGAGCACCCCTGCTGCCTCAGTTGGAGACAAGGGACATGAAAGAACAATGCAGATTCCAGTAGAGCTCGATCACAGTCTCAATGTAATGTCTTAAGTATACAGAAGTGCTATGCATGCTTACACAGAGAGGACTGTATCCCATGTGTGTGGTCTTTATTATAGACAATGTTTCTCCTTCGTTTATTGAGGTACTCTCAAAGTATTGAGCTCAAGAGATCTTCAGATCATCTACAAAAAAGCATAAGACCAGCTGCTTGCTTTCTAATAAGCATACCATTTTGCGTTTATTTTAATGAGGAAGTATTGACAAAAATACCACACATTTATTACTTCACTTACGTGACTTAACCAGGGGAGTCTTACTAAAAAATGGTAAATTAAGAAGTGTTGGGGATTCGGCATGTGTACATACCTCTGGCCTGCTCTTTTCTGTGCACTTTTGTTTTACTCCTCACACCTTTCCTCATTCAAAAATGCTTCTTGTCCCACATGGTTTTTTTTATTTTCTATTTTTTTTTTGTTTTCATGCATGCCTGGCACCTGCAAAGTGCTACCCGGCAGCTTGCTTCTTATGACTTTGTTTTCCTCCTAGTTTACTTTTGAAGTACCGTTCTAGTATGGGTATTGGCCATGCTAGAATGCTAAATTAAAAATGGCCACCATGTTTCATTACATATGCATATGCCTGCATCACATGTGAATGTATCACATTGCACATGTGTGCATTAGTCAATGTGCGCATGTGTTAGAACACAACAAAACAGGTAAACCACTTAATGACAAATTTACACTTGAAAACTTAATCTTCCTATAGCCCCCCAGTATGAGGGTGGTAGGAGGACAGTCTATGATGAATTAGGGTGCAGTGCAACAGTAATGGCGTAATGCAAAATGATGGGGCCCGCCTGCAGAATGTGAGGAAGGGCCCCTGAGTTTCCCATGTGTCACAAATATTCATTTGGCTTTTGTTATATGGGGCCCCTGAAGGGTTGTGCCCCCTCTTGTGCTGCAGTGGCAGCAGGGGCCTGTGTTACACCCCTATGCAACAGAATAAGAGCCCTACATCTGGAAATTGTAAAAGTTTAAGAGATGTTTGCGTACGTATTATGACACAGGCATCTGCAAGCAACTGTCAATAAAAAGACATTGGCAAAGTCCACTGCTCAGCCCTATAGAGCTGGGACCTATTGGCTTTCCCTATCCTTGCTTTGTGATTGACTTACCTCAACAATATGTGCATTGTACCTACTGTAAATGTTTTGCCACAACAAATATTTACGCAATATTATCCAAGAGGGAGGGCACTTCAAGGTAAGTACTGGCTGTTGTGGAGTAAGAGAGTACTGGGGATAAACAAATGGCCCCACTCAACCCCATCAAAATATTCTGGGAGTGCAGTTCCCCTTGGATAATATTGATATGTAAATCACACCCTTTGCATTTGAGGTGAAATTCACAGAATTGTTTGTTAGATGGTATGTTTTTCATGGAACTATTTAGGTGAAAGAATACAAAAAGCACAACTGTTTTACATGTCTTTGTGCTAGGGCGCTGCCATTTTTGTACCTTTAAAATGCACTGTAGTGAAAGACTAGTTTTGAGGTTTACAAAAAGAAGCATATAGATAGAGCTGAAACCGATTTTAGTCACAATATAAATCATTTGTTGGTGTTGACATACTAATGTTAAGAATTGTGGGTTCTAAGGTGATTTCATCATGTGACAAATGCTGGGATTTGATGAACCATGATTTAGAGATAAAAATAATTTGCACATGATTTTCTTATGGCAATGATGGTGAGTGTCCCAGAAGCTAAACTAAGGGTCTAAAGGTACCGAAGAGGGTTGTTTGGGAGGAGAAGGAGGGTCTTTTTTCAAGCGTTTGCTTGGCGCTTTGTTATTGCCAGAGGAAGCCATAGTGGTGGATGTCACAGTGCCTTTAGGTGATGTATTTGCTGAATCTTCCATTGAATTACAATATGGGCGAGATTTAGAGCGAGTTGACAGTTTACGAGCCCGAGGCGATGAATGGGATAAGACGTTAATTAGTTTACCCATGCACTTGAGCAAGGGAGGAGCAGGTATAGTAATTCTTAGAGTGAGGAAGAGCTATTTTTGACAAAGATACCTCTTATGTAGCAATGACACCTCAAGAACTTGAAGTTAAGCGGGGTAAGGGAGCGTATTAACAATCCCTCACTAATGTTACATAAGAGTAGCTCCGCCTCTTGTGAAACAGCTTCATGTACATGACACTTTTTTATGCCTGGTAACAGAGTATACGATGCGCGGTCTTCTCATGTGCAACTACAAGTTGTTATGGTGCAGAAGGGGATAATAGCGCAAGGACCCCATTCAAAAACATTACCACACAATAATCAAACCTTATGATAAAATATGTTGTGACTGGAGATGTTGTCACTACACATAGAGGACACACAAAGGGGAGATTGTCTGCACCCTCAATACTCAGAGATGATGCTTTCCGAGTTATTATGGAGAGAGGGCAAGAAATGAAAGACAGTTGTTTTACTGCTCAGAAGTTAATTCTTTCAGGGCTATCAAACTTGCTTCAGAGTGTCAAGGAGGTCAATCATTTAAAGGGAAGCACATGAGGCGCTGTCACAAAATAATAGAAATGTCCATGAAAGTATTGAAGTTATTCCCCTGTGCATATTATTAAGCACAGCATTTTTGCCTGTTAAACGAAGCCATCGCAAAGTTATGAGGAGTTAAACCATTAAGACGTGACTGAAAATCTCCATGAAGCGCGAACTTAAGATGGCGGCCGTTCGAGTCACGGACCCGCTCTGTAGGGCGAATACATTAAAGCGCTGCTTACATGATAATGCAGAAAGTAAATGACGGCGCTTCGTGTGCAGCTCAGTTTGGGAAGATCAGGCACTCATTCCGGAGCTCCTGAAGGCGTAGGAATCACACCCGGTTCGCCGCCGTCACCGCCATCCCTAGAGAGTCAGGGACCAGCCGCCATTTCCCCTGGGCACTAGGCTCGCCCCCCCCCCCCCCCTTAATACCTCCTTGATTTTAAAATAGCACTAATTATGTAGATACTGATGGTTTTCTAATCTTCCATTTAAAGGTGTGTCAGTAGATTTGTAAAGATATATGATACAAAGTGAATGGAATATTTTTGGGGACTCATTTACTTTATGACCTAGTTGTAGCCAAGATAAGAACTCTTTTAATGTACTAACTCACACTTCTTCACAGAAATATGAAAGATGCTTACGCTATATTTTGTAGCAGCAAAAATCTGAGTGCAGGCACATTCTGTGAGATAGGTGAACATTCTAACTCTTCACTAGAAGTCTGTGATCTTCAAAGACAGCTCTTATGGGAAGAGCGCATAGTGATAAGTGGATTTATACTATAGTGAGGCTTGTCTCAGGTACTAGCTATAAATCTCCTGGGTGAAAAACATTTGGATAGGGGCTGATAAAAATGCTGCATTTTTGGTAGTGTACATCTAGTTAGCAATAACAAATATTGCATGTTTGGCTATTTAAATTGGACAAATAACAATCATTTCAGACACTCATAGATCCTCAAGACAGTTGTGTATTCCATGGAAATTACAAAAATGTCGCTCTCTGACATATTACCTATCTGTATTTTTTTTTTTTTTAAATTAGTTACATTTAAATTAAAAGAGTCGATAATAAAAAAAAATGAAGGCCTGCATTGCTCTGTACGCACTGTAAAATATGATTAGAGGACATTTCACATGACGTTCTACAATAAATTCCCAGCTCAAGTGCTTTATTTTTTCTTCTTAAACCATGGATCCCTGTGTCTTATACATCAACTGGCATGTCTGTTTTGCCCCCCAGAACTCTCCTCTTGGTTTGGGTTCAGAGACAAGTGGAATACACCTGTAGTATAAATAGGGACACGCTGCTAACTAGAAACAAATCTAGAATTTGCTTCTGTGATCAGGCTCCATATTTTGATTCTCCTGTTTTAGCCTTGTCTAGCTCTTTATTTCCATTTAATTGTTTTTATTTTCATAAACTTACATATCATCGGTTGACTTTTATGTTTTAAATAGATGATGCTACATTTGCAATTTCCCTCAATGCTTATTCTGATGTATTTGGGGGTGGTGGGGAGCATAATAGAAGGCAAGGCGGGGGACCAAAGTTGGGTTGTCCGTTATCAAGGTGCAGCTGTGAACAAGCTGTATACCAATAATAAAATCTAGGGTTTCTGTTGACATTTACGAGTCACATAGTATTTTTGCTATACTGGCCTATTGCCAAAACAAATCCACCCCGATTGGAATATAGGAAGCAATCCATAATACTCCAAGGCCACTAGGTGTTGGCCAGTCTATTCGATAAATTACACCACATCGATCTCAGCGCGCAGAAGTAAACTCTACCACAAAGAAAAAAAAAAAACAATGACAATAAGCTTCCAATCACCCCAGGTTTGTTATAAGTCTTTCTGAGTATGCTCATGTCCAATTAGGTTAGCGTCACATAATTTAAATTGGTTTTCCTCCGTGTAAGAATAACTCCTTTTTAATACCCCCATCATCATTAGTAATACTTTCAAAGTGTTTTATCTTAATACATTTAGTCACTGTCTCCCTTTTCCCTGACTAGAGCAATTTGCATTTAGTTTCACTCACATTGAAGGTACATCATTCTAATTTAATAACTGTTCCCCCCCAGGGAAAACATCTCTCTCAAGAAGCTAACTCTTCCAATTCTGAAGCACAGACAGCCCCCGGGCTGACCGGGCACTCAACCTGACAGACATGAATCCACAGCTAAAAATATTTTTGAAACAAAAAGCTCATTGGCTTGGCTTAGCGAGGAGTTTTTGAAAGGCAGTATTTGTTCTTAAAAATGAGATCCAGAAGGAATTGGCACTGGCAAGCCATGGTTGCTTCTATCCCTCAGACTAATTGAAGGGCTAGATTCCCTAATGAAGGTAAATGAATGAAGATATTTTAGTAGAAAATGTCGATTGACAAGTCTCTTCATAATGAGCTCTAGCTGTGCCAACATTTCACTAAAATGCCTGTAAAACTTTGCATTAAAGTAAGTGGAAGGAGATAATGCTTGCAAAGCTGCACATTGCTTATGGAATTGCATTGTATAGTATTCTCAAACAGTTTCCCACTAGTGGGGCCCTTGTTGCACTGCTGAATGCCTAGACCTGAGCCTGGGTCATCCTGTGATGATAGGTTCTTGGTTGGGTGCCCTGATCAGTGTTTGGTGACAGTGTCATCTTTATTGGGCCGTGGACATGAGGTGTGCTGCCATGTTTTTAGTCAGTTGCTTACTGATCTCTTAGGATAGTAGCATGCCTCTTGCTCAGCGATTACATATATGTGAAGTCTCATGTTCTGGATCTTTATTTGAACATTTTTGGTATATGAGAGAAGTTCTGTATGGTGTGCTCTGTTTATGTTTGGCAGGTGCTGCTGGGTCTAGATTGAGAGATGACCATTAGTCCTGTTTTAGGGCGCAAGGCTAAAAAAAAACACTCTGGAAGATGGAAATTTTGCATGCCCGCCAAAGCGCATCCTTCACCATGTTTCTTTAATGAATACCTCAGGGATTTATGTTGGCTGCCAGTGAATTAAACATGCAGAGGCATGGCTTAGACCAGTCGCCGTACGTACATCATGTCAAGATCCCTGTCTGATGCCTCTTAGCTATTGTTTGCCACTTAAGTTTCATCAAGCAAACAAATTTACAACTAGTTGGAAACTTTGGGGTATATTCATTAAGATTCCATGCCATGTTTGTGTCACAAAAGTGACGCAAATCAATGCAGTATCTTTTTTTCCCAATTAAATTCTCTTGAAAGTAATGCAAGCCAGCGCATAGCACTGTTATGCATTGCTTAGCGCCAAGGGGGCATTCCATGGGTGGTGCATAAATGGTCACAGGCAACACCATTATTTCTGACATAAAACTCTATCTACAAAAAAAAGTGGACAGGATTTTGCATCAAAAAATAACACCCATTTCAAATTAGCACTATCAAGCAGAACTTTTACTATTTCGCCCTTCTTTTCCGATTTTGCATGTGTGCTGCACCATACAGCACATGTACAAAGTAAAAAAAATGTTTAAGTTAATCTAACAATAGTATTTTGTACCTGAAGGGTATCCTTCCAGTACAAAACCTATGCTAGACTCATGCAGATAACCCTTGCTCTATGGTGCAAAGATGTATGCGTGGCGCATGCTGCCTGACTGTGCGCCGGCGCTAGGGAGACAAGAGGAGAGTACCACATCTTGGTACATATGGCGCTCTCCTTCTCAAGCAGTGCAGCATTTTTGGCTGCTGCGCTGCATAATAATTTGGTTAAAAAAAAACTTTGAGGCACATTAATGCTACTCACTAACATGTGATCCAAAATTAAGTAGATCTGCCTATTACTCGAAACCAGTAAACAAAAAATCCATTATTAATTTGTTTTCCTACAAAGGTTTTATTTGTCATCATTGCTTCCAAAGAAAGAATAAGAAAGTACGATTTTTTAGGTAGTTTTTTTTCTAGAAGAAGTTAAAGTACAGGATAGGCTTCCACGAGATAGGTTTGCTATGTATCGTATTATATCATTGCACATTCTTTTTCAGGGAAATGTTGGTGATAATAGCCAAAGATCTGAGCATTGAATTAAAAGCAAAAGCACCTTAGATTATTACTTTAGGTCCCTGAACATCTCACTTCTCTGCAGATTTGAGGTAAAGAAGGTCTCTTTGTGTGGTTGTGTCTCAACTAAATTAATGCCTCATAGCTTAATTAATTGCTCTTTAGCACAATTTCCGACAGCTTCCAAATGTGATATATTGCTTTAGGTGTATCAGCTATTCAATCACCTGGCCAGACAGCGAACAGTGAAAATATATACAAGGGAGGCAGTTCCAGTTGACCTGATTGCCTCTTAGACAAGTTGAAATGAAAAGTAGGAAAACCCAGCATGGCAAGCAATAGGGAGGTTACATGTCCTTAGGAGAGCGAGTAGTGGGGACACACCAGGAACCCGGAGACATGGAGAGGACTGGGCATTCTAGGGAGGCCAAAAGGCTTCCACCATGCATCACTGGGAGGGAGGTGCGAGAAACACTTACTCAGAAGGAATAGGACAGCCCTAGACTTAAATGGAGCCCTTCCTAAATCCACAGAGACATAATAGAAGAGACACCTCTAGAATGGGGAGAGAAAACAAGGAGCAGGCATGACAGGGAAGCCCCTGACAGATGAGCACATCTTGACTGGGGTCATTTGCACCTCTGCAATCAATCACCTCCAGACTAATGACTCTGGGATTTTGCAGGTATCAGGTGAGGCAACACAGATTGAGACACTCAGGGGAGAAGGCACTCTTCCAGAGTAGTGTTAAACGTTGCAAGGGGTCGTTGGAAGGGGATGACAGATGGTTCTTAAGTGGAAGTATGGGGAAGGGAGAAGTTGAGCTACAAAGTTAATTGAGAAGAGGAGGGGAGGCATTCAGTGATTCCCCGGAAGCATTTGGTGTTGATAGTTTAAAGTGGAAAGCTCATGGGGTAGAGGGAGTGGGACGTCAGTTACATTTCCAAAATATGTGCAGGACACACACCAAAACATGAGATGACAGGGAAATGTGAAGTGGGGAGGGGAGAAAGAAGTGCCACATCAAAGTGTCCCAAAGCTCCTTGAATAGCCTGGTACACCTATCACCAGATATTGAGGAACTTTCAAATGTTAAGCTGCAATGGTAATGATAAGCTCAACAAACTATAAAGAGGAGTAGCGCACTAATATATTTGTAGACAAGGGCAAGACCTAGTCGTCCTGCAGAAGACAAATTCAGCGGGCGACTACTGCAACTGCCTAAACAGGGGACAGTTTGTTGTACTGGCACACTCAGGCTTCAACAGGGGATCCAGAAGAGTAGTGCTCCTGGTAATGAAAAACCCACCATTCCATTTAACTAAGGCTTGGTAGATACAGGGAGTACCTATGTTGGGGCGCTGGGAATTTGGCGCAGAGGATCCACGTTTATGATAAAAACCTACACCTCCCCGGCGATGCAACAGACAGTATTCGACAAGCTAGGGCCACTCCTCCTGGAAGCAGAAGTACAGGTATACTTCTTAGAAGGTGACTTTAACAAAGTTATGAACTAATCCCTAGAAAGATCAGCAGCTACGTACTCCAGGGACACCCCACTAGAGTAGCAAGGTTTGCATGGGCAATGTGTTTGATTGACGTGCGGTGCAACAAACACCCAATAGCTAGAAAATACTCTTTTTTTTCTTAGGGCCTTCTGACCCTTCTCTTGACTAGACTACATACTGGTCCTGGCAAGCAATGTCTAAGACATCTATCTATACACCAGAGTAAAGGGTGCGAGGCATGTCAGACCATTCCCCATTGTGGATAAAGGTGGAACTCATAAAAAGGTGCAGCATGAGGTCATGGAGAATGGACATTTGGGAATTGCAGGACCAAGAAGTGGACACACAGCTGAGGGCTGACACCTTTCACTATTTCACTAAGAATACCCAATCTGTAACCTCACTGACAATAGTGTGCGAAGCCTATAAATCAGTTTTGAGAGACAGAGCACAAAAGATCATCTCCCAGAAATGTAAACACAAAACTTGAAGGAATTTCAGATCTTAAAACTGAACAGTTGTCACTGGAAAGAATATATATAGATACGAGGTATGATATGGTATTAGGTTAGCTAGAGGCCCTACCAGGGGAATATCACACAGTCACATGACCTGGCTACACAAATATAGAGGATGACACAACACAAGCTATATGGTATAGGAAACACAACAGGATGATGGCTGGCCTGTTTGGCTAGGTGGGAACAAGGAAGATGGTTATCAGGTCTCCATAGGAAAAACAGTACATATTGAAAAGACTACCACATAGCCTATCAATTTGCGAACTATGCTGGAAAGGCTTGCACCACAGAACACAATACTCAGTCCTTTCTGCAAGAATGACTACTTCTGTCTCTAGACAAAGAGAACAGGTCTACCCTCGATCAGGAGATCACACTGCAAGAATTAGCAGCAGCCATAGAACCATGAGCAGTGGCAAGACACCAGTGTCCTATGTGATAACAGTTGAATTTTTCAAAAGATTTTCCTTATAGCTGAGACCCCATCTCCTCCTCATGCATATAAAAGCTGAGGACAGATGAGAACTGTCATCTGACTTCAGATATGCATTCATCATGTTCCTCTATAGGAAGAGAAAACCTAACATTGAATGTCCCTCTTATAGACCCATCTCTCTGTTAATACAGGGTTTCATACCGGGTAGATCATTCTGTCTCAATAGCAAGACACTGAACATGTGGCTATCCATGGTAAAATAGACCATAGACCCAGTTGCAGGACTTATCTTTGACACCAAGGAGGTGTTCGACTAACTCGACTGGCCCTATCTCTTCCAAGTCCTTAAAAGATTTGAACTAGGTCAGAGGTTTTTCAGATGGGTGGCCTTACTATATGTTGACCCAACTGTGACAGTCAAAGTTGAGGGGACTCCTCTAGAACATTCTATCCTGCGAGGGGGACCCGACAGAGCTGCCCATCTCCCTCTTGCTCTTTGCTTGCTGCATGGAGTTGCTGGCGTGCTGGATCAGAATGAGAGCTGACGTGTTGGGCTTCCCAGAGATAGGTGAAGAATCCAAGAACATTTCCCTACATGCTGATTACATCTTACTATAGTTGTCAGACTTGGGGACTTTCCATTTATAGTAACTTTGATAAATTCTTAAGATTCCAAATAAACTGGGACAATTCAGTCTCATACCAGATGGGCAACTTGGCTGGACTAGAAGATATCCCCTCAAGCCTAAGAATCTCACAGATAGGCTTTTGATACCTTGGTATTCAGATCAAAAGGGACCAGGCGGACTTTATGAAAAACAACATGGAGGGGTCCTTAGGGAATTCTGAATACACTAAGAGACATGGAGAAAGTCACCTCCATCACTGTTGAGATGAGTCTCAATATTTAAGATGGTCATGTCGCCCAAGTTCTGATATCCCAGAGACTGTTGACTGAGTAGATCAAACACTTCGGACATTGCTCTGGGTTGAGCAGGAATGTACAGAACAGCTCTATGGACTTTACAAAGGTCATTGGATAAAGTTGGCTTGGCGCTCCCAGACATCTGAGCCTACTACACGGTGACACAACTCCAAGTTAAAAATGACTGGGGCTTCATACCGAGTGAGGACCCACCGACCAGAGGGGAAAAGGCGAACATGGAATAAAAGACATATGTACACTACATATATGGTGGCCCATTTACCAGACGAGGTCTACTAATTCCTACTCAAAGTGCACTGGTGGCCTGGGATGCCATGGTAGGATATGTAGGTGGGAGGGGTAGGCTGTCTAGGGCAAATCCCCTATGGACAAGAGCACAGTTAATGGAAGAAGCGAACGTTAAATGTTTCTGGCAATTGAACCTAATGGGGATCTCCATGCTGGGAGATATGAAACAAGAGGGTGACATTAAACCAATAGAATCCCTAAAAACTGAATACGACCTGCCCCCCCAAAAATAGGTCTCCCTTTGCATATTATAAAGCCGACCGAATGGGACGATCAAGGACGCTTAAAGAACCTGAAAACTGAAGCATTGCTGATGTACATAGTGACTGTGACCACTGTGCTGATTTACGACAGTTAAAACGGAATAAAAAGGGTTTAAATAAAGAAGAAAAGAAGTCTGAGCTAAGGCCCCTCAGTGTATGCATATATAAAAATATTTTTTTTTTATTTTTTTTTATTACATTAGGCTTTCAAAACCACTACAGTGGTCTCTAGGCCAGACCTAAAAATGCCCTATGTCAGGGGAACAAAAGGATGCAGTATACTCAACATGTGCTCTTCAGAAGTGGAAAACTGTCAAAGAAGCACATGCCTAAGAGTAGAATGGCGTGGGGGGTCCATGCCAAAGGCACTTGGGTTGGGCCTTGCATATCATCTGACAGCGACAACTTAGTGTGCAATGGCTGGATACTTTTCATTGTATTAAACTTAGTAGTATGGACTGATATTATGAGTCCTATACATCAATGTATGGCACAAAGAATGAATAAAAAGGCCTGATATATTAACTATTGTTTGCAAAATACTGGACCAGTATTTTTGATATCTGTGAAGAATTTACTAAATCAACCTAAGTACTTATTGAACAATTCAAGTAGGATAACTGTTGACAAACTATAGTATAGGAAGATGAAAATAGTAAAAACAACTGTACATCCAATGTCTTTATCTATATTTTCCATCATGACATCACAATGCACAGTGGAGTTCATATACTGATTGTTACAAATATCTGTACCACTCCTTATATGTAAAACTGTCAACACTGTATGGAATGTTCTAGTAGTGTATGCTTCCGACCAGTATGTATGTAGCAGACCAGTGCTGTTACTCTGGGTAGTATAGGGAGGTATGATACACACAAATTCTCATTTGGAGAGGACCTAGGCAGGACGTTTGAGCTGGACTGTTCCTATTGGAGGAGGGCCAAGCCTGATTTGCATATTTCTTATCTCTGTCTAGAGTGGCACAGTGGGTGAAAGATAGTGAACTGGAATGCAGCCTTAAGCGGGACCAAGACTGATTTCCATATGACTGGTCTCTCTCTAGAGTAGCACAATGGGTAAGATATGATGGACTAGAATGAGGCCAAGTGATCACAAGTGGCTGAGATTAATTCACTCATTCCTTCCATCACCTTGTTTGTTGCACATCGTCTCATGCAACTTCATCTATTATGAAGAATTCAATAGATGATGCCGATAGTTGATCCATTTGAGCTTTACATGTATGTTCAATAGCATATTGTATGAGATTTCATTGTTAGAAAAAAAATGTATGTCTCACTCTTTCCAAGAGAACTTACCCTCTGCTTTCCTAGTTAATGAGAATCAGGAGCAAAAAGACAGGATCAAAAATAGTGTGAAACACGCTTAGGTGTACTCTCTTTTCATTACCTCGAGGTTCCCAATGGTTACTCAAAGGCAGAAACATAGATAAGAAGCAACAAGCCCTTCCAATTAGACCATTTGCATGCCTTATGTTGACACAAAGGCCCTACATGGTTTCCAGTATTGGCCTTACTTTTGTATCACTATTTATTTTCTGTCTGCATTTTTCATTTGTATGTGCTTTCGAATATTACTATTGGAAAAACTTCTCAATAAGAGTTCATTGCACTGAAAAAAGTTGTCTGCTATGATTGTATTTTAAAAATGTCACATACATACGGATCGACCTGCAACAATATAGACTGCAAGATATCGACTTCTACATTATAGTCAAGGCAAGATTACATAGGGGAGTGACAACCCACAGGGATTCGAACCTTGAGATTCCTGGCCTGGATGAATACATCTCTCAAATTGTCGAATATGAACATAAACATCTGTTTACCTCTATTCTGGTGTTTAGCATCCCCTTTTATGACTGGTTATCTAAATAACTCACCATGTTAATAGTTCATCACAGGACCTTACCATTCTGCCTTTATCCTTCTGTTCATATACCTGGAAATTTGCTGAATGTGAAATTTTAAAATTCAGTTGAACAACAGCAGCACAGCTTCCTTTTCCTCCAAGTTATACCTCCTCCTATGCCCAGCAATATTAGTGTCTGTCTCTTTGTGGTATTGTTAAATTTTTTATCTTTGACCTTGAAGACATGTTTGCCCCAATTATTTAGTTTTCTTTAGTTAGCTTCTGGACTTCACCTCTCATGTGAAATTGCTCCTCTGGACTCCTGTGCACTAAATGCATGCTTTGTGTTTGTTTGCACTGACTACAATCCCACTATTTCAGCTTCACTAAAATATTATTCAATTTCTTCATTTACTAGGGGCAATCAATCCTACTGTAGGGGCTCTTTACATCAAAAGGGCTGAAAGGTGGTTAGGGGCTATGAGTGAGCCTCACAAGATGAGAGCCCTTAACACAATTTCAAGGAAATCCAGAGACCCCACATAGAAAATTCCACACAGGAATTCCCACACGAGACAAAATTGAAAGTACCACCCATGACATTTATTTTAAAATTTAAGAAGTTCTTATAGAAGGGGAAAAGATTATGTCTATTCAATCAATCAATTCAAAATACTCAAAATGTACATAAATGCAAGTCAACAGTGGCAGTGGAAAATGAGCCTTAATGTAGTCAATATTAAGAACAGTCTACAGTCTAGCAGTAGAAATAATAAGCCAATGAACATTCTGTCATAAGGACTGCTCATTATATGCTGGAATAAGAATATGAAATATATTTAGGGCTCCCAGTGTTATGGTATTTATTTTTTGAACATTTCCGTCTGTATTTATCCATATTTATTTTTTTGGCCTTCTTATTGGTATTTTGCCATATTTATTTTGTGTTTTGAGAATAAATGGAGATGTAAAATGGTATTTTTCTGCATTTATTTAAATGATAAAAATGCAGTCATACTTTGATTCCTGTCACATTGCAGCTAATTAAGCAGCCAACTATAACAAAACACTACACCCACAGGTAAATATTAGCATTATATACACATATTTACTAACATGCACATGTATTTAAGGAAAATTAATGTTGTTTTGTTTTGTAACTATCCATGATGTTTATCTGCTCAACTGTTGCTCTTAAAAATAAATACAGACTGCAAGCACATTGTTTTCTGTCTGTATTTATCTGTAAAAATAGCCAAAAGCTGAAAACTGGGAGCCTTAAATATATTGTAATTGCGGATTCATAAACAGACTAAAAGAGAGTCAGCTCCCCAAAAGGACTAGAGGAAAACTTGGATTGTCGCCCAAATGGAGAGCTTTTGTACAGTTTTCAGCAGAGAAATCATACAGTCACCATGGCATGATTCAAAAGTTACACTGAGTTATCTAAAAGTAAAACAGAAAACACATCACATGAGCATAGCTGTTGCTCTGCTGCTAGTGAATAATAACCCTATATTATGCTTACAAAAGAAAATGAAAGAACATTAAAAAATGTGAACACCTCAGCACAGCCAAAGGAAATGGCCTTCAATTGTATACACTTCAAATCTTTTTTTCCTCAGTAACAACATGAACAGAAAATAATACATTTGATAAATGTTACAGTGCTAGCAAGGCTATAAAGGTAACTGAATGCTGTACAATTAATATAATACTAAAGTTCACATTTGAGGCTTCTTGGGGCACAGGCACAGCATGAGAAAACAGGGCAGTGACTGACTCAGCACATCACACACATATTAAAGAGCAACTGAAAATGCGTCTAGGCCTACTTATGTAATCCTATAAATATAAACATTGCATTTGCATCTCTCTTAAATATATTAAAACACTGAATTATTAATTGTGCAGTCTGCCTCCACACTATCTTTTTAATATTTGTATGTGTATACCATATCATATAAAAATCATATATAAAAATCTTAGTGTAAACTAGTCTAAGCTCCTTTATTCAGTTTTTGAGCATGTACTGAGTAGAATATATTCAAGATTGATTTAGACATGGTTAGTAGTCTCTCAATCAGAGCACAGGGGCTGAATTATGAAAGACAACAATGGTCCATCTATGCCCAAGAGAGCACCTGAAATGAGTGTTCAGTGTGAAAACCCTGGAAGTCCTGCTGCAAACAAGCATTGGCAAAACCAGAAAGTCCGATCTCAGCTGCCAAACTTTCGCTCTTTTGTTTTCCATTATTTTCCTGCAACATTATTTTTGGGAGATCTGTTGGCCAGCACCAATATCAAATTTGTATAAACATATATATGTGATTTGGTCTCGAATAGAACCCATTGTCTTAGTAGTCCCTTGCACAGACGGGAACTATTTTGTGTGTGGATGTTCTATTTGCAAAATATCAAAAGTTAGCCAATGGCAGGAATTAGCCAATGAATAAAGTGGGTTAACCTATGCTGTATGCAATAGCGGTAGAAGAAAAATGAGAGTGACACAGCATCAGACCAATGTATGAAGAGTGCTGACTGATGAACCTAATGGCAGTTTAAGTAGAAGGCACAGCATTTGTAATCTTGCCTCACATCCCCTTCTAGGTGTTCTGGAAATTGTAGCTAGTTGATCAGCTGTTTAATGCCATGTTCTAGTCTTTCGTAGGCATAGCCTTGTACAGAATCAGTATACCAAATAATACAGAGCAGGATTTAGACACCACAACAACTGTTGAATTTATGTAAGTTGTTGTAACCTGATCCAGAACACTATATACACACACCGAGGACCCTTGAATTGATTAGAGTGCCTGTTGTTGGTAGTAATGAGTAAAATGTAATTTCATTTTGGAGAAACTCAGTTCAACCCAATCTTATTTGTTTGTGTTGTCAGCACATAAAGTTAATGTATTTTTTCTTTTTTTGTAGGCTATGTACATGTTCTATGCACTGGCTATCGTCTGTGATGACTTCTTTGTCCCTTCTTTGGAAAAGATATGTGAAGTAAGTAACTAGTATTTGAATTGATACCATTGATCAGGTTTATTTATTTCATTATGTAAGAAAGAATTTTTCAGCTCAGCATCATCATCAATGAATTCTAGCACGAATATTTAACCAAGGAAATGTATTAAAAGGAAAAAGATAGACATCAGAGTGAACAAATTGCTCCACTGACAGAGGGCCTGATTTTAAATTTGGCCAGTAACGGCTGGTGTTAGGGCGGAGTGGCGGGGCAGGGTGAGAGCAGGGGTAGGAGTGGAGGGGGATTGAGAAAGAAGAAAAAAAATAACTTTTCAGCGCCTGCAGCCTGTCGCATTGCCAGTTTTCTCCTCCTCTCGTGGCTCCACTGCAGGGCAGGCAGAGGCTACTAGGCTCCCCTGTGACCAATCCTGAAGCTGCTCTCATCCATGAGAGCAGCTTCAGAATTGGCCTGAGCAACCTTGATGTGTGCTTCCAGGGAGCTGTCCCCAACTGCCTGGCAAATTTAGAGGTCACTGCTTGCCCAATGGTCATCACTGTACCTTCAGAGGAGCTGCCATCACTGCAGTTCCCATAAAGATAACGAAAGCTTGCTGAAAAATCAACATCGGATTTAATGCCCATTCACAAAATGTTTTCCTTTAAAAAAAATCCAAGACTGGGAGTTTTCTTTTTTTTAACACAAGTAACTAAGGACCCTCACACTCAAGGGTATTCCTCTGATTGTGGGGGTGGGGGTCATTATTTCAATTTCTCTCTCCATCACTGCAGGCTTTTCTATTGCACTAATGGACAATAAAACAGGCATCAGGCCGTAAACTCTAAATACGGTGGGTAGTGAGATTCCATTACTATGATGGTCAGCATTGCGTCAGACTACTGGATATGTTTTCCATCAACAGAGCCGATGGGACATTGCCTAAAGAAACTGGAGGTACCCCCTCTGGCGAGGGGGTCAGCTAAGAATTTGTCTGACAGTGTACATCGTCACCTTTGTAATGGGATATACTCCCCACCAAACTCTAAATCAGTCCCAGTGTGGTGTTTTAGTAATGACTCTTTGAATGAGTATGTCTATAGCACTTTGAATAAGAAAAGAAGTAAGAGTTTGACACCCTTGTGTGATGAATTTCATTATTTTAGTGAACTAAGGGACCTAGTTAGCAACTTTGGTCTTGCCTGCTCATTCATCAAATTCTGCTGCTGATTTTTCATGGCTGTTGGGCAATTGATGAAAGTTCACACCTTTATTAGTGATACATCAGATTTCAACTCATGTACAGGATTCCAGATACTGGAAGAATAAGTTAATTACAACATTCGAGAAATGGCCAGATCTCTTGGGTCCTGTCACCTGTCTTGTGGAAAATTGGTATACATATGTTTATATATATTCACCGAAAAAAACAAAGGTTAAAGTGACGTTACAGTTAGAGAAAATTTCAGTGCTGATGTAACATTTTAAACAAAACAAAAACACTGGAATCCACAAGTTATATTTATCGTTAGTAATGATAACTTATGTCCTAATGCAACTATAACTCGCGCCCCCTCAATGCACAGTCGAGTTATCAAAGATGTAATTTCAGATGTTGCAGTGATGTTATCAATAATGTCATAGCACATGCCATTAGTGATGTAATATTGGAGGTAATTAGCAGTGCTTGGTAAGGTCACTTTAATCTTGCAACTCCCCGCCCCTGCTCTGCACCCTGTCCTGTGACTGGGCCCTAAGGCCAACCACTCAATCAAGCAACACCCTCCAAGTGCATGGCCGTGTGCTGCATGAGGTTAGTCACAGGGCTTGGCCTGAACACAACCCTTCACCTAACTTCCCCGTGGGCAGCTACCCCCCACTTCGGGAAGGTGTCATGTGTCCCCTGCTTCAAACCACTGTTGGCCCTGAGGACCTCACCCCGGAGCCTTTCATTTTTTTAAATGGGAGTGGTTGCACTATGCCCCCCTCCCTGGTCTTCTGTGGTCCTGGGGTCCCCCTGGGCTTTTTCTTTAATAAAGAAGATGGGGCTGTGTGGCCTTACCCCAAGCCACTATTGGCCCTGGAAACCCCATCCTGTGGGCCAATGTGAGACGGGACCATATGTACCACTCCCCAGTAGCTAATCTGTGGCCCTGGGGAAGGGGTCTCTGGGGCCCATCTGGGCTTGGGGAGGAGGGGCCACACACTCCCTCCTCTAAAAGTAAGCACTTTGGCTCCAGGGAATGGGGTGCCCCGAGTCCCATAAGATCACAACTTTAAAAAAAATATATATATTTTGGCCCCATGCAAGGTATTTCTACCCTGCCCTCTTATATATTTATTTTTTTCTAGCCTCAGGACAGGGGACTGAGTCCTGGAGTCCTGTAATGGCTTCCTGCTGCAGAGAGCCAATTAGAGACTTCTTCTTAAAAAGCCCATGGCCATGCAGAAGGCCCGATATTTTTTTAAGGAGTTTTAGGGCCTCTCACAAACGTTCCTCAAACCCAACTGTCCAGAATTACAAATGTTTTTGCCTAAACTACTGAATGGATTAGCATATATATATATTATCTACTGGCGTTCGCCAGTAGATAGTAATAGTTAGGACCGTGTTTCCATAGGAAATCTGAAAATTCTATTTTGAATAACTGTGGCGCCGGTTGACGAATCCTCGCAAAATTTTCAAAACTAATGGGGCGCTCCGCTCAGCTCCTACCCTGAAAGTCTCGGGGTGATTCGTCAAGCAGGGGCCGAGAAAAAAGGGGGGTCTCAAAACGCGTTTTCCCCATGCATTTTTCCATAGGACCTTTAGTCGAAGGTACAGCCCGAACGGCTGAACAGAATTACTTGAAATTTGGCAGGGAGGTAGTCCTCAGGTCAGGGATGTGCCTTTTGCATATATGGTGTCAATCTGTTCAGTAGTTCCTGAGAAAATTGCAGTTAAAGCACATAAATATCTATAGCCGCGCACCGTGCGCGCACCCTAACGTGCATGAGCGTAATTCTGATTGGTGGTTACATGTCAGTCACCGTTCGAATCGGTTGAAATCAGGAAGTGTCGGCCGCCATTTTGTTTGTTGTGGGTGCGAGAGTGAAAAATAGAAGTGGCGAACGTGAAAAGGGGGCAGGGTAGAGAGTTCCTGACTCCCTAGTCTTTGTCAGGGGGTCCCTAAAGGACCCCGAAGGGTGAAAAAACATGTTATTATTTTTTTTTTTTAATCGCAGGGTGCGCGCACGGTGAAAAACCATAAAAAATAAATAAATAAATTAGCATTTAAAAAAACGTACAAATTCACTTAAAAAAACAGGTTTCACACACGTTATAGTTGGGAATTAGCATTTAAAAAACCTTGCGAATTCACTTAAAAAACCATAGGTTTCACACATGTTATAGTTAGGTGGACATTTCACTCGCAAAAAACCAATGAAATTCCCCCGTTATAGTTAGTTCAGATAACTATAACTCGCGCGACCGCCACTCTATCACAAGGATGATGTCATCAGTGATGTCATGAGTGATGCCACTGACCATGTCATGAGTGATGTAATATGTGACATCATGAGCAGTGGATTGCGGGCGCGCGAGTTATAGTTAACTGAACTAACTATAGCGGGGGAATTTCATTGGTTTTTTACGAGTGAAATGTCCACCTAACTATAACATGTGTGAAACCTATGGTTTTTTAAGTGAATTTGCAAGGTTTTTTAAATGCTAATTCCTAACTATAACGTGTGTGAAACCTATGGTTTTTTAAGTGAATATATATATATATATATATATATATATATATATATATATATATATATATATAGTTGTGAGCAAGGCAGCAATGCCGAAACGCGTAGCAGTGAAAGATACTTTAATAAAACGCAGAAGTGACTTTTAGACCTCCAGCCCCTATGTCGGCTTCTGTTTTCCATTGGAAATCGGAAGTGGTGTTATATATATCAATGTAAAGACTGTCTCCCCTCCTAAATTCATTAAGGCTCCGAGGGCCTGATTCACAAAAGTATTTCACACTTTTGAGTAATTTACTCTTTCGAGAAAGTTCCCTACTTTTTCATTGTTCACAAATTACAAGTGTAAATTTACTCAAAAGGTGTATCTTACATGGCTCTAGCTAATTGAAAAACCTGGGGCTATTCACAATTTGCAGGGACTATCCAGAAAAGTAACTTAACTTACACTTTAAATAATTGAGTACTCCGAGTACTCCTAAATGTTTGAGTAACTTTACTACTTTTGGCAATTTACAAAATATAAGTGGAGGGGTACTCAAAAGTATATGAGTATTAAACATGTGTAAATTATTTAAAAGTGTTAGTTACCATTCTGAATAGCCCTTGGACCCATCAGTTTGGTGCAGACATTTAGATTTTGAAATAGATAAAAAGAAGACGCTTATTCAATTGTGTAAATTACACAGAAATGCAACTTAATTTTGTGATTCGGTTCAGTTTCCGGTCATGGATTCAGGTGCTGTAATTCCTGTATCATCCTATATGTAGTAATATTGTGCCTGCTGCTCAAAGTGGAACACTTTTGCAATCGAAACCCAGTGCATGGGTCCTGGATTTCCACATTTTCAGCACAACCATCAGTAGGCTAATGAGCTAATATTCAATTACCACCCTCTGCGGAAGTAGTGACGTTTCTTCAGGTGGTCTGCATTATTAGTTATAGTGTGCCTCATTTCTAGGTCTTTCTGAAATAAGTAAGGTGCAAGGATGGTTGTGGCTATGTTTGGGGCCTTGTGTATGTCTATCATTAAAAGCCATTATTTTGAACACCACTTTCGAAATCAAAATTATCCTTTGTTATAACAAGTAAGAAGTGACAAAACCAATGCCGATTGTATTGCTCTTACATCAGGGAAGCAAAACAATGTGCTGTAAACCTAGTTTTCTGATGAGCAGTGATATACCTTTTCTTCCATGTCTCTGGAGATCGGGGGAGGAAGGGGATTATGGGCAGCACTCTTGCATCCCCAACTACCATCTCCCCAGTCAGCCATAGGTCTGTTCAGACCTGCACTGTCAGGAAAAAGCAAGGCCAGTTGATGGAAAATGCTGAAGGAGCTGCTGTCGTCGAGACTTTGTTCTCCCTCTCACAGTGAGAGCAGTTATGAGGAGGGAGAGGGAGTAATGCCAGAAAAGTTGTGGGGAAGAATACAGGATGATAGGTACTTGTTTGTACTGGGGAGACGGAACAAGAGTTTATTGCTGGTGATGGATGGGGAGAGTGGCAACACAGGTCAATCAATCAGCAAGTATTTGTAGAGCACTGCTAATCTCCTGTGAGGGTTTCCAGGTGGTAGACTGTTGTGCTCAGTTACAAAGCCAGGTCTTGAGTCTCTTCCTGGTAGCCCACCAGCGAGGGAGATGTCCAAAGGTGAGGGGTAAAGCTATTCCAGGACTTGGCAGCAAGGTAGGAACGGCCTCCACTGAGGCTTTGGCAGATGCACACTGTCTGTGCGAGGACGAGGGAGGCTAGTGAAGGTCTCTGGATGGTTGGTGGAAGTTCAGGCGGTGTTTCATGTATGTAATTGTCCTTGGTTTGTGGAGGACTTTGTAGGCGTGCGTCAATATTTTGAATTGGCATCTTTTCTTGATGGGGAGCCAATGGAGGTTTCTTTGGTGTGAAATGGAGTGTGGGTCCATTTGGGCAGATTGAGGATGAGTCTGGGAGCTGAGGTCTGTATTGTCTAGAGTCTTCTCATGAGTTAGGTTTTGGCTCTGAAGTACAGTGCATTGCCATAGTCCAGCCGGCTGGTGATTAGGGCTTGGGTGACTTTTTCTTTTGCTGATGGGTAGAAATGTGAAGTTTTCTTTGGATAATGCGGTGAGTGTGGAAGCAGGTGGTGTATACTGCATTGATTTGTGATTTCATGGTGAGTTTGCTGTCCAGGATGATGCCGAGGTTGAGGGCATGGTCTTTCGGTGTGGAGTGGGTCCGAGTTTGGTGTGCCACTAGGTGTCATTCAAAGGGGAGGTCCTGTTGCCAAAGATCAGGTTTTGTCAGTGTTGAGCTTCAGACAGTTGGCCTTCATCCAGTCAGAAACACTCTTCATGCAGTTGTGGAAATGTTTTCTTCGTGGTGGTGGGAGTCTGTGAGGGGATGAGGTAGGTATTGTCAGCGTAGGATATGATGTAGAGGTTGTGGGTTCTGAAGATGTTGACTAGAGGTGTCATGTAGCTGTTGAAGAGGGTGGGGCTGAGGGATGAACCTTGAGGAATGCCCAGATGGTGCTCTTGGGTTCTGAGGTGAAAGGAGGTATGAGGATTCTCTGAGTCTGTCCTGTGAGGAAAGATGTGATCCATCTGAGTGTGTCTCCCTGGATCCCGATGTGGTGCAGTCTCTTGATGATTGTGTGGTGGGAAATGGTGCTGAACGCTGCAGAGAAGTCGCAGAGGATCTGGGTTGCTGATTCTCACTGTAGTGTAGTGTGGATGTCGCCTGTGGCAGCGATCAGGGTGGTCATGGAGCTGTGGTTGACGTGGTAACAGGATTGGGAGGCATCTAGAAGGCAGTTTCTCTCCTTGTATTTTTTAGACTGGGCATATGTCATTGCATGCGCTGCATGTACTCTTGCTTGCAAGATGTTCTGGCTTACAATAAAGTGCTTGGAATCACCCATTGCTTACCATTTGTTGGCTTCCCTGTCATTCTTCTCTGATGCCTCCAAATTTGCCAGCGCAGAACAAGCGTCACTTCCATTCCTTACTGTGGAGCTTGAATCAAGCACTGATTGACTAAACTTAATTAGTTCCCGTCCGAGGCTCACACTGTGATTGAGGTACTATTTCTTCTTTCCCTTCCCACCATTCTTTTTATTGCTGACCCACGTCTTGAGCTCCCTTTCTCCTTCCTCGCACCTCCCTCATGTTGTTTTTCACCTCCTGCCTTACTTTAACATATTGCACAGAAGCACGAGATGCTCTGAAACTTGGTTTAAAAAAGCGCTATGATGCGGTCAACACTTGGCACGTCAAAGTGCTTTTCTTCCTTGACTTCAAGCCATTTGCACAGCAGCTCGCACTGCGTGCAACATGTCTAAAAGAAATTGACAAAGCCAATAGATCTCACATGGGTGGGACCAATTGGCTTGGGCAATGCTTGTTTGAACTATGGAGTGTAGGTGAAATGGGGGTATCACCGAGGGCGGATAGGAAGGTTCGCAATTCACCATGTATTCCTGTTTCAGAATGGACAAAGGGAGGAAAAGTTCTTCTGGGGGTGGTCGGGGAAGGTAGCACAATGCCAGTTTTTGATATTAGGGCAGGGGAGGAAAGGAAAGGCGAGAGTACTAGAGGGTGGTGGGGTGGATGGCCGTTCACCAAGTACATTTCAAAAGGACTGATAAGTGTTTCCCCATAACTCAACGAACCTTGCGCTGCAGATCTGAGCAGAAGAAGAGATTTTAGAAGGGCTTACTCAACATAAAATGCCAGTACCATGGTTGTTTTCTACTCTTGTTTTATATTTGATGTCACTTAAACTCTGTTGGAAAACAACCCCACTATTGATATTTCCCCATCTGCAATTCTTTATATTGCTCTCATGCTCCTTAATGCAACTGAATATTAACTGCTCTACCCTTTCATTATGTGCACCCACCCTAAATGGCACGTTTTATATTCCACACACCTATGTTTAGAAGCCAGCAGGGTAGCATGTGGAGACGAAGGTGTCCTGTTTCATTGAACTTCTAACTTTAAAGGTATTTGGGACCTTTTGCGAAGTAATGCTGTTGTGCACCTTCAATTGTGCCTTTTGATCTCTCAGCCACCTTTTTATTTGTTGCCACTTTCCATGTCAAAAGATATCATGAAATACTACCTCTGCCTTATTTGCGTGTTATGTGGCACGATTTCTAGACTATCGGTAGACCGCAGGTGAGATTTAGAACTATCTTCTGAAATATTAAAGAGTAATGGAGACATTAATCTCATCACTTAAAGAGCTGGATTTAGTGTTTGTATCTGAAAGAATCATGTTTGTGATTAATTGTCATTCAATTGTGTCCAAGTGACATATTCTGATATGAATAGCAGCAATGTACAGTGTTCCTGACAGGTTGAATTAATCGGTTTGGTAATTTTTTGTCTAAAAAAATCGTTGTTGCAGAAAAACGATATTTTTCTTTCAGATATAGGAAGATTATTGGCTTTTCTGCACTGTCACGACAAAGTAATGTAAGTCCCAAGGAGCGTCTTTATTGATTAATAATCAAATACCGAACTAAACAAAAAGTAGTGTCCAGTGTCTACAATCCCCTCTTGCGCTATCATCGAATGTCTAATATCTTGCATCTTGTTCTTGCATGTATAATTAATTTGACAATCGCTTCACAGTGGCTTCCTAAACCCACGTCAAATCTAAAAAAAACATTTTCAAATAAGACCAAAAATAAACTAGCGTCTCCAATTACGATGTGCGTTGGTAGTGACAAAAGGAAACATTTAAAACTGTCTCGAGATGAAATTCAATTAGATGCTGCCAGATGACATGTTTGGCTCCCTGCTGCGGCAAAGACAAACTGCTCAGATGTCAGGAAGCCAAAAGCAGCAGGTACATTTTAATAGACATTCTTTTTTGCCCTTTCGAGATTTCCAATGTTAAGCGGGGGGGATGAGCACAAGATGGGCATATAAGCGTCCTTTTCTCACGAATGGGTTAGCCAGATACCTAGGGGGAGATTTAACAAGATTTAACGGTGTGTTTTACAAAAGTGACGCAAATAGGCACAAAATCTTTTTTTTCCGGTTTACTTTCCAGCGCTGAACTTGTTTAGTGCTGGAAATAACGTGACAGTAAAGCAAAGCTCTGCATAGCACTGGTTTGATTTACTTAGCGCCAAGGGGGAGTACCATGGGTGCTGCATGGGCGTTCCCATGCAACTGCCCAAAGTTTCTGATGCTAAATCCTATTTAGTGAATAAAGTAGACAGGGTTTAGCATCAGAAAACTGCGCCCTTTTGAAGTAGGTGCAAGGAAGGAGAAATGCTTTCATTTCTCGCTCCTTTTCTGACTTTGTACGTGTGCTGCACTTTACAGCACACATACAAAAAGAGACAAGTGTTAAAGTTAGTCTGAGCATGGTATTGTGTTCTGGAAAGCTATCCATCCAGTACAAAGTCTATGCTACACTCATGGGGACACCCTTGCATTATGGTGCAAAGGTGTCTCCGTGGTGCACGGCAGCTGATTTCAGCACTGGCGCTAGGGAAAGGGGAGACGAGAGCCATGTTTCTGTAAATATGGTGCTCTCCTCCTCTCGCCTTTTCACAGTGCACCTTTTGTTGCTGCTGCACTGCGCTGCATGAATAAGTGTTAAATCTGGCCTACAGTGCATTGTGGGTGTGTTTCTAAAATTCCATTTACGGAAGGAGGAGCATTTATTGTAGTTCATTTTATTTACAATATCAGCCCGTTACAATTCGTGAACATAGGGTTAAACCATTAATAAATAAGTTACAGCGGTCAATCATAAAAACACAGCAAGCAACAGCTTCTGTTAGGAGTCAGTTGTATAGTTGTCCAGTTGTTTTTATTGTAGATGCATTCTTTGCAGTTGCATTGTTCGCAGTTTTGGCAAGAAGGGGAACTCAGGCACAGTTGTTTTGCTGGGGAATGACGTAATTTGATAACATGTGGAAAACAAACCAAAATGCAGGCCTTCAGTTTCCAAAACCAACAAATGTTCTACTTGACCATACCATTACTATTCCCCACATAAAGATAAGCCTGTTACCAAAATTCATATTGCTATATTAAAACATGCTCCTCATAAGAAGACGCTACCTTCTTAAGAAAGTTTCCTTCAGTTTCATCAATAAATAAAAATATAACTAAGAATTGCCATTTTGGCACTTTATAACACTCTGAATAAATGTCCTTAAGTCTTTACCCATTTGCATTTTGTGATTCACAGAATTACATACCCAACAGAATTGTGAGCAATACAGAATATCCTAGAGAATAAGGCCACAAACTGAAATAGTTTGTGGATACAGCCATCCTAGGCTTGTTTTCCTGGCTTGGTACAGTGCCAATAGAGAACAGACAGAATAAAATTATTTTTAATCTTTTTATTTTTTATTGGAGTACATTTTTAAACAGCAGCAGATAAGTAAACACAGAAAATTAAATAAATCAGATCATGAAAAAGGAGAGATGAAATCCATATGCCCACCATTTTAAGGTCACATGTATGACCATATTTAACGGTCGCAAACTGAGAATCGGGCCGTTTGAAACCACTAAAATGGCCTTTAACATGTACCAACCCTATTTTGCTAGTCGGTAACCTATTACCAACTTGCAAAATAGGGTTTGAGAGTCAGTATTAGGAAGAGGGATGCCAAGGGCGTTCCTTCCAAAATAGTGAGTCGCAGGGACATCTATGAATGTTTTGCAGCAGGAATGCGGTCACTAAACATTCAGGTTTTACCGACTCCGAGAAGGAGGTGGTAACCCATTCGCAAACAGGAACGCGGCCCCCAAGGCACCCCTTCCCGTTTATGAATGGGGTGCCAACATTTTTTAGGAGCAAGCAGTGGTCACACAGGCCACTGACTACTCTTAAAAAATGAAAAGGTAGCTTTTCCTTTTTTGGGGGAAACGCATCTAATTTTCCTTTAAGGAAAATGGGCTGCTTTTCAATAAAAAAAATGCTTTATTTAAAAAGCAGTCACAGACCTGGTGGTCGCTGACCCCAGCAGGCCACCATCCTTGTGTTTGCAGGCCATTCCCAATGAGTCGCAAATTGAAACCTACCTCATGAATATTGATGAGGTAGGTCATTTGCAATCCCATTGGGAATTGCTGAATGTGTCTGAGACACATTAGTACATCACATTTTGCAAGTACTTAATTGCGAGTCACAAAAAAAATCACAATTAGAGGCTCGCAAACTGAAATGGTCATACAGCAGGCCCTTAGAGTTCACAAAATATTCTGTTACTTCCTACGCTCTCAAAGAGATAAAGGTGTGAAACTGGAATTTTAATAGTAACAAATAAAACAACCATTATACTAATTTTTATTACTATATTGATCACTCCTCCCCCACCAATGCCAGTATCGCTTTTCTGTATCAACTGATAGGTAATCAATAAAAACATACAATAAAAAGGCTTTTCTAAGTACTTGTAAACAGAAGGAAAAGAGGATCAAGAAAAGCTATTATCAGATAAGTCCATATCTGCGTGGCAGTAGAAAGTATTTTAAACCATGGCCCACCAGACAGGTTCCTCTAGGATGTAGGAACAGCTATGTGGTTATTCTGCTTGTATTTGATCTGCTCTAAATATACTACATTGAAAAATTCATAAATATATTCACTTTTAGTGATCTTAAATGTATATTTGATTTGGTAAATAGGTACAATTTGTAGCTATTTCTCCAAAAATCAAAAAATGGACCTGAGGTCAAATAAATTCCTGTAGGAGGTACATCATGGCACTTGTGTGAATGTATGGCTTGGCATGATCGGTGAAATGACTCCCCTTTTGATATTCGAGCAGGAATAAGGCATACATTTGCTCAAACTCCCACTTCCTTTGGCCTTTTTATAAATGATATGGATGGATATTTAAACGACCAGAATTGATGAATTAAAGGATGAATGGAGAGACAGAGCATTGTTTTATAGGTGGATTACAAAATACCTTGTTGCCCTAACAGAGTTATCATTGCACTGGTTACTCAATGTCTTTCGCCAATACTTCCAAATTAGAGATCCTACTATGAATAAATGTTTAAAAAAATAGAAATGATGGCCGCGGGTGTGACAAGAACTCCTAATACATTTTTTTAATAAAGAGTCAAGGGAGAAGGTTGCTGCATTTGATTATCTAGAAGTAAGCTGAATGGAAAACCTGACCAGGACTGAGACGATTCAAAAAGCTGTAAGCATACATGTGAAAAGAGCTGATCCATCGGAAAGACTAATGTCTGCTTTTGGTGCATATACTGTTTCCCTGGCTATTGACAGTGTATGTTGCTAAAGATGTGTCCTCTCTGATGTAAGGAGCTAAGATATGTGGTTGCAGCGTGACATAGGGATTCAATGAGACTGGGTTCCGCAGGGGCCTGTTGAGCCTAAGACTAGAAATTCTGTTTCCCAAAATAAGATTAAATTTAGGGTTATCCTCAATTAAATTGAGCCTTGTCTTACTTTGGACACAAATGTTTTCAAATAAACTAGAAGTGACATAGTTAGATACTATTATAGCGCCATAGCCCACTTCGAAAGGCCATACCAATTGTTAAAGGCCCTGATACTGAGTTATAATTCTGAGCCACAGGCTAGGACCTACAACTAGGGACAGGGCATTTAACAACTGGTGTAGCCCAGGCAGAATTTCTCTGATGCTATTAGAATGTTCCACCCTCTGAAGGTAGAATGTTTTCTCACTCCTTGGGATGTGTGAAGCTTATCTGAAGAAGTTTGACAGAACACACTTTTGTCCTCATGGAAGATGGCTATTTTAGCCTATTATGGCTAAATTCAATTTAAATACTTTCAGAGAGCTATTCTATCTGGGTTCAACCATGTAAAATGGAACAGGACTTCTCCTTGACATTTCTGATGTGTCACTTGCTGACGTCCCATTTTTGACTGCAACTTGGGATTACCAAGCTATCCAGGTATCTTGGCTATGGTGTTCAAGATTTTATTGAAAGTTCTAGATTGACTGATCCCCAAGCTCCCCTAAAATGGCTCTGCTGCATGTCTATGGTGGCCTTGATGCAAACAAGTACATGAGGGTGCTATTGCTCATGGGTAAGTTCTTGCTCAATTTGAAATTGTACAACTCTAGCCTGAGTGAATGGTTATGCTGAATGGATAATTATGTATTTCTCGACAAACCTTTTTATGAGGCTGCCCTCAGAAACAAGGCCTTGCAGTTTAAACTGGGCTATTTCTATTGGAGCAGGCTCCAACACACTGACCTACATGAGACAGTTCCTCATCAAAAGAGGCACATAGGGCAAAATAACAATGGAGTGTAACGAAGCTCAGAGCTGAGATTAAATGAAGCATTCCTTATATTATCTTGTTGCTTGTTGCAGTGCTTACTCAGATGTGGTTCCCCTACTCACAGTGCCACCGGACGCAAGCTATGCCTTCCTGACTAGGCCTAAGACAGCAGTTTGATAATTGTTCTCCTTTGTCTTATCTCATGCTTAACTCAATTTCCACAAATGGCTGTGCGTCTCAGCAGGTGGTGAGCATTGCATTCATTTTTGGGGAGCAGGTCGATGAAGAATAGAGAAAAACAGGGATGTGCAATTTAGCAGGTATGCAAAAGAACCTGCCAGAGTGAGTCAAAGAGTTGGGAAGTGTAGGGTAAATGCAGAAAGAGATATGAGGTGGAACCAAGACAAGGCATCTATGATATTCATTAAATCTGGCAGTACCAGCGATGGGCTTTTTAAATTAAAAAGGGAGATTCAGAAAGACAATATTGAATGCTGCGGTAGGTCTATTAATAAAGTTATTGGTCCCAAATCACTTCGTCTTCAACAGAGCACTAAACATTCCAAGGTTCTGATAAAGTTTTAATGTCACAATCTAAATATAATGGTAACACATGGGTCAGATATTATAAGTCTATCCAAACACAACTAGGTCGTAGAGGAAGGGGAATTTAACCAGAACGTTCAACACCTTTAGCACAATGGTAAAAAGGAAACACAAAGCTTGAATACTAAGAAATATTTTTCTGAGTGACATAATGCACCTGTATGATTGATTTTAACATTCAAGACTAATAGTGGTGTTATTAACATCTTAGCTTGGTGTGCCCTTCTGAATTGAGCACTGTATGTGCAGTTTTGTGTGGCTATTTTACTTCTATCATCTTTACGGTAAGAAAGAAGAAGTAATGTACACATGCATGGTATTAATGCAAGTTATATATCTAAAGAAGCTGTAATTATTTTTCTCTTTTTCTGCCCACTTTATGGACAATTGAGACTGAATTGGCATTAACCCCATTTTTATAACCATAACATTTCTCCTTTTGCACTACGTTTTTTATACTCATTGTCATTTTACTGTGTATGCTCAATGTGGTGCTAAAGACATCTCTGCAGCTTAAAATGAGAGAAGAGGCTATAGAAAAGTGTTCTTCTAAATGTGCATGTGTGAATAAACTCTATTGAACTTTTGTGTTAACTATAAAATTGATATTCTATTTATGCCACTTACTAACCTTATAGATTGATTAACATTGTCTACCACTGATATTCCTGTTTGTCACCATTTCAAATGATTAACCATACTTTTGACCTATTTTGTATTTTGCACTTTTTACTGCCTTACTCTATATGGTAAAGCATGACTGTATTTTGAATATTTGTCTTTTATATTTTGCTAAGGTTGAAGTCAATGAAAATAAAGTTGACCACCATTATCTGTGGTAGCATTTACTACTGAGAGCTAAAGATCATGACAACTATAACACTCACACCAAACATCCAAGTTACTTCCTTTTCACGCTGACTCTCAAAGGATAACTACATTAAATAGTTAAGGTTTACTTCAGGTCAGGTGGTAGTAATCTCGAAAATCAGATGAACTTTGACACTTTCATTGGTTACAATCAATTCCATTTTCAGTTAGAATTATTTCTTTTCAAAAGAATATATATATATATATATATATTTTATTTACAGGTAGATAAATCTATGCAAGTAAAATGATGATCAGATAACAAACCAGTAAATTCTAGTACTTTCTGGGGTCATGATAGGGCTCGATACCATTTTGTAACATGAATAGTAAATGTACGAAGGTGGAGTATTATGTAGTGAGTCTGGTTACACTTCACTATGTAATATTCTCACAAACCTGAAGATGATCCTTGGATTCACAATAATACATCTTTAACTCAGTCCTGGTAGAGTGGCACAGAGCAGTCATGGTTTACTAGAGGAACATGTGTTTCAGAGTATCCACATGGACAATAAGTAATTGACACAACTCGAAACAAATCCAGCACCCATTTATAAAAATAAAGCAGACTTTTATATCATTTTAGACACCACAACAAAGTCAATCAGATATGTATAACTGGAGTTATATATTTTAGAAGCAAAATTAAATCTGTGTAAGATTGCTATGCAGAACTTTATCATTGCAGTCAATGTAAAATACCATTAGTGTCAATTGATCACTTGCAGGTCGAGTTGAGTGGAACCCAAGTAGGGGTAAGGTGATGTGGGTCCCAGGACCAGGCCACAACTGTCAGTTCAATTTTACCTAGCTCGAGAAGCCCGGGTGCAGAGTTGTCCTGGCTGTCCGAGGTGCTGACGGGAACCGCGGGGGAGCTGGTTTTACTACTTACACAGTGCAGGTGGGAAACAGGGTGCAAAATGTCAAAAACTAAGCTGCTGCTGATGTTGGATGAAAGTTTGTGGTGTTCCATCAAGGTGCAGTGTCGAGTAATGGTGGTGGTTGCCAGACTAGTGACCACTAAGCCTTGGCAGCTGTAAGCACAGCAGAAAGTTATTTCAATGGCCGGAGGTCCAGGAGAACACGGCAGCCACCTGAAACTTCGTGGAGGGTAGGACTATGTTTCCCCCAACGCACTGGATCATCTACTTCTCAGTAATCCCTCAGGGACCTAATGGCCAGCGATTCTTTGGTTCTGGTGCGCTGTTTTTGTTTGCGGTTGCAGGAGACTATTGCCACTAGTCCAGGGGAGTCTGGTGATGCCATTGGGTCTCAAAGGGGTCTCTCTGGCTGGGAGAACCGAACTTTGGTCCAGGACGAGTCACAGCGTTCAGTTCCAGGAAGGTTGCCACAGGTACAGAGTACCATGCCTTTGCTTTGTGCAGGTTCTGTTTTTGAAAACACAGGTCTGTTCTTTGTTTTCTTGCAAGGCAGATCAGAACCGAGGTTCTGGTGCCTGTGGTGACCCTTAAATCCTAGATTTAGGGGCGCTAGGGGTGTGAGTGCAAGTGACCAGTGATCTACTAGCCCCAGCTGCTAATCTGCCCCTGAAGTGACCACAAGTGTAGGTAACTTTTTCTACCCAGAATCCTCCATTCTATCAGCATGGTGCGGCATGGCAGTATAGGACTGAACTAATAAAATTACTTGACATAAACCAATCAACATAGCAGAAATTGTGTTACAATAACAATATATTCTAAATACCACCCAAACCTTTAAAAATGAATTATCCACTTTACCCTACAAATAGAAATGACTCTGAACAATTGAACAATAAACCATTTAAATGAATAAACAAACAATTGTGTCTGTAGGCAGCAAGAGCCTTGATTATTTGCAACATTAGGAAAACATCTCTGGCATAGCTTCCTTCTAGGGGGCCGATTCCGATCCGGGTCAGAAAGCACTCCGACCGCGCCGGATCCGGAGTGTTTTCCGACCGAGCTGGAGTCCTGCAGTCCGACCGAGCGAGTACAATGCGGCCGTATGCTGTCTGACTCGGTTCGGTCGAACTCCCATAGAAGTCAATGGGAGCCGGTCGTACGACGCGTACATGGGCTCCCATTGACTGAATGGGTACGTCGTGGACAAGTGCGCCCCCTACAGTGAGTACGCATCGGTGCCATCCGCACTGTACATGCCTGTGTTGGGGAGACCCATGGGTCTCCCCTTGTGTCCGAGTCGTAGGGCTGCGGGTGACAGGGGGTCCGACGTGGACCCCCAAAGGCAACCACCCAGACGATTTGCGAGCTGGACGCTCCGGCTCGCACAGGCTGTCCAATGTGTGCATAGTACTGGCTCGGTTGTGAATCGCATCCATTGCACGTCACGGTTAGCTTCCGACCGAGACGTACGGAGCGGTTCAAACCCGGAAACGAGTCGGGCAGTGAATTTCATGTAGCTCGCAACGTACTTGCTCGCTCATACATCTGTACGAGTCGGCAGGAAACACGCGTAAGGTGCGTAGTTTTTCCGGAGGGATCGCGTTCGGTGCCCTTCCGACCCGGATCGGAATCGGCCCCTAGGTAGAAGTTAGATACAGTAGGAGAAAGTGCACCAAAAAACAGATCCCATTTTGAGTATTTTCTTGTTAAAAGAAAATAACCTAGCAGGTTATTTTAAGTGTAAAGATTAAAGCAGCACGTCAATACTGCCAGTCTGAGGCCCAGTATTGTCAACTCGATGTCTAGTTATGCTAACTTAAACACACTCAAATAAGCATTATTTTTAAATTAATAAATCTGTTTCAACAATATAAACACCCATACTGCATTTAAAAATGAAATTACTGGTTGAAACACAGGGCCATGCTAAGTTCCTAGTTCATAGACTCAGCAAACCAATGTAGACCCCCATCTTCACATATGTTATGGGGTGCATTATGGTTTTTAACAGGGAGGGATAGTTTCTCTCCTCTCAACCAGTGTTGGAGGTAAAAACACCTGTGCCTCTGAACTGTTTACATGGCTGCTACCAAACTCCAGTCTCCCCTTAGTCTTGTCTGAGGAAATAGTAACAATCTTTTACTGTAGTTCGGAATATATTTTAGATGTTCCCAATGACCAGAAAAGCCTTTTACTCTGTTGTTGAATGTGAAAAAACATTGAGAACTCTCAGTGAACTGACTTTTTTGTTGAGAGCACAAAACAAAGCACAAGCCAGAAAAAGTAAAACGGGTAGGGAGGGACAGCTTTCCAAGCAGTCCAAGGACTTTCATCAGTATATATATTTTCCCACATTCTTGCCTTTTTCCCGTTTTTACTGATTCAGATTAGGCCTCGACTAGGTCTGGCATAACTGGGTTACCCTTGTGACCACAACGGCAGGCCATCTGGAGATGGGAGTGGGTGACAAAAGACCTCAGGCAAACCAAAACTCCATTTCGCATCTTAAATAAACAGGATGCAGATGGAGCTGCTAAATGTCAATTAATTTCACCAGTAGGAAATATATGTTGCCTAAAATGAATGTGCTCCTATTTCTCAGCATTCAATCAATTAACAAAGACTTAACAGACAGTGGTATCAACATGGTGCATACTGTCTTGAGCTACACTCTACAGTTCAGAGGCACCAGTGCAAGATATATGGTCACTACAAAAGCAGGGAAAGACAGGTGTTGGTCCCTCAGAGAGCAAATATAGCAGACAAAGAAGGGTGTTTTCTTCAGAAGTGGGATGGAAGTCCAGCTCTTCTTCCTTACATTGCCTAGTATGTGCCCAGCTGTGCTGCTTGGGTTCTTAAAGTATACACTGACTAGTTTGACAATGATAGGGAGGTACCCCTAATGCATTCCTACCTGCCCCTCCTTCTGTGCCTCACAGCGGCGGGCAGCACAGTTAAGCACAGTGGGACGGGGAGGGGCACGGCAGGAGAGAAGTTGACAGACGACGGACTAGTTATTTATTTAATTATACCTAGTCCATCATTTGTCGACTTCCCCCTCCCACCATGCCCCTGCACCGCCCCACCCACCGCGCTTACCTGTGCCAATCGCCTCTGCTCCCTCATTATGCAACTATACACTGCATGAGTGTTCTATAGCATAGGAAATCTACAGTCAAAAACCAACATGGTGGAAGGTTCTCCTGACAACAAATAGCTCTTCCTGTACCTTAAACACAGCCATTGTTTACCACATGTCGTCCTCTCCATAGAATAGGAGTTCCAGCTTCTTATGTCAACACAGCAGATAAGGCTCCTACAGGGAAGAAAACAAGCCGGTCTCGGAAATCTCAGAGCCAAATTGAGGGAGGTAACAGAAAACAATCCACACCTTCCTGCTAGTGTATGCTCAGAGAGAGACATTCCTCACCATATGTGCTTGTCTTTATGTAGGAACCCTTTAAAATAAGGATGGCCCAAATATTAGGTCCATTTAAATAGGCCCATTTAATTAGACTAAGTGATTTTATTCTCCAGCTCAGAAGGTGTGATTGGACTTTTTGTGCCCAGGCTGGATAAGCAACAACGTAGATCATATCTCACATCTCAGTAACATCAGTGGAGAGTTGAAGCCTGTTTTCTCCTTTTTGACCCAAATTCAATGAAAAGCCCATACAGAAGATTTGGAGCCTCTACCAGGCATATTATATCACCGTCGTCCAAATTAGCAGTTCTAATTTAGAACAATGACTGCAGGCAGCACTTGTCACTTTTCAGTGTAGCTCATGCAAGGCCACATTAGACATTTGACTCTATGAGGAAAATCGTCTTGTGCACCAATCTAATAAGTTAATACCATGGTGGCTATATAGATTGACTCTACAATGATACTCTGATTTTAAAAGTATGCTGCTTATCAATATTTGACACGTCTTGGCGATAGGCTATTGACCTGTCACAGTGGCTGGTCTGCTTCATGTTACTAGCGGTCCATTGAGAAGCAAAAAGTAAATCTTTTTTTTTCAGCACACTGGTGGCTGAAGATGTGTTTACTGGCCTCAGACCACAGGAGAGATAAACAATCAAAGATGCTGAAAGCAAAAATAACTGATGCAGCATCATGGGGAGATGGAATGCTATAATGATGGGCTTTTGAGTCTGGCCGGTGTAGAATCTAAAATAGATGTATTGGTGCTACCACATTCAAACAGCTTCTCACTCCCACCTCTGCCGGAAGTACAATGCTAGGAACATGCCTATCTAGTTGCAGAAGGGACTTGAAAATCTATTTTCTGTTGAAATCAACTGAGTGATAGCAATATAACTCTAGTTTGACAGAGGCTGACCAAGATTTTGCTCTGTGTGCTTCAGTGGTGAGGAGCTCAAGTAACCAATGATTCTCTAATTACTTCTGGTTGTAATCATTGACACAGTTCTTTTTGTTAGTTGAAAAAGGAACTTTATTGATCTAAAGTAAAACATCTCAATAAAGTACAGAATTAGGAAATACAATCTTAACTGTACAATCTATTAAGGTAATATGGGGAGGGAGGGGAGGAGAAAGAGAGGGGAAGGAAAGAAGGAAGGAAATGACATTCATGTAATATTAATTTTCAACATAACCACTTATATACATAATACGTACTTTATTGCGTAGTAAAAGAAATGTGCATGGAAATACATAATATTAATATAAAAAACAGATATATAGAGAACAAAAATGAAATCATGGAGGTTTAGGCACTTCTTCAACTCGGGATTATAGACTCATGTTAAATTTGCAGATACATCTAGAAAATGAGTAGTAAGTAACCATAGGTATTCTCGTTTCATTGCAAGGGAAATAGGGTGGACATACGCTCTATCTAGCCTGTGGTTATAACAAACCTCATACCACCAGGCTTGATGAGAAATATTGGTAGCGCACATCCAGGCTCTTGTAATTTGTTGGAAAGCAACTGCATCGAAGTAGGTCTATAATATGAAAATTGTTCAAATGTGACTCCCATTCAGACGTCACACTACCTATAAATATATTAACAAAAGTGAAAGGGATTTGTGTGTGAAAGATATTATTGATTTGTCTCCAAACTTGTTTCCAGAAGCTGTGAACATGGGGGCAAATCAATAGCATGTTGTGTAAATCAGCCGGGGAAGCATTACAGGAGCAGCACACGAGAAAGAGCAGGGTTTATTTTACGTTGTGAAACAGGAGTCAATAAAAGTCTGTTATAAATGTAAAATAAAGTTTGGATAGTATTAGCAGCCCTAGAAGACTTCCTAATTTTAATCCAGACCTTATTCCAGGTAGGAATAGAGAAGGCCAATTGGAGATCAGTCTCCCATGAGTGTTCCACCTCTGTTTTATCTCTAGTAACTGGAGAAGAGGATAAATGTTTATAAACTTGAGATGCAGATGGGGAAAGGGATCAAATGGAAAGGACAGTAGGAGGCAAAGATGACAAGGTAGCTCTAAGTGCTAAATTATTGTATGTTGATTGAATCAATGAGACTAAGGATGCATATTTAGATGCACACAAGGTAGGTAAAGAAAATTGTACTTGAGCAACTGTAAAAGATATACATGCATTATCCTGGTAAAGTTGATGTACCCAATGAAGCCCTTTCGTATGCCAGTCCTTCCAAAAAAGTAACTCTATTATTGATTTTAAGATGTTTATTGTACCATAGTGAAGACTCCAAAAAGTGATCTTTAGGAGAAAGATGACTGCTAAGTAAAGGTTGGAGAATTCTGCAGCTGTTATTAAAAATGGGAAGAGAAAGTGACAAAGGGCGGTGTGTAAAGGATAAAAATTATTAGAAGGAGAAAGGATGAAGAAAATGTTGTTTCAATAGCAGTCCATAACGGTAGTGATGAATCTTAGTTGTCCTCTTGGAGTAATAGAGAGGTTTGTTTAAGAAAGAATGTGGTATGATAAGTTTGGAAATCTGGGAAATTGACACTACTCAACTGTTTTGAATGTTTACGTATATGTTAAGACATACAAAGTTTTTTATTATTCCATAGAAATTTCGATAGGATAGAATAAATTGTCTTAAAATGTGATTTAGGAATATTTACAGGAATATTAGAAATATAAAAAAGTACTAAAGGAACCAAAATCATTTTGATCATGTCGCGACGGCCCCACCAAGATAAAAACATGGGATTCCACCTTGACATGGCTTTTTTCAAGCGTGTCAGCAGTTCTTTTAATTTTATTAACATGGGCTCTTGAATGGAAGATTTGAACTATAACCCCAAGTATTTAATTTTATCCGTGGCCCAATGAAAACCTGAAGAAACATAGTCCAGGAAAAAGCATTCTTTCTTTAATGGGAGTATTTCACATTTGTCGCTGTTTATTTTATAACCAGACAGAGACAAAAGACTGTACTTCAGCTAAAAAAGCTGGCAAAGAGGTCTGTGGTTGTGATAAAAAGAGCAAATTATAATCTGCATAGACAGAAAGTTTTAATTGGTCAGTGCTTTATTTAAAACCTGTAATCTGAGAATTTGAACGGATCTTAATTAAGAAGTTTTCGAGAGCAAGTATAAAGAGAAGAGGTGAGAGAGGACATCCTTGCCATACCCCACGAAATAAGGGAAAGAAAGAAGAGATAAGACCATAATAAGGAAATATAATTTATGAACTTGGAGCCAAAACCAAACCACGACAAAGTAGAAAAAATGAATGGCCAATCGACTCGATCGAAAGCTTTCTCAGCATCCACAGAGATGGCCACTAAGGAATCTTTACACGATTTGGCCTTGGTAAGAATGTTAAAGAAAAGTCTAGTGTTGTCTGAAAGATGTCTACCTTCAATAAAACAACATTGTTCTCGCCCAATTAATAGGGGTAAAAATGTCTCCAAGAATAAGGCCAGAATTTTAGCTAACATGTTATAGTCCAAATTAATTAAAGAAATAGGTCTGAAATTTTTACATAAAGGATGATCTTTACCTTCCTTGGGAAGAAGACATATCAAGGCTTCTTGAAAAGAGCCACTAGACATTTTAGGAGAAGTAAAGAAGTGAAATAATTGATGTAATTTTGGGATAAGAATTTGAGAAAAATAAGAACAAAATTCAATCGTAAAACCATCAGGACCTGGGGCTTTACCACGTTTAATAGAGTGAATAGCAGAAAGGATATCTAGTTCTCGAATATCATCCTCTAACACTGAAAAATCTGTTTCAAGAAATGAATGTGGGTTAATAAAATATAAGTATTGAAGTATAGTATCCTGAGGTACCGAGGGAACAGGAGTGTAAAGAGTTTGTAAGAATTGAGTGAATTCTGATAAAATATCTTCATTTCTGTAAACTATGTGATTTGCTAGGACAAGAATAGAGATAATTTTGGTGCGTTCTTTTTTTTAACTTTAAGATAGTAGGATAAAAGTTTCCCCGCTTTATTGAGACCCCCATAATATTTGGCTGAGGATTTAAGCAAAAATGCATTAGCGTTTTCAGTAGATAACTTGTTGAATTTGAATTTAGATCTGATTAGCTCATCTAACCAGGATTTAGAATTTGTATGGAAAAAGGAAAGTTCCAATTGCTTAATGCTTGCCTTAAGTGATTGCATAGTGAGTAATGAAGATTTCTTGTGCTGGGACACAAAGGAAGTAATACAATCTCTAGAGGTTGTTTTAAAGGCATCCCAGATAGTCTGTGAAAACATGTGTGGTTTCATTCTCAAGAAAGAAAGTGGTAATATAGGCTTCAAATTGTTGGGTAAATTTAGAGTCTAAGAAGAGGGAGTTGTTGAAGCTCTATCTTCCTGTACCCTGAATAGGAGGAAGAAGGCCCAAAACTAAGGTAACAGGGGCATGATCAGAAATTAATATAGAACCAATATCAGAATAAGTGATATGTTGTGTAAGCGCTTTTGAAGTGAATAGGTAATCTAAGCGAGATTGGGAAGAGTGTACTGGAGAAAAGAAAGAGTATTCTCGAAGTGTTGGATTGCATAATCGCCAAGCTTCCACTAGTGATCTTTGTTGAATAGTAGATGTGAATTGAAAGTGCATAGGAGAGGAAATGAATTTGGAATGAAAATTACGGTCAATAAGAGGGTCCATAACCAAATTACAATCTCCGCCAACCAATTAGTAGTCATTTTGAAAGGACATTAGTTTAGATAATATTGAAAGCCAAAAAGTAAAATCTGGGGCAGTAGGTGCATACAGATTAAAAATAGTCAAGTGGATATTAATCAATAATTATGAAACAGAACCCCATCTACCCACATCATCAGTATCATGTGAGAGAATTTGTAAGTCAAGACATTTATGACACAAAATGGCTTCACCATACCGATTCCATGTGTCCAGAGAGGCAAAAACATGACCAACCCATTATTGTTGAAGTTTAGGAATCTCTTTTTCTAAAACATGGATCTCCTTTAATAAAGTTATGTCATATTTTAAATTAGCTAAATGAGAGAATACCCGTTGACTTTTTATAGGAGAACCCAAACCCTTAATATTCCATGAAACAACCTTCAAAGTCATCTACGTTAATCGAAAAGACATAAAGTTTGTGGAACAATAGTTAGAACAACTAAAAATGAACAACATAAATAATAATATTTAGCAAAAACTTTGCAAAAGCCGTACCAGCCAAGATGGATAGCATAGAGGAGGAATTGAGTGAAAATGAAAAACGAGAAAATAAGCAGAGAAACAGGTATAAGCAGGGAGGGAGGAGAAGATGTAAACAAAGAGGAGATAAAAGGAAAAATCATTACCGAAGAGAAAAATATGTTCGAAAAGAGACAGAGAAAATGGAGAAAAGAAAAAGAAACAAATATAACAAACAAGAAACATATGCCATAAATTCCAAAAACAGAATAACCAACTACAAAAAACACATGAAAAAGATGAGGGTGGTGAGGCCACATGAGGAAAAATGGCACAACTAACCAGGCAACCCAGGGCAGACTGGGGAGAGAAGACATCATCCAAGCAGACCATGGATAACATAAAATATGCATAAAGGAAATACTGCACCTAATAAAGAGAAAAAACATGACATGTAATTATAACATAGGGAAATCTGAGAAACTTAAGTAAACGGGAACCAAGACAACAGAGCACATTAGACCAATAACCGCACAAGATTAAACGGTAGCATGTCTGGACACATCCATATCTTCTTCTCTGCAAGAACCGTTGTAGTAAAGTAGGATCCTTGTAAGTTGTAGTTCTATTCTTATATGTCATTTTGAAGAGACAGGGATGAAAGAGACCAAATTTAGCATTTAGACTACGAAGTGCTGGCCTCATATCTAGGAATTTCTTTCTTCAATCCGCTATTTCTTTGGCATAATCCTGCGCAAAAAAGAGATTAGAGCCTTGCCATGAAATACGAGCTTTGAGTTTAGCTGCTTGTAAAATCTTCAATAAATCTGTGTATTCCAAGAAGTATATAATTACTCCTCGAGGTTTGGCTGAAGAGGCTGCCATGGTTGGAAGATGCACTCTTTGAATGTTCAATGCAGGGGAGGAAGGTATACCAAGAACTTGTGGAAGGAAAGATTTGAAGAACGAATTGGCATCTGAGCCTTCCAAGCCTTCCACCAGACCATAAATGCGCAAGTTGTTACGTCTGTTATGGTTCTCAAAGTTTTCCACTTGTTTTTTGAGCAGTGAAATTTCAGACTTCATTGAAGTAACTTGGTTCACCACAACCTGAACAGAGTTGACTTGTTGCTTAATCTTAATAACCATATTCTCCATAGTAGACCACTTGTCATCCAAAGCTTGGAGCCTTTTATTTGTTTCTTCCATGTAAGACCGAAGAGCCCGTATCTCCTCAAGAAGCACATCCATAGATCTTAGTGGAGGGGATTTAGTAGGTGAAGGAGGATCCTTTCTGTTGTGTTTTCCAGAAGACAATACAGCTGAAGTAGTCAGTCTAGAGTGAGTTTGTTGGTGGAGAGCGGAATATTAGATGCAACTACCAATGTTTCCTTATTGGAAAGTGATGAATTGGTGTCAGAGCTCTCCATAGTCATGGAAAGAACAGAGTAATGATTGCGGTCTGCCAAAGATGAGAGTGAAGAACTAGTTAACCGATGAGTAGATTTTGTTCTCTCATAAAATGCTGAGTGAAATTTGAATATATATATATATATGAGCTTATCCTTGAGCCAAAATGAATTCAATTTAATTATAGTCCATTCCTGCGTGACATGAGACCTTGACGAAACATGATGACGAGCATTCAAAATCCATGTGACGAAAAAGCACATCGTCTGCAACAAAATGGTCCCTTCCAAACAATGAATTCTAGTCATGACTATTTGTTAAAACAAAATCAGAGACTCACTGTAGAGAAGTTTCCATCTTAGATCAGTCAACACAGCTCTGTATAGATTTGAGGCAAAGTAGGACTGACTGAGTGGAAATTTTCTTTAAATAAAAATATCTATTTCATGTTTCAATGTCTACCACAGATTATAAAACAATTGCCCATTAATAGAAAGAATAGTGGGCCCTGAAAAATGGCCAGGCACCCAAAATTGCATGGAGAAACTCCTGTTTTATATCCTCTACAGGATGCGAGCTATTTCAGCAGAAACAAAATGCCGGACACGAGTCCCATGAGGGAAATGCTCCCGCCTCAGCTAAATGTTAGAAACGCACACCAGGGATCATGAAGAAGCGAAATAGGGCATCTGGGGTCTTTTACCCCACTAAATATTGCATTGAGAAGGGGCAAGGCAGCAGGGGACCGCAAGGAAAGCCTACACTACCTCCAAGCTGCACGGAGCCCATCTAGCGAGTGGCCATCCTCACTTGGCTCCAAGCCACGCCCCTCACTGACACAGTTCTTAGTGATTGCATCTTCTCTTAATAGTTGATTAGACGAGAATTTGAAACAGAAACCATGCCTCCAGCTAGTTGAAGTTGAGACAGTACACAATCTACAATTGTGAAAAAATGCATTTGTTGATCTTTTTATATATTTCTAAAATATTGGTGGCCAATTTATTTTTTAAGATAATCATTGAAATGCTGAATGCATTTGTGTATGGCTCCCAGAGCTTTTGCTGAGGTACATCCAATCTATTTGTTTCAAAGTCAGGCCCAATTTATTTATACATAGATTGCAAAGAGTTGGAGCCAGAGCGCGACCGTCCCCAACACCATCAGGCCTATTGAAAAACTATGTTTCATGAGGACTTGAGGTGTATTGAAATGGTAAAGAATTTGAGTTTCTATTTTTTGCGGTCTGCAAAATTGTTGATCATGTGCACTCTGGGGCAATAAACCTAAGGCCGGATATACTAAAATTTCACGCAGTGCACTGCAGCAAGGGAAGTTACTGCGCTGCGTTGCATGAAAGGGAGAGAGCAGAAATGCCCCATATTCACAAAGATATGGTGCAGTTCAGCTGTCTCCTTGCACTGGCGCACTTTGGACTGACTATCACCATTGCCGTGGAGTAAGAGTGCCTGTGTTAAGCTCAGGATAATTTTTGGATGGGAAGGGGTACCTTCCTGCACAAAACCCATCTCTTGATTCTTATTCCTCTTTGTATGTCTACTGCAGAATGCAGTACACATGCAAACACAAAATAACAGAGAAATAAAGACATTTATCTTTGATTTGCCAACCTCAGGTAGGCGCGCCATTGTGGCACAAAACCATGTTTACAAGTCTTCGTAAATATGGGTTTGCATCAAAATGTGCAGGAAAGCCTATGCTCCACCCATGTAACATCTACCTGACACAAGGTAACACAAGTAACGTTATGCGCTGCGTAGACGGCTTTACGTGGCTTTATAAATCTCCAAATAGATTTTGCTTTGTGACTGCGCCATAAATGTGACAGAACCCTGACACAAACATTTAGTAAATCTTAACCCCCAGCATTTGTCACGGAAACAAAACTTATGCTCATCTGCTTCTTTTTGTGCCTTTTCAGCGCTTGCATCTCAGTGAGGATATTGCTGGGGCAACCTTCATGGCAGCTGGAAGTTCTGCTCCAGAACTGTTTACGTCTGTAATAGGTAATATGCCATTTTTTAAAAAGCAGAGTCAATTCACATTGTAATGCCTGATGTCTATTTATTTTATTTGGAGATTTTAAAAAGTGCTATACGTCTCCTTTTGGTAATAATCATAGTAATTAAGAGCAGGATTGCTTGATTCAATTGTGTCATCACCTGTGCTCTTCTGACTACATAATGGGCACATATTGTCAGTGGTGGCTCGCAGAGGGAGTGCTGTGGGGAGGTGGGGCAGGGCGGGGGAGGGGCAGGGTGGGGGGGTCGTTAAGTTGGACATACGGCAGCAAGAAGTAAAGTAAGTAAATAAAGAAATAATACTATTTACCTTGCGCTCGCTGCATCACCAAATCAGCCCCGCAACACTCCCTCTGCGAGCTGCCACTGCATATTCTGAATGCGCCCTAGGACAGGTAGAATGGTGCTAGATAAATGCATGTCACATACCATAACCGTCCTACTCACTTACCCTATGTTATTATATTAAATGAGTTGTTCAAAATGTATCTGTTCATAATGTTCGGTTCAAATTTTTTTTCTCAAAATAGCTTGATCAAATTTCAAAGAGAAATGCAACATAAAAGAAAGAGCAAGACAAACCTGAGGTGCACGATACATTTATTTATTTGTAACAAATAAAACTAATAGACAATGGAAATGTTCAAATTACTTGTAGAGTACAGAGCTGACACAACATACCTCATTTGGTTACAAAGTTGAGTTTTTTAGTCACTATGCAATATTGGATGATATCTTTAAAAAATGGATATGTTGAAAAAACACAGAAGGCAATATTTTTGGGCAGGAAGACCGAGTAGGGAGAGGTGCGCGCATGGAATTTCTCCTAGATTCAACTTCTAGCTTTTTCATTTTCTCTTTTTTTAAATACCTTACCAGGTAAGTTTTCATTTAATATCTATAATCTTTGCCTTATCCTGGAATACAAAATGTTCAAATAAATATTTTGCAACAAATATAATAAAGCACAAAAACATTTGACCAACAGACATTCGTTTACTTAGGCACAGATGTTAAGGTCAATGTGCTTAGTGAGAGTCAACCTGTGTCCTCTGGAATTATTGGCGTTTGCTATTTGCTGCTGTTCATGTAATATGTACATTTTGATTTCTAGTTTATATAATTCTATACATTTTTCACAAGGGGCTTCTGCTCAAATATTGTAGTTGAATGGGCAGGGAAAAAGGTGTGCTTCGTGGTTTGTATTTAGGGTGTTAAAGTGAAATTCTTAAGAAATGTGTTAATAATTGTTCTAAAATTCGGTTAGGTTTTCTCTTATTCGATATGCTTCGGGAGAAAGAAAAATATATTAATATAATAATAAAACTCTACCGATCATAGGTGAGGAGCATTCCAATGCATTCCTTTTCATTTTCTTATGAGAATGATGCAAAAGTTAGTTTTATGAACTGTTTTCCAAGTTTATTATAGTTTAATCCATAGTTACATATATGTATTGTATTCACGGTTGTCCTATTGTTCATTTTTTCAGTCATAATGCTCTTTCAACATATAAAAGTAATATTCTCTAAAAACATGCTAGTAGGTATAGGTGTAAAAGGAGGTAAAATTGGACCTACATGAAAAAAAGGCAAACATTGGCAAAGAAAAAGATGTCCTGTCCAACCTGTTACAAGGGCATAGCATTTCAAAATGGCGGACGGGATATCTGCCATATTTTGACAGACTATCCCATCCACCAAAATTAATTAAAGCCCATAGGGCCTGATTATGAGTTCCTCGTAATATTTCGACCCATGAGTATTTACATATGGGCTAGAATTACAAATTTTGTTATGTAACGCATCCGCTATTTATCAGATGTGTTAAATACCTTCAATATTTGTTAAATTTCGGCAGGTCGAACCTGCAGAAATGTATCCGGGAATACATAAGGTATTTACCACATCATGCAGATTTTGGTGTGATCTGCATGCTATTCCCCATAAACTCGTAATAGGCGTTATTTATTGCACCAGATAAATAAAGTTTCTCTCTCGTGGTATTGATATTTATTAGAGGCGATAAATAATACCTTAGCTCGTAATCAGACCCTTCGTTTCCAAATTATAATTTACAAAAATATCATCCAATTGAAAGAAAAGAAATGAAAATGAAAGAATTTAATGGAAATTTGAATTTATAATGTGCACTAATACCCAGAGGTGTCTAGGCACAGGTACTCCGAAATGGAAGAGGAAGGGCTATGGCTATCTAGGATGGTACAAAGCCAGAAAATTAAAGAAACCCTACTTATTAAACAACCAGGTGTTTACGAGTTTACGAAAGGAGAGTAGGTGAGATTCTTTCTTGAGAGCCAGAGGCAAGGAGTTCCACAGCCTGGCCGTGCCAGCCAAAAAGCTCCCCCCCAGGCTGTTTTGGCCCTGGGGATCACCAAGTTAAAAGCCAATAAAGAGCAAAGCTGCCTGTTTGGGACATACCAAAGAAATCTTTGTTTAAAATAATCTGTACCGAGCACATGCAGTGCTTTGAAGTCAATGTAGAGGGACTTAAATTCATTTTGTCTTCTGACTGGAAGCCAGTGCAATAATGTCAAGACGTAAGATACTGATTGATATTTTAGAACAGAAAGCAAAAGGCGTGCCGCCCCATTTTGAAGAATCTGTAATTTGTTTAAAAATCTTGATTGCATGTTAAATAGAGTGCACTGCAGTAATCAATCTTTGCCAATATGAGTGCCGAAACTGCAGATTTCTGTATTTCAGAAGGGATAAAGGGTAAAACTTTCCTAAGTGTTTTAATCATAAGAAAAGAAGAAGTTATGGCATTTACATGGCCTTCAAAGGAATGTTTGTCATCGAAATAAACTCCTCAATTTGTTTACCTTGGTGACTGGGGTAGGAAGAAATCCTATTTTCTGCCTCCCATAATTGGGTGTCCAGAAAGAGGTGTCCCATCCAAAAAGTAGAACCTCTGTCTTTCCCGAATTCAACTTAAGACACTACTGGACATCCACTTTTCAATTTAATGCATACAATCATGGAATCTGGAAGCTGTGTAATCAGGACTACCGGCCAGTGATGCCACGAGTTGCATGTCATAGGCATATGACACCTCTGTAAAGGAAAATTATTCTATTAGTGTAGTAAGAGGGGTACATAAAGGTTGAAAAGAGTCAGGCTTATCGATGAGGGTACACGGAAGAAAGAACGGGGTGGAACTAAACTCCTCTAGCTCCACCAGTTGCTCTCTATCCAAGAGGAAAGACTTTAGAAGTTTGATAGCTTTACCTCTGATGCCCAAGGCAGAAAGAAGATCAATAAGAAGATCATGGTTGACCGCGTCAAACGCTGCGTAGAAGTCTTCGGGATTAAGGCTGTCTTCCCACCCTTATCCAAAATGTGCCAGTAATCAGAGTCAACTCGTTACTATGTTGGCTTCTTAAGCAATACTGTGTAACATCAAGGAGATGAACAGTGAGAGTTCGATATTCATTACTTTCTCTACTATTTTTGCGGGGAAAGGGAGCATGGAGAATGGCCTATAGTTGTTAGGATCTTTGCCTTCCAGATTGGGTTCCTTCAACAATGGAAGAATGGAAGCCCTCTTCCACTCTTTAGGGAAATAACCGTCCAAAAACATCTGATTAAAAATGGCTCTAAGATAATTAGCGATGACGTCAGGCACTAAGTGAAGAAACTTTAGAGGACAGGGATCCCAAGGGGAGCTTGACCTTATTTGAGATAGAAGTGTCTGAACAATAAGTTCAGAGAGAGGGGTGAAAGCTTCAAAGATGGAAATATTATCTACTAGAGTGTCCATGGAGTTTCTCCCCTTCAAAGTAGGAGGGGTTGTCTCCTCCACGGGTGTCCCTTCTGCTGAATATGAAGAGGCAAATGAGTCATAAACTGTTTATACTTTAGTCTGGAAGAAAACCGCTAGAGAGTTACAGAATTCTTGATTGGCTCCGGTACGTTTGGGTTCAGGAAGCTTGTTCAACTTTTTTACAGTTGAAAAATGTTCTTTAGGGATATTAAGAGATGCCTTGATTGTGGTTGTAAAATAACAAGTTTTAGCAGTGGCGACCTTCCTCTTATAGTCCTGAATTGACTTTCTATAGGAGATTTTATGCTCAGAATTGTACTGGGTACGCGATTTCATTTCAAGCCTACAACAAACTTGTTTCTGAGTTCTATGACTGTCATCGAACCAGGGGACCGACGGCGAAGTCCTTTTATTGTTAATGGCTTTTATAGGAGCCAGTGTGTTCAGCCCAATTTGTAGCCTCATTCAGGTCAACAGGAATTTCGGGTTAAGAGTTAGCTAAATGCACCCGGAAGGTCTGCAGGGTGATTTTATGCCATGGGCGGCTTATAATTTTTATTGGAAAAGAGCACACAGAATTCCCTTCAGATTCCAAAGTGATGTGAAACATGAACGCTGAATGGTCAGACCAGGCAAGAGGAAGAATGTAGGAGACTATAAGGAAAGGATTTTCAGAGAAGATGCCATCTACAGAATGACCAGCCGCATGTGTGAGATCTTTAACTAACGGCATAAGACTCACGCTTTCCAAAATGTCTGTAAAAAGAGTAGTGTCTCTGTCTAAAGTATTTTCCAAATGCAGGTTAAAATCCCCGAAAATGGTGAAATCGGGGGAATGAACTTTGATATCCATCAGTTGGCTACTGTTGTTCAAACGGTCGCTCTAGGGCCCTGTGGCTTATAAATTAATGTAAAAAAAGAACTACACTAACGGAAGGTTTTAAGTCCAACAATAAAGGACAACAGGCCGCGTGATGCTCCAAAAACTGTGTGAAATTTCTTCAAGTAGTTAATGCATCACTGAGCTGGAAGATTAAGAGTCCATCAGCCCACCCTGGTTGGCGGAGCTTCGTCATTTGAGACTCTAAGGGATCAATGTCTAAGCCCACTAATTCGAGCCAGCCGGCCCTGCTGTGTGCCCTAGTCAAAGATCCCAAGATTGATAAATCTCCTGCCACAGTGTGCAGTATAACTTTTGAAGACTCAAAAGAACAACAAATGCAGTGCTCTAACGTGAAAAGTGTTTAAAAATGATTACGTGGTCAAAAAATATGTTTATTCAAAATTGACCAGGTGTCATATCTAAAACCAAAATAGTCATAAACAACTCTGACTATTCCCTGTCTTGGTCTCGTGAGGTCAACATGTTTCAGCCATCAGGGTCAGCTGACCCGGCTTTCTTCAGGACCTAATTGCGATGATATTAAAGGCTACTGCAGGATTTATTCAGTGAAAAATAGTGTATAAGAAAACTGTGTGAAAACAGTGTAACAAACAGTGTAGAGAGACAATGATTCTCAAAGATAATTTATGATATTTATCATAAAAAGTAAGTGTGTGGCCAGAGCCACCCTACCAGACTAGCAAGGTTTTTGCTTAGGTACTTTTATTTTATCTTCTTTCCTGAAAGGAATAATGAGAATCAGCCCATTAAAAATATTCCATACACAGACAATGACAGCATTCGCGACCTTCGTCCTACAGTGCCTCTTTGTGCACTATACTCATTATAGATAACCCAAAGCGTGGTTTACAGATCAATAAAGTTATTTTTTTTTAAAAACTTAAATTAGACTCACCCAGCTTTCTGTGGGAGGAAAGCCTCACCTCACCCGGCTGACTGCTCGGTGAAGGAGGCACCGCTCTGTTGAAATGTAAGGATAAAGAAAACCAAGTTGCACACGGATACTTGTTCCCTAGAAGTCCCTACACAAAATTCAACATCTAAAACCTATATACTCTTGACTTTAGAAAACCTTCCCATCATGCGTCAAGGACCAGGTGTAGCAGGCCAATTGTAACTTATATCCCATCTCAATATGCAGTTTCTGATGTTACTAAGAGAAGACAAGGGACCTCAACCCCTTTCATACACTGCATAAAATGTCTATGCCAAATTTAGCCCATCCATTTGCGGGACCAAAAGCCCATTCCTTCAAAAATTCGCTAAAAGATCTTCCAGTTAGTTCTCCGAATATCTAACAATCAATCTACAGGTTGGCTAGAGAACCTAGTAGTAGCGAAGAGCCTCGGTGTCCCCTTCCTTACCTGTCCGTCGATTCCTCGAGCTTGACTGCGAGCAGTCTGGGAGGTGACGGCAGGCAGGAAGGAGATCCTTAAGTACCCGCTCTAATTGGTCGAGTTGAAAGTGAGACATTCTTGCAACAGGTGTGTGTAACTACGTTTTCCCTAGCCTGGGGCGCCCACTCCAAGACACGCATGCGCGGAAGCAGCAACGCCGATCTCAGAGCGCACACGCAGTCCCATCTCAATTCCAGACCCCGCAAAGACGCGGAGGGCAACATCACTCTCTACGCACATGCGTAGTCCTCAGTGTTGACGCTCCAATAGTGTCTCTCTAAGGGTTCAGGGCATACTAAGTAATTTGCTTGATTAGTGTATGCCGATGTATCCATACCGAGACTGAGCATCAAACCATGTGCCTATGGCACAACATTTCTCACAATCAACAGCAATGTGCCCACGCTGTGCAAACATTCCTCGGACGTGCCACACCTTGACCACCGTGCAAAGGACGGCCGAGTATCAAGGAAGGGTTTCAGTTTTCTTAGGTAGCTAAGGTGGAATCTGGCTGATTTGGCCTTCAAATTGATGTGGTCCCGCATGCTCAAGTTGCAGTTCAGGGTTATTCCAAGCGATTTGGCCGAGTCCACGATGGTTGGAGGGCAGTTTAAGGCTGTGATGGCCTTAATCCAAACCTGAGTCTCTGGGTTTATATTGGGTGGGGAAATTAGAAGAAATTCTGTCTTCTTTGCGTTCAGTTTGAGTTGATTGGAAGAGAGCCATTGGACAGTCAGTTTCAAGGCTTCATTCAGGGAAAGAATCTCCTCGAGGGAGGAGATTTTGATATAGATCTGGGTGTCATCAGCGTATATATGGTAGGAGACATTTGCAGTTTGCAATACTTCGGCAAGCGGTTTGAGTTAAAGCTTGAAGAGGGTAGAGGACAGGGTTGATCCTTGGGGGACTCCAACCGTGACTGGAGAATGAGCAAACAGGTTACCGTTAATTAGGAATCTCTGAGAACGGTTATGGTGAAAGGACCTAAACCAATCCAGAACAGAGCCATCCAATCCCATCCTGAGTTTGAGGAGTTCGAGCAGTTTTTCATGGTTGACCGTGTCGAAGGCCGAGGATAGATCAAGGAGGATAAGGAGACAGGTTTTGCCTTGGTCAAGGGCTTGAAGGGCATCATCCATGATGTGGAGAATGGTGGTTTCCGTGCTGTGCCCAGGCTTGAAACCGGATTGGAAGTCATCTAGAAGGTGGAATTTGGTGATGTGTTGGCTCAGCTGCTGTTGCACACACTTCTCCAGAACTTTGGATAAGAATGGGATATTAGAAATAGTTCTAAAATTGTCAGGGGAGGCAGGGTCAAGCGCCACTTTTTTTTAAGATTGGTAGAACTTGGCCGGCTTTCAGAGAGTCGGGTATCGATCCTCGAAGCAGGGAGGCGTTAATTATTGCAGTCCAGCTAGGGATGATGGATTGGGTGGTGGCAGCTAGGCAGTTGGAGGGAAGTGGGTCATTAAAGTGTTTTTTTGGGTTTAAGGTGGATAGGATTTTCGCGATGGCGTGTTCATCGTAGATTTTGAAGTCGGTCCAGTGCGCTTGGTTTTTAGGAGAGGCCTGAGGACGCAGATCTGGAAGGGGTTGAGAGTAGTTAGCTGATCAGAGCTCATTGCCTAAGGCTGTGATTTTGTCAGAGGAAAAGGAGGACAATTCCTCAGATGATATTAGTGACTTGGGGGTTTCTTTCGATGTTTTGGATTGGCGTTTGACCCATTCGAAGAGCTTGCGGGTCTGTTCTTGGCGATCCCCAGTTCCGACCTGAAAAATTCTTTTTTTGAGTTGATGATGCTCCTGTTGAAGGCATTTCTGGCCTGGCGGAGAAGTTTTAAATGTGCGGCTGAGGGGTGCTGTCTCCAGATCCTTTCTGACTGCCGGAGGGACTACCTCTCGCTGTTGAGGGACCCATTGAACCAGGGGATTCTGTCTTTGATTTGTGTTCTTTTTAGTTTTAGTGGGGCAAGGTCATCAAGAATGTTAGTTATAGTCGCAGAGTAATGATCATTGAGGTCACTGACTGTTGTGATATGGGGGGGAGTGCAGATTTGCAACGGACTGCCAGTTGCCTGGGATCACGGCTCTTGGTGTCTCTTACCCAGCGTTTAGGGATCGCCTGTTGCGGTGCCCTAGTCTTGTGGGTGCCAGGTAATAAGAAAGTGATAGCGTGGTGGTCTGACCAGTCACAAGGGTCTGTAGCGATAAGCTTGACTGTTGATTCCTTAGGGATGATCCATTCAAGAGTGGCGCCTTTGGAGTGTGTAGGGAGTGAGTAGGCTTGGGTTAGGGCTTGGTTGGCAAGGAAGTCTTTGATGGCATTGACATGAGGATCTTTGGAGTCATTCCAATGCAGGTTAAAGTCAACAAGGAAAATGTCTTTAGAGTTGGAGGAAACCTTGGCTGTGATGATTTCCATGAGGTGGTCGGTGAAGGCGTCATTCATGCCTGGGGGGTGGTAAAAGATGTGCAGATTGCACAGTTGGGTGGTGTTGCTGCATATGGAAATTGCGAGGTATTCACAGGAGTCCGTGGTGTCTGCCAGGAGTACCGTGACGAGGAGGTTAGAGCGGTAAATGCAGGCGATGTCTCCCCCTTTTTTGCTAGATTGTCTGTCGAGCCTTGCAATGTTGTAGTTGGAAGGGACTAGGAGGTTCAGGCATGGAGATGAAGATTCGTTGATCCACGATTCGGTCAGGATTGCTAAGTCAAAGTTATGTCTCAGTATGAGATCTGAGATATCGGCGGCGTGTTTAACTGCTGAGCGGCAGTTGATTAGGAGGCTAGATAGAGGGTGGTCGGAGAGGGTGTCGTGTGAAGGGGCGGACAGGGGTACTGACACTAGGTTGTTGTCAACCACACTTCTGTTGCGGAGGGTGGCTGATCTGTTGGGGTTGATTGTGACCGTGTGGATGACATGTTCGACATTCACGTCTAGTGGATTAGGAGTTACTGGGGCAGAGTTGTAGGAAGGGAGCATGGCTAGAATTTCCTCTTCAGTAAGGTCTAGCAGGTTAGGGGTGACAAGAGTGGAGCTGTAGGAGAGGAGGAGAGTTGGGATTTCCTCCTCCGAGAGGTGGCATGGTTGCTTGCAAGGGCAAAGGTGTCTCAAGGATAACAGTAATAGGGGAATGTGGGGCTCTGGGATAGGGAGGGGGGTGGTGTTCCACGGTGGCTTGAACTTGGAGAAGGAAAGTTCAGTGAGGTGAAGGAGGTTCTTTAGATACAGAATGGAATTATGGAAGCTCTGCATTAATTTGGCTGCTCTATGGTGAAGAGATTCGATTTCAATATAGGGAGAGGCGCTTGAGGGCAGGGAAACAGTGGTTTGGTAGCAGTTCTATTGGCATGCGGTTGGGGTGGGGTAGAGAGGCTGAGACGACTTGTGTTGTAGGCCAAAGGAAGAGTTTCAGTCTCAATGTCAGAGGGAGGAGCTGGTGGGGAGTAGACCAAAGGTCTGGGAGCAGTTCTGTTGGTAGGCATAGGTGGCATGATAGAGGGGCTCTGTGATAGGGAGGGGGGTGGTGTTCCAGGGTGGCTTGAACTTGGAGAAGGAAAGTTCAGTGAGGTGAAGGAGGTTCTTTAGATACAGAATGGAATTATGGATGCTCTGTGTTAATTTGGCTGCTCTATGGTGCAGAGATTAGATATCAATATAGGGGAGGCGCTTGAGGGCAGGGAGATAGTGGTTTGGTAGCAGTTCTATTGGTATGCGGTGGGGGTGGGGTAGAGAGGCTGGGACGACTTGTGTTGTAGGCTAAAGGAAGAGTTTCAGTCTCAATATCAGAGGGAGGAGATGGCGGGGAGTAGACCAAAGGTCTGGGAGAGGTTCTGTTGGTAGGCGTAGGAGGCGTGATAGAGGGGTTAGGTGAACTGAGTTGTGAGTGCTTAGGGGGGTGGTATGAGGGTGCCTGGGCACGTTAGTTGGGGGGTCATCAGGACGAGTGTTTGATACACTGCAGGTGTCATGCACATGATTTTTGAGGTGGGTAAAGAGCTCTGCAAATTTATTTAGGTTTTTGGTTGTAGCTTGTATCAAGACGATGCCGTTTTTGTAGAGGGTTATAGTGAGGTTGCGGAGGGAACTATCGTAGGTTATTAGGTATTAAGGTTATTATTAATATCCACTAAAAGATGTCGCCCAGTCCTACAGGAGCCAGGTACCGCCTGAAAAGGGCACCAAGGTGCCTACAAGGAAAATACTATGGGCAGTGTGCTGTTCACGAGTAGGCAACAATACTTTCTCAATTGGAGTGAGAAACAGAAAAACATACACTCTATGGACAATATGTTTGTAAAAAATAAAAAAATGCAGACTGAGAATATTTTTGTTACTTAGAATCTGGCATGCAACCACACAGTATCTAGTATGGGCAGCAGCAGTGCAATGTCCCCTCACACAGAACAAACACATCACAGGCAACAGGAGTGCACGTTTCCTCAAACAGGTACAGCATGTGCAGTAGCAGTACAAGCTTCTTCATACTAAATGAAAGGCTGCAGCCAGGCAACAGCAATGAAAGCTTCAGTGACAATGAGTGTGATAATCTGGGTACGCTGAGGCATGCTAGTGTGCATCTTTTCGTGAGTCTGTTGGTGTGATGTGTAGTTGTATTATGGTGTATGAGGTGGTGTGATTGCTTTTTGATGCATGTGTGTAATAATCTGTGGGACTGGAGGTCAGAGAATCCTTCTGAACCCCACAAATCCTGTCTCCCTTCTCACTCGTTTCATGCAGTCCATAAACGTTTGATAAGGATTTCTGCCAGAGAATAGAATAGTTCAGAATCAGCTTTGAGATCCAATTGGCTGAGAGTACATAACTTTAACCCAGTTTAAAATGATGAACAATCTGAGTAAGGGATGCAGGCAGTATGGAAGAAATGGGCACTTTAAAATGGATTTGATAACGGCACTTAAAAGGGAGATATTTTAACCCATTGTTGTTACATAATCTCAGATTGAGCAGTACTATCATCCTTTTGGTAAATGAAGATAAACTAATCAGAAGAGATACACAGTTCACCTAGACATTCTGAATCCTGCAAATTGATAAGTAAAGAAGGCACTTCCCATGATGTGCAGTACAATACATTAAACTGATCTGTGTAGAAAATTGTTGCCTAGTGGGCCTGAAAGAGTGTATCACATATTGACAGTGGGAACAACCACTAAGACTTGATTAGCAGTAGTATACTGCGTAGTGTTTGTAAAAGAGAAGCACAGTGCTCAGGCATACAGAAGAAAAATGCAGGCAGGCAGGACACTGCAAGTTGATTAGAGGAGACCACACTTTTGCTGATATATTACTGAAAATGTCTTCATATTTATCAATGTAGACAATCAATATGTCTTAGTCTACAAAGGTACACCACACATTGATTGGAAGAGGCAGCCACTTCACATAGGTCTACAGTAGAAATTCAGGAATCGTTCAAAGGCGACAATTGCTGGTTTCCATTGGGAATGCAGGATCAGGAGAGGAAAGAATAACTTCACCCTCATCTGCGGGGGAACACCATTTTTGTTCGGAGGATACAACTTGCTCTGCCTGCAGAACACAAGTAATAGGACCAATGGGCAACCACCGTCTGTGACTTACAGGAGAGTAGTGTATACAGATTAAAGGAGACAGTCAATGCATACGAGTGCTGGAGAACAGTGCACATATTTCAAAGTAAACAATCAATTCAACCTGGCCTGCTGAGAATATCACAAACAAGATCAAACAAGACAATCATCCAATCCTGACTTGTACTGGCACAACACAAATTGCTGACAGGGGGCAATCACTGTATTCTAGTTTTCCTCCGTACTTCTTATAGGGAGAGTCAGGCATGGTCTGGTGGGCCTCAATATCGACTGTTAGCTCTAATGGGAGAGCAGGGCATAGACAAAGAGAGCAAGAGCATGGGTATGAGTGCTCCTAGAAATCACAGGGCTTGACTCTGCTCTTCAACCTTGAGCATTGATATGAGAACATGCTGGACCTGTCAGCCTTAGGGCGATCTTCCACCAAATATTTTGCCTTTTTCCTATATTTTTACTGACATTGTTTTTGCTGGCCTTATGGCTCTGTGTCCTTTACCACCACAAGGCAGTGCTACAGTGCTTGTAATCTCTCCTCTAAACACGGTTTCCTTGGCTTATACCAAATTGGCATATTTAATTTACTTATAAGTCCCTAGTAAGGTGGCACTACATGAACCCAGGGCCTGTAAATTAAATGCTAATTGTAGGTCTGCAGCACTGATTGTGCCACCCAATTAGGTAGTTCTTTAAATACGTCCTCGGTCTGCAGTTGCAGAGCCTGTGTGTGCAGTCTGAAACTGCTACTTCGCCCTGGCAAAATAAACCTTCTGTCAGGCCCAAACCTTCTGTTTTTTAAAAAAAAAATTACGTTTAAAAGCTTTATTGAAAATAAACAAAATATATAAGAGACCAACAAAACAGGATAAACACAATCAATGGAGAAATAACGAAAGTATTGGGTAGCATCATTAAGAAACAAAGCTTTTTAAAACAATCTTAGGGAATGAATGGAGAAGGGAGGTAGGGGAAGAGAAAAAGGGAAGTGAGAGGAGAACATTATATACATTGTTATACTAGAATAGAGCATATTACAAAGGAATGTGAAAGAGTAACTAAGTAAATAATTCCATACAATAAAATATCAAGGGATAAGAAATAGAAAAAACAGAGAAAACATACATTCAAGGAGGTTTAAAATTCTCAGAATGTAAACGAGACTTATTCGTTAGGACTAGTTGATCTAAGTAATTAGTAAGGGGTAACCAAAAAAGATCTCTATCAATTCTTGGCTTACAAGCGGAGGCGAAAGCAGTGTCAAGACGATGAAATTGGCAAAGGCTATTCCACCAGTGTAATATAGATAATTTTGTAAGTGTTTTCCAGTTGAAGGAGATATGTTGGAACGCTAAAGCAAGCATAAGGTTGTAAAGGCCATGAGAAGAGGAAGGAAGATCTATGGAGTCAGAAAGGCTTCCAGAGAAAAGAAGAGGAATAGTATAGTGGATGGAAATATGAAATAGACGAGAGATGGAGGACCAGACTTTCCCCCAAAAGATAGAAACTGCAGGGCAAAGAAAAAGAAGGTGCATAAAACCAGCATTAGGATAACCACAGGTCCAACAATTAGAATCAGATGAAGGTGAAAAACGCACAATAGATAAAGGAGTGAGATAAAGTCTGTGATAAAGGAAAAATAGAGATTGTGTAAGTGAGGCAGATCGAGATATTTTTAAGGAGCGGGACCAAAGCTTGTCCCAAAAGATAATATTCCATTCACATCCCAAGTCAGATTCCCAAGAAAGTTCCAACTTGGATTTTACCCGAACTGGATTAGGGGTTAAGAAGTACTTATAAATAAGGGAAGCTTTAGGGAGAGAGAGGAGTATTAGAAGAAGAGAATTTTGAACAGTAGGAAGAGACAAAGAGGGAAGAGAGTAATAACATCAAGAAGAACTGTAATTAAATTAGTGAAATTCTGTAAGAAAGATCGGGGCAGTGGAATAGAGATTGAAAATGAGGAAATGAGGATGGGGATAGTCCATCGAAAAGATGTTTGACCCAAATTATACCCCTTGATCTCCAAGATTTCCAGAAAATGGGTCTATTATTGAGGAGAATAAGAGAGTTGTGCCAAATAGGAGAATCCAAAAAGGATTCTCTAGAGATGGGATCTGGATGAACTAGAGGTCTCAAGATGGAAGAAGTGTGTCTAAACAAAGGGAGAGTGGTATGGGGGTTTTTAGCTGAGAAGGCGATAACTTCCTTTAAAGAAAAGGGTAGTAATAAGATTTGTTCAATAGACAGCCAAAGAGAGGTAAAGTGGGAAAGATCGGGAAGGAGCCATTTTGATGCTTGACGAAGAGAGAATGACTTATGGTAGGGACGAAAATCAGGACAATTCACACCACCATTGGATTTTGGTCTACGTAAGGAAGATAAGGAAATCCTAGCTCTTTTATCTTTCCAAAGAAATTTTGAAAGATACGAGTCAATCCTCCTAAAATAAAAAGCAGGAATATGAACAGGAAGCATAGATAGAGTATAAATCAAAATAGGGGTGATCATCATTTTAATTGAGTCTAGCCGACCCCACCAGGAGAGAAATAGGGGATTCCAAGAAGAAAGTAATTTATCAATTCTGGATAAAACTGCAGACATATTTAACTTAATAGAGGAAGCAATGGAATTGGAGAACCACATACCTAAATATTTAATTTTTGAATTGCTCCAGGCAAACCCAGTGGTAGAAAAATCATGAGAAAGACGATGTGAGGGGAGAATTTCAGTTTTATCTGAGTTAATTTTATAACCGGAAACAAGGGAGAAAGTAGCAAATTCATGTAATAAAGGAGGAATAGAAGTTTCGGGTGCAGAAATAAAGAGTAAGATATCATCTGCGTAAGCAAAGAGTTTTAGTTGGTGGTCACCGTAAGAGAACCCAGAAATGGAGCCATTATTACGAATAGAAGATAAAAAGGGTTCAAGAGCTAAAACAAAAAGAAGATGGGAAAGAGGGCAACCTTGGCGAACACCACGCTGGAGAGGGAAATAAGATGAAACACACCCATTAGCTAAGACTGAGGCTCTAGGGGCAGAATACAATAAGGAGATAAGAGAAATCAGCTTAGGACCAAAACCATGCCATTTTTTCAATGAAGCAAATAAGAAGGACCAATCTACTCTATCACAAGCTTTCTCTGCATCAACGGAAATGGCCGCCAAGGATGTGGAAAGGGAAGGAATTTTATTTAAAAGATTGAGGAAGAGGCGGGAGTTGTCAGAAGTAAGCCTGCCCTTAACGAAACCACACTGTTCTTTGCCAATTAAATGGGGCATAAGTGGGTCCAGGCGTAAAGCAAGTGATTTGGCAAATAGTTTATAATCAACATTGACCAGGGAAATCGGGTGATAATTCTTACAAAACTGGGGGTCACAACCTTCTTTATGGATGAGGCATATTGTAGCTTCCTGAACTTCTGTCTTACCAGCTAGAAAAAATGATTGGAAAAGATTTAAGAGTTTAGGGAGGAGTAATTTGGAAAAGTCTAGATAGAATTCAACCGAAAACCATCTGGGCCAGGAGTCTTTCCTTTGGTCAAAGTATTAAGGGCAGTGGATAATTCAGGAAGGGATAGATCTGTTTCGAGGTCAGAAAAATTAAGATGAGAGTTGGATGGAGTTGGAAGCTTATTTAAATAGACTTGGATAAGAGTAGAAGAAGGAGGGGATTCAGGTGTATAAAGATCATTATAAAAGAGTTTAAATTCATTAAGGATATTTTAATCTTTATGTAAGAGAGAACCATTTGGGGAATAGATAGAATCAATTAGAGTACGGTCCTTGCGTGTTTTTAGATAATTTGCCAAAAGTTTGCCTGCTTTATTACGACCACCGTAATAGCGAGCGCTGCTGCAGAGTAGTATGGAGCATGCATTATCAGTAGTAGTTTTATTAAAATCTAATTTAGCGCGAATCAGTTCTGGAGGAATTGAATCCATTGAAGAAGTATAACATTTATGTTCTAAGGATTTAATATGCGCCAAGGCAGTCTTCCGTTTTTGAAGGAAACATTTCTTTTTCTTTGAAACAAAATCTATATTAAATCCTCTTGCAGTAGCTTTAAAGGAGTCCCATACAATATGGGGAGAGGATTCGGGATCATTATTAAGGTCAAAAAACTAATTTGCAAATGAGTGAAAAGAAGAGGAGAAAAGAGGGTCTAGAAGAAGAGAGTTATTAAAACGCCAACGAGAGGACCTGGGACGTGGGGGGAGCAAATCAATATCAGTGATTATTGGAGCATGATCTGAAATAACTATAGGTTCAATAGAGGAAGATAAAAGATTCCGAGACAAAGATTGGGAGAGAAAGATATAATCAAGATGGGAAAGGGAGGAGTGAGGAGGAGAGAAAAAAGAAAAGTCAAGAGTGTCTGGGTGGGAGAGTCTCCAGGAATCAACTAGGTGCATTTGAGATAAAGTGTTAAGAAATTGTTTGTGAGTCTTATGAGGGACAAAACGAACTTGTGACTGGCGGTCAAGGAACGGATCTACAATTTGATTGCAATCACCTCCTAAAATAAAGAAATCATCTCTAAATTGGATACATTTCTGCGTAATCAATGGCCAAAAGGAACCATCAGGATTTGTAGGACCCTAAACATTAAAAACAGTTAAAGAAACATTATTAATTAACAATTTCGCTAATAACCATTTACGATCTGTATCAATTTCCTGTGAGACAACTTTACAGTTCAATTTTTTGTGGGACAAAATTATAACACAATTTTTCTTATTGGCAGACGGGGAGAATAAAACTGAACCCACCCAGCGTCTTTTTAATTTTAACGCTTCAATTTCTGTAAGATGAGTCTCCTGCAAAAGAACCAAGTCAGTATTATAGGAGGCAAGGTGGGAAAGGATTCTCTGCCTTTTAATTGGATTAATAAAACCCTTCACATTCCAGGATATGAGTCTGAATGTAAAACCATTAAAATTGTGTACATAGCATAAAATGCAGTAATGAAAAACTGAAAGAAAGAACAAAAACAAAACAGGGAAAGAGAAAGGCAGGAAAGAGAGGAGGGAGAAAGAATGAACAAGATAAGACAGTACATGTCAACAATGAATATAGATTGGAGTGATGAACAAAAAGAGAAACAAAGAAAGATTGACGACTGTAATACGTGCCTTTAAAGGGGAGTAAATAGAGGTAACAGGTGGGAGGTAACGACACAGAAAAGAAGACGACACAGCCAACCGGGGAGGAGGAAGCACCACAACAGGGACCAAATGAAATGATTGAGAAACGAGGAGAGAGAGAAATATCAAAGGAAACATCTGCAGAAGAACAAAAAGAAAAAGTTACATGGAGAGTTAGAAATAACTCATTATTAAGAAGTCACCATCGATAACCTGTAAGAAGAAACATAAGAAGAGCAAATAACCATGCATAATAATAAATAAGAAAGTCACGTTATGGGAGATATTGAAGAAGCATGAGGACTGGAAGTTTCCATAGAAGAGGAAGAATGTGAGTTGATAAATTTCTTCAGGTCAGCTGGATCATCAAAAGAGGAAGTATTGTTTTGGAAAGTAACCTTGAACGTGCAGGGGTGAAAAAGTCCATAACGTGCTCCAAGACAACGTAAGGCTGGACGAAGATCAAGGAACTCTTTCCGTCGTTTTGCTGTTGCCTGAGATACATCCTGCGAGATGTAAAGTTTAGATCCGAGCCAAACTAGCTGCTTTTTGTGCTTGACTGCGTTTAAGACTAGTAACAGATCCGTAAATTTCAAACATAAAAAGATCACACCCCTTGGCTTCGAGGGCGTAGCAGTTGAAGATAGACGAGGACCCAACCTGTGAGCGCGCTGTATGCTGAGTGCCGTAGTGGGAGGAAGGTCCAAAAGTTTTATAAGAAAGGTGCTGAAGAACTGGACCAGGTCAGACCCCTACAAACCCTCCGGAAGGCCGTACAGGCGTAGATTGTTGCGTCTCTTTCTGTTTTCAAGGTCATCCGAAGATTTCTTAAGTGAAGAGACCTCCCTCTCTAAGATTGATACTTTAGTCGAAAGATTCTGAAAGTCACCAACTTGATGCTCCATATTAGTGATACGGGATTCCATAGACGCCGATTTGGTGTCCAACAGTTGGAGACGTGAGTTAGTCTCTTCAACAAAGGGGCGTAAGGCGCGGATTTCCTCAAGAACCATATCTAAAGAAACAGGAGAAGCTGGTTTCAGTGGAGAGGGAAGATCCTGCTTGAGGCGTTTGACAGTAGAAGCAGGAGACTGCATTTTGGTGGAAGGTACAGATGAGTTTGAAGATTTTGAATAACCAGAATGCGCCATTTTAAAAGCTCCACTGAGCGTAGAATCCAAATGAGGAGGTTCCAGAACAGGAGCGCGGAGCGGAAATCTCCTGCTGGTAACAAGTGATCTCCTATTCCTACCCATACACCAGAGGAGCAGCACACTTCAAAAATAGACAAAAGAAACCACCAACAACAACAACCCCAGTATCTAGAAAACGGTTCAGATCAAAGTATCAAAACTAATAAAGTACTGTTGAAATAAAAAGAAATACAATAGCGCTCAGAAGATTAGGTACCTCGTAAAAATAGCAAACATTAAGGCCAAGGGGTGGAATTCAGAATCATGAGGAAAAGCAGTATCGGTGATGTAAGTTCATACTTGAAGAAAAAAACAGAAAACAGATGCAGAACACAGCACTAGCAGGATGAGTGAATAGTCCTCAACGCACAAAGGAGCATTTAATCCAAAATAGCAGGATGTGTAATGGAGAAAGTCATTGTGCACGCCATATAGCTGAGAAGTATGAAATTTCCGTCATACAAAAAAAAACAATCTTGGCTGATGATGGGTGAGACCCTGAAACCAGTCCTTGGATGCTTGTTTCCAGTCCAGGGAGGTCCTGGTCAGGCAGGTCGGGCTGGCCTGTTCCCATTGGGCGCAGGGTCAAGAGAGATTTGTATATGGCTGGGTTCAAACTGGAATGGCATGGAGAGCAAAATACCGATGGATTTAGGCCCAGATTTCTGTACTGGGGTGAATGCATGACATTGTTCTGCATTCTGTCCATCAATTGTTGTTTTTGCATTTGTCACCCCAAGTGGGACGAGTATGCCCAGATGTGGGACCCGTGCACTACATGCCACCGGAGTCAAGCTATCCTGGCTGATGAGGGGTGAAACCCCGAAACCAGTCCTAGGATGCTTGTTTTGAGTCCAGGGAGGACCTGGCCTGGCAGTTCGGGCTGGACTGTTTCCATTGGGCGCAGGGTCAAGACTGATTTGCATATAGCTGGGTTCAAACTGGAATGGAATGGGGAGCAAAAAACAATGGATTTAGGCCCAGATCTCTGTACTGGAGTGAATGTATGACATTGTTCTGCATTCTTTCCGTCAATTGTTGTTTTTGCACTTTTAGTAAGTTGGCATTTTCTTGCCTTAGACATTTAGTCCCTGGAGTGCATCTCTTGTCACATGGCTGGGTCTAGGTGACAGTTGAGCATTGTGTATTACTCCTAAAGAGCCACACGAAATAGGGAGCTTAGGCTTGCCTGGATGGGCCATCACTAGCAGGATAGGAGGAGGAGCTTGGCACAGCTCCACTTACACCTGAATAGGCTGCATACTCCCTGTAGTTAGTCTGGAGCCAGGACAGGGAAGGCAGGATGTCTGGGGATGTCAAAGGAAAACCTCTAGAAGCTTCTCCCCCACTTCAAAGGCACAACTGGGCATAAATACCTGACCTCAGATACCAAATCTTCGGTACACTTTTGGACCTGTGGATACTCTGCCAGGAAGAAGGACTGCTGTGCTGCTGAAGGACTGCCACTCTGCTGGACTGCACTCTGCTGGGCTCCTGCTTTGCTGTGCTAACCTGCTATCCTCCTGACTAGGTAGGAAGAACTGGACCTGCATCTCGTAAACCCAGAACACAGGAGTGACTCCAAAGGCTAGTTGGCTGGCCTCCTGACTCGAGCCTCAGGGACAGAAGGCTCAAACAACCTTGCACCTGCACCAGACTCTGCCATCTGTGGGTCTACCCTGCTAAGTGGTGCCCTGGTCCAGGCCCCTTGGAAGTGTGCTTAAGGTGCTTTGCCAGTCTCTGTGATCCAGCAGAAGGGATGCATCTCCTCTGCTGTGTGGTACAACCCAGAGCAGAACCGACTTGTCTCCGCTGCTTTCTGGACTAGACCCGTCGCAAAGACCCACATCACCGCTGCAGCCCGCATCATCTTCTGAACAGCCGTTGGATAACGCATTTTCGGTGCATGCCCTTGAATCTCCCATTGACAGCAGCCTCGAAGATGACGCCGGACTCCGCATTGCAGCCTTACAGCTTCTCGGAACTGACACATCGCCCTGACTATGCGGCCCATCCCCGACTTTGGACTTCGCATCGCAAGCCGTTGTCGTTGGATCTTCATTGACGATTCAGCAGGGCCTCGCACCGCAGCCTCACCACATCTTGGAACCGACTCATTGCTTCGGCTGCGTAACGCATCTTCAACGAAGATCCTCACATCCCTCTGCAACCAGGATTAAAGGTACTTTGTTCAGAGGGCCCAAAAATAGAGCCAAAGGCGTAAGCCCCAATTGTGGATATCTGGTAGCACTAGACCTTTCACGAAGTCACAAGTTCAGGCAAACCAGGATGGAGTGCGGACAGGCTACAGGGACTCACCCTGTAGCCTGTCTGCACTACATCCTGGTTTGCCTGAACTTGTGACTTCGTGAAAGGTCTAGTGCTACCAGATATCCACAATTGGGGCTTACGCCTTTGGCTCTATTTTCACTAAAAGCATCAGAATTTAATATCTCCGGATCTACTGATTGGATTCTTGTCGTTTTGGTCTTGTTTTATTGATTAAAAACAACCCTATTTTTCTAAGTCTGTTGTGGGCTCCTTTTGTGGTGTGTTTTCACTGTGCTACTGTTTGACGTTTTGCACAAATACTTCATCCATTGCCTCTGTGTTTAGCCTGACAGCTCTGTGCCAAGCTACCCAAGGGTTAAGCAGAGGTTAATTTAGGATATGATTGTGACTTCACACTGAGAAGAATTGTGGTTGCTGCTTGAGAAGGGTTTCACGCCACTCCAACCAGTAACCCAATTTCTTACAGAATAAGACTGGAAAAGGATGGTCAATCATCAGCTGGGGTGCTAATGAGAGCTAATGAGAAAGGCTCATCCTGAGTAAGATGAGACAATCACACATGTGTGGTGATAACAGGTCAAGTACAGGGTCAGAGGGAGCTCAGCCTGTCACTCCGATAAGAGAGCCAAACATAGTCTGTACTCCAGGGAGTGTTTATGAGGGAGCAGGAGAGAGCCTCATGTCACCAGAGAATTCCAAAAAGATTAATAGATCATATCCACAGTCTGAGGTATCTCACCCTGTCACCAAAGACTCACGATGATTGGAGCTGGACAGCACCAAAAGGAGCTCATCATGTGACCAGAGAATTCTCTGAGGAGGACAAGTCAGGGTCTAATGTAGAGCAGCATGGCCCATGAGAGAGTTTAACATAAATCATAATATTAGGGTCAGAGGCAGCCTGTGTCCTGAATGTGATTACCGGAGCTTGTGATAGGATAAGGCTGGAAGGTCACCATATCACCTCCGGATGACCTTTCCCCTGTAGTCCGATACCCCTTGTTTACATGTCACCCTGGAAATTGCCACATCTTGAAGCCTGGTACCCCTAATGCAACCTCCACCTATGACCGCTCCCTGGTCTGTGGGGGGAAACCCCAAACTGACAGTGGAGACAGCCATCGATCTATTCTTTAGGAGAATGCTTTAAAGCTTTCAAAATAGAGGAGGACTTTGCTCAGACGCACAGAAAAAACTGCAGACTCATCAAATGAGTTAATAACTACATCTGGAATGAATGAGGCTTCTACAGACTTAGCAAGGACAATCACCATTTCACTTCAACAAGGAAGAGAACACTTTATATTATTAATGGGAGAGTTACTATGTTCTAGCCTGCAAGGCAACATCACACATTTTTTTCAGGAGATAACCTCTTCACCTAGACTTGCCAAAGAATGGCAATTAACATTAAGGGGGGGATATTATTGCACACTGGCCTCCAACGTGGTGCACAGATTGATTATAGGGTACAGTCACATACCCTAGACTTTAACAGCTTTAATGAAGTGGACAAAAGGTTCATGTCCACCTTATTTCCTTGGAGGTGCAGTGAACATGAGCAGTTCATCCACTGCACTGTCAAGTAAAAAAACACAGTTGGAATGCCATGGAAAAGCTACCAGTATTTTTTTTCTTCGGTTATTGTGATGTGCAGTGGGCACAGTAACCAAAAAGGAGGGAGGTGGGAGACGCCAGAGAGATTGGGAGAGGCCCCTTAGGCATTGGCAAGTGTTCCTCCATTTTAAAGAAAAATAGAACACTCTTTCTGCCCCCTGGTGGGGTGATTTAGGGCTTTACTTTTATTTAGAAAAATAAATATTGGAATGAGGTGACCCAGGCAGGCATTGGAGCTGATCCCCACCACTAAGAAAGCCCATAGTCCTTCTGTCCTCGGCACCCATGACATATTGGAGGTGTACCTCCAATCTGCCCCAAGAGTGTCAGAAAGCCCATTATACACCATGGATAACTGAATAAAAAAATAAATATGGGGTGGGCAGCCTTCTTAGTCATCAGCCTACGCCCACCTCAAAGCCCAACAGTCTTTCCGCCTCCTTGGAGCATACAGCATTCACATCCCCATGACACGCAACAGGTGATGTGAATTTGTTGAGAGTAGTTTTGATATATGGTCTAGCAGGAAAAGAGTAAATTCTAATTTGCTCTCAGTTGCCATTATGAATGCCTGCACTGTTTGGGCTCTGGTCAGCTGACAACCATCGAACACAAGAGATACCATTTTTGTCAGGATAAGTGTGAGAATGCTGGGAGTTTGGAATGTTGTGGATGTCTGTAGATTCCGGCATGTTTCCCTCAGAGAAATGTAAGGAAAATGTGTGATGTTAGTCAACGTTTCAGGTTTGAAGTGACTTCTGGGTAATGCAAGTCACACCACCCTGGACTCCCATCGATATCTAGTTTTCAGAACTGCCCAGTTTTAGTAGGTTTTCCTGGACTGTGGTAGAGCTTGGGCCCAAATTCTGAAGCTAATCACATCACTAAAATGGGTCATTTTTCATGGTGAAAAGTTGATGTTTCCTCATTCTATTTAGGGTCTGTTCCTGTTGCAGAAGATAGGCCCTCCCACACATGTGGGCTACATTTTTTATCAGAAGTTTGGAATTGCTGGGTGGTAGGAATTTGGTGGATCTCCACAGATTCTGTTGTTTTTTCTGGGAGAAATGTGAGGGAAATGTGTGATTTTACCCAAAGTTTGAGGTTTGTAGGGTATTCTGAATAAGAAAAGGTAGCAAGATCCACGCAACTCAAACCACCCTGGAGTCCCCTGTATGTCTAGTTTTCAGAAATGTATGAGGTGGGTAGGTTTCCATGCGTCATGGCCCAGCCAAGGCCCAAATTCCACAGCTACCCATATCAACCAAATTGGTTAATTTTTCATGATGAAAATTTGAAGTTTCCATGATGCATTTTGGGGCCTTTCCTTTTGCAGGAGATAGATGCACTGATAGATACAAGTGGGATAACATTATATTGCAAGAAGTGTAGAAACTTTAGGTAGAAGGAATTTAGTGTATCCCTGCAGATTCCAGAAGATTCCCTCACAGAAATATGAGGAAAAAATGCGTTATTTTAGCCAAAGTTTCAGGTCCGCAGGGCATTTTGGGTAAGAAAAGGTAGCAGGATCCATGAAAGTCACACCACCCTGGACACCCATTGATGCCCATTTTTCTGAAATGCCTGGGTTTGTTAGGCTTGCCTGCATGTTGGCTGAGCCCAGGTCCAAATTCTGTGGCTATCTACATTCCCAAAATGGGTCACATTTCATGTCAAAAACCTGATGTCTCTGTTCTGCATTTTGGTGTTGGATATTGGTGCATTTCTTGTCACAGGAGACAGGCACACCCACACACTTGGAGTACCGTTTTCTACGGACAGAAGTGTGGAAAGGTTGGGCGCTATGAATTTTGTTTTCTTTCCGTAATACTCATTTTTCATTCTTTAGAATTTACTATATGAATTGTTGCATGGTCCATACACAATGAAATATCATTGTAATCTAAAGCTGATATGGACTGATGGAAGCAATGGTATATTAATTTTGTAAATTCACAATGGCGGCAAAAAAATATTTATGAATATGTTGTCATCAATTTCTCCTCACAGCATAGAGAAATTATGTGGTCGCCTTGAATAAAAATGCCACATTATTAGCTTTTTGAGAGACATGGCTGGCGGCTCAAACTGCAGCCATGCCTCCTTATCCTCTCTAAAGCATAATATGTAATTATTGCTCAGATGCAAGTTTTCTCTCTTGTGACAGCTGAAGGTATTTGACTCATGTTCAGAAATAGATTTGTGTGTGGGAAATCCAAATTTGTAATTGCATTTTTATAAGTCTTTCCAAAAAAGAGTTATCAGAGCAAATAGAATTACCTTATTGTTCAACCTCAGATGAATGAAAGTGCATTTGCACCAGTGTCTGGGAGAGGGACGTTAATTACAAAATGCAAATGTTTTATGTTGGTCGTTTCACCTCCTTTAGAAAACACCCATCAAAAGCAATGAGCTGGAAAGTGAACAGAGATTGAACCCAGTAAATGTTATGTCTAACTGAACTACTGGGTACTACTTATCTCACATATTCTATTCATGCTGAAGGTGAAAGCTCAGTGTGAGAAGTCTGTGCTGACAATAAAGTATAAAAAATACTCTTTGTTCTGCAGGGGGCTAGCTTAAGTAGACAGAGGTAAGGTTTTGGGCTTGAAGAGAATAGTGACACAGGGAACTTTTCCTAGCCCAGCTCTGCGGAAAGGCCTCTAGGACATTTCAGTCAAAATGCGCTTTAGTAGGGCAGAAAATATATAACACAACTAAAAGTGGACATGGGCTACCTTGAATGTATGGGTGATTGTTTTTTAATTTTTCATCAGTTGTTATCGGATGGCTCTGTTCAAATATACTTATCATTGAAACATTGCCTGACCAATCCTGCAACTTTGAAGAAAAAGGAAGAACAACTGTCTCTAAGGCCTGTGCCGGTAAAACTCTTACTGGAAACCCTGGGCAAATGTAGCTGCTTGGCTGATGGAAGCTGTAGTTACTAAGGGTAAGATCATGATCAAGATCATGATCTTGATATACTATTTATAACTGAAACCTGGGCGGACACTTCGTCTGGACCCGATTTTTGCACTGCAACACCTGATGGTTACCTTGCTTATAGACAAGATAGATCTATTAAAAAGGGAGGTGGACTGGCGATTATATATTGTGATAAATACCCAATTAGGGTGGAGACTATACCCTCCTTGGTCTGTGAAGCTTTTATTTTTTCAATTATGCTCACCCATTCACAACCCTTCAAAGGTATCCTTCTCTATCGCCCACCGGGCTCGTGGGCAAAATTTCTTTCTACCTTGGGCAACCTGCTGGAACCCGTAGCAGTAGAATCCAACTTCACCATCTTGGGTGATTTTAACTTTCATTTAGAGACCCATGATGACAAGGACACTTCCTCTCTTATCACAGAATTAGAGGCAGTGGGCCTTACTCAGTTGGTGACAAGCCCCACACACTCAGTGGCCCATACCCTTGATGGTCTGATCTCTAGCAATCAGCTAATCTCCCTAAAGAACATCTTGCCTTTAGTCTGGACTGACCACTGTGCAGTTTTATTTAATATTCAAATAAATAGGAAAGATACTCTACACTCTAAGCCAAATCCATCCACATCGTTCAAAGCCTGGAACAGCATTGATCAACATCTTCTTAAAACTCATCTGCTCTCCACTCAACCTGACCTTATACTCGACCCTGATCTTGCCTCATCAAACTATTTAGAATGGCTCCATAATGCCTTCAATTCCCTGGTACCACTTAAAAAAGTCTCTAAAATCCGACATGCCCCTTCTGCCCCTTGGTTCTCAGAGGCCGTCAGACTTGAAAAACAACGATGTAGAAACCTCAAGAGGTACTGGCGGAAAGAATATAACAACAATGTAAAAATCTGCTACAAGGAAGCACTAGCTAAGTACAAACATCTTATTATCCAGGAGAAAAGTAAGTACTACCTTAGGCAGATAGAATCCGCTCAAGATTCTAATAAACAATTGTATCAGGTAGTGGCAAAGCTATCAGGGCAGTCGCAGAATTTCACTACAGCACCCTCACAATCCCTATGTAACTCACTTGCTAGTTACTTCCATGAAAAGGTCAACCAAATATATGTCAACTTCTCATCACAACCCAAGACAGACTACCAGATCTCGGCTCATGACATGGTAGAAACTTCCCCCTCGTTTTCAGAATTTAGTCAACTCTCACCGCAACAGATTGCAGACCTAATCTCCCTCATTAAATCGGGATCCTCCACTGACCCCTGTCCACCTTCAGTTTTGAAACTGATCTCCGATCTTATAGCCCCCAACCTTTCAAACATCTGCAATGTGATGTTCAGAACAGGCAACTATCCGCCCATATGAAAAAAGGCCATTATCAAGTCTCTGCTTAAGAAGCACAAGCTACAGATACAAAACAACTATAGGCCTATCACTAGCCTTCCATTCCCAGCGAAAATCTTTGAGAAAATCATGAACTCACAGTTTTCTAAATATATTGAAGAAAATAATTTACTGGATGACACACAATTCGGCTTTCGTAAGGGCCATGGAACCGAGACAGCCCTCATTAAGGCATCAGAAGTAATCAGGATGATACTAGATCAAGGTGGTGCCGCTGTCCTGGTGCTGCTGGACCTGTCAGCAGAATTTGACACGGTCGACCACGCTACTTTGATCGATCGTGTCTCAACCATCGGTATCAGACACAGGGCTAAAGCCCTCTTAGCCTCCTTCCTTTCTAACCGCACCCAACTAGTGAGTTTTGGAGCTTTCAACTTCCCATCATTCACCCTCCCGTGTGGTGTGCCACAAGGATCATCTCTGAGTCTGACATTATTTAACATCTATGTATCGGAATTGGCCAGAGTCATCTAAGCACGCAGGATGGGTCTCACATCTTACTCTGATGACACACAATTGGTGCTTGCAGTACATAATGATGGAGGAGCAGTCACGGCCAATTTTCAGTATGGAGTGGTGGCCATCAGTATGTGGATGGCTAACAACTGCCTAAAGTTAAACTCTGAAAAAACAGAGGTGATGATTTTTGGTCCCCCATCTGGTGGCCTACCAAACTGGGACCACCTCCACCCCCTGTATCAAAGGTCAGAAATTTGGGTGTCACATTTGATGACAAATTGTCCTTTGCACCTCATGCCAACACTGTTGTCTCATCGTCTTTTTACAAACTGAGGATGATAAAAAAACTCTTACCATTCATCCCACTTAGTGCTGGAAAAACCCTTGTCAGTACTTTAGTAATGTCAAAAATGGACTATTGCAACGGTCTCTTCATGAATGCACAAAGTAAGGTCCTCAACAAATTACAGCTGGTGCAGAACTCAGCTGCCAGGATTCTATCAGGCACCCCTAAGTACAAATCGATCTCAAAGGTGTATAAGAAGTCGAATCAAATTCAAGGCCCTCTGCACCGCCTATAAGGCCATGCGCAATACCGGACCTATGTTCTTGAAGGAAGCTCTTGGTGCCTACACCCCCAATAGATCCCTACGTTCATCAACAGTGAACCTGCTGAGGGTCCCCCGCACTAAGAAAGCTTCACGGGGTGACAGACGATTCACTGTCGCCGCCGCCAAATTGTGGAATACACTCCCCCTCCAAATCAAGACTAGGCGACCTTGCTCACCTTCAGGAAAATGATAAAAACATGGCTTTTTAGCCAATAGTCAACAGATCTTGTTTCATGCTTGCTGTCCGTAGCGCCGAGACACCCATGGATATTTGCGCGCTTTATAAATTGTATAATAATAATAATAATAATAATAAAGGTGACTGCTGCTTGCAAATCACTTTTTGAGCTGTTGATTTGTAAAATGTTATTGACAGTCTTCTTGTCCTTTGTGGCTCCTTTCCTGCTGACCTTTGGGTTATGGGAAGTATCTAGCAGTCTGAATGCTGTGGATAGGTCCCCGTATCTACCTGCCATCGGGATGTTACTTAGTGCAGAGTGATCTGAGGATCTTCAATAATGGAAGCATCCACCAGTGTTTGCCACCAGCGATTGAATCGACTGGTATAGCTTTCAACTGTTTCATCAAGCATTTCTTTCTCCTGTTCAAAACCCCTTTCGCCATCTGTGCCCTACATTTTCTTTATACCAGCCCCAGAAGATTAATAACTATTGATCTAATTTTAATCATTTTTAGACCTTCATTTTAATTTGTCAAATTTGGGACACATTCAGAAGGAATTTTGTTTTGTTAGGATTCCATTTTAAATGAGCTATCATTTAAGAATGTAAACTATGTACAATTGGAGCTCCTGAAGCAATATCAGCAGACAAGAGACCTTCTTTTAAAGCTGTGCCATCAGCCTGTTGGTAATGTGAAAAAAGCCAGACTCTCTGATGATGAAGGCCAATGTATTCCAATACAGATTAAAGGTTGATGGGGCTACCTCAGACACCTGTTTTGCAGAAGCAGAGATGAAAAAGGAACTTTCTAATATGCTCATTTGATAATGGTTAGTTAGGTAACATTTAACCTAGTCCATATATTTTCCTTAGAAACCCATATTTTCATTTAAAATAGAAATACGATGTTGGCAATGGTGAAAACTGCTGATAGATCTGTTAATATCAACAGGCATGAGTCACCATTGTCCATAATATGCAGGGCATCATCAATAATATGCAAGATGGAGAGTTTGTTTCTTCAATTAGTTCTAAAACTGAACTGGAAGTCATCAGGGAGATAGGTATTAACCAACTACTTGAATTGGTTGTTCAACCATGTTTCGAGGAGTTTTACCTAGAGAGGGTACACCGGAGATAGGGCAAAAGTTATTTAGATCAGCTGGGTCACAGACAGATGTATAGGAGAGATCTCCCTTGACCCACCTTTAACCATTCAAGAAACACTGCTTGCAAGAGGTAAATATTTATTGGGAAAGAGAAGTGAGGCACAAGATTAGTGTGCATATCATTACCTACCCAGAAACAGGTCCATGACATGGTGGGAGCAATTCAGTTTGAAAACGGAAAAGACCTGTCTGAGACATCTGTTTACATTTAGAATGTTTGTTTTGAGATATTTTGCATATGACGGGACAGGAAGAATTGTGAAGAAATGGATTCACTTCATTTGCTTTGACCTTGGTGTCAAAAAAGCAACAAGATATTTTCCATGACCTTTCTGCTTCAGCTATATTATTAACAGATTTGATGTTCTCAAAGAGCTTTTGGGACTGAGTTTTGACTGATTCAACTATCTGGATATACTCACCTTCAGAATATTTTGGTAGTCCATAAAACATCTGTGATATTTTAGGAGCATGATATTTAAAGTTCAGTGCACCCTTACTCATATTCTCTGGTGTCTCCTCGATCTCTGGTGCGATGCAACTTTGGAACTCCAGCACCCTAGGTCAGCATCAAAGAAGGGGAGGAGCAGCCGCCTCAAATGTGGAGACAGGTACCAAAATAGGAAGAAGTTGGGACCTCTTGCTAACATGTCGACAGGGGAAAAAAGTCCAGCCCATGGGGTCTTCAGTGGTCGCTCTCCACCTTGTAGCACTAGCATAACGCTGTAACTGTCGGAGCAGCGCGGCCATTCCTTGTGGCTCTCGGTTTCAAAGGGTTTGCACCGCGCTTTCTTTCTCTGGCGAATAGAGAGGTGCAGGTCCAGCACAGTGGAGACTGGGTCCCGTGAGGGCAACTGGCATGAGAATCCCCTAGCATCACCATCATGTCCAGCAATGACCGGGCTTCCTTTAAGGTAAGGGACACTCTGCGTCTCATTGTTCCAGACAAACTGGAGCTAGAAGGGGTACCACCCATTTGTACATGATTCCTTTCTCTCGTAGAAAGTCTGATGAAGGCCAGAGTGCCTTTCAACGCTCTAGAGTTATTGAGGAATGATCTTGGTATAGCCACAGTTTTAGACCCTCAAATTCAATTGCAGATTTATCACGAGCTGCAGTCATGATGATCTCTTTTTCCCTACAGTATTGAAGGCATGTGACAATGTCTTGTGCTTGGCCATGAGCATGGGTGGGACGGCCCACCCTATGAGTACAGTCGAGGATGAATTTTTGGTCTGCAAATTCTGGAGCCACATGGTGGAAAAGATGGGTAACTAAATCCTCTAGATTGATGGGTATCGCTTGTAAGTGGACCTCTTTGATGTGAATAATGGAACGCCGAATTCTGTTTCCGAGATCTTACAGTTGATAGCAAAGCTCCACGTTCTTGTCTTGTACTTTTAGGAGTTGCCAACAGTGTCCATCCAATTCCTCTTACCGGGAGTCATAGGTTTGTTCCAAGGAATTCACTCTTTGACCCAGATCGCCTAGGTCTCATCAGAGATCTTTCACTTCCATTCCTATGTCCTGTTTGAGGGTCACGCAGTCCTGTCGTAAGAGTCCGAACAGGTGCTTCAAAAACTCCTTCATGACAGGGGCCTCACTGCTGTGCATGCCCCAGCTGCAGGGTCATCGGGGGTGCCAGGGTCAGAGATGTCTCCCTAAAGTGATTGGGCTTCTTCGCCAATGTCTTAGTAAACAGGTCCATAAGTGCTGTGCCCTTTTTCATGTTGCGTTGGGTGGCCATGGTGGCGTGACCAACAAGCTCCTGCGTCGGCAGTTATGGGGAGCACAGAAGTGCGAGGCCCATTCACTGGTACTAGAAGAAAAGTTTGAACACCCAGAGTTCAGGGCCCACCACGATAGCTCCAGGCAGAGGGATGCACGGGCGGCGGGGCAAAAAGCAGCACTCTGGGTGAGAGAAGGCTGCACAGGTCGGGGTCTCGGTGTCTGGGTAAAGGAGGCACAGGTGTGTCTGGCACCATCTTCGCTGTGTCAGGTATGAGTGTGGCCTGGGACTCTCACCTCTCTGGCCCAGGACAATGTGCAGGGCATTTGTATAGTGGCGGGCCAAGAAGATTTAAGGGTGCACAAAGTGTTGCAGTGGCCCACAACCCAATGTTGGTGGTGATCGCCCTCGCAGTGCATTTTCCCCTTGAGCAAGTATCAGCGTGGCGCTGCTCTCTTTGTCTTCAGAGGGGACCTATCAGGCTAGTCACCAACACATTTGACCCCCAATGATGCTCCTCCTACTTATTCAGTTCCAACTGCTGGGCTCTGTAGGCTTGCGGGGGGAGGTAGGTCCAGTGCTATGAAATTGCAGTCGGGGTGCCGCAGGCACTCAAAGAGTTCACCAGCCCATCATGGACCTCTCACAACTGCTGGTAAACGCGGCGAACACGACATGCCAAGCTCACCTCAGTTGCATGCATTGGAGACTCTGAGGAGGAGGAAGAGATCCAGGGATGTAGGACGGGCCAGCCCAGTAGCTCAGAGAGCCTTCAGATGCTCACCAGAGACTAAACCTCGCCCTACGTTGTGCTGTCACTCATGGCAAGTTACACCCGGCCTAGGCAACAGCCACAGGCCGGTTCTGGCAGGCAGCCGTAATGGTGTGCGAGCCTCATGTAATTCAGTGGGTGCCAGGGGGGGGTACTAGCCACGGTGAATGGGCCCAGCATTCAGAAAGCCAGAGAGTAGTGTACTATGGCCTTCCGTTGCTCACCTCACAGCTAGGCCGTCAAACGTTGTGGCCCGGCAGCTCAGCCATCTTGGCAATGCAGCTTTTGAGCTGCTCCAGTGCTGACATCCACAGTGGGATGTTCTGCATGGCTCAGGCCCCCAGCTCCTCCAAAGATGTAGTTAGTGTTCTGGAGGCAGTTTCAGGCAGAAGGGGCCCCAAGAGAGGTCGTTATCTGCCCCATCTAGTGAGGGGTGGCAGAGCCCCAAGAGATCACTCTCACTCGGGCACCATCTTGGGCACGTTCCCCCTCCCCCCAATTTTCTCATTTAAAGCTGTACAATTAACACCAACTTTTGCTGGCACTAGCAGACTGTTTCTTTTTAGCATGTTTAAGTGATAATACTGCTTTTGTGATTCAGTAACTCCAGTTTACACTAGGGTTTAAGTTTGTTGTATTGAGCACACACAGAACAGTATCTCTAGAAAACTAACAAACAGTAAAAGTCATGGACAAAATATGAAGTAAGAGGACCAGTGATACTTAAAGTAGACACATCCAACTTTCCGATAAAGGTGAGAGATAGTTGAAACAAGGGTAAAGAAGGAAGCATAGATGATTGTCCCTCCCAGTGAGACTTGTACATAGAAACACTCACTTGTGCAACATTCCACCACCCAGTGCAGAAAAAAATATCTTTCAAATGGAACAGAGTATTAAGTACAGAAATATCTATCAAATAATACAGTCTTTGGAATCCCGGTCATATTGCTCCCTTCATTTAATCTCTAAGAAAGCAATAGTCTCATGCACCTGTGTGAAAATGTGTCTTGTTACCCTCCACACCCCTTAGTTTGGCAGAGTGCTACAAAGAAGACGCCAAATTCAGCTGGATAAGTTCTTTCTCACACGTTGTGCATCTTAGTGTTTTTTAAAAGTGAAGCATGCCCTGCCTTGAGGATGCACATGTCACCACTTCCCTTTGGTCAGGTTTGTCCATCTCTACAATAATTGTACCGGTCCCTTAGGTACTATGATTAGTGCCTCTTTTACAGATTATAGATGTTTTTTGCACTTTCACCTCAAGATCTATCTTCTCACTGAGTAGCTTTCTGCATCAATTAAACAAGAGCCACAGTATCTCTTCTCCAATAGTTCTCCTGTAATTACTCTACCGGGGTCACCTATGGTGATTTATGTTACCACCCTAGATGGGCCACAGTTGGGACCCCAGTGGCACTGGTTCACCATGGGCTAACATCCAGAATAACCCTTAGTAGGGGCAGATGACCGTGTCCCCCATCGATCTGCCAAAAAGGAGAGACTTGCTGCCTCGAAAATGCCAAGTCTGAGCACCTTCACTCAAGGCTTTACTCAGGGCCTCACTCAGGGCTTAAGCACTGGTGGCCCAGGTGCAACAGTCTGTTTTGATGATCCCCTAATGACCTTCTCCCACAATTCCCTCATTACCACCTCCAACTTGTCCCCTCATCTCTCCATCGCCGCTCTCTGACATGCATTTAATTTTTTATAGTGCAACTCATAGTTCACTCAAACTTGGTTCTGTGATCTGCATGGTATATGTTCTTTGAAGCAGGCACATTAACCATCTGCGCTACTTTAGGATGAGTCAAAACCGCCACTAGACAAATCTCCGATCTCTCTCCAGGAGGAACATTAATCACCAGAGTAATCTTGACATTTCTATTGTTGCCTGAAAAAGTACCAGACATGCCAGGAACTCTGTAGGATGTGCTTTTAATCCATAAGTTATTTTTAAATGCACCCCCTTCCAGGTTAGCGCCAGCTGAGGCTTTAACGGTCGCACATTGCTATTGCCGGACCTGCTTTTATTTCCCCAGTCAGTTCCACTCTCACCTTGACATATTTTCATATGTTCTATCTACCTTCCGCAGCTGTAAAAAATCCAGCTGGAGTGCCACTAAGAAGCATCTTCTACCCATTGAGGAAAACCCAGCTCCCTTCTGCTTTAAAAAGCAACACTTAATCCACTACCCACACATTTAACACATTTTTCACACTCTGGACTTTATTTTACTAGTGAGTGTCTGACTTACCCTCACAAACCTTAGATGATTCACAAGCTGTTACATAAACAGGTCCAGGGTGTCTAATTTTCTCACAAAATTCTAAACATACCCATCAACCATACATGGCAGCTGTCTGTTTCTTCATTTGGAAGGGTCATCAAGTCCACTTGGGGCTGACATTATCACAACTGGCATGTGTCAGTGTTTCATGTTATGCTCTCAAAGACACATGGATCAGTCAATTATTCATTTGGTGTACAAGTTTTCTAGCAAAAAGAAAGGCTTCATGCTGTTTACATTGTAATTTACCAATGACAAAAAATGAGCTGCTTACCCGACAATTGAGAGAATAAATTAAGTGTTGGGTGCTCTCTTCCATCATGTGCTAATTTTGCAGACTTGGAGGTTGAGCCACAAGAACATTTATGAATATGGGAAGTAGTACTACAAGAGTACTGTTCTGCTTTCTCTTACGTACTTTCGTGAGTCACCCCGGCAACATCCAATACCCTATTAATAAAAATATAAAGATGACAGTACTTTTTGTACTGATTTGAATAATCATGGAAGAGTCATTTACAATCAGAAAATCCACTGGTAGATCTCTATTTTTTAAACTCTACAGTGCAAATTGCTGTAGCTGTGTAGAGATCATGTATGTACTAATTATGGATGCACAGGGGTATAACCCTGGTGATAAGAGACCAAAACAATATATATAATAAAGTCTTTGTATTCTTTTGAACAGCACATCTTATTGCATTCACACTGCTGTTTGAATGTCTCCTTTTATGATCTAATTTCAAGATAATGTAATATAATATAATATAACAATTCACAACATGTGAGTTGTATGGGAAAAACCATCAGGAAGTCCAAAACACGATTTACTGATCATAAGAGTAATATAAGAGCAGACAACTTGAAGGTATTAGTGGTGCTCTGCATGAAAGACCAAGGACATAATCTCAACCAAATTGGAATTAAATTCCGGAAATCTTTGCATCCCAAAAAGGGATGGGGATATTGAAAACAATCCTTGCACAAAGGGATTTCTTTTTAGATCAGTAGGTACCTTACAACCAGAAAGGTATGAAACACTAGGGTTGGCAGTGTCAAAAATTGTAAGTGATTGAGTCATTTAAGGAGCTAGTTTCACTCAGCATATTCCAACAACGTTGCTTGTAATTCATACATTAAAATTCAAAATAGTTGACAGTAACACATATATAGTGTTTCTTTATATTGAGAAAAATTCCCCAGCAGAATAAATTGGCAAATATAATCTAAGACCACTGAATCCTAAAAGCAATAGTATATTCAGACATTTTCTAAATAATTGCCCAGACCACATGGACTGTGGAGATTGGATATTATTTGAAGCAGCAGTAGATTCATCAAGCCTCAAATAGGTAAGAAGTCTTTGGTTCATCTGTTGACTAGTCTGCCCTTAAATCCACACTAGATCAGTTGTGTTAAAGCCACTTCGGTCTTTGCAATGGTATCATTTGCGTTCAGGACATTTCTTTCAGGATGTTTTCTCTAAAACTTTGCAAGCTCACATTCTTTGCGAAGGTTGCCAACATTAAATTGTGACAAAGAGAATGTGCAAAAAGTAGATTTCATGAGTAAAATCATCAAAATATGACTTTTAGTGGACATATTTTCTTGTTAAAATGTTTGCAAGAAAATACCACTCTCAATTTTTCAGCAAAAATGTTCCCATATAATTTTAAAAAGCTTTGAACTATGTAAACTTTGCCGAAATATGCAGGCAAAATTGAAAGCCTCTGCTATAGAAATTGATTACTGTCTTAGCAGAACTTGCGACATCGAAAGAAACAATTCACACACATAGTGATGAAGAAACGGAGGTCAAAGAGTTATATGCCCCCTTTTCATCCTTCTGAACCATGATATAACTCAAACCAAAATGTCTTCCTTTAATAAAGATAAAGTGAAAAACTAATTGCCGTGATGCCTTGTCACACGGATAACAGCGATGGAATCAGACCAGTACTGCACATTAAGGAAAGAAAGAGTGCCGTGAATAAAGGTCAACCTAAAGTGAAAAAAGGAGATATCTCTCCCTGGGGTGAACAACACCTGATAACTATATCTCCAGATTAAATGAGTTCTGAACAAAACATATGCATGAACCGAAGGCTTAAGAAGCTCAGAGGCCTTGCATGAGCTGATAAGTTTTTTTTTAACTTGCTACTTCACCCTGTTTTTATCTAACCTTACAATGTTTTAGGGTTAGAAAAGAGAGGAATTCTTGTGAGGTAACTAAAATAAGATTTGAGAAGTTTCAGCCAAGGAATAGGGGACCTAAAATAATCAACAATATTAGCCTTATTGGAAGAACCTGTAGGGATAGCCAGATTGATAGCCATAACAGCAAGCGTGTCTGCAATATGAGATTATAAACATATGGCAGGACAAACTCCCCTCGTTGCAAAAAAAAGTGAGAAGTATTAGGAGGCAAAACAAATAACATGAAGCAGAAGCAATATTCTTCTTGTCTTCATTTGGTGATGAAATAGTAACCGCAAATACCAGCACAGTAGCCCAAAATGGGAACACACTCCATTTTGTAATTGACTAATATTTGTTCGAGATTTTTCCATCCCAGTTTAGAGGCGAATTCCCAACAGCCTCTTTAGGTTGGGCAAATGTCATGCATTTGAGGTTACTTTAAGGGGACCAGATACTAGGGCAATCAAATGTAACCCCAAGATAAGAGAAATGTAAACGCTTTCAATGATTTTGTTTTTAACTCAGGGTGTCCTGGTCTTAGTTGTTTTTACCCACATAATTCTCACATGGGTTTTTAGAAAGAATGGTATTCTAATCTAGTTCATCCATAAAGGTGACAAAAGCATCTACAAGTTTTTTCAGACTGTTAACAGTATGCATATAGATAGTCATATGACCAAAATAAGGCATAGTTTGAGATTTAATGAGGATTGATATTTTTGATGTACAAAAAGAATACTATTGAGATGGAAATTAACCCTGCCAACTTCCCTGTTTAGTCTAAAAGATTCAGAACATTCACAAAAATCTCAAAATCTAACAGTATCAGATAAATTGGTATGTAAGCAGTGAAGAAAGTTAGTAAGTGACGCATCGAGGCTCATAGAGAATAAAGTCTGCCATAATTAAGATCTAATAACATGATCAAAAGCACAGCTCAAATTCATAAAAGCTAAATGGATTGAATGCCATTTTACCACAATATAATTGATGATTAAATGCAGATTGAGGCTCTGCTCTATTGTCCCCAAAACCTCCCTAGAGCTTGTCAACAATAATGTTGGTAACAGAAGACCAGGCTAATTTGTTTTCTCAAAATTACTCTCCCTGCTACTTTAACCACAGAATCAATAAATGATATGGGCCTATGGTGTTTTGAACTACTCCAATTACCCTTTTTTTAATCTAGGGACTATAATTGAATTTGTCCAGGAACACTGTAATCTCTAATGAGTGGCAGAGTTTGGAATGTCGGTCAAAAGGGGACCCAAGAACTCTATATTGAAATTAAGCAGGTCTACAGAATGCCGTCTGGTCCAAGGCATTTACCAGAGAGACGTTCAGAAGGGGCGGCTACCTGGCCATCATAATCAAAGCTAAAGCAAGTGCAATGTTTAGGTCAAAGGTGAAAATGGGGAACTGGAGAAACCATCATTATCAAAAATAACCTTAAATTATGTAACCTACTGGTAGCTGAGAAGAATACAAAGTTCCAGGACCCTTGCCAATCGTCTAGACTGTTCCAATTGCATCCAAGCATCCGCTCTAATAATACACATTCTTCATTTTAGGACCGACTTATAAGCAGCTCTTCAGGAAGCAATCTATTCTCAACTCTATGTCCAGGACGTGTACATAGAGCTGCCCGAAGGCAACAATTTGCCACAGAACAATCAGATTCACATAAGTTATGGGCAGGCTGCTAAGTAGAACTGACAGATCAAGTCAGCAACTTTGGAATAACAACACAAATGGACTTAAAAGAACTCAAAACAGAATTGTGTTTTAATCAAAATGAAGACAAATCTCAATTGTTGGTCAGAAAAGCCTCATAACTTCTTAGCATTATGGCCAGAATTCACTGTATAGCTGAGTCTGAAGTGTCGAATTCTCTTATTTTAAAATGTCTCCTGTTGTCACTAATATTTTATTAGAACATTGGAACGTTGGCAGCTCCAGTGAAAACAATGGAGTAGCTCCGGGCTTATAATGGCTGGAACAAGCCAGGAGCTCCAACATTCCAATTATTGTCTTTGTTCACTGATGTGGCTGTGAACAAAGTCTTCAGGGAACCTGATGCGCTCCCTGAAGCCTTTGTTTAATTTGTTAGAACATTCTGCCCTCTAGTGGCAGAATGTTCTAGTAGCCTTATAGCCCTTCGTAGCTGGGTTATACAGGCTATTAAAGTCCCACTCCCTTGTTAAAGTCCCTCGCCTTCGGCTTTGGCCTTTAACGCTGGAGCTGGCCTTTAATAGCCGGTATAGCCCGCTACGGCAGGCTATAAGGCTATAGTATCTTTTAATGACATGGGGAAGTTCCAAAAAATTCAATTTATACATTTTGTTATCTGCTTCTTTAAATACAAATCATGTCGGAAACAAGATCATATGAGAGAAGTTCCGCAATCGAAGACGAGTTGGAAAACCGAGGTTTATTGGAAAAAGAAGATAACAAAATGTATCTATTGGATTATGGAACTTACCCATGTCATTAGGAGATATTAAAATATTAGTGAGAACTGGAGAAACAGAGAAGGAGAAAGAAAAGCAAGGTTTTGCTTTCATTCATTAAACAACAGCTTTCATTATGCTCTGTTGACTTACCTGCCTTTTCCCTCAGCTGCTGGCTCTGGCAACAGGCATTGTGATATCAGCACTCATCTGTAATAAGTTATTACAGTTGAGGTTTGACATAATTTCCTTATAATTGGTGACCAGGTGCGTCACAAATTGGCAATTATAAAAAATTAGAGACAGGTTATTATACAAAAATGACAGAACCCAATGTATTAAAATACCTTACAATAGTGTCCCATGTTAATCAGCAGAGAGAAAGGGTTAGAGAGACTTAAATTAGAGCCAATTTTAGCATTGACATTATCACCAAGATCATATAAGTAGCAGGTGAGGGACGGTCAACAAGAAACGTAGGCAAGTTGTCCACCATAAAAAAGCATATAAAATGATTAAAGTCATTTAGTTCAAAACAATCATAGTAAAAATTAAACAAACAGAACTGAAAACCATTTTATCAAGAAACACGAAACTGTTGAATGCTTGAGTGACAAACACTAAGAACACTGACAAAGCTTTAAGAGATAACCTGAACCAGGTTGGAAACCCCTCCTACTTTGTCCAGAAGTGGATGGAGAAGAGAGCAAGTAATAGACAAACACCGCACATCTGATACGGCCCATATGAGTTGAAGTATAACAATGTCAAAGTCTCTCAAATATGACAACCAACTGGCCAAACTCAGCTTAGAGTCCAATCTTGCTAAGTTCCAAATAACAAGATGCAGCAGGCCAACAGAGCTGATGCAAAATCAGAACAAGGAAGAATGCTGTGTGTGAAGACTCACTCACAAAGCAATATTGGAAGCAGAACAGATGTTATTGCATATGCTAGAACTTCGGTCATTGTGATCTAAGCAAACCGAGAGCTACAAAGCGGCAGTGAGTAAGTACAATAGAAAATAATGAGGAAGAAATAAGCTTGGAAACATTGTTACACATGGTGCACATTAGGTGTAGAGGAGGGTTTATAAAAAAAGTGGAAAAACTTAACTGAGTCATTAATATTAAGAATGTCACAAAAGCTACATTTACGGACAATATCTCTTATGCAGACAAGATATTTAAAATTAGCAAGCACACAATCTCCAGATAACTTTTAAGTGGGAAGCTATCCAAGGGACTTTGCCTCACAAGCAAAACCCTATCATAGACAGCAACGTTTAACATTTATTTTAGTGGACAACATGTGCATCCCCTTGTTCCTATGTTCAGAAGTAGTCTGAGTAGCATTAGGGGGCAAAACAGGAACGTTGATCAGAATTATGGCATAAGAATAAGCTTCAGGATGGAGATACAATGTTGAAGGTGTGGAAATAGATATGTTGGATGGACCGATGATGTGGTTGGTAGATGTAATAAAGTTGGAGGTAGTCTTTTGGCTGAAATGCATAAAAGATTCAACTGTCTGGATATCGGGCAAGGTGGAACAATTGCCAATAACAGGTGCAGAAGCACAGGCCAACGAAGCACCAGTGTTAGGCACAAAAGAGCCTAGTAAAGCAATACTGGCATGAGATGAATTAGATGCAGCAACTTAAGTACAACCATATATTTCCAAGACAACCTGTCTTCAGTGATTTTAAAACGTGAATCGGTCACTGAAGTGATTTTTCGCAGCATGTCATCCATGCAACCAGGGCCGGCTTTAGTGCTATTGGCGCCCAGTGCAACAATCACTTTTGGCGCCCCCACACCCACTGACCTCCTCCTCTCACTACCACCGGGCAAAACTGCCCCTCACCTCGCCAATCATAGGATATTGCTAAACACAGAACTCCCCCAGGTCAGCGCCCCCTCCACAGGTCAGCGCCCAGTGCAGCCGCACCAGTCGCACTGCCCTAAAGCCGGCCCAGCATGCAACTTTTAAATATAGGATCTAATGGACTCTTCCAAGGGATCTCAATGGCACAGAGGCACTTTATAGTGTGATGTAGACTATTTATTCTTGTGTTTGGCAGCACAGTTGGCAAGATGGGAAGCATTAACCTCATTGCATTCAGGAGGTGGCACTGAGTCAGGGGCCATGCCACAAAGGAACATGTTCAAAGAAGAAGAGGGCCTTGCAGTTGTAAGTGTTGCAATTCCGTGTGTATAGGGAGAGAAGGAAATATTTGGGAGACCCTCCATCAATAAGCTCCTCTCCGCCAATTCAATTTCTTTCATGATTACGCCAATGGAACACTCATGTAAACAGTCAAGGGTGGAGTGAGAGTGACTGTTATTACCCAGCTTAGAGTTACCTGGAGTCTTACATTTCCCCATTGAACAAGAGAGAGAGAGAAAGGGAGGACAAAAGGTGAGGGGGGCCCTGCCAAGCCATTACCAGGCACTGATGACTGCTGACGGGCCCGCTCTTGGCCTGTATTCGTCCGGGCTCGGCCAGGGCACATTCCATGTGTGTCCCACACTGTGGGAGAGCAGACCACACTATCTAGTACCGAACTCCTACTCTGTCTTCTTCCCACCTTCAGGGTAAACAGCAGCAGAGTATCTTGGGAGGTGTAGTTCTTGGCTCTCTCCCAAGCAAAAGTCCAGCAATCACCAAAAGAGTCCTGCACTGCAGTAGAACAGAGCTCACTATATAGGACCTAGATGCTACTCTCATTTTCTTCATCTTCACGGTCACCGCTGTAGGGTATACTGGGAGATGTAGTTATTTCCCCTCCCAGGCAAAAGTCCAGCAAACACCAATCATCTCCCCAAACATCTATGACCCACATATGTTCGCCATGCTTTAAACCTTCAATATTAACCTCCAAAGTTCGGAAAATAATGAAATCCTACCATATTCTGAGGTAATTCCTATAGGAGGTATGGCCTTGTGATGGTGTGACTATATGGTTTTCTCTCACGTGCCTCAACTAACTTTTTAGGTCTGGCCTCAGGCGAGTTAGTTGCTTTGGGTCAGCCCACTTGCAGCCAATGTCCTGAGACTGCGTCAAACACACTTTGGATCATGCCAGACTAGTATTTATTTTTGATTGGTCCATTAGGTTTAAGAGAGACCGTATGTGGTACCTCCACCTCAAATGCATGGAAAATAAAGATTTTTTATTATGTATTCTTTCTGTATGATGCTGCTGTAGGAAATTACATGCTAATTTGAGTCATTAATAATTCGGACACTGAATGAGAATAACATCAATGTCACAGAAATGTCTACTCACTTTCATCATGTGCTTTACCACAGTCTCCAAGGACTGCAGAACCTATGAACCTAGAAGTTGGACTAAATTTAGGATGTCAAGATTTGGCCCCAAATCATGATTTTGTTCCATCTTATTCTATTGGTCACATCTGATTACTAAATAAGAAGTTGAGATTTGCCCAGCCCCTTGCAAAACAGCTAACAGTTGAATTATGCATGTCGAAGAGTAACATGTTGGAAGATGTATTTAACTTATCTAGTTTGATACCTCAGTGGATATAGAACCTACTGCAATACACTGACATCAGAAGGTCACAGATTGGAGTTCCAACATGGCACACACATTCTTACATCTCACAAGGTTCATGAAAGGAATACCCTTGAGTTGGGCGACAATACTAATAATTAATTAGATTACCCTGATTGTTTTCATAGAAAAAACTTATCTTCACAAAGGTAATGTATTCACTACACAGGAAAATGCTTTTGATTGCTAATGTTATGGATTTCACAATTTTCCCTTGTGCCGATAATGTGTAAGTGAAGCAGAGTCTAAATTCACAGATGATGGGAGACAGAAAGATGGTGCGTGTTAAACCTAGTACCATTGGCGTAAGTCTCCCGTCCATTTTTTCTGATTGCCTTCTCTGTTTTTGATATGTTTTGCTGGTTTAGATGCTTTGGGCACTGTGCCACTGCTATTCAGTGCCACAGTGCAAGCGCTCCCTATGTTAAATTGATGTATTGATTAGTGACTCCATGATTGGGTTATTTGATTTACTTGTCAGACCCTAGTAGAGTGCACCATGTGTGCCCAGGGCTTGTAAATCAAATGCTGCTGGTGGGCTTGCAGCAATGGTTGTGCCACCCACAGAAACAGCTTGTAAAGTGTGTCTCAGGCCTGCCATTGCAGAGCCTGTGTGCAGTCTCTGACTGCCATGTCGACTTGGCAAGTGCACCCACTTGCCAGTCCCTAAACCTTCCCTTTTCAAAATATCAGACACCCCTCTGGTAGGCCCAAGGGCAGGGTGCATTGTAAGTATAAGGTAGGACATGCCCTGGTGTGTGTGGCATGTCCTAATAGTGAATTGCAGCCATTTTCGTTTTTCCTATTGCAAGGCTACCAGTTCCCCATAGGCCAGAATGGGCAGTTTGATTATTACATCTTATAATCCGAACTGACTCCGGGAACTAGGTAGAAATTCGAGTTTAGTATGCCTGAACAAAGAATGATAAAATACATCTTTTAGTGAAGTTGGCTTTAACATTCTGTGTTTGAAAATACCACTCTTAGAAAGTAGGTATTTTCTTGCTTAACTGTCTAAGCCTGCCTCTGCTAGGTTGTGTATTGTGTGTCTGGCTTTGTGAGTGAAAGGGGCTGGGGGATTCCAGGAGGGAGTGTGAGTCAGCACAGGGCTGAATAGAGAGATCTGCAGGTAAATGGGTGGGAGGAGCTGCACCTGGGACCTGAATAGGGCTGTGCCTTCCCTCCACGATGCTGGCTCCACCTCCTGTGGGGCGTCTGATGTCCCTGGCCTGCACTGTGAAAGTAAAGAAGGAGTCTTGTCAACAAAGTGTTCCAGGACTGACCATAACTGGTTTGGTTGGCAAACGCCTCTCTGCCTTCAGAGAACAAAGAGAAAAGTAGTGTAAATATGGGGACCCAGACCCCATGACTTTAGATCACTTCTGGAACAACAATACAAACCTCTGCCAAGGAGAAGAACCAAAGGAAGCTGTAGAAGCTGTATTGCCCACATGCCAGTGTGCTGTGTTGCTGGGTTGGCCTACAGTGGTGTCTTCAGTGCCAAGGAGAGGAGAAGGATCTTTCAAAGGACTTTCATCATCTTGCAGAATATTACTCCAAGGGCTTGAACTTGTGCTTGCCTCCTGCTGAAGTCTCAGGGACAAAAGACTTCACCACCAGCTCCCCTCTGAATTTCCTTGCTGGGAATTCTATCTGCAGAAGCCTGCGTGTCGCTGGGAGCTGGAAGCGCGACGCAACGAGAAGAAGCGTGTCGCCACCGCAGCTGTAGTTGTCGCATCGCCAGAGAAGAGTGCCGCCGCATCTCCCCAGAAGCGTTACTTCGTCACAGTTGTCTGCTGTTGCATCCCGGAGAAGCATGTCGCCACCGTGAGGGTTGCAGTTGCATCACCAGAGAAGCGTGTTGCAGGGCATGTCGCTGCTCCAAAGTACAGAGTCACTGCAAGGTTGCCAGGGCGTGCACGCATCGTCTCAACATTGTCGCATCAGGGGCGCCATCTTATCGCATAGCACCAGATTGTCACATCGCGGCGTCATCTTGCCGCATCGCAACGGGGCCGCAGTACGAGAATCAACGCATCACCTCCTCTCCGGTAAGGATCAAGACGCATTCCCTACTCTGCGCAAGCATCTTCTTCCCCGAAGCAAGGAACCGACGCATCTCCAACGCTACGAGCCTTTTTTTTATTTTGCATTACGCCTCCAGGTACTTTTGTGAGAACTGTGTCGCATTTACCATCAACTTGAACTAAGTTAATTCTACCAACTTTAAGTCAATTTGAGTACAGTATTGTGGATTTTTGTCATTTGTGGTATTGTGTTAAGTCTATATAAAAAATACTTATTTTTATAAAACCTGTGTGGTGACCATCTGTAGTGTTTTCACTGTATTACTGTATGTGTTCACAAATGCTTAACACACTGCCTCTGAGATAAGCCTGTCTGCTTGTGCCAAGCTACCAAGGGGGTGAGCAGGGGTTATCCAGTAGTGTAATCCCCTTTCCCTGACTTAGAAGCAAAGGTCCCTATTTGGTCAAAGGTTCCTACCTCTGCCAACTAGATACCCCCAGTTCTAATACTGCATGATACCGTGTAGGTGGGAAACAGTAGACATCTCGGTGATATTATTTAATTTACAGCTGCACCAAAGAAACGTGCTATGTGCTTCTCATAGGTGATTTTATCAAGCATAAATGGGGGTCCGGCTACCAGATAATACCTCTCTGCTGATTCAGACACTATCATTGGGCTTCGGAGCCTGTATTGTATTGTATTGTAATTGTATTTAGGTAGTGCTTCCCTACCCCCTGCGAGGCACAAAGCACTGTGGTCCTGCAATGGAAGCAGAGTACTGAGAAGATTCCCTGAAGTACTCACGTTGCCTGATGACAAAATGGAAGTACGCTGTCCTACTGTGGGTTAGAATGCCCTGGGCAATCTCCTCCAAGTAATCAGTGTGTTCAAAAGGACCTGCAAGGACCTTGTGGCTTTCGCAGTGATCCGACTGCAGTTCCCGTAGGCACACCATATTTGCAATCAGCAAAAGGTGGATTTTTCAGTAGGGTTGGCTGCTCTGATTCTGCCAGATGTGTCATACAGCAAAGCTCATTGTTGTGGGCTCTTGCTGTCTTATGCATTCTTCCTACAGTATTTATGATCTGTATTGCTCAGCCAGTGAGTGAGGTCACTGTATGGTTGGAGTGTTTGTGCTTCGATGAGAGGACAGTGAGACGGGCTGAGCCGCAGCATGCTGCTCCTGGTTGGGCTCTACCTGTAACCTGAACTACACCTAATAAACCTACATCCATGTAACTTACAAAGATCCATCTCTTGATCGTAACACACATCACCACTGAGAAGAAAGCAGCGGGGAACCTAATTTGCATAGACAATGGCCCTAGCCAAATCAGGCCAAATAGTATTGAAGAGACCATGAGAATGTGTTCCCTCACTTGACCCACTTTTTCCTGATGGGTAGAAGCATACTTCAGATACATATGGAAAGTCCAAACAATCTGTCCACCTTTCATCTGGATTACACTTTTAAAAAGGATGCAATGAAATGTCTCCAAACGGTGGGTGTCTCATGTTTTCTGTGCACTACCACAGGCCAAGAATGTTCATTGATAGACGTGCAATTTTATGTGGAGTGTAGTCAAAAATGTTTATCTCAGAATCAATGAACACAGGCATGTGGATTATAGCTCCTAAACATCAATCTTTCCCCCTCACAGGCGTTTTCATCACTAAAGGCGACGTGGGAGTGGGGACAATCGTGGGCTCTGCTGTATTCAACATTCTATGTATCATCGGGGTCTGTGGCCTCTTTGCAGGACAGGTAAGAACAATCAATCAATCAATCAATCATGGCATTTGTAAAGAGCACTACATACCCGTGAGGGTCTCAAGGCGCTTTGGGAGGGGGAGGGTGGAGCTGCTACTGTTCGAAGAGCCAGGTCTTGAGAAGTCTTCTGAAGATCAGAAGGTCTTCTGTCAAACACTATTGAAAGTGCAATATTACATGAACAATATGTCACTGGATTTGCAGCGACAACTGTTGTAACCGTATAAAATTGCAATCTTGCAGAAATATGAAAAATGAAACATACTTTGTAGAAGACACTAATTTGCTTTATTTCAAATGTGATCGAACCCTGGTTCATTGAAACGATGCCCTGAAGCAAATCATTAGCAGGCTTCCCTGCGGGTTTTGATTGCATTTTGGGTTGCATGCTGTGAGGGGCTTCTGGATTTCATTTCTGAAATTTAGAAAAGCCTTGCCTTGCAATATTTTGTTGCTGAGTTTGTCCTGCTTTGTCGCCTGTGACTGTGAACTGTGAATTACCTCTCCACCCCCACCCCCATTGTTTTATGATAGGGCAGTTCACCTGCTGATAAATATTAATGAGGAATTTGAAAATATATATAATCTCTAGGGGGCAACTAAAATACCATCATTGACTCCCTATGCAAAATAAATACCTCAGATTAGATTAGGAATGTGGCTTAATTCTTTACTAAGAGGATTTAAAAATCTTCCTAATTATATCTTGCACCTCACCTACATATGTCATTATTCAGACCCACTTGATGTGCGCTGTTCGGATGCTAATTTAGAGGTCAGAGAAAGCAAGGTATCCACCAGAAGGTACCGCCATCCCAGCCCAAATCCTCCCTTTTTAATAGTCAGAGAAAGCACTTGGGTGTTGTCAGTGGAGCCTCATCTTTCTCAACCTCTGGAAACACTCTGCTTGGTTTCGACCACAGGCCTGTTAGCTTGACAGTGCCAAAGGACCAGTGGTGTAGCAAGGGAGGGTGGGGGTCTGTCCACCCTGGGCGGAATGAGTTTTGGGGACAATGGCCTGCCCCCGCTTTTACCTGCGGCAGATGAAGCACATATGTGGCCGAACGAGTGACCAAAAAGAAACCACACTCAGGAAGAAGCATTATGTTGCAGGCATGAAATGATGGGAGTAAATTACTTGATGGTGAGGTGGAAAGCCAGGAGATTTGGAGGCTGTTGGTTGAGGCAGATTTTTTGGTTTGTGTTTAAAATTATGTGGGAAGTTAAAAAGTCCCTCGGTCCCTATTTCATCTGTAAATTGATGAGGAGATATAATTTGTAACATGGATATACTGCTCACTGGGTGGGAGTGTACACCCTGGCAAGACTATATTCAAATTGACCTACAGTAGGATTGCTGGATGCAGATGGCATAGGCAGAGTTTATCTGTTGTGTCCATAAATGACTCCAGTGATCATTTGGTTGTCCTTTGCCTACGAGTGTGCATTGCAGCGTTCTTGAAAAAAATCATATGATGGAAATTGCTCTAGCACCACATATTATAGCCTGCCGTAGCGGGCTATACCGGCTACTAAAGGCCCGCTGCAGCGTTAAAGGACCGAGCCGAAGGCGAGTGACTTTAACAAAGCAGTGGGACTTTAATAGCCGGTATAGCCCTTCTACGAAGGGCTATAAGGCTATTAGAAAATTCTGTCACTAGAGGGCAGAATGTTCTAACAAATAAAACAAAGCCTTCAGGGAGCGCGAGGGGATTCAAGTCCCCTCAGGCTCCCTGAAGCCTATATTCACAGCCACAAAGAAGAATTGGAATGTTGGAGCTCCGGGCTTATACCAGCCATTAGAAGCCCGGAGCTACTCCATTGTTTTCAATGGAGCTTCCAAAGTTGCAATGTTCTAATGTCAAATATAGTTGCTGTACAGAAAAGTAACACTGTCCCATAATTGTCGGAAGAAAAGGTTCATGTAGGTATGTGGACATTTATCCAGTTTGCCACAGCGAAACACAGGAACATGTACCATCTGTCAGGGTTGGATGCTTCTCGCCTCACTACAAGGCGAAACGGATGTTCAATTCAGAAACACATTTAAAGATCTATGAGTGCAACTGTGGTGCACGTTGTTGAAATTAATCGATTTAATATGTCTTTCAAATTATTAAATGGGTGGAAGGTGTAATGGTGGGTGAGGAGTAAGGGTTTGAGTAAGAATGCAAATAGGAGAGAGATCTGTCATAGTCAATCCAAAATGTACAACAAACAGTTCTACAATGAGTAATTATTTTATAAAATATATACTACTAATGAAAACTACAATGAACAAGATAATTTACTTCAAAGTACTCGCCTGTACATATTATGTTACAATATGCCTGTGTTATAGTGATGTAAAAATGTGCAGAAGGCAAGCAAATTCCAGGGGAAAGGAGGTAAGGGATCATGGAGTGTGGTAAAGCATATACACCAATGACAACCACAAACGAATACAAATACGGCTGTAAATCAGCAAAGCGCCCACTATGGAAGGGTGAGAGGCCGATCCATAGGTACGAAAGCGCTCCTTATTCATGACTGACGACATTATGCTATGGATGTAATGAGCATTGTGAACTGGCCTTGTAGTTATTGCAAGTAATCCATTTCGTTGTTAAGGTAGTTGGGCGGTTAGCAATTGGTTGATGTTTGGTGGTCCACAATTCTCCAGTGATGGAATGTACGCCCGTTTTTTCGGACTTCTTTGCAGATGCTGTTTATTATGTCTTTTAATTTGTGGGATTCTACATACTGATTTTCTTTCTTCTTCTCACATGAACGAACCCGTGACATATTGGGTTTTGAATTGCACAGGAGACAAAAGAAAATCGCAATCAAACCACACAAAGTCTGTTTCCAACGCCACTGTAAAAAATGTCATTTTAGATGTACCCAGACACTCTGCTTTTTAGGACAGATTGTTTATTTGTGGCTATCTCTATGATCACTTACTACTGAGTGCGCGTGCACATTGCCATCTTGTACCTAATCTTCTGTTTTGTTCATTGCCGGAGAAGGAAGGAACAAGAGAGCTGTCTGGATTGTCAGGCAGTCTGTGACCAAGGTTGCTTATCAGTGCTTGCCATTGCCTGACTTTGACATGAAGGGCAAAGACAGCAGATGTTGCCAATTACTATTCTTAGCACTGTACAGTCAGCAGGATCAGAATTGGGTGTCACAGAAGTAAGGAGGGTTTTTCTGTGTAACTGATTCTCCTGTTTCTGTCTGACAGGCACTTTGTGCTGGGGAATATGTTACTGGGACGGTGACAACCTGTGCCCTTTCATCGTTTTTAATTTTGTTCACAAAATAAAAGCCCTATGCTCATGCAAAAGACCTACAGGATGGAAACTCGGCAAGTCTGGCACCACAACTCTGCAAAAAGCGTGGGTTATATGTGTTTAAGAAAAATTAAATAACATTTTCCAAATGCAAACAGCGTCACCCTACCATTTCATTCAGACTTTTACAGAAAGCAGAGAGAAGGTGTTGCTGAAATCCATTGTTTACAAAGCTTCTTACCCCCAGGTTTTACGTCCTGCTGAATTCCTAATCACAATTGTGTCCATTTGTGAGCTGTATATATATGTGTACTGCTTCCCTTAGTTACTTTATAGTTAGAATTCAGTGGGTATGTATCCTAAGACAGAATTAAGTGTGACACGTTCAGTGTCTGTATGGCTTCCCAAATGTGTGCGCATCATCACTACCATATGACCCCATCAGTGCTGCCTTCCGGGTTTCACGGGCTGTTTGCAATGCCCTCCAGGACGCTACTTTGTTAAATTGTTTTTAGCTTTCAGCATTTCGGTGTTACTGACTTGCCTTTAAATATTAGATCGAATTTCACTTGCTTTTTAAAGACACTGTTGGATACTGATTTTACCGCCGGTCATTGCTGCTAGCACTTGTGTGTTTTGGGAACTAGCACGGGGCACTTTAATCGCCCGTTGCCGCTCGTTATGGACTGCTCTGCTTTTACGGAGCTGGGGGCAGGGAGCGGAGCCGCCTTTGAAGGTTAGCGGGCTAGTTGTTTTTAGCCGCCTCCTACAAAGACGCTGCATTCCTGGTTTCACGGGCTGTGTGCAATGCCCGCCAGGACGGTTCTTTGCTAAATTGTTTTTACTCGAGCCCGGACTTGTTTGTCCTGCGCGGCTCCCTGCTATGACTGAGCGGCGTCTATCATTGGACCCTGCGTCCTCAAAGTGATCATCCTTGGGTAAGATCACGCACGCTAGGTCACCAGAGCAACATACCGCCATGAGTCGCAATACTCACCCCCTGCTTGAAGAAAGTTACCAGCCCTCACAGGTCTTAGTGAGTCCTTCTACCACTCTGCCCCTAGTGGAGCCTGCTCCTACCATTGAGTTTGATGATCCGGCACATAAAGAGACTGTCTCTCATTTGTCCCCCCCGTTCAAAAACGAGGTCAACCTTTAACACCGCCATCCAAGCTGTGGTTCAACCCAAGGATCCTACCACAAAGAGAAAGCGGGGTGGGGGTTTGCAGAGGAAAACAAATTCTAAAAACCTGAAGTCTCAAATACCCCACGGAACGGGTGTGACGGAGCTCATAGTATCATCCCCTGGGACGGAGGCTCAACCATCTCTTCCTCTGAAGGGTCCATTAAACTCTGCTATAAAGGATCCCCTTGCACACCAAGCTGGAGAGGATTACTTGGTGAAAATGGGAACTTTACTTACCTCTTCTCTTCAACCACTTCTCGAAAGACTATCTCTAATTGAAGATAAACTTTCACATTTAGAACTATCTTTTACAAACAATCATCTGAACAATAATTTGTTACGGGGGGATCACCCTGGGCTATCTGACGTAACTTCCAATTTAAGTGCTAATCTCCCTATTCTGTCCGGCTTATGCTCCCATTTGCCTTCTAATACAATATTAGCCCCTTTAAGGGGGTCTGTCGAGTTGGGCATTATTGGGAAATTTGGCAAAGCATCACATGGTGAGGGAGCTTCTAACAAGGTTATAAACCCAGCGATTCCTACCCAGGGGGGTGGTCCTATGATAGGCTCATCGAGAAAGAACAAAGCTGATGAATCTGGTAGGTGCCCCTCAAGCTGTGATTCTAAGAGCCCTAGCTTGCCACGTGTAGACTGGCCTCCAGAATCAATTCCATATGTTGTTATTTTGGCTGATGTCCCGGGATTGGCTGAAGGTAAAGACGAATCGTATTTTGAATTGAAAAATAAGTGCATCCATTGGTTAAACATCTATAGACCACTACCACCACAGGTGCACAGTGAAATATTATTCGCTCGTAGAGCAAGCTGGGTAGGGCAAAAAAAAAAAAACATTGAGGGCGATTGCATTTTGATCAACTTTGGAGATAGTAGGATAGTTTACCATTTATGCGATTGGCATCAGACGCGGACGACCAAAGATATACACGTCCCTTTCGTTAATGTATTTCTATTCCCCCCACCCTAGCCTTTTACCATTAAATAGTTGGGGGCAACGAAGGGGAGGGAATGATTTTACGCCGCAGGTGGAGAGAGCAATTAATAGACGATGTATTTATGATAAACCCCCACCTTTTGCTCTCCCTTTATCAAACAGCTTTAGTTGCCTAGACCATGTAGATTGACTGACTTTGAACAGCCAAACTTTGCGAATTGTTGAGGGAGTTGTGGTTAACGCCCAGACACTCACTTCGAACAGGGAACTTGTGAATAATGAAATTACCAGGGAAAATATTGGTGATTTCGAGGGGGATGTACTCCGCAGCCCACCGGGCAGGACGGGGAGCCAGCAGGATATTAATTTTAGCATGGGCCAACCGACCTTCTCTTCCCAGGCTAGAATTGGCCAATTACCACAGGGAATTATGGCGCTTGATAACTCTGTATTGACTAGTAATAGTGGAGCACTTAAGGGGCTTGCCAAAGGGGAAGTAGCCAGCTATCAGGACATTACCATGGAAAACTCTGGTAGTTCGGAGGAGAAGATCCTGTCTGCAGCCCCTGAGAGAGGGATCTCTACCATGGGCCTGCAGAGCCCCAAGGCTGCCCCACCACACTCGGGCTAAGCCTGCTATCTTGGAATATAGCGGGGTTAACCCCTAAAATGATTATCCCTGAGTGGGTTGAATTCCTCGATACACATGAGATATGTTTATTTCAGGAGACCTGGACAATAAAGCCCTTGCACAGAGTAGGGTTTGCCTCTTATTGTAAAGAGGCAGTCCAGGGGCCTAGGGGTAGACCATCGGGGGGCTTGGGTATCTGGATTCGTACACACCTCAGCTGCTTAGTTAAGCCAATAGAAACCCGCTCCCCTGATATCTTATGTATTATTTTATCCCTGAATGATTTCCCCAAAGTAGCTATCATCAACATTTACGCTCGTCCTGTAAGGTATGGGCAGACTTCACAGACTTTAGATTGTCTGTCAGCCTTTCTGGCGTCCCTGCCTGAACAAGTCCTACCTATTATCGGTGGAGACTTTAAACCCTCAAACGGGTTATCCCACCGCATAACGGGTGATGAGGATTCGACATGGGGAATTCCAACGTGTAACCATTATCCACTGAGGGGCTGGACTCCCCTCGCCTTGCAGTTGACCTCACTCACTCTTAATCATTCGCTGAGGGCATGTAATGGTCGAATATATGCAGACAACCCTGGGAAACACACTTTTGAAAGAAACGGCCAGGCATCCACAATTGATTATATTTTGGTGAAGGTCGATATCTGGCATAGGATAGTGAATTTCCTGGTTCAGACCCGTCCTGAAAGCAATCACAATCCGCTGGTTGTTATTTTGTATTGGCGTCAAGTGGGAGCAGGGCAACCTGAGTCCATAGCACCCCCCTCCAACTTATATGTAGCAGAGGGAGGTAGAAGAATCCGATGGGGAACTTTTTTACAAACACCGGAGGCAAAGGCTGTACTGTACAAATCCATAATTCCCTTTTTGGTGAAGGCTAGCTCTATTACAGATAGATGTGGTGGTACTATTTCTTTAGTGGAGATGGGGGACAACTATCAGGATTTGGTTGAAATCCTTGCAGAGTTCTTCTTTACTACCTCAACCCAAAAAAGAGAGGAACAAAGAGGTGTAAGTGCCTGGTATAATAGGGCCTGCAGAGAAGCAAGGAGAGCTCTGTTGACTCAATTACAAGAGGGTGCTATTTCACGTATTAGGGAGGCAAGGGCTTTCTTTAAAAAACTCATACTAGAAGCAAAATCTGAATGGGAAATTGATAGGTGGCAGGCCATCAAGAAAGCATTGGACGTTAGGGACCCTAGAGGGTTCTAGAATTTGGTGAAGACAGGCAACCCCGATGGTAAGAATGCAATTGAGCCAAACCTCGGGGAGGAAATCTGGCGAGACCACGTCCAAGTGTTATACTCTAAGCCCTGTGGTAAATAAAATTCCTTTACCTGGACTTAATTTGATACAGAATCATAATAAAATAGCTCAGTAAAATGAGAGGCAGAATCCGTGATATTAGAGGTTCGGAATGGGCTTTATTCCAATGATCGATTATAATCGGTTGCTCCAAGTTCCATCACCACGGAGGTTCAGGAAGTGAAGTACATACTTTATTGACAAGAAGTAACTTTTATAGTACATACATTACAATGAAGCGAATGCAGTAGGCGTAACAATTGATAAGGAAAATGACGATTTATCTGCGTAACCAAAAAAAATGGGTGTAATAAGGAATAAAAAGGAACATAATTGGTTATGATGTCATATATAGGTGGATCTATAAGATAATACTTGGCATAGATGCGCGCGCAGCAGCATGACGTGTAATTGACGTGCAACTAGGGGGTGAAGGGGACTTGACATTTAGCTCTACATGTGGAGACAAAAGGTCTGGGGGGTCAAGTCAACCTAATCCCAAATCATATCTAACATCCTATGTTTAAAGAACTATGTTATCCACAAAAGAAGGACTCTCGGACAGAATCTATTCTATACTGACTGTGCGTGCGTGTACAAGCGTCTAAGTGTCTACACTGAATGCGAGGGGGTAGGAATATTCCATGGTAACAGGGCTATGAATTACTTGCATGAGGACAGAGAAGTCGGGCCTTTTGCTTGGTAACTGAAAGAATGTTTACTTAAACCACTAGGCAGGAATGCATCGGCTGAGGGGGAAGCAGATAATTCGAAGGTGAAATACAGTTCTTGGCAGAGAATAGGCTGATGTCAGTCTTCGTGAGCCGCGCAGAGAATGAGACAAAGTTCATGGTCACAGATGCAGGCTCAGACTGGAGCTTTCAGAGGCAGAAGGCAAGAGGAGTTTTGATGACAGAATCAGGGCCTACTTGCCTGGACTGTAAAATGGCATAAGTGAACCATACAGAGCCGGTGGCCTTTCATATTTAGGAATGGAATATCCGGCCTATTCATGGCGGATCTGACAGAGGACATGTTGACGGTGGACGCACATGTATTTGCGTCTTCATAACTGGAACTGGAGGGAACATACATGTACTTGTGACATGCACATAGAACCGTTGGGGTCCAAGATAGGGGACATAACTGACCAGAAAAATCCATATTTCCACATTCCCTCCTTGTCCCCTACTTGCCCGTCAAGAGATATCAATCTTCATTAATCCATTGATCTGTTCATATAGCATCATTTGTTCTTCTTTCTTCTTCCGTGATGAACGAAATCTTGGTGGTGGAATACACGATGTGGCACACAGACCACAAATCGCTGGTCCACATTGCAGACATAGACAGCAACTGAATAATATGAGAAGGCCAATACCTAGGAAGGATAAAACTCTCCATCCCCAGGCTGATATCACACTCCAAAACCAACTGGACCAAGTCCAAGTGCCTGGGTTCTGGTGTATCTGGTTTACAATCTTATGAAGGCGAGTGATGGCTTTATATACAGATGGCGAATTTTCTGGTATGAATACGCAGCAGCTTGATCCGATGACCCTACAAGCTCCGCCCCTATCAGCCAGGATGACGTCAAGGACAAGACGATTTTGAAGCACAACAATCCGCATAGCAGACTGCTCTTCTGTTAGATTGCCTAAGGCGGAAATAGTCTCATTCACTACTGCTTCAAGGGTTCTAGTTAATCTACGTATCAGCTTACTATTAGTAACAGTACCTATATAGGGAAAGATGCCTTTATTAAAATCTACATACTTGTCCCATGCTGTCTCAGTGTAATCGACAATGGGGAGATCTCTCCGCTCTCTGTTGTGTACTAAATGAATATTTCTATAATAATCAGGAGGAGCTAGGAAAACAGGTGGCAAAAGGAATGCAATGTAGCAGGTACCATCCCAATCTAGAGGTAGACGCATATATGCAGTCTGACCACATATAAAGTAGGAGTGGCGAGAAGCTCTAAATGAAGATTTGCCTTGATCACTGAATTCTACTATAGTAGTGCATTTACTATGGCCCATATGTATGGAACCAACCTTTCTTACACACAATTCACCCTTCGCTGGGAATACTGACATGGTGGGTAAGACTAGTTCAACTTCGGATACGACATTTAGAATCATGAGATTAGGTGTAAAATTACCTAATCCATATACTTCATTTTCTAGATCAGTTCCTGTTCTTTTGGGGCGACCCTCCTTGTCAGGGTAGCAGACCTTGAGCAAAACTAGGTTCAGGTTTTCCCATACCCAATGATCTTGGTAAACTGCTGTGTCTGAGTCTATGGAATTGATTAAACTAAACCATGCTCCACAGGAGCCATTATGTGTGAATGGATGTGGAAAGAAAGGCAGGACTCCTTCATAATTCTGATAGGGAGGGAGTCGGCCACACACCCAACAATTGGTGGCATTACTGGTCTAATGGGAATGATGTAACATACTAATGAAAGTGTTATTGCGCAGCGCAAGTCTATAAGACAATTCATGCGGAGGTAAGTCACTAAAGGAATGTTCAGCAGTAACATTATAAACATGTCTAGAAATAGGGTAATATATGTGCAACCATATACTTGCAGTAATTATTAAAAGACTCAAGAAAAACAAAATTAATAATGTCACTATGCAGTGGCTACGCAGTGATTTACAATACGCCTGTCGTTTCAACATTTTTCGCGACTGTCCATGATTCAGGTCTAGAGGATACATGTCAGGGACAAATTCAACCGCTTCACCTTGGAGAGGACTTAAACAATCAAATTGTCTGACGTTCTAGGCCTCAATTTTACTTTATAGAGTTCGGTTTCAGTCTTTTCAACCAAAGGAAGTTTTGAATCAGTCTGTGAGGGAGTGCATGGCACAATGTCTATATCCGAGGATAGTCCATGAAATTTCTTGATATGACTTGAATGAATCCAGCCCTTGCGGCCCTCGATCTTCACGGCTGTCCTTGTGGTCAGCAGGACCAACTTAGGTGATTTCCACCTGGGCTCCAGCTGAGTCTTTCGGTCGAAATTCCTCACAAAGACAAGATCACCCGGAACTACGTCATGGGGTTTCACCTCAGTGTTGTCGGGAAAGGCTGCAGCTACCTGTGAACGACAAGATTGTAGTGCAGACATCAAGGAAGCCAAGTAATCTGTCAGCATATTACAGTCAACATCAGTTATCTTGCGTGGTATAGGCGTCCCCCACATATTTGGTGGTCTGCCGAAGATCACCTCATACGGGGATAGCCCTGTTCGTGAGTGTGCTACCATTCTCATGTAAAAGAGTGCAACGGGTAACGCTACTACCCAGTCGACACCTTTCTCTCTGCATATTTTGGACATTCTGATTTTCAGTATCTGGTTATGTCTTTCTACGAGACCTGCTGCCTCGGGGTGTCGGACACAGTGGAATTTCCACTGATATCCTAACAGAAGTGAAACGTGTTTCATTAATTCGGATGAGAACGGCTGGCCGTTATCTGAGTGAACAACACGTGGTAAACCGTATCGTGGGAAGAATTCTCGAACCAACTGTTTGGCAGTAGTCGGGGCAGTGTAATCTGAAACCGGGTATGCCTCTGTCCAACGGGACAGAGCGCAGACAACTACGAGAACATATTTGAATCCTCGACATCGTTCCATCTGGATATAGTCCATCTGGAGTACTTCAAAAGGATGATTAGGAGGATGAAATCCACCCTGTTCCACGGGAACGCTTTTTCCTGGGTTAAACTGGCAACAGATCATACAGGTACGGACCTTTTGTTTGGCTGCTGCTCGTAAATGTTTATTGAACCAAATGTGTTGAATGCTGTCTAGCATAGCTTTTTCTCCTAGATGTGCTGGACTATGTATAGTGTTAATTATAACTTGGACCACTGAATCAGGAAGGAACCATACAGACTTTTCCTTCATCATCCATCCTTGATCCGTTTGGATCCCTCCTAATTCAGTCCATTTCTTTATTTCGTCTGGTGTAGCATGTGTCTGTATGTCAATTACGTCAAGAGTAGGATCTTTAACTGTCATACAATGTGTCGGTGTCGGGACTATTGTCTTTGTCATGTCGGGGATTTGAGTTTGAGCAGTCTGTTTAGCTGTTCTGTCAGCTAGATCATTGCCTTGGGAAATGATATCAGTAACCTTCGTATGAGCCTTACATTTCATAATTGATATTGCAGTGGGTAGATGTATTGCATCTAATAAGGCATGAATGAGGGGTCCGTGCTGAATGTGGGCACCGTGGGAAGTTAAATAACCTCTCTCTCGCCACAGCACGCCGAAGTCATGTACAACTCCGAATGCATAACGTGAATCAGTGTATATGTTGACTTTTTTATTCGTGGCTTGAATACAGGCTTGTGTCAGAGCGACAAGCTCTGCGGCTTGAGCTGACAAAGTATTTATACGACTAGTTTCAATGACTTCAGTATCTGTGGTGACTGCGTAAGCAGCCACTAACTCTCCTGTCCTTGTTCTCATACATGAACCATCTACATACAATGTCAGGTCTGGATCTGATAATGGGACATCGGTTAAGTCTTGTCTGGGTTTTGTCGTTATTGTAATAACTTCAATACAGTCATGAGCTAGTGGGTCTGTTCCGGTTACTGGCAAAAGTGTGGCCGGATTCAATGTGTTACAGCGTCTGATTTCTATATGTGGCTGAAACAATGTAAGTTCGTATCCTGTAAGTCGCGCTATAGTCAAGTGTTGTGTTTGCGTTCTATTTACAAGAACCTCTACTGCATGTGGTACTTGAACTGTCAATGGATGTCCTAACACTATGGCATCGCTTTGTCTGATTGCTAAAGCTGTCGCTGCTACTGATTTCAGGCATGCAGGCAAAGCCTGAGCTACGGGATCTAATGTACTAGAAAAATAAGCACATGGTTTGTGTGCTCCTGCTTGTTCCTGTGTGAGTACTGACAAGGCAGTACCTTCGCGTTCTGTAACAAAGAGTGTAAACTGTTTTCTGTAACATGGCGTTGCTAAAACAGGTGCTTGACATAAAGCTTTCTTTAGGCTTTCAAAAGCTTGTGTATGTTCCTGAGTCCAAGGGAGAACAGTCGATGTGGCTGCCTCCTGTGTTGTCAACTGAATGAGTGGTTTTGCTAAAAATGCATACTGAGGGATCCACTGCCTACAATATGAAGTGAGGCCTATGAAAGCTCGTACCTCCTTTTGTGTCTTGGGTATTGACATGTTAGCTATTAACTGAATGCGGTCGGGTGTAAGCTGCCTTCCCTCCTTGGACAGCGAGTGTCCAAGATAAACAACTCGCTGGACACAGAATTGCAGCTTAGAAGGGGACACCTTGTGCCCCTTTTCGGCTAGAAATTTTAAAACTGTCAGTGATGCTTTTTCACATTCCGGTTCGCTTCTTGCGGTGATCAGCAGATCATCGACATATTGAAGCAAGGCAGTGTTAACTGGCATGTGGATACTGTCAAGTTCTCGTTTCAGTGCTTGGCTATAGATGCTGGGGCTTTCTGTAAATCCTTGAGGTGCGCGTGAGAATTTAAAACTACGCCCATTTAAACTAAATCCGAACAAATATTGGCTTTCCGGATCTATTGGGACGCTGAAAAAGGCATTCTTGAGATCAATTACAGTAAAGAATGTTGCTTCAGAATCAATAGCTGTCAGTAATGACGAGATATCTGGGACCACAGGAAATTGTGGCACAATGCATTTGTTTAACTCACGCAGATCAATAACCAATCGATATACTGGCGGGGCCGTAGGATCTGTTCGTTTAAGAATCGGAATTATCGGTGAATTACATACATTGGAGTCTGTTTCCACAACTACTCCTTGGGCAATAAGCTCGTCAATGATTTGTAGTAAAGCCACTACAGCATCTGGTGGTAACTTGTATTGTCGCATTCGTGGTAGCACCACTCCTGCCTTTAATGTGACTCGATATGGTGTAATATTCATGTAACCAACATCAGTAGGGCCTTGTGCCCATAGATGTGTAGGTAAAGTCTGCAGTCGGGGATCCATGTCTCTAGACACATAGTGACCTTTAAAATCACGTAAAAACAACCTTACACCTTCCGGAGAACAACATATTATGGCTCCTAGAGCTTTCAGGGTTTTAATTCCTAACAGATTTTCTGGGCATGATTTAGTAAGCAATAAATCTGTAGTTCGGGTCAGAGGTCCTATCGTAAGTGGAAGAGGCTGTGATACTTCATTAACAATAGGTTTTCCTGAAAAACCAAGGGAAATATTCTGAGAGCCTGAGAGGGGTGCCCCTGGAACTTCACTACGTTTTATAGTTGTTCGACTTGCCCCTGTATCGAGTAAAAATTTTCTATCTTGGCCTAATAATTCACTATGTACATAAGGTCCTTCTTGATCTACAGGAATCTCGATAAGGGGTAAGTCAACTTCCCTCTCTAGGCTAGTTCATGCGTAACGCTGATACTCAGGATATTCATACTGTGCGGTCTGATACATTTGTCGTGTTGTTGTCTGTGTGGCAGCAACAGGCAACGGTGGTGCAGCTGGCACAAACTGTATTGGCTGTTGTGCGGCTGGCATGGCCTGGGCATGCTGCAGAGCTCCTTGTTCATTCTGATCTTGTCTGAGTGGCCGTGATCTTTCTTGTGTTTTACCTATGGCGATATTATGTTTTAAAACTGGACAGTCGTGTACGTAATGACCTGGCTTTTTACAATAATTGCATGTCCCTTTTACAGGTCCTGCTGAATCGGAATGTGTCATACCCTTTTTATGTCCTTCAGCTGGCACTGTCTGGGAAACTAGCATTTTCATTTTCGTGTCTTTCATGCGTCTGTGTTCATGTTCTTGTTCCTCTCTAATTCTATTGTGATGGTACTGTAACATTTGTAACATTTGTGATGGAGTGTTACCTTGCCAGGTACTCTCGAATTTTAATACTCTATTCTTTACTGGGGGCAAGGCATTTTCTACTAATTTCGTTACAAACAGATGCGGGTATGATTCGCTACTTGCTTTTATGCCACTATTTATACCAAAACATTTTTCAAATCGGGCATAGTAATCACTAGTGTCTTCATCTTGCTTCTGTTTACAGGCTGAAATTGTACCCCAATCTTCCTTTTTCGTAGTTAATAAACGTGGCAGTACCTGTACTAATAAACCTGGTAGTGCTTTAGTTTTATCCCCCAGTCCTGCTCCTGCAGTTCGGGCCTTTTCTTCCGCTTCTAACACTGACCATTCTATCTTTTGGTCTCCTACCTCCCACTCTTTTTCCTTGAGTTTCTCATAAATACCAGCAGGCATCAATACCTTTAATATTGTCATAATGTCGGGATAGGTATACTCTCCCATGAGTAACATGTCTTTAATTTCTCGGTGAAAACCCGCTGGATCTTTGTCATGACTGGGTACTACTTTCTTCATTTGTAACAATTCTATTTTTGATATGGGCGTATATACAAATACGCGCCTAAACTCGTTGTCCTCGCCTTTTATTGGGTGCACTTCTCGTAAGGGATTCTGTCTATCCATGTGATACGTAGTTCTTTCCTTGCCGGGCAATGAGACATGCTCTGCGCATACAAAAAGAATATACTGCTTTCTTGATTCTAGAATTTCTTTAATTAATTTAGTACCTGCACCTCTCCATTTATTCGTAAGCAATTCAGTCAGTATGTCAGGTAAGGGACCAGGGTCCGAATGCTGACTCCGATATAGTATAATGAGTTGTTGAATCATATAAATCCCAGCTAACCTCTGTTCATCTGGGGTGAGATTCAAGAATGTGCGTACTACTGTATCATCACTATATTTTCCGGGACTGTCCACCCAATGGACAGCCGCCCTGGCTAAATCTTGTTCATCCATAGAATCGAGAAAATGATAACCCCTTCGTTCTCGGAGTAGTTTGTCGGCGGTTTGGAACGAATGCTCGTTAGACCTTATATTAATTATAGGTATTTGGAAATTCCTGTTATTATCTGGACATATCGGACGTATTGAGTCAGTATGACATCTAGTCTGATTTCTATTACAAGATCTTCCTCTACCTACATAGGCTATGGTGTCCGACTGTCCCGCGGGCAGTCCTGACCCCTCTTCCTCGCTTTGTTCGAACTCGTCTGCCTCTAATCTTTCTTCGTGTAGGCGTTCTATTTCTTTACGGATCTTTCGGCACATGGCTATTATACAATTTTGCTTATCATGTCTCCCTTCTGATATATTCTGGCTCCATCTTGTAAGAATTTGCATTGCTTCCGGGTCTACCCCCGGTCGGTCTTGATTTCTGATCACACAGTTTATGAGGAAACGTAACAGTTCCCCCTGTATCTCTACTTTCTGGTATTCCATAGCTCTGTTAATACATTCTGGATCTCGCCCTGTTTGGACAAAATGATATATTTTATCTAGATGCGCAGTCATTCCTGGTAATTTCCCTAAATACACTGCGGCTCGTCTGATACGCAATGATGCCAGGATCATTTCGTCCTCTTTACCGGGCACCGGGTCATATCTACAATCTATAAGAAGTTCCTTAAGCGTACGGGCACTTATGAGTTTGGGTGTACGTGAATGTGCTGAGTCTTGAAAAGTAAGTTTATTTATTCTGGGTGGCGTAGAAAAAATATTGGTAGCACCTCCCGTGGCCCCATCTGGGGCGTCGGGTGTGAAAGGATTCGTCGAACGTGACACAGCAACTATAGGTGTGGACACAGCTATAGAAGTAGCTGTAGGAACAGATACAGAAACAGATGTGCTTGCCGGAACTTGTGACTCGATTTGTTGCTGTAGGGATACGGGTGCTGGATCTTGGCGTGGGACCTCCCTGGTATGCGGTCTATGTGGGGCGGAATTAGCATACTCGGGAGCTACGTCATCTAAATATGAGGAAAGAAAAACATCTTCTGCGGTTCTAGGATGCCCCTTAGGATGTACCTTGATTGGGAATAATGGAGGTGGCAAGTCTTTCGGTATCTCTGGAGTAGCCTTAGGTAATCCTTCGGCCAGAAGGGGATACATACCATTCATAAGGGCATTTCTTTGTCTGTCTACTTGTTCTGATTTCACTCGGATACCTTCCTCAATTAATAGATTTTCTCGAACTTTATTTGAACTCTCTTTATTCTTTTCTTCCTGTCTACGTGCTTTTTCTGTACGTCTATGAGATTCTTTACGCCATAACTCAACGGCGTCTTTCTGTGACTGTCTGACTTTCCTTTTCCATAACTCTTCCTCGACTTTCATGATGCACTCTGCATCCCAGGTCCCCGCTGCGGGCCACCTCTGACTTTCTGGTAATCCCTTGGTGTAGTCTACCCATAAATCAAGAAATAATATAGCGTCTAAGCCATGTTTGTGATACATGAAGTGCCCTGGAGTATCCCTAGGAGGAATAGGGACGGCTTCTTCGAGTACCCCTTTTCTAGTAGTGATCTGTCTTAATTTCGAAAAGAGCGGCATATTGACAACTGATCCGATACTTAATCTTGAACACACTTAATACGAAAGCACAATAATGAACAACCATTCATACCACAATATGCAGGACGTTTAACACATTAAACATTAAACATTAAACATTTAACTGAAACAACAATGATGATCGTCTGCATAACTAATCACCAAGCTTAATTCTTGACAATAACTAGATACTTCGGAATACTTGATATACTGCTAAACAGTACAGATACACTGCTAAAACAGTGCAGACCGGATTTGTGTACCCAAACCCGTCTTGACCGGCACAACCTATGTGCACGTCAGAAATGCCTCCCCAGTAATGGTACTCACCGGGTAGCTTCGGAAACGGAAGGCCTCGGTAACTTGAACTTGAACCGGACTGGACTCGACTCGACTCGTCGGAAACTGGGCTTGACTTCGAACTGGTGGGTCTCTGTATACCTCGGATCTTGCTCTCTCAGCTAGGCTCTGGTCGGGATACTTCGCACTTCTCACCGCCTCGTCTGGGTGTTGATCGCAGTCTCAGTCGCCCCCGCTTGACCGGAGGGAGATACAGGAAATCCTGCTGGTACGCGTAATTGTCCGTCCAGCTGTGGCAGGAGACCGGGCCTGCAACTCACCGCCGGCGCTTGAGATGAGAAAGTGTCCCTATTCGGGCGCCATCATGTGGTAAATAAAATTCCTTTACCTGGACTTAATTTGATACAGAATCATAATAAAATAGCTCAGTAAAATGAGAGGCAGAATCCGTGATATTAGAGGTTCGGAATGGGCTTTATTCCAATGATCGATTATAATCGGTTGCTCCAAGTTCCATCACCACGGAGGTTCAGGAAGTGAAGTACATACTTTATTGACAAGAAGTAACTTTTATAGTACATACATTACAATGAAGCGAATGCAGTAGGCGTAACAATTGATAAGGAAAATGACGATTTATCTGCGTAACCAAAAAAAATGGGTGTAATAAGGAGTAAAAAGGAACATAATTGGTTATGATGTCATATATAGGTGGATCTATAAGATAATACTTGGCATAGATGCGCGCGCAGCAGCATGACGTGTAATTGACGTGCAACTAGGGGGTGAAGGGGACTTGACATTTAGCTCTACATGTGGAGACAAAAAGTCTGGGGGGTCAAGTCAACCTAATCCCAAATCATATCTAACATCCTATGTTTAAAGAACTATGTTATCCACAAAAGAAGGACTCTCGGACAGAATCTATTCTATACTGACTGTGCGTGCGTGTACAAGCGTCTAAGTGTCTACACTGAATGCGAGGGGGTAGGAATATTCCATGGTAACAGGGCTATGAATTACTTGCATGAGGACAGAGAAGTCAGGCCTTTTGCTTGGTAACTGGAAGAATGTTTACTTAAACCACTAGGCAGGAATGCATCGGCTGAGGGGGAAGCAGATAATTCGAAGGTGAAATACAGTTCTTGGCAGAGAATAGGCTGATGTCAGGCTTCGTGAGCCGCGCAGAGAATGAGACAAAGTTCATGGTCACAGATGCAGGCTCAGACTGGAGCTTTCAGAGGCAGAAGGCAAGAGGAGTTTTGATGACAGAATCAGGGCCTACTTGCCTGGACTGTAAAATGGCATAAGTGAACCATACAGAGCCGGTGGCCTTTCATATTTAGGAATGGAATATCCGGCCTATTCATGGCGGATCTGACAGAGGACATGTTGACGGTGGACGCACATGTATTTGCGTCTTCATAACTGGAACTGGAGGGAACATACATGTACTTGTGACATGCACATAGAACCGTTGGGGTCCAAGATAGGGGACATAACTGACCAGAAAAATCCATATTTCCACAGCCCCAAATAGGAACAGCTGTAATCGGGCTGCCAGTAATCCATCCTACTTATGTTCCACCTACAGACATTCCCCTCTGTTACTTGGCTGAGGTTAGAACGGCTCTGGCCAAAGTCTTGCCCAACAAGGCACCTGGATTGGACAGGGTCCCAGGAGATTTATTCAAAACTGACCAGGTAATCTGGGTTCCATACTTGTGGTCTCTTTTTAATGCAATTCTTCTTGGCCTGTCACCTCCCAAAACGTGGGTGGGTGCTGAGATATTCCCATCTACAAGAAAGATTATCCAATAGATCCGGCAAATTATAGGCCTATTAGCCTAATCGATGTATCGCAAAAGATCTTTGCGCGTGTTCTCTTGGGAAGACTCCAGATATGGATGGAAGACCATAATATACTTACCCCCCTCCAAGCTGGTTTTAGATCTAAAACTTCAACTATAGACCAGTTGTTTAGATTACAATTAATTTATTGGAAAACTATCATGTTGGAGGATGGTTCCCTCTATCTTACTTTCATGGATCTCAAATCAGCTTTTTATTTGGTAGACCGAGATCAGCTGTGGGACCTGCTGTTAGAGATGGGGGCTCCAATTTCTCTCTGTCAACAGATAAAACGCCACCACAAAGGCAATTTCGCCAGAATTAGATGTGGAAACAGAGGGGATCTCTCTGCTCCGATTCCTAAAGAGAAGGGTGTGAGACAAGGACGCGTCCTCGCACCCACTCTCTTCTCCCTTTTTCTAAATGGGTTAATTGAAGATCTTTTATCAGTTAAGGATATAGACTCCCCTAAACTTGCCAATCGTAAAATTCCTGCTCTAATGTTTGCAGATGACATGCTGCTCCTATCTAAAACACCTATGGGGATGCAACGTGTCTTAGAGGATTTTGGCTCGTTTTGTAAGAAAAGGAATCTTGAGGTAAATATAAAGAAGACAAAGTATATGGTGTTTCATGCCAACTCCCCAAATTGCCCACACCCCAAAATGGACAAAAGGCCTTTAGAGAGGGTCCCAGTCTTTGATTATTTAGGGCTTACCTTAAGTGATAAAATGGACTGGGGGACGCAGATTGCCAAGGCAAATTTAAAACTTATTCAAGTTAGTGGGTGGATCTTAAAAGTCCATAGGAGCTGTGCCGTATGGGTTATTGGCCCCCCTGTAGAAATCTATAAAGTTCAAGCAAGGGGTGCCACCCTTTACGGAGCTGAACTATGGGGTCACTGCCAGACTAAATCTCTGGCACTGACCGAAATTAATTTTCTAAGGCAACTTTTGGGTCTCCCTCAAAGTACCCCTTTAGTCCCTCTAAGGATGGACCTGGGTATTCTCCCTATCACTGAAGTAATAGCCTCTCACCCACTATTGTATTGGGGAAGGCTATGGAGTACCCCTGAGCTGGTTATATATAGAGAGGAACTAGAATCAGTTATGCACATCTGGGGGGCGGAAAAAATCCCTTGGCTGTCCTATATTCGAAATACCTTTCGTCAAATTGGGAGGAGGGATTTGTGGTCTTCTCCCAAGGAATCTTGTCTTGACATCTCTAAACAGTCATTAACCTCTGCTTTAAAAGAATACCGATTGATGTGTATCAGTAGGGTGACAGAGACATCTAGTCTAACCTCTAGGTTTTTAGATGTTAAAACAGACTACAAATTGGAGCCAGCTCTTGATCTCATTCAACCCTTTTTAGCCAAGAAACTCTTTCTCCAATCCCGACATGGGACGCTCCCTCTCTATGCATTTACTAACAACTGGGCGGGGGCCAACAAACTATCTTGTCCTGGGTGCAACGAGACAGATGAGACTGAGACCCATGTGATCTTTTTTTGTCCCGCATATAAGGCTGCCAGATCTAAATAGGGTTTTCAGCTCTACAGGAATCTGGGAATTAGAAATTTTAGAGAGGTTTTCAGGCTACTAAAATATGATACACATCCGGTTCTTGTTGCTGCTATATCCAAATTTCTTTTTGCTTTATGGTGCAAACGCAGATGTCTAGTGAAAAGTTAGGGCTAGGATTTGGGCGGTGATACTTAAATTGATTTTGTTACCTTGATTTTAAAATGTTATTACTGATGCTTATATCTTAAATCATGTCCACCAGCTTATTTATATTCTTTTTTTGAAGGTATGGTGCAAGAGGATGATACTTCTCCTATATGGAAAAAAACTGTTCTATCCAATATACCGCTCCTAGTCCAAAGATTCTAATGATTTAATATTTTGTTGGGAGTGAGAATTGTTTTTATTGTTATCGTCCTGTTAATAGGGTTTTTAATCCAAACTGCACCATTACCCGTTATTTCTTTTTATCTTTCATTTTCTTCTTTTTAATCTTTAATATTCAAGCTTTATTATGATGGTGTTATTTTAATCTCATCTTATTGTGCTTTTATGGCAGTAACTGCCGAAATAAAGTTTTTTGACTGACTGACTGAAATTGTTTTTAGCTTTCAGCATTTCGGTGTTACTGACTTGCTTTTAAATATTAGATCGAATTTCACTTGCTTTTTAAAGACACTGTTGGATACTGATTTTACCGCCAGTCATTGCTGCTAGCACTTGTGTGTTTTGGGAACTAGCACGGGGCACTTTAATCGCCCATTGCCGCTCGTTATGGACTGCTCTGCTCTTAAGGAGCTGGGGGCAGGGAGTGGAGCCGCCTTTGAAGGTTAGCGGGCTAGTTGTTTTTAGCCGCCTCCTACAAAGACACACGCTGACGCGACCACGCAGCGCTGCCTTCCTGGTTTCATGGGCTTTGTGCAATGCCTGCCAGGACGGTACTTTGTTAAATTGTTTTTAGCTTTCAGCATTTGGGTGTTACTGACTTGCTTTTAAATATTAGATCGAATTTCACTTGCTTTTTAAAGACACTGTTGGATACTGATTTTACCGCCAGTCATTGCTGCTAGCACTTGTGTGTTTTGGGAACTAGCACGGGGCACTTTAATCGCCCATTGCCGCTCGTTATGGACTGCTCTGCTCTTAAGGAGCTGGGGGCAGGGAGTGGAGCCGCCTTTGAAGGTTAGCGGGCTAGTTGTTTTTAGCCGCCTCCTACAAAGACACACGCTGACGCGACCACGCAGCGCTGCCTTCCTGGTTTCATGGGCTTTGTGCAATGCCTGCCAGGACGGTACTTTGTTAAATTGTTTTTAGCTTTCAGCATTTGGGTGTTACTGACTTGCTTTTAAATATTAGATCGAATTTCACTTAATTTTTAAACACACTGTTGGATTCTGATTTTACCACCGGTCATTGCTGCTAGCACTTGTGTGTTTTGGGAACTAGCACGGGGCACTTTAATGGGCCGTTGCCGCTCGCTAGGGACTGCTCTGCTCTTAAGGAGCTGGGGGCAGGGAGCGGAGATGCCTTTGGAGGTTAGCGGGCTAGTTGTTTTTAGCCACCTCCTACAAAAACTCATGCTATCGTGACCGCGCAGCGGACAAGAGCTGCGGGCGCACCGCTGGCACTCTAAAGGCACGCCTAAGTCAAGCCTGTCTGCGCCCGTCCGCGCTCAGACCAGGCTCAGGGCCAGACCCCCTGGATCTCTGAGGCCAGATCCACTGACGTACTCGAGAGATTTCCTTATTAGGCTGGATCCGGAGGGTGGAAAGGCGAGCTGCCCAAGGTTCTCACCCTACATAAATTCGGAAGATCAGGCAGTCTTGTGTCCAAAATGCCTTTTGTCCCTCCCCCACATCATGGCCCTTCCTATTAATCGTTTGGTATACCAGACAGGAGTTACAACTAAGCAATGCGACTCAGCTCCCATTAAAGGCTTACTTCTCAATGCCAGGTCGTTGATTAAGCATCGTATTGAATGTGCACCGTTTATAGAGGAACAAAATATTAAGTTAGCTTTTATAACCGAGTCCTGGACTGATAACACCTCAGGACCCGATATCGTTAAAGCATCACCTCCAGAATTCCTCTGCCATACACTCGATAGACCACACACGCAGGGTGGTGGGCTGGTAGTTATTTATCACAATACCTTAGAGCCCTCATTTCTCACAGCCTCTAATCTAGCCTGCGAAGCGCTGTCACTAAGGGTACGCACTTCCTCCCATGACACATTTAAGGCCATCCTCCTCTATCGCCGACCAGGCCACAGAGGTGCGTTCCTAGATTCTATTGAAACGCTTTTGGAGGAAGGGCTTTGTGCCAACTCTTTTAGAGTATTGGGGAACTTCAACTTTCATCTTGAGGACTTCTCTGACCTGGATAATTTGAGGCTGAAACAAGTTATGAGCGGAGGGGACCTTGAGCAGCGGGTAGAAGGCCCAACCCGCATAGCACGTCATACCTTAGATGGAATATTTTCCAACGACCCTAGCCTTTCCTTCACCGAGGTATTGCCACTCCCTTGGACTGATCAGGCCGCCATCCTATTCGAATTATCACTGACATCCCATTATCAACTGAACCAGAGCTCAAGGATAAGATAGCTATAAGGGCCTGGAAAAACTTTAACAGTCTTGCATTAGGGAATCTTCTGAAGGCAACAGACCCCATTCTTCCATCTAGAGTGGAGAAGTCTGTGGCTGCATATTCGGGATGGATTGATGTCACTTGCAGTAAACTAGCCCCGGTTAAACTGTATACCCCTGAGCATGCCCTTTCTTCAGCCCCCTGGTATTCTGAAAACCTACAAAAGCACAAAACTGATTGTAAGCAGCTAGAACATGCCTGGAGAAAAGGGTACAATATCTCTGATAAAGAGGCTTACAAAGCACGTCTCTCATGTTATAAAAAACTACTCTTTGAAACCAAAAGGTCATACTTTGCGGTGCAGATCAATGAGACCAAATCCTTCTCCAAAGAACTGTTTAAAACTATAATTAAACTTACACACACCCTGTCAGGCCCTATACATTTAGAAGCCCTGAACTCTGCGAAACTCTTCTTTCGGCAAAAGGTGGTAGTCATTTTTTCCACCTTCACCCCTCAGCTAATAGAGGACACTGAGGTTTTCGTTAAGTTGGTGCCTACTACCACCAAATCAACACCCACATTAGATAACTTTGCACCAATAGAGACTCAAGATGCAATTACTCTCATGATGGCGATTCGATCCGCATATCCCTTGGACCCTTGCCCACTGTCCGTGATCAAACACATCCCCGATGTTATAGGTTCTGTCCTTACCCCCTTGTTTAACACCATCTTTGATTCGGGCCAGTTTCTCAAAATCTGGACATTAGCTTCAATTCTTCTTTTGATAAAAAAGCCTAACTTGGATCCTAATGATCCGAACAATTACAGACCTATCTCGTGCCTCCCATTGCCATCAAAGATTATCGAGAGGGCCATGAATGTTCAATTTAGTATGTTCTTTCAGACCAACTGTTTACTGGATCCTACGCAATGCGGCTTTCGTACAGAACACAGCACTGAGCTAGCCCTGATTAAAGCAACGGAGCAGGTAAGCAAGGCCTTGGGCCAGGGAGGCGCTGCGATCCTGATCATGCTGGATCTTTCAGCAGCCTTCGATATGGTCTACCACGAAGTTATGATGGACCGTTTATCGATAGCTGGGATTCAGGGCAAGGCCTGGAACCTCCTAAAATCCTTTCTGGCAGACATAACTCAAACGGTGGATCTGGGTAGGGATAGGTCTAAGCCTTTTTCCCTTCCCTGCGGGGTGCCGCAGGGATCGTCCCTTAGACCAACGCTCTTTAATATATACGTGTCCCCGCTGGCAGCCCTGAATAGATAATTTGGGCTACAACTACTAACATCCTATGCGGATGACACACAAATTGTGTTGTCCCACCAGCGAGGCAAAGAAGCTGAAACTGGATTAAGATGCCAAAATTGCATGAAAGCCATGCAGGTTGGGTGTCATCGAGCTGCTTGAAGCTCAATGCAGGAAAAATGGAGGTCATCATATTTGGTAACAACGCTAACCTCTGGACGCCTGATTGGTGGCCAGAAGAAATGGCAATGCCCTCAGCCCCTACTACGAAAGCAAAGAACCTGGAGGTGATCATGGACAACAAACTTACCTTTGGCGATCATGTCAGCGGGGTTGTCTCTACCAGCTTCTTCCTCCTCAGAATTCTGAGGACAATAAAATTTCTTCTTCCAGAAGATAGCTTTAGAACAGCAGTCACAGCGCTCATTTTGTCACTACTGGATTACTGCAACAGTCTGTATCTGAGCATCCAAAAGAAACATCTGAACAGACTCCAGCTCATGTAAAATGCTGCAGCTAGGCTGTTAACGGGTACATCGAGGTTTGTATCAGTGAGAAAGGGACTCCAACATCTCCACTGGCTCCCAGTAAAACAACATGCACATTTTTAAGCACTTTGTACGGTCTTTAAGGCCTTGAAGGGCAGTGGACGTGACTATCTGAGAGAACGCCTACAATGGTGCGTTCCTGGAAGAACGCTGCGATCCTCGGAAGCAAAGCAAGTCACCGTCTCCCGAGTCAAAAAAGCCAACTGGGGCGGCGGGAGTTTCATCACCTGTGCTGCAAAGGCATGGAACAATTTACCAGTGCATGTTAGAAATTCCACCGAGCTCCTTTCCTTCAGCAAGGGGCTTAAACGCTGACTCTTCTCAGAATAGCCACCTTTTATCGGTAACCATTAGGCAGTGCTCAGTGCCAGGACACCCTCGGGTAACAGTCGCGCTCTATAAGCTTTATTAACATAACATAACACCAGCGGTCTTCGCTCCACGCAGTTAAAATGATTGAAATTCACTTAAAATCAATTATTGTTTAAAACATTAAAATAGTAAATGTGAACCAAGCTGGCAGTGAATCAATTTCCGTGGTTCATTAAGGCTTTAAGTAGGTTGACAACTCAGTCTGCTGCCCTACTAAAACCATGATGAAGAGAGCCAGGATGGGGGGGCCGCTCCTTTAGGTTTTTGGCTGCCCAATCCTGGAACAAACTACCAGTATGCCTTCGATTGGAACCCGTTGAAGGCAGTTTTAGGAAGAAACTAAAGGATCTCCTGTTTCCCTCCTGAATAGACCTTAGTACCTGCTCTTGCTGCCTCACCGCAGCGCGGGGACACACTGTTCTAAGTGTAACCATGCGCTTTATAAGATTTGTTAACATAACATAGCATGATCATTCTCTTGTTCTGGGGTAGTAAACCATATGGGCTAAGCAGTGCGTGCCCGATTTGCCATGTCATTGTAAATGTTAACACTGTTGTGATGTCATTAGCATTATGCCTCCAAGATATATATTTTTTAATTTTATTTTACTTTATTTTCAGTAGTGGCTGCTACCGAGGAGTAGTGGTGGGGTGGGAAAGGATGGGGGTGGGGAGTGTTAAAAAAAAGAAAAAAAGAAAAGGGGGAAAAAGAAATAAAAATGCACTTACCGTCCTGCCGTCCTCTTCATCCACCACGCAGGAACAGGAAGCACCCAGGCTCCCCTAGCCCAATCACAACGCTTCCTTACTGCAGGGTTGTGATTGGTCTGAGCGCCACGGTTCGGTATTCAGGTGGGGACTTGGTTCTCTATTGTTGGCATGTTCCTCTCCAGGCTGTATATTACAACCTGGTGGGGAACATGCAAAGTGCGCATGACTGTTTGGCTGGCCCAAGATGGCTGGCCAAACCATCATGCGCACTTTACAGAGTGCCCATCACTCCTCCCCCTGCACTGTGGCCAGCACAGCCTCGCCAGCACCTTTACAGCACCAGCCAGTAGTGAAAAATAAAATGATAATCACGTTGTAATTATCATTTTATTTTTCCTGTGGGGCAACACTCCTCCTCCTTAGTGGAGGACCCGCCACTGTTTATTTTATATTAGGCTTTTGTATATCACCACTAACTACACTAAAGTGGCCTCATAGTGTTTTGGGTAGGCACATGCAAGAGAGGGTGGTATGTAGTGTAATATTCCATATGCTAGAACTGATGTTTTGTGGAATGAGTCTAACATCCAGCGTCATCTAGCAGCAGTGGTCAGTGTTTGTAGAGTCTTTCTCCAAGTATGACCCATTTAGTTGACAAAGTCTTTTAGCACAAGAGTCTCTAGAGCCAGGGTGAGGAGATGGAGCCAATATTAGGCATCAATGCAACTCTTCTCTACATGCCTATATTAATTTTCCAAGTTGAGTTGGAGAGATTTATCATCTGAAATAGATCTAGAGCAGCTTTCTTAACTACATCTAAACGGAATACACAGATTTGCTGTGTGAGCACCCACAGACCACTTCCCATTTTTCCTATATATATATTCTGTGGGTTGTTAGTTTTCTAATATTTAATTCTAGAAAGCATAACTGACAAACAGCATGGCTCTAAGTGACATTGATGAACATTTAGGCCATCATTGAGCTGAGATCAATAGATAGAAATGCTCTTGAATGCAATCTGTCACAATTGAATACAAACCCATTGGGAGTGATTTGCAAATTTTAGTATTTGGGATTTTAGCATAGCTTCATACCCCCAGGTTTGATGTCCTGGTGAATGCCTTGGTCAAAATGAAAAAGAAAGATTAAAAAATTGAACCACTACGGCTGTAAGATTAAACGAAAAAATCAGAACAAGAATCAAGTACTTCACCTTAAAGATCGTAAGAGGTGAAATGGATCAACAACACCTTAACTGACATATGTAAACAGGAGAAATACATAATGTACCAAAGACAAATTCAAATCTACGACTTCTGTTAAAACCCAGCGAATAAGTACTCTCAGTACTCTTTAGCATATGGGTGCTCAGGGCTGATCTTACTCTCCATGAATGTCAAACCTGTTACAAATTTTTCGGGGGAGATGTATTGCTTAATGGTCAGATAGAAGTACACCATTCACATCAGCTTCAAGGCAAGGATGGGAATGAAAAAGGAGAACAAAACTATTTTGGAGTTGTTCATGCCTAGATCAGCTGTGTGGCATGTTTACACTCTTCAGTTCGCCTGTCAACTCCACAGTTTCTACTGTCTGTTCTTAAAGGGGGGGGAGACTTCTAGGCAATACTCTTGACCGGAAGCTATTTTTTTTATGTCTTAAAAACATGAGTAAAATAAGACAGCACCACAAATTTAGGGCAGTTATTGTTGGAGATTTATTCTGTGAAGGTATAGAACTGCCCATGTCTGAAAACAGAAAGTGTTAACAGATTGTATTTTGTAGAGTGGGCCGTGGGACAAGGATTTGCTGTCTGGAATTGTCATATTGACCTTCACACGTCAGTGAAAATCATGTTGTGCTACCGCCTACGAGTAAGGAGAAATTGCTGCCTGACTAGATGAGCAAGGTACTGGGCTCTACTTCCTGCTTCCCTTTTTGTTGGTAGGAGACAATGATAGATTTATTATCCAGAGTAAAGAGACAGCAGACTCTTAAGGAGAATATGGAGAATATGTAGGCAAATGATTCCTCCCTTTTTTACCATTATACAGCACACAGCAGTGGAAGATTTCTCAAAGCTATATTCTTGAGGGGATATAAACATATCAATATATAATTTGGAATTGGTCTGGCAGAATCATGAAATATGTGTGTTGCAATTGAATTTGTTAGGAGATATCCACAGAGGCAAATCCCAATGGAAGTGCACCAAAAAGAAAATTACTATGAAAGAGGCAATACCAGAGCATGTTGGTTCTTTTCGCACACAGGCATCTTTTTACAAACGTCCTGTTTTGTTCTACACACGACACACATACATTTGAGATAGACAGGTGTCTTCAAAAGTTGGCATGTGCAGGTCCAGAAGCGTTCACTGAGGTTTTATGCCCTATTTAGATTGAATAGGGCCTGCTAGAGAAAGAAACCTATATGAAGTCTTGAAAGGCTCCTGCAGATTTAGAGAGCTTAAAATGTGTTACAACAAATGCAACCATTTTTCACGCATCAGATAACTTCTAAAGCTGCTCTATCAGCTGAACTAACTAACAAGGTCAAAGACAATCAGTCCACCATTTTGGAATCATGTATTGATTCAACTCAAGGGGTCATGGAAGCAGAACAGCTCAAGGGGGAGTACATTTGATTTTGCATTAAGGAGGTTTCCATAACTTATGTGAATTATATAGTTTTAGCATTAAGGCCTACCTATACATCGCTACCTTGATCACTAAGGAACTTGATGATATCACTTCCAGAGCTGTAATTAGCTTTATAAATCTTCCCTTATTCTTTGAAATAGTACTACATGTGATGAAAAACTCTGTTAGTGGCCATTACTAAATAACTTGCCTTAGAGGCTAATACTTATCTTCACTTTGCCAGGTTTACATGGCCATCTAAGATGCTGGATTGCATAATGATATAAGAAAATCATGTGTGCCTAAAAGATTATGAACTTCTGAACTATCACTAATCACGGTTTGGATACCATGTTGACTATCATGTTTGATGATGTCCTGACCACAGCTGGCAATAGAGGTTAATCCCTCATTATTCATTGAGATTTACTGGAGGTCTTTGATATGGTTGTCAAAGACCTCCTATTTGGGCATCTGAATGCCGGCACAAATGATCTGAATCTGCGCTGCATCTGTGACTAAACTGCACTGGTTCCAGTATTTTAGGATGAGAAGGGAATAGACATTGACATGAAGGATTTTTCTATCTTCTCTGGTGGCAATGGAATATATTTTGGCCTGGTGGTCACTTTTGTCTCATATGATGGTAAATATCTTCATGAAGTTATTGATGAACACTCAGGGTCTGCAATTCCATCCCTTTTCAGATAATTGAATAATTTATCTTCCTGTTAGAGGCCAGAAAACACTCAGAACTCAGTATCAGCGATACTTCATGTGATAACTGGCTGAATGAATTCTATCTAGTGAGCTCAAACTCAATTTAGCTAAAAAAGAAAATATTTTGTTAGGCTTCTCAACACATTTTGCACAATTCATTATTGATTTCTCAACTTCCTAATTTTCATCCATGTAATTGCCTTTGTTACTAAGGTAAAGAATTTGAGACTGCTTCTGAATTCCACTTGTAGGAGGTCTCCACAGATTGGTGAAGCTGTATCATAAAAATAGTGCTGTACACAGTGTTGTGCCTGGTGGACATGTATATCAGTGGACAGTCCTCTTAAACCTGATGGAAATTGTACAGTATTAAGCCCATTTTACTTTGCCGCTTTCTCTCAGAGTATTAACTTACTTGAATTTTTAGCACTAAACTTCTTTAGATCATGATGTGTACATAGCATACAAATAAACAAAGTAATACATTATTTAATCGATAAAGACATATGAATAAGGTTGAAAGCTCAAACTCATGAAGGAAGACCATGTTTATTTGTAGTGAAGGTGGCTAATGTGCTACATCCACCCTGTACTTGACTCATTGCCAGAGAGAATCATCATGGAATATTCAATTGGGTTATTTGCCTCTGGGTTGGAAGGTAAAAAAAGACGAACTGCTGTACATCTTTAGGAAATTGGCTTACTGGTTGATGGGGTGAAACCCTACTCAAACAGCAATTACAAGTCTTGTCAGTGTGAAACACAAGCAAACCCCAAATTAACCGGTGCTCAAAACCTCTGGTAGCTTGGCACAAAAGTGGTCAGGCTTCACTTAGAGGCAATGTTTAAAGTTTTATGCAGCACTTAAAACAGAAATAAAGCAAAAAATGCATTACCCTGGAAATCCCACATCAATTTAGAAAACTAGAGTTAATTTTGAATGAATTATGTGAGACCAAAACAATAAAAATCCAATTAGTAGGACCGGTGATGTTTAATTTTGAATGTTCAAGTAAAAGTAGTGCTAAAAAGCACTAAATGCCTACTATGGTTTTGCCGAAGAAGCTTGTAGCTGATCAGCAAGGCTTTGTGTCGCTTTGTGCCAGACTTGGTGAAGACCACAGCTGGGCTGGAAAGACACCTTTATCCCCACTTCCAAGGGTCTAGGACTGGGGGGCACCACTTCAGGGGTTAAGACTCACAGCAGGCAGAGTCCAGCTGAAGAGTTCAAGAGTTTTGGAGACTTTTCTGTCCCTAAGAGTCTGATCAGGAGACCAGCTAGCTAGGCCTTGGAGTCACTCTGGTGCTCCTGGGTTCAAGATGCAAGTCCAGTCCTTCTCATTCAGCAGAGTAAAGGGGCAGCAGAGTAGCAGTCCTTGCAACAGAACAGCACAGCAGTCCTTTTGAGTCTTCCCCAGGTCCATATGTACACTGAAGAGTTTTATACTTGGTGGCAATTTTAAAGTAGTAGAAGCTTCTAGAGGTTCCTACCTCCAAAGGTGCTTGGAATGTCTTGCCTTCCTACCCAGGTCCCAGCTTGTCTGAGGGCACAACACACTGGTGTGAAACCCTTTGTGAATGTCCTGAGGCAGAGTCTGTGTGATGTGCACATGTGGTAGGTGACAGCTCCTTCCCTCATCAAGTCAGAGATGGTCCATCCTGCCAACACCTATCCTTTTTTTGTCTCACAGTCTGGGGGAAAAACACAAAGACCAACTTCTAACTGCACTTAGCCATGTGACCCAGCATACAGGCTGCAGGCACCAAATGGTTAAGACAAGAAAATGCCAGCTTTCTAAAAGTGGCATTTTCAGCCGAGTGACTTAAAAAGGGTTTTAAATTAAAATTCTGTAGTGACCAAACTCAACTTTCTTGCCTGCTCTTAGTTGGAAGTTATAACTTGTTAAATCTAATAAGGTAACCTACTGTTATACTATGGAGAGATAGGCCTTGCAGTCGTGAAAAACAAATGTAAGAGTTTTACACTACCAGGGTATGTAAAACTTAAAAGTACATGTCCTAATTTTTAAAGATACTGCACCCTGCCCTATGGGCTGTTTTGGGCCTGCCCAAGAGGTTACCTATAGGATTAAAAAGGAAGATTTAGGCCTGGCAAAATGTTTATTTTGCCAGGTTGACATGCCAGTTTGAAACTGCACAAACAGACTGCAATGGCAGGCCTGAAACATGTTTAACCGTTGTGGGTGGAACAGTCTGTGCTGCTGGTCCGCTAGTAGCATTTAATTTACAGGACCTGGGTAATAATAATATATAATATAATATAAATGATTTGTGTCTGATCAAGAAGCAAAGAATTACATACTTTAGAAACCAAAAAGCCAAAAGAACATCCTCCCAGTCGAGCTTTTACTACCCTGGGAGTAGCAATAAGCGACGCCCCAATGGATCTGAGATTTTTGCTGAATACATATAATTTTGCCAAGGACTGTCAGTATCAGGGTCCCTTCCCATTCAGGATTATGTGACAAAAACAAAGAGCATTGAAAGGGAAAGACTGGAGGCCGTCCGCCATCCTAATGAGCCCCTAAATTCAAAAGCCTCGAATTGACAGAAGACTGAGCTGGTCTTGCTTGTATTCAGATTGACTTACTCTTATATTACTGCAGATATTTGCAGAAATAATTTACTTAGACCATGTTGCCAGAATATTAGCACACCCCAGTTTTGTAAGCGGCAAAATAGATATATGAATTGCTAATTTGTGCTACCTTTAAATGATGTTCCGGTCAGAGTGTCATTTTTAAAATAGTCTGCTAATGTTTGAGAAGTCTAATTGGTGTCCTGCAGTAGAAGATTAGATACAAGATTTTGTAAACTGTCACTTCTTAACAAATTCATATTCCGAAGCATGAATTGGCTTGACAAACATCATTCAATGTGTAGTGAATTTAAAACTTTATATATTTGATCCGGGAAACCTTTTCTTATGATTGAGGGGCATTTATATTTTTCTATAGCGTGAAGGAAACCAAAGGGTGTCTAAGCACTTTGCATAAGAACAGTTACGTACTGCGATCGTTTCACATGTTTCACGGAGGAATAGTTGCTTCGGAGCGTTTGAGCAAATCAAACACTCACCCAAAGTCAACTGATCTGGGTTTAATCCATCATCATTCTTTAGCTCACTCCACCACCCCAGTTCAGACATGGCCATATGCAAGTCAGTCTGACCCTGTGCCTCATGGGAACAGTCCAGCCCGAACTGCCAAGCCATGTCCTCCCTGGACCGGAAACAAGCATCCTGGGACCGGTTTCGGGTTCATAACCCTCATCAGCCAGGCTATCTTGAATCCAGTGGCAAAGTGAGCAAGGGACCCACGTCTGAGCATACCCTGCCAACTTAGGGCGAGCAAAGCCATACCAAAGGGAATAATGGACGGAGCGTTTGAGCAAATCAAACACTCACCCCCAGTCAACTGATCTGGGTTTAATCCATCATCATTCTTTTGCTCACTCCACCACCCCAGTTTAGACATGGCCATATGCAAATCAGTCTGACCCTGTGCCTCATGGGAACAGTCCCCTTTGGTATTACTGTAAATGAGCAGCTTACAAAAGAAGATGTCACTTAAAGTTACAATTCAATAGGCTTACTTTGCAATACATTACCTGCACCGGGCGGCAAACTTAGGGGCTGTCTAGGGTGTCAGTAGCTCTAGCCACGCCAGTGTCTGAATGAGATTATATCACCACAACATACACAAAGTTTGACCACCTGCACGTAGAAGAGTTGTTAATGCTATGTGAGGGCATACTTCTTAACTAAAGATGTCCCCCAAAGATTTCTCCTGGGTTTGATATGGGCATTCCATGATAGGCAGCATGATGATTTTCATTAGCGGTCTAGTCTTTTCATTGCAATCAGATTGTACTTTGTATAATCTTTAACACTAGTCGTTAAAGTGTGCTTGACTTTTTTTGCTAAAAGTAATATAATGTAATAGAAATATATGTAAAAATATGCAGCTTGTGTAACGCAAGAAGCTGAGGCTCATTTCCTGCATATCCCCATGCTCATAAGGATGTATGATCCCTGTGATTACACCAATTATTACAGAGAGATGAAACATTTGAATATTCAATGTGCTCTAGCAAGATAAGACAGAAGAATCAATTATAGTTAAGTATGCAAACTTGGCAGTGAAGGGCATTTACTGGAATGGAGTAATCTAGGTGCTACAGTGTATATAAATGCTTTGGATGAGCTATTTATAGAAGGTTAGCATTTGGCATGCTTGCATTTATTTTTAAAAATGCAGTTCTCCTCCACCATGTCAACTTTAATTAATCCTGTGTAGCTGCTGAATGTTTTAAGAAAACTAGAAAAAAAGAGCTGTGTTCTTACAATTTGCAGGCATTTGATCTGAGCAACATTCATTTATGTGCATGATGACAATTGAAGTATTGTGGACACTCGGCTCAATTTGTTTCACTGTCTGTTGTGTGGTGAGAGTTGTGAATGTAAAATTAAACTTAATTCCAGGCTTATTTAAGACTTTTTAACTTTATTTTTTGTGGTGAAAAACACAAAAATAATCCGAATTAAAAGGCAATCATGACTGTCCTAGCTTTTGAACACACCCTTGTGTTTCTGTTAATGCCCTAAAATGCTGCAACCGATGTGTGGTTGCTTGTGTTTCGATTGTACCAAAAAAAGGGTGAGCCCAAATATAGCAGGGACCTGGGTCACTACAATATATCAAAAGGACAATGGTTCACTGTAGTTTCATTTTCATACCAAGAACCACTACTTTTCCTATAGATGACAATGTTGTCTGCCAATGGATATACAGATCACACATGTGTTTCGATTAAGCACAAGACCGCTGAAAACGGTCTGTGGTTGCTCGTGTTCACATTGAGGCCCAAAAGGCTGAAACCAGTTTGGGGACTTCTTGCGTTTCTGTTCAGAGGGGACGTGACATGACAGTTCAGGCTGGACAGTTCCTATTAGAGAAGTACTACAATGAATTAGAATTTGGCTGCTTGCTGTCTGGGTTTTATCAGTAGACACAAAAATGTTTGACTGGAATGCAGCAAATAAGTGCTAGTGACTTGGGCTTTTGGAAACATTCCACTGTTAATTGCTGTTTGACCCATAACTCAACTCATTAGTCCAGGCAATTGCATTGATGAGCCTAGACTAAAAGAGATTCCTGTAGTTAAAGGGTCTTTTTTTGCATAAAAAGAGGCTCACAGTCACTCAGATTGTGCAGCTTGAACGCTGCATTGAGTCTCTGTGGGGCATATTAGCAACACTTTGCGATAACTATCGCAAAGCATGCTTAGTGCTCCTTTTCCTAGCTCCCGCTATCGCAGGTTTTTATCGTGGAGATATCGCGTTATTTGCAACGCGTATCTCCAAGGCGATAAAAATTCCTGCGATAGCGGGGAAATCGCCGTTTTGCAAGGAACAACGCTAGTTTTCCAGCAATGGTCCCTGCAAAACGGCGATAACCTTGCTGATACGACCCTTTAGTCGTATCAGCAGAATCCACCCCCTATGTTAGGGGTGGCTAAGTCAGGATTTTAGCAGACGTTAGATTTTGGAGAAAGCAGTTTTCTCCAAAAACTAACGTCTGCTAAAATGCTAGGGCATCCTTGCTGATAGCGCGAAGCCGCGTTATGGATGTTCTGACATGTAGTGAATGTCAGGAACGCCCACTTTGCATCTCACTAGAGATGCAAAGGTAGGCGTAGTGAAAAAGGGTGCTAACATGCAAATTTGCATGTTAGCACCCTTTTGCTGATAGCCCGATGGTTTGATCTCCGCTTTTCTGGCTTTTAAAGCCAAAAAAGCAGAGATAAAGCCCTTGCTCTTGCTGATATGCCCCTGTGTTCGCATGTAATGCATGCCACCCCACTTATACTTGATATGTTCCATTCGATCTTGTTCTAGATCAGTGATACTAAAACTACAGCCCGGGGGCCGCATGCGGCCCTCCTGACCTTTACAGGCGGCCCGCTGGTCAACAGCAGCACTGGGCTGCTGTTTACTTGACTCAGCCCAAACATAAAAAAGACGTTAAATAAACGGGCAAGCATTTCTTTAAAGGTTACTTTCAGCTAAAGTAAAGAAGTAGCTAGGCTGTCCTGCACCGCTTCACTTTAGGAACACCTTCATTTTTAAATAGATCTTGCAACAAATGTGCAACAATATTATCAATTCTCTTCAAAATTCAAAAAGTGTGTTTCATTAACAAGCAGAAGCCATTCGCCTCAGTAAATCAGATTATATCAGTGCACTGAGAAGTATTTTTTTTTAAGTGATGGCTTTCAAACAGGAATTTAGAAACATTTATGACCACCCCCACCCTGACAACCATGACAATAGTATGCAATTGTAGTTGTTTTACTGTGTTCTCCGTGTAAGGCCTTTGTCCATCCGTTTTGCGTGGAAAGAAAAAAACAAAAGGTGATCTTAATTGTGTGGCCAGCATTACAGGAAAGCATGACATGTTGTTGCAATATTGCGACTACGCTACGACCAGTTCAGATGGTCATGTGAAAGAATAGAGACTGGTTCCTTGATAGAATGTCACATATCAGTTTTACAAATCCTGAAAGATATGTTGTTCTCGAACCAGTGGTGTAGCTAGACTAGTTGCAGCCCATGGGGTCTCTGCGGCGGCCTCCCCACGGCTGTGTGTATGGGCGGGGGGTGCTGGCGATGTCACAGGTAAGAGCGGCGGGAGGCTGCCGCCACCAAAACTTCCCCCTTGCTACACCATTGTCTCGAACTCTTCCCCCTTGTGTTAAAAATGTGATATTGCATTAATGGTGCTCTTTGGAAAGTGAGTGCATACTGAAATGCTGCTAGGCTGTAATTTTAAGGTACTGCATGTAATTCCCGGAAAATGAAAGAAATACAAAAAAAATACACAATAATTGTAGTCATAAAATAATGTATATAGCTATATTACTTAATAGGAAAGTAATGAAAAGCGTAGTCAGATGGTGATAAAAGTAGGTTGGTTTTTTTGTGTCTTTTTTTAGTTTGTTGGTGCTATTGACAGGCTTCATCTGTACTATGTATTGTATTTTAAAATGTAAAACAGAGGATATGAAGTCACTCCTTCCTAATTTCGTTGTTTTATATTTTCTCTTCATACAGAAGAGAGCATAAGAGCATCTCCCCGTTAATTATTTTATGTTTATGTTATTGGGGGTATTTAAATAGGGTTCTTGTAAACCCTGGAGCAATAGAGTGTTTTATATAAGTCAGGAATATATTTGGTGAGACGAACGGGTTAAGTTTGATTGGACAAATGTTTTTAATAGTCAATTATCAAATGAGCAACCACACCATGGCACTGCAGGTGGCCACTGACTAAATCAGTATTGCAGGCAAGATGAAGGTTGTGTTCTTGTCTTGGGGAGTTGATTCAGGCGAACTGAGCATAAAAAAGAGGGTTTTAAAGTATTTTTTGAAGATGATGAGTAAGGGCCAGCCCTGCCTGGCAGGACAGTTTTCTTCTAACCGGTGGGTGCACACTTGCAGCAGTGGACAGTCCTATCTTGTCTTTCCTTATTTTGCTAGTGATAAGCCTGTATTCCATATTCTAAGTTTATTCAAGATTGTGTGGTCGATGGTCTTTATTGCCTGCTAAGAAGTGTGGAGGGAAGGAAACAACCAATCATACCTTTCCCCTCCCCATTGATCTAAATAACTTTGGACTCCAAATTCAGATTAACCCCTTCAGTGCCCATGACGAGCTGGACTCGTCATGGGCCGCGGTTGCGCTGTGCCCATGACGAGTCCAGCTCGTCATAGACTCCGCCCGCTAATGAAAGCGCCGGCACAGGGCGGGGAAAGGGGCGGGCACTGAAGGGGTTAAGTTAATTTATTACAAGGCCAGAAGCAACAGAATATAAACACACCTCAGAATCAAGGTGTAAAGACACATGAAAACGAATACAGAGCCCAATCTATGAATATAGTTCATACGGCACAATAGGCACAGAATAATGAATTCCAAAATCAGAACACAGCTAAGTATAGACACTGCGTCCAAATCTTTTTTCATTTGTAATTTCAAATTACAGAATAATCTGTCCCTACTCTAGATTTAAAGTGGCATCCCTTCCTAATTTCCCAGAAGGATTTTCCCCAAAAGGTGTCAGCACGTGTTGACTTCCTAAGAAGTACACTCACGTCAAATGGGTCAAGTAGCGTAAAGCCTCAGAGCTCATTCTAGGATGCTCTCCTTCCTCAGTCAAAAGCAGAAGTCCTGCAAATCTGTCCCTGTGCCTAATACAAAAAGACAAAGTTACACCCCTAACGGGTCACATGGTACATTATTCCGTGAACACCTTCTTTAGTAACTTTCCACAAAGTCCAATTAATTTCACAGCCTTGTCCGTCCACCTCGGTTCCCAAGTTGCACCTGGCATGGAAGGTGTTCTCCCTTCTCTCTGTCTTAGCTATTCAAAGACATTCCATTCTTCCCATTTATCTCCTTAAATCTAAAATAACAAGGTCAAATTCCTGCACCTGCAGTAGGAGTGAAAAGAAAACTTTCTACACAAATACATTTTAATTAGCTCCTGACTTAAGAGCAAACGAGGAGAAATAAAACCTTTAAGAAAACGAAAGATAGGCCTACAATTCTGGCTAACCTAAGAACGTCCTTTAATATGCACTCGTTATACAGGCCTTTATATGAATCTTATAACAGTGAATACATTTGGTTTACCTACTAATCATTATATACGGGCACAATTACATGTTTTCTCCGAATACGTACAAAATACTAATCAGTCCTGTAAAAGCGTCACAATTTCACTCTACAAATTCACACATGAGAATATATAACCTTCGTTGTAATATGCACAAAGTTCAACCAAACATTGAATATTTATGAGTGCATCTCGTACATGAACATAATGCACCCCTTACAAATTTCAGAGCATCGAGGTCTCTAACACTAGTGTCCTGGTTTTTCCCGTGTATGTATAATATGGGAGCTGCCACTGAAGGTGAGCTGTTCTGGGAGATAACTCGGCCTGCTGGTGTGGATGGATTTGTGTATTAAGAGAAGCAACTCGAATGTCAGGGGTGCTGGGAGTGGGCGTGGTCGCGCAATCTATTGACAGTGGGAATGATGGTGATGAGTCAAGTGCCTGTTATTGAGCTAAGGAGGAGTTGTGGTGGGCTAGTGTGATTGCATTCATATTAAAAGCTGGACATGAACTTCCAAGTGATGTGCCAGAATCAACTCCTGCCAATCTGTATGAATACGATTTGGTGATCCTGCCCTGCAGTAATGCCTGTCCGTGCGTACATTTTTTTTAACAGTGACAAAATATTGAATATTTTCTTTAATAAATTCCTTTTTTTCCTACCTTTTCTCTTGATTGTCACATCAATACATTTATAAATAGGGTTTTTCAATATGAAGCAGATGGGGTTGCTGAACAATGTGCAGACATGCACAGCAGGCATCTGCCATGCATCCTGCCCTCCCTATAGCGTGTCCCATAGTGTTGTTAAAGCTTCTCGTGATCTGCATACACTCACAGGGTGCAAGAACAGACCTTGCCTAATCAACTGACCACTGAGCATCACTTCCTGGGACGGGTAAACAAATGCTATTAATGATGCTTGTTGCTATGTATGTTTTCAACACTGTGCAGTTTCAGACGAGAAACAAGTAAGTTATCTTGCAAGCGGGGTTAGAACAGCAATCGCTTCGCAGGTAATCTCACCCCAGAAGCTGCAAGCATCCTGAGCTGTAGGGGCCTTTAAGTTTTGGAACATATGATGCAGTCCTGAGTGACATTTGGGACCATAAAGCGCAACTTGAAACTGTTTTAAAAACTGCTTTGGATTATACACAGCCGGCAATTCCTGTATGTCGGTGTAATCTTCAATAATTTCACAAATTTAATGTTACTTTTTTTACGTAAATTATGCCATCATGTCATATGGTGTAACTAAGCAGTGTTTACTGCAAAATGTTAGTACAGGAACAAGACAGACGGCCAGAGTTAGAGTGGCTGTTGTGCTAAAATATAGTGCTAAATGCCAGTTATGTACTTCATGTAGTTTTTGCAAAATTCAGCAAAAACACATTTCTGAATTTTGCACACACATACTATATACTGCTCAGAGTGAGTACAGCCTTCAGTGAGATTTCCGGGTACTCACCTGTGGAAAATGTCTAAATAATTATAGGCAGTTACTCGTAATGCTTTGTATTAAACATTTTAATTGGTTGCTTCATAGCAAAAGAACACAATCAGTGGATTGCGAACAGCACTGACAATCATTAGGGTAGATTTTGCATGTAAAGTAATCAATTCTTAGACAAAGAAATATGAAAAAGAAAAGTCAATAAAAAACGAATAGATGTTCCTTTCAGTTAAATATCCACACCTTTGCCTAATTTGAGCCAGTGGTGGCCACCAGCACTCATTTGAAGGGACCAAGACTTATTTGTCTTCCTATTTTCCCAAGAGGGAAAACACACAAACAGGAAAGAAGGAGGAAGAGAAAGATGGAGAAACTGTCACCAAAGAAGAAAGCTGAAACCTGGAAGAGAGGGATAAAGGGTCAGGCAGTGACTTGCAGTGAATTAAAGAGGCCTGGGGTGGATTCAGAACTACGGACCCTTGACATTTGTCACGTTGATATTTAATATTGCCAGCTGTGGGCTTCTGAGCAGCCCTTTGGACACCAGCACTTATTATTTTAGAAATTAAGGGCCAGATGTATCACACAGTTTTACCCATTCTGTGTCTATGGGAGAATGTGTTGGTACATATGGCCCTAAGCACTAATTCATACCGTCACAACTCCATCCTCACAGAACTCATATCCATGCACATCAATTCATAATCCTAATATTTCAGCATCTCTCTACTGTTCAAGATTTTACCCCATTTTTTGGGGGTCATCCATGCCCATCCATCCTTCTCTGGCTACTTGAAATAGGTGCATGAGTGCTACCCATTCACAGAAACTATCACTTTGAGCAAATAAGCCCATTACCTCCTCAACCCAGTTTCTCGTACCAATTATTACTTCTATAAGGTGTCCAACTTCTACCCAACCTTCACATGACACTGTTGTGACCAATCCGAAGGTTCAAAGAAATCCCTCCCCTTCATCATTGGAAGATCAGGGTACTTCCTTTCCGTCTCTCAACCTCTCCAAGAGTTTTCACCAAAGAGATGGCTCCGGTTGTAGTCCATCTCCACAAACCTGGTATTTTGATCTATACATACCAGGATGACTGGCTTCTCCACTCCCCATCACAGTCCATTCTTCAAATTCAGATACAACTTGTTTGCTAGATTTTCGAGAACTTCAGTCTTCTCATGAATTATGGAGAAATCTCATCTCAAGCACACTCTGGATCTCCAATTCATTGGTGCCCATTTCCAGACTGATTTAGGAATGGCATTCTTCCCTCAGCCCCAAGCACAAACTTTACAGATCTTATTGCTTTCTCTGGGACAGAGATCAGAGGTTTTGGCAAGAGACTGATTATGGTATGATATTCTTTTTTATGGGGAAAACAATTGCTTTGACCAAATGCTTTCTCTTTTTCTCTATATTATACTATTCTTATTTCCTTTACTGGCTTCCTGTGTGTTTGTGGTACTATGGGCTTGACTACATGTGGGCCACTGGTCAGGCACCTCTTGTCACGTTGGAATAGGGGATCTCAGCCCTTGGAACAAATGGTGCCCCTAACAACTGAGATTGGGCAAATTATGCAGTGGTGGATGAATCCATTTAACTAAGCAAGCGGGATCTACTTTATCCCTCCTCTCTCCCTGGAATCTGACTACAGATGCAAGGAAACTGGGGTGTGGTGCAACCTTAGGCATTCTCTCAGTTCAGAGGAAGTGGCTTAGAGAAGAAAGAACTCATTCCTCATTTTGTAGAGAGTTGAAGGCGGTGCATCTAGCTCTGCTTCACTTTTCTCATTTGCAGCCCAATCAGGTTCCTTTGGTCAGGACAATGCAGTCACAAAATCATACATAAACAACAGTCTGGGATGGAATTCCAGTCTCTTGCCAGTCTTGCATTGTAGACAGTCAGTTGGGCAGAGACTCATTTACTGTCTCTCTCCGCAAATTACATTCAGGAGAAGGACAATGTTTGAGCAGAGTCATTCCTTCTTACCATGTCATCCGTCCGTCAGGATCCCTGTCGTTACAGCTAATTATGTCAAAGGTTCGGCACTCCTCAGATGGACCTTATTGCCAACTCAAAGAATACTCTTCTGCTAATATTTCTGTCCAGGTTCCCGTATCCAGGTTGGTGGGGGACAGATGCTCTCATCCACCCTTTGCCTCCCATTCTATCGAATGCCTTCCATCACTTTCCGTTGATGCCCAAAATTTGGCCAGATTACAGAACGAGAAATTACATGTCATTCTGGTAGCTCCGTTTTGGCCTCAAATGGGGTGCTTACCCTTGTTGATGCTAATGGTAAGAATGCAGGAATGGATCCTACCAATGAGCCCAAGTCCACTCAGGTCTCCTCTTCTTCTCCGGACACATGCAAGAGGATGTGTTTGGCAGGAAAGCTATTGAAAGGAGGGGTTTGAGGTAACAAGGTCTTTCTTCACCGGTGGCATATTCAATACAGCATTCGAGGAGAGTATCCACTTGGAAAGCATGTGATAACCATTGGTAATGTTTTTCAAAATGGTGCTCAGACAGAACTCCTCTTGAATCTTACAGTTTTTGCATGATGGGTTTCAAAAGGGTTTGACTATCTCTACTTAGAGTACAGTGGGGCGAGATTTTTGAATTTTAGTATTCTCTGTTATGGGTAGTAGGTCTCTATGTTAAATAGATGGATTAGATCATTGATCTCTAGTGCCTATTTTTCACATGATGTACCGGTACCTGGTTAAATTCAGGGAAGATCCACTCAGGAAATAGCAGCCTCCTGGGCTGAGACTGATGGAGTCTCTGTTTGGTCTTCTGTAAAGATGGCAATTCTACCTACGTTTGTCTCCCATTAAAGGCTGGATGTGGGAAGTTCGGCTTCCTTGGAATTTGGTACTACAATTCTGGCTGCTGCAAGGTCTTCATCACTATGTTCACCTTTTTTGATTTGCAATAAATAGATTTTGTTGCATGAACCAAGAGTTTGGGAATTACGTTAACAGTCCTATGACAACATAGGTTAGTTTGCTAAAATTCCACACCTTTATTACAACAATACAGTTCACACATTGCAACGTTTTTTGGGACTAGCGATTTGTATGTCAGGTCTTTGGTTGTGCGGATACAGTACCACTTAGATTATCTGAAAGGTAAGACACCTGGAAGCGAGGTCAGAGATGGTGTTAACCTCCTGAATAAATGTATAAATATGCTCCTAACCACAAGTTTCAAAAAAGTATTAAAGCAATTACAGTCAATAAGAAAGGACTGACTTAAAACGAGAATAAGGATAAGGAGGTTTGATAAAATCATGAACGTTTATTAAATATTTAAGTATGATATACAATGCCGTAATAAAGCTCACTTCAATAAATCAATCAGAGGGCATAGTGTTCAATTTCCCTAGAGGCTCTTGACATTAGAAATAAAAGTAATAAAGACTGAAATAAAAAAAATAGCCCAAGCTCAAAACTGTGCAGCAAATCTATATAGAAATGGGCAGCATCCCTAGTAGAAATCAAAAGTGTCATTGCGCACCCCCAAATTGAGGGCTTTTTATATTAAATTCTAGATAGGAATCAATGAAGATCTGCACAGTCAGTACTGGGTAGCAAATGTATCTTTTTAGCAACAAATCACAGTTCAGCCTTATAAAGTGCCTTATAAACGCACCAGGTCAGCACTATCTCCCAATATTAATGTATTAAACTCTTTCTGACCTAATGTCAACAGAGGTGGCAGAACAAATGTGTTGCAATAAACCATAGAATGGCTCATAGATGTTTTATCTATAGCGTGTAAGGAAGAAAAGCCTTGGATGTAGCAAATGCTTCCTCTGGAGTTTTTTAAAAACAGTATATCATTAGGAATAAACAGTGCAAGACATAAAAATCCTTCTCCATGGAAGTACCCTCCACAAACCTCAAATGACGAAAATAATGAAGCATTCATTAGTGTCTGAATTAACTATCAGATAACATGGCTACAATTGGAAAGTATAATAGAGAGCAGAGTGGAGGGGAAAGAAGGCTATGGTAAACTAAAATTGGTAAGTTAGCTATAATGAAGCAGCTTTTGCCTTTGCCATCCTACATTGCCATTCTTGCAAATTTGAGATGAAGACCAGGCTGAAATGAAATTTTGACCCCAGCATATGAACATCACCCAACTTTATTTGACTGTGTCCCCCCGATATTATCCCCCTTTAGGCAAACCCTTTAGGAACCATCCAGGCTTGGGTGACATCACTATCACATCACCTTAAGTTCAACCCCAACAAAACAGAGTGTCTGTTTATTTCACCCTCCTGTCCCTTCATGTTGCAGACCAACGGGTCTGTGCCAAGATCATTTTTAACCACGGTACACCTATATTTCTCTACATGGGCTGGCTTGCTACTGAGGACAGATCCATGCATAAACTCTTTTTATTGACTAGCCAGGAAACTAAAGATTTCACGAGGATCCCCCTCAACTAAGCAGCATCGATGATCTACACTTTACAACCCTAGTCTAACAAACTGCAGTGTCTCTTTCGCCATTCTGATCACAGGTTTTGTATGCTGCAGTGTCTCTTTCGCCATTCTGATCACAGGTTTTGTATGCATCCTTGTGGTTACTGCTGACTTGTTTGACTTGCAAACCGCAGCTGTGTGTAGCGCTGTGACGACACCCTTAGGCCTTGTGTGTGCAATACACAACTGCTATATATAAAAATAAATAAATAAGTCAAATGTTTGTGTTAAAAAGCACAGCACTAGATTTACATTTCACCAGTCTCCTCCATAATGCATTAGTGATAATCTTTTTGGAAGGGTGACAGAAAATGGGATACTGGTTGAGGGAGGTGAGACCCTACTCAAGCAGAAACCACAATTACTGTCAGGGTGAAGCTACAAGCAAGCCCCAAGTTAACCGGTGTTTAACCCTTCTCTGGTAGCTTTGCACAAAACAGTCAGACTTAAAGAGGAGCCAATGTGAAAAAATATTTATACAGCACTTCAAAAAGTAATAAAGTGAAAACACAACACAAGAAAAATAAAATCTCACACTAATTTAGAAAATAGGGTATAATGTAATAGATTATTTGAGACCAAAATAATCCAGACTATAGAAGCGGAAATATGCAATTTTAGAGATTTAAGTGCAAATAGTGCCTCAAAGCACAAAATACATTGATTGAAATTGATGGCACCATGGATTGATATGACACACCGGTAAGCAGTGCAAAGATAAAGGGGGTTTTAAAACAAGAAAGTAAAATTGCACTGCTATACAGTAGATATGAGCATTCTTCAAATCTTCCTCTATCTGTTTTAGGGCCTAAATTAGCTTTGGCAAATGGGATTCTCTGTCACAAAGCTGATGGATATCCTGTTCACATATTGCAAATACCATCTTAATATAGTGGACGAGTATCCCATCTGCTGAAGTCTAAATCAGACCCTAAGTCGCTTTCATTAGTCAGTGCCTCATTTTATTTGCTTTCAATGTGTCATTAATTTACACAAATTCAGTTAACACAGATTTAAAAAAAACTAATTTAGCCTTTATAATTTGAGCATCGTGTCACTAGATTACATCAGTTTCAAAATGATCTTCGTATCTGGGGATAATCTGAAATCTAAGTTTGCATGTTCAAGTCCCATTGACATTCATGCACTGTAAGTCAATTTCATTAGCAGCACATAAATGAGGCACCATCTTGAAAATGGCACAGTGCTTGACATTTGCAATTCATCATTTCCTGTATAGGTATATTTGTTACTGTGCTAATCATTACCAGTAATGACTTGCAATTTTATTTTTAAATTGTTCTAACGTGTTAGTATGACATTCTACCTCATTTTCAGTTTTGTGTATGCTGTGCATACGAAGTGTGAGTCACGAAACAATAAGGCCCTTAATATAAGTTCCCTTTTCATTCTAATTGGCGGGTACCAGAAATTACAGACCCCATCACCAATAAAAGATCACATTAACTTTGATAATCTCTTGTATTTCACCCAAAAGCTCAACCTGTAAAATATCATAAGAAAATAAGGAATAAGTAGAGAATTTGGGGACAAAATTACATATTCCACCACAGCGATTCCTCATTTCGAAGAGAACCCCAAGAATGCAACATGTAATGTCCTGGAACTCCAAATACTTTAGTTTCCTCTGCAACCCTGTATCAGTAACTCCATAATGGGTAGGGTGCCCTAGGGACCGAATAATGAATAATATATCTTACCACTTTAGACACGCAGTGCCAAATTAAGCTTTTAAATCCTTTACATGGCTGCCATACGGTTTACACTATGTTTCAAGGCATCTGTAAACATTAGGATACACAATGGTACTGTTAAAGCTTCACATCGTAGGGAGGGTTGAGGTTGCAAGTAAGACAGCTTCTGAAAGATCATTTTGTTGAAAGAAACATAATGGTCTCTCTAGCATATTCGCAGCCCAAATTGTGTCAATCTAATTTTATGTGTCCTTAAGATCCATGCACATGAATCTATTGGTGGTTTCGGACTTTAGATGCAAACGAACAGGAGGGTCACGCTTCTCAATAGCAAGACCCAAATTTTGGAATGCTCTGCCACCCCCACTGAGACTAGAGTCAGACCTCCTTCACTTCAGGAAGATGCTGAAGTCCTGGCACTTCACCCAAGCTTATAGCTATACCTAGACCTTCTGACTAGTGACCTCAAATGAAAATACCAGCGCCAAGAAACCTGTTGGTGAACATGTGCTCTACAAGTTCTGATTAACATAACATAACATAACATGACATAACATAACATAACATCCTCCTGATTTCCTTGAGTAATAAGTGTGGACTTAGACCTGCCTCCCAATTCCCTGCATTGCTTCTTCAGACTTGGTGCCAGCTAGTTTAAATCATTACATCATACAAAATCAGTTGTCAACCTTGAAAACACTTTTTGGTTTATCTACATCTTTTTTTTGCTTGAGGCCTCCAGTTGGGGGCCTGCCCCCGTGTTGATCCCTGCACTGTGAGGTGCCTGCTACGGGGTGCAGGGATGAAAAACACCTCCATTTTCTCATTGGGAGCTTGTGTTATGGCCGTTTTACAGTCGTAACATGAGCTCCCATTAAGAAATGGCAGTATGCGACAGAACAGTGTTAGGTCGCATTGTAATTAGCCGGTCGGAACTGCCGACCGGAGGGCAATCGATCCCAGGACTGAGACGGTGTTGGGCAGACACAAGTCCTCCCAACATCGGAATCAGGCCCCTAGTGTTGTTTAAACAATGTGGTATAACTACTGTACTCCGCAAACATTTGTTTAAAAAGTATAAAGTAATAAAACAACTTTAACTTACCTTTACACACTTATATAAAACAACTCATCTCTTCCTATATACTTATAAAACTGGGCAACACTATATTTACTTAAAAGCCAGACACAGCCAAAGGTCTAAACAATACGGCTGCCTTTTACTTCTGTACGGCCGGTGTTTAGCCAATCATATACTGTTTTGTCATTGCATGTATACCGTGGAATTTTGGCAGTGTACTGCAGTCTAGTATATCAGTAATTATTTCTGACTTATGGGCTTGATTCTCAATGGTAAACTTACACTTTTGTATAAGTTTACAATTGTTTGCTATTCACGAAGGCATTTTACTAGTAGTATCTTTATGACTGTGCAGTATCGACACAAAAAAGATAGGCCTGTCCTACCTTTTTATATGCAGAGACTCCCCAGTCATAAAGATACTACTAATAAAATACCTCTGTGGACTTTGTGAATCAGGTCCTATAACTTCAAAACTACTGAAACAATTAAGATCTACTACCAAAATAATCCATGACACCCCTAACATATATTTGTGACACATTTCATCTAAATCCATTCAGCCATTTTCAAAATACGTCTGTTTAATCAATAATCTACGACACACCACAGCACTCTACTCCACTGCATGACACGCCTCTCCACTTTATGACATGTCTTTCCACTTTATGACAATTCACTGCACTCCACTTTACCACAGTTGACTTGACTGTATGACACTCCATGCCACTTCATGCCACTGCAGTCTATCACTCAGCACGCCATCTCACTCAATGACATGCCACTCCACTCTTTGACACACACCACTCTGCTCTATGACATACTACTCCACTACATGCCACTACACTCTACGATATCCCAGTTCACTCTACGTCACTTCACTCTGTGCCCTACCATTCAAAGCATGCCACACTATGATACTGTACTCGAGTGTAGGTACGACCTGCCATTCCACTGTACGTCACTCCACTGTACAATATGCCACTCCTCTCTATGACAGTCCACTCCACTCTATGACGCAACACTCCTCAAGATGCCACTCCTCTCCATGCCACTCCACTTTACACCACTGCACTCTATGTCACTCCAATGTACTCTATTCCACTCCATGGCACTCCACTGTATTCTATTACACTCTATGGCTCTCCACTGTATGCAATTACACTCTATAGCATTCTACTGTACTCTATTCCACTTTACGGCACTCCACTGTTTGCTGTTCCATACTATGCACTCCACTGTATGCGGTTCCACCCTACGCACTACACTGTATGCTATTCCAATCTTCACCCCTCTAATCTATGCCACTGCACACCCCTGCACTCTATGCCACTCCACTCTAGGCTATTCCACTCCGCGCCACACAACGCCACTCCACTCTACGCCACACCACTCTACGCCACTACACTCTATGCCACTCCATTCTATGCCATTCCACTCTGTGCCACTCCACTCTATGCCACTCCACTCTATGCCACTCCACTCCATACCACTCCACGCCAAGCCACTCCACACCATTCCACTGTAGGTGACTTCAACCGCCACCACTACACTCTATACCACTGCACGCCACTCCACTGTACACCACTCCACTCTATGCCACTTCACTCTACAACCCTCCATGCCCATCCACTCTACACTATTCTACTCTATACCACTATGACACACCACTATGACACACTTCTCAACTTTATGCCACTCCACTCTACAGCAGTCCACTCAATGACATGCCACCCCACTCTATGCTACTCCAGTCTGTTTCCTATCCACTCTATACTACGACACGCTACTCCACTCAAATCTACCCTATTCTACTAAATGCTATTCCACTGTACATCACTTCACATTACTTCTCTCTACTCTATATCATTTCATGCATGCCTCTCCACCCTACCCAACTTCACTCCACGCCATTCCAGTCTACACTATTCCACTCTACGCCACTCCGCTCCACTGTATGACACTCCACGACACTCTACTGTGCTCTATGGGATTCTATACCCCTCCACTTTACCACACTATACTACACTGTATAGGACTCCACTGTCCGGTTCAGGGCTTCTCCCTAAAGGTCTTTCTCTGTTGACAGGAAACCTCTATTAGATGCTTTGTTTGTCAGTCATATTAGGCTGTGGATAGTTAAATTCTTGGAAATCCACTGTAATACTGCTGCTTGTGCGATGGTATGGGACACCTTAAAGACAGGTTTTAGGGGGGAGGTACTTCGGTTGGCATATACAGAGACAGAGTAAGCTTTTGATTTAGGGCTTATTCAATGTTCTTAAGAAGACTGAGCAGAATTTAGTAAAATGTTCGCAGGGCAATTTGACAATCACTTCGACACAAACTGAGGTTGCCTGCTGGAGACCCAGGATTATTCTACACTGGTCTAAGGAGAATGCCTCTAAATAGAATTTGTATAAAAGGGAATGTTACAAATATGGTGAGGCCACAAGAAAAAGCTTTGCAAAATGGATTAGCGTGTGATAGCCTCCAATGAAGATCCTACAGGTAGGCTAGTTGAGACACCTTCTGAGATTCTCACAGTGTTTAGGACTTTTTATGAAGATTTATATACAGAGGGTGCACAAAACGGTAACTCACGGTACGACGCATTGATACAGGATTTGCACATAAAGGTGTCTTAGCAGCGAGGACTGCAACATTTGGATGCTCATATTACACTAGATGAGTTTGCAGAGGCCATCAACTCATTAGCTATAGGTAAGGCTGACAGTCCCAACAAATTGCCTCTAGAATTTTATATAACTTTTTTCCAAGAGTTAGAACCAGACATGTTGATAACTCTTCAGGAGGCACAGAAGGGGCAGGCTCCACTATCCTGGGATTCCGTGAATATTGTTATTTTTAAAAAAGAGTTTAACCATCTACATTACCGGGGTCATATAGACCCATTGCCTTACTGAATGGTGATGATAAAATTTACGCAAAGATCCTGGCTATGCATTTATCTAGGGTTATTACCCCATTGGTCTTGTCCCGGCATCATGGTTTCATCTTGGGAAAAGGCTACTAGGTGGCAAAGTTTGTGTAGTTTTGCCATGCGGAACTCCGCGAAGTTACAAAAAAACTTGTCGCAAGTGGCAGAGTACAGTGCTAACTACAGTTTGTGCTGGTATTCCTGCCTCTTCGGTAGAAATTCTACCCAAGTGGCAGCTCACGATCACGAACTTATCGTTCGCGATCGAGAGCGGTGAAAAAACTCTGCTGCACATCGCGAAGCGGCGTTTTCTGCACTCCGCGAGCTCCGCGGAGTGCGGAGTGCAGAAAACTCTGCAAACTCCACGAACAGAGCGAAGTTCACGGCCGAGGCCTAGAAAAGGCACAGTCAATCATATTAGTAGGGTGGTTACCTTATTTGATCTGGTTAATGAACACCAAGTTCCGTTTGGATTGGTGTTACTTGATGCCAAAAAGGTGTTTGACAGTGTCTCTTGGGAGTTTTTGTGCACAATTCTACAATGACAAGGCTTTGGGCATTTTTTTTTTATTCAATAAGAGCTAGGTATAGAAGACCTACTGCCCACATCTGTGCTATGAGTTTAGAATCAGAGCCAGCTTTTATTTCCAGGGGGACGAGACAGGGTTGCCCATGGTCTCCTTTATTGTTCACTTTATATAGCAACCCATTCTTGACTATGCTGGAATGTAGCCAGATTATTAAATTGGTTCAGTACAGTCAGGAAAATTATCGGGTGTTTGCCTATGCTGACGATGTGCTAATGTCACTCCAGAACCAGCAGCGACAAGGCCAGAAATTGAGCGTCTGGCTCACCAATTCGGTCAGTTTTCTGGGTATAAATTAAATAGAGCTTGAAACCCAGCTTATTTGCACCAACCAAGCTCTTAATGACCCAAGGATGACCGAGGAAGTAGTGTACCTCGGCAATAAAATTAGAACTTGCTTGGATAAATTGATAGCTGCCAACTGGGACCCTCTGCTGGTTAGAATTAAAAATGAACTTGGCAGAATTGAGTGTTACATCTCAATCTGGTTGGAAGGTGTAATGTTCTAAAAACAGATGTACTACCTAAAGAACTTTATTATTTCAGGTTGATTGCACTGGAGCTCAGTAGAGTTCAGTTGCATAAATTGCAGTCGATGTGTGGAAGATCTATTTGGGGTCAAAGGAAACCCCTTAGGACAATGAAATATATGACTTTATCTATAAACCAGGGGGGCTTGGTGGTCCCAATTTCACATTTTATTATTGGGCCTGTCTCTTACAGCACATATGGATCTTACTTATAGGCAAGGAGAACACTGACGTGTCTGAAGCCTCATCTATATATCAAATGTTGCTAGGCTTGGAAGCAGATAGATGTTTATTTAAGATTGTTGAACCAATTTATTATAAGAAGACCCGATTTAAGGTTCTTTTAGCAGCCTATTAAGCCTGGAAGCAGGTCCGAAGATGTCTCCAGCTCAAACGGATCTGCTATTATGCATCCACTTCCTCATCATTATTATTACCTTTATCTTTTGGGATATCATTATGGCTAGATGGAGACGAAAGGGGATAACGATAGTTGGGGATGTCTTTGATAAAGATTACATTTTCTTATTCTCCACATTGGCAGGAAAATATTCTCTGTCGAAAACAGATTTTTTCAAGTTTTTACAGATCCGGGATTTTCTGCTGGGAAAGCTAAATCAGACCACATTAGCTAAAAAAGACTTGATCAAGGCAATTAGACAGAGAGATAGCATTGGTAGCCTTTATAACTGTCTTGTTGAAACTAAGATTGATGATCTGGAGGCTCAAAATCTTAAATGGAATTTTAAATTGAGTCAAGGCGGAGAAATCTTGCAGGAATCTATTGCTATGGCGGAGAAGATTTTGATTTTGTCTAACCTGAAGCCACCAGCACTTCGAAACCATCTTTAATCGCTATTATACTCCAGCCAAAATGTTTAAATGGGGTGAAATAAATGACGGTAAATGTACTCTCTCTGGGGCCGATCAAGCCGACATGTGTTTTTTATGTGTTTATTAAGTTAAGACAATAAATCGGGGAATGGAGGTTTTTTTTACTGATATAATTGGTGCGGAAATTATCATTACACCCACAGCAATGCTTTTGGGTTTGTTAGATGAATCTCTAGCTAATCAGGCAGCACAGGACGGCAGGTATCTTATCTTTATTGCAACTGTGGTGGCTCGTTATGCATAGTCTCATTTTGGTTACAGAAGGAACCCCCGTCCTCCGAAATGTGGAGAGCAAAATGTTATGCAATTTGTAATCTTGAGTATAGCTTATACTTTCTCAAAGGGCCAAGTAAACGCAAATTATGTGTAAGGATTTGGGGGCCAATGTTAGATCATATGAGTTTTTCTGTCTTTATTTTTTCTCTTGCTGTGATGACTGTGTTTTTTACTGTGTATTCTATGTATTTGTAAGAATTGCTGCCATTAGATAATCTTGATGATTTATACTTGCTCCAACTAGAATGTTTTGCATAATTGTGTTTTTCATGGGCTTAAATAAAAAATAATAAAATAAAGTATAGAACTCCACTGAACAACAGTCTATATCGGTGTATTACACACTGTTCTGTGCCACTATACAACATTCTTTGCCAATCCCTTTACTCCACTTCACCTCAGTTTACTGCACTCTACTATGTGACAAACTACAGCACTCTACTCCACTATTCCTATCTACACCACTCCACTCTACTTTACTCTATGCCACTAAACTCCATGACAATCTATGCCACACCATTCTAATAAACTCTTCCAAACTCTACTCCACTCCACAACACTCTAATCCACTCTATGGCACTCCCCTCGGCTTCACTCTACAACATTTTCACAATCTATTACACTTGAATACAATGTACCTCATACCACTGCACAACATTTTACTCCACTGTATAATATGCCACCCCACTGTTCTCTACTTCACACCACTGTACACAACAACTTGCCAACCCAGTCTATCACAATTAACTTTATGTTATGCCACCCCACTCGACTCTACTCTAAAGTCTATATCTCCAAACTTGCGTATGACTACTTTTTCCAACTTTCACTCCAAAAGAAAGTGGCATTTATTTATTTGCTGAATTGAGGTCTATTATTCTAGTTATTTCTCCACTTAGTGTCAGAAACGATCTTCTTTTAGGTCTACCTCAGTCTACTAGAGCCTAAACCGCATCTATTTTTCACCATACAATGTGGTTAATGGTTGGTGCAAGGATATTTATACACATCACCACCATTCTTATTGTTTTGCACTGGTGCCAAAGAGTACAGTTCAACCTTTGCTACATTACTTTCAAGACGCTTGTCTAAACATAGCGGTTGTATCTGATGAAAAACTCCATGTGGCAGGGAAATCTATGGTTTTTATGCATAAGAACATGCAACGCCTTGATAGGAAAGGTTTTGGCCATGGCAATTTCCCCAATACATTCAGCCATAGTTCTGTGGCTGTGAGGGCCCCTGTCTCAAAGTACCTGTTATAAGTTTTGCTCTCCATACTTTTTCAAACAACCCTTGACAACTGATTCCTTTAAAAGGGCCTTTTTTAACCAACAGTCTGATTTAGCTTGTTGAGTTATGTGTGATGGTGAGGGCAACCTTTGTATGTTCTGTATTGTAGATGTTCTGTATTTTACACTGTGCAATGAATATTTCTTCCAATTAGATGTCAGAAACCAAGAACCTTAGAATTAAACCTTAGCAATGGAATTACTTCATACAAGCTTCTCGCATTCCATAGAACACATCCTTTCACACCACACACTTCCATTTTTCATGGTGTGCTGCACAAGTTACTGTCACCTGGTGCAGAATAGGGATTAGATGACAATGCAGCTTCTTGTTTACTTGGTGTTTGGTTGTTTTTGTGTTGATTTGGGAAAACTCTGAACTGTACAGTGGTAATGTTAAGACATCCCTTGGATTTCCAAAATGAGGTGAAATGTTTTCACCTGAATTGGACATCTGTACATGTGGAATGTCATGTTTACACACACACACTTATGTATTGTTTCTAGCCCTGAAGAAGTCTTGGGTGATCCCGAAGCGACAAAACATGTGTTGGCTGGGCGGTGTTGGATTAAAAGAAAAAAAGAACAAAACCTACAGAACTTTATTCCCGTTTTTTTCACACTTTTTGTCAAATTGAAGTTTGAGTTATTTGTAAAGCGTGTGCAGAGGATACTAATTATCCTAAGTTTGGCTTTTGGGCAACATCGGAGGGTCTAGAGTGTGTTCCCTCACCTCCTGCACTGCACAGAACAAGGGAACCCAAGATTGACGCAAACTCAATAGGCGCCGTTTCTAACAATGAATGACACCCCACCTTAGTGAAGTACGTAAGATGTCAGAATGGTGTTTCTGACTCACACCATACCTTTAGTACAATGCAGCTTGTCTTTTTTTGCATTTGTAAAGCCTGTGATTTTGTGAATACCTAGCTTTGAGAGTCTTACTCCCTTGGGCCGCTTTTTGTAGGCACACTGAGTTTCATAATATGGATTTGAATCAACACTTAGAGTTTAAAGACATTTGTGTTGTTTAACTAGATTCATAGCACTGTTTCCAATTGATACCTATTGTGATATTTGGTGGTTCCTGCTCTCCTACAGTATTTTAGTTATAGCAGTACTAGCTGGTCAATGAGTAGGAAATGTAGAGTTGGCAAGAAGCTATTTGATTGATTGCTGTTCATATTGGGCCAGTCACATGTGTTGTGCCCAAGAGACAACTCACTTAACCTGCTGCTTGAGGCAGTGCCTTCAGTCACTGTAGGAGTCATTGCCCATCAGTGTCATACCAGGGCAGAGACATTACATTTTAATGCATGATAAGGGATTGCAACCCAACGTGTTCAGTTCACATTCAAAATAAATAATTAAATGACACCATGGATAGCTAACAAACAAGAGATTTTCTAAAGAGTCATTTAATCAGCTGTATCTCATATATTGTCTACAAATGGGAGATTATTTCAGATTGTGCCCATTACATCATTTCAGTAGCAGGAAGCATTTCGGAGCTGGCTCAGATCTCTTATGCCACATTTACTACGGTAAGTTGTGGATCACATCTGAAACTTCAAAAGGTGTTTGGATGTTTTGTACAGCTCCATGATTCTGAAGTTAGTCATTTATTTTTTGCATAGTAAAGACCCGTGTGTATTAACAAGATATTCTGAAAGACATTCTTTTATTGCACTGACCATGGGGGGGGGGGGGGGGGGGGTAAATAAGGTATGGCAAATTAAATCTTCTTATGTGAAACATAGGTGTGCAGTGGCGCATCAACGTTTTCCTGGGATGCTTCTAAAACAAGCATTTACAATGCAATAGGTCTCGCAATGACATTATTTTGAGCTATTGACATTGTAAATGACAATGCCTTTAAAAAAATTAAAAGGCATTGTTATTTACAATATCAAAAGCAACACCTATTGCATTACATAGCGCGATGTCCGTGAAGACGGCACTGTGCTTATTAAAGTTCAAATGCAATAGGTCTCGCATTTGCTTAATTTAGAGCTATTGGCGTTGTAAACGGCGTTGTAAATGACTATGTCTTTTATACATGTGTTATGGAGTGTATGTGGTGTGCAGTGAAGTTCCCAGTTTCAGATTTACTAGTAGAGTACTCAGGTGCTTTTGCGACAGAGTTGGTTGGACCTATCCGCTATAATGCTCTTTCTGTTTGTTTTTGATGGTTTCTAAATTGATCTAGCCTGGAGGAGCTCTGTTACCCTCGTTTGTGCCACACTTACGACTGTATTGTGCATTTTAAAGTCTGCTGTTCTGGTCTATGCCATGATCAGTTTCACTGCCCGACCAGTTCAGTTGCTTCAAAGTGGTGAATCTTCATTTAGGTCTGGCTTGACAACTCAGCTGACGGCATAACCTAAAGCTACCAAATCTATAAAATATACATAGTGGGATTTGGCTTCACCAAGAATTACCCTCTCCTCGTGTTACTGGCTATTTGGTGCATCATCCTGCCTCCGGTGGAGTGCTTGCTTTGCAATGCATGAGGTTCTTTTTACATCCCAAAAGTACACTGAATCACACGTTAAATTATGTCTCTTATAGCAGGCTCTTTACAATTTGTTTTCTTTTTTGGGTGTTTTCAGTGTAGCAGGCTTTTAAATTTGTTGATGCTGAACTCAAAATGCAAGCTTAGACCTATTGGATCTGCCAATGCTTGTCTGGAGCATGCTGGTCAAAGATGTGTTTAAAAGTTAGAAGCTAGGGCAGGGTGGGGGAGGGGAGGGATGGAAGCAGAATCAGAGAGGAGGGGACTCATTAGTATGAACTACTGGGGACATGTGATCAAAGAGAGACATGTTGGAACAATTATAGGGCAGATGATGGCGCATTATCAGGAACAGAGGCCAAGATGCTCAGAATAAAGTTAGTGCTTGGTGGACACACTGGCGAAGCGGGACACATTGATTGAATCAGGGGGTAGACGCAGGCGGTAATATTAAAAGGAAAGAGGTCAGGTGGACACATTTCCTCAGGGACAAGTCAGTGGGTTAGAGAGCATCTGGACGCGAGCAAGCTTGTTAGCAGCATCAGAACACAGGCTGGGATACATTTGCAGAAACAGTGAGGGGGGCCATGTCAGAGAGAGACAGGTTAGCAGGATGAGAGGTCAGACAAGTTAGCGCAGAGAGGGATGTTAGCAGGGGTACACGGAAGGGGGAGGCAGGTCTCCGCGAACAGATGGTGGCGGATACCTTATGAGCAGCAGGAGACAGAGTGATACACCAGAGGGATCGTCTTAGCATTAACAGACGACAGAAGGGCTCAGCAGCAGGATGGAATAGAGCATGCACATGGCAGAAGGGAACAGTTTAGCAAGGTCATCACCACGCAGGACTCTGGCACGTGAGCAGAGGGACCCACTCTGCTAAAGCCAGACACTATAATACTGTCTTTGTTGTTTTTTCCACGGGGTCACCCGATGCCTACAGGGGAGGGGTGTGGCTTCTGAGTTAGATAAGGGCTGGTACGAGGTGTAACTGAAGAGGCGCTGTGTGCTTCCATGGTGTGCCTGAGGCCAATAACGCAGAGCTAGTCTTCAGTAAAGCGCCTCAGGCCAGTCGTATTTTCAGCCCGCCTGGTACGTCTGTCGGGGCAGACACACTGCCAAGGAATTTTACACATTTAATCACACGTCTTGCCCGCCCAACCTCTGTGCCCTTGCCTCCCATGGCGGGCATCGCAAACACACTGCGTTGGCCTACCTTCACTCTCGTGGCTCAGGCAGCTGCCCTGCGCTGAGGTCTGCAGCACTGCAGGAAAGGTCCGATTTATGGCACCAATTTCTAAATTCAGCACCTGGTCCGCGCTATGAAATAAATTGTCTGCAGGTTCATAGCTGGTGTCTTCAGGGGCCGCTCCGACCTGAGCGCGTCCCGCACCAAACAGTGAGGCCACTAGGTGTACAATATGGCTCCGGATTATGTCTCTGACATGGGGGAGGCCGACAGGCCGTGACCCTCCCCGCTGTCTCCCCCACCATCACCCGGGCAGCACCGCAGCCATCCCTCACTGAAGGCTTCTCATAGCCCCGTGCCCTCTGAGGGGATATCTGAGCATGACTAATCGCGCATGTGTGTTTAGCTTTTACGGCGAGAGCAGAGGGAGGAGGGGAGGGAGAGAGTAGAGGAGGGGAAACCGAGCGAGAGCAGACAAGTGATGGAGGAGAGGGAACAGACGGAGGAGGGTGATTCGAGAGGTGACAGAGAGGGGTGATATGGGAAAGACCTGAGGCGTGAGAAATGAGAAGAGATACTGCGAACAGGGAAGGCAGAGAGGAGATGAAGACGAGCAGAAGTGACCAGTGCTTCTTTGTTACCGCCCTTTCTCTTTTTGGGACGGCAAATCTGGACTAGATCCTTTGATACACGGCTTGTTTATATAACAGCCTCCTTTAGATAAGAAAGTGCTTCACGACAGTCTTGAAACAGACAACCCAGTCCGGATGGGCCGTCCAAAAGGGAGAAAGGGCAGTGGCCCAAAAGCATCCTTTTCAATGGGAAGCCAGCGTTTAGCATAAACACTGACGCGACCCAATGAAAATGATGGGCGGGGCTTCAAGTCCCCTTCTGAAATCTCCTCTCTCACTTTAGGTCTCACCGAGCGAGAAGCGCATGCACTGCAACGCTAGGCGAGACCTAAAAAGGGGACTTTTTTGGGTGGAAATGGGGAGTGTGCAACATTAACAGAATGCAAAAACCCAAATGTGTGGAACTTTGTATCCTTGGTGTAGTGTTCAGGATCTTGGCAGAATTATGTAAAGGTCACAACCGCACACACCTGTAAAAAGTGCATCAAAGTAATTCTGAAGAGCCCACTTTGCACAAAACCTATGGACACATGGTTTTCTGGACTCATAGAAACTCGTGGAAACTCTCACCTATTTCTTGCAAGGCAATGAATGTATGATTGCTCTACTGTTGATAAAATTATATTTTCTCTTCTGTAGATATCAGAATAGAACCTGTAATGAGTTGCTTGAAATCCTATATTCTAAGTAAAGAGCTCTGCTACACTTCGGGGCTAGGTCTGCACTATTTGAGTACCCAAAAAAACGAAATGTGCAAATAGCTAAAACGCATATGCTTATTCTCAAAGAAGCCCTTCGGTGCAACCACTAATTTGCTCCAAAGCTATCTTCATGAATAGGACTGAAAGTATGATGGCACTTAGGGGTTTCCAGGGACAGCAGCAGCTTCAGAAGACTTGCCTTTTGGCATTGCCGTCACTACCAGTGTGGTTGTAGTCTAGAATATCAAGTACAGAATATTGTGTGTATTGTAGCCAAAATATATTCAGGACCAAAATATTCAAAGGTGAGTGCTTATAGGAAAGTATAGATTTTACTGTTCTTCACTCCACATTTGGAATTGGATATAGCAAATCTATACATTTAGCTGTCAATATTCTGTTTTTTGATATTTTCGCTATCATATTAAGGTATAACGATATTCACCCACTCCATTCCATACTCACATCTACCACTGCTGCTCCTTTTCTCTGGGAACATGACTTCGGCAGCAGGCAGACACAATAGATAGTCTTTCAAAAGCTATTTATAAGTTGTAGTTTCCCTCCTTGGCTTGTCCCTGACTTTCTAAAGCAAATATTGGTCCTTTGATGTGTAAATGGCGACACAAGGGGTCAGTTAACCTTGCCATTACTTAGGGTGTGTGATTTTATTTCTACTACTCCTGTTATTTTGGCAAATCGACTTCAGGGGCTAAAAGGCGGGCTGTTATTACTCTAAGAAGTTTTGAGCATCTCCTGCTATTTGTTGTATATTTGTATTTGATAAGTAGGGTTTAAAGGTGTCCTACCACAAAATTGAGTTTTTAAGATCAACCTACAAGAATATAGACTGCTGAATATTGATTACAAATACATAGTTAAGGTTAGTGGGGGCAGGTTGCACTTTACAAATTCGCCCTAAAGGCCCTTATTGCGATGTGTAGTATTCATACTTTTTATCAAATCTATTTGAGTTATTGAAATGTGATTTTATATGTATCTTTTATGGTTCTAAATGAATTGAAATAAAGAATTTTGAATTTGAAGTTAAGGTCAGTGTTTACTATCCTTAACTACAAATCTTTTCACCTTGGAGACATAAATATTTTGTCACTGATATTCTTGTGGGTTGGTATTTTTGACCGTGAAATTCTTACATACAACCATCAGTAAAAGGTTTAAAACAGCATGACTGCATCAGTGCCCATAGCAAGTATCAGACACATGATGCATACCCGGCATCATTTGAAATCTATTTTCATAAATAGAGCTCTCATATCTTCCAACATACAGGCAAATTACTTGTTTTGTTACTGATATGGCAAGTGCTAATTTGAGATATGAAAAATTGTGCAGTAGAAAGTGAGCTCTGAGAATTTACAACTTTTTCACCCGGAGAGTTGCTGTAAGATTTAAGAGCATTATCTCCTGTTACATTTACACTTAGGAATATGGTAGGTGTTTCTTTGAGGACACATTGTAGAAAGTCAGAGCCAGCAGCTAGACCAAAGGGTATCTTACTGAGCACTATCACATCTGCAGTTTAAATAAGGAAAATTTGAACTGGCTTTTCCTTCTTTCTAAAAAGAAAAAATCCTCATCAGAAAGGACATATTTAAGGCAATATGTCTATTATTTCCACGCTTCAGGTCATATATGAAAGAATCTCTGCATGTGTATATGTATTCTGCAGTACAATTTTTTTTATTTTGACTTACACATCAACATATGTACCTGCTTTTTCTTAGCACTGCGCACTTTAGACTTTCAAAATTGAAGTCGAATGATGTTTAGCTCGACTTGTCTGCACTTTAGTAGGAAATCCTATTAGAGAAATGAGAATTAGTATGGTGCATTGTTAGGCTCTAAAGATTACATTAATTGATAAGTTCGTGAGGTAACGTTTTCTCGCTGTCTCCTTTTCTACTTTTTTAAATTAATGTTTTATACAAGGAAATAGATACCTTCTAACAACGAGATTGATTTGATTTTTATCATCTGCATTTTATATAGGAATATATTTCCTTTTATTTTAAGAGGAGTAAGTAGTCACTAAGCGGGAATTAAGTCTGGATCTACTGTGCTGTATTAATTGTATTTTGACAGATGTTTTAAAGATGTATGCTTTTATAAATTATCAAAGTAATGAACCAAAAAAAGTTTATTTAAAATGAAAATTACACTAAATTGATTCTAATATCTTTACACAAAAATCACTGCTTTTGGATGTGTTTAAATTTGCACTACAGGCTCTGCTTTTATTCTTCTTGTCTGCAATAAACATGAAAGAGCAAGGTACCATCATTTTAGCATTTTAAAGGAAGGATGATTTTGTGACAATGTACTATTATAAAGGATACAATACCCTCTGCCATACTTTAAAATGATATTGCAAGTCTCAACGAATTTTCATTACCTTATAAGGAAACTTGGTCTTCGTCCTTGTTCCTCAATATGGTTGTGGGACTCCTCGGTGACTAGCAATATCCCTCTATTAATGTACATCAGGGGGTACTTTATCCCATATATAATGCATTCTTAATTTTCCTGACCAAAGCTGAACTGGGGAACCTAAAGGAGCCCTGGCAAAAAGCTCAAACCAGCCCTCTCTTTTCATCTCTGCACTAGCACGCTCTCTCTCTCTCTCTCTCTCTCTCTCTCTCTCTGTCCCCCTCCCTTACTCTCCTCTTTCTATTCTCCCTCTCTGATCATTTTCTGTCAACCTTCCCCATCCCTCCTTCTCTTTTTATCTCTCTTGAAGCCTTCCCATGGCTGCTGCAATTACCCTTGTGGAGCTGAGGAAAGTGATCAAGGCACCAGAAGTGGCCCTCAGCTTTCAAAAGCAACCTCCATTGGCTCCAGTCCATAGCGGTAAGGCCTGGTGGAATAAAAGGCCACTCTAACCCCAGTCCATACTACTTTATCGATGTTTGGGAAGCATGGGTGGGTGATGTGGTAAGCCTCTCACCGTAGAACACTAGCAGGACACCTTTATGTGTTCCTGGAAGGTGGATTTTCCAACCTGTTAATTCTAAATTCAATTTAAATACTTTCAGAGTGTCTTTTATATCTGGGTCCAACTCTGTAAAATGGACAGGTTTTCTCCCTGACATTTCTGAGGTGTCACTTGCGGGCTGTCCCTTGTTGAATACAACTCCAGCTTGCCAATCTCAGGGAAAAATTGACAGGAATTTCTCCCTGACATTTCTGAGGTGTCACTCGCCAGACTGCCCCTTTCTGAATATAACTTTCCATTGCCAAGCTGTCTTGGTATTCTAAGGGGTGGTCTTCAGCGTCTTATTGAAAGTGCTGGATTGGTTTGTGAAGTACTCCCCTAAATTGGTTCTGCTACATGTCTTTGGTGACCTTGAGACAAATTGGTAAATGATGGCGTTGTTACTCATGGACTTAGTTCTGGCTTAACACTACATAGTTGTGAACACCCGAGCCTGAGTGGATGGTTATGCTAAATAAATTGGTGTCTATTCCTTGAGAAACGTATTTACAAGGCAGTGAGCTTCCCCCAGAAACAAGACCTTGCAGTTTGGACTGAACGGTTCCTATTGAAGTAGGACCAACATACTGCTTTTCATGAGCAAGGTCGTTGTCGAGACTGGCATGGAGGGCAAACACAATGGAGAGGAATGAAGCCCAAAGCTGGGATTAGTTCAATCATTCTTTGCATCTTCACGTCTATTACAGTACATACACAACCTGCTTGTGATGAGTATGTGCAGACGCAGTGGCGGCTGGTGACATTTGAAAGTGGTAGGGCGGAAAACAATTATCGTACTGCACTGCGGCGAGCGAGCCCCAACCACCTATGGCAGGTTCGGGTGGGGTTCTCCCCCCGAGAAAAGTTTGAAAAAAAGTGGCCAAATGGTACATTTTCAAGCAAATTTGTGAGGTCTACTCGCCTTGCAAAGTCCACCGGGTATGAACATTTTGCCAGGGCTTAATTTGGTTCCCCCAGTATAAAGTAATACATTTGTGACATCTACCCCACAAAAGGGATCTTTCGTGGGTGGAAAATGCGAGTCACTCTTTTCCGTGGTAATGGCTGGAGGTGGGAATATACTTTTGTTTAGACATGGCTTTGTGCGAGCCCTGGCAGGGTATATCGGGTGAGCCCAGGCCCTATCAGACACACACTGGAGCACTCTCATCAGGGTGAGCTCACCCACAGAGCCCCCTGGACAAAGAGGAACAAAGCCACAATGAGAAGGGACACATATTGCGGGAGTGGGGGCGGAGGGTGACTCACCTGGACCAGCCCTGGCTGCTGAAAGGACTTCAGTCCCCAGTGCTCTGTAGCGACTGTAGAACAATATCAGACACGTTGGCCCCCTGAATCCATGGCTTTCTAGGAGCTGCCTTCTTACATAGGAGTGACGTATGCCCGCCTGCCTCTGCCTGGACTTGAGTGCTGTCTGAGACTGCAGAAACATGCGTTTTATGTGTTTTCCACAGGCTGCCTCTTATACAGCAGCAGACAACCTCTGTCTCAACCAGCAGCATGAAAAGAAGTGGACGCAGGTTCCGAGTACCCAGACACCCTCTATTCTGCCATTGTCCAACTCCTATCATTCACACAGAGCACCCCATCTTTATGAGACTACAAGCACCACTATCAGCAAGCCAAATGTGGGCCAAAGATAGCCATGATTTGATGAGGACCTGAGATGCAGTGACTCTGTCTTACTCAGTTTTTTCATGTGACGGCTCAGACAATCTCTGACAGATCGTAGGTACCCCTGTGTTTTACAGCTCACCAGAACCCCCACAGACTAACAGTGCGCCCCCCTGCAGGATACGGCTCATGTCTGAACCTGCAGTGTGCATGTGTTATCACACTGTATGCAGTCCAATACTGGGCATCTGGGTGTGTCCTGCCTTGTAGTAAAACCTGAACATTAATAAATAATTAGACACAACCTATTGAACCTGAGCGTCTACACAACAAATTCATTTAGTGCTTAACTGCATTTCAGCGCTGTGACCTGCGAGAGGCACTAGAGAAACACAAGAGTGATGAACAGATGCCCAATAAATTGCATAAAGAGACAGAGGCAGCGTGCCAGAGTCGAACACGTATGCACCATATTTTAGAAGGATTTAATCTGCGCATACCCACTGTGTGCTCGTCGATTTATAGATGGTGTGAACAGAAGACGAGCAATTGGTTCCTCACTCTCTCTGACATGTTAGGAGTTACCAATCCCCAACAGGCTGCTTCCCCAACTCTGCCTTGCAGCAGACTGTGACTTGGAGCATTAATAAACAAGTACCACATTTCAATCTCTGAAGCTGCAAAAAAGCGTGGGGTCCTCGCACCTATTGCAAATGGTTCTGTTACATGCAGGGGCGATCTGGCGACTCTATCTTTCATCTTTCTTAGGTAAAAGAAGTGACTGCTACTTAGTAATAAAATACAACAATTAAAAAATGCCCATCCTATAAGTGCTGTGTGAAATTAGCTGCTTGATCAGATATTTGGGCTAGTAAAACATGTATTTCTATAAAACAAACTTTGTTCTTATTTCTTAAATCTGCTGTTGCGAGCACATGTTAGAATCCAGACAAGGCTGGCTCAGTACTTCATCTTTTCAATGTAGGTAAAATGAGCTCTGGGTCATAATATTGGGGACGATTTTCATTGGCTGGATTGTTAGGCAGCTTCGTAATTGCAGAGGGTCAGTGCTGTTACTCAGTCTTCTTCATGCGCTGCCCTGGATGTTTCAGTCCAGCACAGATAACAGGAGTTATTTGTAAGGGTTTATAGAAAACATTCCTTGTAAATACTTACAACATTTCTGGCTTTCTTATATTAACACAGCCTCCAAGCACACCATATCCCACTTCTGTCTGTCGCCTCACTTTCCCCCTAAAGATCACTTTGGCTATCGCCACTGTAGTGTCATCTGGATTTCTGCCATCAGACCCTTGCTGGGGTCCCCAACTGTCTGCACACTGCAGTGTGAATAGTCACAGCCAGGCTCCTTGTGGAGTAGAGTACAGTAGGAGCAACAGCTGTTGGGATAAATGCCGAAGAGGCCTACTACTGCCTCCGGACAATGTGTGGGGTGCAGGCCTTTATAAACACTATAAATCAAAACAAACCTAGCTTGGAAGTGACCCCAAATCACGGGCGACACCTCAGCCAGTCCTGGCTTTTTTGCCAAGGAAACTTTGCATGCTGGGATTTTGTTACAATTAAAGAAAGCTAGGTAGTCCATAGATGTGGTCCAAGATCTTAGCTTTATTTCTTAGATAGGATCCACAACAAGTTCAGATTAGGCCTTGATTAATATCCAACAATGCCCCACCAGGAGCAGCCTCCCTGCTGCTCAGCCCATCTCACCAACTGATCTTTGCTTCCACTCAAACCCACTCAACATTCCGATGACATCACACAGACTGAGCAGCAAGGCAAGGACAGCAACAGAGAGTAGATGCATTATAAACTTCCTAGATTACAACACATCCCCCCCTCATCAAATTAGTGAAAATATGAACATGCAAAAACAATGTACTTTTGTGCAAATTGTGAAGATAGTAAAATGCAAAAACAAAGTACATTATGCAACAAGGCCAAATAAATAAACTGTGCGAAGATAGAAAAACACACATCCCAAAAACCAATGAGCTTCAAGTAAAAACTTGAAAAGGGTAACATTGGATCCCCCGACAAACAAATCAAGATGATAAAAAGATAAACAATTTCTACGCGTGTGCTCCCATGACGCACAGACCAACCATTCTCACCAAGTAACCTATTAAAGGGTACAACCAGACATACGTCTGAGAAGACTCACATTAGGAGTCTTCTAACGTGCATACTAATAACACGCAGACCAACACCTCACACAAGGTACCACTAACCCAAAGGTATAACCAGACAGAAAAGTCTGAGAAGCCTTGACAAAGGTCTTCTAATGTGCGCACCCACCACGCACAGACCAACACTTCACACAAATAACCAACACTCATGGGTAAAACCAGACAGATAAGTCTGAGAAGCCTAAGTAAGGACTTTCTTACGTGCGCACCCATAACGCACAGACCGACACCTCAAACGAGGCAACTACCAACACATGAATAAAAACAGACAGGTAAGTCTGAGAAGCCTAAAACAAAGGTCTTCTTACGTGCGCACCCATAACGCACAGACCGACACCTCACACAAAGTAACCACACTCTCATGGGTAAAACCAGACCGGTAAGTCTGAGAAGCCTAAAACAAAGGTCTTCTTACGTGCGCACCCATAACGCACAGTCCAAGCACCTCACCTAAGGCAAAACTTACTCAAAGGTGTACACAACATAAGCAGGGACGTTACACACACTCCCCCCTCATTCCATGCAATTGCAGAACCAGGTAAACTACAGAACCAATACGACATGGTAAAAGTGTCCCCACACACTCTCACCTCCTCTCATACAAATACAGGATACCAGTAAATGGTACAGTCATCGCATAAAAGGTACACATGAGATTAAATCATAAAGAATGAAATAATTTAAAATATTTGAAGACAAACAACAACATTATGAAAGATGCACAACAAGGCAGGTGACGATATCTTTAACATAAAAAGTTAAAACAATAAAAGTAGTCACCGTCGTCCAAAGATCGGGGCAGCTCCTCATTGACATGATGACCTTCCTTTCTGAGAGCAGCTCTTCACCCGAGGCCAAATGGCACTTTGCATCCATAACAGGAGCAGTGATACACGATGAGTCGGATACTCAACAAACCTACAGTCTGCCAATGCTTGACTCGAAAACTTTGCATTGTTCAATATGCAGAGAAATCTACCTCCACATGTAGATCCAGATCCCACCGTGCCAAAATGTTGCAGCTGAACTACGCACCACGCAAATCCTCCATCTTGGTCAACACGGCACAGAGGGGTTACCAAGGCAACGTCCGGCGACTTTGCACGTCAAATTACGCGTCACACTATGACGCACAGCGTATCGAACGGCTCGTGACACTCCACACTCCTGACAGTCCACGCTCCTAAGGAACCTCGCGCCACCAACAGAATACCCGTAAGTGTTTGAATTCCGCTAAATCTGTGACCCCGATATAACTGCTCAACTGCCATAGATCACTGTTAAAATTGTACTAAACACTCCTCGGAGCAAAACTTATGCCCCCGACAGCGGAATGCGGAGCGCACTGTTCACAAGGTCACAAGTTCACAACGTGATCGCATGGCCAGTTTTAAAAGCTCAAGCTTCTGGTTCACTGCATATCCAAGGGTGCATTTTTGGCTCCTTTTTTTTTTTTTTTAAATAAAGCGCACAGAAACGGTCGCAGGCAAATCCAGCAGTAGCAAACTCTTACGTCCACACTGCTTGCAAAGGCTCTGAGGCTCGATCTATGCCCCCGATCATCCAACGTGACAGTCCGATCACACACAAACACTGGGGCTTGAAAAATACCCCCGAACACCTCACTTCACAAGGGACAGTTCGCAGAACTTGACAGCACCAAGACAGCGGTCGTTCCAGATCCAAATCAGCTAACTGCTTAGGGTCAGCTTCTCCAGCACACTACAGGGAGACAGTGGAGGAAAGTCTTAAACAAACTGGCACTTACTGGTTGGGGCGACCGATGAAAAGGTCACTGGTGGGGCATTTAGGGTGCCAGGTTTGTCCACTGGTTGTAGTTTCTTCAGTTTCTCCAATTTAAAAAGTCCAAGCTTCATTAAAGTTGCACGCAGGTTTGTAAAAATTGATTCCTTCACCTTTAAAAGTCCAATCAGCACGCAGGTTCTTCTAACTCGTCGCCAGTGTTACAATTAAAGAAAGCTAGGTAGTCCATAGATGTGGTCCAAGATCTTAGCTTTATTTCTTAGATAGGATCCACAACAAGTTCAGATTAGGCCTTGATTAATATCCAACAATGCCCCACCAGGAGCAGCCTCCCTGCTGCTCAGCCCATCTCACCAACTGATCTTTGCTTCCACTCAAACCCACTCAACATTCCGATGACATCACACAGACTGAGCAGCAAGGCAAGGACAGCAACAGAGAGTAGATGCATTATAAACTTCCTAGATTACAACACATTTCTTATCCACGATCTGCAATATTAAAAGCGTAATAACTACAGGACCCAGAATCCAATATGCTTTTGACTAAAAAGCCCAACCTGACTGAAGGTGTCAGACGATATAAGAAATGGAGAGGTGTGAGGTACAATCCAGGTTAGATCGTTTCAGCCCCCCAGAGCTGGAGGTGGGCTCCTCAGTAAATCTTCAGACCCTGGCACTTTTTTAAAATAAATTAAGCACTGCTGCACTTAAGTCCTTCATGCACTTTCTTTAAATTATTTTAATTAACGATTTATAGCACTAACATCAAATCAAACCTCAAGTAGCGCAAAGTCCCGACTCCCCGCAGTTGTACAATATGGTTAGCAGTAACAATCGAATCAGACGTGCCTAGACCTAGGTTCGAGTGTCGGGCATACATGGCAGGCTTGAGGGTAGTGTGGAAAGACAGCCCTGGTTCAGAGAAGACGATTCATTCTCGTCCAGCTTGGTGTAACGTGCTAAAGGGGCTCCAGGTGTCCTGAGGTCGTGAGGTGACCGGCTGCGCCGTCCCTCGTTTTCCTGCAGCTCTCAGGAAAGCCACACACAGGCAGCCTCCCTCCCCTCCGCCAATCACAACGCTGCCATGGTAGCGTTGTGATTGGAGCGGTACAGGCGCACAGCACCCCAGCTGGGCACCTAATGGGAGGTCTTTTTCTCTATGTAGGCGCCTACATAGAGAAAAGGGAGAGTGCGCATGACTGCTTTGGTCGGCCCCAGGCCAACCAAAGCAGTCAGGGCCCCCAACAGTGGGCAAGCCACTCCCCCCCTGCCCCAAGCAGGACCGCCCACCCGCCCACCCACAACCAGGCACTTCTGCTTTCTCGCAGTGCTAGAAGCAGAAACATAAAATGGTAGTTTTACCATTTCATGTTTCTGCTTCTCGCACTGCGAGAAAGCAGTGGGCCGATGCCCCCACACCCCTGTGGAGGAGCCGCTACTGCGCAGACTTGGGTCCCATGTACACTGTGCCATAAGGACTCACGCTATACCCCACTGTCGAGATCTAACACAACTGTCTGATTATTGTCCTCTTTCACCTTCTGTCACATTCAATTCAAATTCCAATACATTTCTGCAGGTGGTGAGCACAGCATTCATTTTGGGGAGCGGACTTATTTTTATCATCAGGATTTGATATATAGCAATATCGAGAAAAGCCAGATGAGGAGAAAGAAAGAAGACAAGAAACAAAGAATAACGTTAATATGAGAGCAAGCAAGGGAGGTTGTGTGGGGTGATGGTAGAAAGAGACGTAGTGGAACCAAGACTTGGCATCCATGGTATCTATCAACTCTGTGATCTGACACTGCCAGCAACGGGCGTATAGAGAAATGATTGGGTCCCTGCATTTATATATATATTCATTTTGTACACCTAAAGAACTGCAAATAGGTGTAGAAAATAATGGAGTTTTAATCATCCTTTTTTCAAATCGATGGTTCTAAGTTCATGGATCTGGTTGTCAGATGAATGGGACATTATTTACCCGCTTCCCCTTTGTCTCTGCAAGGGTGGGGTGCAGCAGTTCCCATTCAACCTTGATTTACATGTCAATGTAATGCAGAGATGGCTTGCATCACAAAAAATATGTTTTTGTGCCAACTATGGGATTCAATGACTGTTATGTTAACAGCTTTTATATAGCGCAAAAACAATTCAATCTCGAAGAAGTATCTCAGCGCATGAGAAGTATCTGAGAGTATCCGAGGCATGTGAAGTGAAATGGAGTTAGCTAAGATAATGGATGTAGGCCAAGAGAGAGCTAGTTTATGCCAAGTTTGGTGGGTTGAGATAAGGTGGCTGCAATGTTTCAAAGGAGCAAAATAACATTTACTGCTTCTGCTGTAAATCTTATCTGAATTCAGATATCTGCCTTCATTATTTCATTACTTCATAATAGGCTTTTAAATTTAGTTCTTCTGGGATACTGTTTACATAAATCACAAATTGGGTACATATTTTTTCTTCCTCTTCTCATTCTTTGAAACCCTTATCCTATCCATATGATTATTGGTGGCCAAATGGATCTTCTAATCCCTGTCCCTTTCCAGTCTACACAAGTGAGACACAGACATAAGATCACTTGCTAAGCTAAGATTACACAGTTCAGTGGAAGGGCAATAGGGAATATGCTTTGACTCAGACTATAGTTTTCCAAAATCAGTCCTAGAGGGCCGGATCCATGCTAGATTGTTAACATATCCCCATTTAGATAAAAGCAGTTATCTTAAAATCTGGCATGGATCCAGCCGTCCAGGTACGACTTTGGAGAACCCTGGCTTGGGCTATGGTCTTCAACAATCTTAGACCCTTCTGCTAAAATGTTTCCCTTGTCTTGCTCCTTGCTTCTGATGCTAACTCTTCTCTCCTCAGAACTCTCTCTATTTTTCTCCCTTGATCAGTGGTGTAGCTAGAGGTTTTGCTGCCCAAGGAGAACCCTGTGTTTGCCGCACCTTGACGGCCGAGCAGGTAAGAGCGGCGGGGAAATGGGGGTGCTGGGTACAGATGACGAGGAATGGGAGGTGTAGCGCTGGCAACAGATGACGATGAGTGGGCGGGGTGCTGGTGACAGTCGATGAGGGAGAATAAAAAAAACAAGAAAACTTACATTGCGCTTGCCGCTGCTCCCAAACACAGTGCCACCCAGGGTGGACCGATCACCCCCACCCCTCCAGCTAAACCACTGTCCTTGATACTAGTGGATTCTTTTGAAGTGGATTTTGTAATTATGAAATTTACTACCCTCTTTGTCTTCTTTCTACCCCATGTGACTGATATTGTGTGGTTACCTCTCATCTGCATGGCTGATATATGCAAACCTTCTTGGGATAAAGAAAGTGTCCCCGCATTCTGGGTTACAAAATAACTTCTTCTTCATAGTATATTTTTGCAGTGACTGTGTTTTCTTGCCGTAATTTGTTACCGTCTATGAATCTGTGTTCTTAAATGTTTCCTTCAATTACATTGCTCGGATGTCCCATGTGGGTCTCTTTCATGATTAACCGGAAACCAAACATAAATAAATTAATGCATCCTGCCCAAGCAGATATTCTATGTAGGGGAAAGATGCTTCAATGGGTCGGGTTTCAGATGACGCATTCCAGGGCAAAAAGAGGATGTGATTCAGCATTCATCATGGCCATGAGCGCCTGTGATGGAGCCCCCTTGTGCTCCAGTCTCCTGTCGACACTGTCTTTCTCTGCCTTAGTCTTTCATCTGTTCACTCATTCTACCCCACCACTAATATAGCTAATTACATCTGGGGGTCTTGAACCTCACTGCACCCCGCCTAGCTCGCCGTTCCTCAACCTATTGCTCATCTCCCAGAGCCCGAGGATTTGGCCTCATGTTATCGCTGTTAATCTAAATGCCCCTAAGCAGGGCTTTAAGTGGGATGAAAAAACTGGGGGGTCTCTCAAAGGGGCATGGCCGATGTAATTAAGTTCGTGGCTGCAAAACAGGTAAGCTAAAAAGTTGAGCTTACTGACTGGTATTTTGCTCTTTCTGTCATTGCATCCAGATATATGTAACATTACACCTACAACAAACCAGGACTATTGGCTTTGTAAGTGCTTGTTTGGTGCATAAAATAAATAAGCAACAACTATGGCTTTGTTGTGTATAATATTGAAAATGATTCAGTTCTGAAATGATGAGACTGTGAAAGAACGAAAATGAGTCTCTTTGAAGTTACATCAAAGGCTTTGAGCAGTGGTACTGCTGGAGAGCTAAGACGTGTTTTTTTTTCACCCTGAGTGTGTGGACAAAAATGGAGAGCCCGATAGGGACCCGTCTCAGCACCTGCTTTTAAGAACTACCAGTGCTGAGCACCGGTGGGACCCGGCACACTTAAAGCCCTGCCCCTAACACTTCATCCTTGTTGCACAACAGACGGAGCTAAAGACACGGACTCTGCGCATGCGCTAGCTGAACGAAGAATACACGATACACACATCAAAATTCTTTCCTGCCATTAACTCATCGCGCCTGTTTTGCACTTTTTGCTGCTCTTTGTTAAACTAGCAAGACTTGAAAAGTAACTTACTGGAATGCAGTATGATACACCTCTCAAATGATCCCAGACTGCTAAAAGCAACATTTACTGAAATATGCCAAATGCATGCACATTAATCATTTAGGCTGTAATGTGTGCCTCAGTAAGTGTATAAATCCTGATCATTACCATGTCTGTGCCACTACCACCACCACTGCTGTTACCATACCATAAGCACCACCATTATTAGCATTACCACCACCATGACCACATGCACCAATGCTCCCACCATTCCCATCACTGCCATAATTACCACCACCACCACGATCACAACCACCATTTCTATTTCTTTCACCACCACAAACACCAGGAACAGTATTACCCAAAAAGCCAATTGGTCTAGTTCAACGAATACTGCACATTCGATTTGAAGATGCTAGTTTGTTTTTTATTGCCTTTTTAAAACCTCACTTGAAGGCAGAAGGAAAGTTTCAGATATTTATTTTGAGAACTTTCATTTGCGAAGTGTTTCATTTCAAAGTTGAAAAGTGTAGACTTGAGCTGTTGCCAAATTAATTCATCACATCTACGCCAGTGGCCCCATAACGCCCCGCCCATCCTCTGCAGCAGGTACAGTCCTCCCTGTCCCGCTGCATTATGGCAACCGTCCCGAGATGCAAGCTTCCTTCACATGCACGCTATGTTCCAATCATGACAGAGAAACATCTGGATGAACATGTGGGAGGAAGAAAGATGGCGGTGGGTGACGCTACACTGTGGGAGGAAGACGGCGTCAGAGCTGTTTGTTCCTCACTTTCAGAGGCTGGAATAATAAAACAAAAAAGCTATCCACCGAAAAAAGCTGGATTTCTAAATGTAGAGAGAGAAAGGAAATAGCAATGCTCTGAATTTAATATTCCACTGGGATATGGTTTATTTGGGAGATTAAGAGTTTGTAGTTTATTTTTTTCATGTTTAATGCTTCCATACGGCTCGCTTGCAAGAGCTTTAATCTTTTAAGCTTTAATTTCACTGCCTGAAAGCAATTCAAATGAGTCCAGCAACTGACCTCGTCCTTTTTGATTACATTTATACGGGGCGCGAGGAAGAGTTCGGCGTAAATCTTTTTCTGCTTCACAAACCAGACCGAAAAAATAAAAAGAAACCAAAATGGGCTTACAGTGCCATACAATCATATCATATAATATTGCGTATGCCTTTCGAGGACCAAAGATATGAGTCAAATGGGCTTTTAGGTATATGTGCGCGCATCACAGCTTATCTTTTTTCAGGGTCCAGTCAGTTCAGTGGCGCAGTAGCAATTCCATTACCCTCATTCACAGTGCTTAATTTGAGCCGGTGGTTTCTGGTGCTCAGCACTGGCACTTAATTGTCAACACAGCACTTAGGACAGTCCGCCACATGGTGGCTCTGCTCATCTAATTTAGAGATGATCAGAACAACTGGTATTTATGAGTACAATACACATGAAAAATACTTATACCTGTTCCCCCAGCCAGTACTTTAGCTTTGGGGATCAGGAATATTCTGAACTGTGGCGCTTGCAGACGACAGAGATGGTGAGTAGTTGTTTTGGCAGCGATGACAGGGGCAAGCTGCAGTGGCCTCCTGGCCAGGGCCCTGGCACTTATTACTCTACAGGTGAAGCACTGCTCACTCATTTCTCCGAACCGCGTGTTGGATATGTGTGACTGTGATACTTATAAGAAGGCCTTTAAGAAGTGACGCCCCTGCTTCCGCTAAAGCAATTTTTAATAGTGAATAGAAAGTGAGAGATGGACGTAATAGCCTGTGTGATCTGTTGAGAAACACTTGGCGAGGTGTGTAATTAGAGTGACACCAGTTGTCATTTATCTGAAGTGGTGCAGTTCTCGGAGACAGTCGCTGTGATGGGAGTCTTTACATATTTTAATGTAGAGTCTGCCACATAACAACCGCCGATATGATAACAAAATGTATGGCTAAGTAGGTGATGTATATAGACCTCTTTAATGACATATGTGGAATTTGTACCATTTTAAGGTTTGGAATGGTATTTGCACCATTCATAGCAAAAATATTAAAATATACATTCTCAGGTGTGAGACAGTGACATTCACATTCTGAGTGACCCACTGGAGTTTTTAAGTCTTATCTTCTTTCTATTGCCTGTTTGGATGTATCCTTCCACCTCCAATGGAATGCAGGAGGGACAATTTTACATCTAAAAAGTACACTCGGTCATTAAATATTTAATTCTTTATCTTATTCTTGCATTGCATACACAAAGCAAACCCGTTTTTAATTGTTTTGGACTGCAGTAGGTATTTTCTATTGTTTTTGTTATCACCCAAGTGCAAACAATAAAAAAAATGTTTTTGACAGTGCTTGTTTATTTTTATTGCGGTTTCTAGGACAAAATAATATATGGGCAAACTATCTTATCAAGTAAGCGGTTTTTCACATACCTGCTATGTAAGGGGGGTTCACTGACTCACTTTTTGTTGAACAGTTGACATGGGTTCTCTGTGGAAGTTGTTAAAGGCTGGAAGGAAGTATGCCAGCCAATACCCATCATGCAAAATCATATGCCTAATAATAACTGTAAGAAATGTGAGTATTAGTTGAGGGAGGTGAGAACATATCTCAAATAATAGTCACAATCCTTGTCAGGGTGAACAACTGAGGTCACTAAAATAAAGCTGTTTACCTCTTTGGTAGATTAGCACAAAGCTGTCAAGCTTAATTTAGAGGCAAAGTGTAAAGTATTTATGCAGTACTCTAATGGCAATAACGTGAAAATACAACAAAAGAAAAATCCCAAACCAATTTTGAATGATAGAGTACATATAATGACTCCAAAGCAACAAAAATCCAATATGTTGAAACGGAAATATGAATTTTTAAAGTTTGAATTAAAAACAGTGCCAAAAAGCACAAATGTCAAGCCGCACTTATCTGGTCACTGTAGACCAAGTCAAAGTCAAAAGTTAAGGCCGACCATAATGAATCGCAGGTTGGGTACAAGGATCATCTTCCTCCAAGTGTAAATTTTACCTTCTGACTTAGAAACGTTTGTGGCGAAAAACGGGTCTTTGACGAGTTGTTGGCGGGGCAAGCTGCAAGCTTGATTAGGAGCAGAGCCCGACGACGGTAAGTTGCTTAAGAGCCTTGTGTGGTCATCGACAAAGACAGAAAAGCTCTTTGGGGAAAGGTCCAAAGTCTGTGCCTAGGAAGGCCTTGATGTCGGCAGGTCGCTGTTCAGTGTCGGCCTCAGCAAACTGAGGTCGACCATCAATTCGACATAGATGTCTGTGCCTTTGACCATGATCTCAGTCTCTGCTGTCCTCCAGGCAGAAAGTTGGCAAAAAGTTTCTTAATCCCAGCAAATATAGCTTGGACTGGAGAAGTGCACTTTAATATCAGGTGGTGCCCCAGGACCTGGGGAACCCCATCTGGGGGTTAGGACTCACTCCAATAGAGGCCAGCAGTAAGGTCTAGGGCATGTCTGGTTGATACTGGTTAGCTGGGCAATTGCAGGGCGGAGGCCCTGGAAATATGTTGTGTCCCTGCAGCTTCAACACTTGGAGTCATTTCTTAGGTCTTGGGTTCCAGGCAAGCAGGTTTAGTCTTCTTCAGGTTCTTCAGACAGTAAGCAGTCCTTCTTTTGCTTCTCACAGGTCAAGGAGTGTTCTGAGGAGGGTTCTGGGCATGCCACATTTCAGTCCAGTGGGAGGCTGGGGGTAGGCCACTCCCTAACCAATGGGGTAATGGCCCCTGGGGTGACCATACACACCTAGGCAGCACCTTCTGTGTGGTTTACTGTAAGCTATCCCACAGTACACCCCTCTTTCCCTGAAACCAACCTTCTTCCCCTCCTTCCGCTCCTTGAGTCAACCCAGAGGTATGATTATGGAAATGGGCAAACCCTCCCTTGTGGTCACTCAGAACCATGGCTAGGGCAGCTTCCTCTCCCACTGGGTTTGGAGCCATGCTGGCTAGTAAGACAAAAGAGGCATGCATACGTATGAGCTACATATGCCAGTGACAGGGTAGGCATCTTTTAAAGCTTGTAAAGGTGCTAGGCAAAGCTCCCAGGCAATCATGCGCTGGAAATATACACCTCTTGACACCCACCGCTTGGTCCATTGTCTAGAAGCAATCCAGATCTCACCACATGAGACCCATCAGTAGTCAGATGACACCGGGCACTGGCAAAAAGTCACATTTGGCTTAGGCAGGAAAATCACAGCTTTCTAAAAGTTTAATTTCCAAAATAGTGATATACAAGCAGACTTCACATATAAGTTGGGTTTTAAATTACTAATAAAATGAGTCCTTCAATCATCATTCTAGCAGACTACCAAACTGAAACTAAGCACCTTATATTGATTTAGTGTGACCCAGTGTTTTTCTGTGAGAGGCCCAGCTTTGCAACAGTGGAAAACAACTTTGGAGGTTTTTCATTGCCAAAACATGGAAAACATTAAATATTAAATATGCATGTCCTACTTTTTATATACCAGGCACATCCCTAAGGGGCTTTTAGAGCCTACCTTATTGATAAGTATTAAAAAGGAAGGTTTCGGCTCGGCAAAAGGTTTCTTTTGGCCGGTTGGAATGGCAGTTTAAAACTTGCTACCGAGGATGCTAGGACAAGCCTGGAGACATGTTTTACAAAGCCACTATAGTGGGTGGCACAGATAATACTGAAATACTGCAACACAATAGCAGCATTTCATTTATAGGCCCTGGGTACATGTAGTACTATATACTAGAAACTTAGAAATAAATTAAATGTGGTAATTAGCTATATGTACATTTGGCAAGGTTACAAAGGGAGATCACATGCATGTTACCACTGGTTACAGGTTTACAGTGTATAGATGCCGATGGCCAACAAAAATGGGTTCTGTGACAGACGGCAAAACATCTGTGGAACACCATGCAAAAAATGGTTATTTCCAACAAAAACGATGTGCTGTCATTCGGATACCCACCACTTCAGAAAAGGCTACATCTGAACACCATAGTAACACAAACATTCAGTTTCATTGTTAATAACCCTAACTCGCAATTTTGAACTCCTGCCCTTGTTGCTCGCTACCGATGTTTGAGCTCTTCATAGACCTACATATAGATATATTGTCATGACATCATTATATTTAGTGGAGTTTGATCCTGAGTGCCCAATGATACAACACTGACACCCCATAGAGGAACTGAAATTCTTGCATAGACTTGACTGGCTGTAAATTTTGTCGAGCGCATCCGCAGATCAAACAATACTCTGGTCACCGTGCTATCTTAGATACAAGGGCAAGCAATATTATTGGATTCATCTTGCTACACTCGTGAGATATTCAGCGCTGGTGGCATTTTTCATTAATCAGTCCCCAGGATCTCTGTGTAACCCATGAAAGACTAAAACAAATTGAGCAAATGCCTCATTTGATTTGGGTCTCATTCAGTCAACCTCTCAAATAATGATGCACAGTCAAATTATGGCAATTTTGCACACTCCAAATTGTTACACTGTGTGGGAAGAATGGCTTGATCATTGAGACCTTTTTTCACCCATACTTTCTGTTGGACCTAGTCCCCTCTGCAGTGCCACCCCCAAACATTTGCCTTCACTCCTTCTGTTTTGCTGAACTTGTTTTTGCCTAACCTAAGCTTTGCACACTTTGCTACTGCTAACCAGTGCTAAAGTGCTTGAACTCACTCCTATAAGCATGGTAAAATAGACTTATACTCAATTGGCATCTTTAATTTACTAGTAAGTCCCTAGTAAAGTGGTATGTGCTATACCCAGGGCTGGTAAATTAAATGCTGGCAGTGGTTCTTCAGCACTTATTGTGCCACCCACTTAAGTCCCTTCCAAAACTGTCTCAGGCCTGCAATTGCAGCCTGTGTGTGCAGTTTTAAACTGTCATTTTGGCCTTGCTAAATAAACATTTAGCAAGGCCAAAACCTTCCTTTTTAATACATTCAAATCACCCCTAGGCTAGGCTCTAAACAGCCTATAAGGCAGGAGGTGTTGTATTGAAAAAAGTTGGACATAAAGTGTTAAGTTTGACATGTTTTGGGAATGAAAAACTCTCAAATTCGTTTTTTCAGTACTGCAAGGCCTACCTCTCCTATAGGATAACATTAGGTTCCCTTATTTCATTTAATAAATGATAACTTTTGTATGGGAGTAGGTAGGAATGTCATGCTTGTTGTCTGAGAAATTGTAATTTAAAAAACCTCTTTAATGGTAAAGTCAGATTTTAAGTCACAATACTGAAAATGCCAACTTTAGAAAGTTATTTTCTTGTCTAAAGCATTTGGTGCCTGCAGGCTGTATTGTGGGTCACATGACTAGGTGTAGTTGGCAATAGGCCTTTGTGTGTTCCTCCCAAACAACATCAGAATTGGGGGTCTGGGTGTGGGCATCATGGTCATCCTGCCATGATGTTGGACAGAGCCATCACCTACCATACTTGCTATTGAAAGGCACTGGCTTAGGTCACACACAAAGGCCTTCACACTAGACTGTTGTGCTCCTAGACAGACTGGCACCAGGGTAGGGAAGGAGGAAATTCCAGACACCTCGGTGGGAGGAAAACTCTAGGAGCTTCTCCCACTTCAAACTGGGCACCAAGTATAAAAATGGGACCCTCAGTGCCACTCTTCAATACACGTGTAGACCTGTGGATACTATAGAAGTAGCACTGCCCTGCTGCCAGAGGACTGTTCTACGGATTGAGGCCTGCCCTGCTGTCTGAGAATGAAGACTGGACCTGCACCCTTTATCCCAGGCAGAAGTAACTCCAAAGCTCTGCTGACTGACCTCCTTTTCTGAGCTACAGGGACACAAAAAGCTTGTGAGGCCACTCTCCAACTGTCAAGCTGACCTGCTGCAATTGGACATGCTTGGATTTGCCTGAGCCCTGCTGGCCTCTGTTGGAGTGACTTCCTAATTCCCAATAGGTGTCTTCCAGGTTCTGGACCCTTGGTGTGACATCCTCTAAGAAAAGGAGACGTCCTGAAGTTTTGGGCTCTTCACAAATACAAACGGGCCAGTTTGCTCTAAGACTTTGCCGTCTGCACCAACTGCCAATGCAAAGCACTGGTGAACCTATCTCTTCCCACTACCGTGACCGCCAATGCCAACCAGCAACGCGGGATGTGCACTTAGCGCTACAGCATCGACAGCCCGGGGTGACTGCCAACGGAAATGTCCAGCAACGACCGTCCATAATGCCTTACAGGGTTTTCATGCTACAGTGACAACAGAAAACAATTCCTCATCTGCTATTTGCGCTACAGCAATGACCGTCTGTGATGCTCTCCCTGCTTTTTGCTGCCTTTATGCTAGACTTTAGAAGGTAACGTTTTCAGCTAGACCAATCTGGTCCCTGTAGCCAGCCTGTGCTCCATCACAGTCGACCTGCACTTTTGACTATCACCCAATCTTTCAGAACCAGATAACAGAGTTGTGCTATACTTCTGTGAAACCTACTGATTGGATTGAGTTTTTAACATTTTCGTGTCAATTTATTAAGTTCTACTTTATTTTTTCTAAATTGGTGTGGGATTTTTCCTGTGTTTTGTTTTCACTTTATTAATGTTTGTGCACTACATACATTCTTTACACATTTCCTCTGAGTTAAGCCTGACTGTTTTTGTGCCAAGCTACCAGAGTGTTAAGCACTGGTTAATTTAGTGACTATTTGCGGTTCACCCTAACAAGGATTGTGGCTGTTACTTGAGTAGTGTTTCACCCCCTCAACCAGCAACCCAATTTCTCACTCTTACCCTCATGGAACTCTACCCCACTTCACCCCTAAACAACAAGAGGTAGGATACTGAAGGTTTGGAGTTTGGGGGAGAATAAACTGTCGAAGCATGGGAGAAGTGGCCACTGGCCCAGGGTCGCAGCCTTTCAAGGGGCCTCCTGATAGAACCATCTGTGTTCTGCTAAGAGTTTTGCCCTGATGCCCTTGATTAAATCTTCATCAATTGTTTTTTTAAATAATCTTTTCCTTAATTTTTTTTCAATGTGGGGAATGTGTGGGAGTGTATTGCAGACATTTTGCAGAGAAATGTTGTGTTTTTATTTATACAACGGCCATAAAAAAAGGAGAAATGGGAGGGAGGCACAGAGATTATTTGCACTGTATTAGTGAGCTGCTGCTATGTTACAATATTAAAAACACGCGTCATTCTCCATGAATGTTAGATGTAAACACATTTAAAATGTGGGCCAATGTTCCTGTGTGCTGTGAGTGACCTGGCCAAAGGTGGGCAAGAAAGAGCCAAAATTAGATCATAAATTCAAAGCTGTTCCAAATAGGGGCCTCCAAAATATGTTTGCTCCAGTTCCCCCAAAATCCTTAGTTCTGAGTGTGTTCTCCAGTGCATTTCTTCTACCAATGGAAAGGAAAAGCACTTGCTCTGCAGAGCGCCTTTACTCCATTGCATGTGTCCATTTTGATGATAAGTACATCTCAAACCGGGACTGCTGTAGTGGACTAACAAGTGCGTCATTACGCATTCTACCCACGTCCCCAGAGGCGAACAGCGGGACTATGGCAATCATCTCCAGGAGCCGTCATTTATGCACAAGGCAGCGGGGAAACTCATTGAATCTTTGCCAGAGACGATAGGGCTGGTTTAAAATCATAAGGTGTCGGCATGCTTGCATATGACACACATCTTCGGACCTACCCACCTGGCAAGGTCACCACAGAACACAGAAGGACTAAATTAGGTTTTCAGTATGCACTGATGAGGTCAGGAAACCAAGCGCGCAGCAAATTGTTCCTCGCGGCTATAGCTCGAGCATATAAAATAAACCGTTTTTATGCTTCAGGTTTTGCGTCCCTGGGGTCTTTCTCAAAAGAAGAAAAATGTGCACGTTGAATCCTGCATACGAAATGCATAGCGCTCCCAGTAGGTTTCAAAGATAAGAGCTCAAACAGGGCTGGGGCGAAATGAAAACGACAACATTCTTTAAGAAAAGCATGTGGAAGCTGCCTTCTGCCAGGATGAATTGTTTTGTTAGATTGGAAGCTTGCAGGACCCAGCTCCTGGAGGATTTCCGGTCTACTGTAGATGCAGTGTCTGTGAGGAGGTGTTAAAAGGGGATAGAAATCTGTCTGCCCCTGATCACAAGGTGGCGAGGGTCCACGCAGGTTCAGGGAGCCAGCCAGAACAGGGTGATTCAATCTGGAACCTAGAAGTGTGGTTGTAGGCTTACTGCCATCATGTGTAGATGGAGAGCGTGACCCCGGCAACTGAACAGATTTCGAAGGAGTCATTATTTGGTTTGCACTTAAAATGTCATGATTCTTTGGGCTGGAAATAAAGCAGCAACCATAGAAGTCAGCTTCCATATCACCTTAACAGGACACATCTCCACAGCCACACCACAAAACAAGCATTTGCAATGCAATAGGTCTCGCATTTGCAAGAGTTTGAGCATGCTCTTTTTTTATGCATTTTGAAAACCTGCAAGTGGTGCGTAAACATTCACTTTGTACTTATTATCTTTGCTTATGAGAAGCAAGGCTGGCAGTAAAAGAGGCGCAGTTACTGTTAGCTTTGCTTCTCATAAGCAACGACTATAAGTACAAAGTGGGTGTTTACGCACTGTTTGAAGGTTTTGAAAACACATAAATAAAAGACATTGCCATTTACAATGCCATTAACTCAAACTCTCGCAAATGCGAGACCTATTGCATTGCAAATGCTTGTTTTTTTGTCTGGCTAAAGCAGCCCCCACATACCTGGGCAGATTTTTCTAACCAATAGACTGCTGCAGGTGAGCGGTAGTGTGAGCACACCATAAATTAGGTCCATTCATTGTTATTTGCAGAATGATAATTGGGTGGCCTGAGGACGCACACATGGTGGCTTAGTTTTCCAGGCATGGTTGCTAGCAGTAACGTAATAAAGGGTTTGTCAATGAATAATGTCTCTATGTGAGAAATATATAACAGCCATGGTAGTACTGCCCCTGACATCAAGGTATGTCTCAAATATCGGCTTTAAATATATTTACTAAATTCAGTCATTTTTCTCCAAACATCAGTTTACGAGTTCTGAAAATAAACACATTTCCACATTGAATACTTGCTTTCGATTTTGGTGTACATATATTCAACAAAGCAAAAGCTTCTAGTTTGGTTAGCCAGGATGCACATAGCAAAGCTACTTATTGGAACCTAGAGAGCTACCTGTAGCTCACAAGCTAAGTGTTGGTATACAGAGTGAAGGATGGGAAACAAATGGGGAGAGGAAGAAGAGGGCAAATGAAGAAAGTTTACAGCTAATGATGAAAAAACGTTGATGGAGAAGAGGATGTCAGAAGTTTCCTGATCAGTGAGAATAAGGAACAGGTGGATTAGTGCCTCATACACACTCCGGAGTTCTGTGACAGTCCAGTAGTCTATGGCTTAATTTAGGAGTTGGTGGACACCTAGAGGAAGTGCCGAATCTATTTACCCGAATCTCCTTTTGAAGACAGCAGAAATTAAAGTCCTCACAAAGACCGAAATCCATTGAATTTCAATGGGGAATGGTGATCCTATAAAAATGTTATGGTTCGCTAAAGAAGGTAGCTACTGACTGCAGGAGTCATTGGTGCAATCAATAGCCTTTAAGACCTGAGAGGGAGCAAGGCTTCGCTCCAATCCAAAATCTCCAAGACAGAAACACCCAACTACACCCCCAGAATATACATTGCATACACCATAGCATCCACAAACACACACAAGCGTGCCTACGGGCCACTAGAGTGCTGAATAATTTCAGTTCTTATTTTTTTTGTAAAAGGCAACCAAGAAAATACAGTTATTCACTTACAAAGACAAGTAGCCAGAAGTGCTGTGATGCAAACACACCTATAAGGGTGCGGTACACACAGCGTGACATACACACAAACTCGTATGCAGGGGGCGTGCAAACACGCTGTCATCTACAGACAAGAGGAGACTCATGACACGCACACAGAAGTATGTACAAAAAAGTCAAATGCAGAGACGTTTCTACAGACATTCTTACAGAGTTGTGCACTAACATGCAGAGGTATTGACACAAACACCTATATTAAGGAAACCCATGAAAACAATGGCGTGTACAATGGTATATGCCTCTTCAACCATCCTTCTAATGCTCCCCCTTCGCACACATCTCCCATCATGCACCACAAGCATGTCAAAAGTGCCTCTTGGCAACGCAGCCTGCGCCTTGAGCCAGGATCAGCACCCTCCCTGTGCACGTGACACCTGTGCCTCCACTCTGTCCCGAGGTATTTGCACTGCCTCAGTCCCCGTATCCTCCCCGCATTCTTCTTGCCTCTTCACGCGGGAAGCAGCGTCCACAGGCGCGCACTGACAGCGGCCAGATCATGTCACTCCTAATGAGTTGATTCCACATCGCGCTTACCGAGGAGTAACGTGAAGCGTTGATCTCATCGGTCCGACTGAAGACTATTGCTCAGTCTAGCTTCACCGCATGAGTAGAATGCCAATCCAGCATGGAGCCTAAGCCCAAGCAGCACGCGCCCGCCTGGGTTGCTCTAGGTGAGGGGTCGTAGAGGCGGCACTCCGGAGGTGGGAGCGTGCCAAGGACACTCTCCTCAAGCAGGTCACACGGTGCCAGCTCCCTCTCAAACAGAGTAACAAGGGAGCAGAAGTTGTGGTATGATAATGCCCTATTGTGTGGTAATGTGGTCAAAATTATACGGGCAACAATAACAAAAACTTATTGAAGGGCATATGTATGGGCATATTAGAATGCAGAAGGGTGGGCATATTATAAAAACAGAAGGAGAAATGTTATGAAAACAGAAGGCGATGTGTGAATGCGGGCCAAATTTGCATTTGCGAGTGAGTGAGCGAGCAGGAACAGTGATCATGCCGTGCGTTATACGCGTGCACAGCTCCTATCCTCCAAGTTGTGCTAACGCAGCTGTACGCGTGCGTGTGCCGATATGCTGTCCGGGGGCAACCTGATACAGACACCGTGAGCATGGAGCCTGAGCCCAAGCAGCACACGCCGGCCTGCTGCCGCCGCCCTGAGCTGCGATCTGTCCTGCCGAGGGTCCTCGCTCCTGGGGTGCTCTAGGTGTGGGTTCGCAGAGGCGGCACTCCGGAGGTGGGAGCGTGGCAAGGACACACTCTTCAAGCAGGTCACACGGCACCCGCTCCCTCTCAAACAGAGTAACAAGGGAGCAGAAGTTGTGGTATGGTAAAGCGCTATTGTGTGGTAATGTGGTCAAAATTATACGGGCAACAATAACAAAAAAGTGTTAAAGGGCATATGTATGGGCATATTAGAATGCAGAAGGGTGGGCATATTATAAAAACAGAAGGAGAAATGTTATGAAAACAGAAGGCGATGTGTGAATGCGGGCCAAATTTGCATGAGCGAGCGAGCAGGAACTGTGATCAACCTACTAGAGACGCCGTGAGCGTGCAAGCATGCTCATCGGCTGTCCAGGCGCAAGCTGAAAGACACGTCGTGTACGTGCCCATGTGCTATCCGGGACAAAGCTGATAGACACGCCGTGAGCGTGCACATCGGCTGTCTGGGAAAGTGCACATCTCCTGTCCCCCTTCCGACCCAAGTCGACAACAATAGATCTCGCATAGGGAGCAACACTTTGTGCTGCATCGCTAGGCGAGACCTAAAAAACAACTTCACATGCTAATATAAAACCTCAACTCAATTGTATTGTGCTGTGTGGTGTTGTTTGCTGTGCTGTTGTTCTTTGTAGGTGTATTATTAAGCAGTGCTGTTGCACTGTATTCGCTGGGCTATTGTCTCAGAAAAATCTCCTTTTCACTGCTCTGACATCAGAACAGTGAACAGCAGCGTTTAGAAAGTGTGTTTAATGCTTTCTGCAAGAGGAAGCCACACACAGCTAGATGATTCAATGCACATTGTGGCGAATCTTCAAAGAACAAGGTGATTAGACACCATACAAGGTAACTCTACATACGAATAGTAACTCAATGTACAAAGAAATACCTTTGCACAGAACATGCTAGCTCTAAAAGGACATGGGGACCTCAGACAGACCATATATGCTCTACAGGGAACATGATTCACTCGCTGAGAACAGTCTTATTTCAGGTAGCACTCAGTATCTCACCACAGTACAAGATGACTCTAAACTCAATAATACCCTAGAAGCTGACTCCAAGAAAAAGTGGGAATCTCTGCAGAATAAGTGACCCCACACAAACCAATGTAAATACAAAAAAGAACAGGTTGAATTCTTTCAGACACTGTCATCCCATACAATCAGGTGCTTCCACACAGGACAAGAAGGTCTCCAAAAAGTAGAAATATCTACACAGAAATAAGTGACTCCAAACAGCACAGAGACAGTCTAAAATGAAACGCTGGATACCAAAAGAAAGAGAAAATGTGGCACAGCACATGGTGACTCCACAGAACAAGGTGACTCCACGCAAGACAACACCAAACGGTACCTGATTACAAATTAATGTGTCTCCACCCAGCTAAATGTGATCTGAAACAGAGGAAGGTGACTCTAGCTTGAAAAAGTGATTCTAAGCAGTCTAATATGATTTCACAGTATGACACCAAACAGAATAGAGAATCACCACACTGCACAAAAAGATTACAGCAAGCAGAGGATGCTGACTACACAGACAGAACTCCACAGAAGACAACTCCACCCTAAACAATTTGACTAAACTAGGAACATCGGCACATAAATACATTTCCAGTGCAACGAAGTATGGACCAGGTGTATTATTTACTGCTCACAAAATACTGGTTGTAATTTGCTTCTCGTATATCTGTGACCAGTAAATGATTTTTCAAACCGAGATATGTACAAATAGGTCAGTTTGTAAATTCAGATCCAGAGTGGGTCATAATCCGACCTACCTTAATAACATTAACGAGGTAGGTTGCATATTGCAACTCACTCTGATAGGAGACCATCACAGGGAATGTTGTCTTCTGGGCTCAACAGACCTCCTTCTCTGTGTGTCTTTATGGTAAATATATATAGGAGATATAGTTTTAAGTCATTACCTTCACCCTGAAATCCCATAAATGAAGCAGCATCTGTATTTTGTATAATTAGGGGCATATTCATCAAGCAGTGGAGGAAAACCTATAACTCCACCGACCTGACCATCTACAGAGGAGAAGTGTGGCTCAGGGGTTAGAGGCGGCAGACCCGGAAGCTGAGATCGGTCCTGGACCAGGGTTCAATTCCCCGCCTCGGTGGGTCTTGGGCTAAAAAATTCCACGGACTCGATAATTCTCGCCCCGGTGCCTCCTCGACTCACGGGTTCACACTCTGTGACTCTGGGCAATAGCTTGCTTAATCTCCACAACGGCCCCTCGTGGCGGGATGCCTGACTTTCACCTTGTGGATACCCTGCTATCTCACAGGGGAATACCAGGATGGGTTCCCTAAGCAAGCGCTGGGAAACCCACAGCGGGTAGCTGTGCGCTATATAAGCTCATTTACATTTACAAAGCTGCTCTGGCTCTATATAAGAAATCTATCACCTCGAGGAAAGCCGAATATTATGATCCTCGGATTATAGATGCCCCTAATAAACAGAAGGAAACCTTCAAGATCTTAAAGGAACTAAGCAAAAAAGTCGATGCCAATTCAACCTCAATCCCTTTTAATGTCAATACTCTGCAGACCTTCTTTCTTCAGAAAGTGACAGATATTCTCTGTGAGATCAATAGATCTCCTGTTGCTTTGAGTTCCCAGGTACTGGCGTTGCCTTCCTTCTCACCAGCTAATTTCCTCACAGATTTTCCCCCTTTGGACTCGGAAGCCCTGGCCTCATTAATCAAAAAAACCAAATCTGGCTCACCGGCCGATCCATGTCCGCCTAGGATCTTCCAGATGGCCCTCCCAGCCTTGGATTGCCAGATCCTTACACTTCTTAATAATTCCCTGGCCACTGGTCAGGTACCATCTAATTTGAAGGAGGCTAGAGTCATCCCCTTATTGAAAAAGCCAGGAGCTGACAGGGCTGAGCTGAAAAACTATTGGCCTATCTCGCAACTTCCTTTCTTAGCTAAGGTCATGGAGCAGCATGTCCTGAAAGCACTATCCGGCTTTCTTGAAAATTCTGAGCTACTCCATCCACGCCAGGCTGGCTTCAGAGCCCACCATAGTACGGAGCTAGTTATGTTGTCTGTTCTTGATGACCTCAGATTAAAGGCTGATAACAGAGCGCCGAGCGCCCTGGTACTTTTAGATCTCTCCGCGGCTTTTGACACGGTCAGTCATTCCATTCTACTGACTTGACTGGCGGATTTGGGATTTAGGGGTGCTGTCTACAACTGGCTAAAGTCCTTTTTATCGGGACGGTCACAAAGGGTTCAACTTGGTGACTATTCCTCTAACAGGGGTGATATCCCCTGTGGCGTGCCCCAGGGCTCTGCTCTGTCCCCTCTGCTCTTCAATATATACTTGCAGCCCTTAGTAACTGCACTGTCTAAACTGGACTTCCGAGTCTTCATCTATGCAGATGACACTCAACTTCTCCTGAGCATTGACAACTCGGCCCAAGCTCAAGAGACAGTTCAAAATATCCTAAGATTCACCACTAACGGGATGCCAGTTAATTCCTTGAAAATTAACCCTGACAAAACGGAGGTCCTCGTCATTCCAGCAAATAACAACTTCTGGAGTGGCCTGTTTTGGCCCCAAGAACTTGGGGCCCCTCCATGTCTGTCACCAGTCGTGAAAAGTCTGGGAATTAAGATCGATTCGGAACTCTCCTTGAGTCATCAGGTCTACTCAGTGGTGGGCATCTGCATCGGCGTCCTGAGACAACTGAGGAAACTGGCCCCCCTCCTATCAGTTTCCTCTTTGAAATCTATAGTCTCAGCTACTGTGTTATCGCGCCTCGACTATGAAAATGCACTCTATTTAGGACTTCCTCTGAAACTCATGAATCGACTCCAGGTTGTGCAGAATGACGCCGCGAGGCTGATTTTTAGCCTTCCTAGGAGGACCCATGCTTCACCTTTGCTGCACAAGCTACACTGGCTGCCTGTCAGACAGCGTGTAAAATTTAGGGGCCTGTGCATTGCTCACAAACCCTCTATGGCCATGCCCCTGGCTACATACGGGAACGCTTAGTTAAATACGTGCCAGGACGTGTACTTCGCTCTACAGATGCCTCCCAGTTAGTCTGCCCTCGGAGTAATCTGGCTACCAAGGGTGGCCGAGCTTTCTCAGTTGTTCTGCCATGACTCTGGAACCAACTACCAGATTCTTTACGAAAGGAACCGGGTTTGCTTCCTTTCCGGAAGCTGCTAAAAACTCTGTTATTTAAAGACATTTTTTAACCTTGTTCACCACCAGGACTGTCTGTACCTACTTGAATGCAACCTCTTTCTGTCAAGCGCTAAGAGACCTGTTTGTATATATGCGCTATATAAATAAACAAACATAAACATAAACAGTTGCATTGCCCTTGCGCCATGCGATGTAGAGCACAGGTGATGCAACTACTCTGCCCCAGGGAGGCGTTCCATGTGTGGAGTGTGGGTGTTCCTACGCATCCTCCCATGGATTATGTCGCATTCCCAGATTTGCCAATTCTGGTAAACCTGGGAATGCTACGCCTACCCAGGTGAGGTGTATCAAGAAGAAATATCTTTATTTCTCCTAATTTTTTCTTGCCTCATTCGACTTTTTTTTATGCAGGAAGGTGTTCCTTTCTGCAAAAAAATAGTCCTGCTTACAACGCAGGCACCCTTGCTCCCTGGTGCAGGAGTGCCTGCGTTGGCACTAGGCAGCACAATGTGCACCAGCACAGGGAAAAGAAAGGAATGCACTGTATAGTGTTAAATACGGCACATTCCTGCGAAGGCTGGACTGGGAAGCGAAACTGGCCCTGGTAAACTGCTCAGCTGGCCCCTGTTGGGGTGAGGGTGTGTGCAACCGAGCAGTTTGCGAGGGCTGGTTTAGGCCGATTTTGTTACAGGGGGCCGATATTGCCGACCCCCGGTAACAAAAACGGCCCCCCAGATGCCCAAAAATGGCCCCCACCCTAGCGGCCTACCGGGGAAACGCCCGGTGCCCACTATGGCCAGTCCGGCCCTTTCCCTAACATGCAGAGCAGCAAGGTAGTTCACTGCACTGTGTGGTTTTTCGATAAATGTGCTCCTGAGTGCAGAGACAACATGTGCATGCATTGCTACCATCTCTATTATCCTGTCCGAAGCACACCTTTTCCCAGCAGCACGTGCCTTACTCTGGCAAAGCTCAAGAATGCTGCCATTGCGTGGAGCAACATGTGTGTTGCATGATCATGTCTGAATGCGGCAAACCAACCCAAAAAGCATGTAGATCTGGAATATCAAGGATGGAATATTGAGTGGCCACAGTATTGTCACCAAAATATTGAGGAGCAAAATGTTGACAGTTAAGTATGTATGGATTTTTTATACTCCACATCTAGGTAGCTTGAAGTTAAATATTTCTTCGTGGTTTGTAGTTTACAATAGTAAATCCGTACTTACCTAAAAGCACTTAATTCCTTGATATTTTAATTTTCAATATTATGGTCACTATGTTGTGGCTACTCGATATTCCATCCTCGATAATCTGCACTCCAATACCCAAAAAGGGCATAAGGTTTAAAAGATTAATGCGCTTTGTGTTAAATACACCCACGCTGGAATGGATAAAGGATAGAAAGAAAGAAAAACACATCTACGGAGTTCAACAGCAACCTGTGGTAAGCCACGTGCACACATGTACCCTCCTGCATAGTCGGCGTAAAGTATTTTTGACTCTCTGGACATGCGTCATATTCCTTCTGTTGGGAACACTGAGCTGCCACCCACTCACAATTAAGTATATAGCTTAAGTTTGAAATAAGCACATTAAAACTCTATTGACTTGTCAAAAGCATTGTTCTGCACGCCCACCAGAAATCAATGACAGTCCATTTCTCTGCATGAACTGGGAGGGGATGTTTCAGAACCATGCTTTTTTTTTCAGCACTGAATAAGCTGTACAAAGCTGCACTGTTATGTGTGCCTAATTCTAGAGTGCAAGATGATCAATATAACATCACGCCACCTTAAGCTTAGTCAGCAGTGCGTGCACCGACCAACATCCAACCACCAAACCGTAACAGCGAATCCAATAATTGGTTGCTGATGCAAAAGCTGAGAAGAAAGCGGATATCCAACATGGTCTAAGTGTTGCGTTTACTCCCTGAGGAGACGCAGGTAGCCACTGGGTTTAATCAAAGTGCACAACCGCGGGCTCATTATCAACTACTTGCATGTCTTATACCAAGGCAGAAAACATTTTGGTGGAGTGATTGGTTTTTAAATTGTAGAGTTTTCAAAATCTGGCCAGAATTTAAATCATACTGGTCTTAATGATAAATGTGTGGATCTGGGATAAGCAGAGGAGACATATTTAGTCATGATAGTGTATGACGACTGGTATGAACTGGAGCCAATAGCACTGCTCTGACCATTTATGCCACATGTATCGAAGAAGTGTTGCGAAAGCACTGAGGAACTGTGACTGAAGATCGTACTAGTAAGCGATCAATAAATGTACCATGTATTTCATAGCGGTGCAGAGACCAAAGCAAGTTGTTTGTATGTCAAAATAAAAAAATTAAAAATATTGCCCTACAGGTGTATCTTTACCATAAAACAACTTGCAAAATAATGTCATAGCACATTCATGAAAAGCTGGTAGGACAATATTTTGACTGCAATATTGTGGCACAACATCTTATATTTCAAACTCATAAAATTTCCATTATGTCCCTTTCTGAGGTCTTTCCTTCAGCTGGGCTTTTTAAGTGTGACCTAGATACAGTTGCCTCACTAGCCTTGTGTTTAAAAAAAAATTATAATAAAAATATGTACATGTACATACGTTGAGTGGCTTTCGGTCAATCTTCTTTAGCCATTGGTTTGTTCAAGTATCATTCAAATTCTGCTTTTGCCCAGCACAACATTACGTTTGGAGAATTGAGTCGGCCCATTTCATCCATTGAGTGTCTTGAACTGAGAATGACAACATTGCGCCGAACCACATGTGCACAGCCTTCTGGAAAGGATGTGCCTCAGCACCAAGGCAGGTGTATTTAAGCTGCAGCACCACTCCTTATTTATTTTAATATTCTTTTTGTTGTTGCTATTTTTGCCATTTGTATATGTTTGCAAAATAAATAAATAACCACTGCACGCCTGCCAAGGCCAAACCTATTGACTTGATGCTAGTTATCGAAATCAATGTCACTTTTAGGAAATATGGTTGAACTAAACCACAATGCCAATATATGACATGATGGCTTGAAATCCAGAGAGCATTCATTTTTACCTTTACTGACCTATTTGTCACAAACATATTATTGATGTTTTGTGCTCTATGTGCTACACAGTCAATGTCTTTTTATGGTCTGGCTTGACAGTACAGCTGTCGCCAGACAATTATGTCAGAATCACCAGGACAGGGACTTTGGCTGTGCCCTCATGTTGAGAGACAGGAGTACAGGTTTTGATTGGACAGAAGTCGTGTGCTTCCACAAAAATGGATTTTCCTTTCACAAAGCTGTAATCATTTTGAATATGTACCCAGCTGCCCGGGCCTGAAACACATGACATTGGAATGCTATTAAATTACCTTAGATAACTAGATCAGTTATGGTATTTTTCTCTGGCTGCAGCACAGAAGGGAGGCGGGCAAGCATTATCCTACATGGAGTTTTAGGTCTGACTTGACAGCGCCACTGTCACTTGACCTTTTAACCTACAACATCATTCTATAGCTCCTTGCTTCCACATAAGAATGTATCCATTCCCATACTATTTACTTGAAATGCTTCATATTACCATACAAGAATTCCTTTAAAGTCAGACCTCTTAGCATTGCCAATGCTTGTTATATTTGGGTAGTGGGAAAAGGGAGGGCTAGGCAGTATTTCTATGGCACTGTTGCTCTCATGGTGTTAAATTCGAAAAGTGACCCTTTTACAGAAAGGTATGTTTACACTTAATTCGAGTCATTGTCCTCGTGATATTTACATAATCTGACTAATGCAGATTTGATCACCTGCATTCAAGTGTTTGGGGCTGGTTCTCCTCTGGGTCTCATGTTGATGCACTAGTGTTTGTTCATATTCATAAACACCACTAAATGTAAAAGCGTGTTTAAAAACTACATTTTACATACCTTCTTCTGTGCTGCAGTTACTCCTTCTCAGTAATGCTGCCAAGACCTGTTAGCTTTGCCAATGCATGTTAAGTTCTGCTCAAAAGAAGGGTGGGAAGTTAGAGCAGGACACCCCTGTGCACGTATCAGTGCTCTGCTAATGCCACAAAACAAAAATAGCTTCTATTACCAAAGGTAATCACAGGTTTAAGGCCAGTCTTAGACCTGTCAGCTTAGGGTGGTCTTCCTCCGAGATCCTTGCCTTACTCCTCTTGTTTTTGCTCAATTTGTTTTTGTTAGCCTTGGGACTCTGTGCACTTTACTACTGCTAACCAGTGCTAAAGTGCTTGTGCTTTCATCTTTAAACATGGTGAAATTGGCTTGCACCCAATTGGCACATTTAATTTACCTGTAAGTCTCCAGCAAAGCGATACTACATGTACCCAGGGCTTGTAAAATAAATACTACTAGTGGGCCTGCAGCACTCATTATGCCGCCCACCTAACTAGCCTTTTATACATACTTCAGGCCTGCCATTGCGGCCTGAGTATGCAGTTGTAAACTGCCATTTCGAACTGGCCCAACAAACTTTTGCCAAGCCTAAATCTTCATGTTTAATACATATGTCACCTATACGGTAGACCCCAAATAGCCCATGGGTCACTGTGCAGTGTAAGTAAAAAGCTGGACATGCACTTAACTTTTACATGACCTGGTAGTGAAAAACTCTTAGCAAATTCGTTAGCTACCGCAAGGCCTATGTCCCCCATAGGCTTAACATTGGGATACCTTATTACATTTAATAAGTGCTTTCAATTGGGAGCAAGTACCAAATAACCAATGTCGAGTTTGGTCTCTAAAGAATTGTAATTTAAAGCCATTTAATGGTAAAGTTGGATTCTAAGTCACAATTCTGAAAAGGCCACTTTTAGAAAGATTAATTTTTCTTGTCCTATCCATTTGGTGCCTGCAGCCTGTATTCTTGGTTCACATGACTAGGTGTAGCTGGTGGTTGGTCTTTCTGTAATTCTCTGAGACAGTGAGGCAAAGAGGAAATAGGTGTTGGCAGGATGGGCCATCTCTGTTTTGACAGGGAGGGGTGCAAAGCTGTCAGCTACCACACTCGCACACCACAAAGACTCTGCCTCAGCACCGACACAAAGGGTTTCACCCTAGTCCATTATGTTCCCAGGCAAGCTGGGGCAAGGCATGGAGGCAGGAAATTCAAGACACCCCTGTAGGAGGAAGACTCTATAATCTTCTCCCACTTCAAAGGGGCCACCAGAAATAAATACTGGACCCTCAGACTCAGAGAGGGGCTGTTGTGCTGCTCTGCTGCAAGAAAAGAAGGACTGCTCTACTGTCCTGTTACTCTGTTGCCCTACTACCCTTCTGCCCTGCTCTCTGAGTGTGAAGGACTGGATCTGCACCTTGGGCCCAAGACCACCACAGTGACTCCAAGGGCTAGTTGGCTGGCCTCCACATCAGAGCCTCATGGATAGAAAAGACTCCAATCATCCTGACTGCTGCACCTGGAGTCTGCCTACTGTGAGTCCTAATCCCCCAAGTGGTGCCCCTCCAGTCCTGGACCCTTGGAGGTGGGGCTAAGGATGCTCTGCCAACTCAGCTGTAGCCTCATCAGAACTGAAAGGCACAATGCAAACCCTACACAGCTCATTGCAGCTCCTCATCAGAACCAAGCATTGCAGCCCCCACTGATTATTGGAACCACTGCTGCGCAAGGCATCCTCCATGAAAGCCCAGCATTGCAATCCCCGCAGCTCATTGGAACTGCCACTGCGAGATGCCTCTTGGACGCGGACCTCACATCAATTCTCGAGACTGTTGCTGCATGGTGCAATGTTCTACAACTAGGATTTATGGTACATTTTTCAGTGGGGCTAACTTGACCCCTGTATCCGAACCGCGCCATATCGTGGTTGTCCTGAATTTGTGAATTTGTCCTGGTCCAAAGCAGCCAGATACCCACAGTTGGTGCTTTGTTGTTTCAAGTACTGTTTTTTACCTAGATCTTTAAAATTGCAAATCTAGGGTACTACTAATTGGATTTTTATCATTTTAGTATCAAATAATTTATTGCAGTGTACTCTATTTTTCTAAATTAGTGCAGGTTTTTCCTTGTGTTTTCACTTTTTACTGTTTGTGTGTTGCATAAATACTTTATACATTGCCTCTAAGCTAAGTCTGACTGCTTTTCTGCCAAACTACCAGAGGACTAGGCACAGGTTAATTTGGGGTTTGCTTATGCTTCAGCCTGACAAGAATCAAGGTTCCTGCTTAAGTGGGGGTTCACCCTCTATATCCAATTACACATTTTTTCACAGCCAGTTATGAAGACAATGACAAGAAATGACCACGCCTACATTTGTGAGGCTCTGACAAGGCAGTAGCATGTCTGCCTGCTGCCAGGCAGGGTTTCAACCTGCTCTGACTGATGCTGGAGTCTCAGGCCTGCAGCCAGAGGACATGGATCAAAACAGTGTTACTTTAACAAACATGGCGTCACAAATATAAATAACCCAACAATCGCTGTAAACATGTTTAGTAAAGCCCAGTGTGATTTACATTCAGGACTTTGGAAATGCTCTGAAAGGTAAAATAATCTCATTATTGTGTTTTAAAAACATGATACTCTCCCACCTAAATGGAGCATTGCTATCGATTAGAGCACATGCTGAAATCTTACCCGTTTAGCTGCTGCAAATGGTTGAGAGGCATGGATTTGGAGAAAGCTCTCTATGAACTCTGTCTGTTTCCTAGAATGTATCTATTTTTAGCTATTTTATATAATGCAAACCTGGCCTGAGGGCATTAGAGCACTTCACATGAGCACCGGAATATGTGGCACATTTCTTTTAGGCACAGGTACTAGAAATTTGCCCAGAATCAGAAGATACTGAGCCAAGGTCAGGAATCAAACCTGGTTCTCCAGATTCAAAGTGGGCAGCTCTAACCACAATCCCATACCTCTTCCCAGAGTACCATTGCACTGCTGGATGTAGACTTTGAGCCCAGTTCTCCTGAAAACACTAAAAACTGTGAGTGGGTAGAGATTAGAGGTTGCAAGCGGCCATGTGTTTCACTGAGGGCCTGGGAGAGGTGCTTAGTAAAGTAAATGAGTCAGAACTGAGTGTTGTCTTTTCTGAATACCCTTATAAACAGTGGAGCTCATGTGACCCAAAAATAGCATTAAAGGAATACAGTACCTGTAGAATATTGTAACTTTGTAACCGGTTTCTTGTGGCTGAACTTTGCTTTACCTCTCCAAAAGTGGTTGAGGCATCATAGCTTATTGACCAGGAGAGCACACCTTTCCAGACATTACTTGAGACCATGGGCCTGATGTGTCAAAGAGGTTTACTCATTCTGTGCCTATGGGAAAAATGCCTTAATACTTATGGCCCCAAGTAATTTATTTATTTAAAATTTTCCTCTGTACTATGATACCTTAAAGGCATTAGCGCGCTATACTAGTTACAAGATAAGAAATGCAATGGCAGTGTACTTTTATTTTGACTCAGGAGGCTGTGATGCAAGAACAAACACCAGACGAATTGCATCCTGCTGCAAATGTGCACTCTAGGCACTTGCCAATATTTCTGTTCCAGATGGGCATGAGATTTGGTCTTACAAGTGTATGCTAATATGTGACTCTGTAATAAGGAACAGATGCCAACACTGAAAGTATCTGGGCCAGGTTATTGATCGAGTACAAGGTCGCGGTGTGTGCCAGTGCATTTCCTCAGTGGGTGCATCAAGCACAGACAGGGGCTGTGTGCACAATCATTAACACAATTGTGCTTTCTCAGGCAGGTGCACTACATCATGGCATGGGTGCATGCTCTTGAGAGAGAGGAACAGCGATAACACAAAGTGGAAGCTGAAAGTGCGGATCATTGTTTCTCTGCAGGAGACTCCAACTTTTGAGGGAAGTCCAAAGGCATCCTTAAAAAGCCTAGGATGCAGGGTACAGATTCAGAGGAACTGATAACCTAGCTCCTCGTACGCCATCTATGTCTTTACAAATACACCTCCATCCTGCCATTCCAAGGTGGCAGGGACCATTGTTTGAATGAGCAGCCCACCAAGCAAGTGAGAGAATCCCCACTTCAAATTGATCAGGCTCTTTGGAGCACCCAAACCAGCACTCCCAGACAAATCCATAACACCTAGGGGCCTATTTATGAGGCGGTTTGCGCTACATTTGCACCACGCATTGTGGTACATGCATGACGCAAACCTTAAATGAGATTTTGGAAGCCATGCAAGGCCGTTTTGCATGACCCTGAGTGGCTCCATAAATCTGGAGTAAAGCAACACAGCACAAATCACTGCATTGCCTTACTCTGCACAAGGGAGAACTTCCATGGGTGTTGCATGGGAGTTTTCACAAAACCCTCATGGTTTGTGATGCATTCCCAGATTTACCAGAACTGGTAAAGCTGGGAATGTGCCAAAATGATACACCTTCCCAGGAGAGGAGTAACGGGGAGATACATCTTTCTGCAGAACACATAGAAAGAGGAATATGCCGCTCAGGACTATATTTTTGCAGGAGTGTGCCCCTTCCTGCACAAAAACAATCCTGCATGCAATGAAGGCACCCTTGCACCATTGTGCAAGGGTGCCTGTGTTTGAGCTAGGCTGCCAAAAGGGCGCCAGTGCATGGGTAAAGGGCAGGAATGAGCCATATTGACTTAAATATGGGGCATTCCCCCCTTTTCCTGTCATGCAGTGCAGTGCAGCAAGGTGACTTATGGCGCAACACTGCGCAACAAGTTCATAAATCCACCCCCTTGTTTTCCAACTGTGAGTTAAATAGTGATACAAATGTGTTGCCTCCAAGTCTTCAGAAATGTTTTATTGCAAGCTGGTCATCTTGTCACCGTACACAAGGGAGTTTTCTCTTGTCGTCATGTGCTGTTGTAGATTCAATCTGGATTCTTTCTTTCCTTCCTTGTGAGACCATAGCAGTTCCCTCATTAACTCAGTGACTGCTCAGTGGATTGACCTTCCTTAAGCAGTGCGTCCTTTGGTGTCCCATGCTTGTTGCTTCTGGGTAGATTAAATGTGAAGTTGTGCTTCTTTGATGCTTAAAAGACTATTTTCTCAAATCCCAGTCTACTGAAATCCATACAACCGGAGTATAGCCCCCTTTTTTATTTTGTATTAGATTTATTTTCCTTGCTTAATAAACAAGCCAACAAATGTGTGGAGGGTGCACCCCAGCAGTCTCACAGCTTCATATTCCACAACCCTCCATAACAATCATCAATCACATTGGAAAGTTGTTCTTAATAAACATGCAACCTGCATGGTAGTTCTGCAAGCAACCATTAAAGTCAAATCTGTGAGAAAGATGCATGGCTGGGTTGAGAAGTATATCTACTTGGACAAGCCTGATGATGTAACATTTCCTAAAACAAAAGAAATCACTAAACTTGAAGATTCACAAGAACATTTTGCACAGGGATATCTGTTCTTGGTAAGGGAGCTGCTAGTAATCTCATCAATGATGATGCATAGTGGATTTGAAATAGAAACATTGGTGCTATGCGATCAGAGGAAGGAGTTTCCCTACTTTCTCTTGCTCAATAGAATATTACGATGTTCGTGTTTTAATTCAGATTAATATTCCAGGTTGATCACTGTCTTTGATGATTCAAGTCTTAAAGAAGTTGAATTTGCTCTTTGGATGATATAGAAAATTGGTTTACTTCACCTGGCCATTTAGTTTATTCTGGACTCTTCCTATTGGAGCAGGAGCAAGCCGGATTTGCAGAAAAGGACCAGTGGGTGAAAATTGATGGGCTGGATTGCGATCCCAAAGATTGCCCTTTGCTTAGATTTTTAGATGTGTCTCACCCATCACATTTGTCTTTTCATCCTTTACTTTCCAGTGGAAAGATGCTAGTAAATCATGCTAGATTATTCTGCAATCTCTGATTTAATACACTGACTCATTATTTTACTCAGGTCCATTTCTTGGTTGTAGACACAGGGTACTCTTTGTATGTTGATACATTCTCTCGGTGACTGAGATTAGTGGTCATTTGTGACTGGGACTGTCAGTGTTGATTAGGTGTTTAACTCACTTTTTATCAGGATTGTTAAATTGGAGATATAGGGCCAGATGTGCAAACCCTTTTATTGGTTTCAAACCCTCTGCTTTGGTAAACCAGAATATGTGTGACCAGTAAACAGCTCTGTATAATGCACTAAAAACATTTTATTTAAAAAAAAATTGTTTTAAGAATCTCAAAATGGGTTTGGAAATGTGACTGGCTATATTCCATATATCAAATCAGAACCCTATGATTCAATGGTTTGCAACTAATTCCTGTCACAAGCCACTGATACATTTCTGTCCCTCAAGTTGGGGTGGTAAATGATTTATAAAGTGTAAGGGGTTCCCTTAGGAGCCCTTTCCTTTTGGGAATCAGGGTGGCAAATTCAAGGGGAGAAGGCAGTGGTCCAAGACACAAACTTTCACAGATGTTTTTCAAAACCGAAAACTTTGTTAAAAAGCAACCTTGTTTCCATTAAGGAAATTGTACTGTTCTAAAAATAAAAAACAGTTTTCAATTTTGAATTGTAATCACAGGAATGGTGGTCTGCTCTCCATTGCAAACCACCAGCCCTGTGATTGTAGCCAAGTATGCAGTGTCACAAATAATGTCCTGACTAAATACTGTTCAATAGGCAGGTCATTCTGTGACCCCCTGTGATTCTCCATTTTGTGAGCTGACCTTTTACTAAATAATTCGGTTAGTAAAATTAGATGCTGGGTTCAAAGTTGGATGGCAAATTAAGACCACTCTTTGCAGCCAGTATCCGAGTACATTCCTTTATTACAAGAATCCTAAATGGATAGCTTGACCTTGTCTGAAACTGCAGTTTTTCCAAACTTGTCATTCCAAATATAGGGTAATTCCACATTCCTGGGGGGAAAACTTGTACTCGTGCACCAAACATCCCAGATTTACTGAACTGTGCTGGTAATTACAGGTGAGGAATTACCAGTGTGAAGTTCCCGCATTAGTCATCATGAGGGCCATGTTTGCTTACTGTAACCTCAACAAGGACAAATGAATAACCAGTTGTCATATATATGTGAGAATTTGCCAGATTATGTGAGCAAATTACACCATCTTCTTTTTAAAACAGCTACAGGGAAACAGTCCACTTTAGGTCTCGCCTGACCCAGCGCATGCGCTGGTCTGGCGAGACTTATTGAGAGGACTCCAAAAGTTTTAGCAGGCCAGCCTAGAGCTACAGTGCATGTGCGCGGGCGCGCGCGCCGCACGCCGCACTTTCCGCGATTGCTTTAACTTTCACATCCGCACGGCCGCTCTGATGTTTGATCCTGATCGCGATCACTTTCACTTTCGCGGCCGCACGGCCGCTTGCCATAGCCAATAGGTCACGCTTTTGGGACCTTATAAGTATTTAGTTATGCAACTGTTGCGTGGCTAAACACTTATAAGGTCCCAAAGGCGAGACCTATTGGCTATGCCAATGCTTGTTTTTTCTTGGACACAGTTTTAAACATCCTCAGAAAACCTCTCTGAAAGATGCACTGAACATGTCTGCAGTCCATAGAGGGTATACAAACAAACTATACATCTTATCATCTCCAACACTTTTGTCAGCACATCCCAGTGGCAGCAACAGATGCTAGCATTTGTAAACAAGCTCTCAGCACATTTTATGAAATGGCTGTGTTCTTTAGTGCCATATTATGAATGGCTGTGTTTTAAGATAAAAGAAACGTTGTTGTTCGAAATGGCTGTCAGCAGCTGATAATATTTTCTACATTTTGTAGGACCACAGGTACCCCCTTAGAATGCTAATGATACCAAAGAAATTCCTGTTTTCAGCCTGTTTTGGTTGCTCCGAATGAACATTTTATTTTTTGATCTTATAGGACACCAGATTTATACTTTAATCCATTTTCTTTAGTGTCTTGACCACTCCGACCCTTCTTAAAAACCTGCTCACCCCAGGCTCTGTTACTGCCCAGTGGTGGTTCCTCCTAAAAGGCAGAGGAGCGTTGCCCTGCCTGCTGCCAGCGCAACAGATAAACACAGATTAATAAAATGGTCATTACCATTGTGTTACATCTGTGTGCCCCTGGCCCGTGCTGTTGTAGTGTGAGGGCGGGCTGATTCCTGCTGATAGCAGAATGACTCTGCCAGTGTGGAGTGAACATGCCGGATTGGCTGTCTATCTTGCGGAGGCCAACCCAACATCCGCAGTTCAGACCAAGCAATCTCAGCACTGCAAAACAGCAAGGGGATTGCAGGCACAGGCCCCTAGCCTCAACCTGAGTGCTGGGTTAGGCTGCTCCAACCAATCCTGGTGCTTCTCTCATGCTGAAAATAGTATGAGAGCAACTCCAGGATTGGTTGGGTTCATGTTGGCAGGAAGTAAACCACCTTCCTTCCCTTTTCTGCCCGTCACCCGCATGATTTTGGGAGAGGAGAGACACCGGACACAGGACCAGCAACTCTGTGAATTTTTCAGCATCACGCCGCCCCCAACCACTTTTAAATGTTACCAGTCGCCCCTGGTATTCCTGCCGATATTTGATAAACTGTTCTTCTCTCAGAAGCAGAGACCAGAAGTGATCTGGCAGGCAATTTTTTGCTGTTCTTTATTTAGTGGAAATTGGAATTTTGTTGTGAGCATACTCTCATTTGATAATGTGGTCCATGTGCCACCACTCCCTTACTCAAACATTTCAAATTCACATTCAAATGTACTACTAAATATGCTCTCTTTGCCGCAATCTCAACTTTTTTATCCACTGGATCCATTTGCATTGTTTCATCTGGAGCCACAGATGATTGACGGATCATATATGCAAGATAGGAGTCCAACTTTTGAACGGGTGGGGTTCAGCGTGAAGTTTTTCCAATGGTTTCATTGACCGAATAAATCAATATCATTCCAGTTCTTCAACATGAATTTCTTCTTAGCTGAATGCAAAGGCCACAAAATTGGATGTAGACACTGATGCTGACAAAATAATCGATCCTTATCAACAGTAGTGGTGAGAGATTCAAACTCTATATTGTTTTTAATACGCTGCAAAACGTCTTCCATATAGACGCCTTGAATATATTTTCCCATTATGAAGTTGTTCTGCTCTTCCAGTTGCTCAACATCAAGAATAGAGCCAGTGGGCCGAAGTGTTTTATGCATCGTTTTCTGAATGAAATCCTGCAAGGCACACTTACTTGGACATAGTTATCTGCTTCTCATCTTTATTTTCTTACTCAGTCAGTCAAAATATAATTTGCATAACTGCATGTTTAGACAACATGGAGCTTAAAAAAACGCCCTTTTAAATGTAATAACGAGAAAGTGTGTATCTTGATTGCCTGGTAACAGCCCCTTAGTATGATTTCTGCTACGAGAACCCAGGAACCATGACAGCACCAGGCACTTACTTGCCTGATCTGATTGTCCCGCCTCGCCCTTTGTTCATCAAGAAGGGCGGAAACCACTAATGGATGCTATTGCTCACTTAAGCCAAGCTGTTTGGTTAAAATGAGCCAGAAATATTAATTGAAGCATTCCCACTCAAGCACAGCATGACAAAATGTCTGATTCCGTGCACAATATCAAAATGAATACCTAAAAACACCTTAACAGCATGTGTCTGTGTGCTTTGTGTGTGTTGACGACATGATGTCTAGGCCTGGGCTAAAATTCCGTTCCGGTCGCGGAAATTGCGATAATTTGACATTTTCACGTTCCGCGGAGAGCGCGAAAATGTCAAAATTTCCGCAATCCGCATTTTACCGGGAATTTTTTGCTTGCTCGCGCTGTAAAATAATACATTCTCGCGTGCGCACTATCGCCTTACCTAAATCCCCGCGTTCGCCGACAAGTTTTCCCGATCCGGTCGCGTTCTCCATGAGATGTTGGATTGTTGGTAGCCATTTGCGCTGTCTCGCGACAGTTCGTGCCCGCAGTGATGTGATTCGTCGCGCGATCATGTCTTTCTTCTCGCGATCATGCACTGCGAGACAAGTGAAAACAAGATGGCTGCGCCCGCGAGCAACCACATGGGTAAGTTGGCGAGCCGCGACCATGCAGAAAATACCGCGAACTGGCGGGAAAAAAACTTCCGCAGCTTCGCGATATTTCTGCGTGTTTGCGGAGATTTTTAACATTTTCGCGATAATTTGCGAAAGTGAATTCCGCAAATTCCGCCCACCCCAATGATGTCTTTAGCCACCATTTTTTCCTCTCCTGTTTACGTGAGGGTTTCCGTTTCAGTCTGAGTTTGCCCCTGTGTGATGTACATATGCGTTGCGACTTTACTTCAGGTGAGCCGTTCAAGAAGTGAAACAAAAACATAGTTCATGGGACCACTGAATACATCATTAGAACTTTGCGGCCTATATATTTGGAAAACAAAATAGGTGAATTCCAGCATTACCACTAAAAAGACAGGAGGCCGTATCCCCTGGAATAGCTATATTAGGAATTTAGCAGTCAAATTGGAACACCCAGAGCTCTTTGAGAATGCATAGACAATTGTAAAAAGAGATTGATTTGCTGGGGGTAAAAAGACACTTCCTCACATACATGGTGACGGAGAGAGACACAAGAGAATGTTCTAAATCTTCAATGAGGGCCTATATTCTGTTAAAAACTTGTATATCAGAAGAGCCCTACTTATTCATGGGCTCAAATTCCTACCATAATGTGTTATTGCCAAGGTTTAGGTTAAACCTCATACATCGGTCCCTGGCTGTCCCGCAAGGCCAATATAAAGTAGAGGAGATGGGTCCTTGTGCATGTGATAGTTTCTCTCAGCAAGACACTGTACACTTCATCATGTTTTGTCATCACTACTGTACCCTAAAGTAGCGGTTTATAGTTCCTTTGTTAAGAGAGAATCAATTCTTGCAAGTAAAACCTGACCTAATAGCTCTGCAAATGCTCCAGAGCCCATTGATATGCTTCGGTGTGGCAAGTCTCTTGGTGGGCGCCCTCAGAACTATGAAAAATTATTCGGTTAAAAAAATATTTTAATTTAATGCTAATTTTAAATTGTACTGTATTTGTTAGTTCGGACAGATTTAATCAAATTATTTTTTCATAAAACCCTTTTTATGAATGTCCTTTTAACGAAAGTGATTAATTGATGTGGATATTTATTTTAAGTGTTTTATAACATTTTGGTCCTGTTTGATTTTTATATCTGCTTTTCTGGTTTTAATTAACCGAAAAAAGTATTTCTGACTGACTGACTATAGCCATAAATACAGAACATATTTTACCAGGTTGCTTGAGTTTCCACTGCAACTATATTTTCTACTAAGAGATCCCCTTCCCCAGAGTCTAACGTGAATGCATTTTTTTTTTGTTTAACTGTGAGGGAGGAGGATTGCGACAGCATTTTTAATGAATCCCGAGTGAGCAACTAGAACCATTCCATGGCATGAGGGCTGACCTCTCGAGCCTCGCCTTGTCTACTGAAGGAGCAATTTGGAAGCCACCTGCTATAAATGGCAACGCCGGAAGCCAAGGCTCAGTCTCTCGGGCAGCTTGCAGCATTAGGTGTGCGGATATTAATATATCAGAGGGCGGGAAGCAAGTGTCAACCTATCCCGGAAGTGTGTGTTTTTTTTACTGCCAGTCCTGCTTGCATATCTCGGTAAATTTTCGGGGAAAAAGAACGCTGATTTAGAAATACTGTGGAAATGTGTTTCCACTGAGGACTCTCTGCTTTCCTAAATGTGTTGTGGCCCAAAGCCTTTACCTGGTGCCTGATAAGCTGTTGAAATAAATTATACAGCAAAGGAGTGTGCTTCTCAATATTCCACACTTAAAAACACTGCGTGGCATGGTGTTTAGTCAGGCTGAAGAGCTGTCCACGAAGTGTGCCGTGCAGGACAGTATACAGAGAACAAGCATGCATACAAAACCCGATGGTTCACTGCGGACTTATTTAAACTTTAGTTTCAACAATACAAGGATGAAACATTCATGCAAAAAGAACAAGTCAGTCAATAATACTGTCCAAACATTTAAAAACATATTGCAATAAATTAATTTATTGGCATGTCTGATGTATAAAGACATTCAGGTGCTCTGAAGAGTGATCAGACAGTGTAAACAAACGCGAAGAAGTGGCATGTGAATGCATGAAGGGAACAAATGACTCTGGGCTCATAGAGCTAATCAAAGTTCAATCGGGGTCAATAAGTCTGTATGTCTTCAAGTCAATGGCGTTTTGGCCTCAGTGATGAATGGGTGGTCATCATCTGGTTTGGGATAGGTGCATATCACTGTGACAATAAACAGGAAGTCGCAAGGTTGAGGTCCGCCCATGTAGGGTATCACGGCCGGACTGGGAGCAGCACCCAGCCCTGAAAATCTGCCTGAATTGCCCCCGTAGCAGGGGCGTGCTAGTGAGAAGCACTGCACCCACTGCACCGCTCCCGCTTTGGTTACAGGGAGTCGATATTGCCGCACTGCTACATTCGGCCCCCAGTAACATATCCGGCCCCCACAGGTCCACAGGTCCAAAACTGGACCCCACTTTTCCGATCCACGGGAAACGCCTGGTGCCTCCTACTGCCAGTCTGGCCCTGTACGATATCCATCAGACACTTTACCTTTGCAGTTTTTGTTCCCTCACGTAGGTCTCTGTGAGATGATGCTCAGATTCTAGCCTTGAAACCTCTACTAATCGAATATGTATGTAAAGTGCTTGCAATGTTAGAAAAGTCAAATCATTGGATATTAATTCTATATTTAATAAGATATATCTTCAATTTTATTTTCAACTCCTCAGGGAACCAGTTTAGTAATCGAGTGGGGGGAAAATATGACAGTATTTCTTCGTATTCAGGTAAAGTCTGGCAGTTTTGTGTTAGTTCCTTTGTAAGGTGTGAATTTACTTTCTGAGGATGAAAGTATAGACACTCTTGCTGCAGTCCAGCCAGGAAATAACTAGGGGAGTCACAAAATATACATCGACTTGATGTGAGTTTAATGGGTATTGTTAGGCAGCTGATGCTTCCTATAGATCAGAGGAAAAGAAGGCAATCAATTTTTAGTAGACTGGTCAGTAAATATACTACAGTAAAGCTTTGTGTTAAGCACACATCTGGCATTTCTGACAGTCTGGCCATTGGGGTCAGCCTGAAAGGAACAATGTGTGAGTCAGTTTTGTGGTCTTGTTGACCATGAGTTGACCAAAAATAACCGCCCTCACACTGTCCCTTTCAGGCTGGCCCCTATGGCAGGGCCAGAGTGCCTGACAAGCCAGACAAAAATGCATACTTTCTATTATACCAGACATAATGTTCCTTCATTTCGAGCATTATAAGCAATATTTTCAGCATTCCTTCCTATGACCTTTTTTTAAGTAGTAATATAGCCTTATAGCCTGCCTTAGCGGGCTATACCGGCTATTAAAGGCCCGCTCCAGCGTTCAAGTTCCGAGCCGAAGACGAGGGATTTTAACAAGGGAGCGGGATTTAATAGCCGTAATAGCCCAGCTACGAAGGGCTATAAGACTATTAGAAAATTCTATCACTAGGGGGCAGAGTGTTCCAAAAAATAAAACAAAGGCCTCTCCAAGTTCGAAGGGTTTAAATTACCTCTGGCTTTGAGAGGCCTTTGAAAACAACATTGGAATCTTCCTTTGCGGCCCTTTACCGGCTGGTAAAAACATGGGGCACTCTATTGTCTTCAATGGAGCTCCAACATTCCAATGTTCTAATATACATTAGAACATTGGAATGTTGGTAGCTCCATTGAAGTCAATGGAGTGCTCCATGCTTCTACGGGCCGGTAAAGGCCTGCAGAACAACTTTCCAATGTTTTACAGAGGCCTCTCGGAGCTCGAGGCGATTAAAATTCCCTCGAGCTTCGAGAAGCCTTTGTTTTATTTGTTAGAACATTCTGCCCTCTAGTGGCAGAATGTTCTAATAGCCTTATAGCCCTTCGTAGAAGGGCTGTACTGGCCATTAAAGTCCCGTCCCTTGTTAAAGTCCCTCACCTTCGGCTCGGGCCTTTAACGCTGGAGCGGGCCTTTAATAGTCGGTACAGCCCGTTTTGGCTGGCCATAAGGCTATAATAAAAGCAAGACCTTGTTAAATATGTTTGAGGCTACTCAGAGGCTCATTTAGATTCGGATGTTCCAGCAGCTGAACAACCGTTTTGGTGAGGAAGCAACATTTAAAATATGTATAAAATTGTCACTTTTCTTTTAAATATTTCATGTGCATAGTGAGTGCTGATATAGGGGGGAAATTATCCATTGAGGTAGGTTCAACATGCCCATTGGCATGGCAGACTAGTTGCCACAGATATGATTACTGAAAATAGACCTGTACATTGAGGATTCATCTTAAGGAGTAACATAACAAAAGTCCCACATGCACTTGGAGTTTTTCCTCAGAGAATGGGGGGCAGGGGTAATAGCAATCCCTCAAAAGGGATAAGCCGCACATAAAGTTAGTGAAACCAATCAATTATTCAGCAAGTAATAGCGTTGTTACAATTGACAATGTGGGGTGCTGTATACACTAGTAGCACCGATTACCCAACAGTGCTAATGGCAGGTCAAAAACCTGCACATACAAATGAAGAATACTCAGTAATATCACTCCCTGATTCAGTCACATTTGGCGCTCTTCACCCAAAATACAGGTGGTAAGTGGGTACAAATATCTTGATGACACAATTTAAACAGATCTAGATTAATATGTTCTTAATTTCTTTCAATTAATATTCCACACTCAACGTCATTTGGTCTTCTTTATTTCTTTATAACAAGTTTCACTGCAATAGATATAAACCAAGCCAACACGTGTTTTGTCTGTACCATAATGCGTATTCAAACTTTTTCAAGGCCACTTTAGTTGAGTGTCAAGTGCACGTTGTAGCCTTCAGAGAGTTAAGTGAACTACTCTTATCCTCCAGTAAAAACACAGTGGGCAGCACAACTTTGATAAGCCGGCTCCCTGATATCTGTAGTAGATCAAAGAGTCAAGTGACGCCCAGTAAACTCCTTTTACCGCGGAGCCCAGGAGTTTACTGGGCGTCACTTGACTCATTGATCCAGGACAGGTCAGCTTTACTCCTCAGCCTCGGGCAGATAAACAGATGTACTCACCTTTTCACAAAAAGTATAGAAAATGTTTTTGCAAAGCTAGCAAGCATTGGCAAAGTCTACAGGTCTGGCCTTGCCATGTGTGCATTTTTTTGTAAACTGTGAACTATGCCACTTAATCGGTAAACATAAGAGAAATGTAAAAATAAAAGCATGGACCAGCGGCGCAGACACTGATGTGTTCTCCTGTGCATGCAACTGTGCACATGTGATCAGGTGAAATACTGTAATTCAGGGGGCATATCAGAAAAACTGAAATTAGCTGACCCACGGTCACATGCTGTATATTGAGGCGGGAGGAAGCAAAACATGAATGATGGATGAAGAAGGCTGATCAAAAGCCCTTGTAAGTATTAGTTTTCATATTTTTATTGCAATTGTTTTCGAAAGCAGGAGCCTAGCTAATAGCTAAAGTTTTGTCTAAGCCAGTGCTAAAAAAGCTTGGAAACGCCCATCCCAACAATCACCTTTGTCAGTTTAGGCCCCGCTTTTATACACTAACATGAAGTCTTTGAGCACCAGCTAAGAATTGAGGGTGAGGGAGCTACTTTGTACATTTGAATTGGCCCTGTCTACCACTCACTCAGCTAACAGCAGTGGTCAAATCAACGCTGTCTCATCCTCCTGCTTCCACATGCTCCATTCGCTTCATAAGGTCTTCAAGTGGATCCCCACCGAGTCCAGAAAGACCTAAAGAAACTGCAGAACATCCATAATGCCTCCGCCAGACTCATCCTGAACATCCCATGCAGCAGCCAAATCCCCGGCTACCTGAGAGACCTTCCTTGGCTACCTATCAATAAAAGAATTACCTTCAAGCTCCTAACACACCCCTACAAAGCAGTCCACAACGCTGGACCCACATACCTCACCCACCACCTCTCTTTCTACACTACCACCTGACAGCTCCGCCCAACTGGCCTTGGCCACCGCCCAATGATCCGCAAGACCACGGCTGGAGGAAGATCCTTCTTCTACCTCACTGTGAAGACCTAGAACTCCCTACCTCTTCACTTCAGGCAATCACCACCGCTGCTGCAATTCAGGAAGGACCTCAAGACCTGACTCTTCAACTGAATTGCAGATCCCCTTCCCTCTCAGCGCTTTGAGACTCTAATGGGTGAGTAGACGCGCTATACAAGAAAGTTGATTGATTGACAACTGTAATAGAAGTAGGTTGTACCAAGCAGTGCAGTATTTGCAAAAGAGGAGCAGACACTTCAAGCCTCTGAGAGAGTGTATGAGTGATTCTCAAATGTAAGAGGGTCTATTTCCATTGTCACTTCGAAACAGGATGCATAAATGGGTCACAGTCCTCAATAATACGACAGTCCCGCACTGGCCACCACGGCGCTTGGCTTCAAGATACCCTTAGAGATCACATTATTAAGATTATTCCCAGGAGACCACAGCGATGTTGCAGCATGCCAATGTTCTATTAATTTATTTTCAGTTCTCAATAAGTCACGAGTACAAATTGTTAAAAAGTACTTTTCTTAACAGAACGTAGGCTCAGCATGAACATCCATTTGGCAGGTGGCTTATTGTCATTTTTTGATGAGTCATCAATTTCTTGCCCCATAACTTTTAGTGCTACAAGTCTGAGGTACATATTTCGTAAATGGCATGTCTCTTAAGAAGCCTATTGAAATCAGGGCACACAGTTAATGAAAATGGAACACAATGAACTGCACGCTCCTGTTCACCGCCCACGAATTTTATTTTGGAACACGGACCCGCTGTGACAACCAGGCTAGCTGCTGATGCACAGCATTCAGTCTCTATTAAGCTCAGGGGGGAATTATTATGAACAAATTAAAAACGGTAGGCTCCTTCCATCTGCTTCGTTTGTGCCTGCCTGCCTTCAAGATGGACGGCGCTGCTTTTCTAAGGATGACGCATTATGAAAAGTAACTGCAAAATACGTGCTGCACAAAGCTTTTTAGGGACTTTTTGGTTCCCCAAGAGTTACAGCAGTGATCCTTATTGTACAAGCTTATTTCAACTAGACCTCATCAGGGTCTCTGCATTTGTCTCTTAGTTATAAGAACTGTGATTTTTGAATAGTGTAAATGCAATTACTATAATGTTTTTTTTCTCTCTGCACAGAATTAACCCATGGGCCTCTCTTTTCCGATAAATATATCAGTTATAATGGCATGGTAGAAACTATTGGTGCAAACACACAGACAGCAATGCACTACTCATATGCAGTCTCAAGGGGGCAGCCTCCCTTTGGCTCCTCTCTGAAAGCCCTGCCTTTTGTCAAATGATTATAGATTTTGCAGTGCTTATTTGCATCCATTGGAGTTGCCTATTGACCTATCTTTGTAAACAGCAGTCCAGAGGTTCGGGGTGGATCTAGGACCCTTCGGTGTTCTTGTTTTCTCGTTAAACATAAGTTCCAAACAGTACATGCTGTCGCCCTTTATGTAGCCCATCAAGGACATTAAAAGAAGTATGATGTGAACAAAGGCTTTACGAGTATTACTCGTGCACTAGTCCTTAGGGTTACCCGTTATTTGTCATGAACATCTACTTTAGGGTAAGAGTGACATTTGAGAGATGAGTGTTGCCCACAGATGATACCCCACTCCTTCACTGTTCTACTTTGCTTAGGTATTGCATTTCATTGTGGATAGTCAGCTTAACTCAGATTATGCTCTGAGATAGGATACTGGCCGTAGCCTAGGTTGCTGTAAAGTTTGCACTGTCAGGGCCTGATTAAGAGCTTGATGGAGGAGATGGTACTCTGTTAGGGACTTACTCACCGATGAAAACTGCCACTTACGCCCGCAGCCTCCCTGTATCCCAGGAGGGATTGACCGCCTGAGGCCCGCGTTAACAGCTTGCAGCACCCGCTTCGCGGGTGCCGCTGCGCGGCGCTCAGGTGTGGGGTCGAGGCAGCAGGTCTACACCCAGCATCCAGCACCCGGGAGGAAGAAACAACCGTGTAAGGCAATTGGGGGCGAGTGAAGCAGGGACCACAGAGACCAGGAGCCCCTGCGCCGCACAGGTGTGCACGGCCGCACCCCCAGCAAGCCACGCCCCCGGCCGTCCAAGCGCTGCAGAAAAGCGAATCCTCCCAGAGCACAGTGGGACTTACTCACCGATGAAAACCGCTACTTACGCCCGCAGCCTCCCTGTATCCCAGGAGGGATTGACCGCCTGAGGCCCGCGTTAACAGCTTGCAGCACCCGCTTCGCGGGTGCCGCTGCGCGGCGCTCAGGTGTGGGGTCGAGGCAGCAGGTCTACACCCAGCATCCAGCACCCGGGAGGAAGAAACAACCGTGTAAGGCAATTGGGGGCGAGTGAAGCAGGGACCACAGAGACCAGGAGCCCCTGCGCCGCACAGGTGTGCACGGCCGCACCCCCAGCAAGCCACGCCCCCGGCCGTCCAAGCGCTGCAGAAAAGCGAATCCTCCCAGAGCACAGTGGGACTTACTCACCGATGAAAACCGCCACTTACGCCCGCAGCCTCCCTGTATCCCAGGAGGGATTGACCGCCTGAGGCCCGCGTTAACAGCTTGCAGCACCCGCTTCGCGGGTGCCGCTGCGCGGCGCTCAGGTGTGGGGTCGAGGCAGCAGGTCTACACCCAGCATCCAGCACCCGGGAGGAAGAAACAACCGTGTAAGGCAATTGGGGGCGAGTGAAGCAGGGACCACAGAGACCAGGAGCCCCTGCGCCGCACAGGTGTGCACGGCCGCACCCCCAGCAAGCCACGCCCCCGGCCGTCCAAGCGCTGCAGAAAAGCGAATCCTCCCAGAGCACAGTGGGACTTACTCACCGATGAAAACTGCCACTTACGCCCGCAGCCTCCCTGTATCCCAGGAGGGATTGACCGCCTGAGGCCCGCGTTAACAGCTTGCAGCACCCGCTTCGCGGGTGCCGCTGCGCGGCGCTCAGGTGTGGGGTCGAGGCAGCAGGTCTACACCCAGCATCCAGCACCCGGGAGGAAGAAACAACCGTGTAAGGCAATTGGGGGCGAGTGAAGCAGGGACCACAGAGACCAGGAGCCCCTGCGCCGCACAGGTGTGCACGGCCGCACCCCCAGCAAGCCACGCCCCCGGCCGTCCAAGCGCTGCAGAAAAGCGAATCCTCCCAGAGCACAGTGGGACTTACTCACCGATGAAAACCGCCACTTACGCCCGCAGCCTCCCTGTATCCCAGGAGGGATTGACCGCCTGAGGCCCGCGTTAACAGCTTGCAGCACCCGCTTCGCGGGTGCCGCTGCGCGGCGCTCAGGTGTGGGGTCGAGGCAGCAGGTCTACACCCAGCATCCAGCACCCGGGAAGAAGAAACAACCGTGTAAGGCAATTGGGGGCGAGTGAAGCAGGGACCACAGAGACCAGGAGCCCCTGCGCCGCACAGGTGTGCACGGCCGCACCCCCAGCAAGCCACGCCCCCAGCCGTCCAAGCGCTGCAGAAAAGCGAATCCTCCCAGAGCACAGTGGGACTTACTCACCGATGAAAACCGCCACTTACGCCCGCAGCCTCCCTGTATCCCAGGAGGGATTGACCGCCTGAGGCCCGCGTTAACAGCTTGCAGCACCCGCTTCGTGGGTGCCGCTGCGCGGCGCTCAGGTGTGGGGTCGAGGCAGCAGGTCTACACCCAGCATCCAGCACCCGGGAGGAAGAAACAACCGTGTAAGGCAATTGGGGGCGAGTGAAGCAGGGACCACAGAGACCAGGAGCCCCTGCGCCGCACAGGTGTGCACGGCCGCACCCCCAGCAAGCCACGCCCCCGGCCGCAACACCCCCTACAAACAAAGCGCGGTAACGCTTAGCGGGACGCGAGCGGGACGCCGAGCGAAGCCCGGGCAAAGGGCGGGCCCTCTGTGGCCCTCAGGGGCCAGAAGAGGCTGGGCTGGGTCAGCCCCCTAAAATTGCCCTCCTAATAATACACCGCTAATAGTCCCACGACAGTTAGCCGGACCACTGGCTATCCCCTCGACACAACCTATATCTGCCCGTTACCACCCAATATAGTACTCCCCGTAATGAGGAAAACTACTAAGAAAACAAGGATGCCTACCCTAAGATCGAGCACAAAAACTAAATCGGATCATACATCCCCACTACCGACCTTTACTGCCATCGACAAAATGCTCAAACGGACTATAGGGGCGGTTTCCAATGCCATAGCTAACACCGAGAGAAGAATGTCCTTACCTCCTGTAACTATCATTCAAGATACTCAGGATTCATTGATTAACCTATCAGAAGCTTCAAAAGACTTGGCAGAGGAGATGGATACTAGCCGGCCCATAACCCCACCATCCTTTGTGGACCTTCCTTGTGCCCAGCCACCCGCCGAAATCAGCAGGGATAGACATGGTGCACAAACAAGCACTCAAATAAACACTCATGATAAAGACATATCCTTTGCGGAAATAACGCCGCACAGGAAAGCTCACAAACAAGGGAGGAAAAAAGGTCATGTCAAACCCAGTAATCACAACTTGATCACGCCCATAAACCCATCTACACCGGGAATACCATGCTGGATAACCAACATGGTGGCGGATCTTAAATTAGACCTGGAGCATTCCATCTCGGTGCTGCTAAAACCCCTCATAGCAAAAATAGATAGACTGACTTCACTGGTCAATAACAAGGGGATTAGCCCGAAAACCTATCCTGTGCAGGAACGGGATTTGACAAAACTAAAGGACCCTACACCAAGAAGTTTACCAAGAGATAAGGCCTCTCTAGCAATCAATGGGGGGGACAAGCTAAATAATATCAGTATCACGCAGAAAGGAGCCCAGGAAAAACAAAAGGTCGCCTCTACCCCGCAAGCAGGCAAAAATAAAAACCAAACCTCTACGAGCAATAATAAACCTCCATCCGTACTTTTACAAACGTTAGAAAAACATAAGGCTCCAACCCACAAGGTGGTTTCTAAGTCCCCACGGCTTGCCATCGCGACAACCACTGACGATAAGACCACTGCAACATGCTTCAGGACAATCAATCTTCCGCCTGAGGCTCTGCCCCTTGTAGTCGTCCTAACAGGAATTCCCCCTTTAAAGGAGGGTCAACGGGAATCACAGATTGAACTAAAAAATAAATGCATACAGTGGCTGCAAATACATAGACCCTTGCCCCCTAATATCCACGGGGAAATCCTTGCAGTGAGAAGGGGTGAGTGGATTGGCAAAGGTATTAAGACCATCGCAGGGGATATCATTACGGTCAACTTTAGAGACAGGGCGGCTGTTAACTTCATCTGCAATGCCCCCCCGAGTCATACTCGTTCTCAAATTCACCCGGTTCGTCTATCCTACTTTTACCCCTTCGCACCTCAAAGGCCCAGGCAGAATATTGGCCCGACAGAACATCGCATCTGGGTTTCCAACCTGGCCCACCGCAATGGCAAAGGCCAAACCCTGTATTCCCAACTTATGACTCCTCCATCACACAGTACGCCCACTGGAACAGGTTTAGTACACTTGAAGGGGTGGACTGACTGAGATTGGGCCGATCACCTTCTAAAATCAAATATAGGAAGGAGCCAACTCTACCACCAACAGGGATAAAAGATGGAGGCGACCAGGGCCAAACTGACGCTCTGGATCCTGTGCACACCTTAGGAGGCAGCAATACACCATCGAATACTAACCGGGGAAAAGGGGAGGGGATAAATCCCACAATAGACAACTCCCTTTCTACTCACAGAAGAATCGCTACCCCCCACAGGCCGCAACTAAGCCGGGTTGCTGCACCCGCAACGGATAATCAATTAAAGATTTTGCAAGGCGAGGGAAAAAGAACACCCAAGGTCATGATTCATGACAATCTACTAATAGCCACCTGGAACATCGCAGGGCTAGCGGCCAAGTTCGCATCTCAGGACTGGCGCAGCTATATAAGTAAATTTCATATTTTGTGCCTGCAAGAGACTTGGGCCACTGAACCGCAAGCTTATAGCCTGGAAGGCTATAAAAGCTTTTTTGTCCCTGCAAAAAAAGCCACCTCGGGGAGAGCAAGTGGGGGGCTCGCGGTCTATGTCAATCTAGACATCAGGGGCACTTGGTCCAACACCAAATGGGCCACACCCAATCTCCAAGTACTAAGGTTCATCTCACCAAGTTTAACATTCCTGCTTATGAACTGGTACAATGCACCGGCTATGACGGACAAGGGAATAGCCATAAATGAATTAGAAAACTGTTTGAGCTCTTTATCCAAGACACCAAATATCACGGATTTAATACTAATGGGAGATTTTAATTGTCACCTTTGTGAGAAACTAATACCCTTCAACAACGACTGGTCAAGATGCACGATCATGAAAGGCCCTCACTTTACCCATTCAACTGAGGGCTGGGATTTAGAAAGACTCATGAAAAGGTACAACCTAATCCAAATCCTAGACCTTGTCACATTTAACGAGAAAGGAGAATTAACTCCAACATTCAAAGGAAGAGGTTGTCACTCTTACATTGACTTTGCACTAGTCTCTCCCAATCTAAAAAGAAGCATCAGTACAATCATTATAGAGGCCAGTAGTTTCAGTGACCACAATCCGGTGATCAGTAAAATGGAAGGTTTTGTTTTTTCACTCCAAAAGAGACCTGCCATAACGGAAAGAGTAGTGGACCAGGGCAGAAGAATTAAATGGGCCAAAATTGATGCGTACAGTTTTCACAAAAAACTATTACTCGAAGCCCCAGCAGCAATTGATAAATGTCTTGACCCCTGTGTAACCGGAGCTGAGGTGGTAAAGGCATTTGAAGAAATCGCACAGGTTGTAAATAACTCCTTATACACCCCAGGAGCTAAGAACAAAATGCCCCTAAACCCCCGCTGGTTTGATTCAAATTGTACAAAGGCGCTGAAAAACCTGAAGGACAGCCTTCATGCCCAACCAAGGGACAAAATGAAGGTGGCACGGAACAGAGCTGAATACAAAAAAGCTCTGAAGGCTCGAAAGCAAAGCATACAAAACCAGGCCTGGGAAGACTTAAGGGACGCCGCAGAAAGAAAAGATTCTATTGCCTTCTGGAAAGTGATCAACGCCCCCTTCTTCCAGGACCAAGGGGCTCCTAAAATCATGAATACCATTCTGCCGGAACAATGGCAGAAACACTTCCAGGGCTTATACAACCATTCAAACAAGGAATCCCAGGAGGAGCTAGCGGAGGCCCACCAGCCCGTAAAGCTAAATTTTACCCTGAAGGAGGTCGAACTAGGAATAACCGGGCTCAGCAAAAATAAAGCCGCGGGCCCGGACGGAATTCCACCAGACCTATTCCTAAGTAGACCCGAACTATGGGTGCCTTTACTTATGAGGGTGCTAAACGAGGCAGGGGAGGTAGGCCTCCCCCAGTCCTGGTCAACGGCGACCATAGTCCCCATCTATAAAAAAGGCAACCGTGATGACCCCCAATGTTATCGACCTATTTCCCTCATCGACGTGTCAGCCAAGGTCCTGGGGCGAGTCATCCTATCGAGATTGCAAGATTGGGCAGAGGAGCAACAAATCCTCTCAGAAATCCAATACGGCTTCAGGAAAGGCAGATCTACCACCGATCAATGCCTAAATTTATACCTCCTGATTGCAAAATATACCATCGCCGGGAGGGGGTCTATATACATGGGGTTTATGGACCTTTCAGCGGCCTTTGATCGCGTAAACAGGAGAAAGCTCTGGGCTATGCTAAAGGAGCTAGGTGTGGACCAATCACTAGTCGACACTCTACAAAACCTACACCGGAACACCTCTGCAAGTGTAAGGTACAGTCAGGAAGGCAATAAGACCGATCCCTTTACCTGCAATAGTGGAGTTAGACAGGGATGCATCCTTGCGCCCTTCCTTTTCTCTATTTACATCAACGCATTGGAAAAGGATCTCCTTAAGCTCCAAGTTGACTCACCCCAAATTGGTCATCGAGCAGTGCCCGTACTACTCTACGCCGATGACGCGGTCCTGCTCTCTAGAACACCTTTGGGACTGCAAAAATTAATTGACGGGTTTGTCAAATTCATGGAGAAACTGGATCTGGCAACAAACCTGGAAAAGTCCTACATTATGTCATCTGGGAAACCCACAAAAGGAACTTTCACCTACAACATCGGGTCACACAAAATAGATCAGGTCAAGTCTTTTACGTATTTGGGGGTGTTATTTGATCACGCCTTATCGTTCAAACCCCTGATCGAGAAGCATTCTACTAAACTGGCCGCTGCAGTTGGGGCAATCATGGGGTATGGGCAAAGATTAGGGAAATGGTCCCCCGAACAAATTCTGACCTTATACAGATCCATCTGTTGTGCGAAAGTAAGCTATGGGGCAGAAGTGTGGGGCTTTCTGGGCAAAAAATTACAGCCGCTCCAGACTGAAGAAAACAAATTCCTACGAAGAATATTAAAAGTCCCACAGAGTGTTTCGGCCCACATTATACACGAAGAGGTAGGAGAACCCTTTTTAGAGGATAAAATTAAATCCAAACCCCTCCTGGCATGGGTGAAAGTATGGACCAACCCTGAGGCGGCCCTTACGAGACAAATCATCGAGGACTGCCTCAAAAGAGACAAAGGCCACGTAATCCCCTGGCTGAAATTTGTTAAGAAGTCGCTAACAGAGATTGGCTGCTCTCAATACTTCTCAGCCCCACACTCTCTGCCCCGGGAGAGTAAGACCCTGGTTAAAAAACTTTTTCTCACACATTTGAAGACATCAAGGGCTGAAAAGGAGAAGCACAAAACCACTAATCACTTGTACAACTACCTCACTGTGAAGCAAGGGATGGAACCTTATCTGAGGGTCATGTATAATGCGCAGGATCGCTACCTCATGACCCGCTTCAGATTTAACATGTTACACCATATCCTTGCAGTACCATCTGGGTTCACCCACACAGTGGAGGAGAAGGGTACCTGCGGCTGCGATCTTAGATCTCCGCAGGATACCCTTCATCTCGTCTTACTGTGTCCTTTCTATACAATGCCAAGACGCAAGTTCCTGGTGGGAATCCTGAAAGAGCTAAAATTCAAACATGCAAAATTGGCGCTGAGATTCTTACAGGAAGCGGAGGACGCTTACACCCTGTTTTGCACGATAAACTTTATTCGAATTGCAACAAGACTGAGGAACACCAGAGACATTGGCCCCTAAAAGTGATCTGAACATTTAAATCTCTACAAATCCCCTGGCCCTCTACCTGAGTACAGAAATTTTAATATTTATATTTTTTAAACTGAATATCACTTGCTGTGTTTTTAATTTGCGCATATTTATACTGTATTTGTGCTTTTATGGTGTCTTTTTAAGAACCGAATAAAGATTATAAATTGAATTGAATTGAGTACCCTGTCTGACCAACAGAATTTTTGCCCGCCTCATTTAGAGCCTGGTGGAACTGAAGTATGTCAGCAGTGGAGACTACTGCCACTGACATACACCTCCAACAGCCCAACAGAGTGAAGGACATCAGTGATTTGGCCATTTGAACGCCTGACTGGTTTAGAGTAGGTGGTCAAATAGTCAGTTTTCAGTGTCCGTATGGGGCAATGAAAATTTGCAAATGACCTCCACGTCATGGGATGGGAGAAAACTTCCATGACAAGGGGGGATCATTGTTTTCTTTTTTTCAAATGAAAATCCCACTTTCATCAACATTAGATGCTTCTAGCTAATTAATTCCGTACTTTGTTGCATTGGTTGTGGTTATGTGTCTTTTCATTCCAGGTGGACTCTAAGCTCTGCAAATATTAGGCCTTCACAAACATTAAATTGATGGCTTAGCCGGGACCCTTATTTCATTGCTGCTGAATATCATTAGCTTTACAAAAATCCAATTTCTACATGAGATTACTTATAATCGCTGTGGTCACATGGATGGGCAAGAATTGCCTAAAGCTGAACGGTGAAAAGACTGAGGTGCTGATCTTCGGGAGCCAACCATCGATTTGGAACCAGAACTGGTGGCCATACAGTCTGGGGACACTACCTACCCCAACAAACTCAGCAAAAAATCTAGGAGTCATCCTGGATAGTGCTCTGTCTTTGGATCTTCAGGTCAATTGTCCGGTGGCCACCTACTTCTGGATTATCTGAACTTTATGGAAGATTTTTCCAATTTGCTCCTCCTCTGTTAGGAAGCAGGTAGCCTTAACTCTAATTTCCTCCAGGATTGACTATTGCAATGCACTTTACCCTAGTACTTGGATGCCTTTGGGAATTTGTTGAGCTTTACAAAATGTACATAATTTCATTGCATTTCATAATTTTATTTAATTTTATAATTCTCATTGTGAGATTATCAGTTTCATTAGCAATTAGTATTTCACATTTGTGTACTAGTTTCTCCGTCATTTTCAGTTGCTGGTAAATGTATGTACTGTAAATATATATCATATAAATGAGATGCTGTAAATACCTCTGGGTAGCACACATCCTTCTCTATACATTTATACTTTATTGCAAATGTGATAATTCGACGATGATTGTTAGAAAAAGCCTGCACTTGTGCGGCAAGCATTTATTTATGGAATTAAAGCAAAACGTCATTCCTTTTGATTGAAGAGACAGGAAGCATTGTTAATTGGGCGGGACAGATGCTTGATCTGCCATGTTTCTCCTTTCGCTACGGGACATTACATTTAAACAGGGAAACAGGTCTTCCTATCAATGGCCCTACTTCAATTTGTTGAACCTGAATCCACAAAAGCTTCGGATTTGTCAGAGTTGTGTTGTGCGGCATATTGATTCACCCAATAAATCTCTCTTAGAGTAATCTTTGGCTGCTTGTTCAATTTATTCAGAGAGTCATCAAGCAGGGTTAGAGGAGACCCAGTTTCTTTTGAGGAGTTTACACCTTGAGCATAGAATGAACTGGGAAAGCTCTATGGCTCCAGTGTCTGCACGACCCAGTGAACCAAAGTGGCAAACAGTAATCTATGTATCGACTTTGGAAGAATGAAAGGCTGTGTTGACCTGCAGAGTTGAAACTCATATTATGCACAACACTCCTGAAATCTGCATTGAGCATTTCACTCTTCCAGCTGTCATGTAAAGGCAGTGACACAGGGGTACCCCACCTAATGTGCTGCAATGCACTTTACTGTCTGTAAGTCCACCCCTCCCAAAGTTACTTATACCTAAGGAAAGGTCAGGGTGTATTTACCCATCAATTGCATGTGAGACACTGAAGGTCCTCTGAGAAATCAGGAAGCACCACAGGAGTCTTCAGTTCTGGTGTGGAATAAACCAGAAATCCACCTGGAGTCGCAGAGTATTTTTAGGCAGAGACGCCCCATACTTTTAGAAGATGAAGTCTGCAGGTGAAATGTATGGGTCCACCGGGTACCGCAGAACTCCAACAAGGCCAGAAGTTTCCTTTACCAGTCCCATTGGGTTTAAAAAGGCTTGAGGGTCTAGTAAACAAACCAGTCACGATTTAGGCAGCAATACGTGACTTCAGAGTTGAAATTATTTATAATGAATCTCTGTATCTCCTGTCTTCCGCATGTGAGACAGAACTCGCAAATAACTAGTTCTCGCAATAAATACCATTGCTAAGGACTGAGGATAATGTCCACCCCTAATATCCCTCTTTAGTCTTAACCCATCCACATCAAGATGCAGACACTAAGAATGACTCACTCTATCCACCATCTTCATGAAGCTGTAGCTGCTCACTGGTCATGTTGATATTCAGGTCTCCAAAGAGCTGGAAGGTAAGTACCCTCCAACATGGTTCATCTCATGTGCCAAAGATGTCTATACACTGATCTTTGCAGCTCAGTGTTAATTTTTTCATGGAGATATCGCCACATGGAAGTTTTTGGGATTGAGTAAATAAACTTCTCAAAATTCAATCTGTTTGCAAAGACAGAAGAAGGTATAGCCATATTTTATTTACCGAAGATATTGCTGACAGCATCTGGTATAGTTAAACATCAAGTGCCTCCCACCACAGGTCTTGAACTTTTGGCCCACAAGCTTCACCGGTCTGGGCAAAGCTCCACACGAAACTGGTCAAACAAACGCGGGATTTAACTTGAAAATGCTGATTCCTGCATGTTATTACCATCAGTGGCATAGGAAGGGGGGTGCGGTGGGTGCAGGCCGCCCCAGGTGTCATTACTGAGGGGGGGGGGGGGTGACAAAATGGCAAAAATATGGGTTTTGAACACATATTTTTGCCATTTTGTCAAGCCGGGGTGAAAAGAAATATTCCGCAGCGGGTACCACCTGACCTTGCTACGCCACTGATTACCATTAATTTATCATCGATAAGATACCATACCCCAATGATCAATTCAGACAACATAGCTTGGTTGAATCGTTATCAAATTGTAAAGACATTACGAAGAACAGTAATGTGTTCAAAAATAGGTTTTACCACAGAAATCTGTTCTCTTTGGTCCAATCAGGTCTAAACATTTTGAGGTCCGAAGTTTCAGTCTGAAATAGAATTTTTGGATGCATATTTTTTCTGCATAGCCTTAATGAAAGAAGAGGCCTGACAGAAACATCCAAACGTAAAAATTGACCCAGTGCAGGTGTAACACGGTCGTTCAACATTTAAACAAAAATGTAAGAATTTGCTTTTCACTTCCTAGAGTTTCAAGTGAAATAGGTGTTCAGTCCTCAAAAAGTTTTCAAAGTGGCTGCAGTGTGTTAAAATGGCATTCTGCATTACTGCAGCATTGAATGCAGATGTGTGAAGAGATTAATTGAATTGGAGAAAATGTACAATCATTAAAGTACAGACAACATACTTTTAAAGATCAAAGTGAAAAGATGCTTCTACTTCAGTAAGACTGCAAATGGTCCAGCCAGCATGTTTTTATCCCACTTTATATGCCTGGTATTACATTGTTTGCACATTATTAACAGGAAAAAGTAGCTACTGGAAGTTTGATGGAAGAAGATGAGAGGGAATTCGGCTCATATGAACTTCTGAAAAAAACACCATCTACATTGTATAAAATAGCAAGTTGTACCATTATAAATTGGAATGAATGCCCAACTTGCAATACACTAGTACTAAGGACTAGGGAGACCCTACTCACAAGGAAATAGGGTAGTCAGATTAATAGCAAAAACAATGACTCCTGTGGAATAATATAAAAATTATGTACTGATATAGTTATGCACAATTGTAATGGAAAGGGTTAGGGTGATGTCAAAAGCAGAAGAGACCACATACATCTTGTTTTTTTTTTCACAATCAATTTTTATGGTGTTTGAAAAAAAGTTAGTCAAAATATATACAGGAAGTAATGGAACAATAGTGCGCAGTGTCCCTAGTGAAAAATGGAACCTAAAATAGTGATGACATATTTGTGACATATGTGCATGTTTTCCAATTTATCATAAAGTTGACCATTTACAAGTATACAGAATGTACACCGCGTTTCTTATACAGTGTTAAACGCTGGTTTAATGGTTCGCTTTTGTTTTTGTCGACGACGTGTCGACCCTTTGTGCAGTTTGGGGTTTCTTCAGGACCTAGAAATGAAGGGACATCTGAAGGGTTGTCTAAACAACCGTGTGGGGGATGTGTGCCACAAGCGAGTGTGAGAAAAGATACTCACATGGGACCCATCCAGGCACCCAATGCAAGGGAAGGGGAGAGCTGGCAAACTGTTGTGTAGAACAGCACGATAAATACTTGTGATGAAGCTCAAAACACGACAATGCGTGTGATCCTAATATGATCTCCAGATGAAATTGTATATGTACACCCAGGAGGTGCAGCCGCTCCGTCCTGTGGAATGTGGGTCACTAGTATAGTCAGTAGCGTGAATCGCGAGTCCTGTTGTTCAAAACAGGTGGATAATGCAGGAGGCGCAGCCGCTCCGTCCTCTAGATACAAAATTATGCCAAAGACTGATTTGATCAGTCTGTGGGATAGCAAAGCCTTTTTCACGTTTTCAATGGAGATCGGCACAGCCTGCAGGTGCAGCTCGTGCGTGCAGAACAGCGTGTGTCTGTCTGCTCGGGCCTGATGACCAACTTGCAATACAGTAATTTCTACAAGTTACTCAAAACATAGAAAAAATGTTCAAATATATACTTGGAATTCATGAACTGTATGTTTGAATATCGAGTTCAAATATATTGATCTACAAAAATATTGTCTGCAAAATATCAACTACCACTGCATCACTAAATTACATATATATAGATAAGTATAGGTTTAATATTCTAAACTCCACATACATACATTATATGTGTGTATTGTTGTGTTTATGAGGTTGCCTCTGGGTAGTTCTACGTAGGACCATGTTTCCGTAGAATTTTCTTTTTTTTGTTTGCTTATAACTTATAACTTTGGCTCCTTTTGATGAATCTTCACAAAATATCCACAAAAATAGTCTTATCCACCTCAGCTCCTTCCTAGAAAGTTTCAAGTTGATCGTCAAGTGATAGTTGAGAAATACGGGGTTCCCAAAATATGTTTCCCCATTTATTTTCAATAGGAAAATTAGATACAGCTACAGCCAAAACAGCTGAAAGGAATTAAAGCATAAATTGGCTGTAAACTAGATCTTGGTCGGTAAAGTGTGCTTTTTGTGATTTGGTGTAAATCTATTCAGTAGTTTTTGAAGAGTTATGGTTAAAAAACTTTAGATATTTCATGACACAGAGGATCTGGGGAGGGAACAGATCTTGAGATGAGATCTGATTGGCTGCCACCACCTCTACAAAGATATAGTGGCAGCCATTTTAGAACTCGGGGATTCAGTCTCCTGTCTTGTCAAAACAGTTTCTTTAAACATATAGGGGGCAGGGTAGGGATACCCTGCCCCCCTGGGTCTTGTGGGGAGGGGGGATTGGTACCCAGAGGACCCAACGAGGTTAAAAATGGCATGTCTATTTTTTTATTGGCACCACAAATCTGTGGACGATTCACCGATCCACGGCACCCATAAAACAATATGTCTCCCACAATTTTTTTTTAACTCTAAGGTGGGCCATATGTATCCAGATAGATAAATATACATTGTGCTCAAGACACATAGTTGTGGAGTTAAAAGTACTAAATGTATACTTACTCATATATTCTTACCCTGATGTATTCTTGAAGGTTTGCATTAGAAACTCTATATTTTAGTAGTGCGTCCCGAATGATGATATCTGCTTAGCATAAGTTAGATTTTTCTGCAATATACAACTGTTTTGGTCTAATCCTGAAAAAGGCTCAGTGTGTGGATCCAGTGTATTTTGATTTACTACCATATCACCTGGACTATTTCATTCTGTTTATTAATTTTAACATTTAAGTAATAGTAGGTGACAATTAAAGCTTAGCTCTTGGTAATGAATCTATCTTATCAGAATACTGGAACTAAGTATTTGCATCACCTGATGATTCATACATAGGTAAAAACACATACACATTAATTCACCAACATATCCTCAAAGATCATGTCAGCAATTAATGTAAGACAAATAATAATTTAATAAATGTCAAGAAAATGGCATGCATTGGAATCAAACAGATGATGACTAACAATCCATTAAACAAAAGTAAATAAGTTAATACCACCATATGCTTGTCTATAAATGTAATCACATTAATCATGCCCTTAGGCACATGAGAATAGTGGCAACAACATCAAAAGTTCTCAAAACAAGTAATCACAACAAATAGTTTGAAAAAACGATATTTGTAAGATAAGACAAGACTCTTTCTGTAGATGACTCCTGTTAGCAATACAGGACAATCCACTGCAATATATAAATGCCAAGAGGAATGACCCACACATACCTTCCTGTAACTGTAGCATATTAATGTGGTGTTTTACGCATGCAGTTGTTTAACCTTATAAATCAATTTGTTTTAATAGTTCTGTATTGCAGCATTTTTATTTCACACCATTATCTGTATGCCTAGAAAACAATGACTCTGAATTGTATTCCACAAAGGGCACTGTAGTGACATGGGGGACAAGCAAGTACATGCGCACAAAGTGAAGCATTGTGCAAAACATGGAGTGGAAAGAGAAACTTAGATTAAAGGTGCTAAACGCCATATGCATCAAAGGACAACAAAATAAATGAGTATAGAATCTAATACTCACAAGACACACAAACAGACAGTATCATTAGTAAACAGCACAGTGGCACGACTAACAACAAATCCAGTCATGCACACAATTACCTGATTACAAGTGGCTCCCTCGATAACTCTATTACCCTAGGAAAATAGTCTCCATGCCTTCATCAGGCTATAACAACTACAATTTTATTAGTTAAATATTGAAAATGTACTGCAACATGACCATAATGCAGTAGCAAAACCAGTGGCAAAGAGCACACCATCACATTAGCACAAACGTATCTGACAATCATATCAAGTATCGGACCATTAGCTAAGCTTACCTAAGAGACTCAACAGGTATCTTGAACAGTCCTGCTAATATAACGTGTGGCAGTCCCTTTACAGACACTGTTGAACCTTGAACTGCACTTATTGTAATACAATTGTGCTAAATTCATCTGATTTTCCAATTAGCAGTTACAGTCTAACTTTATACTAGAAATAAGAGATGATATATGTTATACAGTATTACAATATTTTCCCCTTCAGTGATAATATGCCCTACAGGCTCTGGAATCACCATGGGCATCATGTTTGCACCCTTTTAAGCCACACTCTTTAGAGAGGGATATTATTTAAAGTGGGTATGAAAAGAATAAAAGGAAGAATTCATCAAACAAATTGGACAAAGGCAACTGTGCACATCAATCATCATATACATATATCTTTCATTAACATACTAATCTATTATTTCATTTTTCTATTGATGAAAGCTTTGAACTCTCCTTCCAGTTGCATATCCTACTTTTCACCCTTATCATGAGTCACTATAACATATAAAGTGTTAATGTTTATGTGATTGCACCTGATTAACATTTCCGTAAGTGAGTGTTTTGTAGAGTGCTGTGTTGGATTTTTAAGAACTTGTAGATATCATGGCACACTCATACGTAAGTCTTGATAGTTTTTAAGCATTTGTTTGCCAAAATGTTATTATATATATTTGTCAATCACAAGCTCTGATTGTGTTAGTTAAAAAAAGGATTCAGAAGTGGTATCTGTCAGGATTCTGTCAGTGTGCTGGGATCATCGGCATAATAGGTACACATTAGTGCAAAAGGGAAGCACATTTTAGAATACATGTTGTTAACTTCCTTGCTTCACATTTAATATTTGATTTACAACAATATACATTATTACGTTAAAGACATCTTAAATATTTGCACATTTTCCCTCAAAACACACACATTTCTTGAATAACATTGACACTCATATCTGCATGGGTATTATTGTAATTCACATTTTAAATGCAAAGACCATTGTAAGGAAATTTACAAAAAAATATTCTAAACTGTCATTTTCTTTTGTAGTACTTTGTTTTTATAGAGTTGGTGTAACAAGACATATATAGAAATAACAAATACAGTGCCAAGTGGGACAGTGTAACTTTTTGGTGATAGGGTTCTACGTGTAAAATATTTATTTTCACACACAGATGAGGATTCATTAGGAAATGCTGGTATAACCGATTCATCTGCAAGAGTGAAATTGTCAGGTGGGCTAATTAATGTTCTAAGAGCAGCACTGTTATTGTAAAAACATTTTTGGTACCAGCACTGCAAGAAAGATGAAATTTTGCAATTAGCTTTTTTATTTGCTTAAAGAAGCTGAACATCCTATAAATGAAGTCAGGACAGTGAACTACAGGAAACAATTCAGAGTTGGGCCTTTTTGCTCTGAAACACAAGCTTTGAAACCATAGGCATACATTAAAAAAGAAAGCGTAACCACGTAATATGACATAGTGGTGGTTGCCAATGTGTAGTTATAGTTAAGTCCGACTTTCTAAAGTACTACCATTTTTTGTTGTGCTAAGAACTTTAGCGCCTTTTAATAAATCTTCATGGAACTTTCCCAAAAAACAGTACAGCCACCTCAGCTCCTTCTCGGAAGGTTTTGGGGTGATCCATTAAGCAGAATCCAGGAGAAAGGGTGAAGGTCCCTAACTGCTTTTTCCCATGCCATTTCTATAGGGAAACTTAGGAAACGAAATGAAAACAACAGTTGATCAGAATTCCACCAACTTTAGTGGAAAGCTAGATCTTTACTTAGAAACATGATTTTTGTGATTTGGTGTAAATGTGTTCAACCATTTTTGAGAATATCTGTTGCTGCTGTACTCCAGTGAGACTCCAAAGGGATCATGACCGGTGTGATTGGTTGGCCACAACATGAAGAAAAAGTTTGCAGCTGCAATTAGAGACGCAGTATCCATGTCCTGAACCTACATTTATACATAACCTGCTGGGAAGGGGTACTCTAACCCCCTTGCAATTACAAAGTGGTCCTAGAGGGACCTTCCTGAGAAGTATACAAAAAACATTTTGAATAGATGGTCCTTCTGTACTTTCACTGGAGTTCATGCTGGGTCCTGCGGGAGTACCACAAGACCGGCTTTTGGGGTGGAGAGGAAGATAAAAACACAGAAAACTTTATTGAACTTGTTTTATGATGCAAATGACACTTGTCAATATTATTCACGATGTAAAAAACTGAAACAAGTATATGAAGTATTTTACTTGATTGGCTTAATTGCACTCATGTGCCAAGCATATATAACAAGAGAGATTTCCGGCGTTTCTTTTCAGTTGACAAAGGCTATTTTCAAAGCCGAAACGCGCCCTGTTTGACTAACATCAGCTCTGTGAATGGATTTGATTTCCGAGTATCTGCATTGAAAATAAACATAATGTGGAAGAAAAGTGGCAATATATATATATATATATATATATATATATATATATATATATATATATATATATATATATATATATATGTATATATATGTATATATATATATATATATATATATATATATATGTATAAGGGCAGTGGTAGCAGCCAGGGACTGGACCTTGGTATGGGCCCCAGCAGACCTTAATAAGAAGATCTGTAGGGGATTACAGTGGAACTCAGCGAGCATTAAAAATGAGAAAAAAATATCGCCCACCAGAGGGAAATAAGAGAAGGACTTGACAACGGACTACAAATACCAGCATGCTTGCGAATTTGAGCCTATCGTGGCGCTGGATAAAGAAGCAAATGACTGGTTTGTACGGTGTTAGCGTTCCTCCCTTTGAGAAAGGCCAAGGTGGCCGAAATGCATCATGAAAGGGAACGTGTTGTCATTGGAATAAATTGCTAAATTCCACCGTAATGTGTGCGGCTCAATTCTTTTCTGTGTAAGAGAGGATTGGTGATATATATATATATATATATATATATAGAAAGGCAATGGTTTCTCTGCACCTCCACGGCAATGGCGAACAGAGACGCGAACCCAGCGAAGTGAGGTTTAAATGGAGTTCTTTATTTTCTGGAACCTCGAACCTGACGCGTTTCGGGCTTCAGAAGCCCTTGCTCACAAGTCAGTTTGCCCATGTTCACCATTGTTTTTAAATACTTAACAGTGATTGAAGTGCTAACATCACGTGGTGCATAGACATAGAAAGTGGATGAAACACTGCAAGACATAAATATTGCGGTAAGACTGTTTTCTAAACATGTTGTTGTTCTTAACTGCTTAAATGCTTATGCGAATGACCAATTCATTACATTTTACGACCAAACCATGCTGATAATACATAAAATTATCCTAAAAGCATATACCTATAATAAATAGAATTTTTATAAAATGTATATAAAAAAAACGTTTTATAAATATTATATATATAGTTAACTGTGCAAAAGATCTTTTTTTTTAAATAAGAATAAAAATCAATGCAAAGATTTAATTGGTCAGAGATATATTACTCTTCTGGTCATTCACCCGTCCCAACATGATTATTATATCAGCCTGAATGCTGTTTTTTAATATATAACACTTATCCGAATCTTATATTGCCAGACATATCTAAGCAGTGTTGTACACCTAAAAAAATGTGCTAATTATCTGATCCTTACTTGGATCGCCATAAAGTGCTAGTGCTATCAAAGACTATATAATAAATAATCATAATATTGTTAAGTGCATACCCACATCTAAAAACATCAAGATAAAAGACGGTTAAAAACCCTTATTCAACAAAGTAAAATTTGGGCTAAAAACCTGACTAAAACCGTCTGATGCTTCTAAGTGTACATAAGAAGTGGGGAAACGATCACATTTGTCCATATTGAAAGATCAAAAAGTATTTAAAAGTGTTATACCGACACTTCAAAAGACTTTTAACAATTGTTCACTGGACCTCCTGACCCATGAGTAAGACCTGAACATGTGTAATTATGTTATTCACAGAAAATGATACATTTCATCTGTGTTGTTCAGACCATTAGGGGTCTTACTATCTAATTCTACAATCATTTTGGATTCCAGTTGTCTAAGTCTTTTTTCCCTATTTCCCCCACGTCGTAGTTTTGGTACATTCGCCACTACAAAATATTTTAGACAATTCAGGTCATTATTGTGTACCAACTTAAAATGCCTAGCCACTGGGTAAGAGGAATCATTGTTAACTATGGCACGTAGGTGTTGTAGAATTCTGACGTGCACCTGCAGCTTAGTGCTCCCCACATATTTAAGGCCACAGGTGCACGTCAGAACGTACACTGCAAATTCTGTTTTGCAGTTGAATCTACCCTGAATTTTCACCGCAATGGGGCTAAAGGGAGTAGAGTATGTGTCGGTGTTAACTCCGAACTTACATGCTCTGCAGGTGGAACATTTAACAAACCCCTGCTTGGGTTGTAACCATGGTTTTGCAACCGCTAGCTCCGGAAAAGGTTTCACGATCTGAGATTTCATGGAAGGGCCCTTCCTATGAGTAATCGTGGGATGTAATGGGAACATAGGAGCTAGAACACCATCTGTCATAACGATTGGCCAATTGCGTTTGACAATCGACCTAATCTGTCTTTCTTGTCTGTTGTACGCCGTAATGAGTCTGGGAGCATTGCTCAGATTGTCATTAGCTACTAATTGGTTATTGGAGGATGAAAGTGTTGTCCTGGATTTTAAATCCACTTTAGATATGGCCTCGTTAAGGATAGATTCTTTATAACCTCTGATTCGAAATCTGGTTAGTGCCTCTTGTTTACAGATTTCGTAATCCTCTATTGTACTACAGATAGGTTTGAGGCGTGTTAGCTCACCTAGAGGAATGCTTCTGATGGTGTGGTGGGGATGCGCACTGCTGGCGTGTAAAGTGGTATTCCCTGCTGTTGTTTTCCTATGAAGGGAGGTGGCCAGCTGATTGTTTTTAACATAGATTTTAACATCTAAAAATTCTATTTGCGTCGTACTCAAATGAGATGTAAATTTGAGATTGTAGATGTTGCTATTGATCTTGTCAATAAAATTCTTTGCGCTTAATTCATCCCCTCTCCAAATAATGAGAACATCATCAATATACCGCCACCACTGAATTACATGGGTGCGGTACTCCTCTTGAAATGTACATTTGAGGACCTGCTCCTCCCACCAACCTACATGCAAGCATGCATAGCTGGGGGAAAAACAGGGCCCCATAGCTACGCCTCTCTTCTGTACATACACTTCGTTTCCAAACATGAAAAAGTTGTTAAACAGACACCATGTTACTAGATCTACTAACATCTTGTTGTGATTGTACATTTCTAATAGTCTTGTTCCCAGAAAGTGTGACAGGGCATTTAGCCCTGTTTTGTGTTCGATGCTAGTATAAAGTGATTCAATATCTAATGAAATGAGCAGTAAATCATCTGTCCATTGTATGTTTGTCAGTTTATTTAGTAAATCACCGGTGTCTCTGATGTACGTCGGGAGTTCTTTAACCAGATCCTGTAGAAAAAAATCCACATACTGTGTAATGTGTTCTCCCATGCTGCCGATGGCTGCTATTATAGGTCTTCCTGGCACTGGTAAAATGCATTTATGAACTTTAGGAATAAAGTATAACCTAGGTAGGATTGGGTGTTCCACAAATAAAAAGTTAAATTCATCGGAGGAAATACACCCATCTCTCTTCCATTGTAGCAGTTTACCTTTTAACTGGCAACATTGTACGTTTTGTAATCAACTTTTTCATAGCATGTTTTGTCGTTCAGATGCCTTTGTGCTTCTATTATATAGTCCTTTTGAGGCCAAAGTACAACATTATCTCCTTTATCCGATTTCATTACCAAAATGTCATGATTAGATTCAAGTTTTATCATAAGCTCACAGTATCTGATTTCCTGATAGCTCTTATGACGCTTTTTGTGTTTTGTTCGGTGGTGTAGTTTTTTGATTTCCTCAACTACCACCTCATGAAAAATGTCAATAGCATCTTTTGGCATCATTGGAATAAATCGTGATTTTGGTTTAAAAGGGCTTATACCGGCACCGCTTTGCTTGATATTTGCGGCGGCTAAGCGCTCTTGCGTATTCAACAGATCAATGTTTTCCTGTGTCGTATTAGATCTATTCTCAAAAAGGTGATGTAAAGTTAAAAGAGCCGGGGCATCTTTTGCTTGTAGTTCCGTATTTTCTCTGCTGGCATTTACCTCTGTTTGAGTATCTTTCAAGCCTTCCTTGATGGCAAAAAACTTTTTTAGTTTTAATTTTCGTATGAAACAAAATATGTCAATCCTTGTACGGGTGTAGTTCAAATCACTGATCGGGCAGAACGAAAGTCCCAGTGATAATAGTTGTTTCTCTGCCTGAGTAAGGACAAGGGTGGATAAGTTGATGATAGTCTTGTCGTCTACATCTATTTTTTGCGCCAGTAGGTTTTTTTCGGCTTTTTTGTTGTGGTTTTTCCGCCTTTCCCTCCTTTGTATGTTGTTTCTTTTTCGCCTTCTCTCCTTGTTTGCTGTCGAGGTCGTAGTGTTTGGCATCGATCCAGCGCTAAAAAATCCACCTCTTCTCCCAGATTAAGCACTCTGTTTTGCACTTCATCCCCCATGCTACTTCCTCTTTCGGATGAGTTCTCGCTTGTTAGAGACTAATTTTCCGATATTGTTGACTGTTCGTTAGTAATGGGGTTGGAATTGGTATTTACGCTTTGCTCTGGCAACTGATTTCCTTTGTTGCTGGTCTTGTTGCGTTTTGCTGTCTCATATTTGCGGGCAAAGGTGTATATACGTCCCTGCTCATAATCCGCTTGATCCCTCGCGAATTTGAACGCTTTGCGTGCTTTCATTTTTTCCTCCTGTTTTTTTAGACATTCTTTTATTTCTGCCCTTGTTTTAGTGATGAGGCCGTTTGGTTCCATTTTACTTATGATATCATTGATTTGTTCAATTTCCCGTAAGAGTAGTTCTCTATCAATGTCAGCGTACTTAATTAATATTTTTACCAGATTTGCTGATGCTTGCAGATTACTTTCGCCCCATTCCCTTAGCATGTTTGGATTGGGGTATTCGTAACTGGGTGCCAAAAGAATTCGGAGACCTCTAGGAACTCTTCCTGCTTCAATGTACTTTGACAAAGATTTCTGCTCCCACCACTTCGTGATTTCCGCTTTCATGCATTTTTCAAATTTTTTTAGCAGAACCTTCAGGTCCACGTTTTTTCCCGTGTTGTCTATTGCAGACGATGCGATAGTTATGTTCGTCTTGGGTGTGTTGCTAAACAGCTCTTCCGCTGCCGCTTCCCTTTCACGCACAGCTTCAGCTGACATGTCGAGGTTCAGTATTTAATGTTTAGATGTAGTGTCCGTCTCAGTTTGTTAACGCACTTGTAACTACTGAAACTCCTCCTTTCCCTCCCCACCGGTATTGTTCCACCACGAAACACTCCACTCACCGCCTTGGATTCTTTGCCGACTGGTAGTCCGTCATTTGCTTGGCTAATGGGTCGCTCCTCCGTCCGGCTGGTGAGGTGTTAGGCTCGGTGATACCAGGGGCTGCCGATACAAGCTCCTTTTCCAAACTTAACTTCTTTTTTCGGTTTTGCTCCGGCCGCCAACTTGAGAGGGAGTGGGTTCACTTGCGGAAGAAAACCGACTTCCATAACTCAATGTAGAAAGGCAATGGTTTCTCTGCACCTCCACGGCAATGGCGAACAGAGACGCAAACCCAGTGAAGTGAGGTTTAAATGGAGTTCTTTATTTTCTGGAACCTCAAACCTGACGCGTTTCGGGCTTCAGAAGCCCTTGCTCACAAGTCAGTTTGCCCATGTTCACCATTGTTTTTAAATACTTAACAGTGATTAAAGTGCTAACATCACGTGGTGCATAGACATAGAAAGTGGATGAAACACATATAGAGGCGGTCGCCAGTAGGTAGTTATAGTTAGGACCTAATTTCCAAAGGAAATCCGCAACATTCTATTTGGAATAACTTTGGCGCCCGTTGACGAATCTTCGCAAAATTTGTAAAACTTTTGGCCAGCTCTGGTCCGCTCCTATCCTGAAAGTCTCGGGATGATTAGTGTAGCGGGGGTTGAGAAAAAAGGGGGGTCCCAAAACGTGTTTTCCCCATGCAATTTCTCATAGGACATTTAGCCGCAGCTACAGCCCGAACTGCTGACCGGAATTACACCAAATTTGGCAGAAAGGTAGACCTTGGTACAGAGTTGTGCCTTTTGCTTAAATGGTGTAAATCCGTTCAGTAGTTCCTGAGAAAATCAAAATCAAAATCACATATATATCTGGGCGGAGCCTAACCACCCATCTCATCGTGAGATCTGATTGGCTGTCAGTACTGCATCCAAGAGGTGTTGGCAGCCATCTTGGGACCAATATACATGATAGCACCTCATTAAGAAGTATTGCAGTTAATAGAAAGTTTTAAGACTTTTGTTATATTATAAATCATTTGTTGATGGTACCATACTCATTTTAGGAATTGTGGTGTGTTCTAAGGTGATTTTACAATGTAAAAAAGCCTTCTGCTGTGAAATCATGAATCATGTTTGAGAGAAAACTATTTTCTCATGCTTTTCCCACAGAGGTTTGGTAGGTGATTGTTAGACCTGGCATCTTTGGCGTGGTTACCCCTGACTTTTTGCCTCTACCTCCTGTATTTTTGATGCTATGCTGGATTTCGTTTTTGCTGGTTTAGATGCTTTGGGCACTTTGCCACTGCTGATCAGTGTCAAAGTGCAAGTGCTCCCTTGGTAAATTGTTGTGTTGATTGGTTATCCATGATTGGCATATTTGTTTCACCTGTTAGCCCCTAGTAAAGTGCACTGCGTGTGCCAGGGCTGGTGATTCAAATGCTACTAGTGGGCTGCAGCACTGATTGTGACACCCACAGGAGTAGCGCTAAAATGATGTCTTAGGCCTGCTTGCAGTGCCTATGTGCAGTCCAGGACTGCCATGTCGACCTGGCCAGTGCACCCACTGACCAGGCCTAATCCTTCCCTTTCTGTACATGTCAGACATCCCTATGGTGGCCCTAGGTACCCCCCTGGCCTGGGTGCAGTGTATCTGAAAGGTAGGGCATGTACTGAGGTGTGTAACATGCCCTGGTAGTGAATTACAGCCATTTTCGTTTTTCACTGCTGAGAGGCTATCTTGCCTATAGGATAGAATGGGGAAGGCTGTTTACATGCCTATCTTCCCATAAGGGCAAGATAGAAAATCCAAGTTTGGTATCTTTGTGTTCAGAATTTAATTATACATCTTTTTAGCAAGATGGTTTTTAAATTCACTGTGTGAGAATAGCACTTTTTAGAAAGTAGCTATTCTCCTGTTTAACCTTCCTGTGTGCCTGTGTGCTGGTTGGCTGAAGGGTGTCATGTGATGGGCTAGGTGGCTCCAGGAGCCTGGATGAGTCAGCAGCAGGGTGAATAGGGAGATCTGCTTTAGATGGGTGGGAGGAGTAGTCCCTGGGTTTGAATAGGGCTGTCCCTGCCAAACACAAAGCTGGCTCCACCCCCTGCTGGCCAGGCTGAGGACTCTGCCTCTGCTGGCACAAAGAAGGCTCCACCTCCTGCTGAGCGTCTAACGACCCTGCCCCTCACTCTGAAAGGAACCAGGTGCTCCAGGGCAGAGCACACCCAGGAACCGGTTTGAGCAGGGGAATCCCCCTACTGAAACACAAGAGACAAAGACTTGGAGGGGTATAAGAAGAGGACCCCAGACACCTAAAACTTTAGATCACTTTGGAACTAAGAAGAAACCTCTGCCAAAGAGAAAGCTGAAAAGGACTGAAGAGGAGAAGACTGCCTGCTTGCTGTTTTGCTTTGCTGCCAAGGAGAGGGGAAGGACTTTGCTGTGTCCCCTTCTTTTGATTCTGATCTCCAAGGGCCTGAGAAGAGCTGGCTCCCTGTTAAGAAGTCCCAGGAACAAATGGACTTCACCACCAGCTCCCCTGGAAGTCTGCTGAGAGAGTTCTGACCTGCCTTGGAGTGCTTGCCCAGTCTTGGGGCCTCAGGAGGTCGTTTTGCTGTGTTTGGGAGCTGGGAAGCAGAAGCGTGAACAAGAGTGACTGGTACCCAACGCATCATCCGATTGCGTGTCGCAAGACGAGAGTGCGTGGAAAATTTCATCGCGGCACCATCGCAACACGCAGGGTCACCGCATCGCCGAGTGTGTCGAGCATCGTCCCGGTGCGAGAAGATTCCTGACGCTGCGAGGGTCGTCGCAGAACCAGTTTGCAGGCCGCACCACTGCCGGTGCGTGAAAAGTCTCCAGTCGCTGCGTGCGTCGACGCAGAGTCCCGTTCCGTGGCGCATTGAGAGTTGCGGCGCCGGAAGGCAACACTGCGCCACGCATCGCACCACATCGAAGAGTGTCGCATCGAACCTGTGCGTGAAGCTTCCCCCTAAGAAACCTACGCAACGAAGGCCAAAGTCATCGCATCCTCCCCTTACAGATCGGAGCCGGCGCATCCACCTCTGCTGCGTGAAGCAGGGCTGCTGCAAAGCCTCCCCAGGATCTCAGGAGTATCGCATCGCCTTTGCAAGCTTCCTTGTTATAGCTTTTGGGAACCTTATCGCAACTACAGGTACTGTTGGGCACGAAAGTGTCGCATTTTGTGCGTTGAGAGTCGCATTGTGCAGGACACTGACTTTTACATCCTGGAGTACTTTCTGCAAACTCTGAACTATCTTTAAAGTAACCTTTTTGAATTATATGTTGGTTTGTCTGTAGTATTTGGTCTTGTGAAGTTTTTAGTAAAGATACCTTATTTTTCTAAAACTGGTGTGGAGTAAATCTGTGGTGTTTTCACCGTGTTACTGTGAGTGTTGGTACAAATACTTTACACATTGCCTTTGATAGCCTAGACTGCTCAGGCCAAGCTACCTAGAGGGTGAGCAGGGGTTATCTTAACAGTGTATCCCCCTTTCCCTGACTAGAAGCAAGGGTCCCTACTTGGACAGTGGTACCTACCCTGCCAACTAGAGACCCCCAGATCTAACATTGGTGGTCAGCGGTGGGATTGAACTTGTATTTGTACTTGACCCACAGTAATTGGTGTACATCACTAGGAGTGCAGACCAATAGACAACCACATACTGTATTTTTGATCTCTATTTTTGAGTAACTCTTCAAGAGCATCATGTCTCAGGTGGCAACAAGTGAGAAGGCAGAAGTGGAGTTTTCCATTGCGGATTTGTATTCGTACGGAGTGGTAGCACTCAAGCAATTCTGCAAAGACCGTGGTTGCCCCTTTAAATGCGGAGCTAGAAAGGATGAGCTCCAAAAAGTCTTGAAGGCCTGGTGGGAGGCCCAAGAGGAGGATGATGCAGATGAAGAGGATGGTTTTGTTCCCCAAGATCTGCCCGTGGGCAGAACAGTCTCAAGGGCTGGCAGCTCCCATTCCAGTAGGGGGCTCACTCCAGAGGAGCTGGAGGAGAATCAAAGGGTGAGAGACCATGAAATGGAAATGATGAAAATGAAAATGAAGCAATTGGAAGTAGAGAAGGACAAGGCGGCGGAGGAGAGCAAGAATGCCCGTGCCTCGGAAGAGAAGAAATTGCTTCTGGCTCATGAAGTGAGCATGAGAGAACTGGACATCAAGGCCAAGCAGGTGGAGTCCAGTTCAAATGGTGGCAGCGCACAGCCGGTGCAGGGGGGTAAAGTATATATCCCCAAAGATTTAGTGCAGAATTATAACAGGAGTGAGGATATCTATGCCTGGTTCACATCGTATGAAATTGCATTGAGGATGAATGGTGTGCCTGAACAGCATTGGGGGGCGGGCCTGTGGAAACATTTTGAGGCTTCTGGGAGGAGTGTTCTAGAGCCCTTAGAATTAGCAGGTACCATGACCTATCCCAATATGAAGGAGGCCCTATGTCTCAGGTATGGACTTACTCCAGAGAAGTATAGACTGCAGTTTAGGAATTCCAAGAAGAAAGAGTCTGAGACTTGGATGGAGTGTGTGAATCTGTACTCGCGGGCACTGGAAGGTTGGATGAAGGGCAGCAAGGTAACTGATTATAAGGGGTTGTTACATTTAATTAGTTGGGAGCACTTGAGTAGTCTATGTGTTCCAGAGCTGCGCCAGCATCTTTAAGATAGCAAGTTGACGGACCCCATTGAGCTTGCTAAGGAGGTGGACCGCTGGACCAGTACCAGGGTCCACAGAGGAATTGTGGGTACCATTGCCAAAGGTGGGCAGGGTCCCCAGCAGAAGAGTGGGGGGGACAAGGGTAACCAAAAGGAGTTCTCACAAGGGCCCCAAAATAGTTCCCAGGGTAACCAGTCCCAGCCCCCCAAGTCAAAACCCAAACCAACCTGGCCCCCTAAGGGCAGGTCGGATAACAAGGGTCCCATTAGGTGTTATCACTGTCAGGAATTGGGTCACAAAGCTCCTGTGTGTCCCAAGAAATCCCAGGCACCCACTGGTGCTCCAGCACCGGGTATAGCTAGTGTAGCTTTTGGGGGGGATTTAATTTCTAGTGATTTGGAGGGTTTAGCAGTTATGTCCCTTGTCTCTTTAGGAGACACAGAGATGGTCCAGGAAACCCCTGTCCCTGATAACACTAAGAAGTACAGGCAGTGGGTGACCATCAATGGGAGGAGGGTGGAGGCACTCAGGGACACTGGAGCCAGTGTGACTACGGTCAGGTGTCAGTGGGTCCCTGAGGAGCTGATCATTCCAGACGTACTTCACCCAGTAGTGTCAGCTGACAACTCTGTGCGCCTTTGCAAGGTAGCACATGTTCCCTTTGAGTTGGGGGGGGGGGTCTCAGGTCCTCTCAGAGTTGTTGTGAGTCCATCCATGCCAGTAGACTGTCTGCTAGGTAATGACCTGGAGAGTTCCCCGTGGAAGGAGGTGGAACGCCAGGCTCATTTGGAGATGTTGGGTTTGCCTGAGTGGGTCTGTGTGACCACCCGGTCCATGGCAGCCAGACAGGGTTGTGAAGCAGACCTGGAGCCTGAAACAGTGGCCCAGGTCCCTGCCAGAAAGAGGAAGGGCAAGGGGCGTGGTGCGTCCACCCCCACTGTTCCCACGGTCCAGGAAGGAGCAGAACCTACGGGGGATGCCCTGGAGCCTACAGGGGAACAGGTAGCTGAGCTGGGAGACATACCTGAGCTGACCCATTGGCAGCAAGAGGGTGGTCCCTCCAGAGAGGAGTTCTGCCGAGCGCAGAAGGCATGCCCTACTCTTGAAGGTCTGCGGCACCAGGCTGCAGACCAGGCAGCAGGTGCTGATCCGAAGAACTTCTCTCTCTACTGGGAGAATGACTTGTTGTATAGTGAGCCTAGGTTTGCTGAGCCCAGTGGATCACGTACCCTGGTGGTACCCGCAGGGTTCAGAGACTTCCTACTGGGTCTGGCTCATGACGTGCCGCTTGCAGGACATCTCAGGCAGGACAAGACCCGACAAAGGCTTGCCACCCACTTTTACTGGCCCGGGATGAAGACGGACGTCGCTTCCTTTTGTAAATCATGCCAGACTTGCCAGGCAAGTGGCAAGGCTGGAGGAAAATGCAAAGGCCCTCTCCAGCCTTTTCCGGTAGTGAGCACCCCTTTCGAGCGGGTGGGAATAGATATTGTGGGGCCACTGGACCCCAGGACCGCCTTAGGCAACAGGTTCATCCTGGTCCTGGTGGATCATGCCACCCGGTACCCGGAGGCTATCCCTCTCAGGACAACCACAGCCCCGGTGGTGGGCCGTGCGTTGATGGGGATCTTTTCCCGTGTGGGTTCCCCAAAGAGGTGGTATCTGACCGGGGTACCAACTTCATCTCCAGGTATATGAAGTCTCTGTGGGAGGAGTGTGGGGTAACTTATAAGTTCACCACTCCTTACCACCCTCAAGGAAATGGGTTGGTTGAAAGGTTCAATCGGACCCTGAAGGGCATGATCATGGGGCTGACAGAGCCCATGAGACGGAAGTGGGACGTCTTTTTGCCATGCCTATTATTTGCCTACAGGGAGGTACCACAAAAGTCTCTAGGGTTCAGTCCCTTTGAGCTTTTGTACGGGCACCCTGTTAGAGGACCTCTCAGTCTGGTGAAGGAGGGATGGGAGAAATCCCCGGGGAAAACCCCTCAGGATGTGTTCAGCTATGTGCTGGCCATCCGCAACCAGACACAGCGCTTCCGGGCCCTCGCTCAGGCGAACCTGGAAGCCAGCCAGGATGAGATGAAGAGGTGGTATGACCAGCATACCACTCTGATGGAATTTCAACCTGGGCAGATGGTGTGGGTGATGGCGCCAGTGGAGCCTTGCGCGCTCCAAGACAAGTGGACTGGGCCATATGAGGTGGTGGAGCGCAAGAGTGAGGTGACCTACCTGGTCAACTTGCGATCTCCCAGGAACCCCATGAGGGTCCTACACGTGAACCGCCTCAAACCCCATTTTGAGAGGTCTGAGATAAGAATGCTACTTTCTACAGATGCAGGGATGGAGGAGGATAGCGATCCTCTTCCTGACCTCCTGGCAGCTAAGGAGCAAGATGGGTCAGTGGATGGAGTGGTCCTCTCGCCCACCCTGACCCCAGAACAGCAGAGGGACTGTCGCCATGTGTTGGGTCAGTTTGCATCTCTGTTCTCCCTGACCCCCGGTATCACCAACTGGTGTGTCCATGACGTGGACACGGGAGATAGCATGCCTGTGAAACAGAAGTTTTACCGGGTGGCTGACAAGGTCAGGGCCAGCATCAAGAAGGAGGTTTCTAAGATGTTGGAGCTAGGGGTGATTGAGCCCTCCAGCAGCCCCTGGGCTAGCCCAGTGGTACTTGTACCGAAAGCTGCTGCGCCAGGTGCCACTCCAGAACTTAGGTTTTGTGTGGACTACCGTGGGCTCAATGCTGTCACGAAGACTGACGCACACCCCATCCCCAGAGCGGATGAGCTTGTGGATTGGTTGGGAGCTGCCAACTACCTCAGTACGTTTGATTTAACTTCTGGGTACTGGCAGATTGCCTTAACTGATGGGGCCAAGGAGAGGTCTGCATTTTCAACGCCAGGGGGGCACTTCCAGTTCCGTGTCATGCCCTTTGGGTTGAAGAACGCCCCTGCCACATTCCAGAGACTGGTCAACCAGGTATTGTCCGGGCTGGAGCAATTCAGCGCCGCATATCTGGACGGCATTGCTGTGTTCAGCTCCACTTGGGAAGAACACTTGCAACACCTCTGCGCAGTGTTGAAGGCTCTGCATAGTGCAGGCCTCACTATCAAGGCCAGTAAGTGCCAGATAGGGCAGGGTTCGGTGGTGTATTTGGGACACCAAGTAGGAAGCGGCCAGGTGGCGCCCCTACAAGCCAAGATAGATACCATCCGGGCCTGGGAACCCCCCAAGACCCAGACAGCGGTGAGAGCCTTCTTAGGACTCACCGGGTACTATCGCCGTTTTGTCAAGGGGTATGGCACCATTGTTGCTCCCTTGACAGAACTAACTTCCAAGAAGTTACCGAAGAAAGTGATTTGGACCAGTGCCTGCCAAGAAGCTTTTGATGCCCTGAAGGAGGCCATGTGTACAGCACCTGTACTCAAGGCGCCTGACTTCTCCAAGGAATTCATAGTGCAGACAGACGCTTCTGAGCATGGAGTGGGAGCGGTGCTCTCACAACTAAATGATGAGGACTTGGACCAACCTGTAGCTTTAATTAGTAGGAGGCTACTTCCCAGGGAACAGAGGTGGAGTGCGATTGAAAGGGAAGCTTTTGCTGTGGTCTGGGCGCTGAAGAAGCTGAGACCCTACTTGTTTGGGACTCACTTCCGGGTTCAGACGGACCACAGGCCCCTCAGATGGTTGATGCAGATGAGGGGTGAGAATCCTAAGCTGTTGAGGTGGTCCATTTCCCTACAGGGGATGGACTTTACGGTGGAACACCGCCCCGGTACAGAACACGCCAACGCTGATGGTCTGTCCAGGTTTTTCCGCCTTAGCGATGAGAACTCCCAAGAGGGTGGGTAGTTCTCCCCACTTTCAGCTGGAGGGGACACGTGTTAGACCTGGCATCTTTGGCATGGTTACCCCTGACTTTTTGCCTCTACCTCCTGTATTTTTGATGCTATGCTGGATTTCGTTTTTGCTGGTTTAGATGCTTTGGGCACTTTGCCACTGCTGATCAGTGTCAAAGTGCAAGTGCTCCCTTGGTAAATTGTTGTGTTGATTGGTTATCCATGATTGGCATATTTGTTTCACCTGTTAGCCCCTAGTAAAGTGCACTGCGTGTGCCAGGGCTGGTGATTCAAATGCTACTAGTGGGCTGCAGCACTGATTGTGCCACCCACAGGAGTAGCGCTAAAATGATGTCTTAGGCCTGCTTGCAGTGCCTATGTGCAGTCCAGGACTGCCATGTCGGCCTGGCCAGTGCACCCACTGACCAGGCCTTATCCTTCCCTTTCTGTACATGTCAGGCATCCCTATGGTGGCCCTAGGTACCCCCCTGGGCTGGGTGCAGTGTATCTGAAAGGTAGGGCATGTACTGAGGTGTGTAACATGCCCTGGTAGTGAATTACAGCCATTTTCGTTTTTCACTGATGAGAGGCTATCTTGCCCATAGGATAGAATGGGGAAGGCTGTTTACATGCCTATCTTCCCATAAGGGCAAGATAGAAAATCCAAGTTTAGTATCTTTGTGTTCAGAATTTAATTATACATCTTTTTAGCAAGATGGTTTTTAAATTCACTGTGTGAGAATAGCACTTTTTAGAAAGTAGCTATTCTCCTGTTTAACCTTCCTGTGTGCCTGTGTGCTGGTTGGCTGAAGGGTGTCATGTGATGGGCTAGGTGGCTCCAGGAGCCTGGATGAGTCAGCAGCAGGGTGAATAGGGAGATCTGCTTTAGATGGGTGGGAGGAGTAGTCCCTGGGTTTGAATAGGGCTGTCCCTGCCAAACACAAAGCTGGCTCCACCCCCTGCTGGCCAGGCTGAGGACTCTGCCTCTGCTGGCACAAAGAAGGCTCCACCTCCTGCTGAGCGTCTAACGACCCTGCCCCTCACTCTGAAAGGAACCAGGTGCTCCAGGGCAGAGCACACCCAGGAACCGGTTTGAGCAGGGGAATCCCCCCACTGAAACACAAGAGACAAAGACTTGGAGGGGTATAAGAAGAGGACCCCAGACACCTAAAACTTCAGATCACTTTGGAACTAAGAAGAAACCTCTGCCAAGGAGAAAGCTGAAAAGGACTGAAGAGGAGAAGACTGCCTGCTTGCTGTTTTGCTTTGCTGCCAAGGAGAGGGGAAGGACTTTGCTGTGTCCCCTTCTTTTGATTCTGATCTCCAAGGGCCTGAGAAGAGCTGGCTCCCTGTTAAGAAGTCCCAGGAACAAAAGGACTTCACCACCAGCTCCCCTGGAACTCTGCTGAGAGAGTTCTGACCTGCCTTGGAGTGCTTGCCCAGTCTTGGGGCCTCAGGAGGTCGTTTTGCTGTGTTTGGGAGCTGGGAAGCAGAAGCGTGAACAAGAGTGACTGGTACCCAACGCATCATCCGATTGCGTGTCGCAAGACGAGAGTGCGTGGAAAATTTCATCGCGGCACCATCGCAACACGCAGGGTCACCGCATCGCCGAGTGCGTCGAGCATCGTCCCGGTGCGAGAAGATTCCTGACGCTGCGAAGGTCGTCGCAGAACCAGTTTGCGGGCCGCACCACTGCCGGTGCGTGAAAAGTCTCCAGTCGCTGCGTGCGTCGACACAGAGTCCCGTTCCGTGGCGCATTGAGAGTTGTGGCGCCGGAAGGCAACGCTGCGCCACGCATCACACCACATCGAAGAGTGTCGCATCGAACCTGTGCGTGAAGCTTCCCCCTAAGAAACCTACGCAACGAAGGCCAAAGTCATCGCATCCTCCCCTTACAGATCGGAGCCGGCGCATCCACCTCTGCTGCGTGAAGCAGGGCTGCTGCAAAGCCTCCCCAGGATCTCAGGAGTATCGCATCGCCTTTGCAAGCTTCCTTGTTATAGCTTTTGGGAACCTTATCGCAACTACAGGTACTGTTGGGCACGAAAGTGTCGCATTTTGTGCGTTGAGAGTCGCATTGTGCAGGACACTGACTTTTACATCCTGGAGTACTTTCTGCAAACTCTGAACTATCTTTAAAGTAACCTTTTTGAATTATATGTTGGTTTGTCTGTAGTATTTGGTCTTGTGAAGTTTTTAGTAAAGATACCTTATTTTTCTAAAACTGGTGTGGAGTAAATCTGTGGTGTTTTCACAGTGTTACTGTGAGTGTTGGTACAAATACTTTACACATTGCCTTTGATAGCCTAGACTGCTCAGGCCAAGCTACCTAGAGGGTGAGCAGGGGTTATCTTAACAGAGTATCCCCCTTTCCCTGACTAGAAGCAAGGGTCCCTACTTGGACAGTGGTACCTACCCTGCCAACTAGAGACCCCCAGATCTAACAGTGATCTATAAGCTAAACTGAGAGCATATTTTCTGAAAAATTCACATTATCTTTCTCAGTCATGTGAGAATGAAGTCTGACATTCTCAGTAAAACATGTACATCCAACAAGGGCAGAGACTGTCAGTTGATTCCTTTGTGTTCTACTGCAGCTTCCCAGAGTGTTCTAAAGAACAACTAGAGCGCTAACAGTCCTACTTATGACAAACGTATTGCACACCTGAAACCATCTTGATTGGAATAAAGTGGTAACTCTTAAAACATTTAATTTAAAAAGGAACAAAATGAGGGGGTTCATTTTGCCATAGAAATTATGATTAGTGCTGCAAAAAGAAAAACTAGGGCACATTTTGACTTCTCAAATCCTCTTCTATTTCATAAAAAAATTATGACATGCAGACTGAAACATACACTTTGAATACCAGCAGCAGACTTTCCTGGTGAGCAGTAGCTTCACTACAGTGATCTAATAAGCAACTAGAGTGCTAACATTCAGAATTTATGGCAAATGTGTGACACATCTGAATGCCTTCTTGACGGAACCAAAATAAAAAACTGAAAGTATTCCCTACTGAGGAGACTACAGTAAATGAGGAAATTAGGAAACGTCATAACAAATAAATCTCCCAAGATGGCCACCAGAGTCAAAAGAGCCCAAATGTAGCCCAAATATCACCCAGATGTAGCCCAAGTATAGCCCAATGACAGAATGTCCCAGAGTGTTCTTAAGAACAACTAGAGCGCTTACTGTCTTACTTATGACAAAAGTATGGCACACCTGAACCATCTTGATTAGAATAAACTGGTAACACTTAAAACATTTAATTTAAAAAGGAACACAATGAGGGGGTTCATTTTGCCATAGAAATTATGATTAGTGCTTAAGAAAGAAAAATTAGGGCACATTTTGAGTGACTTCTCAAATCCTCTTCTATTTCATTAAAAAATTCTGATATGCAGACTGAAACATGCACTTTGAATACCAGCAGCAGACTTCCGTGGTGAGCAGTAGCTTTACTACAGTGATCTAATGAGCAACTAGAGTGCTAACATTCAGAATTTATGGCAAATGTGTGTCATATCTAAATACCTTCTTGATGGAATCAAAGTAAAAAACTGAAAGCATTTCCTACTGAGGAGACTGAAGTAAATGAGGAAATTAGGAAACTTCATAACAAATAAATCTCCCAAGATGGCCACCAGAGACAAAAGAGCCCAAATGCAGCACAAATATCACCCAGATGTAGCCCACATGTAGCCCAATGAGAGAAGTGTGCAAAACACTTATTTTGTGTGTATTTGCAGTTTTATACAGTGCAGACTTGTCAGGTATTGGAGTGCTTTACATGAGCATTGGTTACATCACACAAGATCAAATTCATTTTGGTTGTAGACATGGGGAGATTAAGTGATTTGACCAGAATCACAGAATGTTGAGCTGAAGCAGAAACTCCAACTTGGTTCCCCAGTTGTAAAGTCTGCAGCTCTGGAATTAACACCACATCCTCTCTCCTAGGTGCAACATTTAATCAAGTGGTCAACTGGATAAAAAAACAAAGATTACAAATAATTTAAAAGTTCTTTGTCGCTATTTGAAAACTCAGAAAATATCTCCTCATTTTAGTTTTTTAGAGCACTAACCATAATTTTGATGCAAATAAGACCCTCTCATATATGTAATTTGTAAAGGAAATGCTCTGGGTATTACAGTTTTGATTACATCAAGATGACGTCAGGCGTTCCACACTATTGTAATAAATATAGAATGGTAGCAATCTAGTTGTTCATTGGGATACTGTTGAGAGGCAGAGGCCAGGGGCACGGATTCTGAAACTTGAAGGCAGGTAGGAGAGTGCAGAGGCAACAATTTGACCACACTGGGCAGGCAGGAAGGGCAGTGGCAGCATAACAGACTATGGAGGGCAGTGGAAAGGGGGGCAGGGGCAACAAACCAACAATACAGTACTGGCAAGAGAGGCTGTGGCAATATAATAGACCATTGTGGGTAGAAGGAAGAGGCAGTGGTAGTACAACCATACATGCCAACAGACCCGTTTCAGCCAGGAAACGTCCAATGTTTTTAAGCTCAAATGGGCTTTATTTGATCTGTCTCCTGTCTACAATCTCCTCTTTTTCAATGTAACTCAAAGGGGAAAATCAATACCCCAGTTTTTTTCAAAATCTCCCTCTTTCCAAGTTCAAAATGTTCACAAGTATGGTACATTGGATCATGGTAGGCAGGAGGAATTGGGGTAGGGACATGGACTCTTATAACAGAGGACAGGAGGGACATGGAGAGGTGCACCAAACTGACACTACAGGGCAGGCATCAGGGTTTGCAGCAGCACAATACACCACACAGGGAATGCGGGACGGGAGTGCAGAACAACAATCCATAGAAAGCAATAGGGAGGGGACAGGGCCATGCATATGGACAACAGAGAACAGAGGGGAAAGAGGCAATGGTAGATAGCTGACCGTAATGGACAGACAGAGAGAAAGCTGCAGCATAACAGACCATAAAGGGCAGGAGAGACGGATCAGGGGCATTACAATGGAACAGACAAGCCAGGAGGGAGGGGATAGGGGTCTGCACATGAAAACAGAGGGCTGGGGGCAAGGGGGCAGGGCAGGAGCAGCAAGATGACCATGGAGGCCAGGCAGGATGGGCACTAGAAACAAGACACACCATGGAGAGCAACAATGAGACTATGATCGCATACACACAGACCATGGAGGGAAGGTGGGAGGGGGTCAGGGGCAGCTAGTTGACCACACAGGGAAGGTGGGAGGGGCCATGGCAGCACAGAAGACCATGCATGGCAAGCGGGAGGGTTAGTGGCAGCACAATGGCTATGATGGGCAAGAAGGAGGGTGCAGGGGCATGCACAAAGGACCATGGAGGATAGAAGGGAGGGTCAGGACCTGGGCACAGACAAGAGAGTTCAGGGGAAGGGGCCTCACAACAGACCGCGCGGGGCAGGCAGGAGGAGCAGTTGCAGCACAACAGACCAGGGAGGGTAGAAGGGTGTGGCAGTAAAATGGACCATGGAGGACAGGAGGAAGGGGATAGGGGCATGGCATGTGGACAGACAGGGTGGAGGTGGCAGGGACAGGTTACAGTCATCTGACAATGCTATGCAGGTGGGAGGGGAGTGGCAGCTCAACAGAACACTCAGAGTAGATAGGAGTGGCAGGTCCATGGAACATGGTGGGCAAAAAGGATGGAGCAGGGGCATGCACAAAGACATCGGAGGGCAGGGGAAAGGAGAATAAGGGCAGCAAGCTAAGCACAGAGGCTAAGCAGGAGGTCAATGATGGGCCACAGAATTGAGCAATGGAGGGCAGGAGGAGTGGACTGGTACATCATGCTAAATGGAGGGCAGTGGCAGCACATCAGACCATGCATGGCAGGAGGGAGGAGGCTAGTCCATGGATTCAGACAACAGAGGATAGGGAGGAGGTGGATGGGGCAGCAAGCTAACTGTTCAAAGAAGGTGGGTATTAGGAACTTCATTGTTTTTAAAATGTGTGTCTGTGCAAACTACTTAAAATATGAACAAGTATGCAGCATAATCTCACTTTTATTCAGGAAGAAGAGGACGTTTGTGACTGTGACTCCGGGCTCACTTGGCAGAAACACCCCCTGACCCTCCACCCCCCATCGCAAAATGTAATGCCCGTGAAAAGGGTAGGTGGACGCAGTGTTATATAGAACATAGTCCTGAGAGCACGATTGAAAATGAAAACTAGATATAGTATATGGTATAAACTATGCACCAAAAGGTGTGATATAAGATGAACCGGGGCGTGAAATATAATATGCAATACATAGTGCGCGATGACAGATTCATTGGAGAGCGCGAGATAGCACAGGCACTAGCGCGTGCTATGCGATATGCGCCTTGGAGTGTAATATGCACAGGGTAGTGTTGTGTAACCTAACTAGTCTCTAAAGTTGTAATATAAAATATGTGCTGGGGAGTGTAATGTTGCATATGCACTGTGACAAAGATATGGATCCCAGATTGTAATATGTATGGCATAGCGCTGTGCGTTATAACATAGGCATCGAGGAAGGCACGTTAGATGGGGCAATATAACCTGTGCGAAGGCAAGTTAAAAAAAAAAATTAACTTTTCAGTTTCATTTTTTAAGAGTAGCCAGTGGTCTCTGAAAACAGTGCTAGATCTTAAAATATTTTTTAAAAAAATGTTACATTCCCAAAGAGGATGGGTCCCTTGGGGACCCCCGTTACATTTGCAAATGGGTTGCCACTGGTGATAAACTGGTGGTAAAGTATTACTCCTGTACGCCTGGAGTTCGAACTCAAAACAGTAATACATACCATACCAATTTAATATTTGGAAGAGGTGCACTAAACACCTCCCTTGCAAATACCGAATCACAAATGCAAATTGTGATTCATTAACAAGTTACTGAATCACATTTTGCCTTGTTTACATCTGAAAAAGCATTTTTGCAAAAACGCCTTGTACATCTGGCCCTATATATTGTGATAAATTGAAAAGTGCTCTGGAATACCAATTTTTGGATATATGTATAGGAGTGAAAGCCCTCAAGCACCACTCAATACTTTTTTAAGTTGCTTGCATCATTTAACTTTTCACATGGTGATTGGGAGAACATATTTTGCCTTTTTGGGAGGCGATGACCAATTTTCATTATCCGAGTTCAAACTCATTGAACTCCCCATGCAAATGTTTGAAGACTACACTTTCAATGAAAAGCATATTAGAGATCGGACAAAAGCCACAAATTATTACCAGCAACCAATAAGACAACTTATTTTCTAATAATATTGGTTCAATATGTGACACTTCTTTACAAAACAGCAGAGATACATAAAAAGTGGACATTAAGCCTATTGGTTCCAACATATTACTTATACCAAGAGAAGGCTTAGGAGCAAAACTTTGATCATGATTGGATGACTTTGCTGTCTATCTCAGTTGTCGGCTTCCGATTTAATGGCTATCCTCCCTATTCTTGTGTTTGTTCAGACCTGGAGCATTTCAGTGTCACAGTGTTATGAATGGATAAGTTATATCCTTCCAATGCAAACTGCAAAGGTCTCTTTTTTAGTGAGAAGTTAACACCCCAGGAGTATGCAGGTGTTTCCTTGCTCTCTCGCCCTGCGTTTTTCCCTGCCTCCCCTGAGAGCTCTTTTTCATTCGTCCCTCTTCTGCTCCCCACCCATTCCTTTCCCACTCCCCATGTTCTTTATGTATTTATTTATTTATTACAAGGGGCAGGTAGATGCAAAGTGATGCCAGGCTTCTAACTTCCTACTTGTTTTTCACTTTTTTAATGTATTTTACCGTTCTAGCATGGCCATCTGCAATGTAATTTAAAAAAGACTGCTACATATCACAAATCATGTACACAAACTCGTCATGAAGCATGAGCACACATGAGATTATCAAAAAACATTGGCAAAGCCAATAACTCAGCCTTTAAAAGCTAACACCTAGCTGGCCTATTCTTGTTCGTACCAGCTATTTATTTTGCCTGCACTCATTTTTTAATTTTATGTTGTAAATTTAAGTGACATTATAGCACTGTAGCTGTCTGGGATTTGAATGCTTGGTTAGATGCTATTTTATTTTTATCTCCTTAACAAATAATAACAACGAATGCATGGCACATATGAAAAGGCTTGTTTAAAAATGTCACTAGTTAAACAACTGCATCATGAATGTATTGCAAGATTGGTTTCAGTTTTGTTACTTGTTAATACAATTCTTCTAACTATTTTTAATGTATATGCACCCACCACTCCAGATAAATTCTTCTGGACTCAGATTTTATCTAAATTGATGTTATGTACTGATGAATATTTACTGTTGGGAGGAGACTGTAAAATGGCTGTAGACCCCTTCCTAGATAGATGTTCCAAGTCTAAATGTATCCCCTCTACCATGCACACTCAATTTACATCTACCATATCTTAAAGGTCCCTAGTTGATTCTTGGAGACTATGTCACCCCACTCTCCAAGAACACTCATTTTTTTCACGCGTTAATTCCTCACAGTCTCGTATAGATTACATATTTATCTCAAAAGCCCTTACTCAACATATTTCCCACTCCGACATAGGATCTATACTAATTTCAGATCATGCCCATATATCCGTAGTTTTAGACTTACTCCCTCCTATTAAAGGAACTAGGAGATGGAGATTTAATAGTGACCTTCTCTTAGTTCCTAAATTTACTCCTGCCTTTCAGGCATTTGCAGACACTTTCTTTTTAGAAAATGAATCTCCTCTTACCTCTCCCCCTCTCATTTGGGACATATTCAAAGCTGCTTCTAGAAATTTCATTATTTCATATGTAGCCCAAAAAAGGAATGCATCTGCCCAAATCAGAAATTCACTTACTTCCCGTATTAAGCAACTAGAACATTCTTACTACTCTACAAAAGCCCCCTCTGACTTGACTGAAATATCAAAGCCAAGTTTAGCTTTAACAAACTTTCTACTGAATTTGCTAATTTATATTTACTTAAGTCTAGTGCTAAATATTATAGTGCACAAAATAAAGCGGGAAATCTTCTTGCCAATTATCTCAAAGTCAAAAAAGAGCACACCACGATTGAATCTATTTCACCTTCATCCAACACTACAGTCCACAAAAACGAAGATATTCTTTTAGAATTTTCCAATTTTTATCAACAGCTTTATACCCCTGAATCTCCATCTCAACAGGCTGATATTGATCGTTATCTATCCTCTATTCCTCCACCTTCATCCCTTAATGTAGATTTTTCCCTTTTGGAAAAAGATATTCAGACTACTGATATTCTTACTGCTATTCAAGCTATTAAAAAAGGCAAGGTTCTCAGCCCGGATGGGTTTACCATTGAATTTTATTCACATTTCTCCCCTTTCCTTCTTCCCAAATTACACCAGTTATTTACATATTTTATTTCTACTTAAAAATCAGAAGGATCTTTTCAAGAAGCCCTGATCTGCCTGCTCCTAAAAGAAAACAAAGATCACGCACTCTGTAAGAATTACAGACCTATTTCTTTAATTAATTTGGATTACAAAATCTTTGCAAAAATTCTCGTTCCATCGTTTAGATTCTTTTCTCCCTCAATTTCATTAAAGGTCGTCATTTATCGGATAATACTAGATTGTTTTTTAACGTCCTAAGTAAATCTAAATCGTATAAAAAATCTTTAGCAGCAATCTCATTAGATGCTGAAAAAGCTTTTGATAGGGTTAGTTGGTCCTTTATTTTTTTGGCCCTTACTTGGTTCGGTTTCGGCCCAAAATTAATTAATTATGTCTCTTTACTTTATTCCTCTCCCAGGTTGTTTATTTTAGCTAATGGTCTTGTCTCTTCTTTCTCCCTTTTCGAGGAGTTCGGCAAGGATGCCCTTTATCTCCCCTTTTATTTATCCTTTCCCTAGAGCCTTTTTTTAATAAAAATTCGATAGAACGTAAGAATTACTGGTTTTTCTTACGGAACTAATCAGTTAAAAATCTCAGCATACCCAGATGATATTTTGTTATTCATTTCAAACCCACAATCCTCTTTGCCAGCTTTCTTATCAGAAGTAACTGATTTTGCCCTTGTTTCAGGCTACAAGCTCAATGCTGGCAAATGTGAGATCCTTCCTCTGAACAAGCTATGTTTTCACGCTGATTTCTTATCTTCTTCTTTTCATTGGAATCCAGTTAAAATAAAATATCCATCTGGTACAATAAACATTTTAAACTCAGCAATAAATATATTTTTGGGAAACAGTGGTTATTCTATGGTCTCAAATGGACTTACCAACTTTTTCGGGATGGTGTTTGTATACCATTTTCTGTATTGCAATCTCACTTTTCTCTTCCTCCCTCATTTCATTCCAAGTACTTATCTTTAACAGCAGTTGCTCAGACCTCTTATAATTCTCTCTCTACCTCTCATACTCCTACTCTTTTATCCCCTATTACCACATAATTTCTAAGTAATTCTCCTTCGGCTTCCCAAGTATATAAAAAAATTAATGGATATCTTGGTGTCTCGTAATAAACCCGAAGTTGAATGTAGCTGGGAATCTGATTTGGGTACATCTTTCCCTATTCAACTGTGGAATACAATCTAGACTAAAGTGATGAAATCTTCTAGAACAGCTAATACTACTCAAACTTTATTCTTTATTTATAATAGACTGCTCATCACTCAAGCTAAACTACATAAAATCGACTCTAACACTCCATCTTCTTGTTAGTCATGTACTGCTCCGTCAGCAGATCTTAAACATATGCTTTTTAACTGTCCAAAAAGCCATACTTTTTGGACTCAAGTATGGCGTCACATTAACATCATTTGTCATTCCCATATTCCCTTTTCTTTTTCACACATTTTCCTAGGTAGTGTCTATGAAGTTTGGTCTCCATCTTTTCATATTATTGATTTGCACATGGCTGTTGCGTTTCAGCAGATCACTAAATCATGGAAAGACACCTCAACAGTATCTTTGCAAGCATGGTGGTATGGTGTTTGCTATAATCATAGACTTGACAGAGCCTATGTACATCCAGTCTCGCTTGCCATTAAAAGAGAAGCTCTGTGGATGCCTGTTACTGAATTCTTAAATACTTCTGCTAAAAAACTGCCATTGCATAACCCCTGCACTGAAGAGGTCCCCAAACCCCCTTGAATTTATACTTACTGCTGTTTTATTTAAAATGTATCTTATGGTTATAGAATATTTCAATGTTTGTAGAAATTTTTTTACACATAAGTGTTGCTTTTTTGTTATATTAAGTATAAAATGGATGTTCCTCCCCTTCCCTCTTATTTTTCTATCTTTTTCTCTCTCCACTTTTTCTTTCTTATCCCTTTCTCTTTTTCCTTCCCGTTTTTTAATGATATTTTATACAGATATGTAACTTTTTGTTCACTGTATTTCATCTTATACTTATATCAAATAAATTTCCTTTAAACTAAAAAATGAATGTATTGCAAGCATAAGGCAGCTACATTTAGATGATGGCATATTTTCATTTTTTTATTCCTGTGTCCTATGCTTGCAATAAACGAGCATTGCAGCAGCGTGGCAGGACCAGATCTCCTGCCTTTGACAATGGTTGCTTCTTTGTTGTTAACACATTATTCCCATAGTTTGGCACCAATAGTATTGTTTCATTAGATACAGGTATTCCGTATATAATTTAGCTTACGATTCACAAGTTGTGTGGCCATGTGTAAACAATGCTCTTGTGTCTCAGATGCACTTCCTGTAGTAAAGTGGATAGAATCTCTCTTTGTAAAGTTATTTTCCGACAGCATGGAATGTGTAATGGTATTTTTTTGGTGCAGTGCTGCTTGCTGTTTAGTGGTGTTATGTAAGAGAAATGTATAATAATAATGATGCAGAATGATTTGTATTTTCTATTTTATCTACAGGTTGTTGCTTTGTCATCATGGAGTTTGATGAGGGATGCATCATACTACACACTTTCTATAGTTGCACTCATTGTGGTAAGAACTTGTTAATTTGCTTTTTGATATTATGTTTCTGAGACTTGTGTGAAGATCCTAATTTTACCCTATCAATACAGGTATGGAATTGTGCTAACAAAACACATAAGTCACAAAACCTGAGAAGAGCACAAACTTTTTGGGACGGAAACGTAACGCAGGCTGTATGAATACATTCTTGTATCCTCTCCTTCCAGGGTTGACACCTCTTGAACCGCTTAAAGATCCCCGGGTGACAGAGCAAGTTGAGCGTGCCGATGATCTGTCAGAAATAGGGAGCTTCTGGGCGTAGGTGTGTTGGGACCTCCTGTTTATTGCCTCTTCATCTGTGAGTTTCCCATCCTCTCCTTGTCACTAGTGTGACAAAAACATGAATCCAGACACAGGAGGTCAAGTTAAAGTGAGATTAGGGACCAAGAATGGTGCATCAGGTATTGTCCATGTAGGCCAAAGATTACCCTATTAGACTGTGGCACTAGATCAATAAGATATTTATACAGGAGGGGTTATGTGCCTCAGTTGGCCAGCCTAATTAGGTACAAATGTTTTGTAAAGATACTTGCGTCTTGTAAAGTTAAGTAATTCATTTGCTGTGACCGTTACTCATTTCCTAGTTCTCAAACTGGGTTCCTAAAGTAATTGGAGACATAGGCCCTAATTACCAGGGGACCTGAGTGGTATTCCAGGGGGTATTGCAATTGGCCAATCCAAATTGCTTGACGTCAGTAGTCCCAGAATTACTCTATTTTCCAATACCAGACCCGGTATTGCAGGCCTGGAAAAAGCAGACATTGAACCATATAAATTTCTATGTGTGCTCAACCGCCTTCCACCGATCAACTCCATAATGGTGCATTGTCCCTGTCTGTGCAGGAACACACACTAAATTGGGTGCACCAGATGCAGACGGGGACAGTGTGCCACATTACTCACAAAATGTGCTGGCCCCTGAACAGGGCCAAACTTGTGCCAGAAGCGGGTAAAGACAGTGTGGCATTGAATGGCAGACTTGTGTTTTTGAACCACTGAGCATCTTTCAGTCTTCCAATGCAGGAGCACAGATAGCACATTGAGAGGAATATGGCTTTATTCTAGCGCAGAAGTCCCTGGGACCCCCTCAACCCAATCTCAAAGAGCAACTTCAAGGGATGTGCTTACAGTGCTCTTCTTCCCATGTTGCACGAAATCAGTACACATGTCACAGACCTATTTGCCCCTGCAGCTGTAGTACGCTATGGCTACAGAGGCAAAAGCATTCTCTCATTTGTATGAGGTCATGACTGCGAAATCAATCAATCAATCAATCATAACACTTGTATAGCGCGCTACTCACCCGGAAGGGTCTCAAGGCGCTTGGGGGAAGGGGCCGCTACTGCTCGAACAGCCAGGTCTTGAGTTGTCTCCTGAATGCGAGGTGGTCCTGGGTCCGCCGAAGGTGGATGGGGAGGGAGTTCCATGTCTTGGCCGCCAGGTAGGAGAAGGATCTGCCTCCGGCGGTGGTTCTTCGGATGCGTGGTACCGCGGCGAGGGCGAGGCTAGCGGACCGTAGCTGGCGGGTGGGCGTGTAGAAGGTCAGGCGGTCGTTGAGGTAGTTGGGGCCCAGGTTGTGGAGAGACTTGTGTGCGTGGGTGAGGAGCCTGAACGTGATCCTCTTGTTGACGGGGATCCAGTGCAGGTTCCTCAGGTGGCCGGAGATGTGGCTGCGTCGAGGGATGTCCAGGATGAGTCAGGCGGAGGCGTTCTGAATGCGTTGTAGTCTTTTCTGTAGCTTGGCTGTGGTTCCGGCGTAGAGGGTGTTTCCGTAGTCCAGCCGGCTGGTGACGAGGGCCTGGGTGACCGTCTTCCTGGTTTCGATCGGGATCCATCGGAAGATCTTGCGGAGCATGCGGAGGGTGTGAAAGCATGAAGAGGAGACGGCGTTGACTTGTCTGGTCATCGAGAGGGAGGAGTCCAGGATGAAGCCCAGGTTGCGTGCGTGGTCTGTCGGCTTGGGGGCGGTTCCCAGGGCTGGGGGCCACCAAGAGTCGTCCCAGGCGGAGGGTGATGGTCCAAGGATGAGGACTTCCATCTTGTCTGAGTTCAGTTTCAAGCGGCTGTTCTTCATCCACTCGGCTATGTTTTTTATCCCTTCGTGGAGGCTGGTTCTGGTGGTGTCGGGGTCTCTGGTTAGGGAGAGGATCAGCTGGGTGTCGTCGGCGTAGGAGATGATGTTGAGGATGTGTTGGCGTGCGATGGCTGCGAGAGGTCTCATGTAGACGTTGAAGAGGGTGGGGCTGAGTGATGATCCTTGCGGGATGCCGCAGATGACTTTGGTGGCCTCGGAACGAAACGGGGGGAGGCGGACTATCTGTGTTCTTCCAGCGAGGAACGAGATGATCCACTTCAGTGCCTTCTCTTGGATGCCGGTGTTGCTGACACGTTGGACTAGGGTGCGGTGGCAGACAGTGTCGAACGCGGCGGAGAGGTCCAGGAGGATGAGTGCCGCTGTTTCCCCGTTGTCGAGAAGGGCTCGGATGTCGTCGGTGGCTGCGATGAGGGCGGTCTCGGTGCTGTGGTTGGCTCTGAAGCCGGACTGCGAGGGGTCGAGGGATCCATTCGTCTAGAGGAAGGCGGCAAGCTGTCTGTTGGCGATCTTCTCGATGACTTTGGCAGGAAAAGGGAGGAGCGAGATGGGGCGGAAGTTTTTGAGGTCGGTGGGGTCCGCCGTTGGTTTCTTCAGTAGGGCGCTGAGCTCGGCATGCATCCAGCTCTCCGGGAAGGTGGCGGTGTCGAAGGAGGTGTTGATGACGTCTCGGAGTTGGGGTGCGATGGTGGAGTTGGCCTTCTTGAAGACGTGGTGGGGGCAGGGGTCAGTCGGAGATCCGGAGTGGATGGTGTTCATCGTGCGGGCTGTGTCTTCGGTGGTCACTGCGGTCCAGGTGCGGAGGGTGGCGGTTGGGGTGCGTTGGTTCGACGGTTGGGTGCGAGGAGGGTGCGCCGAAGCTGTTGTGGATGTCGGCAATCTTGCGGTGGAAGAATGAGGCGAGGGAGTCGCAGAAATCTTGTGACGGGGTGATGTCATTGTTGCCGGTGCTGGGGTTGGAGAACTCCTTGACGATGCTGAAGAGTTCCTTGCTGTCCTGGGCGTTGTTGTCCAGTCGATCCCTCAGTGATTTCTTCTTGGTGGTGCGGATGAGCTGGTGGTGCTTGCGGGTCGCGTGTTTGAGGGCGGTCATGTTGTCAGTGGTCCGGTCGCGGAGCCAGGCTTTCTCGAGGGTGCGGCAGGTTTTCTTGGAGTCCTTGAGTTCGTCGGTGAACCAGGGGGCCTTCTTGCTTCTGGGCTTGCTGGGAGGGTTCTTCAGTGGTGCGAGGTCGTCGGCGCAGGCGGTCAGCCACTGCGTGAAGTTGCGGGCTGCTTCGTTGGGGTCCGGTGTGCTGGCAGGTGGGTTCTGGCTGAGGGAGGTGGTGAGCTGGTCGGCGGTGATCTTGCTCCAGCTTCTGTGAGGAACCTGTTGCGGGTGGTGGTGGGTAGTGGTTTTTCTGAAGCTGAAGTGAACGCAGCTGTGGTCAGTCCAGTGAAGTCCGGTGGAGTGGCTGAAGGTGATGTGCTTGCTGGATGAGAAGACGGGGTCAAGCGTGTGGCCGGCGTAGTGGGTGGGGGTGTTGACCAGTTGCTTGAGTCCGAGGTTGGCGAGGTTGTCCAGCAGGGTGACAGTGTTGCGGTCCTTGTTGTTCTCCAGGTGGAAGTTGAGGTCCCCTAGGAGGATGTAGTCGGCGGAGGGGAGGGCATGTGGGCTGATGAAGTCCGTGATGTCTTCGCTGAATTGTGTGCGTGGTCCCGGGGGTCTGTAGAGGAGGGTGCCTCTGAGGGTCGTATTTGGGTCGGTGTGAATCTGGAAGTGGAGGTGTTCGGCGGCGGTGTAGGTGTCGTCGGCGTCGGTCGTGATGCGGATGGTGTTCTTGTGGACGATGGCGATGCCTCCCCCAGTCTGGTTGACGCGGTCCCTCCTGATCGTCTTGTATCCATCCGGGATGGCGATGTCAGGGGCTGAGGAGGCGTTCATCCATGTTTCAGTGAGGAACGCGACGTCTGGTGATGTTGTGTCGAGCAGGATCCAGAGTTCGACGGCGTGTCTGTGGACGGAGCGGGTGTTGAGCAGGATGCACTTGAGGTCGCAGCTGGGGTTTGGCTTGGCGGGCGCGGTGCATGTTCGGAGGCAGGTGAACTTGCAGGTTGTGCAGGTGAAGGGTCCGTGGAAGCGTTTCGGGGCGGCTCGGCAGCAGGCGGGGTTCCGGCTGGTATTGAGTGCGTTGAGGGCAGCGGCGTTGTAGGTCTGTTGGGTCGTCTTGCGTCGGTGGGGGCCAGGGGTCCTGGCGCTGGGCGCGGTCCAGGCGCGGACGGGCGCAGACGGGCTTGCCTTTGGCGTGCCTTCGGCGCAAAATCGGTGCTCCCGCTGCGCGTGACCGCTGCGCGTCCGCGCGGTCGCCATTTATGGCGAAGTGGGAGGGAGGGAGGAGCAGCTGGGAGGCAGGAGCGGGGAGGGTACATAACGAAAAGGGGGCGTGGCCGCTAGCACGGCAGCGGGGAGCGGGGCGGGCAGGCACAGGGGGGCACAGACAATACAACACAGTCCAGATAATTACAAGTGCAATGAATAAAAATGGGAACCACAAAGATTACCAGAAAGCAGGATTAACAGAAGGGAAGAATGGTTAGAACAGTACACGCAAATGCACGCAAATCCGAGGCAGGTTCTACGAGGCAGTAGCGAGGCGGGGCACACACAGCAGCTGGTGGCCGTGCGGCGCAGGGGTGTCCTGAGAACAGGTCGAAATGACTGTTTCTTGGATTGTGGCATTAATTTTGCTATCATAATGTTCTTCATAAATATTCAGATCATCTGTAGAATGGTAAGTATGCTCATTCCATCTGAAGTAGAAATCTTTTGTTATTTATTTTTGTAAAAGCGCTCGTATATCCGAGGATGTCTTGCCACTGCCTTGAGGAAAAGGACAGTTTAGAGCCAGGAATGAATACTGATGAAGATAAACAGAGTAAAGGAGAGATGGATTATTGGACAAAGAGCCAAGACTTTTGTGATGTGTAGGATATTCATTATTCCCTTCAGTTTGAATGGAAGAGAGTTCCACAGCGCAGCTGTGCCAACCGCACAACTTTTGCCTCCCCCAAAGAGTTTTTCAGAATTTGAGAACTACAACAATTTTGGCAGCCATAGAGTGTAGTGGTCTAGTGGGGATGTACCAAGAGAATTTTTGAATTAAATAGCCAGGCTCAGTGTTGTGTAGTGCTTTTAAAGCAATGCACAGTGCCTTAAAGGCGATTATTTTCTTAATAGGTAGCCAGTGTAGCTCTCTAAGTGCAACAGTTGCTGATTGATGTTTTCGTAATCCAAACAGGAGGTGGACTGCAGCATTTTGTAGTGTTTGTAGCTGTGTCAGAAAATGTTGTTGCATATTAATATACAGACCGGTAAAGTAGTCAGGTTTAGACAAGACTAATGCAGTAACAGCTGTTTTCTGAAGATTAATAGGAAGGAAGGGGAGAATCTTTTTAATTATTTTTAGGATGTAAAAGACAGAGGACGCAATACAATTGATCTGGCTGTTGAACGTTAGCCTATTGTCGACAGTGGCGTAGCTAGCCCTTTAGGCGCCTGTGGCAGTTCCTGTGTTTTCTGCCCCGGGTTGATTGGTGCCCCTCGACGGCAGGTAGGTGCAGGAGGCGGCCGCCTCCCCCAAAACTCATGCAACCCGGGCGCAGTGCCCCCCCCACTTGCTACACCACTGATTTTTTAAGAGGATGCCAATGTTCCTTACTTTTTTCTCTGCCTTTGGCAAAACACCCATGTCCTGGAGCCACAAACTGGGGGACCAAAAAGAACTGCTATTTCCAAAGAGGAGAATTTCAGTTTTTCCGGAAGTAAGTTTCAAACAGTTTTTGTTCATCCAGTCCTCAATCTTTTTTATACAATTATGGAATTTGATGGCAATGTGGTCCAGGTTGCACCAGGACCACAAGTTGGGTGTCATGAGCATAGAAATAACTGAGAACCCAAAAGACTTCATGAGTTTGGTCAACGGTGTAGTGTTTAGATTGAAAAGGGTAGGACTAAGTGATGCCCCTTGTGGGACACCACATGTAAGGGTGAAAAACATTAGATACAATTCATCCATTTCTACACATTGGTCGTGTTGAGACAAGATGGATGCTAAGAAGGTAATGGCTGTTCCTCTGATTCCCAAAGAATGAAGGTAGTCAATCAGAATGTTATGATTGACCATGTCTAATGCTGCTGCGAAGTCTAACAGTATTAGGGCAGCATTTTCTCCTCTATCTAAAGGAGCTCTTATGTTTTCAGATGCGCCAATAAGTGTTGGCTTCTAAAGCCAAATTGTGTACCTTCTAGGAGGCAGTGTGCATCAATAAAGGGAAACAACTGTTGGTTAACAGCCTTGTCTATGTTTTTGCTGGAAGTGGCAGTCGGGATATGGGCTGATAGTTACTCATGTCAGTAGGTGGGAGATTGTTGTTTTTTTAATTAGAGGCAAGCTGGAAGCTCTTTTCCACACTTGTGGGATATACCCTGTGTTAAGCATATTGTTGAAGATGTTTGTTGTATGATCTGAAATTATTTCAGGTACTTGTTGGAGGATTACTAGAGGGCAAGGATCCTCAGGGAACTCAAATGTCATAGATTTAATTAGTCAGAGTACCTGATTCACAGTTAGCGGGGAGAAGTGATTCAATGGGTTGGAGCCCATGGGAAAATAGGTATCATTTGGTAGCAAGGAGTCACTGTATGATTCACTGTAAAGACTGAATAAGCATTTTCGACTTTGGGTTGGAAAAAGGAGGCCAGTGTATTGCAAAAAGACTGGCTAGAGTTAGAGTTGGTGGGCCCGATTCACAGAACTAACTTAAGACAAAATCCTAAACTTACTACCATTTTGGTATTCACAGAAGGCACTTACTCATTTTGGTATTCACAGAAGGCACTTACTCATTTCGGTATTCACAGAAGTTAGGAGTCCTAACTTTAGGACTCCTAAATGCCTTCTGTGAATACCGAAAGTCTTAAAATTAGGATTTTTCTCAGTTTAGTAGTTGTAAAGTTAGGAGTCCTAAATTAGGACTCCTAAACTGAGAAAAATCCTAATTTTAAGGCTTTCGGTATTCACAGAAGGCATTTAGGAGTCCTAAAGTTAGGAGTCCTAAATTTAGGACTACTAAATTGAGAAAAATCCTAATTTTAAGACTTTCGGTATTCACAGAAGGCATTTAGGAGTCCTAAAGTTAGGAGTCCTAACTATACTACTACTAAACTGAGAAAAATCCTAATTTTAAGACTTTCGGTATTCACAGAAGGTATTTAGGAGTCCTAAAGTTAGGACTCCTAACTTCTGTGAATACCGAAATGAGTAAGTGCCTTCTGTGAATACCAAAATGAGTAAGTGCCTTCTGTGAATACCAAAATGGTAGTAAGTTTAGGATTTTGTCTGAAGTTAGTTCTGTGAATCGGGCCCCTTGTCTTCAGAGATGTTTGTGAGCAATTTCACTGTTTTGAGAAGCTCTTTTACTGAATATTTAGCAGTTTCATTTTTTTGAGTAAAAAAATGAATTTTCTTCAAAAATCATGGTTTTGTAATCCTTTAAGGATTTTTTGTGTAAATCTTTGTCCTTAGTATTGTAGAGCTGCCTCCATCGTCGTTCTAGTGTACGACATAGTTGTTTTTGCGTTTTGAGCCTATCTGCGTACCAGGGTTGAGTTGGTGTCAATCTGTGGTTTGTCAATTTATTTTCAGGAACTAATTGATTGGCTGCATCGTTTATCCAGGAATTGTAGTTAGTGACTGTTTGGTCTAGATTTTTTGCATAGGTCGGTGTTGATTTAGAGAGAAAAGATTTTAACTCTTCTGGGTCTAATTTGTGCAATGCACATATGTTTTTGAATTTGTGAGATTGTACTTGGGGGAGAGATTTTTTACATGAGGGTGATGTTAAACATTACCATAAAATGGTCGGACCATATAAGCAGTAGGACCTGTTGGAATATTAACAGGGAGTTATCTGTGAAAATCCCATCAAGGGTGTGTCCCGCCACATGAGTTGGGTTCCAAACTCTCTGATTAAGACGTAAGCTAGACATGGTTTCTAGCAAGGTCTCTGGGTCTTTGTCTAAACAGTTTTCAAGGTGAAAATTGAAGTCACCTAGAATAGTAAAGTTGGTAGTGTTAAATCGGGACTCTAGACTAAGACTGAGTTTTTGAGTGAAGGAAGTGGAACTGGGTGGCTGGTAAATAAGTAGGCCACTAAAAGTATTATTGGGATTTAGTCTGATTTGAAACGATAGAGAGTCAAAGTCTGTGTTATGGGTATAGGGGAAAAAGGAGGCACTGAGATGGTTCTGTTATATGATTTCAAGACCCCCACCTGTTTTGTTAGGGTGACCTAGTCTGCACATTAAATGGCCCACTGGTAAAACAGCTCCAAGATCTAGCCCAGCTAAAGGGTCCGACCAAGTTTCAGTAATGAAAGCTAGGTCTCTTTTTTGGGAGTCAATAACGTCATTGAATTCCACCTTGTTTTTTTATCAGAGATCAGGGGTTCATCAATGAACATTCAAGAGCCTTTGTGTCTGTAGCTTTCATTGATATTCTTGCAGGAATATCTTTAATTTTGAAGTTACTGAGAGTGAGTTTGCAGGTTAGGCATTTGCTGTTGATCATTAGTCTCTCTTGATGTTGATCATCAGTCTCTCCTGATCCTTTCTCCATCTTTTCAGCAAAGAAATAATAAGTTGATGATCTGAGAACTTGCTTATCGACGATATTTTGTGGTACAAAATGACACTAGGGTCAAACCCCAATAATGTCATCTGAGTTGAGGTGGATGCAACAGAATTGACAGACATTTTTCCTTCGTGATTGCTTTGTGCTGTTCATGTAAGGTGCCACCACAAGCATCAGAGTAGGTGATCGTATCTTGCATTTACACCACGGGGAAACACGGCAACAGACATTGCAATTAACGAAATATACAGTGTACCTCTCCAGGCTGTGGAGATAAGCATAAGCTGCGCTTGCCACATCCCTACTGCAGGGAGGAAAAACATAGGTCTCCAGAGGGTATGCATGAGGCACTAAGGCAATCTACCTATGAAGATAAAATTAGAACTGAACTGCATAGAATCAATTGTACATTCATAACTGTAAAGAGACAAAAGGAAAGCACAAATAACAGAAGCTTCCCTCTAAAGAAATAAACTACTAATCTCTGGAAAGGCAAGAAAAGACATAGGAGGCACTAATTGAGGGGATGGTTTAGTCTTACATGTGTCCACTGTAGAGCTTCATCTGTGATAATTGGGCATCAACTTTTTGTTTCCGGCACGTTATATTCATTTTGAGCACTGTAGGGCCATCATTATAAGATAATTATCGATCTCGATCAAGAAAAGATACAGAGGTGTTTTATATTTATCGGGTGTGATAGTTAGCACTTATATCAACTTTTTGGGGAATAACCTATTGTTTTGGTGCGGTAAGCCCCAAGGTTGGCATGTCCATGTAATTAACAGGCATTATTCTTCAATACATTTTGGCAGGTCAATCACAAAAGTCATAATTCCTATATGTGTGGGACAGGAGTTACGGAAGCAATAGGAGGTGATGAACCCATTCGTGATGAGGGCCTATTACTGTTAATTTGTTGTCTTGCTACCACTAAAGCACCACAGAAATAGTGCAATATAATGCAAAACCAGTTGTCTATAAAGACATTTTACCCGATTAGCTCCCCGCTCAGATTTCTAAACGAGGTGGACCATCATCCCTTCAAAGCTACATATATGAACGGCACATCAAGGTTCATGTCAAAAGCTTGAAAAGGGATTTGTATCTAGTATGTAAGCGTTCTCATGTGTGTAAACAAGACGTGGATTCTAGTTCCAGTTTTTCCACTTTTGTGGGAATTTAGGCCAACCAAACTGAGGCAAAGGTCATCTTAGTGGCAGAAAGAAAGCCAGTTGTAGTCATAAATGACAGTTCCTGTTTCATAAGAAATTAGAATCATGGAAGACCACCATAAAAGTATAGGTGGCGAAAAGTGTTCTCAGAAGTTTACAAGGGTATCTATTAGGAATGCATGTAAAGTAAACAAAGTCATTCCTTTGGGTTTTTTCCAGCCTACTTCCTCAAAGATATTCACTCCAAAAAAAGTGTAGGGTACGTGGAAATGTGAGGAGGAAATGCAATCAAACCATCCCATATTTCATGGGGCTTTGGAGGAAGGGATTTTACCACCAGAAAGAAATACTTCATAAGGACAAGCCAACGTTTCATGTCACCTCTCCAGACATGTGTTCCATGTTACAATGTTCTCCCTCTTTCAACAATATCAAGCAATTTCCACTTTTGTGCTTCTTCCTTTGGTCGATAATGCCGGGCAAGCAGGCCCGGACTGGCCTTAGCAGGCACCGGGCAATCCCCCGGTGCGCCGCACGGGTGGGGGCCGATTTTGGCCCCTGGGGGCCGTTTTTGTTACAGGGCCGTAACAAAATTGGCCGAAAACCGGCCCTGGCAAAGAGCTCGGCGGCACCCCCAAGCCCAGGGGGGGGGGGGGCCGGCCGAGCACTTTGCCAGGGCCGGTTTTGGTTCCCAGTCCTGCCCTGCGGGCAAGAAGCGATTTCTGAAACCTGTTTCCAAACTTTGAAGCACGCTTTCGTCGTCCACGAAAAACCCTGCTGAAAATAGCAATGTAAACCCTCCCAGGACCGGCCTACATGGCAGGAGACTGCCTGCGAACACAGTCCTCACAACGTGTCCCTCGACACAGCACAGTAGCTGTCACTGCGCCACCGCATCCTGTTTCGTTGATTGAATTTTATGAGTAATTTCCATAATCATAATTTGCATAAACAGACATATCATGCAGCCATTCCAACAGCTGCATAAAAAACGAAAAGTCAAAAGGAACTGTCATTTGCTTTTGTCTGACTGTCGGATTAAGGGAGTGGCAACTGGGTAAATGTTCTTATACTGCAGGCACAGCTGAAGTCATGAGGTTGAAAAACCTGCTGTGTGAGAGAGAGATGTGGCCTAGTGGCTAGAGCTGCCGACCTGGGAGGATGGAGAGCCCAGTTCGAATCTCAGCATTGGTCCACTTAACATCCTGTGGTTCTGGCCAACTCGCATTCTCTCCCTGTGTGTAAATCGGAAATAGAAATGAGTAATAGTCTCTGGTTCTAATGCCCTTGGCACAGGTTTATGCTAACAAAAGGGGGCTTCTGATGGGCTTGGGTTGGGAATATTCATAGTCAGTTCAAACTTGCTTTGATTATGATATCTAGAACCTTCATTCTAGAGAGGAATTTTACTATGAAATTGTAGTTTCTTTTTCTCAATCAAGCTGCATGATTACTTGCAATCTTGAAATTATTTATTATTTCAAAGTACATCATTTCCATACAGGTACACGGCGTCCACCCACTATTTTCACAGGGTGGACGCCATCTCCCCTGACAAGAAGTTGGGCCCCACTGAAATATGCTGAACTAAACCCGGTGTAATTTTCAGACACCAGAACACATTCAGCAGTGCCTGCAGGTTGTCTGCTTTCCATTCCCAGCAGCAAAATGCAGGCAGTGAGAGCTTTTTTCACCTCCTGCTGGGTCAAAGTTAAGGGGTCATCAGGCCCTCTTATGTTTGAATATCCTGAATGGAGGTGGCCTGTAACCTCACACTTAAATGTAAATGCAACGAAGGGGAAACAAAGGCACACAGTTTGTTATCTCTTCACAGGTACTTAAGAGAGGCATGCTTTTAACTTTGCTCAGTCCCTGTATATAACAGATGCATGCAATGTGAGAATGTCAGATGTGATGGTCTGCCCCTGTATTTACACAAATAACAATTTCAATAGCTCTGTTTTATTTCTTTTATGGTGCTACACAATCCAATGCAGGGTGTCAGACCTCTTTATGTAACATACACATTATAACATTGACAATAAAACATGGAAGTGTGTAAATCAATGTACAAAATGAGTTACATGCGACAGGGTTACAAGGTGTAGGAGTCACATGTCCTTCATAGCTCACTGTGCTATATTAAAAGGATTACAATTTATGAACTGTAGGCAACAAAAGGATCTCTGTGTTAAAAGCAGTAACCCACTTTACTATCTATGAAAAATCAAAATCTGTCATCTGTATGTTATATGAAGTGCTTTGCAGGTGACACATTAACCAGCTATACTACTTTGATTCAAATCTGGGACTTCACAAAACACAAATTTCTCCAACAAACGCGTTTACCGCCATCATTATCTCATCATAATTACTATTCCCTGAGATATACTGGGCACCTTTACAGCAGATGCACATGAAATATTTTAAAATGCAGATGTTGCAACCAATTAAGCAGAACAGATCTACTGCCATGCTTCTCCTTGTTGCCAATTTATTTGTGATAGAGTTTAAAAAAATAAATATATTAGTTGAGGCCCAGATTTTGCATAGGGTTTGCGCCACTTTTTTGGAAGATCCCTGATGCCAAAATTCATTTTTTAAATCCCATAATGTGCTGAAATGTATTAATTATATACCTGATAAACATATATGAGGGCTTAATATCTGATGTCACTTCTTGTGGTCACATCCAGTGAGGTCACTTCCTGTTATGTCACGTGCAATGTCACACGTCGTGACATCATTCACTGTGATGGTAAGTGTAAGGATTTCACCTGCAAACTGCCTAACCTGGTTAGTCCCCCCACTTCTTTATTTAGGACTTGTGCCCTGGTTCCATAAAACCCCTTCAGTATTCACTCTTTATGGAGGAAGCAGAAGCTAAAATAACACAAAGAGGGGATATTTTATAGTTTGGGAGAGTGGGAGTACAGCCGTGAAACAGCAGTGCTCCTGCAGCACCAAACTCATTGTTCCGCCCCTTTCTATTTAGAAGTGCTGGGTTTACTCTGACAGAACTACTGCATGTTCCACCACATAAACATTTAGCCTATTTAGGGTGGGGTGACTGTCACTCATTACCCTTACTATATCCGTGCTAGTGAGTCGAATGTAGTGAAAAAGCATAATGGACCCCCATATGCAAGGATAAAGCTAGCTGTGTGTAAGGGAAATTGCCTTTTTTTGTATTCAGGACTCAAGCTCCGTCTTTGGGAGTTTCTTTCTTGAAAACACAAAAACTTTGCTTGCCTGGTGGGATCTCTAAAATTGGAAGTCCCCAGGAACGGAGCAGTAACTCAGAAATCTGCCAGAGCCTAAACATTCCTTTGATTTTTCAAATACCATAATAATGCCACCAAGACTTTCCCCACCCCTCCAACTTAGTAAAAAAATTATTATAAAATCTTCTCAAAGCCACCTACATATACAGTTCTAAGGCTAATTCCTTAGTTGTCAAGCAAGCCTCTTTCAATGAGTCTACTCAATTCAAGTTTATGAAATAAGGGACAGCATGCTTCCCAAACTAACACGTTCATATTGGGCTTTGGTGTTACTCCCCACCCTCCCTTGAACAGGCGTGTCAGTGTATAGTTCAACTACTCCACCCAACTGACCGAGAGGATTTCACGCTTCACTAGCATGTACCGCTGGAACATCCTGTTTGCACTGCCACATGTGGTCTTGTAGTCATTGCATGCCCTGAGAAGATGTGAAGTATGCTTTTTCTATATATTAACAGCTAGAAGAGCCTAAGGAATGTAGTTATGAGGTATTAAACCAGACTTCGAAATTAAGTTCTTCAACAAGCATATTGACTTGAGCAGTGATACTCAAAGTACGGCCCAGGGGCCGCTTGTGACCCCCTTGACCTTTACATGCGGCTCCCCTGATGATCAGCAGCACGAGCTGCTGTTTAGTTGTTGAGCACTAATATTCAGAAAAAATGCAAAATAAATGGCCATGCATTTATTAACCCGCAAATACATACTTGGCCATTTATTTAACTTTTTTTTTATACCTCCTTACACAATCCCTGACTCACCCAGTCCCCATACCGACATCCAGCTGAAATCAGTGCCGCCTTGATTCACACCATACACCGTAGTTTGTGGCCCCTCAGCAAATGGTTGTGAGTGCCCATGGTCTACAGGCTCCGCTGCTCTTCAGATCCTTCTTTTAGATGCTCTTTCACACATAGTGTATGTTGTTTGATTGCAATAGTGTTTTTTGTTATCGTTCTAATGTTTCTGCTTACATTTTTGTGCATAATTAAAATTGCTCTTTAAATCCAGGATAAACCCCAAAAATATTTAGCAATTTCTGCATTACATTTAGTGTTAAAGGGGAGGCTTGAGGAAGAAAGCACGGCTACCATTTAGAAGAAACTCCAAAGCAGATCAATGATGTGTAGGTATTCGACACTGAATATAATAAGAATCTTTAAAACAATTCCCGAGCAACAGCAGAAGTGTTCCAGGATATATAGGAAGGTTTAGGTCTGCCAAAAGGTTTATTTTCCATAATTATTATTAAAACTGCACACAAAATCTGCAAGGGCAGGCCTGGAGACATGATTAACAGAGCTAGTTTAGTGGCTGGCACAATAAGTGCTGCAGTATTTAATTTACAGGCCCTGGGTACAAGTAGTACCATATACTAGGAACTTATAAGTATAAGTTATTTAAATGTACAATTAGGAATAGTTCAATTTTGCCATCTTTAAGTGGCGAGCACAAGCACTGATTAGCAGGGGAGAGAGTAAAGAATCCCATGGCCAACAAAAATGGGTTCAGTTAAAGAAGGTACAAATATGGGTGAATGACATGCAAAAGATGGCAATTTCAAACACCATGCAACTAAGAGACAGATTTAAACATATGTGTTAACATTTCTCTTCAGGTTGTTTGAAATCCACCCTCTTGCCAGTGGCTAAGAGTCCTTTGCACTATAGGACCAAAGTCACTGCTTTTCTCTTAAATTGTTTCAAGAGCTCTGAAGAGAGCATCCCAATTTGGTGGTCAAAAGGTAAGAGACCATCAGTGGTTGAACTGGCAGGACGCGGTACAATCTACAAATGATTCAGTCATGACAGAGAACTTGAGACGGTCAGTCTAAGCTACTTAGAGGAACAAACACTCAAGTTTCTTCCCAGAAAATATCAAGAGACATTCTCCATTTTGCCACCAACTATTAACATTTATTATATTCAATATTTTCTGTTATTGTTTTTGACATCACAGTATTATTAAAGGGTTATCAGTATCCACAGAAACTCACTGTTGTATATCCATGGTCACAAGATGAACTGCATAAAGCAAACAATAAATAAGGTACCTCCCAATATGTGGAGAAAACAAGTGGGTTGAAGAAAGACACTAGGAAAAGTCTACTAAGTACAACTCAAAGTGAGCTGAAGCTAGAACACACCCTTCCTTTAATCTGTTGTTGACATTAACATTTTGGAATAGCTGACCAAAAGTGTTGAGTTCACCCTGAACCCAAATTGCAGTATAGAAAGCTCACAAGATCAACAACAGACTGCACATCAAGTATCAACCTTGCAATCTTTACCACAGCATTGCTCTGTCCACAGATCTATAGAATAGTGGACATCCCATACCATGAAATGTGTCTTGCATGCAAACTCATCTATGGTTGCTCTTAAAAAAAAGTGAACGTAGTCTCCTATTGAACGCATTGGAGGAGTGCAGGTACTCTTCTTTGCAAATTGAACAAGTGCAGGTACTAAGTGCCACACAGCACTTGCCCACTCAAAGCATAGAATGCACCTCAAAATTACAACTGAGGACAGCTGGTATTTATTGTAAGCAATAAAAAGCACCTGTTACAAGTTCGTGGTAACAATCTGCATGTTCCAGTAATTACCAGGCATTTCTCTCATGTTAACTTTCAGCACATTTGACCTGCCAAACTTTAACTGCAGTAGCAATATTACAGGGTGTGGTTAAGTCCACTTAATATATAATTCTGAATAAGCACAAACAGGTGTTTGAGTAGGGTTTTACATTTTACAGAGTACTCATAACAAGGGCCCTATAGGCTTCCTTTATGTAGGTGAGAATTCATACTACTAATCAATGCTTTTCACTCTATTTTATTTATTTATCTAATAATTATTAATTAATCGATTAATTGATATATTTATTTGTGCAGTTTTTTTCCAGCACGAGCAAGCCCTAATGGTTATCTGAGCAGGTCTCATAACTTTGTAAGAGCAGTAAACATAAGAAAGGTTTCAACATAACAGCAAGTTTACATAGGAACATTCAGACAAAAGTTTCATGGAAAACCAATGTCATATGAAAGGTTTCAACATAAAAGCAAGTTTACATAGGAACATTCAGACAAAAGTTTCATGGAAAACCAATGTCATATGAAAGGTTTCAACATAAAAGCAAGTTTACATAGGAACAGTCAGACAAAAGTTTCATGGAAAACCAACGTCATATGTGCATTATAGCAGTTTACAAAAGAAAGGTTTGAAATGACTTTCTTCAGAGTAACAAGTCTACTGTTATGTGTGTCTTTCAAAGAGAGCCATTAGCGTGAATGACTGGAATCTAAATCCCATAATGCTACGCCATAAAGGAATTCCAGGCTGGTCTTGTTGGGCTCTCTGAGAGCCTGTTGAAAATGACCTGGAAAGCAGGGCGATACAGCTTGTGGAGGAGAGGTAATGGAAGGCACAGAGAGTGATTGAGGTGGGTGCTATGAGGCCATCTCTTTTTAATTTGGAACAGGGAGGAGAGGCCAATGTATGTATGGTTCCTGCATTACTCCTCTGCATAGTCAGTGAAAGCAGAGGCAGATTCTTTTGTGGGTCACAGAGATCACAAATTTATAGATAGGTAAAAAGTGAATTACGGGGAAGTTTTTCACCTTGGGGCACAGAGATCACAAAATTTTAGATAGGTAAGAAGTGAATTACGAGAAGTTTTCAACCTTGGGGCACAGAGATCACAAAATTATATATAGGTAAAAAGTGAATTACGGGGAAATTTTTCACCTTGGGGCACAGAGATCATAAAATTATTGATAGGTAAAAAGTGAATTACGGGGAAGTTTTTCACCTTGGGGTTCCGAGTGACATCATTGATAACTAGGCCTGGGCTAAATTTTCGTTCCGCTCGCGGAAATTGCGATAATTTGACATTTTTGCGTTCCGCGGAGAGCGCGAAAATGTCAAAATTTCCGCATTCCGCAGCTTAGCGATAATTTGTTTCTTGCTCGCGCTGTAAAATAATACATTCTCGCGCGTGCGCGATCGCCTTACCTGAATCCCCGCGTTCGCTGATAAGTTTTCCCGATCCAGTCGCGTTCTCCTCGAAATGTTGGATTGTTGGTAGACATTTGCGCTGTCTCGCATCAGTTCGCTCCCGCAGTAATGTTATTGGTCGCGCGAACACGTCTTTCTTCTCGCGATCATGCACTGCGAGAAGAGTGAGAAGAGTGAAAACAAAATGGCCGCGCACGCGAGCAACCACATAGGTAAGTTGGCGAGCCGTGACCACGCAGAAAATACTGCGAACGGGCGGGAAAAAAACTTCCGCATCTTCGCGATATTTGGCGTGTTTGCGGAGATTTTTAACATTTTTGCAATAATTTGCGAAAGTCACTTTCGCAAATTCCGCCCACCCCTAATAACTCAAGCTTCGCTCTTGTCTGTTTGATGTCACTCAGAACAACTCGTTGAAAAACATCCCTGTATTCACTATTATCCATCTATAATTCAATATTTTGCATCCAATCAACACGCAGCATGACACTTTAATGATAGGGCAGAATCACCAGAACGTCCCTGCAAATAGACAGTTTCAACAAATTATTCAATGAAGACATCCTTCCTCACTTAAGATGCATGACAACTGCATTATGAAGTATTGGCCCCTTTTTCCTCCTACTACCTATGGAGGATCGAAAGCAATTCAGGCAGCCCGGACCATCCGCTAATGTTTACTGTGTGAGACACATATTCATTTAAATTACAAGTTATACTGATTTTTACAGGATCCCCTACATTGGCTTATAACAGAGATCTGAAATGTCACAGTGCATTTTTTTGTCTTTCCACAGTTCATATTTGCTCGATGCAAAGCTGCGGGTTTTCCAAGCATGTTTTTATATTTGATAATTGTGTTTTTTGCTGTGTACAGTGATTGGGAGAAAGCACAATATTTGATGGTTTGGTATGCTTTTAATTTTCCAGTGATTAGTAACAAGACTGGTTGACAACTAGCCTATTTCACAACTCCATTTCCGTAACAGACCACAGACCACTTTCATCACTCAGTCCATGATAGAGAGACCGGTCTCAGTGGAAGGTATTTCAGCACCATGTGAGTTGGAAAGTGGTGAACAGAATACACAATGAGACTGTAGAAGTTGTTTGAACCCAATCTTTATGCCCCGGGTTACTTTGGTATTACAAAAGGGGCAACAGACACATATGTGACCCCTTCTGCCATATGAAACATGCAAGTGCAAAATGGGCACCGTTCAGATTCCAATGGGGCATTCCCTTATGGAAACACCTTTCGCTTATGTCCGTACTGTATTACAGATAGGGGTGCACAAGCAAAGAATCCACCTGTAAGTGAACTGATTGCATGCCACATATGAGGCAGATCACAGTCAATGTGGGACTCTGAGAGCAGTCCTCGGGAGGGAGGATGATGGTACCAGGGATCCATCCGGCATTCCTCCATAGGGATGTGGCTTAACGACCAGAGCTGCCGACTTTGGCCCAGGGGAACCAGGTTCGAGTCTCAGTGTCGACTCAACATCCTGTAATTCTGGGAAATTCACTTAATCTCCCCGTGCCTACCAATTAATGTGTCCTGTGTAACGTAACTGCTGCTCGTGTAATGTTGAGTTTGTGCTAAATAAAACTGCAAACAACTAAATAAATAAATAGGGTGGTGCAGTTACACTCTGCACATGCCTGAAGGGGGGACCCTGTTTACTTCTAAAAAATGAAGCCATGTGTGCTGGCTTTCGAGCTTAACTTTCACTTTACATGCTGGGGTATTTGAGTCATTGTGTGCAAAGTTAAAAGCCCAGAATGGAAAGTGATGTTGGTTGAAAGGCCACGGCCTAACTTTGAAGATTAGAATCATGGAAAAGCTCAATAAAGGTCCATATTGATCTCCTACAGGCAGTGGTTTCTTAAACAATATTTAGATAACCTTAAAGTGTTAACAATCCAGTAAACCAGACAGATATCTAGAGAGCAACAATCATTTGCAAAGCAAATAGGTCTTGCCTACGAGATTAGTTGGCTTTGTGAATCTGTTTTTTTAGCCATGCTTGTGGCTGTTGTGCAGCATAGCTAAATCATAATAGAGTGATAACATGGCCACTGCATCATTTTGTACGTGCAAGCATGTAGTGCGAAAGCATATATATATTTTTTTTTTATTAAACAGATGAGCTGGTTGGGGGAGTAGATGGGAGGATACCCGACCAGGCAGCCAGTTAGAGGAGCAACATGAGGGAAGGAACATGGAGGCAAAGAGAAAAAAAATAGGCAAAAAAGAGCAACGTGGACCACTAGGTGGAGAAGTCTACTGGCGAGAGAGAGCAAATCGAGTGCGGGCGTAGAAGAGAAGCACATGGTTAAGAGACAGCAGCATAAAGGGTGGAAACAAATGAGCAGAGGGAGCGAGCGAGAAAATGTATGCATTCTCATGGAGTGCTCAAACAAAAATAAAAAATGAGTTCCCTAAAAGCAAGCAGTGGAAGAAGAAAGCAAGCCATTCAAAGAGATGGTAAAGAGGCTAGGCTCCAAGAAAGGGCCAATCACGAAATTGACAGGCTTAAAGAAGGAAAGTCTTTGAATAGAAAGCAAACAAATGAGAGTGACAATGAAACAGGCCAATGGTAAGCAAGGCTGGGCTTTAAGCCCGGGTAAGCTCTTGGAAATCCCACACTATGGGGCTTATTTACAAGCCTCTTGCACCACTTTTGCGTCATTTTTAACCCTGGAAAAGTGACGTACGGCTGGCGCAAGGGGCTTATAAATCAGCCCCTATGTCTTTGCAACCAGACTGCTAGCAGGCTCAATAAAACAATGCGCGAGCCTGTGAGCTTGAAAGGAGAGCCTTTGGAGCATACCATCACAATCCATGAAAAGTAAATACTGAGAACTGAAAACCATACAAATAATGATGCCACATCCAGGAAATGGACTGCGCTAAGTGTCTACCCCCTGTTCTATTGAAGAACCCATTTTCATTTGGTCTGGCCTAGAGAGAGTATTAGCTTGTCTAGACTTGTGTGATAAAAAAAACATACATAAAAGATACATACATTCATACATAAATGGGGTTTTACAGCAGCATCTTCATCAATTAGTATATCCAACTGTCCTTCAGAGTTTTCTTCTGCCCTCCCCAGCATAGGGCAGTGAATCTGCCCACTTCAGCACCAGCATGCTTGGGCTGGGAATTTTGGCATTATGCCAAATCAGTCATATGTGCACATCTGTCTAAAAAGAAGTACACTTGGGTGCCAGGGCTAGTGGGCTAATACTTTTCTTTGCAAATGCATTTTCTTTCCATTCTTTGTTCATCTTTTTTAGTCATCCTTCTGTGTTTAAACATGTCCTAATGTGAAAGTAAGTGATACCCTTGGCACCTTTTCTTTGCACCAATAAAATCACATTGTACTGTGATGGGCATTGAAAGGATTCCTGTTCCTCTTCTAATCTACTAAGAATCCCTGCTGTTTTATTATGTTTATATGCAACTTTTTAAAAGTAATATTTTTATTTCATTACCTGGCATGTTTTGACGTGAGATGCTTTGTTTATTATTTTAATTTGTACAATATGCTTGTGATAAAGGAAGGACAAAAATAACCACCTGGCTAACTTGCCATGGTCAGATCTGTTTTAACTGTATCACAGAACACCAGCATCATTAAATTACCGCTGTTTTATTCAAATGAAAGTTTAAGTGAAATTAATTCTAAAGCATAAAAGTGAGAACAGCTATCATTTGCAAGGCAGTCGCTAACTTGTCAGAGTGGTAAAAAAAATGTGCTTAGTAGTAGACAAAAATAGTACACATCAAAGAAGCCTATTGCCGTCATTGTTTGTTCCGAAGGGATAAAATGGGTAACCGAATATAAGCATCAAAGAGAGACAGACATGAAAGAAGCTAAAATACAACAATTCCTCGCTTACAGTTGCAAGGCACCTGTGACAATCACGAGAAACCTAGCCTTACTGCTTTTTTCACATTCTAAGCTGTACTGTTGACCGTGTTACATGCGTCATTCGAGCGCCATCACGTGGCGGCTATGTGTATTATACAATTTTATGATTATTTGAGCAGGCATAATCTACGCCAAGTAGACAGACCCTCAGCAATTTAAACATTACCTCTACCCTGTTATTTGCTATGATTCGCCCTGCTGCAGTGGAGGTACAAATTAAGAAAAGTACTTGCCTATAACACAGGGGCGTAACACAGGCCCCCGCAGCCCCCGCGGTGCGGGGGGGCCCCGAGCTGCAGGGGGCCCCCTCAGCACATCCTCAAGCCCAAGAGCTCGTATTACATCCGGAGTGGGGTAGGGGCCCCTCCGTGTACGCGTACTTTCATTATGCCACTGGCTACGAGTTTATAAAAGTGAGCAAAGCCTCCATGGGACATGAAGATGAAACCCATTAACATTTTAAAGACTCGCCGTTTGTTATCCCTCACCTTACAGCGGTTATTGCAGGCGGCGCGAGGCCTTGGCCTACTGAGAGGAGATCGAGGCGGGAGGGAGGGAACTCTACAGGTGGGAGATGGGTGCGCACAAAGCGCGGGAACGAAATGCAACCCCACAAGGTAACACATTTTTAGATAAACCATTTGAAGGCTGCGGACAACCAAGCCTATACCGTCTACTCCTCGTACAAATCCGGCCACGAGGACTCCCGTTTTACCCCCCACTTCCCCAGTAATACTAGTGTTTGTTTCCTGGATCTCACTTAGCCATTCAGGGGCCTCCATGCCAGACGTTCTCCAGATCTCATTGGCTGTAGAAAGTACCTAGAAAGTTCAAAGGTGAAACTGCGGTTATTTCTCATGGCTGTGGATAAGAGGGCTGCAGCGTCAGGCAGGGTTGCCGTTGCTACGTATTTCACGCTGATCCTGGACAATGTGCAGGGGAACAGAGCCCCCTGAGCCCTGATAATTGCTGTATATATACCCCAACAGCAGTCGCATAGGGCCGCCCGCGCTGTGGGGCATTTGATGGCTGCCGCCCAATGTGAATTTAATAATGCTGAACCCGGCCCAGGGTGACTGCAGTGGACCTCGTTGGTGTCGTCCATCACACTCACGGTAAGGTTCATTCAGCGGCTGCCAGGAAGACAGTACTCACAGGGACAGTCACCTGTTTGTGTAATTTGTGTTGGGGCAGCGCGTCAGAAAGGTATTATGTAAATGCATGTTATTTGGGTTCCATAGCTTGAGGCGTGCGTTTTGGAAAACTTTGTATTTTGAAGTCCATTAGATTGAGCTTATCGACACTCTGTGGAGCAATGGAAATTGTGTCAGTGATTGCACTTTGTCGAAAAACGGAAAGCTGTCTTTCTCCTGGTTTGTAAATCATGACAGATTAATTGGTGACGTAGAGACCTGTTTGCAAAGGTCGGTGTCAATTGTGGTGCGCTTTACGGCTACTATAAAGCAGCTGTTCACTTCTCCGCATGTTAGCATGTTTTCGCAATATCATTTTTTCGCCGCTTTCCTGCACAAGATGTTGCTGTTTTTCGAGCATGTCTTTGTAAAAAAAGCTTTGTTTCTAACCCCTCTGCTCATCAAGCCAAACATAGTGTTGTACAAATCACGATAAATAAGTGGTAACAACTTTAAAATATGTATGTTTCAAAGAATGAATGTATATAATATAAACTTTAGTTGTACACACTGCTAGAGATAATATGCTGTTGAACTTGAAAGGCACTCTGGGCCTTCACGAAAGTGCATTGTAGCTTATGTATAGCACAGGATATCTGTCACCCTCAGCCTGTGCCACTGCCCGGGCGGGCCCCTAGTAATTGTTGTTGTCGCCTGACATCACTAGAACTCTCCTTCAACACATGCTCTGAGTCCGGGACTCGGAGAGGCTGAGCAGGTGGTGTTTAGGACCGGCTCGCTGCTCACATTAGCCGAGCAGTGCCACTATGACCGTTCTGCATAGAGATCTCCTCACCACCAGCGTTGTGACTGGGGACAGACTGACTTGGCTACTGTACAGCAGCAGACACAAGGTATTATTAAATTAAGGCTACCACAGTAATGTCACACTGATGAGGGGTTAAATATACCTGTTGAAAGCATTTGACTGTACCAATGATACATTGCATATTCCCAAAGCTACGATCCATTTGCCAGGGCGCTAGGTTAGTTCCCTTAGATTTCAGGTGATTTGCAGCAAGTTTAAGATTTTCTTAGAGTTTCTTGTTGCTCAAATGGGTGTCATTTCTGATATTTATATATGTTTCCCTCGTCTTTACTGCTTGATTTTGCTCGCGAAAAAGTGTCACTCATAGTGGTTGAAATGTCACTCAATTACACTGACTTTATGAAAATGTCACACATAGCAATCTGAAACCTTGGCAGCTATGAAGCAGCTCGGAGACAAGACCGCGCCAGCCACCTGCATACCAGTGAGGCCCCAAGGAGCCAACCTACCACTAAAACTTCCAGCGTCGCTCTAGTAGTAGGACGTGACGTCCCCTGCAGCGCACTGGCCAATTGTATCAAACAACCTGACTGGGCCCAGCCCAAAGTCAGGTTGTCTGAATCAGAGCTGCATGGCGCCGCAGAATAATCACATGAAGATACATTGTAGCACGGTGAGACTGCAAGCGGCGCCTTAGCTCCGCTGGGAGCCCACAAGCCTATGGGAGCATTGCTCACAGGGCACAAGGCAGGGTGCTGCCACCTACCACACACAGTGCCTTCCATAGCGCTTCACAGTGACAGCTGACATATCTGCAGAAATGCGTGACAATCCATTTCAGTGCGGTGATGCGGAGCACCACACTGAAATGAGTTAAGCGTTCGCATCACGCCTGATGGGTGATACTTGGCAGGATTGCACATTGCTAATTTTACTCGCTTCCTCAATGGCTTGTAGCATCCTTGCTACACTACTGTGTCTGGAGTCAGGGCCTCACTTCTGGTGGGTGGTTGTGGCGAGGTCTGTGTGCACCACAGTGGATGCAAGGATGGGCTAGAATATCACTAGCAGCCCGGGCAGGATTTGGTTGGGCACCAGTTCCGGAACTTTTATCATATCTTTAGTCATTCTTCAAGCAAACCAGGAGGTGTGGTTGACTCTAAGGGTTGGGAGAGGGAGGGTTATTGATAAGATGAAGGGGCATTTTCAAAACACCATAATCCGCAACGAAGCGCCCCTGGAAGCTCTGATTCAGACATTTAGCTGGGAAGGGTAGTGCTCGTGAGTGTAACACAAGATTATCACAATAAACATCGATTTCCAGTCAGATGTTACTCTAATTCTTTATTAAACGTGAGAGTAAAAAACACACAGCTAACCTCTAGTCCATATGGTACCAGAGTTGGGACCCAACAAAGCTCAAACATAGCTCCTAGAAATGTGCTATTTGGCGCAGTATCACCTATAAAGGCCAATATAAAAATTCAGTCTTTGGTGGATGAGTTAGGTACTCGTTCTCATCTGCCTGGAAGGTGCCACCCCAGCAGATTCTAAGAGGTCCAGAGTTCCTGTACTTGCATTTAAGGGGTGTATGAATAAAAGTGCTAGTTTTACCAGGTGCAGTTCCACCCCCAGTGCAGCCACATATGGGTACACTGTTTAACCTGCTGATAGATGGTTGAAACTGTCAGAGCAGGAGGGCCAACTATCGGGGATTCACATGCATATTATACATTAGTTTCCGTTCCTGGGCCACTAACTCGTAATGTCTTTTAGCCCTGTCCAGTCCCTCGCAATTGCCTTTACTTAAAAGAAATGAAAGAAGGTGAGCGAAGATAGTGAAGTGGAAAGGCGGAGTCTGAAACCAATACCACCACTCCCACACACAGTTCGAAATGTTTTTTTTTTTAGGGTCGAGCCTGGGCAGCGCATGCACTGCTCTGCGAGGCATGCTGTAGAGTATGGAGTTGAAGCTCTGCCCATATTTTTCATTGGGTTTAGTCAATGTCCTTCGTAAATTCTGGTTTCTGATTCGTTAATAGGCTTGTTAGTCCCTCCTTAGTACTGCCTTGTCTTAATGTGTAACCTCTCACGAGGACCGGCCCTTTTACTTCTGTTGTTACGCAGTATGTCTTATTTGGTCTGCAAGCACTATTTTCTTCAATGAGTTTCTCCTTCTGCAGGCACAACATGATTTCCTGCAACATTCAGTGCGCCATGCGTGCTTTCACTTTCCAAGCAGCCCGTACAATGGCGGCCGCTTCTTTGAGATGAAATAGGTCTTGCATTTACAAGAGTTTCAGCTATTGGCATTGCAAATGACAATGCCTTTTATTTATGTATTAATTATCAAAACAGATAAATAAGTCAATGTCATTTACAATGCCAATAGCTTAAACTCTTGCAAATGGAAGACCATTCGCATTGCAAATGCTTGTTTTAAGTTTGGGTCATGCCACCAGTAGTCTCACGCAAAAGTGCTGACTGTCAATGAACTAGATTTATGCACATTCGGCACATATCACTGGCACCTAGCGCCATGTTGTCAGAAAAGCGCTCATCCAGCACCTTTCAAACAAACCCTTAAACACAAAGCCGCAAAGCAATTCTTAGTATTATGGAACACCTCCTGCTTCCTTCAGGGCCACTTAACTCAGGCTAGACCCTTTGCAGCAAGGGGTTCGTTTAGTTATCACTCACAAGACTTAGAACTTACCCTTATCCCAGCTAAACAACCCATTCTTTGAAGCAGAAGCTTCGCTAACCCTCATACGGTGGCTTGGGCCCCGCCACTGATGGGGGCACAACACAGGCCCCCGCAGCCCCCGCAGCACAGGGGTCCCCAAGCTCCAGGGGCCCCCTCACTTACTTCATCATGAATTGAATGGTGCGCAGTGCGCACGCCACCTTTAATAAATGAAATGGTGCGCATGGCATGCATGCCTGGGCCCCCGCCGGGATGCGGGCCTCAGAAGCTAATCTCTAATTAAATGGTGCATGCGCAGAGGCTTGCCCCGGTCTGCATGAATTAAATGGTGCACAACAACAACTGCTGCACACGCTGCAGAGCCAAGGAGAGGTGGGCAGACTCTGGGTGGGCTCCATTGCTGCAGGACAGGTGGGCAGTGGCTGCGTTCACTGCAGAGCCAAGGAGAGGTGGACATCCTCTGGGTGGGCTCCATTGCAGCAAGGCAGGTGGGCAGTGTCTGTGCTGGGTGCAGAGCCCCAGGGGAGGTGGGCAGTGCCTGTGCTGGGTGCAGAGCCCCAGAGGAGGTGGGCAGTGTCTGTGCTGGGTGCAGAGCCTCAGGTGAGGTGCACAGTGTCTGTGCTGGGTGCAGAGCCTCAGGGGAGGTGCGCAGTGTTTGTGCTGGGTGCAGTGCCTCAGGGAAGGTGGGCAGTGTCCGTGTTGCCTGCAGAGCCCCAGGGGAGGTGGGCAGTGTATGTGCTGGGTGCAGAGCCCCAGGGGAGGTGGGCAGTGTCTGTGCTGGGTGTAGAGCCCCATGGGAGTTGGGCAGTGTCTGTGCTGGGTGCAGAGCCCCAGGGGAGTTGGTCAGTGTCTGTGCTGGGTGCAAAGCCCCAAGGAAGGTGGGCAGTGTCTGTTCTGGGTGCAGAGCCCCAGGGGAGATGGGCAGTGTCTGTGTTGGGTGCAGAGCCCATGGGGAGGTGGGCAGTGTCTGTGTTGCCTGCAGAGCCCCAGGGGAGGTGGGTAGTACACAATACTAAGCACAGATTTTTAGCTTAGGTGTTTTTAGCCGTAATTACATCGAACACACACTTTGGAGAGACCCCCTATATTTTACATCCCACTTAAAGCCCCAGAAACAAAACCATGTCGCTGTCACCTCATGGCCTGGCACTGTGCATCATGTGTGACTCATGACAACTTTCCAGATTGCCTATGTGCAGAGGCATAGTGAACCCTTCCCACCGAACCCCGCCCCTTGCTTTAGGAACTACGGCGAAGTCCTTGATGGGTCTCTTCTGTCTGCAATTCTGCAGACAAAGGCTCAGCTCATAATTAATATGAAAAGGTGGACAAGTGAGTAGGTGAAGGGATGGGTGGGTGGCTGGATGGATTAGTGAATGGGTAAATGGATGAATGAAAGGTTGAATAGATGAATGAAAGGTTGAATAGATGGATAATGAGAGGATGGATGGATGGATGAGTGAGTGGAAGGATGGATGAGAGAAAAGGTAAATAGATGGATGTATGGGTAGATGGATGGATGAGTGAAAGGATGTATGGATGAGTGAAAGGGTGGATGATGAGTGGGTGGATGGATGAGGGAAATTATGGATTGATGAATTGATAAGTGAAAGGGTGGATGGATGGATGAGTGAAAGGGTGGATGTAAGGATGGATGAGTGAGTGAAAGGGAGGGTAGATGGACAAAAGGATAGATAGATGAGTGAAGGAGTGAAAGGATAGATGGATGAGTGATAGGGTCAATGGATGGATTAATGAGTGGATGAGTAGATGGGTGGGTGGGTGGATGGGAGGGTGGAAGGAAGGATGGCTAAGTGAAAGGGTCGATGGAGAGAGAAAGGGAGGATGGATGGATGACAAAGGGTGAATGGGTGGAAGGATGAGACTGGGTGGATGTATGAGTAAGTGAAAGGGTGGCTGGATGGGTGAAAGGGTAAATGGCTGGATGGATGCGTGAATGGATGGATGGGTGGAAGAGTGGATAGATGAGTGTACAGATGGATAGGGTGAAAGGATGGATGGATGGATAATGGATGGATGAGTGAAAGGGTGGATGGTAGGAGGGATGGACGAGTGAAATGATAGATGGAAGGATACATGATGGATAGGTTTGCAAATGGTTGAATATGTTTGGCTATGGATGGGCTTACTTATATACTATTGCATGACCTCCTCTGATGTGTCTGTAAAACTTACCTTTTGTTCCGAAGTTATGTCCTGAATTTTGACCTTGTTTCCTGAATTTTGACCCGTGGTAGGTGGTCGGCTGGGCCGCCGGTGGGGGGCCCCCCTCCATGTGCTTTGCAGGGGGGCCCCCTCAAGTTTCGTTACGCCACTGCTATAACACTGATGATTTGCCTGCTCTTGTCGTTCATTTTTCTACATAAAATAAACAGCAGGCCTTCACTCCCGAAATAATGTACCAACTTGGACACATTCCATGAGATCGATGTTGGTAAATCAGAAACGAATAAATACTCCTTCCTAGAATGTACGAAGATAATTTTCAATGTGAGGAGTGGGCGTGGGCTTATACTGGTCAGAGATCAATAGTTCCAATGCTGTAAGTAACACTTTTAGTGTGGCCTTGCTGTTCCAAGTCTTCTAAATGGGTTGTTCTAACCATATATTTTCTGTACTCCTTACCTGTTAAACGTATACATCAGAAAACACTTGGGGGATGATTTACAAGCCCCTTGCGCCACCAGTGTGTCACTTTCTTGTTACGCATTTTACTGCCCCATATTTACAAGGACAGGAAAAGCCCTCCTACATGACTTTTCCTGTCCTTGTAAATATGGCTCCTTTACACGCAGTATTTTGAGTGAAAGGGGAGCTCCATGGGTGTGACTGTGGATGTTCACATGCAACACCCATGGAACCTGACACGTTTCCAGATTTATGAGAAATCGTAAACCTGGAAATGCGTCTGAGTGCTACGCCTCCCCAGCGGAGGCGTAGGGAGGTGCAACAAGGAGAAATGTATTAATTTCTCCTCGTTTTTTCCCCAATAAAAAAATCACCAGAGAAACCAACTCTCGTGATTGTTTAGGCACATAAACAATCATTTAAAAAATGACGTTTTGCAAGTTCTATGTGTGCTAATGCAGCACACATAGAAGATGTAAAACACCATTTCAGATTGTTTATGTGTAGGAATGCAACCCTTCCTGCACATAAACAATCATCCCCGTGATGCAGGCATCCTTGCACCACGGTGCAAGGGTGCATGTGTCAGCGCATGGCAGCCCATTGTGCGCCAGAGCAGGGGAGAGCTTAGGAATGTGACATATTATTGTAAATAAGCACATCCCTGTGCTCTGAAAGTGCCGCAACATGGTGCAACCAAAGGGCTTGCAGTACCACACTGCAGCACTTTGTTGTAAATGAGGCCCTTGAGGTGCAATCTGTGTGGTTCACTGATTACAATACATGCCAGGCAGAAACAGCACATCAAGGCTCAGATTTTGAAGCACTTACTTTTTATTTAACACAAACCTGGAGCAGTGTTGTGGTGGGATTTACAATCCACCGCACATCTTGATGTGCGTTGGATTGTAACCCAAAGTAACACAACGCTGCATAATGTGCTACTTACGTTACTTTGCATCAAATGGCTGTGTTTTCATGGACAGCTTATGGTGTCCCAATGCAACCACCCATGGGTTCTGACCCAAATCCCTAGTTACAAAACAGGAATTTGTGCCACAATCATGCACCTTCCCTATGAGGACATAACAAAGAGAAATGTTTTCATTTTGCCTCGTTTGTGCCCACTTTGCATGTGTGCTTCATTACACAGCACACACACAAATCAGGAAATGCCTTAATATATAGTTTTTGTACTGGAAGGGACTTCTTCTAGCAAAAAACAAATGCTTCCTACATCACAGACATCCTTGCACGATGTCCTGTTTTCATTTTTTATAATCAGATTAAGTAATCAGGTCTTTTCTTTCGAAACTTAGGCAATTCCTAGCGAGTGACAGAAAAGCACAGTTCATGTTTGTCACAATACACAAAATCACAAACAGCCCTATCTCATTACATATACAATATAGGGTCAGTGTGTGCAGTCGATAAAGTGCTGACCTTTTCCTTTGGCACTACCCATAATTTTTTGATTACGCAATAAATATTTTTAAAGTATGAAACTGATATTCAGAGTTTGGTGTTCATAAAAATAGTGTTTATTCCAAATCAAGTATGCTTTTTGTAGGTACTAGTGTCACTTTAAATTAAAGTGGGTTCAAACATTTCTTTTCTACATTGCCAGAGGAATACAAATTGGGTCAGTATAATTTTCTTTATGATTGGAGTCCGGTGACACATGGAGAATCACCGCTCTTGTGGTCTTGTCTTTAACATCTGCCTAATTCTCCTTGTGCACACCTCCAGCAATTCTAGATGGTTTTCTAAATTAATGTCTGTGATACCCAAATTCATTTCCATCTGGAAAATTAGCCTGAACATTACTCACCATCTCATGCCTGGAACTGTTGTTCCTTTGAATGAACAGAGCTACACTTGAAGTCCTAGGTGATATGTACAAAGACATGTCGGAGCACGGAGCTGCGCCAAATTTGGCAGCACCACTCTCCGACATTTCCAAAATGCAGGGATGTGCCGTATTTATAACAATCCCTAGCGCTGGCGCTAAAATTAGCTTCCTGGTGCCAAGGCAGGCAACCTTGCACCATAGTTCAAGGTTGCCTGCATTGCAGGGAATGAATGCTTATGTGCAGGAAGGTGTCCCTTCCTGAACATAAACAATCCATAATGGCAATTTTTTTTTTACTGCTCTGTGTGCTTATGTGCAGGGACACCTTCCTGCACATAAGCAATCACTAATGGCATTTTGCTCTTTCTATGTGTGCTGCAGAATGCAGCACACATGGAACAAGCAAAAACGAGGAGAAATAAAAGTATTTCTCTGCCTTGCGCCAATCTTACCCCTGCTCTTGCATGGTGTTAGTTTTTGGCTCTGCCTCAGATATACACCTCTTTGTAAATCTGGGGCAGCATCAAAAAGCAATGGGTGTTGTGGTGGAACGCCCACAGCAACACCCATTGCACACTCTTTCATACACATACCTGCGTGAAAGGGTAGCATATTTACAAAGCGGCACCAGGAAGCCACTAAAAAAGAAGGTTTATTCCAGAGACCGCTGTTTTGTTCTATGATCTTAGAAGATGTCATCGTGCCACTCATCTATTGTCTAGTTCTCAAACTTCCATCATTTCCAAATGAAAAAAGAGCACTCCCATACTGTGTATATATATGACCCTCTCTCTGTCCCACACCTTAGGCAGCTTGCTGTGTCAGCCATGCCAAATCCATGGAGCCAGGCTCTGTCATAATAGACTCTGTGAAGGACCTAAAATTGTATCAATCGAAGTTGCAATTTAAAGGCACCTTCCCTGGGATGCCTGAGAGCTGCCTCTCAATCTAGGTCATCTAGGTCTCCCACTTCTTTTTCCCAGTGGGCAGCAATTTTGTTAATGTGCCCAGTCTGTTATTAGTAACTGTTCTATTCATCCAAGATATTGCCTTTTCCCCAATTTCCTCCATGAGCAATCTCCATTCCAGTGGTGCATATTCCTGTGTATGTTTTCCGTGTCTAGTTTCTCTCCCCCAGGCGTGTGGCAGTTGTATATATTCATATTTTTGCATCTAGTTGAGGTGGTAATCTCTTTGAAGTGAGATGAAGGGGATGAGTTCTCCTCCCTCGATTATGTCCCCAAGTTTAGACATCCCTAGGTTATCCCAGGTCTTAAAACCCTGCAACTGCTTCCTGAATCCCCTTAGGCATGACCCTTCCCATAAGGGGGTTTCCCGTGTGATTTGTGTGTTGCATTTCATCCCTCTTCCTGCCCCCAGCCAGACATATAGTGTCACCTGAGTAGCTGGCAGTAGTTTATATACCCCTTTTTCAACATATAGATAGTGTGTATAATGAGTGTGGTTGGAACTTTGTCCGTTCTAAGGCAAACGTGGGGTGATCTCCTGGCATATGTCCCCAGTCATTGATTACTATCAGATGGGATGCCCACTAGTAGGCTTTGTTATCCGTAAGAGCAATACCCCCATTGTACTGATTTTTTTGTAAAGTATTCAGGGCTACTCTGAAATGGCCACCGTTCCAAAGAAGTGTCCAAAGTTCCCCTTTGATTTTGGCAAATATTTCCTCTGGGATTTATGGCAAGTATTCTGTAACACATAGAGAAGTTTTGGTAGCGTTATCATCTTATACATTGCAGCTCTACCCAGGAGAGTCAACGGTAGTGTTTTCCATCTTTCCACGTCTTTGTGGACTTCTGATAGGACCCTTCGGATATTATGTCTCATGCCAGCTTCTTTGTCTATTGTCAGCTATAAATAAGCCCCGATATTGGAATCCCTCTCTGGCTACTCTCAATTGCCCTGGGACATCACAGGGTCAAGTAATTTACCTGCTGGATACAAACTGGATTCATCCCAATTCAAAGTGAATCTTTCATGTGCCCCATATTTCTCAAATATGTGAAAGAGTTCTGGAAATGTCTTTTGTGGGTTTGTGACCTATAATAACATGTCTTTTAAGTAAACAGTGGTCCTTATAAAGAAACCGGATAAAGCTGTGATTAATATACAATAGAATCAGTGCTATATTGATACTGTCCAGCCGGACAGTGAATTTTAAAGAATGATCAAAGCCAAAAAAGATTAATACACAACAATAAGGTGGGACACAGTCCTGCGTCCTACGTAATCCCAAAACATGTACACTTAGACAAAAACATTCAGGCAAGACAAAAAAGAGCTTGTAAAGAATGCAAATAATTAGACCAAGCTTGGAGACGACATCCGTTGCATTTGTTTTATCACAATCGATCAATGCGCAAGCTGTTTTTAGCAAGTCGATGACGTTTCAATCCTTTAACATAATACTAGGATCCTCATCAGGACGGTTTAATACAAGCCTGAAAATTGGTGCCTGTAAAACATTTAAGAGAAAAAGGCAAGAAAAGGAAATTTTAGATATGCGTAGAAGAGAAAAAATAGAAAGTACAATCCTTATATAATCTTGTGTGCATGCCAGCGGTGGGTGTCAAACAAACAGAAAGTGCACAATGAACTTAATAGGGTTGGATATGAATGGAAGAAAAAGGAATGGTATTTAGCCTATTCATCTCTAATGCAGATGCCAGCGTGTGATGACGAGTAACCAGGTGAGTGCACATTGAGCTAACTAGGATGGTTACTTAACCTGCCCGTTCTGGAACCAAGGAATTCACATGAGGTATGATGCGGCTCATTAAGGTGAAAAACGGCACTGTGGTGTAGAATTACGTGGATGTGATGATAAAAGTAGCGCATATGATATTGTTCATGGAAACTGTGAAAAGAGAAGTGAACGGCGGCGGGTTATTACTTAAAAAGTGAAATACGATGCTACGTGCCCGTGATAAGCACGCCAGGGTGTTGCGAAAGGACTAAGGAGCGAGCCCGGTGGTGGCGCCAGGAAGGAATTAATGGGTGTGAGCGCTTACTAATACCAATAGCGAGGGCGTAAGTCCCTGGGTCATTGAAGAAGAGCCTGGGATAGCTCAGGGACGGGCCTAGGGGGGAAAAAAATTAAATATAAAAGGCATGGAGTAAGGTCATGGCGGTGAGGGTGAGAGAATGCCTGTGAGGGTGGATATGGGGTCGCTTACCTGAATAAGGCGGCCGGGATGGGTAAAAAGGGACGAGGTGCAATTGCACAATGTGGCTGCCTCGATGAGTGCTGGAGGGGGAGGAAGAGGGATTTTGGGAAGCTCTAACTCCTGGGAGTGGAGGGAAAAAGAAGGTATGACGGAAATCTTACCTGCAGGAATTCGCGAAGCTGGGATTGAGGTCTTCGGTGGCGGTGCGCGGATAGACCTAGGGGAGGGAGGACGGTTATGGTCAAATACACCTAAAGTACCTAGGAAGTACGGGTGGGTGGCCTTGCGTGCTTACTGGACAAGGAGAATTAAGGTCCGGAGCTCGGTGGCTGGGATGCAGGACGCCCACGCCATGAGGAGCGCTGACTAAATAGCAGTGCTGGTGTGATGCTAGCGAGGGTCTGTGTAATGTGATGGCGGCCATGTTGGGTAAGGGGAACTGATGCGAGTGAAATAGGAGAGAGACTCCTGAGAGAATACACGTGTCAACAGGGAAAGCAAGATGAAAAGGAATATGAAAACTAGTGAAAATAAAAACAGCTGTATTGATATAATATGTAGAAAGGGGGGACAAGGGCACCCAAAGGAATTGGACAGGGACCTTGGGTAGATACGTATTGCAGGAAACAGTGGTCCCTGAAAGCTAAAAAATGGTAGAACAAAAAATGAATATAGTCAAAATTGATACTATATTATAGCCAATGTCCAGCCGGGCATGGCAACTTTAATAAGTAGAGGTGGTTAGCAATGATCCAGAGAATGTAAGTAGAATCTTAGTGGGACACAAGCCTGTATCCTAGGACTTACATATCATGTGGACAACAAATTGTGAAACACATTCAGGCAATTACAATGATGTTTCTTTTTTAGAGATAATGAGTAGCGAAACATCTGGTATTCATATTGCCACCTTCACGATGTATTATATACAGAAATATTAAATGTGTAAGGTGGACAACAGAGTCGACGGCGTTTCGATCCTTATCAGAGAGATTCAGGATCATCATCAGGACTGTTTAGTTAAATTGCCCATATTTAGATTGCCTGAGTAAACATAGGACAATAAGGCAAACAAAAAACACACATAAGTATGGAGAGAGTTTCATGGGAGAAAAGGGAAAAAGAAAAATAGCAATGAATCGGTTATAGTTACATTTTGACGAAACATTTAACATCAGAAAAACATTAATGTCAGATCAGGGGCTAGTCCCTATTTGCAATCTTATGCAGTAGTATTATTGCGGGCATTCACCGACCGGAAAGAATAAGACTGAAAGGTACAAGAGAACAAGTACGGTTTATAGAAAAAATTGCGAGGTACGAGAGAGGAAAAATTGCGAGAAATGGTAGGTGATTTATACACACTAAGGTGCTGAGAATTATCACTAAATTCGGAGTGCGGAGAGAAGCGGTGAGCCGTAGGAGGGTGCTGCGTAAGGAGACATGCGGTGTCGGGAGAATAATGAGGAGGGTGACAAGGTTGGGTAACGGCGTTTAAGTAAGTGAGGGGAATACCTCGTGTTGCCAGTGGAGGCAACGGAGCAGGTGCCGAGTCTCGGTCAAACAACGGTGCGTGAATTGAAATGGACGCGTTTTGAAGGAACAATGCCTGTGGAGGGAAATATAATTTGAGGAGAGCGAAGTGTTGTGGCAAGAACGTAGGGAGTGCGGTGGATAAAAGGCTTACCTACGAACATCAATTTCCGGAGTGGAGGACACGGTAAAGGAAATCTGATGGGAGAAAGTTAATGATATCAGGATCCGATGGGTGAGCGGAACGGGCAGGCGACGGGGCCGAAGTGGCGAGGCTTACCTCAATGTAATAAAAGAGATGAGTTCCGTGGCCGTGCAGAGGACAGCGCGTTCGGACGATGCCGGATCGACTGTGAAGGGGGAGTTGACATGCAACATAATGTAGGTGTGTGCGATCATGTGGGCGGTCACACGGGTAGTCATGTGATCATGGAGCTGTGCCGTGCAGGTGAATGGGAGAAACATAGGTGTTTCCGGGCGCCATATTGGAAGGGTAGGAAGAAAGGGGTTGTTAAATGAAGAGCAAGGCAGCCAGCGAATTAGAGATAGAAGAAAGAAGGGAAAAGTGAGGTGGCTTGCCTTGACAGAAAACGAAAGTGCTACAAAAATACATTGAATATTTGTATCACCGCAATAAACATTAATCTGGTATGAACATTCAATTATGTACACCAATACCATTCAGGCATCCAAGTAGTGGCAAATGAGGACCAATGTCCACGAATTGTAAATGAGCAAGTCCAACATGTATTTAACAATGAGGTCTGGTCCTCAAGGGGGTTAGACCTTCTATATGTACTTTCAGTGTTCCAGTCAGTGTTCAAGAGAGTGCGAAATGAAATGAATCCAACAAATTCATAGTAAGGAGGTCCAGTCCTCAAGGCGATTCAACCCTCTGTGTATGCTTCCTGTCTTGAGAATCCACTTTAATTCTTCCTTGTTCAACAGTTGGGCGAGATCTGCGCCCCTGGGTGGAATCTTCACTACAGAAATTACGGTCCAGCGTATATCATCTTCAGTATGGCCCGTGGCCTCAAAATGTTCGACCAATGGTGCATTGGGGGTTTTGCATCTTAATCTGCTTCTGTGCTGACAGATTCTTACCCGGATTTTTTGTGTGGTCTGACCTATGTAAATCATATCGCAGGGACATAAGATTGCATAAATCACATTACAAGTGTTACAATTACTGAAGTGATTGTGAGGTTTACGTAGATTTCCATATACAAATTCCTTGCAGTCAGTGGTAAAGCCGCACACAGAACAGTTGCCACATCTATTATGACCAATCACAGACGGTAAGGACCAATGGTCATGAAGGGTACCCGTGTTTGTGGTACTGGGGAGTGCTGCTCTGACCAAGTGGTCCTTAATGTTCTTGCTTTTTCTGAAAGCAAAGAGGGGTTTCTCCAGGTTAAGTATTCCAGCATTAACTACACTCCAATGCTTAAGAATGCTTTTTCGAAGTTTGTTTGAGGAGAGGGAAAAAGTATTGATATAATAAGCATCAACACTTCCATCGAAATAACATTTGGAAAATGGCACGAGGGATCAATAGAAGCGATGGGCTTCTTAGTACATTCAGACTGTGAACTTTGAGAACCAGAGTCTAAAACAGTTCTGGGGACAGGAGGGGGCATAAAATAGTATCACAAGGGACTCTTACAGTAGAGTGGTCCAATCTTCATTTCTGTTCAATCCGTTTTTGATACTTCCAGTACGGATAATCCATTTAAGTTCCTCTTTGTTTAAAAGTTGTGCAATATCCACACCTCCTGGTGGTGGTTTCACCACACTGATTACAGTCCATTTAATGTCCTCTTCACTGTGGCCTGCAGTAGCAAAATGTTCTACAAGGGGCACATTCTGGGTATTGCAGCGGATTCTATTACGGTGTTGGCAAATCCGAGTCTTCACTTTCTGCGTTGTCTGGCCAATGTAAATCTTTGGGCAAGGACATTAGATCAAATAAATTACATTACATGTATTGCAATTTGAGAATGATTTTGACTTAATTACAACATTGTTAAAGGTGAATTATTTTCCTTCAATGCTAAAATCACAAACATTACAATTACCACATTTGGCATGCCCAGTCAATGGTTCAAACCCCCAGTGTGCATCGAGAGTTAAAGTCGGTTTGGGGTTGGGAAGAGCTGCTCTCACTAGGTGGTCTTTTATATTACGGCTTTACCGGAATACAAACAGTGGTCGTTCAAAGCTCATGGTGCCAGCATTTAAGATAGTCCAGTGTTTTAGAATAGACTTACGAATAGTGTTAGAGACTGGTGAGAATGTGGTAATGCACACCATGCGGTTTGTGTTGGGCTTGGGTTTAGGGGACTAGAGAATTTCCCTGTGGCAATACCATGAAAATAAATATGAAAATGTCATCAGCGTAAAGGGACATCCTTTCATCGTCAATGGTATCTGTTCACTCGTTAAAGCCCGAGAGGTCAGGCTGCATGCGTTTAAGACAGCCAGGGGCTCCAGCACTAGGGCGAATAATAGTGGTGACAGGGGGCACCCCAGCTCGTGCCCCTCTCGATAGGGAATTATGCTGATAGCTCGTCATTCATCTTCTCTCAGGCCTCAGGGTCCTTATAAAGTAAGTCAATCCAGGCCCAAAACCCAGCGCCAAACCCGTATTTAACCAGAACCTGTCAAAGGAATGGCCAGTAGACAGCTTTGAATGCCTTTTTGGCATCTAGTGCCACAGCTTATGCAGATCTTTCCTATTGTGTATTGTCTCAAGCCAGTTGTACAATCGACAGAGATTAAATCTCATGGACCTCTTTGACATAAAACCCCGATTGGTCATAATGTATGAGGACAGAGATAACTTTGCGAAGCCTTGCGGCCATGATCGAAGCTAGGATTTTAGTTTCAACAATTAACAGGGAGATCAGTCGATAGGAACCACAGTCTGTCGTGGCTTTGTCTGGCTTGTTAATCACTGCGATCTTGGCTTACCGGAGGTCATGCTGTAGGGTGCTGTTCTCTTTATCCTGTTTGAACAGCTTTAGGAGATAGAGACTTAGTGCCCTGTATTCCATTAAAAAAGTTCCGCGGGTATGCCATTCGGTCCTGGGACCTTTCCAGGTTTAAGGTTTCCTATGGCTGACAGCATCTCGGCTACCATTATGTCTTCTTCTACTGTCTGCAAGGTATCTTGGGGCAGTTTCGGGACATTCACCACTTTGAGATATGTATCTATTTGTGAAGGGGTTGCCAGCTGATGCGCTTTACAAAAAGCAGCGTAGAATTTGGCAAACTCTTGAGCAATCTCCCCAGCTGTCTTGTGTGTTGCTGTGATCTCCCATTATGGTATTCACCCATCTCGCCTCCATCTCTCTCTTACTTAGCCATGCCAATAATCTTCCCGCCTAATCACCCACATCATATAAACAGTAGTGGGTTGCTAGGAGTGTGGATTTAGCGTCCTGGCGTGCTATCGCCTGGTATTCTCTGTGGAGAATTGCTATGGTGTGCAATGTGGAGGGGTCAGTACTTGCCATAGGTTGGCTTTCTAACTGTAGTAAGCATGTCTCCATTTCTACAATGTCTCTGGTCTATTTCTGTTTTTTATGTGCGATTATGTTTTGTGCTATATCCATGAGCACTGTTTTATATGCTTCCCTTAGTGTGACCGCTGAGGACACTGAGGCTTTTAAAATATTGCCCTGTGCCCAATCTAATTTCATGGGCTACTCTCTCATCGCATAGTTTCCAGGCATTTCATTTGCATCCTATCCCAGGGTTGCGAGTACACTTCCCAATAGTAAGCCACATTGGTGAGTGGTCCCAGAGTCCCCGGGAAAGGTAGTCTGCTCATTCTATTCGCCCGACCTCTTCTGCCGGAGCGAGGATGTAATCTAGTCAGGAGAATACCTTGTGTGCTCAGGAATAGTAGGAATATGCTTAGGTGGCAGCGACACCATAGGTCTGTTGGTCCAAGAGTCTTCACGAACCCCTTCAATGTCATTTCCTCTCTAGGAGTTGGACCAGGGTTAGTGAGGTTAAGTGTCAGGTCTAACATGTTGTTAAAATCACTTGTAATTATTCGGAAGAGGAAGTCGGCCTTTAGCAATATCTCTGCTAATGTATCTAATGTTTGTTTCTGTAGTCATGGGGAAGCATATACGCTAATCAGGGTTACATCTCATTGCCTCCAAAGCCCTTTAATCGCTACATATGTCCCATTGGGGTCTCTCTATGTTTTTTCTATCTGGAATGTTGGTGTTTGCCTAATTAGTATGGCTACACCTCTGAAACCCGTTGTAAAACCCGGTTAGGCCAGTTTCCTATATGCACCTCTGCCTAGAAATCCGCAGTGTATGCCCTGGAGGTGTGTTTTTTTAAAAAGAAGTATGTTGTGCTTTAACCTCTTGATATATTTAGTGACCAGGCCACATTTAATCCTACTCCCCATCCCTTTAATGTTTCATGACATCGGAGAATACCCCTTTTGGTCAGTCCTGCCAGTCTCATTCATCCAATTGATAAGGTATTTTCCACCCTCTGTAGGGGGGTTATCTTAACCTCTGTGATGATGTGCCTGTCTGTACTGCTCCTCATGTGCCAATAGCCGGTCCCCCCGTCCAACTGAAAACTTCTACCCCTGTTCCCTGCCCTCACTCTCCCCCAACCCCCATTCACTTACTTTGATTCATCAACATGACAACTGTGTCGCGGGTAGGTCAGAGAAGTCTGTCATCCACCCGTTCCCCTGAGAAATACCCTTCCTTCCCTTTGAACTCTAAGAACCTCTGACCCTAATTAAAACTTGTAGGGATAGGTAGTGAGCCAGTGGTCGACTGCTCCACCAAGTCCCAGCTGGGCCCATCTATTCAGTCACTCAGTTCTCTCATCTCTCTGTGTTGTTGTTTCGGTTTCACTGGGAGCTTAGTCCACAGCTCCTGTTTCCATGATGGAAATAGACACCAGCAATGGATGGTCTGTTTCAGAATCTGTGGACTGTACATGGTCAGATATGTCTGTATGGGCATCCCCTTTGCGTGTTCCTTGGGACTGCCTTCTCACACTTGGAGTCATAGCAGCGTCTGTGGGCCAGATGTACGATGTGATTTTATATACGCAAACGGGTTTACGAACCTGTTTGCACATGCAAAATCACTGTTGACCATGTACAATACCTAAATAGTGAGTCACAATTAATTTGCGACTCGCTATTTAGGAATTGCAAGTCGCAATTAGGAAGGGGCATTCCCTTCCTAATTGCATTCGCAATGCTATGTGTAAATGTTTTGTGGCCGCAATTGCGGTCTCAAAACACTCACAAATTATCACCCTCTCCAGGAGGTTGGTAATGCAGTCACAATTTGGAAGGGGTCCCCAAGGGACCCCTTCCAATTTGTGACTGTCTCGAAAAATATTTTTAAGGGCAGGCAGTGGTCCCAGGGAAAAACAGGCTGCATTTAAAAAATAAAAAGCTACTTTATTGAAAAGCAGTCCCAGACATGGTGGTCTGCTGAGCCCAGCAGGCCACCATCCCTGGGCGGGCTGGGATTCCCAATAGGCTTGCAAATTGCGAGAGGCTCATTAATATTAATGAGCCTCGCAATTTGCGACCCCATTGGGAATAGCGAAACAGTGTAATAACACTGTTGTACATTTCATTTAGTGCCTTGCAATTTGTGTATCGCAATGAGTCACAAATTGCGAGGCACTAAACCAAAGGGTTGTACATCTGGCCCTTTGTCTGAGTACAGGCCAGATTTAGAATGGCACTGCCTTGGTATAAGAGAGAGTTTCTTTAGTTTATTGCCACCACAGAGAGTGAGTCAGCCATTTCTCCAGAAAAGCCCCTTTTTCCGAGCCCTCAGCCCCTTCCAGGAATCTCACAAATCACAGATTGTTTTTTCTTGCTTGATTCACTGTGTCATCCACACTCCAGGCCAGATCTTCCTGGGTGGTACATAGATCTGTGACCTCCTTGTGCATATTATGGGTCGCATCTTCCACCTCTGAGATTCTGCATTCCGCCTGTGTCACTCTATCTGAAACTTTATGGTGGTTCTGGCGGAGCAGGTTGACATCTGAACAGACTTCCCCTATCTGGATCTCTAGGGTCTCGCTTGAAGCACTGCATTATCCGGCCTGTCTGGGAGGCCATCGTTTTGGAGTATCTGTCCATCTTGCCTTGTTTCTGTTGCTAGTGTTCATTATTTTTTGCCATTCTGAGCCTGTGTTTACTGGGGATTTCCCATTATTGTGGGTGAGGGAGTGTATCTAGCAGTGATTTTCCACCCTCTTTATGTCGTCTCTTCGGTGTGGAACCCAGGTAGGGTTTCTCCTCTCCGGCACATTGCCTGCTGTGAGATATCTGGACTCAGGTTCCGCTCTGTCGTGTGACAGGATGTGGGATTTTGTTTCTGTGGGCACCCCTGTGTGCTTGATCTGGTTTCAGGGTCTCCACCTGGGAGGGGTATTTCCCCTCCACAAACATTGTTTCAATGGGAGTTGTCCAGCTTTGCGAGGCAGACTAGGAGGCGCAGGTAGGAGGTGTCTCCAAATCTGAAGGTCTCCTTGACCACCTCGATTTAGCAGTTCATAGTGAGGATGTTTTTCAGGCTGCGGTGTTCTCCACCCCTGTTCCTCAAGGTCTATAGTGTTGCTCTCTGTGGCGATTGTGGATTTATCTTCCCGGGAGTCATGTATCTCCAGTGTGATCTAGGGTCTTCAGGAGTATGGATGTCCCACCAGGTACTCCGCCTGTCTCTCAGGGTTGTCACCTCATCATCCATATGTAGCACCCCAGGCCCTGTTTTGAGTCTTGGGTGTGGCTCATGTAAATGGTTGTGTTTATATCCTGTTTGTAAAGCTGGAGGTGCATGGTACAGGCGAGAGCCACCACTAGCCCGTACACCTGGGCGCCCAATGTCTCTATCTCTTCCAGCAACCGGGAGGGCATCTCCCAGATTCCTCTGTTCTTCCCCAATGGGTTGAGGCAGGGTGGAGACCTCAACTCCTCAGAAGTGGCCCCCACTCAGGAGTGCAGCAAGCGGCCGCAAAAATGTACCTCAGGCCGGCACTGAGTGCCCTAAGTCACCCGTTCCCCGGCAGCAGACTTAGTCTTGGACCTCCCCCAACTCTGCATACCCAGTGAGCGGGGCCGCAGTCAGTGGCACTCTGTGGGACAGCTTTGAGGTGCCTCAGTGGTTGGCCCAGCACTACCGTTTTCCGCTCCCAGCAGCCTTTCTCACAGACTGATCTCACGATCGGTCCTCCCCAGCTGCTCCCTCTTCTTATCGCTTGTGTCACAGTGTTTAGCAGTGTCGGAGGGTTTCTCCTGATCCATTCAAAGTGAGGCTGGGGGGTAGGCCCTCATTTCTCACTCTTGGCACCGCTGCCGATCCTTCCAGTTCATCTTCTGGTTTCTCTCTATCAGAGCACTTCTCTTGCACCTTCTGCTTCTCCTGGCTCTGCGGGTAGGCCTCGCTCTCTCTCCAGGCCGGGGGGCCCAGTGTAACTCATCTACCCCGGGTGTGGCAACCACCCTGATGGACATTGGAGCCACACCCCGCATCTCCTGCACCTCTCTGCCCTTCTCTGTGGACTGGTGAGGGGTGGCTGACCGTCGTCTCATTGACTGAGTGCAAGCCGAGCTGCCATTTCATCTGAGGCCTCCCCGCTCCCTAACACCATGTTACCTAGGCCTCAGTCACGGTCTCTTTGTTTTTGGCTAGTTCCAGTCACATTGTAGTCACAATTTCACCATTGGCCATGTTTGCATTGTCTCCGTTACTTCAGCTGCACTTTTTGTGGTCAGATGGGGAGAGGTGAGCAGGATACGTGAACAGCTTAAATGATGGGCTGGCGGAGCTGCAGTAGTAAGCTCATAGAGGGCAATTCTGTTGGCCACACCCTCCAGAGTCTGTTCAGTCTTTCTTTATTTCACAATAAAGCCAAAGGAATTGAAATAAAGTCTAATTTGTGTTTACCAATGATACTGAAACTGAGTAAACTTTCAAGAAAATCCCAGCCTTGACCTATGTCTGGGAGCTTTGGCCTGGCTGCCAAATCGCTACAGGACACATACTATGTGTATTATATGAAACAAAAAACTCAAAAGACCCACACCCTCCCAATACAGCTGCTGCACAATTTGCAATAGAATTCTGTTACGTCATATTATATGGGGTGTGGGGCAAACAACACCCTAGAGCTACCCACATTGGGGGACAAACAAGCCTGTACTGACCGTACCAGGCATCAGGCATTTCCCCTGGAGGCCAGAAGGGTGAGGGGGGGCGCATTTGTTACCCAGGGCCAGTTTTAAAAGTACTGCAGAGTGCTTTGTATATCGAACAGTTTTCAGGCAGCAATAAAAGTAAAAAGATAACTCCGGTGATTAATGTACCTGCTGATCGGAGTTTTGTCTAGTAGCAAATTTGGCTCATCCAACGTACTGTAGTGAGTTAATAGGCCTGCCATAAAGAGTGTGTACTATGCAGATCACATAACAGTATTTTATGGGCAGAGTTCACCATGCACCGTATGGGGGTTGGTCTGACAAAATGTGCCAGGCTGCTTTGGGTTCCCAGTCCGGCCTTGAATAAAACACATCTAGGAATCCATTTCTGTGTGTTGATGATTCTATATAGTGTGCATTAAAGGGGTGGTCACAGTTAGGTTTGATGACGTCTAGAGACATGGGCCTTAAGTTGGTCTGAAAAGTAGAGAATCAATAGAGTATGCAGGGTCTGGACTTCATTGGCCTACGACAACCTCAGGCCCAGATTTACAAACTCTTTGCGTTGTGTTCAAACCAAACTCAAAGTGTTGGGGTGGGTTTTACCACCCAACATAAACCAGAAGGTCTTCTGAAAATGGACTAGTCCCCACTTTGCCCTAGTTTATCACATTTGCTGTGTTGTGTTATGTAGTTAAGAGGGAGGATGTGAATATAGACAGCACAAATGGTTCCTCTCATTCCCCTCGCCCTCTACTTTTGTGTGGTCATACTCTAGTGCTATAAGTATCATTCATCACGTTCATTTCATTGTCGATTGCATCTGTAATGCTTTACTCATGAAACCCAGTGCAATTACTTTAATTGGTGCAAAATGAGATGATTGAGTGTGTGCAGGAGTGTCTTCTCTTCTCTGGTTTGGGCAGCTGTTTTCTTTCCTACTTGGCGAGACTTTTTCAGGGATCTACTTCAAGTGATTTACTTGCTGTGTGTGTGGAGAAGCAGGCACTGTTCTTCCTTGTGCTGTAAATGTTTTCAAAGGGTCTATTACCACTTTGCACCCTGAGTTCCCCATTTCACTCTGTGCTCATTATGCCCTTTTGCACCCTGATCCCACACTTTCATATGAATCATCCTGATTTTGTATTGTTAAAATGGGTTCACCCAGTGGCGTAGCAAAGGGGGGGGGGGTCAGGGGCCTTTCCCCTTGCCTCCGGTCGTTGCAGGGTGGAAAACCAGAAATTGCCAGCAACCCCCCACTCTTACATCCGGCTGTTGCGGGCGACAAATGCAGGGACCGCCACGGGCGGCACAAGGCGTAGCTGCACCACTGGATTCACCAAGCTTCACCGACATGCAACACAGGTTCAGGGTGGCCAGCTTAATGCAAGCTTTCCTAACTCAAAGAAAAGTTACAAGACACACTTCAACAAATGCTCCTCAAACAGAAGAGGTGCAAAATGTACAGCAGTAGTGAAGCTTTCTCTGTGTGTGCGAAATTATTTTTGAATATTGTTACTAGCCTTCGACCTGTTCTGCATATTACTCGAAAGAACATCTTTGCACCTCGGCAGTCTTTCCACTTACATCCACTTTCCACATATACTTCCACATCCCTATCTTACTACACATACTATACGAACAACTTTGAAAGGATAACACTACATTGACATTTTGGTCAACGTGTATGTAATCTTTCTGCTTCATTTATAGGCTCCATTTTAAAAAATAACATATATTTCCACATACCGTACTATGATGCAAGCATCAACCGATAGCGATGTGTTTATATCCACGTCCTAATGTACAAACTAAACAAAGATCTACCGGGGATGTCGATGTTTGCTCCTGGTGGGATTCAACCGTTGCTCAATACCATCTTGCTGCAAGAAGGACAGTTTCTTATTTTCCCAGCACAATAAAATCTACATGCTCCGAAAAAGATTTTGGCATTCTTTCCACAGAGGGAACAAACATGTTTGTCGTTCATTTCCCCTGGCATACCAAGCTGAGGCCAAAATAACATAAACAGTTCTCGACTGAGCTTGTCAAAGCCAAGCGCGTTCTAAAAAAACACACGTGGGGCCTCTCATGGAGAGTTACGTTGGCTCAGCATAGAGTCAAGAGCGTGTTTTTTTTATTTTTATTATTCGTTGGAGGTGTGGACGTGACGCAACGCCGTTTATCTGCTAGATTAAAAGCAAACATTGCACGCGGGCGAGCCCACAAATTAACGCGAGAGCCGAGCCAGTGATCTGGGTTGGCTCTGAGAGCCTGTGCACGAGCTGAGCTCATCTGAATTATGCCACAAATATCATGTACAATACAATAAAGTGTCTTCAATATTCAAAAATTGTAGGTCTTTAACTTGCAAACGCGTTTCAGCTCAGGTTACATCACTGCATTGGTAGGCGTTTGTTGAATGTGGCAGTGTCAATTTTTCAACATTAATTTAGAAACATTATAAAAACATTCATGCGCAGCCAGACCCCACCATGACAACAATGCCACTAGCAAACTAAGGGGCATATGTACAAGCCCCTATAGCCACGGGAACATCACTTTTTGTGACGTTTCCGTGGCGATAGGGGCCTTGCCTTATGTACAAGGCAGCGTTAAGCCACTTAACGTGGCTTAACGCTGCCTAGTATATAAAGCACCCTTTCACGCTGTGTTTAGCGTGAAAAGGGCATGCAGTGGGTGTTGTGGTGGGCGTTCCACCGCAACACCCATTGTATTTGATGCTGCCCACTATGTACAAGGGTGGCGTACATAGGAGGCGATGCCAAATTCAAGACCAGGAAACCCCTGATCTTAAGGTGGCGAAACGAGGAGAAATGCATCATTTCTCCTCGTTTTTGCTTTTTCCATGTGTGCTGCCTTGTGCACCCTTCCTGCACATGAACAAACCTTTTTTAAAAATTTGCCATTTTGTAACTTTCATGTGTGCTGCATGAAGCACACTTTCCTACACATAACTAATCCTCCCCTGCGCACAGACACCCTTGCACTCTGGTGCAAGGGAGCCTGCGTTGGCGCTAATTTGTTAAACTTAGCACCATCGCAGGGGGAAACGCAAGGCTGCACCACATCCTTGTAAATATGGTGAAGCCTTGCATTCCCGAAGTGGCGGAGCGTGTCGTTAAGCCCAGGAGGCTAATAACAAGCTCTGCCACTTCGTCGTACATATGGCCCTAAGAGTCAAGTCCGCTTTCACGAGTACCCTCCTTGTAGCTTACATTCTTATTTTTAGTTGGAGCAACATTATAGTCTATTAAATAACACAAGAGCTTCTTATACAGCATACATACTGAACTCATGGGGGCATATGTACAAGGGGATTGCACCACAGGAACGCCACTTTTACTGACATTCCATTGGCGCAATGCCTTGCTACATATTTACACTTTTGTGGCTTAACACCGCTTTGTAAATATGTTACCCTTTCACGCAGGTATCTGCGTGAAAGGGGCGTGCAGTTGGTGTTGCTGTAAGCGTTCCACCGCAGCAGCCATTGCTTTTTGACGATGACAATGATTTGTAAATCTGAGGCAGCTCCAAAAACTAACGCTGTGCAAAAGAAGGCAGTAGTTTGGCACAACGAGTAGAAATACTTTTATTCCTCCTCCTTTTTGCTTTAAAGACCAAAACGCTATTAATGATTGTTTGTATGCTTGAAGGTGTCCGTTCATGCACAAAAACAACCATTAATTAATTGTGATTTGCTAGTTCTATGTGTGCACAAATAGAAATAGCAAATCACCATTACTGATTTATGTGCAGGAAGGGACACCTTCCTGCACATAAACAATCATCCCTGCGATGTAGTCACCCTTGCACTATGGCACAAGGAGAATGTGGGGGGTATTTTGGCATTTATCAGTACAGTAACAATGACACTGATGGAAAGATGTACTACATGTTCAACTTTAAATGTTTTTCAACAGTACTTATTATCTATGATGCGCAGGGGCGTACCTTCCTTTGGTGCAGCAGATTTAGTGGCACCGGGGGCACATAGGCATGCCTGCAGGGCCCACGGAACCCTGATTATTGCTGTATTTAACAATTCAAAATCCTCTTTCCCTCCTTGCACTAGGACCTACGACACACTAGCCACTGATAATGCTTGCAAAGGAGACAGGCCCAGGGGTACTCATACACAGAGTAGCAGAACTCTCATGTCCAGGAACAAATAGACACTTAGCACACATTCTGGTGCACTCTGTTGATGATCGAGGAGCCACAATGTGGAATTCAGGGGAGATGTTATAAATTACAAAATCACTGATGAATTTTTCTACCACATGGGTAAATAAGTAACCACTGCAGCAGCGTTCTAAAAAGTAACAATAATAATTATAACTAAATACAACATAAGGGTAAAAAAGCGGAGTAACAGGCAATATATCTGCTCTGTTTAAATTTAGTTAAAGCTTTTATGACTCACACTCATGGCTCTGTCAGTGCACCGCCAATAGAAGTCACTAGGTTGGTAGTGTCTTCAAGTAAACATTAAAGACGGACAGCTGAAATGGGAGCTTCAACTAGAACAAAACATGGGGGATGACGACATTGTGCAGGCTTTCAGTGTCTATCGCCCTGTGTTCACCAGATTCCGTTGGCACCAGGGTTGGGAGAAAGTAACCCCGGACATGGGCAGTAGGCTGCTGCCTTTCAGTGCCTCAGTACATACATATGCTCAGTACGAGGGACAGGGTGCCATGTTTTTTATCATTGCTTTTGAGAAAGAGGCAATGCAGGTTAACTTACTGCCAATTGGAGAGGTGGAGCCCCAACGCCCTATACCATAAACCGCCACTGACTGCCCTAAACTTTGTCAGTTCTCTTCAGCTTCAGTTGATCAATGGGAAACTCAGTTCCTGAAAAAGTAGTTTAGTTTAAGTGGATCAATCATTCAATATGTTCACACAAGTGAGAGGAGTTTAGAAGTGACCCATTGAAAAAGATGTGTTTGGGACAGTAATGTTTCTTACACAGTTTGTTGTGTCAGGGGAGGTGATTAACATTACCCACTCAATATAGTGTTCTATCTTACTTACACTTCAATTTGCTGTACACCAACAACAGATAGACATTTTAACCTATATAGTGCTGCTTTATACCTTCTAGTAGTCACTCTCTTTGGTGGTCTTACCTCTTGAAAGCATAAAACTGATTAAACTAACCCGTATCAGAAAAGATTTCTTATATAAACTCTTACTGATCTAGGACGTGATATGGGAAATGTGCAAGTTAGCTTTCTAGAACACAGTGTACTTATTTTTCTTTTGAAGGGCAATTAATGAACAAACCGAGTAGAGTGGGAGATAATCTCCAGTGGTTGTTTTGCAAACTCTGGGGCATATCAACAAGCGGCAGTGATATTATCGCTGGCCGCCCTTAGCGTGAGGATTTTTATCGCCAGCTATCTCAGATAATTATCGCCATGCTAGCGCTGTATTACCAACGCATAGCGCAATGGCGATAATTATGCCTGTGATTGCGATGTTTTCCATGGAAAACGGCGATATCCTTGTTGATTGGGCTGGGTGGTCTCAGCCCTATAATCCACCACCCATTGGCTACCATTGTTTAGTCAAAGGAAAAGCAGGCATAAGGAAAGTAGCAATAACCAAGGTTAGCGCTACTTTTCTTATCGCTATGCTTGTTAGCGTGCCCATTGATAATTGGAGAAATGTCTCCAGTTATTTTGGGACGGAACACCCACTTTGCATCTCATTAGAGATGCAAAGGTAGGCGTTACGGGAAAGGGCGCTAAGGCAAGGATTCACACGATAGCGTGACCTTGCTGATAAAGCGATAAAATGATCACCGCTTTTCGTCTGACGCAAAGGCGGCAATCATTTTATAGCGCCGCCTTGTTGATATGCCCCTCTGACTGGGAACCTAGGCATCATCACCTGGCTTCCCCGTTTGACCAAACTGTTACCCTAGACAAAATACTTTACTTCACTTTGTCTCATTTCCCTTTACTGACAAAAATGGGAACACCTAGGAGCAATTTTCTTATTAGCATGAGATATATAACAACAAAATCCTCACTTGCATTTGCTTTAACAGCTATTAAAGGCAGTTCATGTATAATAACTTTGGCCATTTTAGATGGTGCACATTCCACACTGAAGTGTTTCTTGGATCTCTCAAGGCAATGTCCCCAGAGCATTTTTTTTAAGGGGGGGGGGTATAATAATATGAGATGAAGTGTAGGGTTTCTGTTGCTTGAAGCTTTGTAAGTTTATGTTTAGAAATTACTGTTTTTAACACGTCATTCAATGCAGTAATGTGATCTAATAGACTAAATTGAAACACCGGCAATGTATAGTTATGCTATTTCAAAACAAGTATCTTTTCAGTTCTTTTGTTCATGTTGTAGATGTTAGGGCCAAGTATGGGCCATAATGGGCTCTGGCTCACCATACGTAACTGGTCGACTGGAACCTGTACTAGGTAATGCATGATTCGAAAATATCCCGTTTCCTGTCATAACGCCTCCCCTTTCTCTCTCCACAGTTCATTTACGACGAATGCGTTTCTTGGTGAGTACAAGTGTGTTTCATTTTTGCTGCATTTTGTTTCTTGATATCATTCTAAAGTATTATGCTCTTTGAGTGTTGTAGAGAGGCGAGCTCAGGAGTCAGATTTGTAAGCAGAGCTGGCTTTAGGGCAGTGCGAACAGTGCAGCCGCACCGGGCGCTGACTTTGGCGGTGGGTGCCCTGTGTTTTTTAGATTAAAAGCATGTGAACTTCCTTGTGCTCTAGCAGTTTTCAGACGACAATAAAAATGTCAAGATAACTCTGGTAATTAATGTTCCTACTGGTGAGAGAACGGATTTTTATCTAGTGACTGTTTTGGCTCATCATGAAGTCACTTGGAGGGTTTATGTGCCTGCTGTAAAGAACGTGTACCCGGCAGATCACAAAAATGACTGTGAGTAAACTGTGAGTAGCGCTATAAAAAAATGAAATGTATGTCAGAGAGGTACTATGGAGAGATAAGGTGCACTTGCACTGTTGGAGAGTGGTAGTGAGGGAATTCATGGAGAAGGAAGTCACATTGGGGGGGCGCCAAAAGTGACTGGCACATCGGGCGCCACCAGTGCTAAAGCCATCCCTGTGTTTCAGCACAACAACCAAATAAGTGTAAGGCGTTCCAGATGGCTATCACTGCAAACTCGACCATGTCCTTCTGGATGGAAAAATATGAAACAGTTTCTTTTCATCTCTACAGCGGTGTTCCATTTTTCTCTGTCTCCTCATCACCTGTGTCCCCTCCCTCACATGTCCTTCCACTATGTCTTAGCTTTAAATGATTCAACATTTTGTGGGTGAAGGTTAATGGCAATAATGCTCAGGACACTGGGCGGGTGAGACATGTACATTAGTTGTGGCTTGTTACCAAAAAACAGGCCTTACTTTCCAATCAGAGAAGCAGCTATTTATTGCAGATTTGGTGTTGAAGATGGAGTCCATGCTGCCTTCCCCATCCAGCATCTCCACTGAGGCCCGGATGTGGCATGAAACTTACAACTGCCGTTGACTGAGTCAGACACCCCACTGTGTGCTTGTGCAGCGCACTTACGCATGTTTCTTGTGGTTCCTTCAGAAACTGGGGACGTATTTATTCATGCAGCGCAGCGCAACACGTCACCTTGCTTTACTGCACTGGATGACAGGGAAAGGGCGGGAATGTGCTGTATTTAGCATACTACAGCACATTCCTGTCATTTCTCTGTGCTGGCGCACAATGTGCTGCCTAGCACCAACGCAGGCATGCTTGCACAAGGGTGTCTGCGTTGTAAGCAGGATTGTTTTGTGCAGGAAGGGACACCTTCGTACACAGAAACAATCCTCGAAAGCATTTTCCTCTTTCTATGTGTGCTACAGAATGCAGCACACATAGAAAGAGGAAGTAACGAGCAGCAATAAAGATATTTCTCTTTGTTACGCCTCAGCTGGCGAGGTGTGGTACTTTGACACATTCCCAGGTCTATCAGTAATGGTAAATCTCAGAATGTGCCAAAATCCAGGGGTGGATGCATGGGAGCACCCACATTCCACCCATGGAAGGCCTCCCTGGGGCAGAGTGACATAATGCAGCTATTTGCGCTGCGTTGCGTTACTCGAGATTTATCAAGCCAAGCAGGGCCATGCAAGGATAAATCTTGCACCACGTTGCATGGCGCAATGGTGACGCAACTCTTTAATAAATATGCCCCTTGGTGTCCAATGGCCTGTGAGTCCTATTTGAGAAACTGTTGTGATGCATTCATCCCTCAAGGTGTTTGCAATCATTCTTGATCTGAATAGTACTGATGAGGTGATGAGTGATGGCCCCTGGTTTGCAATTCTGTAGCAGCGCACTGTTGGGGTCAGCTACTAGTGTGCCTAGCTCCCAAGGCAAAAGGCAGTAATTAGAGCATGTATGATGTTGCACAGTTTTGACTACACACCTGGGAGGGACCATCATTTGGAAGTTTCTTTGTACCTTGGCGTTGCACACTTTCACCGTACTGCACTCAATAGGTCATGCCTTGCTCTCGCGACAGATGACATTTTCACATTGTATTCCTACGGCAACATATGTTCCAAGGGTGGAACAACCATCTTGAGAGGACAAGGTTGGATAAACAGGTGGCAGGGAAGAAAACGCGTAGAACTAGCAACTACATATCGCACAAACGTAGAACCAATGAGCGCACACGTGGAAGCATTTTATTTCGCCACCTTACAGTTTTGTCATGCTGCATCTATAGTGCTGATCTGTATTCCAACAAATGAAATGCCTGAATAGTTAGGAACCCATATATACTCCACTTGTTCTACCCTGTCACTTCACTTTACCCTTGTACATTCAGTACATTCAGTCAGACTTATCATAACTGCATGCTGGTGACAAAATGCCATATGACACCCCTCTGAAATTACTGCTTTAGAGGTTTGATCCACCAATTTCTTGGAAGATTTGGATGAAGAAATTTCTAGGTAAAATCGACAGCAAGATGCCAGTGTAAGTACATTTTACTGCATTGTTTAGGATCTGAAGAAAAGGAGAGTTTCAAAACTCTTCCCAAAACTTTTTGAATCTCAGCATAAATATAGGATTAAAGTGCTATCACTTCTCTACTAGGAGACAGAAGGAACATGAAACTGTTGATGAATTCTGAAAGCTTTGCAGAGTTTATCTACTACATGCAACTGAAGGTGACCATCAATAAGAAGCTTAGAGACCAATAGATGGTAAACACCAATAGCAGAGCGAAGGGATATGGAACGGTAATGGCCATAGGTGACCCCTACTTTGGAGGAAGTTGTCAAAACGGATAAGGGGATCAAGCAGTTGGTCACATGAGTCTAGGAGGTCAATGGAGGCAAACGTGGGCTAAGAAAGTTCATAGGTCTGCAGGACTGTAAGGAAAACCCACACAATGAAAGCAGCTACTGTTGTAAGAACCTTTTCCACCTGACCTCCTTCAAAGGCTACCTCGTTACAAGAAAAGGTGGCAAGAACTGTGGCAAAATTGGACACCTTGTGAAAGTATGGAGGAAACCTACCGTAAACAACAAAGAGAGAGAGGGGATAATAATTTCAAAAGCCAACGTGTGCATTGCTGGTGTTGAGGAAGATGTTACACGTCATGGTCGACTCAGGTTCACCATACACAATCATCACCAACTCCAGATTCAACAGCTTGTTAGTAGGCCCGGGTAAAATTTCCATTATGCTTCACGTAATTATGGATTGTTCACTGTAAAAATGTAGAAGGAACAACACAAATGACTATAACGTGCGGCCATATGGTTTTTACGCTTTTTTTTGTGTGAAATGCCTTATCACCTCCAAAACAGATGCATGGACACATTTCACCCTAAAACATTCCAATAAATGACAATTTTGTATTTGATGAAATTTTGCATAATTTTATATATATTTTCAGAAATGTTGCATAATTAAGCAAATTAAAATACGTGAAAGTTGCATACCCCTACTTGTTAGCTAATGAAGTCAAGCATCTGCTTGAACCAGACATTAAAGCTGGGTCATTTGATGGGCGCAGGGTTGATTTTATTTGACTTATAATGTGATGTTCAACAGTAGGGCAACCTGGACAGGGCCGGCTCTAGGGCGGTGCGACCGGTGCGACCGCACCGGGCTCTGACTTTAGGTGGGGGCGTCGTGTTTCCAGTTTATAATAGTTTTAAAAGGACCTTCTGCCAGCGTTCTGGCCTCCAGCAGTTTTCAGCCGTCAATAAAAATGTCAAGATAACTCCGTGATTAATTTTCTTCTTACAGAAAGACTGGAAGTTTGTCTAGTGGAAGCTTTGAGTAATGGTAGGGTAACGCAGATGGTTAATATACCTACTGCAAAGAACTTGTAACAGCAGATCACAAATTGCATGTAATTTAAATAGATCAGCAGTGGGTCATTGGTTTTGTGTGAGAGATCCTTTTATTACTTGAATTTAATAAATTAACATCCTAGCATAGAACAGTGAGCTATTAAACTATACTGTCTACCAGTGTGGATGACATGTGACTCCTACACTTTATAGTCCTCTGTCTGATGTAACATTTCCTATACACTGATTTGCACACCTATGATTGATTGTCTCTGTGTTTTGTGCGTGTGATGTAAAGTGCTCTGACACCCTACACTGGTATAAGTGGCGCTATACAACTAATTTAAAGCATCTGAGGGATGGAGTGGTTATGGAGACTTGAGGGGCATTGTTAAAGGGTGGTAGTGAGGGAATGAATGGTAGAGGTGGTCACTGGGGGGGGGCGCCAACAACCATTGTCGCACTGAGCACCACCAGCGCTAAAGCCGGCCCTGAACCTGGATCAAAAAGTATGTAGCTAAAAAGGACTATGCACGTTAGGATAGCGAGTGACCAAAGATTGTTACCCCCTGTGCTGAACCACCAGTAATGGTAGTGCATGTTCCTGAAACGATCCTCCAGTTTTTCAAATCTTTTCTACTTGTTTTCAGTGAACAACTAAGCAAACTACAAAGTTTTTTACACAGGATCCATTTGAAAGATGGGTCACCAGGAATGTAGCAGACACTGAATGGGAATAGCCTACGCATGACCAAAGAGCGGCTACCCTTGCTGGAAGACTTGATCCAAAAAGACATACTCAAAGAGACTGAGGGGCATGAACACAAGGAAATAGTGAAGTGCGTCAAATTTTACAGGGCCGCACTCCTTCATTTCCAAAACACAGGGATGCTCTCTATTTAAACGAATACTGTGCACCCCTGTGTTTTCCCTAGCACTGGCACTAAAAATAGCTGCCTAGTGCCAACACAGACCCCCTTGTGCCATAGTGCAAGGGGTCCAACTTTGCAGGGATGATTGCTTATTTGCAGTAAGGTGTCCCTTCATGCACATAAGCAATCGATAATGGGGATTTGCTCTTCTATGGTTGCTGCATTCTGTAGCTCACATAGAAGTAGCAAATCGCCATTATTTAATGATTGTTTTTGTGCATGAAGGGACACCTTCCTGCATAGAAAACACCTTCACAAAAAATAATCATTAATGGTGTTTTGCTCTTTCAGTCTAATGCCCCAATGGAATCCAGAAGGGAGCAGTGAAACCTGGAGCTGTAGAGGGGGAAAGATACGTTGCGTTTCCTATGTCAGACCTAAGGTACATACAACACCCTATGGCCGTTCAGGCAGTACCAAAAGAGCGTGACATTCTTTCTACTTGTGAGACTCCCTATTCCAGATATGCCGGATGATTTCCACAACAATTCCTGTATTGCGGATCATGTAAAAATGTCTCAGATCTAGAAGTCCCACTTGGATGGTCTTACGGGAATTACTCTTTTCCTCTTTGCTTGTCAGAGAGTTGTCTATTTAATTATGTTACTCTTATTTTCTCAGGTGAACGATGTGTTCCATTTTTCTCTGTCCCCTCTCCATCAGTTTCCCCGCCTTCATCTTTAGTTCCACTATGTCTTAGTTTAGGAAGTTAAGAACATTGGGGAATTGATCATTCTGTGGGTGATGCTTAACAGCATTGGGATACGGTCCTATGAGACACCTACTCGTCATCAATAAAAAAAGCATTTGCAATGCAATAGATCTCGCAGTTACGCAAGTTTAAGCTATTGGCATTGTAAATGACAATGCCTTTTATTTATGTTTTCAAAACGAAAACAAAAATAAAAGGCATTGTTATTTGCAATGTCAATAGCTCAAGCTGGCGTAACTGTGAGACCTATTGCATTGCAAATGCTGTTTTTTTATAGGTGTTGTTGCATATTTATATAGCGTGAACTCGACCAGAAGGTATTGGAGCGCTTTACATGAGCACCGTATTTACATTACCCCCAGGTCCCTCCTGTCCTCGTCCCATTCCTTAACAAAGTGGAGATGACCATCTCCACGACAGAAAAAAAGAAAAGGAGCATGCTGGGATACCCAACCCACTCCCTCCCACTGGGAGTACATAAGCGGTACCATCCCAGCATGCAGCCTGTTCTTTTTTTCTGTCTCCCGACAGATTGGGACGTGTTTGGACTTACCTGATGGATTCTTCGCTGGACGTCTCGTCGGGGCTTCTGGGCTGCCCACGCCGTCCTCTTCCGCGTTCTCCTGGCCTGCCGGGCTTGCCAGGAGCCGCGTTGACTGCCGACTGGCCCTTTGCGGCTGGGGCGCCGGTCCTCCCAGTCTCTTCCGGGTTGCAGTGCACGTCTCCCTGTGGCTTCGCCGGTCTGGGGGACGCACTGCTGTGGCTGTTAGGTGGGTCCTGGGGCTCTGCTGGGCGATGCTCCTGGGTCCCCTGCCTGGCGTTTGTTGTCCTGCCGGCCTTCTCTTCTTCCTGCTGCCCCTGCTGCTCGGTTGGGTCGGTGCAGGGGTGGGCGGTAAACAGACATAATATCGAATTCAAAATATCGACAGGACAGAATATCGAGTTTTTAATATAGAATGGACAGAATATCGAATTGCCAAAATTAGTGGTGAAGAATATCGAAAATCAGGTAAGAAATAAAATATCGATTTAAATAATATAGAAGTAAGTAATATCGACAGTCATAATATAGTTGTTAAAAATATCGATTTTTTTTATAGTGTTTTAAGTGTTAGTATATGTGTTAAAAGTATGTATACATTTTGGAATGTATGTTTGAATATTTTTAAAGTAATGAATTTTATGTTATTTAATTTTTGTGTAATTTAATTCCGTAGCGGATTGTGGGTTTATAGGGGATTAGGGTGGGAAGTAATTTAATTATAGTACATTAAATAATAATTTTTAGGAATTATTAATTATTTTTAATTTAATTTTGCGTTTTACTTCTGTAGCGGGTTGTGGGTTTATAGGGGAATAGGGTGGGAAGTAATTTAATATTAATTGGTAAATAATTTTTATTAATTGGTAATTAATTAGTATTAATTGTTTAATTGATAATTATGTTAATTGTATTAATTTATTATTTGTAGCAGGATGTGGGTTTATAGGGGAATATGGTGGGAATTAATTTAATTGTAAATAATTAATTATTGAAATAATTGTATATTTCTAATTAATTTATTCTTAATTATTTATTAATTGGTATTAATTTTATTTATTAATTTTTGGTATTGAAAATTTATTGGTTGTTAATCAATTATTAATAGGTTATTAATAATAAAACAACATTGGTATTTATAATAAATTAATTAATAAATATTGTGTGATTGGTAATTAATTTTAATATTTTTATTTGGTATTAATAATGTATTTATTTGTAATAAAATATTAAATTATTATTTTCCCTACTATTGCACTCACTGGAGTGAGAATAGTAATTTTTACCCCTACGCTATCCAACGCTTTCTCTACTATTGCACTCACTGGAGTGGGAATAATAATTTTTACACCTACGGTATCCAACGCTTACCCTAGAGTTGCACTCACTGGAGTGGGAATAGTAAATTTTACCGTCCTGCTATCCAACGCTTTCCCTACTGTTGCACTCCCTGGAGTGGGAATAGTAATTTTTACCCCTACGCTATCCAACGCTTTCCCTACTGTTGCACTCTTTGGAGTGGGAATAGTAATTTTTACCCCTACGCTATCCAACGCTTTCCCTACTGTTGCACACTCTGGAGTGGGAATAGTAATTTTTACCCTCCCGCTATCCAACGCTTTCCCTACTGTTGCACTCTCTGGAGTGGGAATAGTAATTTTGACCCCTACGCTATCCAACGCTTACCCTACAGTTGCACTCAGTGGAGTGGGAATAGTAATTTTTACCCCTACGCTATCCAATGCTTTCCCTACTGTTGAACACACTGGAGTGGGAATAGTAAATTTCACCCTCCCGCTATCCAACGCTTTCCCTACTGTTGCACTCTCTGGAGTGTGAATATTAATTTTTACCCCTACGCTATCCAATGCATTCCCTATTGTTGCACTGTCTGGAGTGGGAATACTCATTTTTACCCTCCCAATATCCAACGCTTTTCTACTGTTGCACTCTCTGGAGTTGGAATAGTAATTTTTACCCTCCCGCTATCCAACGTTTTCCCTACTATTGCACTTACTGGAGTGGTAATAGTAAATTTTACCCGCCCGCTATCCTACGCAAAAAATATTGCATTTTTTTAATTAATATCACTTTAATATATATGTAGTATTATTTCTTTTTTACTTACATTAATTATTTATTAATTTTAAAGTAATTTAAGTATTTTTAAGTATGTTTCAGTTAATTATATGTTTTATTTAATTAATTTTACATTAATTATAAGACATTTAAAATAATTCGATATTGTGACTAACTATATTTTTTACAATGATATTTTGGATTCTATATTTTTGTACTTACCTGTTTGGAGATAGGGCTTCGATATTTTGGCATTCTATATTTTTCCTTCGATATTTTGGCAATTCGATATTCTTCTTCTTTATATTTCGTCAGTGATCCGGGTGGGCCTTGCTGTGGCCTCGGAGACCGTTTTTGGCAGACTTCTCCGCCCGGCGCTGGTTCCTGGTGCGCGCCTGGGCGGCTGTTAGGGGGCAGTGGGCTTGTGGTGTGCCCTTTTTGCCCCCTTGGTGAGTACCGCGTAGCGGCCTCCTTTTATTCTCCTTGCTGTTTTGGGGATGTGTTGGCTGGCTCTCCTTCTGGGTGCTGCTTGGATTGGGGGTTGGGACTCCTGATGATGCGGGGGTTTGTGCCCGGGGACCCATGCATGCAGTGCGGGCGCTCTTCTGCTGGGCTGCTTCACCGCTTCTGCACCTGTGTCTCCTCTGGCCGTTGTTCCTGTGTGCGCCTCTTCTTGTCTGTGGGCGAGGTTGTGGCGTGCGGCTGGGGCTACCGACTTCCGTGCCTGTGCCTGCTGGTTTGCCCTTGGCATCCTCTCCGCATCCTGTGTTTCCGAACTTGATCCCATGTGTGCTGTACCTGGTGTTTGTGTCATTGCATTGGTCATTTTCAGCTGGGTTGCGCTTCACTTGCGGTGTCGTGTGCTACTGTTTGTGGTTTGGCTGGTTCGGGGATTGGGCTGTTTGACGGGGTCTGCGCTCAGGAAAAGACAGGTAAGAGCAGTTCCTCTAATTGGCCAATTTGGAAGGATAGTAGTAGTTACTATGATCTGAGAAGGGAAATTTCAAATTCAGATCTTGTTGCCCTCACACACCTGTTAGGGTGTCATGCTTCATCATTGGGCGTGCTCCTCGTCGGACCGGCGGTGCAATGTCCGACGGGCCTGGTGGCTTCTTTTTCGGAGGTCTTTTGATCTGAGTACGCCGTTTTGTATGAAGACCATGTGAATGATTAGGGAGGGTAATAGCTCCTAAGAATGTGGGGATTCAAGAAAAATTAAAATAGGGCCTGGCCCCTCAATAGTTTTAATAAGGTTAAATAGGGCTGGGACTAGATAAAACCAGGGAGGCTACTTATGTGATGCAAGGTATCAGGGTAGCCTATAGTTGACAAGGGTCAACATGTTTCGTGTCACGGTGCTCAAGATTGAGCGACACTTCTTCAGGACCGTGGGACCAGTAAAGAATTCGTATACCTCGGTTTTCTTATAACGGGGTATTACAGGTCAACCACATACCAACTGGACCTAAGTATGGTTCAGAATAAAAGGCTCCGCCTAAACAGAAGGAGACAAAAACATATGTAGAGGACAAACATAAGCCACACACTCGTAGCTACATCAGGAATAACGGGTCCATAAGTCAAAATGAGGTGTCTTTTAACTTCTTCAAGGGACCATCAATTCCACCCAACACTAACGAACTTGTTAGAGAGAGGACAATAAAAGAAATTGTGACTAGTACATAAAAAATACAACCAAGTACACTCAAGCAGTGATATGGAACTCTTTTCTCCTTACAATTATCAATATAATCAAGCAACCAATATACGCAATATATATCTTACCTCAGAGTGAGGGGTTCAAAGCTTCATAGGCAAGGGAGTAATAACCGGACCACTGGAACGGTCCCTCTAAGGTAAAGAGATAAGCATCGCAATATATATAACATATACGTGGAATGCTCTATCTCTATCAAGAGCGTGAGGTGTATAGGCTCCAGGTGGTTGGTACGTTATTTAGTAACAGTATGCTCTCACCTCATAAATAGCTATCTTTAAAAGTGCTATAGGTTGGTACAACTAGTACACTGTGACAGCAGTCAATCCAAGACACTCGTGTAGTCCTTACGTAATGTACAATATTAGCGGGAGGTGTATTTAGCGGTGTGTTAAATCCCCCTCTAATAGTGCGTGATATTGACAGACTTCGTCTATTAGTGCGTGATAATCAATAACATGGTGAATCGGTACCGTAGTGAATAGATATCCCTTAAGGGTGGCGTGTGGATGACAAAACAACCCCAAAGGTGGGTTCGTCGTGCTCGTATCACCCGCTGTCAGTGTTTCTCGAAACGATTCAAACTGACCTGAACGGCGAGTGCATTGTGCTCGTATCACTCTCCGTACAAGTTCCGGTGACGAATCAGTGCCGCCGAAGTTACGGGCAGAAAACGTAAACAGTAACTTACCCGAACGTCGACGGGGGCAGGCCACAACTGGACGTGTCTACTCCTCACCTGGATATTACCGGTGTTGGATTCACTTCCTGTATATATCCTCGATTCAGTGGCGTAGTCTCGCGAGATTGCGGGAGGCGCCATTTTGTCACACGAGGATTGCCTGACCTTGGGAATCGAACGCTAGGCTGAGCTGATCGATATGGGGCATGGAGAATATATATGATGAAGGATATATTTCTAGATTAATTAGAGTGTAGATCCATATTTCCCGCTGGTATATAATACCTACGGAAAATTTTTTAAATAAGGTACCTAGATGTGTCCAAAGACTAATTGGTCAGCAGTAAGCCCAGATGGTGCTCGTGATTGGTATAATAACCTAATAGGGAAGTGGGTCTTAAGTCTACCACAGTATTCAAAGGCGTAATCTCGCGAGATTGCGAGAGGCGCCCTATTGTCACACGAGGATTGCCTGACCTTGGAAATTGAACGCTAGACTGAGCTGATCGATAAGTGGCAAGGAGAATACATCAGATGAAGAATATATTACTAGACCAATTAGAGTGTAGATCCATATTTTCCGCTGGTATATAATACCTCCCAAAAGAAGTGTTCAATAACTAATTAGTCAGTAGTGAGCCCAGATGGTGCTCTTAACCGGTATAATAAACAAAATAGGGAAGTAGGTCTTAAGTCTTCCACAGTGTTGAGCCCAGATGATACTTGAGACTGTTATGTAGGACCTTATAGGGAACCTGTATCATCACCAGTCGTCCTGCATGGAAAGTGTCAAATCAGAATGTGTTACTAAAATAATCCTAAGTGGGAGATGCCGATGAAATAGGATATATGTGTAAATAACACACAAAGTGGTGTTGTGATGATAGTCAAGGTACATGAACATAGTGATGTATATGTTAGTTCATTAAGCATCTAAGAACATGGGTGGTGTTCTACCAATGAAGTCCATGCATCATAGTCTTGGTAATAGAGATGTCGTGTTTGCAGACCCCTGTAGGTGGGACTATTAGTACATAAGTTCTGTCCATGGGATTTCGTCGTTAAGACCCCTTTCCTGTGTTGATAAGCGAAAAATCCACCTCTGTTCAGTTTCAAAGAGTTTTTCCTGTGACCATGAGGGATTGCTTTCAATCACGGTCCAGTGTAGGTCATTGTGTCCGTGCGGATGAGTGAGATAGTGTGTGCTCAATTTAGTCGTGGATCTCCCACACCGTATATTGCTGCGGTGTTCCATAATTCTTGTCTTCACTGGGCGTGTTGTCATGCCGACGTATCTTAGTTTACAAGGACAAGTAATTAGATAGACGCAGTTATGGGAGTTGCAGTTAGTATGATTTTTCTGAGTCCAGACTTTTCCTGTTTCAAGAGTGAGTTCTTTAGTTGTCTTTGTAAGATCACACACTCCACATTGTCCGCAAGGGAAGTGTCCACGTACGGGATTCATATCCCACAGGGTCCTTTGTTTTGTTAGTCTTCCTGTCTTGGGACGTGTATGTACTATGATGTCACGTAGATTACTAGTCCGTTTATTGGCAAATCTTGGAGGGGTTATGGCCACTTTACCCGTGTTTAAGATCTTCCAGTTCTTTTTTATAATTTTCTGGATCGTGTTAGATTCTGGTGTGAATGTTGTCACGCATATTAGTGACTCTTCAGTTGATTTGATTTTAGCCTCCAACAAAGATTCTCGGTTGTTGTTTAGTGCACGCTTGTAAGATCTTTTCACAATAGATGTAGGGTAATCTCGAGCCTTGAGTTGGTCACTGAGAGCAGCTGCTTCCTTTTTGTACTCACTGGTTTTTTCGCAATTTCTGCGGAGGCGGAGAAACTGTCCAAAGGGAAGGTTATCTCTTAAGGCCTTAGGATGGTAGCTTCCATATAGTAGTAAGCTATTACGATCTGTTGGTTTTTTGAAAGTCTTAGTAGACAACTCTCCATCTTGTAGGGTTATGGTCAGGTCTAGGAAGTGGATCTCTGTGGGTGAGACAGACCGAGTGAACTTTAAATATGGGTCCAAAGAATTAACCCATGTGAAGAATCTGTCACACGTCTCACTTTCGCCTTTCCAAAAAATCAGAATGTCATCTATGTAGCGTTTCCACAGCACTATGTTGTCACTGAAGATGTTATCTGTCATGTGTAGGTGTTCGAAATTAGCTACATAGAGACAGGCCAGACTTGGAGCAAAGGTGCTGCCCATACAAGTACCTTGGGTTTGATGGAAGAACTGGTCTTTAAATTGGAAGTAGTTTTCACACATAGCTATTGTTGCGCTCAGCCTACGTTCCTGTGACTTTGGTGCACACGCTTGTGGTTTCACTATCTGCTGCGGCATCTCTGTTCCTTTTCGCCTGGGTTTTCCGGGTTTGGTTGGCTTCTGCTTTCCGTGGGATTCGCTTGCAGCCCTGGGTGGTGTCTCTTCCTCGTGCCCTCTTTGGGTGTTTGGGTTGCTGCCTGCTTGGCCTTCTGGTCGCTGCCGCTCTGTGCGCCTGGGCCTCTGGGTGGTGCCGGGGTTTGCACCCGGGGCCTCCTGCTTGCGTTTCTTGCCCCCTTTTCTTTGCGCTGGGCTCCGCTGGTCTCCCTGGGCCTTCCCGTCTGGGTTTCTTGCTTTCTTTCGGGTGCTGTTCGGTCCTGTTGTCCTCAGGTCTATTCCGGTGCTGGTGGTTTCCTGTCTCTGCTGGCTCCTGTTCCTGCGTGCTGGCCCTCTGTACTTTGCTGGTTGCGTGTGGTGTGGGTCTGCTTGCTGTCTCGGTCCGGGTCCCTTGGTGTCTCTGGCCTGGTTCTCTGCCTCCTGTGCCACCTGCTCCCGGGGTCCTGGCGGTCCTTCGGCTTCTTCTGCTGCCTACGGCATTGGCTCCCGTGCCTTCGCTCTCCTGTCTTGGGCCATGGTTTCCCCTGGGTCGCTTCCTTTATTTGGGGGTTCTGCCTGGGGGGGGGGGGTCCTTCGGGGCTTCCTCCGTGGGTTGTGTGTTCCCTAGCCTTTTGGTTTCTCGCTTGCCCGGCGCTTGTTGCTGGTTGGCGTCTGGGCTGGGGGTCGGACCCTGTGGGTCCCCTTGGTGCTTGCTGCCTGGCAGCTTCTTGCTTGCATGTGCTGGGCTGCGGCCTTGGCTTCTGTTGCGCCTGCTGCCAGCCCTGTGGTTTGGCCGTGTCGGCTCTGTTTTCTCCCTGGGATGGTGTCTGCTTGCTGGGCTGTGGCTCGCTTTGGGCAGTCTCTCCTGGGGTTTGTTGACTTCTTCTTGTGGCCTCTTTGCTCTGTCCTTTGGGCCTCCGGCTGTCCTGCCTTGCGGGCTTCTGTTGTCCCTGGTTGGTCCTGGTGGGTGCCTGGTTTGGGGTATGCCTGGGCTGTTCTTGGGCTTCCTTTGGCTGCTTGCGGCCCTTCTGCCCGTTGGTTACTGCCCTTCTGTGGGTTTGGGCCTGGTGCATGCCTGTCTGGGGGCCTGCCTGCCTGCGGTTTTTTGCTGTTGGGTACTTCTTGTGTCCTTCCGGGTGCTTTTGCTTGCCCCTTGCCCTTGCCCCTCGCTTGCAGTGTCTGCCTTCCGTGGGTTCACTGGGTCCTCCCCCTAGTTTTCCGGGGGGGGCTGATGTGTCCTTCCTCGAATTCTGGTGGACCCTTGACCTTGTTGGCCTGTTGGCTCTGGGGCAGTGCTGGTTGGGACCCTGGTGGCTTCTGGCTGGTGTTGGGTGTTGGCTTGTTGCGCTTGTCTTCTCGCCTGCCGCTGCTTTTGCCTCCTGTGGTGACTGGGTGTCGTTGGTCTTCCTTGCCTCTGCCATGGGTGGCCCCTTGTTCTTCGGGTGCCCGGCTCCTGTGCCATGCCCTGCCTGCTGTGCCCTTCCCCTGCTGGTGTTTGTTGGGTGTTGGCCTCCCCTGGTGCGTGGGCTGCTTTGTTGCTTCCCACTCCTCTTGTTCCGCTTTCTGGTTGTGGTGGGCTTGCCTCGGGTCTGGGGCTCTGATTTTTTCCCCTTGGGGGCCTGTTATTGGGCCTGTACTCCCACGCAGGCTGTTTGCGGCCTGTGGTGTCTGTGACCCTTGCTCTCTTGTTGGCTCTGGGGTGTTCCTTCTCCCCTTGTTTGGGTCAGTTCCTGCTCCCCTGTTGGGTGGTGCGCCTTTGGCTTCTCTGGGCTCCTCTCCTTTTGGTGCCGGGGTTGTTCCGGTGTGCTCTTGGGACCTGGGCTCTGCTTCTGTTGGGTTTGCCCTTGTGGTCCCTGTGTTTGGCCTCCCATTCGCATGTGCGTTTGGGTTGCTGGTACGCCTCTGGGCTTGGTTGTGTCTGGCTTTGTGCTGTTGGGCCCTTGTTTGCTTGGGGTCCTCTTTTGTTCCCTGCTTGGGTCCTTTCCTGGGCGCTCCTTCTCTTGGGCTTTGTTGCGGTCCTGGGCTGGTCTTCGGTCCTTTCCTGTGCTGTTCGTTTCAGCTGGCTGTGGCCCTGGGTCCGTGGTGTGTGCTGCTGGGCTCCCTCCCTCTGCTTCTTCGCTCTCTGGATGGCCTGGATGTGATTGGATGCGGTGCCTTTCCCTGTGCCCCTTCTTGGTTGGGGGTTCTTTTTGCCTCTCCTTCCGGGTCCTGGTGGCGCTGTGTTGTGTACCTCCTGGCTGGTTCGCCTGCTGGTTTTCCGGCTGGCTTCTTGGGGGTTGAGCTGTTGGCCTCCTTGTTGGTCTTTCCTGATTTGCCCCTCTGCCTCTTGGGATTCGCCTTCGGTGGTTCCTTGGTGTCCTCCTTTCTTCTCCTGCCGGTTGGTCTGCTCTTGGTTGGTGTTGTTTCCTCCTTTACGGTTCGGGGGTGTTGGTTTCCCCGGTTCCGTGTTGGGCCTCTGTTGTTGTCTTTATTGCTGCCCTGGTTTTTTGCCGGGTCTGCTTCTGGTTGGGCTGCTTTGCTCTCCCTGGCCTCCGTTGGGCGGGTTGCTGGGTTTCTTGTCCCGGTGTCTCCTGCTTTGGGGGTGTGCCTCGGGCCTGGCCCTTTCTTGTCCCCCGGGTTCTTTTCCCGGTGGGGTGGCCTTTTGGTTCATGCGGCTCTTCGTTGTCTTGGCTGGGGTTGGCCGTTGGTCGGTCCTGCCCTGTGGCCTGGTCCTTCTGTCGGTTTCTGGCCTCCAGGTTCCCTGTTGCTGCTGTTTTCGTTGGGGGGGGCCTTGCTTGGGTTCCCTGCCCCCTTCTCTTTCCTGGCTGTTCCTCTGGGTGGTTTCCTGTTTTCTTGTCTGGTTCTGCCCTCTTTCATCTTTGCGATTCTGCTGTTGGCTTCCCCTGGCGTGTTGGAGTGGTTTGGTGGTTGGTCGTGTCTTGCCTTGTTTTGTTCCTTCCTGGGCTTTTGGCCCTGCCGCCCTGTGCGGTCTGTTCTCCTCTGCTCTTGGCCGTTGGGCTGGGTTGGCCTGTTTGGTTCCTGGTTGGGTGGCTGCCTTGTTGTGCCTGGTTCTGTGGGCTTCACCCTTGGGGGTCTCTCCCTGGTCAGTTGCCCTTTTCTGGCTCAGTTTCCCCGTTGGGGTGCGCCCCCTTCCCCTGGCCTTCCTTTCGTTGTTATTGGGGGGGGGGGCTTGGTTTTGGCCCCTCTGGTTGCTCCCTTGGGGATTGGCTCTGTGTGTGTGGCCCCTTCTGGCTTGACTGGGGGGGAGGTTCTTGTGTTTTTTCTCTGGTCGTCCCCTGCTGGATTTGGGGTGTCGGCTCTGTCCGCTTGGTTGGGGGCATGCTTGGTTGTGTGCTCCTGCCAGGCTCCTTTTGCACCTGTGTCGGGCCCTTTTTCTGTCTGGTGCCCTTGGCGTTGGTGGGGTTCCGGAAGGCCGGTTTCTCTGCTTTGGTATTCTCCACTTTGTTAAGGAATGGGACGAGGACAGGAGGAATCTGGGGGTAATGTCCTATTACTTACCGGTAATCTTCATTACTCCTGGTCCCGTTGTCCTCGTCCCATTCCTTACATCCCTCCCTCCCTCACTGGCGGCCGGCCTTCCAGTTGTTGGCTTGGTGTTTTCAGGCTGCATGCTGGGATCGTACCGCTTATGTACTCCCAGTGGAAGGGAGTGGGTTGGGTATCCCAGCATGCTCCTTTTCTTTTTTTCTGTCGTGGAGATGGTCATCTCCACTTTGTTAAGGAATGGGACGAGGACAACGGGACCAGGAGTAATAAAGATTACCGGTAAATAATAGGACATTACACATTCAGGCACGGGGAGATGAAGTGATTTGCCCAGAATCACAGGATGTGGACGTGACCCGGAGGCTCGAACCCTGGTTTCTAGCACCAAAGTCGGTAGTCTAGCCGATGGACCACATCCTCTCCTTATGACCCGCTTAATTTGCCATGTTACACTCCTGTCGTTCCAGCCCCTTTTATTCCACTCTGATTGCAGTTCTCGATGTATCCTACTAGGTCTCCCACCATACTTATTAAGGACAGCTAATCAATGCGGTTTCTCCCTCCAGATGTATTGTAACAGGAGTGCATGGTATACTGTTGTTACTCGCTTTGCCTTTTTATACGAAAAGAGATACACTCACAGTAAAAAAAAACCTATGAGAATCGGTGCTGGGAACGTTTTAAGGGGATACTGACTGGTAAAATACAATGGTTCGTGTTTCAGATCTTCTGCTGCAGGAACGACAGAATAATATGGAAAATGTATTCATACATTGTACTTCTGACAGCATGCCAGGCCTGCGAGCGCCTTGGTTGTGTCAACCGCACAACGATACCCGCATGAAATAACCGGATAGGAGTTAAATAAAAAGTAACGTTGATAGAATCATGTGTGAACATTGCTTCACTACCTAACCATGAGAAGAAGTGCAGAGATAAAATAATTACCATCTTCTGCAGAATGACACGGCTGACAAAAGATCACGATATGTAAAAGTGCTTGAGAGACGGAATTTAACTAATCAAGGGATTATAAAAATTTATTTCAAAGAAAAACAGAAACAGGATGTGAAAATGTTTAGACAAAGTAAAACGCATTGCAGTTTCTTACCCTTCAGTGATGAAGTGCTGCATTGCGATTGGATGCCCGCGATCAAATGCCCAAACAACAAGCATTTGCAATACGGACATCGGGAGGAGGGCGAGAACTGGATGTCAACACATGACGGCAACAGAAAAGACGGGAGGGAAAGCGAAAGCCAGAGCAGCATTTACTGTAATGGCCTGAGCCACTCCCAAAGCAGGTCAGCCTCCTCCATCACGGGGCTCGCCAGCAGGGTGCGCCGGGATGGTTCAAAGCGACCCAAGGCTGGGGGTCCCTTGCTCAGCGATGAAGTTCAGTGCCGCGTGGGTTTAGGCTCCCCAGACCGAGTGAGGAGGCGAGGAGCACGTGCTGCGTCTCAGCGGCTCTGTAGAGGAAGGCACAGGAGCAGGCTGTGCTGAGGAGGCAGCAGGCACACTGAGCGCTGGCATGGGTGACACGCCTTAACAGCAGACAGGCGAGCCTCGCTCGCGAAACTGAAAGCGTGGGGGAGTGCGCAAAAGTGCTGAGATCACCAGAGAAGAGACGCTGCGGGTTCACATCGGCTGTCTGAAAGAGACGCCGTGAGCGTGCACATGGGCTGTCCGGGCACCATGTGCACACGCAGTGCACATGTCCTGTCCTGCCACTTCAGCTAACGCCGCCGTACACGTTCACAGCTGATGTCTTTCAAGCGTGTGCACCTATCCTGTTCTGCATCGCAAAGAAAGTCAGCGACAATAGATCTCACTAGCGAGCAGCTTCGCTGCGTCGCTAGGCGAGACCTAAAAATCTCACTTTCCAAGCAGAAAAGTAGACACGTATTATCACTGGAGAACTGTTTTATTTAGCAGGAATTAACAATGCATGAACTCCCAGAATTTCTGGGAGCACATTTATTCGGAATAAGACATAGCTTTGTCCCAAACATTAATAAAAAAGCACGAAAAAAACGAGGAAATGTTTCCCAGCCAAATGCATCGAGTCCCTCTGAAAACTACAGACCTAAAAGTATTTATTTTCAAAGCATATTGAAAATACTTAATTGCATCACTTGTATGTCAGAATATCGCCCTCAAAAGCATTTTGCTATTAAAAAATATGGGACATATGGACGAGCAAAGAAATTAATAGGGAGAGCCAGAGCCGAGCCAAGGGTCGGCTCTGGCTCTTAGAGCCCATTCACGGGCGGAGCCATGACAATATTTGGTATGTGAAACATGCAAGAAACATCATGTTAGAGCATGGTAAGGTGTCTTCAAAATTCAAGAAAGCACATTTCTTGAACACATGGAAGCATTTCACTCTAGTGCATGAGATGTAATCTCTGCATTGAGAAGTATTTATCCAAGTGGATCGATTTTGAACAGAAACGGAGAAACATTCCTGCTCTGCCACGATGATAACACTATAATTGAACTAAGCAGGGGATCCGTTGTCATGTGTCCTGTACATGTGGCCTAGATTCTTATCATACACAACGCAACATTATAGCTTATTAGATCAAATTCATCAGAGGTTTTTTACAGCACACATCCTGAACTCAGTATTTGAACGAGCTCTGATGTGTGATAATGAACAAAAATGAAGCATGGTGACAAAGTATTTGCCCACTACAACACAACTTGGTCAAGAATTGACCCCCAGAGTCTCCAGTTTCATGCTGTGCAATTTAGCCACTAGATGGCTATCTCTTTCTGACATCAAAGGTTAATTCTTTGTCCTTAACTCTTGGAAGATGGGATTAGAGCATGGGTGCCAGACAGACTTCGGGGCATATTATCAAGGGCTGGCGATAATATTATCGCCGCTTTTGCTTCCATTTTTGGGCGAAAAGCGGCGATAATATTACCGCTTTATTTACAAGGACACGCTAACGCGTGTTTCCTTGTTTTAGTGCCCGTTGTCAGCACGCCTCGCATCGTTAATGAGATGCAAAAGAGGCGTGCCTGACAATACTCCATGGGAAGATATCGCTAAACCAGTGTCGCAATATTTACAAGGACCCCAAATCCGGTGAAGCGATAATCTTAATCGCGCTAACGCGCCCTTAGCTCTGGATTTTAACGTCTGTTAAAATTTAGGCTAGGGTATACTTTACATGGGATGTGGATTATGTGGTTACAACCACATGCTCGTATCAACAATGTTTTTGCTGTTTTTGGGTGAACATCGCTGGTTTTCCAGCGATGTTTGCCCATTTTTGCGCTAACGCTGGAATATTTATCACCTAGGTTATACACGTTGTAAATAACGCACTAACCAGGCGATAAATAACAGCGATAACTATGAAAGCGCTAGGCGCACTTTGCGATATTTATCGCCGTCTGTTGCTAATATGCCCCAACATATTTTATTGTTGGCAGTTTAACATAGCTCATACCATGTCCACAGACATACTTCTCCGCACCTTTTTTTTGGCAGATGGAGGTATGCCAGGACTCGATCCAGCCTCCCCGTGTTACATGATCAGCATTTGTAACCACTCAGCCAAATCACCTCCTGTGAAAGCTTGGCTCGTTTTGGGCTCGAGATTTCCAAGAGAACCTCGAGCCGAGCCAGAAACAAGCGTCAGACTCGAGCTGGGCTCAAGCTTTCAGTGGGTCACCCACTTCTACCACCTCATGCCTATTTCTTCCATAATCTTGCACTTCCTGTCTCATTATCTCGCTATGGTGGGTTTTTAATCCCAGCTTTCTCTCTTGGTCACTGTCTTTCTCTTGATCCCTTTTCTGACTTTTCCTGTTTTGCTCTGGATCTAAACCCGAGGATGAAAAAAAATCCCATCCCCAATTTCCAATTTTAGGAAAACTGACACATTATCCTTTCAGGAACAGTGCGACATTCTAACAGGCGACACTGCGGCAGATTCTGGTCACTATACTTCTGAACCCTACTCTTTTAAAATATTGATACTTTTAAATATGAATGTAAAGACTCAATTTTAAACCTGTTATTTCATATGCGAAACATCGAATTATGCGACTATATCTTTTCAAAATTTTACTGCAATGGTTTTAAGTAATTTAGCAATTATTTAACAAACTTACATTTAAACCAATTTCTGTTCCTATATATCAGTCTTGCTGGGAAGTACACGTCTGATCCCATTAAAAGTATTACAGAACTGTTGAGATCTTTTTGCACTCTCTATAATTAGTATAGCAGTCTGCAGAGGTGAGGTAGTCCACTCCGACCTATTAATGGCACCACAGATCTCTTGAGAAGTGTGCAGCCTTTCCTATATAAGTAGTGCAAATTTGGTCAGCAGTGATGGTAGAGTCCAGGAAAGTAATACAGCCGCTCTGCTGAGGAGGTTGGTACAGTCCACAAAATTTAGCAGCACTTCTTCAAAATTCTGGTTTTGGCTGTCTCAATATATAAGTATGGCATCCCGCCTGAGCATTGGTGGTCCTACAGCAAAAAAATACTGACAGCCTCGCTGCAAAGTTTATTTGTAGTCCGACTGAGGGCCCATTTACGATTGGGCTGTTGAAATAAGGTGCATATTGTGCACCCACAAATGTGTGGTTCTGTGGGGCAAATAGCAGGTGCACAATTTTCGCCTAATTATGTAAGAATGAGAAATAACAGAACAACCACTCATATTATTTCACATTCCAATATACAAAATGTGCACGTGTGCTATTTTCTCCGGCTCCCACAATTCCACAATTTGTGCAAGGACACCATTTGCAAATCGTGGCAGTAAACACCTGCTCATTGCTCCTGTAATGAATGCCGTTTTTGATGTAAATAGGACTTTGCATCCCAAACTGGTTTTGCAGCCTGATGGGGCCTTGATGTGAGTTAAAGCATGAGAGCAACACAGGTGGATTGTGTTTGTACATCATTTGCCAGTTTAATTATCAATCAACCATTTGAGGACATGTTTGTGAACCAGGATAGAACACTAGTAGTGTCTTACACATGGATTCATTTCAGACCATTAAGCCTTAATTGTTCTAGGCAAGATATAGTTTGGCACAAGAATATCTTTTGAAGCATCTATTGATTCTCCTGAATGGTTGGAAGTTTTTAACAGCACAGGTGTCATCAATGAAGGATAAGGGCCCCATGTACAAAACGCTTGAGCATGTGAATCAAAAACACATAATCTTTGTGACTATAAAAGCGTGTTCTACTATCTAAAAATCCCTTTTTACTAGACAAAAAAGAATTTCCTACTTGAAAAAGGTGGGTGTGGCCTGTTACAAATTGAAGATCTGTGAGGAATTGAAAGAGGTAGCCCCCTTATATTTGAGAGTCACAATAGTATGTATCAATGCTTTGCAATTATAATTACAGCTGCACACCATTGATCAGATTACAGCCCCGAAATTGGGGGGAGTATCTGATCTGCAAAGGGGGAAGCTGTCCCTATAACAATTACTGCTGCTGGTCTCAGCGTGTGCAGACAGTAGTGCAGGGAGCCACTGCTTTCTCTTAAAATGAGTTTTCTGACAAGAAATCTTTCTTTTATAGTGGTAACTGTTCCTTTAAGGGCACTTGCTGCTTAAAAAAAAGGTTTAATGTCAGGAATGTAATGGCAAGATTTGGGTCCTGCTGGCCCTTCTAGACCTTCTTGTGCCCTGCATATTTATCATTCATAAGGCAAGAGTTATGCAATCGCCTGCGAATCCACATTAACAATAGAATGGTGCCGCGCGAAGCCGCAAGCAAGTTTGCAGCACCGCATTGCCTCTTTCTAGAAGTTCAGGAATGCGCTGCATTTACAAGAATACGGTGCATTCCTGTCCTGACCCCTGCGCTAAAAAGCAGCTTAGCGCTAACGCAGGCACTCTTGTACCATGTTGCAAGGGTGCCTGCATTGCGGGGATGATTGATTTTGTGCAGGAAGGGACACCTTTCTGCACAAAATCAATCCATGGAGGCCATTTCCTCCTTCTATGTGTGCTGCAGAATGCAGCACACTTAGCAAGAGGAAACAATGAGGAGATAAAAGGATATTTCTCCTCGTTGTGCCGCCCTAGCGTCACCCCTGGGGCGGCGTTAGAACCAGACGCATTCCCAGGTTTCTGATTCGTCATAAATCGTGGAGTGCTTCAGATTCCATGGGCGTTGCGTGGGAACACCCACAGCAACACCCATGGAATGCCCCTTTTTTATGCAATGTTCAGGGTGAAAGGGAAACATATTTACAAGGCCATGAAAAGCCATGTAAAGTGGCTGTCCGTGGCCTTGTAAATATGCTGTGGCACATTGCGCCACCGGAGCGTCCAAAAAGTAACACTCCGGCAGCGCTAAAGTGCTGCTAGGGGCTCATAAATGAGACCCTCTGTATGCGACTTATTAGTAATTCAGTCACATCGCAAGATGTTGGACAGATCACAAAAAGTGGGTGTGTAATTTGCCACCGCAGCAAAAGTCATTTCAGGCAGAGAAAATGCATAAGCCCCTTTAGCCATCCAGAGATTCCTGACGCGTGTATGCTTCCTTCTTTTCTTGCATATCAGAGGTTAATCTTAGATATTTTTAGCATAAGGTTTCAGAAAGGTATTTTAACATGTCACTTTCAAAATGTAGTGAAAGATAACAGTGTTATGAAAGGATTCAACAGTGTTTTAAAATATACCTATTGTGATGTGCACTAACTGAGTCCTTTTTCTGGCTTTGTTGACAGGTGGGAGTCCTTGATCTTAGTGTCGATGTATGTAATCTACATACTTATCATGAAGTAAGTAAAGTATCCATTTCTTGATAACACTTCTCCTTTCCACTGCTGTTAGATGCTGCACAAATCAGTGCATGACTCGCATGAAGGGCAACTGTCTATCCAAATAGTGCAGTGCGATGATACAACATGTGTGACAATACCTTTCTCGTTCAAAAGGGCAGGTTTACTACAATTCTGCACTGGGTTTGTACTACAAACTGGCACAAAATGTTTATTTTAAATTTACTTTTGAGCACAAAATGTGATTTGCGCTGAAAAGTTGCCAGAAAGTAACGCAAGCAGCGCAAGTCTTCACACAGGTCAAATCTGCCCATATTTAGCACCTCCTTGTAATGGGTAGTAAAGGTTGTGGGTTTTTTCTTGGCCCAAGGTAGAAGGCATGAGTGGCGGCAGCGATTTCTGCTCCCCCATGTTGAAGTATGTTGATGGGTGGCGGCTAGGCGCAGTAGCTCCCCATTCCCCCACAGTTCACTGAATCTAAAATTTCTGGGCCTGGAATTATCAGGTCTGGATTTTGAGGACCTTTTAATTCCTTGCCCGGAGACAAAGAAACCTTGCAGTTTCTTGGAACAATATCCTCTTAGGGCAAACAAAATATTTAATTCCCACAATTCACATTGTATGCAAAGACTTTCGCCAAATTAGACATCCATTGCTTGATATAAAAAAAATAAAAAAAATAAGAACATAATGTAACACAACACAAAAATGCCATTCTCAATTGCTTGAGGTTGTCTTTTGTCTTTACCAAAGGGTTGGACACCATAGTACCAGTAGTTACGGGTGCGGCTTTTGCACCCCACCAGTACCATGCGACATACAATGTGGGCCATAATAGACTTTAATGCCTGTGGTGCGAACGTCTCACTATAAACTGAATGGTCTATTGAGCTTTAAACCAAACTCTGCACTGCCCTACAAGAACCTGACTTCTCCCTAAAAGGTTTCAAGAAACTCCTGCTCTGATCTGTGGATCTGTCATTATTACCGTGCTTTTTATCCTTAAACCTTATTTGGGCTAGATGGTTCGCTCCTGGCCAATCATTTGAGGTTGACCATTGCATTTTCTGCTGATTTACAAATGTTCCCAGCTACACAGATTTTTCTGGATAAAGCTGTTATTTGCTGGGCAACCAAAAAAACAAAAAACAAAGAGATCTAAATTTGAACTTGGACCTATTTGTTTAATTTGCAAGTATCTAACTTAAAAATGTGCAAACATGTGTAAGGGCCAAAGCGGCTGCCGTTTAAGTTTCAAAAGTGAAAGTTCACAATGCACACCACTATCTCTGTTTGCAGTGTGAGAAAGAGAAGAGTCTAAAGCAGCATACTAGTGGCATGTGAAACCTAACACACTGACAACAAATAATTTAATACTGTAAGAAATTGGGTTATTGGTTGGGGGAGGGTGGAAGCCACACTCAAGCACCAACCACAAACTTGTCAGGGTGAACCACGAAAGTCACTAAATTAACCAATGCTTAACCATCTGGTGGCTTGGCACAAGCAGTCAGGCTTAACATATAGGCCATGTGTGAAGTATTTATGCAGCATACCAACAGTAATTAAGTGAAAACACAACACAAGAAAAATCCCTATGCAATTTAGAAACATAGAGTACATTTGAATAAATAAAATTAAACCAAAATGACAAACATCCAATACTTGGAACCGGAAATATTAAATTTTAAATGTCTAAATGAAAGTAGCATCCAAAAGCACAAAGTGCCACTCGCTGGCATCTGGTTGCACTAGACCAGGGGAAAGTCACAAATTCAGACCATCTACCATGGAGCACCTGTCGGATACAGGGATCTGGCTAGTCCAGCTGAAAAAGGTACCATCTAATTCTGGCATGAAGAGTTCCACTCACATTGGAGAAGGCGTCAAGGAGGAGGTTGAGCATCGTGGATGGTCATCGCTGAAGTGCGAAGAGCAGGTCAAGCATTGTGGACAGTCAAAGCTTTAGCGTGAAATTCGATGGGGAGTCCTGGACTGTTGTTGCTGTAGCTTTGTGCTGCCAGTCATTGCGGGCTATCGCTGCTGTAGCGCTAAGTATAGTTCTCATGCTGCCAGTCTGAGTGGACAGTTGTTGTCAGCGTGCAGGGCAGCTTTCATCAGAGCTTTGCAATGCCGGTTCGGACAGGTGACTGAGATTTGGTCACATAAGTGATCACAAGGATTTTCACCTTTTCTTTAGGAGGACTGCACTCTGATGGCAGACAAAGGTCAATGACCCAGGGAGGCAACTCTTGAGAATCAGAACTCACTCCAGCAGAGGCCAGCAGGGCTAAGGCAGATCCAGTTGTATGTCCAGTTGCAGATTCAGGCATGCCCAGTTGTAGCAGGTCAGCTGGGCAGTTGCAGGGAGGCCTCTGAAGCTTGTTGTGCCCCTCTAGTTCACACAGGAGATTGTCCAACTGACTCTTGAAGTCATTCTGGTTAGCCTAAGATGAAGGCAAGGCATTCCTCTGGCAGCTGGGCAGTCCTTCTTCTGTAACTTCTGCAGCTCCAAGAGTGTTCTGAAGAGTGACTCTGGAGGTCAATAATTATACCTATGAGTGTGGGAACAACCTGTCCTACCCACATATATGGTTCTGGGAGATTCTTCCCCTGTCAAGGCTCCAAATTTCCTGGGGGTGGCAACAGGCAGGGCCGGCCCGGTGTCAGATTATTTGTCTGTGCAGATGGCAAAGCCCTTTGTAGTGTAAGTGGGACTGGATACAATCCCTTTCCAGTCATCCTGCCAGGGTGGCTGATCCTGTCCACACTTAAGCCCCCTTTGTATTACTGTCTGGAAGCAATACACAAACATCAAAATTCACAGTCATGTGACCCACCCAGGACACTGGCAGAAGGCACAAATGGTTGGGACAAGAAAATGTCAACTTTCTAAGAGTGGCATTTTCAGAATTGTAACTTAAAATCCAACTTCACCATTAAAGATGATTTTAAATTACAATTCATTTGAGTGTAAACAGCATATCTCTAACTGCTCTCAATCCAGCGTTAGCATTTAGTACATGTAATAAGGCATCTGTTAGTCAATAGGAGAGATAGACCTTACCACAGTGAAAAACGACTTTGGGAGTTTTTCACCACCAGGATACACAAAACTTAGGTACACATGTCCTACTTTTTAAATACAATACATTCTGCCCCACGAGTCTTTAGGATATGCCTTGGGAGTGACTTATAAGAAATAAAAAGGAACTTTTAGGCCTGGCAAAAAGGTTTCTTTTGCCTGGATAAAATGGCAGTTTAAAACTGCACTGGAGGCTGCAGTGGCAAGACTTAGACATGTTTTACAGTGCTACTTCAGTGGGTGGCACAATGAATGCTGCTGATCACTAATAGCATTTAATGCACAAGCTCTGGGTACAGGCAGTACCATTTACTAGGGACTTAAACAAAATTTAAATGTACCAATCAGATAGATGGTAATTGTGCCGTGTTTGAGGGAGAGAGCAGAAACACTTTGGCAATGGTTAACAGGGAAAAAGTTCACTGAGTCTTATGTTATGTTATGTTAATTTATTTTTATAATGCGCACAGCTATCCAAAAAGGGTTTCCCAGCGCAGAGCTAGGAGACTCTAAGAAGATAAAAATAATGGAATGAAATAGGTTATTGATTAAATAATGCCAAGTCTTAATGCCAACAAAAACGGGTTCAGCAACAGAAGGCAAAAATCTGGGTGGAGATCCCTCAAAAGGGCCAGGTCCAACAAATACAGAATGGAATTTCTATGAATGCAAATTAGTTTGCTTGGAGTCAGCTGATTGATTATTATCAGTAGCAATGGTGCTAAAGGCTCCCCTCCAAGCAAGAACAAGCATTGAAAATGCAATCGGTCTCGCTTTTATTAAGTTAAAGCCATTTGATTTGCTAATGGTATTGTATAGCAAAGCAAATGGCTTTACCTTAATGAAAGTCGAGACCTATTACATTTTGATGTCGCGACCACACTCCAGTCCAGCTTGCAAACAAACTTTGTGTATTTCTGTCGCGGTTCTAATGTTTCATTTTTGGCAAGCCAATTTATAAGCACGGGGAGCGGACAAAGACTGGGGAGGGGGACTGAAAGCAAAAAGCAATGATTTTAGGAAAGATGTTGAAAAGTCAAAGGATGACAAATGTGGGAAATATTTAGGGAAAGTTTAGAATTAAGTAAAGCAGCAGAAACAAAAAAAGTTGGATAATTTCTGGCCAGACTCAAACTCGAGAGTTTCATTTATCTGTGGAGAAATCCGTCTATAACGTGTCTTTTGCCTGCACTTTTGGAAGGCAGAAGCACAGTTTCTGTCAAGAGGGACACGTTATAGAAATAAAAAAGAAAACACACGACACCCCCTCTCTACGCCCCCGCCCTGTAGTAAAGACTGGATACAATGAAGCAATTCTTCTTTTCATGCAGTTTTCTCCTCCACTAATCCCGCCATTCAGCAGTTTAGCTAGCTTGCAAATTCAAGTTGCATGCTGCCTTCCACCCTGCCCCCCAACCGACACCCCCTCACCCTCGCTCAAAACAAATCTCGCTATTCACCAATGGACACCATCTTCAGTGCCGAGCAGTCAGGCTTTTCAGAGGAGAATGTTTCTCTCAACGGTACGGATAGCTCAGGAGGCTAATGCACATGCTGCTGCAATCGGGTTGTGACACCGGATCTACGCAAAGAAGGACTCGCTTATTTGCTGTTCCTTCTGAGTACGACACAACGGTCGCCATTTTCTAGGGCAGCCCAGTTCATATTTGTTGGCCGGCAGGTCTGAGGCAGCAGTTCGCAGTCACTCTTGGAGTGACTGTGGAGTGGTGTGGCTCACTGGTTAGAGGCGGCAGACCCGGAAGCAGATGTCGGCCCGGGACCAGGGTTCGATTCTCGACGCGGCAGTGTCTTGGGCCAAGGTCAGCGGACACGATAATTCTCGCCTCGGTGCCTACTCTAACCATGGATCCCACTCAGCAACTCTGGGCAATAGCTTGCTTAATTTCCACTTACGGCCCCATCAGCGCCGGGGATGCTTGTCTTCACCTTGGAGATGCCCAGTAGGGACCATCTCACAGGGAAAGCCAGGATGGGTTCCCCAGCAGCACACAGCGCCGGGACAATCTTGGGAGTAGGCGCGCGCTCAACAAATACCCAGTAACATAACATGTTTATTTACTTTTCCGACAGACATTTCTGTTCATTGGTGCTGTGTTGTAGTTTCGGGAGGCGTGAAGGACACTGTGCCAACACCTCTTACCCTTCCGTCACCTCCAGCCCACATCCTTGCACCCTAAAGTCTGTTCTAAACTTTCATGAGGGGACAGCTGCCAAACCCGTCTTTTCTAATTTTGTAAAAACAAAAGCGAAACTATAAAAACTTTCTTACAAAAGGCTCTTAGTATGTATAGCAACTTTTTCATGGGGGCTAGTGTCGCAAATGTACAAACTGTTTTTGTGTTTGTCCGTGCATATACAGAGATAATCTGAATTACTGCATTTGGATGCTGTTTTTCACTCCGAATACTGTTTCTATTGCGTCAGCGGGCGAAGAGTGTTGGACCTGGGGGCCCTGGGCACACTAGAAAAGTAATAGCAATGCTGTTAGTAGTAATGGGCCCCTGAAGTTGCAAAGAAACAGCTGCAGTGAGAACATTAACCCACTGAGCTATCTTTCCATCACTGATGCAGTTAGGAAATGGAAAGAAACTATCTTTAACGTTGGGAAAGTTTCCCCTTCTCTGCCCAAAGTAAAGCAATAATTAAGAGTGTACAGGCAGACCGAGGAGAACGGTGGATTGCCCCCTACTCCGGATTTTTGTTTGCCTCTTTCTTGGTCAATTTGAAGAGAACAGGGTTAGCAAGAGCCAGTGTAAGTGGGCACTATAATACAGGCTTACTGTTTCAATAGGCCTCCTTTTTTCGAAGCGCTGCGAGCCTTAAATGATATCGCGCTGCATACCCCCGAATAGCGCCGAGAAGTGTGTGTTTTTGCCTCCCTCTGCCCCAATTATACAACTTGACAACGTCGGAGGATTCAAAATGTAAAATTAGTAAGTATGCAATGTACGTAAAAAGAAAAAAAATGCTTGTCTGAGGAGAAACGCCTAGAAGCGATTCCAGGTGCATACAAGTGTTGAATGTATTCCCTATGGACTGCTATGGTAGTACTGGGCCCTTCAGAAGAGTATGTGCCATAGCAGGCGCAGGGGAAAGGCAATATTGAAATAAGGCTGGGCAAAAAAAATGTGTTTTAAGGACCTGCGTTGGTAAAACGAAATGTCGGTGACCTGCTCCCTCCCCCTACAAAGTCCTAATCAACAGTCCAAGAGCCCCCCCCCCCATCTACCAGGGAGGCTGCGGTATTATTGTGAAACCCCGGACAGCCCCTCTGTTTTCTTTGTGAAGCCGCTCATGCGTGCACAGAGTTCGCCGCTTTAACGTAGGCCGACAAGCCGCCTTTCATCACCCCAGATTTCAAGAATTTAGACTTTAATAGCAATAAAGACAACGCAAAAGGCATAAATAAAATCAATTTCACTTCCCCGCGGGCCGCTTTGTTTGCATGTATTATGCGAAGAGCTGAATCTTAAACTTGTTAAACTTCCCTCTTGTGGGCAGGCCGGGGCTGAGTTTAGGGAACTCAACAGCACTTCACAGCTCCGAACACAAGGGCACAACAGCTCCAGGCCGCGAGCCGTGCCCGCTGCATGCGTGTCCATCAGTCAACGCATGTCAGAGATCAAGTGGACACATCAGGGCACCTTTTAAAACACAAGTAGAACTCGAGCCGTGAAATAAACATTTTATGACCGCTCCTGGACAGAGGGCGGAAGGGGGAGGGGGGAGGTGTGCGGGAGGGACACTTGAATTTGCTACACTTTCATCCTCGAAAGCAAAGGAGCGGATAATTATTTCAACATGATGGACTCAGCTTCCGCGAGGTGAGGTGCCCACTGTAAGAACGCAGAACACTCCTGAGTGCAGAAATCCATGTTATTTTCACAACTCGCTGGTGTGCAATGTATCCTGAGGTGGTCCTGGGATGGCAGGGGCTGGAAAACCGCTTCAGAAAATAGGGCGAATTTTTCCGCCGTTGGGATTTAAATTAGAGTTAAAAGTTAGTTTCTGCTCAATGTGTACAGCATTATTAAAATATTTTCATTAATCCGAGTTCCCCAGACCGAGATGGAGAAACAGACAATAAATGCCCAGCAGCATATAATTAGGGCCCGTGAACACACCCAGTTCGCAGGAGAGAGCGAGAGTGTGTCAGTTTATGAACTCAAACTGTTTGTTTTGTAAAGCGCCAACTTGCGACAACAATAAGCTTGACGGTGGAGCACTGCAAAGTAACGGTTCCCGGCTGCTTAACGTGTAGTGGGTGGGTGGATGGAATGAACGAGATGATGTAAACGATATAACGTGTCACTCCTAAACACCCATGTAATGCTGCATTTCATTGTAAAGCGCTCTAGTACCTGTGGATAAAATGCGCGCTATATCAGACTGCACAAATAACAGCATAGACCTAAAACAACAGGCGCTTTAGAAAACAGGTAAAAACTGAACCTTTCAAACTCACTCACAAGTGAGTACAGCTCGGAAAAGAGGTGGTGGCTGATTAACATAGATACTAGCTACCCTTGGGAGCCACCGTGCAGACCTTCCCCCCTGTCAAGACCTCCAGCGCCGTGAAGCCAACGAAAGCAAACAAGCAGCGCGTGCTGTAAATATACTGCTCCTTGAAGGGTGCGTATACCGTTTTTGGGGGTAGCACACGGGCGTGCACGGGTATGAGACAGTAAACACCATCGGATGAATGAGCAGAGATGGGAATGCGTTCCCAAAGCCTGAGTGAGAGGGAGGGGGTAGGGGTAGTATAGAGAGTACTATGGCAGTGTAGGTGAGACTGGCACAAAGAGGGTTTTAGATGGGTCTTTGAAGGTGGGGGTAGAACAAACTGAGTGGGAGGTGTATGGGTGAGCGCAGACAGTGCAACACGAGCAGTCTACACATGCACTATGCAACATAGTAAAAAAAAAAGTGCCACGAGTAAAGATTAAAGGCGCCGTCTCGCGCCACCAGTAAAGCATCCAATCCCGGTGGGCGTGGCCTAAAGCAGACAGGGTGGCAACCAGGAGGGACTAAAAAAAAACCCTCCAGTGCAATGAATGAAGCATGTTTAGCATAATTAGTGACGAAAACCGACGCACGCCAATAACAATTGCAGGCGGAGCGGACACGGCTTCTGGAACCGTATTGATTCCAAGAAGCCCTCGCATGACGAGAGCAGCGCATGCAAGCTGCTAATGCCAGGCAAGACCTAAAAACAGTTATGCAGTTTTCTTTCCAATTGAATAGTAAAAGAAAGCTATATTTGGGGAGGACAGTGGTCTTCTCCTACTGCTTAACCCCTGTGCCACTCTGACTACTGCACTATTGATAGATATGCCTCTTAGGGATCTTGCTGAGAACAGCCTGGTAACGTTGGTCTTGCTCTGTTTCAAACCAGAGGGCAGATTTATCAACACTTTGCAGTAGTGCAGAAATGTAAACTGACACAAACCGATGCGCAGTCTTGATACAGAATTTACTTTCCATTGCACTGGAAACTAGTCCTGAAATATTTACAGTGTTTTGCATTACTTTGCGTCAATGGAGCATCCTGAGGGATGGACACTGGCATTCCTATGCTACCACACATTTATTGTAACATGAAAACCTATCTCACAACATTGGTAGACTTGACTTTGTACCAAAAAAATAACACTTTCTTGAGGTAGGCATTAACAAGACGATATGTTCTAATTTCTCGCAATGTTTCACACATCGATTGTGTGCTGCACTGTACAGCACAGTTCAATTGTGTGAAAAGTTTTAAAGTTTGAAATGCTGTCATTTTCACAAATGGATTTTACTAGTTTTCCTTAACTCGCACATGATTGTTGAAAAAATATATAAATCAGAGTTGATTTCTGAGTTTCATTAATGTAACATGTTTTGGTTAATGGTATAGTTAGCTGTCATTCAAAATCCAATACTGGATTGTAACAAACACTGCTGCAGAATTAGTCAATTTCCTTCCACGAAATTCCATATTAATTGATTTACGTTCCATCATTTTAACCAAGTGACTTGTTAGATAGTTAACCAATGTTGTTGACCACTATGAAATGCTTTAATGGGCCTGGCCCTTTGAACCAATTTAATCTCTGACCTGCATAAACCTACTTGTTTTTATCATAGGTTCAATTCAAACATCCATCGGTGCTTTCAAAGGAAGACGAAAACTGCAGGCAACATGGTGAATGGCCTTGCAACTAACCCAGAAATGGATGACAACATCAACTGCGAAGCCACTGTGGTCTTGCTAAAGAAAGGTATCACATGCTGCATCCAAGTGTTATGATTAAAATACATTTTTATGGTATTTGTTGACACCACTTTGCTAACCTGAATCTTCGGCATTGAGTAGTAGTATGTGTCGAAATTAGCAGTGGCGTAACATAGGACCCGCCGTGCGGGGGTGCGAACTCAAGGGGGGGGGCCTTAGCACAGTGCATAGGCCTGAGAGCTCCTGGTCGAGTCCAGAGGGGTGGTGGTGGGGATCAATGTACCTTGCAGGGGGGGGGGGCTCAAGTTTTGTTACGCCACTGGAAATTAGAATTGTTCAACCAGTTAAAAAAGCCAAATATTTTTAAATTTGCTCCATGCTTTATAACACAAACAGGAAAATGCTCCCTAACGTCACCTGTTTCCCTGGTTAATCTTCTTTCCAGGGATGTCATTTGATGTGAATTTTTAGGTCTAGCATTAACCATGCCTTTTTGATTTTACTAATGTTATACACATTTACGCACATGCACCCACACACACGCATACACACACACATATGGAGGCTTTAAGCCAGCCTTCTTCATCCATTGGTCCTTTGCTGTGCCAGTCACATTTTTCTTCCAACTACTACAGAAGACTAACTTCACTGTGAGAGACAGCATTCTGCTATTCCACAAGGAGTACATCGAAAGACAGTAGTTCTTTTAAGTGCCATAAAGTACTATAGCAATGTGTGCTTTTGGAAAGAAAAGAAAATATTCATGCTTTCTTAATTGTATGCTTCCACAACAATAACTAAAACATAACATAAGTCCATGTTATTGTTAAATAATTCGAAAGAACATGCTTTATTCATTGATTCTTCATGACAAACAGAAGAGCCAACACATTTCATTCCTATATGTGCAGGACTGCACCACGGCTGTTCAACAGAAAATAACAAATAGAAGTATAAACAAACTATTGTGCAAAATCTTGGTTAAAATATTAGATAATTTCTATTAAGAGTACAGATGTTATTATATTGCACCCAGCGTTAATGAATGCTCGAAACCATGAGTAGAGCTATATCTGTCTTTTATCTACATTTGTCCACAGACATCCCTCCATTAAAAACACAGTCATGGCCTTATAGTTAAGTTATAAACTTCCTTACCACTAACGTGTAATGCAGTTCATCAAGTTGAGTCCCTTTGTGTGCGAGTTAGTTAAAACTGAGTCAACTAAAACAAGCTGAGCTGTAATCCCACTCAAATATCCATTGTAATTGCAGTAGTTATCACTAGTGACCGCTGTGTGTATTGAGTGGAGGGGCGGGGGACGGACGGCATTAAAAGAAATTTTAAAAACCACTTACCTGCCTCGCCTGTTCACGCCCCTTTCTTCTGCAGGCACAGGCGCCCACAGTTCACTGCGGCCAATCCTGACACTGCGTTCGTGCTGCTCAAAGCAGCGTCAGAATTGACCTGAGCACTGAGGATTTGTGCTACAGTTAGACTGGGAGCCTGTGTCTGACCTCTCCAACCCGGCAGCTCAGCTTGGGTTGGAGGGAACTTCAGTGCACATGACGGTTTGGTCAGCTGAAGATGGCCTGCGAGACCCGTCATGAGCACTGCATAGCAGTGCCCAACAATCCCCTTTCAGCCTGTCATCACCCTGGCCCCGCGCCCAATTCTTAGATCTGAAAGAAAAAAATAAAACGATAATAAGCAAGGGTTTATTATCATCATTAAAAAAAAAAATTGCTGCTGGCAGGTGAGCCCACGCTCCTCCGCAATAGCGGTGCAACCGCCGCTGGTAGCTTGTGCAGTGTTATTAGGTTTTGGTACATTACTGTGCATAGAGTGTTCACCTGTAAGACAGCAGAGATAATCATGAGACTTCAAAAACTGCATAGCAAAGTCTAAAATAGTGTTCTTACCATAGTAAAAGAATAAAACAAAGTTGTGGAAGGACTTGTTTAGCATATTTAGATATTCCAAGTCATTTCCAACAATAGTGTATTTCGATACAGGGTTCGACTGGCTTATAGGTCATTCAAGCAGTGCTCACTGGGTTGGTACGAGAGGTCAGTGAGTGGGCCATTTTGTTTTTTGGCTGTTTGTGGGCCTTAACAACAACAAGGTCATAGTGGGGCATGGGGAAAACAAAAGTAAATAAATGGTGACCCCGGGTTGGCAGCCAATCAAGTGGGACCTGCAAAGTTTCAGCAGAGCAATAAATCAAAAGGACACGTGAGAAAAAGCATAATACACTTTGAACAAAAGGTATACAAGAGTATCAAACAGTAGAGAGTACAGAAGTAGATAAAGATGGTATCAGGGCTAATGCTGTTGATGGTCGTTCAGAAGTAGCCATTTGACATGTTTTTAGAAAGAGGCAGTAGATGGGTTGGATCTGATCTCGGGAGGAAGAGCGTTCCATATTCTTGGAGCAAGACATGAGAAAGCACGATTGTAAGTTATTTTCTTATTGAATTTGGGAGGTTTTAATAGTAAGGTGTTAGAGCTTCTTAAGTTCAGACTCGAGCCAGATAGCTCAAGTTTTTTTGCCAGGCAAACGGAGGTGTTGTAATGAATAGCTATGTGCGTCAGGCAAGCTATCTTGAACCAGATCCTATCTTCAATGGACAGCCAGTTTAGTTGAAATAGGTCTGGGGTGATGTGGTCATGTTTTCTGGAGCCTGTGATGAGTCTGGCCAAAGAGTTCAGAGTGGCTCTAAGCAGAGCCAAACTAGCTTTAGGTAGCCCAGCAAGAATCACCAACCCATATTCCAAGCGTGAGATATCTAGGGATTGGACTGCTGACTGGATGTCTGACTGGATGTCCTCGGGCGGAAGGAATGGCTTGATTTTCCTTAGACTGTTGTGCTGAAGATTGGCTTCCCTAATAGATGCACTGGTGTGATCTTTCATATTTAGGTATTTGTCCAGGGTGGTGCCTGGACAAATAGTAATACATAAGTAGTACTACTGTAGCACTACATAAATACTACAAAATGCAGTTTGTAAATAAGCCCTATGATAAGTAGAACTACTTGTAGAAAAACACACTGCCAATGGGATGACGAATATATAGCATGTTGTACTTTGAGACTTATTATGAGGTTCCTGGATTTTTGATGTAGTAACTCCAAAGTTCAGAGTCACCAATACTGGGCATACCCACAATCCACAAGGCAGAGTCGCCAAGGGGTTATGAGGTAGACTAGATGGGCACCTCAGAAATGAGGATTAAGCAGTAGAAGTGGAAATACCAGATTCCTCATTCCCTGCAGAGTTTTGTCCAAAGATTGTGGCTACCTTAAGTATCCACAGCCTCCAGGAGAAAAACAGTGGGTTCTTTGAGGTCATGCAGTCCTTGTAATTTCATTAGAGTTTGTACCTTTTGTTATTAGCCCTGTTGAAATTAACATAATGGAGACTTCCATCCATAGGAATCAGGTTATTGAATTGGAAGGGTAGAAACAGTGGGCATATATCAAATCCATTTTACTAACTGCAATGTTTAAAAGGTTAGTCAAAATAACTGCATGCATTAGAACATTAAATATGTGCATATTATATTTGCCAATTCTTGTTGTTTAATGGTTCTGTTCATAAGAGATACTTACGAAAAATTGTGTAAGGCCAACACAGCTTGTTCTCAGTAGTGAGGAGTGATGCTGTGAGTTTGCACCCATCCATTAAACTATGAACGGCATTTCAAAAATGCTAACACTTTTACATGTTCCTTATTGTTACATTCAGCTCTCTCAATGAAATATGTGCGGGCACTCTACAGCGTTGTGGCTAGTATTAACACACTGTGGTTTAAAAATTAAAAAGAGATGCTTATATGGCCATTCCCGTCACAACTTCACAACTTCCACCTCCCACCTTCAGGGTCATTTAGGAGACTTGGAGCTATATTACATATGACACACACTGTCCTTGTTTGTGCTACGTAGCACCTTAAAGTGGGCGTTGGTCACAAACAGGGAAGTTAGTGCACTCCATTACTGATAATGTGCTGCTGCCAAGGCAGACGGAAACTCACAGCTGCCATGGGGCAGCACGTTAGTAGAAGACAGAGCAGCAGTGGCCACTCCGTCTTTCACTGTGCAGGTGGCACCGGCCTGCACTTCAGAGAGTGGACAGAGATCCCCCTGCAGGGGAGTGCAGGGAGCAACTGCACCCACCAACAGTGGGATGTCTGAGGGGTCATGGGATCCACTTCCACTCTCCAGGGTGTTGCCTTCATGGGGCGCACTGTGCATCACCATTTTGTGGCACACAGTGATTGCGCCCCCACACTGCATCTTTACCTCTACACTGATGTCCCTAATACAGTGCAAAGGCAAAGTGTTTCCCTCAATTGCTTGGGTTCACATCCCCCTAGAAATGAGAGAACACCCTCTTAAGATAGCACTGACACTGTGTGTTTGCCAGCACTATTTATATTACAGAAAGGGTTACACATGGTTCTGTGGACCCATTAGTAATACTGCAGTGCCACAGGTTCCAAAAAATGAAAGCACACACCCGTTGCGTGCTCGAGGCACTGTGCATAATATGGCCTCTGATGGGTAAACATGAGCCCAAGAACAACCTGGATCTATATGATTTGTTCCTAGTGCTGCTGGTCTTTTGCTCTTGATTTATAGCTTGCAGTTAAAAATGGTAACACCTATTCTGTAAATAATATCTCCCTTAGTGCCATTGTTTTCAGTGGTAAATATCAAAGTATGATATTATGTTCAATGATTTGGCAGTCCAAAAATACATATTTTGACTTAAATCGACCTTCATTTGTACTGAAAGAGCAGTGCAAAAACAACATTTGTTCAATTTGATTTATTTACGGTTTCTATAGTGCAGCCACACCTAAGAAATTGTAAAGTGAGCCATAGATATAACCAGAGCGATACAGTGCAAGAGAAGAGTAAGTAAAGAACTTGAAACAATAACAAGTAAGACTCTGGAGAACTTGGGGGACAGCCAAACAATTTTGCAAGCATTTAGTTCAGGTGAAGGTGGATGGGTTTTAGTAGCTTCCTGGAGGTGGGCAAATCAGGTTGAGTTCTAAGAGAAGAGGGGAAAAATGTTCTAAAGGCTTGGAGATTTTTTTGTGCTTAGAAAGTGTTCAATGCCACTGTTTGCCGGAGCGAGTTTTATGCTCTGCCAGAGATGGTGATAAGTGCTGCAGGAATGCGAGGGCTATTGAGATGAATGTCCTGATGAGTGAGACCTTTACATTTGAATTGTATTCAGCCATAGATGGGAAGTCAGGGTTGCCCCATCAGCATAGTAGAACTCCTGCAAGATCTCTATTGCTGTAGTCCAAGTGGGAGAAGATTAGGGTGGAGGTCATCTTTCTCAGTTGGTCGGGGGTCAGAAGATACTTCTTTTTATTCCGGTTATTAGGGAGATACTGGACCAGAGGCTTTATTACAGTAAGTTGCTTGGGGACGCAATGGGCGTTTGTGCGCGCTTTGTGCGCCCTGGGGCACTTTGGTATTACAGAACGGGGCGCAGATGCTTGCTCGTCCTCTTTAGTAATATCTATAGCGTTGGTGCACTTAAAGCATCAGTGCTACCTTCAGGGGGCGTTCCCTCATTTGCATGGGGGTGTGCCCTATGTAAATGAGGGAATACCTTTGCCTCTGCGCCCACGTCACATTACCGATACGGGTGCAGAGGCAAGGAAGCTCTCAGGGGGCGCATTCACAATGCACCACCTAAAAGTGTGCCCCCTGAGAGCAGCCCTCTGGGGGTCGGGAAAGGGAACCCCAGACATGCCCTTGCAGTCAGGTGCAGTGACTGATTGCACCCACCTTCATGCGGATTTCTAATGCCCTGTAAAAGTGCAGGCAAGTGCCGCCTGCACTGTGAAAACATGGAGCGGCTGCAAGCAGCTGCTCGTGTTTGGACATGAATTCGCTGCCCTGGAGGCAGCACGAGTTCGCGACTGCCCTGGGGACAGTGCATTCACTGTAATAGGGCACACTTTCATTGTTTACACCGTGTGCATCTTTTAATAAGTGCGCCCGGCACAAACAATGAAAATGCATAATGAGGGCCCAGTTTGTTAATGGGTGGATTCATAGTCAAAGTGCTATAAATAGTGACACCTAAGGATTCTATAGATGGTGAGTCAATTGGATGAAAGCTATTAAAGGAGATTTGAATCAGTTCACACTGCAAATGTCGGCCACGTGATTTAAATGCTTTTGTAAAAAAATTGATCGTTAATTGAATACCTCAGGGATTTTGGAAGTGAGTTCTACAGTATTGGACTTTGGACAGAGAAATCTCTGTCAACTAGAGCAAATTTCTTTTTGAGCATCAGACTGTTGATGCAAATTATGGTTCCAAATAGCACTGCACCGTTTGGAAATTGCCTGGCACCAGTGCTGACAATTTAATCCAGCATTAAACCCTCATACAAGTTCAGAGTTTGTAAAATACACAATTGCAGGATGGGAATTTTAAAAGATTTGAAACAATCAAAGTGTGGCATAAACGCCCAACTGACAAGAGAGTAGTACGTTTACACTCACAGCTTTACACCAGTGTGCAAGTGCAGATTTCCTACTCTCTTGAATTCCCAAGCATTTTCCAGGAATATGCTTGGAAAGCTCCACCAGGTGCAGGTTTCTATGCATATTCCCAGGAAGGTCTTGTGACATTGCCTGTAGGATCCTATTTTCTCTGTGAGGACTTTCCCATAGGGTAAATATTTTTCCCGGTGGAGAAATCCCTTCTTCTTCACCTCAACCAAATCTGGGGTTGATCCATTCTGCTTCCCGTGCTGGAAGGGGATTTACTCCAGCACTGTGCTGAAGTAAAAATCTAACCCTTTCCATAGTGGACAGGAGAGTGGGAGGCTTTGTAAGCATCATTGCAGTCCCTTTGTGAGTTCTTGGCAGGTGTAAGAAAGTAATATTCAGTAGTAACTCTGTCGTTCATATCTCTGTGCAAATCTACTAAAAATTGCACCAGTGCTTCATCCACCCTGCAAGAAAGAAGGGTTTCCAGTAATTTAGAGCGGTTAACACAGTTGAATGCTGAAGTCAGGTGCATGAATGCCAAGTATAAGGGGGTACACTTAGCAACAGTATATTTTCCTATTATTAGTGACAGATTTAGGCATTGTTCAACCGTTCCCACCTGACATCTAAAACCATATTGGCAAGGATATAAGACGGACAAATTCTGTGTCCTTTCTATAATTCTATTACACATCACCCACTATATAATATTGGCAGATGTATCTATTAGGGAAATCAGACTTTCTAAAGGAGGTGCGCAAAATTTGAGATTACATTTTATAAGGTCAATTCATACCCCATCCGGGTCAGCAGCCTTCCCTCCAATACCCTGACTAATAGCACCCTCAACTTCAGACACAGTTCCTAGCACGTCTAAAAGCTTATTAGTGTCCTTTATGGGATCCATATCGGCTGATAGAGAGGCATGTATTTTTGTGTAATGTGCCTCCCATGACTCTCTAGGGATATGGCAACTGATTGGGCTATCAGTTAGAATTGCTCTGCGCATTTCTGTCACAGCAGACCAGAAGGCTTTAATATTCTTCCTGTCTACTGCTGCTACAAGGGAGTCCCATTGCTGTTGTGTCACTTCCCTCCAGCACTTGTGGGTAACTAATTTATAATGTTTCCGCTGGCCAGCCACAACTGAGGGAACCAGAGAATTGGCCGAGAGTGCCTGACAAAGTTGTCGATTTGCCTCTGAGCATTTGTGTTTGAACCATCTAGGAGTAAAATGTGCAGGGCGGGAAGATTTCAATAAAGCTTTCCTAATGTATGTACACAAATCAATAAAAGCACCCACCACTTGCTGATCAGTGTCTACGTCTACCAAATAGGCCTCTATGAGTCTTCAATTCTCCTTAATCACTTAGAGAAAGAATTGGGGTGGCTTGCTTAGTCTCAACACCAGTCTAAATGTATCTGTCAACAGTTGCAGATTACTCGCCCCACCCTTCTACTCTATACTGGGTCTTGTGTGACATCAAAAACAGCAACTTCTATGTGATTGTTGTCACCAAAATTTGTGGGGGCCACTTTCCCATACACAAGGTACTCTATTAGAGGAGGTGAGACGAAAAAGTAATCGATAATAGTGGAACAGCCTCTAAAGGTTGGCACCAAGCAACTATTACACATGTCACATCCATTACATTCCTCAAGTTACAGCAGTCTACATATCTCTGCAACTCCAATCCTTTAGGGTCAGCACTCTCTGAGATGTTTGCTAGCAAGCTAGTTCGATCACTTGTGACAGCATAAGATGGACCAGGCTGCAAAGGGAGCTTTGTGTCAAAATCCCTGCCTAAACACAGAAATGCTTCCTTGCCTTTATTAACATCACCTATTAGTGAGTTGATATAATCAAATAAAGCTGGGAGTTTAGAGTCGGGGACATTAATAAAGTCATTATTTTAAAAATGAACTAGGTACAGGGTCTTATCATTCTATACCTGACTACTTGGATGCTCTAATTAGGGGATTTAGGAGCCCCAACACACCCACCAGTTGCTAAATTCACCCAAATGGCCAACAGCCCTGAGAAACGGCCAGAGTGAGAAGGAGTGGATAGGGCACTATTACACAGGAACCTATCCATTTCTGTTGTCCGGGTATCCCACGTTTTTTGAAGCATTTGCATGTCATAACACCTTATAAAAGCTTGCCAGTCAAGTAGAAAGATCTAACCCTGAAGCCCTGCCACATTCCATTTCAATATCATTAATGTAGGGTGGGGACATCCAGAATCAATGACTAGATAGTCTACATGTGACGTGGAGAAGGCAGGTTGAGAGGCAGCCGCTATATGGTTAGATGTTTGTTTCTCTGTATTCACTGGTCTGACTTCCAGTCAGTCTACATCCGCTAAGCCATTTAGCATGGCAAAGCTGTTCTGTAGTGCCGGTAGGGGGCCTAGCTTGAAAGGGTTGGGGGCATATTGCGAGGCATTCATTATTCTTGGTTTAAAAAAATGACAGAAAGGAAATAATGTAATTCTAGATCAGTTACAGGTGTTTGCCTCTTGCTCCTTCAATATGTGTCTCACACAAGAAGGATAACAAAAATTCCCCACGGTGCATTCCCCACCAATATGTTTCCTACTGCCTCTCAGCCTACCCTCCGCACCATTTTGATCTCGTTAATACCCCTAGAGTTGATGTATTTCTGGTTGCCAAACCAGTTAGCAGTCTTGTTGCGAAGCTCCTACCATGATTACATTTGGGCATATCTAAGAGGATGTACTCCTGTTAAAACCAACACATAAGGGAAGGCTGCAGCCGGCAGATTCAGTGTCACAATATTAGACTTCCTTCAGTAGAGCCTGCACTGATGTCTCTAATCTCCCTATCCCCAGCTAGACCATTGCCCACTGTGTCCACATTAGTGATACTGCGAGCAACCTCCCTAGGCCCTGGCTCTATCCCCTGAGAGGGGATCTGACAGTCTTCCTGCAATGCTGCTAGGTCCCTCCCTGACTCCTGTGTGTTATTAGCACTAATGTGATAGGCGATATTCATTACTTGATGTGTGGCGGCATTCCCATCGGAAGTGGTGGTGGATACTTTTAATGAGTTAGACTGACGGCGCTCAATGCACTCAAGATGCCCTATGATTTGTTTCAATTTCCCCATTAAGATGATACTAAATGTATCACACAAAGGATCATAATTTACAGGGTCTGAGACCAAAGAGTTGCATGTCTGAACCATCTGAATCTGGTCCTTGGGTAAAAGCCAAGGGGAAAGCTGGCCCTGTTGATTAATAGCTATTTTCTTTTTTTCTGCAAGTGCCTTCCCTGCCGTTTTGTTCCTCTTCACTGCTGGACCTTGTTGCGACTGAGATGTGGGGGTGCACGGTGGCTCTGTCTCTTTGTCCATACTCAAACTCACCAGGGCATAGTTATCGGTTAAGGCTGCAGACCTAGGTTCAGGGAGGCAAGGGGCGCTATCATTAGACAAATGAGAGGAGCTAAGTTCCTTTATACCATGGCCGTGTTCCAAAGAGAACCTTCGCTCCATCAGTGCATTTTCAGTGGCGATTATCCCTGCTGCCCTTTCAAGCATGCTATAAATTGTCACCATTGCCCTGGGGACCCCCCCTTCAGCGGCGTCACGCTTAACCATTGATCGGAGAGAATAAAATGCTCACCCCCAGTGCCCAAACTGTGTATTGCCAAAATTCACACCCTCCAAAACTACAAGAAGCTTCCAAGCACATCCGGCCACATGGGCAGACAAGCCCACTCTGTTTGACTGGAGGAAATCCTGTTCCATGTATTTCAGTTTGACAGTGGGGCACTTAGGCTTGTAGGCAATTAGATAGGCAATTAGGCAGCAATTCTACTCCCGTTAACTAGATGTTAGCCAGTTATAGCTCGATAAGTCAAGTAAAGTAGGGCCTGTTAAGCCTTTTAATGTCAATCATCAGCATGCATGCGGCGGCAGCTGAAGAAAGGTACTTGTATAAAGTAGAGGCAGGTGCAAAGCCAATAGTGCTGGTCATGCCAACTGTACTATTAGGACAATGTAGCAATAAAGCAGCAGTAGTCACTTACCTCCTCCCGCTGGTCTTGCTGAAATCCTCTGCCTCCACCCACAACCACACTACGATGGACGATAGACAATAGTTTGATAAGGTTTGATGAGGTTTCTATTCATGGCACTGAGGATTCGCTCATAGTAGCATGGCAATGATTAGCCCAAAAGACCAGGAGCATGGATTGGCAGCAATCAACCGCAGCTATGACCCCCCATGGCTCTGCAACTGCTACGAGGAGCTCCATGACTGCAACTGCAGCACAGCACAACACCTTCTGCCCTGCCACTCGACTGCCCTGCAGTACACCCATACTCGCCCGTGTCTGCGGGCAAGCTGGGTACAGTGGCAGCAGACGGAGGCAGCAGCGCTGTCATCAGCAGCATCTACAGTGCATGGGAGGCTACAACAGAGTTAAGCTGAATCGCCCACAACATAGGTTGAGAAATGCAGGGCGAGGGTGGGTGGTCACAAACATAGACAAAACGAAATGGCCTCAGGGGAGCTAGGGAGGGCTTATCTGATAAGCAGAAACAGCAAAAGCTGCATTCTTCCTTGCGGTTTCGCCCAGCATGTGGGCGGGCATGAGCACGGCATCAGGGGGAGGAGCTTCGCTGCTGTTTTAGACCTGCCCCGCCTGCCCAAAGAACACACAGCCCAAGCGCAATTAATAAAATAAAAATTTTCAGCATGGTAACTTCTATAAGTAAATGTATATTAAATAATAAAATAATGTAAATGTATTAATTTTATAAATAAAGTATTACATCAGATTTATTATAAGTACATTATTACATTTACAAAGTAATATAATTATCAATAATTGTGCTTACATTATTATTATCTCCATATGGTGATCGTTCACATCCCAGCCTCCATTGTTTTCCAAGGGAGTGTGTTGCAGTACTAGAGATTGGTCATGTGCTGTGCTTGACTTCCTCCAAGGCTGGGCTCGGGTACACTTACACCTGTTTTTAAACTTTTAGGGCTGTAGTAACTTTAGAAGTGTACCTTGCAAATTGCAATGGTCTTACTCTTATTTGGGTGTTTGTTAAAGTATGTCAGTTGCAAGGCACCTTTCTAATGTGCCGTACCATTTTGAAGAACATGCAATGTATTCGCTTTGGCTGATGGCTGGTGTCAAGTGATCTTTAATGTCTTCTCCTACTGTCTCCTGCATGGTACTGGATTCAGGATCTAAGAGACTCCTTTTTTTGCTATAGTAGTGAACACATAATGTAGAATCATTTCTTTGTTTTCTTTGCAGCAAATTTCCACCGCAAGGCCTCTGTGATAATGGTGGATGAACTGTTGTCTGCCTACCCACACCAGCTTTCCTTTTCTGAAGCAGGACTCAGGATCATGATAACCAATCATTTCCCTCCCAAAACCCGTCTCTCCATGGCCAGTCGCATGCTGATCAACGAGGTATGTGCTGCGTGCCATGCTGATTAACTTCCTGTAGTGAATGAAATGCAATGTTTATATGAGATTACTGTTGGACGTTGAGCTACTGGTTGAAGGGGTTAAAACCCTACTCAGGTAGCAATTACAATTACTGTTAGGGTGATGTCACAAGCAAACCCCAAATTAACCTGTGCTCAACCCTCTGTTAGGTTGGCACACGAGCATTGAGGCATAACTTAAAGGTGATGTGTACTTGCAGCACTTTACACAGTAAAACAGTGAAAACACAGCACAAGAAAAATCCCACAGTGATTTAGAAAAATCTAGTAGAAGTTAATAAATTATTTGAGACCAAAACAACAAAAATCCAATTAGGAGAACTGGAGATATGCTGTTTAAAGTTTTAAGTAAAATAGTGCCTAGAGGCACAAAGTGGCAATAGAGGTCATCTGGCCGTGCTGGACTGGAACAAAGTCACAAGTTCGGGCTGCCACATTAGAGTACAAGCCGAATACAGGGACCAAGTTATACCCGCCGCACAAGAGTACCTTAAATCCTGGTTGTGGAGTGTTGTGAGATCCCATGTTGAGGAAGCATCGTGCAGCAGCAGGTCCGGGGAGTCTGTTTTGCAAGGTCATGCATCATCGTCAAGGATGCCATAGAAGAGTGTCTCAGCCTCCTTAGTCAACCACTTCATCAGCAAAGGACACACAGAGAATGACTTTAAATGGACGATCATGAGTGCGATCAAGCCCAATCCAAGAGGTGGCAATTTGGAAGCAAGTTTTATGCAAAAAGAAGCATCGCTAATTTTGAAATTTAATACGGGGCCTCTACTAATTGTCTGAGTTAAACTGACCATAAATAAATATCAATCTATCTATTCATCAAATTACAGATGCTGCAATTCTGTGCATTCTTTTAACAAACACCTGGTTTGTTCAGTTAACCAACATTGTTACTACAAATACCATCATGCAATGGGTGGCCCATGATGTGTTGCGTTACAATACCTTGAATAAATACTTCATTCGATAAGCAGCTAGTTCATCCTGTAGTCTGGTGAGATCCAGGACTGATGCTACACGCTTTCATATTGAGCTGCAAAGTAAGCCCCCTTTTTAAATGTGTATATCTTTGCATTTTCATGAAGGTTTTTTTTTTAAGGGATGTGTTTGTAATTGAAAGGCAACTGAATTTGTCTGTCAGCACACATTCATAAGTTAAATGTAGCTGATCGGTTTCCACTCGCTATGTGCACCAGTGTTGCACGTAGAGTCACGTGACCGGTGATGCCGCAGTTGATTCATCGGAGGCATTCCAGGCACACACAGCCACAATGTTTCATCTCCAGTGCGTCCTGCCCGGATGGAAGGATTCAGATTCAGAACTCTATTTAAAAAGAGCAGAGTGAAAGCTTTAATTCCTGTTAAATATGCTGCAGGATTCATCAAGTACTGGAGCACCTGACATATAAAATTTACTTGAGATAAATGATCATGCCTAACATTTCAGGCAACATTGACATATTCTTGTTTAGGTTCTATTTTTTTTTAGTAAACTTTATTGTCAACAAGTATGCAACATGTCAGGTTAATACAGAAATCGTTTTGTTCAAGTAAAACATTTTTCCAGTAAGCTTTATAGCTAAAATACATCAGTTTCTTCAGATGCTGTGTAGCAGTCAAATAAACCTTGAATTTGTGCTTCTGAAGGACAATTGAATTAATTTCACAATAGCACGCAAGTTCAGGAGATACCAGGTACTTGCTAGAGTAATGTTGTGAGGCTTAAGGAGTTTTCAATTAAAAGGAGTGAGAATTTCAGCACTTAATATACTGTACATATTGCTATCCCACAGATCCCAGCCAGTCAGGGTCCTGAGGAGAACCCCAAAAACTGCATGAGGTTCGAAACACGTTGACGGATACCGCTGGGGAGGGCCTTTAAATTGCATCATCTGGCTAGTGGGCAATCTCAATGAACTTTCACTGATCCCACTATAACCAATCAGCTTTGGAACCCCCAAGAGACATTAGTAAATAGAGGTTCACATTAGAGGGAATCACAGGGTCGGTTACCTCTGTTCAATGTCAAAATATATTGCTTGGTATTATTTAATGCACTAATATGTTTCTTTAAAGCACATTTCCATTTGGTGCTTAATGCATAATGACCGTGTCAAGTGCTGTGGGGCAAATCATGTATTTGGAAAATGTTTAAGTGTTCCCTTTTCATGACATGTTAAAGCTATCATATGTATTGAAATGATAATGAAAGATATGTGATTAAATTCACGGGCCAGGATGAATTAGTTTTCGTGTTTGTATTTAGAATTATTAGTGACCCAATCTAGTTGGTTTGGGGCCCAACCCCTTGGTATGTAACTTGTTACAAGTGGCATTTTCAGAATCGGGCCTTAAAATACGACTATACCATTAAAGAGAATTTTAAATTAGAATTCCTTAGCTACCAAACTCGGCCTTCCTACCTGCTCCCAATTGAAACTTATCGCTTATTAAATGTAATTAGTTAACCCTGTGTTACCTATGGGAGAGGTAGGCCTTGCAGTGGTGATAAAACAAATGTAAATGTTTTTCACTACCGGAACATGTAAAACTTAACCTCTTCAGTGCCCATGACGAGATAGTCTCGTCATGGAGCACGGTCGTGCTGTGCCCATGACGAGACTATCTCGTCATGAACCCCACCCACTAATAAAACGCCCGGCACAGGAGGGGGAAAGGGCGTGGCACAGAAGGGGTTAAAAGTTAAAGGTGCATGTCCAACTTTTTAAACACACTGCACCCTGCCATACGGTTTGTTTAGGGCCTATCCTAGGCGTGACTTATAGGTACTAAAATGGAAGGTTTGGGCCTGGAATTTTTTTTATTTTGCCAAGTAGAAATGGCAGTTCAAAACTGAAAACAAATGCTGCAATGGTAGCCCTGGCACATGTTCAAAGGCTACTTAATTTGGTGGCCTAATCAGTGCTGCGGGCCTACTAGTAGCAATTAATTTACAGGCCCTGGGTACATGTATATACTCTTTGCTAGGGACTTACAAGTTAAATAAATGTGCTAAAATGGAGGAGTAAAGCATAAATGTTTAGAGGACGACCGCCCTAAAGTCTAACAATTACTAGCTTAACAAAAACCAACATTGTGTTTAAAAGTTTCATTTAGACACAGTCACGTGTTCAGCCAACCTGTTGAGATGATGGAGGCCCTGCCTCTGTGAGCCACGCAGTAGATCATCTGCCATACACAGACTGAGCACTTTTTTTTAAATAAAGATTTGTATTGATTATGCAAACCAAGAAAAGCAGAAGAACAAACCAAGATCCTTACAGTGCTATACAGTGCAGTGTAGATGTCACAATTACAGAAGGAGAAAAAACACAAGTACAGAATCCAGGTACATAAATGCATAAACAAGGCAAGTACAGGATGCAGTATTTCTGTTCAATAAGCACCCGACATTGTACATAAGGCATATAGTCAGGAAGGTTGGGTGGACCCAGCTAATCTGGAATTTCCACATCCAAAGTGCCCCCCATATTATTCTGTTGAGACTGTGTTGCATTATCAGTTTCCCCATGTGCTATCTGTATGTAATCCCGAAATGGTTGCCAAATATCTAGTGGTCTGGCAGATGGCGGTTCCATTTGAGCGTATGTATCACTAGTGGTGTTGCAGAATGTCATGCTCCATAGCCATGCCTGTAACGTGGGGACGCGCCTACCACCCCAGTGAATGGCGACCTTATGCTTAGCAATGAGGAGTGCAATCGTGACAAATCTTCATTTAGATTTGTGGAGGATGTGTACATACCCAAGTAATGCCATAAAGGGTGTGGGTACGACCTTCATCTCAACCATGTGGGATATTTCTACAAAGTCTGACCGTCAATATCCCTCTATCTTAGTACAAGTCCATGTAATGTGTGAGAAGTCGGCTTCTGGGGAGCCGCATCTCAAAAAGGCATGCGGACGAGAAGGATCTATACGATGCATTTTACTAGGTGCCATGTACGCTCTCCACAAAAATTTAAAGTGCACCAACTTATGCCTATGATTGGGGGAGACACAGCGAATTTGAGTACAGCACCTTCCCAATTGTGCGTCCGTGATTGGATGTCCGATTTCACACTCCCATGCCACCCTCACACCGGAGTCCCGACCGGGAAGCAAACCCACTACTTCCTTCTACATTCTTGCAACGAGATGACTACCATCCCCACCCTTAATAACCCCAGTCAATATTAGGGAATTCCAGTGGTTTTAGAGGGTAACTGAACTCAGGCACTCGCAGTGCCCTCTGTAATCTAAGCAACACATAATGGTCCATTACAGTGACATCACGAAAACGAGGATCCTCTGTGCATGAAAAAATGTGACCCTTGGGAAAAAGGTCACTAAATGTCACTAAGTGAAACTTGGCCAGTGTGTGCTTCACCAATTCCTCCTGCAGGATAGGAATCCAGCCATTCCCAGCTAACGGCAATGCAGGAGAGTATAGTATACAGGATCCCGTGAACACCTTCTGCTTGTCAAAACCCGTGGACCCTGTTACAGCTCCATATACCGGCTGCACAGCCAATACTTTAAATGAGTCCAATCAATTAAATCAGGTTATCTTCAATCTCTGTGTACTCTATCAATTTAATCCATTGCTTTTTTCTGCCGTTTTCTGTCCGTTTACTTCAATTCATTTTACTCATTTTGATTCAAATAAATCACCCACACACGGGAGGCAAGGTAGTTTCCAAATGTCACGTATTTAATTAAGTTTGCCCAATGCATTTCGGGACGAATCCCTTCGTCAGGGGCATCTAAAATACACAAATTGAATGAATGTCAACATAATCATTGCAAATACTGTAATACACTACACATATTTAAAACTGATAATTATATCGTGATTAATACTCAATACATAAACCCATACACTAAAGCCACTGCTGTTAAGCATGACACCAGGCCAACTGTAACGATGCTAACTCAAAATCTCCCCACTCTAGGACTCCGCATATCTTGTAAGTGACCCACCTCCATGCAACTAATGCTTTTACCCTTGTTGAAAAAAACATGCTATAGAAAGCTTTGCATAATGCTGTTATCCTGCGCTTACCGTGACATATATCGTAACTTCTTCAAGGATAAGAAAGCTGCGAACCCACGCTTAATGCCTGTTGCTGATTCATACGCGCATTTTTCCATTTCATTAGCATTTTCAAAGTGCTCTCGCGCTCTCGTCTTTCTATCTGTAGTGAAAAAGCCCTTGCGCTGCTCGACTGGTTCTTATGCTAATCACTACGCGCCAATTGTTGTCAGGTGCTCTCAACTACGACTCTCTGAACAAACTGCCTTCCGGTCAAATTAAAAAAAATGTCAAACATGCTTTTTTACTCATTTTAGCCAGTGAAAACTACATTGCCCAGAATCCTGTATAACATGTCTTAATACCCACCAACTCCCCCGTAACTGATGGCATATGTCCCCTAACTACAACAGTGATTTATGCACAGACACATAATCTTAATCAACAAAACATTAAGTAATAACTGTTTTAAGTAAGTTAAAAATCACAATGACATATTAACATTTCTCCGCCAATGCATCAATCGTGACAAAGACGACTCCTGTGTGTGTGTATACTCCATTTCAGTTCTTTTCTTGGAATCAGTAAATCTTTCGTTTTTCCATGGTCATCAAAATCTATTCGTGGGTGCAAGCTCGCAGGTAGGACGGAAATCAATATAATGCAAACATGAGTAGCAGGATGCACACCTTCTGCTTGTGCCACGCCCAACTAGTCGTGGATAATTTTTTTATATCTGTAGAGTCTCGAGGAACCCCCAACCAGCAGTAAGGCATTAAGTGGTGTTGGCAGCGATAAGTCAGCTTCCGGTCTGTGATAGGTGATCCTAATATCAACGTGGTACCATTGTCGGGCAAAGCTGGCCTGTGCTACCAGATAATAAACCTGAAAGTTTGGGACCCCAAACCCACCTTTCTCATTCGGGAGCATTAGTGTTTCCCAGCTGATGCGGGGTTGCCCTTCCCCCATAGCAGCTGTATCAGCAGCGTGCGAAGGTCTGAAAAGACATTATTTTACAATGGAATAGGAATGTTTTGAAAAAGGTACAGGAACTGCGGAAGGACCACCATCTTAATTATGGCTATTCTACCGGCCATTGATACGTGCAATGACAGCCAACGCTCAACGTTACGCCCCAATTTCTCCATGACTAGAGCATAATTCAACTGCAGAATGCGATCCTTCTCCCTGTGAATATGAACCCCAAGATATTTCACTGACTCATCTCACCACTTCAGTGGATATTCCACTGTTCTGTTTCTGGGTGCTGCTGTCAAAGGAAAGACTTCCGATTAGTCCCAATTAATACGCAGACCCAAGCACTTTCTTATAAAATGCAATGCCAGCTGGCGACTATGTCAAGGCCATCAGGCAGCATTTTTTGATTTTCAGAAACCACAAATCAGGAATTTGTTTCCACAAAAAAAAAATCCATGAGTCAAATGTGCATTGACGTCAAAGTAACCGCACTGGTTTGCATAGCCGTTGCAAACTGGTAAAAACATGTGACAGCACAATTTAAATAGAGTAAGCCTTCTGATATTCTAAAGTCAGCAGTCTTTTGCAGATGGTCTAAGTCAAACATTTTTTTTATGACAGAACCAGCTCAAGCTACACTATCAGAAACCAAGTAGTTTCCCCACCATTACTGCCCTCATTACGACCGAACCAACGCCCGCCACCACCACCCTCTGCAACTGGACCCCGATCAGCACCGAAGACACCACCAGCACAATGAACTCCATCCACTCCGGATCACCAACCGACCCGTGCCCACACCACGTCTTCAACAAAGCCGACGCCATCATCGCACCCCATCTCCGAGACACCATCAACTCCTCCTTCCACACCGCCACCTTCCCGGAGAGCTGGAAGTACACCGAGCTGACCGCCCTCCTGAAGAAACCAACGGCGGACCCCACCGACCTCAAGAACTTCCGTCCCATCTCGCTCCTTCCTTTTCCGGCCAAAGTCATCGAGAAGACCATCAACAAACAGCTTGCCGCCTTCCTCGAGATGAACGGATCCCTTGACCCCTCACAGTCCGGGTTTCGGGCCAACCACAGCACCGAGACCGCCCTTATCGCAGCCACCGACGACATCAGAACCCTGATCGACAATGGGGAAATAGCGTCCCTCATCCTCCTGGACCTCTCTGCGGCGTTCGACACTGTCTGCCACCGCACCCTAGTGAAGCGCCTCAGCAACATCGGAATCCGAGAGAAAGCGCTGGAGTGGATCATCTCATTCCTCACCGGAAGAACCCAGAGAGTCTGCCTCCCTCCGTTCAGATCTGAGGCCACCGAAGTCATCTGCGGCGTACCACAAGGATCTTCACTCAGTCCAACCCTATTCAATGTCTACATGAGCCCCCTCGCAGCCATCGCACGCCAACACAGCCTCAACATCATCTCCTACGCCGACGACACCCAGCTCATCCTCTCCCTCACCAACGACCCCACCACCGCCAGAGCCAACCTACACGAAGGGATGAAAGACGTCGCCGACTGGATGAGGAACAGCCGCCTTAAACTGAACTCAGACAAGACGGAAGTCCTCATCCTGGGATCATCACCCTCCGCCTGGGATGACTCCTGGTGGCCGCTCTCAAACCAACGGACCACGCACGCAACCTGGGCTTCATCCTGGACTCCTCCCTGTCAATGACCAGACAAGTCAACGCCGTCTCATCCTCGTGCTTCAACACCCTGCGCATGCTCCGCAAGATCTTCAGATGGATCCCCACTGAAACCAGGAAGACCGTCACCCAGGCACTCGTCACCAGCCGACTGGACTACGGGAACATCCTCTACGCCGGAACCACAGCCAAACTTCAAAAAAGACTCCAACGCATCCAGAACACCTCCGCACGACTCATCCTGGACATCCCCCGACACAGCCACATCACCGGACACCTGAGAGACCTGCACTGGCTCCCCGTCAGCAAGAGAATCACGTTCAGACTCCTCACCCACGCACACAAGGCTCTCCACGACCTGGGCCCCAAATACCTCAACGACCGCATGACCTCCTACACGCCCACCCGCCAGCTACGATCGACCAGCCACGCACTCGCCACCGTACCACGCATCCGCAGAGCCACCGCCGGAGGAAGATCCTTCTCCTACCTGGCAGCCAAGACTTGGAACTCCCTCCCCACCCACCTTCGGCGAACCCAAGACCATCTCTCCTTCAGGAAGCAGCTCAAGACCTGGCTGTTCGAGCAGTAACATCCCCCTCTCCCAGAGCCATGAGACCCTCCCGGGTGAGTAGCACGCTTTAGAAGTGCCGTGATTGATTGATTGATTGATTGATTGATTGGTTTACCACCCGAAGATCCTGCCCTGGGAGGTCAGCTTGCTGTCCTTGCGACCTCACTCCTGCCCTCTGTTGTCTGAGTCCATGCCTCCCTCTTGCTCTTCATGGTCTTTTATGTTGCCGTAGGCTCTCTCGTCTATCCAGCATGATTAGCTTGCTGACCCTGTCGTCCTGCCCTCCATGTTCCATTGAACTACCACTGCACCTCCCTCCTGCCCAGGAGTTAAGTAAGCATTTTGCACACTTCTACCATTTAACTACATTTGGGCCGTGTTTGGTTGTCATTTGGGATCTTTTTGTACCGGCAGCAATCTTAGGAGAATTTTGTGTCAGCAAACTTCGTCATTTCTTCATTTACTGCAGTATCTTGTGGAGGGAATTTTCCGAACCCCTTTCATGGGGCCACGGGCACGCCACTGTGTGGCTTGAAGCCTTATTTTTACTCCTGATGTCCTGATGCCCGAACCTACAATGGGTCCTGAGCAATTCGGCCAAGTACCCCTTCAGAACTTGACTCTAAGTGGTAGCGTGGGTCATGCAGTCCAAGGCTTCTGGAGAAGGGGGAGTAAATGCACGGGGTGAACACAGGTTTGCAACTCAAAATATGTTCAGTAGCAGTGAGAAAGGATTGTCCAGTCGAATACTTGCTTTTAGGAAAAAAGGAGTATTTCTGTACAAACACAAAGTGAAATACAGCATATACAAACAATACACACAGCCCCCCTGAGGTTAGAGCTCTAGTGTTCAATAAGCAATTCCCTGAGTACCACTTCCCTCTTGCTAATGGTAGTGGTTATTCCCAATAACTATATGCGACATTCAGGTTAAGCCCCACTAATAGTCCCAGTCTCAGGAGTCCAACTCTGACTCTTCCAAAAGTATTTCAGCCCCCGAAGTTCTATGCAGCAGAATAAGTTTCAGTTGAGCCTTCCGGCCCTACAATCAGTCTTACCAACTTCTTCAGGAGTTGCGCTACTGAAGTCTGCGGGTGTTTCACTTTTGAACATCACGGAGGGCTGCAGCAAGAGTGGATGGTGGGTAGCACTTGTGGCTCTGCAAGGGCAGCGGCTGGAGGTTTCTGGTGCTTTTTCCGGTGGGACAGTAAGTTCCTCTGAACCTTCTCACAGTTGGTGGGGGGACACTCACTAGGAGTTCCAATCATCAGTGGAGTCTGGGCACGCACAAGTCACCACTGGCCCTCTTTTATCTATGATGGTGGAACCAGAAATGTTGCTAGTATTTCTCTGTGACCCCTCTGGCATACATGGTCACCGACCTTACTCCGCACCCAGTGGTAGCCGGATCAGCATGGTAGTCTTGCAAACTTCAGAATGACCCTCTCTGGCACATGGAATCGCCGTCTTCAATCATGGGTGATGGCCTGAGCGGTGCAACCAGGGTTAACTTCATGGCGGCCCCCTCTGGCATACAGAGTTACAAGTTCCTGTATTCCGAATTCCATTTGGCAAACAGGGTTGCCAAATGGAATTTTCACACAGACAACAACAGGTGCAACAGCCGTCTCTTCACAACTCACTATGGGTTGCACTCAACAGTATCCCTACGCTGAACCTCGTTCCCCTGAAGCACTCTCCTGTTCCTCACAGGTTTTGGCAAGCAGGCAATCACTGATGCACTTGGCTCTAAGATTTATAGAAAACAAGAGCCACCCATATGTCCCTGTGAACTGGGTATTACTGTTAAGTAAAAAATTTTTCACAAGGAACTTATTCAGAATAGAACATTTGTAATATGGAGTAGAAATTATACTCACAACTGATTTAATCAAAAGACAAACAAGTATATCAAAAATTATTCCACTTTGCCAAGGAAAACAATGACTTAAATAGCCTGGAGAGCTTATTTACTTCAGCCGAAGTAAACATAGTTTATTATATCAATCACAATTATATCACAAACATTTTATATTTATCAGGCACATAAGAAGAACAGTGAAAAGGTGAGAAAAGATATAATAGAACCCAGTGAAGTGATCATAGCCTACAAAGTGAACATAATATATAGAAGGTCTTAAAAAACAATGAGAGGCATGTGATAGTGTAACGAATCTTTTTTGCTCTCCCTTTGTTGGTGTCGACGACGTTTCAATCCACTCTGGGTAAGGGGTCTCTTCAGGACAAGTATCTGGGGACTAATAGTATTCACAACACGAATTAGAGGTGAGTAGTTGATGACGTTTAGTCGTATCTGATGCAGCTTGGGGCATCTAATGTCTCCGCTGTGTCTCGGATCACACACAAGACATGTCGGTAGAAGCTAACGGGTACACAGTCCGTTTAGAGGATATGACAGCCGCAATGGACCGTCGTATCTGTAGGCTTGAGGAATCACTGTCCAAGTCCACAGTCGATAGATTTGTATATAGTGTTCCCGCTGTAATTAGATTATTTTTCAGGAAACGAACGAGTGAAGCATCCGATCCAGCCGCGAAAGACTTAGGTTGCAATTTACCGACTTTCGCGGCTGGATCGGATGCTTCACTCGTTCGTTTCCTGAAAAATAATATAATTACAGCGGGAACACTATATACAAATCTATCGACTGTGGACTCGGACAGTGATTCCTCAAGCCTACAGATACGACGGTCCATTGCGGCTGTCATATCCTCTAAACGGACTGTGTACCCGTTAGCTTCTACCGACATGTCTTATGTGTGATCCGAGACACAGCGGAGACATTAGATGCCCCAAGCTGCATCAGATACGACTAAACGTCATCAACTACTCACCTCTAATTCGTGTTGTGAATACTATTAGTCCCCAGATACTTGTCCTGAAGAGACCCCTTACCCAGAGTGGGTTGAAACGTCGTCGACACCAACAAAGGGAGAGCAAAAAAGATTCGTTACACTATCACATGCCTCTCATTGTTTTTTAAGACCTTCTATATATTATGTTCACTTTGTAGGCTATGATCACTTCACTGGGTTCTATTATATCTTTTCTCACCTTTTCACTGTTCTTCTTATGTGCCTGATAAATATAAAATGTTTGTGATATAATTGTGATTGATATAATAAACTATATTTACTTCGGCTGAAGTAAATAAGCTCTCCAGGCTATTTAAGTCATTGTTTTCCTTGGCAAAGTGAAATAATTTTTGATATACTTGTTTGTCTTTTGATTAAATCAGTTGTGAGTATAATTTCTACTCCATATTACAAATGTTCTATTCTGAATAAGTTCCTTGTGAACATTTTTTTACTTAGCACTTGGCTCTAAGAGCAGGTAGTCTTGGATTTCCCTGGGTGATGTTCCATCATCCAGCTGGCAGACTGGCAGACCTTAGCCGGAAGTCCTGGTCACTGGCAGAAATCATCTCCTCCTCGTCATACTGCCCGACTGGCTGCTTGACAGTTAATAATTTTGCGGACTTGGACCTCCCTTTCTTATAGTCCATTTCCAGACAACAAATGTGAATTAGGGTCTGAATCTTTGAAGTTTGTAATGTAGGTCTGCTTTCTTTTTAAGTGCCTACTTCCCAGCCCTGTCCTTGCTCCAGGCAGCAGTCTGTCACAGCAGGTGCAAATCCAAATCTAATAGTCTCGTAACACAGGCCATGGGAAAAACTAGGAAGTCAGACCTGGATATTAGCCACAGTAATTAGTGCATCATAACTTTGCCCCAGTCCTACTATTGATGATTCTCTTATCAGCCCCATCTCCTTCCTGAGAAGTGCCGATGGCCCTTTCCAGGGACCTCTCCATGTATCAAAGATCACCCTTTGAAATGTACTGAAGAGCCTGGATTTTCTTCCTCTAGTGTGTGTTCCAACCAGCTCACAGGAATTCAGAAATATGCAAATCTGTCTGGGGTAAATCCTGTATATCCTCTTGCTCCACCAGTCTGCCTTTGGTCTCCCAAAACAGAACCCATGTCTTCCTTGTATTATACCATTCACACGCACACGTACACCCATAACACAGGCAACCATAAGTGTAAATCACAGTATCACATACTAACTCATTGTAGGCCAAGGGTGAGTTAAGTACACAGCAGCTGAGCCTTACATAAGTGAACATGTATACCTCACTCCAGTAAACAGGAAATAAAGCCTGTTTACTTGTACTGATCACTACACAGTATGCTGCCACCACTGCGCTTATGCTATTTAACTCCTGGCAAAGGCAGTAGGCTTTCACCACAATGAGGGTAGTGTAGCATCCTCCACAGCCCAGCTCGCCAATGAATATGCCACACACGAGTTTAATATAACACGTCTTTATCTTCTATGTGTAACTGTGAACTCAATATTCTAAACCTGCATTCAATTCACTACCCTCTAATGATTACATCACAGTTCCACTGAGTCCATCAGGAGTCACAAAGGTTCTGTCACTACAAACTAACACAACACTACATTTCCCCATTTGTTAAATAAATAAATGTCAGTTCTTTACAAATATATACAATTAGACTTCCTAAATTAATCTTCGTGGTGCTTGGATCAAATGTCTCGACCATGTCTTCGGAAACTGGGGACATAAGGTAAAAATGTCCATTACTGGCATTGGTTAAGGAGGAACAGCAGCAGTCAGAGACTCTTCACTTGTCCTTGCAGACCCCGTCTCTACAGTGCCATCAGTGTCTAAAAAGTGATGAGTCACACGTCGTAAATGAGAGGACACTGGACAAGCGCCATGTGTCCTTTGCTGGTCACAACATGAAATGGTTCAGCATTGAAAGGAGCATCAGACTTATATGCTGACAAACAAGAACTTGATCCCACCTAGTGAAGATGTTATCATTTGCAAGTCTTTCATGTGTGTTTCTTCCTCTTCTGGTGGCCCATTAAGGTAACTTGGTCGTCATGGCTCCCCAAACATCAAGGTTGCAGGGCTATCACCTGTGGTCAAGTGAGGGGTCAAGCAGTAAGCTTGAAGAGTAGAATTTAAGACAGCCTTAAGGTCGAGCTATTCTGGTACAACACACTGGACAGCTTTCTTTAGAGCACTCATGAAATGTTAGACAAGGCCATTGGCCTGTGGTCAAAGAGGGGTGCTCTTCTGATGCTTCACATTAAGATGCCTAAGAAAGTCTCTGATTTCTTGACTGTTGAAAGGTGGGCCGTTGTCACACTTTATAAGTGCACAAAAACCCCAGGTCAAGAAGATGCTCTCCAATCTCTCAATGACACGTTCTTATGTGATAGATGAAAGACCTTCGATCAATTGAAAACGTGAATATTCATCAACAATCACTATCAAGTGATGTCCATTGTCAAGATGACCGAAGAAACCCACTGCAATTATTTCCCATGCATGCATTGGCAACTCTGACATGTTTAACAGGTGTTGAGTGGTTTTCAATGACAGTCACTTGCAAAGATGACAGGCCTTTAATTCTCTTTCAACTCTCTCATCGGGATGTGGAAACCAGGCTCGGTCTTGGAGAGCTCATTTAGTGGCACCAATTCCACGATGTCCTTCATGAGCCACTTCAATTATCTGTCGTTGCAGACTCTCCGGAATAACAATTCTCTGCCTTCTCACTGTCATTGGTAAGGGGCTGAGGGTGCTGGTACAAAGACTGATGTGTAATAATGTCTTTCAATTTCAGCATGTCACTATGTTGATTTGTGGAAGTGACAATGCATTTCAATGAAATGTTTGCAAGAGTACTTGTTTCACTATGAGATTTATGTAAGCTTCAGCTGTCTTAGAATGGGTGCCAGGCCATTGTAGAGGCACTCGTGAGAAGTAGTCAGCAGGGTTCTGATCTTTCCTAGGATGATGTGCGATAGTGTTGTTATACTCATGCAATTGCAGAATTCAACATTCAATGCAAGGATTCATTTTTGCTTTTGGATTTCTAAAGATAGTCAATAATGCTTGATGATCAGTCACAAGCATGAAGGGCTTCCCATACAAGAATATGTGGAAATGTTCACAAGGTCATATCACTGCTAAGCTTTCTTTCGCAGGTTGTGTATAAGCACATTCAGTTTGGGACAGACTTTGGCTTGCATATGCCACAAAGCATCTCCATGCATTTGGGTGTCCACTGTGCAAGGATGGCACTCAACCTTACAGGGCTACCATCGACAACAACCTCAGTATTAAACTTTGGATCAAAATAGGCTGTTTCAGTAGCGTTCTCAATAGCTTGCTTGATTTTCCAGAAGCTTTGCTCGCATACATGTGACCTAAGAAAAGAAGCATTCTTTTTAGCCAAGTCTCTTAATGGCGCACTGACATTGACAAAGTCTTGTATGTTTTCTAAAGCAGTAGCTGGCCATGTCAAGGAATGAATGTAACATGGAAACATCTTGTGGGGGACTGGCCGTTGGCAGCACTTGCACTTTAGCAGGATCGGGTGTCATGCCCCCATTAGAAAATATATGGCCAAATAATTTTAACTTTCTGCTATGGAACTCGTATTTCTAGGCATTCAAAGTTAAACCAGAATCAGTGAGCAATTGACACACCTGCATGAGTGCTTTGTCATGCTCCTTCTTTCATCGCTGTTAATGAATGCATTCATGACAGGCTGTCTGATACGTCGAATGATATCTTGGAGGGGTTCAGCAGCCGACGACACACCAACACTTAGTCTCTTGTAATGGAACAGACCAACATGTGTAGAAAAGATTGTAATGCACCTGCAACTCTCCTCAAATTCCAACTGATGATACCATTTATTCAGATCCAGACAAGAGACTATCTTTGCACCATTCAATTGTGTTATAATGACGGAAATGTGTGGACCTGGATGTAGTTGTCTTTCGATAGCCTTATTCGCTTGATGCATATCCACGCATATGCGTTCAGCTCTTTCACTGTCCATTTTAAGTACTACCACTATGGGGCAAACCCACGGAGTTGGACCAATGGAATGCTCAATGATATGTTTGAATAAAGATTCAAGTTCTTATTCAACAGCTTCCTTAAAGTGAAAGTCAATTCCTCTGTGTTTTTGAGCAATAGGACCAACATCCTCATTAATGTGTAATTGAACTTTCATTATCCTGAGCTTTCTCAACCTATGAAACATCAAAAGGTCTTGATTTACAATTTTATGATGAGCATTCATGTTATAGTTCACAGATATCATTCCCATATTAGGGGCTGTGCTGAAGCTGAGTAAACAGGCGCTTCATGCTGTACCTTGAAATACATGAAGGGGAGCTTGTACTTTTGTGTTCTTGTGCTTTATCGTTTCCACAAATGAACCTTGACTTTTTAGTGACGTCGATGCAGCCCACGTATACACTTTAGTTTTCAATGGCATAAGTCAGGGCACTGAAGACAGTTCATTATATTTCTCCTCAGGCATAATATTTATTGATTCACCACTATCGATAATGAAAGGTATTGAACAACCGTTGACGTTTAGTGTGATCTCCGGACAATGTTTGAATGACTGGTGCTTTGTCATGTCGATTTCTCTTGGATCGATGTTTTTCCTCATAGGCAGCCAGTCCAACATGCACTTGCTTCTCTGACGTAAACATTGACAAGGTTCACAGAAGAAGAACTTTTTGACGAAGATTTAGATGTCGATTGACTTCGTTTTGTCTTGATTCGCTTCAGCTGATGTTGTGACTTGGCCTCATGGGAGTGCGTTGAGCATCACTTCGGCCATTTTTCTTTATGGCGTAAACTTTTCCTTCGCCTTGCACACCATCACAAAACCGATGTCCTTTCTTTCCACATCCTTAGTGGATTGAGCCAACAACGGGACATTTATCTTTGTGTGGAAACAAAAATCCACACCTGAAGTGCAACTTCTTTTTCTGTGGAGGATTCACTCTGTGTCCCTCGACCTTGTGCTTTGGCTTATTTTTCACATTCATAGCTGTCTCACTTTGGCCACCTTCAGCCTCCATGTCAGCAACTTTTCAATCAGCACACTCTTCAGCTCTGTCAGCCATGAAAACTGACTCTACCCAAAAGACCGGGTATACGCTCGACGGGCTCTTCACTAGCAACAGGCAAATATCAATAATAAAAACCATACTCTTGGCGTGGACTGACCATTGGGCAGTCTTCTTCGATATTCAGGCAAAATCCACTCCGCCACATATCACCTCGACCCCACCCACTCAATTCAAAGCTTGGAGCAGCCAAGACCAGCAGCTCCTCATAACACATCTATCATCCACCAACTACGACCCTTCACCAGACCCAACACTTGCCTCATCCAACTACGCCGAATGGCTCAATAATGCCTTCAACGCCTTAGTACCATTGAACAACTTTTCAAAAAACAGAACTTCCCCATCAGCCCCCTGGTTCTCCGAATCCCTTAGACTTGAAAAACAAGGTTGCAGGAACCTTGAGAGACATTGGTGCAAAAACTAGTGCCGGACAAACTATAACTATTATGAGGAAGCCATCTCCAAATATAAGCATCTCATTATCCTGGAGAAAAGCAAATACTATCTCAGTCAGATAGAATCGGCTCAAGACTCCACTAAACAACTCTTTCAGGTTGTCACTAAACTATCAGGGTCTGGGATAAATTCTCCACTAACCCCCTCCCAAGATCTTTGCACTGCATTGGCCCTCTCCTTCCTAGACAAAGTTAGTGACATTTACACCAATTTCACCGCTCAACCCAAAACAGAATATTTAACGGCAACTCCAGACAACGACGAAACCACTCCCTCTTTTGCGAATTTTAGCCAAGTTTCATCAAAACAGATCACCGACCTCATCTTATCCACCAAGTCAGGCTCCCCGACCGACCCTTGCCCGGCCTCTGTCTTAAAGCTGATCCCTGACATATTAGCGCCAAATCTAACTGACATCTGCAATGCCATATTTATTACCGGCACCTACCCTGCCACATGGAAAAAGGCTATTATCAAACCGCTCCTGAAGAAGCAGCACCTTGATCCGCTAGAAACAAAAAAAACGACAGACCTATCACAAGCCTACCATTCCCAGCAAAAATATTTGAGAAATTAATGAACTCGCAATTAGCCAAATACATTGAAGACAATAATCTTCTGGACGAGACGCAATTCAGCTTTAGGAAAGGCCACGGCACAGAAACCACCCTCATCAAAGCAGCAGATGAAGTAAGGACTATCCTAGACCATGGTGGCACCGCAGTGCTAGTGCTTTTAGACTTATCAGCAGCCTTTGAGACGGTCGATCACGCCACACTGATCGATTGTGTCTCAAACATGGGCATCAAACTGAAGGCCAAAGAACTTCTGGCCTCATTTCTTTCCAATCGCACACAATCAGTGGCTCTCGGTATTTTTAAATCTGCCCCTTTTACCCTCCCGTGTGGTGTGCCACAAGGTTCATCCTTGAGTCCGACACTGTTTAGCATCTATGTGTCGGACCTGGCCAGAGTCATCAAAGCCCACGGGATGGGACTCACCTCCTATGCCGATGATACACAACTGGTGCTCGCTATCCATAATGATGGAGGAGCAGTTGCAGCCAGCTTCCAATATGGAATGCGCGCGATAGGCACCTGGATGGTCAACAATTGCCTAAAGCTAAATTCCGATAAAACGGAGGTTCTGATTTTCGGCAAACTACTCGTCACTTGGTCTTCTACCTGGTGGCTGACCAAGCTGGGACCACCACCTCCCCCGGTAGCGAAAGTGAGAAATCTAGGTGTCGTGTTTGACGACAAACTGACTTTCATCTCACACGCCAATGTAATTGTCTCTTCATCCTTCTACACTCTTAGAATGATAAAAAAAATTCCTTCTCTTTCTGCCATCCAGTGCCGGACAAACCCTGGTTAGCACCCTAGTAATGTCAAAAATTGACTACTGCTATGGCCTGTTTCTCAATGCCCAGAAAAAGGTCAACAACAAACTACAGATGGTACAGAATTCAGTGGCGAGAATGATAACAGGTACCCCTGGTACCCCAGGTACCCCTGTCAATCAATTTAATCAGTAGTCCGAAAGCTCCACTGGCTACCCATAATACCCATAATAAGCTGCATCAAATTCAAAGCCCCATGCATCGCCTTCAAGGCCATCCATAATACTTGACCTGACTTCCTGAAGAAGGCTTTTTGTGTCTACAGTCCTAACACAAATTTGTTGTGGCTACTCCTGACGAAGGCACCCTGTGCCGAAACGCGCGTCGTGAAGAAATTCCACTTTGCCACTATTTACATTATAATATGTTGATATATATCATTGGAAAATTTATTTTATTTAATTTTATATAATGTTTATATCAAACCATGTATTTTATCATATGTGACTTTACATGCTTTTTGTATTAAATTTGTGAATTTTATTACGTGTTTACTTTACTCATTTCTGTACTTTATCAGTCTGAACTGATAGTCTTAAATATTGCCTGGGAATTATACTTTCCACTGTGTACAGTCCTAACAGACCCTTGCGTTCACTAACGGTCAACCTTCTGATGGTCCCTTGCACAAAGAAAGTCTCCTGGGGTGACAGAAGATTCACCGTTGCCACTGCTAAACTATGGAACACTCTTCCCCTGCACATCAAAACATGCCTAGATCTACTTGCCTTCAGGAAACTTATAAAAACCTGGCTTTTTAATCAATAAGTTCCCCTCCTCTGATTCGACCTCTATGTAGTCCCACAGCGCCGAGACACCCAAGGGTATTTGTTCACCCTACAAATTGCCTAAAATAAATAAATAAAATAAATGTGTTGGCAGGCAATCAGATCGCAGACTCAAGATCGGGAGGGTTTGTGGATCCTCCGCACCAATATTTGGATATCTGAGAAATAGTTAAATTTCTGGGGAACTACTCAACGGATTTACACCATTTAATAAAAAGAGAGGTTTCTGAACCAAGAGCTACCATTTCGCCAAATTTAGTGTAATTCGGTTCAGCAGTTTAGGCTGTAGCCATGTCTAAAGTTCCCTATGGAAATTAACATGGAGAAAACGCCTTTTGGGACCCTCCTTTTTCTCAGCCCGTGCTTGACGAATCATCCTGAAACTTTCAACACAGCAGTTGGCCTGGCCGCTTCATTAGTTTTGAGAATTTCGTGAAGACATATATATATATATATCCACAACAAAATGTTTGCATAGAAACCCGACCCGCTTTCAGTTGCGAACCCCACAGATCCAACACAATTGTTTCACCAGTTTCCAAAAACGACGCCTGGGCCACAAATAATCCTTTTCAGCATGTTTTATTTCTTTTAAGCCAAGTCACTCGACGCGTTTTGGAGAAACACCTCCTTGTTCACGAGTAAGAGTGCAATGAAAATTACCGTGTTTTAAACATATCATGTGACACACCTTCGCGTCATAAACAGTGAAAACAGTTTCAAAGGTGTTTACGGAGCTAGGTAAAGCAGACTTTTTATCAAATCGCATGCTTGGAGATACATCGTAAGTCATTACATTGAAGGCGACATGCAATGCTTGAAATCATACATTTAATTATTTACAAAAACATTTTTTGTGCCGTCACGTGTTGAATAATAATATCGAGTGACTCAGCGCTGCACCTTCATTAGGTCTACGAAAAGTGGTTTGTCTGTCTCAAATGCAGAGTTGTCGCTAGCACTAATTCATAGACCTAATGAAGGTGCAGCGCTGAGTCACTCGATTCATCCCTATGATGCCCAGGGATGCCATTGACGTTTGTAATGACTGTGTCACTGAGGACCTGAAAAATCTAAATAGAAAAGTTTTATGTAAAAAGTTTTGCAGGAGTTACCAGGATGTGCAATACTAGAGGCTCATGCAGAAAGTCAAAACCAACAAAGACCTTATAATCAATCAGGCCGATAAAGGGGGCAACATCGTTTTGTAGCCGAGGGACCTCTACATGCAAGAAATCGAACGTCAACTAGGTGATGCCCTGTGCTACAGAAAAGCCTCCCCTATGGAACTGATAAAAGTAAAGGACAAGGTCTTCAAAGAATTGGTCTAGTGGAAGCGCATAGGTTTGATAAGTAAATAAGAGCACAGTTTTTTGAAAAATGAACATCCCACAACTGCAGTCCTGTACTTTATCCCAAAAGTACACAAGAACACTGTCCCGATAACTGGAAGACCGATCATTTCAGCCCAACGTTATTGTAATGGATATTAGTGTTCTATTAACTAGTATTAACCATTCAGATGGTATCAAGGCAGTTAATTACTACCTGGCCAACGTTAACATAGAATTTTATGATCATAATGTGATGATTTTCAAGATGATTGAGATGTGTCTCACTAATAATTTTTTCTTATTCAACAAGTTGACTTATCAACAGCTATGTGTGTCTCCACGTTGGCTGGTGGGATGAACAGGTCCTCAAAGTCATTCACAAAGCCATCTAGGACTCACACGTTCTCCGTTGGTGGAGATTCATTGATGACGTGTGTGTCATCTGGAAGGGGTCTGAAGAATCTGCTAAAAAATGTATCAGTGACATCAACGATAATGATTACAATCTAACTTTTACTGAGAATATCAGCACTAGTGTTGTTCAATTCCTGGATGTGGAACTATATGCCAATAATAAGAGCATCAAAACTAAACTTGACAGAAAAAGCACTGCAGGCAACTCTATTTTGCATGCCAGCAGTGCTCACCCCGCCACCTTATTCGCAGCATCCCTTATGGGGAGTTTCTATTAGGAGAATTTGCAGCTCTGAGGTTGACCTCAATCTCTGTCAGACAGATGCCTTTCAGAGATTTTTGGCAAGAGGATACAAAGCAAAAGACTTAGAACATTCTCGAGTCAGAGCCAACAACTTTAACAGGGAGGAATTCTTACAGGGCCAAACGGCTGCCACTGGAGTCACTATTGCAGCCTGTGGGGTGTCATTGAGTACTACGGATTCAATGAGATTAATAACTACGTACAGCTGTCAGGACAAACAGATAAGGAAGATTTTTTACAAACATTGGCCGATCATTTTATCAGATTTAACATTATCTCAGATCGTACCTATGAAATGAAATGAAATGTGGAGTTTATAAAGCGTGAACTGTCACTCCCACAGGAGCCTCCTGGCACTATCAGAAAATGAGCTACAGCAGTATGGGCTTAGAATCTAGATGAGTGCAAAGCATGAGTCATCTGGTGTTCCGTAGATGCATGTCTTTAGGGCCTTCCTAAACTGCTCTTCAGATTCCATTGCTCTGAGCTTATTTGGCATAAAATTCCACGCCTTTGCACCTAGCACTGAGGCTGATTTCCCTCCCCTGGTTTTAAGTTTGAAGCCTGGCAGTTTGAGCAGGTTTGCTGAGGTGGATCTGAGTGTTTTCATTGTTGTGTATGGTGTAAATCTTGTGGAAATGTATACTGGCCCAAACCGGCGAGTTGCTCTGAAGGTCGTAAAGAGAAGTTTGAATAAGATTCTTTTATGTACCGGGAGCCAGTGGAGGGTCTTCAGGGCGGCTGAGGCTGACGCTCTACGGGGAAGCCCTAAGACCAATCTGGCTGCTGGATGTTGTACTACCTGTAGTCTCCTCAGGGTGGCTTTGTTGACCCCTGTCAGGAGACTATTGCAGTAGCCTAGCCGTGAAAGTATTAAAGCCACTGCCACTGTTTTCCTTGCAACAAGTGGAATCCGATCAAAGAACTTTTTCAGGGTTTTGATAAGGCCAAAGCATATCCCCACTACCTTTAGTACATGGGGTTTGAAGGAGAGGGAGGAGTCAAACCACACTCCCAGATTTTTTGCCACTTCCACGGTAGGTGGAGGGGCTGTCGCCTCATCCGGCCACCAGTTCTTGGGTTGGAAAGGGTTGTTTTTCCCTATCAATAAGATTTCGGTCTTATCGGTATTACAATGGGGGTGGTTGTTCTTCATCAATTCAATGACTTTCGTGTGGCAGGCTTTGAAATTTTCTTCAGCTTCCGTGGAGTTCTTCTCCAAAGACAGGATCAGCTGAGTGTCATCAGCATATGATGTTGTTTCGATCCCTTAAGCTGAGATCAGAGAGATAAGTGGGGCCATGTATATATTAAAGAGGAGTAGACTAAGAGAGGCCCCCTGTGGGACACCCGTAGTTACGGCGCGTTCTGAGGAGAGGAAGGTTCCCAGAGGGACTGCTTGTTTCCGATTAGACAGGAAAGATGTAATCCATGCCAGGGCAGAATGGGAAATGCCACAGGATTTCAGTCTGGTTAGCAAGATATTACGTGAGATGGTATCAAATGCGGCAGACAAATCCAAAAGGATCAGAACTGCCTTCTTGCCGTTATCTGTAATGAATTTCAGGCTGTCCGATATCTCCAATAACGCAGATTCCGTAGAATGTTTTGGGCGAAACCCAGATTGGCGGGAATGGAAAATCTGAGCTGACTCAGAGAAGTTGGAAAGTTCTTTATAGACCATTCTCTCTGTGATCTTGCCTAAAATCGGTAATAGGGATATGGGCCTATAATTGGAAAGATTAGAAGGGTCTACATTTGTTATTTTCTTTAGTGGTTTTACAATGGCGAATTTCCATTCATCCGTCACTATGCCGGTGGATAAAGAGGAGTTTACGATATTATTGATCACAGGATTCACTATGTCGATAATATGATGTAGTATCGTTGGGCAAGCATCCAATGGCGAGCCTGATTTACAAGCTAGGATGGATTCATGTGTCTGGGATAGCGTAACAGTTTGAAACGCTTGCAGGACTGGCCTGCCCTGTCTGTGATCCAGCTCGTATTCATTGCTGGATTCAGGTAAACTATGAGTACCAAAATCCTTTTGAATGTTCTTAATCTTGTCCTCATAATAGATTGCAATCTCATTACAAAGCTCTTGAGAAGGAGGGATTTCAGAATGTAGAGCTTTGGGATCAGTAAAAGATTTGACAGTTTCAAAGATCTCTTTCTGATTTTGCTTTGCCATAGCTATTCTATTATTAAAGTATTCTTTTTTAGCTGATTTGATAGCCGAGTGATATTGTTTCCTGACGGTTTTGAAGATATGTAAGTTAGATACTTCATATCCCCTTCTCCATCTACGTTCAAGCCGTTTACAATGTAGATATTGTTCCGCTAATTCATTAGTAAACCATGGGTCGTTATGTACTTTTCTTTCACTCCTTCTGGTGGAGTACTTTGAGGGAGTTAGTTCCTAACTTAAGGTTGTCATCGAATTGTGGAAGCGGCGAGAGTCCTCTGCTGGTTCGCCAGTTAATGATGGTATCTTATCTTGGGCGATTATGGGTAAGGAGGGATTAGTGGCTAACAGATGCAATTTTCTCCTTGGGGCCCCCGTATTGCTGTTCGTAGCTACATAATCCGTTTTAGGTATTGGAATAGCCAGAGGAATGAAATAATGATCTGACCAGGCCTGTGGGATTGGGGCATCTATCTGAAGTGAGGAGAGGTTGGTGCAGACAGCATCCAACGTATGTCCTGCTCTGTGTGTCGGCCCCTGAACCACTTGGTTTAGGCCCAATGGGGTGATAGTTTCCAAAAAGGTAGCGACCCCCAGGTTATTGCTACATTCTAAGTGTAGGTTGAAATCTCTGAGCAGTGTGAAATTCGCATATCTAATCAGTGTTTGACTAACGGAATCCACTAGCGAGTCCAGGAAGGTATTGCTCTTGCCTGGAGGATGGTATATTAAGACTCCAGAGAAAGAGAATGATCCATTTATGGCACAGCAGAAGCCCATGTTTTCAGCTCCCTTTAGCCCATGTATATTAACATTCTTCAATTGTAGGGTCTCTCTATGGCTAATAGCTACTCCTCCCACCCCCCTGCCATCATCTCTGTATTTCCTGCAGATGGTAAAATTCGGAGGCAATGCGACTGCAATGTCTGGATTGCAGTCCTCCTTTAACCAGGTTTTGGTGATGCATAAGAAGTCAAAGTCATTATGTATGATTAGCTCTTTGATGTCCAGGGCATGTTTGACTAAGGAGCGTGCATTAATTAGTCCCCCTTTTATTATCTCCTGGTGATTGGCTCCTTTGTCTTTTACCGTTGCCTGATTAAGTTTGACAAAAGGTACCTGTACCTGACATTTCCAGCACGTGACAGGGCCTCTGATTTTATTAACTTCCAGATAGTGTTCACACTGATTTTTTGTATTCAGTGTTCTCAGGAAGGTCGATGTAAGTGTTTTCTTTGCTTGGAAACTGGCAACATGTGTGGCGCTGGATGCGTTTCGGACGCGGACGGGCGCAGACGGGCTTGCCTTTGGCGCGCCCACTGCGCTCGTCCACTGCGCGTCTGCGCCATTCCCTCAATTTATAGTGTGGTGCGGGTGAATATTGGGAGGAAAGTAGACCATCTCCCTCCCAAGATGGCGCCTGTTACTGTCCAAGCGGAAGTGAGGGCAAAATGTAGCGTCAAAGCTCCCTCCACTCAATCAGCAAAAGCTGTGGTGGACCGGGGAGCAGACGCAAAGAACAAGGAGTTACAGAAGGTGACAAAGTTCTAATGCGGACAATTTTTATAAAGCACAAAGCGGTGATAGAGTAAAAAACACGGCGCAGTGCACAAAACAATCTTAAAATAGCAAATTTTAAAACAAATAAAACCAGCAGCTTAACTGGCCCCTAAAGTCTGCCAGCAACGTTATCAAATGCATGTCGGCACCATTCCCTCAATTTATAGTGTGGTGCGGGTGAATATTGGGAGGATACTAGACCGTCTTCCTACACTCACATTCAGACGGGCTCCCTCGATGAGGGATGCACTGGTTAGAAACAGCCCAGAGGTGGTTGTCTCTAACACCTGGTTGTCCCCAAGGTCAGGTTTTTATAAATGTACATCGTGTAGAGCCTGCAAATTCGGGAAAAATATCACTGAGTATACCACTGCATTTGAGGAAAGGCCTATTAAGATCCAGGGTCATTTTACATGTCGAACAGAGTTCGCGGTATATGTATTGGAGTGTACATGAACATGTCACCTCAAATATGTTGGAAGCGCAAAACTTCAGGTTTTCAACAGAATCCTCCAGCATTTACGTGCGGTGGTCAACTCTAACCACAACTACCCAGTGGCTCGCCACTTCAAGCTTGTACACAATAATAACCTGAATGATTTAAGCTATTATGTAATCAGGACTGTACCAAAATCAGTCCGAGGAGGCAATCAGGGGAAATTATTATGGCAGCTGGAATCTCATTTCATTGCACTTTTGGATACTAGGAGGCCGAATGGCCTGAACACAGGGGAGGAGTTGCACATTTTTTTATAAAATTGTTTTAGTCAATGAATTTTTATGGGGAAGTCTTTATAAAAAATTGTTTCATAAATTTTATAGTATTATTTTTATGAGTATTTTTTATGAATTTAATGAGAATTTCTTACAGATTTTTTATGAATGTCTCATAGATCATCAGAGAACTTGCTCCATAAAGAACCCTCCCACTTGTTACACAGATATACATTTATTTGAATAGCCAGATGACACTTTCAGCATTGTTCTAGTGTTTGCATTTATTGGATGATATACAACAATCTGATTATTCTCGCACAATGGTTTTTAAACAGTCCATACTAACAAGGTTTTGTTCCTGAATTTACTTTTTCAAAGATCTCAGAATAATTGATTTTTTATTTATTAAAGCATTATTATACCTAAAATTCGAAGGTTATTTTAGGTGAGCCAGCTAATTTTGCAGAATTTGCATTCTTTGTACATAGAATATTGCACTTACACTTTATTACTAGTAATTGGGGATATCTAGCCTCTGTCACGGTCTAAATGTTCAGTATTTTGCACATTAAGCAACTCTTTGCACATTTCTTTGCACTTGCACTTTATGTTTTAATGAACAATGGTACTTCAATATTTATCAAGGACTCCTTATCCTGCTCAAACGATTTTCATCAGTTGTTTATATTTTAGGAGACTTTGTGCTTGGATCAGCTGTATTTGAAGCAGTATTCGCATGCCTTTAATCTACAGAATGATATATCGTTTACAGCATCATTTTTCATGTATTAATATTGTATATTATATTTTTTTACATGTTACAGCTGTAGTTGGAGCTATGTTTGATAACAAGCATTTGAAATTGATTATTTTTAGGATATAGGAGGTACATTGTTGAATTAGGTCTGTTCATCATGTCCATGGTTCAGGGGAATGGCTATTTTTGTTCATTTCAATATAATAATGTTTGTATTGGTCCTTCACATCATGTGATCAAGACTGCGGCACCGCGGTCGAAACGCGTCAGGCTGGACACTTGTCTTTGCACCATGGTGGTTGCTGCTTTATTTCACCTGCAATAAAACTTCATTGAAGCGAGTGAATGCGCTGTGGTCCGTTCCTGCTTTCCTCATCTTGTATCGGGTGATTCAGGAGTTTGGTTCCTATATATATGTATATATATATTTTTCCACAGCAGAGCAATTAGAGCCACAGAAGGATGCACTCACGGGTCAATTCCTCACTTTTTCTTTATTGTGCGGACCCTCCCCCCGCACCGACTGTCAGTGCGGGGGCGGGTCCGCACAATAAAGAAAACGTGAGGAATTGACCCATGAGTGCGTCATTCTGTGGCTCTTATTGCGCTGCTGTGGAAAATATATCGTGGCTCACCACCGCGACAACAGCACCCAGGGCAAGTGGTGCGGCGGCGGTGGCTTCCGTGTTAAAAAAATATATATATATATTTGTATGGTCAAGTACAACAATCTAAAACAATGAATTGTAAACTTCATTATGCATGGTATTACATACATAGAAAAGTACTACGTGTTAAAGGTATGCAGTGTAAGAACTGACGTTCAAAATTGAGAAAAGCGGTACAAAAGGGGGTGGTGATGGACGGAGCATCAGAACCAATCAAACACTCACACCCAGTCAACAGATCTGGGTTTTATCCATCACTGTTCTTTAGCCCACTCTGCCACCCCAGTTCAGCCATGGCCATATGCAAATCAGTCTGACCCTGTGCCTCATGGGAACAGTCCAGCCCGAAATGCCAAGCCATGCCTTCCCTGGACCGGAAACAAGCTTCCTAGGACCGGTTTCTGGCATTTCAGCCGTCATCAGCCAGGCTTGCTTGAATCCAGTGACAAAGTGAGCAAGGGACTCACGTCTGAGCATACCCTGCCAACTTATGGCGAACAAAGTGGTACAAAAGGGGGTGGTGATGGACGGAGCATCAGAACCAATCAAACACTCACACCCAGTCAACAGATCTGGGTTTGATCCATCACCGTTTTTTAGCCCACTCTGCCACCCCAGTTCAGACATGGCCATATGCAAATCAGTCTGACCCTGTGCCTCATGGGAACAGTCCAGCCCGAACTGCCAAGCCATGCCTTCCCTGGACCTTAAACAAGCTTCCTAGGACCAGTTTCTGGCATTTCAGTGGAAATACAGAAATTTACACTTATTTTGATTGTCGCTCCATTCTGTAAGTCACGACTTCCAGTGCAATAGCCTTACACATTAACAGAAAAGAGAGAGTTATAAATGAAGAAAGCACCTAGTGAAGTTTAATAGCTGTAAATGTGCAGGTAGACAGGTGCTACAATGTTAATGTTGTCATGTCATTGTATTGCTTCATATTTTAGACTATTTAGCTCTCTAAAATGCTGCAGATATGAATTGGCAATGCTATATTTACCTGTTAATAAATGTGTAAATATACTAGTAGCAACTTAATTTATATTATCACCAGAAATTAAAATTGATGAATGGCAATAAAAGGTTAGAAATAATAAACATTGTATTTTAATTATATAGTGTGTACTACCCCTGACGAGGCAATGAAGCACTTTTTTTGCAAGTAGTGTGCTATTCCGGAAACCAAAAAGGATTAGTGGTGAATTAGTCTTGGAAAATATGAAATTAATTTGAGCGGTAGACATGTTAGCCTGGTATTTGGAATGAAAAGGAGAGTGGAGGGACAGAAGAGGGTAGGGCTTGCATTCATACAGCGCTTGCTACCCTTGACGATGTGTTGAAGCACTTTTTGGCAAGCAGCGCGCTACTCTGAAACCCAGATCCCAAAATGGATTCATGGTGAATTAGTTTAGGGAAATATGAAATTAATTTGAGTGGTGGACATGTTAGTCTCTTATTTGGATTGAAAAGGATAGTGGTGGGATAGAAGAGGGAAGGAGTTGCATTTATATAGTGCTTGCTACCCCTGATGAGTTTTTGAAGCACTTTTTGATGAGTAGCACACTACTCCGGAACCCAAAAAGTATTAGTAGTGAATTATACAGGAAAATACAGATAGTAAAGTAATTAAAATAATTCCATTGAACCAGAAGCCCTAATTAAACTACTTGTCCTTCCAGAGGCAGAGGCTGATCAGCAGTCGAACTTACGCTAATGGAGAATCTGAGGTGTCGATCAAGATTCCCATTAAGCATCCAGTGGAGAATGGGACAGGCCCGAGTAATACAGGAGAGAGGAGTGTGAATGGAACACGAAGAGATGAGGAAGTGGCCGAGGCTGGGAATGAGACGGAAAATGAAAATGAAGACAATGAGAACAATGAGAATGATGAGGAAGAGGAAGAAGAGGACGATGACAATGATGGACCTTATACTCCTTTTGATTTACCTGGTAAGACAAGTGCTTAATTTGTGTCAGTCGTTGCCAGTGATGGGCACCGGCACTCATTTTTGGGGACTATAACTTATTTTATTTTTTTATCAGAGGAAGAAAGTCAGAAAAGGGAGTAAGATAGTAAAAACATTGTCAAAGGAATGAATCAGGGACAAAAAGACAAAGCAAAATAAAGTGTCAAAAAAATGTAGGATTGCGGACGGACGAGGCAAGAGGTAGAATCAAGACTTGGGTGCTATGTGGGTATATTTATAATAGGATATCGCCAACAGAACATAACTTTTAGCAATGTTCTGGTAGTGCTATGCCCTTCTCCGTATTTACAAAGTGGCGTTAAATCACTTTTTGTGCACGAGTGCCTCCGGTTGTGCTAAGCGATGCCAAAGGGGATGATGGACGGAGCGTTTGAGCAAATCAAACACTCACCCCCAGTCAAATGATCTGGGTTTAATCCATCATCATTCTTTAGCTCACTACACTCCGTTTGTGCTAGGCAGCTACTTTTAGTGCCAGCACTAGGGAAAACACAGGGGTGCAGTGTGTTGTTGTAAATACGGTGCATCCTTGTGTTTTGGAAATGTCGGAGCACGGCACTGCCAAATATGGTTCTCTGCGCTGACATTTTCTTGTAAATACGCTTCTCAATATTTGAAAACCCAATCATTCGACAGCACTGGCGCTGGGCTTCTAAAAAAAAGTCATGCTTGTGCACATATCTTATTTACAAATTTAAATTAAGGTAAGAGACTTTAACTATGGTGCAAAGTTTTGATCAAACCCACTATGCATCATATTGGTTTTTGTGTAGGCCCTATGTGCAGATGGAAACAGCCAGCTATTATTTGAAGCAGTGCTAAACAAAGCTCAAGATATGCAGAGGAACTCTTAAGAGCAGTGGTGGTCTGGAACCCGATTTCAGCCTATCAAAAGCCTGAAGCAAACCCCACCCTTCAGAAGGCCATAGCTGGGTCACGGTAACCACCCTGGTCTGAAAACACCCCTTACCCTGCAGGCCACAGGGACAATGAGTCACAGAATGCGCAGCCCAGCCTTGTGTAAGCGGAATAATGGGCAAATAGCAAGGGCACTCCCACTGCACAGCAAGGAGCGTTTTTTCTTTAGCTAATGTTTGAAGAAAGCACATTGTTTACTTTAGTCATTTAGGACTTTTTTCTATTTTAAAAAAATATATGTCAAAATATAAGAAAACCGTTTAACGAGCAAACATACTTGTTAAAAGTTTTAAGTCACTGCAAAGTATAGCGCCACGGACAATGGTCTGTACATATGTTACATTAAGAATATGCAAGATCTTCTTTTTCAGATAATTATTTCTTTCTAGTGATGGCAATCAACGATCTAGTAGAGATACTCCCCATCTTTGTTTACAAGGAACACCAATGGGGATAAGTAAAAGGGATTGTGCCACCGGAACGTCACTTTTACTGATGTTCCGGTGTGACAATGCCCTGTTCTATTTTCACAAAGTGGTCTTAAGCCACTTTTTGTGGCTTAACGCAACTTTGTAAATATGGTACCCTTTTACGCAGGTATCTGTGAGAAAGGGACATGCAATGGTGTTGCTGTGGGTGTTCCACTTCAACACCAGAGGCGTTTTAATGCTGCCCCAGCTTTACAGGGATATTTAAATCCGAGGCAGCGCCAAAAACTAGCACCATGAAAAAGCAAGCGTTAGATTGGTGCAACAAGTAGAAATGATTGTATTTCTCCTCTTTTTTTGTTTTTTCATTCTGCACCACACATAGAAAGAGCAAAAGAGCGATTGTTTTTGTGCATGAATGTGTCCCTTGATGCACTAAAACAATCATTAAATAATATAACCTAATGCAGCACACATAGAAGTAGCAAATCGCCATTATTGATTGTTTATGTGCAGCAAGGAAGACCTTCCTGATCATAAACAATCATCCCTGCAACTCAGGAACTCTTGCCCCATAGCGCTAGACAGCTATTTTTAGCACCAGCACTAGGGAAAATACCGTGGTGCGCCATATTCTTGTAAATACGGCATATCCCTGTGCTTCGGAAATGTTGCAGCACTGTAAAATTTGCCTCAGTACTGCGCTGTGCCATTTCCTTGTACATACGCCGCAAAGTGTATTCGGAGCTAGGGAAGGGGATGCAACCAGAAACCCTAAGCAGTTTCATAACCTTACTCGTGGGGTTGGAAATATGAACTGTGAACAGGATATCCAAAAGTAAATCCAGCTATTACAAATTATTCTGTCCAGAATGGAGAATAACCTGTCAAAAAGAGCAGGCAGATCCCTCTTCCAGGCCCAATAACCCTGTAGACCAAAAGGCAAAGAGAGTGAGGGACATATTTTGGTAGGGTTTGTGTCGCATTTGCACCATGCAACATTGTATCAGGTCATGCAAGGTCACTTTGCATGGAGCTGAGTGGTTTGTTACATCTGGAGTAACTCAACGCATCACAAATTGCTGCGTTACGTTACGCTGTCCCTGGAAGGCTTTCCATGGGCATTGCTTGGGTGTTCCCACGCAACACCCATGGATTTTGATACATTCTCTTATTTACCATTACTGGTAGACCTGAGAATGTGGCAAAATGTTAGGCCTGTCACACACAAAGGAGGCTGCTCCCAGATTATAGTGAGTAGTAGTGCTCAAGAAGTCAAATTCATACAGTGAGTGTTGGCATCTCACAAAAAGTGAAGGACTGGCCTCACACACCACCTGGTGTCATGCTTCATCATCGGCCGTCCTCGCCCTCTAAAAACTTGGTTTGATAGAGGGCGGGCATACACCTGACGACAGGGATGCACTTCTAAACTAAGTGGGGCCCGTGAATAGTGAATGTGATTTTAAAAACCATTACAGTTGTCTAATTAATTTTAAATAAGGTGGGCAACTGTACGGTATTAAAACAGTGATGCGGTGAATAGAGGAATTTATTATCGCCTCACCACGGTGTAACGGGTCGACATGTTTCTGCCCAGTGTCCTAGTAGGGTACGTGGCATTCATCAGGACATGTTTTTTAAGAGCGGGAACTGGCCTTACCAATCTCGTGATAAGGGAACACCACTAAGTGGGGTGACCTTTTGTCACTCCACTTGTTGAGGGGGCTCCACGTCAGCCTGTTGATGAATGAAATAAAGCACAAAAGAACCATAAGAGATTTATTTGGTAATGACAATAAACTCATCCATAACCACAGCAGTTATCGCGCGTTGTTTAAAGTGCCTGACAAGGGTCAGTCATCTGTGCCCACACATACTAATATTTGAGAGATATCATCTCTCATATCTTACCCAGATTTCTTAGCCTATGTGCTCCATGGAAGGAGTGGAGGGAAGGCCCCTATAGTCACACTCTAGAGCGAGAGATAAACCAGATAGATCGACAAGAAAACATCTTAGAATATGCAGATTCCATTTCAGTTAGTGCATAGCGTCTCATCATACCAAATTAGTATCACCCTGGGGGTCAAGAACTGTGAGTTACTTAACATCGACATCGCCATCGCCAAGCGAGTCTCTACTCATGCCGCAGCTCCCTCACACACTCTTACTTCGTCAAGGTGCGCCTTCCGCTGAAAACACCTAGCTCTGTCCGTCTCTCCTTCCCGTAGATGATAAAACCGGAAACTGACGGGGTTTAAATAGTGTATCTAAATTGGATAATTGGCCTCAGGCTTTCATTATTGTTTACACCTCTCCTGTATTCGATGTCACAATGTGCGCCATGTATATTATGTGCCTGACTGCCTGACTCGATAGAAATACGGAAAAGGATGCCGGTTCCTCTTCCTTATCGTATCCGGTGTCACAAATTGTGCCATGTATTCGACGTGCCTGGTTGCCTGGTTCATTTTGTTTAGAGGAAACGGATGTTGTCATCCGTATATGCACATATCCGGAGTCCCAATTAAAGGGGGCTGTCTGTAGGTCAGGTCAGAACCTGGCCTAGGGCGTAACTGGGGCGGGGCTCGAGAGAGGAACGTGACGTCCCGTGGGTAACTCTGCCCTTGCGTCTCGGTAGTACTTGAACCTCTGACCATGATGGTTGACAAAGGAGAGAAATGTGCTGACATTCAGCTTTTTGATGGCTGCAAATTACATAGTTCATGCCTGTACTAAAAGTAAAAATAAATAAACGGTTTGAAGCTCAGCCGAAAAAGGATGGCATTGCTCGCCCATGTTGGATCTGTACATAATGTGATGTTTATTAAGATATTTCTTTTGGGGAAAGTCAGTATTATCATAAAGGCACCCACACACAATGTATGGTTTCTCTTGATCGTTTGTGTTGGTGTAATGTGCATCACATCACATTTAAGCAGAGGGATTAAATGATAGCATACTGGTAGATTTCAAATGTTCCTTAATGTTTTCCTAACAAAGAAACACCGATGTTATGAACAAATGACGCCCAGTATTGGTTTAACAAATGACGCCCAGTATTGGTTTAACAGTAGTAGGAGTGGGGATGTCTAGTGTATACATTTCATCCCATTTGAAGCCATGGAATTTCGTCATTTAGACCATTAGCCCATGTGTGTAGGTGGTATACCCATCGTTGTTCCCTGATATGTAGGCTTCTGGTGATATCTGTTTTTTGTTTTTTCATAACTTCCAAAACCACCCATTTCAGGTCAGAATCTTTATGGTTTTGTTCCAAGAAGTGTTTCGTCAATCTTGTGTTTGATTTTTTGCAACGGATTGTACTCCGGTGCTTGTTGATTCAGGTTTTTACTTTCCTCGTGGTCATTCCCACATACATGAGATTGCAAGGGCATTTTAATAAATACACCACATTCTCGGTGTTGCAGTTGCTAAAGTCCTTCAGCTTCCATGGGTTATTTGTGCCTATATCATCTTCTTTAGTAGTGTATGTGAATGTGCAGGCCACGCAGCTCCCACATGGGAAATGTCCCGAAGGTCTCTGATGGTTCCAAAGTGTTGCTTGTTCTACCGCTTCGCTCCTCCCCTGAGCTGAAGGTCCAGTGTTGTGGGGTGGGCCTAAATCGCTGTTGTTTTTTGGCCGTCTGAGGTTGCTGTGGTTTCTCATAGTATTCGTCAGTGGTTTAAGGATAAACTGGCACATGCATCAAGCTAGGGTTTTGCGAGTCATTAATTGCAAATATTAAGCATTCACATTTAAGGACTCGCAAAATCCTATGCATGTATGAATCACTATAATAATAGTGATTCCTACACATTCCTCATTTGCGAGTCGCAAATTGCGAGTCGCAAATAAGGAATAGCTTCCCATTCATTCCTATGGGCCTGCAGGCCCATAGGAATGAATGGGAAATTGCACAGGCAATTTCAGGGTGCAAGGGTGTCAAAAGGACACCCTGTTGCACCCCTGGAATTGACCTGTGCACATATGTTGTGCACACACATGCCCTAAGGGCATGTGTGTGCGCAACATGAAACTTTGAAAAATGCCCAAAAGGGCATTTTTCAAAGGTTTTGCTAATTACCATGAAGTTCAACTTCATGGTAATTTGCGCCCCCTATTAGCGAAATCGCTAATTTTGTTACATTAATGCATTGCATTTAAGGAATCTCAATTTGCGATTCCTTAAATGCAATCGCAATTTATGTAATCGCAATTTAGAGATTACCTAAATTGCGTTTTTTTCATTTGGGATGGTGCATCCCAAATGCAAAAATACCGGTTGCAAAGGGGCAGATTCTGAGAATCTGCCCGTTTGCGACCGTTTTTTCTTTTGATGCATGTGCCTGAAATTGTCTCATGGCTGAACTTCTGTACATCTTTCTGTAGTTTCGTAATCTTCGACTGGTCATTTTTTATTTCTTGCAGTTTTTTCTTTAAAAGAGTGACAGTAACGGTGGTCTTAAGCCAGTTTTTGCTTTGTACATTTCCAGGCGATACTCAACCAGTTAATGCGAAACTCTTTGTTGTCGAGAAAGAGTCTTGGTTCGTTGGTAACAATGAGTCCCCTGGGCACTGTGTTTTTTCTGAGGTAATCCGTCATGAAGGCTCATTGTAGGGTCTTGCGGACTTTCTTTTTAGCCGATGGGGCTTCCCATTCGTCTGTGTTCTTTATAGTTTGAGCTACTACTGCTTCAGCTAACAGTGACAGGGTTCTGAGGATTTCTGCATAGGTTTCTTCTCCGAATGCGAGTTCGGTATCCATGTTTATGTTCTGGGGTAAGATGAGGTAGATGTTTCTCTGAAACACTCTGATATTCAGGTGGCCATCCTTTAAGGTCCTATTACTTGGGAGACCGATACTTAGTTAGTCGGTCCTCCTACCGTAATTCGGTATTCTTGCCCTTTTGTGTTCCCACAGCCATAAGCTGTACTACAATTAAACCACACTAGCCCCGGCAGATGGCTGGGGGAGGGAACTAGAGGCACAAGGTGCCAGGAGATAGCCAGCCTCCAACATTCAATGTTACACACAAATGAGGCTGCTCCCTGAGTAGAGTGAGCAGTAGTGCTCAAGAAGTCAAATTCATACAGTGAGTGTTGGCATCTCACAAAAAGTGAAGGACTGGCCTCACACACCACCTGGTGTCATGCTTCATCATCGGCTGTCCTCGACCTCTAAAAACTTGGTTTGATAGAGGGCAGGCATACACCTAACGACAGGGATGCACTTCTAAACTAAGTGTGGCCCGTGAATAGTGAATGTGATTTTAAAAATGTTAGGCCTCCCAGAAGAGGCGTAACAAAGATAAATATCTTTATTTCTCCTTGTTATTTCCTCTTTCTATGTGTGTTGCATGCTGCAGCACACATGGAAAGAGGATTATGAATGAGGGGATTGTTTTTGCCTCAGGGATTGTTTTTGTGCATGAAAGGTGCCCCTTCCTGCACAAAAATAATCCTGCTTACAACACAGACACTCTTGCACCATGGTGCATTGGCGCTAGGCAGCCCATTTTGAGCAAGAGCTGGGAAAAGGCAAGAATGCACTGAATTGTGATAGATAGGGCAGCACATACCTGCCCTTTCCGTGTAACGCAGCGCAGCAAGGTGACTTGCTGCGCTGCCCCTATGTGAGGTCCTGAGGGGCCATTGCAGACTACAGCAATGCTGGGTAGAGCATTCTGCAGTGCTCCACCTATGGAGTCGCGTATGTCAGATAGGGCTGGGCTGTGCTGATGCTCATAACCCCTGCTCAGACCACCTAGTGCATTTGTAAAATCGGCCCAGTGTTCCTGGATCCGGATACGTAGGGTCAGTTGTGATCAGGGGTTACTTACTTCTCCACCTAACTTTAATCGGCCCTTAATATTTAATATAAATAAGTACTAAATCTTTCTTGTAGTTTGTAGAAACATAAGATCTTGGTACAGCTACTGGAAGAGGGTGTTTCCCATTGCAGTTTGCTCAGGATTCTAATGCACAATTAAAAAAAATGTGTAAAAAACAATGCCTCCTGGGGAAGAGAGAGGGTGTGCCGAGGTATAAAGAGTGATAAAACAAACTCAAAACGGTTACTGTACCAATTTACCGCTGATTGAAATGCTCTTCACTTGGGACCGGCTGCTAACTTTGCACTGTTGCAAAAATGAAGCAGTTGTTTGTTTTTTTTGCTTCTTGTGTCAAAGGAGAGGGAGTAAAGTGATGAATCTCTAGTTCATGTATCATAAACAGTTATGAAACAGGCCATAAATCGAGCGTAAATCCGACATTTATCACTGAAGAAGACCTGGGAAAAAGGCAAACATGTCAAAGTCAGTGTTAAAAACGATTCTGCATGTTATGCCCCATTTTCATTTTTAAAGCTCTGAACAGGAGGTACTCACCACGCGTGGCAAATACCTCTCCCTGGATATACTCCATCCTATTCTGATAATTTCACGAGGAGGGCCCGTGTATGGCGTTCCTGCCACTGCCACGCTGAAGAAGGATCAGTGATGGTCATTCATAAACAGGTGGCACAATATATAATATTCACAATCTGCCACTAGATGGCAACCGAACTACGCTGTATCAGTTTATGCATGAACTTGATGATAGAGCTCCCATTTTTTCTGAGTGTTTGTTCCAAACCCCATTTATGAATGATGTGGGTAGGTTCCACCGTATTCAATCTATATCAAACCAGATTCTTAATTTAAACAAAAATGATTTTCAGAACATCTGAAATCTGTAGTATAAATCCTTAATTGTTTATCTATTGAAGGCATAACAGGTACTGTTACTAAGGTAGTTCTGCCCAGTGAAATGATGTCCAAGCAAGCTCCCAGAGAACAAAACAGAGGAAAGTATTTAGGGGCATATCAGCAAGGCGAGGTGATAGAATTATCGCTGCTTTTGCGGTCGTTTTGCGGGCCGAAAAGCGGCGATAATTTTATCGCCTAATTAGCAAGCTCACGCTAACGCGTGAAAACTTGCGTTAGCGTAGGAATTCCTAACGCCCAGCTTTGCATCTCTAATGAGATGCAAAGTGGGTGTTCCTGACCTGACATGACAGGAGAAATGTCGCTAAGCGACATTTCTCCTATCATCAAGCCCCACGCTATAAAGCATACCGGCAAGAAAAGTAGCGATAACCCCTGTTATCGCTACTTTCCTTACGCCTGCTTCAGGACTGACTAAGCCATGATATCCTATGGAAGGTGGATATCATGGCTAAGTTTGTGAGTCTCTATCATCAAGCTAACGCCACATTGCGTGAGATTATCGCTGGGTTTCCAGCGATAATCTCACGTTAGGCAGTTAGCGTGAGGATTTTTATCGCTTTTGAGATAAGCGTTGCTAATAGCACGCTATCTCAGCAATAAAAATCCACGCTAGCCGGCGATAATTATCCTAGCGCTAAGTGCGCTTAGCGATAATTATCTCCGGTTGTTGCTGTTATGCCCCATAGTACCGCAGTAATTAGAAGGATGTCAAAATATAATTGGCCTATATAGCTTTTATAAGTCACCGAGTCAGCTCTGACACATTTAACACCAGCGAGGCCTTCGAAGTTGTATCCTTTTGAGCTTATACTTATTATAAACACCTAACAACATGTTAAGGAATATAACGTGCTGAAAATTCAAAACGGGTGGAAGGTGTCACGCACAAAAGGCGGGTACTTGTTAGTTCTGGAGCTACTGCTGAAATTTGTGAACAGATTGGAATTGTGGGAGGAACTGTGAAGTCACCTGGGCATGACCTGAAAGAGTTTGAAGTTTCGCTTTATTTGTTGCATTTGATTGTCCTTTTCCCACCAGGTGCTTAGAACTGTGGGCAAATGGATGCGTTGTGGTGGAGGTTACAGTATCGAGTTTTGCAGGCTGCAGTGGAGCAGTCTGCAAAAGTACAGCAGGTGCAGTGACACCGGGGCTTAGGGCTTGATCGTCCCACTGCTCTGCTGTACGGCTATCTTTTGCAACCCAAGAGGATTGTGGGCATTTTGCTTGGATGCATCAGCCCTCATAGAATCCCTAACAGACACTTGCTGTCTGTGATTCTCATGGGTGCCTTTTCTGTCTAGTATCCTCTTAGGATTTGAGCAGGGATAAGACAGGGAGTGGAGAAGAACAGTGGGCACATTTTAGGGGAGGGCAACTGTTGGGTAGCAGCAACCAGTCGGAGGGCCTGAGAAGCTGAACAGATCTCAATAAGAGGGAAAAAAGACGAAAAGCGAGTAGGAAAATTGAAGGATCCTCGTAGAAAACTCTCAGCATTGTTTCTGCTTTTTACAGCTGGCAAAGCAGACAAGGCCAAGTGGGTCCTCACCTGGCCCCTGTCGCTCATCATGTACTTCACTGTGCCCAACTGCGCCAAGCCACGCTGGGAGAAGTGGTTCATGGTGACGTTCGCCACGTCCACTCTCTGGATCGCGGCGTACTCTTACGTGATGGTGTGGATGGTAAGTTTTAACGACGGTGAGTTGAATGAACAGATTTTGACGCAGCCATTCAATTGATGAAAGAGATGCATGTGTACGGTTATGGAGCCATGGTGCTACTGCCCTCGCTTCATCCATTTGTGGCATCTTTCATCAGCCCTACCAGTCCAACAATATTTTCCGGTGAATCCCCATCTCTGAGTGCCCACACATTTCCAGTTTGGTTGAGAAAGCCTGCTAGGATAATAGCGCCATCTTGCCTGAGTGAGGGGGCCTTGACTTACACAACATTTCGGGGCAGATTTATCAATATTTCATGCAATGCAGTATGACACCTTGATGTGCTGTGCTACGCTGCTTGAAAGGGCACGAATACTCCATGTTCAACATTGTATGGCGCATTCCTGTCCTCTCCTTGCACTGGTGCATTTTTGGCTCCTAGTGCCAACGCAGGCACACGTGCATCATGGTGCAAGGGTCTCCTGTGTTGCAAGCAGGATTGTTTTTGTGCAGTAAGGGACACCTTCCTACACAAAAACAATGCTTTGAGGGTGAGGAAAAAGCTAGAAGAAATAAATATATTTCTCCTCGTTAAGCTTCTCTAGGATGGTGTAAAATTTTGACGCATTCCCAGGTTAACCACCATGGTAAATCTGGAAATGTCCCAAAATCAATGGGTGGATGCTTGGGACTACCCGGGGGCACCTTTACAAGCCCCTATCGCCACAGAAACACCACCTTTAACCACGTTCTTGTAAGCGATAGGTGCTTTACCTTATTTACAATGCGGTGTTAAGCCACTCAACATTACTTAACACTGCCTTGTAAATAAGGCACCCTTTCACACTATACTTAGCCTGATAGGGGTGAGCAATAGGTGTTGCGGTGGTTGTTCCGCCACAACACCCATTGATTTTGATGCTGCCCCCTACTTACAAGGGTGGCGTAAATAGGAGGCTGTGCCAACATTAAGACTAGGGCAAACCTGGTCTTAATATGGCGAAACGAGGAGATACGCTTTATTTCTCCTCATTTTTTGTTCTTTCTATGTGTGCTACATTGTGCAGCACACATAGAAACAGCAAAACACCATCAATGATTGTTTATGTGCAGGAAGGTGTCCATTCGTGCACATAAACTATCATTAAAAAAATGACGATTTGCAACTTCTATGTGTGCTGCACAGTGCAGCACACATTTAAGTTTCAAATCGCCATTTGTGATTGTTTATGTGCAGGAAGTGAGACCTTCCTGCACATAAACGATCATTCCCTCAACACAGGCACCCTGTGGTGCAAGGGTGCCTGCGTTGGCGCTAGTCAGCTAAATTTAGCGACCGGAGTTCGGAAAAATACAAGGATGTGGCATATATTTGTAAATACGGCTCACCCCTGCGTTTTCGGATTGGTGGAGCGTTGCGTTAGCATTTTATGCTTAACGCAACACTCTGCCATTTCCTTGTAAATATGCTCCAAAATCTCCACCAATGGAATGCCTTCCTCGTGCAGAGTAGCGCAAGGCAGCAACTTGCACTGTGCTTGCATTACTCCAGATTTTTCAAGCACCTTAGGGCCACGTAAGGTCGCCTTGAATGGATTGGTAAATCTGACTTTAGTGTTGCGTTGCCCTTGCGTTCGTTACATTGTGTGTGACACAAGGGCAACGCGACACTTTGCTAACTCTGGCCCTTCATGTTTAGGGGCACGTAGAGAAAGTCTGACTTGCTAAAACGAGACAGGCTTGTTCACTTTGTCAAATCTGCTCGGCCCTGCCCCAAACACTAAAAAATGAATAGAGGGGTGAATATATAATGTTTATTTGTTCATATATAAGTAGCTGTACTCCCAAGTAAGCACGAAGTACCTATTATTCTGCCCATGAAGCACACGAAGATGCTTACTCAGTTTATTCAAGTTATTCACTAGGCAATTGGTTCAGTGGTGTGCTTAGTTCTTTTTGGTTATCAAGAAGTTATCTGTCTAGAATGTTACAAAAATGCAAGATGTACATAGCGCATGGAGTACATCTGAAAAAAACAAGAAGTTGCCTAACTATGCACAGTAAAGTAACCCAAGGCTCAAATACGAAAAATAAATGTAAATGTGTAGGTGTACTTGTAAAGCGCACTGTGACTCCATGGAGTATCCTGGCGCTGAAGACCGCTGGGGAACCCGTCCTGGTTTTCCCTGTGAGATGGTCCCTTTCTGGGTATCTCCAAGGTGAAACCAGGCATCCCCGGCGTCTGTGGGGGGCCGTTGTAGAGATGAGGCAAGCTTAATGCCCAGAGTTGCCGAGTGTGTTCCTGGTTACAGTAGGTACCGAGGCGAGAATTATCGAGTCCGTTTTGACCCTGGTCCACGACCCTGCCGCGTCGGGAATTGAACCCTGGTCCCTGGCCGATTCTCTGCTTACGGGTCTGCCACCTCTAACCAGTGAGCCACACCTCTCCACTAGATTAAATGTTTACTTGACATGGGTAGACTTAGTGAGTAAAATAAATGTTAAATGAACATTTGCTGATAAAATATATTACACAGGCAAAAAACAGGATTGCTGCTGTACAAGCATAGTATATAAACAAATTATTCCAACTAAGGCTTACTTAAGAGAATGCAGAAAATCTGCTATTTTGGAACTACAGTGTTGTTTATAGAAACTGAATGGTAAGAGGGACACTGAGGACATAGAAAGAGGACTGGCAGATTCGACCTTTGTGGTTTCTGTTCTGTGATTTTCCTAAGGGTTTCTTATTGTTGCATTTAACATTGAATCCTGTGGATTTGCATTAGTGAATGCTGGGAGAGAAAATTAGATTTTGGGGGATTTCTGAACTGAAGACATTTATTATCAAACCCAGCTTCTCATTTTGATAACATTGCATCCGTAATACAATTTCAATGCATTTTAGCTTTGAAAAAATACATTTTTTTTTATTCCTGATGCTATATTAATGGACTCAATGGGAGAATGCAAGCATCAATGAAAATGACAACCCCAATGAGAATGTTTGTAACTGACTTATTTACAGCATTCATTTTTCAAGTTTACTCTATTACTGCATGGGAATTTGAAAAAAAATCTCTGCAGTAGTGTATTTCAATGCTAGTTCAATATCGATTTGCAAAAATATCTATTCCTGAATATCAACGACCACTTTACCACCAAGGTAATTATATACAGATTAATATAGAAATCACATGCACGGGTGTACAATTCTTAATTATATACAGATTAATATAGAAATCACATGCACGGGTGTACAATTCTTAATTATATACAGATTAATATAGAAATCACATGCATAGGTGTACAATTCTTAATTATATATCTGTCTGTGTTCTGAATCTTCTGAGCACTGCACCACATACACTAATATGCTCACACCTGGACATAGGTAAAGCTGTGCTAGTAGGACTACCACAATCTTCCTTCAACCCACTCAAAGCAGTTCTCCACTTCACAGCTGGGCTTCTCTCATCCCCCAAAAAGGACACAGCACCCCAATTCTCATTTATCTGCATTGGATTCCTATTGAGGCCAGAATACAATTTAAATCAAGATGCTTAGCCTATGAAGCATTATATTTCAACTCGCCACCCTACCTCTTCAACCTCTACAGACTATTATGTGGAAAAAGAGGCCTCAAAAGTAAAAACAATCTACTGATAGCAAACCTAAGCTTCAAATCAACATGCTCTCACCATCAGCCCTTCTCAGAATCTCAGACTTAGCCATGAAAAACTCTGCCAGAGGACCAAAGGCTCATACCCACCATACAGTTATTTCAGCAACATCTACAGACTCACCTTTCCAGACTCTATCTAACCACAGATCTTAATTTTAGCATCGCTTTTAGGATGACCAACACAGCCCTATAACCTCCGATTGTGCTGTACCTTTCTTGTGCTTTAGGCTGCCTTTAACCGTACAGCACACCGTAGGCTTTAGCTGCCTACTCTCTATGTTTTTGTAACTGAACACTCATCTTGTGTCTCTTGTACACAATCTGTCTCCTACTATATTACTACGCTCTAACAATGCTACCTCATTGTACATTACATCACCAAATCTAGATGTTCACTTTTCTTTAATATGCTGTATGTATCTTGCTGTGTTACCAAATACCTAATGTCACTTTTCCATTTTCCTTCTCCCTATCTTAATTGCACAAATTCAGTTTCGGAAAACATTTGTCATCCCTTCTTTCAATGCTCTCACTTGAGCTTTTTCTTCTATTCGAAGTGCATTTTGTCAACATTTGCATAAGTGCCATCAGACAGTTCGCTAAGTTCTATATTTGTGATTCAAAATATACTGTTATTTTTGTAGCGTAAAGCACTTGTGTACTGCATCAGACTTGAGTGCAAAATTAAACTGTAAAATAAATAAATAATTTAATATGTATCTTTATGAAATGTACATCTTCATGGTACGTAGATGCGAGGTTAAGACGTAAAATCTATACTTTCCTAGATATACTTACCTTGGTGATATTAAGGTTGTAGATATTCTGGAGTCAATATTTTTGTAGGATGATGTTTCTGTTCTGTGGTTTAGAACCTTCTGAAAGTGTGCATCAATCAGCTAAAGGAATTATCTTTTCAGTTTTCTATGGCACACCAATGCTTTAACCAACAGCAGTGAAACGTCATCATGGTTCCATCTTGCAAATTATTGAACTCACGCAACCCAGCCATTCTCTCAGTGGCAAATGTCACAATCACAAATTTGGACATATGTTGTACAAGTGTTCATCATACCTTGTTGTGATTCTTCTTATAGATGCAAACTCAGTAGAATTCTACACCTTTTCACTACTTTTTACCATGCTGCATTCACCCAGAGAGTTTGAAAAGAAATAGAAGTGTACGGCAACATTGAGCATATAAGAGAAGATCCCAACATAAAGTGCATTAGCATATAAAGTTATTTTATAGAAAAAAAATCATAACATAAGGGAGAGATCAAATACAACATGACCCGAAAGACCCATTCAAAGCTGATTTCTGAATCCGACACCACTGATGCACCATAGCAGATCCTAGTTCAATCTTAGTCCAGTGTCAGCAGATCAAGTATCTCTACAAAAATTACACATACGAATAGGCCATATTTAAACCAGATTTCGTACATTATAGATATATCCTTCCCCTAGTCTGAGGTGCCAGAGTATATACCTAGGTTGCTCAGTTCAGTTCACAAGCTTTGTTCGATTTGGAAACAAATCATAAATGTACAAAGTACAAATTTCATTATGTTAAAAATATATACAATAGCAGAACAATTTTCATATTATACTAAAAATATAGAATAATAAAACATCATAGAAACTGGATATGTGCTCTATAAAGGCAGCAATTAAACCATGTAAACGCGAGCACTAGCACCGGTATATGTATAGATAAGAACAAAATATATCAAGCACCTTCAATATGATTGGTCCAATGTATTGTTATTATCAGTGCTCATACAACATTTTAAAACAAATTATATCCCTGAAATAATAGTATTTCAAAAGATAGATGTAGCGATGTAAATTCCTAAAAACTAACAGTGCTTGGTGGACCTCATAAAACTGTATTATCCATACCGCTTTCTGGTTACTAGTGCTCCTCTTATAACATTTATAACACCGGAGCACATGTCAATAAAGACCAGAGAATACAAGTAACTAAAACCTTCTTTATAAGAGGTTGATCCTTTCCCAAGTATGTCTTCCGAGACCAATCGCTAATGTGTCTTTTCTAAAAAGAGACTTTGAAAAGGCAGCCACAGATCAAAGATGGGAATTCTGTTATAACAGAGGATCTTTGGAGTGGGGCTGATGGAGGAAATGCATCCCTATGGCTGATGCTTCACTTCTCTGAGGACTTTAGCACTATTGACTAGTGATAATTGATCACTATGATCCTTCAGAACAAGCAGATCTTGAGGACCTCGGAAACATACTGATTATTGGTCCTATCTAGATGAAAGACAATAAAATGTATGCACAAGTCTCAAAATCATACATTTTGCTACGTCTGTATGTGGTATCCATCAAAGCTCAGGATTCTCTGTTTAAAGGCTACTATATTGTTTGCAGAATTAAATAATAGTGAGCGGGTTGGGTAATCATAAGTGCACGGATTACACACGGACATTCTTCAAGTTGAAGGCTAACTATGGAGAAGATGCTTCCTCAGTGGATAAGCACTTCTGAGCTGATAAGATTTGGATGGAAAGTAACAGGTTGGCCACTCAGCCAACAAAACAGAACTGATGCTTGTGGGTTCTAAATATACTGTCAAACACTTAAATACTGAATAAAAAGAATTTAATTTAAAAGACTGTAATGGCTTGACCTTAATTCAGGTGAAGATTCTAACTTGGTAACTTTGACACATGCCGAATTACCAAGTACCAAAACATGCTGGGAAAATAACACTTCTGTCAGAACTCAGATGTGTTTGTCCACTCAATATACACCTGCCAGCAAAATAATGGGGAATAACTTGAATAAACAATAACTGTGCTATGTTTGCATGTATTACTATCCTTTGCTCCCGGATGTGCAGGGGAAATGAACACCAGGTAAAACAAGTGATGTACACCCATTCAAACAATTACCACAAGTGATAAAATAGATGCGAATTGACTTTCTGTCTGTTTAATCAACTAACTCATTGATCTAAATGTCCTTGTAAGTGAGTCACATGTGTTGGGGCAATACTACGCAGTTCAGAGTTCTTTGTGAGGGAGTAACCTAACTGCATTAGGGGCAGCCATGTGGAATGGACTGCCAGAAACCTTGAGATTGGAGAGATCCAGAGTTAAACAATTTTAAGCAATTGAAAGTGTTACTGATTTAGTAATTTTATTTTGGCTCTCTAGAACTGATCTCTAGGGCCTGGGTGCCTTGTTTCTTTGGCACACTTCACAAATAGGCACAGCTATATACAATATGGTATTCAGAATATGTATATAAATTGTACAATTCTAACAAGTAGTCAGATTCCACTTATTCTGTTCCAACACTTCTGTCTTGGGAATGTATTTTAAATTCTGCAAAATAGGTCTCGGCCATCCAGGCAAACTCCAGGATTAATAATTAGAAACATATTAAGAAAAACCTAGCAAATCAGGTTACCCAGAATGTGTGATCCTGCACGCATTGAACACAACAGTTTATATTTCTGTTCTCTACTGCATTGTCTACCCTATTGCTTTTTAAAAAATGTTGATATTTTACAAGTACCATGTTGTTTCTAAATACATGTTTTTCTGTTTGCTAGGTTACAATAATTGGCTTCACCTTAGGTATTCCAGATGTTATCATGGGCATTACTTTTCTGGCTGCTGGAACAAGTGTACCTGACTGCATGGCAAGCCTCATAGTGGCAAGGCAAGGTAATCATATGTCTCTTGGTGTGGAGTCTTATGCATGGACATCTGGATTTCATGTTGTGTCACAAGCCGATGTGCAATAAGTATACTCTGACAATGCCCAGAACCTAAATCTTTCTGAAGTTGCATGCACCTCCATGGTTGGTTGAAAATTGTTAAAATCCTCAAATGAACTGAAATCATATTACATGCGATAAAATATTGTGAAATAGATTGTATGCAATAAAGTACAATGCATATAGCGTGGGCAACATTGGAAACAAAAAAGTAGATGTAAAAGACTCATGGAAATCATTTATATTTTGGCAAAATGCAAAAATGTAAAGTTAAAATGTAGAATTTCTGCCACAATATTTGTGAATTGGACATAGGCACATGTTAACCATTGTCATAACCCCTAACTATGACTCCCTCTTTAGCCCTATCTGAAACCTGAACCAATTACACCACATTGTGTCTGCCATTAATGCGGGACACCACCATACCCATCTACTAGCTCCTATGGTGCCTTACCCCATAAAGTCTTCTTACACCCTTCATTACAGTAACCCGAATCCTAACCCTACCCTTTAAGCTGACCTTACTATTATCCCATTCCTTACACACACCTCACTTAAATTCTAAACCTAACATTAACCATTACGTCAACCCCTATGATAATACATTACCTTAGACCTTTCCTAACACCATCCCTTTCTTCAACCTTAACCCAACCCCTGATCTCATAACCTAAATCTGATTCCTTACCCCACCCCAGTCCTAACATGTCCTTACAGTCAATCTATACCTAACCTGTATTGCTCACCTTGCATCATTGCCCTGTGAGTGATTGCATCTCTACGCATCCACCTGAAAATAAGTGGGCTTCAGTGCCCTACCTGGAGGGCCACTCCTTTAGTTTTCATTTTCTCTGTATATAGCTGGCCTTTCATTTCATACGTTCTTTGTTTATATGATTATTTTCAACATTTCTTTAATACAATATAGTAGAAGACAACTATGCCTGTGAAGCCTTTCTAAAATGTTTCTATCAAGGATTATTAAAGTGTAAATCTATTATCATTGGTAATGTCAAAGGGAGGTAATCAATACTAAAATCCTTACTTACAAAGGTATCATGTGACAAAATACATGTCTGCAGAATTTAACACTGTGCAATTAAAATCTACCCTTAAAAGCTTGTTGGCTTTAATATATGCATTTCATAATAAATAAATAAGGCTTATTGTCTTTGTAACTTTTTATAATAAATAGATCAGACCTATTGCATCTAGCATAATTTTTCCCGGTGAACCAATCAGGTCAAGAGCCTTTATCACGGACTTGTTACTAAAACCAACTTAGACCTACTGTAGCAATCATGAGCCTTCTCCCGATGCAACCATTTGATATACAAAAATAAAATTATAAATATTTACAAAATTACAGTTGTAAGAATAATATAAAATTCCTCCTAAGAAGGCATATTTATGATTGTCATAGAGCAAATCTTCTATCTGCCTGGTTTGTTTGAGTAGGTCACCAACACCAAAACTCTTGCCAACAACATTGCATTTAACACATGCTTTTCACAATAAGTAAGTCCGGCCTACTGGTTTTGTCATACATTTTCAAACTAAAGAGATTAAACCTATGGAATCTGACATGACTATTCTCAGTGAACCAATAAGACCGTTATCCATTACCATTGGCTTGATGCCATAACTAGCACAGGCCTAGTGATGTACACATAATCTGTAAACCATTAAGCATGCAGCAATACAATTATAAATGTGTACAAAATGGCAGTTTGCAATACAATTTACAATACCTCTTGAAAAGACATAACATGGGTACAAGGATTGTCAGAAGGTGTGACCATGATCCTTGCCTTTTAAGGTAATCTATGAGATTTCATATAACAAAATGCCTGTCTACAGCCTGTAACACAGTTTGATAATCTACAGGTAAAGCCATTTTGGCTTTAACAAGTGCTTTTCAGAACAATTAACCCCTTCTGTGCCCATGACGAGATAGTCTCGTCATGGAGCGCGGTTGCGCTGTGCCCATGACGAGACTATCTCGTCATGGACCCCGCCCGCTAATGAAAGGGCCGGCACAGGAGAGGGAAAGGGCGGGGCACTCAAGGGGTTAAGCCAGGCCAACTTCTTTTCTGATAATGTTTCTTAATAAAGAGATCAACACTGTGACACAGGATGTAATTTCCCATGGAAAGAATCAAGCCTTTTGCCTTTTTCATTGGTTAGCCACCATAGCCAATTTAGGCCTACTTTATTGAGTGTAAGCTTTTACACAAGGTGATTGCCAGGCAAACAGTCGCAAAGTTACAAATGTTTTCAAATGTAAAGGTAAAGCAATATTCTATCTCTCCTATCAGGACCTAGAAAGGATAATCACAGTGCAAATCTATCCCAGCTGTTTGTCAGAGGAAGTAACTAACACTAAAACACTTGCCAACTATGATAACCTATGAGATTACATGTAACAAAATACTTTAATTTAGGTAATAACAATGTAACTTAATTGTCTATTGACTTTAAAATATGATTTACATAATAAATATGTCAGGCTTACTGCCTTTATCTTAGCTTTTAAAAATAAACAGATCTGCCCTATTACCTTGATGACTGGTTTTCTACCATAACCAGCAAAGACCTGCTGTATTGACCTGCTGTACTGAGCATGATCTTTCCCACTAGCAAAACAATTGCAGTACAAGTACTTTTTTTAGTGAGCAGACTACTTATGCCCAATCAAAATACCGTACATAAGAAAACCAACATGTGGCTGAGCCTAACCCACACTCTTGGAAAGATCTTTTTCTGTTGACATTTTCCAACAATATTTGAATGATGTTCAACTTGTAGCAATTGAGTGCTCCTATTTGAAGGAACAGATACTTTTCTACTGTGTGAAAGCATCATCCCAGATCAGGTGCTTTATTTCTAGAAGAAATCACAGCGTGGTTTGTTGTAACCTTGCCAAAAAGCTTCTTTAGATACTGGTCTACTTCTCCTACAGGTATGGGGGACATGGCGGTATCGAACTCGATTGGAAGCAACGTCTTTGACATTCTAATTGGACTCGGTCTCCCATGGGCATTACAGACTCTGGCTATCGACTATGGTTCCTACGTAAGTTACTTTTATCCCTAAGGTGCAAAGTGCAGTATGAGCAAATATTTCTACATAGCCTTGCTATTTAACACTCTTATTTGAGGTCAGGATTTGTTTGCATTGTGGAAAAGAGAAAATACAGTTGCTGAACAAGCTGGCTTTGAATTAGTATTCAGTATTTAAGGACTTCATAAGTAAGATGCACAGCTATTGTGGAATATCATTATATTGGTGACTGGAAACCAATGGGATACAGGGCCAGATTAACTAAATGGTTTAGCGGCCGCAAACCCTGCGAATCGCTAATTACAAAAGCATCCCTGTTACCTTTAAGGAAAATGGGCTGCCAAAACTAAGTTTTCCATTTTAAGAAATGCATTGACAGGGATGGTGGTCTGCTGTCCCTTACTGGCAACCATCCTGCAATTGCAGCCATTCACAGGTGTTGCAAATTGTAACCTGATAAAAGAATATTATTAAGGTAGGGCATTCTGTGGCCCTCAGTGATTCCTTATTTTATGATTCAGCCTATTGGTATTTAGATCAGTTTAAAAAATGTAAAGTTGGTTTGTGATCCTTTATGCTACTTGTGTATTGTACATCTGTCGGATATGTATCAATCTTTAATCCCACCAACAGTTTCTGGTTAAAATAAACTATGACATGGAAGTTCTGGTGACTGTCAAAACAAAACAGAGAAATTTGATTTGTGACAAATTCAGTCTGTAGCTTGTTTCTAACCCTGGGCGGACAACTACGCTACGCTCGCATAGTTTGCGTAGTTTGTGCTACTTCGCGCTAAGCGAATTGCATGTAGCACAGTGCAACAACGCGTAGCATAGCGTAGTTGGTATTTTTTGCTCGCTCGCGATCCTCAAAGTCAAGTTGGTGACCGCGAGCGAGCAAAATGACATCCCGGCGAGACTTTTTCCTCGTTCGTGATCAGCAACATCAAGTTGCCGATCGCGAGCGTGGAAAATAAACCTCCCGGCGAGATTCTCAACGCGGGGAGTTCAGGTTTCTCATTGCGAGTGATCACATATGCTCACGACCGCTCACGATGAGAAACTATCAGACCGCGTTGAGAAAACGACAACTCGTACTGTGCAGGATGCCGTTTTCAATGATTGCAAAGTGCGGACAAGCATCCGGCACTGTGCAATCATCGCGAGCCGTGCACTACGCAATTCGCGTAGTGCTACGCGTATCTCGCGTAGTGCACTTTGCGTAGCTACGCGTAGCGCTACTACGCAAACTACGCCCAGGGTTGTTTAACCAACACAGTGTCTGTATTAAAAATGATGCTTTCTGCTCCTGGCCTTCATTGCTTTCCACTAGAGGTTATGTCATGTTATCCTTTGCTGTAACATCTCCATGTCATATCTGCACGCTATGTAGGTTATGTTGCAGAAATATATATAGTGTTGCATTACCCTTACCATGGTCTCACAGCACTCTTGGAGTTCCAGTACATTCACGCCCCAGTCTTGAGGATTCCGTCACAGCCTGGAGTCTGTTTTCTGATTATTTGAGATGGATTGGTAGTAGACAGTGGTGTAACAAAGGTCCTGCAGCTCCTGCGGTGCGGGGGGCCTAGCTCCAGGGGGCCACCTGAGCACAGTACCCTGGTGTGACAGCTCTTGACTGGGTCCGGATTGGGGGCCCTCAATGTAGTTTGCAGGGTGGCCCCCTCAAGTTTCATTACGCTAGTGGTAGTAGGCTGATGCTTTTCATGTATGTGAGTGTATTGTAATGATTTGTTCTGTTGGTGGCTGTAGCTGGAGCGTCGTGTTTGCAGTTTATAATAGTTTTAAAAGGACCTTCTGCCAGCCTTCTGGCCTCCAGCAGTTTTCAGCCATCAATAAAAATGTCAAGGTAACTCCGTGATTAATTTCCTTCCTACAGAAAGACTGGAGGTTTGTGTAGTGGAAGCTTTGAGTCATGGTAGGGTAGCGCAGATGGTTAATATACCTACTGCAAAGAACTTGTAACAGCAGATCACAAAGTGCATGTAATTTAAATAGATCAGCAGTGGGTCATTGGTTTTGTGTGAGAGATCCTTTTATTACTTGCAGTTAAAAAGTTAACATCCTAGCATAGAACAGTGAGCTATTAAACTATACTGTCTACCAGTGTGGATGACATGTGACTCCTACACTTTATAGTCCTCTGTCTTATGTAACATTTCCTATACACTGATTTGCACATCTATGATTGATTGTCTCTGTGTTTTGTGTGTGTGATGTAAAGTGCTCTGACACCCTACACTGGTATACGTGCCGCTATACAACTAATTTAATGCATCTGAGGGATGGAGTGGTTATGGAGACTTGAGGGGCATTGTTAAAGGGTGGTAGTGAGGGAATGAATGTTAGAGGTGGTCACTGGGGAGGCGCCAACAACCATTGTCGCACTGGGCCCCACCAGCGCTAAAGCCGGCCCTGGCACAATCAATTAAGAGAGTGCGACCTGGCTTTTTGTTTCAACATAACATAGAATGGAACCAGGTGAAAATTATACTGCAAACAGTCAACGAGAAAAGTAACACATAGCATGTGTGCTGGGTGCAAATCACACTTCATACATGTTTGGCCCCTCTACAGTCATCTACATCTAGGATTTGTTACAAAAGATTATACCTCTAGGAGAAAGACTACACTAGACAGGCTCACATTTGTCCCTTTGCGCCATGAGTAGCATTCCACAAAGCAGCCACTAATAGTGCAAACACTACTGACGTGTTCATTGGCTAGCCACTCTTTAAATATAGTGGTCACAGTTTTCAATCATTGACATTGCAGCTAAGCATCACACTGTACTCCATCGAGTGAATATTGGTGAATTTAGTCTAAGGTTTCTTCAGACATCATTGCCACTATCAGTGGCGACCGGAAATTTTACCAGGTAGGGGGCCACACGCACACATACACACACACTCACGCCCATGCATTCACACACATGCGCACACACCCATTCACAACACTCACTCACAAATACATTCATACATAGATGCACATACACATCAAACATTTTTTTAAAACAATAAAACCTTCAATGCAGCTCTCCGGGAGGAAAGCCTCGGAGGTGTCAGGAGGGCTGGGACAGTTGCTTTCCCTCATTGACTGAAGTATGGTCAGCCAGTAAGGGAAGGCAGAAGTCCCTCACCCATCACAGAGTTGGATGGGGTCAGTGAGACTGCTTACCCCACCCGACTCTGTGACCAGTTGTTACTGATTGACACTCAGCCCTGGGCACTTCAGGGCTCAAAACTGGAACACCCAAGTCTGAGGCAATCAGTGACTCTCCCCCTCATAATGGGGGGGAGGGCCACAAGGCACTTTTGCCAGGCTCAGGAGGTTACATCCACAGGTAATTTAATACTTAAATGTCTGTTTACTACCCAGGAGCATTATACCTTTGCAACAGCAAACATATTTACTTATCAATCTTAAGATTCAGGGAGTGGAAAAAACAGTCAATGCACAGCAGAAAAATTAATGTGCCACAGAAAACTTAGGGACATATCAGCAACAAGATGCGATAATCATCACTAAGCGCGCTTAGCGCGTTTTAACTTAACGCCGGCTATCGCTGGATTTTATCGCAGAGATAGCACGCTATCAGCAACGCTTATCTCCAATGCGATAGGAAATCCAGCGATAGCGGCGAAAGTGTGCGATTATCGCTGGAAACCCAATGATAACAGCACAGCAATAGTCAGATCCTTGTTGATAGGGTAGGGCGGACTCATCCCTACAATCCACCTCCCATTGGATATAATGGGTAAATCAGTTTGAAAACAGGCGTAATCAAAGCAGCGTAAGCCCAGTTAGCGATATAATTATCGTCTCTACGCGGGTTTGCGGCCAGATTGCTGATAGGAGTAAGTTGTGTTAGCGACATGTCTCACGTTATTTTAGCGAGGAACGCCTACTACGCATCTCATTAGAGTTGAGATGCTGGGTGTTAAGGAAACAGGCGCTGAGGCATGGATTCACGCGATAGTGTGACCTTGCTGATCATGCGATAAAATTATCGCCGCTTTTCGCCCAAAAACGGACGCTAAATCGACGATAATTTTATCGCGGCGCCTTGATGATATGCCCCTTCGTTCCTTTCTGCTACATTGCACACCAACAGACAAATACTTAACATTAACTTGGGGCTCGTAAAAATGACTCCAAAGTAAATACTATACCGTACAATACAGGTACCAATTTACAAAGGTATCTTCAGATGGAAACATACGTATGTGGCAGTTTAATCTATCAAAGTGCTTCCCATAACATTAGGGTGCGTAGCAGTTGTAGGCATCATTTCTGGTGGCCCTTAAATAAAGCTCCTAACATTAGTGGACTATAGGCCTCAGTCCTCTAGATTCGAGAATGAGGGGTGGAGCACTGCCCAAAATTTCTCATAACTAAATTACTCGGGTAACCAGAAATGTGGAAGTTGATCCATCTTGAAGAGTATGGGCCTGATTCACTAAGGTAAACTGAGACAAAAGTCTAACTTTGCGACTTTCAATATTAACAAAGGGCATTTACGAGTAGTAAAGTTAGACTTTTGTCTCCGTTAATTCGAACTTGCCCATAAAAATTTAATTCTAAAACCTATTGGAGGTAGGTACACAACTCTCTAGCCGGGGTGATTGGGCAAAATATCTTCTCCTGCTGCTCAGTATTAAGGCCCCCTTAGTTGGCTCGCCACTACCCTTTATTATGGTGGGCTCACCGTCATGGAAAGGGTGGTAGTTAGGTAACTTGGAATATGCTTGGTAGTGTTGCAGAGCACTTCCAGCATATTCCTGCCTCAGACCACCACCGCCAAGCTGCAGAATCCTGGATCTCGGCAGAGGTGTTGGTCTGACTGCCACACACAGAATGCAGTGCACGGTGCCGCTGTGTGGTGGTGGTCAGACCGCCACCACAATTATGGCGGTCAAGTGGACTGCCATGCTTGTAATCAGGCCCATAGACAACTAACAATTCAAATTACAACTTAGGTAGAGCATGTCCAGAAGGTTATGAAGTCATCAACCTACACCTACCCTCACAAAGGGAAAGTGGGCTTGCATTACTTTTTAAAGAGCAGTTGAATCTCATGGTTCTTCAACCATGGATTTTCCTGCAGCAGGATTGTTGGCCTTCTTTTTAAATTTATCCTGTTGTAACTCTTTTGTTGTTATTGTTAGCTATCGCCCTCCTGGCCCGGCTACTAAGTTTGCAGAGTCATTCTCTGATTTCATCACCCCCCTGCTCTTACCTCACGAGGCTTTTGTTGTGTTCGAAAATGTTAATGTATGGGCAGATGTTCCTACTGGTACCATGCAATGGACCTTATTAATTCTTTAGGTGCCTTGTTTCCGACAAAACACAAAAAGACCACCATACACCTGATTTAATCTTCACTCCTGGAGACCTTGGGGTCTATTTCCCCCAAATTTGGTCAGACCATTCTATGGTACAATTTCAGATCACTGGGCCAATAACACTCATATCCAAGGGTACTACTAAGAGCCTCCCTGTCTTTGTCCAGGCGTGGGCTAAATTAGCCCCGGAGGCTGTAGCTGTCTGCCTTGCTCATACACAACATCCTTCTTTGAACCTTTGTCTTGATGGTTAGCTCAAAGAAAACAACCAAAGGATAACTGGCAGCACAAGCATGCACCTTCTGCCTCATGGTATAATGATACGTTGAGGAATGCTGAGCATGGATATAAAAATATTAAAATTCTGGCCTTTTAACCACAAAACTAAAATAGAATGTATCTGCCTTTAAAATGTATAAAACACATATAATTTCTGCCAAGACAGGTTTTTTTGTGACGGAAATATTTCTGGAATCCAACCCATGCGAAAGGTTTTTTTATTGCACACACATTAGCAATCTTAGATGCCCATTGCAATCTTTTGTTCCCTCTCAGTTACTATGTGATAATTGGATCAACTTTTTGAGGACGAAATTCTCAAGTGGACTTGACCAGTGAACATCTGCATGCACTCTTAAATTTCAGTTCCATCATAGATTGTGTCCAGATTACTGGATTACTACCCCTCTCCCTCACCAATGAGGCTTCGATACTCCACCTTCACTGTCGGATTTTCGACCGATAGATACAAATGGTTTTCTGACACTCGTCCACTCAATTTCCACTCAATTTCCACTGGTTCACCACTCGGTCATCCACCTCCCAAGAAGCGGCAAGAGATGGCTGCCTCTATAATGGAGCATTACCTTACATCAGTAGCGTATTGCTTTCTGCTGTTAATGTCCAGTCGGAGTGAAAAGAAGCATTTGCAATGCAATAGGTCTCGCAATTGCGAGATTTGGAGCTATTAACATTGTAAATGACAATGTCTTTTATTATTGCATGTTTTTTAAACACAAATTAAAGTCATTGTCATTTACAGTGCCAATAGCTCAAAATCTCGCAATTGCGGGACCTATTTCATTGCAAATGCTTGTTAATCTTTGCAGGTTTAGCCCTTCTGCTGTCTACACGCGATCTTGTAGGACTAATTACGGACTCCATCCAGATCCTACCTTTTTAGAGATAGCGCCCTGGGCAAGAGAAATGTGGCGCCTCTGCTGATGCTGGCAAATTAAATGAGGCAGTAGGGGGTGGAGGCTTTTGAGTTCACTGGTCAGTCCCTGGATGAGCAGTGACTGGCTCCTGAACAAAAACATCTCTAGCTCCCCCCCAGCTCACCTAAATCACTGATAGCTTAGCTGCCTCAGGCTGATGATGGTTTTGTTGATGTGCGTCAGCAGGGGTGAGAGGCTGAAGAGAGGGCAAGGAAGGGGCAATGGGGTGTTACAAAACTTTGCCCACAGAGATTTGTAAGCACGCTACTAACCCCTGAGGGTCTCAAGGCGCTGAGGAGGGGGGGGGGGTCCGCAGATCTGTTTAGCTGAAGAGCAGGCTCTTGAGGGTCTTCCTGAAGGTGTTCAGGGAGGGGGCGCGTCTGATGTCTGCCGGTAGCTCGTTCCAGTTCTTGGCTGCAATGTGAGAGAAGGATCTTCCGCCTTCTCAGGCTCTGTGAATACGCGGCGTTTCGGCCAGTGTGAGGTTGGAAGATCAGAGGTTTCTTTTGGGTACGAGGAAGTTGATTCTGTCGTTGAGGTATTTGGGTCCGTTGTTGTGTAGGCATTTGTAGGTGTGAGTGAGGATTTTGAAAGTGACTCTTTTTTCTACTGGGAGTCAGTGGAGACTTCGTAGGTTTTGGCTGATGTGTTTGTGACGGGGGATGCAGAGGATGAGTCTGGCGGCGGTGTTCTGTATTGCCTGGAGTTTGCGGAGTAGGAACTTGTTGATGCCGGCGTAGAGTGTGTTTCCATAGTCCAGTGCATGGGTGACTGTTTTCCTTGACTCAGGGGGGACCCACTTGAAGGTCTTGTGGAGGATGCGGAGGGTGTTGAAGCAGCTGGAGGTGACGGCGTTGACATGTCGGTTCATGGTGAGTGATGAGTCGAGTACGATGCCAACGTTCTTGGCCTGAACCGAGGGGGTAGGTGGGCTTCCGAGGGCGGTCCGTCACTGGATGCTGTCCCATGCAGAACGGGTGGTACCGAGGACGAGGACTTCTGTCTTCTCGGCATTGAGCTTCAGGCAGCTGTTGGTCATCCAGACTGCGATGTCTTGCATTCCTTTCTGGAAGTTGCGTTTGGCAGTGGTGGGGTCTTTGGTGAGGGAGAGGATGAGCTGGATTTCATCAGCGTAGAATGCGATGTTGAGGACGTGTTGTCGGACGATGGGGGCCATGTAGATGTTGAAGAGGGTGGGGCTCAGGGATAAACCCTGTGGGACTCTGCAGGTGATTTTCGTGGGGTCAGAAAGGAAGGGTGGGAATCTGATCCTTTGGCTTCTACCGGTGAGGAATGATCGGATCCAGTCCAGGGCTGTTCCTTGTATGCCTGCGTTGTGTAGTCTGGGGACTAGTGTGCGGTGGTAGATGGTGTTGAAGGCCGCTGATAGGTCGAGTAGGATGAGGGCTGCGGAGTGGCCTTGGTCCAGGAGGATGCGGATGTCATCTCTGGTGGCGAGTAGGGCAGTCTCTGTGCTGTGGTTGCTTCGGAATCCGGATTGGGACAGGTTGAGTACGGTGTTCTCTTTAATGAATCATGTCAGTTTCCTGTTGACTGTTCTCTCTACAACTTTGGCAGCGAAGGGGAGGAGCGAGATGGGCCAATAGTTCTTGAGGTCGGTGGGGTCAGCTGTGGGCTTCTTGAGCAGGGGTCTGACTTCTGCGTGCTTCCAGTAGTCTGGGAAGGTGCCTGTTTTGAAGGTGGTGTTGATGGTGCGTTGTAGTTCGGGTGCGATGGTGGCCCCGGCTCTGTGGTAGATGTGAGGGGGGCAGGGGTCGGTGGGGGCGCCCGAGTGGATGCTTTTCATGGTCGAGGCAGTGTCTTCTGCCGTGATCGGTGTCCAGTTGGAGATGGTGGACTGGCTGGTGTTTCGGGGGGGCGGGGGGGGCATCTGTGGCGCCTGTTTGATGGTCGATGAAGTTGTCGTAGAGGTTTTAGATCCTAAGGTGGAAATAGGTTCCAGGCTTGTCGCAGAGGTCTTGGGATGGGGTGATGTCTGTGGCTTCGCTGTGTGGGTTGGTGAATTCTTGAATGACACTGAAAAGTTCCTTGGAGTTGGTGGAGTTGGCCAGGATTTTGTTGTGGATGAAGTTCCTCTTGGTGGCTCTGATCTGGTTGTGGTAGTCTGTCATGGCGTCCTTGTAGGTGGTGTGGTTTTCGGTTGTCTTGGTGTTTCTCTAGTTCTTCTCCAGGCGTCTGCAGGTGCGTCTGGCTAATTGGAGAGTGGTGGTGAACCAGGCGGCTTCCCTGGGGAGTTGTCTGTCAGGGTTGTGTAGCGGGGTGAGATCGTCTGTGCAGTTGGAGATCAGGGTGTGGAGTTCTCAGGCTGCGTTGTTTGCGTCAGGTGCCCAGGTGTGGTTGTCTCGGGTGAGGGTGAAGTTAAGTTGCTCATCGGTAACCTTGCTCCAGTTCCTTTGTGGTGGGCGTGGGGCTGGTTTAGGTGCCTTGGGTTTGTTGATGGCGAAGTGCACGCAGTGGTGGTCGGTCCATGGCGGCTGTGTTGTGTGGCTGAATTGGACGCTGTTTGCTGCTGCAAAGATAGGTTCGAGGGTGTGTCCTGCTCTGTGGGTCGGTGTGTTGATGAGTTGTTTAAGGCCGATGCTAGCGAGGTTGTCACGAAGGATAGTGGAGTTGGGGTCGCTGGGGTTGTCGAGGTGGAAGTTCAGGTCTCCAATGATTATGTAGTTTGTTGAGGCGATGGCTTGGTGTGCGATGAAGTCTGTGATGGTGGTGGTGAAGTGTGTTTGGGGGCCAGGGGGTCTGTAGACGAGGGTTCCTCGGAGTGTGGCTTTGGGGGTGGTCTGGATCTGGAAGTGCAGGTGTTCAGCGGAGGGGAAGGGTTTGCTGGAGGTGGTGAAGTGGAGGGTGCTCTTGTGGGTGATGGCAAGGCCCCCTCCTGGGTGGTTGGGGCGGTCTTTCCTCTGGATCTTGTATCTGTCTGGGATGGCGGTGCTGATGTCGGGGGTGGAGGATGCATTGTTCCAGGTCTCTGTGAAGAAGGCGATGTCGGGCGAGAGAGAGTCGAGTAGGTTCCAGATTTCCATGGCGTGCTTGTGTATGGAGCATACGTTGAGGAGGATGCATTTTAGGGTGTCGCCGGTGCTGGTGTCGGCGGTGTTGAAGGCCTGGGTGGCGTTGAGGGTCTGGCGGCAGTGGAGGCAGGAGAACTGGCCTTGGGCCGTGTTCGGCGAGGCCTGTTGGCATTCTCTAAGTCTTCCAGGGCTGAGTTTGAGGAGGGTGGTGGTGTTGTAGTGATGGGTAGTGGAAGGTCCAGGGTTCCTGGCACTGGCCGCGGTCCGATCATAGATGGGCGCAGATGGGCTTGCCTTTGGCGAACCTTTGGCACGCCGGCGGTGTGCCCGCTGTAGGGGAGTGGGAGGGAGGAGAGGCTGGGAGGCGGAGCGGGGGAATTCCCGGGGGAAATTATGGAGGGGCTGCAGGGGCAGCAGCGGTGAATGGCGAAAGGAACAGGCAGGCCCGAGAAAAAAAAAACAGTGGTGGAATTAGAGCAAGACACAGATGGGCACAATAACAGTGGCACAACAGGGAATAATTAAGAAAAAAAACGGCTGAGAAAGGTTCTGGTGGTTGCAGGCAGTCTGGTCCCAGTTGGAGCGGGCACCAGACACTAGAAGCGGGCAGCAGCCTCAAACCTCCCAAGGAGGAGGTCGGGGTCTGGAGGCAAGAAACAGCATAGTGGAGCTGCGGGGAGAGAGTGGACCTAGACCGAGGGTCGGAGGTCTTACTCGCGCTCCCCCGCAGCGGCCTCCATTAAGTAGGGGAGTTGGGAGGGAGGAGAGGTTCGGAGGCGGCAGCGGGGGTTTTCCGGGGGGCAATTACCCGGGGGGAATTCCAGGGAGAAGGGGCCGCAGGGGCAGCAGCGCCGAAAGGCAAAAAGAACAGGCGGGCACGAGAAAATAAAAACAGTGGTGGAATTAGAGCAAGACACAGATGGACACAAAAACAGTGGCACAACAGGGAAAAATTAAGAAACAAAACGGCTGAGAAAGGTTACGGTGGTTCAAGGCAGTCTGGTCCCAGTTGGAGCGGGCAGCAGGCGCAGGATTGGGCAGCAGCCTAGAACCTCCCAAGGAGGACGTCATGGGCTGGAGGCAAGAGACTGCACAGCGGAGCTGCGGGGAGAGATTGGACCTAGACCGAGGGTCGGAGGTCTTGCTATGTAGCTCAGGTCGGCCTTCCGTCCTAGACATAGCGGCTTGATTGCTAAAACCTTTTGAAAAGGTCTAGTGACATCCCGCCCTCCCTGCGAGAGCGATTTTTAATGGCGCCTCATGCGGGGGATCTGTCATAGCGCTTCATGTGGTGACATCCTGCCTTCCTGTGCTGGGGGTTTCATAGCGCTTTAGGCATGTATTACAAGGTGTGTGGGGGTCACAGAGGCTCCTTGGAGGTGGCGCCCTCAGCTCTAGCGCTCTGCTTCATTGTATAAACAGGTGTAGCTCCTCAGGACGCACAGGCGCATTCAGAGAAACGCCTGGAGTGTTTGTTGTAGGAACGAGTTGTGCCGCTTGGGAGGCAGGATGGAGACCACTAACAAAGGCTGCTGGGCCCTAGAACCACCCAGCATTCAGAGCCGGCGGCATGGCCGAGAGCCGGTCACTCAACCCGGGAAATCTCCAGACATGCTGAAATCCCAGGAGCACCAAGGCACCTCAATGAGTTACACAGAGATCCGTAGTGTTCAGGGAGGGTTGTGCCTACCCCAGAGATGCTGTGCCCATGTCTGGCAGCCACCGGGGACCATATACACCAAGTTCAGGATTAACAGTTACCATCAAAATATAGTTTATTTCGGTACATTCCAAGAGATATACATTAGTTATTGGTAACAGTATACAAATTACAAAATCAAAATCTCATTATTCATTTGTTCAAAATACACTCCACTTTAAAAAGAAAATATACTCTGCTTTAAAAAAATGCACTTCCCTTTTTCTCTGTTAATGATGAGCCGTTACCCTACACACACGGTTAGTTTTATCGCATTACAAACAAGCATTTGCAATGCAATAGGTCGGATTGCAGTGCAAATGCTTAAGTTTAAAACTGAGCGCGACGCTGCTTGAAGGACGCCGCTCGTTTTTTTTTAACGCTGTGTCCTTGAAGTGGGCACTGCACTCAGTGTTAAAGTTAAGAAATATATAAATAAACCGTGCGCATTGTCCTTGAAGTGGCACCACGCTCAGTTTTAAAGTTAAAAAAACAAAAAAACAGAGCACGTGTCCCTGAAGTGGACCCCGCGAAAATATAAATAAATAAAGTGAGCCTGGTGTCCCTAACGGGCGCCAAGCTCAGTAAAGAAATTTAGAGGGCATAGCGCTGCAGCATCGCGCTTCGTGGACGAAGGACAAAAAGAAAGTGCTTACCCAGTAATTTATGAAGACCGTCTAACGCCGCAAGTAAACGATCGAGTCCACATGGGCCGTCGGAGAAAGAGACAGGGCGGTAACCAAAACGCCTCATTTGCAATGGGAAGCCAGTGTTTAGCGTAAACGGTAACGCAACGGTGACGCAAGCCAATCAAAATAATGGGTGGAGCTTAAACTCCACTTCCAAATTATCCCGATGACAAAAAGCCTCGCAGAGCATGCATCGCATGCGCGCTGCAACGCTAGGCGAGACCTAAAAACCAAGGGTTGTTCTCCTATTTAAAAAGAAAACTTCTGCTGATCCCTCCAATTTGAGTAATTTTCATCCAACAGCAGCACTTCTACGATTCTCAGTAAAAATCCAAGAAAGACATGTTCATAGGTTTCTGTTAGATTACCTGGAGCATCATCATTAGCTTGGCACTACCCATTCAGCATCCACCCCTCTCATGCACGGATTTGGCCTTTATCTTGGTGCTTGATGGCCTCTGAATGATGATTTTTAAGGGCAATTTTAATGCCTGGTATAATTAGATCTACAAAACCTTTATTTACAGACTGGCTGAAAGCAGCCTTGGGGGCTCTGCATTGAGCTGGGCTATCTCCTGCCTCGAAGACATATGTAAAGCTATCCATCTCCCCTGTTTCATTCAGACTTTAGGACCATCGGTCAAGGGTATCCTGCTTCATTGAGCCCTGCTCTATTTAACATATTCCTCAGACTCTGTGTATTCACAGTTGTGGACTCACTTGCATGAACCATGAGATGCCTCCCAGTCAAACAAGCCTCTCCACGTCTCCCTTTGAGACTTTCCTCCTCTGCATGCGTCACATCCCTGCCGCTCTTGCTTTCAATGCTCGCAAATACCACTGGAGATAAAAACCGAGGCTCTTTTCTGCTCCTGCGAAGGATTCTACATCCTTACCCCCCAGATCTTTGGCCTTAGTCTGGAAAGGGTGCTCCCCTAGCCACGTCAGCCGTGAGAAATCTCGGGTTTCAATTTGGCGAGGATCCCTCTCAGGCCACTCAGGTTAATAAGTTGACTTCTATATTTTCCACCTTACTGAAGCCATTACGGAAAATCCTCCTGCGCCAGGCCTATTCATGTGCGCTCAGTCTTGGTTCGGGCAACTATTTTGAGACGGCTGGACTATGGATTTTTTTTTTATTTCTCCACGGCCCAGATGGCACCCTGAAGGGGGGACCCAGGGGGTGCAGGGCGCGAGCCAGGTCTCCCCCTGGGTGGCTTCGCACAATGGAGCGGCCACCCAGGTGCAGGGTAGAGGGTTGATTAGGGGCGCGAGGCGCGCCGAAGGTAATAAGTAGAGGGAGGCAGGGGCGGGAAAATCACTGGGCCCTCGGGAGCGGGGAGGAGGGGCTGGTTTACTCTTTTTGTCCCACCCACCCACCCTCTGGTTTCATAGCATTGTTTTTTCTTCCCCAATTTTTCCTGGTGTTGGCATGACACCGACGTTCTTTTTCCTTTTGCCACGATAAGACAGGTTTTTCTTGTGTTTTGTTTTACGGCTGTATAGTGTCCTGGGTAGGCGGGGTTTTGCTGGGGGGGTGGGCAGCCTTGAGCGGGTTAGCCTATCCTCCAACGGGGGAGGGGGGAGCAGTCACGTGATCAGGAAATGAGAAGTAGGGGAAAATGCACACAGGGGTCGGGATTCTGTTTAGGGGTAGGGTTTTTACATTGGGGGTTAGGTTTGGGGTGATTTGAAGACAAACTTTGGAAAGTTATGGCATTGCAAAAATTATGATTTGGCACCTGTCTTAATAAAGTGGCCTTTTTTGCTAACAAGTAAGTGGTGGTTGGTGATTTATTGTGCGAGCGCCTGTATAGAATCAAGGCTGCTGTGGCAAAATTAATATAGCCCCCCCCACTCATCTTCGATTAAAGCTTTGGACAAACTGCCCTGGTTACCCATGCCTAAAAGGATCACCTTCAACTCTGTGTATTGTGCACTGTAGTGTTCTCCGACGCGGGGTAGCGGTGACGTCACGCGCTTACTATAAATAAAGGGGCGTGGCCCGCGAAAAGCAGTCGGAATCACGCTGAGACCATAACGAGTGTCCCAGGTAGTTATTACGGCCGCAGCGCTGATAACATGTGCGCGAGCGGTCTCTTGAACATTACATGCACAAAGCTATCCATCAAACCGGGCCCTTTATCTTCAAAAGAAATTCCTCCGATATCATCCTGTCGGTCGCCATCTTGCTACGATCCTCGGATCCCTAGTTACTCATCTGTCCTAAATGTAAGCACAGAGGCTGTAGAGGTAGATCGATTTCTGTTCACGCATGCCATCTTTTGATAATCTCCACCCATTACTCCTGTCATTCAGGAAATCCTTGAATACGTGGTTTTGCACTCTTTTAATTTTCTTTCTTGTTTGGTTCAGTATTACAGTAAGCCGTTACTAGTCCCAGAACACCTTTTCAGGTAGCAGATGCGGTTTAGAAATGTATAAATAAAATCAGTAAAGTAAATCGGAAGTGGAAAACTGGTACTCTAAACAGTTTCTTACGACCAATGACTGCTTGAAAAGAAAATCAAAGCTTTTTATTTCAGTTGAGTTACAGTACCACCATCTCGCGTGCTTATTTGGAACTGCAGCTGCCGATAATCATTTAGTTACTGTTTTTCAGAATCTGTCCCACATTGCACTCACTTTTGTACTCTATCAGGCACATGCATCAAGCAAAATACCGGTCGCAAACGGGCAGATTCTCAGAATCTGACCCTTTGCTCCCGGTATTTTTGCATTTGGGATGCATCATCCCAAATGCATAAATCGCTATTTAAGGAATCTCTAAATTGGGATTCCTTAAATAGCGATTGCATTTAAGGAATCCCTAATTGAGATTCCTTAAATGCAATGCATTACACTTTAAAAAATAGCGATTTCGCTAATAGCGTGAGCAAATTACCATGAGGCTGGACCTCATGGTAATTTGCGAAAACTTAGAAAAATGCACTTCTTTGCATTGTTCTAAGTTACATGTTGCCCACACACATGCCCTTAGAGCATGTGTGTATGCAACATTTGTGCAGAGTGAACATACATGGGTGCAATAGGGTGTCATTTTGACACCCTTGCACCATCGAAATTGCGGGAGCAATTTGCGAGTACCTACTGGTACTCGCAAATTGCTCCCGCAATCTCTAATTCATTCCTATGGGCCTGGAGGCCCATAGGAATGAATGGGAAGACATTCCTTAATTGCAAATCGCAATTTGCTAATCGCAATTAAGGAATTTGTGGGAATCGCTAATTCTTTAGCGATTCCTACATGCATAGGGTTTTGCTATTCCTTAATTGCGATTCCTTAATAATCGCTATTAAGGAATCGCAAAACCCTATGATGATGCATGTGCCTGTATATGCCTACATACCTGGATCAACAGCATCCATAAGATTTTCAAATAGTAGGACGTCACTGTCATGTCTGTTTGACCTTTAAATGCCCGTGATGGTGTAATGTGTATTTCAAGGGCTAGTTATTGTATTACACAAAGGCCACTTTAAATCTACGGGGGGACATGGAACAGGGGAGGGGGTGGGCAGGGTCCAGGGAGGGGAGGAGGGTGGAGGTTTTTTTGGGCTTTCCTTTTGATAGTGTCTTCGTTTAGTCTCTGTATGGTTTCCTCTATCAGGGCATGTGCCCAACGCTCAATACATACTTCCATGGTAGTTGGTTCTGTCACCCATATTATGTCCATAGGGAGTTGATAACCTCACCTGTCAGAGTCTTTATGTGTGTTTCTGAAATTTTAATAAAAGATTAAGTGCCGGACTGGGAACCAAAATCGGCCCCGTCAAAGTGCTCGGCCGGCCACCTCCCCCTCCGGGGGGGGGGGGGGGGGGGGCTTCGCCGAGCTCTTTCCTAGGGCCGGTTTACGGCCGATTTTGTTACAGGGACGATTTTGCTGCAAAAACAGCCCTGTAACAAAAACGGCCCCCAGGGGCCCAAAACCGGCCCCTACCCGTGCGGCGCACCGGGGGATTGCCCGGTGCCCGCTCACGGCCAGTCCGGCCCTGAAAAGATTTAAACCATAAATCTACGGGGAGATATCAGGCACCGAATTAACAATTCTGGCTCGTATCTGCCCGTGAGCTAACAGGGATTAAGGGTCAGTTTGCCCAGAATGGTGAATAACACACGAGCCCAGGAATACCGGGTCCAAATATGTGTTTTTCTCTTTCCAGGGGAAATACCATGCCCAAATGTTCAAACATTTACCATCTGCAAGGAGCAAGTGTTAAATAAGAGGATTTTTTTCTCGGCCCTTGAGTAGTGAAGTGGTCAAGATGTGGCAGGAGGTCATGTTTCCTTTTACTTTAGATGGGGGATCTTTTTGCTCTCACCCGTTTTGTGTGTGTGAGCGAGCTTCTGGGCGCAACAGCTGCCTGGTGCCTCCACCACAACACTAAGGAGTCTGGGTTCAGTGCCTCTGCACCCGGAAGTATTGGGTGTGTTGTGTCTGCACACCCGATAATTTCAGGCCCAGAATCACTGGGAAAGTCATATTGCCTGGAGCATAAATAGCACTTCTGACTGTAGGATATTAGGGCCAAAGTTAGCTAGCAGTATTGTTCAACTCTTAAGTTTACTGTAGTTGTAATGAAACCAACTGTGACCACCTAAGTGTGTATGTGGATATGTGAGTTAGTGATTGCCATATCTACTGAAATTGCCTGTGAGCACTTGTAAATAGGATAATGCCAGGAACAAAGGCGATTGAATATGTTTGGCCAGGTTCTGCCCAATCACAGATAGTTTAAGAAATGATGGAATGGTCTGTGGCTCAGAGAAGAGACAGTGGTTAAAAACAGCCAGCTGCATCATTCCTTTCCTTCGTGTCTTTTCTTTTTCTAAGTGGCAAAAATGTATCTAGGTAGAACTAGGTAAACAAAGTCATGTAAACCCTCAGCCGCCCAAATGCTGATTGTGCTTCTGCAAATTTATGGCGAGCTTGCCTGAATGTTTTTAGCCTGCTGGGTGAAGGACGTGCCTCAACAGACCAGAGAGGCATTTTTGTAAAACTGTGTAGCCCTGCAGTGGAGGCAAAGCCCTTGGAGTGCAGTGGTGGGATTTAAAAAAAGAAGTTTAGTTGACTTCTTAAACACGGTCGCCACATCCTCTTAAAGCATCTGACACCTGCTATCCCACCTGCAGAAGGAATGAGCTTTGCAGGCTTAGTAACATGACTATAATCTGCTATAATCAGGTGTCGGATCTCAATTTTTCCTTAAGGCTTTAGGAACAACCGTGGGGCTGCACTGCGTCACTGGGAAATGGCAGGAATGCTCTGTATTTAAGGCAATACAGCGCATTCCTGTCCTTTCCCCTGCACTGGAGACATTGGGCTGCCTAGTGCCAATGCAGGCATCGTTGCAGCATGGTGCAAGGGTGCCTGCGTTGCATGCAGGATTGTTTTTGTGAAGGAAGGTGCCAGCAGGAGGGTTTTTTCCAGGAAAGACCACTTTTGGCCATACAGAGCACAGCAAAAACCCTCGGGAAGCTGACAACGAGAGGGCAGCTTTGAAGGCTGATGGACAGAAGGCTCATCAATTATCAGCTGTCCAGTCCCACAAATAGCCACGAGGGAGCACATATTATTTTCTTGATTATGACTACATAATCTGCCCTCCACACACCCCAGTGCTTCTTGAGATTAGAGGATTCACTCACAACACTCACTCAGTACAAAATGAGGCAAGCATGAACACATTTTACAGGGCTGTATTTAACTTCAAGTTCCCCACTGCCTCCCTGCAGCACTCTTCACCAATGAAAATAGTTGCTTCCACTTTCCACACTTTGCCGGCTGGTTCCAAGCACTGCTGTGAAAATTAATTTTCTTTTTTTCCCTGGACGAAGGTGCAGGATTGGATCTCACTTTCAAACTCTGCAGTCTATGTTAGCATGTTCGAGGTAGGCTTTTAATAGCCAGTGCCCTCTGTGGTTTGGCTGCTAATTATCAGTGCTTAATTTGAGCCGGAGCTCTCTGGTGTTGAGCACCGGCACTTAATTGGTTTCCGGTTCTCGGTACAGGCACCTAATTGTCAACACCACACTTAGGGAAGTCTGCCACAAGGTGCCACTGCTCATGTAACTTAGAGATGAGCAGTATAACAGTTATTTAGGAAAACAATATACATTAAAAAATTACAAATACCTGCCTCTCCAGCCATTCCTTTAGCTTTGGGGACCTGGAATAATCAGAACTGTTGCATTTAAATGCAAGATATATGGTTAGTAGTTGTTTTGGCAGCAACGACAGGGGAAATGGGTAGTGCAAGTGGCCTCCTGGTCAGAGCCCTGGCACTTAATAATTTACAAATGAAGCACTGTAAATTGTAACACATGCAATTCATGGCCCAAGGTACCCTCTGAAGACGGTATATTGTCACACCCGGTGACACCACACTGCCATCTGTAGTAAGAGAATGGAATAGCACTGCCTAGGAAACTGTTGGCTACCTTTGCCTGCAATCAGCACTAGAAATGTTCACTGGATACATTCCTCCAAGTCACTTTAGAGGCAGAGTCAAACCCCCATAACCTTCATACTTTTGCTGCAGGGATTATGCTCACAAACAGAACTATGCTTGGGACCATAGAACATCGGCATGTAGGGACTTATTCACCAAACTATCTCAGTATCTATGAGCGCAATACTGACTAGCTATAGTGCCTCATTTTTTTTGCCATATTACAACTTTTAAGCACTGTATATCAGAGTTAATATTACTACCAATTGAATGGCACTCGATTTTTTGACCTCAGAAAAATTATAGGCTGAATTGGCCCCAGTGGATTTCAAACTCATATAGTGGACGTCACACACCAATGGTAGAAGGAAGGGCTTAACTCACTGGGCATGCTTACTGGCTAGAGTGAGCAGCTTATCTCTTCCTGTTGATTTTCTTGTACTGCCAGGAAGTGCAGTGATAGTTTCCCCTTAATCTGCAACACAATACAATTTGAGATGGAAAAGAGGACTTATTTTATTGCAAGTATGAGGTTGCTGAAGAAATGACTAGCCTCTCATGTGAGAGTGGTTTCACAGCAGAAGGCTGTTGGTTTGAGCTATAGGGACGGAACATGTTGTACAACGTTGAACCAGGAGAGACAGATCCATTCCAGATATTTAAGATATCCACCAACATTGTGAATTACCTCCATTTAGATTATCTGTAGGTAAAATTGTCTTATGTGGATATCCTGCAAATCTAGCATAGCATGACTGCCCTGAAGCTTCATTGGACACCCCTATTCAAGGTTACAGTATGATAACAATCTTCCATGGAAAACAAACACACTTTTGGGATGATGACTTCAAGACAGAGTACTGAACTAAGGGGAAGGTAGAACAGTGCCGCAACCTTTTCAATATGGAGCAAGTTAAATAAAGTTGCCACCTTATGCACAACGACGACAGATCACAGCAATAACACAAGCAAATACGCCAGGTAGAAAAGTGTGCCGTTTAGGTCAGACCATGTCACAGAAAATCAGTAATATATCTGAAACAGTCTGATTTTGAACCTAGGGTTCCCGTCTCATCGCCTCAGCCTGCTAGTACCAATCCAGAGAGAGTGGCCCTTCCAAGAAGGTCTTTCGGATGTGAAGAATATGTTTTTTTGCCTGTTTTTGCCACATGTCTAATTATACTTCTAGTCCTTGGACAAGCAGCCAGTTTAAATACATCTTCCCAGCTGTATAAACTATGTCTACTGGATGTAAGCTGGAACGGCTTTGGAAGAACAGAGAGGCACTGTACATTGAAGGTCTTCCTTTCGATGTTTCTGAGTGCTCTGGGTTGTCAAGAGTTGGGTTCATTTACGAAAACATTTTGACCTACTGTTGTAGAACATTACATCCACTGTTGTGTTGACAAAATTCTGATTGTTGTAATGGGCTCATAGTAACAATCTGAAAAATAACTTTTAACGGTGATCCTAACAGCATATAAGTCTTTGGTGATGAAACTATGATGCAACAACATAAAAAGAACATTGTAAAAATACATTCTTTACTTAAAATAAAATAAACATAGACAGTTTCTGATGTGAATGAGGAAATGATATGGTAAAGATGTTTTTCAACGGTGTCTTTGTCTGAATGATTTATGTGTTTGTGGCAGTTGTCACGTGAGGGCCTATGTAAAAAGGCAGTGCCTACCCATCACTATCCACAAGGGCATTCTACGACAATGGTAAGCAGTGGTACAAATGCAGCCGGCACAACTCGATGTGGAGGTCCAACTTATCCCTGGGACCAAAGTGCCTCTTTCATAATTTCTTGCTCCTTCCACCTCTGCACCCTTCAAATTGTCCTCTAGTACTAGGACATCATTCATAGAGTCATTTGCATTAATAGCCTCATGTTTTAGTCTTTTAGGTGGAAACAGCGTCACCCTGGGGTTCCTGCATCATTTTATCCCTATATTGAAAAGAGCATAAAATGCAGTTGCCTGACTCCTTTTGAAGCTATGCTGGGTGACCACATCTCCACTACTCTAACGCCCTTCCCCAAATTCAAATCTATTTGCATCACTCACCAAGTGAGTGAATCAATAAAGGAACTCTGCTGCTACTCTCTATCCAGAAAGCTAGTCAGACTACTTAGAACAGCACTGTACAATTGCACACCTTCTCCATACTTGACAGTAACTACTGGATCAGACTCCTTCCCACCCTCCTACAAGATCAATGAGTACCTCATCCTATGAAAATTAATTCGACCAGTATGTTCCAATTGTAACTCACCCGCATTAGGCACCTCTGTAGTTCTCAGTGCTGAGAAACCAACCCGATGGAAATGTTACTCTTTACAATTGTACTAACGATATGTGTTCAAGAACCACGTTCATTGTAACATGCATGAAATGAAATGAAAAAAAGTATTTGATTAAGCGCACTGCGGCCAAGCGGCTTCCTGGCGCTGGTAGCAAGAGCAGCAGTCACAGAGGCAGCCCGAAGGGATTAGCAGGAGTACGCCTGAGAGAAAAGAAAAGTTTTCAAAGCTTTACGAAAATGGGAATAAATGGGAATGGATCGCATGGAAAGGGGAAGACTATTCCAGAAACGGGGGGCCAAAACAGAAAAAACGTGTGCCTCCAGTTCTGGATTTGCGGAAGCGGGGGACATTAAGAAGGGCCAAAGAAGAAGACCGGAGAGTGCGAACAGGGGTGTGAGAAGAGATAAGGGAACATATGAATACAGGGGCAGATCGGGCAAGAGCCAAGAAAACCAGACAACCCATTTTGAAAAGAGATCGCTGAAGAACAGGGAGCCAATGAAGAGACCTGAGGACGGGAGTGATATGATGAGTTTTGGGAAGGTGGAAAATGAGACGGGCGGCCTGGTTCTGAATAGCTTGCTAGCGGCGAGATTCGTAAGCTGGAATGCCCACATACAAGCTGTTCCCGTAATCAAGACGGGAGGTAATCAGAGCCGTAATGATGATTTTGAGTGCATCTGAAGAAAAGAAGCGGGAGATCTTTCGAATAAGCCGAAGGGATAGAAAACAAGAGGAAACAACAGAACTAATTTGTGCATGCATGGAGAGATCATGGCTGACCTGAATACCCAGGGTTCTGACTGAAGAGACAGGAGTGGGGAGAGGGCCGAAGGAGGGGGGCCAAAAAGCAGAAGACCAAGGACTGGATGAGCCGCCCGTCAAGACCAACTCGGTCTTGTCCGGGTTAAGCTTGAGATGGTTAGAGCTCATCCAATCCGAGATAAAGACCAAAGTAGAGCGAAATTTAGAGGAAGACAGAGGTGAGGAAGAAAGATCAAAGACAAGCTGGAGGTCGTCGGCGTAGTTGTACACGGAGACCCCCTGAGCAAGAAGAGCAGAGATAAGAGGGTAAATGTAAAGATTAAATACCAGAGGAGAAAGAGAGGAGCCTTGGGGAACACCACAGGAAACCAAGCGGGTGGGAGCAGAGAAACCAGAGAAGTGAACAGCCTGAGAGCGGCCAGAAAGAAAGGAGGCAAGCCAAGAGAAAGCAAGGCCCCGAATGCCCGCCGCGCTGACACGGTCAAGAAGGATGGAATGGTCGACCGTGTCAAACGCAGCGGATAGATCAAGGAGAACCAAAGCTTGAGGAAGAGAAGAATCAACCTTAGATTTCAGCTCGTCGAGGACAGCCAAAACCACTGACTCAGTGGAGTGGCCTCGACGGAAGCCTGCCTGATGAGAGGCCAGGACTTGGTTCTCCTCAATGTAAGCAGAGAGGCAAGAGGTGACATAGCTCTCTAAGACCTTGCCAAGATAGGGAAGAAGGGAAATGGGCCTGAAATTAGAGGGAAGTGAAGGGTCAAGGCCAGATTTTTTTAAAATGGGCAGAACAATAGCGGATTTAAAGAAAGAAGGGACTGAGCCCAAGGCAAGAGAAGCATTGAGGAAAGAAAGAGGGGGAGAAGGACAATTAGTAAATAGAGCTCTTAAAATCCGGGCCGGTGCACAGTCGGCTGGAGAGCCAGACTTGATCTTAGCGAGCAAAGTAAGAAATGTGTCTAAAGAAATAGGGGGAAAAGAATCAAAAGAAGAAGAAAGAACCGAAAAAGAGGAAGTGGGGGTAAGGGGAGGGAGCAGGGGGATGTTAGCTTTAATCTTGATAATCTTCTCGATGAAGAAATCATTGAGCGAAGAGCAGAGGTCTTGAGAAGGGATAAGAGTGGAATTGGAACGCCAGATCTTTGACCAAGGAGAAAATCTCCTTGGATTTATTGGCAGAGAGGGCCACTTTCTCAGAGAAGTAATTTGTTTTGGCCAGGAGGACGGCACGCTTGTATTCCAGGAGGAGATGTTTATATTGGGCCCGAAGAGCGGGGCAGTAATTTCGTCTCCAATGACGCTCAGAGCGTCTCAGATCTAATTTCAACGCTTTGAGCTTGGTATTAAACCACTTATGAGCGTCATAGGGACGAACGGCCTTGGTTTTCCTAAGCGGAGCGACCTGGTCGCAAGAGGAGGACAGCCAGGTGTTAAGCGCTTCAGCTTGAGAGTCCAGAGAGAGTGCAGAAAGATCAGGAGTGGAAGAAGCAAGAGAGAGAGAAAGAGAGTCTAAGTCAACCCGATTCCAATTTCGAACAACAAGGTTTTTGGGTAGGGAGGGCCTATCAGGAGCACCAAGAGTGATGGAAAAGGAAATAAGAGAGTGATCAGACCAGGTGCAGGGAGAAATGCTAGGGGGAGAAAGCGTACAACTTAAAGACCAAATCTGGTCAAGTGTATGACCCTGGACATGGGTGGGGCCCGTGACATGGGCATGAAAATTAAGGCACTGAAGAGTAGCCGAAAAATCCTTGGAGGACAAATCCTCCTTTGCGTCACCTGGCCAGAAATTAAAATCCCCCAACAGGAGAACCGAAGAATTGTTGACCACAAGTGTTGCGAGGAGTTCCTGAAGGGTGGCAACGAACAAGGGCATGTGCTGGGGAGGGCGGTACATAAGGACAACCGTGAGAGGGACAGGGAGATTGAGTGAACGAGCAACTAGAAAGTCCACATTGGATATAGGTGAGTGAGGGAGGAGCTGAAACTGTAAGCTGGAACGAGCTATCATGGCCACGCCGCCACCCATCTTGCCATCAGGGCGATCCGACCGGAGGGCGTAGTAGGTGGAGGGGAGGATGGCCAGGACGTCAGGAAGGGAGTCGGACGAAAACCAAGTTTCAGTGAGAAACAGAAAATCAGGAGACTCAGTGTGCAAAAGGTTAAATAATTCCAGTTGATGTTTCACAGCAGACCGAGTGTTAAATAAGAAAGCAGAAGCGGAATTGGGAGTAATAGAAACAGGCGAAACAGAAGGATCAAGCAAGGGGGGAGGGTCTGAAACTAGGATGCCAAGCGTGTCCAAGTGTAGCAGTAATGAGGGTGCAAGAGGCTGAGCACGTTTGTAGGAGTGCAGTTGAGCGGAGGTGTACACCTGCAGAGAGGCAGAGTCCATGGCCCCTGGTCCCGGCCCGTCGCGGACGGGCGCAGACGGGCTTAACTTAGGCGCAACTTCGGCGCGCCTTCGTCGCGCCCGCTGCGCTCGTCCGCTGCGCTGCCGAGGAAAAAGGGGCATGTTATAGGGACCAATGGTAGAGACAAGGCGTGGCAGGGGGTGGAGGGACCAAGAGACTGCACCGCCAACCCCAGAGCGTCCAAGATGGCGACCTCACCCGCCCCGCTCCAGTGACCAGCCGGCAAAGGAGGAGAGCGAGGAGCGGAAGGCGCTCGGGAGTGCAAGCAGGTAGGAAAGTGCAATGTTTATTTTAAAAAAGCGCAGAGTCCACAGCGCTGGCAGAGGGACTGCCAAGGTTCCGTTAAAACTGAAGCTGGAGGTAAGCGTTGCTCCCGGAGTCGCGTCGGGAGATCAGTGACGTCGATCAAGCTGGCCGAAGGGGTAGCCAGGCAACTGATATACCAATCAGGGGGGGAGGGACCAAGAGACTGCACCGCCAACCCCAGAGCGTCCAAGATGGCGACCTCACCCGCCCCGCTCCAGTGACCAGCCGGCAAAGGAGGAGAGCGAGGAGCGGAAGGCGCTCGGGAGTGCAAGCAGGTAGGAAAGTGCAATGTTTATTTTAAAAAAGCGCAGAGTCCACAGCGCTGGCAGAGGGACTGCCAAGGTTCCGTTAAAACTGAAGCTGGAGGTAAGCGTTGCTCCCGGAGTCGCGTCGGGAGATCAGTGACGTCGATCAAGCTGGCCGAAGGGGTAGCCAGGCAACTGATATACCAACCAGGGGGGGAGGGACCAAGAGACTGCACCGCCAACCCCAGAGCGTCCAAGATGGCGACCTCACCCGCCCCGCTCCAGTGACCAGCCGGCAAAGGAGGAGAGCGAGGAGCGGAAGGCGCTCGGGAGTGCAAGCAGGTAGGAAAGTGCAATGTTTATTTTAAAAAAGCGCAGAGTCCACAGCGCTGGCAGAGGGACTGCCAAGGTTCCGTTAAAACTGAAGCTGGAGGTAAGCGTTGCTCCCGGAGTCGCGTCGGGAGATCAGTGACGTCGATCAAGCTGGCCGAAGGGGTAGCCAGGCAACTGATATACCAACCAGGGGGGGAGGGACCAAGAGACTGCACCGCCAACCCCAGAGCGTCCAAGATGGCGACCTCACCCGCCCCGCTCCAGTGACCAGCCGGCAAAGGAGGAGAGCGAGGAGCGGAAGGCGCTCGGGAGTGCAAGCAGGTAGGAAAGTGCAATGTTTATTTTAAAAAAGCGCAGAGTCCACAGCGCTGGCAGAGGGACTGCCAAGGTTCCGTTAAAACTGAAGCTGGAGGTAAGCGTTGCTCCCGGAGTCGCGTCGGGAGATCAGTGACGTTGATCAAGCTGGCCGAAGGGGTAGCCAGGCAACTGATATACCAACCAGTGGGGGAGGGACCAAGAGACTGCACCGCCAACCCCAGAGCGTCCAAGATGGCGACCTCACCCGCCCCGCTCCAGTGACCAGCCGGCAAAGGAGGAGAGCGAGGAGCGGAAGGCGCTCGGGAATGCAAGCAGGTAGGAAAGTGCAATGTTTATTTTAAAAAAGCGCAGAGTCCACAGCGCTGGCAGAGGGACTGCCAAGGTTCCGTTAAAACTGAAGCTGGAGGTAAGCGTTGCTCCCGGAGTCGCGTCGGGAGATCAGTGACGTCGATATATTGTTACTAGTAGCAAAAAAGCCCTTTTGTCACAAACATATGTGAGTATTAACAAGTTATCTAAAAGTTGACTCTAAAATTCCACTTGCTTAGCTTTGAGGACCACAGATGAAGACTTTGCCAGTCCTTTTCCAACTTGAATAAAGGTATACTATAATGAAACCTGCCAATCAAACGTGTTGCTTTTAAGTTGTCTACACCATGGAGACCATCCCACCACCCACCTTTCGGACCTGACCCTTTCTGCAGGGTCATCCCAAGCCTTTGTGCCTTCCTCCTCCAATTTTTGCTAATTTTATTTTTGTTGGCTTTTGGACTCTGTGCCCTTTACAATTGTTAAACAGTGCTAAAGTGCTTGTGCTCTCTCCCTAAGACATGGTAGCATTGGCTTATACCCAATTGGCATATTTAATTTACTTCTAAGTCACTAGTAAGGTGGTATTTCATGGGCCCTACTATTTAGCCTGTAGCACCTATTGTGCCACCCATATGACCCAGGCCTGCCATTGCAGCTTGAATGCAGTTTTAAACTCCCATGTCAACTTGGCATTTAAACCCCCTTGTCAAGCATTAAAATCCAGTTTTTTACATATCATTCACCACTAAGGTAGAACCTAGGTACCCCATAGGATAGGGTGCTCTATAATCAAAAGGTTGGACCTGTACTTTTAGGTTCTACATGTCCTGGTAGTTAAAATCTCCCAAGTTCGTTTTTCACTGCTGTGAGGCCTATTTCTCCCATAGGATAACATTGAAGATGCCTTATTGCATTTTAAAAGTGTAATTTCCAAATGGAAAGAGATAACCCATTCATGCTTGGTGTCTCTGGAATTGGGATTTAGAATTCTAACTTATGGTGCAGTCAGGTTTTAAATTTCAATTTTGAAAATGCCACTTTTAGAAAGATGAGAAAAAAGAAGGGTAAGGCCCCAACAGGACAGTTACCAGGGAGGGCCATATACAGTAAGTGCAACAGAGAGGGACCTGGTAGACTGATTATTTCAAGCAATTTCTTTATTGCAGCAATCACACTATATTCTTTTGGGTGATTTGGTTATTTATTTAACCTTTCATCTGAAACTTTTTTTCCTTTTTTTAATTTATACAAGGACTTCGCATCCTTCCATTTAAACACATATCAAAAAACAATTTCAATATTTATAAATATTCACATTTCTTTACAACATTTACCACAATATACATTACAAACATTTATCACAAAACAACTATATCACTAGACCAATGTATCATTTGTAATCTGATCAACACAAATTAATTTCTTTGCGACTGGTAAAACCAGATTAATTCTCAAAACTATGAATACGATTTCATTCAGTGTCCATCAGTATCAATTCAATATTAGTTTTATTGCCGACGCGTTTCAAGCCCCAGGGATTCTCTAGGGGCTCTCATCAGGGCTTCTTCGTTATAACACATTGGTGCAATTTACAAAACAAAGTAAAAATATCACTCTTTCTACTCCTTCAACTTTACTCTATTTGCTTCTGTCTCTTAATTATATGACATCACTATACCTGCTCGTGTGGGTTTTTTTTTCTTTTTCAACTTGGTTGCTGTTTGAATTATAGGGGACCGACTGTAGTAAACCTGTTCAAAACAAAAGTCTAATTAGACTTTCCGTGTTTGGTTTACCTGTTTTAGCATTTATATAGTAGTCTATTGAACCTACCTCAATTTATTGGGTGGGGCTTTTTAAACTGTCTATACAGCATCTGTCACATGGTTGAGCCAATCTGAAAACAAAGACGGAAGTATTTTATAACACATTCCCTCTCCTCTCTCGATTGTTAGTTAGTATGTCTGCTCAATAATCACTGTCGAGTCCACATACCTGTATCATTCCGCACTACCTTATTTTTGGCTCCTCTTTTGCAAAACGGTAATCTTTATCTTAATACCTCTATCTCTCTATGATAAAAAGTAATAATGATGGGCTTTAGGCCGATAGTCATGTTTACACGCTTTTGTTGTTTTAAACAAGAGTAGAAATAGCGTACCTTGTCGGCGCTCAGTAATTGTGCCGCTCCGACACAATCTGCAGCAGGTTACTGTTGCCAAGTGTGTCTATTTATAAATACAAAAACGGCACACGCGAGGTCAGTTTAATCCTTCTCGCGACTCACCCCTTTATCTACAACCTATTTTCAACCCCATTTCTACCTACTTACATTTGGCACGGGTTCTCTCCTCCCGACGCAACCACGTTTACAAGCAGCAGGGGCACTTCCTGATTAGAGCTTCCTGTATATACAAAAGTTACTAGGGCTTCTGGGAGATGTAGTCTACAATGTTTTCCCATTTTATTTAAATGATTCTAGCGTTATCATACTCGTGACAGCTCAGACATTTCATTAAGATAGCTGCGGTTGGCAATTTCTGATTTTAAGTGCTATTTTTCAGTTTATACTTTTAAAATTCATCACTCCGGTTCCGCTGATTAGATTTTTGTCACTTTGGGGGTCAAATAATTTATTAGAATTTACTCTATATTTCTAACTTGGTTTGGGATTTTACTTGTGTTACTTTTTCACTTTATTACTGTTTCTGTACTGCGTAAATACTTTACACAATGCCTCAAAGTTAAGCTTGACTGCTTTTCGTGCCAAGTGACCCAGGGTTAAGCACAGCTTGATTTAGTGACTTTTTGTGGTTCACTCTGCAAGGGATTGCGTCTGTTGCTTGACCATGGCTCACATCCCAGTCAACCAACAACCCAAATTTCTCGCACCACTCAAATCACCTGGAAACCCACATGAAGTATCAATGTCACTATAAATATGTAAATAAATATACTTGTTTTGATTTATATGGGCCTGATTCTCAAAGTTGTTTGCGCTGCTAATTTACATTTATTTTTATGTGTGCAAATATCTCAAAAATCGTTAAATTTACTTGTACAAATATACACCGCACACTGCTCAAAAGGGCAGTGTGCGGGTTTTCCAGGAAGCTGATACCTGCCTATTTAATAAACACCTCAAATAGGCACATTTGTTGGTATTCATAAACCGTTGGGTGGCAATCCCAATCCAGGGTGAGAGTGGGGAAGGAAAACACTTAAAAGTGTTTGGGGCAAAGAGCAAGGAAAAGTCATTAAACATCCTGTGCCGTAGCACTCGCTGTGCCTGAGGTCGCAATGCTATTTTGAACCTGCTTTGTATGGCCCTGTTGCACATTGGTATCACAGAAGTCCCAAAGACTCTTGCACTGCTGCCTCAATATAAATCAAGCGGATGCAGAATGTCGCTTAGCACAATGGCACAGGGGCATTTGCAGGGTGATGTGGCCTCATGTACACCTGCGTCCTTGCTGACTTACAGATGCTGGTGCCAGGCCAAACAAGCTGTGGAAGGCACATCAATTGTGTACCACATACGAAGTGGTGCACAGTCCACCAAGGGTACCCCTTAGGAGAGGGTGCCAGGGTCCCAGAGAGCAGCCCAGGCAACCTCCAGGAGACAGGTTCAGTGTCCAGAGAATTGCCATCCCCTCTTGAAATTTAGGCTGAGTCCCTTTCTGGGGAAAGACGGGGCCATGATTTGAAACTGCAGCTTTAATGCATACGCTCTCCACATTGCAGGTACGTACATTCACAGTGGGCACTTTACTGAGAATTAAGCATTTGTTTCCAAAACTGAGTGCACAGTCGCTGTCTGCAGCAAACACACATAATTGACCCTGCACCATGGAGTGGATGGGGACATCCTGCCCGATATGTAATACAGCTCCAAGTGTTATTTTCTGATTGGTAAGATGTCTTCTCCAAGCCCATCAGTAATAGAAGATCCTCTTTAGATCTATTAGATGTCCTATTTGTCCTCCAACATCAAATGAATTCCCTTCTAGCTTGGATATCACTTTCAAAAAGAGGAATGACGTGTTGGGACACAAATAATGTCAAAACAAAGATGAATATGATAATAGAACCCTTAACACTTTGTAATAGGTGCTTTGAATATTTTGTTGTGAACACTAAGATATTCTTTAATTATCATCAAAAGTTCCCCAACAACGTTTTTTGTAAAGAAGTTAACCAGAACTGACGTTCAATGAAACAGTCTTACCCATTATAATAAAATTATTTGGGGTCACTTTAGACCTAGACGGATGGCCCACCAACCAGGCGGTCCCAGGCAAGGAAGTCAGGCGACTGTCACACTGCCCTAAATGGGGCACAGTGACAGTCATTGTGACCTGGCTGCCCAGTCCAGGATGAGACATTTTGACATCATTTTGGGGTCTGACCCCTGGTTTGCCCTTGTGACCCCTGGCACTGCATTTGCAACGCCTGGCCTTAGAAATGGCAAAGTCAGTTTTAGACACACAGGGCAGCTCGTCCAGTTCAGTTGGGGCTCCAATCTCCTTCTTTTGCTAATTGTTTTTATTACCTAATAGTGAATAACAATATATTTTTTCCTATTGGTGTAATAAAGCATGGAGCACAGTTAGTTTGCATATGACTCTCCCTGGCAGCACAGGTAAGTAAAAATTCCTTTTAAATGTATGTTGTGTGCATGCCTACAGGTGAGAGGTGTGTGACGTATGCGAGAGAGAGGGAGTGTATGTGTGATTGTGCATGTGGAAGCATGTGTGTGTGAGTGAATGTAGAGATCAAATGGCGTGTAATATCACTTCCGCTACCCCTGGCCTTTTGGAGAATTGATGTTCAAAGGTTTGCCCCAACTGACAGCTATAAGATACCGCCAGTGGAAATCTCGTGATTTTCCGCCACCTCTAAGCGGGTTAGAGAACGACGTGTTTGGTGGACGGGGCAACCACCTTCCTTTAGCAGATGACCACTTCCCCAAGCGCTAAATATCGCCCCCATTTTCTTCACTGATACATGTTTGCTTCTTCCCCCTTCCTATACTTCCTCCGTGAAGACTGAAAGCCGTAGAAAGGAAAAGAAAACCGTACGTTGAGGCAGCTTTTCTCGAAAACAGACCGGCCACGACAGTTCAGCGCCTGATAATAGAGCTCTGACATTTCCTTTTATCTGATGAAAGTAGTCGGGTGTTGCTTGTCCGAGTTCGACTCTCAAGAGATCAACAACCGCTTGGAATTCCATTTCATAGCTCGGTGATCAGCTCATCTCTGTTTTTGTTTTTCGAATTCTTTTTTCTGATAAAAAGAGCCAGCGCACATTGGTTCTGTTACATCCGTGAGAGGGGAGCCCCAAACACGGGCCGCGCTCTGAGTGGGTGTCTTGCGAGGATGCATAACAATGCCTCACTGTGCGGCGCTCTCTGACCCCGCGTTGCCTGGAACGCGTTCAATCTGGGGGAAATATATACACATTCAACGTGGCAGGGACAGAGGGAGCAAAAATTCGGATTGAATAACACCCATTCGAACCTGTTTTTCACAGAGAAGTAATTTGTGCATGTATGCTGCTTTTTAAGCAGTATCCTTCCTCTAGGACACAATGTGTTACCCTCTGGTATGTTATGCTGTGTTAAACTGTGTTAATGCACATCATGCCAGATCCTGCAATGCTAGCTATGTTAATCTTTGCCGTTTCATGTCATGCCATTTCACAGGTTGCTATGTAGTTATGCTATGGTATGCTATGTAGCTATGGTACGGTACAGCATGGTATGGTATTCTAGGCCATGTTATGGTTTGGTATTATGCTAGGTCATGATGTTGTAGGCTATGCTAAATAACCTTATGCTGTCGCTTAACAAACCAGTATGGGGCTTTTGAGGACCCCATATAAGCCTTGTGCCTACTATTCTCATTCCATCAATGCTCATTCTTGTGTGAGTTATTATTTGTACACACGTGTGATCGACTGGGCGTGGACTCGGACAGTGACAATCCCGCATTGATATTGAGACTTACACAAGACCACACATTGAAAAATACACATAGAGGAGCAATATGCTGTCCTATGCACCATTCCAAAGCCTTGTGCACTTTGACCTTTCCAAAAATGTAACAAGTATGGGGAGGACCCTGAGCTTGTTAACATTATTTTAGGCTCAGTTAAGTCTAATATTTTTATACAAAAGGAATCAGTTGGGACAGAAAAGTCCTCCACATTGTGATGGGCGTGTGGCGCTGACCTGAGTGCCCTAACAGTACTGACTTCTGGAACACTATTGCTGGTTTTTGTTGTCATAGGCAAACATGCATCATGTGTGTGTGCCATGACGTAGGCCTGTTCCACGGATTGCGGGCTTGTTGGATCAGCAGGGGCGACAAAAGCGCTACCCTCATAGCAGTGGAAGGTTACTGCCTTCACCAGGTGTTAAGCAGCACATAGTGGCAGCATAACGTGCAGTGATCAGTAGGAGTGAACAGGTGCTTTTTAACCTGTGTCGCTGGAATGAGGCCTACAGGCTCCCTCAGCTAAAGTTCAGCTGCTGTGTGGTTACCTCACCCTAGGCCTACATCGGTTTTGAGTGTAGTGCTGCACAGCGCATGAGCGGAGTATCTGCTCTGGGTGTATATGTGCCTGGGAAGGGTACAATACAGGGATAATACAGTACTGTGCAGTGCGTGCATGTTGGCTGCAAGTCTTGGAATGTGTATGGTTCCATGGATGTTGCTTGGGAACACCCGCAGAAACACACCAATAGAATGCCCTTTTCACGCAGAGTAATGCATGAAAGGGGCCCATTTTAAAAGGCCATGAAACGTCACACAGGGTCCTGTAAATATGGGCAAGCCCATTGCACTGCCGGTACGTTAAAAAAGTGATGATCTGGCAGCGCAATAGGCTTGTAAATGATGTCCAGAATTTGTGATTAAACATGAAGATATTCTAGAAGCATCACTGTATGTTCGTAATATTTAATGGGATGTGACCTAAGGAAGTTTCTTACAGTCCTTATTCCGACCTCATGATGAATACTAGTATACAGGATGGACACATTAAGGGGCATTCTTACCATATCTTCATCCCAGCTCACATAAAAAGTACGCTGTAGAAAGTCAGTAGTCTTTAATTTAAGAGGGTAGGCTAGAAACAAATGATCCATGGGAAAAATTAAGTTATTTAGAAGTATTTTCAAAGATAGCTTTTTGTGTTGCAATTATTTGGCTCCATGGGGGAGCTTCAGGACATTATTTATACATTTTGGGGATCAGATGAAACACTGGAATTCTTGAAAAATAGTGGAGCAAAAAGTTGCACTCATCTTGATTAAAGAGGCCTTCATCTCTCTACTACACAAGCGTACTGACATTCATATAATATTTCCTATCAATTTTCTTGGCCTTAGGCAGGATGTTAATAACTCTGAGAAGGCCTTTTTTTCTATTGTCATTGCCTGTGCCCGCCTTTGTATTGCTAGGTCATGGATTAAATTCCATCAGTCCAAATGTTAAAGAGTTCTGGGCACTGCTCAGGCAGGTGTTTGAATATGAGTCAGCCTTGGCCAAGGCTAGAAGCCCTCGTGCACTGGGTAGGCTCAATCGGGTCTGGGCCGTCTACAATGGGTTTAGTCATATACCACTTCTAGCTTCCAATTATGGTAACTTGGTTTCTTTTCTTCCTATGCTCTTTCATTTTCAGTTTTCTATTGTGACTCAACGAAATGATTGAGTTTTGTCATTCTCCTAACTTGTAGTTGGTTTCTTTTTTTTCTCTTTATCATACTTGTTTTCTTATTGCTGTATTTATCCAGTGTACTCATGGCTAAATAAAAAATAAACAAACAAATAAATAAATGATATAAAAAATTTAAAAATATATTAAAAAAATAAAAATAATAACAGGTGCTAGCCTTCTATTGTTTCATCGCCGCATTCATATACATGTACATTGGCCAAATCACCACACTGCCTCCTTTGTCTAAATTTCTAATAACCCATTCCTTCTTATTACTCAATTTTTCAACAGTTTCCCTGTATTAACAACTGTTTTTTCAACTTCAGCTGTGTAGCATCCTTCATGTGCAAATTATAAGGTCCTGCTAGATCAGAAAACTCATCAATATTATCTTTGGGCATAGTTGAGTTGAAGTTCGATCTGGATTTAAAATGTGAATCACTTTCCTCTGATGCAAACAGTACCTGGGCTTCAAACTCAATCTGATCATCCTTCACTAAATCAATGGACTCTTCGAGTTCTAGCAGATCTCTCATCAAATCTACATCCTCAATCAACAATATATCGCTATCACTGTTGCTACAGCTAGAACTTGTCATCCTCATTGCATGTGTTTTCATTGCATAAAATGTTTACAATTTCAACCTCCTTATAATCTTAAATAAATCAATTCTTGTTTGGACATAATCGAATTCTGCCACAGGACAAAAACAGTCATACTGATATTACTTCTATGTCAACTTCTGTTAATGATTCTGTAGTACGATTCATACCCGTTTTATTGTCCGCTATAGTTTTCCATTCCTCGTTGTCACCTCCTTGCCTTTCACTGTACCTCCTCTGGCCTTTCCCACATCTCCTTTTCAGGTCTCGCCTAGGCAGCGCGCATGCGTTGTTCTAAGAGATGACCTTTTGGAATCGGTCTGCACTTTTTAGAAACTCGTGCATGCCATGGATCCACCTTGCGGGAGCGAGCAGCAGGGGCCATCTGTTTATAATTAGCGTGGCAGCGCGGCCGCGCTTGTTTACATTTGCCTTGCCTTTCCTAAATGCTTCCAAGATTTTCCTGCATTTTAATTTGCAGGCTCCCGCGAGCAGTGGCGCGCAGGGGCCATCTGTTGGTAATTATCGTGGCCGCGCGGCCGAGCTTGTTGTCAGTTTGCAGTCTCAGAAGATGAAGTGAGGGATTTCGGCCACAGCTTCTCTCATTTCCACAATGGACTCTTAACATTGTCACTAAACAGCAGTGTCATGATTCTGCTCTTTGTAACAGCCCTTGCCAATGCAATATTATCTACTGTTTTGACTATGCTACTATACCTGAAGCAGGTCTCCTTTCACTTTACAGTATTAAAAGTATATTTCAGCCACAAGGTTTCCCAAACTACCATGACATGAAACAGTTATTCATTGTACTGTTCAATGTTTAGCATATTTATAACCCTGCTCAAACTATTCAGTCAGATGTTCTTGTACTGTACTGGAGCTCCATATACTGGCCATTGTCTGCAAGGTATTGGCGAAATGTTTCACTTTTAGACTCTGCCGCGTTACAAATATCTGTGAATAAATAAACTTGCAAACAGCGTCCCCTACAAATGTTGAGCCATAACGACTTTATTGAAGATAGGTCCTGTGTGCGGTGTTCAATTTCCTGCTTATTACTTTCATACCATTAGTGATGTTTAGACAACCTATGTTTATAATTTGTTGCACAGATACATCATGATTATTTTCAAATAAAAAAAATCAGTTTAGAGGATAGTCATGCGTGGAAGGTTTCTTGCATTCTCGTATAAATATTTAAGGGGTAATATCTTGTTTTTCATGCTCAGCAGAGATATGCAAAGGTTATTGGAGAATAGTCTCTTATGCTGAAACTTGCTATGAAACGGATACTTCCATTCTTCGAAATTGACAAATTAACAAGGATTTATTGCTTATTGGTAACTTTAGAGGAATCTTATATTATTTGCAAATCCTACTCACATCCATTCTTTATCACTCATTCGGGTATCCTGTCGCTTCAAGCTGTGCTTCTAATATTATAACATGCGTTTTTATATAAAATGGACTTCCAAAATGGGATGAACAATTTTAAACATATTGAATGGCCACTGCTCACTCACCGTCTGTTATATGTTGGATGGGCTTTCAAAAAATATTTTTCTAATTGCTCCTTACCTATATGTAATGTAAATCAAGTTATTAGTGCTGAGTGTCGCAAATTTGATTGAATATGTTTTTAAGTTTCAATTGGTAACGAGGCCATCTATATAACGTTTGTAAGAGAACAGATTTTGCCTTGATGTGAAATATTTTAACTGCTGTTATACAACTACATGGCTGGGGAGTGTACGGAGGTGTAAGACACCCGTGGGAAGAACATTGGAACACACTGGGTTCTGTCAATCTTGCAGCAAGCATTCTGGGCTCCATTTTCTCCTTCAGTCTGTAGTAGTTCAGCCCCAAGAGCTGAAGTCAGGCTCTCTAGGGTCATATAGTAACGACATATGGTAGTGCAACGTAGTGCACCCAGCGCTGTATATTCCTATCCAGGAACCTCTAGTGATCGCCGAGACGCATACATGTAGCCACTTGCACTGGGACCTTAGAGGTAGCAACGTACCATGATTGTGCCTCGGTGGTTCAAGGGAGAGACTGTCATCCCTTATATTAGAAGTTTGCACCGTTTACGATCACCACAATACATTCGTGTTTAGAGGCGCAGTTTATATTTGGGACGCGCTTTATTGAGGTTCGTAATTGCCACAGAGAGCGTGGCGTTCAGACACCCCAGTGTGTATTACCGCATTGCATTTTATGGCAACATACCTACAAAGTATTATATTTGATACACCATTTTACTGACTAATTTGGCTTTATTGTTGCCTTGGGATGACTTTTCTGTGCTCAAAAACTGCTAGTTTGTGTTGGATGCCAAGATCGTCCCTTCATTACTTTGCTAGTTGACCCTTACAAGACAACATCCACACTGGGTTTTCTGCCTTCTGATTACAGTGGGAGGACGGACTTTAACTCCCTAATCCCAGTTTACCTAATGACTTGTGGAATGCCTTGAAAAAGTCTGATGAACAGACGAAACACGTGTCGGCTAATCGTGTGCTGGGAATTTTAAATATTTTTGGATATCAATAGAGGATGCAAGAAAGCTTGAACATTGACCTCATTGGATCTCTTTATCTGATTAATATTGCTGCAGTTTGTTTTGTTGTTCTCACTATATGGAGACGTACATAAGGGTTTCTATACTTTACCATTACAGTTATGGACATTAATAAGATTTAATGGTGTGCTGTAATAGCTTCTTTCTTGTTTTCCATTTGTTGCACATTTGTTTGTGCTATATAACTCCTTTAGGTAGTAGGTGTTGGAGGCTGATTTAGCACCCTCTTGCTTAATAAGCAATTTGTTTTTGACTTTTCACGCCAAATACTAATATGATCTAATACGCCTAGTGAATGTGCAGATAGTTCCCCTGGAGGGAACACTACTTTTGTTTTGTTAACCTCTAGTGACTACCTGTGGTAGTGCACCATAGCTCACCCTGCACTGACACTGGCTGATAATGTGCTGCATGGTTATACACTTATAAGGTCCCAAAGGCGAGACCTATTGGCTATGCCAATGCTTGTTTCCTTTGCCTCCACAGTCTATATTCCCTTTGTGGGGTCTGTGATTTGTGCTCCTATCTAACCTGAAAAAACTAATTCATTTGCAATAGTAGCATGACTCAGTCTTTTAGTAGTAAGAGGTAAGGGCTAATCTTCCTGATCCACACCCGTACTCAAATCTGTGATTGTGTCACTAATTGTGATGTGTCTTATCTTATCCTGTTATGTTCATCCAGTCTTTGTTTTCTAATAGTTTAAAATCTGCTTAAAAAAGTGTAAATACGTCCCAACTCATATTGATTTTTGTCTCTTATTATGAACTTCCTTACTTTTTTACGTTGATGGTTTCTTCAAATTGTTTAAGCCTCTCATTCATATCCTGTTTAAAGGTAGATATTGTCTCTTTGAGACCATTTGTTTCAATGTCCTTATTCAATTCACAGATTTGTTTTAACAATGTTTCTCTATCCAAATCAGCTTATTTGATTAAGATATTCATCTTCCCCAATGAGCTTGCTGCATTGTGATCTGCCAACTTCGTTAATAAGCTCATATGGAGGTCCTTGTAGATCGGTGTTATGAGTATTCTAAGGCCTCTCAGAACTCACCCTAATTATATTAATTTCTGAAGTGATGCTACTCCCACCACTTCGATTGTCCCACTCTATGCAGTTTTTCTAATTTATTTAGCCTGGTCTGTATGTTAGTCCTGTACACATGTTTAGGTATGTCTCCTTGGGGATCAGATCCCCCCTAACCCGCTACTACTCCCGAAATGTTCATCAGTTGCTAATTGTTTTGCTTGGCAATCCACCTCTGCCATCTTGCAGCACTATTTTCCAAACTGATATTATATGAAGATCTTATGAATTGCCCCTGACGTCAAAGAAAGTCCATTGCTCTATGATTAAATCAAAGGTCTTTCTTTGATATTATTACATTTTTTAATAAATAGATGTTATTGTTTTTTCAAACCTATACAATTGTTTTCATTTTATGTACATAATACAATATGTTAAGCACCATAATAACCACCCACCAAGCCCAATACAGGTTATGCCATTTATAATGTAGGTTAGATGGTCATGCCATGCAATTCATGGAACTTGTAATCCAGGGCCCCTCCATATTTGCCGTGTTTTTCTGGGCAGCCTCTGAGTTCATATACACATTGTTTGGCATTGGCGCTTTAGTCCAGTCCATGTGACCAGTCCCCCAGTGGGGGCACACCTCCACTCACCAGTACCGGGCTATGTCTCTCATGGATAGTAGGAGACCCCCCACCGACACTAGCAGCCTAGTGCATCTGTAGTCACCCCATTTGTCCATTAGACCCAGCAAGATCATTTTGAGCTCTAGTATCACTGGTATCCCAACCACCTGGGAAAGAGGGTTGCAAACATTGCACCAATATCTTTGTATGGACCGCACTCCCATAATGTGTGATAAAAAGTGCCCAGATGTGTTTTGCAGTGCGGGCAGTGTAAGTCAAGGATGTGGTTCATTTTGTTCATTCTCATGGAGCTATATCCTATGCAAGTATTTAAGTTGTATAAGCCTGAGACACATAGAGGCCACCATCACCCTTTATGCTTCTAACCAATCTGCGTGTTTCAACATACCAATGTTCCACTCCCAGTGTTCTTTCAATGCTGCCACAGGATGTTGGTGTTATTTACTAGTCTGTGGTATGTATGGGAAATCCCCTTTCACCTTAACTGAGTCATAATGATGTGTGTATCAAGAGGATTATGATCTGGGATAACCTGTAGGCTGTCCAGGTGTTTCTCCAGTACCGGAAAAATTGTGACATGCACTTTTGTGCTTCTTTAAGATATTCAAATGTACATATTGCGTGACCTTCCCGAAGGTCACCCAGCTTTGAAATTCCGATGATGTCCCAGGCACAGAAGCCTTATAGGGCATCAGTGTGTCTGAGCCACTTGTCAGCCCATAGCGGAGTTCCCTTAGTCAGATCCCCTTTCCAGCGAGTTAACCTAAGTGCCTGGTGCCAACAGGAGAGGGAAGTCAGTGTCACCGCTGGGAGGTAAGCATGTCAAGTGGACACATAAAGTTAGTTTAGAAAGCCATATCATTATAGAGCCGGGAGTTTGACAGCTATTGCCGGATCCAACCGATGGCTAAACTGGCTGTCATTGATTGGCACTATATGACTGCCACAGTAGTATAGTTTAATGTCAGTGATTCCAAGTCTCCCCTTGCGGAAGGCAAAGCGGGGTTCTCCCACCCGTCCAGAGGAACTTCCCGGGTGCTGCTTGTATTGAGTGGAAAAAGGCAAGGGGTAGGGTGTAGAGGGTAGTATCTTATTTTTGTTGTTGATATTCTTGTTATGATATTTTTGTAGCACAATTTTGTGGTTGATATTTTTACAGAGTACCGGTGCTTAATGTGTGCCAGTGTTTTCCAGAGTTCAGCACCAGCACCTATTTCTAAATACCGGCATATATTTATGAATGTCTCCCAGATGCAGCACTGTAGGTCAATTTTATTAACAGAGTTCATAGTGGAGGGTTGAACTATTGTAAGGAAATGGGCATGTTATATGGTGTGGTTGTGCAACCTCACCGTGTAATACACTTACCCAAACATTTAGGACCAGTAGGTTTTGTTTGTTAAATCATTAGCTTAACCCTGGGTAGCTGAGGCACTGAGCAGTCAGGCTTACACAAAAGAACAAGTGTAAATAATTCAAACAATACCAAAACAATTGAAGAAGAAAGACACGAGAAACTCAAGAAATCAGACAGCATGTTATAAAAATAGACTGCATTTTTATGTAATTTTAGACACCAAAATAAAAAAGATCTACCAGAAGGTTCCAGAGATAGAACATTTATATGGTACAGAAAATATGCACTTTTTACTTAACCGTAAACAAACATTGGCGAATTCAGCAAATTTTACATTTAAGAAACTTTTTCAAGAAACTCTTGGGTAGGTATCAATGCTGTTACTTTCAGTTACTTTAGGCGACTAACTCAGTCAGAGAGCAAGGTTCTCAGGGACAGTTACCTCGATGGAAGAATCAGTATTCTGTGAAATCCTGGCACTTTTATCCCGTTTTTAGACTTCTATGGACTACAAGGTATACAGAATGCTGAAGATGGTCAAGAATGCTGTGGACGTGATGCGTTCGATGAGGCTCCTCTTGCAGGTAATCCTCGGTTCACTGGCTTGGTGAAGTGATCCTGGCTGCAGGGGTTGACGTCCCTCTTAGTCCTTTTGGTCATGGCAGAAGTCCAGTAACCAATGGGCTTCCAGTCTCCCGGTATCGCAGACAAAGGGGAATCCTTCTTTGGATAATAAGTTGCCTTCTGGGAGACAAGGTTGCATTCAAGTTACGTTCTTGGGTTTAGCAGACTCAGGGGCAACTTTGGGCATCAGGTCCTAGTCCCTGATGCTGCCAACTGGCAAGGAATTGTGGTCATAAGATTTAATCTACTAACACGCCCCAGCCTGCTTTTTCAGCTGTTGTGGCCCTTTGCTGCGAATAGGAGGTCAACCAATTAACCCTTGGAGTCTCTTACTTTGGCTAGGCTCTTAAAACAACTTCTCCAATAGCAGGACACAGCAGGCAGAGACCTTTCTCCTTTGCTAGGTCCCAGGTTCGGCAGGTGCAGTCAACATCAGTGCAGCTTCTCTTCGCAGGGTCCTTGGTACAGCATGACAGTCTTTATTCAGCCCTTTTCTCCAGTTCATAGAGATCTGAGTTCTAGGTGCCAGAGTTGCCCTTTTCATGCCCAGAACGTGCATTCAGGGTGGATGTGGTCAGTAGCCAATGGGCTACAAGGTTTCCCTCTTTCCTATGACCACTTTCTGTGAATTGTGGCATCTGGCTATCCCAGAATTCTCCATTCTGCCCACTCTCAAGATGGCAGAAATCCTCTCTCGGTGTGTAGAGCTCCCCAGCCCAACCCAGAGATGTGGCTATCAAGGGGGATACCCGCTCCTGAAAAAGTGGTTAGGCAACTGGTTTCCCCTCTACTTTCCAATTGCCAGTCTGTCTACCTAAACAATTGAGCAGCCACTCTCCCAAGCGTTCACAATTTGCCTTTCAAAGGTGGCTTCTCCTTTCAAAGGTGGCTTCTCCTTTGAATCTCACCTTCCGGGGCCAAAACACTAGTGGCTTCCTGCCAGAGTGAAGTAACACCGCTCCCCAATGCAGGCTTCTCTTGTCTCCTTTCCTGGGAGTCATTTGCACATATCCCCAGGTGTGCAGAAAGCTGTCTTAGGGACAGGTCCCACGTGCAACCATTAAGTGTACAGGAGACTTTGGGCAACAAAGTTGCAACTTTGGAAAAGTCGCACACTGCAACAAGTTACATTAATTTTGTTTTGAGTATCCAGTTTGGCTTAATGTAACAAGTTGTTTGATACTGTATCAGCTTTGGTCGCACCTTTCAGGATTTAGCACAGCTGAGGGGTTCAGTGTGTGACCCTGTACTCGCCAAAGGGCTACCAAGTCCTTCCACAGTAAAAACAACAGATTCACATTTTTACTGTCAGAACAGGTACAATACATGTTCTGCACGCCAAATAAGCAACTCCCTGCCTTAGGTCTCACCAGGCCTGCCATATGGGTGACTTACACATACTACTTTTTTTTTACACATACTACAGCAGGAGGTTTTGTCCTTACCACACCATTAAATGGCAAGGTCGAGTTAGCAGTTTAGCACTGCTCTTCCAGGCTGCGTGGCAGACTAGGAGACATGTTTACTCTTCTCAGACCCAAGGGGGCACAGCCTTTGCTACAGTCCCTGAGGTGACCTTCTAACTTAAAGGGTTTTGGTACTCTGGGTACCATGTACCAGGGTTTACAAGTAGGCTAGCTTATGTCAATTGATTATAAGCCAATCAAACATACTCAGTTTAGGTTCAGGGCACAGGCCCAGAGTTCTGGTTAGCAGGCCGAAGTGCACTCTCAGAGTAGAAAAAACAGCAGCATCCGTCCAAAACTTTGAGGGTAACTATAGAAAAAGAGGCATTTCCCTCCGACTATTTAAAATACTTTTAAAAACATTGTAAGACTAGCACTCACAGGCCATCACTACAGCTTGAGGTGACCTGGAATAGTGCAAAACATCACACTTGTTTGAGTGTGTGGGTAACGCAGGCACAGGCATCCGGCAGCAGTAGCAGGAGTTGTGGATGATGCCAGCTGCAGGGGACTCCTGTGGAATACTTTGGGCACTGGCACTTGATTTGGTTTACAAATTAAGCACTGCATAAAACCAGTAGCTAGGTCCGCTACGAAAAACATGCATGAGTGTCCGGACAGAATGGGTTTGGTGATCTTGGTCAGCTGTGAATTTGTTTGCAAGTGTGCAGAGTTCTCGCAGACGGGATGGATTGCTGCTGAGTGATGCCAGTCCTCCAACTGCTTGGAGCATCCCTGACGATTGTACAACTGAATATCGAAATGAGGAGTATCGTGGGACAACAATATCAAGGACAGAATATCGAGGGACAAAATATGTAAAGATTAGTGCACATAGGGAAGTAGAGATTTGCTATTCCTATATCCACATCAACATACCTTGAAGACATATGTACCGCGTAGGTATATACATGTGGAGTTATGTACAGAAAATCTAGACATTTCTGTCGATATTGTTGTAGGATATTTTGTCCCCAATATTTAGTACCAGCAACATTCTTACTTTAATATTTAGTTTGCACACCCTCCCGCACTGTAAGAGGATCGGTTTCCAACAGTCACTCAGAGCTACTGATACTGTCCAGGTTCAATTAAAAACATCCCCCTGCCCAAGCACATTTGATTCTTTATTCCTTTCACACAGACATTTCATATGTGTGGTAATTTAAGGTCAGTGGATCTTCTTTCGGATATTTACTTGCAAGCCTCTCTTACCAAAACGATGTACTCTTCACATGTATCCAACATCTATTTATTCTTCACTACCTGTTTTTATACCAGATGGTTATCTTTGCTGGGCAGCATCTGACCAATTTATGTTTCCTCTGTCAAGATATGTTATGTTATGTTATGTTATGTTATATCAGCTTATAGAGCGCACTAATACCCGAAGGTGTCCTGGCGCTATAGCAGATTGTCTGGAGAGGAAATGAACAGGACTCACGGCCAGAAGCGATGTCCGTGCCTAGACTGAAAACAGCCAGGTCTTCAGACCCTTTCTAAAGGAAAGGAGATCAGAGGTGGACCTAAGAAAAAAAGGAAGTTTGTTCCAGGCATAGGAGGCCTTACGCACAATACTCTTACCACCCCAATTGGCCTTTTTTGCCCTGGTGACGACAGCCAGTTTAGCATCCCTGGAGCGAAGAGCTCTCCCCGGGATGTACCACTGGAAGCGTTCTCTAAGGTCTTGTGGTCCAGCTCCATATAATGATTTGTGAGCTTTACATAGGGCCTTAAAATGGACCCGTTGTTTCATAGGGAGCCAATGCAGATCCCGTAGGCCCTTGCTGATAGACATGAACTTGGGAGTATTTGTTAGCAGTCTAGCTGCAGCGTTCTGTGCCATCTGGAGTCTGCTTAGATGTTTGTTATGAACTGTAAGGTACAGACTGTTACAGTAGTCCAGATGGGACAGAGCTAAGGCAGACACTACAGACCTGAAGCTTTCAGTTGTTAAGTAAGGTTTGATTTTCCTCAGAGTTCTTAGGGTTAAAAAGCAAGTTGATACCACTTTGTTTACCTGATTCTCAAAGGAAAGCCTGTTATCAACAGTCACCCCCAAGTCTTTTACTTTAGTTGCTAGGGGGGCCCATCCCACTGGGCCACCAGGCCGGGGACCAGAGACAGGGATTATTCCCGAACATGATCACCTCTGTTTTGCCAGCGTTTAGTTTCAGACAATTAGCGGCCATCCAGCTGGTGATGGCGGCCATACAGTCTTGGCAGTTAGAGGCTTTTGTCGCTTCGATCCCTTTTTGAAGGGATATCACTATCTGGGTATCATCGGCATAGGAGGTTAACAGTAGGTCAAATGATCGTATGAGGGGTGCAAGAGGTTTCACGTAGACATTAAAAAGCATGGGGCTCAATGAGGATCCCTGTGGAACTCCACAGGGAAGTACAAATGAATCGGAGGAATACGTTCCCATGTCCACCGTTTGTGTTCGATTAGTCAGAAAGGACTTCAGGAGGGCCAAGGCAGAACCCTGTATCCCGGCCTTTGATAATCGTCCTAGTAGTACATCACGGTGAACAGTATCAAAGGCCGCCGACAGGTCCAGCAGGATCAAAATAGCTGAGCCTCCTTGGTCAATGGCTTCCCGGATCTCTTCAGTGGCTTTTATCAGGGCTGATTCTGTGCTATGACCGGCCCGGAACCCGTACTGAGAGTAGTCCAGCAGATTGTTTGTGTATAGAAAGAGGCTGAGTTGCGTATTCATCGCCTTCTCCGGGATTTTAGCAGGTAGCGGAAGACGGGAGATAGGCCTGTAGTTATTGGGGTCTTTGAAATCGCAATTAGGTTTTTTTATGAGCGGTAGGATGGAGGCAGTTTTCCAAGACAGAGGGTAATGCCCAGACACCATTATCTGATTTAATGGAATAAGGGTGTTAGTGATAATATCTGGGGACAGTTTGATTATTGAGGCTGGACAAGGGTCTTTAGGAGACCCGGATTTACAGCTCAGCAACAGATTGGCCGCCACCTGATTGGACAATGGAGAAAAATTATCAAAAATAGGGGAGTTGTTGGAGAGCATCAAGTCAGGGCTTTCCTCAAAGGGGAATCCTGAAGGCTTGTTAAAGGATGAAAAAATAGCTTCTACTTTGGACAAGAAGAAGTGGGCTAAAATATTGCAGAACTCAGTGCTGGTGTGTAGAGTGGGTTTGGGGGGGTAAGAAGGGCGGTGACAGTTTTAAAAAGTTCTTTTGCAGAAGATTTAGCTTCAATGATTTTGTTAGAGAAGTACGCCTTTTTTTCAGTCAGCAGCACGTTTTTGTAAGCTAGGAGGCGGGATCTGTACTGATCTTTATTGATAGAATTATAACCGTTCCTCCATATCCGCTCCAAACGCTTGCATTCTGATTTCAGCACCTGAAGATTCTGCGAGAACCAAGGGGCAGAGGGTGTCCTACGTTTAGGGAAGCACCATTTGACAGGGGCCAATTTAAGACAGGCCGACTTAATTCAGTCGTCATACATTACTGATGCTTCCTCTATGTTTGGAGGTAGATCAGGGACTGAAATAGTCAGGGTTTTACTAAGATTGACCGGATTGATATTTTTCCAGGCCCGGTTAGCTATCCCGTCCCTAGGTTTTGGGTGGGCTTGTACAGTGGATGACCGGGTAATCTAAAAAATGATGGCAGAGGGGTCAGTCCAGGGTAGTGGCAAGGTGTCCAGGATAGACAGACGGGGAGTATTTGTAAAAATCCCATCCAGGGTATGGCCGGCCTTATGAGTGGGTCCAGATACCTGTTGCCGGAGATCGCCGGCACCCATGATATCAACCAGTCGGGCTGTTTCGGGGTCCGTAGGGTCATCTAGATGAAAATTAAAATCGCCTAAGACGGTAAATGATTTTGCACATAGACCCTCTTCCAGCAATAAACCAATGGAGTCGAGAAAACCCCCTTTGGTACCTGGTGGACGGTAAATAAGCATCGCCTTAAATGTGTCTTGAGGGCCGTACCGCACATTGATTGATAAGGCCTCGTATGAGCTATTGGCGGCATCCTCAAATGTGGGGCTGAGGCTTTTGTGGTATATCACTGCCAGGCCGTCACCTTTCCTTAGTGGGCGGTCAAGGCTGAAGCTAAGAAAGTCAGGAGGAGAGGCCTTGTTCATATTGGATCCGGACGCATTGTCTGTCCAGCATTCGGTGATAAAGGCCATCGTAACGTCCTGGTCCTCAATCAGGAGGGAGCATTCTTGGCTATGCTTCACTAAAGATCGAGCATTTACCAAAAGGCATTTGAAATTAGAGGCCATCTTAGGTAAATCTGCTCTCACGCTGCCTTGGGTAGGAGTTTTAATAGGAGCAGCCAGAATTAACGGAAGTGAGCCCGAGCAGCATTCACATTGTGCGGGCAGGGAGTTCGGTGAGATATTGGGGGAGAATCTGGGGCAGGAAGGTTTAAGTTTCAGTAGAGCATCCCTGGAGTAAGGTCGAAGGTCTGGTACGGGAAAGGCAGGGTTCCTAGCCCTGAGCCCGTCACGAGCGCGGATGGGCGCAGACGGGCTTGCCTTGGGCGCGCCTTGAGCTCCCCGGCGGCACGCCTGCTGCACGCGTCCGCTGCGCGGTCGCGTCAGGGCGTGACTAAATAGCATCTGGCGACTAGAGTGCTGACCCAGCAATGGCCGCCCCTCACCGGGTCCGTTAGCGAGCCAATGGCAGGCGAACCCGGTTTCAGCTGCAGGCCCCAGGGGTCGGACTAGCGGCGAGAGATAGGGTAAGTACTTTAAAATGAGGCTTGTTTCTTTTAAAATGAGGCTTAATTAAAATGAAGCAAGGTGTCCTGTGCAAATAGCAAGAGTAAAATGGCCAACAGTAAGCAAAATACCGTATAACTTCACCACTCACAGCACAGCGTAACGGTCACACACGCTCCTGGAGGGTATTGAACACAACCCTCCAGGCAAACACTGCTGCGCGGTCGCGTCAGGGCGTGACTAAATAGCATCCGGTGACTAGAGTGCTGACCCAGCAATGGCTGCCGCTCACCGGGTCCGTTAGGGAGCCAATGGCAGGCGAACGCGGTTTCAGCTGCAGGCCCCAGGGGTCGGACTAGCGGCAAGAGATAGGGTAAGTACTTTAAAATGAGGCTTGTTTCTTTTCAAATGAGGCTTAATTAAAATGAAGCAAGGTGTCCTATGCAAATAGTAAGAGTAAAATGGCCAACAGTAAGCAAAATACCGTATAACTTCACCACTCACAGCACAGCGTGAACCCAAAAGCTAAAGTAAAACAGTTAAAAAAACATAATCACCCTTTAATGGCCATTCTGTTTTCATTTTAAAATATGACTGATTATGCTTCAAAACACATAATCCCAAACCCTTCTAAAGTGCTGCAGATCTAGTGTGACATCCCCTCAACACAAAATACAATTAATACTAGAGTTTCCGTGTTGAAAAACCTTTCCACCTGTCTCCAATTCATTACTAAACATATTAGATGCACCTAAGTCTCAAATGTCCCCTAAATCCTTAAATCCAAACTTTAAGTCCCTATCAAACATATTCAGTGTTTACATTTTGCTACGTTGCTATATTATCTCTTTCTCATTCATCTATATTAAATTCAAATATATCATATCTGCCAATTACTCTCATCCTGCAATGTTTTTTTTTCAACTCATTATACTCATTATTTTAATTTTCTAAAGTTCCATGAGCCCCTTGATCTTTTCCGTCATAAGCCAGGTGTTGAGTCATCCTCACTGCTTTAGTCCATTGATTAGTCTTGCCCTACTCTTCGTTTTTCCAGGAGAAAATCAATTTATGATCATGCTTTTCGGTAAAAATTACTATAGCCCTGCAGCCTGCCATAGAGAGTTTTAGCTGCTGTAGGCAAGGGCCTATAACAAAGGACCAGGGCTTTAATAGCAGACGTAGAGCTATGACAAATCACACAGACTAGCACAACAGAAACTGAAAAACATCAAACAGGGACAGAAAGAGACTGTAGTAATTCCCTGATACTCGAATACTCGTAGGCGCCAATTAACCACTTTTCTCCATTTGGCAGAGCCGAGGGAAAAAATGGAGCGGAAGAGAATTTCCCTCACTTCTTACATGGCTCCAGTGTCACTATGGGATGAGAGAGATGGGAAGGCTCACTGTGGGCCTCATTCATGGATTTTTTTGCCGTAGGGCAGCACAGCTGGCCTTGCTGCTGTACTGCCCTACAGCAGGGGAAAAGGACAGGAATGTGCCATATCTAGATACAACGCATTCCTGTCCTTTTCCCCTGCGTCAGCAAACAATGCACTGCCATGTGCCAATGTAGGCACATTTGTACGATGGTGCAAGGGAGCCTGCGTTGTAGGGATGATTATGTTTGTGCTGGAAGGGAAATTGGTGCAGATTGGGGTGTACAAAATCTCCCTACTTCCACGGATAGAGTAATTTCACAGTTACACGCACATACACTCATCATACACTTGGGCTCATTTTACTAACATACGCTCAAATACTCTACCAACACTGAATCTGTGGAAAGAAAAACTCCTAAACACCCTGCATCTACACTGAGGTCGACAAGACCTAATTGTGACTGTCCTGAGTCATGATCTAAACAATCTATACAACAATAATCAAAATAGAGTACTCAATAATTGACAAGAAATAACCACCAACACTGTATTTAAAATTATGGTACTTTATCTAAAATTAGTCAAAGAAAAATCAATCAAAGTAAATCATTATTCTCATAATTACCTATTCTAGCTAAATGTCAGAATGGGTCAGGACAGGTCTCTCAGTAGAAGTCTCCCGAGTCGCCGTCCTCACAGCATAGATCCTCACCAACGCAGGTTTGGGAAGAAGTGGCAAAGTGGCAAAAACCCTCTCTAGGCTAACAATATTTATAATGAATTAAACAATAGAAGGCAACATAAAATGTTTTCGATATCCGCTGAACCGCTGAGCAAAGCGAGCAGGAAAGGATGTAGCATCGCTACATTTGGAAAATCTCCGCTCAGAAAAATCACAAAAATAAAAAGACGGAACACGGAACTAGAATTTGAAAAAGTATCTTTTCATGTTCACATTTCCTCGGAACCAGCATTATGATCTCAGAGTTCATTCATTATGGCTCCTTTGTCCTCCAAGGTTGCTCAGATGTATTAGGATATTCGCCCAGAACTGCTGTCCTCACGGAAAACTTTAACCAGGCGAAGACTGTGGTCAGATGACTCTCGACCATGTTCAGCAAGGCCTTCTCATCACAAATCATTCACTCGAGGCCAGGCTGCAAACGGCAGCCATTTTATACTAGGCCAAAACGTACCATCTTAATTAAAAGAGACAAAAACAACGTTACCACAGCATAGTGATTAAACAGTGTTAACCCCACTAATACCCTTATGTGTATGTAATTATCTAGCCTTTGCAAAACAAGAAAAGCATTAGTACATGACATTTAAAAAGCGTTTTCGTGCTTTAAAATAAACAGCACTCAGCAACATTTATTAATAAAACATGCACATTATTAATAAACGACACAAATGCTTCCCCACGTATAGTTTTCTCTTGTTATTTCTTGTTGGTTAATTAGAACACTTACACAAAACAAATAATTAGTAATTATGAATTAATAATTTTAATTTCTTTCGACAATAGACAAACCAGAGCTTTAAAAACCCAATAGATTTTCAACAGAAAACTCTGCTCCAGCAATCCCCCCTTTGGTGATATTATCACCAAATAAACAACCCAAAAAAAAAAATTAGTAAAATTTAAGTCCCAATTTTTAGGAGAAACTGGAAATGTCTTTTTCTTTTTCACAACACTAGACACCAGACTCCCTTTCATCATCCCTCTTTGTCTCCAAATAAACACTCTCCTTCAATTCTTCTAATTCTATTTCTTGTGGATCTCTTTTTCTTTTATTTCTCCTTTCAATATTTCTTTTAATTAATTTCTTTTTCCCTCCCCTGTTCTTACAACACAAACACACCAATCTTAGTATCAATAAAGCAACAATTATACAAGTCAAAGGAAACAATATCTTACCTATAATAGTACTACCTATTTTTGCAATAAAATTCTTAACAGCAACTATTTTATTAGCTATTTTAGTCCAAATACTCTCAGCTTCCAGTGGTACTAATTCTTCATGCAAATCAGTAATATTTTTGATATAGACCTTCAGGTCTTTGCCATCGTCTGGAATGTAAGTGCAACAATGTTGAACTTTCAATATTCCACAGACCCCACCCTCCTTGGCCAATAAAATATCAAGGGCAAGTCGATTTTGCATAGACATGGCACGTACGGCAATCAATTCCATATTCACCAAAACAAACCCTCCAGCGGTATTTGTCGATAAGCGATCCACCACTGTTGACAGTTTCCGAATTCCATATGCATTCAAAGAAATTCCCACTGCTGGAATTAAAGCTCCAAAAATGTCACCCACTATTTCTGACCAAGTTTCTCTCTTAAAACGTGTTAGTAAATTAATATGTTCTACATCTTCTATTCTATCTATATGAAAAATCTTTGGAAAGACCAGGCCCACATAACACGTGCCATACCAATGGCCAGGCAACTTGTAATAAGCCTTGTTCCCACAAACATAATACACTCCTGGGAAAACTGGATCCTCTCCTCCTCTAAAACCCCATCCTGTCGCAATGAAGTATGTATCATGACACTCACTAGTCCCAACAAAGTATGTATCATATTGGGATTTCTTTCTTGTAATGCACAGCTTACCCTTCTGTGGTGCATCTAAAGCTTAAGTTGGACTAGCTCCATTTCTCAATTCTTTTCCCATCTCAATGTCCCAAATTGTCTCACTCACTTTGTATTTCCCTGCCTTTTCATGCATGCTCAATCTCCTTTCCTCCACCATGTTTAGGAAAGCTTTCTCCTCTTCTTTCAAACTGCAAGTTAAATTATTCTTAAAAATGTAATCTAATGTTAATTCTTCTTTTTCAATAAAAATCTCACCAAAAATGTTAGCTTCTTTAGCTGGATTCAGCTTTTCATTCATAGGCAATTGCCCAAAAATACTATCTTTGTTAGACATCTTATAATCTATTTTCCCTAGCAAATAAAAAACACTACTTAACACACTACAAGAAATTCCATACGTAGCTGGTAAATGGTGATAAGTAACACCCTCTGAAACGGATACAGGTAATTGCATACAAACGTAGCAATCCCTCACTTCCATTGTCTTCACATATTCGTACAACAACTTTGAAAAAACATTGCTAGAAAAATCATTAATTGACCTATCTTTATGCATGAAAGTATTACTAATTCTAGTTGGAACTACTTTTTGTGAACTTTTCTCTACATTAGTCTCATTCTCAGTATGTATTCCAAATGTACCTATTGTAACTCTAAATGTAACTAATAAAGCTAAAACACCCCATAGTAGCATTATTAATCCAGTACAGCAACAGCACATTCTACACCATCTTTTCAAGAAGGCACATCTACTTTGATTATTCTCTATGTTAGCCAATTTACTACTTTGACCGTGTCTTTTGACTTAGCCTCTACTACTCCACTACTGTATTACTCTTTATTTCTGGATTACTTCAAACAGCTGAATTTCAGACTTTTCTCCTTTTCACTTTTCTCCAAGTGATTTCTTCAGTTCACTCAATTTGGATATTCATCACTTTTCACTCCTTCTTCTTCAGCAACATCAAATTGTATCAGATCATCAACAACATCCTGTGCATCCGACTCTTCTCCAATGTCAGTCAGGATAACTTATAAGATTCCAACAGATTTTTCCTTTTCCTCAACCACTTTTCTCAAGATCCCCTCCGGATTGTCTCGATTCACTGTTTCTTCTTCATCTCCTCCTTCAGACAGTGCCACATAAGACCATTCCGGTGATCTGTACTTTTGGTTGGGTTTTCTAATTCTCTTTATCTCCTCAGGTTCTCTTGACTCCTTTTGTTCCTTTCTTTTTACTTCATTTTGACTCGACACCTCATTCACTTGTTCAGCTTTCGATGTATTTGCTCTTATCAGTCTATATCTCAGCCTCTTCACTCTGTTGTTAGGCCAAAAATCTCCTCTTACAACCTTTTTCGGTCTTGTTTCTGTATTATTTATTTCTCCAATCCAAGTTCTCTTTCTCAGAACTCGACCTTCTGATTTTTCATTCTCACTTTCATCCGATTCTGTTTCAAATGCCTCTTGTTCTTCAGCAGTTTTCTTTCGCTCCACAGTCTTTTTCACCACTGTTTGAGACTTCCCTACTTCTTTCCCTCCTCGAGTCTCCGACACGCAATCTTCTTTCTGTCTACTTGTCCCTTCACCTAGCTTATCAGGAATGTTCCCTACACCTCCTCGGGGGTCTTCCGCAATCTGTCCCTCTCTATCTTCTTCTGACCCTACTTCTTCAGGTATAATCTCAAGTGGTTCTTCAATCTCCTCCTCTTCTGATTCAGGAGTAATTTCTGTGGAACTGCTCTTTTCTTTTCTTTTTCCTCCACTGCTTTTTGGAACTTCAGGCTCTCTTACAGAATCTGATCTCCCTTCTGAGACTCTCAATGGTTCTCTTGAAGTTTTTTCTGTTTCTTTTCCTGAACTTTGATTTTTTTCTCACTGGTTCTGGGTCTTCATAATCACTGGAATCTGATTCTTCAAAATACTCCTTGCCAGTCCCATCCTTTGGGTTTGGAACTCTCAGAGTATGCCTCGCATGTACCCAGTTTTTCACACCAGCACACTTCACTGCAGTTGTCGTAGTCAAAATAACTTGTCTTGGTCTTCCCCACCTTGGAACCAAGCAATTTCTTCTTCTGTGTACTTTAATCCTCACCCAGTCCCCTGGACTCAGATCATGAGCTTGCTTCTTCTCAAGTGTGGTAGCTTCTTCTCCAACCTGGTGAAACACAGAATGAACTGCGTCAGCCAGGCCTTTACAGTAATCCAAAATCATGTCATCAGTTATTGTCATCAACTTATTGACAGGCACATATGCATGTCGCATTGCGCGTCCCATCAAGATTTCGTGCGGACTTAACCCAGTAGTTCTATCTGGAGTAGATCTAATAGTCATTAGCACTAGAGGCAAGACATCAGGCCATTTCATTCCAGTGGCTAAACACATCTTACCAATCCTGTTCTTGATTGTGCCATTTATCTGCTCTACCACACCAGAAGCCTCTGGCCTGTATGCACAATGTAGCTTTTGCTGTATGCCCAATGCTTCACAAATCAAACTAATGAGTTCATTATAGAAGTGTCCACCTCTATCAGACTCAATCGTTACTGGAAACCCGTACCTAGGAATCAACTCTCTTAACATTAACTTTGCCACTGTTATTCCATCATTTCTCCTAGTCGGATAGGCCTCCACCCATCTTGAAAACAAACAGACTACCACTAGAACATACCTCAGTCTGTTCACTTGGGGCATTTCAATGAAATCTACCTGCATTCTCGTGAAAGGACCACCTTCTCTACCTATCGTTCCCAGACTCACCGCTGTCTTTTTCCCAGTGTTAAATTGCTGGCAAATCAAACATCTTTGACAGATGCTCTCTGCAATTGTCCTGAACTTTGCATTGTACCAAGTCTGTTTAAAAGACCTGATCATCGCATCCCTTCCCAAATGTCCCTGGCCATGATACATCCTTGCCATTGTCGACAGCATGGAATTAGGCATGACTGGTCTGCCATCTCTATAGACCCAAACATGGTCTGTTTCTCTTGGGGCACAACCTGCCTTGATCCAGTCTTTCTTTTCTTCCCTTCCTGCCTCATCCTGCAACTGTTTCACTTCATCCCACGTTTCTAGGACATTAGTAAACATCACAGAACAAAAAGACATTTCTCCTTCTCGTTCCCTATTAATTGAGTGATTGTTCTTAGCACAATATTGTGCAATGTCGTTAGCAAATCTGTTGCCAACAGTCACAAAATCATCTCCTTGTCCATGAGCAGCACATTTCACAACTGCTAATTCTTTAGGCAGCTGTATCGCCTCAAGCAATTTCCCAATCACTTCAGCATTCTTTATTGGAGTCCCACTCGACGTCAAGAAACCTCTCTGTAGCCAAAGTTGGCCAAAATCATGCACAACTCCAAATCCATACTGACTATCAGTCATCACAGTCACTCTCAGATCTTTCCCAATTTCACAAGCTTTCGTCAATGCCACCAATTCTGCAACTTGTGCAGATTTCACTCCTTTCAATGATGATGCTTCCATCACTTCTGAAACCTTGCACACTGCATATGCTGCACTCAGCACACCCTCATCATTCCTCAGGCATGATCCATCTACAGACAGCACATGATCACTCTCAAGTAAGGGAAGATCCCTTATGTCTGGTCTCGGTTTTGTACAGTAATCCAGCACATCCAAACAATTGTGGTCATCTTCTGTCTTCACACCCACATTTTCAAGATCCGGCAACAATGTCGCTGGATTCACATTCACACATCTCTCCAAAGTCACATTTGATGCTCCCAAAATGACTTTCTCATATTTAGTCAGGCGACTATGTGACATGTACTGAGTTCTGCTTCTTGTCAAAAGAATTGCCACATTATGAGGTACGAATACCCTTACAGGATATCCCATTATGATTCCCTCACTCTGTTCCAGACTTCTACATGTTGCAGCCACAGATTTTAGACAACCTGGTAAACCCACAGCTACAGGGTCAAGTGTCGATGAGAAGTACGCAATAGGCCTTCTCAGTAATCCATGCTTCTGGATTAACACTGAAAGTGCACATCCATTTCTCTCACTGCAGTACAATTCAAACTCTTTCTCATAGTCTGGCATACCCAAAGCAGGGGCTTCACACATTCTGCTCTTTAGCTCCTCAAATGCTGCCATTTGTTCTCCATCTAGTTCCAATGGATCTGTCATCTCACTTTTTGTCAGCTTAATCAGTGGCTTTGCTATCAACGAGAAATTAATTATCCACAGACGACAATAACCCACCATTCCCAGGAACATTCTCACTTCTCTCTGGGTCTTTGGGGCTTTCATTTCTCTGATAATTTTGATCCTGTCATCAGTCACTTTTCTCAGACCTTTTTCAATATTGTGTCCAAGATAATGCACCTCTTTTTTGCAAAATTGCAATTTAGCTGGAGATACCTTTAACCCTCCATCTGCCAGATGATTCAGTAAAGCTATGGTATCTACTTCACAAGCTTCACGTGTCTTTGATGCCACAAGTAAGTCATCAATATATTGCACTAATACTGAGTTTTCAGGCATGATCAAACTCTCCAATGACTTTTTCAATAACTGATTGAATATCGAAGGACTCTCCGTATACCCCTGTGGGATACGACACCATGCTAAAATACGCTGGCCAAACCTAAATGCAAAAATCGGCTGGCTGTCATGATGCAATGGAATTGAAAAGAAAGCATGACACAAATCAATCACTGTGTACCACTCAGCATCATGTGGAATCTGATACAAAATCACTGACGGATTTGGCACAATAGGACAACATGCCACCACAATTTGATTAACTTTTCTCAAATCCTGTACAATCCTGAACTTCCCATTAGGTTTCTTTAGCCCCATTATCGGTGAGTTACACGGGCTACTCAATAATTCTCTCAAAACTCCTTGCTGAATCATTTTCTCAATTATAGGAGTTATTCCTTCAATTATTTCTGGTGTCATTTTGTACTGAGGAATATTAGGATAAGTAATTCCCTCTTTCACTGAAATTTTCACAGGATCTACATTATTCATCAATCCCACATCCTCTCCAGTAAAATCCCAAACTGTCCTTTTCACTGTGTCTCTCAGCTCTTGAGGCAAATCCTCCGGATCAAACACAGCATATGCACCAATTAACTCACTCTCTCTATTTTCTAGAGTCACTCGGTACAAAACATCCTCATCTGGTGTTTCAAAAGCTATTCCATCCGGTGTACAAAAAATTGTACAATTCATCTTACAAAGTAGATCCCTACCTAACAGGTTCACTGGACTAGTGTCACAGACAATAAATCTGTGCATGTCTGAAATTTTCCCTATTTGTACTCTTACTGGTTCAGTAAGACGTGTCTTGATTTGTGTATTGGCTACACCAACTACTTGGATTGCTTCATCCGAGAGAGGAAGATTTTTAATATCTGTTGACCTGACAGTTGATCTTGTTGCACCTGTGTCTACTAAAAAAGTAACACCTTCTTCATTTATTTTTCCATCCACAAATGGTCCTGCCTGGTCTATTTCTAGAGTTGCACCAAGTATGCACTCTTCCTCCTCTCTTCGGCACCGTCAATAATCACCTTCAGACTCACTCCCTTCATTTTTTAACAAGTACTGCTGTACCTGGTTAGAACGCCTTGGTTTGTTTACCTGCTCATCATTGTAGAATCCCGAATCCTTATTATACTTTTGTGATCCTCTATTCTGCGGCAAGGGCGGTTTTGGCTCTTGACTCTGCTGTTTCACAACAGAAGATTGTTGCTGCTCTCGATTATTCCCTTCGTTCTGCACCTGTTGATTTAAGGATTTACTCTCATTATTCGCTAATGGTGGATTGGTACATTCAGATCTCCAATGTCCCAGTTGGCCACAGTTGTGACACGGGAACTTCTTTTTGGCTTCCTCAAGATTCCCCTTTCCTTTCCCTGCATATCTGGGTCTATTCCCTGGATTATTTCCTGCATTATTCGCCTGTTCCACCAATTGTGCTTCCTGTCTTTCCGCAACTTTCACTTGTGCCCACATTGCTTTCTCTTTCAGCTTTCTCTGTTTTGCTTCAATTTCATCACTGAAGTATTTTGCATGTCTCAAAATCTCATCTATTTTCTTACTCTGCCAGTCCACTGTATGCTCACGAATTTTCTCACTAATCTCAGGTCTCAGGCCATATACAAATCTGTATACAAAATGACTCAAATCCTTGTCACCCAGGTGTTCATCCCCACTGAATTGTTTAAAAGCCAGTATCAGCCTCTCATAAAAAGCATGAACCGATTCTTTTGGTTCCTGATGTGTTCGATCTATTTTAACCCAGTCTGTCTCTTTTGGAGGTACTTTATTTTTCAGGTATACGATCACCTGCTCATACTTTCTCATTACCTCTGGATCTGGTGCTCCTGTTCTCTGATCTCTTGGATATTCCTCAGTAGGCCAACTTACAACTATTTTACACTCAGCCCACAAGTCTGCTGGAACAATTATATCAAACAGACTATTCAGGTCAATCCACAGCACTTTTGACAATTTCACAAACCTGTCTACCTGCCTATAACACTCGACGGGCTTTTCTCTCAGTCGAGGGAAATCATTCGTAAATGATAAAATATCCTGTCTGGTCCATGGAACATGTACATATCCTCCTCCAGGTATTTCTCTCATAGGATAAGCCTCCTCAGTTTTCTCTTTTTCTCTCACAGGAAATGCTAAATAAGTCCTATTTCCTGATTCTTCTCTTTTCTTGTACCACCTATCCTTCCACTTCTCAACATCACCCCATTTTCGCAATAAAGCGATCATCTCTTTAATCTGTCCTGTTCTACCAGCACCATTCAGATTTTCAATGTCTTTATCTGTGAAATCCATTCTGTAAGACTTCTGCAAAGCTTTCACTTTATCAATGTCAACTCCATGCTCATTCGCTATTGCTCTTAATCTGTCATGTGTATTTTTAGCTCTCCAGGTGATATTTTTACACATAAATAACAATTCACCATCATGATGATTTTTTAGAATTTCTGTAGGAACTGTCCCTGCAACAAGCTCTTCTAATTCTACACGTAACCTAGCCACATCAATTGCCTGTGAATCTTTATCTCTCTTTTGAAGAACTTTCATCCATTCATTCAAATCCTCAGCTGTTATTTCAGTAGATTTTCTCACTGGAACCACTTTCTTCTGCGGTTCTAAAATCGGCATCCCTGAACAACTAGCTTCACCAGCATTCAATCCTGAATTAGACTGTATCTCTAATCCTTCACTACATGTCTCATGTCTGGATTTTTCTGTCCTTTTTCCTGAATCTCCTGAAGGACCAGCCAAACTTGTCAATCTATTCCCAACATATGGAATCACCAAACCATTCTCACCTGTCCTTTGCTTATCAAAAACAGGCATAATCGGACCTATGGTTACGGGCACCGTAACAGCGTCTAGATTCTTCGTCAGCTCTTTAATCTTTTCAGTCAACTCCGATGTAGTTCTGGCTAATTCTCTCCACTGCTTCTATTCTCTCTTTCCCTGAAAGGATTACCACTTCTTAACTCAGGTGTCACATTTTCTGTCTCAATGATACGCAATGTATCTCTTATCGGAGAAACAACTGGTGTGCTCTCTTCTGGTTCTGGTCTATATGGAGGTGGTCTTTTGTAAATCATGTCATTCAAGACTTCATCCTCATACTCATTAACTCCATATCTTCTCACTTCCGCCTCTGTACCCTTCTCTTCAATTGTTCTCATAGGGTATAATCCCTCTGACATACTAGCATCTCGCCATCTCTTCATTCGATCATGATGAGTTTCACGATCATGTCTCCTCCCAAACATGTACCTATAATTTCCCCCAGACCTCTGTTTTTCTCGCTCATGTACTTCCTCTTCCCATTCCACTAAAGCCTCAAACTGTGTCGGCCTTGGTCTTGGGTCAAGACATAACATCTTTTCCCGCAAATTTTTCAACACGGCCAAATTAAATGAACCATGTTCTGGAAATGCTAGAACACCATCTTCCTTTGTATACCTAACCCAATTCTCCAACCATATACAGGTATGATACCCATATCTCGCAGCCATGAAGGATGCAGGCGTTTTCGATGGAGGTAACAATTCACCTTCTCTCGTTTTAACATCTTTATCCTTGTCAAACCAATTTTTAATCTTTCTGAACAAAGATTTTTTCTTTTTCTCTTCTTGGTAATACATTTTAGCTTTTACCAAACTTTTCTAATCCCTTTCGTAATACAACTGAATAGTACGATGTTTTATCCAATAACAGCGCAACTCACACTAACGCACCAATCCTGGAGCGTCTACGTCACAAGAATACAAGGTGACTCTTTCCAATCCTTGCGCGGCTCACACCAACGCACCAATCTCAGCGCGAGCACTGTTCTGATCTAATATCCAATCAGAGCGCGGTCTGTTTGACGTCAGCAGTCGCTGCAGTCTCTCCTGCTCCTGTCTCCTGTCAGTCGTCTACCCCTCCGTTACAAAACTTCTCAGTAGACTTCGTGTCAGATTCTACAAAATCTATTAGTTACAACATATAAACATCTCCATTGTCTGCTTCGCTAACCAAAGAATAGTAAAGAAAATCTATTTCACAAGAATCCCGTTGACACAATAGCATGCATTCATTAACTGTTTCCTCTAGGACTGCTCCAAAGAGTATTACAATTAACTAAATATTTGAGCATTCACGCACATTCATACAAGAAAATGTAGTACATACACACAGAATCCTGCTTTTCCCGAGAACAGCGAACAATCTGCCCCACTACAGAATTGTAACATACGTTAACCAAGCAGTGTTTACCTCTGCCCAGTCCTTCAAACAAGCTCAGAGAATACCTATTACTCCTCCCTCCCGCGATAAGCTTTAACGGTGAACCTTACGGATCCCTGGGACTTAAGACCAGAGTTTCACAGATAACCTTCGCTACCATACACACTCCTTTTATACCAGAAATATTTCTAATAGTAACACACAACGATGTCACTATTTCCGAACACAGACAATGTGACGCGCAACTTCAATTGTCACACGTTTTTCTCCTGCATACATACAGGACCAACAATCCCGTCTTTCCCGAGAGCAGCATATACTTCCCTCTGCCCTACTACGGAACTGCTACCAGCTCCCAAATTCCAGAAGCACTACATAAAACTCAACATGACAACTTCAACATTTAGTATTAGTACATATACCAACATTAATCAATAAATCAAAAGCCAATGTACAAGCAATCTAATCAGATCAAGACAATCATCAATAACCATCAAATTCTGCTACCAGGAAATTGGTGCAGATTGGGGTGTACAAAATCTCCCTACTTCCACGGATAGAGTAATTTCACAGTTACACGCACATACACTCATCATACACTTGGGCCCATTTTACTAACATACGCTCAAATAGTCTACCAACACTGAATCTGTGGAAAGAAAAACTCCTAAACACCCTGCATCTACACTGAGGTCGACAAGACCTAATTGTGACTGTCCTGAGTCATGATCTAAACAATCTATACAACAATAATCAAAATAGAGTACTCAATAATTGACAAGAAATAACCACCAACACTGTATTTAAAATTATGGTACTTTATCTAAAATTAGTCAAAGAAAAATCAATCAAAGTAAATCATTATTCTCATAATTACCTATTCTAGCTAAATGTCAGAATGGGTCAGGGCAGGTCTCACAGTAGAAGTCTCCCGAGTCGCCGTCCTCACAGCATAGATCCTCACCAACGCAGGTTTGGGAAGAAGTGGCAAAGTGGCAAAAACCCTCTCTAGGCTAACAATATTTATAATGAATTAAACAATAGAAGACAACATAAAATGTTTTCGATATCCGCTGAACCGCTGAGCAAAGCGAGCAGGAAAGGATGTAGCATCGCTACATTTGGAAAATCTCCGCTCAGAAAAATCACAAAAATAAAAAGACGGAACACGGAACTAGAATTTGAAAAAGTATCTTTTCATGTTCACATTTCCTCGGAACCAGCATTATGATCTCAGAGTTCATTCATTATGGCTCCTTTGTCCTCCAAGGTTGCTCAGATGTATTAGGATATTCGCCCAGAACTGCTGTCCTCACGGAAAACTTTAACCAGGCGAAGACTGTGGTCAGATGACTCTCGACCATGTTCAGCAAGGCCTTCTCATCACAAATCATTCACTCGAGGCCAGGCTGCAAACGGCAGCCATTTTATACTAGGCCAAAACGTACCATCTTAATTAAGAGAGACAAAAACAACGTTACCACAGCATAGTGATTAAACAGTGTTAACCCCACTAATACCCTTATGTGTATGTAATTATCTAGCCTTTGCAACACAAGAAAAGCATTAGTACATGACATTTAAAAAGCGTTTTCGTGCTTTAAAATAAACAGCACTCAGCAACATTTATTAATAAAACATGCACATTATTAATAAACGACACAAATGCTTCCCCACGTATAGTTTTCTCTTGTTATTTCTTGTTGGTTAATTAGAACACTTACATAAAACAAATAATTAGTAATTATGAATTAATAATTTTAATTTCTTTCGACAATAGACAAACCAGAGCTTTAAAAACCCAATAGATTTTCAACAGAAAACTCAACCTGCTTGCACAAAAACATTCACAAGAGGCTTTTTTCTCTTTTTATGTGTGCTGCAGAACCCAGGGAGAGAAAACAACAAGAGCAGCCGTGAACGAAAGTGAAAGTGCCAGGATGTCGAGCCTGAAAGGAGACAACTCTTTTCAAGCACTCGTGCTTGTGCTGGCATCCACCTTGTGGGAGCGAGCAGTGGCGCGCGGGCCATCTGTTATCAATTAGTGCACACGCCGCTGCTCACTCCCGCAAGGTGGATGCCATCACAAGCACGAGTGCTTGAAAAGAGCTGACCAATTTCTAAAGGTCATCTCCTAGGGCAGCACATGCCTAGGCGAGACCTAAAAAGGAAGAACAAGGAGAAATAAAGATTTCTCCTCTTTGTACCTCCTTTACGCCTCTCCTGGGGACGGGGACATTTTTGGCGATGCCTCAGACTTTCGATTTCTCGTAAATCTGGGGCAGCGTCAAAAAGCCATGGATGTTGCTGGGTATGCCCCCAGCAACACCCATGGAACACCCCTTTCACGCAGTTTTCTGCGTGAAAGGGGCACACATTTATAAGGCCATGAAAAGCCATGTAACATGGCTTTACGTGGCATTATAAATATGGCACATTAGGCCACGGAATATCCAAAAAGTGACGTTCAGGTGGCGCAAAATTGCCGTTAGTGTGTCATAAATGAGGCCCTGTGTGTCTTCACCCACAGCCTCTCTCTTTCCCTTGGAATTCACAAATCTTGGAAAGTCAGCCGCGAATCAGAGGTGGAAATGGGGGCTTTGCAATGTTGACAGCAGCGGGCCTATGCCAAAATGTATAGTCTGCTGCTACTCCATTGTCTTCAATAGATCTCTCGACATTGCAGTGTTGCAGATGTATACATTTCCAAACATGGCACAGCTCGAGGTAGTTATGACATATTTTTTAGTACATTGCATAATTTTGAATATTGGGTAGTTTAACCAGGTCCTTATGAGCATTGATAAGGATCAAAGGGAGGATTCTTGAAAACCTCGTTTTTGAGAGGGAAAGAGTGATTTTAGGTTGCATGATGTTTTCAGCAGTGTGAAAAGAGGAAACATGAAATAACGCACGCAGTTTTAGAAGTGTTGGCCAAGGATAATTTGCTAACATGCAGAGAGATCACTGGTTAATTCATGATTATGCTAAAATCAACAAAACTCAGAAGAAAAGTTTGTGGGCCTTACCATGAGCATGACATACATCTGCATATAGGGATAGCAAAAGGCTGCATGTGGATTACATATACACAGGGTTACCACATGACTATGTGCTAGCAAGGATGGAGTATGTCAGTTCTGAGATTTTGTTTTGCCACCTAGTGCATTGTAGTCTTGGTTCACTTCATTTGATTTATTTTAAATAACAGATGCTTATTATCACCTCCCAATGGCACTTATTTGATAGGTTAACTGTGAGTGGGACCAGCTGAGATTTGTTCCTCTCACTTTGCAGATAACCACAAATTCATTCATTCACTTAGTGCCAGAAACAGGAGAATTACTCTTTTTGGGTCTTTTACCATTGCAGCTTCAGGATTATAGGTGCCTCAAAAGAATGTTGCCCAGCCTTCATTGGCAAGAGACCACAAGTGAAATAAAAGCTACTTCTAATGACATTTTCTGAGGTTTGCTTTGTGGAATAGTGTTTTAATTCCTTTCCCTTGCCAGGGTGTTTTTTGCCTTTTGAATTGCATTTTTTGTTCCAGGAAATACAGCAGCTGTGAGATTCATTTCGGCTTGTTGTGCTTCATGTAGGAGTGCATTCCAAACTGGTATCGGTTCCCTGTGGAAATTACACTTTTTGGGCTTATAAAGGTTTTCAATTAGTCATCCAAACTAAAGAATGAAAAATATATTAAGTGCATTCAGTGAAAAAATTAATATTGATGGGAGAGTATGCATTCCTATTACAGTTAAGGCCTGGAAGATACTCAAATTATGTGTAATTTGCACAATTTTGGGAATTTTGCGTCACACCTAGTCTGAAACATTCCTAAAATTATGCCACATATTCATGGCACTTGTGTTTTTCTACCAAGTTTTTTAACATGAAATTCATCCTTGTGTCCATTTTCAGCACAAGGATGCATTTTGCTCTAAAATATAGTACTAAATGCTGAATTTAGATTTCCCATAATTTTCCTGAAATTTTGTGTAATTACGCAAAAGTATACCAATTTTCACACCCCAATTTAGAATAAATCATGTGGTACTTTAAAACCCATGAAGAAGCACAATGTTTCCTTAGTAAACCACTGATAATAACAATGATGTAATTATTTTTCTGCAAATCAAAATCCTTTCACAATACTTAACAGTGACATTTTACTCACTAACGAAGAGTGCCATTGGATTCTGCTTGAATTCATATTTTTTGAATGATTCTAGGCTGATATGTACCATGTTGGCTTATAGTTTTTCTCCCTGCCATTTAATGCAGGCTCTCACTCGGAGAGGCTCTCAAAATTTGGAGTATTGATTAAAGCCCTACAGAGCTTGTAATTAGTTTGCAAATAAAGAGGTACTTAACCCCTTGTTCGCTGAGTATTTCTCTACCCTAGTGCTTTAATATTTGGGATACTTCTTGCGTAAACCTTCATAACTTTTTTCTACATTAGGTATCCATGCCAAATTTGACAATTTATTCCTAACATCCTGTGGATTCTAAAGGTACCCAGTGTTTGTAGATTCCCTCTAGAGGAAACTGAGGTCACAAGTTAAGCTACTAACAACACAGTATTCTATAATCATCCCTTGCTTCAAAAACTAGCCTTGTCTCACTCTCAACCTGAGCTTTCAACAAATTCTTCAAACCAAGGGGCATATTTACAATGCCCTTATGGCATTTATGCACAACTGGAGCATTGGAGGTGCAGTGTGACGGCCAATATTTAGAAGACCATCCAAAGCCACTGTGCATGGCTTTTCATGGTCTTGTAAATATGGAGTAAGGCAATGCCTTACTCTGCATCTAAAGGGCATTCCATGGGTGTTGCAACAGGTGTTCCCACGTAACACTCATGGTTACTGACCCCAGATTTGTAACACAGCATAAATCTGGGGCAGCGCTAAAACTAACTCCATGGTGCAAGGGGGCCTGTGTTGGCATCTGACTACAGATTGTGCGCCATGCTGGCAGAAAGGACAGGAATGTTCCGTACCTTGTAGATATGGCACATTCCTGCCCTGTTCTTTTGATGTAGGGCAGTGCAGCTAGAAGGCTTGTAGCACGACCCTACTCCAAAATATTGTTAATATGCCCCCTAATATCTATAGCTAACCAACACTCTTCACTCCTCGAGGATAGCAGCCATTGAGGACTTGGGAGCCCAGTCTCCACTTCTATTTTGCACGCAAGTGGAACTAGCTGCACTATGGGTGGAATGGTTCCCAACATCCCCTCTCTTTTTTGCATGGAAGCAGTTACCTACTGGGTAGTGGGAATGAATGTATTGTATGTAGTTTTTCCGTTATGGTGGTTCGGCCAAAGGCCAGCAAAGAGTTTACTTCAAAGCCAAGTAACAGCTACCCATTTCCAACCAATCGGGCCTCCCCCATAATCACATGGGAATGTAGAAACAATCCGGGAGGGGACATATCTATGCACAATATACCTAGACTGCCACGAGGTTCTAGAGAAGAGAGGGAATTACTGGTTAGCAAAGTGACTCATTGGCCCAGGAATGTTCACAAATGCCCCTCAATCTTCCGCTCAAACATAGTGGGGGCCACACGTCACAATACACCTGGAGTGGAGCTTGACTATATTGAAACTGTATTGTCATCACAGGTTTTGGGGGAAACATTTATTTCATCGGAGGGGAGGTCTGATTCCACAAGGGCTGATACCCATCAAGCTGCTCATGCAAATTCTGCAGGGTCTTCACATCAGGAGATGGCCAGAGAGGATTGACTTTGTACACCTGACCAAGATCATCCAACTCCCACTTCTTCCTTGACTCCCAATGATAAGTGAAATATTCTTTCATGGAGCATTGCTGGTCTTAAATCTAAAATTCCAGATCTGTTAGGGGCAAACTTTGATATTTGTCTATTCCAAGAATCCTGGTGTGTAGAGAGGTGTATAGGTCAAGCTATATGAATTTCTTATTGTGAAGCAATTTTGCAGAGGAGCGGGTTGGCCCACTGGTGGTTTGGTAACATGGGTCAAGAATATACTCAACTGTAGAATGAGGAGACTTCCCCTAAATTTACCAACATACTTTGCTTATCAATTTCTAAAGGTGATCAGCTCCTTTACATCTCTAAAGTCTATAAAGCACTAATGAGCAGAGCAAGGAATATAGTACCCCTACCACCCTTGAGGACTTTATTGAGTATCTATCCCGAAGGGGGCCTGTGATAGTTGCAGGTGACTTTAATGTCACTTTTGAACCAATTGACAATTCTGAGGCAGATATAACAGAGGAGGTAGACGCTGTATGGGTTGTCCCACAATTGAACCTCGCACCATTTAGAAGACGGTCTGCCCTATCCACCAAAACGTTGGGTCTAACAATGAATCTGGGCCTCAGAGCATAGAATGGAAGATCACCTTCAGACTTAGCAGGTGCTCATACCTTTAACAGGCCTCATCAACCAAGCAGAATTGATTGCATTCTGCTAGCATTTCAACTGTGGCTGCATATGGTGGAAGTGTTAGACCAGAGTCACAGGAATCATAATGCATTTAAACTAACACTAAAAGGGTATCTTTCACCTAATGGTGTAATCCATAAATCAAGGTTCTCAGGTGAACTCCACCTCTCAAATATTAAGAAGGCCTTAAAGTGTGCATACATATCTGGCCATCCTACCTTAATGGTGCAAATTTACAGCAAAGTGGCCGACACAATTGAGAATATGAGTAGCCTTAGTGAAAGATTGAACCTTTTACTTGAGTACCATGACGATCTGTTTAATCACCTGCTTGAGCTGTTATCTAGGGAATGTAGAAACTCAACCAAAAACAGCCCCCAGCATCCATGGTCTAATAGGCAGTGTTGACTCGCTAAGGCTGCTTTAATTAAGTCCATCAAAACCAATAATCTAGAGCAATTTTAATGGCTAGGAGAATTTATAAAAAAGGCCTGTCCAGGCTAGAACTGATTGCGAAAATGGGGTATGGAGAGATTTAGTGAAACGAGAATAAATAGGAGATAATAAGACATTCTGAAGCATACATTTCCATTGAAGCCGTCACGCGATATCTCAGGTCAAGTTCCATTTGAAGCCCCAGAAATACATTAAACATTTTGAGAGGCTTTACTCAAATAGTGGAAAGACTCTAGGTGAAATATCGAACCAGGAAATCAGAAAATCAAATGAAATAATATCTTTCCTTGCAATATCTCTCTTTACACTTTGTCGGCCTTAGCCCCAGGTAAGGCCAGAGGTCTTTACTCTATTCCTTACTCTGCTGCATAACCTCTCATATGGGGCCCATATCTTAATCTTAAGCAATTTGCACGGCGGGCCTCTCCCAAACTCTTGGCAATGTGCTGATATTGTCCCTATTTATAAGAAGGACATTCGGGAAGATCCCTTCAACTATAGGCCTATTAGTCTGATTGATGGATTACAAAAATGTGTTTTCCGTCAAATACTGGGAAAACTGACTTAATGGGTCACTGAAAATAATATCTTAACAGATTGGCAAGCAGGATATTGTCACAAGACAAGTACAATAGATAAAGCTTTCAGTTTATGCACACTATATCGGAAAACGGTAGCACTGGAGAAGGGCAATTTGTATGTGGTCTTTATCTATCTAGAAATCAGCTTTGATTTAAACCCCCGCCACAAGTTCTGGGGTGTTTTAGGCCATATGGGGGTCCCAGACAACATTCTATCGGTCTTAATAAGACTGCATGAGGATAGCTATGCCAGTGTCAGATATGGTCAAATGAGCAAGCTGTCCGATTCCTTTAGAACTGAGAAGAGAGTTTGTCACGGCTCTGTTCTGGCCCCAGTTCTTTTTATGCTATATATATAAATGATTTTGTAACATTTTCAGACTTCTCTGGCAACTATGCCCTGAGAATGGCTCCTTTTAAAATTCCAATGCTTCTGTTCACAGATGACATGCTCTTTCGTCCCAATACTCCTGCTTGTTTACAGGCCCACATGGATCCTTTTTAATCTTTTGCACAGAGAGGGGGCAAGAATTAAACGTCAGGAAAACCAAAGTTATGGCATTTAACCCTTATAAAACTGTCAATCAATACATCAATCATGGTTTTTATAGAACGACTACTCACCCGTGATGGTCTCAGGGTGCTGGGGCACGGGGGGAGGGGTGCTGCTGATCCATCTGGGCGCTGGGGTTTAGTCGAAGAGCCAGGTCTTGAGATCCTTCCTGAATTAGGTCAGTTAGTGGAGAGACAGAGCAGGGTGTTACAGGTCTTGGTGATGAGGTAGGAGAAGGATCTTACTCTGGTCCTGGTCATCCGGATTCGTGGGACAGTGACCAGGGCCATTTGGGTGAAGCGAAGGTATCTGGTGAGTATGTGGAATGAGAGGCGGTGGTTCAGATATTCTGGACCTGCCTCATTGAGGGCATTTTAGGTGTTTGTGAGGAGCTTGAAAGTGACTCTGTTGTTGACTGGGAGCCAGTGGAGTTCTCACAGGTGTTCAGGGATGTGGTTGTGGCAGGGGACATTCAGGACAAGTCTGGCTGCAACGTTTTGAACATTCTGTAGTTTCCGGAGGAGTTTCTGGGTAACGCCTATGTAGAGTGCATTGCCGTAGTCGAGTCTGCTGCTGATGAGTGTGTGGATGACCTCTTTCTGGATTCAGTGGGAATCCATCTGAAGGTCTTTCAAAGCATGCAAAGCATGTGGAAGCATGATGAGGATACGGCATTAATCTGGCTGTTCATTGTGAATGAGGAGTCCAGTATGATGCTGAGGTTTTGTGCATGATCTGTGGGTGTAGAGGGTGTTACTAGCTCAGCGGGCCACCAGGAGTCATCACAAGCTATGGGAGCGGGTCCCAGGATGAAGACTTCAGTCTTGTCTGAGTTGAGTTTGAGGAAGCTGTCTCTCATCCCAGATGCCCGTGTTGTGGACTCACGTATTTAGGGTGCGGTGAGAGACTGTGTCAAAGGCGGCCGAGAGGTCCATGAGGATGAGGGCGGCTGTTTCGCCCCCTGTCAAGGAGGGGGTGGATGTCATCGGTAGCAGGGAGGTGGGCGGTCTCGGTGCTATGGTTACTTCGAAAGCCAGATTGCAAGATGTACAGGACATGGTTGGCCTCGATAAACTCGGATAGTTGGGCGTAGATGGCCTTCTTGATGACCTTGGCTGGGAAGGGGAGCAGGGAAATGGATTTGAAGTTCTTGAGGTCTGCAGGGTTGGCGGATGGCTTCTTCAGCAGGGGGTTGACCTCGGTGTGTTTCCAGTCATCGGGGAAGGTGGCAGTCTATATGGAGAAGTTGATGGTGTGGCGTAGCTCGGGTTAAAGGAGGTGGCAGCTCTGTGGAAGAAGTGGTGCAGGCAGGGGCCGAGGGGGGCCCTGAGAGGATGCTCTACATGGTCTTCAGCATGTCATCTGTGGTGAGTGGGGTCCAGTTGAGCAGAATCTGTTGGGGAACAGTGGCGTTAGGTGGGGTGGTGGCAGGCATAGTCGGAGGGTCTTAGGTGTCGAAGCTGTCATAGATCTGCCACATCTTGTGGTAGGAAAAGGTGTTGAGTTTGTTGCAGAGGTCTTGGAAGTGTGAAACATACGTGTTCTCACTGTTGGGCCACTAAAACTCCTTGACGATGGCGAAGACTTCTTTGCTGTTGTGTGCGCTGGCGTTGATTCTGTCTTGGAGTACCATTTTCTTTGTCATTTTGAGGAGGAGGTGGTGTGCGATGATGGTTGCTTTGAAGGCTGCATGGGCTTCCGGGGTTTTGTTGTTCCTCCATCTCTTCTTGAGCCGTTTACAGGTGTCTGGACTCCTGAAAGGCAGGAGTGAACCAGCCAGCTTTCTTGGAGTGTTGCTTTTCGGGAGCTTTCTTGAGTGGCACCAGAGTGTCAGAACAGTTGGAGATCCATCAGTGGAGTTTACATGCTGAGGTGCTGGCATCTGTGGATGTCGGTGATGGGGTTGTGCTGAGGGAGGCGATGAGATGTTCTTCGGTGACCTTGTTCCAGCTTCTGCTGAGAGGAGGTGGGCGCAGTGGTATACGGTGAGTTTGGTGAAAGTGAAATGGACACAGTGTTGGTCGGTTCAGAGGAGTTCAGAGGTGTGGCTGAAGGTGATGTTTTCACTAACGGAGAAGACGGGGTCGAGCGTGTGCCCTGCTCAGTGAGTTGGCAAGGTGACTAGCTGCTTGAATTGTATTTAAGCACAAAATTAACTGTTCGAGCAAGTCCAAGATTTAGGCTATTGAGGAGTTAGATTGATCAACAAATTAAATTGGCTGCTGCAAATTAACAAAAGTGCATTAAAGCTACACCAGGAATCTGGGGCCGTCATTAAGCTATTTAAGAAAACTAATTCGAGAACACTCTCTGTAGCTGTAGAAATATTTAACATCAAAGCTAAGAGTTCAACACGATATGGCTCAGAGCTATGGTGTTAAAGATAATAGGCTCGCCATGGTTAAAAATATGTGAATCAGGTCCTTACTACACCTCCCACAGAGTGCTCCTCAACTTCCCCAGCTGCTTGATCTAGGTGTGTGTCTGATTGCTACAACTCTTAATTTGAGACCCTTATTGTATTGTCATTGATTGTGGTCCACTGATAAAATAGTGCTTTATAGACTATCACTAATAGAAATATCACATTTTTGTGAACACTTGAAAGGTTCCTGGTTAGCCTATATTAAAATCATTTTATACAGAGTGGACCACCCCCTCTCTGACAGTCTCCATTTGAAGCAAACTTAGTAACACAAACAGTGATAAAAGAAATCAGGGGAAGAAGAAGTACAGAGATGTACTATGCAATCCCACGTAAAAAGTGTATTAAACTTGAGTGTCATCTTATGGAATCACGCAATGCGGATTTGCATTAAGAATTTTGAGATCTGATACCAATGAAGTGTTCGTTATTAGTGTTGCTAAATTTTTTAATTCTGCATGGATCATACGTAAGAAACATTTAGATGATGATCATCTCCTTATAATTGATTGCTGACCTTTTTATTGTTCTTTTAATTCATCTAATATTTTACATTATTACCATTTTAAAACTCCTTAATGCATAACACTCTTATGTAAGGCCTGTGTTTCAAAACATCTTTTCTAGAAGCATGTTTCCTGCTTTTCTAGTATTTATTTTATCATTGAAATTGCTTATATATCTATGCATTTGCATAATATATCATGGCTTTTTGGTTTATATGAGATAATTGTTATGCTATTTCTGTTATTGAATTATGATTTATGAATTTTGAATCTAAAATAAACAACAAAGTGAGAAATGTGGCAATCTTCATCATTGGGCTACTCACACCCAATGTGGGCTGTACCACTGTGAGTGGAATTGAGTTTTTTTTTAAAAATGTGGAATGTATACTCCATGCAATCAGACCAGAGATTCATTAAAGGAGCAGTTAAAACTATTTAAACCTATCCTAAATCTAGTTTATTATTTGATGTCCTGATAGGATTAAAATAATGAGTGGACGATATAAAAGGGATGCTAATTACCCTATCATCCTGAACTACCATCAACATGTTTCTGCCATCTTACGCATGCCCAAAGGTTCAGCAGCCTTTGTCAGGTTGTAGAATCTCTGGTTCAAACAGTAGTGCCCTATCATTGAAGGAAGTCAATCTTTACTAGAGGCACACATGTTTAGGATTTTAGAGTACCAACTTGGATGATAAGTGATTGTCATAACTCGATAGAAATCCTCCACCAAATTAAAAAATTGAGTGTATTCATATTTCAATTTAGACACCAAAATGAATGGAATAGCATACATATAATCAGAATTAAAACAAATTTTTAGCAATATAAAATCAATGCAAGATAATTCAGTGAAACTTTATCATTGTGGTCAATGGAAAAAACCAATAGTGACAATCAGTCATTTGCAGGTCAAGTTGTGTGGCACCCTAGCAAGCTAAAGGTGATGCGGGTCCCAGTACCCTGTCAATTTTACCTGGCCCAGGTATCCCAAAAGACAGAGTTGTCCTAGCTGTCCCTTGTGCTAATAGGGAGCTGTAGGAGAGCTGCCTCCATCACTGAAACGGTGTTGTGGGGATAAAACGCTGCAAAAAACATAACTAGGGAGTGGTAGCTGACATTGGTCATAGGTCGGATGGAGTTCCCTCTAGGTGCAGCGTCGAGTAAAGGGGTCTGTTGCTGAACTGGCGACTAACAAGCCTTTGCAGTGGTAAATAGAGCAGAAACTTACTTCAATGTCCTGTGGTTCTTGGGAACACTGTAGCTGCCTGTAACTTCATGGAAGGAAAGTATACAGTTCCCACAATGAATGCACTAAACCATCTGGATATGGGCGATCCCGTAGAGGGCCTGACGACCAGAGATTCTTCAGATCCAAAGTGCTGTTTTATCTGTGGTTTGTAGGGGAATAGTGCAACTAGTCCAGGGGAGTATGAGGGTGCTTCAGGCTTTCACAGGGGTCCCTCTGTCTGGGGAACAGAGAGATAGCATAGAGCAAGTCTCGATCAGGCAGTTCTAGTAGCATTGCCACAGGTGCAGGATATCCCTCTCTTTGCTTTGTGCAAGTCCTGTTGTCGCAGACACAGGTCTCTCCTTTGGTCATCTTTGATGCAGGTTGCTCAGAACTGAGGGTCTGCTGTCAGAGGTGTACCTTAAATCCTAGATTTAGAGGATTTAGGGGTGGGAGAGCAAGTAGCCTATGGTCTGATCACCCTACAGCTAGTCTGCCCCTGAGGTGGCCACATAGGGATGTGGGTCACCTTTTCTACCCAGAACCCTCTACGTTGCCAATTCTAAAAATGGTAGAAATCTCATTTTAGTGCACAAACTGGGTTGCCCACCTTAGAAGTGTGGCTAGCTTTCTGGGGGTGTACACCTCCATGACTAACTCATTTACTGTCTGTCTAGGGGCAGATACGCCTGGGGCCAGGGGGGCTGTGTCCTCCTCTAGGAGTCAGCCCTGATTTATATAAGAGGCGGTGTAGCCTTTGAAGCTCACCACCTTAATGTGTCACTTTACTAGCCTGTCTGTGATGTAAAAGGCGTGACCTCCTTTCTGCTCAGCCCTTTTTTCCTGACTCCTGGAAGTGGTCACACTGACTGGCAGAAGGTCTGAATACTGTCTTGGCAGCAGCAAGCGCAGGAAGCCCAGGTGTGCCAGCAGGAGCACAGAGAAACTGGGGCAACCAGGTGGGCAACTTCTAAGGTAGACATCTGGGTGTATATCAGATCATCCTGGACATGAGATTCATGTCAGGGGTGAGAAGGCATGTTGTTTGATACCAAACATGACATATTTAGGCAATACTATAATGGAGCTGCCAACCTCGGGTTTGCCCGTGTGCCAGCCCATGTTATCTTATGGACTGTCTATCACTATGGTGTTCTAGATATTTAAGCATGTATGCTTTCATTAAAAGGGTAGAGCCCTTATGGAGACTCATGTGGTGGAAAGAGCCAATGGTGGGGCCTCACACTTTAACCAATTAATTTTATACCATGAAAACTCAATAAACAGTCTAGTTGTTTTATCAGAGCCTCTGCTGATTCTGCATGGTGGGCTAGAGTCAGTAATATGTTGTCTAAGTGATAAAACACTTTGTGTTATCCTACTGATGCCGTTACTCTCCGGGTTTGGTCACTGTTCCAAATGTCAATGGCAAAGACCTCCAGTGCCATTAGGAAAAATAAATGTGACAATGGACATCCCAGCCTGGTACCCCGGTGAATTTGAAAGTGAGGGGAGTTGTGACTACTACAACTGACTAATGCAGTGGGTTGTGCTACATTCCCCTGACCAATGTGACGAAGTTTGACCTATACCAATCTTTTCCATCGTCCGGAACAGATATCACCATTCTACCACATCAAATGGCTTTTCAGAACCCAATGATAGGAGGACGTGTTTTTTGGAATCGTCTTTCGCTTTCCAAATGATGTATGACAGGGGGCGTAGGTAGTTAGTCGGAAAAAGCCCAAGGATGAAACCCACTAGCATGAGGTTGATTTAGTTTGGAAATTACTTTTTCAGATGATTTTCTAGAATTTTTACCATAACCTTAAAGTTAGTATTAATTACTAATATGGGTCTATAGTTGGAACACCCCATGGGAGGCTCTTCCCAGTTTTTGAATTCATGATAATCTGGCCCTAACAAACTTGTCCCTTAAATGCCCCTCCACCAGAGCTTCCTAGAACACAAAGGACAATAGTGGCTCAATCAGTGGTTTGATGATATTATATAATTTAATACGAAATCCACCGCCCCCCCTGGGGCTTTATTAAAGGCCATATCATCAATTGCTGTCACAATTTCTTCCTCAGAAAGGCCCTCTTCTATGGCATTTGATTGGTTTCTCGTCAGTGTGGGGATATATGATCTCGAGAAAAACTCAGTACCCTTTCTAGATTCGGATCATTCATCTGAGTTATATAGTGTTTCATACAAAGTCTGAAATGTAGACATGATATCTGTCAGATGTACTAAGAGTTCCATTTTTTTACTGCGCAGTATTATTCACCTAGATTCAAGTTGTCGAAGTTTGGCGCTAATAATCAGCCAGTCTTTTCTCCGTCTTTATAGGTCTTTGGCGCAAAGTGGAAACTTGATTTCTCTGATTCTGTCACATGTAGCTTATTTAATTTAGTTTTGACCTGAATTTTGGACTAAGTAGGAGACGAAACACTCTTGTTTCAATCAATCAATCAATCAATCAATCCAGGCTTTGTAAAGTGCGGCAAATTACTTGTGAATGTCTGAAGGCACTGAACTGTAGGCACAGGGAGATTAAGTGATTTGCCCAGAATTACAGGATGTCACGCCAACGCCGAGTAGCGAAACAGCATGTGTCTTTTTTCGTTGTGGCCTCGTCCCTCAATATAGCACCCTGTATACAGGCCTTCCCCGCACCCCACAATGTCGGAGCAGAAGAGACTGAATCTTTATAGTCCTCTAAGAATTGTTCTAAGTGTTTTCTCAGTCGGGCCTTGTCCTGTGAGATTTTGAGTTTGGAAATGGTCATGCACTAGGGGCCTTTAGAAGAGGCCATGTCTTCTGCAGATCAAGTAGATCATGGTCAGAAACCAGATGTTGCACTAAAGAGGCTGCCACTAGTTGTTTTGCCAGATTAGGCATCATTCCGAAATAGTCCATCCTGGGGGGCATAAGGTGAATGTATATGACCTGCACAGGGTTTTTTTTAAGTTACCAGGCTTGGACCATAGCATTGTTCTGAATAATGTATGTCACAATTTTCCAGTCTCTATAATTTCTGATGTCTGGTTTCTGAGACCTGTTTAAAACTGGGTCACTGGTGAAATTCCACTCGTCTACCATCAGCACTTTGGCCTTCCCGAACAAGGTGAGTAATCTACTTACCTTAGAGAGATTTGTCCCCCACGGAGGCAAACATGGATCCCACAACTATGCAGGTGTTGTAGATTATGAGATTTGCAAAGCTATATCTCCCACCGTCATCGGCCCATGTCTGCAATACTTTGGCTGACATTGATTTATATTAGTATCTGAACGCCTCTTTTCCTAGGGGATGTCGGGACATCTTGGGAAGAATCCCCTGAGTGAATGTAGCTCGTCTGGAGTGTTTTGCCTACCCAGACCCTACGTAGCTATGCACCCTCCTCAGTTGTCAGGTGTGTCTCTTGTAGTAGAGCGATATTGTGTCTGTGACATCCTAGGACTGTTAGGAATTTAGTAATCATGATGCAGTGTGTTAATCCGTTAACATTAAGGGATTCCCTTGGCAGTACAGAATTAGTGGACTTCTGCATTGTGTTACCTATTAGGGTGTCTTGTCCAATTGAGATTTATTATATGTGTATGTGATGGGGATGTTAGTGAGCAATCAATTGTAGGGGTTTCACTGTATATTTATGTGGACCGTTAGATGCATCCACAATACATGGACCTGATCTTAGGGAGTTGAGTAGAGTATGTTTGTATTGAATCCATAGAACAATGCATCTAGGAACTCCAATGATTGTGCTTCTTGAGTACGTAGTCTACCTACTGACTATATCTGTGAACTGGTGGATGTGCATCAGTGCCACCAGTCAGAGTTGCATTATATCATTCTCTATATGGCTGTCCTATTTTTCAGGTACAGTGTCCAAGGACTAGCTCCCTCCTCAGTGTATGTCAGTCGCCTTTCCCGTTGCTTGTGTCACGTAGAGGTTCTTCGAAATATTGTACTAGATGTGACCTATTAAGATCACCATCCATGCCTACTATTACCTCCTGATGAGGCCTGCAGAATGGCCTCATTACTTTTTTTCACCCTCCACTCCTCAACCCATCTAGACCATTAGCATACCTGTACATCGAAGGTGTGGCCATCTCAGTTACTCCACCCATATCCAAGGTAGGGGGTGTGATATTCACAGGGAGGCAATACCCACAATGTCCAAGCTGTTTCAGTTTGAGGGGTAATCAGGAGTTGCCTCTTTTCTTCATTTGGTTCTATTGTCATCTTTGTCTCCTTGCACCCATTTACTTGTCACGTTTTCCCAGCTGAGCTCTTCCTCAAGATATTTGTCTTCTGTTCCAACTTATTCTGTGTGATGCCCTGTATTCTCTGTTTTGGGGTGCATTTCCATATCCATATTCTCCAGTTCATTGAAAAATCTCTCTAGGTGGTCAGGTAGCTGTATTTCATCATGCGTCCTTTGAATGTGATCACCATCATGGATGGTTCCAATAGGCTGTATTTAATTTCCTTCCTGCATGGGGTGGAGGGCTGGGAAGTATTTTCTCTTGGTATTAGTGCTGTAAAGAAAAGGTCAGCAGAGAAGTATACCTGGTTATTCTCAAGTTGGTATGGCCCATGTTTTTTCGCCATAATGATGATCGAACCTCTTATTAGTGTATAACTCAACGGATTAGTGTTTGGCACGGGGCTGGTGGCGCTGTTATGAGATCACGCTAAATTCGCCCATTGGAGTTCTAACGGGGTTCAAATGTAATGTTAATAGTGTATTTTTATTTTAAAATTTTTTTTTCATTACCATCATAGCAATACATATCTCAGCGGATAGGATCTTGTGCCTAGGGCCCATACAGGGGTACCTGTATTACAAAATCATAATACAAAGCAATCAAACAATAACTCTGCATGTTTGCCTACCCATGTGTAGATAATCCCTCACAGAAAAGAAGAACCAAGACACCTGAATTGGAGGTGAAGCAGTGCATTGGGTGTAAAGTATTCATCATCAGGGATAAGGGGAAATGGACAACTTAACTTAACAAAGGAGCCGGCGAGGTCTAAGCAGGGTGGTGGGGTGCCAGGACAGCTCCTATATGTAAGAATGAGGGAACCCACAGGGTCAGGAATTTTAGGCTGTGCCATCGCCCAGTCCAGGGTCCATCAGGTTAGCCTTTCTCATTGGAAACATCATCAGAAATTGGTAATAGTCACCCCATATCATCTATTTGGGGACAGTCCTGAAGGATCAAGACCCACGCTTGTGCGTGATCAGGGCTCCACAGTCCTGCGCTTAAGTATGAAGTCTCGCTCCCTCACACGCAGTCCATTTAGACAGCTCCCTATTCCACTGCTGGAGTGTGGGACCTCTGGGAGATTTCGATAACATAGTATTCTAATGTTGTGCAAGGATCGGGGGAAATATTTAAGAGTGTTGGGGGTCGATTAAGTAGAAAAGAGTGCATGTCATCTTTTTTCTGCCTGCTCAGGAATTCTTCAGATTTGTACATTGTTTTCTGAGTCTACCTTTTTTTGTACAGTCTATATAATTCAGGGCCACATTATGGTTGGGTGTCTAGCTGCCTCTCCACGGCAGTTATCCCACAATCTACGGATTTAATTTGGTAATTTCCTCTCATAGAGACTGGACTTCCGTGGTGTTTGCCAGTACTGCTGAGTGTACTGTTCCTATTGAAAGATTAATGTTCCTATTGAAATTTTGATGTCCACAAATTCTTTCAGCAGTGTTGTTAAGGCTGTGTCTTGTACCTGCAGTGTCTGCCACGTCCGCAGTTAGTGATTTCTGTTTGGGATGGTTGACCACTGCTTCTGAAAATAGATGTTGGCTCACCTGTTTGGCCTTTGACATTTGTGTGATTGAAGGATAAAACATGTGTTTGTCCAGTAGCATGTACCGCTTTGTGTATGGAGATATCATATTATGTCTATTAGATCTTGATGGCTAGTGGGCTTCCTTATCCTAGAGTCAGGGGAGGAAAAATGTTCATCTATGTGGCGGTGGTTGCCGGGTGAATACCTGGGAAAACTGGAAATGCCAACCCCCCTCCTCCTCCTTCCTTGTATCGGGTGGTAAGAAATTGACTATCTTAATTTGGAAACCCTCCTTGCTTCTGGATAATGCAGCAGTTCACGGTCACACCTGGACTGTTGAGTTAAGGTGGCCTGATGAGAGGGGCGGCTTGCAGGTTGAATCTTCAGATATATTTATTGCAGTAAGAGGCTTGAGAGTACATAAAGAACTTGTCGCAGCAGTAGGTTCATTATTACAAATAGGTAGATTTTTGTTCTTCCAGGGAGCTGGATAGATTATCATAGCCCTTAACAATAACTGTCCATATGCATCCTTGCATTGTCCTAGATTTGATTAGAGGTACAAAAACTACAATGCGTTTAATTATTTTTGGTGATATCAGGTGTTTAAATTTCACGAACAATCAAACAGTTGCCTTTGGCACTAAAATGCATGCATACCCCCCACTCGCCAGCCCACGACTGTCACCTATACTAAATGCCTTCCTCCAGAAACCATAGAACTGAATCTAGCATTTGATCCAAATATTTATCATATTTTTGAAGAAATTACCATAAGATCGTTTACATTTCTGGAAAACGATTGCTAATTCTTTAGGGATAAAAAATTTTCTTTCACTTATATTTCCCTGGGTAAGAAAAGACGACCGTACATCACTTAAATGGTTCATTTATGTGTTTATTGTGAGTTTTAGCCATTATTTGATGCTACCTCTTGTAATTTAATGACACATTTAAAATGGTCTCTTGCCGCAGGTCTCAACTGTCTGCTAATCCAAATTTCATTATTCTACAATTATGTCCCTTTTCTCATCTCATTAAATCAAAGACTCCATATAATTATGCAGTTCAGTTCGGATTTACACTGTAAAACATTAAGAGCAGAGGCCCAAAATTGTTCTTAGGAGCGCGCTATCGAAGACTTCCTAGTCCTAAATCCATCTCATGTCTCTATCTTCCACCGCCCAACACTTCCTGTCTCTTTATCCAACTCTTGCGGGTTCTTTTTCATTTCGCCTTACTCACTTTGTCACCAATTTCCTATGGTTCTGTGATTCACTTTTTTCCCCCTTTTCTGCCTTTCTTTCTTTTGGTCTGAGCTAAAGTCTTATGATGATGAAAAACGAGTTTGGGTTGCCAAAATGAGTGCCGTTGCGCAACGCTACAAACAGCAGGTTGTCAACACCCTTTTTTGAAAGCCAATCAGCGCAATACTTAATGCACCTGGGGCTAGATGCACTACTCTTTTTTGCGGCCGCAAACGGGAGATCCTCCCGTTTGCAACCTCAGAAAAGGGTAATGGCATGTACAAATGCTATTTTGCAACTCCCGCTATTAGGAAGGGGCATCCCTTCCTAATAGCGAGTCATCATGCCATATACAATTGTTTTGCCACCGCATTTACGGCTGCAAAACACTCGTAGTTTACCACCTACCCCTTTGTGTATATGTGATAAAATATTTTTAAGAGCAGGCAGTGGTCCCAGGGACCACTGCCTGCCCTTAAAGAAATGAAACTGAAAAGTTTCATTTTTTTTTTAAATACATCCCGTTTTCCTTTAAGGATAACGGGTGCTTTAAAAAAAAAAAGAAGACTGCTTTATTTAAAAGCAGTCCCAAACATTGTGGTCTGCTGACCCCAGCAGGCCTCCATCACTTGGAGTGCTAGCCTTTCCTACTGGGGTCCCAAATTGCACCTGTATCATTAATATTCATGAGGCATGCAATTTGCGACCCAATTAGGAATCGCAGTGTCGAAGACACTGTTATAGACCCCAATTTGCAAGTCTCAAATTGCAAATCGCAAATGCGACGCAATTTGCGAGTCACAAATTGGAGGGTCGAACATCTGGCCCCTGATTCAAAGCTTTATTTGAAACCTGAGAAAAAATCAATTGAACAATACAGCATCACACAATCTATGAATTGTAAACCTACACAAACAATACATTGCATCTGTAAAGAAGCAAACGTCAATAGCGTGTATTATTTATTTTATTGAATTAAAAGATCAACATTCAAAATAAAGATAGACATCTCTTATTCTGCCATTCATCTCCATGACAGGAGTTGTTTTTTATGACAATAAAGTAAAAACATTTCAAGGTATCTTGGCGAACAAAATAACGCTTCTCCTCTGTGAGGGAATTTTGAAGATCTTGCCGGGAATGCAAGTGGGCGGCTCGGAATACTGGAACTGCTCCGAGATTCCTGACACGATTTCCTGTCCTAGGCCTTCTGCGAATTACATCACTTCAAAAAGGCCTGGTTTCCAATTGGTCTGTAAAAATGAGGATCATTTCACTAAACAGAAACACTCCAGCTGCAGCGAAAAAAAGAAAAACAAATTCCCGAAGTGTGTGAACTTTTGTCCTTAGATTTGTTATGCTGTCTGAAATGTGCATGCACCAGTACATATGTCAAGTCCTTTTATCACAACGCCTGAATTATGCATTTTCACGCATATCGAGTTCTACTTTATGCTGCCTACGACACACATGGATATTCAATAAAAAATTGAAACACAAAAAAGACACACATGGATACATGGGTCAAGTTTTACTGGGACTAGAAAACACTCAAATCGGTGCAAAGATAAAATCCAGGCTCAAGCTGCAAGTTCATTGGTCAATCGTGGTGGCTTAAAGGAGACGACCCTTGATTTTTTTAGGATGGAATTGAAGTTGGGCGTAGCCATCTTTTCTGTAATGAAAGGGGATACGCCAGGGTGCTGTGTCTAAAACGTCAGCCACACCGCTTCATATTTTATGCACTGTCAGGTTAGTTAAAGCCGTGCTTTCTGCCGCTTGAAACGTTATCCAGGAGGTTCATTTGTGAGGCAATGTGTAGGTGGTTTGGAGCTAACCACACATTATTTATTTACAGGCACATGCATCAAAGAAAAAACCGGTCGCAAACGGGCAGATTCTCAGAATCGGCCCCTTTGCGACCGGTATTTTTGCATTTGGGATGCATCATCCCAAATGCAAAAATCGCAATTTAAGGAATCTCTCAATTGCGATTACTTAAATTGCAATTGCATTTAAGGAATCCCAAATCAAGATTCCTTAAATGCAATGCATTAAAGTTAAAAAAAATTGCGATTTCGCTAATAGGGGGAGCAAATTACCATGAAGTTGAACTTCATGGTAATTTGTAAAAACTTTGAAAAATGCACTTTTGTGCATTTTTCAAAGTTTCATGTTGCGCACACACATGCCCTTGGGGATAGACGGAGTGTTGAACATTGCAAGCACTCACCCCCAGTCAACTGATCTGGGTTTAATCCATCACCGTTCTTTAGCCCACTCTGCCACCCCAGTTCAAACATGGCCATATGCAAATCAGTCTGACCCTGTGCCTCATGGGAACAGTCCAGTCCGAACTGCCAAGCCATGTCTTCCCTGGACCGGAAACAAGCTTCCTAGGACCGGTTTCTGGCATTTCAGCTGTCTTCAGCCAGGCTTGCTTGAATCCAGTGGCAAAGTGAGCAAGGGACTCACGTCTGAGCATACCCTGCCAACTTATGGCGAACAAAGCAAAAACCAAAGGAAATGATGGACCGAGTGTTGAACATTGCAAGCACTCACCCCCAGTCAACTGATCTGGGTTTAATCCATCACCGTTCTTTAGCCCACTCTGCCACCCCAGTTCAAACATGGCCATATGCAAATCAGTCTGACCCTGTGCCTCATGGGAACAGTCCAGTCCGAACTGCCAAGCCATGTCTTCCCTGGACCGGAAACAAGCTTCCTAGGACCGGTTTCTGGCATTTCAGCTGTCTTCAGCCAGGCTTGCTTGAATCCAGTGGCAAAGTGAGCAAGGGAATCACGTCTGAGCATACCCTGCCAACTTATGGCGAACAAAGCAAAAACCAAAGGAAATGATGGACGGAGTGTTGAACATTGCAAGCACTCACCCCCAGTCAACTGATCTGGGTTTAATCCATCACCGTTCTTTAGCCCACTCTGCCACCCCAGTTCTAACATGGCCATATGCAAATCAGTCTGACCCTGTGCCTCATGGGAACAGTCCAGCCCGAACTGCCAAGCCATGTCTTCCCTGGGCCGCATGTGTGTGTGCAACATATGTGCACAGATCAATTTCAGGGGTGCAATAGGGTGTCATTTTGACACCCTTGCACCCTTGAAATTGCATGAGCTATTTGCGAGTACCTACTGGTACTCGCAAATTGCTCATGCAATCTCCAATTCATTCCTATGGGCCTGCAGGCCCATAGGAATAAATGGGATGCCATTCCTTAATTGCGACTCGCAATTTACGAGTCGCAATTAAGGAATGTGTAGGAATCGCTATTTTTATAGCGATTCCTACATGCATAGGCTTTTGCAATTCCTTAATTGTGATTCCTTAATAATCGTAATTAAGGAATCGCAAAAGCCTACGTTGATGCATGTGCCAGTTAGTTTGTTAATTTAGTTACCTATCAGGGATTTCTTGTGACTGTTCCCTGAGCATGCTGATTGAGAACACCAAGAGCATGAAAGAGGTTTGGCGCGAGGGTGTAAAATGGGTGTCAAAAGAAAGCCAGCAAAACACTTTCACATCTTCAAGCAGAACATCCCAAAGGTAGAGTGGCATTCTTTCCCTCCAGTGTGTCATTTCAGACCTTGGGTATTTTAACAGCAGAGAAGTTCTCATCCAGGTACCTCTTCGCAGTCCAGGTGGGAATGTCAGAAAGAATACAGTTTTTATTGCTGCACAGCTGGTTCCTTGCCTCTGGGTCTTGTGCTCTGGGATTGCGTTTATGAAGATTTTTTTTTTTTTTTAGGACTGTTACAGTAAGCTTGTTGTTTTTCACTAAGCTGAAACTGTAAATCAATGTTAGGTTGTGATTTCAGTGTTTCATTTCTGTGGCCCGATAAGGTTTGTGAGCCACGGACGCCATCTTGAAGTAGTCTCTTAGGTATATTAAAAGCCTGTTAAATTATAGTAATGCAGGATTTATGGAATCAAATATTTTCCTATCTAAGGCTATTCATGATGCATGCCTTATTCATTGATGATTTCTTCTGGTTTGACGTATAGTAGTCAAGCAGGGTGAGGACACGGGAACTCATTAGGTGCTCCCAGTGGTGGAAGTTAAGCATGGGTGCAACTTTACATAGCAGGTTTTGCTGCCTGTGTGCAGTCTTGAATACGGCATCACTTGAAGGCTGATGGAGATAAGAGTAGGTTCATAGAGCTTTCTACTATTAATATAATTATCTACTCTTGTGTATGGCTATCATAGTGAACTGTTAGCATATCAAAGAAGTCTGATCTGTTATTCACTGCTGTGCCATCACACCAGTTACAAGCCAAACTAAGTTCTCACTGTTTATTGTTATCAACTTTGGAGGTAGTACAATGGCCACTTGCTCTAATTTGTTTCGGTCTCCCCTGAGGGAAGCGGTGGGAGCTGGTGTACATTATGGCATAGTCACCGAGTGCTTCCCCTTCCTCCTGCGGGTTTTCATAAAAGCGCTGAAGACAGCTGAGCTCTTCTTTTTTGCATGATAATGAATGGCTTAACATGATGCTTGCTCCTGCTCTCTGAAACAGAAAGGATATCAGTGGACTGAGAAAGAAGGAGAGAAGGTAGAGGGAGGCAGTCAATGGCGGCCACTATGTAGCAGTGTGGCATGGGTGGGGGGGAATGGAAAAAAGGGGAAAAAACACTTCCATGCACGCCGGCCACTTACTCTTCTGCTCTTTATGGAGTCCAGGAGCAGGAAGGAAACAGGAACCAGGAGGCTCCCAGAATCCTCTAGCCAATCACAACGCTGCGTTACAGCAGCATTGTGATTGGTCTAAGCGCCGTGGTTCGGCACTCAGGCAGAAACTGGGAGGCTGGGCACGTTCTCCACCCAGACTGTGTATTACAGCTGGTGGAGAACATGCAAACTACGTATGACTGTTTGGCTGGCCTGAGACGGCCAGCCAAACCGTCATGCGCAGTTAAGAGTGCCACCACTCCTCCCTCTGTTCCTGTGACGTCCAGCCCCACCCCTAACCAGCCGAGACAGGAATGGAAAAATAAAATGATCAAAACGTTGAGTTATTATCATTTAATTTTTCCTTTCTCAACTGCTCACAGAGCAGCGGGGCGACACTCCTCCCCCTTAGTGGAGGACTCACCCCTGGAGGCAGGGAGGGATACCAGATGGAAGGTGTTTTTCTTTATTTAATGAATTTCAAGGGAGAGAAGCATGAAAGTTCTGAATGGGGCGGAAAAGGTTCCAGAACATCAGGGTCCAGGTTTAATAAGCCTTTGCATCAGCACTAAGTGACAGAAAGCAATGGAAAGTCTCACAATGGTATTAAGTATAAGAGCAAAAGGTGTTTACACTGGAATGGTATAAAAACACCTTTGCGCTGCTTTACTTATTACTGGGGCAATTCAAGAGAGACAATTGTAAGTTTTGATATAAAGCCCAATCAAATAAATTATCAAGAGCAGGCTTTGTCTCAAAATCGATGACTTTTAAGCAGGCATTAACAAGATGAAATCTGTTTATTTCTTAAAAAACACATTACATACATCTAATGGGTGAGCCTCTTCTAAGTTTATCTACACATAGGGATGTGTACTTGAAGGGCATGCTCTGGGCCGGACTGGCCGTAGCGGGCACCGGGCAATCCCCCGGTGGGCCCGCTTGTGGGGGGCGGTTTTGGGCCCCTGGGGGCCATTTTTGTTACATAGCATAGCTGCAAAAGCGGCCCTGTAACAAAATCGGCCGAAAATCGGCCCTGGCAAAGAGCTCGGCGGCACCCCCAACCCCCCAGGGGGGCCGGCCGAGCACTTTGCCAGGGCCGGTTTTGGTTCCCAGTCCGGCCCTGCGGCATGCTTGCTGTAAAAATGATATGCTAGAAAATGGGTACCCCCAAACATTTTCCAGGAGGCCGTAAGTGTGGTGTGTCAAAGTCACACCACACACCACACTTTTGCATTTGCATCAGTCTTAGAAAACTCTTTGTGGCAGGAATTAACAAAAGGCAGTTTTTCACTTTAGATTCCAAGCGACATCATACACAACCCAAACTTCCCCCTCTTTGGCTTCAAACTCCTTGATGAACAACAGCCTCTCTTTTGACACATACCCTTTATACTTTTCTTTCATGGTATAGTGGAATGAAGACAGATCCTTTGGAAGGGGATCCACTTAATAATGTGAAACCATTCAAGTGATTATCCATCTGAGCTGAAGAAGCATTTTCCCCTAAATGTTATGACAATGCAGGCATTAATTTGATATTAGCTTGTAAAGAAAACGTGGCACTGAAATGTTATATCATATTTTTTTTCTACAAATCTTTTTACAAGAGGATAATATATATATGTTAATATATATATGTTTTTTATCCCCAGATTCAGTTAAACAGCCGAGGCCTAATATATTCCGTTGGCTTGCTGTTGGCGTCAGTTTTTGTCACGGTTTGTATAAAAACATATTTTATTTGCTTTGAACAAAAGTCATAGAGTCGATGTTTCAACATTTTCTCCAAGTCTTCATTATGCGCCCCAATATGAATCCATTTTTATTAGCATGAATTCGCTTGGTGCTGTTTTGATCAGTATTGGGGCAAAGATGTGTTACACAGAGCATGTGACGGGCTACGCAGTGAGATGTGACTGCGCCAACTTGACTCTTGGCGGAAAGGAAAAAAAGTGAATGTTGACTGTATTGCACATTTGGATATTCATAGGTTGCTTCTACTGTTCTGAAGAGGAAAGGAAATGAGGGGGAAAGACAGCGGGGTGAATTTACAAGGAAATGACGGGGCACAGAGCTGCAGCAAATTTTGCAGCACCACGCTTCGCCATTTCCAAAAAGCAGGGATGCGCCATATTTACAGCAATACAGCGCCCCCCTCTATTTTCCCTAGCTCTGACACTAAAAATAGCTCCCTAGGACCAGCGCAGACACCCTTGGGACATGGTGCAAGGGTGCCTGCGTTGCAGGGAATTATTGTTTATGTGCAGGAAGGTGTTCCTTCCTCCACATAAACAATCAGTAATGGTGATTTATTAGTTCTATGTGTGCTGCAGAATACAGCACAGATAGCAGTAGCAAATCGCCATTATTTTTTAATTGTTTATGTGCAGCACACATAGAAAAAGCAAAAATGAGAAGAAATTAAAGTATTTCTCATCGTTGTGCCATTTTAATGCCTGCTTTGCATGGAGTTAGTTTTTGGCAGTGGCTCAAATTTACACCTACTATTAAATCTGGGGCAGCATCAACAAGCAATGGGTGTTTTGGTGGAATGCCCACAGCAACACCCATTGCACACCCCTTTCCCTCAGATACCTGCATGAAAGGGTACCATGTTTACAGAGCGGCATTAAGCCACACAAAGTGGCTTAACGCCCCTTTGTAAATATGGTGCAGGGCATAGCGCCACTGGAACATCATAAAAAGTGACTTTCCGGTGACGTTAACCCCTTGGAAATATGCCCCAGAGTGTGTGTTGTGCTTCATTTAGCATAGTCACAATGCTAAGCCATTTTTTTTTTCCATTTGTAAACTTTATTTCGATCAAAAAGATCATAAAAGTTGCATAAAATACATATAAAAGGCAAACTTGAGCATAATAAAAAGGATTAAAAAATTTTTTTTTTATTTTTATTTTTTTAAAATAGACCATGGAAAATATACATAGCAGCATACAATTTTTTAGTACTTAAGACGCTTAATCCACATTGCATGTAAAAAACGTGAAACAGCAAACACTACAACAGTACTTGTGTCAGTGGCTAAGATGCGGTAGGCTTCGGTACATCTTGTAAATCCTAGATTCCTACATAAAGGAATGAGCCAATACTTCCTGGGGGCTCTATATGCAATGCAAAGAAACAATACATGGATTATTGTGTCAGGCGACCTTCCACAGGCTGGGCAATTTTTTTCTTTTTGTTTGGACCAGTTCTTAGTAAAGTCCCTAAGAGGTAAGGTGCCCAACCTAAATTGGATATATAGTTTCCTTGCCAGAGATGGATGCACTTCATTCAGGAATGATTCAAAGATATACTGGTCTTTATTTAACAAAAACTGTCTCGAAAGACTGCCAAGAGTTGTGTTTTGTTGTAATGCACTTAGCTTATGCTGCCTATATACCTGGACCAGTTTGACACGAGAGAGCGTCAAACAGAATACCCCAGGGCTAGTCCAGAGTTCAGGCAAACCAATCCTGTAGCACATCTCCTTAATATAGACATGCCAGGGAAACTTCTTAGAAGTGCTAACTGAAATTATTGAACTAAGATCACGACAATAGGACCCTAGCTCATCTGTCAGCCAAAGTCTTCGCCAATATGTTAAAGGACGTAGGCCAGCTTCTTCATCTATTGGTCGTATTGCCAGGTCAAGGCGTAACGGTACTAGAGGGGTGCTTTGCGGTAAGCCTAATAGAAGTCTAATAAACTTGTTTTCTAATAGAGAAAGACCTTTCAACTGGGAATGGCCCCACAACTCTGCCCCATATAGGGCTGCATTTCTTACTTGCACTTTATAGATTTCTGCTGCGGGGCCAGGGGCCCTGTGTGTGGTATATTTAGCCATTCTTAATATCGCGCCAGATAGTTGGGCAAGCCGCATAGCTGCTTTGTCTAGTTGAGGAGCCCAGGAAAAGGACTCAGAAAGTGTGATCCCTAAGTAATCGAATAGTGAGACCCTTTCTAGAGTTGTTCCATTAAGAGTGGGATTAGGCCGAGTTGTATTAGCTGGATTAAAAACCATGTATTTAGTTTTCGAAATATTTATTTCGAGCCCATGGTCGATGCAAAAAGCTAAAAAACTATCTAAAACACGTTGAACGCCCATCGGGGATTTAGATAGCAGAAGGGTGTCATCTGCAAATAGCATGACTGGAACCTTTCTGCCATTAAGTCTAGGGGAGTCACCACGGTTCGTTTTATTAATATGATTAACCAAAGCGTTAACATAAAGACAGAACAGGGTAGGGGCTAGCACGCATCCCTGCCTGACTCCTCTATTGACTGGAAAGCGCGCGGTTAATTGGCCTGCCTTACCATATCGGACCTGCGCATAGTTGCCAGTGTGCAGTCTTATGATCATAACTAGTAGGTCCAAGGGGACTCCCAGCTTGTGCAATACCGCCCAGAGCTTATCCCTTGGGACCATATCAAAAGCTGCTTTCAGGTCGACAAATATCAAATAGAGGCTGCCACCCTCCATTGATACTGTCTTCCAGAATAATAATTGCAGCCTTAAGAGCTGGTCAACAGTTGACACCCTTTTCCTAAATCCTGCCTGTAAATCACTCAAAATATTCATCTCTTCCATCCAGGAATGCAGACGATTAAGTAAAATTCTAGCAAACAGCTTTTGTGCTACATCTATTAGGCTGATTGGCCTGTAATTTGCAGGAAGCAACGGTGATCCTTTTTTATAAATGGGGAATATTTCAGCTCCTAGCCATGTATCTGGGATATTCATACCTTTCATGATGGCGTTAAATAAGGTCCTTAAATAAGGAACCCAGATCAAGGGTTCTTCTTTGTATAGGTCCCCGGGGATTTTATCTAGGCCAGGTGCTTTAGATGTAGAGAGGGTTTTAATAGCACCCTCAACTTCTTGGGCCGTGATTTCATTTAGAGAGTCAATTTGTGCTAGCTGAAGAGGACCCTCCGTAGGGATCAGATCATCTCCAGTTGAGTACAATGACTTAAAATGGGCTTCCCAGGCAGATGCTGCAATATTCGGTAGAGTTGGGGATCGTTCGTCCTTATTACCCGAGTTGGCAATAATTTTCCAAAATCCCCTCATGTCCTTATTAGATAGGGCGATTTTGAGGGCCTCCCATTTCTCAAACTCCCATGACTTTTTTGCATTTTTTATAGTCTCATAATAAAGCTTTCTAGAAGGCTTCAATACAGCCTTATTTTTTGTTTTTATTGCATTAATAAGAGCAAATTTTGCCTGCCTACATTCTTTAGTGTACCAGGAATTAAAAAAGTAATTTTGCCTGGGCTTCGTTGATGGGGGATTAAAGAATATTTTAAGAGCCAAGGTTAGTTGCAGGTAAGTTGATTCTACCGCTTGTAAGTCCCAGTCGCTTGGTAGTGGGGTAAATAACCTTTCCGTTTCCAGAAGTGCTGGGAGAATCAGCCCATAAAGTTCTAAAATTTTGTCCGGGGTGCGTTTAACTGCATCCCATCTGATTCTTCTTTTGTTATTGACCAGAGAAAGGTTCCGGTTGGGCATTGGGCCAGTAGTAGAAGATGCTTGAGAGACAGGGATTAATAGCTCAAGCAGCAACGCATCGTGGTCACTGTCAAATCTAGAGATGACAGTAAAGTCTACAATGCTATTCCAAGAAGATACCTCCACCAGAATATAGTCTATTAGGGAGGAATAATTGTCCCTTTTAAAGGTAGGTTTCCCTGGCTGGTCTGATTTTAAACGACCATTACAGGCCCTCAATGAATGCGTAAGGACAAATGCATTGATTTGCATAACTAATGGGGTCCAAGCCTTTACCTTCTGGATTTGGGGATCTGGTATTAAATTACAATTATCTTCCTCGTTTTCTAATATATATGGGAGATCCACTAGCGGTTCGTATTGACAGTTAAAGTCACCCGCAATTATCAGTCTATCATGTTTAGGTAGATCTGGTATACTAGTAGATAATAAGTCAAAAATCGGAGAATCTTGAGATAGGCTAGACGGACGTGAGTAAACGTTAATAAGAATTAGTTTAAAATTGGGTTTGAATAAAAGAGCCAGACCTTGGAGATCTACTGAGAACAGATCTAGTTCAGAGATAGTGCAGTCTAAATGAGTTGCGACCCATATGGAGAGGCCCCCATAAGGTCTATCCCTCTTCCCCTTGGTCGCTACTACAGTATGTGCAGAAAACCCGGAGAGCTGGGTAGGCACAAGCGACCAGGTCTCCTGCAATAGTACGACATCATATTCTGATATAAACTCAGACCACTCTGGGTTGCCTATCTTTGAATTTATACCAGCGATATTCCATGATAGAATCCTGATTTTAAGATCTGAGTGGGAGGCTATGGTTGGTTGGCGTTCGGTACAAGGAGTCTCCATATTGGCTGAGTTACTGGCTTCTTCGCTTACGTCTGGTTCATTAAAACTAGGCAATACAGAATAAGTTGACAAATGGGTTGGAATATCTAGGTTAAAACACGGTCCAATAACATTAGCATGTACTTTCATGTGTTTGTTTGGGATTTGTGTAAAAGGTAAAAAATTGTTCCCGAGTCAATCACATTCTTCCAGATTAGAAAGTGCTTTGAATCTATTGGACAGTGATACTGTATTAACACAGGGTGAGCTGACAATGGTGGGGGCACTAGACTGTACCATAGAGCTTTTTACCCTGGTCAGGCTTGGGATTTTAAATTGACGTTTGTTATAGAAGTAATCATATGTTAGAGGCACTATTTCAAACTATCTCCTTTCTGGGGGGAAAAAATTTCTAAGAAGTACAGGCAAGACATTAGTGCTCGAAAAGTGCACAATAACACAGTCCCCTTTTAGCTTCTTCTCCTGAGAGCCCACCCAGTCAACTCTTCTCGCCATGATAATCTTTCTTACGAGTGATTGGCATACCCATTCAGGGGCACTGAGATTTGACGATATCCAGTGTGCACATTTGTCCATTAGATGGATAGTAGTCTCTCTTTGATTAGGTGATAACGGGGGTACCTGTGCCAGAACCAACGCCAAAGGAGCTGCTAGAGGAGATAAATGGAATGTTGGTTGTACTTGTGTTGTATTTATCTTAGTAAGTATAGCTTTAGATGTTTCCGGCTGGGGTAGTGCACAGGGCCCTTCAGTTCTAATTTGGGGAGCATTGGGATGTTGTGAGCTCCTAGTAATTTCTGGTTGCACTGCGGATAGGGCTGTTATGGTCGCAGGTTGGGCGGCTTGAAACTCTGGCATAGGGGTATTTTCTGTTGAAGTTGGCTGAGGCCCATGTAGGTGACCATCAAGGATAACATTATTCTGTGCTATTGCTGGGAAATTATCAAATCGTGACTCCAACTTGGAGATCCTTACTTCGATGCTTGCCAATTTGTCGATTATCGGGTCTATAATAGAGTCTAATTTCTTAAGTAGGTCGTCCCAAATTGAGGTTTGATCAATGACATAAGGGACAGGTAGATTGGATGTTGAAAGGGTTGCTTTAGGCTGATGAAGCTTTTTGGTAGTTTTTTTTGCAGAGCATTCCTTTTCGTAGCACAAGTCGCTTTAAGGACCCTAGGGTTATGGACGGTCAGCGTATTCCTGGTTCTGGTCTCTCTTAGCTTAGGCGGTGATATTAAAGACTCAATAGAGATCGGTGGACTTGGATGAATGTCAGTTGTTATATCACAGTCTCCAACGCTTAGGGTCGGATGTGGATTAGGATCTTCAATGCCAACTAGATCTCGTGGAATACCTGGGGAGGCTTGATTGCTAATTTGAGAGTTTGAATGGGCGGGCGAACCCTGGCATCTCAGTGGGGGACATCCAGGTTCCAAGGACAGTCTCCTTTCGGTCAACTCTATTTCGTGTGCAAGCAGAGACGTTGCCCTAACCAAAAATGAGTCTAGTGTAGCACCAGCGGGTGTTTTTGATCTGGTGCTTTTTCCTTTCACCATTTTAGTTACCAATTAGCCACAATCACACTAATTACCTTCAATGATAGTAGCTAATAGAGGGGTGGCCCAGCCCGGCCTCTTCCGGCCCCGGACGGCCACAGACGGTCCCGCCCTTGTCCCGGACTTCTCCCGGCGCCGGCCCGCGCGCGATCCCGCGACGCGGAGGGAGCCTCTGACCAAGTAGCGCCTCCGGGCGCGTCGTCCTGCGTAAGTGGGCGGGGCAAAGGGGAATGCTGGGGGTTGTGGTTCAACCCTGCGGCAGCCTCAGGTGGCGCGAGGCGGCAGCGGCAGGGGAACCGGGCGTCCACACGATGTTAAGGATGGTGATAAGTGCCCCAAGAGCCAGGTAGGTGCTGCTCTGCGCTCAAATCACGCTTGTCTGCTTCTGAACAATGCTAAGCAATATGAGGACTTCAGTACTTGAGTGAAAGAAAGGATTTGGGGTTACATAAATAATGAGCACCCTAAATACTTTACTTAGCCAGAGAGAGGCAATGTGCAGCCTCCCATATTGCTCCTTTACTTCTCTGTAGAGCTCAGGTCAGGCTTGGGTTACCTTGTGACACTGATCCATGAGACATATTTTATTGTATTTGGTTGGCAAGGGGCTAAGTTGGGCTTGGTAATGCCTCAGTGGGCCTAGTGGACTGCACCATTTCTTTTACCCAACCGTCTCATTTAGTGAGAGCCCTTGAATGCCCAAGATCTACCCACAACAGTGCATGCGGGAACTGCAACAGTATTAAGAAAGAGAGAGCTGCAGTGTGGTAGATCTTCTGAGTGAAAAGACAAGAACCAGTGTAACTATCAACCCAGCGATTAAACAGTTTTTGCCTGGAGTTGTTGGACTGAGCTGTGATCCTTCTGCATAGACAGCCCTTTCTGCTAAGACAAGTGGTGCGTTTACAACAGTGTAAAGAGAAACCATCTCTCTGCCATTGAGAGAAAATGGGACAATGACGAGGAAGGCAAAGATAAGGAAATAAGGAATGAAAAAGAATAAAGAATGGGTGGGCAGGCACATGGAGGCATTAGCAGAAGGCCTTATTGAAGAAGTGTGAAATAGAGAATGGAAGAACAGGATATATGAGAGAGAATGCAATGGGAATTCTAGAACAGGGATGGTGAGGCACAAAGGAGTTGAGACAGGCTACCACCAAGAAGATGTGAAATCAATGGCACGGATCAGGTAGAGCCAAGGAATTAAAAAGCATTGAGGTGTAACTGGTGAAGAAGAGAAAGAAGGTGGTTAGAGGGGGAATGCTGGCTGCTTGACAGTTGACAATTGCCAGGGCCTTGAGCTCCACTTATTTTAGTCCATTTCCAGATAAAAAATGTAATATAAAGTCTGAGTCTTTGTTGCTTATGTTTGGGTCTGCTTCCTTTTGAAGTGGCCTCTCCTCTGACCTGCTCGCTCTTCCTCTTCGAAGCAGTCTGACACAGCAAGAATAACTCAAAATCTGAAAGCCACACCTGGATGTCAGCCACTGTGATGTGTGTCTAATAAGGTTATCCCAGGCCCTCAGCCCTACCCCTATGATTCTCTTTGCAGCTCCATCAGCCCTATCTCCTTCTTGAGATGTACTATTCCCCTTCCTATTGATCTTTTTCTGAATCACAAAGCACCTTTTAAAGTGTACAGCAGCTCCTGGCTCTCACCTTCCTCCAGCGGCTCCCACCCAACTCTAAGGAATGCAGCAATCTACAAATCTGTGGGGATTCCTCTTCCTTCTCATGGTCATCCAGTTAGCCCCGTGTTTCCCAAAATGGGAATCTTCCACATATTGCACCATTCACAGCACAAAGATGATCGTACAAGAAGGGAAGAAAGGGCAAAACAATGTGTCTTCCCCAGTAAATTCCATCAATCTCTGCGACGCACCTATGGTTATACATATTGGCTGAATATCACTGTATTGGGCCCTTTATGTACTAAGCAGAAACATATCCAAAGACCAAGAGTCAACCATCTCTTTTGCATTACTGATCTTTGGTATATTATTAACTGAATGGCATCAGTAATAATCATATTTCACCTTAGCTACAAGATAATATTGTTTGAGATCAGGTAGACCCCCCCTAAGCATATGTGCTAATAAACAGTCATATCTTATGTCTTAGGACGACCACCTCCGCTACGACGCCAAGACCCTCATCGCTCTCAACCCAGGAAGAACTCACACCTGCTACAAGGCCGCCCGAGGTGCACCCACGGTCCCTTCACCTGCTGAAACTGCAACTTCTCCTGCCACGAAAGCGCCAGTACACCCACCACAACGGAAGCCAACCAGCTCAGATGCATCCTGATCAACACCCGCTCCGCACACAAACACGCCGTCGAACTCTGGGACCTACTCGACACCACATCACCGGACGTCACCTTCCTAACCGAGACCTGGATGAACGAAGCCTCCTCGCCAGACATCGCCATAGCCATCCCAGACGGGTACAAGATCACCCGCAGAGACCGCACCAACAGGGCCGGAGGAGGAATCGCCATCGTCCACAAAAACACCATCAAGATCTCAACAAACACCACCGACACCCTCAGCACCGCCGAACACATGCACTTCCAGATCCACACGAACCCAAAGACCACCTTAAGAGGCACCTTCGTCTACAGACCTCCAGGACCCCGGCCTCAATTCTGCGACTCCATCGCCGACCTCATCAGCACACACGTGCTGACCTCCACCGACTACATCCTCCTCGGAGACCTGAACTTTCACCTGGAGAACAACAACGACAACAACTCCTCCACCCTGATTGACAATCTTGCCAACCTCGGACTGAAACAGCTCGTCACAACGCCGACCCACAACGCCGGCCACATGCTAGATGTCATCTTCTCCTCAAGCCCCCACATCACCTTCAGCCACGCCTCCGAACTCACCTGGACAGACCACCACTGCATCCACTTCTCCTTCCGAAAACCACCCACACACCACTGCACCCTACAGACCGCCCGCCGCCGCTGGGGCAAAATCACTGAAAAACAACTACAGACAAACCTCGCCTTCGAACGCTGGATGAACGACTGCGCCAACACCATTGCTCCTCTGAGAAGCCCCACCAACGCAGACACCAGCAGAAGAGTCAGCTGGTTCACCCCGGAACTCCTCAACTCCAAACGCACCTGCAGAAAACTGGAAAACATATGGCACAACGAAAAGACGCCAGACAGCCGCACCGCCCACAAAGACGCCATCCGCAACCACCACCACCTCATCAGGTCCGCCAAAAGAACCTCCTTCTTAGACCGCCTTGACAACAACGCACACAACAGCAAGGAGCTCTTTACCATCGTGAAGGAACTCTCCAACCCCAGCTCCAATGCGAATGACATCCCACCATCGCAAGCCCTGTGCGACTCCTTCTTTCACCGGAAAATCACCAACATCCATGACAGCTTCAGACCCCGGACGACCCCTACTGACCACACCCCACCGAACCCACAGCACCCCACCGCCCACGACACCCTGACAACCTGGGCCAACGTGAGCATCGAGGACACAATCAAGACCATGGGAACAGTCCACTCCGGATCCCCATCCGACCCTCTCCTGCACCACATCTTCAACAAAGCCAGTAAGTCCATCGCTGCACAAAATAATCAACCTCTCCTTCGAGACCGCCACCTTCTCTGAGATCTGGAAGCACCCAGAGATCAACGCCCTACTGAAGAAACCCAAGGCGGACCCGAGCGACCTCAAGAACTTCTGGCCCATCTCCCTGCTTCCGTTCCCAGCTAAGGTCATTGAGAAGATAGTAAACACCCAGCTCACCCGGCACCTCGATGACAACAACATCCTTGACCCGTCCCAATCAGGATTCCGCAGCAACCACAGCACCGAGACCGCCCTCATTGCCGCCACAGACGACATCAGGATCCTGCTGGACAACGGCGAGACGGTGGCCCTCATCCTCTTGGACCTCTCCGCCGCCTTCGACACCGTCTGCCACCTCACACTACGCACACGCCTTCACAACGCAGGGATCCGTAACAAGGCCCTGGACTGGACCACCTCCTTCCTCTCCGGCAGAACGCAGAGAGTCCGCCTCCCCCCATTTCGATCCAAGGCCTCCGAGATCATCTGTGGCGTCCCTCAAGGATCCTCCCTCAGCCCGACACTGTTAAACGTCTACATGGCACCACTAGCACGCATCGCCCGACAGCACGACCTCAACATAATCTCCTACGCCGACGACACTCAGCTGATCCTCTCCCTCACTAAGGACCCCCTCACCGCCAAATCCAGCCTCCACCAGGGAATGAAGGCCGTCGCCGACTGGATGGAGGACAGCCGCCTCAAACTGAACACAGACAAAATGGAAATCCTCATCCTCGGATCCAACCCCTCCGCATGGGACGACTCCTGGTGGCCCACATCACTGGGGTCCCCCCTGACCCCCACCGACCACGCACGCAACCTGGGAGTCATCCTCGACTCAAAACTCTCCATGACCAAACAAGTCAACGCAGTCTGTTTCAACACCCTCCGCATGCTCCGCAAGATCTACAGATGGATCCCGACCAACACGAGGAAAACAGGCCCTTGTCAGCAGCAGACTCGACTACGGAAACGCCCTCTACGCCGGAGCCTCGTCCAAGCTCATCAGCAGACTACAGAGAATTCAGAATGCCTCCGCACGCCTGATCCTCGACGTCCCACGCCGCGACCACATCACCCCCCACCTGAGGAACCTGCACTGGCTGCCCGTCGACAAAAGAATCCCCTTCAAACTCCTGGTCCACGCACACAAAGCACTCCACAAAACCGGCCCAGCCTATCTCAACAGTCGACTCTCCTTCTACGTACCCAACAGGAATCTCCGCTCCGCTGACCACACCCTGGCCACGGTCCCACGCATCCAGAGATCCACTGCCGGAGGCAGGTCCTTCTCCCATCGCGCCGCCAAGACCTGGAACACCCTTCCCCTCTACCTGCGACAGACCGAAGACCTGCTGACCTTCAGGAGACAACTCAAGACCTGGCTCTTCGACCAATAGCAGCTGCAACTCCCTTTCCCCTCCCCTCCCCAGCGCCTTGAAACCTTCACGGGTATGTAGCGCGCTTTACAAATTATGTGATTGATTGATTGATTACTCCGGGGATTCGCTCTTCCCACATCAAAGATATCATAGTAGATTTTAAGTGCATTAAAAAATCTGGCAGGTGTGTCCAAGTGTTTGGGCCCGATTCACAGAATTAACTTAAGACAAAATCCTAAACTTACTACTTTTGGTATTCACAGAATGCACTTACTACTTTTGGTATTCACAGAATGCACTTACTACTTTTGGTATTCACAGAATGGATTTACGACTACTAACTTTACGTCCGCACTCGGGCCGGAAATTCCGGCCCTGAGGCGGAGCTTCCGGCCCGGAGGTGGGGATTCCGGCCAGTGGCGGAGATTGAGCCATGGCCAAAATCTCCGCCTCCGGGCCGGAAGCTCCGTCTCCGGGCCGGAATTTCCGGCCCGAGTGCGGACGTATAGTTAGTAGTCGTAAATCCATTCTGTGAATACCAAAAGTAGTAAGTGCATTCTGTGAATACCAAAAGCAGTAAGTGCATTCTGTGAATACCAAAATGGTAGTAAGTTTAGGATTTTGTCTTAAGTTAGTTCTGTGAATCGGGCCCCTAATCTCTGGCTCCAGCTCAGTCAGTACTGTTTCATGGTTTTTCTCATACAAGACAGTCACATCACCTGCAACAGTTCTCCTAAGTACCATAAGGATGTAGAAGACCACTGAAAGGCTAGCCCTTTCACCTCCTACTGAGCAGAAGGCATAGTAGCAACAGTTCTGATCTGTTCCAATGTGGGTGCAGGCCAGAGTATTCAGCAAAAATACTAGCATCTGACATTACCGGAGCCAAATTAACCTGTGGATGTTTAATATAGGGCAGAACAGAATATCATCTGCATATAAGCTGACAATGTGTTTCTGCTCAAAGCTCTTAAAACCTCAGTGGGAATATGCTACCCAAATGGGGCAGGAAGAAGGTTCAGCCACCATGGCAAAGAGCAAGGGGATAAAGAATATCCCTGCCTCATTACTCTACTAAGATAGATGTCTCTAGAGAACATTCCATTTATACAAAGCTTAGCAGTATGAGATGTGTAATGCTGTCTGACCATACCATGGAGAGGAAGTGGTTCCCCATACAGGGCCGTCTTAACAGCATTATAGATCCCGGGCAAAGCATTGCAGTGGGTCCTGCCGACATAACCACTCTCAGAAATAAAAATGTTTAACAGAAAATTTGTGTTAAATTCTGGTCTGCATGGGGCCCCTATGCTCATGGGGCACCGGGCAACTGCCCAGCATGCCCATGCATTTAGACAGCACTGTCAGTATGTCTTTCCTACAAAGCACCTCGAATAGAAAAGACTGAATCAAATGCCCTCTCTGCATTGAGGGTCCATACCACTGCAGGTAGCTGCAGGTCCACATTATGTACAATAGAGGGGAGCCTTCTTAGATTATTCTGCATTTATTCAAGTATTTTGTTACCCAAATTGATCAACAGAAAGTGGCCTATGGGAGGTACACTGGGTGGCTTATTTACAGTTCTTCAGCAAAAGCATAATGAGTACTTCCCTGGTGGATGATGTTAATTTCCTGGTACATAGCACTTCCTCATGCGTTCACAACATATGTATATAAAACAGTGATGGATGAAATGCTTGAATTAATCTCAGCCACTGGTAATCACTCGGAACCGGATCACAATCCCTTTTTATTCTGCACTCCCTTCCACCTCAGTTTCGACCCAGCTATATGCACATCAGTCTTGTCCTGGGTTGCCTGTGTTCTGGGTCAGTGAGGACCTGGCTTGGCAGTTTGGGATGGACTGTTTCAATTAGAGCAGGGTCAAGTCTGATTTGCATATAGCTGGGTCCAAACTGAGGTGACATGGTGTGCAAAATAACAATGGATTGGCATGCGGCCCGAGTAACCTGAGATTGAGATTAATTCAAACATTCCATAAATCACCTTTTTGTATCCTACACAACATATGTGGCAACACCAAATCGGAATACTCATAATAGAATTCAATACTGATACCATCAGGGCCTGGAGCATTATCATTGACTAAGTTAGAAATGGCGATTTTGATCTCCTCCACTGTGAGGGGTTCATTCCTTAGCTCCTGCTGCCCCTCGTGAATCCCATAATGTGTAACCTGACCTAAATATAGCTTGCTATCTGTCAAATAGGCAGTTCCAATGTGCATGATGTGCCTCAGTGGCCTAATCACAGTTCCTCTCAGTCCACACTGAAGTCATCAAGCATCTAGACCAGCTCAATTCCAGCACAACACACATAAAGGAGCCCAAGGGAAACAAGGGTCTGTGGGCCATTTCATGACGTCATCCGCACTTGTGCATGGTCTCCAACTCCTGACTGTCCTGTCTTTGCATTGGCTGTCACACGGATCAATCCCAAAGCAGCTGTGATGCAGATCTGGAAATCACCTCTCTCACCCCAGCTCATCTAACCCCCTCTCACCACAAACATAACCATCCACCAGCCGCTACAGCTTCCTCTAATGTTATGTTATGTTATAAGGTTTTTATATAGCGCCTATCACCACCGGTCTCTAAGCTCTCAACAGAAAAACCACAACATACTGTCAACTAAGTACCCTCTGCCATCTCCAATTAGGCTGGGAGTATTGCCTTTTTAAATAAGTGCGTCTTGAGTTTTTTCCTGAAGGAAAGTAGCTGTGAATCTTCCTTCAGACTGTCCGGAAGCTCATTCCAGAGTTGTGGAATAATCACTGAGAGGACACAGCCTCCTTTAGTTCTTAGATTATATCTGGGTTGAATCAGGTTGGAGGCATAGCCAGAGCATAAAGTTCTGCCGGGAACATACTTCCTCAGGCGCTGCTTAATGTACTCTGGGGCTTTGCCAAAGAGAGCCTTGTGGGCTATACAGAGACATTTAAACTGAACCCTTAACTTCACAGGCAGCCAGTGCAGCTTCCAGAGGAGAGGGGTTGCATGTGAGTTTCTCGGGAGGGAAAAGATCAACCTGGCTGCGTCGTTCTGCACAACCTGCAGCTTCCTTAGCAACTTCTGTGGCAAGCCGAGATACAAAGCGTTGCCATAATCTAGCCTCGAAATGACAGTCGCTGAGACGATGGTTTGTAGGGTGGAGGCTGAAAGAATAGTGCTCAGCTTGCGTAATTGCCGCATCACGGCCGTGCAGGAGCCCACCACCGTCGAAACTTGAGGGGCCATGGTAAGATCCGCATCAATCTTTAAACCAAGGCTCTTTACTACGGTGCCAGGAATGGGAGTTTTACCTAGTTCTGGGGTCCAATACAGATCATCCCAGGGATTGGCCTGGTTGGTAAGCACCAGTACCTCCGTTTTCTCAGCATTCACCTTCAAGAGGTTGCTGGTCATCCAATGGACCGTGAATCTGAGCAAGTTACTCACTGATTCCTGGGCTTCCCTAGTTTCTTTCAGCTGCACCAGCAGCTGAGTATCATCAGCGTAGTTGAAGACTTCACAATTTCTATGCCTAAGCTCCTCCATCAGTGGTTGTAAGTAGATGTTGAAAAGTAAGGGGGATAGTGCGGACCCCTGAGGCACACCCCATGTCACGTCCCTAATCCCGGACAGCTGATCCCCCATCTGGACCCTCTGAGTGCGTCCAGACAGGAAGGATTCTAACCACTTGAGCGCCTGTCCTGTTATCTCCAGCTTAGCGATACGGTCCAGCAAGATGGTATGGCTGACCGTATCAAAACCTGCCGACAGGTCTAGAAGAATCAGAGCGCATGGCTGTTTCTTGTCTGCTCTGACTCTCAGCTCATCGGTGACCGTAGCCATTGCCAGTTCTGTACTGTGCTGTGGCCGGAAGGCAGCCTGCCTGGCATGGAGTAGATGGTGTTCTTCCAGGTAGCTGGCTAAGGTGTTCAGGACGTGTTTTTCTAAGATCTTGCTCAGGAATGGCAGCTGGGAGATAGGCCTATAATTTTTCAGTGCCTTAGCATCATCACCCGCTTTCTTGAGGAGTGGGGAAACTCTGGCTTCCTTCAGCGGTGTTGGAAGGTAGCCCGCTTCCAGTGAGGCATTCAGTAAGTGCAGCAACTGGGGCTGAATACCTGGCAACGCCAATTTGAAGATTTTCGGGTGACAGGGATCTGTGCTGGAGCCCGATTTAACATGGCCTACAAGCTCCGCCAAACGCTTTCCATCAATATATGGGAAGCTATTCAAGGTCCCAGTTTGCAGCTGGCTGTCTGGGCAGGATGGCAGAGACAGTCCAGCTGAAAGCGTGGCAATATCCGTCAGGATATCCTGTACCTTCTGAAGAAAGAAGCCTTGAAAGGTGTCACAGTCGGGTTTGTCCACCACGCAACTTTTGTCACTTAGCTGCGTGAGTTCCCTTAAAATCACAAAGGTCTCCCTTTGTTTGTTTGTGGCTGCCCTGATTCGGTTCTCATAAAAGGCGGATTTCCTCACCAGGATATCCATCTTATAACTGGCAAGGAGTGACTTAAAAGTTAGTGACTCTGCTGGACAGTAATTGAGTCTCCACCTACGCTCCGCCTTGCGGAGGGCTTGCTTCTTTTCCTTAAGTGAGGCATCAAACCATGGAGCTCCCTTTCCTTTTTTCCGGGTCAGCTCCAGTCACTCAGGAGCGAGCTTATCTAGAGCAGACCGGATCCAGGTCATCAGGGTCCTAGTGTACGAGTCCAGGTTCGCCAGCAGCGTCTTGGGGGGGGAAGAGGAAAGCAAAGTCGAAATTAAAGAGTCGGCCTCAATCTTCTTCCAGGCCCGAACTTTCCTCCGCATTTGTATAGAGGCAGCTGACACAGGATCTCCCGGAACCCAGCACTTGATCAGAGAATTGTCTGACCAGATGCAAGGGCTGACTTCAAGAATTTCCATAAGGGACAAGGAAGACCAAACGAGGTCAAGAGTGTGGCCCTTCACATGGGTAGGTCCCATTAATGGGAAAGGTGGATCACCACACTAGTCTCATGGTGCACAATAGAAATGCACAGGTGATCAGCATGTTCCACCATAGGGGGCATCACCAACAACACTAAGTTTAGTTGAAAAAACAAAAAAAACACAGTTCATCAAAACATCCTGCCTGTTCCCACAGCCGAAGGGCAATTAATTCCAACCATGGCATTACATCAGATTTTACATAATAGAACAACGTGATGCAGGATAGATAAGTCTCATGATTATCAAATCCATTTTTCAACAAATGTAAGTGCTGCAACTGTCTCAGAGAAAAAGTGAGCTCTGTCCTTCACTATTTCCTTAAGCAAGGCTGGGTGCAACATGGCACACCAGAGAGTTTTAGCGCTGAGCACCAGTTTAACTGGGATAAAAATATCTGTGAGCCCACTCAACTGTAAAGTCAGGGTAGGCACTCACTTTATAGTAGCCCTCAGAATGGAGTCTTGAAACCTACAGTTCTGGATTTTTGCAATTTTGAATCTGGGATTATCTCCAGGCTCCTTTCTAGGACCACACATGTGTGAGCTCTTGATACCAAGAAAGCATCCAACAGTACAGCCACAGTGTGTTTCTTTTGAGTCAGCTCTTCCATAAATGGCTCTGTACATCCTGATTCAAGCTTCTCTGGCTGCCAAGCAGTCAAATGTTGTTCTTGCTGGCTCTCAATTCTTGAGTGTAGCATAGGGAGCCTTGAGGTCATGAAGGAGTGTTGGGATCCTCCTCTTTATAGAATAAAGGTCATTTTCTACAGTACTCAATCAGCTCTCTATTTTGTTGACTGTCCCTGTCACGAGGTCCAAAGGTTTTTGTATCAGATCCAGCTTAATTCCAACTGTGTCTACTTTTTGAGTAAGAGTAGTTTTCACATCATTCTTTTCTCCCACCAGCCTAGCATATTCTGTGGAGTGCTAAGTGACCTGAAGAGCTGCTGAAAGGTTTCCCTACTCAGGCATATTGTCTGCAGGCTGTTGTCTGGGGTACATCCTTGGAAGGCAGTATAATCATCTATATTCCTCTTGTTATTGTCAGCCATGCCCATAGTATCAGCAGAATCATGTACTCTGTCAGATCCACTCTGCAATGAGCAGTCTCCCCTCATGAAATTCATGGAACATTGAAGTATTTAACTGAATGAGCAGGTGTTAAGGAGTCTCTTAGGGCCTAATTATGAGTTTGGCTGTCCGTCCCACTCTGAAGGTGTGGCAACCGCCTTATTATGAGTTTGGCGGTCGGACTGCCATTGAACCACTTCATCTGCCAGGGATCCGTGATCCCTTGGTGGCGGCGCGGCGGTCAGAGGTTCGCAATATAATGGTAGAGACCCTGCAGCACCACTAAGGATCTTACGAGTTTCCTCACTGCCACATTTTTCATGGTGGTGAGTCGGCCATGAAAACTGTGGCAGTGAGGAAACTAAGGGGGCCCTACAAGTCCCCCTGTTGCTTCAAGGCCTGGGGGTGCATGCAAGGGGGGCACATGGTGCACCCCCCTGTGTGCATGCGCCCCCTGCTCCTGCACGGCATGGCCTTCACAGTCCATGTCGTGAAGGAACGGGCGTTGGCACTCCCACAGCTCCTCCTTGCTAAGGCTCGCAAATGAGCCTTAGCACAGCCCCACCGTGGGACCACAGTGGGAGCACCCGCTAGACCAAGAGAAAATCCTAATCTGGTGGACGGTCGTCTGTTGAGTTTGGTGGTGTGGGAGCATGGCGGTGGTGTGGCACTTGCTCCCATACCGCCAAACCGTAATCAGGCCCTTAGTCAGGCAGCATGGCATGACTTTTCATGATGAGAAATAAGACCTGGTCCCTAATCATGAGCACCTGTGCCCATGACATTCAACTACTGCCACAAATTAAGCACTACACATAAATAGATAAGACCTCTAAACCTATCCAGACCCTATTAATCTATCAATAAATGTAATCCTGTTACCACAATAATCCTCTGCTTTTATTGTATCACACCTCCTAATACTCTGGATCCTGACTCATTAAGCCGTGGAGGAATGGGTGCAAAAATGTACACAAAACTTCCATTTAATTCCCATTGACAGCATCTTTCCAGAGATCCAATCTCTACATTACCACAACACTGTGTGTGTTGTCATTTGTCCTACTGGATGTCTGTCTGGTGAATCTAGAGTTCCAATGTGAGTCCAGCTATCCTTAACCCCTTCAGTGCCCCGCCCTTTCCCCGCCCTGTGCCGGGCAGTGCATTAGCGGGCGGGGTTCATGACGAGATAGTCTCGTCATGGGCACAGCGCAATCGTGCTCCATGACGAGACTATCTCGTCATGGGCACGGAAGAGGTTAAAATCTATTAATATAAAAGCATTCACCAGAAATCAATTACTTCACCAATTCCATGTCAAAGGAATTAGTCACCTTAACAATGCAGATCATCATATTAGTCAATGTGGTTGTCACTCTGTAGAATGAAGTCTATAAACTAAAAAATATCCCTCCTTTGGAAGCTTGCTACTGCAGGTCAGTCCCTTCTCCAAACGAATATCATTATCTACACATGAACTTACACGCTGTTCACAAGCCTGTTGCAGTCCTCCTCTGCAATGCATTGAGGTAAATTCAGTAAAAGACAGAGTATGTTTCAGGTTCATAGAGGTTTAATGTTTAGCCCTTTTTGTACGCCTTTTACACCAATGTTTCACTCTAGTGGACTCATCAGAAAGTCAACTGTTCTGTATAATGGGGAACATGACTCCTACTCAGCTGATGAGGATTAGTAACCAATAGCTCACTGGTGTTAGCCCCAAAGTCCAGAAACTAGTAACCAGCTCCCACACGGGACAGGAGCTTGTACATCAGCATGAAATGGTGGAGATGCACACTGTTAACAAACCTGTTCATTCTACCACAGATAATGCACCATGCTAAAAGCAGTAAAGGGCAGTCCATACTCACATTTTGGTTGTCTTTGCTTGAATCATAAATAGTGCTCCAGCACCACTGAGCTTTCTTATTTTAATTATAATCTTGCCTTTTATTCATTGATTTCATAATAAATTTAATTTGTATGGTGTCCCCAATGCTGCTTCGGCAGAAGGAGTTCTTGGCTCCTGTTTTTGACTGATCCCATCTTCTTTCCATTTTGCTACCTCGGCCAGGGCTCCTCCTTCCCAATGTTGGCCTCATGTGTGGGGCTAGAGCATCCGAAGGGATCTGCAGAGGCAGACGTGCTGTGGTGCACCCTGTCTATGCCCCCCCTCGCATCATCCATGCATCCATGCACAGGGCTCAAAACTCTGTTCCACACTATCCTTCTTCTGGTCACTCTGATTCTCCAGTCTATAACATTAATACTCACTGCATTCTCTCAGCTGAACTCCCACAATTTCCTCAGTATGTGCTAAGATTTTGTCACTTGGCACTCGTTGTACCTGCTCTGGCACTACCTCTTCAGGATAATTCTGATGTACTTTATTGATGTCCATTCTTTGGGAAATCAATCCAGAATGCTCAACAATCTTATGAAATCCAGGTTATTTATCTCCCAATGTTGCCCCTTCTATTCTGCACACCGATATGCTTTAGCGTAAAGATAGGGTGGGCCACCCAGGTGGGGTTTTTACCTTTAATTGTAAAACTTAGTACAAGGTCATGCTACTAAGGGCTTCTGCATTACATAAAGCGGAAGTTTCCTTTTTTTAAGTGGCTTGGTCAACCCCCAAACTCACCAAAACCTTTTGCTTAATTAAGCATCCTCCTGGTACATCTTCTATCTTTGGTTAGGATTTGACCTTATTTCTCCTTATGTCTTGAAGGCCTTGGCATTTCTCTTAGTAGGAAATGTTAATATTCATAAATATCTGTCTGAAACTGTAGATATCAGTCATTTAATTGGTTCCTCAATCGCTATAGAACTAATTTAATGGGTTGTTAATCCTGCTCACCATGCAGTCCATCTTATCCATCTTGTTTTGCACATGTTAGAAATGGGGGTCTCTAGTTGTCAGAGGTAGGTACCTTTGTCCAAATAAGGACCTTTGCTTCTAGTCAGGGGGATACACACTTTAGATAAACCCCTGCTCACTCCTGTGGTAGCTTGGCACGAGCCGACAGGCTTATCTCAAAGGCAATGTGTAAAGTATTTGTACTCAAAACACACAGTAATACAGTGATAACACCACAAATGGACACCACACCAGTTTAGAAAAATAAAGTATCTTTATCTACACTCCACAAGACCATAACAACAAACATTCAACATACAGCACACGTCGCCCGACAGCACGACCTCAACATAATCTCCTATGCCGATGACACTCAACTGATCCTCTCCCTCACCAAGGACCCCATCACCGCCAAAGCCAACCTCCACAAAGGAATGAAGGCCGTCGCTGACTGGATGAATACCAGCCGTCTGTAGCTGAACTCGGACAAGACAGAGGTCCTCATCTTCGGCTCCAACCCTTCAGCCTGGGACGACTCCTGGTGGCCGACAGCACTGGGAGCAGCCCCGACACCCACCGACCACGCACGCAACCTGGGAATCATCCTTGACTCAACGCTCTCAATGACCAAGCAGGTCAACGCCGTCTCCTCCTCCTGATTCAACACCCTCCGCATGCTCCGCAAGATCTACAGATGGATCCCGACAGATACAAGAAAGACAGTCACCCAGGCCCTCGTCAGCAGCAGACTCGACTACGGAAACGCCCTCTATGCGGGAGCCTCGACCAAGCTCATCAAACGACTACAATGCATCCAAAAAACCTCAGCACGACTGATCCTCGATGTACCACGCCACGGCCACATCACCCCCCACCTGAGGGACCTGCACTGGCTCCCCGCCAGCAAGAGGATATACTTCAAGCTCCTCATCCACACACACAAGGCACTCCACAAGACCAGCCCAGCCTACCTCAACAGACGGCTCTCCTTCTACATCCCCAACCGCCAGCTACGCTCCGCCATACTCTCACTCGCCACCGTCCTGCGCATCCGAAGAACAACCACCGGCTGGAGATCCTTCTCCCACCTCGCCGCCAAGACATGGAACACCCTCCCACTGAGCCTACGACAGACCCAAGACCTGCCGACCTTCAGGAGGATGATCAAGACCTGGCTGTTCGATCAGTAGCGCCCCCAGCGCCGTAAGACCCTTGTGGGTATGTAGTGCGCTATACAAATGATTCATTGATTGAACGTATGACTTTAGAACAGTTATTGCAAAAATAAAGCTTGTGAAATCAAATAGCTCCTCCTGGGGCTATTGCGACGTTGTGACAGCAATAAATCCAAAGTACACCGCTGGCCGCGAGGAGCGTGAGTCGAGCATGGAGTCACACGGACAACCAATCAAACAGTACCTTGGAAACAAAGTCTATGATGATGCACGGCATCATGGAGGTGAGACGTCGGTGCAGAGGTTGACGCTGGCTCCCTGGCTGCCACGGGGAGGCGAGGCATCGTGTCCGCGAGGAGGTGACATGTCGAATCCAGGACAGAGGAAGTTGGTTGCGTCAGCGGTGATGCGTCGGTTCTGGTGAATATGCAAAGACAGCGAGTTTGTGGAGACACCTTCAGCGGTTATTGGCGCCGTGATAACAGAATGTAGGCGCTGGCGATAGTGGAGTCGGTGCAAGAGCTGGCATTGAGAAATGGTGATAACTGCAGGCGTCGACAGTCGTCGAAGGACGTCAGAACTTCAGTGCAGGCCAGGCGGTGCATAGTGCACTTCACAAGCAGGACCTTGGTGCAGGTCGCTGCATCACTGACTGCGTCGGATACATATTTTCTTGTTTCTTTCAAGTTGCTTCCAGCTCCCAACAGCAAGAACAATCTCCAGAGGCCCAAAACTGGAATATGCACCTTCTAGCAGGTCGGAACTCTCAGCAATAAAGTTCAGGAGAGCTGGGACTGAAGTCTTTGTGTCCCTGATACTTCAGAACAGGAGGCCAGCACACACAATCCCTTGGAGATTCTTCTTCAAGCAGGTTCACAGCAAAGTTCCAGTCTTTGTCCTTTCCTTGGCAGAAGCAGCAACTGCAGGCCAACCCCACAGAGCACACAATAAAAGGGGCAGTACTCCACCTCACCTTTCTCCAGCTCTTCTTCTTGCCAAAGGTTCCTGTAGAGTCCAGAAGTGATCTAAAGTTATGGGTTTTAAGCTAATTATAGCCCATTTTGTCTTTGTTTTCGTTGTGCAAGGGGCTCTGAGCCTAGTCAAAAACAGTTCTGTCCTCACTGGTGCAGACCGACCACAGGGGGTGGAGACAGCATTGTGCAAGGGAGACAGGCCCTATTCAGGTGCAAGGAAAACGTCTCCGTCTATTCTAAATGCAGCCAAGGCCTATTTAGCTCAGCTCTGAGTCATCCAGGGAGGGGCAGGCACACACACCTCAACCCTTCCCTGTGGCTGGCTACAGTGAATGCACATCCCCAGCCCCTGTCACTCTAAAACCAGGCAGTCAATCCAAAAACAGGCAGAGGCACACAGAATAGTTAACCAAGAAAATGCCTACTTTCTAAAATTGCCATTTTCAAACACAAAATTTAAAAACCATCTTTACTAAAAGATGTGTTATTAAATTCTGAGTTCAGAGAGCCGAAACTTTATTTCATTATCTTGTCCCAATGGAAAGTTATACTTGTAAGATGTTACAAAGTACCTCCCATTCTATCCTACAGGACAGACAGCCTTTCAAAAGTGAAAAATTAAAATTGCAGTATTTCACTATCAGGACATGTCACACACACCAGTATATGTCCTGCCTTTTACATACACTGCACCCTGCCCCCTGCCCATTGGGGGTGCCTTACATGTAAGAAAGGGGAAGGTTGGGGCCTGGCAAGTGGTTGTACTTGCCAGGTCGACATGACAGCTTACAACTGCACACAGACACTACAGTGGCAGGTCTGAGATGCCTTTTCAGGGCTAATCATGTGGGTGGCACAATCAGTGCTTCAGGCGCACTAGTAGTACAGGCCCTCGTACCCTCAGTGCACTTTACTAGGGACTTACCAGTAAATCAAAACGAAATCCAGCACAGCATCAAAAATACAGGAGGTAGAGGCAAAAAGTCAGGGGAACCACGCCAAAGATGCCAAGCCTAACAGCACACAAAGAACATTTAACAATTTCATCTTTGGTCCCCCCATATCTGTCCTGGCCATGCTGAAATAAGTTTGTTATACCCAGTGCTTAGATGACTTCAGCAGCCCAACCACCTCCCAACATGCGCAGGAGCTGGTGTAAAATCATTGAGACTGCTTTATGAGTGGCTCAGCCCCCTGCACTTTTTCGTCATGATCCCTCATCAGCACCAGGACAGTTTACATCTTGGATCACCAGTGATCTTGATCACATTGCCCATCTTAAAAACAGAAATCCACACATATGGTATAGTCCAGAATCTAATCCCTGTAACCCAAAGTGAAAACAAAGGCAAAAGCAATAGAAGAAAGCATTCACTTCTGAAGGTAGTCTAGCTTGCATTGCAGCACGCAGAGAATGTAAGGAAGCTATTTTCGAAGCTCATTGGACTTACTACTCTGAACATTTTATTAAAGCCCCCAATTCCATGACAGTAACTTTTTACAATAGCCTCTGAACTGTTCCCATCCATTTGCATTAAATCTGAAATTCATGGTTCCTTTGCTGTTTATGAGGTACTTGTTGGTTATTTGTCCTTTAAACTTGAAGCCATCTAAAATACATTAATTACCTCCTGCATCTTTGGAAGTCAAGTTATTTCTTTCAATTTTTACTTCTACCGAATCAAAAAGTCTCACTGCCTTCCTCTGCCCTGATTATCTTTGAATCTAATTTAGCCAAACTCTCCACTATTGCATGAGGTTCCTCCTCGACCTTTGCCTGCCTAGATTTCTAATAACCTTTAAAGATATTTTTGTATCTTTTATAATGAATATTTACAATTTCTTTATCGGCACTGGTCATGTCTTTCCGGGACACATAAACAGTCCATCATGGACCCTTAGAGGAGAAAGCTAATTCAGAACCGAAAACACTGTCCATTTATGGCTCTAAGTCGCTGTTTCTTTTTCTTTCAAAAATTATGTACACAAATGTGACCAAGCATCTTTCTTCCTCAACCGCCTATTGGATACAGCACAAGCTGGCTTTTGACCCAATGCCTGAACTGAATCTCTTGATGATCTCCACATCTTTTCTGATAGAGGGGAACCAGGTATGCTGATTCTACTCGACATCGCTGCTGCTTTAAATAGACACTGTTCGCACCACCACCTCCTTCTTCTCTCATGGATGTGAAAGTGAAAGACAGTAGCTTTAATTGGATTTTCTCTTTTATGCAAGCGGTGGCTCCTTCCATTCTACATTTCACCCAGTTTCTTATAGTGTACCTCAAGGATCTCGCATTGAGCCCTACACTTTTTAACTTCTACCTTATCCTACCTAATGCCCCTGATTAGGAGCCATGATGAAGGCTGCAATTACTACACCAACAATACCCAGATGTTTTTCTCTTTCAGCACAGAATCTGATACCCACGGCCTCTTTGAATCTCTTAAGCGGTGACTTGCAGATATCTGCTGATGGATTGGGAACAACATATTGAAGCTTAACTCTAACAAAATTGAGGTCTTCTGCATGGGAAGTGTTCCCCCAGTATTCAAGTCTGGGGCCCATGTGGCATAGGGAGTGCAACTATTCCCTTTATCCATGCTCGCAATCTGTCAACCATCGTCAACCGACTGTTGCCATTTTGGACACACATCTCTAAACTTACTTGTTCTTGATACGTTCTTCTACACATTAAGAAATATTCCACGTTTGTTGCACTTGACCTGCCATAAGTTATGCTTTGGCCTTAATTTCTTTAAGAGTAAACTGATGTAATGGCTTGTATCTCCACCTTTGTCTGTATGTGATTGATCATCTCAAATGCCTGCAGAACATGGATTCTCCATTGATTCTTAGCTTTGCTCATACTGATAAATTATCGTCATCTGAAGTCTCCTCACTGGCTTCCTGTCTATATGTGTGGCACATATAAGAACATTTGCAGTTGTTACTGAGCCAGTGTTCATCCATGACCACCTAAGCCACTAGTCTCCTTCTCGCCCTTGTTGTTCCGTGTCTGCCAATCTTTTTATCACACCAATGTATGCAATGGGTTCAATCTGGGGCAGATCCTTCTGCTACTTGCCCTCAAAACTTTTGAATTTCTTTCCACTCGCCATCAGAAGAATTTCTTTGCACTCTTTTTTTCTGCACTGGCATAAAACATGGTTGTTCACTACCTCTCTCACCTGGTAGCTCTGACATCTTAAGCAGTGTACAGTCAGTGCTGCTGATGTCCCTGATGTGCTATATAAAGTCTTTTCATTCATTCATTCATTCATTCACAGTGCAGCCGATGTTGAAGTGGTTCATCCTTGTGGATCCAACATAAAAATAAAGGTCCTATTAGGGGGAACAGGAATTGTTGATCAATGCTTTCTTCAGAGCCTGTAAGCCAACCTCCAGCTCCCCCAGAGTACAAGAGCGTGTATAACAATATTTAAAGTGGAGCTGCACACTGTGCACAAGACTATTCCAGGCCCGTCAATGTATGATGGTAAATGCAGTACAAGGTGGCCAATACTTGCAGGTGGTTTGTGTCTGATTGAGTGTTAAAACACAGCCATGTAGTACAGCCTTTGACACAAGTGGTTTATCCTTGCGAATGCAATGGAAAATACTAAACTTCCATTGGAAGAACATGACGTGCTCAGTGCAAGTCCAATTCCCAATTTACATGTGAAGAAATGCTACCCTCAAATTCCCCTACTAAGGGGAACCAAATAAGTTACTTCCCCCTCCACAGACTAGCTCCAAGACCTCTCCACATGTCCTTGTTAATAGAGTTTGACCCAGGGTACTAAGACAGCTACCAGCACTGACCATTACTCTCCATGCCTAAGAAGAACAGAAGTGATGATATGGGATGAGCGAAACAGTTGGCTCCACCACCTGGCAAAGTAAGCAGAGTGGCAAAGCCAGCAAAGCCTCTGCAGCTTGGCTCCAAGAGCCTTTAAGTGGTCTGGAAGGCCATTGAATCATGTGCACCATGGAGGAACAATTTCACCCACACTGAAAAAATAAAAGCACCTGTGTCAAGATAAAGTAAAAGCCACCAGGGCAACCACATAAAAAGAAAAGTACAAAGAAAAGGAGCTGCTGTGGCAGCTAGGACAAGACATGAATGCTGGCTGGTGCTTACAACCCCATAATGGGTTTTTCAACAAATGAAAGCATATATTTTAGGAATGGCCAACTTAAAGGTTATGTCTTTAGTGATTAACCTAATCTTTAAGTTGACATAAGGTCTCCCTAAATGTCCTAAAAAGCAGACCTCTTGTTTATGTTAAAGCTAGTAGGCTAATGATCTTGAAATATGAAATGCACTGTCCCAGACAGTATGCATTTAATTTGAATTGTGAATGTCCTGACACCGCTTGAGGCTATCGTTTTAACTGTGAAAAGTTTGATTTCATTGCGATAACTCAAAATGTGTGTGTATTGCTGGTTTCTAGGTTAGGGCCTGTCAGCGCACACACTATCACATGGTACCTTACAGAAAACATACTAGATTTATGGGGTCAACTGCCCTCTGTGATACATATTTAGGGTAGATTATTTGCAGCCTGTTCATTCTGGGAGACCCCATTAAAAGGGGTTTTAAATGCACTAACATCTTGTACGTATTTATAACTTTGTGCATGGCATTTAATTGTGAGTGCAAGAAAGTACATTTCCTTTTTAAAGTAAAAAAGTGGCAGGACACTCAGTTGAGTGTTATTGTTGTGCTTCACTTAATTTTCAGGGGCTTCTTTATGAGCCCCTTGCAGCACTTTTACGCCGCCAGTCCATCACTTTGTTGACACCATGGCGGCATAAATAATGCACCACCTTGCGCCATATTTACAAAGTGACGCATCTAGGTCGATGTGTCACTTTATTGACCTCTTCGTAACATTATACCTGTGTCAGGTATAATGTATGCAGAGGGTGGGCGTTCCCCCTCAAGGAATACTCATAGATTGGTGCAGTGATATCTATCAGAATTTTACTATGCCACTTCTATGTCGCCACTGCGCCACATCCTTACGCCTGCCTCACAGCAGGCGTATCACTGACGCAGGCCCTTTCACATGGCGTTCACCCCATGTGAAAGGACACATTGGTGTAGTTGCGTCTGTTTTCAGACACACCTCAGCAATGTATCACTTTTGTGCATATAGATATGTCAGGATTCCTGACGTATCTGTAAATCCTTATACAATGGAGTGCCGTACAGTAAATATGGCTCATCCAAGGTATCGCAAGGAGGACGCACTGAAAAGTGTTGCATTGCTGTTTTACTCCAGCAATGCAACACTTTTCATAAATGAGGCCCTCAGTTTTCAGGTCCCAGAATTTTTCTGAGTCTGCATTAGACTGCTTCACCTAGCTATCTTAAGATTTGAGTGCTAAAATGGGGAGTTGGCCCTAAATGTGCTAGTACGTGGTAATGAGCCTCTCCCTCTCAAACCAGAAGTAAACGGCTATAACATAGGAGCTCATTAGCCTCTGATTGCTCTTTGAACCCCTACCCCAACAGTATTTCTCACACCAGGTAGTTTGACTTTGACTATTTATGTAAATTGGTAAAAGAAATGCTGCAAACACTTTTTTTCCTTATAGCAATGGCTCAATATTGTTGAGGCATCAAATATTTTTGTATTTTTCATTGAAATTCGTTCATGTTGAGTGGTTCTTGTTGCAGTAGTACAGTTTGATTGTGTGCCTCAGATTTATAAGCCATTCTCTCATTCATATATTTGTAATGTTTGCTGTATTTGTTTCATAATATAATCTGGAATAACATTATGTTACATTGACCTGGAAATATAGCATGAAGCTAACATATGGCGGTAAACACAGCTAGAAAAGAAGCAAATGAATACCACAGAATACCTTAATAAATCTAACCAGTCAGTTGGAAACTGAAAACCAGCACAGAAAAGTTCATATATTTGTTTTTGGAAGAAAAAAACACTTTTCTCAAATCTTATAGCAGCAAATTAATGTTTTTTTTTCTCCATCTAGATATACAACAACGTGTCTTATTCTTATTTGACATATATGCTATTGTTAGACACATCCAAAGTAAATTTGTGTTTCTTTCTGCCATGGGGACAAAATGAAAACTAAACTTTCTTTCCCTTTGATCTCTGCTACAGGTATGCGGAGTCCACATCAACAAATGGAAGCTGGACAAGAAGCTTGGAGTGACGTGCCTTTTCTTGTATGGCATCTTCCTGTGTTTCTCCATCTTAACGGAATTCAATGTCTTCACCTTTGTGAACTTGCCCATGTGCAGGGGAAACTGATGTGAGTGGAAAGACTGCGGTCCAGGGTGACTTTCTTTTTACCTGTGCAATATACACAACGCGGCTCGTGTCTCTTCCTGCGGGGCACCGAGAAGTTGTGACTGATCACTGTTCATGGGAGCCTCGCCTCCATGAGTTTTCTGCCCCTGTCAACCCTACTCCTCTCTCGGCACTATCTATCTTGAACACTCCTCTGTTGGTGTGACGTTCCGCCACATGAAATTCCTAAAACCCCCCTGTCCCCATCCTCTCTTTTTAATACTATTTGAACAATGACTGAGATTCAGAAGTAACTGGCTGCTAGCTGGCTTTGAGCCAGACATAACTTGTCTACTCTAATTCCTCCTTTTTTAAATTATTTGATGGGAGACATATCTAATTTATGACTTGAGACATTTGAGAAATATCTGAATGAAGAAAAAGGATTTATTGTCTGTGCTGGTTCCTTTTTCCTGGAAGAGATAATGATGGAAGGTACTAACTTCCTGTTGCTTCAGAGAGCTCTGGCACCTTCTGAGGATCTTCGTTGGGCATGCCGGAAGTCATGAATATCCAAAGGGGAAGTCATGAATATCCAAAGGTCACAGATGCAGTGAATCCAAGGGACAAAACAAAATGTACCACAGAAAGTGGTGGAGCTGTTTCAAGCCTTTGCAGCTCAACAACAAAAGACAATGGGTGAATCAAAGGCAAGAAAAATAACTTCCACCAAACAATGCACCATTTCTCATCTTGAAGTGAGAAATGTTAGGCAAACGTGAATTCTACTGTTTTCAACTTTATTGTCTTATATTTAGTGATAGGATATTTCCAATTTTAAAGTTATAGTGTGTTGGACTGTAGCAAGAGGAGTGAGCTTCCATAGATTTGTTGTGGTCTGAAAATGCTGCAGGATTTGGTACTCAAGAGTTTCAGAATCCTGTGGGAGTCTGCGTGGTGTCTTTGCCTCTAGTGGCGCTCAGCATTGCCAAGATGGAAGCACAGCTCGAGGCAAGCAGCGTGGAATGATCGATTCCTTGAAAAAGGGGAGGGGCATATTTTGCACAGATGCTCTTCGCTAATATAAATATTTAAATCTCTTTTTTCCGCCTACACACTCGACCTGGTGCCAGATTTCTCTTGGACTGGTGATGGTTATCTACTGTCAAACCATTGAAGATCCTTTCTGTTGGCTACAGCATCCGTAGAACCCAGGTGATGGTACTCTTAACATCCAGAAGTCAGCTATTGCTCACTCACTCCTAAACTGCAAATCTTTCCTTGATAAATGTTGTTTGATCTCTCCTAACAAAACATACCAGTCGTTTTCACATATGTGGCAATGACTTCCAATACAAATATTGCCTGTAAAGGTAACGACTAATGCTTTCCCAGGGCATAATCTAGGAAAGCGTGTTAAAATACTTTATAACTGCGCTCTCTGCAATTTGGTCTCCTGAATGCACGCCAGTTAACCAGAATTCGAGAACAAAGGGTTAAACAATTGCAGTGAAATAGAATATGACTTATACACACGTGCATGTTTACAGAAAATATTCCCAGATGAGGCACAAAGTTGATAGTAGAGTTAGCCGTCATTTCAGATTGACCTTACAATAATACAAAGCTCTACATGCCAAAAAAGTCTAGTGGGGTACCCAACACTACTTAATTAATATTCTATATAAACCCATTACTTCCAGTATGCATTGAATGGAAAAGTAGGAAAAAGGACCCCAGTTCACTATTTTAATCTTCCTTCTCCTCAATGTATGTTACAAAAAAATCTGTTCAACAGAAAATGTCTCCTTTTCTTCCAAGAAGCAGAGCGATTATTGATCATGAGATAAAGACGTTTTTCATATAGGTACTGTTTGTTAACATATTTGAGGTTCACCTCTATACCATGAAACAAGTCAACTAAAGCTTCCACACCACATGTGTGGTCATTGCTATCTATTAGCTTGAGCGAAAGAGCAGTGGCTAAAAAACATCAAAGTACTTTTAGCCATAGAAGTCAGAGGAGCAGTCAAGTGTCGAGAGCACTATCGCACAACAGTACAGTATGGAAAGAATTATATCTCTGTTTTGGAGGTCTGCAGCATTAGCACACAAAGAAAAAAACAGAATTATCAATAATTTTATTAAGAAACATTTGCACACATGACAGGCCAAATTCTTCTGAAATTGACAAAGGGACATGAGGTGTCATATATTTGTGGTGTAGAAAATGCTGTTTTCATTTGTTGACGACTTATAGCAACACAGTACTCCTTGTCACTGGAGGCCCAATTCAGCCAAAATGATGATTCACTGATAAGCCACATATTCTCAGTTAGTTCATGGTCAAACAATCATGGGCATGCATGACTACTGAAACACAGTACGACCTCTGCAGAAAAGGAGGACACTCCTGTACCCAGCGAGAATGACCTACATGGTGCAGAGTTCAGTCAAGAGACACAATGCAGAATGATTGGAAGTATTGAAAAAAATGACTGTTGTAGGAGCTAGAAAACTGCCATCAAATAACACAAAACCAAAATAAGATCACACAGAACAGAGGGCTAAATTTACTAACATTTCATGCCACACAACGCAGCAAGACAACTTTCTGCGCTGCATTGGGTGAAATGGAGAGAGCAGAAATATGTCATATCTACTAAGATATGGGGCACTTAAGCTATCTCTCATTGTGCTGGTGCAGTGGTGCCAATGCAGGCCGCATGCACAATGGTGCATGGGAGCCTGTTTTGTGGGCAGGATTGTTTGCGTCCTTGCACAAAAACAACCCTCAGAGGCATATTCCTCTTTCTATGTGTGCTGTACATGTAGAAAGAGGAAGTAATCAGAAGAAGCTAAGATATTTCACCTTGTTATGCCAGCCTCGCGGAGGTGCAGCCATTCATAAATCGGGGTTTGCCTCAAAATTCATGGGTAGATGCACAGGAACACCCATGCTCCACCCATAAAACGTCTCCCCGAAACAACAAACGCAAGGCAATGCTTTGCGCTACATAACTTTTTTTTTTTTACTAAGATGCATAAAGCAACGCGAATCGGGATTTGAGTGGCTTAGTAAACCCAGAAATAATTTTTACATCAGGGCTATATTTAAAAAGTGACGCAAAACGCTGCAAAATGTTAGTAAATCTGGGCCGAAATCTGACATGTCATTGGGAGGATGGGCCTGCTTACTTCTCTTTGTGATCTGAGTGGTACAGTTGTATGTCAAGAGATCAACCAATGTCAATTGAAGGCCATGTTCTGAGTAAGAGAAGGGAAAATGTGGCAATCAGTGACCATACCCGCATTTGCACAGTTTTAGGAACTGTTTGATATTATATGTGTGAATCTGTTTTACAAATCTATACACACTTATATATGATATAGATATAAATATATATATATATATATATGAATAAAGCCTATGTAAATAACGTAACAATTTTTAGAGAGACCGGTTCATCCCACGGCTACGCATTGGAGTCGGCTACTCTTTTTTCGTTAGCTGCGGGTTACCCCAGATGCCTCTCTTTACAGTTGTTACGTGTCATGTGTATAGTAATGCTCTTATAGAGTGATAGAGATTTTTTCTAGTCAGTGGGACAGTATGGCACCCTGAATTGAGTTTGCTGTTTTTTGTTACTGCAAAATGCCCATCTGCGAAGATGTATTTGAATATAATACCGGTTGAATTTCAAGTGTGGGAGATGACAGATGGAGGGTAAAATTTGTTCTGGAGTTATACGGTACAAATGAAAAGGTGGGTGTTTTAAGAAGGGCAGGCACTTCTCACAAAAATATATTTTGTAACTTGCTACTACAGACTTAACTTTTGCGAAATTGCCCAGTTAAAAACTCTTTCCGCCTATTTATCACTAATTTGTAATTGTTCTCAGCTAGGCTGTCTGCAAAGTTGCAAACAGTCTTTACCATTACTGAAACAGAAAGTGGCATCACAAGACGACTGGAAATACAGCCTTCAGATCAATACAGAAGTGAAGATACAAAGTAAAAAATAGAAACAGAAAAAAAAATGCAATTTAAATGAACGGAAAGATGGTGTGCATCTGGCAGAAGTTAAAACATTTATAGTAGCAAATCACATATTTTACTTTTGAAAACAAAACTATGATTTGTTTAGGAAACAAATACGTAAGGAAGCAATAAGCATGCAGCAAAAGATAGTTGTGTCTTTCAACAATCCATGCATGCACTTTTGCAGAGCTTTAGAAATGTTCAATGCTCTTTGAAAAAGTTCCTGTCCTGGTTGGTAAAATATCTTACTGGAGCCATGTATTGGGGGAGCCTTCTGGTTTGAAATATTTAATGAGCGTAGTTTTTTTTCTGTTTCTTACCCTTTCACTTAAAGTCCAGCCTAGCTGGTGTTGGCAAAATGTCCTCCTTGGTGTCTTCCTATTGGCCAGTAATTCCCATTAATGTCAACTTTTGAGTGAAAAACTTTTGATACAGTCAGCGGCTGCAGTCCACAGTGCATGAGACTTTCTTGCCATTTAGGATTTTTTTTATATTTCACTACGGTAAAGGAGGTTTACAAATCATTACTACTGCTTCGGGTAAACTGTCAGATTTGAGTAGAAATGCCTAGTCATTTCAACTCCTACCAATGTTGGTGACATTATCTTTTTTAATGTCAAAGTACACCTTCAAGAACTATCAAATGATCACAAACACCTATCAAGAAATGTATTTATTATCATTTCATCTACTTGTTCATTTTTAACTTTTTTAGCCAGCAGAGAATTTTACAATGCGATCAGACGTTACATAAGGCTATTTAACAACTGCATTCCATTCCTGGTAACTGACATCATCATGCAAGGACTCCACAGGGGCGTTGCACAGAAAACTTGCACACTGCAGAACATCAAGACCACTTCTTTTGGCCCGTTTTTTGCTGATATGGTTTAGAAAGCTAAACAAAAATAATTGCTCCTTGAAAAATACAGAAAAAGCATTTCCCAACTTATCAAATGTGAAAGATTTAAATTTGTTACAAAAACAGTGTCGTTCAAAAGCATCGGAAATAGTTAAAAATATTTATTTTTTTCAATTTTTTCAAAAGTGTTCCTTATAAATTAGGATTTCTCTCTCCATTACACAAGTAAAATAATGTATAAGCAAATGTGTGCTCTATATCGTTAGCAAAGTTTGCACAACTCCTGCCATCCATTTATTCCCTGGGACAAAAACATTTCTATAGTTGGAGAGTACAAAAAAATTATTTATCCTCTTTCTATTTAAACCAGAACACATTTTCTGTGCTATGGTGCCAGAAGGGATGGTAGTTCGTTTTTGCGGATGTGCAGTAGGGCGTATAGGAGTGGACCCATTTACTAATTCTGGAGCATATTTACTAGGAAACTGTTGGACCGGGGAGTTAAGCCAAGAAGGCTAACGCTGTGCTCTGACAGTTTCCAAACGCCGTACAGTGGTCACAGGAATACAGTGCACCCCTGCCTTTCCCTTAGCGCTGGAGCTAAATGTAGCTGCCTAGCGCCAACGCAGGCACTCTTGCACCATTGTGCAAGGGTGCCTGCGTTGCAGGGAAAGATGTTTATGTGCCAGAAGGTGCCCCTTCCGGCACATAAACAATCAGTAATGGCATTTTGTAACTTCTACGTATGCTGCAGAATGCAGCACACATAGAAGTTGCGACTCGTCATTTTTTTAAAGGACACCTTCCTGCACATAAACAATAAATGGTGTTTTGCTGTTTCGATGTGTGCTGCACATTGCAGCACACATAGAAGCAGAAAAAGTGAGGAGAAATAAAGCATTTCCCCTCGTTTTGCCATGTTGAGACCAGGTTTTCCCTGGTCTTAATTTTGGCATTGCCCCATATTTATGTCACTCTTGTAAATATGGGGCAGTGTCAAAATCAATGGGTGTTGCAGTGGAATGTCCATCACAACACCCATTGCCCACCCCTTTCACTCTAAGTGTAGCGTGAAAGGGGTCCTCATTTACAAGATGGCATTAAATTACAAGGTGGCGTAAAGCCACATTAAGGGCCATATGTAGATAGTTAAATACCGGTCGGTAACGCCGAAAATCGGTAATTTTCCCGTTACCAACCGGTATTTAGCCCTTTCTAATGTAGGCGGCAGGTTTTAAGGATTCGGTAATCTACCACCAACTACAAGTTGATGGTAAATACCAAATACCTTTTCGAAAGCAATTTTGTGCTTTATTAAAAGTGCCTTGTGGCAGACATACATGCACGATTCAGGGGTACAACAGGGTGTCAATGTGACACCCTGCCACCCTTGAATATGCTCCCCCTATTACCGATTCGGTATTTACCAAATCGATAATAGTGAATGGCTTCCCATTCATTCCTATGGGCCTCCAGGCCCATAGGAAGGAATGGGAAGGTATGCCTTATTAGCGATTCGGTAAATACCGAATCGGTAATAACGAATATTACCGAATCAGTAAAATTTACAGATTTTTTACCTACATTCTATTTACCGATTCTTAAATACCGAATCGGTAAAATTCGGTATTTAGGAATCGGTAAATAGAAATTACCTACATATGGCCCTAAGTGGCTTAATGCCGGCTTGTAAATAAGGTGAAGTCCCTATAGCTCTGGGAACATCGGAAAAAGTTACGTTCCTGTGGTGATAGGGGCTTGTAAATATGCCCCTCTGTCTTTTCAATATTTACAATTGTTACCACTATTTACACATTACCTGAACACTAAAACGTTGTTGGCATACTTGCCTTCAAATGCATACCATTAATCAAAGCAGAAATCTCGTCCATTTTCATTTGAGTTTAGCTTTGTATGTTGGCCGCTTTTTAAATTTCTTCTTTTTAAAGCGATCCACAAACATAATGTACTTTTGACTAGGAAACAATGTAACCGTGTTAGGGCACAGTATACTAGAAAGCATGGTTTAGCTATGAAAACCACCGGTACAACATGTTCATGAAGAAACGCACTAATTTATTCCAATTATAGCAAGGATTTGGCAGGTTGTCAGATTGCGTATTAGCAATAAATCCATAATAGCATTGATAAATGAAGAAGGATTGTGCCCCACTTTCATTTTTTTTAAGGTTGATTTATGTAGCGAAAACTTGGCCCGCGGGCTTTAGAGCACTTTACATGAGCACTCGATTAAATTACACATGGTCGGATTCAGTGTTTTGGCATGAAGGAATTAACGATTCGCCTAGGATGTTAAGATGACTCTGGTAACTAGAACCTGGTTTCCCAGTTCCACAGTCAGCAGCACAACTCCTCCTCCTACTCACCACGCTTTAAGGCCCTCCTGGTGGTCTAGACAGTGGTGTAGTAAGGATGCCATGGGCCTTGGTGCAAGCAAGGATAATGTCCCCTTTGACTGATGTTGGAGTAATAAATACGGCAATTATCAGTATTCCATGAGTCCCTCTGGGCCGCAGTGCTACGCTCCTTGGACCACAGCTCAGGGAGGGATACCAATCTGGGCCATTTTGAGCAGGCTAGTGTTTTGAACACAAGACCACCAGGTATAATAATGCCAGACTTGGTATGTATAGACCCAGTACTTAATTTGAGCCGGTAGTTACCGCTGGGGCCCACCTGTACTTATTTTTGGGGACCGGCACTTATTTCTCTTCATCAGACATTTACTTTGAGCAGGAGAGGGAAAACACACAAAGGGAAATGAAGGAGGAAGAGAAACATGGAAAACCCATCACAAAAGGAGATTGCAGGAACCTGGAAGAGTGAGATAAAAGGAGCAGGGTGTGTTTTTGATGTGCTGATAATTAAATGCACTGGCCACGGAATTCTGAGCAGAGATTTGGACACCAGCACTCATTCTTTTACAAAGTAAACACTAAATGGTCCCTGAAACACTGTACCCAGACCTGGATGTGGAGTTGTGCGTACTGTGGGCAGCTGCTCCAACTGTTTTATGCCTTTTCTGTTCCTGCACAATGGGTTAATGTGCAGAAGATCCTCTAGTTCTCCAATAATCCATACAAAGGGCTCCAACAAAGCCCCCATACCCATTTTCCACCTAGGTGGTAGATAGATGTAGATTTGGGCCCTGTATTCCCACCTGAAAAAGGAGAAACGTGGATTTGGAATCAGTTTTTACAAGTATGTGTGTTATTCCCCATTTGAGGCAAATAACTCATAATCCCTGGATTCGGTGAGGACATACCAGCAGAAATGCTCCAGCTACTTACCAGTAATCTTCATTAGCCTTAGTCTATAGTCCTCGGCACAGTCAATGACTCGTGAAGTGGAACCACCTCATTGACAGGACCCAAACCAGGAAGTAGGAGTGGACTTGAACTAATTCCACCCATTTAGGGTGGTATAAGACATGGGCAATTCCCTTTCACTTCCCGACATACCAAGCCCTCTCTGACCAGTAACATCAGGGAGGGAGGGATGTATTGACTGTGACGAGGACTATGGACTAAGGGTAATGAAGATGACCGGTAAGTAACCAGAGCATTATCCCTACGTCTTGCGTCATCACAGTCAATTACACGTGAGGAATACCAAAGCCAAAACTGGCTGAAGAATCACAGTAATCAGATTTTCTGAAAAAAATGGTAGCATATTTTATAAAGACAAACAATGCAGAAGCATCACATGAGATACAGCAAACCAAAAAGAAATCATGAAGAATGCAAAACGGATTCCAAATCTTTGAGGCCAAAGGAATCCGTTCGCATCCATACCCCATCAATCTTATAGTGGCGTAAGAAAGTACATAGAGTGGCCCGGATGCCTGATCTGCAAATCTCCTGCAAAGATACGCCTTTGATATGAGCCCGCGAGGCTGCCACCCCTCTAGTGGAGCGTCCCTGAATAGAGACTGGAGGCGAAACATTTGCAGACTCATTTGCTACAGAAATAGCCTCAATGATCCATTGACTAATGGAAATACTGGGTGCTTTACCACCTTGCGTATTCCCCCCAATGTTTCTTTGTGCAAATCCTGAGGTGAAAAATGCATTGGTATTGTCAAGGTATGGGTATATGGTCATAATTGAAGAGAATGGACATTTAGGTTAGTCTGGGATGCATTTATCATATTAATTTTTCATTGAATGCTCCGTAAACTGAACATACACAAGGAGAGCATGGACTTGGGCATGTGTTAGTTTAAAATCCACTCATGGGGAATGATCAGTCCATATTTATCAATTTGGATTCCTATTTCTCTGTGTTGTTTTTCATAAGAGGAGGTGGAATTGGACTGATTGGAACGTGAACTCTCTTCCAAACTCCCCTGACACACCAGCTTATCTTGTGCAATATTCCTAGCCCTGGTGTAACTGATTTGACAATCGAAGGCTATGGTGGTAATATGTATCTGTCATATTGGCTGTAGTGGTTCAGAATGTAAATACACCTATATTTTTTAGGAAAACGACTTTTCTTAAAACCCTATACTAAGGAGACAATTTCGAATGTATTCTGATACTGGCAATAATGCAGGTGGTAAGCATACTTGAAGGTCCCATGCATATGAGAGCCACAGTGAACTGTGTTACCTTCTCACATAACTGATCCAGTTTACACTATGGAAAGCAATCTGGTGCCTCCCAATAAGGCGGTTCAAATGTAGCCTTGTCGGAAAAAGTGTTCAGCAGCACTTTTGAAATACAAACACCAAATTACATTGCGTTTGACACTTTAGTAATGATGTCCTGGGCGGTCAAAGAAAAATTACTACTTTTGCTAGAAAAATACTGGCAACAGACAGGGATCCAGGACTGTACGCTAAGTGCCCTTGGCTATCCAGCAGATTTTAGGAAGTGTGTTCTCCTCTTTCTAGCATCAATGTTCATGTTTTATGTTTCCTTCCTATGCTTGGTCCATTGTTGCATACTGCTTTCTGCATCGAGGAACCTGGCCGTGCTTCTGTTTCTGGAATGTTTCTTAACCACGCCTAACACAGTAGCGGAAACATCCATGAGCGATAATTTATTGAGTCAAAAATGAGGACAGGGCCAGATGCACAACCATTTGGAATTGGGACTCGCAAATTGCGAAAAATAGCGAGTCGCAATTTGCGAGTCGCAGTTCCGAATGTACATCAGTGTCAGAGACACTGTTAGTGATTCCCAATGAGGTCGCAAAATGCAAGGCTCATCATTATTCATGAGGCACTCACATTTTACGACCCCATTGGGAATGGCTGGCCTTCCCAGGGATGGTGGCCTGCTGGGCTCAGCAGACCACCATGTCTGCGACTGCTTTTAAATAAAACATCTTTTTTTTTTTTAAATGCAGCGCACTTTCCTTAAAGGAAAACGAGATGCACATAAAAGTTTTTGGGAAAATGAAACATTTTCGCTTCATTTTGTAAGGGCAGGCAGTGGTCCCTGGGACCACTGCCTGCCCTTAAAAATATTTTTGCATGCATTTGCAAAGGGTCCCCTGGGGAATTCTTACCATTTGCGACTGCATTACTACCTATATGAAGTAGGTAGTAAATTGCGACTGCTTTGCGACCACAATTGCGGTCACAAAACAGTCATACATAGGGATCAGAGTCGCAATTAGGAAGGGACGCCCTTAAAATGCCCCTTCCTAATTGCAAGTAACAAACGCTATTTAGCAAGTTGCAAATAAATTGCAACTCGCTAATTAGCGGTTGTACATAGCCTTGTAAGGTTTGCGCATGCAAAAACGGGTCGTACATCTGGCCCATAATCCCCTTTCTTCTGTATCAAGGGACTGTCTTCGGGTTACTCTTGTCAGAATAGGCAATATGAATATAAGCTATTTAAGCGAGCTTAGCCAGCAAATGAGCATAGTAGTTTCCGGTACTAAAGGCATCATTGCTGCTTTCAAAGAGTACATAATAGTTACTTGTTTTTAGCCACACACTGTCTAATTCATATAGCACGTCTATATGGCTGTTGCGGCTTCCTCTGGAAGACAACTGTGTAACCTCCCTTCACAATAATCTAAAAGCTGTCTAAGGACTTCATTACAAGGCCCTCTGTAATTCTTATGGAGCCACTCATTGGAGTTAACTGCCCCTTCAGAATCATATGGTCTGAAGTAAATCTGAGGATCCGGTGTAGTTCAATCAAACGGTATCTGGAAGAAGCCAAAATGTCCAAGTGTACCTCCAAAAAGAAATGGGAAGTTACAGTGGAGATCACATGCAGTACTCCAGATGCCTCTCGTAATTCCTAATTTCTGAGTCGATCCTCAGGGTTGCCTTCATAATGGGAGGCGCCCTCTCTGAAATAACCACTACACCTGATATCAAAACTCTGGAAGAAAGGGGACTACAAGTCATATTTTTGACCCATTTATAACATTGGCCTATGAGGCTTAGGCAGTAATGGTCGCCTGAAAATGTTGTGACATAATAGTCTTTTATAGGCACCATTGTCACATATGCTCACAAACACCCAGGCTCTGCAGGAAGATGGAATACCTCATCTTTGTAAAGTACATATATATTTAAGATAAAACTGCATTTTGCTTGGGTCTTTAACAATATATGCCCAATTGGCATCCTTCGGTACTAGTGTGAGGACACTATTACCTTCAGCGCTGATCATATCTTACAATAGAACCAAAATGATGAGGGGAACTTGAACATAAGCGGAGTTGAATCCCATCTCAAGTTCAAGGCATATAAGTTATAAAAACTATGAGGGACACATTTACTTACAACAGGCCATGAGTACATTCTACATTCCGATCTTGTGTCCATTTCATTTCTATTAGCAGCACATGTTTTTCATATAAGAGACTGACAACTCAATACAAAGCTCCAAAGAGTGTGCCATTGCATTATTTATAACTGCATTTATTAATGCAAAACGAATGTTTATTGGAAATCTAGGGAGAATTTGCAACCGACTATTTATTGGCCTTTAGAGGTAATGCTGAAAGTCCACCTTGTAGATTCACGTATAGGTTCAAGGTAGGAGACTAGGATTGTGGGTCTCCATTTGGAAAGCCCAGTGTAAATATTAGATATGCCCATTTCTCCATTATGTTCTCCGTTTCTCAACATTTCTGTGCTAGTTCACAAAATCTCCTCCTAACTTGTCCCTTGCTTGGGCTAATGTGATCTGCCTAATGAGTTTCTAAATCTGTGCACTGAGATTCTATCCAATTTTATCAAATCCTTCAAATGTGTGGATTTCACACCAGGCTGCTAGTCAAGGGCCACCAAGCAGCCCAGATTTAGGTGGCAAATCAATAAAGTGTGCAAACACAAGGAGAAGTGCCAATTCTCTCTATTTAAGATTTCACATAAAACAGTCTCTTGTTCTGTTCTTCTCTTTTGAACTATTGCATGTGTTGTGCGCCAGTCACTAGTAGAATGCCTCATGGTGGACTTCACGTGTTGCAATAAAGTTAGAACACGTGCATGTTTCTCCTGAATGTAAACAAATCCGTAAGCTAGGTTCCCTAAAACTACAGGGCTACTGAGCCATCTCCCTAGTACAGATACTCAAGCTATTGATACGCCTCAGTGTTAGCTTCCAAATTTGTAATGGAATCCTTGCTAAGGGTACACACTTGCTGTTTTTTATGGACTAGGCTTCATAGTGGCTCTACACATTATAAAGTTTGTTGTCATAGGCAGGATTTACCTAGCCTGTGTTCAGTTACTTCATTTGCCAGGTGACGTTAGTAAGCATTGTGAGATGCATTACTTGGTCATAAATGTGGAAGGCGAAAACTTAATCGTCCATGTGATGAATGATTTGTTGTCAGTACCTCTAAAGGTGTTTGTGGAGGTACACTTAAAAAGTCCATCGAGTAAAGAAAAAAACTGTCATCTTTACCCCGTCCTGCATCACTAACAATCACCAACAAAACGCATTCTAGAATGTCACTTTAATGACATTTACTGAGGTTTTGAGATCTAATGTGACTTCATTCACAGTTAAGTAATGGCCTTTATTAACATATGTACTTAGCTTGGTGGGAAATGTGTAACCTGCCATAGCCTGGTGTGGAGCTAAATGGACAATTATCAACATTGCACTATGCCTGGATGGAGCACTAACAAGTTAGCAATTGTCAACACATGGTTTCTCTAGTAGACATGTGACATCTCAGGAGCATCAGAAAGGCATCAGCCAGTCGAACTTTCACAACAGGAAACCAAATAGTCCACTTTCCAACCTTAACTACAGCACTTTATTGAGATAGAGTGATCTACCTCCAGCATGTGGCTAGCACCAGCACTCATGTTTGGGGACCATAAGTTATTTTTCATCACCAGACTTTGACCCAGAGGAAGTGAGACAAAGGTGTAAAAGGTAGAAAGAAGTAGGAAGGAAAAGATTGGAACACAATGACAAAGGGAGAAGATAGGCTTCAAGAAAAACTGTAGTAGGGAAATAAAGAGAAAGGAAGTGTAGAGTGGTAGAATTTAAAACAGGCTCCCTTGGTATTAGTTAACCTTGGCCTTTAGCAGCACAGATTGTGGGATCCTAAGAAAAAACTCTGATATCCTGTACTAATTATTAAATAGTTTAAGCACTGAACTCCTCTTGCCTTCACAGAAATTCTTGCTACAGCTCCTGTCCATTGCTACGGGTCTGTGACTTTGATCTAGCACATGGGCGCTTTAAAACCCCTTCCAGTCACTCGAAAAGAGTAAAAACAAAGTATGTGAGGAAAAACTCTTTGATATACAAACAACAATTTAGAGCTAAGCTAACAAAAAGTGCACTGATATAGCATTTTGTTTCCAATTACAGGGTGGATCTAGAAGGAAAAACCTAGGATTAGAAATTGAGCCTCCAACTTCTGAAACTCATGCCTTGACCACTCAAATCACACATTCTTTGTGAATGTTTGGGACCATGGCATCGACACCCTACCAGAGAGCACCATATGTGTTGCATGCTTGTTAGACCACAGATGTTTGCATAATGCTTAATTCTGAAGTTTATAAATGCTTCCAGCTGTGGCTGTGAAGAAAGCAGGGGAAAATTGAAAGAGAAAGGGATTTGCTAGGATCACTCACCTTGGTCAAATAGTAAAGCAGGGATTAAAATTCCCTTTTACTGCATCCAAAGCTGACATTTTTTCTAATAGACTGTGTCCCTTTCTTCCCTCTTATGTACCATGATACTTGCTGCATTTTAACTATTAACAAAAGCAGAGATCCCATCGTCACCAAAGTGGAGCAGAAACTGACATAACTGATATCGTCACTGGCTGTGTCAGATCCACAAAAGTGGCAAAAAAAAGCAGCAGTGGCCTGACCACACAGTGTATTGTAGAGGTTATCACATTTTAATATCAGGTTAAGGCCAACCTCCTTTTCACAAATTGGTGGGTGGTAGAGTGGAGCCAAATATTAACGTGTGGTAGGTATTGTGAGGCACAGGTTCTGGCGTTTGTGTCCTGGACACATTTTGGGGGGTTAGAAAGCACATGGCCATACACCTTTCACTCTGTAAGTTTGAAATATTATTTTAGTTTTACAATCATAGTAAAAGTGCACCACCAATCATCCATAAGCCAGACAGGCAAGAAGACACCGTGGAGAGACAGTAGCGAGAGTACAGACCACATATGGTATACAGTATTACAGCAGAAAGGGAAATGGGCAGGCTAAAAACATGGGTCTAGAAATCGACATCCTCTGTCGTCTAACTAATGGCATTGTCACACAGTGATGACATCATCATTTGTTTTCCTGCTCATAAAGCATAGAATGGCTTTATCAGATTGATACAGGATATCCCATTTCCTGAAGCAAGGAACAAGAATTTGGCATTGATATCTAATGGGTATATTGATACATGGAATGTTTGATGATAGAACCTTGAGCGCCATGAGACCCTCGCGGGTGAGCAGTTGCCCTTTACAAACCCCTGATCGATTGATTTATTTGTGGCGCATAGACAGATGTATGCACCTTGGAAAAGGCTGAAGTGACTCTGAGCTTTGGGACTGCGTTCCCACACTGGGATGTAGGACGAGACACAGAGCTACAACCTAACTATTCTCAGGTTCTTGTCAGAAAGAAACTAGAGCTTCCCACCGAATGGGGCAAGATTGTAATATAAAGTATTTATTTCATGTGGTAAACTAAAAAGAATGAAAAATTCAAAGGGAAGTCATATTTATTTATATTCAGCTTTGGCAGATATTCAAAATGCTTTCAGAATGTCTATATAATTTTTCGGAAAGAAGAATATAGAGGGCTTTCTTCGAAGTATGTGAGCAAGCCCTCTGCTCATTTATCGCGTGGGTGCCCGTTTCTGAGGTGAATGTATTTGAACAGATGATAAAGTGAGTGTTTGGGGTGTCGTATGCATAATCTGAATTGATATTTACTGAGCAATGTACACTCTGACCAAAAAGGAAGTATGGTGGATTAATCCTGCGTTATCAGGATGAAGACCCGTACTCTCAATTTTCAGCTAAATATCACATCAAGAAACAGCTCTTTATCTTTACACAATTACGTTTAAACAAATATCAAAGAGAGTCAAACAGCACCAAGCTCCATGAATGTCCCGAATGACAAAATGGAAAAAAGACTTGGCAATTGAGTATGTGTAACAGCTCGAGCTTTCTTCTCTGTCCCTGAGAAACGTAGGTACGTCTGTTGCTTTGAAAGCATTGCGGTTCTGTTAAAATGTTACTGCTGTCCTTTTGGGAAAAAAATAGTTGTCAAATTTCAGATTGCCGCTACCAGCCACTTACTACAGGGGCTTTACGGTTCCTTGCACTATTGGTATGGTTTAAAAAAATGATACTTTCCTTTAGCAGGCGTGGTTGGAGTTAACCATTGTGTCACAGGCCTATGACGTCTCATACCACCTGCAGGGTGTGATTGCTCCTCGTGTTACCCTCTATTGTGCATCCAGGGCTTCCTTCTGCTGGAGAACTCCCAACGGGACCCTCGTAGACATTACCTGAATGTTTCTCTGTTTCTTCCCTGTTGGCTGGCTACTCGATAGGCCTTACTTACCTGGAGTGTAAGTCATGGGTGAAATTTGTATAATAAAGGTCCCATGAAGCCCTTCCACCTGATTATACGTGTTCCCCACACTACTGCTCAAACTACACTCCCCTTACTTCTTACCTCTCTGTACCATCTGCCTGTACCCCTTAGGTTTTTACTGTAAACTCCACTGCTTGAACATCTTTTCGTTACACTGTACAAAATTCTCATTCATACATAAACCTCCAGACCCACGACTCCCGCTCGCCACTGTGAGACTCGATGGTGTAGGACAAGTCTATTTCCACTCCAAAAGGCGCAGACTACCTTGCTAGCACGTTTAGGAACATGGCTCAGGTGTTGCGAATTTAGATAAAGGTAGGCGTTTTATAGGTTTAATTAATGCCTCTATGTTGCTAGGGACGCAAAGCTCCAGTCCTGGGAATTTCATTAATCAACCCATGTTTTCAGGTGTTTCTTCATGTCAGTCAACAGAACTGTGAAAGAACTATAAGTCCCAGAGTGCATTGGAAAACCCAGGACTGGAGCACCTGTCCTTGGTTACATGGAGCTTTTGGTCACCTTATCTCTTTGCCTCCCTAAATACCAGAGACCAGTTTACAGCGCTTACTCCGGGACAAAATATGATGGGGTTGTTAAAATGGTACTTTACGGACTATCAAATGAGATTCAGTTGTGACTTCTTTACAGACATATTTTAAAGTGTGAAATGCAATATGTGGTATATTTTCTCCCTTAAAAGAAACAGAATACTGCTACGGTCTGTGTACACAGTGTGCATATCTGTGTTTTTACTGTACAGTGCAGGTAATGCAGTCATGCTGCAGGGATCAGAGCAATAAAGTAACAGATCAGAGCTATATTTGTTATTATATTAAAGTTCACTGAAACAATGTTTTCATGTTTTTCTTGGAGGAGAAACTCTGTGGTGCCTATGATCACAGGAAAGAATTATCAGGATGGTCCTATGTAATACAGAACAGGAAATGGAAATGCACATACTGTAACACTGTATTTGTTAATTTATAGCTTATGGGACTTTACCGAGTCCAAAAAACAAAAGCAAAAAAAAAAATGTTTATGGTTTTTCTTACGGATAGGTTTTCTTAATATGGTTTGGAAATGTTAAAATGGCAGCGCCATAGATGGACATTTTGTTACCTTTCCAATTAACTTAAACTATTTTTGTCAGACTTGTACAAGTATTATTACCACTCTGTCTTTCTGTATGTTTGTTTTGAAATTTGTCATAGTACTGCTACGTGTAGACATACTGTAGCTGGTCCACTTACATGTATGATTTAGAGATTTTACAGAGCTAAGAGCATGCATTTCTCTGTTTGCTGGTACCTATGAAATTAGAAATTGTATTTCTGTGTTTTAAAAGTGTTATTACAATTGGTAAACAAAGATGAAACCTCTATTGTCTAAGGAATATCAACGCGTTTTATTAGATCAAATTGCTTTCGTGTTTTTGTTGTTGTATTTATTGGTAAGCTCTGACCGCTGGACTGGTACAAGCGCAAATGTGAACAGTGAAAGAAAATATTCCATATGGACATAAAAGAACAAAACATTTCTCCAAAGTAATTATGCATCAAAGGCTTTAGCTCATCTCTGCTGTACAGAGGCAAACGTTTTGCAAACTATCAAAGAAAAGAGTGTAGTAACCTGATGTATTTTCTTAAAATGTAATTATGCAGTTTACATGGGGCAGCTGATGTGAGCCTGACTGACATGGTAAGCGTACAGCATGAAATCAGTGGGAAAGAGTCATGTTAAATGACTTGGCTACTCTAAGCTGTATCACACATATTCCTGGGGATAGTTTTTTATCAGATGCACCTTATAATGCACTTCACAAGTTCCTCCTTGGAAAATGGGGCATAAAAGCGGATTTTAGTGCTTACTGCAAAAAAATATGTATGTCCGTATATTTACGGGCCCTTTTCACCTGGTAAATTTCAGTAGGTTTAACCTGTCAGGATTTATTGGGGGTAAAGTTTGATTGTCTGATTTTATGGAATAACGAGGCCGAATTTCGCAGGTGTCTGCATCTCATTCTGCTGAATGACAGTGTTGCCGAACACCAAGGCTAATTTCTCCTCATGCTTCTTCTTCCACCACAATACACTTGGAAAGCCCTCAGTACACCGGTAAATCCCACTTCCCAAAAATAAGTCCTGCTGATCATCTCCCACAACCATTTGCCTAAATTAAGCACTGGACTAAACTTTACTCAATAATGGACAGATTTAATTCTTAGCCTCCATTTATCTGGATGAGTTCTGAAGTTCTGGTTCAAAATTTCAGCCATACTAATGTCCAAGTTTATGTTGAGTCTGAAAGTGCTTAGTGACAACAAAAATATTTTGTATACGAATGGCAGAATCAACCAATCACAACGTCCTCCATAAAATGTTGACAGAAATGAGCTCTGCCCCTAATGACAAGATTCAACTTTATAATCCACTACACAGGAGTTCAATCATATGGTGTTTTTCTTACAAATAATTCACAGCACACGAGGTCATGAGATGCAGAGAAATGACATTCAAAATTTTGAAAAATGTATAAGATGATAAAGATTTTTGCAGTTTTTATCTTCAGTGCCAGCACACAGCATGCCTCAACTTTAGAGATGGACACATTGTGTGGCCAGTGTTACCATAGGCAGAAAAGCATGCCTGAAACAGGTTACAGTTACACTAACACAGGTAAAACAGGAATCGTTTTTACATTTTTCACAACCCCGCCATTTTATTTGCACAACCATTAAGAAACTTCAGTATTTATTAATCTATGGCAAAAAATAGGGGACCCCCTCTAAGGGATAATTTTCAGGCTAGGGAAAAGAGGGTAAAGTACTTCGAAAAATTAAATATGTTCCCTCATAGCCTGTTTATAACTACCATTGAGGCTTCGTTCTTACCAGTTTCAATTATCAATTCACTCACAATAGTAACAAAAAAAATCACTTTTATCATTATTTTATTATTACAATTTCTTTGAATATATCCCATAACATTTTCATTTTCCGTTGTGTGAATCCATTTTTCTTTTTTTCCTCAAACTAAAGATAACAATTTATATACAAAGACAAAAACAGATACAATTAATACATATAACTTCATATCAATGATTCCTTTCAACATAGAAAAATGTCCCTACATGTAATTTAAAAAAATACAAACGTACCACATTCATTCCAACACATCCATACTCTCCAACAGATTCATACAAAAGACAACTGTGCATAGGATGAGGTTATATTGTAGTAAGTAACACCTCTGTGACCAGTAAGATATTATGTTTGAAGAGCAAAGGCTCAATAAGCGGTCGACGCGCATTTCGGTGGTGTAGGAATGATGATTAAACCACCTTCATCAGGACCTATACAGTAGTCAGTTTCATCCGTATCATAACAATCAAGGGACAGGATCACTAGATAGGAAATATTTCCAGAATGTATCCGTCATATGCTCTATGGTGGCGTTCTCCACTATAGTCAGCATAAAGAGCCTCTCTGTCAAGAGAAAATTCCTTTACCCAAGTTGTGCCGCTTTATTCTCTTTCTTCTTAAGCCCAAGATACTAGACAAAAAGGGTCCACATTGGTCCCAGGCGAGTTAGAAAAAGATGCGCTTCTATTCCTCTTTGCAATTCTTGATCATCAAATCCCGCTCTGCTTCAATGCCATGTCTTGGCTTAGATGATATTTCTATTTCTTTCTCATCCAAAGTTTTGATCCCCTCCGCGCAATATTCCTTCCGTTTCTCCAGATCAGATACATAGAATTCAAAATCTTTTTCACGACTTTCCAAAGTACCATAATCAGAATTCTCATCAATATCATAATCATTGTCTTCATCATAGACGGTCACGGGTAAGATGTTGAAGTACCATTGCCTCTGGTAATTGTCTGTGATAGAGGAAATCAAGCCTCACACAAGAATGTAAATTAGTGGAATGACAGCAATAATGATCAAAATTAATTAATGTATTTTCAAACCCACTCTCCAAAAATGCTGTGTACCCATGACCACAGATCCCAAATGTTAACACCCAGGCTAACATCTTCTGTTTGTGTGTCTTTAACACTTTCTCATATTGAATGCCTACAAAAATGTTAGGGATGTAAATGCAGCTTTCTATTCCAATTATAGCACATACGCCACCCTGAGCAGTAAGCACGGAATCAAGTACCATTCTGTTTTGCAGTGTTAGTTCAGTGAGATACCAACTGGTTGGTAATCAGCTCGAGAGCATCAGCAATTGAATTTGCAACCTCCTCCAAACCCTTTGTAAACTTTGCAACTGTCATAGATGGAAAGACCCATACCATAGCTTGGGACGAGAATGGGGAAAGATTGAGTGGTCTTTGAAATGTCTTTTGTCTGTCTCCTTTGCAAGACATGAAGTTGCTTGGCAAAATGTCTGAGGGCAGGCACAACATAAGTAAAATAGCAGGATTCAAAGGAGTCTTCAGGTAGCCACAGCTAAGCCTGATTGCCACAGCCATAGCAAGTTCCAGTTTGATCAGAAGGGCTACTGTGGGTGGAAAACACTCCAGGAGGAAAGCTTGTTTTTAGCATCTCAACTTGAGTAAACATAGGAAACGGAAAAGCTTCATTTTTTTTAGGGATCGGCACATTATAATTTGTCTGATAAAAATGCTCCTGTTTCTCACTTTGCAGACCAGTCTTTAGAGGGTAGTGGCAAGATGGATGGCAAGAGGCAAGATGGGTTAATGGACAAGATCAGAGGTTAAGTGAACAACGGTAGCAGGTGGTGGCGTCTCAATCAGGAATAAAGTGCCCATTCAGGTATGGGATATCACATTATTCCTGACACTCAGGAGGTGCAGGGATCCTTGGAATGCCCCTATTAGAATTAGCGGGCGCATAAGAGCACAGGCAGCAAGAACAGAGGTTCAGATCCTGTTTGGACTAGCCCAAAAGTTCTCAAGAATATACTGTCTTTGTAGATCAAGCATTTGTATCAGAAGCAGACTCCATGTAGTTGATTCCTTCCAACCTACTGGCAACCCCCACCTGACCCAGCCACATGATGGTCAAACCAAACAAGCTTGCAGCAAAGAGGGCCTGCCAGAAATCAGGTATCAGGAAGACTTCCCACTAATGGGGCATAGGCTCTTTTGTTAGCTGGTCCAGTGTGTTTCGGCTTTGAGGTGTGCTTATAGTGTGAATTGTGAATCCAGGCAGGTAGTCCTGGCACTTACCTGTAGTGTTGGAGATGAGCAAAATCTGGAAAGGACGTCACCAGTGGGGTTGGAGTGACAACTTCCACTGATACATTTTCAAACAATTCCAGTTATCCTCCTGAAGATTGTGACAGGATTTAGTCAGGCTGGGTGGGGGCATGGCAGCTTTAACTTGAGAAAGGAATCTGTTGAGAAAGAAAATCAGTTGTTTTCAATGTTCTGGAGTCACATCATAAGATAAATACAAATCAATTAGAGCTGGACACACTTGAGTGGCAGAAGGAAGAATCATTGGTCTGCCCGTGACAATTTGATATAGATTCAGTTCCGTTTTTTTGGCTGGTGTGGCCCTAATTGCGTTTAGTGCTAAAGGTAAGGCTTGAGGCTAATTAGGTTCTTTTCCTTACACATCTTAACACCTTATTTTTCACATTACCTTTGCAGAGTTACACTTTTCCTGAGGATTCAAGGTGATAGCCACAGTGTAAATGGTGCTGAATTCCCTGAATTTTACATCGTTTCTGGACTACAGAGGACAAAAAAATGAGTTCCCTTGTCATATAGGATCTCCAGTGGGCGCCCAAAAAGGGGAATAGAGCTATGTTTTAGTCTCTTGGATAAAGTACCATGTCAGCTTGTGTTAAGTGTTTGTGTTTATGCGTAAAGGGGTTGTGTTTATGCGTAAATCTATCCAGAAAACATACCTATTAGTAGTAAAACATATGTGTACGAGCAACATCAGAACATTTGAAAAAAGTCAATTTGCACATGGACAAAAGGCCTCTAGGAGGTAGAATGGTTGGTGGGGATAGTGTTGACACCCTCACCAACAGTTTAGTCTTGTCATATACCTTGAGTATGACAATACTGTTGAGCAGTGGAAGGGAAATAAGGTGCAAACCAATGGGTGCCAGCTACACAGATTTTAGCATCTCACCTAAAATGTGCAATCGGATCACAGAAGTGAGCATGGTTGGAGTGCAGTATTTTACAGTCAACTATTTTACCATTCTTACACTGCCGTAACCCACTGAGGTATTTATGACATCAATATTTGGCCCAGATACCCTTGCCTGATGCTGTAATTCTGAAAGACCCTTTAAGGTGGAACTGCAAGGGCTCAGCAGTTTTAGATAAATACAAAGACACTTTATAGTTATCAGACAAAGCAGCATTTATTTTTTTAGAATTATCAGCAAAAGCATTGTTTGTATACTTTATCTGGGGATTACCGGTTCGCAGCATACTTAACAGCACCTACTTTCAGGGGCATATTGCAGTATAACCATTTTTTTTTATTGGAGTCCTATTAGATGTGAGGAACCCTCTCTGCATCCACAAAAGTCTAATGAACTGGGCAACTCTAAGGGATATATTCACAAGAACGTGTGATAACTACCGCAAGGGTAGCGTAACGCAACTTTCAATATCGCAGCCCATCGTGGGGAAATAACCCCGTGTCAATGTGGAATTCACAACAAGGCTGTAGCATGCGATAGACACCAGATAACGCATCAAATGTCAGCATCAAAATCGACACCACGCTGCAAAAATGCGAAACGCAAAAAATCTTGCGATGAGGACAATCGCAGTACACAAATCAGCGAAGACCAGCCACAGGCCTGCAAATCCCACACGTCTGGCAGGAAAAAGCAACATAAAAACAAGAAAAAAAAAAGCCATAAATACATTTCAAACTGCGTAGCAACATGGATGCACCCGGACCGAGTGTAGAGGACAAGCCGGACACCACAAGCCCCACGGAGGACCAGCCAGGAAACCCGTGTTCGTGGAAGGGCAAGGACAAGAGGAAGAGAAAGAGGAAGACAGGGTTCAGTCCGTGGAAGACGGGATCCTCATCATGGAGGTGACCTAACACCATCAACAACTGTTCGGCACCTCCACTTCGGCACTGGCAACCCAAACCGAAATATGGCAGGCCATGGTTACCAACGTCAATGCAGTCGGAGTGTCGAGGAGGTCACTGGAGGAGGTCAAGAGGCGCTGGCATGAACTGAAAAGCGGTACAAAAGGGGGTGGTGATGGATGGAGCATCAGAACCAATCAAACACTCACACCCAGTCAACAGATCCGGGTTTGATCCATCACCGTTCTTTAGCCCACTCTGCCACCCCAGTTCAGACATGGCCATATGCAAATCAGTCTGACCCTGTGCCTCATGGGAACAGTCCAGCCCGAACTGCCATGCCATGCCTTCCCTGGACCGGAAACAAGCTTCCTAGGACCGGTTTCTGGCATTTCAGCCGTCTTCAGCCAGGCTTGCTTGAATCCAGTGGCCTGTTCCCATGAGGCACAGGGTCAGACTGATTTGCATATGGCCATGTCTGAACTGGGGTGGCAGAGTGGGCCAAAGAACGGTGATGGATTAAACTCAAATCAGTTGACTGGGGGTGAGTGCTTGCAATGTTCAACACTCAGTCCATCATTTCCTTTGAGTTTTGACATGAACTGAAAAGGCAGACCAAACATAAGCTCGCCGACAACAGGGTGGCAGCAACGGCGACTGGAGGTGGGCCTCCTGCGAAACAGGAGGAGCTGGATGTGCTGGAGCAAATGGTGGCCACAGTCAGCAGTGAGGAGACGGTGGCAGGATTGGGGGGCCTGAACTCAGCACGATATGACCTGACCCAACAGCAACAGGGTGAGTAATGACCAGGGACGGGGGAATGGGGGAGATGGGCACAATGGCAAACATGCACAAGTATGCGTAGCACACTGCACACCCACAATGACCGTGAACATGTCCCTGATTGCCTTTGCACAATGCAGCACACATAGAAACGCCAAGTAGGCCCCCATCCACAATGTGCACAGAGGGCCCCCCCAATCACCAATATCACAACCGACCCATGCACATGTGCCGAATCCAGCAAAGCAGCGGCTCCGTGACCCACACTGACTATGCAAGTAACACTGCATGTCTGATAGCATGACAGCAGCCAATAAAAATGACATGGCCCACAAATCGATATGGAAGTAGCCTAGTGCGGATCACATCCGTAAAGGAGCATCTCCACGTGCACCCACAACCCATGCTTTACAATGCACGCAGCAGACAAACAATGCACCAGGCCACAAAATCTGTCCGAGTGCATAAATGACCCAAGTCAAAAGCAAATCAGGCCTCCAAAAGCACATAATTCAAATGCACTCCGCCTCAAAGGGATAATGCCACACGAAATCAAAGCTGCAGGGGCAACTCCCCCACAATGCAGCACACACACATAGCAATCACAGAACATCAGCACCGACGGCAATGTGGTACAATGTGCAACACCCGCACCACAGGACAGAGTCCACAACAGGTTCCGCTTGTGCGTAGTAACTGTCTACTCACATCTGGCATTGCCAGACACAGTGTGATGATAATGAATGGGTACCACCACACATCCGTCATGTATTCGTAAAACACACTGACTGCCATCGAATAGCCAGCTCCCCCAAAACATTCATAATGTACATTGGCATGCAGTCTGAATGTAAACATATGCAAATCAACAACATACATGTGACACTCTGTTAACCTGCATCTCACCTTACCATTGCAGAGGGACAATCAACACTTACTGCAGAGCAGAACACAAACCCCATCATGATGATGTAGAGGACAACCTGCACATATGTCACAATACCCTCCAACGGATACTGGACAGCCTCTGCACCCCACCCCCAGGAGCAGGGCAGGCCAGCTGCCTCGAGGTGACCCCACCACCTGCACAGACCACGCAGCAGGAAACACACACCACCATGGCTGTATCCCAGGACCTGCCCGACCAATACATGGAGCACATACAATGTGTGTGGTCTTCTCAGGTGGAGTTGGCTGAACAGCTGCGGGTGGGTTTCGAGCTCATGGCAGCCAAACTCGATGCCATTCGTGGGTGCCTGAGTCCCATCATGGAACACGTACAGTCCCTATCGGAAACCCCCTGTCCGCACCATGCTCCGCTACAGACCTTGGCTGACCTCGCTGGTGCCATGAATCCGACACGAGAACTGTGTGGGCAGACAGGCACCAGCCATTACAGCACAGAGTTGGGACAAATGCGAAGGTCAATGGAGACCATGGAGCGGATGCAGGCTGGAAGGATGTCTGACACGGATGGACACCAGCGAGTAGTAGCTGGGGACTTCAATGCCCTGCAGTACTTCATCTTGCCATTGCTGCCACTGAGCAATTCCCAGATGACTGCAGCGGGAACATCGACACACACAGCTCCGACCCCTGATGTGTCCATGGCACACAGTGATGCTGCACCATCACCTTCGCAGTCTGATGTGTCAGTGGCACACAGTGATGCAGCCATCACCCTGCCACACACACCAGACACACCGGACACAGAACCCGTATCAGGGGAGTAAGAAGGGGATGTGAACTACTGTGTGGGGAAGGAGGCAGTAGCAGCCATCTCCACAGTATGGCCTGTCCCTGCCTGGTTATGACCTATGCATCATGTCCTGGGAAACACCTCATAGTGACCCCGGAACAATCTGCGACTTTCACCCAGACCCGACACGGATTGCCATTTCTTCACCGCTGGCCAATTACACAACTATCCTGCTGCAGACTGCACTCTCCCTCTTCCCAATCACTGTGCAATCCCCAAAGGACTCTGGTTGGCACACCACTGGAGATGGCCATGCACAGCCCCAGCTCCCGCAATCACCTGAATGTGAATAAAACATTCTAAATCACACAGATGTGTCATCACTATGTTCACTCACGTATGGAGGTATGGCTGGATGTAGGTACAATGATTGCACATGCAGGTACACCCTGGTAACTGACATCTATGCGCATGTTTATCCCTGAGACACATGGCCAATTGTATGACTGTGAAGGTGAGTACTAGCTGTGTCCCCATTGAACATCAACAACAATCTCACAACCCCCAACGTAGGCACACGTCCATGTATTGAATAGTGTTGTGTGTAGGACTGGCCCAAACGATAGCACACCAGGAGTGGTGTCCTACAGCAAATGTGACACCAGAAGTTCACGTTGCATACCTACTCGCACACATCTGTGTGGACACATTCTGTTGTGACATATGACATTGCTCCACATGGTCAGGGGTTGGACACCATACTCACATTGCTGAAGTCTCGTAAGTGCACATGGCGTCCAGCACCTATCCAATAACAATGTCTGGCTCACAGAGGTAGAGCTTGCCAAAGGGACACCCCCCATTGCACATGCTTCAGTCAGTTCCTCCCTGTGTAGGGACGATGCCCAATGTGGCACACGAGTGGACAATCCAAACAACACACCTCACAGTTAGACACCAGTGGAGTTGCATAGAATTTATTGGCATGTGCGTGTCAGTACGGACGAGGCAACGGCCACAACAGGCAGGGGCATGCTTAAGACACTTACACGCTGCATGGGTACATGTCAAAGTTCAGAAAATGTTGGGGCTAAACTAGGCAATATTCATCATGGATGGCAATGCTCTCAGCCCACCTTGCCTTGCTGGATGAGTCATGTGTTGTTTGGCGTCTGCTCATTGCCCCGTGTGAGGGGGCACGACTAACTGCCCATGGGATCTGCATAATGCTCTGCCATGGTGTGCGCCGATTATCTGCTCTGCTGACAGTGATCAGGTGTGAGGGTCAGACAGGTTCACATGTCGTGCTACATTGCCATGTGTGTGCTCTCCCCCGTAGTGTGTTCGAATTGGCAATGTTACCAAATAACGCAGTGTTGCACCGGGCATGGACCTGCATCACCTTGCACAGGTGTGTGTACACACACGTTGTTCCACGCACATGCATCCAGAGCCTGGACATAGGCAGACGTATCCTCTGTTGTGGTGGGATGTGTGAGCAATCCCCACGATGCAACAAGTTGTTGGGACAAGTGCTGTGCGTGACAATCAGATGTGGCTGCAGGAACGTAGTTACTTGCCCATGAATGCCCTTGCAGCTTCATGTGCAATGTGTTCCAATAGTACATCGTTGTCGTGTTCAAGGAACCCCAGGGTGAGCCAATCCATTAAGTAATCCGGGCAGGTGTGCTCAGCCCACGCGGTTTCACCAATCCGCAACACAGCCCAATAGTGGAGCACCTCGATATGGTCACTGCACACGAGAAATTGTGCAATCTCCCATGCACAACTACTAATACATACGCAGTATGTCAGGGCATTCCATGCACGGCTGTCTGGGTTACACTCCTGTTCATGATCCAACAGGGGGCGCAGACACAAGTCATAGTCCAATTCATCAACAGTTGTGTTGGATAGGCAGACATCCATGGGACACTTGAATGTGTATGTTTGACAGTGGAACCAGGGCTGGACGCATGTGACTTAGGCAATGCCGAAGCTGAGACGGTAACTGATCCGCAGCACTGCCAGTGGCACTGCGCCCAGTAAATGCAGCATACATGGACGGTACTGTTCCACGTGATGGGGGCTGTGCATGTGCCTGGTATGGCCTGTCATTGCGTTGGTGCGTCTCTTGGAACCGGCACTTTTCTGAACTGCGGCAGTTGTGTGGAGGATGTGCCACAGCTCTGAGCAATGATTCAAATGTGTGTGTAACGTTGGGGAGAGTGGGTTGCGGTTTCCGTGAGTGTCAAGGGCATCCCATGCGGGGGTATCAAAGGCAGGGGCTTCTGTGTGTGGGGTATGGATGAGTCGGATAGTTCATTTGCAGAATGTGTGGTGTGGGAGTTGTCCCCATCTGCCACGGCATCTCTCTCGGGGTGTTCCAGGCGCGTTCTTGACCAAGGTCAGAGGTGCAGGTGTCCTCACGCCTTCTGCGTTGGAACAATGGAGCTTTCATCCCTGATGTTTGTCTGACTGCTACTTGCGTTTTTGGAATGTGATGTGGGTTTGGCGCTGAGATTGGGACACGGGCTTGGGCTCGGGGTGTACGGATGGCAATACACACACACGTTGACATGTGGAGCCAGGTGCCCGAGGGGCCTTGCGCTGCTTGTGCAATCTCACTCCGTCTCTCTCCCTCGCTCTCTCCCTGTCTTTCCTTTGTTGGGCACATGGCACACCTTCTTCTCTTGGATTTGGTCTTCCAGGCTGTGTGCTACGGATTGTCCAGTGAGGAGCCACTAGGACTCATCCTAATGGTTGTCTCGGCTTTTGCTTGTTTGGTGTTTTGTGTTAGTGATTGCATTGCTGTTTGACTGAGTCTCTATTTCCTGGCCACGCATGTCTATTGATTTTCCTGCTTGTGCGACATCAGGCAAAATGTTTGTATTGGGATTCGTGGTGTTGGTGTGCAGTTTCTTAGTCCGGGGTTGGGGGTGGTCCCGGGAGGGGAGTGTTGTGGGCCTGGGTGTGGTGTCGGAGGGTGTCGTGGCCCTCTTGGGTGTCCGGGCTGCATGATGGGTGGCTCTATGGCATCTGTTGCCCTGCCGATGTGGCCCTGAGCTGGTCTCCCTTTTGTGGTCCAGGCTGCCGTCGGCCTTTACACCAGGTCAGGGCAGGTGTAGATTTCCTGGTGCTAACACGCCTTATCAACTGTTTTGTGTTTTTATCGCAGTTCTGTCTGGTCGTTGTGAATGTTGAGGTGTAATGTTGTCGCGGCTTTTAGCACGGGAACGCCCAGTCTGCATCTCATTAGCAATAGTAGCAATGTTTTTTGTGGCTGCTATCGCGGGTATACTGGTGCTGTGGGGTGTTAACACCAGCTTGTGAATGGGGCAATAGATTTATCGCAACTTTGGCTGCGATAAAGTGCCGTTGACTCGGCAATAGTTTCTTGTGAATATGCCCCCAAATGTATACTTTAGAGTGGTGAAAATGGTTACAGTTCTCTGGGTAGCTAATATACAAACACATATAAGAACAATCAATTATGTTACTTGAGTGCACCTGGGGTAAACTTTGGCTCACAACAATTTTATATATGGCCAATGGTGCTGATAGGAGGTGTGTGGGGGCTGGGGTGGTGCTGCAGCACCCCAATAAATCCTTGGCGGAGTACCGATAGATAATTATCAACGAAGAGTGGCTGTGTTCAAGTAGAAACTGTTGTGGTGGGCAACTTCATCTGACAAACTGCTGCTAATTCTTTTAAAACGGAGAGCTGTGTTTACTCTTCCTTGCTCTTACTGCATGATTAGGGCATTTTGTCATTTTAATTAGTGGCGTGGTTGCTGGAGTACACATGAAAGGAGAATGCCACAGAATTCTACAGATTTTCGAACACATACATCGATAAAGGTGTTGTAGCTTTATAAAGTAAAGTACACACATCGCAATATATATGTTTATTAGCAGCATAGAAAGAACAATTAAACCATTGAAATTAAATGATGGCGATGGCTAGCACCCCCACTCTAAAATGTATTCTGGCACCACGGTGTGTGTTACACTCAGCATAACCAGCAACTAAGTGGCATTCATTATTTCTGTGGCAAAAACTGTCTACATAATATGGCAGATAACTGGTAAAGGTGTGTCAATGACATCAACACGGGTTTGGAAAAGGTGGCAGAGGTGAGAATACAGTCACATGGTTCTTCTCTGAGAGATGAAAGCAACAATGAAGCTGGGATAAATAGAGGACATTATGCCAAAGTGGTGTATGAAACAGAGAGCAGCAATATTTCATATGAGCTCAACATGGAAAGGTGTTGAGTTTTAGTTGTTAACAACAGTGCAGCCACAGATTGAGGCACAAAAACAGTGAAGGGTGAGCCAAGGACAAGTTTTCAGACACTTCAACAAAACCTGTGGCTGCTGCAACATTGTACAAGCACAGCATGAAAAGCAGATGACTAATAAGCAACTGGTTTCTGTTTTTAGGTCTCGCGTTGCTTTGCAGGAGGCCTCTTGAAATCGATTCGGTTTTTTGCTTAAAAACGTGCACGCATTGCATTGCTTTCAATGGCAATGCGTGCACGTTTGGCGATTAACTTGCGGGAGCGAGTGGCGCCATGTGTTAGCAAATATTGTGCTCGCTCCCGCAAGGTAACCGCTGCTTGTCCCTGCTTTCAGCCGCACTCCCCCCACCCCTCCCACTTGTTTACCCAGGCACAATCACAGAACCGTATTATAAAAACAAGCCTGTAAGAGGCTCGGGCGAGGTCACAGACAGCACACCGCATAGGTAGTTTTAACAAACACAGCTGGTATGGTTCATCAAACCTTTGCGTGACAAATCACATCCTCACGTTACTTTTAACACCACCCTTCCAACAGCCGTATCCAACACCCACTAATGTGCTTTCTACATCACATGCGTTTGTATGCCGAGGCATTTATAAGCATGCCCCCTTCAAACTCCTCTCTCAAACTAGTTATATTTGTAATGAACTGGCCTGAGCGTTTTCATATCACAGTAATATTCATGTTGCGCTAAACAGTAGCAAGCACGAGAGTACATACGCACGCGTGCGTGTGTGTGAGACACAGAGGGGGCAGACAGAGGGGCGAGGGTGTATGCAGATGGATAGGTGAGCGATAAGTCTGGGTAAACGCGTAGTGCAGTGTGTGTGTGTGTGTGTGTGTGTGTGTGTATATATCATGTGATCAAGGCCCCACGTGGGCTGAAACGCGTTATTGCGGCGATGGTGTGGGGCACTGAATAAACATTGGCACGAATATACTTTTGGGTTCGCTTCGTCTGTTTACCGATAACTGGCTACCTGAGGATGATCTTACTTCATATATATATGAAGTAAGATCATATAGATCATGTATATATATATACACGCTCCTCTTTCCACACAAAAGGCGGAGCACTCTCAGGCAGGTGCAGACTTGCGGCTGTGGACTCCGCAACAATATTTGCTCCATTCCTTCTGTTTTCGTCCAAAGGAAAATATCGCACTCACGGGGGCGTTTTCAACAAAATCTACTGCGGGCAATTCAATATTGTTTGCTACTAGCAGCCATCCCCAAAAGCTCGTCAACAGTATACCATATGGCGAGTTACTTAGGCTAAAAAGGAACAGCACTAAGGAAGGAGATTTCGAGGCAGCTGCTTCCGAAAGTATAGCCAGGTTTATTGTGAGGGGATATAGTCTCATGACACTGAATACTACGCTACAAAGAGTGAGAGGCATCCCAAGGGAGAAACTGTTACAAGATAAAGATAGACCCGCGGCAGATAAGGGTACATTTCGGATGATTACCCCTTACTCTGCGGAAGCTAACCATTTAAAACATATGCTCAAAAAGAATTGGCACATTTTAAAAACTGACAGTACCATATGCGAAGATATTCCTCCTTTTCCACTAGTCACTTCTAGGAAAGCAAGGTCACTTCGTGACATGCTGGTGAGGAGTCATTTAGAGAAAATACCACAAAAAGCAGGCACTTTAAAAGAAATGATGGGCTTTTATCCATGTAGTAGGTACAAAGCTTGCGCCAACAGCAAAAGAGTCTTATCATACACAATTCCAGACGTAGGAAAGACAAAGAAAATCACCAAATTTATAACAAGTAGCACGCCATATGCAGTTTACTGTCTGGTATGCCCATGTGGGCTACGTTATATAGGTAGCACGATCCACCAATTGAAGATCAGAATATTAGAACATCTAAGGGCCATTGATAAAAACGATCAGATGTATCCTGTAGCACGTCACTTTGCCGAAAAACATCAGAGTGATCGTAGCCTGCTGCAATTCTATGGTTTGGATTATGTTCCTTCAGGTGTCCGTGGAGGTGATAGAGTAAGGAAATTACGAAGACTTGAGTCACGTTTTATAATACATTTACTTACGAAATTCCCTCGTGGTTTGAATAGTGGAGAGGAATTATCTGTACACATAGGTTCATGATTGAGTCCCTTTTTATGGTCAATCTCATCGGTTTCAGTATGCAAGCCCTGCTGCAATAGGTTTAACGGATGTTAAAACTACATAACATGTTTTAGCAAAGATAGAACTCTAATAAACATTAGATTTGAAGTATAAGAAGTGATATTGAAATATACCTTGCGAGGTTAATGAATTGTAATAAAAAGAAAGAATGAAAGAAATTAAGAGATTACGAAAGTAAACTTAAAAAAATATAGTCATAAAATGTAAAAAAGTTTTTATTTTAAGAAATATATTCAAAGAAAGGACATGGGCCGATCCACGGCGAAATTAAATGCATGTACTATGATACAATGTCTGCTCGTAAATCGAAATGCGGTTGACGATTGAATAATGTGTGAATATGAGTTTATATAAATCATGCACATTGTAGCAAAGTACTTTTGAAACATTCATAAAGGAATGGTAAGGTACAGTGAATAGGAGTGTATATACACATTACAAAATGGCGCCTATGTTAGAGCAAGTGTGTTAGTCCTTTCTTTGTGTTTACGATAATGGCAAAGTTGAAAAACATGGCGTTTCTGATGTGCTGGTGACATCGAGAAAGGCATTTCTGCCGAAACCCGTCTGTTGCTGGTCATTTGGTCATGTAAATAAATTTTGTTGAAAACGCCCCCGTGAGTGCGATATTTTCCTTTGGACGAAAACAGAAGGAGTGGAGCAAATATATATATATATATCACCAAGCACTCTTCCATTCCGCGCTTCTTCCACCAGCCACGGCAAAAAGAGCACGGACCACGATTCTTCAAATACCGATAAGTTTTATTGTCCTGTCGATTACATCAACAACACAGCAGCCATTACGCGTTTCATCCCTGCATGGGGACTTGATCACATGACGCTGAACCACCAATAATGTTACACTTTTAAAGGGGCTGGGCACTGTTTGTTCAACAACTTTTTCTTATAAAGCTTTTGTTTCAACATGTCTTTTTCTTTCTTTCTTTTTCTTTCGAATTGTACTTTCACTGTTTACTTTATCTATCAATGTAGACATCTTTATGTCTCATTTAATCAGATACAAAATATCAAAACAGAACCCCCACTAAGGCAATACAATCATTCATGTAGATAGTGGATAACTTAATAGTGCCCCAATTATCATGAAACATTACATCTGTAATAATCCCTGGTTGTAGTTTCAACGTAAACTTTAACCTCCACATTTTTTTACATGAATTATTGCCTCTTAAATGAGTATGTCAATCCATACTGGGCAAAGTTCAAACAAACAGATAGTATTACATGACTCCAAATAAATATATAAATATATAAATAGATCAATCCATAAATTTATAAATACATACATGGTATCTAAATACACCAGATAAAACCATATATAAATATATAAATACAAGAAAAAACATATATATATATAAAAAATCATATATATATAAACAATCCATGTAAAAGCTTGGTAATAATACCAGATTTCCATAAATATAACCATAAAAACAGTCTTAAATACCAAATTGTAATAAAATCACTGTTTAGTATGTATTAATAAAATCCAAGGTCACCCACCCTTCTGCTCCACACAGGGAATAATAGGATATATATATATATATTTTGTTTGAGGGAGGTGGAATCTGGGGTATGGTTCCTCATCAATAACCTGCAGTGCACTTTCTTGGAAACCTGTTTCTAACTTCCTTGACATTTCTATGAGCATAGCCCAAAGGATGGGGTGGGAAGTGCCCATCTGTCTCTGCTGTGTTTGGCATCTAATTTGAGGTGACCCCTAAACGGAGCGGTTCATGTCACCTGGTGATGATCTGGAGCGTCAACTGTTGTTGGTAGCTTCAGGTCTGCACTCATTTCTCACTGCCCTCCAGATATTGAGATGAAACTCTTATCAAAGGTGCACAGAGTAAAAGGGTTACTACCTCCCTTCAGCCTTGCTGTAAAAAGCCACCAGTAAATGACTGTGCTTGAACTCCACCTTTGCTGCTGCCTTTCCCTGGGCTGTTCATGCTGTGGGTCCAACTCTCGCTACCATCGAGTCAGGGCAACCAGTTATCACAGTTAATCCCATCCAAGTCAAGGGACCATAAGCCTTAACTTTACCCTGGGCAGTAATTGCAGCCACTGTTTTATCCTTCGTTGCCTCTTATCAATGACTTCAGAGCACTCAAGCCCATCCTTATTATCACTGATGACCATTTAACTCCCTGACTGGCAATTATCTGGGTGTAGTGCTCCTCCACAATGGTTCACTATCACTTCCTCCCTCCCTCTTTCCACTTGCCGCCTCCATAGGTGAGCCTATCATCATACCCTGCAACCTGCATTAAAGTGACCTAGATGCAAATAATGTCCCTCTGGTATCCCTTACTTTCCTTACCTCACTGGAACAAGGGCAACTGGTCACTAATCTGCAGTGTCAAACCTGCCTTGAGGCTGCTGGTATCCACCCATCAACTCCCCAATGAGGATTGCACCTTCTCTCTCTGCTGGCATCCCCTTTTCACATATTTACTCTGCACTTTTGAAAATATCTCACACCCCAACATCCAAGCTGGATCTATTTCGTTTTCACTTGTCAACAACATTATCACCATTATAAGAAATTGAATTATTAGTTGAGGTAGGTAAGTACCCATCTCAAGTAATAATCAGAATCCTGGTCAGGGTATCAAAGTCAAAATGCAAAGCATAATGTTATATCCTGAGTTTTACTTAATTGTAATTAGCCTAGGTCTTCCTAGCTGCTCAGCCAGAGTGAGAGATGGTAACGGAATGTTGGTGTGACTGTGATAAATGGAATGCCTGGGTGCCTGTGTGGGTGAGTGATGACAGTTGGAGATGGGCTGAGCAGCTAGGCAGGCTGCTCCTGGTGGGGCCGTGTTATGGGCTGTAACAAGGGCCTAAGTTGTGGCTGGAGTAGGAGCTGGTACATGGCTAAGCCTAGTCTGATGTTAACTGGAACTGGAACTAATAAAGAAGACTTTGAAACCTACATAATGGCTACCAGTCTACTTCATGTAAGAGTACAACATAATTTTGGCGACGAGCGGACTTGAACCCAAGCGTACTCTAGGACTGAACAGATCTACAAAGAAACCGTGAGAACCAGCGCAACTACAAAGAAATCATAAGAACCAGCGCAACTACAAAGAAAAAAAAGAAAGAAGAATACATGAAACAGTATGGAGTATGGAGTAAAAGGCAAGCCGGCCCCACCAGTGTCCAGTCATCGGACGGCCCCAACCTGTGTCCTGCCTGATCTTACTCCATGGATTTGACCACAGGTATAGTCTGTATGTTAGGGTGTGAATTGACTGTCAGTCACCCTACCACTTCCTTGTGAATCCGCTGTATGGATCCATCTACTGCTAAAAGGAATAGTGGCTGTTCAAGATGTGAGTTGTGGTCCAACTCAGTGAAGTAAATTCACAGGTGCCACTCAGGAGAGGTGTTGTGCTGCTAGAGACTAGTGCTTTGGTTTTAAGTAGTGCACTATTAAGGACACTGTACAAAGTGGATATGGATTTGATACTCTACATATCAACAATCTGGATTGAAGTTTGTGGCATGCATTTGTTGTGTACAGCGTGGGACATGTTTTCCAGTTTGTATTGCACCTATGAAATCTACAAGCGAAGTGACATTTGTCATTCTACTCAATGCGTGCTTTGGAGTGTTAATGTATTTCAACCTGCGCACATACACACATGAAGCTGCATGGATGTCCTTTACTTGAACCTTTTATTGCTGGTTTCGAGTTGAGAGGTATCACTTCTCTGACGGTTTGGTGTGGACTGTCATGGACGTTGAGTGTGCCATACTCTGGCGGTATTTGTCGAGCCACACGGGGGCAAGTAGAGGTGAGGCATGATTTGACTATCATTTTTAGTCGTGGTTGAGACCCGTGGTAATGGTGTCAACTAACTGCTATTTTCAAATTTAAAAAAATGCACGCGCTTACCTGGTCTTCCTTCATTGTCGCGTGCAGTCTCCTCTTCGATGTGCTTCTACGTCAATAACAGAATCTTCACAGCTCCGGTGCTGCTTACAGATGGTGGATGCACGGTGAGACCGTGAGCCACCCCGCACAACGTAAAGAGCGTGCCGCCATCTTGGGGCTGGCACATTCTGATCAGGTCTTCTGACGTGATACCAGCCACGTTGTTTTTGACCAAACTAATAAAGTTTTTTTTCCAATGTGAAGTACGGGGGGACAACGTGTGGTTCGCTTGTGCATCACAAGTGTGGAGAGTTTAGTGTGCGGTTCGGCAGCACAAGTCGCTTGTGCATCACAAGTGTGGAAAGTTGAGTTTGCGGTTCGGCAGCACAAGTCGAAGTGTCTTCCACAAAGGTATTATCTCTGGTTGCAAGCTGGGTTCAACGCGAGATATTTGTGATGGATTCATCGATGTTGGTGGAAGGACGGTCAAGCTCACGTCGACTCCACAACGAGGTCAGACTCTCATGGAACTTTGTTTTTGCCGGTAAGCTACCAAAGCAGATGATACATTTCAATGCCAATATAACAGTGACGGTGTGGAAACGCGATATCAGAAGGAGCCCAGCAGCTATGGTGATACTCTGGCCGGTTTGACAATGGATCAATGATGTGTTGTGCATCTTTAGTTTTAGTGCTGTCAGTTTTAGCTTTTGAGAGTCAAAGTAGCACTTGTGAAAATTTCAAAGTTGAGGAACAAGAACATTATGTCTAGTTTAGCACTCGAGTGAGAGGTCGCTCACCGGCGTTGGGTATAGTTTGCTGATGTGTTACAGTGTTCATTTTATGTTGTGATGCCACAGTTGTTTTATGCTGTTGTTAGATGGGACACCGTAGTCTCATGGTGGTTGATCATCACAGTTTATCCCTTACGAATAGGGGTGAGGTTGGGTTTTAGTCCCAGTTAGTGTCCTCTACATGGGGGTAGGTATATGGATTATCATCTTTATACCAGTGGGTGGTATTCCTGATGTATGTACAAGGGTACATTGTTTGTGTATGCCACAGTTTCTCTTATGTGAGGGTGGTTATGGTCTTGGTGGGTGGTTTCCCACTTCTTTGTGTTGTGTGTAAGTCGTCCTGCGCTTCACGTGTTGTTCTGTGTAAGTCGCCCTGCGCTTCAGATGTTGTATGTGTGTAAGTCGTCCTGCGCGTCACATGTTGTCCTGTGTAAGTCGCCCTGCGCTTCAGATGTTGTTGTGTGTGTAAGTCGCCTTGTGCATCACGTGTTGTCCTGTGTAAGTCGCCCTGCGCTTCAGTTGTGGTCGTGTGTAAGTCGCCCTGCGCCTCACTGTGTGTACCCTCTATGTGGTCCATATTGTGGTACACGTGTATGTGTAGTGTTGGTTCACCCTTGTTGTCTGTTTCTGGCCTCGGGTGTTTGTCGTCAGGTGTGTTCACCTTTCACTACATGTATTTCAAATGTTCAGGGGGAAGGATGGGGTCACTGCTAGTTTGACAGTTTAAGTCTTCCCCAAAGTACGCAGTGTTAGTCTGCGTTGTTATATGGTGTAATAATCTTCATGAGGGAGGATGGGTGATGTTGATGCATGTTTTCGATGATATGTCGTTTTTGCCTATCTTTTCTTTATTTGCCTTGTTCTTGCTTTAGTGATGTGTTACTTTTGGTTGCATCCTTGAGTTCTGAACATTACGGTTTGTTTTGTGTATAGTACTTTGCTGTAGTAATGTAAACTTTGTTTTCATTTTTAAAAGGAAAGGGATAATGTTATATCCTGAGTTTTACTTAATTGTAATTAGCCTAGGTCTTCCTAGCTGCTCAGCCAGAGTGAGAGATGGTAACGGAATGTTGGTGTGACTGTGATGAATGGAATACCTGGGTGCCTGTGTGGGTGAGTGATGACAGTTGGAGATGGGCTGAGCAGCTAGGCAGGCTGCTCCTGGTGGGGCCGTGTTATGGGCTGTAACAAGGGCCTAAGTTGTGGCTGGAGTAGGAGCTGGTACATGGCTAAGCCTAGTCTGATGTTAACTGGAACTGGAACTAATAAAGAAGACTTTGAAACCTACATAATGGCTACCAGTCTACTTGATGTAAGAGTACAACAGTGAACCACTAAAGTCACTAATTAAACACCAGCTCAATCGCTATAGTACAAAGCAAACAGGCTTAACTAAGGGGCAATGTGTAAGTATTTATGCAGTATTAACACAGTATCAAAGTCAAAATGCAAAACAATACAAAATTCCAAAACAAATTAGAAAAACAGAGTACAATTTAATAAACAAAATGACACCAAAATGACAAATGGCAAACATCCAATAAGGGAAACAGGCTATATGAAATTTCAAAGTTTTAAGTAAGAATTGAACCAAGAAGCCCAAACAGGGGCGGCTCCTTCATGTGGGCGGAGGAGCGTCATCCCACTGCTTTCTCACAGTGCGAGAAACAGAAACATAAAATGGTATTACAAATACCATTTTATGTTTCTGCTTCTCACTCTACGAGAAAGCAGAAGGGTTTGGCTGGGAGTGGGCGGGTGGGTGGGCTCTGCTCCAGGGCAGGGGGGAGTGGCTTGCCCACTGTTGTGGCGCTGACTGTTTGGTTAGCTCTTTGGTGCCGACAAAACCAGTCATGTGCACTCTCCATTTTCTCTATGTAGGCTGCCGGCGAAGGTAAGTTTTCTATTTTAAATTAACCCCCCCCGCACAGCCACCTTACCCCTCCACCCACGAGTCATGCTGGCCGCGACTGAGCCCAAAGTGACAATAATAGTTAGTGGTTACGGTAGAACGGGTCCTTGGTGAAATTTGACACTGACCACGATGGAGTGCGGGTCAGACACACTAACAAAGTTTGTCCTGGTCAAACATTTGATCTTCTGACTTTAGTCCTTTAAGTCCCAATCCACCACAGGAGTAAACTTCTAAAGCCCTCTAGGACCTACGGGAGACACTTAGAGCATCATTTCCCAAACTGTGGCTCGGGACCCACCGATTTTTGGTGGGTTGGGAAAGTCCAAGCAATAAATAAAGATGCCTTTAAATTCTGTGTTTATCATGTCACATTTGCTGTGCTTCAAACACAAAGATCAAATGTGAGGCTGTCTTCCGACAAATTGCTGCTGATTCTTTTAACACGGAATTGGTGTGTAAGTTTCTTTCTCTGACTGCAGAGTGAGAGGAGTGTTTAAAGTGAATGATGTGACAATCTTGCTGCACCACACACCAAAATATAAATACCTGTAAATGGACTGTATACATTTAGCTGTTAGAAAAAGCAAAAAGTAAGGACATTATTTTGTAATTCTTCAGTGTGCTGGAAACAGCGATTTTAATAGGATCAAAACGAATCAAGACATTGTGATGCACAAATGATGAATAATACCAGAAACACGATTTCTACACACATTATCATCATAGAACTTTATTTTGATCGCAGTGGATCATAAAAGTATAGGCAAACAAGACAACCACAGTACACATTCCACACATTATCACTTGTGCGCTACATAGTTTTGTCAGTAAACAGTATGTCTGTGCAACGTTAGAGGCCATTTCAATGGAAAAATGTGCCATCTGTAACTGATAATTTGGTACTACACAATGCTTTAGGCACATTAAAAAATGACCCCATCTCAAGTCTATTAAAGGTAGGTGGGTCTCGAAAGATTGTTGTTCTAAAAAGTGGGTCATGGTTCTAAAACGTTTGGGAACCACTAACTTAGAGACTCACAGCATGGCAGGTGGAGTCAAGTCCAGGTCAAGTTGCTACTGATCAGCTGGGCAGTTGCAGGGAAGGCCTCTTGAAGCTTGTTGTATCCCTGTAGATTGAACATGAGGTCAGCCTTATGACCCTTGGAGTACACTTCCTTATCGTGGGTACAAGAGGAAGGGCAGGTTCCAGTCAGTCAGTCAGTCAGTGATACTTTATTCGATAAAAAATTTCATCATAAAAGTAATATACATGCTACAAAATACAATATAAATCATCAATAAAATTTGTACAACAAAAGTCACATAAAAATTCTCAGTACAGAAAATACAAGTTAAAATTCATCAGTTTTACTCTGCGTTTGTCAGCATAAGTACTCATTTCCCCTACTAAATAAATAACAGGGGCCACCAACCTAGCCCATGAGCCATTCCTTTGTGACGTCCCGGCCTGCAAGGTGAGTGCGAGCTTTAGTCTCCTCATACAGATCACCCAAGCACTTCCGATAAATTTGGCGACTCCACACACCATTGATGAGGAGGATGTATCGGTACAGAGAACTCGCAGGGCCATTGCGTGACATCGAAGGCCCAGGCCCCTGCATAAAGGTTTTAGCCATATCCTTCTAGATACTCTGTAAGCCGGGCAAGCAAACATAAAATGCGCCACAGATTCAATAGGGGCTGCACAGCACGGGCACCCCTTTGATAAACTACCTTGTGCATTCCACCCGAAGGTAAAGGCATTTACAGGGAGGGTTCCATACCTAACTTTTAAGTATAATGATCTGTCCAGTGGTTTCTCGATGTAATCAAGGAGTAGTTCAAATTGGCATGACCCCTTTATTTCTAGAAACTGCTCGGTGAGAGAACCCACAGCACCTCTACGCAAGCTCTCCAGCTGGACCCACTCCCAATAAAGCTTCTTGATGACTAATTTGGGTGGCGGGGATTGACTCTTCCATAAATCACTTAGGCCTATAAGTCCCACCAGCTGCCGTAGGTTACTCAACCACTTAATCCTGTTGCCTTTATCCAACAAGATAAGTTCATCCAATGCAGCAGCATAGCTCTTGAGCTCCTCAGTCCTTCTCAGCCGTACCCAAAAAAGTAGAGGGCGAAGGCGCACTATTTCCTTAAGGGGGCGCCTGCCCATATCTATACGTAATGGTGTCAATGGGGTAGAAGCTGGTAAGGCAACCAGATCTCTCAAGAACTTGTTTTCTGAGGTAATTAAATCCTGGAGATTCTCGAACCCCCATAGTTCAGAGCCGTACAGAGCACTTGGCAAAATTTGGCCTTCATAGATAGCTAGGGCCGGGGCCACGGGTTTACTCACTGACTCCCTATGCTCACGTATTACCACCCCAACAACTCTTTTGAAATTTAATAACATTTTAGCCAGATGGTCATTCCAACGCATCCGACTATTCACCCTGACACCCAAGTAATCGAAGGACTCCACCATATCCAGAGACTCCCCATTAAGCGAAAAATGATTCCGAAATCTTCTGGACGGGGAAAGGGCCATTAGTTTTGTTTTCGAGGTATTAATTGTAAGGCCCCTATCATTACAAAAATCACTAAAGTGATGTAGTAGCTTTTGAAGACCTGCCGGGGTTTTTGAAATCAGAATGGTGTCGTCCGCGAAGAGGAGAGTTGGTATTTTTTCCCCGGCCAGGGATGGCGCATCCGCCGCCTCGTCCCTCAGGTGGTTCACCACACCATTCACAAATAGGGAAAATAGGGTCGGCGCCATGACACATCCCTGGCGGACTCCCCTCCTCACGGGAACCCTCTCGGTCAATTGGCCTTGGGTACCCCATCTGATTCTTGCATAATTTTCTTCATGGAGCTTGACTATAAGATCCAGAAGATAACCCGTCAAGCCCATCTCCTCCAAAACTTCCCATAGCCTAGCTCGGGGGACCAGGTCGAACGCCATCCTGAGATCTATAAACGCCAGGTAGAGACTACCCTGGTTAATTAACACCGTTTTCCAATAGATCGCAAAAAAGCGGAAGACCTGGTCCATTGTACCCACTTTTTTCCGGAACCCGGCCTGGAAGTGAGAGAGGACCTGCTCCTCCTCCATCCATGCACCTACTCGCAAAATAATGACCCTGCCAACCACTTTCTGAATCACGTCTATCAGGCTAATTGGTCTGTAGTTGGCAGGGTCATCCCTGTCGCCCTTTTTATAGACTGTGATCACTTCAGCCCCCTTCCATGAGTCTGGGACAGGATGTCCCTTGGCTATTAGGTTCATTATTAATGCGATGAGTGTGGCCCAAGCTGAGGGTTCAATCATAAGAAGGTCCCCCGGAATACCATCTTGGCCCGCTGCCTTCTTCGGGGTTAGGTGTCCTATGGCCACTACTATCTCAGAGGGGACAAATGGATTCTCGATCGTGGCTACAAGGGGGGCCCGATTGGCTGGATCCCGAAATAAGAATTCGGGTGCATCTTGACCACCGTATATTTTTGAAAAATGGGAATACCATTGTTGGCTAGTAATATGATTAGCCAGCAGGGGTCTATTATAATTTCTGGCCTTATTGATCAAGTCCCAGAACAGTGAGCCATTTTTCATTTTAGATGCATTTTTGAGGTCCTGCCAATGCTGTTCCTCCCACTCTTTTTTAGCCCACGCTAGTTCGTGGGCATACTCCCTCCTAACTATTTTAACTAGCGGTTGATTCTTTTTACGGAGGGCGGCAGCTAGCTCACGTATTTTGGCCCGACACTTAGTAGTGTACCAGGGGTTGCTGGGTTTAGGAGCTTTAGTTTTATTGCTCTTAGTTAAAAATAGTTTACCAACTTCTTCAATGGTGTTATTATATACCCGAGGGAAGGGTGAATCCTGAACAGCCCCTATCCCCATGGCTAGGGCTTCCAACTCACTAGTCAACACATCAATGTGTGCCTTAATCTTTACCAGTTTGTCTGGGTGAGAGGCAACCTTGTCCCATTTCAATCTTCGGTTACCGTCATAAGGAGTTACCTCCTTTGTTGTCTTCGGTGGGGCTGTGTTTAGGCCGCCTATTAAATTTCTCCACCTTAACGACAAACATAAAGGGTTGTGGTCACTATCCTGCGAGGGAACCACCTCCATATCAACTAGATCACACCACATGGTGACGTCCAATAAAATATAATCAATTCTGGATGGGCTATTGAGTCTGTTGAACGTCATTGCCCCATTCCGATCAGAAGGAGATCTACCGTTCACTGCTCTTAAGTTATAATCCACAGTAAGAGCGCTAATCTGTAATGCTCTAGCGGACCACTTTTTAATCGGGGGTAGTGCCAGTGCGGGGATAGACCAACTTGCGTCATCCTCCTCTATACCCAGGGGGTCATCCTCACTTAAGGGTTCGAATGTACAATTAAAATCACCTCCCACAATTTTTTGGGAATTTGGGGAACAATTAGCTAGTGCCTGTCTAGAATCGTAAAGGTGCAAGGCGTTTTAACTCCCTGGGTCCCTCTAGCATAAATATTAAATAGCTCCACCTTACTTCCCTTCACCTGGCCTGGAAATGAAAGGTGTTGAATGTCCCTACACTCCGAATCATGAACTGAGATGTTCCAGTTTAGATCTATTTTTATCCAAGTGTGCAAGCCCCCAGAGGGTCTACCCTTTCCATTACTGGAAGCGGGTACACAAAAGGTAGCATAACCAGTTTTATATACTGGTGTTAAACTCCAAGTTTCTTGGAACATACATATATCGAATTTTTCAATAAAGTTGTTCCAATCCGGGAGAGCCCATTTTTTTTCCAACCCTGCTATGTTCCAAGACAACAGGTGAATTACGTCTTTACCACTAGTGAGCGGAGCTGAAATAACTCTATTTTCTCCAACCGCTACCCCTAAAATGGTTGTTTCAAGATGCTCTACCTGGTTTAGGAGCTGTTTATCATTATCATTAGTACTACCTCCCACAGATAAAAGGTGGGTGGTAACAAAAAATCCATCAGCAGCTCCAATTTCCGGGAGCAGAGATACCCCTTCGCTAGTTTGGGGTTCATCAGCTTCGTTAGGTATCACAATAGCGTCCCCCTCTAATCTGCCTACACTTTGGCTATCCCGTTTACCCTTCCTATGCTGTAATCTTCAATCGCAATCATCCATGCTGGAAAAAACATCAAACCTATTCCCTAGCTCTAGGGGCATGAACGGCCTCCTATGGTCCACTCTCTGCTTGTTGTACCTGGGGCCTCTAAAAGGTATCGTATTCCAACCTTGTTGGTCGAATCGCAGGTTCGTAGCATGTAGTGCTGTGGGGATGACTGGATAGTCTCTATAGTTTTTCCCGGCATGGGTTAGGGGAAACACCAAGGACCTAGGATAAAAATAGGTCAGGGCTCGAAGACTAATTTGGCTGTTACCATTACCTAGAGGCCAATTCAATATAAAATCAACCGCTTCTGGATCTCTAAAGTTAATCAGGACTATGTCTCCTTCAACATCCTTACTTGTACCACCAAGCCAAGGGAGACGTCTGGCGTATAATATCTCTCCATTAATATTCCTGTTTATAGGTCTATGTGTTCTTAACCAGTGTATAATTTTGTTTTTCAACTGGTAAAAGTCTTATCTCTTATTATCAGCCAATACCGGGACCCCTGTCAAAACCACCACCAAGGGCACAGCTTCTGGGGGTAAATCAACCTGTGGACCATGGATCCTATAACCCCCATCCTGCATGGAGCTTCCCTGCTCCTGACGTGTAATCCCTAGAGGTGCTATACTAATCTCCTTCCCATTGGCTGTAACAAGCTTACTGGTTGGGTGTTCCAAGGACGTCCGGGGGCCCATTCTAACACAGTCAGGAGCTGTATAATCCCCGACCTGTGGTACATTACTACTAAAATCCGGAGTTTCTTGGAGAATATTATTATTAGTAGTAGGTACTGGGGCCTGGAGACTAGTACCATTCGTTTGCACCTTTTCTACTGTAGTCAAATTTCTCAGTGTGGATTCAATATTCTCAAGCCTGTGCTCCAGCCTCCTCAGATTGTCAGTAATGGGTAATATGAGAGTACTAAACATATCCCCTAATTTAGTTAGAATAGCAGTAGCAATAGCAGGCGCCTGCGGAGAATTAACAGCGGGCTGAATGGGCTCCGGATTAATTGCGGCTATATCCGGGCCCCCAGATAAGGTACAAGTGGCCGGAATTGGCCTACAATCTGGCCCTATAGCTGGCCCTGTAACAATTTCATTTCGAGTCCTTGTATGTTGGCCAAACTCCGAATGATGGATCCTAGGGTTAATTGGGGCCACCCCCTCCCTACGCCTTATTTTCCTAGGAGGAGGACCATAAATTTTCCCCTTGGCCTGGATCCTAGCCTTTTTCCCGTTTTGTAACCCCCGGCCTGGAAGTCGTGTATTAGAGGCTTTAGGATTTAAAGGAAGGGAATCACTAATAACATGAACACTGGAAGCGTTATTTGTAGGGGAACACTCACGTAATAATAGCGGGACATCCTCTTGGGAAAGGAGGGCATCACTAATATCACAACTCTCGCAAACGTCTGCGGGAACCTGAGGAATAGGATCCCCTGGGGCCCTACGTTTCATATTCTCAATTGAGCGTCGTCGTTCAGATCTACGCTCGGCTAAAGTATCACCTTGATCGTCAACCATTAGGATCTTCTTCTTAAAATAACTGTCTAGGGGGCCATTTACCACGCCCCTCAACGTGTCCCCAGGTAATTCGTTCCCACTCATGGCCATTACAATAATAATAATATTATACCCCTGAAACCCAAAGTCACAGAGACCAGGCCCAGCCCAGCCTCGATCGGCCTCGGAGGGCCTTAGAGGGCCCGCTCTTTGCCCGGTCTTCGCTCCGGGTTGCGATCCGCGCGCGTCCCGCTAGCGCGTTCAGGGATAGGCCACGTTATATACCAATGTGCAGGGAAGGAGGAGCCGGGAAGAGGATTCAGGTGGGGCGGGTGGATTGACGCCAGGCTACCTGGTCCTCGCAGTCCCGGGAGGGTACACAACTCCAATTAGTGCAGTTTATCCCGCTGTGGCAGGAAAGCGTCCTCTGTGTCCGTAAGCCAAGGAAAGAGTGAGTTTCACACCAGCAGCGCCTTCGAGCGGCTCCCGCGAAGCGGGGGCCGCGAGGCGTGAAGTAGGCTTGCAGGGAGGAGCCGGGAAGAGGATTCAGGTGGGGCGGGTGGATTGACGCCGGGCTACCTGGTCCTCGCAGTCCCGGTAGGGTACACAACTCCAATTAGTGCAGTTTAACCCGCTGTGGCAGGAAAGCGTCCTCTGTGTCCGTAAGCCAAGGAAAGAGTGAGTTTCACACCAGCAGCGCCTTCGAGCGGCGCCCGCGAAGCGGGGGCCGCGAGGCGTGAAGTAGGCTTGCAGGGAGGAGCCGGGAAGAGGATTCAGGTGGGACGGGTGGATTGACGCCGGGCTACCTGGTCCTCGCAGTCCCGGGAGGGTACACAACTCCAATTAGTGCAGTTTATCCCGCTGTGGCAGGAAAGCGTCCTCTGTGTCCGTAAGCCAAGGAAAGAGTGAGTTTCACACCAGCAGCGCCTTCGAGCGGCACCCGCGAAGCGGGGGCCGCGAGGCGTGAAGTAGGCTTGCAGGGAGGAGCCGGGAAGAGGATTCAGGTGGGGCGGGTGGATTGACGCCGGGCTACCTGGTGCTCGCAGTCCCGGGAGGGTACACAACTCCAATTAGTGCAGTTTATCCCGCTGTGGCAGGAAAGCGTCCTCTGTGTCCGTAAGCCAAGGAAAGAGTGAGTTTCACACCAGCAGCGCCTTCAAGCGGCACCCGCGAAGTGGGGGCCGCGAGGCGTGAAGTAGGCTTGCAGGGAGGAGCCGGGAAGGGGATTCAGGTGGGGCGGGTGGATTGACGCCGGGCTACCTGGTCCTCGCAGTCCCGGGAGGGTACACAACTCCAATTAGTGCAGTTTATCCCGCTGTGGCAGGAAAGCGTCCTCTGTGTCCGTAAGCCAAGGAAAGAGTGAGTTTCACACCAGCAGCGCCTTCGAGCGGCCCCCGCGAAGCGGGGGCCGCGAGGCGTGAAGTAGGCTTGCAGGGAGGAGCCGGGAAGAGGATTCAGGTGGGGCGGGTGGATTGACGCCGGGCTACCTGGTCCTCGCAGTCCCGGGAGGGTACACAACTCCAATTAGTGCAGTTTATCCCGCTGTGGCAGGAAAGCGTCCTCTGTGTCCGTAAGCCAAGGAAAGAGTGAGTTTCACACCAGCAGCGCCTTCGAGCGGGGCGTGAAGTAGGCTTGCAGGGAGGAGCCGGGAAGAGGATTCAGGTGGGGCGGGTGGATTGACGCCGGGCTACCTGGTCCTCGCAGTCCCGGGAGGGTACACAACTCCAATTAGTGCAGTTTATCCCGCTGTGGCAGGAAAGCGTCCTCTGTGTCCGTAAGCCAAGGAAAGAGTGAGTTTCACACCAGCAGCGCCTTCGAGCGGCACCCAGGTTCCAGTCTTCTAGGCTCTTCTCAGGTCTCAGACCTCAGACAGCAGATGTAGTGCTCTTTTGATCTTCCACAGGTCCAAGAGTGACCTCAAGTCGGTGCCTATCGATACCACATGCATTACTGGCATGAACTAGTGGGTGGGAATGACCCCTGAGGGCTCCCTAAGCAAAAGGAGACAGGTTCCCATGGCTAACCCTACTCACTTTGAACAGTTTCAAAATGGCCGAACTCTTCAGCCACACTAAACTTGGATTCTGTGGGCTGGGGTTAAGTGTGGAGTATACTAGGGTAATCCTAGTGCCCTCCCACATCTATCACTAAAATACCGTTCTAAACAGTCCCTGCACACCAAACAAACTCAGAGACAGAATTCTGATAAAATCAAAACTGAGCTTTTGGCAATCAGACAGTGGATACACATAAAGTATTATGCCATTCTGTTTTCCTCATTTTAAGTGCACCCAGAATGTTATATGTAAAACTCTAGCCGACCTGTTAAGCAGGATGTAACATTCAAGCAGAATTTAACATTCTAATGTCAAAGGGGATGCCAACAGCCTCTAAACCAGTTCTGGAGGAGCTCCTCCTCCCACTGGGGTTGATGTCTGGCAACTAGAAGGACAAAAGGAGTGGCAGGCCCAGGTGCGAGATACATCTGCTTGTGACAGGGGAGGCCCCTATGAAGAACACGACCGAGGCATTAGGCAGGTAAACAGTAACTTTTCCAAACTGTCTTTCCTGTGATAGTTGGACAAAAATTTGAATTATTTTGCTAGCTGTTACCAATTTGAAATTAGCATTATAATGTATTTTAATGTATTCCAGCACTTCCCTATGGAAGCAGCTAGACTTGCTACAGTGAAAATAGCTTTTATGCTTTTTCACCGTAAGAACATGCAGAATATTAAACTTCTACACATCCTGCTTTTAAATAGCTGGCATCCTGCTCAATGGACAAAAGGGCCAACATTAAGGGTGACTTATTAATATTTAAAAGGAAGGTTTGGGTCTGTCAAAAGGGTTTATTTTGAAAGGTTGAATTGTCAGGTTAAAACTGCACAGCCAGGATACAGTGGTAGCCGCAGAGACATGCCTTACTCCATCACTGCAGTGGTTGACACAGTGAGTGCCGCAGTGCACTGGTGACATTTAACTTACAAGCCTTGGGTACACTATGGGAACTATATGCTAGGGACTTATAGCTGTGTTAAATATGCCAATCTGGAGTATATGAATTTTACCATGTTGAAAAGAGAAGCACAACAAGCATGTTACCACAGGTTAGCAGGGGTAAAGTGCACAGAGTTACATAACCAGCAAAAATAGGTATCAGCAAAAAGGCCAATAAATCAGGGTGACACTGAAGAGAGGGCAAATTTCCAACAACCACTCCGGACCTCCTTTCTGCACACTTACCTCATCCAGGTAACATGCAGCTCGGATGCTGGCTCATTGGTTTCATCAATGCTCACCGCCAGTCCAGCCTGGCTAGAATGCCATATAGGTAGGAGTGAGCTGGCAATCTCCCACCTGCCGTACAACAATGTTGCTGAACATCTGGCGGTTCTAGGCTATATGCAAAGGCTAAAAACACCCTCTAACCTATAGACTATATTGCGAGGAACAGTTTGGCACTTGTTACCTGTTTTTTTTTAGGATTACGATGCCAGGCCATTCACAGCCTCTCTAACAACGGCAGCCGTGACACACTAGAGCCAGAGCAAGGTGTGCGTAATTTCCGGCTGCCTTAATGGACACAGCAAAGCAGGGGCAGGGAAGAATAATTGTGACTCTGTGTGACCACAAATAACTTCTCTAGTTCTGGGCTTTTCTGGGATTTCTTGTTTTATTTCTCTGTGTTCGTCCAGTTCAACGGGAATAGCTCCCAGAATGCAGTGCTTTGTTAAATGACACTGCATGATATGAAACAGACTGTCACGGGCATGAAATCATTTAACAAGTGCTAGCACGGCACCATCACCAGAGCCCTGGAAACCATTAATGGAATGATTGCTAACGGAGCCTTCCATTCTCCACCACATTATCCGTAGATACACTCACTCGTTCATTTACCCGTTCACTCTATCGCCCCTTGGCCTTTACCAGCCATTCATTCTTACACCTATCGGGCCATCTATTAATGCACTGAGTCACTCGGTGCACTTGTGGGCTCATTGGTCCATCTATGCATGCATTCATTCATTCATCCATCCATCAGTGCACTCAATCATCAATCCAAACATCGACTTTTTCACTCATTCACCACTCACTTGCTAATCATGTTGTCAGGGAAGGAGAAAGACTTGTTTCCCAAAGACATTCTCATGACGTCAGTGCTCGTTTTTCTCTCACATTCACTGAAATCATAAATAGTGAAATGACTGGAATAACACCAATCGCCTCGAGTGCAATGAGGCTTTCCACACAGAACGTACCACTGCCGCTAGATAGGTACCAGTGGTCTGAGGCTGCATTCCTAGTATTCATGAGTGAAGCTCGAGGACTTCCGTGTCTGATGATGATGTCACGCCTCGGGTTGGGGACCGGGAGATGTCACAGCGAGGGGGGATAAGTGAGAAGGGCTTGGAGGGAAATAATGCCTTGAGGCTGTAGACTGAGGAGGGTTTCGGGGTGGTCCTTCACTGGGGAGGTCAGGAATCAATGTATTAATGTGCCGCAATGGGCAGTGGGACGGGAAGGGCATCTGCTTGTTAATGAGTGGAATGGCTTTTTTAATCCGTTGCTGTACAACGGATTTGAAACAGTAGAAAGTGTAAAATGTAAGTATTCTATGAACAGTTCATAAAATTGAAATAGGTAATTTCTCCGCAGTGTATAACGGCTGTCGTAACACAGGAAGGAGTGGATTACTGGACAGTACTCGAGGGGAGGAGCAGGGCTGACAGGGAGATGTTGTTGTTGCAGTTTTTTGTAGCGCTAAATCAACCCGAAGGTATCGGGGCGCTTTACTTGAGCACCAGTTACATGACAGAGGAACACATTCATTATTATGGCACGGGGAGATTTCCCCCAAATCACAGGACGTTTGAACCTCCTGCCAGACTGGAAACTTGTCCCCGAACTTCAAGGTCGGCCGCTCTAGCCGTTAAACCACATCCTCTTCCATCTTGGTTACGGTGATGTGGCCCAGTATAGTAAAAATCATTTAATTTGTACAATGAAGGAGCGCTGTTTGAGCATATGATGAGAATGCGGACTATGATAAAAAGTTCAATTTATTTTAAATGAAGGCTTAAAAAAAAACCCCTGCATTTTATATTGATTTGAAAGGCGCGTGCCTTCCCAGCGGCACCAGAAGCAAAATCCCTGTGAATGGAACGCTTATGATGTAACATCACTGTGATGTCACGAGGAGCAGGGCAAATGCAGGGGGGAGGCCGTCCCCGCTGTAGAGAGGAAATGAGAGACCACTGTTGAGGAAGTGTGTCGGGTAGGAGGGGATTTTCTTTCAGGTTCATCGTAGGTTCTTTTTGTCATGAAATATTTGGATTTACTTAACGAATTCCACAATACCAGTGCTTGCCTGCTCCCCCGTTAATCTTAAAACACATGGTATCACCCAAAAAGTTGTGATGTATGATGACACGTCGAAAAACCAACATTGTGACGTGTCCTCGGCATAAGAGGCTGGTAACCAGGCAGCTGCAGCATTGCACTCGGGGACACCTGACGGAGAGGACCGCTGCTGGCGGCTGAAGCTCGGGGCAGGGAGAGGCCGAAGCTGCAGGGTATGAGCAGGCTCTGAAAAGGGAAAGGGGCGGTGAGAGGGGTGGGACAGAATAAGGAGAAAGGTGAGTGAATAAACCAAACTGAAAGCTAAACTTGAAATCAAACTGAAAACTAACTTGAAACTGACTTGATACTGACTTGAAATTCCAATACCCTTCCCTGAAAACCAAACTGAACTTGAAACCAAACTTGAAACTGACTTGAAATTCCAATACCCTTTCCTGAAAACCAAACTGAACTTGAAACCAAACTTGAAACTGACTTGAAATTCCAATTCCCTTTCCCCTTTTCATCTTCTCTTTTCCCGTCCATTTCATTTCCTTTCTTTTCTTCTTTTCTCTTTTACTTTCTTTCATTTCCATTACCTTCCTCCCCCCACACCACCACCTCTCTCTTTCTCTCCTCTCCTCTCCCCTTCTCTTCCTTTCTTTTCTGCCCTTCCTTTCCCTCCTGCCATTCCCTGCTCTCCTGCCCTTTCCTGCCCTCCTGCTGTTACTTGCCCTCCTATCCTTCCTTTCCCTCCTGCCCTGCCTTTCCCTCCTGATCTGCCCTCCTGACCTACCCTGGAGCCCTGACCCCTGTCTTGCCTTCCTCACTTGCCACCTGCCCTGACCTCCTGCCTTGCCCCTCTGCCCTCCCACCCATATGCCCTCCTACCCTGCCCCTGCCCTCCTGCCATGCACTCTGCCCTTTTGCCCTCCCACCGTACTCCACTACCCCACCCTTCTTCCCTACCTCACTGCACTGCCCTCCTGCCCAGCCCTCTTGCCTTCCTGCCCACCTGCCCTCCCATCCTGGCCTCCTGCCCTGCTCTGCCTTGCCATCCTTCCCTTCTCTGCCCCACCATGCTCTGCACTCTTACCCTTTCCTTTCCTTTCCTTTCCTTTCCTTTCCTTTCCTTTCCTTTCCTTTCCTATACACTTCCAAACTAACCCAACCCATCCGCTTCCCTGTCTCCTCCTAAACCCCTTCCCTATCTCCTCATATACCTGCTCCTGTCTCCTGTAACCCTCCCTTCCTACTCCTATACCCCTTACATTCCCTTCCTCCTCCTATACCCCTAAACTTCCTCCTCCCATATCCTTTCCCTTCCTCCTGCTATACTTTTCCATTTCTCCTCCTATACCCATTGCCTCCCTCCTCCTATATACCTTCCCTTCCTCCTCCTATACCACTTCCCTTCCCTGTCTCCTCCTATACCCATTCCTTTCCCTATCTTCTCCTACACCCTTCCCTTTCCTCCTCTTTCCTGTCCTCTCCTATACCCATTCCTTTCCCAGTCCCTCTTATACCCCTTCTCTTGCCTTCCCTTCCCCGTTTCCTCCTATACCATTTCCCTGTCTCCTCCTATACCCTTTTCTTTCCCTTCACTTCCCTGCCTCCTCCTATACCCCTTATCTTCTATTCTCTGTCTCCTCCTATTCCCATGCCCTGTCTCCTCCTAAACTCCTTCCCTGTCTTCTCCTATACTCCTTCCCTTCCCTGTCTCCTCCTATACCCCTTCCCTATACACCTTCCCTTCCACGTCTCCTCCTATACTCCTGCCTTCCCTGTCTCCTCCTCTACCCCTTTCATTCACCGTCTCCTCCTATACCACTCCCCTGTCTCCTCTTATACCCCTTCCCTGTCTCCTTCTATACCCCTTCCCTTTCCTGTCTCACACACCTTCCCTCGCCTTCCTTGTCTCCTCCTATACCCCTTCTCTCTCTCTTCTCTTTCTGCCCCCTTTCCATTTAACCTTTCCTTCCCTTCCCATACCCTCCACTCCCCTTCCCCTTCCCTTTACCCTCTGCTCCGTTCCCCTTCTCATCTCCCTTTCCTTTGCCCTTTCACCCGTTGCCTTTTCCCCCTTTCATATTCCCCTTCCCTTCATTTGCCTTCCCCTGCCCTTTATTTCCCCTTTGCTTGTGTCCGCCTACCCCCTTACAACCCACACTTTACCTTCCGTTCCTTCTTCCCGTCTCTTCCCAGTCTCCTCCTATTACTCTTCCATTCCATGTCTCCTCCTATACGCCTTCCCTATCTCTGTCTATACCCTTTCCCTTCCCTGTCTCCTCCTATACCCCTTTCTTCCTTTCCCTTTTTAGTCATACCCCTTGCCTTTTGTCTCCTATTCTCCATCCCTTCCCTGTCCCCACTATTCCCCACTATTCCCTTGCCTTCCTTGTCTCCTCTATCCCTTCCCTTCCTTGTCTCCTCCCATACCACTTCCCTGTCTCCACCTATTCCATTCCCTTTCTCCTCCTATACCCCTTCCCTTTCTCCTCCTATACCCCTTCCCTTCCATGCTTCATCCTATACCCCTTCACTTCCCTGTCTCCTATGCCTTTCCTCCCCTTACCTGTCTCCTCCTATACCCCTTCCCTTCCCTTTTCCCTTCCCTTCTCTTCTCCCTTCCTTTACCCTTCCTTCCATTTATCCCTCCTCCCCTCCACTCCCCTTCCCCCTTTCCTTCCCCTTCCCCCCCTTTCCTTTCTCCTTCTCCCTTTGCTTTGCCCTTTCACCTTTCCTTTCCCATTCCCCCTTTTCATTTCCCCCTTCTCTTCATTTCCCTTCCTTGCCCTTACCTGTCTCTGCCTATACGCTTCCAACCCCCACTTTCCCTCTTTCCTTCTTCCTTTCTCTTCCCTTTCCTGTCTCCTCATATTGCCATTCCCTTCCCTGTCTACTCCTGTACCCCTCTCTTTTTCCCCATACTCCTTATCTTTTTCCTCCTATACTCCATTCCTTCCCTGTCTCCTATACCCCTTCCCTGCCTCCTCCAATACACCTCCCTTCTTACCTGTCTCCTCCTTTATCCCTTTCCTTCCCACTCTCCTCCTATACCACTTCCCTTCCATTCCTTTCTGTGTCTGCTACTATACCCCTTCCCATACCTGCTTTTTCCTATACCCCTTCCCTGTCTCCTATACACCTTCCCTTCACTGTCTCCTATACCCCTTCCCTGTCTCCTTCTATACCCCTTCACTTCCCTGTCTCCTTCTATACCCCTTCCCTTTCCCTCTCCCCTCCCCTCTCCTTCCGAATTTCCTTTCCCATTCCCCCTTTCCTTTGCCCTTTTGCCCTTTTCCTTTTCCACTTCTCCTTCCTCTCCCCTTCCCTGCCTCCTCTTATACCCCTTCTCTTCCCTTCCCTGTCTCCTCCTATACCCATGCCCTTTCCTTCCCTGTCTCGTATACCACTTCCCTTTCATTCCCTGTCTCCTCCTATTCACCTGCCTTCCCTGTTTCCTCTTCTGTCCCTTCCCTTCCCTGTCTCCTCCCATACCACTCCCCTGTCTCCACCTATACCCTTCCCTTTCTCCTCCTATACCCCTTCCCTTCCTCCCTTCCCTTTCTCTTCCTATACCCCGTCTCTTCCCTGTTTCCTCCTATACCTTCCATTCCCTTCCCTGTCTATACCCCTTCCCTGTCTCCTATACCCCTTCCCTGTCTCCTCCTATACCTCTTACCCCTTCTTTTTTACCTTCCCCTTCCCACTTCCTTTGCCTTTCCTTTCCTTTATCCCATCCTCTCCTCCCCTTCCCTTCCCCCTTCCCTTTCCCCTCCCCCTTTTCTTTCTCCTTCTCCCTTTGCCATTTCCCATTTCCTTTGCCCTTTTCCTCTTTTCATTTTCCCCTTCCCTTCCCTTCATTTGCCTTCCCTGTCCTTCCTTGTCTCCGCCTATTCCCTTCCAAACCCCAACTTTCCTCCTCTTTCCTTCTTCCTTTCTCTTCCCTTCCCTGTCTCCTCATATTACCCTTCCCTTCCCTGTCTCCTCCTATACACTTTTTCCCCAAAGCCCTTATCTTTTTCCTACTATACCCCATCCCTTCCCTGTATCCTATACCCCTTCCCTGCCTCCTCCTATATCCCTTTCCTCTCTTACCTGTCTCTTAAACTCCTTCCCTGCCTCCTCCAATACACCTCCCCTTTCTTACCTGTCTCCTCCTGTATCCCTTCCCAGTCTCCTCCTATGTATCCCTTCCCAGTCTCCTCCTATACTCCTTCCCTGTTTTCTCCTATACCCCTTCCCTTCCATTCCTTTCCCTGTCTGCTCCTATACCCCTTCCCTGTCTCCTCCTATACCCCATCCCTGTCTCCTCCTATACCCCTTCCCTGTCTCCTATACACCTTCCCTTCACTGTCTCCTATACCCCTTCCCTGTCTCCTTCTATACCCCTTCACTTCCCTGTCTCCTTCTATACCCCTTCCCTTTCTCCTCCTCTACCCTTCCCTTCTTCCTTCTCTTCCCTTCCCCTTCCATTCCCTTTCCCTCTCCCCTCCCCTCTCCTTCCGAATTTCCTTTCCCATTCCCCCTTTCCTTTGCCCTTTTGCCCTTTTCCTTTTCCACTTCTCCTTCCTCTCCCCTTCCCTGCCTCCTCTTATACCCCTTCTCTTCCCTTCCCTGTCTCCTCCTATACCCATGCCCTTTCCTTCCCTGTCTCGTATACCACTTCCCTTTCATTCCCTGTCTCCTCCTATTCACCTGCCTTCCCTGTTTCCTCTTCTGTCCCTTCCCTTCCCTGTCTCCTCCCATACCACTCCCCTGTCTCCACCTATACCCTTCCCTTTCTCCTCCTATACCCCTTCCCTTCCTCCCTTCCCTTTCTCTTCCTATACCCCGTCTCTTCCCTGTTTCCTCCTATACCTTCCATTCCCTTCCCTGTCTATACCCCTTCCCTGTCTCCTATACCCCTTCCCTGTCTCCTCCTATACCTCTTACCCCTTCTTTTTTACCTTCCCCTTCCCACTTCCTTTGCCTTTCCTTTCCTTTATCCCATCCTCTCCTCCCCTTCCCTTCCCCCTTCCCTTTCCCCTCCCCCTTTTCTTTCTCCTTCTCCCTTTGCCATTTCCCATTTCCTTTGCCCTTTTCCTCTTTTCATTTTCCCCTTCCCTTCCCTTCATTTGCCTTCCCTGTCCTTCCTTGTCTCCGCCTATTCCCTTCCAAACCCCAACTTTCCTCCTCTTTCCTTCTTCCTTTCTCTTCCCTTCCCTGTCTCCTCATATTACCCTTCCCTTCCCTGTCTCCTCCTATACACTTTTTCCCCAAAGCCCTTATCTTTTTCCTACTATACCCCATCCCTTCCCTGTATCCTATAGCCCTTCCCTGCCTCCTCCTATATCCCTTTCCTCTCTTACCTGTCTCTTAAACTCCTTCCCTGCCTCCTCCAATACACCTCCCCTTTCTTACCTGTCTCCTCCTGTATCCCTTCCCAGTCTCCTCCTATGTATCCCTTCCCAGTCTCCTCCTATACTCCTTCCCTGTTTTCTCCTATACCCCTTCCCTTCCATTCCTTTCCCTGTCTGCTCCTATACCCCTTCCCTGTCTCCTCCTATACCCCATCCCTGTCTCCTCCTATACCCCTTCCCTGTCTCCTCCTATACCCCTTCCCTGTCTCCTATACCTCTTCCCTGTCTCCTTTATTACCCCTTCACTTCCCTGTCTCCTTCTATACCCCTTCTCTTCACTGTCTCCTCCTCCTATACCCCTTCCCTATCTCCTTTTATACCCCTTCCCTCCTTCCTATATCCCTTCCCTCCCCTTCCTTATGCCTTCTCTTGTATACCCTTCCAAACTAACCCAACCAATCCGCTTCCCTGTCTCCTCCAAAACCCCTTCCCTATCTCCTCATATACCTGCTCCTGTAACCCTTCCCTTCCTCCTCCCATATCCTTTCCCTTCCTCCTGCTATACTTTTCCATTTCTCCTCCTATACCCATTCCCTCCCTCCTCCTATATACCTTCCCTTCCTCCTCCTATACCACTTCCCTTCCCTGTCTCCTCCTATACTCATTCCATTCCCTTCCCTGTCTCCTCTTACACCCCTTCCTTTCCCTATCTCCTCCTACACCCCTTCCCTTTCCTCCTCTTTCCTGTCCTCTCCTATAACCATTCCTTTCCCTGTCCCTCTTATACCCCTTCCCTTGCCTTCCCTTCCCTGTTTCCTCATATACCTCTTCCCTGTCTCCTCCTGTACCCTTTCCCTTCACTTCCCTGCCTCCTCCTATACTCCTTATCTTCCATTCTCTGTCTCCTCCTATACCCATGCTCTGTCTGCTCCTATACTCCTTCCCTGTCTCCTCCTATACCCCTTCCCTATACACCTTCCCTTCCACGTCTCCTCCTATACTCCTGCCTTCCCTGTCTCCTCCTCTACCCCTTTCCTTCACTGTCTCCTCCTATACCACTCCCCTGTCTCCTCTTATACCCCTTCCCTGTCTCCTTCTATACCCCTTCCCTTTCCTGTCTCACACACCTTCCCTCGCCTTCCTTGTCTCCTCCTATACCCCTTCTCTTTCTCTTCTCTTCTCTTTCCGCCCCCTTTCCATTTACCTTTCCTTCCCTTCCCATACCCTCCACTCCCCTTCCCTTTACCCTCCGCTCTCCTTCTCATCTCCCTTTCCTTTTCCCTTTCACTCCTTGCCTTTTCCCCCTTTCATATTCCCCTTCCCTTCATTTGCCTTCCCCTGCCCTTTATTTCCCCTTTGCTTGTGTCCGCCTACCCCTTTCCAACTCCCACTTTACCTTCCGTTCCTTCTTCCCTTCTCTTCCCAGTCTCCTCCTATTACTCTTCCATTCCATGTCTCCTCCTATACGCCTTCCCTATCTCTGTCTATACCCTTTCCCTTCCCTGTCTCCTCCTATACCCCTCTCTTCCTTTCCCAGTTCCCTCATACCCCTTGCCTTTTGTCTCCTATTCTCCATCCCTTCCCTGTTCCCTATTCTCCTGCCTTCATTGTCTCCTCTATCCCTTCCCTTCCTTGTCTCCTCCCATACCACTTCCCTGTCTCCACCTATACCATTCCCTTTCTCCTCCTATACCCCTTCCATTTCTCCTCCTATACCCCTTCCCTGTTTCCTCCTATACCCTTCACTTCCATTCCCTTCCTTCCCTTCCCTGTCTATACCCCTTCCCTTCCGTTTCTCCTCCCATACCCCTTCCCTGTCTCCTCATATACCCCTTCCCTTCCATGCTTCATCCTATACCCCTTCCCTTCCCTGTCTCCTATGCCTTTCCTCCCCTTCCCTGTCTCCTCCTATACCCCTTCCCTTCCCTTCTCTTCTCCCTTCCTTTACCCTTCCTTCCATTTATCCCCCTCCCCTCCCCTCCCCTTCCCCCTTTCCTTTCCTTCCCCTCCCCTCCCACTTTCCTTTCTCCTTCTCCCTTTGCTTTGCCCTTTCCCCTTTCCTTTCCCCTTTTCATTTTTCCCTTCTCTTCATTTTCCTTCCTTGCCCTTACCTGTCTCTGCCTATACCCTTCCAACCCCCACTTTCCCTCTCTTTCCTTCTTCCTTTCTCTTCTCTTCCCTGTCTCCTCATATTGGCATTCCCTTCCCTTTCTACTCCTATACCCCCTCTTTTTCCCCATACTCCTTATCTTTTTCCTCATATACACCATTCCTTCCCTGTCTCCTATACCCCTTCCCTGCCTCCTCCAATACATCTCCCTTCTTACCTGTCTCTTCCTTTGTCCCTTTCCTTCCCAGTCTCCTTCCCTTCCATTCCTTTCCGTGTCTGCTACTATACCCCTTCCCATTCCTGCTTTTTCCTATACCCCTTCCCTGTCCCCTATACACCTTTCCTTCACTGTCTCCTATACCCCTTCCCTGTCTCCTTCTATACCCCTTCCCTTCACTGTCTCCTCCTCCTCCTGTGCCCCTTCCTTTCCCTGTCTCCTTTATACCCCTTCCCTCTCTCCTATATCCCTTCCCTCCCCTTCTGTCTCCAACTTAATCCCTTCCCTGTCTCCTACTTTACCCCTCCCCTTCTTCCTTCTCTTCCCTTCCCCTTCCATTCCCTTTCCCTCTCCCCTCCCCTCTCCTTCCGAATTTTCTTTCCCGTTCCCCCTTTCCTTTGCCCTTTTGTCCTTTTCTTTTCCACTTCTCCTTCCTCTCCCCTTCCCTGCCTCCTCTTAGACCCCTTCTCTTCCCTTCCCTGTCTCCTCCTATACCCATGCCCTTTCCTTCCCTGTCTCGTATACCACTTCCCTTTCATTCCCTGTCTCCTCCTATTCCCCTGCTTTCCCTGTTTCCTCTTCTATCCCTTCCCTGTCTCCTCCCATACCACTCCCCTGTCTGCACCTATACCCTTCCCTTTCTCCTCCTATACCCCTTCCCTTCCTCCCTTCCCTTTCTCTTCCTATACCCCGTCTCTTCCCTGTTTCCTCCTATACCCTTCCCTTCCATTCCCTTCCCTGTCTATACCCCTTCCCTTCCCTGTCTCCTATACCCCTTCCCTGTCTCCTCCTATACCTCTTCCCCATTCTTTTTTACCTTCCCCTTCCCTTCTCACTTCCTTTGCCTTTCCTTTCCTTTATCCCATCCTCCCATCCTCTTCCCTTTCCCCTCCCCCTTTTCGTTCTCCTTCTCCCTTTGCCCTTTCCCATTTCCTTTGCCCTTTTCCTCTTTTCATTTCCCCCTTCCCTTCATTTGCCTTCCCGGCCCTTCCTTGTCTCCGCCTATTCCCTTCCAACCCCCAACTTTCCTCCTCTTTCCTTCTTCCTTTCTCTTCCCTTCCCTGTCTCCTCATATTACCCTTCCCTTCCCTGTCTCCTCCTATACACTTTCCTCCCAAAGCCCTTATCTTTTTCCTACTATACCCCATCCCTTCCCTGTATCCTATACCCCTTCCCTGCCTCCTCCTATACCCCTTCCCTCTCTTACCTGTCTCTTAAACTCCTTCCCTGCCTCCTCCAATACACCTCCCCTTTCTTACCTGTCTCCTCCTGTATCCCTTCCCAGTCTCCACCTATACTCCTTGCATGTTGTCTCCTATACCCCTTCCCTTACATTCCTTTCCCTGTCTGCTCCTATACCCCTTCCCTGTCTCCTCCTATAGCCCATCCCTGTCTCCTCCTATACCCCTTCCCTGTCTCCTCCTATACCCCTTCCCTGTCTCCTATACCTCTTCCCTGTCCCCTTTATTACCTCTTCACTTCCCTGTCTCCTTCTATACCCCTTCCCTTCACTGTCTCCTCCTCCTATACCCCTTCCCTATTTCCTTTTATACCCCTTCCCTGTTTCCTATATCCCTTCCCTCCCCATCCTTATGCCTACTCTCGTATACCCTTCCAAACTAACCCACCCCATCCGCTTCCCTGTCCCCTCCAAAACCCCTTCCCTATCTCCTCATATACCTGCTCCTGTCTTCTCCTGTAACCCTTCCCTTCCTCCTCCCATATCCTTTCCCTTCCTCCTGCTATACTTTTCCATTTCTCCTCCTATACCTATTCCCTCCCTCCTCCTATATACCTTCCCTTCCTCCTCCTATACCACTTCCCTTCCCTGTCTTCTCCTATACTCATTCCATTCCCTTCCCTGTCTCCTCCTACACCCCTTCCTTTCCCTATCTCCTCCTACACTCCTTCCCTTTCCTCCTCTTTCCTGTCCTCTCCTATAACCATTCCTTTTCATGTCCCTCTTATACCCCTTCCCTTGCCCTCCCTTCCCTGTTTCCTCCTATACCTCTTCCCTGTCTCCTCCTGTACCCTTTCCTTTCCCTTCACTTCCCTGCCTCCTCCTATACTCCTTATCTTCCATTCTCTGTCTCCTCCTATACCCATGCCCTGTCTGCTCCTAAACTCCTTCCCTGTCTCCTCCTATACTCCTTCCCTTCCCTGTCTCCTGCTATACCCCTTCTCTATACACCTTCCCTTCCACGTCTCCTCCTATACTCCTGCCTTCCCTGTCTCCTCCTCTACCCCTTCTCTTTCTCTTCTCTTCTCTTTCCGCCCCCTTTCCATTTACCTTTCCTTCCCTTCCCATACCCTCCACTCCCCTTCCCCTTCCCTTTACCCTCCGCTCCCCTTCTCATCTCCCTTTCCTTTGCCCTTTCACTCCTTGCCTTTTCCCCCTTTCATATTCCCCTTCCCTTCATTTGCCTTCCCCTGCCCTTTATTTCCCCTTTGCTTGTGTCCGCCTACCCCCTTCCAACTCCCACTTTACCTTCCGTTCCTTCTTCCCTTCTCTTCCCAGTCTCCTCCTATTACTCTTCCATTCCATGTCTCCTCCTATACGCCTTCCCTATCTCTGTCTATACCCTTTCCCATCCCTGTTTCCTCCTATACCCTTCCCTTCCATTCCTTTCCTTCCCTTCCCTGTCTATACCCCTTCCCTTCCGTTTCTCCTCCCATACCCCTTCCCTGTCTCCTCATATACCCCTTCCCTTCCATGCTTCATCCTATACCCCTTCCCTTCCCTGTCTCCTATGCCTTTCTTCCCCTTACCTGTCTCCTCCTATACCCCTTCCCTTCCCTTTTCCCTTCCCTTTTCCTTTCCCTTCTCTTCTCCCTTCCTTTACCCTTCCTTCCATTTATCCCTCCTCCCCTCCCCTCCCCTTCCCTTCCCCCTTTCCTTTCCTTCCCCTCCCCTCCCGCTTTCCTTTCTCCTTCTCCCTTTGCTTTGCCCTTTCCCCTTCCCTTTCCCCTTTCCCCTTTTCATTTCCCCCTTCTCTTCATTTTCCTTCCTTGCCCTTACCTGTCTCTGCCTATACCCTTCCAACCCCCACTTTCCCTCTCTTTCCTTCTTCCTTTCTCTTCCCTTCCCTGTCTCCTCATATTGCCATTCCATTCCCTTCCCTTTCTACTCCTATACCCCTCTCTTTTTCCCATACTCCTTATCTTTTTCCTCATATACCCCATTCCTTCCCTGTCTCCTATACCCCTTCCCTGCCTCCTCCAATACACCTCCCTTCTTACCTGTCTCTTCCTTTATCCCTTTCCTTCCCAGTCTCCTCCTATACCACTTCCCTTCCATTCCTTTCCGTGTCTGCTACTATACCCCTTCCCATTCCTGCTTTTTCCTATACCCCTTCCCTGTCCCCTATACACCTTTCCTTCACTGTCTCCTATACCCCTTCCCTGTCTCCTTCTATACCCCTTCCCTTCACTGTCTCCTCCTCCTCCTGTGCCCCTTCCTTTCCCTGTCTCCTTTATACCCCTTCCCTCTCTCCCCTATATCCCTTCCCTCCCCTTCTGTCTCCAACTTAATCCCTTCCCTGTCTCCTACTTTACCCCTCCCCTTCTTCCTTCTCTTCCCTTCCATTCCCTTTCCCTCTCCCCTCCCCTTTCCTTCCGAATTTTCTTTCCCGTTCCCCCTTTCCTTTGCCCTTTTGCCCTTTTCCTTTTCCACTTCTCCTTCCTCTCCCCTTCCCTGCCTCCTCTTATACCCCTTCTCTTCTCTTCCCTGTCTCCTCCTATACCCATGCCCTTTCCTTCCCTGTCTCGTATACCACTTCCCTTTCATTCCCTGTCTCCTCCTATTCCCCTGCCTTCCCTGTTTCCTCTTCTATCCCTTCCCTGTCTCCTCCCATACCACTCCCCTGTCTCCACCTATACCCTTCCCTTTCTCCTCCTATACCCCTTCCCTTCCTCCCTTCCCTTTCTCTTCCTATACCCCGTCTCATCCCTGTTTCCTCCTATACCCTTCCCTTCCCTTCCCTGTCTATACCCCTTCCCTTCCCTGTCTCCTATTCCCCTTCCCTGTCTCCTCCTATACCTCTTCCCCATTCTTTTTTACCTTCCCTTCCCTTCTCACTTCCTTTGCCTTTCCTTTCCTTTATCCCATCCTCCCATCCCCTTCCCTCTACCCTCCCCCTTATCTTTCTCCTTCTCCCTTTGCCCTTTCCCATTTCCTTTGCCCTTTTCCTCTTTTCATTTTCCCCTTCCCTTCCCTTCATTTCCCTTCCTTGCCCTTCCTTGTCTCCGCCTATTCCCTTCCAAACCCCAACGTTCCTCCTCTTTCCTTCTTCCTTTCTCTTCCCTTCCCTGTCTCCTCATATTACCCTTCCCTTCCCTGTGTCCTCCTATACTTTTCTTTTCCCCAAAGCCCTTATCTTTTTCCTTCTATACCCCATCCCTTCCCTGTATCCTTTACCCCTTCCCTGCCTCCTCCTATACCCCTTCCCTCTCTTACCTGTCTCTTAAACTCCTTCCCTGCCTCCTCCAATACACCTCCCGTCTCTTACCTGTCTCCTCCTGTATCCCTTTCCAGTCTCCTCCTATACCCCTTCCCTATTTTCTCCTATACTGCTTCCCTTCCATTCATTACCCTGTCTGCTCCTATACCCCTTCCCTGTCTCCTCCTATACCCCATCCCTGTCTCCTCCTATACCCCTTCCATGTCTCCTCCTATACCCCTTCCCTGTCTCCTATACCTCTTCCCTGTCTCCTTTATTACCCCTTCACTTCCCTGTCTCCTTCTATACCCGTTCCCTTCACTGTCTCCTCCTCCTATACCCCTTCCCTGTCTCCTTTTATACCCCTTCCCTCTTTCCTATATCCCTTCCCTCCCCTTCCGTCTCCTTTTATACCCCTTCCCTATCTCCTACTTTACCCCTCCCCTTCCCTTCTTCTCTCCCCTTCCCTTCTCCCCTTCTCCCCTTCTCCATTCTCTACCCTTCCCCTAACATTCCCTTTCCGTTCCCCTCTCCTTCCCCATTTCTTTTCCCCCTTTCCTTTGCCCTTTTGCCCTTTTCCCTTCCTGCTTCTCCTTCCTCTCCCCTTCCCTGCCTCCTCCTATACCACTTCTCTTCACTTCCCTGTCTCCTCCTATACCCCTGCTCTTTCCTTCCCTGTGTTTTATACCCCTTCCCTTTAATTCCCTGTCTCCTCTTATACCACGTTCCTGTCTACTTTAACCCCTTTTGTCTCCTCCTATACCCCTTCTCTGTCTCCTCCTATACCCATTCCCTGTCTTATCCTATACCCCTTCCCTTCCATGTCTCCTCCTAATCCCCTGCCTTCCCTGTCTACTCCTCTATCCCTTCCCTACCTCCTCCCATACCACTCCCCTGTCTCCACCTATACCCTTCCCTTTCTCCTCCTATACCCCTTCCCTTTCTCATCCTCTACCCCTTCCCTTCCCTGTTTCCTCCTATGCCTTTCCCTTCCATTCCCTTCCTTCCTTGTCTATACCCCTTCCCTGTCTCCTCCTGTACCTCTTTCCTTCTCTTCCAAGTCTCCTCCTATACCCCTTCCCTTCCCTGTCTCATATGCCTTTCCTCCCTTACCTGTCTCCTCCTATACCCCTTCCCCCTTCCTTTTTCCCTTCCCTTCTCTTCTCCCTTCCTTTACCTTTCCTTCCCTTCATCCCTCCCCCACCCCACCCCACCCCACCCCTCCACTCCCCTTCCCTTCACCCTCCCCTTTCACCTCCCCCTTTCCTTTCTCATTCTCTGTTTGCTTTGCCCTTTTGCCCTTTTGCCCTTTTCCCCTTTTCATTTTCACTTTCCCTTTCTCTTCATTTCTCTTCATTTCCCTTCCTTGCCCTTCCAAACCCACTTTCCATCTCTTTCCTTCTTCCTTTCTCTTCCCTTCCCTGTCTCCTCATATTACCCTTCCCTTCCCTGTCTCCTTCTATATCCTTCTCTTTTCCCCATACCCCTTCTCTCTTTTTCCTTTACCCCATCCCTTCCCTTTCTCCTATACCCCTTCCCTGCCTCCTCCTATACACCTTCCCCCTCTTACCTGTCTCCTATGGCCTTTATCTGCCTCCTCCAATACACCTCCCCTCTCTTACCTGTCTAATCCGTTATCCCTTCCCAGTCTCCTCCCATACCCCTTCCCTGCCTTCTCCTATACCCCTTCCCTTCCATTCCTTACCCTGTCCGCTCCTATACCCCTTCCCTGCCTCTTCCTATACCCCTTCCCTGTCTCCTCCTATACCCCCTCCCTTCCCTGTCTCCTATACCCCTTCCCTGTCTCCTTCTATACCCCTTCACTTCCCTGTCTCCTTCTATACCCTTCCCTTCACTGTTTCCTCCTCCTATACCCCTTCCCTGTCTCCAACTATACCTCTTCCCTGTCTTCTACTTTACCCATCCTCTTCCATTCTTCCCTCTCCTTCCCTTCTTCCCTTCCCTTTTCCCTTCCCTTCCATTCTCTGTCTGTTCCCTTTCCTCCCCCTTTTCTTTCCCTTCCCCTTTCCTTTCCCCTTTCTCCTTTCCTTTCCACTTTTCCCTTTCCCCTTCCTCTTCCCTTCCCTTCCCTGTCTCCTCCTATACCTTTTCCCTGTCTCCTCCTGTACCCTTTCCCTGCCTCTTCCTATACCCCTTCTCTTTCGTCTCCCCATACCGCTGCCCTTTCCTTCCCTGTCTCCTATATCCCTTCCCTTTCCTGTCTACTCCTATACCTCTTCCGTGTCTCCTCCTATACACCTACCTTTCCTGTCACCTCCTATACCACTCCCCTGTCTCCTCCTATACCGTTTACCTTCTCTGTCTCCTCCTATATCCCTTCCCTGTCTCCTCATATGCCTTCACTTCCCTTCCCTGTCTTGAAGAGAGGAGAAGAGGAAGGGAAAGAGTAAACAGGAATCAGGAAAGGGGAAAGGGAAGGGGGAAGTGGTATATGAGGAGACAGGGAAGGGAAGTGAAGGTGTATGAGGAGACAGGGAAGGGATATACCCCTTTCCCTTTCCCCTTTCCCCTTTCTCTTTCTCTTTCTGTTTCTTTTCTCTTCTCCCCTTTTGTTTACCTTTCCTTCCCTTCATCCCCTCCCCTTCCCTTTACCCTTCCCCCTCCCCTTCCCTTCTCCCTTTCCTTTCCCCTTCCTTTTCCCTTCCCCCTTTCCTTTGTCCCCTTCTTTTTCCCTTTTCATTTTCCCCTCCCCGTCATTTCCCTGCCTTTCCTTTGCCTTTCCCGTCTCTGCCTATACCCTTCCAATCCTCACTTTCCCTCCTTTTCCTTCTTCCCTTCCCTTCTCTTCCCTCCCCTCTCTCCTCCTATTACGCTTTCCCTTCCCTTCAATACCTCCTCCTATACCCTTCTCTTCCCTTCCCTGTCTCCTCCTATACCCCTCTCTCCCCTTCCCTATTTCCCCATACCCTTTTTCCTCCTAAACCCATCCGCCCCTGTCTCCTATACCCCTTCCCTGCCTCCTCCTATACCCATCCCCTGTCTGCTCCTATACCCCTCAGTTCCCTTCCCTTTCCCCCAAACCCTTTCCCTTTTTCCTTCTTAATCCTGTCCTTCCCTGTCTCCTATACCCCTTCCCTGCCTCCTCCTATGACCCTCCCCACCCCTTCCCTGTCTTCTTCTTTATCTCTTCCCTTCCCAGTCTCCTCCTACACCCCTTACACTATACCGCTTCCCTTTCTTATCCTATACCCATTCCCTTCAATTCCTGTCCCCTTCCCTGTCTCCTCCTATGCCCCTTCCCTTTTCTGCCTCCTATACCCCTTCCCTTCCCTGTCTCCTCCTATATCCATTCCCTGTTTCCTTCTATACCCCTACCCTTCCCGGTCTCCTGTTATACCCCTTATCTTCCCTGTCTCCTCCTATATCCCTTCCCACCTCTTCTGTCTCCTCCTATACCCCTTCACTGTCTCCTACTTTACCCCTCCCCTTCATTTCTTCCCTCCCCTTCTCCCTTCCCTCTTACCTTCCATTCCACTTCCGTTCACTTTCTCCTCCCCTTTCCTTCCCCCCTTTTTCCCCTTCCCCCTTTCCTATCCCTTCCTCCTTCCCATTTCCTTTTCCCTTCCCTCTTTCCCCTTTCCTTTGCCTTTCCCCTTTCCTTTGCCCTTTTGCCCTTCCCCTTCCATTCGTTTCCCTGCCCTTCCTGTCCCTTCCCTGTCACCGCCTTTACCCTTCCAACCCCATCTTTCCATCCCTTTTCTTCTTCCCTTCCCCTCCGTTCCTTTCCTTTTTCTTTCCTTTCTGTCCCTTCCCTTCCCTTCCCTTCCCTTCCCTTCCCTTCCCTTCCCTTCCCTTCCCTTCCCTGTCCTCTGTCCTATCCCCTTCCAATCCCTCCCATCCTCTTCCCTTTCAAGTCTTTCCCCATGCCTTCTTTCCTTTCCTTCCCTTTTCTCTCCTTTCCTTACCTTTCCCTACCATATGCTTCCTCCTCTCTTTCCCTCCCCTTTCAATTCCCCTTCCCTTTTCCCCTTTCCCTCCCCCTTCCCTTTCCTTCTCTCCCCTTCTCTTTTCTTTCCTTCCCTCCTCTTTCCATTCCTTTCCATTTTTTCTCTGTCTCCTCCTATACCCTTCAGTTCCATCTTCTTACCTGTCTCTATCTTCTGTCCTTCACCCTTCTAACTCCACCCATCCCCTTCTACTGTACTGTGCCGTTCCCTGTCTCTCTTCTCCATATTTATAATAATACCCCTACCCCCTTAAATTCCTAAAATACCCTTACCACCCCAATACCCACTGTAACTTACCCTTACCACTCCAAAACCCATACCCATCCTGAACCCCTAAATTACCCTTGACACCCAAAAACCCATACCCCCTGAACTTTAAAATTACCCCTGGCACCCCGAAACCCATTGCTTCCCTGAACCCTAAAATCACCCTTAGCACCCTAAAACCCACACCCACCCTGAACCCTAAAATTACTATTGGCACCCTAAAACCCATACCCAACCTGAACCCTACAATTACCCTTGGCAACCCAAAACCCACAGCCACCCTGAACCTAAAAATTTCCCTTGGCACCCCAAAACCCATACCCACCCTGAACCCCCAAATTACCCCTTAGCACCTCAAAACCCACACCCAGTCTCAACCCTAAAATGACAGTTAGCACCCCAAAACCCATACCTAACCTGAACCCTAAAATTACCCTTAGCACCCCAAAACCCATACCCACCCAGAACCCTAAATTTACCCTTGGCACCCCAAAACCCATACCCCCATAACCCCCAAAATAACCTTGGCACCCCATACCTAAAATGTACCCTAAAATTACCCTTAGCAGCCTAAAACCCATACCCACCCTGAAACCTAAAATTACCCTCGGCACCCCAAAACCCATAACCACCCTAAACCCTAAAATTACCCTTTGCACCCCAAAACCAATACCTAAAATTACCCGTGGCACTGCAAAACCCATATCCCCCATACCCCAAAAATAACCTTGACACCCTAAAACCCATACCTACAATTACCCTAAAATTACTCTTAGCACCCCAAAACCCATACTCACACTGAACTCTAAAACTATCCTTTTCTCCTCAAAACCCATACTCACCCTGAACTTTAAAATGACCCTTGGTACCCCAAAACCCATACCCACCCTGAGCCCTAAAATTACCCTTGGCACCACAAAACCACCCAGAACCCTTAAATTATCCTCAACACGCCAAAACCCACACTCACCCTAAACCCTAAATTTACCCTTGGCACCTCAAAACCTATACCCAACCTGAGCCCTAAAATTACCATTGGCACCCCAAAACCCATAACCACCCTGAACCCCAAAACTACCCCTGGCACCCCAAACCCCTTACCCACCCTGAACACCAAAATTACCCTTGGCACCCCAAAACCCGTACCCAGGCTCAACCTTAAATTGACCCTTAGCACCCCAAAACCCATACCCACCCTGAACCGTCAAATTAACCTTTGCAGCACAAAATCCATCCCCACCCTGAACTCTTAAATTACCCTTGGCTCGCCAAAACCCATCCCATACTGAACCCTAAAAGTACCCTTGGTACCCCAAAACACATACCCACCCCGAGCCCTAAAATTACGCTTGGCAACCCCAAAACCCACACCGACCCTGAGCCCTTAAATTATCCTCGACACCCCAAAACCTACACCCACCCTGAACCCTAAAATTACCCTAGGTACCCCAAAACCTATACCCAACCTGAGCCCTAAAATTACCATTGGCGCCCTAATACCCATACCCACCCTGAACCCTAAGGTTACCCTTGGCACCCCAAAACCCATAACCACCCTGAACCCCAAAACTACCCCTGGCACCCCAAACCCTTTAACCACCCTGAACACCAAAATTACCCTTGGCACCCCAAAACCCATACCCAGGCTCAACCTTAAATTGACCCTTAGCACCCCAAAACCCATACCCACCCTGAACCGTCAAATTAACCTTTGCAGCACAAAATCCATCCCCACCCTGAACTCTTAAATTACCCTTGGCTCGCCAAAACCCATCCCATACTGAACCCTAAAAGTACCCTTGGTACCCCAAAACCCATACCCACCCCGAGCCCTAAAATTACGCTTGGCAACCCCAAAACCCACACCGACCCTGAGCCCTTAAATTATCCTCGACACCCCAAAACCTACACCCACCCTGAACCCTAAAATTACCCTAGGTACCCCTAAACCGATATCCACCCTGAGCCCTAAAATTACCATTGACACCCTAAAACCCATACCCACCCTGAACCCCAAGGTTACCCTTGGCCAGCCAAAACCCACACCCACCCTGAACCCTAAAAATTTCCTTTGGCACCCCAAAACCCATACCCACCCTGAACCACAAAATTACCCATGGAACCCCCAAAACCCATACCCAGGATCAACTCTAAAATGACCCTTAGCACCCCAAAACCCATACCCACCTTGAATCTTAAAGTTAACCTTGGCAGCCCACAATCCATACCCACCCTGAGCCCTAAGGTTACCCTTGGCACCCCAAAAACCACTACCACCATAAACTCCAAAATTACCTTCGGCACCCCAAAACCCATACCCACCCTGAACCCCAAAACTACCATTGGCACCCCAAAACCTATACCCAGACTCAACCCTAAAATGACCCTTCGCACCCCAACACCCATACCCACCCTGAACCCTAAAATTAACCTTGCCAGCCCAAAATCCATACCCACTCTGAACCCTTAAATTATCCTTGGCACCCCAAAACCCATACCCATCCTGAACCCTAAATTTACCCTTGGCACCCCAAAACCCATTCCCACCCTGAGCCCTAGAATTACCCTGGGCACCCCAAAACCCACACCCACCCTGAACCCCAACATTTCCCATGGCACCCCAAAATCCATACCCACCCTGAACCCTAGAATTACCCTAGGGACCCCAAAACACACACCCACCCTGAACCCCAACATTTCCCTTGGCACCCCAAAACCCATACCCACCCTGAACCCTCAAATTGCCCTTGCCACCCCCAAAACCGATACCCAGGCTCACACCCTAAAATGACCCTTAGCACCCAAAACCCATACCCACACTGAACCCTAAAATTAACCTTGGCAGCCCAAAATCCATACCCACCCAGGACCCCAAAACTACCCTTGGCACCCCAAAACCCATACGCACCCTTAACCCCAAAATTACCCTTGGCACCCCAAAACCTATACCCAAGCTCATCCCTAAAATGCCCCTTAGCATCCCAAAACCCATACCCACCCTGAACCCTAAAATTAACCTTGCCAGCCCAAAATGCATACCCACCCTGAACCCTAAAATTACCATTGGCACCCCAAAACCCATACCCCCGCTGAGCCATAAAATCACCTTTGGCACCACAAAACCCACACCCACCTTGAACCCTTAAATTATCCTTGGCACCCCAAAACCTATTCCCACCCTGAACTTTAAAATGACCCTTGGTACCCCTAACCCCATACCCACCCTGAGCCCTAAAATTACCCTTGGCACCCCAAAACCCACAACCACCCTGAACCCTTAAATTATCCTCAACACTCCAAAACCCACACTCACCCTGAACCCTAAATTTACCTTTGGCACCACAAAACCCACACCCACCCGGAACCCTTAAATTATCCTTGGCACCCAAAAACTCACACCCATCCTGAACCCTAAAATTACCCTGGGCACCCCAAAACCCACACCTACCTTGAACCCTAGAATTACCATTGGCACCCTAAAACCCATACCCACCCTGAACCCTAGAATTACCCTTGGCACCCCAAAACCCACACCCACCCAAAACCCCAAAATTACCCTTGGGACCCTAAAATCCATACCATCTCAATGCTAAAATGACCCTTTGCACCCCAAAACCCATACCTACCCTGAACCCTATAATTACCCTTAGCACCCCAAAACACATACCCACTCTGAACCCTAAAGATTACCCTTGTTACCCCAAAACCCATACCCTCATAACCCCCAAAAAAACCTTGGCACCCCATACCTACAATGTATCCTAAAATGACCCTTGGCACCCAAAAACCCATAACCACCGTGAACCTAAAATTACCTTTGGCATCCAAAAACCCATAACCGCCCTGAACGCTAAAATTACCCTTTGCACCCCAAAACCAATACCTAATATTACCCATGGCACCCCAAAACCCATATCCACCCTGAACTTTAAAATGACCCTTGGTACCCCAAAACCCACAACCACCCTGAACCCTTAAAATATGCTCAACACTCCAAAACCCACACTCACCCTGAACCCTAAATTTACCTTTGGCACCACAAAACCCACACCCACCCTGAACCCTTAAATTATCCTTGGCACCCAAAAACCTACACCCATCCTGAACCCTAAAATTACCCTGGGGACCGCAGAACCCATACCTACCCTGAACACTAGAATTACCATTGGCACCCCAAAACCCACACCCACCCGGAACCCCAAAATTTCCTTTGGCACCCTAAAATCCATACCATCTCAATGCTAAAATGACCCTTTGCACCCCAAAACCCATACCTACCCTGAACCCTATAATTGCCCTTAGCACTCCAAAACACATACCCACTCTGAACCCTAAAAATTACCCTTGTTACCCCAAAACCCATACCCTCATAACCCCCAAAAAAACCTTGGCACCCCATACCTACAATGTATCCTAAAATGACCCTTGGCACCCAAAAACTCATAACCACCCTGGCACCCAAAAACCCATAACCACCCTGAACGCTAAAATTACCCTTTGCACCCCAAAACCAATATCTAATATTACCCATGGCGCCCCAAAACCCATACCCACCCTGAACTTTAAAATGACCCTTGGTACCCCAAAACCCATACCCACCCTGAGCCCTAAAATTACCCTTGGCACCCCAAAACCCACAACCACCCTGAACCCTTAAATTATCCTCAACACTCCAAAACCCACACTCACCCTGAACCCTAAATTTACCTTTGGCACCACAAAACCCACACCCACCCTGAACCCTTAAATTATCCTTAGCACCCAAAAACCCACACACATCCTGAAACCTAAAATTACCCTGGGCACCCCAAAACCCATACCTACCCTGAAATCTAGATTTAGCATTGGCACCCCAAAACCCACAACCACCCTGAACCCCAAAATTTCCTTTGGCACCCTAAAACCCATACCCACCCTGAACCCTAGAATTACCCTTGGCACCCCAAAACCCACACCCACCCGGAACCCCAAAATTACCCTTGGGACCCTAAAATCCATACCATCTCAATGCTAAAATGACCCTTTGCACCCCAAAACCCATACCTACCCTGAACCCTATAATTACCCTTCGCACCCCAAAACACATACCCACTCGGAACCCTAAAAATTACCCTTGTCACCCCAAAACCCATGCCCTCATAACCCCCAAAAAAAACCTTGGCACCCCATACCTACAATGTATCCTTAAATGACCCTTGGCACCCAAAAACCCATAACCACCCTAAACCCATAACCACCCTGTACGCTAAAATTACCCTTTGCACCCCAAAACCAATACCTAATATTACCCATGGCACCCCAAAACCCATATCCCCATATCCCAAAAATAACCTTGACACCTTAAAACCCATACCTACAATGAACCCTAAAATTATCCCCAACACCCCAAAACCCACACCCACCCTGAACCCTAACATTACCCTTGGCACCCCAAAACCCATACCCACCCTGAGCTCTAAATTACCATTGGCACCCTAAAACCCATACCTACCCTGAACCCTAAGATTACCCTTGCACCCTAAAACCCACACCCACCCTGAACCCCAAAATTACTCTTGGCACCCCAAAACCCATACCCACCCTAAACCCTAAAATCAACCTTGTCACCCCAAAACCCATTCCCACCCGGAACACTAAAATTACTCGTGGCACCCCAAAACCCATACCCACCCTGAACTCTAAAATTACCCTTGGCACCCCAAAACCCACAACCACCCTGAACCCTTAAATTATCCTCAACACTCCAAAACCCACACTCACCCTGAACCCTAAATTTACCTTTGGCACCACAAAACCCACACCCACCCTGAACCCTTAAATTATCCTTGGCACCCAAAAACAAACACCCATCCTGAACCCTAAAATTACCCTGGGCACCCCAAAACCCATACCTACCCTGAACCCTAGAATTACCATTGGCACCCTAAAACCCATACCCACCCTGAACCCTAGAATTACCCTTGGCACCCCAAAACCCACACCCACCCAAAACCCCAAAATTACCCTTGGGACCCTAAAATCCATAACATCTCAATGCTAAAATGACCCTTTGCACCCCAAAACCCATACCTACCCTGAACCCTATAATTACCCTTAGCACCCCAAAACACATACCCACTCTGAACCCTAAAAATTACCCTTGTTACCCCAAAACCCATACCCTCATAACCCCCCAAAAAACCTTGGCACCCCATACCTACAATGTATCCTAAAATGACCCTTGGCACCCAAAAACCCATAACCACCCTGAACCTAAAATTACCTTTGGCATCAAAAAACACATAACCGCCCTGAACGCTAAAATTACCCTTTGCACCCCAAAACCAATACCTAATATTACCCATGGCACCCCAAAACCCATATCCACCCTGAACTTTAAAATGACCCTTGGTACCCCAAAACCCACAACCACCCTGAACCCTTAAAATATGCTCAACACTCCAAAACCCACACTCACCCTGAACCCTAAATTTACCTTTGGCACCACAAAACCCACACCCACCCTGAACCCTTAAATTATCCTTGGCACCCAAAAACCCACACCCACCCTGAACCCTAAAATTACCCTGGGGACCGCAGAACCCATACCTACCCTGAACACTAGAATTACCATTGGCACCCCAAAACCCACACCCACCCGGAACCCCAAAATTTCCTTTGGCACCCTAAAACCCATACCCACCCTGAACCCTAGAATTACCCTAGGCACCCCAAAACCCACACCCACCCGGAACCCCAAAATTACTCTTGGGGCCCTAAAATCCACACCATCTCAATGCTAAAATGACCCTTTGCACCCCAAAACCCATACCTACCCTGAACCCTATAATTACCCTTAGCACCCCAAAACACATACCCACTCTGAATTACCATTGTCACCCCAAAACCCATACCCTCATAACCCCCAAAAAAACCTTGGCACCCCATACCTACAATGTATCCTAAAATGACCCTTGGCACCCAAAAACCCATAACCACCATGAACCTAAAATTACCTTTGGCACCCAAGAACCCATAACCACCCTGAACGCTAAAATTACCCTTTGCACCCCAAAACCAATATCTAATATTACCCATGGCACCCCAAAACCCATACCCACCCTGAACTTTAAAATGACCCTTGGTACCCCAAAACCCATACCCACCCTGAGCCCTAAAATTACCCTTGGCACCCCAAAACCCACAACCACCCTGAACCCTTAAATTATCCTCAACACTCCAAAACCCACACTCACCCTGAACCCTAAATTTACCTTTGGCACCACAAAACCCATACCCACCCTGAACCCTTAAATTATCCTTAGCACCCAAAAACCCACACACATCCTGAAACCTAAAATTACCCTGGGCACCCCAAAACCCATACCTACCCTGAACCCTAGAATTACCATTGGCACCCTAAAACCCACAACCACCCTGAACCCCAAAATTTCCTTTGGCACCCTAAAACCCATACCCACCCTGAACCCTAGAATTACCCTTGGCACCCCAAAACCCACACCCACCCGGAACCCCAAAATTACCCTTGGGACCCTAAAATCCATACCATCTCAATGCTAAAATGACCCTTTGCACCCCAAAACCCATACCTACCCTGAACCCTATAATTACCCTTCGCACCCCAAAACACATACCCACTCTGAACCCTAAAAATTACCCTTGTCACCCCAAAACCCATGCCCTCATAACCCCGAAAAAAAACCTTGGCACCCCATACCTACAATGTATCCTTAAATGACCCTTGGCACCCAAAAACCCATAACCACCCTGAACCTAAAATTACCTTTGGCACCCAAAACCCAATAACCACCCTGAACGCTAAAATTACCCTTTGCACCCCAAAACCAATACCTAATATTACCCATGGCACCCCAAAACCCATATCCCCATATCCCAAAAATAACCTTGACACCTTAAAACCCATACCTACAATGAACCCTAAAATTATCCCCAACACCCCAAAACCCACACCCACCCTGAACCCTAACATTACCCTTGGCACCCCAAAACCCATACCCACCCTGAGCTCTAAATTACCATTGACACCCTAAAACCCATACCTGCCCTGAACCCTAAGATTACCCTTGCACCCTAAAACCCACACCCACCCTGAACCCCAAAATTACTCTTGGCACCCCAAAACCCATACCCACCCTAAACCCTAAAATTAATCTTGGCACCCCAAAATACATACCCACCCTGAAAATAAAATTACCCTTAGCAACCCAAAACCCATACTCACTCTGAACCCTAGAACTACCCTTGGCTCACCAAAACCCATGCCCACCCTGAACTCTAAAGTTTCCCTTGGCTCACCAAACCCCATCCCATACTGAACCCTAAAATTCCCCTTGGCACCCCTAAACCCACACACCCCCTGAACCCTAAAATCAACCTTGTCACCCCAAAACCCATTCCCACCCGGAACACTAAAATTACTCGTGGCACCCCAAAACCCATACCCACCCTGAACTCTAAAATTACCCTTGGCATCCCAAAACCCACACCCACCCTGGACCTTAAAAAAACCTTTTACATCCCAAACCTATACCCACCCTGAACCCCAAAACTACCCTTGGCACCCCAAAACCCATACCCACCCAGAACCCTAAAATTAATCTTGGCACCATAAAGACCCATACCCCCATATCCCTAAAACTACCCTTGGTGCACAAAAAACCATCCCTACCTGAACCCTAAAATTACCCTTAGCAGCCTAAAACCCATACCCACTCTGAACCCTAAAATTACTCTTGTCACTCCAAAATCCATACACACCTTCAAATCTAAAATTACCCTTTGCACCCCAAAACACATAAATAAAATTACCATTAGCACCCCAAAACCCATCCCCACCCTGAACCCTAAAATTACCCTTGGCTCCCCAAAACCCATAATCACCCTGAACCCTAAAATTACCCTTGGCACCCCAAAACCCACACCCAACCTGAATTCTTAAATTATCGACACGCCAAAATCCACACCCAACCTGAACCATAAAATTACCCTTGACACCCCAAAACCAATACCCACCCTTTTAATTGGAAAAATGCTACATTACTTTCAGTTAATGTGTGGTGGGAGTGGATTCTTTTTCTTAGAAGTGGCCAATGCTCATTTCCACGTACTCCTAATGATTCATCTCCTTCCAGGTCTAATATGTGGTCGAGTCTTGATTCTTATATTATTGCATGTTCCTCAATTTAAATGTATTTTAGTCTTCACCAGTCAATATACGGTCAATGTAGCCCCTTTTTTGTTTTTATTATCATTTATCTCTTTTTTATGCAAGTTTTGTTATAAGTGTTATATTTAGATGCAATTAGATGTTTATATTCCTTCTTTTGCAATGCGTTTTTAAAATTCACAGTTTCATTGTTATTCTCTGTATTGTGTTTAATATTTATGAAAAATACATTTAATAAAAAAATTTGAACACAAAAAAAGGAATGTCTTTCTTCAACTTTTCGTGTTTTTCATGCTCAGTTCAGTTTGCTCTCCAAGCTGCTGTATCTTTGAGCTAGCGGAAATGGGAATGGAAGAGATTGGGAGGGAAGGGAAGGGGAAAGGAGGGAAGGTCGGGGGATATAAGAGAAAGTCGAGAGGAGAGCCAGGGAACTAAGGACGACAATGGAAGTGAAGAGAAGGGCAAGGAGGGGAATAGGAGATAGTGAAGGTGGGAAGGAGAGGTGGGGAGAGGAGAGAGCGAAGAAAGGAAAAGGGTGGGGAAGGAGATAGGAGGGGGAGGGATTTAAGGGAAGTGCATGGAAAGGGGAAAGCTGTGGAGAGTGGATATGAGAAGAGAAGAGTGGAGAGATAAGGAACGTAGGGGAAGTGAAAGGAGAGGGGGAAGGAGAGCTAGATAAGTAAGGAAAGGAGTGTAAGGGAAATAGGAAGTGAAGGAGGGAAGGGGAGGGGAGGGAGAAGAGGGAAGGAGAAACAATAGAAGGACTAGGTAGAAAAGTTTGGGAGAGATATTAAGGGTGGAAGTGAGAGAAAAGAGAGGGAAAGAAAATGGGATTAGAAGAGATAAAGGAGGAGCGGGAGAGCAGAGATTGGGGAGAAGATAGGAAGGGAAACAGAGGGGAGTTAAAGTCAAGGAAAGGTGAGGTGAGCGGATGGGAGGAGAGGCAAGGCAGTGAAGCGGAGAAATGGGAAGGGAAGAGAATGGAATGGAGGGTAATACTAGAGGTGATAGGGAAGGAGAGGGAGTGGTTTGGAGAGGAGAGACAGGCAAGGGAAGGAAAGGAAAGGATATGATAGAAGGGGAGAGAAGGTGAAGGGACGGTGGAATGTCAAGAAAAGTGTATGTAAAGGGGAAGAGACGCTGAGGAGATGAGAAGAGTGGAGGGATAGGGATGGGAAGTAAAGGGGAGAGAGCAACTAGGAAAGGGAGGGGAAGAGTTAGGGAAGTAAGGAAGAGAAATGGAAGGGAAGAGTAAAGGAAAATGGAGAGGAGAGGAGAGGAGAGGAGAGGAGAGGAGAGGAGAGGACAAGGAGTAGCAGAGAAGGAAAGGTTTGGGAGAAAGAGGAGTGTACAGATAGAGAAGAAATGGAAGGGGAGTGAAGGGGATGGAAGAGAAGAGGAGGGAAAGGAAAGGATAGCTAAAAAGGCTGGGAAGGGTAGATGGGGAAAGAAATTGGCAAAGAAAGCAAGTGAAAGGAAAGAAGAGATAAAGAAACTAATGGGAAGGGAAAGGAAAGCAAGGGAAGGGGAAGGAAGTGAAGTGGGTGGGAGAGGAGAGACAGGGAATGGAGGGGAATGGGAGGATGAGAAGGAGTAGGGACGGAAAGAGTATGTAGAGGGGAAGGGAATGGGAAAATAGAAAAGTGAAGTGAAAGGGAAAGGGAAAGGAGGTATGAAAAGATGGGAAGGGTAGAGAAAAGAAGAGTTAGGTAAGAGGGAGTGAAATGGGAGGGGAGGGTATTTGAGGGAAGGCTCGAGTAGAGGAGAGATAGTCGAGGGAAGGAATGGAAGTTGGGGAAGGGAACAGTAGGGGAGAGAAGAGACAGAAAAGGAAGGAAGTCAGGGAAGGGAAATGAAGCAATGGGAAGGGAAAGGAAGGGAAGGGAAGGGAAGCAAAGGAGGGATGCAAGGGAAGGGAGGAAAGATATGGAAGGGATAGGATAGAAAGAAAAGAAAGGGCAGGGAAGAAAAATGAGGGAAGGTGAGGAGAGCCGAGAGGAGAGAAGAGCAGGAGAGAAGGGATGCAGCGGAAAGTAAACAGGAGAAGACAGGAGACATAGGTAAGGGGAGAAGAGATATAGGGACGCGAAACAGGAAAGATAGAGAAGAAAAGAGAAGAGAAGAGGATAGTGTCCGGGAAGGTGAGGAGAGCAGATGGGAGAGGAGGGGCAATTAGGGAAGTAGATAAAAGGGAAGAGGAAAGGAAAGGAGAAGATACATACGCAATGGAAGAGAAGGAAAGGGATGGAAGGGAGAGGAGCCATAGGGAAGGAGAGATAGGCAATTGGAGGGGGAAGAGGGATGGAAAAGAATGTGAAGCGTAGGGGCGGCAAGGAAGTGAAAGATACAGAGAGGGGATAGGGATTAAGAAATGGGGAAGGAGGTGAAGGGAAGGGGAGAGTTGAGACAGCGAAGGTAGGGGTGGGAAAGAGAGCAGAAGAAGGGTAGAGAATGGGAAATGATACAAAAATTAGGGTAGTAAGGAAGGAAAGGGGAATGGTGGGGAGGCGTGGGTAGAGAAGGGAAGGTGCAAGGAAAGCAGAGACAGAAGGAAGGAAAATGACATGGGAAGGAAGGGAAAGGGAAGGTTAAGGGAGAGACATTGAATGGAGGGATGGGGTGGGAATGAAAGGGAAGGGATAGAAGGGATAGAGAAGCAAAGAATGCATGGGAAAGGGAGAGGAGAGCAAGGTAGAGGCATAAAGGGGAGGAAAGGGGAGTGGAGAGGAGAGGAGAGGAGAGATAGGGAAGGAAGGAACAGAAGGGAAGGAGGGGGAAGTGAGGGGAGAGATAAGCTAGAGAAGGGTAGGGGAAGGGTAAAGGAAATGAATGGAGGCGAGAGGGGAGGAGAGATGGGAAGGACTGAAGGGAAGGAGAGGCAAGAGAAGATAAGCCAAGAGATAGGGAATGGAGAGGCCGGGGGCAAAGGGAAGGGTAAGGAAAGGATATGGAACAGGGGAAAGGATGGAAATTGAAGGTGAGGAGAGGAGAAGAGAGATAGACAAGAGGCCTAAAGTGGAGACGATCAATATGGAAGGAAGAAAGTGAGGGGAAGGAAAGAAGGGGAGGGAATGGTAGAGGAAGGAGAGAAAGGGAAGTAAGGGAGAGATAGGAAAGGGAATGAAATTGAAGGGGAGATGGAAATGAATGCAAGTAAGAGGGAAGGCAATGAAAGGGAGGGACAAGAGGAAGGTGAGGGGGAGTGGAGGAGAGAAGGAGAAGGAAGGGAAGGAAGAGAATTGAAGGGAAATGGAAAGGAAAGTGAAGCAAATTGAAGAGAAGCGAAGGAGAGGAAGAGGATGGAAGGGGAAAGGATAAAAGAGAAAGACTAGGAAGAAAGGCGAGTGGAAGGGAGAGGAAGGAAGGGAAAGAAAGGTAGGGGATGTAGAGAAGAAAGGGGAAGGACATTTGAATGGAAATGAGGAGAAGGAAAAGAGAACAGAAGGGAATAGAAGAAATTAGAAAGGAAGGGAAGGGGAGATGAGAGGAGAGTTAGGGAAGGGAAATGAAGAGAAGGTGAGATAGTCAAGGGAAGTGATGAGAAAAAGCAAAGGGATCTGGAGGAGAAGGAATGAAAGGGAAGAAAGGGAAGGAATGAGACAGGAGGGAAGGGGAAATGCTATTAGAGATAGGGTAGAGAGGAAGGGAAGGGCATTGGATGGGAGGCGGGACAGGAGAGGGAAGGGGAGAAGAATGAAGGGTAGAGGAGAACAGACATAGAGAAAAAAGGGAAAGGAATAGGAAGTGAAGGGAGGTAAAGGGAAAGGAAGGAAAGGAAAGGAAGGGAGAGGGAGGTGCCCCTTCCTTTTCGGAGCCTGCTCAGCCCCTGCAGCTCCGGCCTCTCGCTGCCCCCAGCTCCAGCCGCCAGCAGAGGTCCTCTCCGTACGACGTCCCTGAGTGCAATGCTGCAGCTGCCTGGTAACCAGCCTCTCATACCAAGGACACGTCACAATGGAGGCTTTTCAGCGTGTCGTCATACATCACTGCTGTGTGGGTGATGCCATGTGTTTCAGTTTAACAGGGGGGGCAGGCAAGGCACGGGTATTATGCAATTTATTGAGAAAATAAATATTTTTAGTTACAAAATGTTCCTGTGATGAACCTGAAAGAAGATCCCATCCTACCCCATATACTTTCCCAACAGTGGTCTCTCCGCTGCGGTGGCGACCTCCCCCTGCATTTGCCCTGCGCCTCGTGACATCACACACTGGAGGGCCTGTTACATCATAAGCCTTCCATTCACAGGATTCTGCTTCTGGTGCCGCTGGGAAGGCACGGGCCTTTCAAGCGTATGTCAAATGTGGTTGTTTTTAGTCTTCGTTTAAAATTAATTACATTTTAATTGTACGTCTCATTCTCACAACTTGCTTGCACGGTGCCCTTGCATTGTACAAGTAAAATGATTTTCACTGGGACACATCCGCATCTCTGTCTGTCCAGTTTCTCCTCTCGAGTATTGTCCAGTAAACCGCGTCATCCCTTTTAAGAAATGTTTGTATTGATAAATACAAACGTAATTGTTCTCATACGGTGAATCTTACAGTGAACAGAAGGGGCAGTCTTTGGGTCTCGCCTCAGGCGACCTGTAGTTCGAACCCTGTACAGTGCTGGCCGCTCCTCCAATCGCCCTTAGTGAGTCTGTAGATGTGGTTTCTGTCGATCAAATTTGCTCAAATTGTTTGGACACTAAACGGAGGAGTTTAGCACTGCCAACTGCCGGCTCACCTGTCTCTCACTCGGCGCCCTTCCACCTTTCGGCGCACCCGCTTCGCGGGTGCCCCTTCGCCCGTCTTGAGGAGAGGATCACACCTGACGTTTGCGAGGAGTACTGAGGAGGAAAAGCGGCATCAGGCGTGTGGCTGCAGCAGGGCTGCGAGCGTGCGGGGACTTCAATTCCCAGAAGTCCCTGCTAGACCGACGGAGAGCTTCCGGTCCGCTCTCCCTGCTGGCCCGCCCCCCGCCCTCCTGAGGATTCAAAACACCTGTTTGCAGCTAAACGAGTGGGACACTTTGCTCAAATTGTTTGGACACTAAACGGAGGAGTTTAGCACTGCCAACTGCCGGCTCACCTGTCTCTCACTCGGCGCCCTTCCACCTCTCGGCGCACCCGCTTCGCGGGTGCCCCTTCGCCCGTCTTGAGGAGAGGATCACACCTGACGTTTGCGAGGAGTACTGAGGAGGAAAAGCGGCATCAGGCGTGTGGCTGCAGCAGGGCTGCGAGCGTGCGGGGACTTCAATTCCCAGAAGTCCCTGCTAGACCGACGGAGAGCTTCCGGTCCGCTCTCCCTGCTGGCCCGCCCCCCGCCCTCCTGAGGATTCAAAACACCTGTTTGCAGCTAAACGAGTGGGACACTTTGCTCAAATTGTTTGGACACTAAACGGAGGAGTTTAGCACTGCCAACTGCCGGCTCACCTGTCTCTCACTCGGCGCCCTTCCACCTCTCGGCGCACCCGCTTCGCGGGTGCCCCTTCGCCCGTCTTGAGGAGAGGATCACACCTGACGTTTGCGAGGAGTACTGAGGAGGAAAAGCGGCATCAGGCGTGTGGCTGCAGCAGGGCTGCGAGCGTGCGGGGACTTCAATTCCCAGAAGTCCCTGCTAGACCGACGGAGAGCTTCCGGTCCGCTCTCCCTGCTGGCCCGCCCCCCGCCCTCCTGAGGATTCAAAACACCTGTTTGCAGCTAAACGAGTGGGACACTTTGCTCAAATTGTTTGGACACTAAACGGAGGAGTTTAGCACTGCCAACTGCCGGCTCACCTGTCTCTCACTCGGCGCCCTTCCACCTCTCGGCGCACCCGCTTCGCGGGTGCCCCTTCGCCCGTCTTGAGGAGAGGATCACACCTGACGTTTGCGAGGAGTACTGAGGAGGAAAAGCGGCATCAGGCGTGTGGCTGCAGCAGGGCTGCGAGCGTGCGGGGACTTCAATTCCCAGAAGTCCCTGCTAGACCGACGGAGAGCTTCCGGTCCGCTCTCCCTGCTGGCCCGCCCCCCGCCCTCCTGAGGTTTCATAACAACATCCTACTCCCGCAGCGCGGGACGCAGCCCGGGCGAAGACGGGGCAAAGACAGGGCCGTTTTAGGCCGTTAGAGACCGTGTAAGACCGGACCGGGCCATTCCTCTTGGCTTTTAAGTTTTGTGTCACATTAGTTGACCTTTTTTCCCTACTCACACACAATTGTAAAACCCCTCTCACACAATGTTCTCGCGAGAAACTAGGAGTAAGGCTACTAAGATCTCCAAAAAGGCTACAGGCACCCTAGATGATTTTATCACCAGGACCAATCTCTCAATTGATAATGAAATAACTAAACTTCAGCACAAAGTCTCAGTAGAACTTGAGAGTGCTAGGAGGCTCTCATCTGAATTTGCGCTTGGAAAAAAATCTTCTCTAGGCAGTATTGCAACCTCTAAAACGCCTGATCGCATTACTGGCACAAAACCAATTATAATTTCGGCTGAGGTTCACTCAACAGCAGATGAAATAACTCCTCTTAATTATCAGGAACCTCCTGGGCCTTCTGTTAGAGCCGAAACTGGAAGCCTATCACTGCTGAATTTTCCAAAGGAGAGTGCTGAGGATATTGTAAATGAGGAGACCTGTCAGCTACTAGCTGAGATAGAGTCTAATAAAGGCAAGTCATCTGCCAAGGTTGCACCAAAACACAAAAGAAAACGCAAACACCTAACCGCTTTTGCTAGGAAAAAAGCAAAAGTAGCTCTTAGCCATAATATCACGGGGGGAGCTCCAAGTATGCCTATTGCAACAACTGACATTGTACACGATGTAGCCCCAGCAACTGTAGAAAATACTAATGCTATCACAGATGAACAAATCTTTATCAGCATGTCTGATCACTCAGCTAGTGAGGGGCAAAGAGTTTCGTCTGATATGGCAGAACAAGATGGTGGAAGAGAAGAATTTTTAAAAATAGTTTGGGAGACCCTAAAGAGATTACTTAAACCACTAGAAGTCAGGCTTACTGACATTGAGAACCAACTTCTTGAAGTTGAGAAAAGTGTTATCACTTTGTCAAGTTTAAGCCTTAACTGTACTGATGTGCCTAGAGCCATCCAACAAACTCCAGTTCTCGCCCCGGACCTAACAATAAACACATATTCATCGATTGTGCAGCAAAAAAAGGAGGGGATAGTAGGGAATACTAAAGCCAAACAACCAATTAGTAGTACTAAAGATAAACCTAATTCAACCCCCTCAACTTCTACTGCTGTAAATGCTACCAGTAAACCTTTTCAGAAAAAGCAGGTACATAGTAAGACTTCTCAAATGCCAATTGTTCCCTCTACCCACTCCTCCAACCAGAGCGTATTAGTCCCAAATAAATCTCGACCTAATCCGCTTGCATTTTCCCATATTCCTTCTGTAAGCAGTCAATCCCTGCCAGATAAATCTTCTATAAATACTACTCATAAGTCAAACCATCAGTCTAGCCACACGCATAGTAACTTTAGAGGAGGGTATATAGATCTGCCCCCAGACGCTAGTCCATTTGTAGTCGTCCTCACAGGGGTACCAGAATTGGATAGCCAATATGAAGAAAATTTTCAATCTTTAAAAAATAAAGTGATTTTTTGGCTAGACAAATATAAACCCATTCCTAACCAGATGAAAAGTAAGATTCTTATGGTTAGGAGGGTACCATGGGTAGGGCCAACGGCCAAATCAACCACGGGTGACTGTATTGTCATATCCTTCGAAGAACCCCAAAGTGCTGAACTAATATGCAATTGGAAATCGTACGGTGTGAATCCTTCCATCGAAGCTAGACCCTTACCATTTTTTTACCCTTTACCTAGACCCATTCATCATGTCCCCAAGTGGAACTATGTCAACCATTATTATGGCAGTGCTCCCAATTTGGCTAGACATGGTGATTATAATATGTGGTCTGGCATTACCACCTCCAACAGATTTAGTTGCCTTGACGCTGTCGATTGACTTGCCACTATGCCTGACTGTATCTCTAATTTATATGACACCTTCTGTAGCATGGATAAAGGTAATACCAAACTAAAAAATGTACTACATTTGCATGATGAAGATCAGACCATTAAGGTTAGGATGCATAGGACGGTCTCAAATCCCCAGAACGTGGAACTATCTTACAAAGCCAGAGATGTATGTTATAGTAAAGCTAAGGGTGGCCCGGCTGGGGGATCTAATACCGTAGTGAAAGAAAGAGTTAGGGATGCAGAGAAAGACATGCTAAATTCACAGCTAGGCATTTTATCTAAACAGTGTGTAGTCAATCCCTCCAATGTCACCCAGAGTCTATCACCTCGTCTACTTATTTTATCTTGGAACATCGCAGGTGTTTGTAAGAACTTAAAAGACCCTGACTGGGCAGACTATATTGACATCTGTGATATTTGTCTGCTACAAGAAACTTGGGCGATAGAAGTTCCACATCGGGTAGGATTTAAAACTTATGGCATTGAGGCAGTACAGTCCATTCGAGGAAGACCATCGGGGGGCCTATTAATTTGGCTAAAAATCACCTTGCCCATGCAGGTTGATCTTGTTGACACAGGCTCTCCGGATATCTTGGCCCTAAGGGTTACTCCACCCTGTGGAAACAAATGTTACATAATTAATGTTTATAACAGACCGATTGGCCACTCCAAGGTTTCACCAACATTTGAAGCCCTGGATCTCCTCTTGAAAAACGTAGTTGGAGACATCCCGGTTATCTTGGGAGGAGACTTAAATTGTAATTACGAACCTGTTCTGGGCATTTCTGATGTGTTTGAAGATGAGGACCAAGCGTATAATATCCCTCAGCTTGGTACCTCAAAATCTGTAAAATACTCCACATTGGCTAGCCAATTATTAAGACTCACCGCAGACCACGGCCTTAGAGCAGGAAACGGCCGTCTCCCATCGGACTTGCAAAAACAACCAACCTTCTCTAAAGCTAAAAGTAGTCTAGATTTTGTTCTTGTTTCTCTTAGCATCTGGCATTTTTTGATCGATCTGAAAGTAGTAAGCAGGGGGGAAAGCGATCACTATCCTTTAGAACTTTACATCAATATGAATTTGTTTAGTGATACTTCCATAACATCAACTGTAAGTACGTGTGAGGACGTCCATATAAACAACAACAGACGTGCAGTAAGATGGTCACGTGTTCTGGCGGATGGTAAGGCCTTAGCATTGGTATACTCTCTTTTTGAGCAAACGTTTGCACACACAGTTGACCATGCCTTCTTACCTGAACATTTTGATCATTTTGTTGATCTCCACAAAATCTTCTTTTCAGAACTAAAAACGTATCTATCAGATATGCCGAGAAAAAAACAACAATCTATAAGAGTGGCTAATCACGGAAAGTTATGGTATGACCACTCGTGTAGGATTGCTAAAAGAAACTTATTGCTTGCCATTAAAAACAAGACAAAAGAAGAAGTTAATCTTGCAAGGGTTGAATACAAACGTATACTTAAAACATCTAAAAGACTATGGGAAGAATCAATTTGGGCTGAAATGTTAGCTGCAGCAAAAATTAATGATAATGTTGGCTTCTGGAGGCTGGTGGCTAATGGGGGGCATGCTGGGAGAGCTGTGAAAGATGCATTCCTGGATGAGATGACCTGGGTAACTCACTTTACAAATCTTTATAAACAATACGATGGCGACAGTAAAGCGAGTTTAAGGTGCCCCCCCTTTATTGATTCTCCCATTATTGAACCCCTCAATTTTACACTGGATGAGACAGTAAGGGCGATCAACGAACTTAAAAACACCAAAGCCCCTGGTCCTGATAAAATACCGGGGGATCTTTACAAACATGAAGTTGACGTCTGGGCCCCATATGTGAACCGCCTTTTTAATGCTTTATCATCAAACTGCAACTTTCCTGATAGTTGGCGTGCAGCGGAGATTGTGTTAATATTTAAAAAGGGGGATAGATTGACACCCTCTAACTACAGACCCATTAGTCTGATGGACACGCTCCAAAAATTATATGCTAAACACTTGCTATTCAGGATCAACGACTGGCTGGAAGACTCGAACATAATTTCCAAATTTCAAGCAGGTTTTAGGAGTAGGACCAGCACTATTGACCAAATTTTTCGATTTTGTTGTTTGATTTGGAAGTATGTGCACATTAAAAAAGGTCACCTGTATGTTGCCTTCGTTGACCTGAGGGCTGCATTCGATCTTGTCCCACGCAGTCTACTTTGGAAAACTCTAAGAGAAATGGGTCTACCGGGATGCCTCCTAGCCCAAATAGTCGAGCTACATGCTGATAACTTTGCAAACATTAGGTGGGGCCCTAATGGCGAGTTGACACGTAATATTCCCATTGAACGCGGGGTTCGCCAGGGATGTGTCCTGGCCCCTACCTTGTTTTCGCTGTTTATTAATGATGCTCCTGCTTATCTGAATGTCTGTGTTAACGATTCGCCGCGGCTCAATGGTGAAAGGGTGCCTGCGTTGCTCTTCGCAGATGATACATTACTTATATCTCAAACAAAAAAGGGCCTCCAGGCACTCCTTAATTCCTTCAGTCGCTATTGTCAGATAAAGGGCCTGGAAATCAATGCTGACAAAACAAAATGCATGTCATTAAATCCCAGTATGCCAGATAGAGGGTCTTTAACCCTGAATAGCCAAAAACTAGATATTGTGGAAAACTTTTCCTATCTGGGTGTTGTGCTTGATTCCAAACTTAGTTGGAAAGCCCAAATCGAGAAAAGCAAGATAACATATGCCCAAAATGCTAAGCCAATTTTATGTAAAATGAATACTAGCACAAGTAAAAGTGTAACCCCGGTTTTAGAACTTTTTAAATTCAAAATACAATCTGCTGTGCTTTATGGAGCAGAGATATGGGGCGCATGGGCCAAGAATAGCTTTCAAAATCTGGACAACAAATTCATGCGTGCCTCTGTAAGGGTCCCTAATAGTACACCTCTTTTACCTCTCCAACTTGACCTGAACCTTAAGAGAACAGACCACCTAGCTATCTTAAGACCATTAATATTCTGGGTTAGGCTTTGGTCCACCCCGGAATTGATAGAATATAGAAATGGTCTACATGAACTGATGACCCTTGATTCTTTTAATTCCATCCAATGGCTAGTGCATATTAAAAAATGGTTTACACTCCTGGGCTTATATTCCATGTGGGAGGCTCCCGACAAATTGCCCACCTCTTCTAAACTAATAGTTAAGCGAGCTTTTTGGACCCACACGAACAGAAATTTAGTGGATGGAATTAGTGTAGGCTCCGCAGTCCAGTTCTTTTTGTCATTTAAGGATGAGTTTCGTTTTGAACCATTCCTGGACGAGATAGAGCCTCCTATTGCAAAAACCCTTTATTTAAAGTTCAGATATGGGATACTTATGCTTAATTACAACACCGAAAGATGGGCACAAAAAAGAATGGGAGAAGCGAATGTTAAAAAGGGGTGTTGCCCTATGTGTTCCAATGTCTGTTCTGAGAATGAAGCTCATATGTTTTTTGTCTGTAGCGCCTACATGAATGCTAGAAAGAAATGGCTAAAACCAATGTGCAACCTTTTGGGAACCAGGTCCTGCGTTATAGCCTTTAGGATCATGAAAAGTAACTCAACCCAGTACATTGTATTTAGCATAAGTAAATTTCTATACTCTGCCTACATAACTCGTAAGAAACAAGGACAGGTACTTTGAGTTGGAAATATGTATATGTTTACAAATCTCTTACATTTTTAATATTTTTATATATTTTTAAAAATTTGAAATGAGATGAATTGTAAAAGGTATTCATTTTTTGTGCACTATTCTCTTAAATTGCTGCTATGTTTACAGTTTGATTTTTTTTAATGTATGTATGTGACTTTTATGGCCAAAATGGCCGAAATAAAGTAATAATAATAATAATAAAATTGTTAACAATTGAAAACTTTTGGTCTCCTGCACGAAGCACAGTGCACATCTTTGTGGAAGGGCGAATGTGTAGTCTCCGATTGAAATGTACACGCCCAGCTCTTTACAACCTGTGCCGGAAAGGGTAATGTCTCATATATACGTATGGCTGAATAAACGTGAACATTTTGCCACTTCGAACACCAGGAGATAAGACCAGGGAATGACTGACATGTCTGGAGTGCGCGTGAAAGAGGAATGATTAGGGTGACCAACTGGCAATGGGTGCATATTCAGGATGGTCGGTGTGAAAATTCAGGACAACGGGTCAAAATTCAGTTAAAAAATTCTGGACAGAAGGTCAAAATTCATGACAAAACTTTGGGACAAAAGGTACGTTTTACAGTCAAATAGGAGGTCGCTCAATAGTATATGAGTAAGTAAATTGACAACCAAAATAAGTACAGGTCAAAAAAAGTTCATATTATATTGAGACGATCGTGCACTTCACGGTTTATCAGTATGCGCACAGTTTTGAGCAACTGTGCAGTTCTTTTTGTGGGAATTCATTTGATCATAATCTATTTTACATAATTCTTTTCTCTCTATTCTTTAAATTCATATTTCATTTTCTTTTCATATTTCCCTATTCCATATTCCCATTAATTTTTTTGTTCCTTTTTTCATTTGATCATCCTCTTGTCCTTCCTTTATTGTTAAATCTGTCTTATATCTCATACTCAGTTCTTCCTTCGTTTTCTCACTCCATTTGTGTCATACGTCATTTTGATTTACCATTTTAATAATGTATCTTTCTGTCCCCGCTTTTGCCATCTTCGGCATCCTTTGGGCCCCTCCCCACGCTGCATCACGGTGAATATTCTTGTTTTGTTTATTAGGTTCTTATCCTGTCTTGTGCTGACCTGGGAGCCATGGATTAAAGTTAGGAACGGTGATGAAACACTTTTATCAGACGCTGTCCATTTATATCATTTCCATCACCACTAGTACCTGGGTAATGTTGGGGACACGTGTGTTGTGGCTTCCTCGCACTGCTAGTAGCATGACACTGTACTGCGATGTATGACTGGGCCATAAAAAGTGCATTTTCTTGCTTTTATTATTGTTAGGTCTGATTATCCAAGGCATTTTGATTTGATAAAAATTGTATTTATAATAGTCTCAATTATAGGGTCTTTCAGTCAGCCCTTCTCGCCATTGGTCTCTTGTTATGTCATTTATATAGTCTTCTGTCCACTACAGCATACAACATGAGGCAGTGGGTCAGCCCTTCTCGCCATTGGTCTCTTGTTATGTCATTTATATAGTCTTCTGTCCACTACAGCATACAACAGGAGGCAGTGGGTCAGCCCACTTCAGCCATTGGCTAAGTTATCTGTGACTGACAGCATTCTGCTCTTTCACAGGGAGCACGTGCAGACAAAGTAGTTATCCTCAGTGCCAGGGACTACTTTGAGTGCTTTTTAAAACCAAATAGGATTTTTCCTGTAGGCAATTTTTGAAATTCGTTTTGGCCTGGCAGCTCCCTCAGCAATAATATTTTAGAGAAGTCATGAGAAAACAAAATAAGCATTGAAAAAGTTAAAAGACTGGCAGCCAACTCCAGATCTGTTGACTTGCTCAAAGCTTGTTTATTTTGTTGTTGTTTATTTTGTTCACAGCACACATGCGGATCATTTTATTTAAAATGTAATGATATTCATACACACTTTTTAAGTGACAACCCCAGCTCCGGTTCTGGATGCCTGACATCAAAGACTTGTCCCAGGGATTCAAGATGGTGGAATCCGAACAGCTGGATGACGCTTCCTTCAAAGCCCTTATGTGTAAAGTAAAGTAGGGCTCCCCCAATGATCCGATTAAACCAGATCTGATACACAAAGCTGAGGAGATTCCTATCCCCATCTTTGCAAGCCTAAATAATCTTACTTTGTCCACTGCGGCTGTGCCTGATGGGTGGAAACATGGTAAAGTCATCCAGCTTTTATAAAAGATCTATTCTCGACCCTCCCTGCCTGATAGTGATCGACCCATTTCTCTCCTTCCCTTTCTGTGGAAAGTGGAAGAGAAACATCTGAACAGTCTCCTGGTGGATTTCTTAGAAAAGCATCAGCTGCTGGACCCTGTGCAGAAAGGCTTCAGACCTGTTCTTAGCACCGAATCTGCCCTTCTTAAAGTGACAGAGGCCCTTCGACAAAATATCGATGAAAGAGAGTCCGCAGCTCTTATTCTGGTGGAGTTAGGCTCTGCCTTTTATAGGCTGTCCCATGAGGTGCTCCCTATGATCTTTTGTTTTAGTCGGTGTTATTTTTGGGAGGATATGCAATGGTGTTACCGCTGATTCCTCTTTGTGATAGGTTTACATGATGTCAATCATGTTCTGTCTTCCTGTGAATGGCTTTGACATTCGGCACCTGCTACACAATCAGCCTCCAAGGTTTGGACCAGTCCTAGCATGTGCCATCCTCTCGGAAACAGGACAAGCGCCTCTTCGGTTTCAGCCCTGGCACCAGCAGTGGCATAGAGCCTCACCTGTCTCTAGGGCTTTAAGTGGGCCGGGTTCTGCCGGTGCTTAGCACTGCCATTTCCTTAAATCAGGTGCAGAGATGGGTCCCTTCCGGGCTCTCCATTTTTACCATCAGGGTGGGCGAAAAAGCTTAACTCTGCAATATAGTACCACCCTCATTGCATTTGATGTAACTTCAAAGAGACTCATTTTTCAGTTTTATATAGCGCAAACGTGGAGCACACAACGAGCACCAGCTACATTACACAAACACTGTTGGAAATGGCCCTTTTTGCAGGGTTATCCCCAAACTTTTTGCTTCTTCCTCCTTTATTTTTCCTGACCCGTGGTTGTTAGCTATAGGACTCTGGGCACTTTACCACTGCTGATCAGTGCTAACGTGCATATGCGCTCTGTATAAATTGTTACTATGATTGGTTATCCATGATTGGCAGATTTGGTTCATCAGTAGGTCCCTAGTTAAGTGCACTGAGTGTGCCAGGGCCGGTGATTCAAATGCTACTAGTGAGCCTGCAGCACTGATTGTGCCACCTACATGAGTAGCCATAAAGTGGTGTCTCAGGCCTGCCACCGCAGTGCCTGTGTGCAGTTGCTAACTGCCATGCTGACTGGGCAGGTGCACCCACTTGCCAGTCCCTAAACCTTTCCTTTTCGGCATATCAGTCACCCCTATGGTAGGCTCAAGGGCAGGGTGCATTGTAAGTATAAGGTAGGACATGCCCTGGTGTGTGTGGCATGTCCTAATAGTGAATTACAGCCATTTTCGTTTTTCACTATTGCAAGGCTACCTGTTCCCCAAAGGCCAGAATGGGCAGTTTGATTATTACATCTTATAATCCTAACAGACCCAGGGGGCATGGTAGAAATTCGAGTTTAGTATGCCTGAACTCAGAATGATAAATTACATCTTTTAGTCAAGTTGGTTTTAACATTCTGTGTTTGAAAATACCACTTTTAGGAAGTAGGTACTTTTTTGCGGGTGAGACGGGCCTCTGTGCTCGGCCGTAGTGGGTGGACTCAGCCACTATCTGTTTGTTGGGCCGCGAGAGGGAGCCCAGCCCTGCCTACGGCGAGGCCCTGTTCTACCCCAAGATCTGAGGTGGGAGCCTGTAGCGGGATCCTGCACCCCCCTGAGTGGTGTGAGGAGGGAGCGGTGGCTGCTGACGGTGCGGCCTCTGAAAGGGATATTGGAGACACCCGGACGCCAAAGCGAAGTGCATTGCCGGCAGCAGAGAGATGGGGAGGACTATACACTGCCAGGGGAGTTACCAGAGAGGACGTGTGGAGACCCTGGCTCTGGCGGCAAGCAGAGGAAGCTGTGACGTGACACTGGGGGGGCCCTGACCTCGTGAATTCGGGGTGAAGTGGAGCTGCCCACAATTTGGCCAGTGGGCGGAGAAGTGAGCTTGGCGGTCATTCCAGTGTGGGTGGCCCGCTGCGGTAGAGCTGTTTGGAAGCTGCGGGCAGACCTCCGGAGCCAGCGGCAGGGGCTGGATGTGGCGCGGCCCCCACCTGGCAGTGCATGAGTGGACTGAAGTGAACTGTGGCACCCTGGGCTGGAGGAGTGACTGGCAGGGTGCTCCGTGGTGATTGCGGGAGTGACGACGCTAGTGGGCAGAAGTGATTGCCCCCCGCGGCTTGCAGCGGCATCGGGCCCTGGATTGGGATATTCGCTTGGTGGCAGACTGTTGGATCTCTCTCCTGCGGAGGCTGGCTCTGTAGGCTGGGGAACCCCGCTGGATTATCTCACGCGCGGGGGGATACTTACGAGGCCACGGTGGTCCTGCTGGGTCTGATGCACCCTTGCCTGGCGTCTAGGTGTTTTGCCTGAGAGTGGATTGTCCTGTCGGGATGCTTGCAGGAAGTGGAGACGGGTGAGGACACCAGGAGCGTTGTGGACGGAGGGGGCTGACGACTCGAAGAACCCATACTTCCGACTAACGGGGGGACCCACGTCACCAGATTATAGGAGGAACTGGATGGTGAGACCAGGACTGGGGGCCAAGTCATCTGACACCCATGGGGAAGCCGCAGGGCCAACGGGGGGGCTCCCCCGGAGGAGGAGGCAGTGGAGGAGCGGAAGCGAGATGTGGTTGAGCCGCCACCAGAAGGACTGATGCAACAGCAGGTGGATCAGATCCTCCGAGCAATTACGGATACAAAGGAGGCACTCCAACAAGACATTGCTCAAGTGTCACTGGGACTGGGACTCCTCCGGGCAGATCATGTGAAGCTGACCGACCGAGTGAAGCAAGCTGAAGCTACCTTGGAGGTCTTAGAACCGGCTCAGAAGGCAATGGATGCTAAAATGGGAGAAGTTACTCACAGGCTCCATGTGCTGGACATGAGGGCCGAAGATGCCGAAGGGCGTAATAGACGGAACAACATCAGGGTAGTGGGCCTTCCGGAAGGAGCGGAAGGGGACAGCATGATAGACTACCTGGAACAGTGGCTGCGCACTGAGGATGCCCCTGAGGGCCTGACACCATTTTACACCTTGGAGAGGGCGCACAGGGTGCCTGCCTGCATGTTGGCACCTGGGAGACCGCCTAGACCTGTGGTGGCCCGCTTGCTTCATTATAAGGACAGGGATCTACTGCTTCATAAAGCACGCACCGCAGGCCCATACAGAGTGGACAATAGTAATGTGTCACTGTTCCCGGATTATACTTTTGATGTACAGCGACATCGAGCCTTGTTTCTGGCGGTCAAGAAGGCCCTCCGAGACGAAGGCATTCAATACTCCCTAATGTTCCCGGTGTGCCTGCGAGTGACTTTGGATGGCAAAACGTTCTTCCATAATGACCCCGATGAAGCATGGAGTGGGTTGGATCCTACCGGGCAGAGATGGATGGAGAAGAAGGGTCAGGAAGTTGGACAACGGAGGCAACGCGACCGCGCCACACAAGGCGTACCAGACGCCGGCATCCTGGGACACAGAAATCTTCCACGACACAGACGTCAGGTCGGCGGCCCTGCAAGCTGTGACAGAGATCTCATAGGCGAGCGGCACAACACTACTGAGAATGATCGACTCGGAAAAGGATTGGCGGGGACGGATTCTGATGGGACAGACGCGGGGAGAGTCACTCTACGACATGTCACTCCAGGGACGGCGGACGAGATCGCTGATGCCTGACTTTATGCACTGTCTCAAGTGGCTAGTTAGAGGGGTTAAATGGTCCAGGTACTGTTGCTTGCCCAAGCCCAAGTTATAGAGCCACAGGAACAGTAAGTTTAGATATATAATATTAAATTATATGCAATTTGTGCTAGTGTTTTCACAACAAAATATGAATTTGTTACACAAGCATATTTTGAATGCATATTTGTATTTTGCAGGACAAATTGCTACAGAAAAAGAACGTCAACAATCGCAGCAGCAGCTTATCGTTATGAGTCAGCTTTTAAAAGAATGCTGGAAGAGTTTCCAGTGGCTCTGAATGGGCAACCACCAAAAAAAAAGATCGGCGTTGCGCTGGTCGGGGAACATTCACGGTACTGCTATCGCAGTTGGAGAATCTTACAACAAGCATTGAGAAGGGAAGAAGTGCAGAGTAAGTGTTTTTGAATTTTAATTAAATCTTCTAATAAGGGTGTACAATTATATAATGTTACATAACACTCAAGTACTGCCTTTTTTATATGCAGAACACTTTACAAGACGAACGCCGACAGAACACCAGATCAAAAATTTCTACATGAAAATGGAATGGAGCAAGAACCTTCCAGGTATACAAGATATCATTGAAGGTTGGATTCCTACAGCAACCAGAAAATGGGACGTAGGCGATCAAAGAATAGAATCTTTGGTGGAGCGTCAGTCTTGGAAGGGATTCATGTCACAATTGATGCTATAAAGGGAAAGAAAGTCATCACTACTCAAGTGTTCAAGAAAGGAGAGATTGTTTATGATTACCATGGAATGGTAATAACTGCAGAGGAAGGGAATTGAATGATGCGAGAGTCACAAGAAGAAGAGATGGGATACTTATTCTTTTTTCAGGAACCCTCGGGTAGGAAATTGTGTGTAGATGCAAAAACACAGCCCTGCGTGTGTCACACAAATATGAAAACAATAGGACGGTTAATAAATCATTCAAGGAAAAAGTGCAACATTAAGCCTAATCAGGTAACACTAGTTATATTTGGGACTATACAAAATGTAATTATTTTCACTGCATTGAGAGATATTAGTGTTGAAGAAGAGCTGTTATTTGATTATGGAGTTTCACGGAAATCATTTAAGGGAGAAGGAGCAGAGTTAGGTTGGTTAGATACATGAGAAAATAAAGGTTAGAAAGCTCAGTTCTGATGCACTGAAGGGGTTTTTAACATTATCAAAGTTACCACGATTAAAACTATTTATTTTAGTTACAATCTAGATCATTTTTTTGTTCTTCCCTGACAATATGAGGAACACTCAGATCTCTGGCTGAGCCCACCCAGAAGACAATTTCTGGCAGAGGCGTCCAGTGATGAAGCATGCCATGATGGAAATGTGGGTGAGGGCTCCTATATAACCCTAAAGGGCTGTCCCATGCAAATCAAACATTGTAATACATCAAAATGATTTTAAAACTCTATAGGTGCAATTGCAGTGTCCTGAATGCTATATTAGGTGTAATTGCAATGACCTGTGTACCTGAAAAATGAATTTCTAAAACGTTTGAGATCTCCCTGAAGCAAAAAATGACTAATTCCCAAAACATCATTAGTGCATCAAAGTGTTGAAAAACGATCCAAAATGGATTAAACTTTTAAAAAAACAGTGTGCTACAGTGACATAATAACAACCTAAACACATGAGTGAAATAGAAGGAATAGTTTTAGAAATAAAGTTGAAAATCTTCATTTTCAATTTCAGGGGAACATTGTCCTTTTTGTGTCTGAGGTCATGGAGCTCCAAGCAGCATAAGAATTCAGGTATTTCTCCTTGGCTGGAGGTGAAAAATTCTTCATATAGTCTTAAAGGTGCTCAACCCTCTTCAAAGTATCAGATCTAAGCTTTGTAACTAGTATAGCTAGGTCCTATGTACTCACAAAGTGACATTGATATCCATCAGGAGCTATGTGGAAAATTAACAAATCCTGTAAAAAAAAAAAGAATTTTGTCAGCTTTTGCTAATTTTTAATATCAACTCTCATGACAGTTTGTGGGTCTCTGAAGACTTCAGGAGCCCATATTATACCTCAGGTGATATAGCAGCAGTGCCTGGGACCTATTTCTAGCCTCTGGCCACCTGTTATAGTAATATTTGTCAAATATTTAGGTGTTCAGGGGACAGATTCACTTCTTCTTCACAAGGTTATATGGCTCAGAGTAGGGTAAGATTTCATGATTTTTCCCATGGCTAGAAGTGAAACAAATCTTCATATAGTCCAAAAGGTCCACAACCCTTCTCAAAGTATCAGATCTAAGCTTTCTAACAAGTATATTTAGGGTCTGGGTACTCACAAAGTGACTGTGATATCCATTCTGAGCTATTTGGAAAATTAGCAAATCTTGTAAAAAAAAACATTTTTTGACAATTTTTGCTAATTTTCGGTATCAACACTCATGACAGTTTGTGGGTCCCTGTAGCCACCAGGACCCCATAATATATCTCAGGTGATGTAGCTAGAGTGGCTAGGGCTCATTTCCAGCCTCCAGGTACATGTCTGACTCCTATTTGTGACATTTCTAGTTGTTTGGTGTCAAACTCATTTTTTCCAGCCATAGAGCTCAGAGTTACATCACATTTTTAGTTCTGGAGCCAAGGGCCCCATAGTATACATCAGATGACATACCAGGAGTGTCTAAGACCTATTTCTGGCTTCCAGGGGTGACTTTTTGAAGTTTTTGGGTTTAAGGGGGCAAAGTCACTTCTTCCACACAGCCCAAGGTGCTCAAAATCGGGTACGATATCAGGTTTTTCCCTTGGCTGGAAGCTGAATAAAAAAACTTCAGATAATACCAAAGGTAGGTAGATCACATGAAAGGATCAGACCTGACCTTTCTAAGAAGTGTATTTATGTCTTGTGCACTCAAACGGTGTCCCTGATATCCAGTCTGAGCTATTTGATAAATTTGCAAAACTCGCTAGAAGTGCTCACTATTAGCGAGTTTTGCTAATTTTCAGTGTCAACCCTCATGACTGTTTGTGGGTCCCTGTGGCCACCAGGACCCCATAATATATCTCAGGTGATATAGCAAGAGTGGCTAGGGCTCATTTTTTGAAGTTTTTGAGTTTAAGGGGGCAAAGTCACTTCTTTCACCCAGCCCAAGGTGCTCAAAATCGGGTACGATATCAGTAACCTGTTTTAGTGATATTCGTCATATTTTTAGGTGATCAGGGAACAGAGTCACTTCTTCTTCAGAAGGCTATGGTGCTGCTCCATGTGCTCCAAGAGGTCAAAAAATATTTAATACAAAATCTTTTCAAAAGTATATAGGTACAATTTCAGTGTCTGGAATGCTATATAGGTGCACTTACAGTGTCCTGTGTACCTCCAAAATTAATTTCTAACACTTTTGAAGTGTACCTGAGGCAAAAAATGGCTAAGTCCCAAAACATCATTGATGCATCAAAGTGTTAAAAAATGCTCAAAAATGGATTAAAATGAAAATAATTGAGTGTTACATTATAAACACACAATGAATGAAACAAAATGAATAGGTTCAAAAATAAGTTCGGGGGGTCAAGGTCACAGTTGTGTCCGAGGTCGTGGAACTCTGAGCTGGGAAAATAAAAAAATATATCATAATGAAGTGGGGAGAAAGTGCTTTCATTCTGAAAGCAGAATAGCTGGCACCAATTTAATGCCTGGCTCTCCAGAAAAAGAATAGAGCATGGGGGGGTCGCATGGACAACAGAGGAGTGGGTCCAGGTAGTGGGCGGGGGGGGAGGAAGGGAAAAGCATACGAGCGAGAGAGCAACAAAGAGGGTGGGAGAGACACACATGAGGGAGAGAAAAAAAGTGGGTGAAAGGGAGAAGCACATGGATAAGAGCAACCCAGAGAGCGGGGAAGGAGCACACCGATGTAAATGAGCAGTAAAAAGTGTATGGGGAGAGAAGCACACAAGGCAGGAGGGTGGAATAAAAAGCACTTCCACGAATCACTTAAGAAGGCGACAGCGGTCAGAAGCATCATTCTGCAGGTGCAGGTGCAGGTACAGGCATGCGTCAAGACGTATGTGGGTGACGCCAGTAAAGCTTTGTTTTATATTTACGGATCCAAGATGGATCTAAAAAGAAAAAAAATGCATCATAATGAAGTGGCAAGAAAGTGCTTTTATTTAGAAAGCAGAACGGCTGGCCTTAATTTGATGGCTGGTCGTTAAAAAAAATTGGGCCAGGGGCAGCGGAGTAGAAGGTCTGGATAGCAGGTGAAGGAGAGGAAGAGACAAGCACACAGGGAGGAAACAACAAGGAGGGCAGGGTGAGAACCAAAGTGAGGTAAATAGAGAAACACACAAGGTAGCAGCACGGAGCATAGGAGGAGAAGCATACAGATGACAGTGGGCAGGGGGAAAGAAGCACATGAGGGAGGTAGCTAGAAAACACATGCGCTATCATGGAGTGGTTAAGTAAAAAGAAAAAAGTAGTTTTCAAAAAGTGAGCAGTGGAGAAATACAAGTAAAGACAATATGCTCCAAGGGAGGTCAAACAAAAGATGAACAGGGCAAGCCATTGAATAAACAAAACAAGCAAATGAGTTTGGCAATAAAGCTATTATAGCCATTATAAGCCATTATAAGCAATCGGTAGGCCTTAAACACACTGCACTTTCTTGGTAAGGTGACAGCAGGTTGCAGGTGTTTTGTAGGCCTGACCCTAAACACGCATTGGTAAAACCAATATGTTTTGCCTATACGAGATGTATTGGCTTTGCCAATTAATTTTTTACATGTTGCACAGCAGCATGAGCAGCAGTGCAACATGGTTTTAAGTCATATTGTTTTTGTTCCATTAAGCCATGTTGCACTGCAGGCTGCCTTGCTCTGCAATCTGTAAAAAAAAACACACAAAAAAAACCAGTGCAGACAGTTAGGGGGCAGGCAACAAGAGGAAGGAGAGCGGGGTAGAGAGTGGGAGGGTAAAAAAACAAAGACAGCAGGAGGAGGGTGTGGGTGGGTAAAGAAACTACAGACAGCCGGAGGAGGATGGGGTAGTATAAGAGAAACAAAGTACTAACACTGGGAGGAGAGTGGGGTGGGTAAATAAACCGAAGACAGCGGAAGGAGGCCGGAGGGGTGGGTAAATGAACCCCCGACAGCAGAAGAAGGGAAGGGATGAGCAAAGAAGCCACAGGCAGAGGGAGAAGGATGTATGACGTTACAACGCATGCTATTACAACGCATGCCTTTACAACGCAATTTTTACAACGCAAATACCTTTACAATGCGTGTTGTTACAACGAATACTGTTACAACGCGATATAGTGTTATTAGTTGTAAAGTGCTATTACAACGAATTCAAATATAACGCATACCTTTACAACGCATCAATATAGTGTTTTTTTTTTGTTTTTGTCCTTTTTGTAAAATAAAACCTGGCACGGGATGCAGAGAAATTAGGGGTTTTTGGGTGGGGAAGTGTTTTAAAATGTAGAGAAAAACGGAACGTTAATTTAATGAAATGCAAAACATTTATTAAAATTAATACTCGAGTATTAAAATTAATACTCAAGTATTAAAAAAATACTCACCTATTTTCAATTTTGAAAAATTGACATACGCAACCATTTATTAAATATAATATACTTACAAAATATAACTAATTCACTAAATAAGTATTTGTGAAAAAAAAAGTATAACATACACATAGTCGCCATTTTAAACATTGTAGTTCCCTAATTGTCCTACAACACTTTCCATGAAATTAATACCACAATACTACTTGCAAAATGGATGCCAAAACGAATCACAATATCGAAAACAACACATCTTAACATGCTATTTTTAATTATACTTTTCCACAGTAAATAAAAGTTTATTAAAAAATATAACCAACGCTGTATTTCTTAAAATTAACTATGACACTTGCTAAAACCTATAAATACAACCAACACTCCATTTTAAAATCAGTTGATTATCAACTCCCAGAGTGACCAGACGCCAAAAGCTAAACCTCTGACCTCTTCACCGAGATAAGACCTGACTCCATTTACGAAGTAATATTTGCCGAAATACAAGTAAGTTTCTAAAACGAATAACAGAAATGTTTACTTGAAACATTTAAAACGCTGCACCTAATAAGTTTGAGTTTGCATTTTTAACTAAAAAAAAAATACTAACCTATTACCATAGTTTATTTTAACATTACTACGATGTAAAGTAAATTGTTTATTTTAGAAAATGATTGTGAATTAAATTATAATATATATTATTTTTCAAACATCACAAAAAGTTGTTTTTTTTCTAAAAGACAACTTCTATAAACTGTGACGAAAACGACTACGTCAAAAAAAAGGGTTTTGCCAAATGAGCCACACTACTCATCAAGAATAAATCGAAGGTAGTTTCCTAAATTTTTGTAAACAGTATTCTAAATTAGTAACACGAAAAAACTTTATATAATCTCCACACATATTTAATCTTTTTTTCACACAGAAATTCAATAAAGAAAAAAAAATAAATTCTCATCTTTGAAAATTCAAAGGTCGATGTAGAAAGAAGGTAAATATTTTAAACATTAAATAACTGTTTTTTTTCCCTGTCTTTATAAATGCAAAAATAAATGTGAAAGTGTAAAAAAGTGTAGAGGTTAAAATAATTCACATAACGTCATACAGGTGCAGCAGCACATAAAATGTGGGATGTTGTAGAGCTATCAATTAAGATTTTAACTCCAAAAACGTGCACAATTAGGGAAAGTGTAGGATGGTGTACGGTTAACAATTAATATTCTAACTCCAGTAAGGTGCAGCAGTAGTGAATGTGTAGGATACTGTAAGGGTAATAATTACTATTCTAACTCCAGGAAATTGCAGCAGTATGGAAAGTGTGGGATGGTGTAGAGGAAACAATTACTATTCTAACTCCAGGTTGCTGCAGCAGTAGAAAAAGTGTAGGCTAGTATACAGGTATCAATTACTATTCTAACTCCACAAATCTGCAACAGCAGGGAAAGTGTTGGATGGTGTACAGGGAACCAATGACTATTCTACCTCCAGTAAGGTGCAGCAGTAGGGAATGTGTGGGATAGTGTAGGGGTAACAATTACTATTCTAACTCCATGAAGGTGCATCAGTAGGGAAAGTTTGGGATGGTGTAGTGGTAAAAATTACTATTCTAACTCCAGGAAGGTGCAACAGTAGGGAAAGTGTTGGATGGTGTAGGAGTAACAATTACTATTCTAACTCCAAGTTGGTGCAGCAGTAGCAAAAGTGTAGCATAGTAATAATGTTAAATAAAGTAAAATGTCACTTATGCACATAAAATGTTTACATTTTGTACTATATAACAAAATCAGCAATAAAATACAGCATTTGCATTACTTTCTCATTTTTTCAGATACTCACATAAATCTTCTCAAAACCAAAGCACAATTTGATTCCCACAAGACCAGGCAACAAAAAAGACCAGCTAAATTCGAAAAAGCAGACTGAAACCAGACCAAGAAAAAACACCTAAATCAAAAGGTAATTTAAATGAACACTCCAAAGTAGGAAAGCATTCAATTTGCAAAACTTTTTAAAACATATGCAAGAAAGCTGCAACAATACAGAAAGTGTAGCATCTTATCGAGATAACTATAACTCTTGTAACTCCAGGTTGCTGCATTAGTAGAAAATATGTAGGATGGTATACAGGTATCAATTACTATTCTAACTCCATATATGTACAGCAGCAGGGAAAGTTTTGGATGGTGTACAGGGAACCAATGACTATTCTACCTCCAGTAAGATGCAGCAGTAGGGAATGTGTGGGATAGTGTAGGGGTAACAATTACTATTCTAACTCCATGAAGGTGCGCCAGTAGGGAAAGTGTGGGATGGTGTAGTGGTAAAAATTACTATTGTAACTCCAGAAAAGTGGAACTGTAGGGAAAGTGTGGGATGGTGTAGGGGTAACAATTACTATTCTAACTTGAAGTTGGTGCAGCAGTAGCAAAAGTGTAGCATAGTAATAAAGTTAAAAAAAGTAAAATGTCAGTTATGCACATACAATGTTTACATTATGTACTATATTACAAACACTGCAATAAAATACAGCATTTGCATTACTTTCTCATTTTTCAGATACTCACATAAATCTTCTCAAAACCAAAGCACAATTTGAATCCCACAAGACCAGACAACAAAAAAGACCAGCTAAATTCGAGAAACCAGACTGAAACCAGACCAAGAGGAAAACACCTAAATCAAAAGGTAATTTAAATGAACACTCCAAAGTAAGAAAGCATTCAATTAGCACATTTTTTAAAAACATATTCAAGAAAGCTGCAACAATACAGAAAGTGTAGCATCTTGTCGAGATAACTATAACTCTTGTAACTCCAGGTTGCTGCAGCAGTAGAAAATGTGTAGGATGTTATAGAGGTATCAATTACTATTCTAACTCCATATATGTGCAGCAGCAGGAAAAGTGTTGGATGGTGTACAGGGAACCAATGACTATTCTACCTCCAGTAAGGTGCAGCATTAGGGAATGTGTGGGATAGTGTAGGGGTAACAATTACTATTCTAACTCCATGAAGATGCACCAGTAGGGAAAGTGTGGGATAGTGTAGGGGTAACAATTACTATTCTAAGTCCATGAAGGTGCAGCAGTAGTGAATGTTTGGGAAACTGTAGGGGTAACAATTACTATTCTAACTCCAGGACGGTGCAGCAGTAGGGAAAGTGTGGGATAGTGTAGGGGTAACAATTACTATTCTAAGTCCAGGAAGGTGCAGCAGTAGTGAATGTTTGGGATACTGTAGGGGTAACAATTACTATTCTAACTCCAGGAAGGTGCAGCAGTAGGGAAAGTGTGGGATAGTGTGTTGGCAGAATTTACTATTCTAGCTCCAAGGAGGTGGAACATTAGGGAAAGTGGGGGATAGTGTAAAGGTAGAATTTACTATTCTAACTCCCAGAAAGTGCCGCATTGTGGATAATGTAGGACATTGTTCTTTGTTATTTCTCTTTTTATTCCACATAGTAAAATCACACATATTTTCTTTACAGATAATGTCTACTCAGGAAACAGCTTCCTACATAAAATCAAGAAAAGGAAACAGATTATTAAAGCATGCTGGATACATATATTGTAAAGAAAGGATAATTTTCCCAAGAAATCATTGGAGGTGTGTGCAATACTACTCATCTCATTGCAGCGGTAGAGCGGTTACCCTTGATGATATCATTATTAAGACAACAGATCATAACCACTCTGCCTCTGCAATGGAGATTGATGTAAGGGAAACCTTAAATGAAATGAAACAACTTGCAAGCACCTCCAATGATTCTACTGGATCCATTTTAAGAGAGGTTGCACAGCATCTCCCCAGTCATGTTGCTAGTAATATGCCTATAATTCCTAATTTGAGGTGAATTATACAAAGACAAAAGCAGGCAAGTAACACACAAACCACAACACCTCATACCTTTGCTGACATTATTATTCCACATGAACTTACAATTTATTTTGCTGATGAACCTTTCCTTCTCCTTGACAACCAAAACCCTCAAAAACGTATCTTAATTTTTAGTACACCCCGCAACCTTGTTAAGTTAGAAAATAGTGAAATTTGGATGATGGATGCTACGTTTAAAAGTACACCCCATCCTTTCACCCAAATTTACACTATACACGCTAAAATTAACCATAATGTGATCCCCTTAGTATATAGTTTGCTTCCTGATAAGACTACTGCAACCTACACTGAACTTTTATCAGTTATTAAAAATAAAACATCCAAAAGTCCTAGGAAAATAATTGTCGATTTTGAATTGAGCATGATCAATGTGATCAGTAAAACGTACACGGATACACAAATTCAGGGCTGTTTCTTCCATTTTTCCCAGGCATTCTGGCGTAAGTTACAGAAAACATCCCTGGTTGCAGAGTACTCAATAGATAGCAAACTTCAATTTGAGTTAAAAAAATTAACTGCTCTTTGTTTTGTTCCTCCCATAAGTGTAGACGAATACTACACTGCCATTACAGAATCAGATTATTACAATGTAAATGAGGAGAAATTGGCACCCATCCTAAATTATTTCGAAGACTCATGGATTGGGCACCTAAGCAGATCGGGTCGCAGGAGGAAGCCACGTTTCCATGTGGAGTGGTGGAACTGTTACACAAGCTGTTTAGAGGGAGAAGCAAAAACAAATAATGCCATTGAGGGATGGCATAACTCCTTCAACCACACAATTGGCAAACCACACCCTAATTTCTACTCTTTTTTGGAAACTTTGAAGAAGGAGCAAAGTTTTCAAGAAATGAGACTTTCACAAACATTAACTGGTAGTCTAAACCCACGAGTTACACAAAAAACAAAGGAAATGTCTGAGAGACTTTTGGGTATTATGCAACACTTTTCGTTGTGTGTGGCTCTAGACTACCTTGAAAATGTTGCTAACATTCTAAACTTCTTAATAACTTTTTCACCTTACTTTCCTGCTTTGCCCTAAATTTTATGAAACAGTAATTACAATTGGCAATAACATTTTTCCAAAACATTTTTCGAAAAAAATCGTCGGGTCAGCCTTCCTTTTGTTGCCTTTTTTAAATGACCATGTTTTTTCTTTCCAATGCAGAAATGTACTTCTATAAATTAACAATAGATCCAAATATACCTCCTACCAAAACAAATTCTCCCTATGTCAACCTGTGCTATTTTCCTTTTTCCACAAGAAATGAAATTGTTTTTCTTCTGACCATCCAATTCCAAATTCAACAATTACTAACTCCTACCAAACCCTACTTTCACTATATCTGCCATAGTACATTTAAAAAACTACGCCAACTTTATTATTTTTCAATCCTGCTTTTCCTAAACAGATAAGTTGTATGAAACATTTATGTTATATTTATAAATTTATTTATAAATCTTTTTTTAGAAACCAATTGTAAACACAAATAACTTTTGACGAAAACGTTTTCTGACCCGACATAGGCATACTCTAATTACACGATCGGCAACATGCTTTTTTATCTTTTTTACATTACTTTATTTATCCGCAACCTCTCCTTACCCTTTCTTTACAATATATGTATCCTTTTTTTACTTAACATATATAAATAAAGTTTAAATTGTTTCCTACCTGGACGTAGATCAGCTTCCTGCTGCTTCCTCCATCGATTCTCTTCAAAATGGCCGCTTACGTTCACGTTTACGTGCTTACGTCATCTGAAGCTGCAAAGATTGTTAACGGACTATTTATTTATATTATTTTTTATTATTAAAGTTGGTATTTAATTAAATAATATATTACTTCCAAAAAAATATGTAAATATGTGAAAATATTACAAAAAAGATGCTTTTTTTCTTTATTTTTGAATTTAAAAAAATACTTTAAGAAACTATGTGTACTATTTTTTTATTAATGTATTTATTTTACATATTGATCTTAATTGTTTGTTAATACTTGTAAAATAACGTAATTTTATCCTTACCTGGATGCTTACTCCATTTCCTTGCAAAAGATCCCCTTTCTTCTTTTTTAACACCTTCTTTTTCAGTTCCGCGGGAGATACAGCTTGATATATGGAAATAAATGAAGGACAATTGTTCCCATAGAAAACAATGCCAAAGCGTGGGAACTTTTTTATTAATAATAGTTAAATAAAAATGTTCAACTAATAATAATTTTTAAAATATATATATATTTAACATTTATATTTTAATACATTTTAATATTTTTTTCTTTAGTATTTTTTTTTTAATTATTAATATTAATTTTAATACCTAAGTATTCAATTATTACCTTTTCACTCATTTTTTTAAATTAAATTATAATTATTAATTCTTCCCACTTTAAAATTAAATACCCAAATATTGTAATTTGTAAAAACTAGAGTATGAATAATTTTTTTTTTTTTACCTAATTATTATATTATTACCTTTACACTCCTTTTTTAATTAGAATTGTAATATAAAAATACTAGAGTATTAATTTCAAAATTTGTTTCTTTCTTCAATTTAATAGCCAAATATTGTAATTTGTAAAAACTAGAGTATGAATAATGTTTTTTTTTACCTAAGTATTAAATTATTACCTTTATACTACTTTTTTTATTTTGAATTGTAATATATAAATACTAGAGTATTAGTTTCTAAATTTGTTTCTTTCTTCAATATATTTTTTAGAAAACATTCTATTTAATAATATTTTATAATATATTAATACTAAAGTATTATTTCTCTATACTTGAGTATTTTTACCATTTACTACTTTTAAATATTAATAAAACAACTTCACTAATTTTAAACATTTTTTATTCAATAAATATATAAATATAATAAATCAGAAATATAATTTAATAATATATAATCATTTAAAAAAAAATAACATAACATAAAGTTACATTTAAAAATGCGTTGTAAAAGTACTTGCGTTGTAAAGGTACTTGCGTTGTAAAACCAGGCGTTGTAAATGCATGCGTTGTAAATCCACTTGCGTTGTAAAAATCCCGTTGTAATGGTAGTGCGTTGTAAAAGTTGCGTTGTAAAGGTTGTAACCCGAGGGAGAAGGGCAGGGGAGTGCAAGAACAAACTACGGACAATGGGAGGATGACAGGGGCGATGGGGAACCACAACAGTGGGAGGAGGGTGGGCTAAAGCGACATGAGGTAGCTGTAACAGCAGGAGGAGGCCAGGAAGAGGGAGACTCTACAAGAGTGCGTGTTAAAAAGTAAAACAAAGAGTACCTACAGATGTCTCAAGAAGCTGTGTTTGGTCAATGCTATATGGTAGGGACACACACAAAGCTCCAAGGTGAAGTCTAGGCAAGGAGGAGGCTCTGGCCAATAAGAATCAAGGAAACAAGAGTGACATGGGAGCCAACCAATGGTAAGTAATAGGCAGGATCTAAGCCCATTTTAAGCTTTTTTTAAAACATTTTACACGATATTTCACAAGCACAGTGCAAGCGCTGTGCAGGCAAAACCTAAAATGACTAGGTGGATGTGGCTGCCCAACTCTGAAAGTTTGAACAGGTAAGTTTGCCTCTGTCCCCTTTTTGGGATCCTTCCTTGTGGTAGGTGTCCAGTTTGAGTTCTTAATATTGTGCATAAGTGCATTTCTAACAAACAAATCCTCCTTTCACAGACATGCACAACCACAATCACATTCTTCTCAAACATTGACACTGAGGGCCTAAATCAAGAAGGCAGTGGCAAGTATCTTGATATTTGACTTATACCTATGATTTGATGAGCTTCACACTGGTTGAATTAAAAAAGTTTACCTTTAACTACCAGAATATAAGCAGATGTATGGTGTTCGCATTTCAGATGATGCAACTTTCTATCTCTCCCTATATTTGTGGGTACTTTCCACTTAGGAGATGCTATATGTGGAGGATGGTTAGAAAGTGCTAAACATTTTCAAAATAGCTTTCATTTCCTTTTGTCTTAAAATGGGCAAATATGCTCCATGAAATGTCTCTCCTTCCTCCACAATCTGTATGATCATTTAGGTGGGAGGGCAAATAAGCATAAGAAATGCATGACAAGTTATGTGAATACCATCTCTTTAGGGTGGACGCAAGTTGTTTGCATTGGTTTTCATCAAACAATCAATCCATGCTCAAGAACAACTAATTCTACATATTGTGCAATTAGAAACTCATTTTGTGACTCACCAATCAGTCTGGCATGTCGAAGAAATGACATTCGCTGTGTATGTCACATTTACTCAGAGGAAATCGCTTTCAGGAAGAAACTGAAAATATACATTGAGAAAGTTGATTTCAGTACATCAAAATGCATTCTTTGCTGTGGCTTCAGCAGTGCTATATTTCAATTTGGAATATGAATCATACAGGAGTGTTAGTTCATGTGTGACTTTTGTTGTATGAAAAGGAAAAAAATATACATTCATCACATGGGTACATGCTGCTATTAGTATCTAAGAGAAAGGACAACCAACTGATGGTTGACACTGCGCACTGTGCTAAGGGTAACTAAGTTACAGATGGTTAGTCACATTGGCAAAACAATCATCAAATACAAAAATGTTGTATTCATAAAGACATATATTTTCATCATATATGTAAAAGCAATATCACATTACATCATCATACGAAAATGAAAATTTATACATAATGGTGGTCATCCACCAAAAACAGTTCAGAAATGAAATATGCTACATAATACTTTTGAGTGGTCACAAGATGGTGTGTTGGTGAGCCCAATGCATTTCGGGACTAAGCTGTCCCTTCATCAGGGGCGATCTGTGAAAAAATACATAAGTATCACAATCAATAATGAATGCTGAGTTTTGCATACAAGAAGGGTCCATGGTGAAAGCGTTTTGAATCATGTGGTAGATAATAATGCCATTAACCCAGATATATGATGAACAGACCTTACAATTCATGCTGCAAACAAGTGATGTAGAGTACAGAAAAAAGGTAAAGCAATGTAGTCACCCAGAAACGTGGTTGCATCAAGACGATGCAAGTGGAACAGGAAAAAAACAGATAAGAATGTTGTATAGTGCAAGAAAATGAATCGAAAAAAGTGATGGCTGGGAAAGCCTCACCTCAAGTATTATGTTTTTTTGATCTACAAAAAGGAATGAAGATGCTCGTAAGCAACAGTCTGCAAATGGATGAACTGAAAGGCAAAGGAAAGAAGGCATAAGACCAAGTGTCTGTGTTGAAAAAGAATCTAAAAGGAAAAGAGAACTAAGCCCTACTTACCAACTACGTGATAATAACAAATGCTGGGAAGTGAACTGAAAGAGATGCAAGGAAACGTCGTTTTAAAAGATTATCCGAAGAAAAAACAGTGAGGTACGTTATGACGCTGTTAGTGATTGCCCTGCGTACGATCACAATACTCACTTTAAAAAGAAGGAGGGAGATGGCGTACCAAGGCCACAGTATATTTGAAAGTGTCACGTAGTGCGAACACGGTGATCTGTTGCGAGCCCAACCGTCAATAGATTACACGGAAACTGTTATGCTAGTGCTGGTGCTGGGGCAAGCGCTGTAATAGATGGTGAAATAACGAGTGTCATAAATACGCAGCATACTACAATAACGGGCAGGAAAAGAAATGCTGATTTACATCTGCAAAGGGGCAGGATACTTACTCTAGAATGTCGGTAGCGTTGTGAAGACCGGAAACTCACTTGGCGTCCTGTTGCTACGGCAGGATGTTCAAGTGCGGATAGCGCGCCAATAAATAATGCGAGCACGGGAATTCAATAGCGGAAATGCTAGTGGGAGAAGTGAAAGGTCAGGGAACTAATAAAAAGAGAAAGTGGACTGGTAGGTGACGCCATGTTAGGTCGGAGTGTCAACAAAACGGCAGAAACGCCGGAAATGGGGAATAACTGCTACAAAACGAGAATGATGAATATGGAACAGTGTGGAAACCGATTGCCACGTAAAGGTGTGAACTAGGTGTGTACTGGAAGGAGAACAAAGAAAAGTAAAAATAAGGATTGAGAAAAGGTGGGTATCTGTGTACATGTCTAATATCAAATTAGTGTAGTACCAAGGGAAGATATGACATCTAAGATTTTAAAAACATAGGAGAGTGTTAAAATGATTGTGTAAACAAGGATTGCCGATGGGGCTCGGCATAGTCAAGAAATATGTGCTAAATGGCAGCAAGTGAAAAGGTGCAAGACCATATAGTGAAAGTATTGGAAAAGGGAACAGTAGTGAATCTCAAGGGAAATGGAAACAGGAACAAACAAGAGAAAATTTTGTGTTTACAGGAAGCATGATAGGTCTAATCGGTCATTAAGCCCACAGGGGGCTAAGGTCTGCAATTTCTGAATCCAGAAGATCTCCCTACGTAGAAGTAAATTGGTGATGTCTACGCCTGGTCTGACATCAATGGTTTCAATAATCTGAAAACGGAGTTGGGACATTGTGTGTTTAGCTTCTGACCAATGCATGGCGAGACTTGAAGTGCTACTTTTGTTCCTAATCCTGGATTTGTGTTCTGTAATGCGAGTTTTTATTTTCCGCTCGGTTTTGCCTACGTAGGCCTTGCCACAAGGGCATTTGATGCAGTAAATGGCATGTGTGGTGTTGCAGTCACTATTGTGTTGCAAAGAGATTTTGGAACCTGATGTGGGATGAGTTAAGATGTTTCCTGTTATTACATTGTTGTAGTGTATGCATGCATGACATTTGCGAGTTCCATGGTAGACGTTGGGTTTCTCAATGGTCTTGATGGGTTTTAAAAGGTCCCGTAGATTTTTACCTCTGGTGTACGCAAACATGGGTTTCTCCATGAAGAGGTTTTGAAAATCTTGTTTGTGTTGAAGAAGTTCCCACCGTGAGAGAATAATGTTCTTAATTTTGATTGAGGAGGTGGAAAAGCTACTGACAAATACCAGTCTTTTAGAGGGAGTACGCAATTTCTGTTTCAATAGGTCTGCTCTCAAGTTTTCATCCACGCCATCTCATCATGAATCTGCCATTGTCTCAATTCACTCGAATACGCAGAATTTGTTCGGATCCTTATAACAGCACATTTCAATTACAAGTGACTTCCAAAAGATTTGCATCGAGAGGATACCCACAGGAGGTGTTACACAATTGCCTAACAAGAGCTATGGCTACACCGCGAGCAGACCTATTGAAACAGAAATTGCGTACTCCCTCTAAAAGACTGGTATTTGTCAGTAGCTTTTCCACCTCCTCAATCAAAATTAAGAACATTATTCTCTCACGGTGGGAACTTCTTCAACACGAACAAGGTCCCACATCAGGTTCCGAAATCTCTTTGCAACACAACAGTGACTGCAACACCACACATGCCATTTACTGCATCAAATGCCCTTGTGGCAAGGCCTACGTAGGCAAAACCGAGCGGAAAATAAAAACTCGCATTACAGAACACAAATTCAGGATTAGGAACAAAAGTAGCACTTCAAGTCTCGCCATGCATTGGTCAGAAGCTAAACACACAATGTCCCAACTCCGTTTTCAGATTATTGAAACCATTGATGTCAGACCAGGCGTAGACATCACCAATTTACTTCTACGTAGGGAGATCTTCTGGATTCAGAAATTGCAGACCTTAGCCCCCTGTGGGCTTAATGACCGATTAGACCTATCATGCTTCCTGTAAACACAAAATTTTCTCTTGTTTGTACCTGTTTCCATTTCCCTTGAGATTCACTACTGTTCCCTTTTCCAATACTTTCACTATATGGTCTTGCACCTTTTCACTTGCTGCCATTTAGCACATATTTCTTGACTATGCCGAGCCCCATCAGCAATCCTTGTTTACACAATCATTTTAACACTCTCTTATGTTTTTAAAATCTTAGATGTCATATCTTCCCTTGGTACTACACTAATTTGATATTAGCCATGTACACAGATACCCACCTTTTCTCAATCCTTATTTTTACTTTTCTTTGTTCTCTTTCCAGTACACACCTAGTTCACACCTTTACGTGGCAATCGGTTTCCACACTGTTCCATATTCATCATTCTCGTTTTGTAGCAGTTATTCCCCATTTCCGGCGTTTCTGCCGTTTTGTTGACACTCCGACCTAACATGGCGTCACCTACCAGTCCACTTTCTCTTTTTATTAGTTCCCTGACCTTTCACTTCTCCCACTAGCATTTCCGCTATTGAATTCCCGTGCTCGCATTATTTATTGGCGCGCTATCCGCACTTGAACATCCTGCCGTAGCAACAGGACGCCAAGTGAGTTTCCGGTCTTCACAACGCTACCGACATTCTAGAGTAAGTATCCTGCCCCTTTGCAGATGTAAATCAGCATTTCTTTTCCTGCCCGTTATTGTAGTATGCTACGTATTTATGACACTCGTTATTTCACCATCTATTACAGCGCTTGCCCCAGCACCAGCACTAGCATAACAGTTTCCGTGTAATCTATTGACGGTTGGGCCCGCAACAGATCACCGTGTTCGCACTACGTGACACTTTCAAATATACTGTGGCTTTGGTACGCCATCTCCCTCCTTCTTTTTAAAGTGAGTATTGTGATCGTACGCAGGGCAATCACTAACAGCGTCATAACGTACCTCACTGTTTTTTCTTCGGATAATCTTTTAAAACGACGTTTCCTTGCATCTCTTTCAGTTCACTTCCCAGCATTTGTTATTATCACGTAGTTGGTAAGTAGGGCTTAGTTCTCTTTTCCTTTTAGATTCTTTTTCAACACAGACACTTGGTCTTATGCCTTCTTTCCTTTGCCTTTCAGTTCATCCATTTGCAGACTGTTGCTTACGAGCATCTTCATTCCTTTTTGTAGATCAAAAAAACATAATACTTGAGGTGAGGCTTTCCCAGCCATCACTTTTTTCGATTCATTTTCTTGCACTATACAACATTCTTATCTGTTTTTTCCTGATCCACTTGCATCGTCTTGATGCAACCACGTTTCTGGGTGACTACATTGCTTTACCTTTTTTCTGTACTCTACATCACTTGTTTGCAGCATGAATTGTAAGGTCTGTTCATCATATATCTGGGTTAATGGCATTATTATCTACCACATGATTCAAAACGCTTTCACCATGGACCCTTCTTGTATGCAAAACTCAGCATTCATTATTGATTGTGATACTTATGTATTTTTTCACAGATCGCCCCTGATGAAGGGACAGCTTAGTCCCGAAATGCATTGGGCTCACCAACACACCATCTTGTGACCACTCAAAAGTATTATGTAGCATATTTCATTTCTGAACTGTTTTTGGTGGATGACCACCATTATGTATAAATTTTCATTTTCGTATGATGATGTAATGTGATATTGCTTTTACATATATGATGAAAATATATGTCTTTATGAATACAACATTTTTGTATTTGATGATTGTTTTGCCAATGTGACTAACCATCTGTAACTTAGTTACCCTTAGCACAGTGCGCAGTGTCAACCATCAGTTGGTTGTCCTTTCTCTTAGTTCTTCACATGCTCGATTGACAGCGAGCATTACGCTGCAGCACCTATATCATTCAGTAGCAGTTTATTGATCAGCTAGTCAATAGGAGTGCGCTGCCCCACCTTTTTTGTACGTGCTATTAGTATCTGCCATCATCAATAAGAGAGCCTTTTTACATGAGCTTACACCTCATGGTGGCTCAGCTGTGTGGTAGATGGCAATGGTCTTCGACTATGTATGGTCAGGTTGTTTTGGCATTCTACCTCTGTATAGGGAGTATGGGGATGCACGCTGCAAGGTAGAAGACTGTTCTGTTTGATAAGCACTGCCTGTGTGTATAATCGCAGCGCTTATCTGAAATCTATGGACGCTACCACACATGCTGGTGTATATCAAATGACCACGAGGTGCAGGCCACGAGTCATGTGCACAACTACAGCTTAAAAGAATTTCCTCTAAACTCTCCAAACCATGGTTTAATGATTGTCTTAATTCCGAAAGAAGACATTTAAGACTTGCAGAAGAGCTGTGGAGGTCCCATCCCTCTCTTGAGCATCTCTACCTCTTGAGGTCCCTGAGAAGCATATAGAATAAATGCATCCAATGCTCGAAGGTCACCTTTTTCAGAACACAACTAGACCAAGCAAAAAACCGTCCAAAAAAATTGTTCGAACTCATCAAGTCCCAAGCTAATAGTCATTCTAACCTCTCGTCACTGGGTCAAGGGACACTGCCGAATTGTGAAGAATTTGCCGATTTCTTCACAGATAAGTCTATTAAGATTTAAACTGATTTACTCTTTGCCTGTGATCTCCTGTTGATCAGTCCAATGATCACCCTCCATCCCCTAGGCTTGGCCATCATCACCTCTGCGCAGCCCTAACTCCTCAAAAATGATGCATCCTGGAGTCTGTTCCAAACCTTGGATGAATGCACTATACAGAAAATGTTGTTGAATTTGAAACCTTCCAATCACTACAATGACCCTCTGCCTGCGAACCTTTTCCTGGAATTTAGATCCTCCTTATTAACATTGTGAACTATGATCGTCAATGCATCCCTTCGGCAAGGTGCTATTCCGGAGTGCCTAAAATCGGGTCAAGTTACTCCGATTCTAAAGAAACCAGCTGCTGATCCCACGGACCTTCATAACTTTCGCCCAATCTCTAACATCCCCACCTTGGCAAAGCACCTGGGGAAATGTGTACTCGCCCAACTCTGTAACCACATCGACCAGTTCCAACTCCTGGACCAATGCCAATCTGGTTTCCGCCCGGGCCATAGTACAGAGTCTGCGCTAACGCACATTGTCGATGATGCACTAAGAATGTTGGACCATAATGAGTCGTGCCTATTGATCCTTCTTGACCTTTCATCAGCTTTCGACACTGTCAAACACGATAACCTAATTGACCTCCTGGAACACAGGATGGGGCTGTCTGGGCCTGTACTAAACAGGTTCTCTTCTTTCCTTCAGAATGAATCCCAAAGCTTCAAGGTGAACCAATTCCTGTCCCATCCTGCACCAGTCACTCTGGGGGTTCCCCAAGTCTCAGCACTTTCTCCCACGCTCTTTAACTTGTTCATGGAGCCTCTGACAGAAATTCTAAAAGCATCCAGGGTTAACTATCACATGTATGCGGACGATACCCAACTTCACTTGAAGATCGCCCACCCCCCGAGGACATTCAGTTCCTCAACTCAGTCCTGCTGGATACACAAAGTTGGCTGACACGTAATCACCTGAAGCTAAATGCTCTAAAAATGGAATTCCTCCTAATCTCACCCCACAAACAATCTCCGGTCTAGGAACAATGGCTGAATCAGCTTACGGCTCTTAACTGTAGACCTCACCTTGATGATTCGGCATCCTCACTGGGTATTATATTAAACAAAAGTCTGAACATGCAGAAGCACATCAGTTCCCTCACCAAAGGAGCGAACTTCCAACTCAGTATCCTAAGGAAGCTCAAACCCTTTCTCCCTGCTCATGACCTAAAGGTTGCAGTCTAAGCAGTAGTGATCTCAAAGCTGGACTATGGTAGCACATCGCTTTGCGGCTTGCCCAGAGTGAAGATGGCTCCTCTTAGGGTGGCCCTCAATTCTGCTGCTAGGCTGATTACAAGCACTAAAAAATACAATCACATTCATGTAGTTCGAGAGCCTCCAGAAGCGCCAGCACCCTTTTATTCAAAACACAAAAATAAAAAATAAAAAAGACCTATAATCGAGCCTTCTCAGATATGGCTCCAAAGGATTTGGAACACCCTTCAAACTGAAGTCACAGTGAACCCTTCCACTGTCCTCTTCAAAAAAGAAGTCATAGGGCTCCTGATGAAGAAATTTCTGCCTCAATTGGGCTTCCTCATCTGAGTCTGGGACATAGATGTTGATTTGTGGCCCAGCTGCCTGGCTCGAGAGAATGTTGGACATTATAAGCTGTGGATTTTTTGCTTTTTTGATTCTGTGGCATTTGATTGTACCCCTCCTGTTGCATAAACTGTAATGCGCTCTGATATCCTCAATGGTCATGTTCGCGCTATATGAACCTTTCCAAATAAATAAATAAATGTGAGTCATGTGTGACTTGGGTCATGTGTGACTGGTTCATTTACGTTTTCTCCCCCCACTCATTTGCGAGATGGGACGTTCTGTGTCCTAACACAACATTCCTCCTTTACCCAAATAAAACAGAACATAGGAATAACAAACCAAAAATAGAAAAACAGGCATAGCGATGATACATTTGCAAACATCATGTACAAAACTGTGTCATCACAGACGCCGTCTTCATTACCTGTAAAGTTAACCAGAAAAACATTATCTAGGCAATAATACATTCAAACTATAGAGGAGGACTATATCAACATACAAAATCCTTAAGATTCTTGGATGGCACTGGTTTGGGATGTAAATCATATCTCTCCATGCCTTGCTGATTGGGACCAGGTTCATTTGTTTCTCCTTTGCCCACTCTCGGATATGCACGGCTGGTATCCCTCCGATGATTTGGTGGGGACTCCAAGGAAACAGTTGACTGGTGGTGACCATCCAGACCCCTCTGCGGTGACAAATGGGAGGGGCAACTACCATTAAGCAAACTTGTCATATCATCATCCCCCATAGAATCAGTAACAGGGGACATGCCGCAAACATTTGCTGACTCAAAATACAGTTTGAAAAAAGATACATTCCTCATTATTCTCTCATCTTGCTTCTGTGCAGTGATCATACTTCCTTTCACAGCACTTACTTTACATGGCTCACTTTCAAATGGCAAAAGAAATTTGTGTCCCAGGCGTTGATTTTTGACAAGTACCAAGTCACCAACTTAAAAATGCTGCACGTGGCCCACTGCTTCTGTGATGTGCCGTAATTTCATGCATTGCGTTTCTGCAAGGCCTCTGTAGCCTTTTCTCTGATCGTCAAAATTTCCACCACATGAGGGAGGTTATCACCTACCACCTGATTCATGCACAACATGCTAGGAGACACTCCAGTGGCAGTATGTGGAGTGAGACGGTACTCACGAAGGAAAGTATACAAAAAGCAGTCCATGTTCTGGCCATTAGCTAGTGCAATTCTCAGGGATTATTTATTTAAGATTTGCGTGAAACGTTCTATGTCACCAATAGCTTGTGGCCACCGGGGATGATCTTCCGATGGTCAACGCCTTGTGGAAGAGGTGTGGCACAGCAGCCAGGGTGCCTGACTCAAGAACACGGGGTTCACGGTTAGACGTTCGCGCCAGGTTAGCCCAGTACCATGTGACTCTGGGCAATAGCTCGCTTAATCTTCCCGAGGGCCCCCAGTGCCGAGACACCTCTCTGTAGGTAGCTGTGCACTTTACAAATGCTGGTATTTCTTTATATATTACTATGCAAACTCCTGACTAGAAAAGTGGGGACCTTTGTCCGTCCTGAGATCTTTTAACAGTCAATGGGTTGCCATGACTTTTTCCACCTAGGGTACGATCTGGTAGGCGGTCGTTGACTCTAGAATTTCGACTTCCAGGTATTCTGAAAAATCACCTATTATTATCAGTATGTGTTAGTCGTCGGGCAGACCACCAAAATCAGCACTCGCTCACTGCCAGGGAATAGGGGGAATGGTTTCACTGATAAGAGGTGCTGGCAGAACTGCTGGACCAGCAGCTTGGCACATTGAACATTGTCTCACTGTGCGTTCCACCCAGTCATATAGACCAGGGAACCAGACCTTTCAGCAGAGCCTGGACTTTGTCTTCACCACTCCCTGATGTGCAGAGTGGTTTAGATTGACCACCTGTTTTTGTAGTGACGCCGGAATGACCAGCTTAGTTCCTCGTAGTAAACATACTTCTGGAGAAATAGCAAGTTCATGCAGGACGTTATGTAACAATGACAATGTAAAACGAGTATCATCTGTTTGAAATGAGGCATTATGAATGAGGGTGTGTCAGTTTCCAGAAACAAGTGCTGACACTTCTTACTGAAAACAGTTGTCTGACTGGGTAGTGATTATAATGTCATCCAGGGAGAGTGGCAGTGGCCTTGACTGCTCTACCAATAACCGCATGTACTCTTTCACATCTTCAGCATCCGCTTCTTCACTGACAGTGGCGGGCCTCGCATGGCTCGAGAGATTGTCAGCTGGGTTCTGAGACCCTGGACAATACACTATGGTGAAGCGGCATTCTTGTAACTGAAGAATCCAATTATCGATCCAAGGAGGTGGTTTTGACAAGGATCCTGTAAACAGAGGTATCAGCGAGTTGTGGTCCGTGTGCACTATAAATGGTTTGCCGTAATGGTAAAAGTGAAAATGGCGACACCACCTGTAGGCCGCAATAGCTTTCTTCTAGATATGAGAGTAGAGCTGTTCTGTATCTGTTAGAGCATGGCTATTGTATGCTACCGGGGCCGATTCACCATCACCCTGTTTTGAAAGAGTATAGCCAGTAGGGCTGGCATCCATGGATAACTCTGATTCATGGCGAGGGTCAAAGTACGCTAGATTGGTTTGTGCTGACAGGGCTTGTTTTATTGCTTGGAACACTTCCTCCTGGGCAAGCCCCATCCCCAGACTGCATTTGCTTTGGTCAGTTCCCAAAGAGGTGGTCATGTTTTGAATAAAACGGCTACAGTAGGTGACCATCCCCAGGAAGTTGCAGACACCTGTAATGCTGGCTGGAGCTGGGCCTAACTGAATATCTAGAACCTTTGTGGAATCGGGCATGACCCCCTGTTCAGAGAACCGGAACCTGAAGAAGGCAATTTCTTGTTGTTGAAAAGCACACTTTTCACTGTGTAAGGTGAGTCCACTGTCCTGTAATCATTTGAAAATTGCCTTCAGACTTTAATGATATCATGTGATAGTTGGTGTATATACTATAATGTCATCACTGACATTGATTACCACTTCAAGGCCAGCCAACATGCCCCTGATAGTATCCTGAAAAACTTCAGCTGCACTTGACACCCCGAAACTGAAGGGTTTGTATCTCCTTAGACACACGTATGGAGAAAGTAGTGATGACTCTGCACTCCAGAACCAGCAACAGCTGATAGTATCCTTCTCAGAGATCCATTTTTGAGAGCCATGTTGAACCATTCACTCCTGCCACGATATCATATACGGTGGGCGTCAGGCGTCGTTCACACCAAATAGCCATTTTGGGTTGTCGCATGTCAACACAAATTCTGACTCCACCGGGTTGGTAGGGCTTTTGGGCGACTACAATCGGATACACCCAGGGCTTAGGAACCTCCACTTTTTCAATGATGTCCTCCTGTTGGAGTTTTGTCAGCTCATTTTCAACCTTTGGGAGCAGATGTAAGACCACCCGGCGATGTCTCAGTTCAACCAGCTGAATTAATTCATCTATGTGGAGGTGTATGAGATGGTCTTTTAGACAACCAATGCCTTGGAACAGTGGCAATAACTCATTTAGCAAATTGTCCACACTCACCAAATGCATTCTGAGAGCAAAAGACATCAAGTTAAGTCGCTCCACCTTGTGAAAGCTCAGAAGCATTCCCAAAACCCTTTTGGTGACATATATCTTGGCATGTATGGAACATTTGTGGTGAAAACCACCACCAGTTGGAGTGGCATTGAAGATCCATATGCAAAAGCTTGTGTGATGGTTGGGCGCAGGACAGGCTGTAATGGGAGAGTTTCCAACAAAGACTGTGCAATAATGTTTATTGAAGCCCCTGTAACACACCTTAGAGCTGCCTGGGGGCAGGTCTTCTTTTCGTCTGCTCCCCCATCATTAGGAAATTGGCAGACTCAGTCTTAAACGTTGCATTGTAGAGCTGCTTCCATGTATGCGGCACGCTCGTTAGATAGCTCTTTTGATTGCTCTATTGTTAGTATCTGAGCTATGGACATACCAGTGACTTGTCGAATGTTCTCCCTTAGTTTAACAGATGTTCAACCCTGTATGAACTGTGCATGAATCTCATCATCAGCATCGGCTAGCGTGCAGGTGCTAGCAAGTTCTTTTAGTCACACATAAAAAGTGTCTATTGATGCCTCAGTAAACTGCCTAGCTTGGCGTAGAAGGAATTGTTTGAAGTCAGGATCAGCAAGTGGTCCTGGCAGACAACAGGAACACTTCCAGCCACGAGCAACGATGCACTGGTCACAGGCAGTTCCGGTAGGTGGCGTAATACAGGTGAGCCACTGGACCGGATCAGTTGCATGGGACAGGAATGAACAGCACCCGCTCATTGCCAATTTGTTGTGTTTGATAAGCGCGGTCTGTGTGTATAATCACAGCACTTATCTGGAATGAATGGACACCACCACTGGTGCTGGTGCATACCATATGACCAATAGGTGCGGACCTCTGTTCCTTATATTAACTACCCCATCACTTCATGGCCAATACCACTTGGGTTATGCGTGATGGATTCCTTTACTTTTTCTCCCGTCACGTCCTTGTGAGATGGTACGTTCCGTGTCCCAACACAACAAAGAATACGTGAATGCTAGGTGCAGTATTCTCTGTCTATGCATAGGAAGTTTCAGTTAATTCAGTTTATTTATCTTTGTAAAAGTTCAAGCTCCAGTAAGTTCCATTCATACATGTAACCCCTCACCGGGTGCTAAACTCAGTTAAGCTCGGCCCTTCTATTTATTATTGTTATTTGGTCTGCATTAATGTGACTATCTGTTACTGTAGCAGAAAACATTACCATTTTATATAAAATCCTATAAACTTGTTGAAATGTTCTTGCCTTATGCACGAGAGATCTGGTCAAGGTGGAACACAGGGGAATGACAATTCTTAAAACAGAAGTTTTATGCCCTTACGAGTTCCTCAGAGTGTATTTCAGAGACTAGAGTCCTGACTTAATACAGATCTTTAATTGCCCACAAGTATTTTGAGAGCCACATAACTTAGCATCTACCCTTGCTTTGTTAGATCTAAATGCATCTGTAAAATCAATATGTGCAATCCTCATTGACAGGCTCGAGTATACACCTGTAGAGACAACAGTACACTCATTTGCAAGCAGATTAATAATAGCATTGCAAGCATGGGCAAAGGCAAATAGCTTTTATAGCGATAATGTACTCATATTAAATTTGGCTTTACTCACAAAAGTATAAGCTATGCATATACAAGTTTTCTAAGTAATAACAATAAAGTTTTTGTTGCTTATGATTATTTAAAACCTTTACAACTAGAAAAAACAGCTCAATTAATACAACAAAGATTGCCTTCATACATGGTAAAGCTATGTCATCAGTAATTTAAAACATACTGAGGTTGCCACGCTAGTCAGTTAAATGAGTAATAGCTTGTTATTCCTCATTTGTAACAGCACAAAAACTAACTAAAGTGCAAATGCCTTGAGGCAGTCAATTTTACAGAGAAAGTGGACGACAGATTGTTCCTCATTACCAACAGAGCATAAGTCTGATAAAGTCATGGTGCAATGTATTTTCTAAGTATGTAACATATAAAAAAACATGTTTACATAAATAAGAAATTCAACTTTCAAATCTAACTCAGTGATACTCCTCTTCTTGATAATAATTGCACGCAGAGAAATCTGCATTAAATGGATATCTAGCACCCTACCTACCTGCGTGGAATTGGGAAACTCAGCGAAGTGCATTGGCAGGCTGGACTGTATGAACGTTTCAGTAAAGATAGTGAAGATGGGGGAACCCTTTCTCTCCCTCTTGTCAAGTTAAGTTTGATAATTGGGAAGAAACTCAATATCACAAGCTCAGATAATGAGGTATCAATAGTCCAAGTATTAAAGACAGATATCAACTTAGGAGGATTTTGTGCGGTTGCTCCTGCACACCTTACAATAATTGGTGAAAGAGACATGGTCCTTAAACTTAATGGCTGTGGGTTACGTTTGTAGTTTTGGATTGTACCTCCCGACTATTGTCACATATGAGGACTTAAAACATAAAAAAAAAAAGTCTAACAAGGTGAAGGTGAGTCATCCACACAGAGCAATAACGTGGTGAGACCTGATGGCATATCCACCCCTTTAATTCTTTCTGATTGATGTGTTGGCCACAGCCAGGGATTCCAGTGCTGTACGAAATAGCAAGGGGAGTGGTAGGGTTGGGCGGAATTTGCGTAGTCGCACTACGTTAAGCTCCGCAAAATGGTACAAAATCTCCGCAAGCACACAGAAATTCGCGGAACACCTGGAATTGCATGTTTGCGATGCTTTTCTCCTGTTCGCGAATGCTGTTTGCATGCTTGGGGGGAAATATATCGCGAACACGCATTTTGAGAACGTGAACAAGCAAAAATTCAGCGAAGCCGCGGAACGCAGTATTTTGGGCAATTCCGCATTCTACGCGGAATGGGAAACTACCCAAATTCCGCGAGCGGAACGGAATTTACCGCCCAGACCTAGGGAGTGGGAGACATTCCTGGCTCGTGCCTCTGAGGATCGGAAGGCAAGTCACTTCAATTCACTTGCACAGTTGGAGAATATGCAGCTATTTGACTTTACCTATGAATAGGTAGCTAAACCAACCCTCTTAATCATTATAAACATGTATCTCCATTTTAGGCAGCCAAATGAGTTTACGGGCATAGCGGCAGTATCTCTATCTAAGCATCCTTTGAAATACACAGCGGATGTGATAACAAAGCTGAATGGTGATCTACCCATGACAATCTTCACTTGTGTATGATGAATAAGGGATGGAACAATTTTACCATGCCTGTTTGCTAGAACTTTTGCTAAAATCTTCACAATGACATTAAGTAACAGTGAAGTGGGTCTCTATCCAGCTCGGAGACGTTATAAAAGATGTTTTAAAAGCACTGGGTGAGTGAAAACAGCCAATTTTGTTTTTCCCTTTTGTAGTGCATTATCACCATAGGCTAACATGGGAAGGCTTTATTAAACTTTGATAAAGTCTAACTATTGACAGGAGTGAGCTGAAATGATACTTCAAAGTGTCTCAATAATAGTTGGAATAAATCCAACAACTTGTCAAGGTCTGTCCTGCTACTCTGCTGCCCTAAAGCCTGAGTAAGAAGGACTGAACCCGCACCTTGGACCCAGGACGACCAGAGTGACTCCAAGGGGTAGTTGGCTTGCTGCCTGATCAGAGCCTCAGGGACAGAAAAGGCTCCAACCATCTTGAATCCTGCAACTGGACTCCACCTGCTATGAGTCCTACCCCCCTCCCAAAGTGGTGCTCCCCCAGTGCTGCACCTTTGGAACTAGGTATAGAGGTGCTCTGCAAGCCCAAACTAGGGTCTCCACCAGAACCTACGGAGCTCAACTCAAACCCAATGCAGCACCTTGCAGCCTCTCCTTAGAACCGACGCAGCACGATGAAACGTCTATGCAAGCCCGCATGGCAGTCCTGGCAGCTTATCAAAACCATTGCTGGGTGATGGATCCTTGATGCAAGCCCACAGTGCAGCCTTTTGGAACCACCATTGTGTGACGCATCCTTGACCCAGATCTCATGGGGTAATTATCGAAGAGACCAGAGAAGCAGCAAGCAGCACTGTCTAGAGGACTAAGAATTAGGAATTACCACTCGGACCAGAGAAGCAGGTAGCAGCATTGTTTAGAGAACTCAGACAAAGGAATTACCATTTGGAGCAAAGACACAGCTAGCAGAACTTCCTAGAGGACTAAGAATGAGAAATTACTGAGTAGGACCAGAGTAGCAGCTAGAAGCACTGCCTAGAGGACTTAGAATGATGAATTACCAACTGGACCAGAAAAGCAGCTAGCAGAACTTCCTGGCGGTCTTTGAATTAGGAATTAACAATGAGACCAGAGAAGCAACTAGCAGCATTGTCTAGAGGACTCAGAATGAGGAATTACGACTTGGAACAGAGACGCAGCTGTAGCACTGCCTAGAGGACAAAGAATAGGGAATTAAAACTGGGCACACTCAAGGAGATGATGGACGGAGCACTGAAACTTTTCAGACACTCACCCCCAGTCACAGTTCTGGGTTGAATCTATCATCGTTCTTTAGCTCACTTCGCCACCTCAGTTCAAACCCAGCTATATGCAAATCAGTCTTGACCCTGTGCCTCATGGGAACAGTCCAGCCCGAACTGCCAATCCAGGTCTTCTCTAAACTTTAAACAAGCGTCCTGGGACCGGTTTCGGGGTAACACCCCTCATCAGCCAGGCTAGCTTGAATCCAGTGGCAAAGTGAGAAAGGTACCCTTGTCTGGGCATACCCTGCCAACTTAGGACGAACAAAGCAACACAAGGAGATGATGGGCAGAGCGCAGAAACTTTTCGGACACTCACCCCCAGTCACAGATCTGGGTTGAATCCATCATCGTTCTTTAGCCATAAAATGTGCTCTCTTGTAAAAGTCGCCCTTCTCCCCAGGTCTAATAAAAATGGGTGCTGTTAGAAATATTTCAACAAACCACAGAAAAGCTGTGCTTGAAGAATTGTAAATGAAATGCCCTTCTACTGACATTGTCTGCTAACAGTGGGCATATGAATGAAAAAGATTTGTTTGCTTACGAGATGTCACAGAAAGGATTCCTTATACAATGTTGCAAACAGCTGTGGTGCTTCAGCACTGGAGCGGCCCTTGGTCCCTCAATCTGTTCACAAAGCCTGGCAATGCTGAAAGAGCAGGGAAGATAATCCGGACGAGAACAAAAAGTGGAAGACAAAGAGATGACCCAGACGCTGCCCCGTGGTACACTCAACCGAACCCCGGTCTGCTCAAGGGACAGCTGTATGTCTTTAGGGTATCCAGGGTACTGCCCATGATAACTGTTGATTAAGCAGTTATGCGATTGCGGTGAGACGCTTCTTCAGGATCTCATCGGCCCGCAGTGCAGGACGTGATATAGGTGGGATACATTGATAGATTTGCCTGTTGTTATGTTCCATGAGGGACAAACACATCATCCAAGGTTTATGTAGTACAATTATCATGTGTAATAGAGACATTGGTGACCGAGAGCGTAGCTCACAAACCTGCAAACCAAGGCAGCAAAGATGCATGGCAGAAAATAAGCCACTGCTTGGGGCTGTTTGGAGATACTTTCTGCGCTTTAAAGTGCCAACTAGACTGTTTCAGTAGTTCCAACCTCTTAGTCAGGTAGTGTCCTGTGGTAAGAGAGCAGTAGTCACAATCCTTTTGTATGATAAGCGAAATTGTGAGAGTAAATTCTACATCCACCAGTATGATGGAATTGGCATGTTTTAAGGTAGACTAGGGACTGAGGGCACACCTGAGGGATTGGGCCTGAGCAATGCAGGCAACACCCACAAACTCATATATACATTTAGGTAGATTTTGCAAGTAAATTCCCACCAAGAAAATGCATGTAAACGTATATCGTTCAAAGGCAGGAGTAAGTGCCTTTTTAGAGTGGGAAAGAGGGGGCGAATTACAATATATAGTAGGGGTTTAGAGAAAGCAGTTCTTCCACAAGTTTTTCGTGTAGATAAAATGTTATAAGTACAAAAGAACTTTTCCTCATCTACAATTTTCCAACTGGTGACATATCTGCTTGGGTTATTTTGCGCACTAGTGCTCTCAAAATCTGTACCTGTATTATGTTTCCTTGAGTAACCCTAGCATTGCATGTGGATTCCAAAATGTCAGAAATCTATGCTGAAAGCACTGGATCAGATTTCCAAAAGAATTTGTCTCTGACAACTGTCAAAAACAGATGGAAACAAATCTATTCTAGATACCACAGAAGTGGCATCACCACTAAGAAGCAGTTGTGGTTAATGCTTCTTACGGATATTTAAGCAGTCTGGCATGAATTTAAGAGAATGTGCCTTTGAAGACCTATCCTCTAAGATGCTTTCATATCACCAGTTCAGGTGTAGGGTGAAGGTCCTTCTGACATTCACTTGATGGCACAAATGAGCAATGTTTATGAGTAAATCCCCAATTCTGACTCAGAGAATCAGAATTGCCGGACTTTTACCCTTGGATGTGGCATTTGTAAAGGCAGAACTTCAGCTATCTTTACAGCTCAATGGTAATCAAGGGTTGTCATATTTCTCTGGCTCAGCTGAGGATTAGCCCCCTGCTGTGCCAAGTTAATTACATTTCTCTCCATCATCAGGAACAAAGGCCTCCCCACACAAAGGAAAGGGTGGGTGGAGCTTGCAGAGTTTCACTCCGTGGAATTCCGCAGAGTTAAATGAATAACTCTGCGAGAATCCATGGAGTTGCATGAATGGGCTGAAATCAGCACATTGAGCTGCTCGCACTGATTCTTTGTGCCGGTAGCTTGCTCAGCACTGGAAAAGGAGTGCAAACAGCACCACATGGTGCAACAGAGGGCTCAACACCTCTACCTGGTTTTGCTGCCACTTGGGTAGATTGGGACAGCTTTCTCACCGTGAATGGTCGCGACTACCCACATTAGAAAAATCTCACCGGGTGCCCTCCTAATGCCCAAAAATCACGCTAGATGATGCCAATTTTCGCTCGTGCTCAGCAACTTACTGTTGGTGAGCCACGCACGAGAAAAAACTCTGTCATGCGGCTGTTAGCAGAATTTGTTGGGAACTCCGTGTTACAAATCTAATGCGGAGTGGCCAAAACTCAGGCAACCCTGCAGTACCGGTGGACCGTCCCTCTCCCTATGTCTGTGGTGAACAGGCAGCCACCACTGGAGGTTGCACCCTGACCACAGGAGCAGGCAAGAAAGCAGAGACTTCTGACACATCAGACTGCTGACACATAGCGCTGCACGCAGGAGTGTAGACCATGTGGGAAGTTGGCTGGGGCAGCCAGGGGTGGGCTCCCAGGGCCGCTCCCAACAAAGTACAGCAGCTGGGGTGCCCTTAAGGGACAGGCTAAAAAGAAAAGGCCGTGCAGCAAGCAAACAAAGAAAATGAAAAGCAGCTGGCTTGCTTCTGCACAGAGGGGAGTATTTATGCTCCTGGAGGAGCTCCCATTTATGCCCAGTGGGCCTGCAACGACCAAGCCATTTCTGTTGCTTGTGGAGGCCCCAAGATGACAGGGCCACCACCAAGAAAATAAAGAAGGGAGCTGAGTTCCACCCAAGGAGTCTCATAGGAGTTTCCCTAAAAAACGACTGCCCCGTAGATTGTAGGGTCTCCAAAAGAGTTTTTCAAGTACTTCCCCGACTGGAGCTACATAGCTGGGAGTGCAGTGCCCTCTAGGGATTAAGTCTATGCCAGCAGTTATTGTGGCCTGAAGGTGTCTAAAGGAAGGTACATGTTGTACAATGCCCTCTAGTGGCCAAGTCTATGGTTACATGTTGTTTGAGCAAAATGTGATGCTCTGCAGGGGCAGTTTTTATAATTGCATGTTAATTTCTAATGCTTTGTTGATATAATAATGTTGGCAGTGATTAATGATCTAAGTGCATATGCTTTATAAATAGTAATAAGTGCCATTACACATGATTATTATTGATGATTGCATTGATACACAAAATGAAGCCTTTAACATGTGGTTTGTTGATCTGAAACTTTTGACCAAGTCAATAGACTTACCTTATGTGTTTTCATGACCCTTTAGGGGGACAGAGGTAATAATGCAATGCCATCAAAGGTATTTCCTTAATTACTGCTTAGTATTTAATTTTGTGTGTGTGTGTGTGTGTGTGTGCGTGTGCGTGTGTGTGTGTGTGTGTGTGTGCGTGTTCCTCTGGGAATGTGGGCTTCCCCTTGGTGTGTTCCATATGTGTACTGTGTGCGTGGTTGCTTCTGGCACGGGCCAAGTGCATTTGCATGTGCGTTTTTATGTGTGGTTCAATGTAATCTAGTTTGACTGAGTTTGTATGTTTCTTTGCTTGTGTGCTTCTTTGTATACATAAGTGGAAATTGTGTGTTATTGATTGTGCTTTCCTGTAACTATGTGTGTGTGCCTGACTGTACTGGTGTATGTTTTGTCCTTCCTTTTATCAGTGTGATTTGTTTATGTGTGTGCTCTGTAAATTGTGTAGGCTTAACTATATAACTGCGTGTGTGCGCGTGCTTCTGTGTACCATTGTGCGTGTATATATGCTGCCTGTGCCTGTGTGTGTATGGACTTGTCTTTATCAGTTTGCCAGTTTTTTGGTTTGGTTGTTTATGCTTCTCTGCATCAGTGTGTGTCTCTATGTGTGGGTTTGCGTGCTTCCCTATATAATTGTGTCAGTGTCTCTGCTTCTGTGTGTGTATGACCCTTGTGCACGAGGGTGCATTTCCCAGCGCCCACCACTGCTTGTTCACTGTGTGACCAGAGGCAGAAGAATCAACCTTTAATTTATAAACCAAAGGGTGAGCGTACGTTTTTTATCTCTTTTTCTATTCCACAATTCCACTTGTTGCTTTTTTTTCACAATGAACTGCGGAAATGGCTGAAAAGGAGTTCGAAATTGGAGATCTTATGACCACTAAACAAAGCATCCAAACTTACTGCAGTTAAAAAATCCAGTGCACTTTCACAGTTCTGCTTTCCGCCTTACAATGCCGCATGTGTTAACCAGTTCCAAACTAGAAAGGAAATTTGCAGAAAAATTGATTTTGTATTTAACTGCGTTTTTATTTCCTTACCTGTCTCAAAGTGATGATCGCCAAGAAACATTTCAGTTTGAGGTGTATACAATGCAGGATAAATTATTCATTCTATGCACGGAGTGTAAAACTTCCAAGGGATCTCCAGTTGTCATATTCCTGGAGAGGGAAGTTCATACAGTCCTGTTTATACAACTTTGCATCCTGGTAATTGTAGTTTTGTTTTTCCTAATTCGAAATGAAAAACTGCAGTCAGCGCAATGCATAGACAAGACCAAGGCTGGTTGAACTAAAAACACATAGCCTAGTACAACTTGGGCTCTGTGCATTCAGCTCCCCATGATTTGATCATATCAGTCTGCCCTCTGTTGCCCCCAGATTGTAAGATCTGTGATCAGGGTCTTCCATTATAAAATAAACATTGGTAAATGCAATAGGTTTCGCCTATGGGATTAGTTTTCATTTTGTTTTAGCTTGGTGAGCAGCAGTGCAATATAAGTTACTAAAACTCCATAAAAGTGGTTTGACTTGTTTATTGAGAAAGCCAATATATTGTGCAGTAACTGGTGGTAATATAATGCAGGGAGGTTAGGGTGGAGGACAAAGGGAAAACAAGCATTGGCATAGCCAATAGGTCTCGCTTTTGGGACCTTATAAGTATTTACTTATGAAGCACAATATCCTTGGTGCAACAACATCAACTGTTGCATGGTTAAACACTTATAAGATCCCAAATGCGAGACCTATTGGCTATGCCAATGCTTGTTTCACTATTAGCCTGTACCAATGCTCTGTGGGTAAAGCCCTCTCTCTCATGGCAGTACAAGGGTAAATGTTTGGTGTAGTCTGGTAAGCCTAGAGTAGGGTTCTCCAATGTCATTCCTGGAGGGCCGGACCCATGCCAGATTTTTAAGATAACTACATTTATCTAAATGTGGAATTGCTCAAAATCTGGCATGCATCCAGCCCTCCAGTATCGACATTGGAGAACACTGGTATAGAGCAAGGGCAGACAACAGAGCAGTTTTCAGAGACAAAAGCCTGTCCTGTTTCCTAGGATCATGGTAATCTTGCAGTGGTTTTTACATTATCATCAACATTCACTGCCATCCCCAAAAGAGTTCATTCACTGAGACAGTGATGGGTCAGGCTAACTTACAGACAACTTCAATGTGGTCAGCAGACCTACCTCTTTTCAACCAAGAAGTCATCATCTAAATATCAAACATCAAACATGGGATAAGTCAAATTACAACTTTTATCTAAAGGTTTTATGCCCTTGCCTGGCTACTTCAGGAAGTAGGTACATGGAGACACATTTGCGTTGGTCCAAGGAATTAGAGGCAATTAACAAATCATCAACACAGGGAAACACAGTTCTACCACTGGGGAGACAAGAATGTCCACATCTTTATAAAGAGCTTGTAAAAACAGTAGATGGAGTCTCTGTATGCCATTGAAGAAGTTTATTTCACATCTTTTGGTACTTCCCGAAACTGAGGGCATGAATAACCTGACTTCTGGGGTGTATGGGAATAGAGAAGATAGAATACAGATCAGCAAATGTAATAGGTGTGATGGATGATGAAATGGCTGTCGGGTTAAGTAAAACAGAAAATGTTGGCATAGCACACAGATTTTGTACAGATCAATAGATACCCTTACTTGGCTTTTAGATAGGCAGAGTATTGTAGATGTTGATAGTGGGTAGCAAAACTTTTTATTTTAACATAGGTATAATTAACCATATACTTCCACTTTAGAACACAGTGGGCACTGTGGTATGTGGGAAAGCTTTATCATTGAATTTATATTAATATTTTTACAGGGTCAGTAGTCAGAATACAATTTACTCCACTTGCATGTTGAGAGGGAATTGAACCAGGTCCAAAACATTGGCTCTGTTTTGAAATGGAGCCTTGTTATTGTATTTCTAAAGAACGTTGTTGTCTGTTAAGGCGCCCTGATCCAAAAACTTTGCATCAACATTCCAAGTGCCTCTATCAGTTAAAGTGAAAATACACGTATTGAGTTTATTGGCTAAAATAAAGCAGATAATCCCTAGCTGTATAAAGATCAAGAGGCAAAAGATTAGCCACTTGAAAAGCATAAGAACTACCCCTCTGTCTTTGCCTTTTGATCCTAGGGACCAAGAGTAGGTGAGCAGTCAAGGAGTATGTGGTTGTGTCTACCAAATAAGAAGCTGGAATGTAAAAGAGAAGACCTTGTTTAGGAGTATTAGATACAGAGGGGTGTATTTACAAAGAAGTAATGGAGCGCGGCACTAGCCTTCTTGTCTTAACGCTGAGCTCCACCACTTCTGAAACGCAGAGCTGCACCATTTTACAGCAATACGGTGTGGCCCTGCATTTCCCCCTGCGCTGGCGCTCATTTCAGCTGCCTAGTGCCATTGCAGGCCCCCTTGCACCATAGTGCAAGGGCGCCTGCGTTAAGGGGAATGATTGTTTATGTGCAGGAAGGTGTACCATCCTGCACATAAACAATCTTAAATGGCAATTTGTAACTTTTATTCAAAAGATCTTTATTCAGTTAAAAACCATAAAAGAAAACGCACAATTCATTATAAACAATTTAATTAAAATTGCAATTAAGAATTTCAACAAATGTCCCGTATAGACGGCAATCCCTGAGTAATACATACTTCCAATGCAGCAACTGAAGACAAGAAACCTGGTTACTTGTACCAACACCTTCTGCCAGCTTGTAAAGGAGTCAGTAACGTAGCATTAGTGAGCCACTAGGTGAGCCACTCACGCAGCCTAGCCAAGATGATTCTACTAAAGATTTTCTGCGCACTATCAATGAGGCTTATGGGCCTATAGTTAACGGGAGAGACTGGGAACCCTTTTTAAAAAATTGAAATTATCTCACAGCCCCTCCCCAGGTGAGAGGCATTGGAGTACCTTTCAAAACAGCATTAAAGAATATAACCAAGTATGGACACCAAATGTCCTTTTCAGCTCAAAATAATTCTCCTGGAACCTTATCAAGACCTGGGGCTTTTTTTATGGATAATCCAGTCCAAAGCACTCCTGCCCTCGAGAAGAGTTATGGGGTTGCTATTGTGGTCAGAGAAGTCATGCAGGGAAAAAACTGACACAGCACCCACTAGGCCGGAATCATATGATGAATTCTCAGGTAATACAGTAAGGGGAGAGGAAAGCTCGGAAAAGTGGGTGACCCAGTCTGCAGCGATAATATTATTTTCCATAGAGGAATAATTATCCGGACTTCCATCAGCTAATATGTGTCAAAAGGAACAATTGTCCCCTTCCTTAATGGCATGAAGCAGAGAGGTCCAGCTGTGGATAGCCCAATCTTTCTTGGCAAGGGCTACAGTGGCCTTGTAAGTTTGCCTAGCTCCTGATATCAATGTCCTCTCCTGACCCTGCATGGCTTTAGATAGAATCCATCTAGCTTCCCTGCAAGACTTATTAAACCATGTTTTAGCAGACATTGGCTTCTTGTTAGATTTTGATTCCACAAAGAAGATATCCCTCAGTTTTATAAACATGGCATCGTGGACAGTAGAAATAGTCTCTGCCGTGATCGCATCAGCCTGGGACTGAACCGCGGCTTGCAAAGCCTCAAACCCTGCTGCCACAATGCCATAAATCGGGAGCCCATGACTCAACTCCAATTGAGTCTGCGTCTCTTACTAGAAAGGCTGAGCAACCTGTCAAAGGGTTTGATAGAGTTACTGGCCAGAGAAATCCCCAGTGAACTTAGCTGCAGGTCTAAGGCAAGTTGGTCACTATCCTGTTGTGGGGCTATAAACATGTTCATCAATTTGGGCCAAAGTCTAAGATATAACAGCATGCAATCAATAAGGCTTGTGTGATTTGGATGGTTATATGTATGCACCCCTTCTTTATTGGAGGGGGCTTTTCCATTACAGGCTTGAAGGCCATGATTTAATGTGAGTGCATTGAGCTAAATTACAAAAGCTGTCCACCTCCGGATGATAGGAGGAGTTAATTGGGGAACTGACCAGCTTTGATCTTCTTCATACACAGAATCCCCATCAGTATCAACACTCAAAGGCTCGAATTTACAATTGAAATCACCAGCAACAATTGTATAGACATCAGGAGGAAGAGCTGCCAAGTGTGTGTTCAAAACATCTATAATAATAGATTCCTACCCTTTACCCCCTAGCCTTTGATATACATTATAGACATAAAACAATGCTTTAGTTGGAAATTGCATACTGACACATAGAATGTCAGGCGATCCGACCTCAACAACAGCTAAGGTGGAGGGTAGAGAGTTTTTGACCCAAATGGTCAACCAACCGGCTGGCTGACTTACTCCCTTATAGATGGCAGGCTTAAAAAATGTATGTAACCGGAATAAAAACAGGGGGGTTAAGCCTCAAGTCTCCTGAAGAGATATATGTCAAATTTGCTGACAAACTTGCGCCATTCTTTGCTCAGCAATTTAGAGGCTAGCCCTGCAACATTCCAAGATAGAAGGTTAGTAGGGGGCGCTGGGGCACCTACAACAAGGGGAGGACTAGAATGGGTTGGGCTAACTACCACAGGGAGGCTAGTGCCAGGGTCAAGCAAGAGAATGTCATCCCTTTGTAAATCTAATTCTGAAACTTCTAGGGTCCAAAGAAACCCCATTAAAACCTGAGCGAATGACTTCAGTAGAGTAGGAACTAGGATGTGTTGTACTGTCTACCACACAGCTACTAATGTTAGCAATAATGTAGGGTAAGTCGGACCCTGCAACACAGACTCAGCTTCACTGAAAAAGGTATCCACAATAGAGTATAGGCGTCAATCAACATGTGACAGAGTTCTCCCACACTCAAGGTAACAGCAGGTAGAGGCCCCACATTAATCATGGGAAGGGGCTGCGCAGCCGAAGCATGTGGTGCTCCATGTAGGATGGTAGAATCCCGGGCAATGGCAGTTGTTGAGGATGGCACATTAGCAGTGTTATTTACGGATGTCTGCACAGCGTTCAACTGGGTAAAATATTTTGCCTGTGATGAGGATATCTGGTCAAAGGCATCCTCCAGGTTCTGTAGCCAAGTTATAAGGGGAGAAAAACAACCAGCCACTGTGGATTATATAACGTTCAGCAACTAGGTCCAATCGGGAAATGCAGTAAAATCTGCATTGTTAAGGATGGGAGGCACGGCAGGAACGATTTGATCAGGCTCTGTCATAGTGGACACTGGTGGTTTGGAAAAAAACCCTTCTGATACTTATGCTCTAGTTGATTGAGAGGGACCCCTTGGTCTTTTATTCCGCTTTTGTTTTTAGCTGATGGGCCATTGGCAGGTGAGCCAATAGCATGGTAGACAGTAGAACTTTCCAGGTCTTCTCAGGGGAGTCTACATCAAGGAGCCTAGCGCTCAGCTGTGGAGTCCCACAGAGCTCGTCGCTGAGCCTCACATTATTTGATGTGTACATGAGATCACTTGCTGATATCATCTTGCCTCATGGGATTAAAATCGTCACCTATGCAGACGACACCCAGCTGTTAATTACCTTCAATGGTCCTCATAACTTTCCCTCAGATTTTGAAACCTGTATGGAGAAAGTGGCCTCCTGGATGGAAAAGGTGGGCCTGTAGGCTCCAATGTCGAGGAGGCGAGCGCTTGCACTTGAATTATAACTTATTACGTGTCGGTATGTAATCTTGTTGATGTACAGAAAAATGTGACAGAATTACTCAAGAGTTCCAAAACGGAATTAATCACAAAACTATCTCTGCGCTCAGACAAAGTCACTGAATCTCAGGCCCACCTTTTCGAGTGGTTCCACCAGATTTCTCTAGGTGGCACTAAGGGTGTCTCCACATGTCCTAATGAATACCCCACTCTAAGGATCCAAATTCCCTTCATACATTATAGGGGTTGAAATGTCGATGGTCTCACTTGCCTTCACATACAGACAGCAACAATTAATTTACTGTGCCATTTCGAATATGATGCTTTCTCATGCATATTTAGCCTTCAATGTGGCTGCATAGGTCAATATGAGTGTATGATGTAAATATTGCACATTGCCTTTCCTTTTCTGACAACCCTCACTTGCGCACATCTTCGAGTACTCCTTTCCTTTCCCTTTTTGGAGCACCTTAACATAACTATGTAGATACTTTTGAAAATCTGAATATGGTTGTGAATATGTTTATTATGAATTACGTACGGTAATGTTGTATCTACTGTTAAATATATTTCCACTGTGACCACATAATTTTATACTGATTATTTACAAGCCAGCATTAAGCCACAGTGGCTTAACTCTGCCTTGTAAATAATTTGAAGCCTGTATCGCCACAGGAACTTCTTTAAAAGTGACGTTCCTGCTGCGATAGGGGCTTGTAAATATGGCCCAAAGGCTCTTAAAGATGGCACATTTGCAGACAGGCAACCCATGGAGTTTCCTAACGTGGCCAGAAATAAAGGACATTCTAGGTATTATATGAAGGATGAGAGCTGTTGTGTTTTGAGTATATTGCAGGTGATTCAATGTGTCAATCAGTAGGCCCAAGCACATGCTATTGGCATAGTCCAGACAGGAGCCAACAACTGGCTGTAGAGAAATAAAATGTCTGCAAAAAAAGTGGACATTCTTTTTCAGAACTTTGAGGTGAAAATACAGGATCAGTAGGTCTTAAAGGATAATTCAGCATTTAATAAACGCAAATCTTTGTGCAGCTTTCTTGAGAAGTAGTGCAGTGCTCTAAGCTCTTAGGTCCATCCAGCAACAGCACCTTTTATTTGATAAGAAGTTAATGTTGGTCATTTTATAGTTATCCATTCAAATACAGCTTTGAGGCTACTGAATAAAATTCTTACAGGCCATATCAGAATTACCATGTGATTTGAAGTTCAACTGAGTGCCATTTGTTTAACCCATGCATTTAAAATTCAATGGGGCATATTCTCAAGGAGCTATCACCAAGTTAACAGCACATTATTGCAGCCAAACTCGCGATAAAGTTACCTTCCCATTCACAAGCCGGTGCTAACAGCCCATATCACTAGTTTTCCGGCAATAGCATCCTCAAAAAAACATCGCCACAGATGACCACAGCAACTATCGCTAATGAGATGCAGAGTAGGCGTTCCCGTGCAGAAAGCCACGACAACACCACACCACTCCACAACATTCTCAAAGCCCAGCCAGATTGGCGATAATATTACAAAACATGCGATAAGGTGCGTTAGCAGCAGGATATTAACACCTAGTCTGACCTGGTGCAAAGTCGGACAACAACCTGCAACAGACAAGGGAGCACAGCCCATAGCCAAACATGAAGAACAGCAGATGCCCCAGGGCAACTGAACAGGCAGCCCAGAGCCCCAATAGGGCAACACCACCCACCGCCACCACCCCCAGGCCCCCCCCGGACCTCCCCCGCTCGGACCAACACTGAGGCAGCGCAGACAAAGACAGTGACCTGCTGAAAACGCACCAACCTCACAGACCCAACACCAGGGAATGTCATTGCCCACCACAGGCTCAAAAGGACAACCATCCTACACATCCTGACCACCATTGCCCACAGGCCGATTGTACCAACACAGCGGACAACCAACATCCCTCCGCAGACAAAGCTGCTGGCTGTGCTGCACCTGTTGGCCTCTGGTACCTTCCAACCAACAACTGTCGCAGGAGTCTCACAGCCAGCCACACCCAAGCCCCCCACAACTGTCTTGGATGCCATCATCAGCTTGGTACTACACTACCTATCCTTCCCCCACACTGCGCACGAACAGCTGGAGACCAAGCAAGGCGTCAAAGCCATAGCTGGCTTCCTTCATGTGTCTGGAGGCAATTGAATGCACACATGTCCTACTTGTGCCCCCTGGGAACACTGCACACAATATCCGCTACTGAAAGCACATGCATACCATCACTGTGCAGGCAACAGTGGACCACCTGGGAATCTCCACCAAAGTCGACGCCAACCACCCATTCCGAGTGCATGAGTCCTACATCTTCCGACAGCCCATCATCACCCGGCGCTTCCTGGCTGGCACCTACAGAAATGCACTGCTCGTTGGCAAGTACCAAATAAACACACCACACACCTCAACTCCACAACCATGTAACTCACAACACTGGGAATGCACATGTCACAAACTCACATACAACATGCCAAACAACATGCCCACCCCCCAGATACGACAGGACAACTTACTCAACCTGGGCCAGCCATGCACATAAGCCATCAACTGCATGGCACCTCAGCCACACGATAGCAGATTGTGGGAAGAGGTGGGGACCAGGCATGTGTAAAGGAGGCAACTGACCCATGAATGTGAATGTACACAATGCCAAGTGTGGCGTGGAAGCGATGGCCAGACTGCAGTATGCAGACCACATACATATCCATGTCGACATACACCGCTGGTGTATAGAGTGCAGTGGACAGTGAACGCAACCATGTCACCCTAGCCAGTGGGGAAGATCTCGGAAATGTAGCTTGTTACGTCCCCCCTGTAAGCGTGAGTGGAGTGGGCTGGCCGGGCGTATGCCAGGCCAGCATAGGGGTGTGAATAGAAAGCACGTAGTGCTGGGCGTGGTCCTCTTCTGAATGCCCAACGTCTCTGCCAGGGCGGCACCCCTCACCTCGCCATGAGGCCGATGCCATCGCCATGAGTGGTGTTGCCTGCACTCCAGTGCACCTGCTGCACCTCGGGCCACAGGTCCCCGTACCAGTCCTGCCAGGCCCTGCGCACCCAGGCCTCAATGCACACCTGCCGACACCGGTGTGTGTCGAAGAGGGCCCAACACGTGCCGGTGCAAGCTCCAAGCCCGAGTGCCGCAAACCTGGCAGGCTTCTCAGACCATCACGGCCTCCGCTACAATGGCCCGCAGTACCCCTTCACGTTGGCGTACTCCACCTGAATGCACAGCGGAAAAGTAGGTCACACATTTGGAGTTTTGATTACACTATGGCAGAGAACATCAATTATGACTGATTTTATCTCACTATACTCCCTTCGATGTGGTGCCACCGAGTCTGTGCATAGCATTCCATCCACACGTGTCCGTGGGCCCATGTGGACTACTGCCCTCAGGCCACGCTGTGTTGGAGTCAGTCGCAAATGTGGGACTGAGTCTTGATTTGTCAACCAGAAGTCACCCCCAAATGCCATGTCAACGTCGTGTGTTAGAGTTCCAGGAGGAGCTTGCTGAACCGTGTCTGGGCCACGCTGACCACTGACTCAGGCCTACACTGCGGTCGAGTAGGTCACACATTTCGAATTACGACTTGATTTATTTATGGCTGACTTGATGTCATTGTACAGGTCTCATCACAGACTGCATCCCCTTTCAGCCCCGGTGCCACTAAGTCTGTTCCCTGAGACCCATGGACACTTTCTGGTTGAACTTTGGTGGTGACTGAGTCCATGGACTTGGGGTTTTCGTCACCATCATGTCGGTGATACTGACTTTGTAGCAAAAACGATGCTGTGGCATTCCACTCCTCCATTTGCTACTTCCGGACAGCTTCCATCCTCTGCATCATGCCCTGGAGGACACCTTCCACTGTTCCCTGCAACCCTCCGCCACATTCACCTCGGACATTGATGAGGACCCGCTCAGCACCCGTGGCCCATCTGACTTCACCGCAAATGTCACCGACCCGTGGCGGAGTGCCTGTGCCAGCCAAAGTGCATCCAGGGCCACTAACTTTGTGCAGCTCAAGTCAGGGACCCTGTCTTCTGATATATTGGATGGCCTCTGAGACGATGGCCTTGGGATCATCGACGCCATGTCTGTGGCCCTGCGCTGTCCCCTGCCTCTGATCTCAACTGCGTTACACAAGGGCTCGCACATCATATCGAGTCCGGAGCGGCCCGGACGATGCATCACCGCAGGAGGCACATGCCACCACCACCAGGTCCACCTCCAACCTCCACGGACACCTCTGTTTGCATATTGGGTGGCCTCTGTTTTTGCTCGGGCTACCTCCATAATGCTCCGCTGTTGTCTCTGTTATGCTTTTGTTTTCTGTTTCCGTTTTACTGCTGTTCACGTTTTCGCCATCACCAACACACATCCAGCACAGGCGTCACTGTACATGTGGCCCTGCCAATAAAGGGGCCGGGCGCACGTGCCCGTGGCCAGTTCCATGAACTATCTGCGTGTGTCCTTGTGTTTCTAATGTATGCATGAGGGCCCCGTGCCCAACATTACATTGTGTTGTGTACAGAGGATGCCAACATGTCACCGCAGGTAGCGTGTTAGACCTTGGACATGTAGCTTTATCGTCACCCACTCAATACATTAGAGGAGTGTACAGGGCCGTCATATGCACGTCAAGCGTGGATGTGTGAACGATAATTGCGTGCCTCTGGGCGTGGTTCAGTACTGTAAATGTGCACATGCATGTATTTCTGTCGCAGTGTGGGTCTCCTTGGTGTGGTGTAGGTGGTCCACGCATGTGGTCTAGTTTGTGTTCCATGGGTTTAGGCCCCACCCGCACCTGTTCAGCCACCTCCTTTTGTCATTCTGACACCTGGCATTGGAATGCGATTTGTGCCTAGGTGACGTGTTGGGAGCCAGCCGTGGTGGCGGGTGCTTCCTGCTGTGTGGTCTGTGCAGGGGCTGGGGTCTCCTCTGTGTGGTTTGGCTACCCTGCTCCTGGGGGTGGGTTGCCTAAGATGTCCATGGGCTGTTGTAAGGCGTCGGTGCCGATGGTGGGGTGGTCCTCTCCAGCATCACTGATGGGTTGTCTAGTCTGCTCTGCTGGAGATGTTGTTTGTCCCTCTGCAATGTGAAGGGGAGATGCATGTTGACATTGTGTTGACATGTATGTTGGTGCGTTGTCCTTGTTTACATGCAGCCTGTATGACTATGTACATTGTGACAGTTTGGGAGGTTCTGGATTTTTATGCGGGACATTGGACATTTGGTCTACATGATGGATGTGGATTTGTACGCGTACATTTCCTTCTCACAGTTTCCTGCTCTGTTAGATGTGGTTGGCCTGTTTCAGCGCATGAGCACAGCCAGTTGTGTACTCTGTTCTGCAGTGTCGGTGTTGCACTTTGTGCCACATTGTCGTCAATGTGGATGTGCTGGTATTGCTATGTGTGTGTGCTGCTGTGTGCCACGGGGAGGAGGGACATGTTCCAGGGTCATTGTGGGTGTGCAGTGTGCTACACATCGTTGTGCATGTGTGCCATTGTGCCCATTTCCCCCCGTGCCCCCAGTCCCTGGTCATTACCCACCCTGTTGATGTTGTGTCAGGTCCTCTTGGGCTGAGTCCTGACAACCGCCTCCTTGCAGTATCTCCACACTGATGACTGTGGCCTCTGTTTCCTTCAGCTCCTCCTATGGCGCAGGACTCCCACCTCCTGTTGCCATTGCTACCTTCCTGTTGGCAGCAGGTTTTTGCCTGGTTTGGCTATAGGCACCATGCCAGTGCCTCTTGTCCTCCTCCATTGACCTCCTCGCACTCTGACTGCATTCACGGTGGTGTAATTGTGTGTCAGTTGATGGTAGTGTTCTGTATCCTCAGTGATGCTGATCTGCTTTTCCTGCAGACTGCACCCCGTCTTCCTCTCACTCTTCTCCTTGGCCTTCCCGATCCCGTTGTTCCTTGCTGGTGGCTTGTGGGGCTTGTGGGGTTCCGATCCTGTCAGAGGAGTACCAGGATCATCATCAGCACATTAATGTGTACATGCCTGATTGTAACCGAAATCCAGCCAGGTCCTTAGGTTACGGTGAACCGAGCACTCGGTTCACCGTAACCTAAGGACCTGGCTGGATCCCGTGCATCGTCACGCCGCCTCTACAACTCGAAGCATCGTTTGGACCATCCACTTTTGGATAACCCATCCTTCTATCTAGGCAATTTCATTTACAATCAGGCATGTACACATTAATGTCCTGATGATGATCCTGGTACTCCTCTGACAGGATCGAAACGTCGTCGACCCCTTCTAAAATAGCATGCACGTTAATCCATTGTGTTAAAAAAGTGCATTAGCTGTTTTGAAAAAAGCTTACAACATTGGATAATGTAAAAAGCTCCTTTTGTCTTGCCTGAAATGCCTTTGTTTGTTTTGTAATGTTATTGTTCTAATCGGATACAGGACTGTGTCCCACAAGTACTTTGTTCCTATATGTGTGCATATATTTTTTTATTGCAAAATTAAATCGGTTGTCTGGCTGGACTTCCAGAATATAGTATCGATTCTGAACTATATTTATCTAATCATTATCCTAACTATTTGAGGATCATTGTTGTTTGTACTGAACTATCACCCAGGGTCCTCAACTACCTCTTTGGGTTCCCTTGTCCCTTATAAATATGGCCTTTGCACTATGTCCGGGTGCATCCATGGTGCTACACAGTTGCATTGTATCTCTGTTTTATTTCCGTGGCTTTTATGGTGCATTTTCCCGCATGGCGCGTGGAAATTGCAGGCCTGTGGCTGGTTTTCCCTGGTTTTAGTGTGGCGATTAGCATCATCGCAACTTTTTGGTGCTGGTTTTTCGTGTTTTTGCGGCATTGCGTTGAGTTCATTGCGGACATTTGATGCGTCATTGTGGGACTATTGCATGGTGCTGCCGGCTTGGGAATGCCGCGTTATGAAGGTATCATTTTCCTAGGATGGACTGCGATGTGGTGAGTTGCGATAAGCTACTCTTGCGGTAGTTATCACACGTTCTTGAGAATGTACCCCAATGAGTTTATCTAGAGGAAACCCACAGAGGTTAAACAAAGTGGTGCTCACAAGTAAGCGATTTAGAGGCTGAGGCATAAGATAGAATTGTGGCCATCTGGTCTTGAGGAGATATAAAGGAAACAATCAAAGTCAATATGTTCTATCGGTTATTGTGCAACGAAGCCTAGCCTGCAGAACTACATGAAACACAGTACTGAAGGCAACTGACAGGTCCAGGACAATCAGGGTGGCAATGCTACCCTTATCAAGGACCACAAGGAGCTCATCATGGGCTTCTTTAAGTGCAACGTCCTTGCCATGATTGCAACAGACACCTGCTTGAACATGTTCTGGCAGGTCATTCTCTTAGAAAAAGAGAGTTGGAAATACACTTCTCTTTCCCTTAATTCACCTTTCAAAGGCAGCAGTGAAATACATTTTTAATTATTTAAATCTGAGGTGTGTAAAGATATATTTTTCACTAAAAGAATGATACACAGTCTTTTTCATTTCCCGCAGACAATTATTAACTCAAAAGATGAGTTAACCAATCTACATGCAGGGTAGCTTTGGAAGTAATGGCCAACTTGTAAATCTCCAATGACTGAGATGCTGTTATCGAGTTATCAAATAAGAGGTTAACTAAATTACGTTTACTCCCTCCCCTTGCTAATTTGCTGAGTTAGTACAGTAAATCACATTTGCATTGGTCTAAGGAATCAGAGGCAATCAACATATCATCAACATTATGAGTTAGCTTTAGAAGACACAGATTTGATTGAATTGTTTAACGTTGATGAGCGTTAAGTGATAACAATTCCAAAAAAGAGTTCCAGGGAGGTGGTGGGGAGTGAGGAATCTTACAGCATTCATGGCGTGTTAATTTGAATAACTAAATATGGGTGGGAAAGAGATATAAATGGAATTAATTTTCTCTGTAAACAAAAGTAAAAGAAGGATTCACACATTTAAAGAGAAGGAGAAGTTTTCATTTGTGCCCTGAGAGGATTAGAATATTATTTAATCATTTTCAAGATTTATTCTAATTGGTTGTTAGTTTGAATATGAGATAAAGCAATGCGAGAAAAGTAGGAGGAGTGAGTTGTCTTAAGCTCTTTATTTATAGCTTTTTAGTGCTACTGAGTAATCTAGTCTTGCATTGGGAGTAGAGATCCTGTGCCAGGTATGCATCAGCAGTTTTCTCCCTCCTTTTGAGGAATTCACAGATCCATGGGCATTACAAGTAGTTTCAGTTTGCAGACCACAGTTAAAAGAATGGGTGTGTAAAATCATGCTTGTGAGGTAATTATCACACTCAATGGTGGGCAACATTCATCATGCCAAAGTCACTGGTAATAATTTGGATACAAAAAACGAAAGCAATAAAACACTTGATCCCATGGTGTGACTCACTTTTCAGAATGCCGAAACTGGCCTTAAAGTCCTCACGAGAGCTCATTTGCAGCTTAAAGCTCAGCCAGAGAGCCTGGAGGCCAGATACATTCGCACACCCACTGATTACTAAAAAGGCTAGTGATTCCTCTAGATTTTGAGGGACGAGATGATACTTATCATTGGGGGCGAGAGGGACAGCGGCACCCACCAGCTGCTTTATCCAGTCAAGAGGTTGTGACAAGGTTGACTTAAGATTCCATGGGGGCTGCCAGGCTCCACCATCCTTCCATAACCTGGACTAAGCAGGGCTCCCCAGATCTTGCAGGGTTGTAAAATTAAATGCATCCCAGTCAGAGGTGAGGCAGGCCCAGGCTGCGTGGCCTTGACTATAGGCTTCCGGCAATGAATGTTGGTGTCCCAAGCTACCCCTTAGGCCCTTCTGTAGACCCAAGTTGGCTTTCCCTAGAAAAGCCGGGGGTTGAAATTTCCAACCCGGTCATCAGTCAGAGCTTTGGGATGCTTGGACCTTGGCTCAGTGTGTTGCAAAACACCCAGAACATAGCTCCACAGGCTTGGGGACGTTTTCTCTGCTGTGGGGGAGTGAAAGCTCTGGCAGGGCCTCCCTGTCCTAGCTCCAGTGGGACGAGTCATGTTGCAAAGTATCCACAACAAGGCCTTCAAAGACTAGAGGAGGCTTCCTCTGCTCTGGTGGGGCAAAAAGTTCTGACCATTCCCCCGGCCAATGCTCCGGCACACCTGGAGTCCATGGCCATGAGCCCATGCTCCATAGGCTGGCTTGCCATGTTGCAAAGCATCTACGACAGGATTTTGCAGGACCGGGGAGACTTCTCCTGCTGCATTGGTGCAAAAGCTCTGACCTGACCCGCAGTCAGTATTCAAGCTGGCCTAGGGTATAGGAATATTGGTCTGTCTCAATTTACTGTCCAGCTGTGCTGGAAAACACCTATGACAGGGCTCCATTGGCCAAGGAGTCTTCTCCTGCTCTGTCTAGGCAGAAAGTTCTGACCGGATTCCAGTCGGAGCTCAGACCAGCTCAGCTGCTTCCCTCAAAGGGTAAGCAGAGACTCCTGTCAGAAAGCAGGGGCAACCAGTTAGCCGTCCTCCAATGTGGTCATCGAGCCGCACGGCATAAGGACAGATGATATGCGCAGATGGGCTCCAGGAGGTCAGGTACATTTGCACAAATGTTATGTTATATTAATTGGATTGTAGAGTGCAGATTATCACCTGATAGGGTATCCAGATGCTGGAGCAGGTGTGTAGGTGCAAGAGTTGTACTGGTAGTAGTTAAAGAGACAGGTCTTCAGCCTCTTGCAGAATTCAAGAAGCGAGGAGGAGGCCCTAATGTGTAGAGGGAGGTCATTCCAAATTTTGGTTGCAATTTAGGAGATACGACAGGTGTGTGGGAAAGAGAGTGATGCTAAGCGCAGGTGTCCGGTGGGTTGGTGGAAATGAAGGCAGCTGTTGAGGTACGCTGGACCTAAGTTGTACAGTGCCCTGTATGTGTACATGAGTAGATTGAATAGGTAACATTTTGTATCGGCAACCAGTAGTGTTCTCTGAGATGAGGCGTAACGTGAGTGCGACACGGAAGATCTAGGAAGAGTTTTGCTGCGGCATTTTGGATGGTCTGCAGTCAGTGGAGGATGGAGTTGGAGATTCTGGCATAGGGTGCATTACCGTAGTCTAGTCTGCTTGTGACGACGGCTTGAGTGACTGTACGTCTGGTGTTCCTGGGAATCCATTTAAAGATTTATCTGAGGATGCCCAGTATATGGAAGCAACAGGAGCAGGCTGCATTCATTTGTGCTGCATGTTCAGCTTGTCATCTAAGATGATTCCCAGGTTTCTTGAATAGTTGGTAGGTATTTGTGTGGGACTAAGCTCTGACGGCCACCAAGTAGAGTCCCAGGGGTATTCCTGTTCTCGAGATAAGCACTTTCTTCTTGTTGAAGTTGACTTTTAGGCAGTTGGTTTTCATCCACTCTGCTACGTGGAGCCTGCATTTGATACATTTTGTTCTGATGGTGGTGGATCAATCAATAAATCAAAGATTTATAAAGCATGGCAAATCCTCCATGAGCAGCTCAAGGCGCTGGAGTTGCTAGCTGCTTTGTGGTGATCTGTTCATTCAAACAGCCAGGTATTGAGTCCTTTACTGAATTGCTGGGTTGATGATGGGGTCCTGAGGTGCAGGGGAAGGTTATCCCAAGCTTTGGCCTTCAGGTGTGAGAAGGAGCATCCTCCACTGTTGGCTTAGTGATCTGTGGGGTGTCTACGAGGAAGCGGGCGGGATCCTAAGTGTATGGTCGGTTGGTGGATGGTCCTGCATTTGTTGATGTATGCTGTTCCTTCGTTGTGCAGGGCTTTGCATGTATGGGTCACCACCTTGAACTGGAATCTCTTCTGGATCGGGAACCAGTGTATCTTTTTGTGGTGGGGTGTGATGTGGGTCCATCTGGGGAGGTCGAAGATAAGTCTTACCGCTGATGTTTTGAATTATTTGTAGTCTCTTCAGGAGGCATACAGTGATTCCTACATAGAGTGTGTTCCATAGTCCAGCCTGCTGGTGACGAGGTCCTGTGTGACAGTCCTTCTGGTGTTGATTGTGAGCCACCTAAAGATCTTGTGGGGCATGCATAAGGTGTGGAAGCAGGTGGATGAGACTGGCTTTATCTGTTTCTTCATAAATAGTTACTTGTCCTAAATGATGCAGAGGTTGCAGGAATAGTCTGTTGGGGCATGGAGTGGGCCAAGTTTAGCAGGCATTCATGCATCGATGCATGGCGAGGTGTTATTCCCAAAGAAGTGGACTTACGTCTTGTCCTTGTTGAGTTCGCGACAGTTAACATTCATCCAGTCGGCAATATTCATCATAAATCTGTGGAAGTTGGCTCTTTGTGGTGGAGGAGTCTTCTGATAGCAAGAGGATGAGCTGGGTGCTATCGGTGTAGGGGATGCTGTTCAGTCAGTGAGGTCTGATGGTGTCAGCCAGGGAGGGTCATGTATGTGTTGAAAATGGTGGGGCTGAGGAATAATCCTTAGTGGATGCTGCAGATGATCTTCTTGGGCTCCGAGGTGAACGGTGGGAGACAGATTCTCTGGGTTCTTCAGTTGAGGTATGAGGTGATCCATTTGATGGTGTCTCCCTGGATGTCAATGTGGTGGAGTCTGTTGCTCAAGATGTGATGGGAGACAGTGTTGAAGGTGGATGACGGGTCCAAGAGAATGAGGGCTGCCATTTCGCAGTGGTCTAGGAGAGCCCTGATTCTTTGGGGGACTGCGATCAGGGCAGTCTCGGTGCTGTGGTTTGCTCGGGAATCCTGATTGAGGGAGGTCTAGGAGGGTGCTGTGTTCCAATTGTTTGGTGAGTTGCTGGTTGATTGCCTTCTAAAGAACCTTTGCTGTAAAGAGGAGCAGGGAGATGGGCTGGTAGTTCTTTGATTCTGCTGTGCCAGTGGATTATTTCTTCGGGGGTGTCTCACTTCAGCGTGTTTTCAGAACTCAGGGTGGGAGGCGATGTGATCGAGGTAATAAGGACTTTCTTAAGCTCATCGTTAATCATCTTGTTCCTGAGGTTGAAGATGTGGTGGGGACAGGGGCTGTGGGTGCTGCATAATGCACTGAGTTCATGATGGAGACTGGCTAGAGTTGTGAGAGAGATCCCAGTGGGTGAGCAGTTGTTTGGGGTTTGTGTACCTGGATGTGAGCAGGCTGATGCTGTCTGCGGTAGATTGTTGAGGTTTGAAGTTTTTGTAGATCACTGAAATCCTGTCATGGAAGAAGTCCACCAGGGTGTAACAGAGCTCTTGGGAGGTGATGACATTGCTCTCAGTGGCTGTGGGGTTGGAGAACTCTTTCACAATGGTGAAGATTTCCATGTTGTGCTTTGTGCTGGCTTCTTTGCAGTCTGGTAGGGCATTCTTCGGTGTTTCTTTCAGGAGGTGGTGGTATTGGATTAGTGCTATCTTGAAGGTGGTACAGTCTCCTGTGTCTTTGCTGGTGTGCCACTTCTTTTCTAGTTGCCGGCAGTTGCATTTGGTGGATTTTAGCTTTGCAGTGAACCAGCTGGCTCTTCTGGCAGATCCTTTGGATTTGTCTGGCTTGGTCGTGGTGATTTGTGTTGGCGCATTTTGTGATCCACTGGGAGAAGTTCATCGCAGCCTGTTTTGGGTTGGGTGTTGTGCCTGGGAGATGGGAGTTGAAAGCGTTGTGCCTAGTGGATTTGTCGAATATTGATAGGATGAGTTGGGTGTCATTGTCATAGGAAATAATGGGGATGCCATATGCTTTTATAATGTTGACGAGTGGTGTCATGTAATTTTGAACAGGGTTGGACTGAGTGAAGAACCTTGGGGAACTTCACAATTTATGTCCTAAGGCTCTGATGTGTAGGGTGGGAGTCTGACTACCTGTTTTCTTCCTTTGAGGAAGGACATATCCATGTGAAGGCTTTTTCTTGGATGCCTTTTTTGTGTTGTCTTTTGATGAGGCTGGAGTGCGACACGGTGGCAAACACAGTAGAGAGGTTGAGCAATATGGAGTATGAGGGCATCAGTTTATCCTAAGCTCACTAAGGTGCAGTCCTAAGCTCTCTCAGTAAGATGCAGTGATGAGTACTGTTTTCATACTCTGGTTGTTTCGAAAACCGCACTGGGTGTGGTTGAGTATGTTTTGGAGTCTGAGGTGATTTGTGAGTTGTTGGTTTGATTGACTTCTCTATCCGTTTGACTGGCTATGGAAGCAGCGAGCTAGAGTAGAAGTTGCTCATCTCATATGTGTCATCCAAAGGTTTCTTGAGAAGGGCTGTGACTGCTGTGTGTTTCCAGTCTTCGATGAAGGTGACAGATTCGATAGAGAAGTTGATGATGTGTGTGAGAAATTTAGTGATCAGATGTCCTCCTAAGTTTTAGATATGATGTAGATAGTTGTCTGTTGGGGCCTCGGTTAATGATTGCCATGCTGCCTTCCTTGGTGAGTGTTCTCCAGTTGGTTTAGTCGAAATACAGGTGGACAGTGGACAGAAGGTGATGATGTCCTTTGGGTCTGGTTGTCTTTATAAGTTAATGTAGATTTTTAAAATGTTGCTGTGTAAGACGCTGAAGAGGATGTGGCAGAGTTCTTGGGAAAGAGTGATAGTGTTGGCTGTGGCTTCCCGGGTGGTAAACTGAGGATAAAAAAAATCTCTTTGCAGTTGTTGGAGCTATCTTCAACCCGATCCAGGAGGAATCTTCTCTTGGTGTCTCATAGAAGATGGTGGTAGTGCCTGAGTGTGACCTTGCAGGCAGATTTGATATCAGCTTCATGGTTGGATCTCCATTTCCTCTCCAGCTGCTTGCAGTATCTTTTGGAGTCCTGAAGTTCATCAGTGTACTAGGTGACCTGTCTGATGGTTCTTCGCTGTTTCTGAATTTTAATGGGTGCAAATGCTTTTTCAAGTTTGTGATCCACTGGTTGAAGTTGGTGTTATAGTTGATGAGGTTGTCAGTGGTGTTGGGTGGTGTTGGGTGGGTCTGTTTCGAGTGCATTTCACCAGTTAAAATGTTCTAGTTTTGGCTAGGCAGTTGCCACAGATGGGTGCTTTCGCTTGTGAGGTGGAGATTTTGAAGTGGATGATGGAGAGGTCAGTCAATATGAATGGTGAGGCAGAGTGGTATTTAATGTTGTTGTCTGAGACAAAGATTGAATCTAGAGTGTGTCTTGCGATGTACATGGGGTCAGTGATGAACTGGGAAAGTCCTATTTTGCGCACGCTCTTGAGGAGGTCGTGGAGTCTTCCAGGTGGAAACTGAAGTCAAACGAAGTATATAGTCCTTGAAGTTGATGATGAGGGTGAGCGATTACATCTGAGATGAGGTTGCAGAAGTTGGATCATGGTCTGGGTGGTTTGTATACTAGAGTGCCCTTCAGAGTGGAGCTATCATTTGTTTGTAGGCTGAAGTCTTTGTATATGATGGTGAGCGCACCTCCAGGTTTGTGGAAGTGGTCTTAGCGTGCAATCTTGTATCCTGATGGGAAGGCCACAGTGATGTCTGGAGACAAAGTGGGGTCCATCTGGGTTTCCATCAAGAAGAGGAGGTTAGTTGTGCTGTTGCTGAGGAGGTCCCACATTGGGATTGTGGTGATCAAGTGGGTGTTGAGGAGCATGCATGCAAGTGTTCGTTTAGGGTCTGGTGTGGCGTGTAGTGGGGTTACAGTCTGAGAGGGTGGCATGGAAGTTGGAGTGTAAAGTGTGTGTATGGGTATGTTGTGTAAATGTAATGGCAGTAGGAGAAAGGCTTTACTGTGCTGTGTGGTGTGGTGCAGCAGCAATGGGTAGATTGGCATAATGGGTCTAGCAAGCTATAGGTAGCTGCTGAGTAGCAGTGGGAAATGATCCAACCAGGGGTCATGGGACTGGTTGCGGTCCAGGCACAAATTGGGAAGAGATGGGCTTGCCTTTGGCACATGTTCGGCATGCAAGCAGCTCACCTGCTACACAGTCTCTCCCATTCCACAGTAGTGCAATAGCTTCCATTGAGTAGGTCCTGCGAGGGGGAAGGAGTGCAGGGTTGGTGGGCAGGGCTGCAGATGACAGGGAGAAGATGCTGGAGGGAGAGAGAAGATGCAAGAAAAAGAAAGAAAATGCAGGAAGCAGGTAAGAAACAGGGGAAGGGGGTGGCTGAGGGTGCCTGAAAGGCAGCACAAGGAGAACAAAAGAGGCACACAGAAAACAAAGACAATAGAGTGAAAGAAGACTGAGAACGGGTGAAAAATGTGAGCATGGCAAGAGAACAGCAGCACAAGCAGAGCACAAAAAGGGCAAACAGAGGCTGAGAGGCTAAAAAAGAGAAAGAAAGACACTGAACAGTGAGAACAGTGGGAAAGGTGCAAAAGTAGGAAACCTAAGAGAGGCATGCCAAGATGTGAAAAAAGAGGTGAACAGAGAGAGGGCAGAGTGGTACGGTACTAGCTAGAGAGGAGCAAGAAGCAGAAGTGGGCATGTGAAAGATTGTGAGCAAATAGCACGAGAGAGAGAGAGAGTTGATGCAGCTGAGGGAGCATGGAAGGAGCCTCGAGGTGCACGGGCGATCCGGAAGAGCTTAGACTGGTCAGAGGATCTTCTCCACAGGTAAGTGGAGGAGGGAGTTGGACCTCTGCACATGTTCCATGTAACCCTCTGTCACCCACTGTGCACAGATTACAAGAAAAATGAGTGACCTTCCTCCAGATTTGAAGGGTCACGGTGCTTGGGATCCCTTTGTCATCCTGTCATTCTCCACATGGGCCCAGTTCCCCAGTAACCAATGGTTTCTGGCCACCTCCCACCCCAGCACTAAGGCTCTTTCTGCAATCTTGCCTTCCTGGAGATTGAAAGGGATGTGAGGCAGACGTTGCAAGCAGGGCGGCCTGCTTGGGTGTTGGTCTAGCCAGGACCATATTCTGATATATTGGGCATACTTGATCCATTTGGAAATAGATTGCTTGGCCAGCCTTGTCTGTTGTTTCTTGCAATGGTGTGACTCTTGGTAGGCATCTTCTCCCAAAAGGGCGTTCTCACCCAGCATAAAAAAAGCCAAGCAGCCTGGCAGCTTCCCTGCCCAGTAGTCTGACAAGAGAGGTCTGACATCAGGTGATGCTAGCCTGGAAGCCACCTGGAGGACCAAGCTCCAAATGCCATGCTGTTTCCCTTTCTTCAATCAGACTATCTCAGCAGCCACTGAGATCAACTGCTAAGCAGTGCTAAAGTGCATTTGTGCTCTGGCTTCTTCTCAATTGGCGCATCTTATTTACCTATAAGTCACTAGTAAAGTGCACTACATATGCCCAGGGCCTGTAAACTAAATGCTACTACTGGGCCTGTGGCACTGATTGTGCCACCTACGTAAGTAGCTTTTTAAACATGTATAAGGCCTGCCACTGCAGGGCCTTTGTGTGGTGTTCACACTGCCATGTCGACTTAGCAATTAAAATCCCTTTGGCAAGCCTTAAACTCCCCTTTTATTACACGTCACCCCTAAGGTAGGCGCTAGGTAGCCCCATGGGGCAGGCTGCTGTGTAAGTAAAAGGCATGACACATACTTTTAAGTTTTATATGTCCTGGTAGGAAAAACCTCCCAAATTCATTTTTCACTACTGTGACGCCTATCGCTACCATAGGTTAACATTGGGAATTCCTTGTTACATCTAATAAATGTAATTTCCAATTGGAAGGTGGTAGAGCTGTAAGGTTTAGTTCCAATGAAATAGTAATGATGAATCATCTTTACTGGTAAAGTCAAATTTATCATTACAATTTTTAAAATGCCACTTTTAGAAATTGGCATTTTTCTGCTTTTAGCCCGGTGGGCCTGCTGCCTGTCTCCAATACACGTCTGGGGTGAGTGACAGCTGACGCTTGTTCATTCCCTCTAGACAGCCACACGCAATGGGAGCTTAGGTGTGACTTGATGAGCTTTAATGGTCCTACAACTGGCTTGGTGGGGCGGAGCTAAGCACAGCCCCGCTTGCACCTGAATAGGCTGTGCCCTGTCTCACGAAAGGCCTCACGACCCTTTATTGTATCTCCAGCCAGCTTGTTGTCAGGACATGGGAGGAAGGTGATTTCCTGCACTTCAAAGCCACTGTCTAAAAGCTTCTCCCACCTTCCAGAACCAGGGCACTGAAGTATAAATGCTGAACCTTTGACACCACCACGTCACTACACCTCTGGACATGTGGTTACTCCTCCAGTGTTAGAAATGGGTTTTCTGGTTGGCTGGGGTATGCACATAAGCGAGGCAGAATCCACAACTCTAGTCAGGATAAAGTATTACACATCTAAATAACCCCTGCTCACCCCCTTGGTAGCTTGGCACAAGCAGTCAGGCTTATCTCAGAGGCAGTGTGTAAAGCATTTGCACATAACCAACAGTAATACAGTGAAAACACTACAAAAGGACACCACACCAGTTTTAGAAAAATAGCCAATATTTATCTGTGTAAAACAAGACCAAAATGGTAGGAATCCAACATACATTTATTTAAAACTACTCATAAAGCAAAAATAGACTTTCCAAACGGTTACTTGAAGTTGGTAGCTCCATCTGGGTCTAGCACGGTGTCGTGAACATACAAATCCAACAGTTCAGGCTGACCGCTACGGTGTTGGGAAGATCTGCAAAAAGAACCTTTAGAGCTGCAGGGGTCAGACCTTGCCGTGAACTTTGGGAGAAGCAGCGTCGACAGGCGTCAGTTACAGATGTCAGTGCAGGATTCGTCGGGCCCTTGGAGTCACAAGCATTTCTGGTCAAACTCGGTGAGTTCGACATCAGGATCGCCGGCAGGTGTCGGGGCTGCAGTGTGAAGCGGAGTGGTGCAGTGTGCGGTGCCCTCAGGTCACGTTGCTGGCAGCGGCTCGGTGACGGTCATCTAGCGGCATTGGTGAGACCAGGGTTACAGTGCTAGGCTGGGTGGTGCTCGTTGCCGTGCTGACAGGTCGCGGTGCAAGCAGCTGCGTCGTCGTTGCTGAAGCGCTGTCATCAGTAGGCCCAGGCTGCGCTGTGAGAAGGGGCAATGCATTGTGCAGGGCCCACAGGCTGTGGTTCAAGCAGTGGTGTCGGTTGACGGTCTAGAGTCAATGATGCTGGCGTCCGGGGACCAAGATGGCAGTGTGGGACAGGGAGGTGCGTCGAGTAACCTATGAATGGTGCCTCCAAACCATAGTGTAGTCAGCGGTGTCAATTTCAGATTGGAACTGCGTCATTGATGCATCGTTGATGAGACCAGGGCTGCAGTGCAAAGTGGGATGTTGCTCCATGTTCACCGCGAGCGGTGTCCACAGGTCACGGTGCAGGCAGTGGCATTAGTGATGGTGTTGCGGTGTCATCAGGGATACAAGGGCGGCGGTGTGAAGTGAGGCGGTGCATAATGCGGGTCCCACAGGTCACGGTGAAAGCCGCTGCTGGTAGCGGCGTTGAATGGCATCGTCGGTGAGACCCAGAAGATGTTCAAGTCTTTGATTTCCCTGAGACTTCCAACAGGAGGCAAGCTTTACATCAAGCCCTTCAATAGCAGTGGTAAACTGCCTAGAGTCCCAAAACCAACAAAACCAAGGTCAAAACCAGGAAGCCAAAAAGCAACAAGTCTGGGGGTGAACCTGCTGAAAATGCCAAGTCTAACAGAGAGGAAGAAGAAAGCAGTTAATAGGACTGCTGCTTTTCTGTGCTGACCTGCTGCCTTCTTCCCTCTTGCTTGGGAGTGAGAAGGACTGGACCTGCATTTCTCCAACCCAGAACCAGAGTTACTCAAAGGACTTGTCTGCTTGCCCTCAGTTCTGAAGTCTCAGGGACATCAAAGACTTTCAACCCTCCTGCTACAGCACCTGGACTCTGCCATCTGTTAGTCTTGCCCTGCCAAGTTGTGCCAATTCAGTCCTGGGCCGTTGGAAGTGGGTATACAGTGCTGCTTCTTTAGAACACTGACACACAGTCTGGCTGCACCCCACATCTTTGTCGACACAACCAGGGATAAGGTACTTTTGTTCAGCGTGCCTCACTTGGTCCCAGTATCTGGCCTAAGCTCCATCATAACCCTCATAAGCGCTTATTGCTTTTAAGCACTATTTTGCATCTTATTCTTTAAAAATTCATATCTCAAGATCCTATTGTGTTGTTTTGCTCATTAAATTAAGCTCTATGGGGCTTATCTATGAGCCCTTGCGTCACTTTTGCGCCACCGGTGCATGACTTTTTGTGACGCACTAGCAGGGTAAAAAATGCGCCATGTTGTGTCCTATTTACAAAGTGACGCATCTAGGTAGATGCGTCACTTTGTAAACCCCTGCCCCACATTATACCTGCGCCAGGTATAATGTATGCAGGGTGGGCGTTCTGACACAAGTAAGCCTCATAGAAATGACACAGTGAAATCTATGAGATTTCACTGCATCACTTCTAGGATGCAAATGCGACAATACCTTAAGCCTGCCTCACAGCAGGCGTAAGACTGACGCAGGCACATTTGAAATGGGACTTGCCCATGTGAAATGACCCATTGATGGAGTTGCGTCACTTTTGTGACACACTCCAGCAATGAGTCATTTTTGCGCCTACAGATACGTCAGAAATATTGAGGTATTTTTAACTCCTTGCGACAAGATGCGTCATACTGTGAATATGACGCATCCAGCATGTCGAAAGGAGGGCGCACTGAAAAGTGACGCATCGCTGTTTTCACGCAGCGATGCGTCACTTTTCATAAATGAGGCCCTATGTTTCTAACCAGTGGGTGGTGCATTTTTGTGTAGTGTATTCACAGTTTTATTGTTTTAAGTGTTAAACAAGGACTTTAAAGCAAATGCAATACTTCACACATTGCCTCTTCAGTTAAGCCTGACTGCTCTGTGCCAAGCTATCAGAGGGGGAGCACAGGTTAATTTAGGGTATGCTTCTGACTTCCCCTGACTGGGATTGTGGTTCTTGTTTAGACAGGGCGCATACCTCTGCCAAGCAGAAACCCAATTCCTAAAAAGCGGACAGTTGTGAAATGTCAGTGGATGAAGAGACTTTAAAATAGAGCCGAGTGTCATCTGCAGATTGATTGAAGAGCACACCCACTGGTTAAATGTAAAGGTTGAAAAGGGCAAGAGCTAGAAGAGAGCCTGAGACCCTGGAGAGAGAGTGCTTGTTGAAACAGGTTTAAGGTTTGATCAGTTGTGAGCGCCTCTCTAGGTGTGACTTTAACTACTTCAGGACATTCCTAACTAAGTTTATGTGGTCTTTTAAAATGCTGACAAGGATATCATGATTGACAGTATCAAGTGGCACGGAGTAGTCAAGTAGGATGAGTAGGCATGAGTCAAAACTGTTCATGATTCTGAGAGCTTCATCTGTTAGTTGCAGTATGGCTTTCTCTGGACTTCAACCGTCACTGAACCCAGATTGGAACTCCTCTAGCAGTTTATTGTCCTTTACAAATTGTTTTAGTTGACTGTTGACACAGCTCGCAAGGATTTTGGGTCGGAATGCAGCCTGGACATGGGGCGGTAGTTGTTGAAGTTCACTGGCTTATCAGCAGATTTCTAAAGTAAAGTTAATACATACCATATTTTGAAGCAATCTGAGAACGCGCCTTGCTGCTGCAAAAGGTTTGTAATGTGAGCCCAATGTGGTATCATGACATTACACATATCTTTTGCTAAGATAGCAGGTAGTAAGCAACTAGAAGACTTGGTCTTGGAGATAATGTTTTGAATTACAGACTGTAATATAGTCCTAAAACTGGTCCAGATCATGGCTGGTTTCCTGGTAGATATATGGGTGAGTGAGAGGTTGTGTGAGTGGCTGTATCAGTGAGCGAGTGGTTGAGTGAGTGGCTCTATGTATGAGTGAGTGGTTGTGTGAGTACTTGTATGGGTCTGCGAATGGGTATGTGAGTGATAATCTAGGTGTGTGTGTGAGTGGGTGGATAAGAGGTTGTATGTGTGTGAGTGGTTCTGTGGATGATGTTATTAGTGATGTCATCAGTGATGTCACTGACCATGTCATGAGTGATGCAATATGTGAGATCATAAGCAGTTATAGTTATCTCAGGACTGAATAGGTTAATTAGGAATCCAGAAAAACTGTCATACACACCCCCATCAGCAGAAAACTTGACTACTGCAACGCTTTCTGTGCCAGAATCAACAAGGCACTAGTCCACAAGCTCCAGACCGTCCAAAACACTGCAGCCAATTTGTCCTAGACATACCCCGCTACCACCACATCACCCAACACCTCCGCGATCTCCACTGGCTCCCCATCGAAAGAAGAATAACCTTCAAGCTCCTCGCCAGGGCCTACAATGCCCTCCACAACATCGGACCAGCATACCTAAATGACTGCCTCTTCTTCCATGCACCCAAGAGACACCTCCGATCGGCTGACCTCTCTCTAGCCACCATACCATGCATCTACAAGATCAAAATGGGAGGTAAGTCCTTTTCCTACCTTGCAGCCAAGGCCTGGATTGACCACCTCTTTCACCTCCAGCAAACCCCCACACTGCCCCAGTTCAGTAAAGACCTCAAGACCTGGCTCTTCAGTTGACCTCAGCATGCTACGGAGTCACCCCCCTTAGCGCCTTGAGACCATCGCAGGTAATTAGCTGTGCTTTATAAACCCCTGATTGATTGATTGATTGATTGAATTATCACTGTTGTTGTTGAGTGAAAAGAGACGGGAGGGTCGTATCAGACTTCAACTCCCAGCATACATTGCAGTGAGTGTGGACCTCCGATCACGGAGTTCCATTCCTCTGATTGCACCACATTGGCTATTAATCTCATGTGCACCATGGCCACATGTAGAGGGAGACGCCCCCAAGGTCTGACTGGGTGGAATGCTCACCACGTTCCTTGTCTTCACAGTCAGCCAGTGATTACAGACATAAAACATCATCTATGGGGTCACTCACAGCTGCCTCAGGTATGGAATCAACAGTGGGGTCACACGGCCGAACACGTAATCTAGAATGAAACACAGCTGAGCCGTATCAACATTCAAGCGCTCCACCAATCGGAGGGATGCTTACTGGTACAGGGGGGACTCTCACAGTGGCCGCAGGTCTGTAATCAGCAGTGGAGTTGTACGGCAGCACACATAACCTAATCTACACTAAAAAATAGCTGAGTCAAATCAGAAATTAACCACTTCACCAATGGAGGGATGCTCACTGGCACATATATTATTCAGCATACACACCACTCCCCTTACCATCTAGAGGAAGGAGTGAGCAGCGTTAGGTGATCCACTAGGGATGCACTTTGGAGTAGTAAGTGGGTAGTGGGGGAAATGTATGTCTAGCACCATTGGCCCTATTCTGATAGTGACAAGGGGGCCACAATAAAGACAGTTGTTATTTCCCTCCTACACAGTATGTGACTATAAGGGTTCCTGAGCCATTCTTCCATGGGGACAGATGACCTACAGTTAGAGTAAGAGGGATGTGAGCTGGCCTCACATCATTTTAATATGTAACGTGTGATGCATGAGTGCAGTGTCACACCCACAATTTGTGCATGCAAATTGCATGTCAATTGTTTGTCTATCATTTTTCAGCCTTTCATTGTAAACTGCATTTGTTTGTTATTTTCTAGGTACCAAGGTACCTAGGAAAAAGCAGGACGACAAAGGTCAGCCCAAATTAAATGTTGCACTAACAAGGTTGTATGCCACAATATTATCCTGTGTTTCATCCTGAAGAATGCCACGGACTCTTGTGAGCCAAGAGGCAGAAACACGCTGACAGTCTAAGGTGGGGATGGGTTACTGGTTCCCCTAGTTTCCACGTTGGTTTTAAATACCAAATGATATATCTTTCAACAAGTACAGACAATGGCAGTGAGAGCTCCAAACAGGTGTGAACTGGTGTCGGATCAGAAAAATTCAGTAATCACAAATCGACGCTCTACTCTCAGTTGACCCACTGCCACTGGGCAACATACATATAAAGTCCAGTTTTTGTAGAAAGGAGCAAGTCCAATTCAGTCAATAATTTTTCTTCCAATATTTCTGGAATAGTACTTGTGACTTCATAATTTGTTCCATACAAATAATCACTAGGGAGTCTTGTGTTTTCATTTCATTACCGATGTTTATTCAATCAATGTACTTCATCACAGCTCAGCCTAGCCAAAGTGTTTCTTTCAAAAGGCCATCATCAGGGCTCAAGATCACGATTAGAATCAGCGGGTTCATTTCAATCTTCCAGTTAGTCTAGTCGGGTGCTGTACATTATAAGGTCATGTGTGCCTTCATGTTCTATAAGTTCTTCATTTCCAAGGTGGCAGGAAATGCATTGCGTGATGAAAAGTAGTTTTGATGCATCACATTTGTTTTTATATATTCACATCACAGGTTCAATAGTTAGAACTGCCTCCTTTACTATAAAGTGTTGGCCAGCACTTCATCAAACCAGGTTTTCGAAGATCAAGGGAATGCTATGATGTAGCATGACACCTGGTGGTGTGTGTGAGGACATCTCGTCACAAGTTTTTGTATGTCCATAGATAGACTTGAGATGGACAATCACTCATAGAGGAATAGATAAACATTTACTCAGGTGACTTTCTAGTGCTTGACATGTCATGAGTGAGGTCACTGACCATGTCATGAGTGATGTAATTTCATAAGCAATTCATTGCGGGGGATTAAGGTATAGTTAGCTCAGGTAACAATAAAAGTTAAATGTCACTTGTTTTGTATGAGTGAAATCTGAGCCTAAGTATAACATCCCTGTAACCTTAGTTTTTTACAGTGAAGATAGATAGATAGATAGATAGATAGATAGATAGATAGATAGATAGATAGATAGATAGATAGATAGATAGATAGATAGATAGATAGATAGATAGATAGATAGATAGATAGATAGATAGATAGATAGATAGATAGATAGATAGATAGATAGATAGATAGATAGATAGATAGATAGATATTACCAAGTGGCAGTAGCCACTCTGCAGTTAGAGTTACCAGAGATAGAAAGTCCTCAGATTTTTATCCATGAATAACTTTGTACTCATTTGACAAAACGCCACAAAATTAAGCAGACATATTCTTCCTTCTACTTTGTTGGATGATGCAAACTTTTGTGGTGATCGGTCACTGGGGTACAAAGTTAAAAGGAGGGGGTCCCAAAACACGTTTTTCACCCAAAGCATTTTCCTGTAGACTTTTGTATTGGATGTAGCAAGAAAACGGTGGTACATATTTACATGAAATTTGACAGGGTTAGACAATATGGTGCGTAGATTAAATTTTAAGGAGCTACAGGTAAGTTGGGAGTACCAGGAATTTTTGTGTAGTTCCCCACTTCCCAGTAGGAACTGCACATTTGTTGGGCAACATAAAAGTAGGGATGGTGCCAGTCTGATTCTGTGCAACCACACAGGATATGTTGTCCTAGAAACCAGCTAGCTCACAGTGCCACCATAAGAACCCCTAAACCTAGATAGGTAGAAAAGGTTTGTAGCGACCACAGAACATGACACCCATGAGTTCTTCCAGGGATCATGTTAACAAATGTAGAACCTTTTCGCTCAGTCACTCATGCTGTCTTTCTCTCAGTGGTATACAAGGAATACACAGTGTGGCTTTTTCAATATTTATTGAACTACAGTGAGTCTTGTATAGAATATATGTGCTGCAATGATCAATAGTCAGAAGCAGATGAAAGTGATTAACAATGTAAGGACAGTGGACAGAGTGAACAGTTCCACCATCTTGCTACAACAATCTATATATGAAGGCATATAAAACGCTATAGAGAAAGTAGTCCTACTATGGGTTCCCTGACCTAGGTGCCTAGGATCTATGTATGTGTTCTGCCAGAAATCCCCCATTGGATGATTGAACCCCATTACCTGAAGGGAAAGAATGTAGGAAAACCAACAAAGGACCTCTATCTAGACCTATATTACTTTCAATCAAACCTATTCAGGTTCTGTCCTGCCAACAACTAATCAATAACACTAAATACATAAGAATAAGTACAAAAAACTACTTTAAACTACTATTTGTTGTTCATTTTTTGATTTTTTTCTTTTGTATTGTCAAAAAACACAATTGTATCACTTGATATTATTTAGATAGATTCAATTGAGAAAATACAAATATATGTACATTCAAATAACAGTTGATAATTAATAAAAAATCACAAATTCACAAAACACATTATCGTAAACAAAGTGATCATTGATTGAAGGAACCAACCCCACAGCTAACAGCATAGTACATTCTCACCACATTCACTACTACAACCATTCTTCATACATCCTGATACTGGTTGAAATAACTAATATGTATTAGATATTGTACAAGAACACAAGTAATTGGTGCAGCATCTACACCCTGCCACTGTTCTCACTGTGTATGTAGCGGTTTTTACCTTTGGTAAATGCAGTCATTAACCAATCACATACTGACTTCTCACCCGCATATACCATGGTCTACTGCGAACTTACAGTGGTATATACGCCAAAATATATAACTGTGCTTTATGTAAACACTATCAGGCACATGCATCAACCATTTTTGCGAGCGCAAACGGCGCATTCGCAAAAATCGGCCGTTTGCGCCCGCAAAAAGGGCTTTTGCGATGCATCAAGGTTCAAGGCACTCGCAATTTAAGAATTCACAATTAATTGCGATTTCTAAAATTGCAATTGCATTTAAGGAATTGGAATTTGCAATTCCTTAAATGCAATGCAAGAACCACTTTGAAATAGCGATTTTGCCATTTTAGGCCGCAAATTATCAAGCAATTAAACTGGTCGGTAATTTGCAAAGACCATGGAAAATGCACTAAAGTGCATTTTTCAAAGTTTCATGTTGCGCATGTGTGTGCGACATGGGTGCACATCACAATTTCAGGGTTATAACAGGGTGTCCTCATGACACCCTTGAAATTGCATGCGCAATTTGCGAGTACCTATGTAATCTCCCATTAATTCCTATGGGCCTGTAGGCCCATAGGAATGAATGGGGAACCATTCTTTAAATGCGACTCGCAAATTGTTGAGTCGCAATTAAGGATTGTTTAGGAATCGCGATTTTTATAGCGATTCCTACATGCATAGGCTTTTGCGAGTCCTTAATTGCGATTCCATAATAATCGCAATTAAGGACTCGCAAAATTCTACCTTGATGCATGTGCCCCTATATACAGTGTTCACACATACTACAAACAATTGCCATTTACACCTAATAATATATATTCCTGCCACATTACATCTACATCCATAAACTTTCAAGCTGCTTCTGTTTCAATTAATACTCCACTACTCTATTCCAGCCCACTCTATGCTATTACACTCTATGCCGCTCCACTCTACGTCACTTCACTATATTCTGCAAGACTCTATGCTAATCCACTGTACGCCACTCCACTCTTCTCCACTTAACTGTACTCCATTCTACACCATTCTCCTCTTAGCTATTATACTCTATGCCACTACATTCTATGACACTCCAGTCTAGAACACTCCACTGTAATCACCTCCACTCTACGCTACTCCACTGCATGCAACTCTACAACAACACTCTCAATGCTATTGTACTGTATGCCACTCTACTGGAGGCCACTTAATTGTAGACAACTCCACTGTACGTCACTGCACTATACACCACTCCACTCTATGACAATACTGTGTACTGTACAGCACTACATTCTATGCCATTCCACTCTATGATACCACACTCTACGCTATTCCACTGTATGACAATGCTCTCTAATTCACTCTACTTTATGCTACTCCACTATGCCACTCCACTCTATGTCACTACACTGTATACCATTCAAGTCAATGTTATTCCATTTCACTCCACACCACTCCACTGTGCACTGCTCCACCATATGCACTGCTCCACCACATGCCATGTTAATGTCACTCTTCTCTACGGCATTAAACTCTATACTATTACACAGTATGCCACTGCACTGTACAACACTCTACAGAATGCTATTACACTGTACGCCACTACAATCTATCCGACTACACCCTACCCTGCTCGACTCTACAACACTCCATTCTACTGTAGTCCATTCTACTACACTATAAATCTATGCCACTCCAGTCTATGGTATTCCAAGGTACGCCACTACACTCTACCCCACTCTACTGTATGCCATGCCGCGGTACACTACTCCACTGTACACCACTACCCTCTATGCTATTCAACTCTATGCCACTGGTCTCTATACCACTTTACCCTACACCATTCAAGTTTATGGTACTACATTGTACCTCACTCCACTCAATGTCAGCCCACTCTCAACCACACCATTATACACCACTTCACTCTACGATATTCCACTGTACACCAGTCCACCTTACCACACTCCAGTCTATGCCACTTCACTGCACATCACACCACAGTACGATATTCCACTGTGTGTTGCTTTACTGTATGACAATCTAGTCTTGCCACTCCACTGTATTCCACTACACTGCATACCACTCCACTCTACATTGTTCCACTGTACACAACTCTACTGTACAGCACTCCACTCTAACACACTCCAGTGTACGCAACTGCACTGTACACCATTATTCTCTACACCAATCCACCCTGCACTATTTAATTGTACGCACGCCACTATACTGCACTCCACTGTATGCTATTCCACTGTATGCAACTGAACTGTTCGCCATTTTACTGTACACTACTCTTATATATGGTGTTCCACTGTACGCCACTTTGGTATACACCACTGCACTCTACACCATTCTAGTGTGCGCCATTCCACTCTGCGCCACTCTACTCTATGCCACTCCATTCTACACTTCTTTATTGTGCACCACTCCAGTCTATCCCACTGCATTCTGCACTGCTGCTACTCCAATCTTCGCTATTCTACTGTACACAACTACATTTCCCCACTAAACTCTATGCTGTTCCACTCCACTTCACTCCACTGCTACACCAGTGCATTCTCTGCCTCACCATTCTAAGCCACTACACTATATGCTAATCCACTTTACACCACTATATTGTATGCCACTATACTCTTGATTTAGAGTATCCGTGATCTTGTAGGGTGCTCCATAAACTGGAACTGTTCTCCACCTAAACTTGGGACCTACCCAGAGTTCCCTCCTTGTTTTTTCATAATTCATGCAGCACTCTAGGACTTATATTGGGTGCTCCCATGTGTCTGGACAAAGCTATACCTTTCTGTTGAGCTCTTATACAAGAGAAACACGTGTTAGGGGTTGCTTGTATTAATTTCAGGTTCACTTGGATGGTATTTTACCAGTCCAAAGCTGTAACACTGTGCCTCGAGCGGTAACATGCTTTTGTCATGTTTCAGCTTGGTTGTGGAGGGTACTAGCTAATCCTATGCTTAAAGACTTTTCTGTAAAAATGGAAAAGTCTCTATTACTTTCTAGCTTGGCATGGATGGCATTGTGCAAATTGGAGATGGGTGGAACTCGTGGAATTTTGCTCCGCAGTGTTCTGCCAACAGGTGAAAAATAAGTATATTGCACTGCTCGAGCTGCAAACGCGAGTAGTGCGTGAAGTGCTGAAAATTCAGTGAGAACAGCCTATAAACTTGGAAACTACCCAGAGTTCTCTGTTTCTTTTTTTGTGTAATATATGCAGCACTCTAAACCACACTTAGGGGCCGATTCCGATCCTGGAAAAATATTCCCCGTACGAATCGTATCTGGATTTTTTACCGTACGAATCGTACAAGTCCCGTACAAACTGGCAAGTACGATTCGTATGTGAAAAAGTCCATACGAATCGCATTGGGTAAATTCCCCGACACGTCCTCGGGTCGGAAAAGGTGTCCGACACGTCCCCGGACATTTTAACGTCCGAATCTGAAAACTGAAGTCTGAGCGCGCAAGTACGATTCCTACCGTCCGTCCGATTGTACAACCGTATGGTAAAAAGACCGTCCGGAGCGAACTCCTATAGCAACCATGGCGACGTCCAAACAGGTGCCCGGTACGCGCCGAACAACCCCCCCAGCCCCTGTATGTACGCGCCGTACCCCCCCAGCCCCCCGTATGTACGGCACGTACCCCCACCCGTCTATGTACGGCATGTTTTCCCACCCGTGTATGTACGGCATGTACCCCCACCCCCGTAGGTACAGCACGTACCCCCACCCGTGTATGTACGGCATGTACCCCCACTGGTGTATGTACGGCACGTACCCCCACCCGTGTATTTACGGCACGTACCCCCACCCGTATATATGTACGGCACATACCCCCAGGCCCGTAGGTACGGCACGTACCCCCACCCGTGTATGTACGGTACGTACCCCCACCCGTGTATGTACGGCCCGTTCCCCCACCCGTGTATGTACGGCACGTACCCCCACCCGTGTATGTACGGCACGTACCCCCAGGCCCGTAGGTACGGCACGTACCCCCACCCGTGTATGTACAGCACGTACCCCCACCCCCGTAGGTACGGCACATACCTCCACCCGTTTATGTATGGCATGTACCCCCACCCGTGTATGTACGGCATGTACCCCCACCCGTGTATGTACGGCATGTACCCCCACCCGTGTATGTACGGCACGTACCCCCAGGCCCGTAGGTACGGCACATACCCCCACCCGTGTATGTACGGCACGTACCCCCACCCGTGTATGTACGGCACGTACCCCCACCCATGTATGTACGGCACGTACCCCCACCCATGTATGTACGGCACGTACCCCCAGGCCCATAGGTACGGCACGTAGCCCCACCCGTGTATGTACGGCACGTACCCCCACCCCCATAGGTACGGTGCGGACCCCCACCCATGTATGTACAGCACGTACCCCCACCCGTGTATGTACGGCACGTACCCCCACCCGTGTATGTACGGCACGTACCCCCACCTGTGTATGTACGGCACGCGCTGGGGGTCCGCACCGTACCTACGGGGGTGGGGGTACGTGCCGTACATACACAGGTGGGGGTACGTGCCGTACCTACGGGGCTGGGGGTATGGCATGTACATCCGCGTGGGGGCTGGGGGTACGGCGCGTCCATCCACGGGGCTGGGGGGGGGACGGCGTGGCCATCCGCGGGGCTGGGGGGGGACGGCGCGGCCATACCTGGGGCTGGGGGGGACGGCGCGTACATACGGGGGGCTGGGGGGGGACGGCACGTACATACGGAGGGCTGGGGGGGGACGGCGTGTACATACGGGGGGCTGGGGGGGACAGCGCATCCACCCGCGTGGCTGGGGGGGGACGGCACGGCCATCCAGGGGGCTAGAGGGGGACGGCGCGTACATACGGGGGGCTGGGGGGAGACGGCGCGTACATACGGGGGGCTGGGTGGGGACGGCGCATACATACGGGGGGCTGGGGGGGAGACGGCACGCACCGGGCCCCCTATTCTGCTCGCATCGCGGCGTCCTTCGGTTTTCCGGCACTTTTTGGGTGCCGTAAAAATATTGCCGTCCGGACTGCTGTCGGTGCGAATCGTACTTGCTGGGACGTAAAAACATGCCTAACTCCGTCCGGACGTCACGCCCGCGGTGTCCCGGATCACATTCGTATGGATTTTGCTGTCGGTCGGTGTTTTTTCCGACTCGTATGGAAATGGTGTTTCCGTAAGAATCGTACTTGCAAGTTTGCATGGTGTTTTTACCGGGTACGAGTCGGACGGAGAAAACGCTCCGACCGACGGTTCATACCCGGTTTTTCCAGGATCGGAATCGGCCCCTTAGTCTGTGTTCAGGGTTTTAAGGGGGAAATATAGTGTAGTACAGTGTACTTACCTTTTTTTATTCAAATATGTACTTTTTTTGTAAAAAACTTGTACTAGACTATATTTACTATTAACACCCACAACATAGACTAAGTATGGTCTAAACAATATGGTAGTACAGCGGTACACTGCAAACTTTATTTAAAATATGTAAAGTAATAAAACAACTTTTACTTTCCTTTATACACTTAGATAAACTGACTCATCCCTTCCTATACACTTTTAAATCATCAGGACACTGTATTTACACTTAAAAGCCAGAACACTGTCAAAGTGTGGTTTAAATCATGGGTGCCCTTTATTTATGTAAAGGCAGTCATCAGCCAATCGGCATGTACCATGGTATTCTGTGAAATTACCGCGTTATACCGCAGATCAATATATTACAATCTATTTCTGCCTTATAGGCCCTGATTCACTATGGTAAATTTACACTTTTAAAAGACAGTTCTGTCTTCTGTGAGTACACTCCCCAGTTGCAGAGATATTTTTCGGAAAATACTTTTGTGAATAGCAAACATTCATAAATGTTCACAAAAATGTATGTTTGCCTTTGTGAAGAACCCTATAACTTTAAAACTGCTGAAACAGTTTAGATCTACTACCTAAAATGAAACTTTACACCTCATAATCCACTCAATTCAAACTAACTTTATTTCGGCAAACAAAAGGCATAAAAGCATAGAATAAAATGTAATGCAAATTACCATGTAAAACATTAAGAACCGCTAAACAATGCAATGAATAAAGAGGTTTGTGTGAAAATTGCATTTCATAAAAACAAAGACTTCTTCGCAAGATACATGGATTAAAACAGAATTATAAAGGCTTTGCCAGTCATGATTCCTGAGGGGTACAATGAATCTCTCAAATTTCAGCAACAATATGACAATCAACCCTAATGTTAAAAAATACAGTAAGGTGCATAAGACTTTTTGGTGCCTCATAAGCAAAAATTGCCTCTAATGTTACTAAGAAGCAGATTCCTTTCTTCTGATGAACCACATAGGACCCAAACATTTAGCAACTTCAGTGGTGTACCGTGGCTGAGAATCTGACCCAAGAATTCTCAGTGAGGTGCTATGACTGCATCTGCCCAACTGCTTACAGAGAGGCTTGATGCATATATGGTACGGGCCTCAGCATTATTCCATACGGGGCACTAGGCAGAGGTGTCATTGCCCCCCCATTTACAAGCAAAAGTTTTCAGAGGAAGCGCACCAACCCTGAATTGGAAATAAAGTTTCCTATCCAGCGGGTTGGTTATACAATCCCAGTAGTGTTCCAGTGTGCTAATACATTTAATATCAAGAAACTCCCCTGGCAGTGTGACTCCGACAGCTATGGCAATGTTACTCTGCATGATACAAGACCAATATTGCTTTTTCAGCATCAATTTTGAAGGGACAGAGTTTTGTCACTGGATCTCCTAGAGATCCTTCAGGCCCAGTAAGAACAGCATTTGTTTGATGTGGGAGAGCTAACTAATTTAATGGAATCTATCAGCGTTCCTAAAGTCCTGTAAAGCTGCGGCATACTCCTTAAATTCCGGAGTGCACCATATCCTTCTCCAAAATAGTAGTGGGCATAATCTGACCTTCTCTTCTAATGCCTTCCCACCCACATCAGGTAACATTGGGAAGGTTGGAGTACCTTGTGGGAGGAGAGCCAAGTTCCTTATGAACTTGTTCTGTGATTTTACAAGCCCACTAATGTAAAGAAAATAAAAAAATCAGAACCATACAGGGTGTAGCCCATGGCTTCAGCTTTGTATAACTGTAGGGATGGGACTATTGGTTTGCCAAAGGATGCACAATGTTCTTTGGAAATGACACCTGTGATCAATTTGTACTTTAGTGTCATTTTCTCAACATGAGGCTTCCAAGACAAGGTCAAAGACAGTGTGATACATAGGTAAATAAATGAATCCACCCTCTAAAGTGCTGTGCCCCCAAGCAGAAAGCTCCCTTTGAATGTATTATGTTGATTAAAAGTCATGAACTTTACTTTTGCTGCATTGATCTCCAACCCACAGGACTTTCAAATTTCCTCAAAACTGAGTAATAGTTGTTAGAGCCCAGTGGGAGTTTTGGAGATCAATAGGGTGTTGTCGTCAAATGAAAAAATAGGTATCTTCAGTGTGGCTAGAGTGGGGGCGTCAGTGGTGTATTGAGAAAGACAGTGAACTATGTTGTTATGATAAAAAGAAAACAGAGTGGGAGCCAGGACAGAGCCCTGAGAGACTCCTTTGTTGACTGGAATCCAGTCAGTAAGCTGGCCCTGGTTACCCCAATGATCTCTGGCGTATTTATCCTCATATAAATGAATGATCAGAGTTCAAAGGTCAAGGGGGTTACCCATTTCTTGAAGGACCTGCCATACTTTAGTGTGGGGAACTAAGTCGAATGCTGACTTGAGGTCGACAAAGGCGACAAGTAGGCTGCCTCTAGCGATGGCAAACTTCTTCCAGCATATCAAGAGAAATCGAAAAACCTGGACAAAGGTGCTTTTTTCTTATGAAAGCAAGCTTGAAAGGGGGACAATATCTTATGTTTATGAGCCCAGTCATGAACCTTAATCAGTGCAAGGCAACAGAATTTGGTTTTAATACAGTCAATAAGAGTTATGAGTCCTTAGTTGGCAGGTGAGGATCTATCCCCCCTCTTAAAGACCGGTATGACCTCAGCTCCCTTCCATGAGACCAGAATAGAGGCTCCCCTCGCTATGGCATTGGCTGGGGCAAGTACGTACTCCAACCTATTCCACTTCATTCTACTCTACGACATGCCACTCCACTCTATGCCACTCCACTCTATGCTTTTTCACTCATTTCCACTACACTATACACCACTCCACTGTATGTCACTCCACTCTACACAATGTCCCTGTATGCCACTCCACTCTGTGCCACTCTACCCAACTGCACTCAATGCTATTCCACTCTACGCTACTCCACTATACTCTACAACACATTACTCCACTCTCTGCCACTCCATGCTAAGCCACTGCTCTCCACTCTACTGCATGATGCATCACTCTGTGCCAATTCATTCTACACTACTGCACTCTACACCACTCCACTCTATACAAGTCCATTCTACGCTATTCCACTCTATACTACTCAACTCTAACCAACTCCAATTCAAGCCAATCCACTCTGTAAGTTATGCCATTCTACTCGACTCCACTCCACTCTACTCCACTGTATGCCATTTTACCTCTCTCTATGCCCTTGTACGATACTGCACTCTATGCTGCTCCATTCTGCAACACTCTACTCCACTGTATGCAACTCCAATCTACAATACTTTGCTACACTCTATGGCACTCTACGACACTCTACTCCATTGTGTGCCAATCTAAGACACTCTACACCACTCTATTCTATTCTACGATACTCTACTCCACTCTACACCACTCCACACAATATTATGGATGCCACTCCATCCAACTTTACCTCGCACTACTCCAAGACGCACTGCTCCTCTCTATTCCACTCTACTCCAATACTCAACTATTTGCCACTCCACTCTACGCCACTATATGCTATTCGACTTTATGAAACACTATGTCAATCCAATCTACCACACTCTACGGCAGTCTGCTCTATTGTATGCCACTTGACTCTACAACACTCTAGTCCCCTGTATGACACTCTATTCTACAACACTTTCCAATGCTCTATGCCACAGCACTCCACTCTATTGTACAATACACTATTTCAATGTAAAACACTTCACTCCACTCTACCCTACACCACTCCACTCCACTCTACGACACGCCACTGCACTCCACTCTATTACACTTTACTCCACTCTACACTATGCCACTGCACTCCATGATGCGCTGCTCTAATCCACTCTACAACACCTTACCAGAAGTCTACGCCACTGTACGAGACTCCACTGTACGCCACTGTATGCAACTTCATTCTACAACACTCTACTACTCTCTATGCCACTCTATGACACTCTTATCCACTCTATGCCCATCCACTCTACACTACTCTGCTACTGTATGACACTCTACGACACTCCACTCCTCTCTGCGGCACACCACTCCACTTTATGACACTGCAAGACACTCTGCGACACTCTCTTTCACTGTACTCCACTGGACTAGATTCTACTCAACTCTATGCCAGTCTATGATACTGTACTAGACAACACTCAATTCAATGACACTCTACTCAACTACACTTCTCTGAACGACACACCATTGTATGACACTAAACTGTATGACACTCCACTCTACGACAGTCTGTTCCACGATACACCACTTCACTCGACGCCACTTCACTCTTGAAGACCCTACTCCACTCTATTTCCCTCAACTATACAACACTCTACTCCACTATATGCCAGTTTACAGCACTCTAATCAACAACACTCAACTTAACAACAGTCCACTCTGCGAGACTCCTCTGAAAAACACACCACTGCACGACACTATACTGCACAACACTGCACTCTATGACACTCCACTCCACTCTATCACATTCCACTGTACTCTACGACATGCCACTTCACTGTACGTTACTCCACTCTAGAAGACTCAGCTAAAATAGACAGGAAAAGTGCACAGCCAAATCACTCATGCTCGACACAAATTTGTCGTATTTCAAAACAAACGGGAAGTCCATACATTTAATGCCCACGCATAGATCAGGTCACAGCCAACAAACTTGGTTGCACGTTAAATACACAGTGCATAGTTAAGTGATGGTGTCACTAATTTATCTGAGGAATTTGTAATCCAGAACAACAATGTGTCAGGGGCAAAAAAATATATATGTATATATTTTTATATATTTATTGTATGGGCAGAAAGGTTATCTACAACCTAAACCTGACACTTTCTCCATCAAAGATATCAAATTATGTATCCTAGTACAACACACAATATATAGCAGTGTAGTCGGTCACGTTTAACGGTTGGGACTCATCAATAAGTCAGGAACTGCAGGGGACAAGGCAGAGTTAGACAGAACCCCAGGGGATGTCCTCATTAAGACCTGTCACATGACTTTTGGTACGGAAAACCCAACGTTGTTCGCGGCGGAATAGAACCTTATCCAAAGGTCCCATGTTGACATCATAGTGAGGTTTATCAATGATGACCCATTGAAGGTCATTTTCTGTGTGACCCTTTTCTAGGTAATGTTTTGTCATGCGTGTATTTGATTTCTTGCACCGAAAAGTGCTACGATGTTCAGTGATTCTGTGACGTATTTTACGACAAGTCATGCCAATGTAGATTAATGAACAGGGGCACGTAATCATATATATCAATCAATCAATCAATCAACGGCATTTGTATAGCGCACTACTCACCCGGAGGGTCTGAAGGCGCTGGGGGGGGAATGTTACTGCTCGAACAGCCAGATCTTGAGTTGCTTCCTGAAGGCGAGATGGTCCTGGGTTGACCGGAGGTGGATGGGGAGGGAGTTCCATGCCTTGGCCGCCAGGTAGGAGAAGGATCTTCCTCCGGCGGTGGCTCTGTGGATGCGTGGGACGGTGGCAAGAGCGAGGCTGGCGGATCGGAGCTGGTGGGTGGGCTGGTGGAAGGTCAGGCGGTTGTTGAGGTACTTGGGGCCCAGGTCGTGGAGGGCCTTGTGTGCGTGGGTGAGGAGTCTGAACGTGATCCTTTTGTTGACGGGGAGCCAGTGGAGGTCTCTCAGATGTCCGGAGATGTGGCTGTGGCGGGGGATGTCCAGGACGAGTCGAGGTGAGGCGTTCTGGATCCGTTGGAGTTTCTTCTGGAGTTTGGTGGTGGTGCCGGCGTAGAGGGTGTTCCCAAAGTCCAGCCGGCTGGTGACGAGGGCCTGGGTGACCGTCTTCCTGGTCTCGGTGGGGATCCACCGGAAGATCTTTCGAAGCATGCGCAGGGTGTTGAAGCACGAAGACGAGACGGCGTTGACTTGTCTGGACATTGAGAGGGAGGAGTCCAGGATGAAGCCCAGGTTGCGTGCGTGGTCCATAGGCTTGGGGGTGGTGCCCAGGGCAGGGGGCAACCAGGAGTCGTCCCAGGCGGAGGGTGATGACCCCAGGATGAGAACCTCCGTCTTGTCTGAGTTCCGTTTCAGGCGGCTGTTCTTCATCCATTCGGAGACATCTTTCATCCCTTCGTGTAGGCTGGCTCTGGCGGTGTCCGGGTCGTTGGTGAGGGAGAGGATCAGCTGGATGTCGTCGGCGTAGGTGATGATCTTGAGGTTGTGTTGGCGTGCGATGGCTGCGTGGGGTCTCATGTAGACATTGAAGAGGGTGGGGCTGAGCGATGACCCCTGGGGGACGCCGCAGACGACTTCAGTGGCCGTTGACCGGAACGGGGGGAGGCGGACTCTCTGGCTTCTTCCAGCGAGGAATGAGGTGATCCACTCTAGGGCCTTCCCCTGGATTCCGGTGTTGTTCAGGCATTGTACAAGGGTGCGGTGGCAGACGGTGTCGAATGCTGTGGAGAGGTCCAGGAGGATGAGGGCCGCTGTTTCCCCATTGCCAAGTAGGGATCTGATGTCGTCTGTGGCTGCGATGAGGGCGGTCTCCGTGCTGTGGTTGGCTCGGAAGCCGGACTGCGTGTGGTCGAGGGAGCAGTTGGTCTCAAGGAAGGTGGCTAGCTGTCTGTTGACGGTCTTCTCGATGACTTTGGCAGGAAATGGAAGGAGCGAGATGGGGCGGAAGTTCTTGAGGTCGGTGGGGTCTGCTGTAGGTTTCTTCAGCAGGGCGCTGATCTCGGCGTGTTTCCAGCAATCCGGGAAGGTGGCGGTGTTGAAGGAGGCGTTGATGATGTCGCGGAGGTGGGGTGCGATGATGTGGTCGGCCGAGTTGAAGATGTGGTGTGGACAGGGGTCCGTGGGCGATCCGGAGTGGATGGTGTTCATCGTGCGAGTTGTGTCTTCGGTGCTGACCGGGGTCCATGGTGCAGAGGGTGGCGGTGGGGGGCGTCGGTTCGGTGGTGGGGTTCATGGTTGGAGGGCCTAAGCGATTGTGTATGTCGGCTATCTTGTCGTGGAAGAAGGCTGCGAGAGAGTCGCAGAGGTCTTGCGAGGGATTGATGTGGTTGTTCCCGGCGTAAGGGGTTGGAGAGCTCTTTGACGATGGTGAAGAGTTCTTTGCTGTTGTGGGTGTTGTTGTCCAGTCGTTCCTTGAAGGCTGTCTTCTTTGTGGTGCGGATCAGTTGGTGGTGTTTGCGGGTGGCGTGTTTGAGGGCAGTCATGTTGTCTGTGGTCTGGTTGGTGCGCCAGGTATTCTCCAGGGAGCGGCAGTTCTTCCTGGAGGTGATGAGTTCGTCGGTGAACTAGTGTTTCAATTAGTGTGGCTATTCAGTTTCCATGGTCTCCCCGGTAGAATATCAATTTCCGTTAAATGGCTTGTAAAGGGACAACATGAACACGAGCCACATGGAAAATGCCCAGTCACAGGATTTGAATTCCACAGTGTTGATTGACTGTTGTGACACATAGTGGTTCTTGGTCGCGTATGTACCATAAGATCTTGTAGATTGCTACTGCGTTTCAATGCAAAAAGGGGAGAGTCTAGTGTAAGCTTCCCTGTATTAAGTATGTGCCAGTTCTTATTAATGGCCCTTTTAACATTCGTGGTCAGATTGCTAAAAGTAGTCACACACACCAATCTTTCTGATTTTGGTTTGGTATACGTTTCCAACAAAGCCCCCCTATCGTTATTACGTGCTCTTTTAGAGGCTCTTTTAATCAATTGTGTTGGATAGTGTCTGGCAGACAATTCCTCAGTCAACTTCCTGGCATGTTTATGATACTGGGCCAATTCAGAACAATTTCTCCTGAGTCTGAGAAATTGGCCTACTGGTAGATTAGTAAGTAATGCCCTCGGATGAAAACTCAGCAGGGAATTTCGAGCCATCGGTTTCTGATATAGCTCAGTGTGAGTCCTCCCATCTTTAGGATATAGTCTAAGATCCAGAAAAGGAATGGAGGAATTGTTATTTTCACCAGTAAACCTAAGGTTCATATCCCGTGTATTCAGCCATCCATAAAAATCCTCTAGAGATACCTGGTCACCTTCCCAGATGACCAGGATATCACACTTAATGGCACACCACTTGATGACACTGGAAACACATTTTGTTTTTAAACATTGAAATTCAATTCAACCACCAAAAGTGAAGGATAAGCTATTTATTCTGAATGTATGATGTTACAACGCTTACATTTACAACGCATGCCTTTACAACGCAGTTTTACATCGCAACATCCTTTACAATGCATACATTTACATCGCATGCCACTACAACAAATTTTTTTAAACTATATTTACAACGCATTCCATTACATCGCATTATACCTTTACAATGCATACCATTACAACGCAGTCCATTACATTGCATTTAAGGTAAGTGTTGGATAGTGTAGGGGTAACAATTACTATTCTAACTCCAGGGGGTGCAACAGTAGGGTAAGTGTTGGATAGTGTAGGGGTACTATGTGTTGTAATGGTATGCGTTGTAATGACATGCAATGTAATGCCTGCGTTGTAGTGACATGCATTGTAGTGTCATGCGTTATAGTGACATGCAATGTAATGGCTGCTTTGTAGTGACATGCGTTGTAAAGGATGTTGCGATGTAATGACTGCGTTGTAAATGTAGTGACATGTAATGACTGCGTTGTAAAGGTTGTTTCCCATTTATTCTTTCTATACAAATCCAACTTAAACTACTCAAGGATTGGAAATTCTACAGTTATAGTTATACCTTAAAATTATAACCTACGCACCACCTTCAAATTACTACAACTCATGCACCTCCAAGCACAGTGCTGTCAACTTGCTAACCAGACTACATTAACTATAACTCGTACTTTTACGATACAGTGCTTATACCTTTTCATATTACATCACTTATAGTCTGTAAAATCATAGCATTCAAGAATACAATACTTATAAAAATTCAAATTACATCATTTGTGATAACACTCTGCATGGTAGAGTACTGAGGTATAGTTAGTGTATTCTGGCTAGGAAGTTGACAACACTGTGTACAGAGGTAAGCGAGCTATAGTAATTTAGTTTGTGTTTCGTTTTGTCGCTCATTTAATTCATACAACACAGGCAGTATTATGGACTGTTGTCTTGTGTTACTCAAAATTTTGTGCGGGTAATATTGAAGTCAAGATCATGTTGGTGAGTGCCATCGTCTTTATGCTGACACTATTTGTATTACTATAGAAACAGCTGTCATTTTTTATTATTCAAGAAACCGTAGAAATCATGAAAACAATCTAGTCAGTGGTCCCTAAAACCTCTGCACCCACCACATGTACAAACTAGGTGGAAACCTGATCAGCTCCAACCTCACCACCATCATCAATGCATCCATCCTTAGCAAAACCTTCCCAGAAAATTGGAAACACACAGAGGTCACAGCACTCCTAAAGAGAACTACGGCAGACCTAGAAGAGCTCAGCAACTTTAGACCCAACTCACTTCTGCCTTTCCCAAGTCATGGAGAAAGTAATGAACAGGCAATCAACTACCTAGAACAGCACCATCTCCTAAACATCAGGTTTCTGCAGCAACCACAGCACGAAACCCACCCTCATTGCATCAATTGACAAAATCTGGTCCATCATAGACCAAGGTGAAGCCACATGTCTTCTTCTGATCACCTCTCTGCAGCCTTCGCCTCCATCTTACATAGCTCTCTTGTCTCAAGACACAACAACTCCGTAGCAAGGACTCACCCTAAGATTGCTTGCCTCCTTCCTCTCAGAACCCAATGAGTGAGGCATCCACCATACACCACCGCACCCAAGAGCCTCATCTACCGATTCCCTCATGGGTCATGAGCCATACCCTCTTTGCTGTCTGCATGGTGCTACTCACCCACGTCATAGGATTCCACAGATTCAGTAATGTCTCCTAAACAGATGATATTCAGCTTATCCTCTCAGACCCAGACAACAACCACACCAGCAGGACCAACTTCACAACCTACATGTCAAGCGTGACAAACTGGATGAAACAGAACTACCTAATAGTCAACACTTACAAAATGGAAGTCCTCATTTTTGGGAACAAGAGATCTCTGTGGGACTCCTCCTGCTGGCTAACCAAACTGGGACCCACCAGCACAGACCGTGCCAGACACCTCTGAATCATCTTGGATGAAAAATCTCACAATGACTAAACAGGTTAACGCTATAACCACTTCTTGCTTCCTCATCCTACATAGGATCTGCAAGATATTCAAATTACTCCCTACAAACACCAGACGCACAGTCAGCCCCACTCTCATCACCGAATAGGACACGTTACAACACACGCGTTACAACACGTGTCATTACAACGATTGCTTTACAGCGCGAAATCCATTACAACGCATGTCGTTACAAGGCATGTCATTAAAATGCATAAACCATCACAACACAATTACTAGTCTAACTCTGCTGGGGAGTTTGGGGAATACGTTGTAATGGATCATGCGATGTAATGACATGCGTTGTAATAGATTTCCTGTTGTAAAAAATTGGTTTTAATGACAGGCGTTGTAACGCATTCGTTGTAAAGGATGCTTCCCCTCATCACCAGCAGACTGGACAATGGCAAAGCACTCTATGCCAGTATTTCGAACCAAATCAATCAAAATCTCCAGACAACCCAGAACGACACTGCCAGACTCATCCTCAACATCCCACGCAGCACACACACCATGTCCCACTTCAGAAAGATACACTAGCTACCCATCCAGAAGCGCTGCCAATTCAGGCTACTCGTCCTCACCTACAAAGCCCTCTGCAACGTCTGACTTGCCTACTTCAACCACCGCCTTAACTTCCACCATCCAACTAGGCAACTGTGCTCAGCCACAATCTGCCTCACACATATACCATGCATCTGCAAAAGCAAAACAGGACAACACTTTTTCATACATTGTTGCCAAAACTTGGAAGAACCTTCCACATCCCATCAGGACTCCATCTCTATTTGTGTTCTGCCAACAACTGAAGACCTCGCTGTTCAAGTAGGAGATCCGAACAGCCTACACATCTGCTCTAGCACCTGGATAATCCCTCAGGTTATAAGTGCCCTATACCAATCCTCATCAGATGACATTCAGACCATGTTCATATGCTTTAAGTCGATATCGTCAGCGTTCTTTATAATGTAGTTTTGAGAGCATGTTGGTGGTTTATTTTGTCAGTCTTTCTATTACAAACCACTGTAAATCATTCTCTGAATTTTTTTTTATCAAAGAAATGTTTTATGAGTTTAGTGATTTTCTTTGCACTTGATTGTGCTCCTGTGTTCATTTGTTTGTTTATGTATTTCCCATAAACTTTAGGTTACAAGGGCATTTGAAAATGTAGATCACATTGCTTGAATAGCCATTAATTTGGAAGAAGAAAGCACTAATGTGGTGTTTGTTTTCTCTTATGCATGTTAATTATTATTATGCTTGTTAACAAAACAGACAAAATATTTTTTTTTTATCCGTATACATCTTTTTTTTTCAAGAAAATAAAATATTATGATTCCTCGAGAAAATGAATTTTTGAATTAAAAACCCCAACACACATGTAGTTTTGAATTTCTTTTGCATATCGTCTTTTCATTTACCTTAAAAATAATTAGTAGCAATCTCTGTACAACGTGATCTACCCTCAGCATTAGAACCATCCCGTTATTCAGATTCAATCTCAACATTTTGATGAAACCTCCTCATAGCAAGAAAAGGCAACATTGCACATGTTGCAATGATTTTGCAACAGATGTCAGGACAGTATTGTAGGGCTCCACCACTCTTGTGCAGACACCATCTGTTAATGACACAGGAGGCATCACACACAATATATATTAAGGGAGTGACTATTGTTGCGGTTACGAAAAATAAATTAATTTGAAGATGGTGGACAGACTGCAATAAATGTACCACCAACATATACTATAACTTTGGAAAATGTACCAAATGATAAAATTAAAGTTTGGTATTTTGCAAGTCCTGCTGAAATGCAGAAAAATAAATGAAATCATTAACTTTGGACAACAGAATATAAAACAAACCTTAAAAAAGCAGCAAAGGCACTTTCCAGACTCTCCCCCTGATACTGCTATTACTCCCTGGTAACTTCCTGGTGCTAAAAGGCAGTAAGCAACACTGTACCTTCAATACGTGCTGTGTAATAACATTGCTCCTGTCTGTTGGGATTTGTAGCATTGTATGTAAATCTGCCATTAAATCAAAAAAACCCTAACTACTGGTCTTGTACTTATTATATATCTCCTCCTCAGTTAGTTCTAAAAGGGTTACCCTAACCCTAAAATGGTTCTCCTGCCTCCTTCCCTGCATACTAGCCAAATTCTCATCCTCATCACCAGAACATGCAGAGCCGCCATTGTGAAATGGCCTGTCGCATTTTGGGCCTGTTTATATAGGTTGCACCTGATTAGACCTGATAGAAATTGGTGGTAATTGCGTTTCCTAAAACTGAAATTTGCGGCAAGTTGCAATTAGGAAATGTTTCATACTGAAAATTTGCGAATCATAATTTGGAAATTCCTATTTGTGATTTCTTATTTGGAATCTCAAAAATAGTGATCACCATAATTAAGAAATCACAAATAATACCTACCAAATTGCCTTTTGTACATAACAAATGGAATTTTGCATTTGCAAACTGCCCAAAATAGCGATTTGCACCATTTGCAAATGCAAAATTCTTTCATATATCTTGCCCTTGGTGTTTGTTGAAAAAGGCTGTTGAATGAGAATAGGTACATGTTGAGAGAATATGACTTAAGTAAACTAAGATGGATGTGAGTGAGTGATTACTATACTGACACTTTGATAATTCTATCATGCCCATATGATAAAATGCATATGACACAGAATGAAAAGTGCCTGGGGTAAATTATTTCAAAATCAATTGAGATCCAAACAAATAATGAGACATGACCTGGGCATCACATCTTTCACCAAATTGTCAATATTTCATGCATGTCTATGTGGGATACGTATCCACCATCCATAACGCCAATGTTATGGAAAAAGAATGAGCAATATGGAATCCTTGTTTTAAGGATCACTCAATAAAAATGGTTGTAACAATATTTCATGTTTGCACGGGTGAGACTACAGAGACGTATCTCCCTTCTCATTTTCTGGAGACATGCAGGCTCTCATGGTGGCTGTGCCTAGAGAGTGTGGTGGCAGCACTTTTACTGGTTGAGACTTCACTGATATTTTAGTATTTGCTGTGTCCACAAAAGTGTGCGATCAGGGGCGGCTCCTCTATTTGAGGGGAGGAGTGTCAATCAAAAAGAAAAGCCCCTGGCCAGAACTGAAAAATAAAATGATAATAAAATGTATCACCATATTTTTTCCAGCAACCAACGCATCCCAAACTGAGTGACAGGACGGGGTAGGATCAGTACTGCCGAGTGGCAGCAGGCAGGTAGCCGCTAAAGTTCAAAATGAGCATGTCTCTTTGGCCAGCCTTCTTGTGATGGCCAGCCAGACATGCACATTTTAAACTTCTCTAACCTAGCTGTCTTAGACAGCTGGGTCAGAGAAAGCGCAGACCTCCAGTGCTCTTGAGAGTGCTGAGTGAGGCCGCTCTCTCAAAACCCAGTGCTGCTCTCATGCTGGTGAGAGCAGAGCCAGTAATGTTTATGGGAGTTTCCTAGGTCCCAAGTTGGAGCCTGCCTTAAGAAAAGACCAAAGGGGAAGGATGTTGCATCACACAGTAAGTTACGTGTTTTTTTTGTGTCCTCGGCCTCACCACCCTCTGTACAAGCCAGCCTCCACTATTGCTGATGCTGTCATGACACATAATAACTTCAATGTTTAAAAAAAATCTATTTTGATTATATTGTAGGTAACCATATATTTTTAGAACAGGTATGTGTACCTTATGTCTCATTTTAATGTGTTGCATGAAAATGCAAGGAGGTGGGATAGGGATCTCCATAGTCCTAAAAAAGGCTGATGATGGAATAGGGCACAGAAGATAACCGAAGTATGGAGGCAAAATGTAGTTGATATATGAAACACTGTTTTCAGCAAACATCTCAGCTAACCTTTAATCACATCTAGGAAACCATCTGCATAAAATAAAAAATATTTTGGGTAAACCCTAAACTATTGTTGCATGGATTCTGCACACACACTGAACTATGCGTGGGATTATGGGACCTTAGTATGTAAAGAGTTATCCTACCACCTTAGTACCCATGAGCCCGGGACCGACTAGCTATAGTGTCTCACTCACAGAGGAACAAGTAATTAGACACCCCAGAACACAATACTCCTGACTCTCACAGGCATAGCGGTTGCAAGAGACACCCTTTCACTCACACTGTTGTACTCATCCACAATAAGATCTGACAGAGACACGAACATGTTTAAAATATTTATTTTAACTAGTGTGCTCTAGTATGCAGTATACATGCCAGAATAATCAGAAAAATGCATAACACCAATACGGTCAGCATTGCAAGTAGTCCGTATATCATAAAAGGAGCTGTCATAGTGAATGACAGCATAGCCTAGCCTTCCTCCCCTTGTATAGAAGCAAGATGATTATATATCAGAAGATCTCTGGACGTTATCTGCAGACCCTGTACCTCAGTCTATAGATGGTAGATCTACATCATGGGTGCTGTTGTGCTCTTTTCCCTGGAGAGGTCTCTATCCAAGTGTGTGCTAACTATGCGTGTATTCCAATAAAACCAGAGTTCGTATTCCCAAAGAACAGCTGCATCTGGATGTTTTGTCTAGGTGCTAGGGCCTGACCAGAACAGAATAACAAGGGGAATTGTTGTTCAACCTTGGTCACAATGTTCAGACTAAAGCCCAAGAACCAGCAAAGTGTGAAAACAACTGTAGTTTCTTATGTGATAATTTGAAAAAGAGGCATATGCAAAGTAAACACGTGTGCAAAACAGCGGACCGTCTGCAGTGTGCTCATGCTAACATAGGGAAGACGACACTGTCCCCATGGGCCATGTGACACTATTTTTTATATCTGGATAAATGCTTCCACCCAGTAGAATTTATTTGGAAATCCTATCACTGGTTGAGTACACCTAAGGGGTATTTACCCACCTCATTAGGGAGAGGAACCCCCACGCCACAAAATTAATGATCGTGGTGTACTCTTCCAATATCTTGGTATACCTGTGATCAGGAGCCATAAAGTCAAAAGGCTGGCAGTCAATGCCAGACCAACTGGATGTGTGAATGCTTGTTTATTTCCACTGCACTAACCAAGATAAGTAGCATCCACAATCAGTGTCGGTTTTGCTTCAATAGGAATAGTCCACTCCAAACTGCTAGGTCACAGCCCGCCTGAAGAGAAACACAACCAACCCCGACGGAAAGGGCCCTAGTTGGGCCTCATCCATTAAGTGCAACTTGGAATTTAACGCACATCTGGTCATGTGGATAAATTTAGTGCATAAACAGAAGATGATGGTTGTAATGCTTAAGGACCGCAGCTCCGACAATCCTATTTTTGCTCACTGTGCCACTCAAGAAAGGAACCAATCATATAAAAATCAGCCTTTGTCCTGCTCCAGTAAGACAGTCTTTAATGGCCACAACTCAACCCCCCCCTCCCGCCCCCAAATAGGTACATAAGCAATCTAGCATTGATGACACATGTTTTATAGTTCAACATGGAGGCATAATTCAAAAGGAATAGTTTGGAGCTTAGACACCAAGTTTATGCAACTAAATTTGGAGAGCAGAAAAAAGGGCAAAAATGAAGACATTGTAATACATTTTATTTTGCATCTTTCAACGCTATTAAAACGCATTTAACATTTTCGAACAAAATCAGCAGGGTCTCACCAGAGGGCCAATGCTGGTGATTGTGGCCTCTCTGGCAAAGGAACGATGAGTCTGTTCTTTCTTTACATGGTTGTAAATATGGAAAAGTATGATACAGACTAGCTTCGTCAATATCAATTAGAGGAACATGAACCCATGAATCGCGAAGGTCACCTCTAAAAATAGTTGTCAACCATACAGGTGGTGGTGGTGGGGGGGGGGCTTAGTGAACAACTTAGGTTCCCAGGGAGAGGTCCTACCAGTAGGGGTATACTCCTGTATTACCTATATTCACCAGACCCAACAGTTCTTAACTTTTAAATAGGACTCTCTCCAACTCAATGTGTGGCATAATTCATCACTGAGTCCCATGTCCCGCACAGCTAACTTTGATGGTAGCCCTAAAAACTTTACAGAGGTCTGAAAATAGTGAACATTTAAAATAAGCTGTTGTACTCAGAAACATATTTTACTAATAGGGCATCGATGGCTAGATTAAAAAAGCAGGGCGGGGTATGACAAGTTGATCAAATTTGGATCGATCACAAATTAAATCCATTTGAAATTTTGCTGAGAGTAGGCCTCTTATAAAAGAGCACATCTGGCACCACCAACAAGACAAGCGCATGTGGGAGGAGTTGATAGCACACCCAGACCTCCATCCAGACGCACTAGTGAGTAGACCTAACTTGTCAGGAGAACCTACAGTGGATAACCAGAGTTTTGCGCAGTGGATCCGTACTCTGAGGGATCGTTTGCCACCACCAGTTCTATATAACGACCAACCTAAAAAGAAGCCCTCTGCCCCGTGGTATTCACAAACCTTAAAAGAACTACAAAGCCATAGTAGGTCCTTAGAACGCAGATGGCATAGAAATTACGATAAGACGGAATTTAAATTTAAAGTAGCTCTCAGAAAATATCATGCCCAGATTAAAATCACTAAAAAAGCTTATTACACTGAGATAATCCAAACCTCCAACCCTAGCCAAAAAGCGATTTTTAAAATAGTCAATACTTTTACGAATCCTAAAATCCTTCAACAAGAGATTCTCCCTCTCAGCTTCTCTGTAATAATATAGCAGATTTATTTTTACAGAAAGTCCAAATATTACAAAAAGACTTTTCCCCTTCTTTCTCTTCTTTCACTAACAATGAGGCTCCCCTACGGAATGACAGAGCAACTATGCAAACTTTCAAGCCAATCACTCTGGAAGAATCGGGTCAGGCAATCCAGATTATCGAATCAGGTTCCCCTTTTGTTCCCTGTCCCCCTATGCTATTACATGCTCTCATTGACATTGTCAACCCCATCATAAATAAAATAATAAACACTTCCCTATCAACCGCTAAGATTCCGGCAGATTGGAAACTTGCAGCTGTAAGGCCATTACAAAAGAAACAACTTGCGGATCCCGCCACCTTATCCAATCTGCGCCCCATCTCTCTCTTACCTTGTCTCAGTAAGATTACAGAAAAACTTGTCAATACTCTACTCACCACATACTTGGAGGAAGCAAATTTGCTTCATTCTAATCAATCTGGTTTCAGAGCCCAACATTCCACAGAAACTGCTTTATTGTACATGGCGGAATCCCTAAGAGCAGCTCTCGACCAGGGAAAAAGAGCAGTCTTGGTGCTGTTAGACCTGTCGGCTCCTTTCAACACGGTCCCTCATGCTATTCTCCTAGACCGTCTCGCATCCTTTGGCATCTCTGGCACAGATTTGGCCTGGGTAAAGAACTTTCTGCAGAATCGCAGACAAGTGATCACACTAGGCCAATACAACTCGCAAGAAAAAACACTGCTCTCTGGGGTCCCTCAGGGGTCGAGCCTTAGCCCCACTCTTTTTAACACCTATATGGCTCTACTGATTAGGCTGATATCGTCCTTCAACATAGAGACTATCTCATATGCGAACGATACGCAGCTAATTCTGGTTCTTCAAAATAACACCACTCAGGCGGAAGGAAATCTATGCCTGTGTCTCCCCGCTACTTTCAGCTGGATGAATTCAAACCACCTGAAGTGTAACTCCGAAAAGACAGAAATTTTACCATTAGGCCAAGAGAATTCCTTCTCTCTCAAGTCCTGGTGGCCAGCCAATACCACCCCTCCGTCAAACACTGTGAACATGGTTAGAAACCTGGGAATAAAATGTGACGTCACTCTCTCTTTTAAACAGCAATCACTGGCAGTTGATGGCACCTGTTTTCATGTTATAAAACTCTAAAACCTTTTTTGTATCTGCTTCCAATTTCGGCCAGACAGACAGTTGCCGTCGCTTTAATTACGTCCAGACTGGACTATTGTAACAGCCTCTATGTAGGTGGCAATAAATCGGTCCTACATAAGCTTCAAATGGTCCAGCATGCGGCAGCACGCCTAGTGCTGAAATGGCTTAGGAGGTCATCTGCATCAGCGGCCCTAGAAATACTTCACTGGCTGCCAATCTATAAACGTGTCCTGTTCAAGGTCCTCATCATTACTTTTAGGGCATTCCACTCTTTGGGCCCTCAATATCTTCAAACTAGATTTATGCTCTACACTCCCTCTCGGAGTCTAAGATCATCTAACGCTAGCCTATTGAAAATACCAACTTTTAGATTAGCCTCGAAGGGAGGAAAATCACTCACAGTGATAAGCTCCAAGGCGTGGAACAAACTTCCTATTCAGCTTCGCCAGATCAAATCCAAGACCCTCTTTAGGAAAGCTCTAAAAACATGGATTTTCTCTGCATCAGCCGCCCTTTGCAAAACCCTGATATGATGTCTCCGTCTTAAAGCAAGCAGTTAACCAGCTAAGCTTCCTCTTATGGGTTCCGTTCAGCCTCAGGATGCTCTTTGGAGTGACAGTCGCGCTATACAAATAGCCTATTACATCACATTATATTACAAGGAGTTTTATTTATTGACTCCAACATCCCTCTGTTACCATGTTTCAGTCACTTGATTTATGTCCAAAATGTTTTCTGGCTTTCATCAGGACCACATAGACCTCCTTTAGATCTCATGGATTTTATGAATTTGGTGGTGATTATATTGCCACCGGGAACAGGTACACAAATGACATGGCACAGTATTGTGCACAAAATCAGAATTCGGTCAATCGGGCTAAGGAAAAAGAAATGTCTTCTTGCTCATTGATGTTCACTATCATTGTGGGAACTTGGGAAGAGGTAAGACAATTGCAGGATGAGGCAGGAGATGAGGAAATGAGACAGTGGGTAAAAGCAGGATGTGCCCCAAGAGAAAAGGATCATGAGTGGGTCTATCGAGATGGAAGACCAGTTATGCCTGATAGCATGATGTCTACCATGGCACGGATGTATCATGGCCAGGGACATATTGGGAGAGATGCCATGATCAGGTCATTTAAGCAGACCTGGTACAATGCAAAATTCAGACTTGTAGCAGAAAGTCTTTGTCAGAGATGCTTAATATGTCAGCAATACAATCCGGGAAGGAAGACAGTAGTGAGTCTGGGAACAGTAGGTCGGGAAGGAGGGCCTTTCACCAGAATGCAAGTAGATTTCATTGAGATGCCTCCCTGTAACAGACTGAGGTATGTTTTGGTTGTGGTCTGCCTATTCTCCAGGTGGGTGGCAGCATTCCCAACAAGAAGAAATTATGGGTTAACCGTAGCTAAGCTACTGCTGAGAGAGTTCATCCCCAGGTTCGGGTTCCCAGTGACAATTGAGTCAGACCGAGGAGGACATTCCCATAATGAGATTGTAGGATTAATTTGTGAAGCATTGAATGTACAACAAAAACTACATTGTGCCTACAGACCAGAGGCTTCTGGTGTGGTTGAACAGATGAATGGTACTATCAAAAATAGAATAGGGAAAATGTGTTTGGCCACAGGTATGAAATGGCCTGATGTCTTGCCTCTAGTACTCATGACAATAAGGTCAATTCCACACCGAACTACAGGATTGAGTCCTCATGAAATAATCATGGGACATGCTATGAGACATGTATTTATACCAGTCAACAAGCTGATGACAATAACTGATGACATGATGTTGGAATACTGTAAAGGCCTGGCTGACGCAGTTCATTCTGTGTTTCATCAGTATGGACCAGATGCCACCACACTTGAAAAGAAGCAAGCTCATGATCTGAGCCCAGGTGATTGGGTAAGGATAAAGGTCCACAGAAGAAGGAATTGCCTGGTTCCAAGGTGGGGAAAACCACGACCACAGCTGTGAAGTGTGCTGGACTGAAGAACTGGATCCATGCCAGTCATACATTGAGAATTCCAAATCCGGTGGACAGCACAGGAAAAGAATACTTTGATGAATCAGAATCAAGTACTGAGTCAGATGACGAAGGGTCAAAGACACGAGGAAACTCTGAAAGGGGGGAAACAGAACCAAGTTCAGCTTAAGTCCCCAGAAGTAGCTCTCTGAGAAGAAGATTGCAGATTTCGGAATCCAGCGATTCTGGAAATGAGCAAGAAGCGCAGGGTTCTAAGAAAGAACACAGAAAGAAAAGAGGAAAGAGTACTGAAGATACAATAAGAGAAATTCGTGAAAAGGAAGTCCCAGATGAGAGACTGAGAGAAATTCCACCTGAAGAAACAAATCTAAGTGAACAAGGGACAGGTACAGAGAGAGAGGGACAGATTTCGGCGGAAGACCCCCGAGGAGGTGTAGGGAACTGCAACATCCAGTTAGGTGAAGGGACAAGTAGCCAGCAGGAAGATTGCGTGTCGGAGATCCGAGGAGGGCCAGAAGTAGGCAAAGCAAAACAAGTGGTGGAAGAAGAAGTCGCTGAAAAGGCAAAGCAAGTTGAGATAGAGTCTGAAGAGAGTGAAAATTAAATACCTGAAGGTCGAGTTCTAAGAAAGAGAGCTTGGAGGAATGAAATGAATGACAAAGGAAGTAAAATAAAAAGAGTTCCAAGAGATGATGTTTGGCCCAATAAAATAAGGAAACTGAGATATCGATTGAAAAGAGTGAATTCACCGAGAGCTGAACAGGTGAATGAAGTGACAAGTCAAGAAAAATCAAAAGAAGACGAATTAACTGAAGATAAAGAGAGTAGAAGAACAAGGAAACATAGCCAGAAGTATAAGTCACCAGAATGGACGTACGTGGCTCTGCCTGAAAAGGGAGAAGAGGCAGAAAGTCAAGGAAATCCAGAGGAGGCTGTACTGAAAGTGGTTGAGGATGAAATAGAATCGGAAATCCTGAGAGTTCTCTTGTCCGACATTGGAGAAGAAGAAACGGAAGTTCAGGAAAATCCATATTTGGATGACGAGAGGAGAGTGAAGAACGATGAGATGCCAAACTGAATAGGTTGAGAAAACTATTGATGAAGAAAACAAGATATTGAATCAAAAGCTAGAGACTGGTAGAACCAAATAGGTGTTAGAACCTTAGGTTAGAAAAACTAGTTGTGAAGTAAAAGAGGCTAAGTCAAAAGACACGGTCCATTTTAACAAAGATGGCTAACATAGAAAGTAGTAAAGGTAGATGTACATTAATGAAAAGATGGTGTAAAATGTGTTGGTGTTGTACAGGATTATTAATGCTTTTATGGAGCATCCTTGCTCTTGTCATTTCCTTTAAGGCCACTATAGATACATTAGAAGGGTTCAGTGACTAAATATCGAGGGACAAAATATCGACTACACAAAATATCGACACCAAAATATAGAAGGACAGAATATCGCCTCCCTATCTACAAACAGGTAAGTACTAAAATATCGATTCCAAAATATAGGATGTTAAAATATAGTTAGCCAAAATATCGAATTTTTTAAATGTATTAAAGATAATATAAAATTAATTAAATATTAAAAACAATTAAATAAAACATACATAATATAATATAAAAAAGCCTAAAATGTAAACATAATAAAAAAAAAGTTTAAAAAAGTAGAGATATTGTTGGATAGTGAGAGCGTAAAAATTACTATTCCCACTCCAGTAATTGCAACAGTAGGGAAAACGTTGGATAGCGTAGGGGTAAAAATTACTATTCCCACTCCAAAGAGTGCAACAGTAGGGAAAGCATTGGATAGCGGGAAGGTAAAAATTACTATTTACACTCGAGTGAGTGCAACAGTAGGGAAAGCGTTGGATAGCGTAGGGGTAAAAATTACTATTCCCACTCCAGTGAGTGCAACAGTAGGGAAAACGTTGGATAGCGTAGGGGTAAACATTAATATTCCCAGTCCAAAGAGTGCAACAGTAGGGAAAGCATTGAATAGCGGGAGAGTAAAAATTACTATTCCCACTCCAGAGAGTGCAACAGTAGGGAAATCGTTGGATAGCAGGAAGGGAAAAATTACTATTCCCACTCCAGTGACTCCAACAGTAGGGAAAGCATTGGATAGCGTAGGGGTAAAAATTACTATTCCCACTCCAGAGAGTGCAACAGTACATAAAGCATTGTATAACGGGAAGACAAAGATTACGATTCCCACTCCAATGGGTGCAACAGTGTTGAAAGCGTTGGATAGCGTAGGGATAAAAATTACTATTCCCACTCCAGTGAGTGCAACAGTAGGGAAAATGTTGGATAGCGTAGGGGTAAAAATTACTATTCCCACTCCAAAGTGTGCAACAGTAGGCAAAGCGTTGGATAGCGGGAGGGTAAACATTACTATTCCCACTCCAGACAGTGCAACAGTAGGGAAAACGTTGGATAGTGTAGGTGGAAAAATTACTATTCCCACTCCAAAGAGTGTAACACTAGGGAAAGCTTTTTATAGCGGGAGGGTAAAAATTACTATTCCCACTCGAATGAGTGCAACAGTAGGGAAAGCGTTGGATAGCGGGAGAGTAAAAATTATTATTCCCACTACAGTGAGTGCAACAGTAGGGAAAGCGTTGGATAGCGGTAGGGTAAAAGTTACTATTCCCACTCCAGAGAGTGCAACAGTAGGGAAAGCATTGGATAGCGGGAAGGTAAAAATTACTATTCTCACTCCAGTGAGTGCAACAGTAGGGAAAGTGAGGGATTGCGGGAGGATAAAAATTACTATTCCCACTCCAGTGACTGCAACAGTAGGGAAAGAGTTGGATAGCGGGAGGATACAAAATACAATTCCCACTCCTCAGAGTGCAACAGCAGGGAAAACATTGGATAGCGTAGGGGTAAGAATTACTATTCCCACTCCAAAGAGTGCAACAGTAGGGAAAGCGTTGGATAGCGGGAGGGTAAAAATTACTATTCCCACTCCAGAGAGTGCAACAGTAGGGAAAGCGTTGGATAGTGTAGGGGGAAAAATTACTATTCCCACTCCAAAGAGTGTAACAGTAGGGAAAGCGTTGGATAGCGGGAGGGTAAAAATTACTATTTCCACTACAGTGAGTGCAACAGTAGGAAAAGCGTTGGATAGCGGGAGGGTAAAAATTATTATTCCCACTCCAGTGAGTGCAACAGTAGGAAAAGCGTTGGATAGCGGGAGGGTAAAAGTTACTATTCCCACTCCAGAGAGTGCAACAGTAGGGAAAGCATTGGATAGCGGGAAGATAAAAATTACTATTCCCACTCCAGTGACTGCAACAGTAGGGAAAGAGTTGGATAGCGGGAGAGTAAAAAATACTATTCCCACTCCTGAGAGTGCAACAGTAGGGAAAAAGTTGGATAGCGTAGGGGTAAAAATTACTATTCTCACTCCAAAGAGTACAATAGTAGGAAAAGCATTGGATAGCAGGAGGGTAAAAATTACTATTCCCACTCCAGAGAGTGCAACAGTAGGGAAAGTGTTGGATAGCAGGAGGGTATAAATTACTATTCCCACTCCAGTGACTGCAACAATAGGGAAAGAGTTGGATAGAGGGAGGGTAAAAAAACTATTCCCACTCCTGAGAGTGCAACAGTAGGGAAAGTAATGCTTTAATTTAAAAATAAAATTACATTAATTATCAATACCAATAAAAAGTTAATTAAAATTAATTACAATTATTAAAAATTAATTACCATTTTTTTTAAAATAATTACCAATTAATAAAAATTAATTACAATTAATAATTAATTATCAATTAATTATCAATACACATAAATTAAAAACATTAATATTTACTTTATTACAATTAATTTACTTCCCACCCAATTCCCCTATAAACCCACAACGCACTCACAATACTAAAAAATACAATTAACATTATTATCAATTAATAAATTAATAAAATTCACTTAGCAATTAATACAAATTCATTAGCAATTCATACAAATTAATTACCCATTAACACAAATTAATTACCAATTAATAATTAATTATCAATTATTTAGCAATACACATAAATTAAATAATTAATATTTACTTTATTACAATTAAATTACTTCCCACCCAATTCCCCTATAAACCCACAACCCACTTCCAATAATAAAAATACAATTAACATTATTATCAATTAATCAATTAATAAAAATCATTTAGCAATTCATAAAAATTCATTAGCAATTCATACAAATTAATTACCCATTAACACAAATTAATTACCAATTAATAATTAATTATCAATACACATAAATTAAATAATTAATATTTACTTTATTACAATTAAATTACTTCCCACCCAATTCCCCTATAAACCCACAACCCGCTGCTAATAATCCAAATTAAAATTAACATAATTATCAATTAATCAATTAATATAAATTAATTATCTATTAATAAAAATTAATGACCAATTAATAATTAATTGTCAATCAATTAATTATCAAAACATCTAAATATAATTAATATTTAATTTACCATAATTAAATTACTTCCCACCCTATTCCCCTATAAACCCACAACCCGCTACGGAATTAAATTACGCAATAATTAAATGACATAACATTCATTAGTTTAAAAAAATTAAACATACATTACAAAAATAATACATAATTTTACCACATGTACTACCATACATAACACAAAAAAAATTCGATATTATGGCATTCTATATTTTTAAAGTCGATATTATGGAATTCTATATTTTTACATTCTATATCATGGAAATTGATATTTTTTACCCCAATTTCGATATTCTGACCTATCTATATTTAGATTTTCGATATTCTGTCCATTCTATATTTTGGAGTCGATATTCTGTCCATTCTATATTTTGGAATCGATATTTAGGTCATTCACCATTAGAAGGACATAGTGAGAACAAAACTAATATAGGGAAAGTTCCAACTAGAAAAGATGAAAATTATTTGCATAAAGACAGGTCAAGAACAGATTTTTCTAATAATGTGTTTTCAAAATTATTGTATGAATATGTAAAGACAATGGACGTACGGGACTGCTACGTATGTATCCAGTTACCTGCATCTGTTTCTGAGGGAGTGACTTATCATCACCTTCCGGCAACGTATGGAATAACATGTAGTGTATTAGCTAGTTTATTTTATGAGACAGGGAAATCAGAATATTATTTTTCAGATGTAGATAACATTTTTGCGCAAGTGCCTTCTTATAATAAATTGAACAAAGTAAAACCTGCTAAGGTATTAGGTGAATTCTTCTTAGAAACTAAATAACTAACATTAGAGTATATTTTTAGAAACAATCTAACATGCAGTTTGAAGAAGGAGGAAAAGACATTCCTAGACATGGTTGAGGAAAGAAGTTTGAAAATGCAAAGAAAAGCAGCAGAAGGGAAAGTGGAGAAAACAATCTGGGATATAGAGAAAGAAAAACATTTGAAAGGAGAAGCTAGTCCAACTATAGCTTTAGATTGGCCTCAGAAAGGGAAATTTTGCATTCGAAGGAATCAAACTGTGTATGATAATTATTGTTTAGGTAATAGTGAGTGCCATGATACATATCGAATCATGGGTGGATGGGGATTTAAATGTGGTAAAGATCCAGTCTTTCCAGATTATATTTTATTTGTGGGAACAGGGCATATTATTGTTTGCCAGACCATTGGTATGGCACATGTTACGTAGGCCTGGTCTTTCCGAAAATCTTTCATATGGATAGAGGAGAAGATGCTGTACATTGCTTAAGTAATCATTTAGCCAGGACTAAGAGAGAATCTTGGGCAGAAATTATAGGTGACATTTTTCAGGCATTGATTCCAGCAGTGGGAATAACTCTGAATGCAAACAAAATTAGAAAATTGTCAACAGTAGTGGATCGCTTGTCAACAAGCACCGCTGGAGGATTTTTATTGGTTAACACCGAAATGGTTGCCATGCATGCTATGGTAATGCAAAATCGACTTGCCCTTGATATTTTATTGGCAAAAGAGGGTGGAGTCTGTGGAATGTTGAAAGTTCAACTTTGTTGTACTTACATTCCTGACGAAAGCAAAGATCTGAAAACTTATATTAAGAATATTACTGAATTGCATGATGAACTTGCACCACTGGAGGTTGAAGGTGTTTGGGAAAGAAAATAGCTGCTATTAAGAATTTCTTAGTAAAAATAGGTAGTACTCTTATAGGTAAAATATTGTTTCCATTAACATGTGTAATCTGCATAATTTTAGTGATAAGATTATGTTGTATGTGCTGTAGAAACAAGAAAAATAAGAAAAGAATAAAAAGTGAAAATTCAAAAAGAAAAGATAAGAAACAAGAAAGAGAAATTGAGGAAATAGAATTGGAGGAGTGGAAGGAGAGTATGTATGAATCAGTAAAAAGAGAAGATGTAGGTGAAACTGAATTATGATTAAGAGCAAGAAAACATTTTAAAGATTCCGTAAAACAGAACAAAATTTTGGGTGGTGTGGTGATAAAATCACCAAAGGGGGGATTGCTGGAGCGGGGTATGCAAAATGTTGTAAACCCACCCCATTTTGCATGTTTATTAATTAGATTAATTAATTAATTATAATTGAATTAATGGATTGAAGTGGAAATAACTAATCAACCTTATTAATGACTGAAATACACGTGGGATTGCTTTGCATGATTTTATTAAATCGTAAACTAAATTATGTACGCATACTAATGATAGACAAGTAGAATATTGCATGATATATGCCGCTTTTGTGTTGTAATTGTGATTCATGCTTTATTTAGTAAGTATAAAACCGCACTGAGTGTTGCTTTTTGCTAGATAACTACATACACATATGGGTATTAGCGAGGGAATAACATTTAATTAGTCATTTCTATGTATTAATTACATTTTTGTGTTTCTTTGCTTAAGTTGACCATTTTGGCCTATCGAAAGATGGCTGCCTTTGGTGCCTAACCCGACTGCCAACGCTGAACAAGGCTTGGGTGAAGTGCGCCTGCGATGACAACAGATATACAGTGGCCTGGACCTGACCCTAGATGAACATGTACCTTTCAAGGACAGGCCGGGACGTCGTCCAAATATTCCGAACAAAGACTGTTGTGTGAACCGGAACTGACAAGGGTCATAACCCAAAAGACACTTTCGTGGGAACTTAAAAGGATGATCCCTGATTGTCCAATCAGCGAACTCGGATGTCTAAAACTTTGATACATTTGATATTGATTTTACTATGAATTATGGTAGAATAGAGAGGTAGAGGCGGGTTCGTTTCTGGCCTTTCTCGATATCCTGACGTTATGCTGACGGAGAGGACGGTGACACTGCAGAACAGCTGTTAGCCTGAATCTTTTGACGGACTGAATTAATGCCCAAACTCCTGATGAACTGAACCTACTAAAATTGATGGGCATAGATTTGCGAGACTGCCAGATTTGACATAGAGGACGAATTTAGCCAGAATAGGTAAATATGAATGGTAACTTGATCAAATGAATGATTTAATTTGCAATATTAATATAAATTTGGATTTGAACATCTACAGAAACGAGTTGGGTTGTTTATTCATTGAAATGTGTTAATGAAAGGGTTAATTAGAGAATTAGAAATTCACTTAAACCTTCAACTAACTGATCCGTCCCGTTTATGAGAGGAATACTAAAGGTGAAGTTTAGGGCCTAATGAGTATTAGAAGGTTGCTCATTAGGGTAGATGTGGTATTTTTTCCCCTCTCTCATTTCCAGCGCTTGGAATAATAATCGCCTCCCACACGGACTGATGGTGAGTGAATGTTGGTGTTATGGGCCCCACCAGCGAATGTATGGATAGTGTGTGTATGTGAGATCTTTTGGTTTGTGACGGTAGAGAGGGATTTTGCACTCCACGCTGGAGCAGTTTTTCTGGTAGCAGAGGATGGTTTGTGTGAAGCACCGGCACTGGGTATGCCTGACTATGAGAAGGAATTCGAGTTGTATTGCAGTGAGAGAAATGGATGTGCACTTTCTGTGTTAATCCAGAAGCATGGAAAACTGAGGAGACCAATTGCCTATTTTTCATCAATGCTTGATCCAGTAGCTGTAGGTTTACCTGGATGTTTGAAAGCTGTGGCTGCAACATGTCGAAGTTTGGAGCAGAGTGAAGGAATTGTGATGGGATATCCATTAAAAGTGTTTGTACCCCATGATGTAGCAATTCTGTTGACAAGGAGTCGTACTCAATATATGACACACAGTCGGCTGACTAAGTATGAAAAGGTCATATTGGGTGCAACTAATGTGAGTCTTGCAAGATGTGTGAATGTGAATCCTGCAACTTTGTTGCCTGATGCTGAGATTGTGGAAGTAAGAGATGAAGTAGATCATGATTGTTTGGATGTACTTGATTTTTGCACAAAACCATGACCAGACATAAAAGATGTACCTTTGCCAGAAAGTGATTTTGTGATGTTCGTTGATGGGTCATGTTTGAGAACAGATGAAGGAGTGCTGAGTGCAGCGTATGCAGTATGCACAGTCGCAGCAGTAATTGAAGCATCATATTTGAAAGGAGTGAAATCAGGCCAAGTAGCAGAACTTGTGGCTTTGACTAGAGCATGCAAGATTGGGAAGAGTGTGAGAGTGACTGTGATAACTGACAGTCAGTATGGCTTTGGAGTCGTACACGACTTCGGCCAACTGTAGCTACAAAGAGGTTTCCTGACCTCGAGTGGAACTCCCATTAAGAATGCAGAAGTGGTTGGAAAGTTGCTTGAGGCGATACAGCTGCCTAAACAAGTCATGATTCATATTTGAAAGAGATACTGGCAAGTACTTCAATTTCAAGTGAAATACGTAGAAAAGAGAGAAGTTACCTACTACTCATCCGATTTTGGCATTGTATTGACAGAGTTTTGCTTTGCGTCAATTTGTCTGAAGCTCTTCATGTAGTTGACAGCTGTGTGAGGATACCGTGCTGCACAGCTAGTCTCGTCTTCTGATGGGGCCGAACGGTCTAGTTGCTTATGCGCTAAGGAGATTATTAGTGTAGTGTGAAGGAAATGAGTCATGACCGGCCCACAGGTTATTCCGGTTGGGAGCTGCAACAAGAGTACACTAATCTCCTCAGGAGCACAAGAAGGCAGTGGAGTGTCTTACGCACTTGCGCAGAGGTCATCATCGGTGCATTGAGGTACTAAATGAGTCACGATCGGCCCATGAGCTATTTTCGGTTGGGAGCCGCAACGAAAGTACACTATCTCCTCAGGATTACAAGAAAGCGGGACAGTGATTTACGCACTTGCGCAGGGGTCATCATCGGCACATTGAGGTACTGTTTATTTTATCGACCCATTGTTTTTCCGATCGTAGATGCAATGTGCCATTACACAAATTTATTAAGGAAATATTGCACTGTGTGTTGCATCTTTTCATCACTGTGCGTGTTTAAAGTTTACAACTCCTTGAACAATTTTTTTCAACTAGGAAACATGTTTCAGGAATATCGGTGAGTGAAGTCATACTAACAAGTTATTCCTCGGAGCGGGGAATTGCAGTGGATGTTGATCTTCAAGTTGTGAAGTTATCGATCCTATTTGGAACACTTGACCATGCAAACTGTGCAGTTACATTAGATCTGTGTGCTTACTTGTGGAAAATAAAAGGTTTCGACAGTCCATGTACATTTAATTATATCTAAGTGACTTCAGTGTACAGCCATTTATAGGGAACAATTCATTTGGAGTACATATTTGAGTTATATATAATAGTGTATAACCATTTTTTTTAAGGGAAACTTTTTAATTTTACCATCTGTGATTTAGTATATATATTTATTTCTCCCTAATATAGCAGCAGCTAGCATGAGTCAGCCTCCACGTTTTCTTTCAGAGGCTGGGGAACCTACGGTACCATGGAAAGATTGGAGGGTGGGATTTGAATTATATCTCATTGCTATAGGCGCAAGTGGTTTTTCAGCTATAAGGAGGCAACACATACTTTTAATCAACCTAGGAGCAGATGGTAGGAAAGTTTTTAACAGTCTTCCTGATTTAGAGGAAGAAGAGGTTGGGTTGGAGGAAAGAGATGTTTATGATTACAGCATTAACAAATTAGAAATACAATTTGCTGACAAGATAAATGTTGTCTTGAAGAGATAATCTTTTTGGTAGAGTTCAAGGGAAAAATGAGAAGGTAGGAAATTACATTGCCAGTTTAAGAGGACTAGCGAATAAAATGAGTCCTTGACTAGTGATCAATTGGTGCATTGTACCAATAATAAGAAAATACAGGATAAGTTATTGGTAGGAAATCCTGAATAAAAGAATTCCATTGACATAGAGAAGAGTGTGGAGCATACCGCAGAATGTATCAAAGAAATTAATGTGACTGGTGATGGCAGTGTAAATGAAGTCGGTGAAGAATTCAAAAGTGTGTGCGCTATCAAAGTGTAAAGTAAAATGAGATGTTAAAGGAGTTTACCAAGGAAAGAGTAAATTCTGAAAACAGACTTAAATGTTTCCGTTGTGGGAGTATAGGGCATTTGGCTAATAATGTGCATTGCCTTACAAGAACAGCCACATGTAGAAATTGCAACCGTAAGGGACATTTCGCACGTGCTTGCAAGGATATGTCAGGTGGAACTGTAAATGTCATTAATACCAGCAAAGAATTTGGAAGCAAATATGTTCTACGAATAGATTTGGATGAATATTGTAAAGTGCATAAATTGATTTACCTAAATGCGAGATTGGGTTGGATGGTCATAAAGTGGAAGTCTTTGTTGACTCATGTTCGCCGTTCACGTTTATCAACAGTGAAACTTTTCATTCAAACTTCAATGTGGGGGAGTTATCTCTAGAAAAACCTGATGTGTGCCCAGACGGATATAACAAAGACCCCATTCTTCTAGAAGGAGTAGTTACCATGAGAATAACATTCAAAGACAGAAGTACAGTTGGAAAAGTGTACATAGCAAGGAATGGATCAAATCTACTAGGATGGGCGCATAAAAAGATTTAGGGATGAAACTTGATCCTACAGCTGAAATTCCCGTCATGCTTGTTGAAAGAACTGTGTGTGGTTTGGAGCTTGTTGATGAGTTCCCAGAGGTCTTTACAGATAAACTTGGTTGTTTGAGGGAATATCAACACAAAATTAAGTTAAAAGAAGGTGCTAAACCTGTGGCATATAAATTTAGGAATATATCTCTAATGACGAAGGAGCTTCTGAGACAGAAATTGGATAAATTGTTAAGCCGAGAGGTCATTGAACCAGTAGAGTGCGCAGAATGGGTTGCACCCATAGTTATTACATCCAAAGTCAATACTAAGAACATTAGACTATGCATCGACTTGAGGGAGTTAAACAATAATATTTGGATGGACAGGTATCCATTGCCGAACATAAGTGAATTATTGAGTCACGTCAATAATGCAGAGTTTTTTACTGTGATTGACTTATCACAAGCGTACCATCAGGTGAGGCTCTATCCTTCGAGTAAAGCACTAACTACCTTTATCAAACCTTTTGGTGCATTCAGATTTTGTCGGATGCCTTTTGGTTTAGCCTCCACTGCTGCGGTTTTCCAAAGGGCTACGCAAAACATTTTGGAAGGTATAGATCGCGTATTGTGCTTCCAAGATGATTTGCTAGTCTTTGGAAAAGATGAGGATGAGCACACTAAAACCTTCCGCAGAGTATTGACCAGATTAAGAGATGCTGGATTAACATTAAAAAGAGAAAAATGCCAAATTGGTGTTCATTCAATCACCTACCTTGGGCATGTTATTTCCAGGGAAGATATCAAGCAAAAGGTAGATTTAGTTGATGCCATCAAATTTGCGCCTAAGCCTAATACAAAGGTAGAAGTAAAGTCGCTCCATGGGTTGTCAGAATAGTATTCTAAATTCATTAAAAAATTTGCAGACATTACTTATCCTTTGAGGAGTTTGTTAAAAAAAAAAGGAGCAAAGTTTGATTGGAACAAAGAATGTACAGAAGCATTTGATAGATTGAAGTTTCACATTGTTAATGCACCTTTTTTAGGACAATTTGACACCTGTAAGCGTATCTTAATCACCACTGACGCAAGCACTGAAGGTATTGGAGCCACACTCAGCCAAGTGGTAGAAGGAGAAGAAAGAGTTGTGGCATTTGCATCAAGAGGTTTAATGGAAGCTGAATCTGTGTGGAGAAGTGTGGCTCACTGGTTAGAGGAGGCAGACCTGGAAGCAGAGGTCAGCCCGGGACCAGGGTTCAATTCCCGGCTCGGCTGGGTCTTGAGTCCATAAATGTCCATGGACTCGATAATTCTTGCTCCAGTGCATGCTCGATTCATGGGTTCACACTCTGCGACTCTGGGCAATAGCTTGCTTAATCTCCACATGGGCCCCTCGCCGCGGGATGCCTGGCTTTCACCTTGTGGATGCCCTGCTGGGTTATCTTACGGGGGAATACCAGGATGGGTTCCCTAAGCAAGCGCTTAGAGACTGCTTGGTGATTTGCGCTATATAAATTCCTGCACATTTACATTTACATTTACATTTGAATCTCGCTACTCAGTTGTTTAAAGAGAAGCACTTGCGTGCTTTTGGGCAGTTAAACATTTCCGAGTGTTTATCTGGGGAATACCTTTCATTATAAGGATCACAAGCCCTTAGTAAGTGTGTTTTCAGTAAAAAACATAGAAAGGACTACACCCAGGATCTCAAGGTGGTTTTTGGGTCTTGAAGGGTTTAATTTTAAGATTGTACACATACCTGGTCAACTAAATCAGGCAGTAGATTGTCTATCCAGACTACCCTTTGAGAACAAAGAGACAGAAAGCAATGTTTTGGATGAATTTGTGGTGGCGGCTGTTACAGAAGGCAGAAATAAACAGGAATGGGATGAGAGTATGAAGAGTGATCCTGTATTTCCTAAGTGAAGGAAACGGTGTTGAATGGCCCAATTAATGCTCAGATCTCAAGTGTGGTGAGAATGGGTTTTGGGAAGTAAGAAACAAACTGTACTTCTGTGATCAAAATCTTTACAGAGGAAACAAAATGGTACCACCAGAGAGTTTGAGAGAGACAATTGTAACTTTGGCACATGAAAGCCATTTAGAATGCAGTCTCACCAAGAGTAAAATCTGCCTTCATTATTGGTGGCCAAGCATGGACACCATGGTTGAGAGAAATATTAGACAATGTCTACATTGCGCAATGAGTGATAAAAGTAAACAAGTTAGCAGGGATCTCTGCCACTGGCCGGAATCCCCACCTCTGGGCCGGAAGCTCCTCCTCTGGCCCGGAAGCCCCGCCTCTGGCCTGGAAGCCCCGCCTCTGGGCCGGAAGCTCCGCCTCCGGGCCGGAATTTCCGTCCCGAGTGCGGACGTAAAGTTAGTAGTCGTAAATCCATTCTGTGAATACCAAAAGTAGTAAGTGCATTCTGTGAATATCAAAAGTAGTAAGTGCATTCTGTGAATACCAAAAGTAGTAAGTTTAGGATTTTGTCTTAAGTTAATTCTGTGAATCCGGCCGAATGATTAGCATGTGCTGCAAGTATTAGGAATTTTTTACCTAGATTGAATTAGCAAACAGTGTTGGTATGCTCACTCTGAATCAGTCAAACCACGTGACGATGTAGCAGACGCGCATAAGTGCTGTTTCTGACATTTGAGAAAACACCGCCTCAAATTAAGCACTGTTTTCGCTTCAATAAAAGACTGCTATATGACAGTGTTGCGATCTGCGTTTTCTCTTTAGTTTGTGCATCTTCAGTGTATGGCACTCCTGCTACAGGTCCGACAGGAGTCGACAGTCTTTCAATTATTAAGTCCAAAGCCTGGTGCAAACGGTTTAATTAACATTTTTTATTCATGATGATGCAAAGGGTGTTGTTGAGAGGTTCCAGTGGGTCGATCTTCACTGGTTTAAGGTGCAGGTGAAAGTGCAGGGCAATGAGCACCTGTTACAATCAAGCACCAAGGACGTTTTGGGAATAGTCTAATGGTAATTTGGACAGATCGAGGTCGGCCTTTACATGAAGATTTGTGAGTGCTACTCTGACAGTGATCAGTTGGTTCTGTTGGGTGGTGCAATTGCTGTGCTCTGAGTAATTACTACAATAACAAACATAAGTTATAGATTGCTTTCAACAAATGAAATTTAAGAGAACAAATATATCATAACATAATATGATAAATTAATCATGATAAAAGGACTCCTTTTGAAATAGGAAAAGAGTAAAACTCTGTTTTCTCAACTCATGTCTTTTTGGTGTGTTCTTATCATATATTTGTTCTCTTAAATTTCATTTGTTGAAAGCAATCTATAACTTATGTTTGTTATTGTACTAATTATTCAGAGCACAGCAATTGCACCACCCAACAGAACCAATTGTTTACTATATTACCAATACCCAGGTTCTGTGGGACACAGGGTTACCCCATTATCTTTAATGGACTCTGACAGTGATGGCATTAAAGTCTGACCAGTCAAGAGAGTGAATCTCTCGGCAGATGAGGGTGGGTACAGACAATATGATGAGAAAAAAAGGGGCATGAATACAAGGGGATTATGCCACCGAACATCACTTTTTCTCGACGCTCTGGTGGCGCAATGTCCTGCACTATATTTACAAAGCGGCATTAAGCTCCTTTGCATGGCTTAACACCACTTTGCAAATATGATAGCCTTTCACCGGTGGCAGCTGCTACCTGGAAGCAGCAGTACGGTGGGGAGAAGGGGCAGGGGGATGGGTTAAAAAACAATTTGCTTATCCCCAGCCGGCTGCCCGCCATCTCTATTATGTCCTCTTCCTGGCTTCTTGGGGGAGACAGGAGGCATCAAGCACCAGGACTCCCAGGCTCCTTGCAGCCAATCACAATGCAACAATGTGATTGGTCGGATCGCTGTGACACTGCGCTCAGCCAGGGGTTGGAGGGGTGGACATGTTTTCCATGCAGGCTGTAATGCAGTCTATATGAAGAACACAGTATGTGAGCATGAATGTTTTGGGTGGCCCGAGAGGGCCGGCCAAGCACTCATGCTCACATAGGGAGTGTAAACCACTCCTCCAGCCGCACCCCACAAAGACGTCCGATTGGGGAAAACTAAATTCATAATAACCTCGGGTTATTATCATTTTATTTTTCCTTTTTTTTTACACTGCAAAAAACAGTGGGCGATGCTCCTCCGCCTTAGCGGAGGAGTCGCCACTGCCTTTCAAGCAGGTATCTGCACGAAAGGGGTGTGCAATGGGTGTTGCTGTGGCCGTTCCACTGCAACACCCATTGTTTTTGACGTTGCCCCAGATCTACAAGGATGTGAAATCTGGGGCAGTGCCAAAAACTAAGGCCATGGAAAAGCAGCCTTTGGATTGGTACAACGTGGAGAAATACTTTTATTTCTCCTCGTTTTTGCTACTTCTATGTGCGCTGCATTCAGCAGCACACGGAGCAAGAGCAAAACACCATTATTAATTGTTTATGTGCCAGAATAAACACCTTACTGCACATAAACAATTATCCTTGCAAAGCAGGCACCCTTGTGGTATGGCTCATGGGTGACATGTGTTGGTGCTAGGCAGCTATTTTTAGCGCTAGGGAAAACACAGGGGTGCACCGTATTTTTGTAAAGAATGCACATCTCTGTGTTTTGAGCATGGCGCTGCAACATTTACCGCTATTTCTGTATACATATACCCCCAAACGTCGCTGGAAGTGAGTGGGAAGGACTGCGTGGGAAGTGATTTCCAAAGATGTGACAGGTACAATGACTGGGTCAGAAATAGATTAACATTGTCAAACCTTTCAGCTTATATGTGGCAAATGCTGCAGGTAAACCCCGAGAATTATTTATTCTACATATGTGCAGTGCTTAAATTGAGTCGCTGATTGGAGGTGGGACTGGCACTTATCTTTGAGCAACAGCTTTTGACCCAGAACAAGAGGGAGAAAGGCAACAAAGGGTGAAGGAAGAGAAAGGTGTAAAAAGAGTGATAAAGGGAGAAAACAATGATGAAAAAGAAGGTGCAATTGTGAGATAAAACAGCAGGAAGTGTAGAGTGGTCGAAGAAAGAGGCATGAGGTTGAATCAAGAAGACTCATTTATATTCGGCAACTCCAAAACCCAGCCCTGGAGCCTGGGGGTTCTGAGTAAAACCTAGGGCCCAGGCACCAGGGCTGGCGCTAGGCATGGGCAGTGTGGTCAGCTGCCCAGGGCCCCGTAATCAGCCCTCCAACGTGGGGCCCAGCACCAATGCGACAGAGGCAGACCACGGCATGAAAGGTGTCACCTTGCAAGTGCGCCACCTTAGGAGGCCACCTCCCTGGTCTCCCTGCTATGGTGTAGCAAGGGGAACCCGAGGGGAGGGGGCCCCCAATCCCAGTTGCAAGCTCAGGTTTGTCCAACAATTAGACCTCCAACCCCCACCCACCCAGAGACACAGCGGGATGGCTGTTGCCCTGCTGTTTAGCTCCCTGGCAGTGTGCAGATAAGCAACCATCACACCTTCAGCCCTTGATGAGCTGTTAAGAGGTGCTTGTGGTTAGAAGAGAGGGAGATGCTGCTGCTTCAGGAGCAGAGAGCTTCTATTGAGATGCAGACAGCACTGAATGGGTCAAGGCTATGCAAATTAGAGGGGCCTCGCACATTTCCCTTCTGCACAGGGCCCCAAAAATCCTACAACCGGCCATGGGCGTAGGAAGTGTGGGGGATGCAGGAGACATACATATCTACCCCCGATTTTGAAGTGGGGGGGATGCAGGGGAAAAGGGTGGGGGGAATAAGAAGACAAAAGAATAGCTTGTCTCCCTTTCTTGATTCACAGGGCATTTAGCGCGCGAAAGCGCTACCTTTAATGGCCCTGCAGGCAGAGCCAGCCTTTGCTAAGATGGCGTCCTGGGCGGAGAGAAATTTGACGCTCTTGCTGATGGTAGTGAATTGAATGAGGTAGCAGGGGGTTCCTTTGTGTTCGCTGTTCAGTACCTGGATGAGCAGTGACTGGCCGCTGAACACAAACATCTCGGAAATCCCCCTGCTCACCTAAATCACATGTAGCTTAGCTGCCCATGCAGAGGATGGGGTTGATGATGTGTGCCAGCAGGGGTCAGAGGGTGAAGGAAGGGTAAGAAAAGCGCTAAAGGGGGTGTTAAAAATATCACGTGCCCTGTGATAATGAAGTACTAAAATCACTTTAATTGGCAAATCATACAGAAACGAGCAGGCAGAGACAAGGATAAGGCTGGAGCAAGAGGAGAAGGGCGTTGCTGTTGACATAACCATAATGCACACAACTCCATGCGCCCCAGAAACTGGTGCCCAGGGCCTGGGCCCAGCTCTCCCACGCTAAAGGCCGGCCCTGACTGCACACGACCTATGACCTGCATCCAGTTACCTGTGACCAATCTGATAATCACAGAGGCCACCCGCCCCCTACACTTTTGTTGCACTGCAACGCTCCAGGAATTGTTATAATCTCAGCCACAGCTGCCTGCAGTCTGCACTTATGAGAACAAAGGGAGAGAGGTCCTTTGTTGATTGCTGTCTAATACTTCCCCCTCCTCAGCCCTACCCTACCTGCCTCCTTGAAGACCCAGGCCTGAAGGCAGCAGTAAGATTTGAAGAAGTAAAGTATGGCGATTTGGGAGAATACAGGGGCAGATTTACAAGCCGTGCGCCACTTTTACGTCACTTTTAACATGGGAAAAGTGACGTAAAAGTGGCGCAAGGGGCTTGTAAATCTACCCCACAGAATTTGCCTAGGTGCTTCTTCACCTTTGCAGCGAGCATCCTCAAAACACACACACACACACACACACTTGCATGCACACACACATACATGCACACACGGGCACATACACGCATGCGCAAGGTTGTCCCTATCCCCCCAGAAATTGTGTGTCTCCTACGCCCCTGGAACCGGCCCTGCCCTGACCTGCACTGTATATGTGCATGCAGTGTTTCCGGTTTAAAGTGCCCACTTTACACAGCATTACATGTTTTATCAACATGAATAGGAGGTGCCCCCTCATTTTTACACAGCATAGCCCGGTTTCCCTGCAGCATCCTGTAAATGATAAATTCTTCCATGAGTTTATTAAACACGACCCTCAATTGTGAATCTGTGTTCAATATTCTGAGCTTAAACGTATTAAGAGCACAATTGTCTTTATTTTTACTTTTTTTTTTACTAATGCCGAATGTCCCGAACAGGTTGCGTGAAAAACGATTGCTTGTTCGATATCATCAAATCACATATTCCTGCGTAATTGCATTGGGCAGGAACTGGCATCAGAGAGGCGGTGAAGCTATCTCATTAGCTGGCCGAGCCTCCGGGGGCTGGTTGGCCGATCCAACGTGAGAACACTTTCAGCCCAGTCTTATTCCAAACTGCTGGTTCATTTGCCTCGCTCTGTGAGCAACAAAACACTGGCACTGCACTAATTATGGGGTGTTAATCAAATTACACATCTTTGTGCAGTCAATTACAGTGCGGCTGAAATTGACCGAGATACATGCATGCTGAGACAAGAGGCGAACCTTATTAATTTCAAAGGACAAATAAATGCATACCATCTTTTTTTGTAAGGAGCACTTTCTCTGAGTTTTACCAAACTTTAGGCAGTTAGTAAAATAGTTCGGTAAATGGTCATAGATAGACTTTTAGATGACACTAAAAACATGTATCTTCAACTAGGCTTCTGCCGTGATATACATGTGATATACATTTATATGTGAGAGTGAGTGAGTGTGTTTAAAAAATCCCATATTTCACAGTGGCCCATGAAATACGGAAAATATCTCACGAGTCCTATTGAAATATGAGTTTTATCATATTACCAGCCCAAACAGCTCTATGCAGCTTTATCATTGATCATTGTTTAACCACCATTCTAGTAAAGAAAACAAAACAAAACCTGAACATTCTATTCCAATTACTGCCCATTGTTAGCTGCACATTGAAGACAAAAGCTTCAACAATCTCTCTTTAATGGAGAATGTGTCTTTTAAGGTAACTAAGCAAATGTTGTATTTTAGGTCATTCTATTTAAAGTTTGGCACTGCAGATGCTGGATATCTGCCGAAAAGAAGCAGATTTTGGGTCCACCATATTTCCTTCCCCGAATTTATTTAGAATCAGATGAAGTACCTTATTTCCAAAGGCGGAGATTTGCCGCTGCCCCTGCGAAAACATTTGACAAACAGCCATCCATTACTGAATCATCAGTGAAAATGTCTGCTCTATTTTAAGGGCTGTCATTCAGTGGGTAACTAGACATAATATCGGAAAGAAAATATAGAATGGACATAATATCGAGTACAATATATAGAATGGACAAAATATCGAATGGGCATAATATAGTGGTTAATAATATCGAAATGCAGGTAAGTAATATCGACTGTCAAAATTTCGAAGTACATAATACAGGCATTAAAATATATCGAACTTTTAATAATATCGATTTTTTTAAAGTGTTTTGTATGTTAGTATATGTAGTGTATATTAGTTTTTGTAATGTATGTTTAATTTTTTTTAATTAACACATTTTATGTTATTTAATTTTTGTTTAATTTAATTCCATAGCGGGTTGTGGGTTTATAGGAGAATAGGGTGGGAAGTAATTTAATTATAGTAAATTAAATAGTAAGTTTTTAGGAATTATTAATAATTTTTAATTTAATGTTGCCTTTTAGTTCTGTAGCGGGTTGTGGGTTTATATGAGATTAGGGTGGGAAGTAATTTAATTGTAATTAAGTAAATATTTATTTTTATTTATTGACATTGATAATTAATTTATTGTTAATTAATTATTAATTGGTAATTAATTTTTATTAATTGGTAATTAATTTTTAATAATTGAGTAATTGATAATTATGTTAATTGTATTGATTTATTATTCGTAGCATGTTGTGGTTTTATAGGGGAATAGGGTGGGAATTAATGTAATTGTAATTAATTAATTATTGAAAATATTTTTGTGTATTGATAATTGATTTACTCTCAATTAATTATTAATTGGTAGTTTTTATTTATTAATTGTTGTATTGAAAATTGTTTGTTAATTAATTATTAATAGGTAATTAATTTCCAATAAATAATATTTATTGGTATTGATAAATAAATAATTATTAAATATTTTGTAATTGGTAATTCATTTTAATTAATATTTTATTGGTATTGATCATTAATTTATTTTTATTAAAATAGTAAATCATTACTTTCCCTACTGTTGCACTCACCGGAGTGGGAATAGTAATTTTTACCTTACGCTTTCCGTACTGTTGCACTCACTGGAGTAAATGTAGTGCATTTATATAGCGCTCTGCACACCCCCGAAAGGGTCTCTCAGGCGCTGTGCACATACTGCTGTGGAACCCTTCCTGGCCTTTCCCTGTGAAGCGCCCACTCCTGGGCACCCCAAGGTGAAGCCAGGAATCCTAGCGCTGTTGGGGCCGTTATGGAGATTAAGCAAGCTATTGCCCAGAGTTTCACCCATGATTAGAATAGGCACCGAGGCGAGAATTATCGGGTCCGGGGAAATTGAGCCCAAGACCTGCCAAGGTGGGAATTGAACCCTGGTCCGGGCCAGACCTCTGCATCAGGGTCTGCCGCTCTAACCATTGAGCCACACTTCTCCACTGGAGTGGGAATAGTAATTTTTACCCCTATGCTATCCAACGCTTTCCCTACTGTTGCACTCCCTGGAGTGGGAATAGTAATATTTACCCCTACGCTATCCAATGATTTCCCTACTGTTGCACTCACTGGAGTGGGAATAGTAATTTTTACCCTCCAGCTATCCAACGCTTTCCCTACTGTTGCACTCTCTGGAGTGGGAATAGTAATTTTTACCCTCCCGCTATCCAACGTATTCCCTACTGTTGCACTCACTGGAGTGGGAATAGTAATGTTTACCCCTATGCTATCCAACGCTTTCCCTACTGTTGCACTCTCTGGAGTGGGAATAGTAATTTTTACCCTCCCGCTATCCAACGCTTTCTCTACTGTTGCACTCACTGGATTGGTAATAGTAAATGTTACCCTCCCGCTATCCAACGCTTTCCCTACTGTTGCACTCACTGGAGTGGTAATAGTAAATGTTACCCTCCCGCTATCCTATGCTAAAAATATTGAATAATGTTTATTAATATTACGTTAATATATATAGATGTATTAAAAAAAATGTATGTTTATTTTTTTTAAACTTACATTAATTATTTATTCATTTTAAAGTTATTTAAGTATTTTTAAGTATGTTTTAGTTAATTATATTTATTATTTCATTAACTTTATATTACTTTTAAGACATTTAAAAAATTCTATATTTTGACTAACTATATTTTTTACAACGATATTTTGGATTCGATATTATTGTACTTACCTGTTTGTAGATAGGGATTCGATAGTTTGGCATTCTATATTTTTTCCTCGATATTTTGGCAGGTCGATATTTTCCTCCTCGATATTCTGTCAGTGATTCCATTCAGTCATACAGAAATTAATGGCCCCTGGGAAAAAACCTCAGTGTGTCAGGGATGTTTATTTTCTGTTTTCACTAATATACTCCCAATTGGGGTGACTGTTTTTTCAGAAGCCACCAACTTTGTTAAACGGGCAGATAGTGCATTGCACCAGCTCAGCAAAGCTTCAGTGCCTTCATCGGTGCCACCATGGTGGTGACTCTGCACGTTGACCTCCAGCTGACTGGTGCAGATCTTTAAGTATGACATTGGTCTTCTGTCAGGTCAGCTACAGACATCCTTCCAATGGCCTGGGTGACTGGTGGTCTGTAAGCCAAAACAATTTAACTGCTGCCCTAAATTCATAACCAAATATTTATTTTTCTTATCTTTTTTATACAGTACAGTACAGCATTTCACCTGGGTGCCGATTCCGATCCGTCAAAAAAATTACCGTACGACTCGTATCCGTATTTTTTTACTTACGAATCGTACAAGTGCCGTCCCACCGGTGAAGTACGATTTGTACTTGAAAAATACATACGAATCACTACGGGAAAAGTCTACGAGACGTCCCCGGACAGTTTTACATACAAATTGTGAAACTGAAGTCCGAGCGCGCAAGTACGATCCGTACCGCCCTGCCGAAAACACAAGCGCATGGAAAAGGCCCCGTACGGAGTGAACGCCGTACCACTCGTATCCGGGTAAACTTGTGCCCAGGATACGAGTCGTACAGCCCCCCCCTCCCCCCATATGTCAGCACCGTACCCCCCCATGTCCGCACTCTACCCCTGCCCTGTACCTGTACGCACTGTACCCCACCACCATACCCCAGCCCCTTACTTGTACGCACCGTACCCCACCACCGTACCCCAGCCCCTTGCTTGTATGCACCATACCCCACCACCGTACCCCAGCCCCATACTTGGACGCACTGTACCCCACCACCGTACCCCAGCCCCTTACCTAACGGCTCCCCCGGCGCAGGGTGTGCGGCTTCTTTGCCGTCGCACTCCCATTCATTTACTTTGCTCGCGAGGGCCGCCGCCATTGATAAGTATGCCCCGTGGGCGAAAGGCCGACGGACACACGATCGATACAGTGTGTAATGAGCGCTCTACACTGCACTGAATCACGCTGCGGCGACGCTTGGGCAGGGGAAGGTTTAGACCTTGCCTGCGAAACCCCCTGAACCCTAGTTCGATGCGGCCGCCAACCTCTATCTCGCTGCGGCCGATGCATGGGCAGGAGGAGGTCTGGAAGGCATTGAAGCGCTTTAACTAGTACAGTATTTACATTACACATTCACGCATTCGGTGGCAGCGCATCCATTGCCCAGGACCACGCGGCCCGCCGCATGCCCCCCGCGGCCGCGCAGCCGATGGGGGGGGGCATATGCCTACTCCCTAAAACAAGCATGAGGAGGCGACACAGGTGTCGGAATTGCCTTTGCACCTGATAAAGAAAGTGCATCCCCACTTGCCCTTGCTTACCCTGCTAAACATGCTGTATAATTAGTTCTCTGTGCAAGACACGTATTAAAGATGCCACCTCTGGACTGCGCCTGGTGAGCAGGCCACCTGCATCAAGCTGTTTCTGTCATTGCCACGACCCCCCACAGCTCGCGGCCCGTATTTTCGCCCTTTTTGCGGCAGCGCAGTCGACGGGCCACATCCTCGAAGGCCCACCTGGACCCAACGGAGGGATTATTTAAAGAAATGGCCATCTTTTGCCTTAAATGCCCCGCAATGCACATGAAAGGGGGTAGCGCGTATTGTAAGAATCAATGGGAATGGAACCTGTGACCTCGAATAATAGTCTCAGACCTTAACCATTAGGCCACAGTGCCTTTACCCGCGCTGAACCAAGGGGGGCCGAATTAAATGATTTGCCAGAGATCACACCATTGGTGACGCGACCCCGAGGCGCGCAACTTGCATTCCCGCACATTTGGCGGCAGTGCCGCCAACGGACCCCATCTTCACGGCCCCACTCGGACACACCCGACGCCCAGTGAAATACATTAAATGATTTGCCCAGGATCGCCGGATGGTGCCGCCACCACCATGCTCGCAGCCTGCATCGCAGCACATTCGGCGGCAGCGCCGCCGTCGGACCACATCTCCCATGCCCCACCCGGACCCACACGACTCACAGGCAATAAATTAAATCATTAGGCCATGATCACAGGGTGTTGGCGCCGCCACTAGGCTAGCAGCCTGCGATACCGCGCCTTTAGTTGCAACACGGCCGACGGACAACCTCCTAGAGGCCCCACCCGAACCAGACCTCGGGGCACGGGGGGGGGTTAAAAGACTTGCCCATGAGCACATAGCAATGCCCAGTTATTAATTAGCGTGCGGACATCTTTCCCCTTACCTTCCGCGTTGCAATGAGTGATATTCCAGTCGCGCAACTATCTTGACCCGAAGGTATTGGAGTGCTTCACTTGAGCCCCAGTTACGTTACGATGGGCCCAGATTCACTGGGCGTTGAGCCTGCGCAGAGACTTGATATTTCCACCGCGTCAAAATAGCACGGAAAAGTTAAACAATTTCTTACATGCAGAGTCAGCAGCGGAGGAATCAAACACTGCCCAGTAACGCTAAAGCACACTCCCCAGCCCTCGAGGCTACACGCCTCCCAACAACCCCCCCAGACCCAACTCGCGGCAGGGGGGGGGGACGGATGGATTGCCAAACCGAAGCACGCGGGCATTGCTCCCGCTACCTTTCGCACGCCCTTCGATGCTTTGCCAGTCGGGCTATGGCCCTTTCAACACACATCGGTGCCCCTATTCCTGCTGCGTTGCCGGCAGATTCTAATAAATCGCCACCCTCGCCCTAATCTTGCGCCCCCTCCGCCCGTGGCCATCCGAGCCACAGGGCCCCGTCAACCTGGTACTGCCCAGGGACGGGGCCGGGGCGGAGTGGGACAGCAAGACTCACCGTAGGTGCTAGGTCACAGCGACGAGACGACGCCCCATGCAACGAGACGGGAACCACGACCGATGTTGCACAAATGGCGAGGTGGGCGACAAAGAGGTCGCCAGGAGGGTGGGGGAAGGCTAAATAGCCTCCCCCTCACACCAGGGCCAGGAAGTGACACGCATTGCGCGTCACTTCCGCCCAGCCTAAGGAGGGGGGCACCGGTCGGCATCCCCGCCCCCCCCCCCCTGTGGGAGGGGGTGGGGACGGGTGACCGGTGCCCCGGGGGCACTAAGGCGCCGACCGCCAATTGGCCCCCTGCGGGGGCCGCGGTCAGCGGCAAGCATCTTGGACATCCCCCTGCTCACCTAAATCACATGTAGCTTAGCTGCCCATGCAGAGGATGGGGTCGATGATGTGTGCCAGCAGGGGTCAGAGGGTGAAGGAAGAGTAAGAAAAGCGCTAAAGGGGGTGTTAAAAATTTCACGTGCCCTGTGATAATGAAGTACTAACATCACTTTAATTGGCAAATCATACAGAAACGAGCAGGCAGAGACAAGGATAAGGCTGGAGCAAGAGGAGAAGGGCGTTGCTGTTGACATAACCATAATGCACACAGCTCCATGCGCCCCTCAGAAACTGGTGCCCAGGGCCTGGGCCCAGCTCTCCCACGCTAAAGGCCGGCCCTGACTGCATGACCTGTGACCTGCATCCAGTTACCTGTGACCAATCTGATAATCACAGAGGCCACCCGCCCCCTACACTTTTGTTGCACTGCAACGCTCCAGGAATTGTTATAATCTCAGCCACAGCTGCCTGCAGTCTGCACTTATGAGAACAAAGGGAGAGAGGTCCTTTGTTGATTGCTGTCTAATACTTCTCCCTCCTCAGCCCTACCCTACCTGCCTCCTTGAAGACCCAGGCCTGAAGGCAGCAGTAAGATTTGAAGAAGTAAAGTATGGCGATTTGGGAGAATACAGGGGCAGATTTACAAGCCGTGCGCCACTTTTACGTCACTTTTAACATGGGAAAAGTGACGTAAAAGTGGCGCAAGGGGCTTGTAAATCTGCCCCACAGAATTTGCCTAGGTGCTTCTTCACCTTTGCAGCGAGCATCCTCAAAACACACACACACACACACACACACTTGCATGCACACACACATACATGCACACACGGGCACATACACGCATGCGCAAGGTTGTCCCTATCCCCCCAGAAATTGTGTGTCTCCTACGCCCCTGGAACCTGCCCTGCCCTGACCTGCACTGTATATGTGCATGCAGTGTTTCCGGTTTAAAGTGCCCACTTTACACAGCATTACATGTTTTATCAACATGAATAGGAGGTGCCCCCTCATTTTTACACAGCATAGCCCGGTTTCCCAGCAGCATCCTGTAAATGATAAATTCTTCCATGAGTTTATTAAACACGACCCTCAATTGTGAATCTGTGTTCAATATTCTGAGCTTAAACGTATTAAGAGCACAATTGTCTTTATTTTTACTTTTTTTTTACTAATGCCGAATATCCCGAACAGGTTTCGTGAAAAACGATTGCTTGTTCGATATCATGAAATCACATCTTCCTGCGTAATTGCATTGGGCAGGAACTGGCATCAGAGAGGCGGTGAAGCTATCTCATTAGCTGGCCGAGCCTCCGGGGGCTGGTTGGCCGATCCAACGTGAGAACACTTTCAGCCCAGTCTTATTCCAAACTGCTGGTTCATTTGCCTCGCTCTGTGAGCAACAAAACACTGGCACTGCACTAATTATGGGGTGTTAATCAAATTACACATCTTTGTGCAGTCAATTACAGTGCGGCTGAAATTGACCGAGATACATGCATGCTGAGACAAGAGGCGAACCTTATTAATTTCAAAGGACAAATAAATGCATACCATCTTTTTTTGTAAGGAGCACTTTCTCTGAGTTTTACCAAACTTTAGGCAGTTAGTAAAATAGTTCGGAAAATGGTCATAGATAGACTTTTAGATGACACTAAAAACATGTATCTTCAACTAGGCTTCTGCCGTGATATACATGTGATATACATTTATATGTGAGAGTGAGTGAGTGTGTTTAAAATCCCATATTTCACAGTGGCCCATGAAATACGGAAAATATCTCACGAGTCCTATTGAAATATGAGTTTTATCATATTACCAGCCCAAACAGCTCTATGCAGCTTTATCATTGATCATTGTTTAACCAACATTCTAGTAAAGAACACAAAACAAAACCTGAACATTCTATTCCAATTACTGCCCATTGTTAGCTGCACATTGAAGACAAAAGCTTAAACAATCTCTCTTTAATGGAGACTGTGTCGTTTAAGGTAACTAAGCAAATGTTGTATTTTAGGTCATTGTATATAAAGTTTGGCACTGCAGATGCTGGATATCTGCCGAAAAGCAGCAGATTTTGGGTCCACCAAATTTTTCTTCCCCGAATTTATTTAGAGTCAGATGAAGTACCTTATTTCCAAAGGCGGAGATTTGCCGCTGCCCCTGCGAAAACATTTGACAAACAGCCATCCATTACTGAATCATCAGTGAAAATGTCTGCTCTATTTTAAGGGCTGTCATTCAGTGGGTAACTAGACATAATATCGTAAAGAAAATATAGAATGGACATAATATCGAGTACAAAATTTAGAATGGACAAAATATCGAATGGGCATAATATAGTGGTTAATAATATCGAAATGCAGGTAAGTAATGTTGACTGTCAAAATATCGAAGTACATAATATAGGCATTAAAATATATCGAATTTTTAATAATATCGAATTTTTTAAAACTGTTTTGTATGTTAGTATATCTGTTAAAAGTGTGAATTAGTTTTTGTAATGTGTGTTTAATTTTTTTAAATTAACACATTTTATGTTATTACATTTTTGCGTAATTTAATTCCGTAGCGGGTTGTGGGTTTATAAGGGAATAGGGTGGGAAGTAATTTAATTATAGTAAATTAAATAGTAAGTTTTTATGAATTATTAATAATTTTTAATTTAATTTTCAGTTTTAGTTCTGTAGCGGGGTGTGGGTTTATAGGGGATTAGGGTGGGAAGTAATTTAATTGTAATTAAGTAAATATTTATTTTTATTTATTGACATTGATAATTAATTTATTTCTAATTAATTATTAATTGGTAATTCATTTTTAATAATTGAGTAATTGATAATTATGTTAATTGTATTAATTTATTATTCGTGCGAGTTGTGGTTTTATAGGGGAATAGGGTGGGAATTATTTAATTGTAATTAATTAATTGTTGAAGATATTTTTGTGTATTGATGATTAATTTACTGTCAATTAATTATTAATTGGTATTTTTTATTTATTAATTTTTGTATTGAAGATTAATTGTTTGTTAATTAATTATTAATAGGTAATTAATTTCTAATAAATAATATTTTATTGATATTGATAAATAATTAATTATTAAATATCTTGTAATTGGTAATTATTTTTAATTATTATTTTATTGGTATTGATAATTAATTTATTTTTATTAAAATATTAAATCATTACTTTCCCTACTGTTGCACTCACTGGAGTGGGAATACAAATTTTTACCCTACGCTATCCAACGCTTTCCCTACTGTTGCACTCCTTGGAGTGGGAATAGTAATATTTACCCCTACGCTATCCAACGCTTTCCCTACTGTTGCACTCTCTGGAGTGGGAATAGTAATTTTTACTCTCCCGCTATCCAACGTATTCCCTACTGTTGCACTCACTGGAGTGGGAATAGTAATTTTTACCCCTATGCTATCCAACGCTTTCCCTACTGTTGCACTCTCTGGAGTGGGAATAGTTATTTTTACCCTCCCGCTATCCAACGCTTTCCCTACTGTTGCACTCTCTGGAGTGGGAATAGTCATTTTTACCCTCCCGCTATCCAACGCTTTCCCTACTGTTGCACTGTCTGGAGTGGGAATAGTAATTTTTACCCTCCCGCTATCCAACGCTTTCCCTACTGTTGCACTCACTGGAGTTGTAATAGTAAATGTTACCCTCCCGCTATCCTACGCTAAAAATATTGAATATTTTTTATTAATATTACGTTAATATATATATATGTATTAAAAAATAAAAATGTATGTTTATTTTTTTGAACTTACATTAATTATTTATTCATTTTAAAGTTATTTAAGTATTTTAAAGTATGTTTTAGTTAATTATATTTATTATTTCATTAATTTTATATTACTTTTAAGACATTTAAAAAATTCGATATTTTAACTAACTATATTTTTTACAACGATATTTTGGTTTCGATATTTTTGTACTTACCTGTTTGTAGATAGGGATTCGATAGTTTGCATTCTATATTTTTTCCTCGATATTTTGGCAGGTCGATATTTTCCTCCTCAATATTCTGTCAGTGATCCCATTCAGTCATACAGAAATTAATGGCCCCTCTCAAAAAACCTCAGTGTGTCAGCGATGTTTATTTTCTGTTTTCAATAATAAACTCCCACTTGGGGTGACTGTTTTTTCAGAAACCACCAACTTTGTTAAACGGGCAGATAGTGAACTGCACCAGCTCAGCAAAGCTTCAGTGCCTTCATCGGTGCCACCTTGGTGGTGACTCTGCTAAAGGCACGTTGACCTCCAGCTGACTGGTGCAGATCTTTACGTATGACATTGGTCTTCTGTCAGGTCAGCTACAGACATCCTTCCAATGGTCTGGCGGACTGGTGGTCTGTAAGCCAAAACAATTTAACTGCTGCCCTAAATTCATAACCAAATAATTATTTTTCTAATCTTTTTATAACAGTACAGTACAGCATTTCACAAAGGGGCCGATTCCGAATCCGGCCGCAAAACGAACCGACCGACCGACCGTCACGGACCCGGACCGAATACCGACCGACACGGACCAGCGCCGTACGACCCGTGCAGTACGATGCAACGCGTGTGACTTACAACCGACAGGTACGGAATACAAGCCGTACGACCGAGCTGTAGGGAAAATGGTGATCCGGCCGGAAAACCAACCACAGATTCACCGACCGACACGAACTTCAGAATGAACCCGACCGACCCTTACCCGCGATGTACGATTAGCGCAGTACGATGCAATGCGTGTAAAACCAGACCGACTCGCACGGAGGCCAAGCCGCACGACCGACACGCACAGACAACCTGGCACACAAGCAATAGAGACCGCCGCGAACGGCACGTACCAAACACAGAAGACAGGCAGCATGAACGCGGCGAAGAAGCCCGCACAAGACAACAGCAGCGTCCTTTTCCATCACATGAACGTCTCCTTCATGCCTACAAAACACAAAGGAAAAAAACCAAAAAAGGACCAAACAAGCAATGACAAAGCCAATAAATACCACAAAAATAATATGGGACAAAGACACACCCACAACTCCAACTATTTAAAGGACTACAACCACTACCATCATCCCTTGCAAACAGGAGACACAGCCAGCAGCAAACACCAGTACACAGCAACCACAGACACACTCACAACTCACCCATCACACAACTAACACACCATCAGCACCTCATACAAAAGCACACACACATACACACAGCAAAACCAACACCAACCCACCATCACTTGCACCCTCACACACACATCCCTCACCACCACCACCCATCACCATGCCTCCAAAGAAGAATCCAAAGTTCACAGATAGTGAGTTAGAATTGCTTGTAGACAAGATCATAAGAGTAGAGCCACATTTGTTTGGTACATTGGTTCAAAGAACCCCCATCTCACAGAAAACGAAGATTTGGGCGAGGATTGTGGACAAGGTGAACGCACAAGCACCAGCAACGCGCACAAAGGACGACATCCAGAACAGGTGGTATGACGTGCGCAGGAGGGGCAAGAAACTCATCGAAAAAGATCACGCCCTGAGTCAGTGCACCAGCGGTGGCACTCCTGCCAAACCAGTCAACTTCAGGACCTGGGAGGAGAAGGTGCGGGACATCCTACCACCAGAGAGCGTCCATGGCCTAACACACATCCCAGAGCCTGGTGAGTACACAAACAACATACACAAGATTGTGTGGCAAGGGGACAGTGAAACCAAGCACCGCAAGCAAAGCTACACTAACCAATAGATAATTAGCCCAAGATGTGTATGGCAGTCAGACACACACAATACCTGCCATCTCATAGTGACTGGGGACTGTGTCATGACATGCACCAACCTACAAACAAATTGAGGAAACCAGTGGCACTAAGCCAAATACACCCTGCCAGACAGTTTGACACCACAAACACACCACCTCACAGTGCAGCTGACTGTCGGGAAGGAATAGTGGGGATGCAGGTGAAGTGAGTGTAGACAAAAGCATGATGGGGCCTGTAGTCACAGATAATGCTCCCCCTCCTGATTGGCCCATCAAGACCTCTCTGAAACATGCCCACATCACAGGGAGTGGAAAATGACTGACAAGATGACTGACACTGGGTCCTGCTTTAGGGAGCACAAGGCCCTGCTAGGGCTTGTGTGCAAATCAGAAGCAGGACACCACTGACTGACATCCTGAAAGACAACTCGCACGCCCTACAATGGAAGCATGTTTCATGATGGGAAGGAGGACTGACAGCCCTGACCATACTACTCAGCATGGGGAGACACCCCACCCGAACACAAACTCCACACAACTCACCGGGTACAATGCATTGACACACACCTCATTGAAATATCAGCAAAAGATACCCCATACTGGGTGATGCTGTGTGAAGCACAGGGGCTCACTTGGGACTTGTAGCCAAACAAACACCAGGATTTCACAGTCAGCCATCTTGCCATTGCTGTTACATCCCCTCACAGGGAAGCAGAGTCAAGAGGGAGGAAGCATGGGCATGCTGGGAAGGGGGGTGTAGCCAAGACTATGATGGGAGTCGCAGTCAGAGACAACCTACACCCACCGACACGGCCCAGCAAGACCAAACTGAAGCATACTCGCCTCACATGGAGTGGGAAGGGACTGACAAGATGTCTGACACTGGGCTCTGTTGTGGGGAGCACAAGGCCATGCTGGGACTTGTAGCCAAACAAACACCAGGATTTCACAGTCAGCCATCTTGCCATTGCTGTCACACCCCCTCACAGGGAAGCAGAGTCAAGAGGGAGGAAGCATAGGCATGCTGGTAAGGGGGGTGTAGCCAAGAGTATGATGGGAGTCGCAGTCACAAACAACCTACACCCACCCACATGGCCCAGCAAGATCAAACTGAACCATACTCGCCTCACAGGGAGTGGGAAGGGACTGACAAGATGTCTGACACTGGGCTCTGTTGTGGGGAGCACAAGGCCATGCTGGGACATGGCCAACAACAATATCAAACTCTGTCTGTGGCAAGCTGGGAAAAAGCAGTGTACAGGCAGGCATCTGTTTGAAAAGTAGAAAATGTCATGTTTGTGAACCAACGATGCATGTAGAAACATAAATCACATTGTGTGTCTCTTCCAATCACAGGTGGTGCTGGGCACCCAGCACCAAATGATGAGGATACCCATTTCCCGACTCTGGTGGACACTGTGCTCTCTGGTCTGACTCTCTCACTGTCCTCTTCGGATGACGACCACCAACCTGGCCCCTCCGGTGTGAGCCATCATGCAGCACCAGCAGCATCAACATCTGCCCCCCCTGTACCCACGCCTCCAGCATCTGGACACCAACAGGGTACCCCCCGCCAACGCGGAGAGACCAAGGACAATCAACACCCACAGCACAGGGACACAGGACCCCCGGAAGCTACAGCCAACACCACCAGCAACACCCCCCAAGGGGTTCCAGTGTCACCTGTGCGTACCGCCGCTGGTCCTGCCCGTGTGGAGAGGGGTGCTGGGAGGGGTGGGAGGCACAGGGCGTGCCTTGCAGAGGGGTCTGGACTGCATGATGACCCCCAACTGGCAACCATCTTAGATGCATACCAGGATAGCACCGGAGGATTTGGCCAGGTAGTCGGGATCCTCAAGGACATGCAACACGAGCAGGTCGCCCACCATGCCCGCATAGAGGCCAAGTGGGATGACATCACTGTGGTGCATCGGGACATACTACAATGCCTCCGCCAGATCAACACCAACCTGTCCACACCCCCCTGTGTGCCCACAACATCTGTCGCAACACCATCTGCCAGCGCCACAGGGAGGTAGGAGGACTCTGGCGGAGAGTCCCCTGCACCGCAGAGACCTGCACATGAGGATCCCCCCCCGGAAGAAGAGGGGTCATCCAAAGAAGGACATGTGAGAGGCAGATGTCCCAGCACATCCCCCAGGGCCTCCAAACCTGTTCTGGACAATGTTCTTTGTGCGCAGCCTGTTAACCTTGTCCAATCGCACACAACTCGCCCACATGACATGGACGGTTCATGTTGGGCCAATGTATCAGATGACTGTGGACTTTACTCTGGACATTTCATCTACCAGCACTTCCAACTCCAATGTGAACTTTGGATTCCCAAACCACTGTACAGCACCCACCATCCTGTGCACTTCCCTCACACATGTTTGTAAATAAACTCACCAGTACACCATACTTGCCTCTGTTGTGATTCCAATTGTCATGTTCAGGGAGATGTCGATCTGTTACACAACACAGTGCATGCCAAATACTGCAACAATATGACCAATGTAAGGTGAGTCATGCGGATGTGACACATGTGAGGGACACACACCACTTTGGCAACACAAAACATACTCACCATGGCCATGTTACTCATCACACACAATGATGTTGACCTGAAACACATTGGCATGCACAGACACAACACCAAGCCCAGTCAGTGGTAACAAGTCCACAGGTGAGGTAAGCAGATGTCAATCAGATGTGGGAAGACAGACAACACACATAACAAAGCATAGTACAGGTTCATTACACATCAGCAGCACGTTTATTCCACACTAGTTGCACGGTAATTCTACGTAACAGTGGACACACGCTCCCAATGTGTTGGAGAATGGAAGTCGAGGGATGTGTGGTACATCAGTTGATAGGAATTATCACCTTCCACACTGGTGTTGGGGGTCAGTGTTGACCACACAACAGGCAAAGTACCCTGGGAAGGACAGACAAGATACAGTCAAAAGCACAGAAGAACAGGAGAGAAATGCAATACACATGCACAAAACATGTTGCAAAACACCTACACAAACACTAGTTAGCAGTACTACCCTATTGTGGAGTACACACCACCTGAATGGACACATCACAGCATGCATCCAGTCAAGTGGCACACAGACACACTCAGACAGCAACAGAGCTGGCTCAACACATTCCAGGCTACCTCCATACATTCACATAACAACCCTGGAAACTCACATTCAGGTGAAGAAGTTGTTGATGAGCTGGGAGCGGACGTCACCATCATCTTCATCATCACTGACATCTTGGCCCAGGCCGGGATCCTCCACAGGTGCCGGAGGTTGGTCGTCGTCATCGTCATCCTGGATGAGAGGCGTCAGGAACCACGGCATGTTGGGGTATCCGGAGTCACCTACACACACAAAAATGAACAAGTAGCTGAGTTTTGTAGGAGTGCGGAATACAACAGTGACAAACACACACAATGAGAAACAGTCAGTACACACCGACAAGCCAGGCATGCTGAGCTGGCATCTGTGACATCAGCGTTGCAATGCGACTACTCCTCATAATGTAGGCATCGTGCGCAGAACCAGGGAACCGTGCACACACATGTGTGATCGACATGTCAGCAAGACAGACCACCAGAGCATTGATCGAATGGTAGTGCTTCCTGTTCCGGTATGCCTGCTCATGTGCCTGTGGTGGTATCAGGGCAACATGTGTCCCATCAATAGATCCGATGACGTTCGGCATCCTCCCCAGTGTATAAAAGGCATCCTTAATTTCCGGGAGGTCATCTGGGCTCGGGAACTTTATATACAGGTTGAGGAATTGCAACATCCCCTCCAAGACATTGCGTAGCATCCGACTAAACATCGTTTGTGACATACCACCAGCAGGAGCCACAGTGTACTGGAAGGTACCGGTAGCAAAGAAGTGCAGGGCTGCCATCACCTTCACCTCTGGGGTCAGTGCTGTAGGGTATGTCCGGCCAGGTAGCAGATGTGGCACCAACTGCTCCGCCAACTCCGCAATCAGTGGCCTGCTGAAGCGGTACCGTCTGATGCAGTCACTTTCCTGCTTGGTTGCAAGGTCTGGGAATGGACGATGGAAAGCTGGTGCCCTGCAGTACAGAGATGCACAAAGGAAGATTGTCAGTACATCCACCCATGTGGCCATGACCACGATCACTATCACATGCTAGTTCATTACATTACACAATGTACTGAGGTGTGTGCTGTTGGGCATGGACACATATGTCACCTACAAGACCACCACCTCACATCTCAATTCCAAATGTCCACATGAGTCCCATGTAGTGCAATGGCCAATCATCTGGCTGTGTCACCTAACCTATGTGCTGCTGCAACGTTCAAAAAACACACCCCAGTGACAATTGAGGCCTCATGACTCCCAGGCATCACAGATATTTGCCATGCAGGAACCCAGGCTCCCTGTATTGCCATATCAACACAGCAATGGACATGGCGTAGCACGTACACACCACAAGGCAAGCGTGAGTCCCACAGGTAGTGGCCACTGTTGTTCCTGTCGGCCCTACATGTACGTCTCTTAGACACACACCCCATCAAGGGTGATGCATATACCACATGGATGTAGAGATTGTCACCCATTGGTAACATGTGATCAGACACATCGGAGACACAACATGCACACAGACTGTGGGTGCACATCAGTATTGTGGCTACAGGTCTCACTGTGACGTACATGCCATCACCCCCAGGACTCAGGGTGTATGTGACATGTCCTAAACATATCCAACCTGACACTGTGGCCTTGAGTCATGCCCATTACTGTCCAATTGCACATCACAGTGGTAATGTGCACAACACACAAAGAATTCTGCCCCCATGTACACGCGCACAGCCTGGGAGTGGCTGCACAAAGTGCCAGCCAAAAAAACAGCTGTGGCCCCCCCCCAAACACCAAGGGAATGCAGCCTTACATGCCATGGGACACTGTGTGGCCAATGCTATAGTGTGGCAGGTGTGCGCAGGTGTCCATGGCCAGTATATGTGTGTTGCATCCGTATAATAGTCACACTAATGAGGTCCGACGCGGGTGACAATGTGTACGCATTGCACGGGTAATGTCCAAGCCGTGCATATGCTTTGTCATTGAATGCAATGAGGTCTGATGCAGGTGACAATGCATATGCATTGCACGGGTCATGTCCGAGCCGTGCATACGCTTTTTCATTGAATGCAATGAGGTCCGACACGGGTGACAATGCGTACGCATTACACGGGTCATGTCCGAGCCGTGCGTACGCTATGTCATTGAATGCAATGAGGTCCGACTTGGGTGACAATGCGTATGCATTGCACGGGTCATGTCCGAGCCGTGCGTACGCTTTGTCATTGAACGCAATGAGGTCCGACGCGGGTGACTATCATGCATACGCGTCGGACAGGCAAGGTCCGAGACAGGCGTACGCCTTGGCCATTGAATCGTATGGAGACGGGTGCATGTGTACATTCAAAATACGCGTTGTACAGTCAGTTGAACGAGCCGTGCGCACCCATTGGCTCTGGACTGTCATAGAGACGGAGGCGGATTCAAAAGTTGCACGAGTTGTGCACTGGAAATTCAGTTGGATGCCTACAACAATGTTACAATTTGAAGTGTTCCATGAAGGTGAAGATTTGAACGATGCGGAAGGCGTGTACAAGTCGTACTTTTAAATGGATTTGCCAGATTCATAGAATGCAACCGTGTTGGACCTATCACTTTAGACACCTGGCACAGATTCTGCCTCTGCAGCCCAGATATAAGGCTGGCTGGCCCCCAGGGAGCTCACTTGCCTCCGCTACATGCTACTGGACCACATCCCTGCTAGCACTGCTGCTGTCTCTGCATCCTCTGGCTCCTGCTATGGCACGTACTCTGGAGAGGGCCCCAGCCTTCACTGAGGAGGAGAACCAGGCCCTGCTGGACGGGCTCCTTCCAGAGTACAGAAAACTCTATGGGAAACCAGGGGAGCAGGTGAGTGTGCAGTCCACTGCCTTCCTAATTGTGCATGTTGTCTGAATAGCAGTACTAGCAGTGTCTACACCAGTGGCAAGCAGTCTCAATGACTGCTTTCATCCCCCAAAGTGTGTAGGTACATGCAATGAATAGTTTTCCTGCTGCTAAAGTGCATTATTGCAAGCTCAAACTATCCAGGCATTGTTAACATGTCAGACATGCATGTGCTTTTGCAATCCCCATGGTTGCTCTACCTGTGTAATTTATTGCCCGTGTGATGATGACATATCTATCCAAATGTGTGCTGCAGCAATCTGGGGCATGTGTGTTAATGCACTTTTCACTTTGTCCTCCTCACAGGTTGATGCCCACCAGAAGCAGGAGATCTGGCTGACCATCGCCCGGGCTGTTCATTCTGTGGGGGTCTACAAGCGCCGGATCTGCAACTGCCAGAAGAGGTGGCAGGACCGTCGGGGCTGGACCCGGAGGATTACATAGAGTCCAGCTGAAGCTTTCACCTCCACGCAGGAGGGGTGGACACTGGACCCTGACTCCCCACATGCCCCGGATCCTGGCGGTGGTCTTCCCGGACCTGGATAGGCAGCTGAAGGCCAGACAGCAGCAGGAAGGGGGTGAGTACATGTCTGATCTGTGTACTATGTCTGACATGCAAATAGCAGTCTTTTGTCCTGCTCACTCTTCCACGTTACGTAGCTCTTGTAGTCCCAAACTCAGGTCTCTCATTTGTGTGATGCACCCTCCTCATCTGTTCCACAGGTGTGGCCCCTCAAATCTGTTGATTGTGTCACTAGGGCACTGTGTCCCTGCAGCCAGCTATGCTTCATGTACCGTTCAGCATCAGTTCCCGTGCATCTGTTGTGTGTTTCATGGATGGGTCAATTGTTTACACAATGCCTGAGATCTGACATGTGATCTGTGTGCGCCCTTGAGATGTGTACCAATTGCTGGTCTGACTCGCAACATGTGGCTGGGGTATTCCAAAAAAACCCATGCAGCAGGGGACTCCAATTTAGGGGCCTCAGGAGTATGTATAGCAAGTATGTCTCACTTGCTTAGCCACCTGACTACTGTCCAAGGCCAAACACTGTTCCACTTAGTCCTGGCCAGTCATGCCCCGTCAAGGGCATTTACAAACACTCTGTAATCCCACTCCTGATTATGAAATTGCAGGTTGTGCTCAGTGACATGTGCCCTCAGGTGTCTGCCTCTGTGTCATCAGGGTGTGGCTTGTTGCTAAGTACAACTGGGGTGTCCATGATTCAGAGGGTCAGCATGACATCTGCGATGTGACTGTGAGAGACAAGACCTGTGTGACATATAGGGGTGTGATCATCTGACAGCGCACAATGGTGTATGCAACTGTGTCCTTCATGCAGCTGGGTTACATTCATGGCAGACTGTGATGTGTTAATGTACAGGGATTAGTGTTTGCTGCCACTCATATGTCTGATTTGCATGATGTGGGGTCTTCTGGGTCCTGGATATGTTGTTTGCATGGGATGGGCAAGTGCGCTGGTCATCTGCTGAGTTTGCTTTAGCCAGAGCTAGGATTGTGAGCCAGTGTATATTGTTGTTGTCTGGATGCCCTGCCCCTGTGACAGGAGACAGTGTTGACTGACTTTCAGGGCATACCAGTGCCGTGGCATTTAACTTGCTATGAGTGAGCCTGCATTGTGTTCAAGTGTGCACCATGCACCACATTGTGACATTGACCATCAGGACAGAAGTACATCATAGTGTGTGTTGCTGGCATGCATCACAAGCATGTGGAATGAGTCTCTACCCATCCCTTCACCCGGACACCTGTACTGAGTCAGTGGCAAGAGATGTGCTGTGTGTATAGTGACATACTCCTACATGTTCACTTGCATGTACAACTGATGTGTGGGTGGTGCATGTTGGCACATCGGGGTGTTAGTATCCATCATGCAATGGCCATATGTGTGAAAGTCAAGGAGGGATATGTGTGCCATGGTTGATGTTGAGAATGACAATTGTCTTATCCTAAACAGTTTTGGCACTTTGAGCTGTGTTCAGATGATGATGCCAGGGCTCGCCCTGTGATGTGATGTACTCACTGTGGTGTGTGCAGTTGGTGCAGGTGACTGATGTTGTTCTGTTACTGCCTATTCCTATCCAGATACATCCACGGCCACAGGAGGGGACAGCTCCCCGGACCAGGAGGAGCCAGAGAGCCTTACAGGGACAGAAGAAGAGGAGTCGGGTGGACCCAGTGGCACGGAGTTCGAGTTGAGCCACACAGAGGAGTCGTCAGCACTATCCCCCCCAGCTGAGGGGCACAGCAGCTCTGAGGATGACTCCCTTGTGGAGGCGGGTGTCAGCAGCCACCAAACCCCAGCTAGTGAGGCTGTCCCCGCCCCCGCCACCACCGCCACCACCACCACCCCCCTCCCATCGGCTCCCATCACAGAGATCCCTGTGGGCTCCCGTGTTCGTGAGCATGTCTCCTTCGTGCCAGGCACCACACCCCCCTGCCCCTGTGTCCCCTGCTGCCCTGAGTGAGGAGTCTGTGGACTTACTTCGACAGATCCATGTAGGGCAGACGTCGATGCTGAAGGTCCTCCATGCACACACAGGTCGGTTGACACAACTGGTGTCATTCATGGAGGGCATTTCCTCTGGCATGTCTGCCCTACAGAGGACCAATCAGTCAGTGGCCTCCTCCCTGACGGCAGCAGTGTCCCTCCTCCAACAGTCCCGCACCACTCCTACCCCTGCACCACCCACGATTCCTAGCACCCTACCTGTCCCAAGCACAGAAACCCCAAAACCAAGGTCTAGATGCACACAAGCAAGCGCAGGGGACTGATACCACACTCACAGGGGATGGTTTGCAGACACACACACAGTCATCCACAACCACTCCGCAGTCCTCCGAGACCTCTCCCTCCCAGCCCCCTTCCCTTGCCTCACCTGCAACCCCATCCCCCCAGAAGCTCTTCCTCTGTGACCTTGGCCTCTACCCCACCGACCCTGCAGATCCGGATTACAAGGGGAAGTCCCCACACACAGAAGGGAGTGCCCCTCACACCTGGACACCCTCCCCCAGTTGCAGTCAGACCGAGACGGCCACCCGCAAGTCCCCCTGGCGCCAGAAGAGCAAGATCCCCCCGCCACCACGCCGCTCCAAGGCAAAGTCTCCGTCCTCCATCCCCCAGGCCACCACTCCAGAGGTTCCCCCGCCACTCCCTGCCCCGTGTTCCCCCACACACAGATACACCATCCCCAAAATGCTAAGGCCATCCCCCCTAGCACTTGCTCCTCCACACCTGGTCAGACAGTTGGTGCCACTGATGTGGGGACCGTGTCCCCTCCCCCTGCCCTGCCGACCTCACCTGTCCCTCATTCCGCTCCCATGGATGTAGTCACTGCTTTGGAGCCCACGATCACCCCGTCTGACTTGGGCATTGCAGTGGTGAGCCAATCCACTCCATCTGACCTGACCACTGGAGTTGTGCCGGCATCCACCCCATCTGACTTGTGCCCCACAGTTGTGACAGCACCCACCACTTCAGTCAGCTCCACTGCAGTTGCAAGTGTCTCGACTGCATCCCCCACCTCTTCTCTGCCTCCTTCTGCTGTGCCCTGATCCTGTCCCTGCGGTGCCTGGCCTGCCCCCAAGTATGCCACTCCGAGGGGATGACCCCGGTCCTTAGCAGTGCAGGCAAGCAAGGTGTGACAGTTGTCACTCTAGTTCACTTCTTGGCATTTGGACATGGACTGGCCATTGGCCTTTTGTTAGAACAGACGTTTCACTTTTAATAAGCTGAATAAAGCTTTTTTCTTTATCCCTGTGAACTTGATTTAGCTGTACATTATGTTGATGTTGTTTCACATGCCCTTGCACCTGTAATGCTTGGTTTACAATGTTGAATACTTATGTGTTGATGTGAGGTACTCCCTGTGGTCTATGAGATATGTATCCTATTCTGGTGTCTATCCATGTCATCCTTTTCAGCTACCTGGGTGTGTCCGGATCAACTATTTGTGTACATTTCTCTGTGAGCATTTCATTGGCATGGTCCCATCTGTGGCTTGCACCCCTGCACATATGATGTGCTTCCCATTGTCCAATTTGTTACTTCCACTTACTTTGTGCTCATCAACACTGGACCTACAGGTGTGGGCATCATTGTAATAGGAGCAACTGGGGCCTCTGTGCAACTTGCTAGACATATGTTTTGGGTATGTGCAGATGATGTAGGGGAGACTCACTTACCAGGCTGTTGTGACCAGAGCCTTCATTGTGTGGTAACTGATGGCTGACTGACCAAGTGTTCTGCAGACATGAGTGGGACTTGCGGTGACTATGTTTGGCACAGCTGGGCTCCCACAGGAGTTGTGTCCCCTCAAGTAAGTGTGTTGTCCAGTGACATGGCCTGGGCCCATGGTGTGTGTTGTGTGAGCATGTGTGTGTGTCCACATCCCTGTTCATACACAGACAGTGTTCCCTTGATATGTTCCTGTTATTGATGCTTGCTGAGTGGTACTGGGTTCATCCCACTACTTTTCCAATGTGCTACCAGATGTGTGGGTGCATGACACACTACTGTTAATTGGTGTATCATCATTGGGATTTGTCAGTTCTGAGTGGTGATGATGTTGTCAGACACAGATGGGACACAGTCAGGGTTCCTCAATGCACTTGTTTGTTCACAATATCATGTAGTTGTCCCTAGGTGGTAGTTTTCAGTGATTGAGACATTTGTATGTGTGTGTGACTGCTCCCACTTGTCGGGTTCATGGCTGCAATGCTGGCAGGTGTCAGCATGTGTGCCTTGTGTTTCTCCTTGGCCTCTGTATTGTCCTGGGACTGTGGCAGGGATTGTGAAGGTTACATGAGCTATGAGGTCATGGCCATGTCCCGCATACTGTGCAGTATGTCTGTCATTCCCCAGGGTTGTAAACTGTCCTTGTGTGATGTGTCTGTGCACCTTAGTTCATCCCAACATTCCTGTGTTTGTCATGGGTGCATGTGCTATGTCACCTGTCCATGTGGGCTTCACAGATACACATTGTTGCAGTTCAGGGTGTGTGGTTTTGAGGGTGGACTGATGTGAATGGATGGTCCCCTAGCTCCCATTTGTCCATGGATGAGGGGCCATGCTGAGTGATTTGTGTTTGTGTATGTGTGATGTATGTTTGTGGCACAGGACACATGTCTGGGTTTCCCAGTTTGGCCGACATCTGCCTTTATCATCACAGTGGAGGTGTCATGCATGCTTGTGTCACCCCACTGTCTGGTCCCTGGGGGTAGTGGTGTTGTGTCAGTCTCTTGCTGTGTTAGTTGGTGTTCATTCCAGCTTGTGTCACATGTGTCTGTTGTGCTCCCTCTCATCTCCGAATGCCCGATTGCCCACTGAGGGTGTCCCAATGATGGTTTACTTTTGTATGGCACTGTGCCCGCATCTGTGTCAGTGTGGTTCAGCCCCCCTCATGTGTTCTGTAGTTGCCTGGGGATACTGTGACACACACACACATGTTGTGTCCGATGGGCAGTGTGAGTTTGCCTGTTTGTGGTTGTGCATCTGCACCAGTGCATTGGTATTGCTGTTGTGGGGCTTTGAGTGGATGCTGTTTCTGTGATTTTGCATGCTGTCCCTGTGAGTCATTTCACATCATTGTGCACATTCATCCTGGTTGTTGGGTGCCATTGCTGACATGGAATGTGAGTTTGTGAGGTGACACCTACAGTCTACCCATGTTGTTTTGATATGTGTACATGCTTGGTGATGGTCACTTCTGCTGTTGAGTAATTGTACGCAGTATTCATTGTCAGCCCCCATGTGTGGTGCTTGTGTGCACATAGCAGAGAGTGTGCTATGTTTTCACAGCACTTTTAGCCTCACCACATCTCTGTGTGTACTGGACACAACCACTAGTTTGCCCCAGAAGTGTTTGATGTGTTGGGAGCAGGGATCATACATGCTGTTTGTTATTTGCAGCTTTGACCATGATGACACTTACCTTTTGGTCACTGTGATGAGGGGAGTTTGGTCCCCCTCACCACAATGCGCCACATCTGCTGCATTTTGTGAGCCCTCACTTAACTTCTGTTCTACACAGTGAGGGAGTGTTCTTTTTACATTGCCACAGTGCTATGGTGATGCTTGCCTTGTGCATGTCACACTCATGTGTTGGTCACACATCTGCTGTTACTTACATTGTATGCTCCTAGCCATAATCACTGTTGTGGGCATTTGTCACAGACTACACACTGTTGTCATGATGTTATGGGGGATGTATTTTGTGGACATACCTGATGTTGGAGTATGCTGGATGTGTTGCGCATCACCCATCCTATGGCTGGGGGTGGCAGCGGTGATGGGCAACAGGTCCCCTGTGAGTGGGGGTGGCAGGGGTGATGGGCAACAGGTCCCCTGTGAATGGGGGTGGCAGGGGTGATGGGCAACATAAGCCCTATGGCTGGGGGTGGCCGGGGTGATGGGCAACATAAGCCCTATGGCTGGGGGTGGCAGGGGTGATGGGCACCAGGTCCCCTGTGAGTGGGGGTGGCAGGGGTGACGGGCAACAGGTCCCCTGTGAGTGGGGGTGGCAGGGGTGATGGACAACATAAGCCCTATGGCTGGGGGTGGCAGGGGTGATGGGCAACATAAGCCCTATGGCTGCGGGTGGCAGGGGTGATGGGCAACAGGTCCCCTGTGAGTGGGGGTGGCAGGGGTGATGGGCAACATAAGCCGTATGGCTGGGGGTGGCAGGGGTGATGGGCAACAGGTCCCCTGTGAGTGGGGGTGGCAGGGGTGATGGGCAACATAAGCCCTATGGCTGGGGGTGGCAGGGTTGATGGGCAACAGATCCCCTGTGAGTGGGGTGGCAGGGGTGATGGGCAATATAAGCCCTATGGCTGGGGGTGGCAGGGGTGATGGGCAACATAAGCCCTATGGCTGGGGGTGGCAGGCATGATGGGCAATATAAGCCCTATGAATGGGGGTGGCAGGGGTGATGGGCAACAAGTCCCCTGTGAGTGGGGGTGGCAGGGGTGATGGGCAACAGGTCCCCTGTGAGTGGGGGTGGCAGGGGTGATGGGCAATATAAGCCCTATGGCTGGGGGTGGCAGGGGTGATGGGCAACAAAAGCCCTATGGCTGGGGGTGGCAGGGGTGATGGGCAACAGGTCCCCTGTGAGTGGTGGTGGCAGGGGTGATGGGCAACATAAGCCCTATGGCTGGGGGTGGCAGGGGTGATGGCCAACAGGTCCCCTGTGAGTGGGGGTGGCAGGGGTGATGGGCAACAGGTCCCCTGTGAGTCGGGGTGGCAGGGGTGATGGGCAACATAAGCCCTATGGCTGGGGGTGGCAGGGGTGATGGTCAACAGTTCCCCTGTGAGTGGGGGTGGCAGGGGTGATGGGCAACATAAGCCCTATGGCTGGGGGTGGCAGGGGTGATGGGAAACAGGTCCCCTGTGAGTGGGGGTGGCAGGGGTGATGGACAATATAAGCCCTATGGCTGGGGGTGGCAGGGGTGATGGGCAACAGGTCCCCTGTGAGTGGGGTGGCAGGGGTGATGGGCAACAGGTCCCCTGTGAGTGGGGGTGGCAGGGGTGATGGGCTATATAAGCCCTATGGCTGGGGGTGGCAGGGGTGATGGGCAACAGGTCGCCTGTGAGTGGGGGTGTCAGGGGTGATGGGCAACATCAGCCCTAAGGCTGGGGGTGGCAGGGGTGATGGGCAACAGGTCCCCTGTGAGTGGGGGTGGCAGGGGTGATGGGCAACAGGTCCCCTGTGACTGGGGGTGGCAGGGGTGATGGGCAATATAAGCCCTATGGCTGGGGGTGGCAGGGGTGATGGGCAACAGGTCCCCTGTGAGTGGGGGTGGCAGTGGTGATGGGCAACATAAGCCCTATAGCTGGGGGTGGCAGGGGTGATGGGCAACAGGTCCCCTGTGAGTGGGGGTGGTAGGGGTGATGGGCAATATAAGCCCTATGGCTGGGGGTGGCAGGGGTGATGGGCAACATAAGCCCTATGGCTGGGGGTGGCAGGGGTGATGGGCAACAGTTCCCCTGTGAGTGGGGGTGGCAGGGGGGATGGGCAACATAAGCCCTATGGCTGGGGGTGGCAGGGGTGATGGGAAACAGGTCCCCTGTGAGTGGGGGTGGCAGGGGTGATGGACAATATAAGCCCTATGGCTGGGGGTGGCAGGGGTGATGGGCAACAGGTCCCCTGTGAGTGGGGTGGCAGGGGTGATGGGCAACAGGTCCCCTGTGAGTGGGGGTGGCAGGGGTGATGGGCTATATAAGCCCTATGGCTGGGGGTGGCAGGGGTGATGGGCAACAGGTCCCCTGTGAGTGGGGGTGTCAGGGGTGATGGGCAACATCAGCCCTAAGGCTGGGGGTGGCAGGGGTGATGGGCAACAGGTCCCCTGTGAGTGGGGGTGGCAGGGGTGATGGGCAACAGGTCCCCTGTGACTGGGGGTGGCAGGGGTGATGGGCAATATAAGCCCTATGGCTGGGGGTAGCAGGGGTGATGGGCAACAGGTCCCCTGTGAGTGGGGGTGGCAGTGGTGATGGGCAATATAATCCCTACGGCTGGGGGTGGCAGGGGTGATGGGCAACATAAGCCCTATGGCTGGGGGTGGCAGGGGTGATGGGCAAAATAAGCCCTATGGCTGGGGGTGGCAGGCGTGATGGGCAATATAAGCCCTATGGATGGGGGTGGCAGGGGTGATGGGCAACAGGTCCCCTGTGAGTGGGGGTGACAGTGGTGATGGGCAATATAAGCCCTATGGCTGGGGGTGGCAGGGGTGATGGGCAACAAAAGCCCTATGGCTGGGGGTGGCAGGGGTGATGGGCAACAGGTCCCCTGTGAGTGGTGGTGGCAGGGGTTATGGGCAACATAAGCCCCATGGCTGGGGGTGGCAGGGGTGATGGCCAACAGGTCCCCTGTGAGTGGGGGTGGCAGGGGTGATGGGCAACAGGTCCCCTGTGAGTCGGGGTGGCAGGGGTGATGGGCAACATAAGCCCTATGGCTGGGGGTGGCAGGGGTGATGGGCAACAGTTCCCCTGTGAGTGGGGGTGGCAGGGGTGATGGGGAACATAAGCCCTATGGCTGGGGGTGGCAGGGGTGATGGGAAACAGGTCCCCTGTGAGTGGGGGTGGCAGGGGTGATGGACAATATAAGCCCTATGGCTGGGGGTGGCAGGGGTGATGGGCAACAGGTCCCCTGTGAGTGGGGTGGCAGGGGTGATGGGCAACAGGTCCCCTGTGATTGGGGGTGGCAGGGGTGATGGGCTATATAAGCCCTATGGCTGGGGGTGGCAGGGGTGATGGGCAACATAAGCCCTATGGCTGGGGGTGGCAGGCGTGATGGGCAATATAAGCCCTATGAATGGGGGTGGCAGGGGTGATGGGCAACAGGTCCCCTGTGAGTGGGGGTGGCAGGGGTGATGGGCAACAGGTCCCCTGTGAGTGGGGGTGGCAGGGGTGATGGGCAATATAAGCCCTATGGCTGGGGGTGGCAGGGGTGATGGGCAACAAAAGCCCTATGGCTGGGGGTGGCAGGGGTGATGGGCAACAGGTCCCCTGTGAGTGGTGGTGGCAGGGGTGATGGGCAACATAAGCCCTATGGCTGGGGGTGGCAGGGGTGATGGCCAACAGGTCCCCTGTGAGTGGGGGTGGCAGGGGTGATGGGCAACAGGTCTCCTGTGAGTCGGGGTGGCAGGGGTGATGGGCAACATAAGCCCTATGGCTGGGGGTGGCAGGGGTGATGGGCAACAGTTCCCCCGTGAGTGGGGGTGGCAGGGGTGATGGGCAACATAAGCCCTATGGCTGGGGGTTGCAGGGGTGATGGGAAACAGGTCCCCTGTGAGTGGGGGTGGCAGGGGTGATGGACAATATAAGCCCTATGGCTGGGGGTGGCAGGGGTGATGGGCAACAGGTCCCCTGTGAGTGGGGTGGCAGGGGTGATGGGCAACAGGTCCCCTGTGAGTGGGGGTGGCAGGGGTGATGGGCTATATAAGCCCTATGGCTGGGGGTGGCAGGGGTGATGGGCAACAGGTCCCCTGTGAGTGGGGGTGTCAGGGGTGATGGGCAACATCAGCCCTAAGGCTGGGGGTGGCAGGGGTGATGGGCAACAGGTCCCCTGTGAGTGGGGGTGGCAGGGGTGATGGGCAACAGGTCCCCTGTGACTGGGGTGGCAGGGGTGATGGGCAATATAAGCCCTATGGCTGGGGGTGGCAGGGGTGATGGGCAACAGGTCCCCTGTGAGTGGGGGTGGCAGTGGTGATGGGCAATATAATCCCTACGGCTGGGGGTGGCAGGGGTGATGGGCAACATAAGCCCTATGGCTGGGGGTGGCAGGGGTGATGGGCAATATAAGCCCTATGGCTGGGGGTGGCAGGCGTGATGGGCAATATAAGCCCTATGGATGGGGGTGGCAGGGGTGATGGGCAACAGGTCCCCTGTGAGTGGGGGTGGTAGGGGTGATGGGCAATATAAGCCCTATGGCTGGGGGTGGCAGGGGTGATGGGCAACAAAAACCCTATGGCTGGGGGTGGCAGGGGTGATGGGCAACAGGTCCCCTGTGAGTGGTGGTGGCAGGGGTGATGGGCAACATAAGCCCTATGGCTGGGAGTGGCAGGGGTGATGGCCAACAGGTCCCCTGTGAGTGGGGGTGGCAGGGATGATGGGCAACAGGTCCCCTGTGAGTCGGGGTGGCAGGGGTGATGGGCAACATAAGCCCTATGGCTGGGGGTGGCAGGGGTGATGGGCAACAGTTCCCCTGTGAGTGGGGGTGGCAGGGGTGATGGGGAACAGAAGCCCTATGGCTGGGGGTGGCAGGGGTTATGGGAAATAGGTCCCCTGTGAGTGGGGGTGGCAGGGGTGATGGACAATATAAGCCCTATGGCTGGGGGTGGCAGGGGTGATGGGCAACAGGTCCCCTGTGAGTGGGGTGGCAGGGGTGATGGGCAACATCAGCCCTAAGGCTGGGGGTGGCAGGGGTGATGGGCAACAGGTCCCCTGTGAGGGGGGGTGGCAGGGGTGATGGGCAACAGGTCCCCTGCGACTGGGGGTGGCAGGGGTGATGGGCAATATAAGCCCTATGGCTGGGGGTGGCAGGGGCGATGGGCAACAGGTCCCCTGTGAGTGGGGGTGGCAGTGGTGATGGGCAATATAATCCCTATGGCTGGGGGTGGCAGGGGTGATGGGCAACATAAGCCCTATGGCTGGGGGTGGCAGGGGTGATGGGCAATATAAGCCCTATGGCTGGGGGTGGCAGGTGTGATGGGCAACAGGTCCCCTGTGAGTGGGGGTGGCAGGGGGTGATGGGCTATATAAGCCCTATGGCGGGGGGTAGCAGGGGTGATGGGCAACAGGTCCCCTGTGAGTGGGGGTGGCAGGGGTGATGAGCAACAGGTCCCCTGTGAGTGGGGGTGGCAGGGGTGATGGGCAACATAAGCCCTATGGCTGGGGGTGACATGGGTGATGGGCATCAGGTCCCCTGTGAGTGGGGGTGGCAGTAGTGATGGGCAACCGATCCTCTATGGGTGGGGGTGTTTGTGGTGCTGGCCATGCAACCCCTATGGTGGGCTGTTGTTAGTGGCCAGGATGTGGATCCCCTGTGTGTGTGTGCCAGATTGCGTGTACGTGTCGTTTGTTTGTGTTGTAGGTGTCTGACTTACTGCCTGCTGCGTCGGCATCGGTCCCTGTTCCGGTCATAGATGTAGAGTACTGGTATGACCTGCGCGATGGGATTCATGATGTGTTTGTGTCGTACACGCTGCTTGTTGCTCCGTTTCGTACCCGCTGCAAGCTGGTCCGTCTCGTAGCCGTGTATTGAGTTGTGGCACGAATCGTAGCTGATATGCTTGTTTTCCGGATGCTGTGACATCCCGTGCGTGACGACCCGTCCGGTGCGTAGGAAGTACGCATCGTACTTATCATGCCGGAAACTGCTATGGATACTGCTTCCGGGCGACTCGGTTCATCTTTAGGAGTTATGGCTCGGACGGAGAATGGGGCTTGATTCACAGCCTACGTGTCGGTCGTGTTTTTGGCAGTTATGCGCATCGTACTTCCTCTACAGGACGGACCGGCTCCGGGTACATGTCAGTCGCATGGTAAGTCTACAGACAGCTGTCTGACAGGCCATCGGAATCGGCCCCTTAATGTTTTCAACAAACATTTCCCTACATGAAAAACACAATTTTCCACCTAACTGGCTTAAAATAAACTCGTAATATAAAAAAATGCACAATGGGTAAGTTGTGTAATTTGGTTCTACATTGCCATCTCATGATTCTGAAGCATTTAAAACTACTCCGCCTTCGGCATGATGGATTATGATATCACCGGAGTTCCTTGATGGTATCATATAATACCATATTACACAGTTACCTCTTACTAGCCTCTATAAACATTTAATTAAGGCGTGGGTTCGAATCCCACCGCTGCCACCAATGTTAGACGGACCGGGAGGGTCGGCCGAGGACAAGGGGAGAGGTCTCCGGGGAGAGCCGTCTCCAGCGATCGTACAGACAAATAACTTCCCCCCCACAGACAGATACCACACAAGGAGATGAGTTAGCGTTCTTTATAGGCACTTCTTAAGGTACGATGAAAAGGTACAAGGAGGTCTGGACTCAGGGGTCCCCTCGATTCAAGTCTCTCAAGATGGGAAAAGGGGGTAGCGGGACAGTCTGGTTACCAGTCTGGTAGTTGAGATGGTATGGTGGGTAGCTCACAATCCTCGAGCTTGGTGGTCTAGCTGGTATGGGCCGCGGCAGCGCCAGCAGGTCCCGGTGAAGATGGTCGATACACGGTCCGCGGCAGCGCCAGCAGGTCCCAGTGAAGATGGTCGATGTACGGTCCGCAGCAGCGCCAGCAGGTCCCGGTGAAGATGGTCGTTACAACGGGCCGCGGCAGCGCCAGCAGGTCCCGACGAGGATGGATGTTGCAGAAGGCCGCGGCAGCGCCAGCAGGCAGGACGATAGTTCACAAGATAGGGCTACGGCAGCGCCAGTAGTCCGTCAAGGCTGAGTTCTCTCAGTGTCTCTCGACTCCAGGATACAACTGCCTTCCTGCTCCGGAGCTGCTCCAGTTATAGGGCAGGCGCCCTTTGATGTCCGGACCCTCGCACTTGGAGGTCGGAGGGTCCGGGATGAAGGTGTCCAGACACCCAGCGGGGGGTGGAGCCGGTGCCTGGGGGAGCTGGAGGCGATCGTCACCTGGCGGGGGAGAGTCCTTGGCGCTTCGTTCTCCCATTGACCTGCCAAGTGGTCCGCTCACCTCCTGGGTGGATGGTGGTGCCGGGATGTCGGGGCCGGCCAGGCCCAGGGTTAGGGTCGGGTGGAGGCCACGCGGCCTCGTGGCGCAGGGCCCAAGATGGCGGCTTGACCCGGCCGAGGGAGCCGGTGGTGGCTTGGGCCCGTGATACATGGAGGTCCGAGGGCAGGAGTTCCGTCGGGAGACGGGGTGCGGGTGATTCTCGTGGGTCACGCCTGGCGGGCCGGGGCTTGGGCCCTGTCATGCGGGGAGGGAGCAAGCCCTTCGGGTGGCCTGTCCAATATATTATATATGACAAACTTTTGTATTGTCACTACTGCAACGTCTTTAACTATCTTAAATGCGAATGGAAAAAGGTGCAAATCAGTGAATCAAACTGTCTCTTTAATGTAATATCTAGGCATAACAGTGGTGTAAAACACCTTACAACTCACTGAGAAATGGAGAAAGGAGATGATGCCACTCAAGCGAGAATTTAAGGCATCCTAGTGAAACTGTAATAATAATCTACAGCAAAAGATTCCTCTTCTGGAGTGCAGTGCTTGCCCAGAGATTCTTGTCAGTGGAGGCAGATGAAGGTTCAGCTCCACTGTCCAGAAGTGCTACAGCCTAAGTCCCGCTACACAGAAGTACTCTCAGGGGAATATTCACAAGGATCTATCGCTGAGGTAACGGCACATTATCGCAGCCAAAGTTGCGATAAACGTATCGCCACAATCACAAGCTGGTGTAAACAGCCCACAGCACCAGTTTACCCGCGATAGCAGCCGCAAAAAACATCGCCACAGATGACCCCCGCAACTATCGCTAATGAGATGCAGAGTAGGCGTTCCCGTGCCAAAAGCCACGACAACACCATTCCACAACATTCTCAACGACCAGCCAGAAATGCAATAAGAACACAAAACAGGTGATAAGGCGCGTTAGCAGCAGGAAAATAACACCTGCTCTGACCTGGTGCAAAGTAGGACCACAGCCTGCACCACAAAAGGGAGCACAGCCCACAGCCACATAGGAAGGGCAACAGATGCTCCCGGGCAACTGAAGATGCAGCCCAGAGGGCCGAAAGGGCAACAACACCTGCCACCACCACCCCGAGGAACCCCCCTACCCGGCACCCCCCGACCAAAGACATGCCACATCAGCTACACTTAAACACCTACAAAATAATCCGCTTGATGTTGCACAATCACAACTGGTGACATGCATGTGTTGTCACAAAAATGAGCATCACAAATTCACTTTCGAAGCAACAAATGAAACTTTATTAACATGAAGACTGAAATGAATTGAAGACACATGGCGGCTCCCCTCAGGACGATCCGTAGGTCATAGTCTGCAAGATAAAAATCATGATGAGAAGGTGTGTCCTGCGCACATCAAAGGACAGAGAGAGAGAGCGAAGGAGAGAGAGAGGAAGAGAGGGAAAGGGAGAGAGATAAGAAGAGAGGGGAAGAGAGAGAGAGAAGAAGAGAGGGGGAGAGAGAGAGAAGAAGAGAGGGAGAGAGAGAGAAGAAGAGAGGGGAGAGAGAGAGAGAGAGAAGAGAGGGGGAGAGAGAGAGAAGAAGAGAAGGGGAGAGAGAGGGAGAAGAAGAGAGGGTGAGAGAGAGAAGAAGAGAGGGGAGAGAGAGATAGAGAGAGAGAGAGAGGGAGAGAGAGAGAGAGAGAAGAGAGGGGGAGAGAGAGAGAGAAGAAGAGAGGGGAGAGAGAGAGAGAAGAAGAGAGGGGGAGAGAGAAAGAGTGCCGCCCCTGCCCACCCAGGCCACACTGCTCACCTGCTGCCACCAGTGTGTCTCCAACCACTTGTTGGTATGTATAGCAGTACACCCGGTCACACATCTGAGACAGACCCGTTATCTGAAACAGAGTCCAGATACATGATTGGCACAGTACACACAATTACACAAGACAACTTTGCCTGCCCGCCCATGCACACCCAGGCAGAGGCACCCCAGCCCCTCTCGCCACCCATCGGAGCACGCCCGCCCATGCGCACCCAGGCCTCACTGCTCACCTTCCACCACCGGCATGTAGACAGGAGGTCCCACCACGTGCCGCTGCAAGCCACAAGCCCAGGACCCGAGGACATGGCACCCTCCACACCATGCAGCCCCACTCCACAGGCCACCAGGTCTCACGTTTGGTGCTGGGGCTTGATCACTCCATGGCATAGGACATACCAGTGCACCCGGTATCACACCCGCTCAGCTTAATGGGTGCCACTAACTCTGGGATCCCGGAAGCGACGCCACGTGGCGGTAGGCCGGCACTACCCGCTGGCTCTGGCCTACACTGCGGTTCAGCAGGGCACACAAAACCTGAGCTGTCCGGACCGCCGGGACGGGTCATCATCGCAGGCTGCACACCCGCTCAGCAGCTTCAGGTGCCACTGACTCAGTGCATTCAAAGTCACTGTCCCGTGGCGGGGTGCCTGTGCCGGCCGCAATGCTCCGGGTTCCACTAACCCTTTGCAACCCCAGTCAGCGCCATGTGGTGGTAGGCCCATGACGTCTGCAAGGCCTCGGGTGCCACTAACCCTGTGCGCAACAACTCATGTGCCCTTTATGATTGAGAACCGTGGCTCCTCTGTCATTCAGTCACCACTGGCAGAGGGGAATGTGACGTCGTCGGCCCCTTATGTTGGTGGAGTCACATGGCCTGTGACGCCTGTGCCGGATGGGTGTGGTGTGCATGCAAACCTGCCCTCAGTGAGTGGTTGTAACATGTGGACATCTAGACCAGTGACCAGCACACCACCAGTGAGTACGCCTGCGACGGGTAGCAATGAGGCCCCCCCCTCAGAGCGTAAGCAGAGTGGTCTGGCCTGCCATACACCGGACCAGCGCAGGACCTGCAAATATGACTCGTGGGCTCTGGCCGTTGTTCAGTCCATGTCCGGACATGGAAGTGACTAATGCGTGTGTCCCTGTTGTAGTGTTCACTGGACCCGGTACGCAATATGCAATGTAGCACCCTCTGACTGGCATCCCACAGGATGAGCATCATTGACGCAAGGGAAATCACTGCCTTACATTCATCCACACATTCATACATGAATGATGAAAGACATGACACAGCAGTGCGTCACTGGATGTGTATTGCACATCCAGTGCAGTTCTGCAGCTGAAGCGGTACAGGGCAATGCCGAGCACACTACACAATATGGGCCCGTTGAGGGCCAGCCAGAGTCTATCCGGGGATGACAAGTACTGCAGAAGAGGAAGGGTGCAGTCCACAGTCTGGTCGCCGTGTCATTGGTCATCAAACAGGATATGGCAGTCCATGTTGCTGTCCAAGGTGATGATCTGCAGGGCATGGTGGATTCCAGCTACATTTTGCTGATGTACAGCGGTGGCTGCCATCCTTCCCGCCTCCATCTGCACCATGTCCTCCATGAGCCTCCACATATGTGCCAGCCCACGGCTGGTATCGCTGGTGCCCCTCTGAGTGGACAGGTATTCTCTCCATGTCAGGACTCCAACGATGTCAGTCAGGGCTCGTTGGAGACCATGGAGCGGGCCTAGACACCCATGGATGGCGTCCAGTTTGGTGGCCATGAGGTCGAACCCCACCCGCACCTACTCAGCCATCTCCCTCTGGGCCTCCAGCACCTGGCGTTGGAAGGTCATGTGTTGTTCCTGGGTCTTGGGAGACTGCTGGGGCCGTGGGTGCCGGCTGGGTGGTTTGGGTGGTGGGTGGGGTCTCCTCGATGCAGCTGGTCAGCCCTGATCCTGGAGGAGAGTCGCAGATGATGGCAATGATGTCCAGGAGGGCTTGTGCATTGATGCTGGGGTTGTCCTCCTCCTCATAAGTGAAGAGTGGCTGGGACTGCTCTGCAGGGGGTGTTGACGGTGGCCCTGCAATGTGAAGGGGAGATGGTGTATTGCAATGTGTCCACATGTATGTGGCCGCATGGTACATGTTGACATTCAGATAGCATGGCATTGTACATTGTGACAGTCTATAGATCTGGGCGATGACCCAGAGTCATTGAGGGTGTACCCTGTGCTCTCCTTGATTGTGCATGTAAGCCATCGTGGCCATCAGTACCTGTCCCTCCAGTACCTGGTGGTCACTCACCCTGTTGCGGTTGTGTTGTGTCCTGTTGAGCAGTGTCCAGTCCCCCGACTCCGGCCACAGTATCCACACTGATGACTGTCGACACCAGCTCCTCCATGTCATCCAGCACGAGCTGTGGCGCTGGGCCCCCACCTCCAGTCTGCATTGCTGCCTTCTGGTTGGCTGCGAATTTCTCCTTGGTCTTTCTCTTGATGTCATTCCATTGCCTCTTGGCCATGTTCATTGTCCTCTTGTGCTCTCCGACGGCATTCACCTTGTCCACAATGTCCCGCCATATTCCAGTTTTGCTGCCCAATGACACGTTGGAGGTGATGAACAGTTGTTGATGGTGTTCCATCACCTCCGTGACTATGATCCTGTTCGCCTGTGAACTGAACTTCTTCTTCTTCTTGTCCTTGCCCTTCCCTGTCCCCGAAGTCCTAGGCTGGTCGTCCGGGGTGCTTGTGGGGTTGCGCTCGTCCTCTGCGCCTGCTCCGGCTGCCTCCATAGTGCTTGGGTGTTGGTCAGTTTGTGTTTGGGTGTTTTTTCTACTTTTATGGTGATATTTCCCCCCTGCCAGGTGTGTGTTGCAGGCCTGGCGCTGCTTATCGCTGATTTCCTCATCGCGCTTTGGCCCATCGCAGGTTTTTTCGTGTTGTGGTTTTGTGTTTTTATCTCCATCGAGGTGGTGTATCGCGGACATTGTCCGCGGTTTAGGAAGACTATCGCATGGTACCACCTTGTTGAGAATTCCACGTGGTCACGGGGTTATTTTCCTGCGATGGGCTGCGATGTTGGAAGTTGCGTTAAGCTACTCTTGCGGTAGTTATCACACGTTCTTGTGAATACACCCCTCAGTTTCTGAAGCATTTTTTGTCTTTGCCAAACCTGCCACCTTCTTTTTAAAATGAGCTTAAGCAGCTGACATTTTTTTTTCTTTACTAACACACATTTCAGGTATTTGTTCCCCACTCTTTTTTCTGATGTATTCATCCTTCCTGTGATATTGAGTTTGTCTATTTCGTTTTGCCCCCCTACTCTCTCCAGAGTCCTGCACAGAACAAGATGAATGGCTATCAATATACAGATATTGATCTGGCTATCTAATTTTTTCATACTTCCTCAATTTTCAATGTCCCTACCTGGATTCCTACTGTTTTCTTAGCTCCCCAAACTTTTTCCTTCCCAGAACCCTCAGTCTCATCTCTACATTCAAGCTACGGGTTTGAAGGACATGTACCCAGGATATCTCGATTTACAGGAGTTCATACAGCTGAAATAACTTTAGGTAGTTTGCATTCACAGTCTTCCACAGGAACAGCAGCTAAGTGCTGGCACTCAGCCAGTGATTCCTCATATCCTCAAACTTTACCTAGCACTATTGAAGAGCCAGTCCAATCATCTGTAGCATGTAGTGTCTAAGGGGCATATTATCAAGCCAGGCGATAAAATTATCGCCGCTTTAGCGGCAGAAAACTGCCGCTAAAACGGCGATAATGGGCTTGATAATATGCTCTATGGAATTCCAATTGAAGCTCAGGTTAGATGTCCTTCACATCTAACATGGGCTTCAATTGGAATACCCTAGAGCAAATTATCAAGCCCATTATCGCCGTTTTAGCAGCAGTTTCCTGCTGCTAAAGCGGCGATAATTTTATCGCCTGGCTTGATAATATGCCCCTAAATTGGCTATAGATGTCCACTAATTAATTTGACAAACGTCTTAATTTCGGAGCAGCTTAAATACCATTTGAAAGGATAAGGTACCACACGTTAGCACTGACTTTGTAGCACCTAGAAGACTAAGGGGCCCATTCTAATGGATCCCACTCCATATTTTAACTGCCTCTTAAATTATGCTGGATCCTCTTGGAAACCCGTAGGGATCTCTAATGCTGCACGTGGTTCTAATTTGTACGAATGTTGTGAAATGACTAGCTGCAGGATCCACAGAACCAAAATCCACTCATGAATAAAATGTTTCATAGGGGTAAGCTGCATGTGATGAGGCCACAAGAATTACTATGTGCCCAGCCTCAAGTAACATTTGATTCATGAGATTACCAGACCCCTAACATTTCCCTTTATTTGTACAGTTATTTTAGGCCAGATTCAGAATATGATTCAATCTAATCCAAATAAAATGGGTACAAAACCTTTATTAGTTAGGCATATAACAAACCATACAGCGCATGACGGTCCGCATGTTAGTAATAATTTGGTGAAATCTTGTGTGTGTGTCCTAGAGGTACTCAAACACTAGCCCCGTGTCGGGTGCCAATTATATGTTTTTGTACCTTTCTGAGGCACATAGACCTCAAACTTGGATAAGCTTGCCCTCTATAGGATGGAGGCTTTAACAAAATTATAGGTATGAGGGAAAAAATCCGCTTGACTGTAATCTACGCTCCCTCCAACTCCTGTCTGAGATAGATGTGTTTTGGGCCTTTGAGACTACAGGATTATTTACAGGTGGACTTTAGAGCCCTCTTTGCACATGGTTTAACACACAAGAAACTTCAAATTTATTTTTTAAATGTCTTAAATAAATATGCATGCTCTAGTCTAGTGCAGATGATATGGACACAAGTTATCCGGAAAATAAGCAGAATTGTTACAGCAATAAATGAAATCACAGTAAAAACAGGAAAAAATGCAACAAGTTTGATTGTACTCGATGCAACATATTTTGAAAATCCCTCCCCAGTTTTATAGCGCTAAACTAAACCTGCTTCTCGCTGAAGCGCTGTGGTAAGAGTTTCTTAAAATAGCATGCACGTACCTTGTAAATTTAACAAAATATTTTTTCAATCCGCTACAGTATACTGTGTACCAGACTAGGACTATAGACTTCTGATCAGGAATTCGGGGCACCTTGACTGGAGTTTTATGTCCCATCTTTATTCCCAAGTTTCAGACAGTCCTAGTGTATTCAAGCAGGTCGGGTCTGTGATTGGATCTGGCCAGTCCTGCTAATCTGCTGTTTACCTGCAGACTATTGAAGACATGGCCTTAGTCACAACTATGCGCAGGAAGGCAGGGGGAGCAGGGTTTCTCATCCCAGGAGCAACCCAAAACCAAATCATCAAGGCAAGGGAGGTTGTCCCACTTAAGTAAATGCTAAACTGTGGAGGGCTGCCTCGCCCGCGGATGTGCTGGGACCGGGCAAGAAGAATCTCCCTAGTTTCAAGGTGGCCGTCCAACTCCTACATTCACACTCCTCTGTCTGCCCCCTACAAAGAATTCCTGGAATGTCCCGGGCAAAGCCCTGTAAGTCGCAACTACAGTCTGTGGCTTTCAATCCAAAATTACATCTTAAGTGCCACTGAATTGCAGCTAATACAAAATGGAACCCAGTATGACCATAGCCACAAGTGTCTCATGCTCCCAACATCAATCCTTTACACATGCATGTGAGGTACATGAGCCAACCATCCATGTCCTATATGAATAGGGGAAAGCCCCTGTTACGGAGGACTAGCAGAACAATTTTTAAAAACATGGGACAGGCTGGTAGGCAACTCTCCCTAGCAAACGACAGGTAAAACAGCATCTTCTACTACTGTAATCATGTCACTGCCACCACTTTCAGTCCTTAACTTGTTCCCAGAAAAGATTGCTGGTGTCATCACATGCAACCATTGGCAATAAAGCAATACAATAAGTACTAATTGCTCAGTCTGCTCTGCAATGTTAACTTTACAGTGAAGCAAACATTGGCCCGTGGCCTGCTATTGCGATTTGCAGTCAAACATGAAAACAAACTGCCCCTGTTTTGCTGTAGCCTATAAGCAGGGCTTCATAGAGTTTTAAAACAGCCTTCCATAAAACTGGAAGACACAAACACAATAAAAGAGGGGCAGCTAAAGGTGTGTCAGGAGGCAATAATTCAATACCAGACATGGACCGCAAATAACTCTGTCATGCTGTATCTCCCTATGCTGCTAAAATCCATTATTATGAATCTCACATTTTGAGGATTTTAGCAAAAGTCAAGGAGAAGAATTTCACTACACCTAACCTGCCACGACCGGGCTAACCTCTACCCCCAGGCTTCCTTTTACTCACCAAACCACCCCCCGGCCCTAACCACAGACCAGATAACAGGCGTTGTGTGGTGTTAAGTGGCCACAGTTTAGCATTCCGCAATGTGATCGGTCCTGACAAAACGCATCACTATGCTAATTTGTCATCATTCAGATACAGATATTACATTGCCTTTATACTTTAAGCATTAGAACCATAACTCAATGCTGTTTGCCATAAAACAACTAGTCTTCAAGCCATAAATTATCATTTGGCCATCTTGCAATAATTCATCCTTTGACGGCACCATTGTTTCCCTTGTGATTGTTCGCTTTGGCGGAAGCGCAGATCTAGGTTTCCCTTGCTACCGATTTGTGACATAGTTGACTTCCTGTGGCAGTGCCCAGGCTGCCAGTGCTGTGTTTGCTCTGCCACTCTCCCTTTGGTCACTGTGTTGCCCCTCTGGGTCCCTGCTGTGAGTCATCCCAAGGACTACCTGTCTGGCAATTCCTTATCCTCCACTTGCTTACCAGCCATCCTTCAGGCTCACTTGGTGCAAGCCAAATGGTGCTGACACCGCCATTCTGCTAAAGGTTTCCTGACCTTCAGAAGCTCCCACGTTCCTACCAGACCCATCACCCCATTACGTGCATCCACCCAGCTCAAGGACCCATGTGATATTAAGGAGGAACATATCCATACCCACCCTCAGAGGCGGACTCAGTCATCAGCGTAAAACTTGGTATTTTCAGGTTACTCATCCTAGCTCATGCAACTGTAGAATTTGCTCATAGCTATATTAAGCTTTCTCCTTGAGCGCTCTACCACACCGTGGTTCTCTGCCCCCGTCAAGTCCAAACATGCTATGATCTCCGCCCACAGCAGGTCTGTAGATCATACCATTCTGACCACTTCCATCAGATGTTTTTATATTTCTTCCAGCTATATTCAACACGAATGCCGCTCTGCCACATGCTGCTCCAAAATAAAGATAGGAGGCCTGCGTCTACCCAATTGGCCAGTTCAAAAGAGCTCTGAACAATGGGGCACATGGGTTTTTCCACATGTGGGAAGTCACCAACCCAGTTACTGCTGCGAGGGAAGCATGGAAGTGGCTTCACGCCTGCTCCTTCCTCCCACCTCCACCCAAAGGGGAGCGGCATGTCCAGCTGCCCCATAGTACTGCAGCCTTTCCATGGTCCGGCTAAGCCTCCCTGGACACTCCTCTTCTTACCCTAGTTTATTGTGGTAGCTTTGATATGATAATATTCTAATTATGCAAATGGAGTGTATCTTGTCCTCTTACAATGTCTTGTGTCTTCACTACTGCTGCTGCATTATGTAGTGCTTCCCCTAAGAAGAGCGTTTGGTAGTAGGGTCAAACACCCCTGGCCTTCTTTCGCTACATTGCCTCAAAAAATCTTGCTCATGGTCCATTCTACATGAGAGACCCTGTTTTCTCCACAATAAAACAGTTCCTAATAGCCCACTATAAGTTCTACAATCATTATCTGACTGTCACATGACCCTAATCTGTCCTGTTAACAAAAGTTTCCTTGAACATTTGGGCTGGGCACAGGTTTGGCTGTGGCCAAATGTGCCTTTGGAATCTCAGCTCTGGAACACATTACCTTTGCGTGCCAGGTGTACTGATCGTAAAACAAATCTTTTGGTTCTTAAAGAATTTAGGCAAAGAAACTCCAGTATCAAGGACTCAAACGTTGCTCCCCAGCCACTTTTTTAAATTAATCTCAAACACAACAACCTACACTCTTGCTCATAATATGGACTTGGACTTAAACTCTCTTGGTGCCAATCAAGTGAAATCTCTTGGAATATGCTGGATGCCATGCTCTCTTTGAAGGATCACATAAGGAGTTGGCCTAACGGCTAGGGTGATCATCCTCAAATCTGGGAAGCTGGGTTCGAGTCTCGGCAAGGATGCGCAACAACCTTTGATTCTGGGCAAATCACTTAATTTCCCCATGCCTAACAAGGAAAAAAAAAATTATGTGTCCTCATGTAATGCAACTGGTGCTCTTGTAAAGCACTCTGATACTCGATACCTTCGGGTCAAGTTTGCACTGTATAAAACTCAGTAAAAAAGAAAAATAATGTACATAGTCAAAAGGCTCAATGGCAACTATGCACCGTGCATAACCTAAAGTACTTAGGCCCAGATTTATGAAAAATGTACACAAAAGGGAAACAACTAAAGTTGGGGCAGTTTAGGCTGCCATGCTCCAATGCACATACCCTTGAGTCACAGTGCAAGAGTGTGTGCATTCTGAAAGGAATCCTTTTTGTACTGAATGGGAACCCTTCCAGTACAAAACCTATCCTTTAGCACTTGTCCTGCTTTGCATGTGTGCCTTACAATGCAGCATGCAAGCAAAGTAGGAAAAACGAGTAGAAACAAAAACATTTCTCCTCTTTACAGCTGCCTCGGGGAGGCATATGATTTTGGTACAAATACCTGTCTACTAAAGTTTGTAGATAGGGATTTTCATCAAAACCCATGGATGGTTGAATGGGAACACCCATGTACCACCAATTGAACACCCCTTGACACAAAGTAGGGCAAAGCAGCACATGGCACAACTTTGTGTTACTTTGGAAAACTATACAATGCAAATCCTGATATGCGTTGGATAGTAAACAGCAGAATAACACTTTGCATCAAATTTGTGTTACAAAAGTAACACAAGCCCGGTGCAAAGCACTAGTAGATCTCAGCCCTGCTGCACTTGATCATAGTACAGACCTTTCTTCTATCCTTATCAGTCTACAGAACTGTTCAGTTCCCTGCCATCCCCAAATCAATTGCACGGGTGGCTCCCCATTTGAGTGGAGGAGCATCACCCCACAAGCTCCAGAGCTGAAAAATAAAATGTTAATAAAGTTTAATTATTAGCGTTTTATTTTTCTTTAACCATTGACTGTCCCGAACTAAGTGTCAGGACGGGGGGAGGGGGGTGTCAATGCTGCCAATTGGCAGCAGCAGCGAGCTGTGCGCTTTAAAATGCACATGTCTTTTTGGATGCCCATCTTGGGACGGCTAGCCAGACATGTTCATTTTAAAGTTCTCTAACCTAGCTGTCTTAGACATCTAGGTTAGAGACAGCGCCTGCCTCCAGTGTGCTTAAGAGCGCGGAGATAGTCTGCCCTATCCAATCCTGGTGCTGCTCTCATGCTGTGAGAGCAGCTCCAGAATTGGTTAGTGCAGTTTCCTAGACCAGAGCTTCCAGGATGAGAGAAGACACCCAAGGGAGGACGACGTCGGACAGCAAGTTAGAAAGGCAAGTCAACTTTTTTGTACCCCTCACCACCCTCAGTAAAAGTCAGCCACCACGCCCCCTGAACACAGCAGTGAGATAAATCTCTAAATAGAAGAAGACTGATCCAATTTCTCCAGCACTAAGAGATCTCTTGCCTGGCTTATCTGGCTCCCAATGGACAGAAAATACACCTTTAGAAAAGCGGTCCTTCATCACAATTCCCCATAATAACAAGCACAGAAATGAAAACTTCAAGGAAAAATGCAAATCATACTTTTCAACCATACATCGGTTTTGAATCAATTTCCCCATCTATTTGCTTTTGTAGAAAGGAATTTGTGCCAAAAAATGTAATCTTCTGAAGGGTGTAACAACTGCGCCAGGATTAAAAGTCATGACACTTTTCCAGCTTTGCATTTGTGCTGCACGGTACAGCACACAATCAAAATGTTAAAAGTGTTAAACAATGCCAAAGCATAGCTCTTGTACTGGAGGGATCCTTTTAGTACAAAACCTATTCTTGACAGAAAGCACACACACTTGCAAAAATGTGACTGCATTGTGCTAAAAGTTGCTAAATTTGCCCCTCAATTCGTAATGGTCAAAAGTATTTTGTGATTCATAAAGCCAGTGCATATCTCAATGCACCTACCGAGATCCCTTAAGATCCCTTAAGAGTCTCAAGGGAAGTGAGATGGTTAAGGCGGGTCTTCCTCCCTTTGTTATTTGCAATGCTATGCACAAACATTTCGAGTCCATGAAATGGTTATTATGGAATGATTTGCATCTTCCAAAGTTATAGGGACAGACTTGTAAGTACAGGGAGACTTATCAGCACGGAGAGCAGAGTTGACTGCTAAGCACTGACCCTCCCCAGGAATTGGAAAGACTGAGGCCCAGACTGAACAACTCTCCAGATGTACATTAAGGGTGTGAACCTACAGGATGAGCAGCCAGGAGTCCTTAGTAGCTGTGAGATTGATGAGGGACAGGAGTTAGAATGACACTGGCATCCCCAGGCAAAACCCAAACCGCAATTGAGACTCTCACATCCTTTTTGGTCTTAAGCCAGGTTGGGCCCCACAAGGCACAGGCACATCTCCAAGTGCAAAATAAGAATAAGTACTGAACAATGCTCAAATAATTCAGTGCCATACAGAGGCTAGAGTAGCAGAATCACTTATTGCAAAAAGTGTGGAGCCTAGGAGGCCTTTAATAGCTTCCTTTTCATTGGCACACCTATCTGTAATCAGTGGCCTCTGCCATGATTGAATTGGCATATTCCTTATATTCAGACTTGTCGAGTGATTCTCTTGGTTTGGGTTTAATGGGATCAGAAGGAGCAGCACATATGATCCAAGCACAAGTACAGAATTGAGAGGCCCCAGCATATTAGCAAAAAAGGAGGGTACTTCAGTAATTGGTGGTAAGGAGCAAGCTCCAGGTTTATGAAGGGCCCAGAAGCCATAGATCTGGGTTTCCCGGTATGTGGCTAAAACCTCATGGGGGGGGGGGGGGGGGGGGGGGTGGAGCTTGGCTGTCGAAAAATATGGCGTCACGTCTGATTTAGTGTCTTCCTCTCTGGAGTATGTATGTGGGAAAAGCAGCATACCACATCAGGAGACAGTGGTCCCACAAACCACTGCATACACTCCGTGATGTTCTATTTACAGTGCGCCACTGTGTGTGGCATTGTGACTCCTTTGCAATCTAGAAACATACCGAATGCGAGTGAGCCAGTGATGTCTGCTCTACCACGCTCGTTCCCCACTTTATTTGCTACCATCTGCATAGGGAAACAAATGAATCCCCATACAGTTGTGATTCACGAGGAAGGAAGTTTGCAACTGCTCGTGAGCTGTCTCTTTCCACTGCAAGGGATTTGAGAAACCCTCTCACTGCAAAAGACAAGTCTGGTCGCAAGGCTATGCAACCCTTCACTCTGGAATCATCTGCCTTATGTATGAGTCCCTGATAACTTCGGTTTGAAGATTGCCTCTATCGTGAAAACAATAAAAGGAATAGTAATGAGAAAGCTGCCGCATGCGGGAGAAATGCTGCTATTGTTTCTATGGTAGTTAAACTGATCTCAAGACATCTGAAAATCAACCACAAAGATCAAAGATCAATATGCATAAGACACAAGTTACAGAAAAGTACATAACTTGAATGTTTTCCCTTGGAACTTGAACAAAGCTCAGCTCATGCAGTGCAAACATGTATTGGGTGGTGTTTTAATGACCTTGCAGTAGCAGAGCAGTACTGCTACTAATATGACTGCACAGCTGTATAACAATGCCTATTCTAACTTGACCAGTTCCAGGGTATCGATTTTTAAAGACCAAAAAGCCTCTGTCTTGGTGATCCTTCACATCTATCAACAAATGCACTGAAGACTAGCAACAAAATGAAGGCTCCATAAGTTAAGATGTTTTAACATGGTGGACTCTGAATAAAGGTTGCAAAGCAAATCCACAATACTTATTGCTAAAGGTTTGTAGGGCCATCACCCGGATTTGCAGTGTGTAGTGGTTAAATTGGTAAAGTGGGTCGTTTCTATTGACTGACAAGAAAAATACACGCGGCTGGTGATGGGCTCATAATCGTTGATGGGCATGCACAGGCGCACGTCCTGACCACCGATTGCTGACCGCTTTGCTGCAAAACCTGTGCTCGGATCTCCAGCAAATGTTGCAGCAGGCCAAGGACCATGGGCAGCGGTGAGAAAGGAAATTGAGAGAGAAGGATTGACTGGCTGGTCGGCTGGCGGTGAGCTAGGGCAGCAAGGTCTCGCGAGTGGGGTAGCCACTGGTGGAGGCTGCAGCAGTGTGCCATTGATCCACAGAGGAAGCCAGGCTAGGTCTCAGTGCTGCTTGTGGTGTGGCTTCACACACACCTGTGCAGCTTTTCTGCTAGCTGATACATGTGTTTTTCTTCCCCTGTACTCCCTCCTCCATTACTGTCTGGGAACAGGCTTGATTACAATTTGGAATACCCTTGTGCTGCTTGCCCTTGTGGTCCCTCTTGTGGGAGTAACAAGAGTGTGAAGTTGAGAAGGATGAAGAAGGGTCTAATGTTAGACGTTTGGGGGAGTGGATCAGTGAACGGGAAGTGGAGCAGCGAACGGGGAGAAGAGTTAAGGACAATTGTCAATTTGATTCTCTCCCAATTTTTGACTTTGGTTGTTGGACATCTTGGACACATGCTGGTCACCGGCCAGTTACTGGCTTGGACCCCCACCTCTACCCCTTTGAAGCTGTATGTGCGGGCAGTGAGAAGGAGAGGCCCAGAAGGTAGGGTGTCTAGCAGTCCCTCCTTCCCGTTCCATTGCCTTCTGGTGGTTCCTTGTGGATTTTTTTGCTACCTACTCACTTGTTGCCTGAGTGCCTCCTACCTTGGGTGTCCTGAGTATTAATCTGTCGTTCATTAGTTGTTTTCCTGCAGTAGGGTTGCAGAGACTGGAGTCATAGTCTGAAAGGAGTGGTAAATATTGCCTGTGTTGTCTCTAACAAGGAGTTGAAATGGTTTGCACTAGAAAAGTGGGAACATTGAAGGAAAATAAAGAAGAAGCCGGAATTTCTCAGAGTCCAGTACAAACACTGCAGTCAAGAGTAGTAAAGAAAAGAGATATGGGTGTCAAATCTAATACCATAAGACTAGCAAAGAACTCAATCAGGAAATATATAGCAACTATTGTTAAAAGTGGAGAGGAGGAGATTAAAAAGGTTTCTTTGAGGCCTCAAGACAATAAAGTACTTTGTAATCCAGTGGTTGTGCATGATGGAGAATTATTACTACAGGAAGCCACAGAAGCTATTGAAGAGGAAAAGACTAATGGAGAAAATTTGGGAGCAATTGAGTTAGATCAGGTCGGCAAGACACCAGGAAAGATGACAGATTTTAAGACCGCTTCTAATTTAAGAGAACAGGGTGCCTCAAATGCATAATATAATGTGTGTGAGTGCAAGAGTTTTATAAAGGTATCTAGGGTTGACACACAAATACAAGTGCAGGCACAAGTACATCATGCCAGGAGTAGTGGATTGTCTTGGGGTAAAAGTAACTCCTCTCTGCACTGACACTTAACTCAGAGTCAGGGTTTGGTATAAAGTCTCAGGAAGTTGGTGAAGGGTTCACTACAGATGCTGGGGTTGACCAGAATGAGTATAATCAGTATAATGTGGTGAGTGATAAGTCAATACTCATAGGGATGAATGAGGAAATAATAGGCCAATACGAGATGTCATTGTGCTCTGTGTTATTAGAGAATATCCAACAGTGGGAAAGATCCTCTAGCCCAACAAAAGTGAAGGAGGTAAAACCTATCTTAAGGAAGACAGATAGGCATGGTAGTCAGAGAAGATTCTCTCTTTCTTTTCTGATCGACTTGTCCTCTACGCAAGAGGAAGAGGATTTTCGTCTGATAACCCAAACAAGTCAGGAGAGAGATCGGAAGACACAAGAGAGAGAAATTGCCTCACCTCAAAATAAAGAAAATATAAGGAACAGCAAGGGGAGAAGTACTAATTAACATCAAATGGTTGCACTCAATGAGTAGTGCATTTGAATTTACAGCCCTTCTTTTGATGATACTTGTTAACGACATTGACCATAGTTGAGATACAAATATATTAATACAGCAGCATCTCATAAATCTAGAAGCCGGACATCAATTGCTGAAATACTACTGAATCTAAAACCCATATACAGCAATGGGAGATCTGCCAGACAAATTAACAAACCAATGAATTGGAAGTAGGAGGTTGCACACCAAACACCTTCAAAATTCTAATACACCCAATGACCAGGTGGAAGGGTTAGGGGACAGACATCACTCCTCAGTCAATGCCTTAGTACAGGATGAAGCTAACCTCATAAGCCCAGAACATAATTAACTAATAAGGACATTGTTTATAAGAACATTGACAGGACTATAGAAGCTCCTAAATTCGAGATAGAGGATGGACAAGAACATATTATACAGCAAATAGTCTTCTTAAACTTTTAAAAGAACAGTAGGAGGAAGAGATACCCGAAAAAGAATAACTCATAAATGTCCAATAAAAATAAAAATCAAAGATTAACAAAAAAAGGCCGGAGAATCATTAGGGATTACACCGTAGTTTGAAAAGGAGGATAACCGCTCCTTGGAGAAAGCAAAGTTTAAGAAAGTAAGACACAACACCGATGAAGGATCTATTCATAAACCAATGTTAATGGAAAGACATGAGGAAAATAAACTCCTAGGTTCTATCACAAAAAATTGGGTAAATATGGCAGCATTAGAAAAACAGTCAGTGAATAAATCATTGGAAGCTCCACCCAAGCGATTAAAAAAATTATTAGTCCTTGGGTCATCATTAAAACCCCACTTAAGACTGTAACCCAGAATATCGGAGAAGATAAGCCCCCAGGAGATAAACCCATATGCTGAGACAATGGTGTAGTGGAATATTTAGGAAAAATGAGGAACCATGATCAACAGGAAATTGATGATAAAATAATACTGCTGGTGGATATATTCCTGGACGGAGAAAAGGAATCTTTTTTAAATCGATCAAGGATTATGTAATGACTCACTCCCTGTAGTCTTGTGCACACCACGAGGTGGCTGAATTGTGGGACTCCCCAGTGTTCTAATAAACTTCCAGATACTCCACTGCATGCATATCCTGACTTCCATCCATTTGGTCACTTTGTGGGAATTGACATCCATTCCCAATCCTTGCCGGGTTTTGTGAAAGCCAGCCTGCTCATTCTTGAAGCCAACCTGCTAATGCTTGACACTCTGTTACCTAGAATTTCCTGCTCACTGCTTCATCTCCACTCCTGCAGGCCAAGGATGGGTGGAGGAATTCAGCTCACCTGTGGCTAGCTGCTGCTAGCCTGCTCACACCTGATGCATGTGATTACCTTGGGCTCTTTTAAGCTTCAGCTCCCTTCAGGCCAATGTTGGTCCTTGTAGCTGTGTACCGGTAAGACCGACCCTTGTGTCTAGTGTTTCCTGAGCTTTTTGATAACCTTGTTTCCAGTGTTTCCTGAGCTTTTGATATCATTGTTTCCAAAGTTCCAAAGTTCCTGAGCTATAGCTATTTCTTGTGACTGAATTAGCACTGCATGCAGTGCTACCTTGTTTTCCGAGTTCCTGAGCTATAGTTAATCTCTGTTCCGGATCTTCAACTATTTCTTGTTTCTGATTTGCACTGCTGGCAGTGCTCTCTTGACTCCTTTACCCGAGCTGTAGCTATTTCCTGTTTCCTTGAACTAGCACTGCCTGCAGTCCTACCTTGACTCCTGAGCTATTGTAATTTCCTGTTCATGAACTAGCACTGCCTGCAGTGCTAACTTGGCTCTTGAGCTTTTGCTCAATTCTTGTTTCTGCTCCAGCACAGCCTTCAGTGCTACTGTGTTTTCTTGCCTCCTGATTCAACACTATTCTTATATATCCTAATAGCCTCCCCTTCTGTTTATCCTTTTCCAGTCCCTGGCTTTCTTTCCATTTCCTTGGTTCCAGTTCCTAGTTTACTGTCTTTCTATTCCTGCTGTCCTGCTTCTATTAACTTGTATGTTTTCTACTTGCTTTCTGCCAAGTGTGCCCTGTGATTTCCTTCCTTTCCTGTTATGCACTCCTCCTTGCTAGCTCCTTGTCTATTGTGCTTGTATTTAGTTCTTTCCCCTTGTTGTTACTGCCTTGAGTGTTCCTGTTTGATCGCCAGGATCCGTGGATACAGCCGACAACCTAGGTGGTGTTTCTTGTTCACTGTGAGTATTGTCTTTCAGTTACATTTATAACATCACCATAGGTATCAGCGCCACAGAACCTGCCCTTGCATGCATAGCCTATATGTGAGTATTTGCAGTCACTATCTGTAACAGCAATTGTGGGTGAGGAACTTCCAGAGCTTCAGTCTTACCGTGTGGCCCTCCCGAGTGCTTTACTCCACATTCTCTTTATTGATAATGTTGTTGTGTATGTGTGTGTATATATATGTAAGAATGTTTGCATGTCCATCCCAGGTGTAGTTATTCTGAATGCTAACTTGCCTCTTGAGTGCCCATCCTTTGAGTCTTAACCATCTTGTTCACTTGTACAGGCTTCCCCTTTGTATCCCTTTTCTCCTCTGACTTACTGTGTGATCCTGGGCAGCGCTGTACTCCTCTTTCTGTGTACATTTTCTACCCAGTTCCGAGTCCTTGCCCAAGTCTCTGACTGTGTTCCTGGCATTGTCCCGGGCAGTCCCTGACAGAATTTGACAATTTTTAGTTCTCTTCCAGAGCTATCAAACAAAATAATCATCAGTATGAAAGCCAGACGGCAGTGATACACTTTCATTTGAGACTAGTTGCAGAAATTGTCTTAGGTTGCATGAATGATCTGCAACATTCTGGTCTTGATGGCTATGAAAACAACGAAAATATCGACTCCAATTTAAAAAGAAACCAGAGGTGTGAGAAAGATCTAGGTCAATCTAATCAGTTAGGTAAGGCCCCGATTATGTACAGTGACTAGGCTGGTGAGAAACATGATTTTAGAGAAAGAGAGTGTATTGCTTGAGATAGCAAAAACTGATCATGGAAGACTAATATATAGGAATTGCAATAACGGTACCATGCCGAATATTGATGACTGTAATTGGATAGCGACTACTATAAACTCAGAAAGCCAGATCCCTGAATCAATACCTTGGAAAAGGTCATGATAAAATGATATGTTGTATGTCTTGAAATATTGGTGTTAAGAAGAAACTGGCAGTTACTTGTTCAGAAATGTAAGGATATGGATATTACTATTGTAACGTTACAGGAAACTTGGGAGCCAAATGATGTTATGATGAATGATTTTATTACTTATAACGTCAATGCGGTGAAAGGGCATTATGGTAGGGCATCAGGTGGTTTTCAAACATTAATATCCACAAAAAGGGATATAAGGTCAAGGAGGATTTGTAATGAATTCAAATATTTTTTTGACATTCCTAATAACAATGGTTAGTCAGAAAATCCTTTTCAAGCCTACTGGAACTAATGATTTTATTGTTATAAATAAATAGTTCCCACCCAGTAAGCATCATGATAAGCAAGTCCAACAATTAACACTCCTCCTGGATAAGAGAAATATAACACATCTATAGTGTACAATATTGCTATTCAGGGATTTTAATGATAAAATCTATATCCCTGATCTGCATGATGAATTCCAAGCAGAAAGGGAGATGAGCTTACATATTATCACTCAGGCATTAATACATAAAATTAGGGAGGCAAATGGTGGAAATCTTAAATTAATTTTGTTACATAGTTAAATAATGGAAGATGCAAAGGGGATCAATGAAGTAAACGTATATATGACAATGGTAAAACTTCTCCTTGAGTGATTATGCATAGGGGAATTAGCTAGTAGTGATCATTGGACTCTCCTCCTAACATCTGACTGGGTGACTAGAGAAAGAGATACTTAGCATAACTCAGCTCATATCCAGTGTAAGAACAGACAAAGGATAATATGGTCAATGAAAATGAAGAATAAAGTAAAACAATTGGTACAGTATCTCCTGATTCTATGCTGTGGAAGCCCAGCTAAAATATAAAGATGGAATATGAAAAACTGATAAATGATATCCGCCAACTGCCAGCTAAGCCTAGAGATACTAATAAAAAGAGAAATTCCAAATTATGGTCTGAGGGTGAAAAAGGGAAAGCAAGGACAGCCTTGAATAAGAAAATAAGGGAGGCATGTTGAAACCTGAGGCCAGAAATAGTCTGATTAAGTTGTATAGGAGAGACTTCAGACAGGAAATAAGAAAGATTGATTGGAGTGAGTGAAAGTTATTCCAGTCCTCCGCAGTGGAAAAAAGTAAAACTCTTTTGGAAATTATTGGGTAAGGTGCTATGGGCTATAAAAAAAAACCTGAGACCCATTTAGCAGATGAAGAACAGTGGGTTAAGTATATTACAGACCTTTATGGTGTTAAGAATAAAAGTAACAATGAAAAAAAATTGCAGGAATACATGGTTGACGGGCAGGGCACCATTAATATAAGTAGGGATGAGAAGAAGTTAATTCCCTTAATGAAGGAGGTAACAGCTATAATAAAGAACTTAAAGGGTTCTCTTTCCCAAGGGCTGGATGGATTGTCAGCAGATATATTAAAACTGGAACCCGAAATTTGGGTACAAGTTCGAACACCAGATTTCTGACAGGGGAGTTTTTAACTTTCAATCTTTAAAAACTGTTCTCGATAAATACCTAATAATTATAGAATGATGACTCTACTGGACATTCCAAGTAATATCTATGTGAAGCATCTACTACAGGCCTTTGAAGCATGGGTAAAGAAAGAAGTAATTCTCCTAAAAGTCCAGATGAGTTTTAGAAGGAACCACTCAAATGATGATAGGTGCTTTGTGTTAAAATTGATAGTGGAAGACTGTGTCATCAAAAGAAGTGAATCCATCTATGTAGCGTGTTAGACCTGGCACCATTAGCGTGGGTCCACCCTGCATTTGTTTGCTTTTGCCTCCCGTGTTTTTTCTGTGTGTTGGAATCCGTTTTGCCTGTAATTATTTCCAGCAATACTATATGCAGGTGATCCTATCCTATTGGATCGTACGCCTCTAGGCCTCCAAAAGAAGTTGGATGCTTTCACAATTTACTGCCTAGATAATGACTCAAAAACTAACATTGCAAAAACTATAGCAACAGCATTCTCGAAAGCAAGGGAAAAGCAAACCAGTTAAAATGGTGGATCAGTTCCAATAAAATAGAAATTGTAAAGGAATATAACATTTGGGTTTTATTTTTAAAGATAATCTTAATTTGTAGGCTCATATGGCCTACCAGTAGCAGAAGGCGAAGTCGGTTACCGAATCTTCACAGAAGGTGAACTCTGCTCTAGAGCATAAGCCTGTTGATGTTTTAAGAGAAACATATACCCTAAAAAGAGGGAGTATATTGTTTCATGGCTCTGAAATCATGGTGGAAGCAGATATATTACACCTGCATTCAGTAGAAATGGCTATTTCTAAAAACTGGCTAGATCTTCAAAAGACTCAAGTAATAGTGGGCTTAAACTGGAATTCGACCTCATAAACATTTAACAAACATATTGGCTGAGAATATTAAAATATGGAGCAAAATGATGGTCATCATCTATGGGCTCATGCAGGCGATTACTCAAATGCCAGTTCCAACTGAGGGACACAACCCATTGGACTAAGAACCTATGTAATGTCTTGCAGGCCATGAATTTGTCTTCTGCTTTTACTCATAATGAACTCCAATTGAGTGCTAGTATGAGAAAAAGAAAAAACATGCTAAAAAAATCTCTCTGTGAAATCTGATATTAATGATTGCAGGAAAAGACCACAGCTTGACCACTCATTATACACAGATTACAAAGGCAAATTACAATAGTATCTAAAAGACATAAAAACAACAAATATAAGATAATGGATGTTGAAGATGAGAATAGGTCAAGTGCCCTCATTTATAAAGTGGAAATATAACACTTTGATTCCTAACAAGGATCATGCAGTGTACTTTAACGCTATATCATATACTAATCTTTTGTAGGGTTTTTAAATATGAAAGAAAAAAAATGTTACTACCAGTTTTTAGTGAGCGTCAGATACTCCATTCCCAAGATTTTTTATTTTAATACTGGCAAATACACTTTCCACTATTGCCTTCAAAGCTGTACACAATGTACAGAAGCGCAGCAGTAAATTGAAAATATTATGGAAAGATGAGTCAGGAAACAGAAAAAAATGTAAATATACAGATTTATTTATCGCATTTATAATTATACTTATCTGAAGAAACTATAACTGTTGCCATAAAGTAACTGTAGGCCACAAGTTATAGTTTCTTAACATAAGTATAACTATAGCATAAAAAATGTAGAAACTCACAGAAAAAACCAAAGGCTATAGGGGCATTATTGTTAGGAAATAGAACTTAAAAACCTAAGAAATTCTTATCCAAAGTGTAGTAGTAATGACACTGCGCTGCAATACCAATAGATGCGTATTTATTTAAGTAGAACCGGAGGATAATGGAAGGCAGGTCAGCACCCTTTCAGCCTGCAGTCTTCTGTGCTTGCACAGAACACTCCACGCATCAGTAAGGGCATATATTTTTTAATAGAACACATTACATGCATATACATGCACAAGCCCATAACATGTCCCCTCTGTTCCAAATAGCCATAATAACCAGTACTGGGCCCCCTACTCGAACCTTAACAAAGAATATATGTACACAAAATAAACCATTCCAACATAATACCGTCCATCACAACCAACAATCACAACACCCTCCCTTGAACACACAACTCATTCCAACCTAAAACAAAATAAACATACCCAAACAACTCACCACTCCTTCCTCTCCACAACATAATCCTTCAACCCACCAGGCGGCCTACTATCACTCTTGGTAGCGGAAGTCATGGGTTCTTTAATCGCACTGCCAGGTACTCCACTTTCCCAAACACAATTTACCCCCACTACAATACTGATGCCGCTGGACAACACCGTTAGATCGCACAGACTCATCATTATCTCCTAAGCCAATGACACCCAGCTCATCCTCTCGCAGTCAGAGGAACCCTCCCTTCACCACCAGAACCAACTTCCACAGATGTATGATGAACATCGCTGACTGGATGAAGGACAACTGTCTCAAGCTCAACATGGACAAGACAGAAGCCCTCATCTTCGGGAACAATGTTTTTCAGTGGAATGATGCATGGTGGCCTGCTGAACTTGGCCCATTCCTCGCCCCGACAGACCACTCTCACAACTTCAGCATCATCTTGGGCAGCAAGCTATCCATGAATAAACAGGTAAACTCAGTTTCATTCACCTGCTTTCACACCCCACACACGCACTGGAAGATCTTCTGGTGGCTCCCAGTCAACGCCAGAAGGACTGTCACACAGTCCCTCATCACCAGCAGACTGGACTATAGGCATGCACTCTACGTAGGAATCACCACGCAATCCTCCTGAAGAGAATACAGACATTATAAAACTCAACAGCAAGACTCATCCTTGACCTCCCCAGATGGACCCACATCACACCACACCTCAAGAAACTGCACTGACTCCTGATCCAGAAGAGATGTCAGTTCAAGATTTTTACCCATGTATCCAAAGCCCTGCACAACAAAGTACCAGCATACATCAAAAACTGAATGACCTTCCACCAACTGACCAGACACCTACGATCCACCTCCCTCTTTCCCGGATCTGCCGAGGCAACAGCGGATGGCACTCCTTTTAACACCGGGCAGCAGAAGCCTTTCCCTGTGCTTAGGGCCACTACATCGCCCCGGAAATTCAGGAAAGGATTCAAGACCTGACTGTTCGATTGAAAAGATCACCACAAAGCAGCTAGCAACTCCAGTACTTTGAGACCCTCAATGGTGATTTTATGCTCTTTAGAAATCCAAATTGATTGATTGATGAAGCATTGATCGTGGGGCTTGAGACCTCTAACCAGTCAAAATCTTTCCCAAGAAACACCTCAGAATCCTTCCACAAATTCTGTGAAGCTACGGCCACTTTCTTTATATTCCATGCCTTGCCACGGGGTACTCTGACTGCATTCTATAATACTTCCACCATCATCTCAGGATCAAAATATTGGCTCTCACCGTTAGGAATCTTACATGGCTTCTTTAAATGAACCCAGTCCCCTACCTTTACGTTCACCTGTTTAACACCATGCTTATCATCTTAGTGAAGCTTCTTTTTACCATGCACCTCCAATAACCTTCCTTGCACCAATTCAGGTGACTCTTTATGCTTGCTCCTCTCAACCATCCAGGGTTAGACTTCATCCCAGGGTTTCTTTCCCTCATCATCACAAAAGGTGAAAATCAAGTGAAATCACTAGTGGCTACCCGAGGCCCGCACTGCCATCCTCACCCGTACTTTCCAATCACTGTTGCATGAAATTGCATATTGAATTTCTCCCTTGATTACTCTGTTGAACCTCTCAACCATGCCCTTCCCAATGGGATTGTACAGTGATGTGGTTTTGTGGGTAACTCCTACTCTTGCAAACTATTCCTTGGATGTTTTGGATCAAAATTATTTCTGAAATAAAACCCCATCTAAAAACTTGCTTACTGATTCAGTGCCTGCCTTGTCTGTAAAACTAGCTGGTAAACAGGTCTATTAATACTAAAATTAGTTTTTGTGACTCTCCAACCGGTCCAACTAAATCAATCGCTACAGATTCCCAAAGCTGTTTGGGAATGCAACCTTCACTCAAGGGAGGCCTTTTTGTGTGTAAAGACTTGTCCTCAAAAGTGCATTTTTGGCATTCCATCCTTGGCCACCAAAATAGTTTCTTCACCTAGGATTTGGTTCTAACAACCCCAAAATGGTCCTCATGACATAACTCCAAAATTGTTCTTTGCACCCCCATGGGAGGAAAGATCCTGTCCCCTCAGAAAATCCACTTATCATCAACAGAAAGTTCTGATCTAATTTACTAAAAAGGTCCCACATCCTTATTGAGGCGCTCCTCTCTGGGCCAATCACTGCAGATGAATCCAGACAGTTCCTGCAACATGCTACCTTTCTTATACTCCACTGCCCATTCCTCTCTGTATACCACCATTGTGAATCAGCGCCACCTGGAAATCATCACACGCAACATCCCTACATCTTTCTAAGGGGGCAGGCATGCGAGAAAGACAGTCGACAAATACATTGTTCTCTCCTGGAACATATACAATTTTGTAAACATAATCCTGCATTCACATAGAAAGTCTCACCATTCTGGCCGATGCATTGACAGTCCCTTCCATTGTCATCAACTGAACTAAAGCCTTATGGTCACACTGGATGATCAATGGTTTCCCCTAATAAAAGCTTTAAGATTGTCCACAGCCCGTGTGCATGCTAAAGCTTCTTTCTCATATATGGGGTACTTTTCCTCAGCTGGATACAATGACTGGGAAGCAAAAGAGATAAATTCTCCACACCCTTCTTACCTTTTTCAGTTAAAACTGTGCCTAAGCCCTTATTGCTTGCATGTGTTGCAATGACATTGTCCAGTTCTGGGCCAAAACTGCTCTTCACCGATCACATGACCCAGGAATGTTACTGTACATTCAGAAGAATTTGCATTCGTAAAATTCTGCAGTCAACTAGCGTTGCTCAAACATTTCTAACACCCTCTGTAATTTGATATCATGACACATGCCAAAAACAAGGATGTCATTCTGAAAAAACACTACTCCCTGCTCTTTACTGAACAATTTGTACATGAGTCTCTGAAACACCGCTGCAGTGGATGCTAGACTGAATGGCATTCTGATGAACTGAAAGACAAGATAAAAGCTGTTAACTTCCTGGATGTCCTGTTGAGAAAGATCTGGCGGTATGCAGATGATATGTCAATGATTGGCAAGTACTTTGCCCCTTTCAGACTTACTACCATCTCAATAATCTTAGGTAAAAGAAAGCAATCCACCACAACATGTTCATTCAAATGACGGAGATCTACACACTGTCCCTGAAACCTTTGTTTTAGTCTTTGAATTTGCAAGGTTTTTAAAACTTTTTTCCGAATTGAAACATTTAAAATTTGAGAATGGGTGTGAGAGACTGTAATGGTCAATCACTGGCTGCACGAGTACCTATACACCTCTGAGTGACTTTATGAGTTGGCTTATGGGTCTATCTATGGATCTGTGAGTGGTCCTATGGTTTTGTGAGGAATATGTGACGTTACAACGCGATCATTTACATCGCGGTACGTTACATCGGAGTTATTACAATGCAAGTCATTACAACAATTTGTGCTAGAGGCGCTGGACTTAGGAATAGTATGATTTACCATTCCAACTCCAGCCTACGTAACAGTAGGGAAGGTGTTGGAATAGTAAATCATACTATTCCTTAGTGTATAGCTCCATCCAGCGCAAGTCATTGTAACTACTTACATTGTAATGACCGTGATGTAAATGTATTGCGGTAAACGACCGCGTTGTAAAGGTCGTTCGCCGTTTGTGAGTGGGTGTGACAGTGCATGAGCATGTGTGAGTGGGTGGTTGAGTACTGCTATGGGTCTGTGGACGGGTGTGTACATGCTGCTATGGGTCTGTGAGTATGTGTGTTTGAGCATTCATATAGTTTTCACACATTTGCAATGTTAGGATACTTAAAATTGCAGAACTATGCAGTCTGATCTTACAATGGCACATCATTAAAGAAACCACTCATCACAGTCATCTAAGTTAAGATTGTGCTCCAATAGATTAACAATGTAATCCATTCTATTAAAGTTTACAGATCATTTTCCAATGTCCAATAGTCGAAGAAACATATTTGCTTTCTATTTGTTAAACCAAAGAACTTAGGATCGTTTCCATTACACTAAAGCGGAGATTCACCTTGGGCATCCTATGCTAAACTGAGAACTGCTAAACCTCCTGAGGCGGAAGCCGGGAGACGATTGAATTTTTAAAACTGTAATTTCTGTGTCACTTTAAAATAACCTGTACTTTTAACTGCGCACTCACCCGGCAAGAACCCCCACAGCGGGCTTGAGACACGCCAAACAGCGACCCCTTCGCTGCACCGATTCAAGAACAAACCAAACATTTGGACGCCATTCACGGCGAGGAACTGAGGCCACGCCCACTCTCAGGCCACGCCCACCCGCCACAGTATAAAAGCGCGATCAACAGCGCTAAAAAAATCAGAACTGCTAAACCTCCTGAGGCGGAAGCCGGGAGACGATTGAATTTTTAAAACTGTAATTTCTGTGTCATTTTAAAATAACCTGTACTTTTAACTGCGCACTCACCCGGCAAGAACCCCCACAGCGGGCTTGAGACACGCCAAACAGCGACCCCTTCGCTGCACCGATTCAAGAACAAACCAAACATTTGGACGCCATTCACGGCGAGGAACTGAGGCCACGCCCACTCTCAGGCCACGCCCACCCGCCACAGTATAAAAGCGCGATCAACAGCGCTAAAAAAATCAGAACTGCTAAACCTCCTGAGGCGGAAGCCGGGAGACGATTGAATTTTTAAAACTGTAATTTCTGTGTCACTTTAAAATAACCTGTACTTTTAACTGCGCACTCACCCGGCAAGAACCCCCACAGCGGGCTTGAGACACGCCAAACAGCGACCCCTTCGCTGCACCGATTCAAGAACAAACCAAACATTTGGACGCCATTCACGGCGAGGAACTGAGGCCACGCCCACTCTCAGGCCACGCCCATCCGGCCCCTTTCCACCCATAAAGATGTGTAATCACCGGACGCGCAGCGGACGGGCGCAGCGGGCGCGCCGTCAGCGCGCCGAAGGCGCGCCAAAGGCAAGCCCGTCTGGGCCCGTCCGGGCCCAGCCGGCCTTAGGCCCAGTCACTCTGGCCGTGGCAGCCCCCAACAACTTGACCTACACCCGAGATGACTTGCTAGCCTTGAACACCAACAAACATCCCTCCTGCTCGCGCATCCTAACCGGAGACACACAATTCTCCGGCTGTGACCGCTGTAACTCCGTCAACCAGACCGTGGCATCAAAGGGTTTACTCTTAGGTCTACTTAACTGCAGGTCGCTTGTGAAACACGCACAAGAAGTAAACCTCCTAATTACCAACAATAGCCTAGACGTTCTGTTCTTAACAGAAACCTGGCTTACCCCCAGTAGTGGCCCAGACATTGTTTTAGCACTCCCCCCCGGGTACGTTATGTGCTCACAGAACAGACCAGAGGGTCGAGGAGGTGGACTTGCAATAATCCTCAAAGACACTTTTACCTGTCGAACGTCTGATGGCAACATCAAGGGCTATGAAAGCTGCCACTATACCATTACAATCTCCCCTGTCACCTCGATATCAGGAACACTGATATATCGCCCACCAGGCAATTTAGGGGATTTTCCGATCAAAATTGCTGACCAGACCTCCGTCAAATGCACGTCTACAATTAACTACCTATTATTAGGAGACCTCAATGTACATTTCCTGGACCCAGACGACAAACTGGCCAATGAACTACTCCAGGATCTTACCTCAATGGGCCTAGATCTTAAAAACCCACAGGCCACCCACGAAAAAGGGCAACTGCTCGACCCCATTCTTTCCAACATCCCCAACCTTAGATCCCTTGACCATATCCCCCTTCCCTGGACGGACCACTTTTTGGTTCCCCTACTATGGGACATTATTACTGTGCCCCCGCCACTCCCAAAAATTAGAACGTACTCCAGACAATGGCAAAAATTGGAACCAGACGCCTGGGCAGCCAAACTCCGAGAAAACGTTCCTCATCCCCCCAATAACACCTTAGAAGGGGATAAAAAATTCAGTACCTGGATCACTCAATCGCTTGACGCCATCCTGCCCAAAACCCACTCTCTTAGACACATCAAGAGAGTCAACCCCTCACCCTGGTATACCCCGGAACTCAATCTGCTACGTAAGGCGTGCAAAAGACATGAGCGTAACTGGAGGAAGGAAAAAACCGAGGAACGGAAAGAGGCATTCCGCGCCGCGGTAAAATCCTATAAAAAAGAGCTCCGTAGCATCAAAGCTAGTTTCTACGAGGACAGAATTAAAAACGCGGCCTGTTCAGCACATGAAACCTACTCAGTTCTAAAAGAACTACTCCACGCCCCTGACCCCCCACTCAAACCCCTCGACCCCAAAGCAGCGGAAACCAAATGCCAAAAATTAGCCATTTTCTTCGATGAGAAGATTCAAAACATTCTCCTAACCATTCCCCCCCCCCGAACAGGACCCCACACAGCCGGATCCTACCATCACTACCGCCAACCCTCCACTGCCACCAGCCCTCCAACCCTCCCTGGACACCTTCGGGCCCGTAACAACGGAAGAAGTAGGAGCTATGCTGGCAGCAATTAAAAGTGGTTCTCCCCTTGATCCTGCCCCCCTCCGCTTCCTAAAAAAAGTGTCAAATACCATCATCCCCCCCCTCACGGCCCTGATCAACTCCTCCTTCTCAGAGGGCATTGTCCCCCCCAGCTGGAAAGCGGCAGCAGTCAAAGGTCTGCTGAAAAAACCCTCTTTAGACCCACAGGACTTCGCCAACTACAGGCCCATATCCCTTCTCCCTGGAAACAGCAAGATCGCTGAGAAGCTGGTAAATAAACAACTATCGCTTTACCTAGAAAGCAACAACCTCTTAGCGGCCTCCCAGACAGGGTTTCGTCCAGGTCAGGGCACCGACATCGCCCTCCTGACAGCAGTGGAGAAGGCCAGAAGCATTCTGGATACGGGAGGATCAGTGGCAGTGATCCTCCTAGACCTCAGTGCGGCCTTCGACACTGTAGACCATCCCACCCTAATCCACCGACTGGGAGAGATCGGACTAAAGGGTCTGGCCCTGAAATGGCTAGAATCCTTTTTGACTGGACGCTCCTTCCAGGTGCGGGAAAACGACAGCTGCTCATCCATCATCCCCCTCCAGTGTGGAGTGCCACAGGGCTCATCCTTGAGCCCTACACTTTTCAACGTGTACATGGCCCCACTGGAGAAGAGGGTCAGCTCGTACGGCGTGTCAGTCATCAACTACGCCGACGACACTCAGCTGGTAGTTACCCTTTCCCACCCTCACCACGCCCCATCCGACCTCCACAGCTGCCTTTCTGAAGTCCACCGATGGATGAATCTCTCCTCATTAAAATTGAACGGGTCCAAGACTGAGATCCTCCTGATGGGCCACAATGGGCCCTCCCTACCACCTCACCTTTGGCCCAGGTGCCTTGGGGATCCTCCCGCACCTAAGGAAGAAGTCAAGAGCCTGGGTGTGTGGATTGAGAAGGACATGAGTTTCAGAACCCAGGCAAAGAGAACTGCAGGAACATGCTTTGAACTACTTAGAGCCTGCAGGAAGATCTTTCCCCTGCTCCCAGAGACCGCAAGGAGGCTCCTCATCCAGGGTCTAATCCTGGCAAGATTAGACTACTGTAACGCTATATACTTGGGAGCTCCTGAAGCCACCTTGAATTCACTGCAGAAAGTCCAAAATGCCGCAGCCCGCCTACTTACGGGCACACCTGGAAGATCCTCCGCCAGGCCAGCCCTCAACTCTCTCCACTGGCTCCCAGTCAGAGAAAGGGTCTTGTTCAAAGCCCTCTGTCTGGCCCACAAAACACTCAACAACAACGGTCCCCCTCTTCTGAGAGAACTTTTAATTCCATACAAAGCAGAGAGGGATCTCCGGTCCAATTCTGAAAATCTCATTGTAGTCCCTAGAGTGAGAAAAGCTAAGACCGGTGGCCGTCGCTTCTCGGTTCACACGGCGAAGAGATGGAACCAGCTACCCCGAAAACTTAGGACTGAACCGAACTATCTCCAGTTCAGAAAGACCTTAAAGACCTTCCTTTTCCCGCAAATATAATCCCATTAGTTGGCCAAAACCCCTGGAGAAGCAGATCAGCGCTGGGATGCTCTTCGGAGTTACTACGCGCTTTACAAAACCATTAAATTAAATTAAATTAAATTATGTTTGTTTTTGTAAGTGCTTTACGTTCATATTTCATTAATTTGAAATAAGTAATAGTGTTATAATGAAACATTATTGTTTTTGAAGAAGAGTACACTTTTGGAATAAGATGTGTACTGAAGTGGAGTAATTTCTACTAGTACATTAATGAATACTTTCTATTTGTGAAATCCTTACTTTTTATGTACATTTTGGGTGAGTAATGGACCCCTTGTTTACGTATTTCTTTGTGTCTCTCCTTGCCATTTGTTTCAATGGGTAAATAACTATGTTTAAAAAAAAGTTTTGCAGGATTTTTTTGTCCCAAATTTGTTGCAACGTTACACGGGGCAGTGCTGATGGTCACTGTGAATTTGCAAATATCGTGAGTGGGGATATAAAGCCTTTCTTAAGACATATTCTACTTTTAAGGGGTTCCTCAAACACCCCTATAGCCCTCTCATGTGGTCAGGGCACATGCAACCTCACCCCGTATGCAGCTTTCAACCACTTAGTTTCAGCCCCAGGGACTGTTGTGATGAGGTAAAATGGCAACCGCAAATCTTGCTCAGATTGCGGCCAGCCAATCACGGCATTCCTGTTGGAGCGCGCATTAACAATTAATCACAAAATTGGCGCAAATTAGCCACAATCTCAGGTATCCTTATTTCTTTCCCATAAACTTCTCAACAGTAACTAAACTGACTTACACCAGATAGCTGAAAGCATGACTTGCTAACCAAAATCTCCCTTCGTGCCAAATTTGAGGTAATTCCATCTAGCGGTTCGGGCTGCAGGCTTATCTAAAGGCTCTATGGGAATTAACAAAGGAAACACGCTATTTTTGACCTCTCCATTTACTCAGACCCAACTTGATGGATCTCCCCAAAACCTTCCATGTAGTACAAGATTCACTGGGGTACACCTTTTTGGGAATGTTTTGTGAAGATACATCAAATGGCGCCACAGATCTAGGCATGTCAAAAAAATTATTTTCTAATGGAAACATGGTTCTAACTATAGCTAATGGTTCCCAGCCGACACTGGTTCAGGCAGGGAAACCTATGTATGCGCTCATTTAGCAGGAGTATTTTTTAATTTCCAGCCAAGCAGGAGCAAACATGAAGTCCGTTCTTGTGGGCAGAAGCCTTAAAAATGCTCTCTTTCACTGGGAGCTGACTTTTGATCTGTTTCCCTGCCCACACTGAAGCAAGCAGAAAAACAGATCAAAATATTGCTTCCACCTGGAAGGTGGTAGCGATGCTAGCTTCCACTGTATGCAGGGAAATGGCCGGAGCCACGGGGGCCTTGGGGCTTCCTTGTGATCCCCAACTAGAGTATGATGGGTGCCAGAGTGGCCACCAGGGCAACCACCTTTTAGAGATGTGGGGCCCAGTGATGGTGCCCCCAGACCTGATAACGACTCTGGGATGGGGGGGCCACGTGACCCCACTCCCCTTAAAAATTACATAGCCCTGGGGATGGTGTTCCTAAGGCCTAAAGAGGCCTAGGGTGGGGGGCCACATGGCCCACTCCACTTTTCTAGATATATGTGCGACCCAGGGAAATGGGGTCCCCAGGCCATAAGAATAGGATTCCCCTTTATTTAAATAAGTGGCCCCAGTGGATGGGATCTGCAGTCCGATAGCAGCTCAGGAAGGGATTACCTGCAGACCCTCTCCTCTTTATTTTCATAAATGATCCCATGGGATGGTATACCCAGGGCCTAACAAGGCTCAGGAGTAAGGTTTCAGAGCCCCCACCTCTTTATTTAAATAAGTGGGACCGGGGGATGGTGTCCCTGGGGCTGATAAAAGGTCGGGGAGAGGAGCCAAACGGCCTCCCTCTCCTTTATTTTCTTAGAAATGGCCTTGGGGATGGGGTCTCCAGGGCCTAACAAGGCTCGGGAATGGGGCACCTCCCCTTTATTTAACTATGTGGGCCCAGGTAAAGGGGTCTCTGGGGTCAATAACTGTTCCGAGAGGCGGGCCACATGGCCCCCTCTCCTTTATTTTTGGCACAAAAAGCAGTCAGCCCTAACTTAGAGGCAATCTGTAAGGTATTTATACAGCACACAAACAGCAATAAAATGAAAATACCCCAATTTAAAAACAAATAGAGTAGATTGTAATAATGTATTTGACACCAAACAGCAAAAATCCAATCAGTGGAATCGGAGTTATGAATTTTTTAAGTTTGTAGTAAAAACTATCACCTAAAAGATCGAAGAATAACAACGCAGAAATCTAGTTGAGCGAGACCGGGTCAAAGTTGAAAAATACGGCTGACCGCATTGGAATGCAGGTCGGATAAAAGAAGTGGATTGGTCCCGGTCAGCACTTACCTTCCTAATTTGAAATCTTTTCAAGAAAAATGTTCTGAGGAGTTAAAGTTCAGCGGGGCAAGGCAGCAGATGGTGTCTGAGGCGGGAGTGTTGTTGATGAGGAGCCACTGGATGAGGTCGCGATAAAGGATCAGACTTAGTCGCTTTTTTGAAAGTTGAAAATCTCCAGCGGGGCGAGAAAGAAGGCTGTAGCAAAATACTTTATTACCTTATCACCTTTATCACTACAACCAAGGGCCCAGAACTGGTGGTACATCACTTGGGAGTTCAAGACTCACTAAGGATGTCGGTTCAAGATTGTGGGAGCCTTTTATGTCCCTGTGGCTCTGAACATGAGGTCAGCAGACTAGTGATGGAGCGGGTAAAATGTTTCTTTTTTATATACCCAATCCATTTTATATGTTTATATTAAAATGATTAAGGATTAATTATAATAATTAATAGTTTGATGTGAAAGAACTAAACCAACCTTATTAACAAAAAGAATACACGTGGGAATGCATTTGCATGGCTAAAATAATAGGTGAACTAAGTTTGTATGCATATTAAAATGATAAATGTTGCTTGAGTAATGTTTTTGTGATTTGGGCTTAAATAAACCAGCATTAACGGCTTTGGATGTTGCATATGGCTAGATAAATGCATACACATAAGGGTATTAGCAAGGGAATAACACTGTTTTAATCATTTCCATGTATTAATTACGATTTTGTGTTTCTTTGCTTAAGTTGACTATTCTGGCCTACCAAAAGATGGCCGCCGACTGAAACCTAACTATAGTACATTACTTCACCATTTGAACAATGGAGAAAGGCGCCTGCACTGACTTCGTTCGTGTCGCCTGTGTGACCTGTCAGACCATGCCCATGAAGACTACCCTGGGCGAGGTGCCAATGCCCCTGAACGTGAAGAAATTGTTGCAATTGAGAATATGAACTGTCGATCCCGACCTGTTTCCAACGAACTAATACATTTGGGACCACGGATTATTCTTTCCCATACATATGCTTTGAGACTTTTCCCGCATGGGAAAATTTGAAAATGTTTCATGATGCGCTGAGATGCATTTAAATTTAGCCAATCACATTTCTGTGAAATGAGAAAATGTAACTTTGATATGTAAATTTTAGTATAAATATTAGTAAACTAGAGAGGGCTAGAACAGAAGCTGCTTACGGAGAACCGATGATCAAAGATCCTTATGCTGATGAGAGGACGGTGACTTTATATGATAAACAAGAACTCTGACGAAATTAATGAGGACCAGTTCTGACTTAGAAAACGACAATTAGCCAGAATAGGTAAATATGACAAAAGATGATATTGCATTATTAAGATTTAACCTGCATTTAAATTAGATAAAAGAAAATCATTATTTGAATTAATGTGTCGGGTGATTATTTCATTGAAATGTTTATTGATCAGTTTGAGAGTTAAAGTATCATTGAACTAAATAACAACTAAATGATTCGATCGACCTATTAATGGAGGAATTGATAGGGTGATTCAGGAGAAGTGGTTTTCCTCTATCAAAGAAAGCAGTGTGGTTCGGAACTGATGTCCCTTTGTAGGCACGGATAGATTGAGAGAATGAATGTTGGTGTTATGGGCCCCACCAGCATATGATGTGTGTATGTGCGTGTGACTGAGAAATCATTCTGTCCGTGGAAGTAGGGGGAAACTGAGTACCACAAACTGCACCAGTATTTCTGGTAGCTAGAGATGGTTTTTATTGTTTTGGTTTAATGATTTTGGCATGTATATAGCTTATCGATTATTGATTGGTATTGATATATGTACTAACACTATATGTTGAAGTCGTATTGAGTTTTATGTTGTCTGGACGGCTTCTGGGATGTAGGAAGTCGGGAATTGGTAACAGTTCCGTAGCAGAGCAGAGGTAAGTACTGCTCTCGGGAAAGATGGGATTGTGGTTGCCCGTAGGTACACGGGAGAAACGTGTGACAATTGAAGTTGCACAACGCATTGTCTGGGTTCGATTCGGTAGCATCGCCGAGTGTTACCATTAGTGATATTTTCTGTGTGAGAGAAGTGTGAATGATAGCAAAGGGTTACCTGTGAAATTTTGGTCTTAAGTACCAGGAAACCAATTGGCATACCGATAACGCTTATCACTGAAAAGGTAGCAGGTGTTCTCTAAGCTTGTTAGAAGGACAAAGTAGAGGTAAGCGCTGCTTTGTTAACGTGTCAAAATTCTGTAGTAGGACAGACTGTTCGCTGTTCTCGGAAAAGACAGGATTCTGCGCGAATGTACTACATTTTCTTGTGTGAAAGTGCGTGAACGAATTAGCATTCAGGTTAATTATGAAACTCTGGGTTTATTTCTCAGGAGCATTGGGTCTCCAACTATGTGTCTTAAATACTAGAGAAACGGTTAGCTGATGCTTGTTAGAGGGGTGAAGTAGAGAGATGTGCTATTTTGCCAATGGACGTAACGATTCTGTAGTAGGGCAGATGTAAGCGCTGCTCTCGGGGAAACAGGATTCTCGTGGGAAAGGTCTTTTGCTATTCTGTGGTTAGCGGAGCAGACAATGGAGATGTTTATATGTTGTAACTAACAGTATTGTAAAATTGAAACAAAGTCTACCGAGTAGTTTTGTAAAGGAGGGGTAGACTGAAGAAAGGAGTCAGGAGCAAGAGCTGCTGCAGCGACTGCTGACGTCAGAAAGACCGCGCTGGAATTGGACGGCTAGACAGAGGTTTAAAACAATCTGGATTGGTACGTCAGTGTAAAACCGCGCTAGGATTGGAGATTGTGACCGTGACGTAGACGCGCCAAGATTGGTGCATGGGTAAGAGTCACATTGCTATTGCGCTAAAAACCGTACAGTCGAAGACAAGACTAAAGGGTTTAGGAAAAAAAAAAGGAAGATGTATTATTATTCACCCGAGAAAAAGAAGAAATCCTTGTTTAGTAAAATAAAAGGATAGTTCGTAAAAGACAAAGAGATTGTGACTAGGGAAGGACAGTTACTTCCTCCGACGAAAACACCCGCATCCTTCATGGTTGCGAAATATGGGTACCATACTTGCATTTGGTTAGACAATTGGGCAAAGTATACAAAGGAAGACAGAGTTTTAGCGTTTCCAGAAAATGGTTCCTTTAATCTGGCAATTTTAAGGAATTTACGGGAGAGGATGATGAGCTTAGATCCACGACTTAGACCTACGCAGTTCGAGGCTTTGACAGAGTGGGAAGACGAGATGCATGAGCAAGAAAAATAGAGAAATGGCAGTAGATATAGATATATGTTCGGACGGCCAAATGATCGCGAAACTCATTGTGATCGAATGAGAAGGTGGCGAGACGCAAGTATGACTGAAGGACTGTTTCCCGTAAGAACTGCAGGGGAAAGTGAAGGAAGGAAATGTATAGAGAAAAAAAATAATGTAGAACCTAGAAGATGTGGAACACATGAGATAGAAGATGATGTCCTAGATGATATGTTTTACAAAAGCCCACCTCCGTACAGGCAGGAATCAGAAACGCCAACTGCAGGTACACCAGTGAGGGAAACTCTGCGAATCATTAAGACAGAAGTTACGACTCCGGAGGTAAAAAGAAGGAATTCTCTTAGGGAAAGAGAGATGGGAAATAAGGTTGAGAGTGAAAATTCCAGGGAATTAGCAAAAACCACGTTAGAACTGACCGAGAAAATAAGAGAATTGACAAAGAATCTAGAAGCAGTTACAGTCCCCGTAACCATAGGTCCAGTTATGCCCATCTTTGAGAAGCAAAAAGAAAGTGAGCATGGTCTAACAGTTCCGTATGTGAGCAATAGACAAGCGGAACTACCCCTGATGAGAGCAAAAGAGAATCCTTGGAGACACGCCATGAGTGAAGGTAAACTACATGTGGCAAATAACCCATTTTATAATCCCGATACTATAGAAAGAAGCAGAAGGGTAGGGGACCAATATTAGAACCACAGCGAATGACAGAAACAGCGAACGTAGAGAAATCAGTGGGTATAACCACAGACAAATTGAGTGAATGGCTGAAGGGTCTGCAAGGTAAAGTGAAAGAATCCCAAACTATTGATGTGGCAAAATTACGCATGGTATTAGAAGAACTAATAGTAGGGACTATCCCTACAGAAAAGATGAAAATTTACCAGGATGAGGAATTGTTATTCCTATGTAAAAGTATCACTTGGAGAGCCAAGAATTTACATGACAGGCTAGCAGAAATAGCAAGTGAAATGGGAATTGACATGGACAAGGTAAAAGCTTTACAGAAGCCTTACCGAGTGGATTTCACGGAAAAGGATATTGAAAATCTGAACACTGCAGGACGAATAGGGCAGATTAAGGACATAATCACAGTGTTGAGGAAGTGGGGAGATGTGGACAAATGGAAAAGCAGGTGGTATAGGAAACGGGATGATACCTCAGACAGAACTTTTCCAGCATTTCCTGTGAGAGAAAAGGAAAAGGTAGTGACAGAATTTCCCATGAGAGAGATTCCAGGAGGGGGATATGTGCATGTCCCATGGACAAGACAGGACATTTTGTCATTTAACAATGACTTCCCTCAATTGCGAGAAAAGCCCGTCGAGTGGTACAGACAGGTAGACAGATTTGTTAAGTTGTCAAAAGTACTGTGGATTGATCTGAATAGCCTATTTGATATAATAGTACCAGCAGACTTATGGGCAGAATGCAAGATAGTCATAGATTGGCCAACTAAAGAATACCCGAGAGATCCCAAAACAGGAGCACCAGACCCTGAGGTAATGAAGAAATATGAACAAGTTATGGTATTTTTGAAAAACAAAGTGCCTCCCAAAGAAACAGATTGGGTTAAAATAGATCGAACACATCAGGAAGCGAAAGAATCAGTTCACGCTTAATATGAAAGGCTAATATTAGCTTTCAAACAGTTTAGTGGAGATGACAACCTGGGAGAAAAGGATCTAAGTCATTTTGTGTACAGATTTGTGTATGGTTTGCGTCCCAAAATTGGGGAAATGATCAAGCAGCACACCGTAGACTGGCAAAGCAAGAAAATAGATGAGATCCTAAGACATGCTAAATACTTTAGTGATGAGATTGAGGCAAAGCAGCGAAAACTAAAAGAAAAGGCAATGTGGGCTCAAGTGAACGTCGCAGAAAGACAGGAAGCTCAGCTGGTCGAACAAGCCAAAAACCCAGGCATCAAACCGAGATTTGGCCCAGGAAAAGGGAAGGAAAATATAGAAGAAGCTAAAAAGAATTTTCCATGCCACAATTGCCGAAGGTTAGGGCATTGGAAATCCGAGTGTAAATATCCACCAAGTACTAATAATGAAAATCCATCATTGAATCCGCAGGTGCAGTGTGAGGTGAGTGGCCCACCGCAGCAACAGCAGAAGGCTGTTAATCCACAGAATCAGGTGCGAAAACCGCCATTACCGCAAAGCAGGAACACCCAAAGATATAGCAAAGAAGTGGGATTCTACAATGAAGAACAGGTAAACGAACCGCAACGCGCGAGCGCTGTGTCACAATATTGGCCGCGAAATGACGAGAGTGAGTCAGAGGAGAATTATTGACGGTGCCGAAGAGAGGAAGAAGGGTGCGTACTTGGCGCAACTCTCGAAATAGATCAGACAGGACCATTTGTGGATGGGAAAGTTAATGATGAAAACATTACTTTTCTAGTAGACACTGGAGCTACGCGATCTACTGTCAGGTCAGCAGATGTGAAAAATCTTCCTCTCTCGGATGAAACAATCCAAGAAGTTGGTGTGTCAAACACCCAGATTAGGACCTACCTTACCGAACCGGTAAAGGTTAAAATAGGGAAGTTAACAGACATGCACCGATTTGTGGTGTGTGATACTAGTCCTGTGAATCTATTAGGAAGGGATCTTCTGTGCAAAATGAATTGCACCATATTCTGTACGCCAGACGTAATAGCATTTGAGACACCAGATGAGGATGTACTGTATAAAATGACAATAGCTGATCAAGAAAATGGAATTACAGGAACCTATGCAGTATTTAACCCAGATGAATTACCCAAAGAATTGAAGCAGTCAGTGAAGGCAGGAGTCTGGGATTGTACTGGAGAAGATGTAGGCCTTATGAGAAATATAGATCCGGTAAAGATTACACTAAAAGAAGGAGTAGTTTATCCAAACATTCCCCAATATAGACTGACACCTGAAATAATTGAAGGGGTGACACCTTTAATTGAGAAAATGATTCAACAAGGAGTGTTGAGGGAAATAATGAGCAGTCCATGTAACTCACCTATAATGGGACTGAAAAAGCCCAATGGGAAGTTCAGGATTGTGCAAGATTTGAGAAGGATTAACAAAATCGTTGTGTCATGTTGTCCCATTGTTCCAAATACATCAGTGATATTGTATCAGATTCCCCATGATGCAGAATGGTACACAGTAATTGATTTGTGTCATGCTTTCTTTTCCATTCCGTTGCATCATGACAGCCAGCCGATTTTTTGCATTTCGGTTTGGAGAGCGTATTTTGGCATGGTGCCGAATCCCACAGGGGTACACAGAGAGCCCCTCAATTTTCAATCAGTTGCTAAAGAAATCTCTGGAAAGTCTAACCATGCCTGAAAATTCAGTTTTGGTCCAGTATATTGACGACCTTTTGGTGGCGTCAAAAACACGCGAAGCTTGTGAAAGGGACACAATAGCTTTGCTGAATCATTTGGCAGATGGAGGACTAAAGGTATCTCCGACAAAATTGCAATTCTGTAAAAAAGAAGTACAATATTTGGGTCATACCATTGAAAAAGGGCTGAGAAAAGTAACCATAGACAGAATCAGAATTATTAGAGGAATGAGAGCCCCAATGACCCAAAGAGAGGTGAGAATGTTCCTAGGGATGGTTGCTACTGTCGTCAGTGGATAAGTAACTTTTCCCTGATTGCCAAACCATTGGTAAAATTGACAAAAAGTGAGGTTAAAGACCCCCTTGAATTGAACAAAGAAGAATTGGCAGCATTCAGACAATTAAAAAACAGCCTTTGCAAAGCCCCAGCTCTGGGGATGCCAGACTATGAGAAAGAATTCGAATTGTACTGCAGTGAGAGAAATGGATGTGCACTCTTAGGGGCAGATTTATGAGCCCCTTGCGCCACTTTTGCGTCACTTTTCCCATGTTAAAAGTGACACAAAAGTGGCGCAAGGGGCTCATAAATCTGCCCCTTAGTGTTCATTCAGAAACATGGAAGACAAAGGAGACCAGTGGCATATTTTTTGTCTATGTTAGATCCAGTGGCGGTAGGTCTGCCAGGATGTCTGAAAGCAGTAGCTGCTACATGCCGAAGCCTAGAGCAGAGTGAAAGCATTGTGATGGGATATCCAGTAAGAGTGTTTGTACCTCATAATGTGGCGATCCTTTTAACAAGGAGCCGAACACAGTTCATGTCACATAGTCGGCTGACTAAGTATGAGAAGGTCATTCTAGGTGCAACCAATGTGAGTCTGGAAAGATGTGTGAATGTGAATCCAGCTACACTTTTGCCTGATGCAGAGAGAGTGGAGGTAAGAGATGATGTTGATCATGATTGTTTGGATGTGCTTGACTTTTGCACGAAACCTTGACCAGACATAAAAGATTTACCATTGCCAGAAAGTGATTATGTGTTGTTTGTGGATGGATCGTGCCTGAGAACAGATGAAGGATTGTTGAGTGCGGCCTATGCTATATGCACAGTTGCTGCAGTCATAGAAGCATCACACTTGAAAGGAGTTAAATCCGCTCAAGTAGCAGAACTAGTGGCATTGACAAGGGCATGCAAAATTGGGAAGAATGTTAGAGTGACTGTGATAACAGACAGCCAGTATGGCTTTGGAGTTGTCCACGATTTTGGCCAACTTTGGCTGCAGCGAGGTTTCCTGACCTCAAGTGGAACTCCTATAAAGAATGAAGAAGTGGTGGGAAAATTGCTTGAAGCAATACAGTTGCCAAAGGAACTGTCAGTGGTAAAATGTGCTGCTCATAGTCAAGGTAGTGATTATATCACTACTGGGAATCGATATGCCAATGACATGGCTCAGTACTGTGCCCGAAATCAGTATTCAATCAATAGGGCAAAGGAGAAGGAGATGTTTTCTTGCTCCATAATGTTTACTAATGTTGTGGGAACATGGGAAGAAGTGAGGCAGTTGCAGGATGAGGCAGGAGATGAGGAAATGAAGCAGTGCGTAAAAGCAGGTTGTGCACCAAGGGAGAAAGATTATGTGTGGGTCTATCGAGATGGAAGACCAGTAATGCCTGATAGCATGATGTCAAGGGCTTTTAAGCAGACCTGGTATAATGCAAAATTCAGGTTGATAGCAGAGAGTCTCTGTCAAAGATGCCTAATATGTCAGCAGTACAATCCTGGAAGGAAAACAGTGGTGAGCCTAGGCACAATAGGCCGAGAGGGAGGACCCTTCACCAGAATGCAAATAGATTTCATTGAAATGCCCCCTTATAACAAGTTGAGGTATGTTCTGGTGGTAGTTTGTCTGTTCTCCAGGTGGGTGGAGGCATACCCAACAAGAAGAAATGATGGAATCACAGTGGCCAAGCTTTTGTTGAGGGAGTTCATCCCAAGATTCGGGTTCCCAGTGACCATAGAATCAGACAGAGGAAGACACTTTTACAATGAGATCATGGCATTGATTTGTGAAGCATTGGGTGTACAACAAAAACTACATTGTGCCTACCGACCAGAGGCTTCTGGTGTGGTTGAACAAATGAATGGTACAATCAAAAACAGAATATGGAAAATGTGTTTAGCCACAGGAATGAAATGGCCTGATGTCTTGCCTCTAGTCTTGATGACAATCAGATCTACTCCAGACAGAACTACAGGTTTGAGTCCCCACGAAATTATCATGGGACGAGCCATGAGACACGTATTTGTTCCAGTCAACAAATTGATGACAATAACTGATGACATGATTTTGGATTACTGTAAAGGCCTGGCTGACACAGTCCATTCTGTGTTTCACCAGGTTGGAGCGGACGCCACCACCCTTGAGAGAAAACCAGCCCATGACCTGAGCCCAGGTGACTGGGTGAGAATAAAAGTCCACAGAAGAAGGAATTGCTTGGTTCCAATGTGGGGAAGGCCAAGGCAAGTTATCTTGACCACAACAACTGCTGTAAAGTGTGCTGGACTGAAAAATTGGATACATGCAAGTCACACTTTGAGAGTTCCAAATCCAACAGATAGCATTGGAAAGGAATATTTTGATGATTCAGAATCAAGTGATGACTCAGGCAACGAGAATACAAAGACAAAAGAAAATCCTGAAAGGGGGGAAAAGGAGCAAAGACTAGCTCCAACTCCAAGAGAAGAAATTCTGAGGAAGAGATTGCAGATTTCAGATGGTTCAGATTCTGGAGACGAGCAAAACGCCAGTGGCGAGCACAGAAAGAAGGAGAGAAAAGAAAAGAATGTCCCGTCGGAAGTAACATTTACACCAGACGAAAGAGTAGAAGAAGTTCCACCTGAGAAAATTCTTGAAGGAGAAGAAGGGACAGAAATAGAGAGAGAGGGACTGATTTCTGCGGAAGACCCCCGAGGAGGTGTAGGGACATCCAACACTGAGATAGGTGAAGGGACAATCAGCAAACAGAAAGATTGCGTGTCGGAGACCCGAGGAGGGACAGAAGTAGGGCCAACACAAGAGGTGGAGAAAGTAGCTGGTGGAAAAGAAAAGTCAAATGAGACAGAATCTGAAGATAGTGAACCAGAGGGTCGAGTTCTAAGGAAGAGAACTTGGATCGAGGAAAGAAACAGTAAAGACGGCAAAACAAGAAGGAATGCTAAAGGAGACCTTTGGCCAAACAAAATAAAGAGACTGAGATATCGATTGACACGAGTCAAACCCTCAGAAGCTGAACAAGTGAATGAAGTAACAAGTCAGCACAGAGAAAAAGAGGGAGAGACAGAAGTGTCTGAAGGAAACAAACTATCGAGAAAACCAAACCAGAAGTATAAGTCACCTGAATGGACGTACGTGGCACTGCCTGAACAAGGAGAAGAGGTAGATAGTCAAGGAAATCCAGAGGAGACTTTACTGAAAGTGGTGAAGGAAGAAGAAACAGCGGAAATCCTGAGAGTTTTCCTATCCGATATCGGAGAAGAAGCGGAAGATCAGGAAATTCCGTATGTGGATGATGAGAAGGAAGTGAAAAACGATGAGAGGCCAAGTTGAGTGATTTCCAGAAAGTCCTTGTAGAAAATAAAGGTTTGAATAAGAAATTGAAGAATTTGGATAACCTGATAAGGGCCTTGCTCTTGCAGGGAATATACAAGAAGCAGAGTAGAAGAGGCTAAGTCAAAAGACACGGTCAATTTTAACAAGATGGCTAACATAGATGATAACAAAAGTAGATGTACCTTTATGAGAAGATGGTGCAAAACATGTTGTTGTTGTACAGGACTATTAATGCTTCTTTGGAGCGTACTCGCTCTGTTGATCTCTTTCAAAGTAACTTTAGATATACTAGAAGGGCATACAGAGAATATGACTAACATAGTGAAGAGTTCACAAAAGGTAGTTCCATTTAAAACAAGCACTGAGCACAAGGATAGGTCTATAACTGATTTTTCTAGCAATGGTTTTTCAAAATTATTGTATGAATATGTAAGAACAATGGACGTAAGGGATTGCTACGTATGTATGCAATTACCTGCCTATGTTTCAGAAGGAGTGACTTATCATCACCTTCCAGCAACTTATGGGATAACATGTATTGTTTTAACCAGTATATTTTATTAAGTAGGGAAATTAGAATATAATCTGTCTAATGTAGATAACATTCTTCGACAATTGGCCATGAATAATGAATTACATCCAGCTAAAACTGCTAATGTACTAGGTGAGATTTTTATAGAGACTAAAGAACTAACTTTAGAATATATTTTTAGAAACAATTTAACTTGCAGTTTGAAGACAGAAGAGAAAACATTTCTAGATATGGTCGAAGAAAGGAGATTGAAAATACATAAAAATGCAGAAGGACATAAAGAGGGGGAAAACATTTGGGAAATAGATGGGAAAAAGGAGACAAAGGGTGATGCTAGACCAACAATAGCTATAGATTCACCACAGAAAGGCAAATTATGCATTATGATAGAAAGATCCCAATATGAATATTATTATATAGGGACAAGTGAGTGTCATGATACATATTTTATTGCATCCGGATGGGGATTTAGAGGCGGAGAAGATCCAGTTTTTCCTGGACTGTACTATATTTGTGGGAACAAGGCTTATTACTGGTTGCCCGACCATTGGTATGGCACATGTTATGTTGGCCTGGTCTTTCCAAAAATCTTTCACATGGATAGAGTAGAAAATAGTGGACCACATAACCTACTAATGCGTAGTAGAAGAGAAACTTGGTTAGAAATTGTAGGTGATATTTTCGGAGCCTTGAATACCAGCAGTGGGAATATCTTTGAATGCGAATAATATTCGGAAATTGTCAACCATAGTGGATCGCTTGTCAACAAGCACCGCTGGAGGATTTCTTCTGGTAAATACTGAAATGGTTGCTATGTGTGCTATGATTATGCAAAATCGACTTGCCCTTGATATCTTATTGGCAAAAGAGGGTGGAGTCTGTGGAATGCTGAAAGTTCAACATTGTTGCACTTACATTCCTGATGAAAGCAAAGATCTCAAAAGTATATATTAAAAATATTACAGAACTGCATGATGAAATAGTACCACTGGAGGTTGAAAGTATCTGGACTAGAATTAGTAATAAGATGGCTGCTATTAAGACTTTCTTAGGTAAATTAGGTAGTACTATATTAGGGAAAATATTATATCCATTAACGTGTGTGATTTTCATATTATTAATACTCAGATTGGGATGTATGTGTTGCAGACATAGAAGAAATAAAAAGAAAATTAGACGAGAAATTATCAAAAAGAAGGAAAAGAAACAAGAAAGAGATTTTAATGAGTTAGAATTGGAAGAATGGAAGGAGAGTATGTATGACAAAACAAAAAGAGAAGATGAAGGAGAAACAGAATTTTAATTGAGCAAGAAAACATTTCGAATTTCCATAAAAAGGGAAAAATACATTTTTTGTGAGTTTTGTTTGTGGTGATAAAATCACCAAAGGGAGGATTGATGGAGCGGGTAAAATGTTTCCTTTTTATATACCCAATCCATTTTATATGTTTATATTAAAATGATTAAGGATTAATTATAATAATGAATAGTTTGATGTGAAAGAACTAAACTAACCTTATTAACAAAAAGAATACACGTGGGAATGCATTTGCATGGCTAAAATAATAGGTGAACTAAGTTTGTATGCATATTAAAACGATAAATGTTGCTTGAGTAATGTTATTGTGATTTGCGCTTAAATAAACCAGCATTAATGGCTTTGGATGTTGCATATGGCTAGATAAATGCATACACATAAGGGTATTAGCAAGGGAATAACACTGTTTTAATCATTTCCATGTATTAATTACGATTTTGTGTTTCTTTGCTTAAGTTGATTATTCTGGCCTACCAAAAGATGGCCGCCGACTGAAACCTAACTATAGTACATTACTTCACCTTTTGAACAATGAAGAAAGGCGCTTGCACTGACTTTGTTCGTGTCCCCTGTGTGACCTGTCAGACCATGCCCATGAAGACTACCCTGGGCGAGGTGCCAATGCCCCTGAACGTGAAGAAATTGTTGCAATTGAGAATATGAACTATCGAACCCGACCTGTTTCCAATGAACTGATACATTTATGACCACGGATTATTCTTTCCCATACATTTGCTTTGAGACTTTTCCCGCATGGGAAAATTTGAAAATGTTTCCTGATGCGCTGAGATGTATTTGAATTTAGCCAATCACATTTCTGTGAAATGAGAAAATGTAACTTTGATATGTAAATTTTAGTATAAATATTAGTAGACTAGAGAGGGCTAGAACAGAAGCTGCTTACGGAGAACCGATGATCAGAGATCCTTATGCTGACAGAGAGGACGGTGACTTTATATCATAAACAAGAACTCTGACGAAATTAATGAGGACCAGTTCTGACTTAGAAAACGACCATTAGCCAGAATAGGTAAATATGACAAAAGATGATATTGCATTATTAAGATTTAACCTGCATTTAAATTAGGTAAAAGAAAATCATTATTTGAATTAATGTGTCGGGTGATTATTTCATTGAAATGTTTATTGATCAGTTTGAGAGTTAAAGTATCATTGAACTAAATAACAACTAAATGATTCGATCGACCTATTAATGGAGGAATTGATAGGGTGATTCAGGAGAAGGGGTTTTCCTCTATCAAAGAAAGCAGTGTGGTTCGGAACTGATGTCCCTTTGTAGGCACGGATAGATTGAGAGAATGAATGTTGGTGTTATGGGCCCCACCAGCATATGATGTGTGTATGTGCGTGTGACTGAGAAATCATTCTGTCCGTGGAAGAAGGGGGAAATTGAGTACCACAAACTGCACCACTAGCTCTGGGGGTCACTCATCATCCTGGGCTCAGGTGAAGATGCAGGGCTCGAAGAGCAGGGCTAACCACAGGAGATTCAAGGCAGGCTCCAGGCAGCAAAGCAGTCTTGTAGAGTATGCAGCACACCACAGCAGCAAGCAGTCCTTCTGTGAGTCCAGAAAGTAAACTGAAAAGTGGGCCTGATGGCCCTATTTTTTACATCTGTTACCTTCTTTGAAGTTGGGAAAAGTTTCTAGAGGTTTCTCTTTGAAGTGCTTGAATTTCCTGAATCCCCTGCCCTGGCGCTAAGCTGGCTACAGAGGCAGTGTGGAGATAACAAGCCCTTTGTGTGAAGGCAGAGCACAGCCTATTCAGTTGCAAGTGTGTCTGTGCCATCTCGGCCCTCCCCCATCCTTCCAGCTCATGGCCCATTCACACCTAATCGCTCTATTGTGTGACTATCTGGGAGGAATTTGCCAAGTCTAACTGTCAGTTCCATCCAGTCATGTGACTCAGTGAAAGCTGGAAGCCCCAAATGGCTAATGACAGGAAAATGCCAACTTTCTAAAAGCAGCATTTTAAAAATTGTAATTTAAAATCTAACTTTACCATTAAAGAGGATGTTTAATTACAATATCTCAGACACCAAAAATTAAATGTTCATCGCTTCCCAATCCTCACTTAGCAGTTATTAAATATAATAAGGCAGCCCTATGTTATCCTATGGGAGAGGTAAGCATCGCCGAAGTGAAAAACTAATTTAGGAGTTTTTCACTACCAGAACACATAAAACTCAAGCGTACATCTCCAACCACTTAATTACAATGCACCCTGCCCTGTGGGATAGCTAGAGCCTACCATAGGGGTTATGCATAGCGATAAAATGCCTAGAAATGGGTTTATATTGCCAAGACGAGTTGGCAGTTTCAAACTGCATTCAGGATGCAACGGCAGGCCTGGAACATATTTTAAGGGGCTACTTAAGTGGGTGGCATGATAACTGCTGCAGGCGCACTAGTAGCATTTAATTTACATGCCATGAATATATGGTATATCACTTTACTAGGGACTTATAGGTATATTAAATATGCAAATCAGATGTAAGATATGTTTACCATATTTTAGGGAGTGAGCATAGGGACTTTAGCACTGGTTAACAGTGGTAAAGTGAACAGAGCCCTAAGGCCAACCCAAATTAATTCAGCACAACAGGAGAGGAGATGGCAAAATGTTTGGGGGGAGACCACCCTAAGGCTGACAGGTCTAACAATAAACATGGTAATCAGGGGGTCTTTCTCATGAATTTGATATTGCAGAGGACCATAGTCAATGTTCCTGAGGTGTACAGTAAGGAAGGCATCTGTACTCTAACATAAGCACGTAAGAGCTGTCCAAGTATTATTGACACATTTTTATTCAGTGACGGTGTGAATTATTTTGTAATATTGAGTTAAGCCAGTGGGCTTGAATTATCATAATCCCCTGTTTAACTTAGACTCAAATGCAATCAAATTCATCCTCAAACACTTCTAAAAAATCTCATTCTCAAAAATACTAGGGATATTTTGATTGGAAGATAGTTGTCCTCCAGATGCAGCTCTTATCGTTTCATCTTTAAATATTTAGGCAACAACTAAAAATATCCAGACAATCAAGCGAGCTATCATTCCAGCTGAGATGGTTCCATAGCTTTTGTTACTGGATTCACCACAAGTTTTGTCAGGCCCTAAGGAGAACACCAACAGAGAGGTACTAGCTTCTCATAGATTTAGTTAGAAGCATATCCTTATTAATAGGAAATCTATCATGTGAGATAAAGTGTGCATGAACTAGTAGCTGTTACTATTCAGAGAAATAGTCGTTGTTTTTTAAAACAAATGTGATTTGTCAATTTTTAAGACATCCCTCTGTACTCCCAAAGATGCTCCTATGGCCGTGTGTAATGTTAATAACCCCCATCCCAAAAAGGACTGTTATTCTTATTCCTCCTTTTTTGTGTCAGAAAAATAATGTGGCTTTCATTCTCTCAGACATGTCATAGGCAATGTGTTATAATGGTAAATAAGTCCAGTAGCCAAGGTGTAGATCAATGATGAAGATGGTTTATTGAAGATGGTATTGAAGATAGATGTAGATAATAAGGTGAGCCTCACCAGGATCAGCTCCCTTGCTGCTCAGCCCATACTCCCAACTGACACTCATCCACCAGGCATCCCCAGTATTCCATTACCTCACATGCACCAGCATTCCACAGCACATCCACTATGGCTGACCAGCAAGGCAGAGAAGCAGGAAAGATGCATAGCACTGAGAACCAGACACCACACATCTTCTTTACAAAACAACAACAAGGAGAGTATGCTGCCACCAACATAATATAAAATAGGCAGTACAAAGCATTTCATGGAAAGGCAATCAATAAATGCATAAGATGAAATTTAATGAAACACCACAAAAGGAAGGAGAAGATAATGCAAAGATAAATCAATAATGAGATGACACACATCTTCCCCTTGTTTGGAGCAAAACATAACAAGAAAATGCAGGATACACACCCTGGTTTCAATAAAAGAATACAATTTTACACATTAAAGGCTGAAGTAAAGCACTTAAAAAGGAAGAAAAAAATGAGAATGAAGCATAATTCTCACCCTATGCACAGCAATATAAGCACCAGAAGAAGTGCAAACACAGGACAAATGTCCAGAGTACACCAATACACACCAGTTGGCCAGACCAGCAAGTAGAGGATAATCAGCGAACGCCAAAAATGAAAAGTAAAGTACAATAACCCAGAAAGACAAAAAGGTACTCCCAAGGAGAGAAACCACACAGGAATCTCCTACACACACAGCAAAAGGAAAGGTGAGAAATGCACCGTTAGGAGTAAAAACAACAACTGTAAAGCTCAAAGTACTCCTAACAAAGAAACCAAACAGGAAACACATACACGCACACATGAAGAAGGGTGAAAAATACACCCAGTAGAAGTAACTACAATAAAGAAATTAGAGGAGAGGACCTCAAATGCTAGACTATCCATGCACAATACTTTAGCGCAAAGGTAGAATAGAACCTGACAAAATTTGGAGAAAAAATCAAAGCAAGGATCCCACATACTGAGACCATGCCGACCAAATACTATAAAATAGAATATAATGCACAAAAAAACATATATGACAATGACACGCACAAGCAACAAGCTCAAAAATCACATAGCTGCAAGGCTATAGCAACGCATACCTCAACCAGAGGAAAACTCCCAAAATGGAAACTTGTAACAAACGAACAGTACATTTAATAATCATGCAGGCAATGTACAGGTCACTAATATACACCAAATAAATTGCACAGGTGCAAAGTCACATAGCGGAAGGTTATCTAATCAGCAACCTCAAACAGGAACAATTCCCTTAATTAAACTTGTAACAAAGCACAGTAATGTAAAAATCATGCAGGTAAAAGTAGGTGACATGGAAAGTCACATAACTAAAAGACTATCATCACAAAATCTCAAAGAGAAGAATTCCCAAACTGAACCTTATAAATAAATTACTGAAACTTAAATTATCATGCAGTAGGTGACAAATCCACGCACAAATAACTGCACAAAAAGGTGGAGAGTCACATAATGGCTAAGTATTAATAAAAATAAGAAAGTAGATTGACCAGTAAAAGTGAAAATCAACAGTACAGTAAAGCATTGTACAGTAAAGAGAAAAGCATTGAACATTAGCAACAATACAGTTTTAAAAAGCTGATGCTTCTCTCCGGTGAGCCACTCTTCACTTAAAGTACGTGTCAACTTCAGGAACCATAAAATGTTTTGAAGAGTCTGGTCAGGAGGAAAATGGAAATCTGGAAGACCGGAACCACAACAAAGTACATAACGTTGGAACTTCATGAAAAACGAAAACTTGCTGAGAAGAAAACATACTGCTGTTGCTGAAATTTGTTATAAGGCTTGTGTGACAAAGAAATTGGTATCGTGCGTCATTGAAATTGGCATCACAAGTCACTAAAAACACTGTAAATGCTGCAGTAAACAGTACCTCTACTACACTCATGGTTCTCCCACGAAGTGGTAAGTCCACACACAACAAACGGCTCGGTTGAGCTGTCTATCCGTATTGTTTCAACTAAAAATAACTTTATTGAAAAACGTGGTTGGCAGGATTTGAGTCAACCACAAGATGGCGGCACGCTCCAGACGTTCCAGCTGGGTGGCTCATGGCAGAAGGACACTCCAAGGATTACCAAACAGCTGAGGTGAGGCAGAGAGAAATCGTCGATCAAACAGGGACGTTGCAGAAACGCTGACAATGGGTAAGACTGCGGGCGAAGAATGGGTGCGCACCGTGCAGAGCTCATGAGCAATTTGAAAAGGGCTCGTGGCAGCATTTTAAACAGCCGCATGATGGTTGGAAAAGGCTTGCTGTCACCAAGCCTTGGCTGAGCCCCCAAACAACAGAAAATTTGACTCACCGCACAAGCGCTTGATGACCATGTCCAGATAGCAATCCAAACACACGAGTGCTGAAGTAGAGTGCACTCGACAGTCAGAAAACACAACACAGTCCCAAATCTTCCTTCTCTCAAATAACTTTACCACACACCGGTTGCTCTTCTTTATGTCACGAGAATGAGTTCCTAAATCCACGCAGGGACAAAAGCATCAAGGAAACTCTCCGTGCACAGCAGCACTTCGACTTAGAAATCATGACAGAAAGGAACCAGGCCCGGCTCCAGGAATTTTTGTTTGGCTGGGCCAAGAGGGCATTTGGGTGGGCCACTACCGGCCCAATTTTTCGCTTCAGGAGGTAGTCTACAAGCCATAGATTACATCATATCTACTTGCAAACAGTCACTATGATACAAGGATTGCTTCTGTGTGTATACAGAGCATGTGGAGAGTTATTTATTGCCACCCCACCACTGACCTCTTTTTCTGTAGATACCTTTACTACCACCCTCCAACAGTGCACTCCATCTCTCCGTAGCCCCTCCCCCTCACGCCCTCCTCCTCAGAATCCCTCACTACCACCCTCCAGCAGTGCCTCTCATCTCTCCGTATCTCCCACCCTGCCCCCATGACCTCCTCCTCGGATTCCCTCACTACCACCCTCCACCAGTGCCCCTCATCGCTCCATAGCCTCTCCCCATATTGACCTCCTCCTTGGATTCCCTCATTGCCACCCTCCACCAGTGCCCCTCATCCCTCCTTAGCCCTTCCCTCAATGAGCTCCTTCTCAGATTCCCTCACTACCACCCTCCACCAGTGCACCTCATCTCTCCGTATCCCCCACCCTCCCTCCATGACCTTCTCCTCGGATTTCCTGATTGCCATGCTCCACCAGTGTGCCTCATCGCTCTATAGCCTCTCCCCATATTAACCTCCTCCTCAGACTCCCTCAATACCACAGTGCACTTCATCTTTCCGTAGCCCCCCATAACCTCCTCCTTGGATTCCCTCATTGCCACCCTCCACCAGCGCCCCTCATCGCTCCATAGCCTCTCCCCCTATTGACCCCCTCCTCAGATTCCCTCATTGCCACCCTCCAACAGGTTCCTTCATCTCTCTGTAGCCCCTCCCCAATGAGCTCCTTCTCAGAATCCCTCACTGCCACCCTCCAACAGTGCCCCTCATCTCTCCATAGCCTTTCCCCCTCATCACTTCCTCCACAGACTCCCTCAATCCACCCTCCAACAGTGCACTTCATCTTTCCGTAGCCCCCCATGACCTCCTCCTTGGATTCCCTCACTGCCATCCTCCAACAGTGTTCTTCATCTCTCTGTAGCCCCTCTCTGATATTCGAATTAATTTGTTGTATAGCACTACTCATAGTGTAGGGTGTCACAGTACATACATCATGCACACATTATGCAGAGACAATGAATCCTACAAGTATGTAAATCAGCCTATAGGGAATGTCACATAAGCCAATGAGGATTACAAGGTGTAGGAATCACATGTCATCCATACTGGTGGGCAGTATGTTTTAAGAGGGTTTTGGTTTGGAGACGCACAAACGCAGGATTTAAAGCACACCTCAGTGGTTACGGGGTTGGCTTTATTGATTAAAATGTATATCTGACAAAAAAACTCTTTATAGCAACATTAGAGTAATGAAAGACTGGGAAAATTCTAACTATATTGCAACACAAAAAAATACGTTCTAATTATACCATTCAGGTTTGTATGCAGCTCTTTGATGTCAGTTCATAGGTCACTGTCCTATTTTAGGATTGTAACTTCTGTACTGCAAGTAACCCACTGAGCTATCCACATAAAATACAGTTTATCTGCATTTAAAAATTACGAACATACAAAAGGTTGCTCTCCAGCAGGATCATTAATCGCCAGAGTTATCTGGACATTTTAGTAGTTGTGTCTTGCATCCGTCATGATAACGATACGATGATATAAATTAACAGATTTTTAAAATATTAACTAATATACACACATCCTCGAAGCATAAACAAAGTATGTATCTACCTAGGCCTGTGAAAATTTAAAAAAACAGAACAATAGCCACAGCTACGTTCAAACTCTGTCACAGCCGGATCTGATAAACAGCTGAAGGGGTCTGGAAAGGTGAATCAGGATCAACAAACTCCTTTACTCCAGCTCTGAAAGAAGGATATATCCATGCAGCAGGACGGTACGCATAGATTACAGCCTACCAAAGAGGATTTCTCCTATTCGCCATGTCCCTGTACCTGCACCAGTGGGCGGGACACAACCCACCTTTCTAAAAGGAGATGCGTGATTGGGGGTGCCTATGAGAAAGAGCCCAGGCCCAATCACGCAGCTCCTAGAAAAATAGCGTTCAGAGGAACATTTTCAATTGCAGTGGCCATTTTCTGTTGGCCTTCCTGACGTCACTGCAAGGGCCACGGTTCATGTTTGGGTGGGCCTGGCCCACCCGGCCCACCCGCTAGAACCGGGCCTGAAAGGAACACGGAAACCTCAAGCTCGCTGCTAATGTGGAGAACTTCAATTACAGGAGAAGGAAAGCAGCGACTTCTTTTCAAAACAGCAGGAGATGCAATCATAAAAGCAGGCAAGTAGCAGAACAGGGAGGCTGCAGCAGAAAAGTAAGGCAGCAGAAGAGTGAATTACAGCAGGGACTGGCACACATGGGAAGTGGGCGACTGGTGAAGTGGTCACTGGTGGGGCTCAGGGATGCCAGTATGCTATGAGTCCGTAGTTGTAAATTAAGCAGTTCATTACCTTAAAGATACTTCAGGTTTCAATTTTCAGTAGTTCATCAGGTTACACTTGCAGATTGTTTCCAGATCGTCGCCAAATGTAAAATGATTGGCAGTCCTGCTGCTAAAGCCCTTGGGCCCGATGGTGTTCTACTGGAACTTGAAAAGCATATTCCAAACTTGTTACGAGAGTACTTAATGCCGCTACTTGCTCTTCTATGCCAGCTTCGTAAACTCAATCAAGTAGTGCTCCTGTTTTTAAAAAGTATAACAGAGGTGACACTCATTGTTATCACCCTATCTTGCTATTCGATTCACAAATGGAGATTACTGGCTATCTATCATAGAGAGAATTCTGACTTGGACCAATGAGAATGACATACTTTCAGATGTTCAATTTGGTTTCAGTTGGAACTAGGGACTGTAGAATAATGTCTAAATATGCACCTATTTGTCTAAAAATATATCACCATCAAAAAGGGCCCGATTCATTTGCCATTCATGGAACTTAGCTTCACCTTCAATCAAGTTAATAGGCCAAACTCTGGTCCGACCTTGCCAATGTGGGTGTTAAAGAAAGCATTTTGAAAAGTTTTGTATTATTTACATTCTGACTTTTCACCAAGAATGCAATTTAGTATTAATGGGGAGTGCACAGAATCTTTAATTGGCCAGGGTAGTACGCCAGGAATTTGTCTTGACCCCTATTCTCTTCATATTGTACCTCGATGATTTAGACATCACTTTGATGATTAAGAGTCTGTGAAAAAAGGCCTATTCCTCCATTCCTCCATGCTAATGCTATTATATTCATGGCATGTACTGCTAATGGCCTGATTACGAGTTTAGCGGTGCGGGAGCGGGCCGCCCTGCTCCCACACCACCAAACCCGTGTTTAAAGTTCCTGCCAGATTTGGAGTTTTCTCCTGGTCTGGTTGGTGGTTTTTTGGCGTTACCACAGCGGTGCCTATGAAATAGGCACCGCAATCGGAATTTCAAACTCAGTACCTCCCCGGCATGGACTGCTGCAGTCCATGCCGTGCAGGTACTGGGTTGCATGCACAAAAAGGGGCACAACATGTGCCCCCCCTGCATGCACCCCATGGGCAGAGGTAAACCCCTTTGTTTCCTTTCTGCCACGGTTTTCATGGTGGTGGAACCACCATGAAAACAGCAGGGGACAGGAAACTCTTAATATGCCTTGGCATATTGCGGCCTCAAGACCGCCTCGCCACTCCCAGATATCTCTGATCCCTGGCGGTTGCCGTGGTCCCCGGGCAGCCCGACGGCCCTAGTTGTAATAGGGCGGATGGTAAACCACCGCTGCTGCGCTCCCGCAAGTCTGGAGGTCCATGGACCACCAGACTCGTCATTAGCCCCTAAGTCAACTTATTTAAGGTGTGTAACTTTCATAAATAGTCACAATCTGGGTAGCAAATTCTCGAAAGTATTTACCATGACTCTGGGGTGCAAGTCCACTAAATCGATAGTTTTTACTGCTAAAAACTACACTCTTTCTAAAGGATCAGGCCTTGTCTTATCTTATGGTAAAATTATATAAAATAGGGCCTTGGTCTCAATGTCTTACTACAAAGAGGAAACGTTTTGTTCAGTCATAGGTGTATGTATTAAGTTTTGCCTCTAGGTTGGACAAGAATTCTCTCACTCCTATGCTTGCATTATCTAGTAGCAAATGCGCTTCCTCCATCTGTTATGGAGCTGTGGTTTTGGGTTATATCGATCCCACTGACCTTCAGACAGAGTAAAATAGATTTTGTTGAAAATTCTTGGCACTACCCCGCAGCAGTCCTCGTTTTTCATACCATGAATAAAGTAGCCTTGCACATTTAGAAGACAGACTAAAGGTCTCACCTCTTTTGATTTGTTTAGCTAATTGCACTAATACTTCTACCAATTTAAATAGACAAGTTATTAAGAACCGTTTGAACTTCAATTTTAATCTGAGAATTAGATAGTTAAAATATGTTAAGTCCTTATGCTGTGAGTTAGACAGGTCAGATCTATTTACTAATCATTAAATAATTGTTAAAAAAGAAAACATTTGGGCCAAGAACACCTTTAATCAGACTAAAGCATTTCAGAGAGTGTCTTCAGAACTTGTTAAACCCTCTGACAAATGGTATATCATGATCAAAGTCATAGCACATATGGAACCCTACTTGTTTATGGTAACTGATGTTCACAAACCTTATTTGTTGACAAATTTTCGGATAGGCATTTTTCATTACTTATTATCTTTCCCAAAAGGGTGATTTGATGCTGATTATTTGAATATATGCCCTTTTGATCAAATGTATTAACAGAACATTTGGCATTTTTTGTTTTTCTGTCAATTTTATATATCTGCCAGGCAGAGATTTCTTGTTCCAATTCTAAGACATTCTGGTTTTATCAGATGTAGAACAGTTTTTTTTTCTTCCAAGTGCTTTCTAGTCCATTGTTATGTTTCTCTATCATTCATTTTTTAAGCAACTAAGATGAGGAATAAGATGTTGGTAATGCTTGCTTCATTTTAATGATGCTTTTAATTGATGTAGTCTGATTAACAATGTGTTTACTTATCTTATGGTATGTTATTGATGATCAGTTCAGTTGTAATTTTTGTATGGGTTTTATTAACCAAAATAAACTATCGATCTACTGCATCACCAACTGGTTTGTACCTATGCAGTGACATTGGTATAGAGGTTAGACTTACTCAGTCTACTAAACCTTCAATAGCTCTAAGATTAGCTGACTTCCAAGACTGACCTGCAAAATATTGTCCAAAGGGGGTAGTGGTAGGTGAGCAAATGAGTGCATAGCCCCATTTTCCACACAGAACTTACAATTGAGGCTATATATGAATGGATGTCTTCTGGCAAAATGCACAGCTGGTCTTCTTGGAGATCAGGTATGAATTTCTAGCTGTCATTTGGAATGGATTTAGAACACTGGCTATGATACCATTCCTCAAGGTAGTCAGGTTATCAAGTTTATAGCAGTTTATAAAGATCATCTAGGGGTAGTGACACATAATCTTAAAGAAGAAAGTAGCTCACCAAAAGTCCAATATGGACTTTTTGTGTTTTTACCCAATTAGATGGCCAGAGGTAAGTTCTATGCAATAAACAATCCTTGAGACATGGCAGATTATTCCACATCAGCGATGACCTAGCTAAACTCAATATCCTATTATTTACTGAAGGAAGACTTTTGGCCACATTTGTATATCTGGAGCCTTTATTTTGCTTGTGGATATCAGGTGCCCCTAAAGTTAAATAAGATTAAGTAGATTTATTGGCTAATAAGGAAACTCTTCATGGGGAGTTCATTGACATGGACAATATATCGAGGAGTACCAAACTTTGCACGTCTCATATACAGAGTAATAAATCAAGGAGTGGGATGTCATATCTTCAACAGACCTCTGATGTACTAAATGCTGAATTCATCACAGTTCAAGAAAACAATATGATAATTTGAATCTTTTGTCTGTATTTGTTAACCATAGACACTAAAACTAACCCTCTGACTACTGATAATTGAATAGAAAATGAAGAATTGAGACTTTTATTTGAATATCAAAAGGAAGTTGAAATTCAATACAGAATTTAAGTGTGTAACCCACAGTACAGATTGGTCCAAAGGGTGGTACCTAAGTATTAGAACTAAGGTTTCTGGTTGTCAGAGTATGCAAACTGTACAAGCAGTAACCACCACTCTAATCAGGGTAAGCCAGTTACACACAAAAAGATAACCTGTGCTCACCCTCTGGTAGCTTTGCACAGAGCAGTCAGGCTTGTCTCAAGAGTCAATGTATAAAGTATTTGTGCAGCACACACACAAAGTAACACAATGAGAACACAACAAAAATACTCCATACAGGGTTGGGAAAATAGAACATAATTTTATGAGTAAATCAAGACCCAAACGACAACAATCCAATAAGCAGCACCAAAGTTATGAATTTTGAAAGATTAAATCAAATTATAGCGCTTAGAGTCAGAAGCTCCAAGCAGGACATCTGGTCACACTAGACTGGAGTAGATCCAAAGTTCAGGCCGACCACGGTGGAGGGCAGGACAGCTACAGGACTCATGCAGGTCCCACTGAAAAAAGCACCATGGATGGAGGAAACGTTGATGTCGAAGGCTCGATGCGAGGAGCAGAGGAGGCGATGCGTCGTCATCAATCCCATGGATGCAGGTGATGCGTCAGTTCCGATCTACGCAATTGATGAAGGCTTCATCAACAAACCCCTTTACGATGTAGGCGATGCATCCGATGCATTGTCGTTGAGCCACGAATGTCCATAGTCGTCAAGCAACGCAGTTCGTCGCAGCAATGTCATCGAGCGGTCGACACAATGAAGTTCCAATTGACACAAAGTCATCAATGCATCAGTTGTGATGGATGAGCACAGCAGAAATCACCTTTCAAGGGTCCAGAACTGGATTGGAACCTCTTGGCAGGGCAGGGCTGACAGATGGCAGAGTACAGGTACTGATGCTGGGTTGAAGGAAGTCGTTGATGGCCCTGAGACTTCCAAACAGGGGACAAGCCAGCAAGACATTGGAGCCACTCTGGGTTGAAGTGAGATGGATCCATCCCTTGTCCTCAGCAGAGCATAGATAGGCAGGCAGCAGGGCACCACAGCAAAGCAGAAAAACAGTTCTTCAAGAGCAGCAGTCAAGTAGACTAGCAATCCTTGTAGCACAGCAGTCTTTACACCTGGCAGATCCAGTAGATATCACAGGTGCAGTAGTGTACTGTAGAGTCCCAGTACTTTTACCCAGTTGTGTCTTTAAAGTGGGAGTGACTTCAAAGCTGGCCCTTGAAGTGCCCAGGTCTCCCTCACTTCCCTACCTAGGTGCCAGACAATCAGTAGGGGGTAATCAGCCTCTGTGTAGGAAACAGGACACTGAATATTCAAGTGTGTCAGCTCCCCTCTCTTCCTGCCCAGGAAGACCTATCAGAGTGCAGTTAAATGCAGATGAGGTCTCTATCACACCCACCCTTCCTGTGTTTGTGGCGGTCTTGAGGGAATGCACAAAGTGTAGCTGTCACCCACCCCAGACGTGTAATGGAGACAGACTGCAAGGCACACAGAGCAGTAAGAGCAGAGAAATGTCCTCTTGTTGAAAGTGGCATTTGTAAAATAGTAATTGTTAGAAATTGAATTTCTGGATGGCTAGGGTATGCACCGAAGCCAGGCAGAATCCACCACTCTAGTCAGGATAATGGGATTATATGTCTAAAATAACCCCTGCACACCCCCTTGGCAGCTTGGCACGAGCACTCCGGCTTATCTCAGAGGCAATGTGTAAAGCATTTGCATATAACAAACAGTAAGTCAGTGAAAACACCACAAAATGACACCACACCAGTTTTAAAAGAAATACACAATATTTCTCTGTGTAAAACAAGACCAAAATGAAAAAAATCCAACACACAGTAATCGACAATACCAATAAAGCAAAAATAGATTTTATGTACAATTCTTTGAAGTTGATAGCTTTGTATGGGGCTATCACGGCATCGTGAACAAACAAATCCAATGGTTCTGGCCGGTCGCTGCGTCAGGGGCCAGCTACAGTGTCAGGGGGACCCGTAAGACATTACCTTTGGAGATGCAGGGTGTTGGATCTTGCAGTGAGCTCCAGAGGAATGGTGTCGGCAGACATCAGTTCCGGGAGTCAGTGCAGAAGTCGCTGGGCCGTTCAAGTCACATGTCTTGCAGGTCAAACTCCTTAAGTTTGAAGTCAGGAGCATTGGCAGTATTGGGGCTGCGGTGAGAAGTGGAGTGGTGTGACGTGCGGTGCGCTCAGGTCACGGTGCAGGCAGCAGCTCGGTGACAGTCGTCCAGCAGTGTCGGTGAGACCAAGGCTGCGGTGTGAAGCGGGGCAGTGTTCATTGCGGGGCTGAGAGGCCACAGAGCAGGCAGCGGCATCATCATTGCCGATGGGCTGTTCTTAATTGACCCAAGGCTGCAGCGCGGTGTACTGGCCCTCAGGATGCAGAGCAGGTAACAGCATCGATGTCAGCTTGGAGCATCGTCGGGGTGTCAGCTACAGTGTCAGGGGGACCCGTAAGACAGTACCTTTGGAGATGCATGGTGTTGGACCTTGCAGTGAGCTCCAGAGAAATAGTGTCGGCAGTCATCAGTTCCGGGAGTCAGTGCAGAAGTCGCTGGGCCGTTCAAGTCACATGTCTTGCAGGTCAAACTCCTTAAGTTTGAAGTCAGGAGCATCGGCAGGTATTGGGGCTGCAGTGAGAAGTGAAGTGGTGTGACGTGTGGTGCGCTCAGGTCACGGTGCAGGCAGCAGCTCGGTGACAGTCGTCCAGCAGCGTCGGTGAGACCAAGGCTGCAGTGCGAAGCGGGGCAGTGTTCATTGCGTTGCTGACAGGCCACAGTGTAGGCAGCGGCATCATCATTGCTGATGGACTGTTCTTAATTGACCCAAGGCTGCAGTGCGGTGTGCGGGCCCTCAGGATGCGGAGCAGGTAGCAGCATCGATGTCAGCTTGGAGCATCATCGTCGGTGAGACCAGGCGTATGGTGCGAGGCGGGATGATGCTCCGTGTTCTTCACAAGCGGTGTCCACAATCCACGGTGCAGGCAGTGGCATCGGTGACAGCATTGCAGTGTCATCTGGGATAACAGGGTGGTGTTGTGAAGCGAGTCGGTGCGGTGCCCACAGATCACGGTGCAAGCAGCGGCTCAGAGGTGGCATTGGATGGTGGCTTCAGCGAGGCTAAGGTTGCAGTGCGGCAGTGCCCTCTGCAGTGCCTTCAGGTCACGGAGCCAGCAGCGGTGTCATTGACTGCTTGGGATTTGATTCAGTCATTGATTCAGTCGAATCAGTACTTTTGTGATAAAATATATTTGCCATGTCTTTGTCTCTCATTTTAACGCCTTTGTGTAATATTTTAATGAATTCGAGATCAATTTTACAATTGTTTTTAAATTATGAAAAATTCTTGTATATAAATTGTTCTTTATACAATTGTAATTTTTTTTAAATAAATGTGTTATTAAAACAGCTTTTCATAATTGATTGATGGGTCCAATCTTAAGAGCAATATGAGAATATGTGGGAAGTATATGGACAGTGGAGTGTGATATGTTGTGAATGAGTGAATTCATCCAAGAGAAATTGTTTCGGTATAGCTTGAATCGAGCAAAGTACCCACGTCTGGGCATACCCTTCCAACTTAGGGTGAACAAAACAAACACAAGCTGGTGATGGATGCAGCGCTGACATTTTTTAGACACTCACCCCCAGTCACAGATCTGGGTTTAATCCTTCATTGTACTTTAGCTCACTTCTCCTTGTATTTGCTTTCGACTAGAAAATACCCACTTTCTAAAAGTGGTATTTTCAAACACATAATATCAAAATTATCTTTACTAAAAGGTGTTATGTTGTTACTGTAGCTAAGTTTTTAAACAAGATAATATCCATCAAGTTCCATCACTCAGGCTGAAATATAACATGGCCTAGCCAGTCGGCCAAAAAGCACTAACCTTGCACTACATACCCAGCAGGATTGATGAATGTTTCGTGAATCCACAGCCAACATGCATCAGATGAATGTGCTGGTTGTCTGCAGACAAAGGGAAATGGAATAAGAGACAAAAGAGAGACACTGGACAGAGCCATTCGGACCTGACCAGAAAGATCTTTGGGGCATATCAACAACAACCGGCGATAATTCTTGCAAAGCGCACTTACCGCTAGGATAATTATCACAGGCTAGCGTCGATTTTTATCGCTGAGATAGCGTGCTATTAGCAACGCTTATCTCAATAGCGATAAAAATCCTCACGCTAACTGGCTAACGTGAGATTATCGCTGGAAACCCAGAGATAATCTCACGTTAGCTTGTTGATAGGGACTCACAAACTTAGCCATGATATCCTCCTTCCATAGGATATCATGGCTAAGTCAGTCCTGAAGCAGGTGTTAGGAAAGTAGCGATAACAGGTGTTATCGCTACTTTTCCTGACGCTATGCTTCATAGCGTGGGACTTGATGACAGGAGAAATGCCGCTTAGCGACATTTCTCCTATCATGTCAGGTCAGGAACGCCCACTTTGCATCTCGTTAGAGATGCAAAGCTGGGCGTTAGAAATCCCCACGCTAAAGCAAGGTTTCACACGTTAGCGTGCACTTGCTAATATAGCGATAAAATTATCGCTGCTTTTCGGCCGAAAACGGGCGATAATTTTTTATCGCCTCGTTGTAAATATGCCCCCAAATCATATTATCACACATACAGCATCTACTACTTTCATTATTACCGCTTTAGCGGCAGGAAACTGCCGCTAAAGCGGCGATAATGGGCTTGATAGCCGCTAAAGAGGCGATAATGGGCTTGATAATATGCCCTTGTGAATTCCCGTAGAAGTCCAGGTTCACACCAGAACCTGGGCTTCTATTGGAATTCACAAGGGCATATTATCAAGCCTATTATCGCCGCTTTAGCGGCAGTTTCCTGCCGCTAAAGCGGCGATAATGTTATCACCGTTCCTTGATAAAATGGCCCTAAGTTCTGATTGAAATCTTAAATTTCTGTGAGCTTAAAATAAATATTATCTATGAAACTATTATCAAAAGCATCTTGAATTACATCACCTCACTTACTGATAAGGTAACTTCCTTTGGGTTTTATGAGAATACGCTTTCTGGTTTGGAATTATTTTCAAGGTTATTTTTGTAAATTGAAATGCAACATTCATCAGATTCAGTTCATATAGACATCAGATGAATATTTCTCTAACCAATCTCGCTACCTTAATACACTATGTGTATCATGAGAAAAGTATCAAAGTTTCGAAAATAATGAGAACCCTTATAGTTTCTCATGTTGCCCAAAAAGGCGTGCAAATAAAATACAAGTTTATAATCCTTGAAGGATAGCTTTGAAAAAGTACTTAAACAATGGGGTTTCTCTTCTCAAATGAGACTGGATTATTAAGAATAATTCTCTGTACTCCGTTCAGACTTCCATTGATTCTGTTGTTTCAAATCAATATTGGCAACAAATATACAAGGTTTTCTATGGACTCTGGTACAAGTAACAGAAGCAATATATTCTGATTACTAGGAATGATGCTCTGGGCCACAAGGAACTGATACTCAATAACTTTAAAATGGCCTCTGCTCTTTGCAACTCTCGCAAGAGTTCTGTGGCTTCACGGAATATACAATTTTCTTAGTCGTACCCGGGCATCTCACATTGTGCATCCTTCAAAGATATGAAGCTCGCTCCAAGGGGAGTCAACACTCCTAGCACCCAGCCAGGCTTCCCTTCTTTTGTGTACATTGTCTGACAGTTTAGCACATTGTTCTCCCGTGCCTTCTGAGCATAAATAGGAGTGTGCATGCCACAGATCATGACACTAAACTAAGTAACTGATTCAATTATAATCTAAAATATGACTAGGTTTGCATTCTGGATTCTTTAAAGTATCCAAAACTAAATAAAATATGTTGTAAGTGAAATAACTATTGACTGAATTAGGGATTGAGATTCACTGGGGACATTACCATTTCAAGATGGCCACCACATTCAGGATTAGGTGCCTGTTAGAAATGGGATCTCTGGTTGGCTAAGGCTTGCGCCAAAGCGAGGAGAGACCACCACTCTAGTCAGGGCAAGGGAGTTACATGCCAAAGATAACCCCTGCTCACCCCCTTGGTAGCTTTGCACAAGCAGTCAGGTTTATCCCGGAGGCCATGTGTAAAGCATTTGCGCACGCACACAGCAACAACATCCCAGGCACACTACAAAAGGAACTCCACACAAGGTTATATATAAAAAAATAAAAAAATAAAAAAAATATATATATATATATATATATATATATATATATATATATATATATATATATATATATATATATATATATATATATATATATATAAAAATAGCCTGTGTATTATCATAACACATTAAAATAGTAAACACATATTATACATGGTGCCACAAGGGATTATTTACACCTGACAGGGCCAACTGGACCACTTTCAGAACCATCACAAAGTGAACTTAGTAGACCAGTAATTACTGTTAACCACTGTACTCAGCATCAGCCTGTAACATAAACCACATTATGCACAGTATCAAATTAGGCGCAAATACATTCTGCGCCATCCTCACCAGCATAAACACATTATGCAATTCTCTCATAAGTCTAAACGCATTAGAAAATAACCTCCTAAGGATAACTCACATTAGGGGCATAAATCACACAGTGAAACATAATCTCACTAGCATAAACCATAATATGCAAAACAACCTTCCAATCATAAAAAACACATTTAGAGGTATAGAACAGGGTGCGTAAATCATACTACATGAATCACATTTCCTAGCACCACATAATCACATTAGCACAGGGTCTCCTAAAAAGGCCATAGTAGAGGCATGAATCACATTAGGGCCTGGCCATCTCAAAAGGGTCTCAAATGCCCTATGTCCAATAGTCAGGGCGTGCTGCCAAGGCAGCGGAAGTCAAGGGTGCACAACTGCGCAGACCTAAACGTTGCAGCTGCCCACTACTTGCTGGGCAGCTGGGAAAGTATGTCGCGAAGAAGTGCATCTCGCTCCTAACTCAAAACATGCCCCCAAAGAATTGCGGCCTAAACGTGGCAGCTGGCACTAAGTGCTGCGCAGCTGTGAATACCCAAATGTGGGGCACTGGCACCGACTGTGCCCTGCCAACAAATATGCCCCAAAACGTTGCAGCTGCCTGCGTTCTCGCAGGACAGCTGGGATCAGCCATCAAACCACAGGCACCACTATGCCTCTGGACCCCCACTGGGGCCCGACGCAAAGATCATGCCCGACGTTGTAGGGCGGACACCGACAATGTGCCCCGCAATGCCCCCAAGTCGCAGTTGGCCCCTAGCAGGTGGGGGCCGCTGTCTAAATGACCAAAACGGAAGAAGAAAAGCATGGGCTCTTCTGGGCCCTTTTAAAATAATTACACCCAGCGTTGGAGCCGCGCGGACTCTAAGGCAATCATGCCCTTGTTGGAGCAGCCCTCTGTCAAGCGGGGCTGCTCTGGAGAGAGGCACGGCGTGGTGCCTCGACTTTGCTCACCCCCAGCCAGCTTCACTCACCGGCTCTTCCTGGCGGGGACTCCTCTTCGCCCGGTCCCTCTTCTGGGACCGGGACTTCATTGTGGAGCCGGCGAGGCTCCTGGCAGTGCCTTGCGGAGGTGGGGTGGGCTCCCGTCCTCCTCCACACCCGCAGCCATGCTTCCCCTCGCTTCCCGGAGTCTCCTCCTGAAAGGCGGAATCGGCACCCACGAGGCCCCGCCCACAGCCACGCGGACGCGCCTGGCTTCCTGTGGGACAGATCGGGCCACGGCAGTGATTCACAATCTTGGCGGCAATTGCGGGGTGGGAAACCATGTCTTTCAATGAAAAATAAACAAAGCGGCCATGCGGGGTAGGCACCCGCAATTTAAATATAAAATTGAGCGGGGTGGGCACCCGCTGACCAAAAGCACCATAAAGCGGAGTAGGCTCCCACTATTTGAAATAAAGCCAAAGCGGGGTGGGCACCTGCCATCTAAGCATAAAGGGGGGAATCCCTATGTTGGGATTCCCTTTGAGAAGGGGGTGCAGCCCAGCGCTGCGCAGCCCACCAATCTCCCTCTGCAGAAAAGAGCCAGGTGCTCTTAAAAATAAAGCAAAGAGCTCACAGGACGCTGGAGCAGCCCAAAGTCCAAGTAAGGGGTTCATGGGCAGAGCTGGGCCCCGGGTCCAGCACACAGGGCCCTCCACCAGGGAGGCAGCCCCCATGGCGGTCCCTCCTGGGCTCCAGCAGCAGCAAGCCCCCCCCTTCCGTCAGGAACAGAACAGGAACACTGAACAGACAAAGTCCAAGGAAGGGGTTCAGGGGCAGAGCTGGGCCCAGGGGCCAGCACACAGGGCCCTCCAGCAGGGAGGCAGCCCCCATGGCGGTCCCTCCTGGGCCCCAGCAGCAGGGAGCCCCCCCTCCAGTCAAGTGAACAACTGAACAACTTTAAGGGGCCACAGCCCCTATATTTATATTAGACACTCCCTTTGTGTCACAGCACAGGGTTTAGGGATACCAGTTAGAACTGGTTTGGGGGAGCTTTGGAGCACTTTGTTTTGCTCAGCTCCTCTCTCCTTTGTTAGGTGGGGGCTAGGTGCTCAGACACAGCACAGGGGGCGGAGCCAGCACTGTGGAGGGAAGGCACCGTCCTATTCAGGTCCCAGGTGCAACTCCTCCCTCCCATCTGCATGCAGATCTCTCTATTCACCACTGGGCTGACTCACCCTGGCTCCTGGAACTCCCCACACCATCCAGCACCTGTCAATCACAAGCCAGATATGCACTCCACATCAGGCAGGCAGACACACAGCACACAGAAATGCCAACTTCTAGAAGTGGCACTTCTCCACCAGTCACCATAAATCTGCGAACACCATTGCGCAGCATTTATTCTCACGAGTTCGCACATACCAAACTCGACCCTGCACTCCTCTCATACCAGGAATTACCATGGACACACATATCCCCCATACATTCCTATGGGAGGGCAGGCCAATCTCACCACATGCACTCAGAGAGCACACGCACTTCACACTGGACCACCAATACCAGGTCACAGGAATGGCAAAACGTTTAGGGGTGAACCTCCCAAAAAGGGCCAAGTCCAACAGTGCTACGTTATGCTTTCAGACATATTTTGACCACTTCTGGCATCTCAGTAAGGTCAGCACTGAAATGTTCTCAGTGTGGCAGGTATGCCTTCTCCATGGCAAGATTGCTTCCTAGCAGGTAGGAGTTGAGAACGAGGAGTGAAATTAGAAAGATGTTGTCTCATAAAGGGTAAGAATGTTAAAAATGTAAAGGTTGGGTGAAAAGGAACTGGTTATGAGATGTTCGTGGAGGGCTGGGAAGCAGGAAGTGGAGGGGAGAGGAGAGATTAGGGAGGTTCCTGTCTAATCGATGGGTCATGAGGGAAGGAGCAGATTGAGATCGTTTGCAGTCCGGGTTAAAGTAGGGTATTTAGTACACCGAGTGACAGGAAGCCATTGATGTTTAACTGCACGGGGTTCGAGAATGACAGCGAAGTCAGGGGGAACAGTAAGAATGTATTTTAGTTAAATTAATTCATTGAAACAAAGAAGAGTGGGCAACTTTAAGCATGACATGTTACAGTGTATATATTGGCTGTCATATTAAAACAAGTGTTTTTGTTATTTTTAGTTTTCCCTGACGAAGGGCCCTAGAGGCTCGAAATGCATTGGATTTGAATAAACTGCTATGGATGAATTTGGCTTCAGTCATGTTCTTGAAGTGAGGTTCGGATGGCCTGGCAGGAGAAATCTGGGAAATGGCTTTACCTTGCATGAATCAAAATTATTTCAAGTGAACATTTAGATTATCAAAGGAATGTAATAACGTTGTAAAAATGGAAAAGAGGAAAAGGAACAGAAAAAATAATATTGCAAACGCAATTTAAAAAAAAGCTGTGCCAATGGTTCGGGGCACAAAGGTGGCCTCTATATGTTGATGTTCTCCATGGCAGTAGCAGCAGTGAAGGGCTTCCTCCACTGCAGTACGGCAGGAAACTGGTATGTACACGCCTGCACACGTGCCTCTCTTGGACACATGCCATGGATTAGTGCATAAGTGCAAGCTGCCATGGTGAACAGGCGGGAGAGCAGGAGCTGCTGAAACTCAAACCGGACCATAGGAAAGAGAATGCTGCAGAACAGCATCCGTGCCCCCCACTCCATGCTGACAATGGGAGGTGTGCAAGCATATACAGTCTGGAGTATTGTCCTTACCCACATTCTAGAGAACTTGCATGGGAAGAAATGTAGGGTCGCCCTGGTTTAAAGAAAAATTGTGATACTGCAAATCTGGGTACAAAATTCATCATACACTGAATATTGCAGTGTTTTAAAGCATATATTGGTATTGGTTTATGATCAGTGATTGAGGGTGCAAATCTGAACATGAACTAAATATTATTGAGTGAGAATGGAAAACTGAACATGCATTTAGGATGGACGAGTGATTGAGCAAACCGGAACACGAGATAAGAACGGTGGAATGATAGGGCAGCGCTAAACATGCACTAAGGGTGTTTGAGAGATGGAACAAATACAAACATGCACCAATGATAACTCAGTAGTGCAGCAAATGTGAACAAGCACTAATGATTAATGAGTTATGGTGCAAATATGGGCAAGCCTTAAAGATTTCTGAGTATTTATCAAAATATCAGCATTTGCTGATTATTACTGAGTGATGATTCAGATCTGGACATGCAGTGAAGATTATTGAGTAGTATTGCACATGCACTAATGCTTACTGTGTAATGGGGCACATTTAAGGATTAATGGATGATGTTGCCAATGTGGTAATGTAGCCAAGTCTTCCAATGAATGAGGCAAATCCTGGCTGTCATTGAAGACTTATGAGTGGAAATTTTAACGTCTATTCAAGATGGTGAAAATCTGAACACATGTCAAGGCTTACTCAGTAATAGGAAACATTTAAATGTGCAGTTAGGATGTACATAGGATGTAAATACAATTAATGATGGTGTAAACTTAAATACCTTCTAACAATTACTTAGTGATGGGACAAATCTGAGCATGCCTCACAGTAGTAATTCTTGGCATTTGGTGGATATTGTCAAACCTTTCAGGAAAAAATCCATTGAATTTTTCATTTATTTGTTGCGCACCACATTAAAATATGACAGTCAAAAATAAAATCCAAAGTGATATTCACTCTAATTTTGGATTTTTCTCTGTAGTGGAATAAAGCACATGTGAGTGTCAGCCATGCATTGCACAGTAATGGTCCAAAGGAATTCTAGACCCTTGAAGCTGTCTCCCGGCAGTAACTGGCTGGTGAATTCCCTGCCGGTGACTTTGAAGTAAGATGACACAGCTTAAAAAATTCTGTAAAATTCAACAAAAAATGCTAAGGTGGTAGTGAACAGATGCACTTGTTCTGCGATTAGGTTTATATATGCATTTCTATATTGAAATCCCCAGATGGACCTTATTTTCCCTTTTGGCACATGGACCCTATTAAAAGCTCCGTACTTGTCAGGTTCCATTTTTGTAAAATAACACATGACTAACCATAGCTGATTATTGTGAACCAACTGACGTTTCTCTAAAATTGCCTTGTCCATGAATATGTATATCTAAAAAGAAATGTAATCATTATTTCAATTGATTGAAATGCTTTCAACAAAAAGATAAAAACATGCAGACCCTTGGTTACTCTTCTAAGCCAGGTTTACGGAGGCTAGATAGGTAAACAAGTACTATCAATTACTATGGCACTCTCAAGCGACCACGAAACTGAGGGGGATATTCTCAAGGATCGGCGATCGCTACCGCAAACACCAGTTAGCGGCAGTTTTTTTATCACCGCCTAACCCTGAAAACTATTGTCATGTTAGCGATGTATTACCAATCCGTCGCTACATGTCGATAGTATCAGGGAACGGCGGTGAAAACTGCCGCTAACATCAGTGCGATGGCGATAGGAAATTCAGCGTTATTGGGCAATAACTACCGATAGGCCCATTAGCGGCAAGAACACTCATGTTAGTCAGCCCGTGAGTTTTGTTTGCCCCTAATACAAAAAATAGCTTATCAGTCAACCTCCATTATGAAATAGGCATAAAAACCAATAAACTGTAGAATGGAGCAGCCAGGGCCAAGTGCAGCACACATCAACAACCCCTGCAAGCCAGCCAACATCCAGGATGACCAGGATGAGAGCCGTGATGCCTCGCTGGACGTGCGCCTGGAGCCTGGATGCCTCGATGGACCTGCACCTGGAGTCTGGATGCCTCGCTGGACCTGCATCTGGAGCCTGGATGCCTTTCTGGACCTACGCCTGGTGTGGGATGTGGAGGAGCTGTGGAGTCAATGAGCTGTGGCGGTAGACATTGAGGTGTGACGATCGCCTGTACCTTGTGGTGAAGTCTGGCAGGTCGCACGGAGACACGTTTCTGACCTGTGTGAGAAGACCACCTTGCGCACCTTAGAGCTGTCAATAGTAGAGTCACTCCTGCGTCCCACCATAGGGAGGTCTGCATCGCATACTACGATCCACCTCTACACCGCGGTGCATGGAGGGGATTACAAACGGTGGGTGCCGCCTCTGCATCACAGGCCGGATGATGTTGGGCTGGCTGGATGCTGTGGAGGGTGAGGCCCCTGAGCTGCGCCGAACTTGTGTGGTCTGAGTGCTGCAACTTCACGCCTAAGGGGGCCCTGCTGCATCAACTGCATTGGGAGGTTCACCAGCGGACTTGACAGCGACTGCTGTACCCAGACTTGTGAAATCCCTCCTGGCTGAGGCTCCTGCTGGCTGAGTCACAGATGTGGAGAGAGTGCAGGGGATTGCGATACAGTGTCAATGTCCAGGCAAGGAGAAGATGGGACGCATAGCGCAGGTCGCCTGGGGGTCGAGTCCCCCAGGCCTAGCACAAGTAGATGACGCACCCCCAGTGTCGGCTCATCCGCTATGGCGGAAGAGCTTCGCCCCACTGCTTCCAAGCAGTGCAGAGGAGGAACAATCATCACATGATGATAACTTACTGATGAAACCGTGCTATGTTTCGCAGGTGGGAGGGTGGGTAGGACTGCTCCCAACACGGGGCAAGGCATTGGCGGATTGGCATTCCCACTCAAGTGCGTAATGAATGTTTGGTCGGCCCACTCAGGCTGCCCAAAGCAGTCATGCGCACTTCCCTGTTCATAATGCAGGCTGCATTACAGCCTGCATGGAGAACATGGCTACCCCTCCAGCCCCTGACTGCATGCCTTGTCCCATTGCCAATTACGAATCCCATTGCTGAATTGCAGCGTTGTGATTGGCTAAGGGGTGGGAGCCTGGATGCCTACTTCTTGTTCCTGGAAGCAGACGCAGGAGAGCAGGAGCAACGAAGACACGGGATACGGCTTTGAGGTAAGACTTCCCTTATTCAAGCTTTTACAACACCCGCTCACACAGACATCCCCACGGCCACGCCCCATCCAGTGTTCTTTCCAGCGTTTACCACCTCACAGCTGTCCAGCCCCCCTAGCACTTCTCAATGGCGGCCGCGATGCGCCCATGCACAGCGGGCATACCACCCGTGTGCCAAAGGCACATACCTATTTGCGACGCATGCATAACATTGCATTCCATTCCCACACATACTAATACTAGGCACATTGCAACAGTAGAGTAGGTGTTGCATAGCGGAGACATCAATATCACTATTCCCACATCAGTGAGTGCAACTTAAAACTAACCTTTGCACCCCAAACCCAAGCGTGAACCCTGGAATTCCTATTTGAGCCCCCATAACACACCTAAAAATCAAATTTGACCCACATGCACACCCCAATTTCAATATTTTACCCCAACACACACCCCAATTTTCATATTTTACATCTGAAACCCATACACACCCAAAGAAATTTAAATTACCCCATTACTGACCTCACAATGCATTGTAACCAAACGCTATATAAAGGCACCAGTGTTGTCGGAGTTGCGTTGTTGACGATGTACTGCCTGCGTTTTAATGGTCGTCTCCTGTGCCAAAGGTAACCCATAGGCTACGCCGTTTGCGTCCGTCTGCCCTTGGACCGCACTCTGAACCAAGGAGCCTTCCTCTTGGACACTCCACCACTACGAAGCCAGCACCCTCCTCGCCATCAACACTGGATGCCACCTCGCCTGCCAGGACCAACCTCTGCTCGGGACCGGACATCGCCATCACCATAACTGATGGCTGCAGTATCGCCCGCAAGGAGCACCGTGACCATCAAGGAGGAGGCATTGCCATCACCTACAGAAGCATTCTCCGACTGACCACGCAATCTAATGACCCAAGGGTGACCATGGAGCACCTCAACTCCCAGATCCGGACCAAGCCCAAGCACAAGCACATCCTCTGCGGCACCCTCAGGTGCAGGCCCCCCGGGCCACGGCCCCCCATTCTCCAATACCATTGTAGACCTCATTACTCCCAAGGGTCTCCCATCCATCAACGACATCCTACTCCCCCCAGTGACCAGGACACCACCCCCTCCTGATGAAGGTCCCCTACATCAGAGGCAAGCAGCAAGTCACCTCAACAAGCCACATAGCAGGACACATGGTTGAGCACGTCACCTCCGCCAGCAGGAACTTCAAATACAGCCACAACACCGGACTCTCCTGTTCGAGCCATCATTGGTAACATCACGTCTTCACCTTGCCCACCAGACGCCATCGCCATCATCGCACCCCCTCGCAGCTGGATCAAGGCCACCGAAGAACGTCTCATCCATTCCCTCCGCAACAACACTCCACCGATGCTTCCAAACGATGACACCGCAGCGTGCAACCACCACCGATGGATCTCCAACAGCGCTGACATTTGGGCACCCCTTATGAACGGCACTGCGTCAGTACCATCCGCCTGCCTGAAGGCAGGAGTGAAGGTGACGCAGTGCCACAGGGATAGGCTGCCCCATTCATTGCTGGAGTTGCGGTATGGTTGTGACACGACTGCAGCAATGTGTGACTTCAGCGCAGACAGATACGTCAGGATCCCTGACGTATCTGTCATTACTTGCATCATGGAGGGCTGTCCAGTGAATACTACGCATCCATGCTGTTGCAAAAAGGGCATAGTGAGAAGTGTTGCAACGCTGCCTTGTTGCAGCGCTGCAACACTTTTCATGACTGGGGTGCAGGAATGCGGACTATCTTATTGATGGTGCGCATTCCTGCACTGTAGTTTTGACGCAGGGCAGCGCTGCAACATTGCTTGCAGCGCTGCCCAGCACCAAAACATGCTGAGATGTAGCCCCAAGCGTTATCCCCATTTTTAAGACCAGCTATTTTATGGTCTTAAGTAACTGGCTCTAACTGCAGTTCGAGCCAGTTTTTTTGGTTTTCAGAAGTTCAAGAATCCCTTTGTGAATATGGAGTAGTGTTGTTTGCGGGCGTTTTTGCAGGTGAACGCCTCTCCTGCATATAATTATCGCTAACAGAAGTAGCGATCTTTATAATGGACGTTTTCGGCTAAAAACTGTCACTAATGGCTATTAGCGACAGCTTGGTAATAGGGCGATAAAATTATCGCCGCATTAGCAGCAGAAATGTGCCGCTAACGCGGTGATAAGTACTTGTGAATATGCCCCTGAATGTTCTTAACACCATCAGGGAATGATGAGTGGGAGAGGAGAGCTCGGCATCACAGGTAGGGAAGAGGACTTGCTGCCTATGTTCACCTCTGTGCATCGCACAACCTGCTGTCCATCCTGGAGAGAATTCCAGTAGAAAAAAAAGGTTATGTGGTATTTTAAGATCCTGGCCCCGACCAGGGACTTGGAGGGTGAGGGAGAGTGTGCTGGAGGGGCGGTGTTCAAAAGAGTAAACAAGATTATCACACGCCTATCATGACCCTCCTGAAGTCCCATGATCAAACAGTGAAGGCAGCAAATGGAAGGCATTAGGGAAATGGACTGTATAACTCCTATATTTAGATATCAGGAACTGCTGTTCCAACATAGATGAGCCTCTATGACAAGTCAATCTCCTGGGGGGCTCAGCTGAGGGACAGCACCAATGGGGCAAGTCAACCCCACAAAGATCTTGGAAATGACTACTTAGTTGGCTATTTCATGAAATGTCCAATACACACCAACCACACACACACCAACCACGCACACACTAACCACACACACACACACCAACCACACACACGTGCACGCACTTGCACACATGCACACACATACAGACATGTGCAGACACTCACACACACACATCTAAAGGATTGGGAGGATGTCCAACTTGGGAAGAACACATAAAGGCCTATACATTTTACATATAGTACTGGCCCAACTTTCTTCTAATTTTTTTTCAGATGGACAGAGACCCACATCTGTAGTCTTAGTACAAACCACCAGAGCAATGTGACAAACAGTTAGTTCCCCAGATTTTGGAGGGGGAGTTGTACTTTCGTTGTACTCTTGATCATTCCAGGCCTGTGAAATAATGGTCAAGCAAATATGTAATGGCAGGGTAGGGGAAGTGCCTCTTTATGGTTCACACATGTACCTCCGTACGCAGAACATTAGTCATGTCCCCCCGTGTTATGAGACACATGGCGAAAACCCCTACTGATCTTGTTCTGCTTCTTGGAAAACTAATAATAATCTAAGTTATAAAAAAAACATAAAAATTCTCCGCATCACAGGTTCTTTGCAGCTCTGTTCAGCGCTGTAGTCGTTCCATTTAATATTTATGGGAGGTGAAGTCAAAAGGGCCTGCATCCCTCGTTGATCTCTCCCTGGACTCAGGAGGCCAGGGGGGGCTAATCTGTAACTGGAAAGTGCAGCAAAATGAATGTATTTTGAGAAGCAGAGAGCAATGATAGGCAGAAGAAATATAGAAATGAAAATGCATTCTGTCAAACAATCATACATCATTATAATGGTGAAACATTAGTGTGTTTTTGCTCATAATCTTTCAAATAGATTTTGTGAAATTTCTTGACATATTTAGATTCAGAGATATCAATTGCTGCCTTTCTGAGGGGTGGTAAAGATCTGAAAACTAGCTAGTTAATAATATTTCAAAATACAATTATCAAAAAATACTTCAAAATCAAATTAACAAAAATAAAACTATTAAGTATGGTAACATTTTCTAATCTTTTAAAAAATGCCAAGTACTGGTCAAGATGCAATAGGACTAGTGGAGGGTTCATAGTAGTCGTATTCTCGACGTCAAACCCTATATTAATAGGAGGGAGTAAGGGCGATGGAGTTTGGAAATGGGTAAATATTACATTTTAAATAGCTTCAAGGCCAAACGCAAACGTGCCACGCCCTTCAGGGCTAAAACATATTTGGAATTTGTCCAAACGATTTTCAGGGACAGGTCATTTGGTGAAAAAAGTGGTAAATCATATAAACAGGTGGGACACAGACAGAGAAGAGGAATTCTGGCACACTTCAAGGCTCTTGCACGCAATAGCCCATTCCATGCCAGACTGCAGAATAGGCTGAAGACAGAAACAGGAACTCTACCTTTGAAGAATTGGCATTTGGTGGGAAGGCTGCTGACTTAAAACTGCATTTTCAGGGCAAACCTAAATGGGACTAACTGGCAGCTGCACTTCAGCGTTGTTGTAAGCACCAGTCTTCACAGTCCCTTTTCTGTGCCAATGTTCCCCTTCTGATATTTTCATTTGAAGGTGTTTTTATACTAATAACGCCTGGATCTGTGAGAGCTATTCCCTTGGACTGGTTCAACGCTGCAAGCAGCTGGAAATTCGTGTGATCGTTTAAGAGACTGGACCACAACCCTGAGAGAGAATACTGCTACTAGTAATTCAGGGTAAGGCATATTGATACAGGACTCATAGTAGCACTCACCCAAACTGTCATTTCGCGGGTACTCTCCCGTTTGGATTTTTCCAATGCCATCTACCACGGTTTGCCACAATACCTGACTCAACGCCTTCAAATCGTTCAGAACCAGGCTGCCCGCCTGATCCATGGAAGACCCAGATGGCAATCAGCTAAACCTCTGCTTACGAACCTGCATTGGCTCCCGGTTGAGCGAAGGGCTGCCTTTAAGGTGGCTTGCCTCACCTTTAAGGCACTTCATTGCCCTTCCCCTGCTTTCCTAAAATCTACCATCTGCCCTTATTGTCCCACACGTAATCTTCGATCCGCCCACCGCGATTTGCTGGTCACCCCCAGGAGCAAAACTAAGAGATTCGGCGGACGCCGGTTCTCTCACCTAGCCCCCGGGCTCTGGAACCTCCTCCCTTCCTCTATTAAATCCTGCTCTTCTTTTCTCAAATTTAGGAAAATGCTAAAAACTTACCTCTTTCCCACCCCTACGTAGACTCTGTTCCTTTACCTCCCCCTCACTTTGTTCTGTCTACCAGCGCCAGGAAGCTTCGGTGTCAGTGCGCTCTATAAGCAACACTTAACATAACATAACATAACATTAATTAATGGATTAGACAAGTTTACCACATCACTTTTATCGGTGTTTTGAATTATATTTCTAACACCTAAACGTCTACACATACTATGTATTAGAAGTCATTTGGGCTCCTAAAATTAGACTTGTTTTAATAAAAAATTTAACATATCGATTGCACCCTTCTTTGTCAGTAAACCACATTGCTAGTTAAACTAACATTAATTTACGATTAGCCCAGATGACTGTTACCCAAATGAAGTATTGATTTTGTTATTGTACCCCTGACATTACCTTTTCATTTTAAAAATATTGGGGCAGATTTACAAGTCCCTTGAGCCACTTTTGCGTCACTTTTCCCATGTTAAAATTGACGCAAAAGTGGAGCAAGGTGCTTGTAAATCCATTATATTTATTCCTGTGTCCCATCAAAGTATTTATACTATTTTTGTTTTGTCTTCAAGTTTTGAACCCCGTTATCTATTTGCAATATTTCGAAAATTGTAGTGTTTTCACTTGGTATAAGCATTTTATGATCCGATAAACCATAATCTCAAAAGTAGGGTTGAAACTGGGCGCACGTTCATGGGCGGTTTTTAGGTCTCGCCTGACCCAGCGCATGCGCTGGTCTGGCGAGACTTTTTGAGAGGGCTCCAAAAAGTGCTACCAGGCCAGCCTAGTGCTACAGTGCATGTGTGCGGGCGCGCGCCCCGCGCTTGACCGCGACTACTTTCACTTTCTCGGCCGCACGGCCGCTATGATGTTTGATCGCATCTCGATCACTTTCGCGGCTGCACGGCTGCTTGGCATAGCCAATAGGTCTCGCTTTTGGGACCTTATAAGTATTTAGTTATGCAACTGTTGCATGCAGTGCTTTAAATGGGGGCAAAATAGTGCAGGTACTCATTTAAATCTGGCGAGTGGGCGGGGTTTGGGGGCGGGGTTTAGAAGTCATGCCGATACTTATTGACTTCGATACTACTTGCCGCACATACCAAAACACATGAGAAATGTCTTTCAATAAACAAAGCAGGTTTGTTTACTCGTTAGAAACAACCGAAACCCAAACGCGGCGATATTTCAACATTTCGTTGTTTTGTAATATGTGCAACATCAATTCTGTTAATTGCTGTTGCTCCGCACAATTCTATATGTTCTCCAGTGACACAGAAAGAAACAAGCAGACATGCACCCACAACCCAGTCCACACATTTCATTTAATATAACTTCCAAGAGTGTCTCTATTGTCTCCCCCATTCTCTCGTTTTTCTCAACAATCACAGGCAAGCAGACAAACATTAGCAGACACTTAACAAAAGAATCAGGTGGGCTTAAAGCCATTTGAACCTGGTTACCTCCCATGGCTCTCTTAATTACGCTGTCACTGGGCTGCCTCGATGTCTGTGAACACCCGATTGGTATGCAAATGAGCCCACGCTGAATTGTTCAGCTGGGCTGGCGCAGGTCTACAGGAGTGCCTCAGCTATCAAAGAAACGCCGCCAGGACCAGCTTTTCATGAGTACCGGTACTCTCCTCGGCAGTAGAGAAGTGCCGGTACTCCGAGTGCTAAATCTAAGAAGTGCCGGTACTCAGTACCGGTGAGTACCGGCCCATTTAAAGCACTGGTTGCATGGCTAAACACTTATAAGATCCCAAAGGCTAGACCTATTGGCTATGCAAATGCTTGTTGTCAAATGCATTGTGTAAAATCCTATGTTGGGTTCTTGATACTGTCAAATAAAATAAATCACCCGTCATTGTAATTGTAATTTAGGGTTAGGGCCCACTAAAGAATAGTGTTGCTCTCAGGCTTGACTTAATTATGATATACTAGTCATTGCATAATTGGAATATTCTCCGCTTGACCAAATAACTGATTGTTTGTAAATGATTGTTTGACAGTTGTGCTAAAAAATATTTCCACAATATAAGCCGTCTTTTGTCTTTGTTGGAGTGGTAGCTTCTAAATACTGTAAGGATTGGTGATACACTAAATTAAAACCCTGGGACAGAAAATACACCAGATCCAATTAACTTGCTGCATTCTTGGCACAACGATGACTACTACTCTGTAATCCTAGTGCTGGAATAATGTTAGCAATTTTGAAATTTTGTGTACACTCTTGGTAAGATTGTGCCAACCACTGGGTAAATGATCACACTCATATAATGATCGTGATTCTTTATATATTGTGGCAATTATTTGCACAATGGTGTGCAGCCCTAGTGTAAGTTTTCATCTGTGTAATACCTGTATTGGTGTTGTCATTTTTATATTATCCCTACTGACTGAGTGTGAGGAAAGTGGTTATTGTATGGTGTGGTTGTGCGACCTTAGCATGTAATAAACTCACAAACCTGTCTTGGGTCCAGTCAGATTCATTTGCAAGACCTTAGCTCGACCCTGGGTAGCTGTGACTTCAGACAGTCTGGGTTTCTCAGAGTAACAAGTGCAAAGCTTTAGAAGGACCAAAACATTTGAAGCAGAAAGAAACAAAGGAAATCCAACACTAATTTATTAAATTAGCTTTTATTTTTTATGAATATTTAGACACTTGTCAGAAGAACACATTTCATAGGGTCACTGGGCATGACTGGGTCCAACTGTGGTGGTTGAGGACTTTTACTTCTGATGTCCCAGGACCTAACCTACAATTGATCCTGAGAAGCTGGCCCAAGTACCCCTTCTGTTCTCAGTGCTAGCTGTGGCCGTGCAGTCAAACCCTCCCTCGGGTGGAAGTTGGAATACAGATTAGGGAATATGACTCATAACTCAAAGAGTGCACATCAGTGTAAATAAATCAAGGTCTAGTCAAACACTTTTTTTTACAATAAGAATTATTTTATTTCTAACTCTGCGCATTAAAGGAAATGTTACAACATGTATAAACAATAAGACATTCCCTCTTGAGTTTGAAGCTCTAGTGTTTTACTGGCAAATTGCTGTCCCTCCTGCTCTTTGTAATGTAGGCAGGGTTGTTCTTCAGTCACTGGTTGCCTCATCCAGAGAATGCTCACTAGTAGGCCTTAACACAAATGTCCCCTCCGACTCTCAGAAAATAATTAAAAGTGTCTTGGCCCTGCAGCGCTCTTGCAAGGGTGTCGCCAGCAGCGATTAAGTGTGAAACATCTCAGTGGGTGCCCTGTCTGCAGGCACTCACAAGGCTCCAGTCTGGTGCAGAATTCAGCTGAATTCAGGAGGTGCAGCCGCATCCAGTAAGGACAGACTCTCCCTCAAGCTTGCATGGTCGGTCACACAAGCTTTAATTTTCCCGCATGGCACTCTACTGACGGCTATCGTGACTGTGTCACTCTCCTGGCATGTGAGAGTTGCTATTTTGAATCTGCACATGGGTAATGACCCGATCAGTGTGGCAGATGCCTCCGTATACCTCACACTGGAAGTCTACTCAACAAGGCTCCCCACTGAACCTTGCTTCCTTTTATGCTCTCCTCTTTCTCACATGGCAAAGTGGTCTTGGCAAGCAGGCAGGCACTGGTGTATCAGGTTCCAGAGAAGATGGTCTTGGTTTCCCTGAGTGATGTACCCTCACTCAGAAGGGAGACTAGCAGGCATTTGCCTCCTGTCCTGAACACAGGCAGAAGTCTTGCAGAGTTTCCCCTCCTCACCCAGTCCGTCTGGCTGCTTAACAGATGACTAATTTTGGAGTCTCAACCTCCCCTGCCTATAGTCACATTTCCAGACACCAAATAGAGTCTGAGTCTTTGAAGTTTTATGTTGATAATCTGCTTCTTTTAAAGAACACACTTCTCCTCTATTGCTTCCTCTTGGAAAGACATGTCACAAAAGGAAAGACTCCTACGCTGATAGTCCCACAACACAGGCCATGGGAGTTACTAGAGTTCAGACTTGGATGTCAACAACAGTGATATGTGCATCAAAAGGTTAATGTTGGGTTCCCAGGCCTACTATTGATTGCCTTATCAGCCCCATCTCCTTCCTAAGATGTGTCCAAGCCCCTTCCTTATGATATCACTTTGAATCAAAGAGTACCCTGTGAGTTGAACAGGGTGGGTCTCTCTCTCTCCCTTCTCCAGGATGTCCCATTTAGCTCACAGGAATGCAGCAATACACAAATCTGTCTGGGGGAATTCCTCCACCACCTTATGTCCTAAACATGCAGGCCTGGGCTTCCCAAAATGGAACCCAGTGTCCTGTAATGCACCAATACAGGCACACATGCTCCTAGTGTATGTACACAGCAAACACCATCCACTACTGTTACCTCCATGCATTGTGCCACCACAGACACACATACAGTCAGCACACACATTAACTCTGCATGCCTGCTCAGTGTTGTAGCATTTCTGTACTGTGACATGGTGTGCCACTTGCAGGCACACCCACTGCCAGCACACACATTCGCCATGTGCACACTGCACAACATTACACCCTTCATGTATGTCACTTATAGCAGGTACTCATACACCCTATCCATGTATTCACTATGCACACCCTGCACAGCACTGCATCTCTTATGTAATGAGCTTCTCGCAGGTATATATAACCTAAACCTGGGCGTTAAAATCCGCTCCCCTCACGGAGTTTGCGGATTTTCGGCAACTCCGCTTTCCGTGTAGAACGCTGAGTTACCGAAATCTCCGCAATACGTGGCAGAATGGAGTTTTTTCTTGATCGCGCTTTCAAAATGCATTTTCATGCAAGCGGTAGCGACTAACCGGGATCCCTGCATTTGCTGACGAGATTTCCTATCCGTTCGCGTGCGCCACGAGATTTTGGTAGCCGACCGTGCGATACGCGAGAGTGTGCGATCACGAACACGTCAGTCGGACGCGCCATCAGACATCCGGTGGTGGTTCGGTGAAGATCGTGATGCCGAACACGCAGAAAATGCAATCTGGAGAAGAATATCTCTCGAGCAGCATAAAACCGTCCCGAAAATGATGATTTGGATGAAAAAAACTCCTCAGATTGACATTTGGCTGTACTTTTTTGTGCAAGGAGTCCTTTTTCATTTATACTTTTTTTTTAAGGGAAGGAAGTGCCCTAGAGTCTCCAACTTCCTGTTCCTGTCCAGCAGGCTTCTCAAAGTGCTTTGTCCATGTCCTGTTCACTTTTCATTTGGATTTGGAGCTGAAAGAATCACTATTTGTGCCTGCTGCATCATATGTCATTGGATTTGAGGACTTTTGGATTTGAGATTTTACAAGTAAGTTGGAGAATTGGTGTTTGTTTGATGGGGCATTGCACCTACAGTATTTGGTACTTTTCATCATTTGTTTGTAGAAATTATTGTTGTGGGTGGTCTGTAGTTTCAGTAGGGGCCTGCTTGTTTTTCTTTGTATGTAATTTTTCTACTAGTTTTGTTTTATGAAGGAAACATGTTGCAAAGTTCACTACATTTTCTCCAACTTTTGGAATCAATTTGCAATATTTATTTAATTCACTAGTCCAGTAACCTGGCCCAATAAATAGGCCTTTCAGCCAGTATGCCCAGAGCTACTCATGGGTGCATGAAACAACTGTTTCTGTGGTGTCTGTTGAATTTAAACATCATTTAGGGCATGGATGGCATTGGAATGAATTGCAAAAAGTCCTTTTTTGGAGGTATTTCACTTTTTTGATGTGTGTTAAATAAATGCCTTTGTTGGATGTGTGTGTGTGGTGTGGTTGTTGTGTAACTTGCAAACCTTTTTTAGCTCTGTGGATTTTCGTTTTTGCAATTTTGCATTAAAGCTGTGTTGTTTAGCATGCCTCCTTTGTCTGGCCATATATAGGCCTGCTTGAGGTCATTGATTTCCAGGCCTCCTGCTTGTTGTGACTATGAGAGACCTTGTGGCTGGGGGGCATTTTGTCAGTGTAGTTTATTAGTGTGCTGCTTTTGCCATATAGGCCTACATGATTTTCCTTTGTTCCTCTTGGCTTATGCTTCTTCTTGTTGTGGCATGGCCATGTGGCTCGTGGCTATTTTGTGAAGCCAGGCACAGTGTGCTTTTGCCATAGGCATGCATCATTGTCTGTGTTCCTTTTCTTGTTGTTGTGGGTGGCCTGGCCATGTGGCTGGTGGCCATTTTGTGGAGCCAGCCAGTGTGCCTTTTGCCATAGGCCTGCAAGCTTGTGGCCTAGTCTGCCAATAGGCCTTTCAGTAAGTAGGCACAGAGCTACTCATGGGTGCATACAACAATTGTTTCTGTGGTGGCTGTTGAACTTAAACATCATTTAGGGAAGGAATGACATTGAATTGAAATTCAAGATGTGTTTTTTGGGGTTGTTAGAAATGGGATTTTTGGAAGGCTAGGGTATGTGTCAAAGCCAGGCAGAACCACCACTCTAGTCAGGATAAGGGAGTTACACTCCTAAAATAACCCCTGCTTGCCCCCTTGGTAGCTTGGCATGAGCAGTCAGGCTTATCTTAGAGGCAGTGTGTAAAGCATTTGCATATAACCAACAGTAATAAAGTGTAAGCACTACAAAAGAACACCACACCAGTTTAGAAAAATATCCAATATTTTTTATATACTTAAGGCAAGACCAAAAACGATAAAAATCCACAATACAGTACTTAAAAATCTCCTGTTATCAAAATATGCTTGAAAAACAGTTCCTTGATGTCGATAGATCTGTCCAGGGCTATTACGGTGTTGTAAGCAAACAAATCCAAACAGTTCTGGCTGACCGCGGTGTCGCGGGCCAGCTACGTTGTCGGAAAGACACGCAAACAGTACCTTTTAGAAATGCAGGGCGTGGGCGACCTCTTGTTGAGCTTCCAAAAGCACGGCATCCCCAGGCGTTGGTCCCGGAGGACGGTGCAGAAGTGGTTGGGGCCCTTGAGGTAACACGCGTTGCAGATCGATCTCCTCTCTGTTGGAGTCAGGAGCACTGGCGTCAACAGACGTCAGGTGCTGCGCTGCAAAGTGCAGCGGTGCAGCATGCGGTGCCCTCAGGTCGCAGTGCGAGCAGAGGCCCAGTGGTGGCATCAGATGGCATTGTCAGTGAGACCAGGGTCACGGTGCGAGGTGAAGGCGGTGCGAGGTGAAGGCGGTGTTCGTCACGGTGCTGGCAGGTCATGGTGCAAGCAGTGGTGTTGTCGTGGCTGAAGCGCTGTCGTCGGCTGACAAACTGGAGTCAATGGCGTTGGTAGGCTAAGGCTGCGGTGCGGGATGAGGGCGGTGTGTCGTGTAACTTTATGAGCGGTGCCCTCGAACCACGGTGCAAGCAGTGATGTAGATTTCGGCGTGAAGTGCCATCATCGGTGATACAAGGCGACGTTGTGATGCAAGGCGGTGTGGAGTGCAGTGCCCACAGGTCACGGTGCGAGCTGCGGCTCAGTGGCGGTGTCAGCAGGCATTATCGGTGAGACCAGGGTCACGGTGCGACGTTGCGGCAGTGCCCTCTGTAGTACCTTCAGGACACGGAGTCGGCAGCGGCATCGTAGACGACATCGGGTTGCTTTTATTCTGTTGCAGCACAAAACACACAGTCCACAGTGCTGAGGGCAGAAGAGCTTGAAGTCTTTGCTGTTCCTGAGACTTCTCGAACAGGGGGTAAGCTCTACCTCTAGCCCTTGGAGAAATTCACAAAAGTAGATTGCAGAAAGTTCAGTCCAGTCCTTTTACTGCCCCAGACAGAAGCAGCTACTGCAGGCCAACACAGCAAAGCACACAGCAATGTTGTAGTTCCTCCTCACAGCTTCTCCAGCTCTTCTTCTTGGCAGTCTTCTTGGTCCAAAAGAGTTCTAAAGTTCAGGGGTCTGGGCCCCAATATTTATTTCCCAAAATCATTTGATCTCTTAAGCAGAGAGTGTCTGTGCCCAGCCAGAACCAGTTCTCCCTTCACTGGTGTGACTTCCTGGCAGGAGGTGGAGACTGCATGGTCAGAGGCCAACAAGGCCCTTTGAGGTGCAAGGAAATCTCCTCCCCCTTCCTCCATTGCAGCCCAGGTCTATTCAGCCCTTTCCTGACCCACCTAGACTATCTGGAGCCACTCTTGCTCTCCAGCCTTCTGTCATCCAAAACCCAGACAGGCAATCCACATTCCAGCAGAGGCATACGGGATGACTGAGCAAGAAAATACCTACTTTCTAAAAGTGGTATTTTCAAACAAAGAATGTAAAAATCACCTTCACTAAAAGATGCATCTTTAGAGTCTGAGTTCAAGCATACTAAACTTTATTTTCCTACCTAATTCCCCAGGCCAGTTATGTTTATAAGATGTCATAAACAAACTCCCCATTCTGTCCTATGGGGAAAAGGTAGCCTTGCAATAGCAAAAAACGAAATTGGCCGTAATTCACTATGAGGACATGCCACACACACCAGGGCATGTCCTACCTTTCACATACACTGCACCCTGTCCACTGGGGTACCTTGGGTCTACCTTAGGGGTGGCTGACAAATAAGAAAAGGGAAGGTGAGGGACTGGGAAGTGTGTGCACTGGCCAAGTCGACATGGCAGTTACAAACTGCACGCAGACTCCGCAATGGCGGGTCTGAGGTACCTTTTCCAAGCTATTCATGTGGGTGGCACAATCAATGCTGCTGGCCCACTAGTAGCATTTGATTTACAGTCCCTGGCACACTCAGTGCACTTTACTTGGGACTAACAAGTAAATCAAATATCCAACCATGGAAACACCAATCCATAACACAATTTAGCACAGGAGCACTTGCACTTACCACTGATCAGCAGTGAGAAAAGTGCGCAGAAACACTACACCAGCAAAAACAGAGTCAAAACCGGGAGGTCAGAAAGCAAAAACTCAGGGGAAACACGCCAAAAGATGCCAAGTCTAACAGGGGTATTTCACTTTTTTTTGAGGTGTGTTAAATAAATGCCTTTGTTAGATGTGTGTGTGGTGTGGTTGTACTTATGTTGTGTAATTCTCAACCTTTTCAGCCCTGTGGATTTTCGTTTTGGCATTTTTGCATTAAAGCTGTGTTGTTTAGCAAGCATGCCTCCTTTGTCTGGCCAAGCCTGCATGAGTGAATTGTTTTCCAGGCCTCCTGCTTGTTGTGACTGTGAGTGACCGTGTCGCTGTTGGCCATTTTGTGGTGGTAGTTTAGTAGTGTACTGCTTTTGCCATATAGGCCTGCATGTCTTTCCTTTGTTCCTCTTGGCTTACGGCTTCCATCCCCTTTGCCAGCTGCAGCTCCCTGAATGATGTGATGTGGAAATTAATGCCAAACAGGTTCCACTTCCATTACATTTGTATTTTTTTTTTCTTCTTCTGTCCTATCCCTCCTGAGTTTACACAGTATACCATGAAAGCCCTTGTTGTCAAATGCCTACACTGTTGTTATGTTTCTTTGATAACTGAGTTAATAAAATGTCATAATATAACACTAACAAGTGTGACCATCACTCACTAAGTTATATATTATATTTGTTTGTTTGTACTAGTATTAATTGAACCACAACAACAAATGCAACATTTCACTAATGTTCTTCCTGCTTCATTGCTTTCTTTTAGGTGCACAAAAGACTGAGGAGGAGGTGTCATCATCAACACCCGTTGTACTGCCAGACAGAAGTGCTGCTGCCCATGACGTCACCTGATGTGTGACTGACCACAGAAATCTCTGCAACTTGTGCAACTTTGTCCTGCTTACATCTGAAGAATATGGCCCCAATGAAACGTATCAGGTCCTCCAGTACCAAGAAAGTTGCCAGTGAGAAGAAGGAACAGATGAAGGAAGAAGTGGCACTTACCAAGACTGGTGTGCCCCCAGGATGTTTTTGGGGAACATAAAATTCATCCTGCAGCAGCGGTGTCGGGGAGCAAGCTGGGAGCAGCACCTCCGCATCAGTGGGCCCACCCCACCAACCTAGGCCCAAGCCCATGAGTGTCCCAGAGGCAGCCAGTCTAATTGCGCAAACGCCAACAAACAGTGTTGATGAAATTGACTTATCATTATCGCAAATTAGTACCCAATCAATTCAGGAGGAAACTCAGCAGATTAGTGGGCAACCAGAGCCGCAACCACAGCTTCAACCAACACCCCACAATAGTAGTTGTTCCTCCAGAAGTAGGGGCAGTTCAGGAAATCAAGCTTCCTGCAGAGGAAGAAGAAGTGCAAGCCACTCTTTCACAAGATTCCTTGTCTTCCAGATCTCCAGCATGGAAAAGGAGGGTTAGTCCATCAACTTCTTCTTCAAACACCCTTCTGATCTAGATGCCACTTGGAAGTCATCAGATCAGTCTGAGAGTGAGGCACGCCACAAGACAAGGCTAGGGAAAAGGAAGGTTCCAGAAAGCCTTAGAGTTATGGAGGTAGATGTAGAAGAGGAGGATGATGACAAACCAGATGGAGACCGACATTATTACCCCATCCCAAATTGCTGTGAGGGATGTGGCACGGATACCACCAACACAGGTAATATCAACACCACTTCCAGCTTCTATATTTGCATTTGCAAAGGTCCGGCAGGGACCTACATCCAGCACAACCACCACCTGTAGTGGTACTGCACAGAGTCAAATTCCAGGCACACCCTCCAGTTCATCTGGCATTGCAAGTGGCACCTCCAGCAGCATAAGAAAGTTCACCTCCCCAGTTTGGGACTTCTTTTCGGTTAGCAGTAACGAGGAGAATGTTGCTATATGCTCAATTTGTCGACAGAGTGTTAGTCGGGGTAAGCTTGGTACAAACTATGGAACCGGAGACCAAACAACCCATCTGAAAAAACACCACTTGATCCAGTGGGAGGAACACCTTAAAGGCCAAAAAAGTAAAACTGCACCCATTGCTGTTGGTGTGGATGAAGAAGTAGAAGAAGGTATGATCGTGGTGGTAGGTGAACAAGAGGGAGACATTTTCTCTGGTACACAAAGTAGCCCTGTTCCCAGCAGTGCACTACTGCCCACATCGTCATCATCCTCAGCAACATCTCAGTGGTACCATAGTAAGAGTCAGGTTGAGCCTGAGACACCAAGGCAACAGAGTACCCCAATGAAAAAAAGTACATCTTTGAGGGTAACAAAATCTGGGTTCAAGAAGGCACCTGCATGAGCGGCACTAGAAAGGAAAGAACTCCAGCCTACCATTGTCAGCATGTTTAGGTCAGAGGGGCAGTACGAAAACAACCACCCAACGTACAATGCGAAGCTGGCAAAAATGTTAACGCTGGACCTTCTCCCTTTTTCTTTTGTGGAAGGGGTGGGTTTTCTGGAATTTGTGACAGCCATCTGCCCAAAATGGAAGGTTCCCAGCTGGTCCTATTTCGCCAGAGTTGCTGTTCCAGCACTCCATCACGAAGTGATGGAATTGCTTGGATAAGCTTTGCAGCAAAGTACTGTTCACAATATCCACCTGACAACAGACATGTGGATCAGTTGCCAAGCCACTGATTACATTTGCATCTAATTCCCAGAGCGACTAATAAGTCGCCACCGGCAGAGGCATCTAAAATTTTGACAAATAACTTCTTCCATGTGATTCCCCCCCCAGCCTCTCATAACGGGGAAAATATGACTGGCCCATGTATTATTGACCACACAATCCCAGGGGACGCCCTAATGGATATTCAAGATTCATCACCATCTCCCGTACAACTGAAAATACTATCTTGGAATATAGCTGGCTTGGCTAACAAACTAGGGTGCCATGACTGGGGCAACTTTATAGACTCCATGGACATCTGCCTTTTCCAAGAAACGTGGGCAAGGGTTCCACATTTTCGTAGTGGTTTTGCTTCCTTTTCAATCCCAGCCCAGTGGCAGGGTCGGGGCAGACCTTCAGGGGGATTGACTATCTGGGTTCGTACTCACCTCGGCTGCAAAGCGACCGAGGTGAATACAGACTCCCCAGATATTCAGTGTGTGACCTTGGCTTGGCCGAATGACGTTTGCCTTACCCTGGTTAATGTATATTCGAGACCAGTGAATCCGACTGCGGAGTCGACAACTATTGCTCAGCTTTTGTCCTTTCTTAACACCCTCCCCCGGTGTCCCACTTTGTTAATAGGAGGTGATTTTAACTGCCATTTTGAGCCTCTTCCTGGTATAATAGATGCCGATATCCAGGAGGAGGACGATTACTGGAAAATCCCTCCACTTTTGGGCAATCCTCCAAGGGCTTGGACCCCGCTGGTAGTCCAGATCACGGCCTTAACCTTGCAATTTTCAATCAGGGCTTGCAATGGACGCTTTAAATCTGATGCCCCCGCCAAATGTACTTTTAATAAAACCGGCCATGAGTCCCTGTTGGATTATATATTTGTGGAGACCCGCTCCTGGGACCAGGTACTTGATTTTAAGGTCCTCCCGAGGGCTGATAGTGACCATAATCCATTACTCCTATGGTTTTCCCTTAAGGGGGTCTGCACAACCCAGTATAGTGAAAATGACCTGATGAGTTCTGATACAGGCCTTCTTTTATCTACCAATAGAAGAAGGGTGAGGTGGGAAAAAATAGTTAATCTGCCAGGTGCAATTCAAGATCTGTATTTTAAGATAATTCCGTCACTGGAAGCAGTAGGGCTCCTACTGCTCCAATCTCCTACTAAGGGTACATACAAAAAATTTGAGGAATTGACCCTAGAGCTAAACACTATACTGGCCAGCGTGTTCAATCCTATAACCCCTAAGGAAAGAAAGAGCTCCACTTTACCAAAGTGGTACAACGCATTATGTAGGCAAGCGAAAAAACAACTCTTGAGTGCACTCAAATCCACCAACAATAAAATACTAATAAAACAGAAACGCTGGGAATATAAAACATTAATTGCCCAAGCTAAAGCAGAGTGGGATGCTGACAATTGGGATAAATTAACACAGGCACTTAAAAATAATGACTCGAGAACATTCTGGCAAATTGTCAACACGGGTTCGTCCGCTCCCATCCCAGCAGTTGTCCCTAATATAGCCGCTAGTGTTTGGGAGGTTTATTTCTCAGCTCTCTACGCCTGTGATACCAGTTTTCCTCCTGATGGCTCGAGCGTAGAGGCTAACTCGGAGGAGCCCGCTGCATTCCAGTGGCTAGACGAGTTTGGGGCCCAAGAAGTTGTAGATATTTTGAATACTCTCCCTACTGGGAAAGCCCCGGGTCTAGATAAGCTTCCTGGTGACCTTTTTAAAAATGAGCCGTTAATATGGGCTCCCTATTTAACGGCATTATTTAATGCCATCCTAAAGGGTATGGCAATTCCCACCACTTGGTCTGGAGCAGAGATAGTTCCAATTCACAAAAAAGGTTCCCCTTTACTTCCCGGTAATTACAGGCCGATTAGTCTTATAGACGTTTCTCAAAAAAATGTTGCCCGCCTGATTCTAAATCGACTTCAAGACTGGATGGAGGAGTGTTCCATCCTTAGTTCCTACCAGGCTGGGTTTAGGAAAAAGGTCTCTACGATAGATCAAATTTTTCGGCTTATGCTTTTACACTGGAAGTGTGTCCATGCTGGGGCGGGATCACTCTATACTGTGTTCGTCGACCTCCGGGCGGCCTTTGATCTGGTTCCTAGATCAAAATTATGGACTGTCTTAGCTAATTTGGGTGTCCCTGCCCCCCTGCTGAATATCATAATTCACCTACACAAGGGGAATTTTGCACAAGTCAGGTACGGGAAGTTTGGAACACTTACCTCAAGATTTGCTGTAGAGAAGGGAGTCAGGCAAGGTTGTGTCCTGGCCCCTACCCTTTTCTGTCTCTACGTTAATGGAGCCTTCACGTACCTAGACAAGGTTATAAACAGTGATGCCCCTAAGCTAGATCGCAGTAGGGTTCCGGCGATAATGTTCGCTGACGATACCCTACTGCTTTCTAAATCCCCCTTTGGCCTACAGAGGGTACTGGATGGGTTTGAGCTATTTTGTTTGGATCACGGGTTGGAAATTAACACTTTGAAAACTAAATTTATGATCTTTAACCCGCCATCTAAAACGCGCCCAAATTCCACCATAGGCGGGATCACTTTGGAGAGAGTCCATTCCTTCGACTATCTTGGTTTTACTTTAAACGAAGGATTGTCCTGGGCCCCGCATCAAATTAAGGCCCATTTAAAGCTAGCCCAGTCGATTGGTGGGATTATGAAGTTCTATAATTCCTCTCCTGCAAAACCACTAGCGCCCGCTATTGAAATATATAAACTTCAGGCACGTGGCCGTATATTATATGGTGCTGAACTCTGGGGATCTAAATGCTGCAATGAGATTGTATTGGCTGAATCTAGGTTTTTAAGGTTCCTTCTAGCACTTCCCCAAAGTACTCCTTTACTCCCATTAAGACTTGACTTGGGTGTGCGACCTATAGATGAAGTCCTTGGCCTGAAACCTCTGATTTTCTGGAGAAGGATGTGGACAACGCCTGAGTTAGAGGTCTTCAGGAACGAGCTAGTAGAAATATTGAGTTTCCTGAGTGTAGGTAAATTCCCTTGGCTTCAGTATGTAAGGAGGCAATTTGACGCACTTGGTCTTTCTGATTTGTGGACAGCCCCAGCGACAGCCTGTTTTACTATTTCACCTAAAAAATTGACCCATATTTATTATGAGGCCAAATTAGCAGACATCATTTCTAAATTCCAATCTTCCATTTTAATCCAAACTTTTTTAACAGTAAAAGATGATTATTACTTTGAAGAGGCCCTAAGTGAGATTAGACCCTATTTCAATAGGAAACTATTTATCCAGTGGAGACACGGCACACTCCCTGTAAGAGCATTCACAGCTAAATGGTCTTTCTCTACTCTGGAAAACTGTCCTAGCTGTGATGCTGAACTTGAGTCCGATATTCATATACTATTTTTCTGCCCTGCATACAAAAAAAGCAGGAAATATTGGATTATACCTATTTGCAGGACCCTAGGGTTCATACACTGTAGGGAAGCTTACAGGGTCCTTAAAACTGATCTATCTAGGCAAATAGTGTTTGCAGTTTCCTCATTCCTCGCATCAATGTGGAGGATAAGAAGACTAATTGTGCCTTTAACTTGAATTTTGATGTCTTGGTTTATGTTTTAATATGACGAAGGTCCTCCCTATGATCTATTAGCTACCAGACACTTTTATTTTTATTCTCTTAGGTCTCAGAAATGAAATATTCTGTGTTGGCTCCTTTCTGCAATGTTTTACTTTTTTATCCATTTCTGTGGTATCTGTATGCGCTTTTATGACTAATTTGTCGAAATAAAGCTGTAATGAAATGAAATTACATTTGCATCACTGCACACTGGATCTCTTTTGTGGGGGTTAGAGAAAAGAGCAGGTGTTGTTGACACCGCTGAGATTTTTGATTCCACTCGTAAACATGCAACTGTAGCCATGTTCGCCATTGGAGAAATCTCATACTGCTGCAAACATTTTGGAAGAGTTTAACAGCAAGGTCTTTGAATGGCTGTATCCAAGAGGGCTTAACATTGGTTTGGTTGCCACGGACAACGGCAGTAATATAGTTAAGGCCATGGGCGATGGTGGCTATTTCAGGGTCCTGTGTTTGGCGCACTGCATTAACATCATTGTTCAAGACTTTCAGAATAAAGAATACCGAGTTAGCAACTTACTGGCCACCTGGAGAAGAATATGCACACATTTCAGCCATTGTTTTAAAGCCCAGAACCAGCTGAGGATCATTTAACGTGAGCATAGAATGCCAGTCAGAGCACTCATCCAGGAGGTGCCAACATGTTGGAACTCAACTTATTACATGCTTGAACGTCTGTTTGAGCAGTACAGACCAGTCAATGACTATGTCATGCAAAGACTAGGGGATGCTACTGTGAATGACATGACCATTGAGATGGACCAATGGGGCCTAGTTAAATACCCGACAGAGATGCTACTTCCTTTCGAGCTCTTCACATGTGAAGTCAGCAACGAGGACTGTACTATTGGCCAAGCTATCCAATTGTTCAACATGCTAGAGCAACAGCTGAAGGCAGTGTCTGACATGTACGCAGGTGTGGAGGAAAAAATTTAAGCATATGAGTTGGTGGAGAGCTTAGCCCATTACTTAGCTGAAAATTCGAGGGTGCAAACTTAGATTGTGTCAGACAAACATTACATTTCTGCCACAATTCTGGATCCACGGTACAAATCAGCACTGAACAGTAAGACATTAATTCCTTTTTCAGAAGTGGATGTTGCCCAGTACAAACTTGGATAGCTGAGGCAGCCAGTGACTTGGAAAAAGAACGGCTGATAATTAAAGGCCCGCTACTCCAATCCACAACAAGTACTGCAGCAGGGCATCCGGCATCAAGTTTAACTTCAGAGCCTGAGGGCAGTGCGTTTGGCTCACAGCAGTCACCAACACTATCAACCACAGCAAGAACGTGATCATCAGCCCCAGTAAAATCAGTACAGGATTGGTATCTACAGCAAGGGCTTATTAGGTCCAGTGCTGATGCAAAGGCAAAAGAGACCCAGCAATGCGTAGCACTCCTGAGCATTGAGCGTATGGTCAAGGCCTATCTGGATGATCCAACAGAGGTCTACATTGATCAAAACCCATTGGTGTATTGGTAGGGGAAAAGGCGCCTATGGCCAGTCCTCAGCACGGTGGCGATAAACAATCTGGCTTGCCTTGTTGCAAGTGTCTCTTTTGAGTGTGTTTTCAGTGCTGCTGGTGCAATTGTACAGTGAAAAGGACCAGTCTCTCGCCCAAAACGTGGAAAGGTTAACCATGATCAAAATGAATCAGCACTTTATACCACCGGAGCACAAAATACATGAAACACAGCAGGAAGATGAGGACAGCGACTTAGGTGACGGAGGTAGTGTGTTAGTTTAACTACTTCTGGTTGAACCACTAGAGTTTGAGGAAGAGCTCAACTTCCCTGACAACTAGGCTTTCAACTTGTTACTTTCTTTCTTCCTTATTTACTTTTATTATTTGTGTGTGTCTCTGTCTTTCTGGTTCGAATCACAACAAATCCATCACCACCGTCTTCTCTTTTTATTGCCATATTGGAGTTTCAGCTGTTTGCATTTAAGTCTACTCCTCAGAGTCCAGCTCTATCCTCCTTACTCGCCCTAAATCCATTTCCCTCAAGCCAGACAATGGATAGAGAATAGTACAAGAGATGTTGCCTCATCGAGTCCCTCCAAAAGAAGTGGAACAAAATTACAACATGATGACTATAGCTATCCTCCTTTCTGAGCCGAGAGAGACTGCCCCTTAACTTAAGATGAGAAGGAACAGGTAATGATGGCACGCATTGGACGCTGACTCTGAGTGATTGGTGTTTGTGTTGTTGTTTGTTGTGCATGAAGTGAAGACAAAGTGTACTAGTATTTAAATCTACACACTAAAAGTGACTCACTCAAGTCAATGTTTCCCTTCTTGTTGTTTAATAACAAAATTGTACTTCTACTGCAGGCCGATCCATTTGATTTTTGAATCTGGAATCTGGACTCACTCGGTACAGTACAGACTGAGTTTGAGAACACCATAATGATGACCACATAGTATCTGCGCAGTCAGTTGGATCGGAGGTGATTGATGGAATAACCCAGGGCGTTTCAAATCACGAAGTGGCATAAAAGGTAAACAAGTCCACAACAACCACAGCAGACCTACATGTCTGTGTAGTAGTGGTGGAGTCAAGTAGTCACAAGTGTGGTAGTAGTGTTATGACTGACAGCCATGCATTGATTTAGTTACTTACTTTGGAAAAGGCTATGTTGCTGTGTATATGTGTGCTCTGTGACTGTCTGGCTCAGCCAAAATCTAAGCTAAGTGGAGGGTTGGGTTGGCGCCATGGGACTGCTCTGTCCTGTTGCTGTTGTAGGTTAATGCTGGAAACATACAACAAAGTAGACATGATTTAGCCATGCCGCCTCTGAAAGTGTTTGCACTCCTCCGTAATTCATGCTTTTTTTTCTCCTTGATTTTTCAATATCCCTTTTGTTTTTCCATCTACACTTACAGGTCGGCTTTTACCTGTGCTAAACAGAAAAAAACAACTCACACTCACCTATCAATCCGCATCCGCCTGGTAGGCAGTGGCACCCAAGATTGACGGACGCAGCGTCCATAAAAGGGAGGACCAAGAGGAATGCCGAGATGCAACTCCCCAATTTGACCATGATAACATACAGTAACTTTAGTATCATTCATCATCTTTTAAATATTTTTATTTATTTTTTCTCTCTAATCATTATGACTGTGTGTTTGTTGTTGTTCTTATTATGTCTGCTCTTTGCTTATAACTGATCCCTACAGATAATTCTTAATTTCCTTTAAATGCTTTAGAAGGAAGCCCAGTACAACAAAACATAAAATGTATGTAATTCGGGTCTCTCCGAGGACAGACAGGCAAGGAAAATAGCATACTAATTAATAATATACTGCTGCCCTGTGCTGTCTACTACTACTTTAGATAGTAAGTACCTGTTATCCTCATTAACCATCAAGTCATCATCATGCATGCATTTCCTTTTTCTCCCTTAACAGATAAATGATGGTCGTCTGGCAAGATTGTGTGTGTTCAGTTGTTGCCGACCATGTGTAGTGTTTGTCTTTGTCAAACCTTTTCCTCAAATACCCCTTCCCAACTATTCATCAAACCCTAACCCTTTTTCCCCGGGCTGTGTGATTTATATTGAGGTGTGACTAAATTAAATTTACACCAATAATCGATCACACACTTGCTGGGGCGAATGTGGTGAAAGCAACACTAATTCTATTTCAATCAAGGCAGGGCGAGGAACTTCTTCTGCTTGCCAATGCCCACCCATGCTCAGTATATATTTGCAAGTCCATTTTGTCTCCAAAGGAACATAATCCATCATAATTAATTGCCGGCATCGATTGGATTCCTCATCCCCCTCCTAAGTTACAGCACTAAAGGTTATGCTTGTGCCGAGTCAGTGACTCAAGTCAACTACAGTGAGTTTGTCACTTGTTATACTAGGCTATTCCCACCACCATTATCTTTTATTTTACTTTAGAATTGCTAATCAACATTGTTATGGTTTCTTGTTTGGCACTCTTCTTGTGTACTGTACTGCACTTCGTTCTACTACTCCTTCCATAGTCTCTCTTAGGTGACTGACTGTCTCAATTTCTTTTTTTGCAAATGCGACTGCTAGTGTCTACTGTGTACTACCACCACAACCATGGTATCTTGGGAAACCAAACCATCATAACCATGCAGCCATCGCTGTGCATAAGTTTAAACATCAATCATAGGTAAGAGAATAAAGTTTGGGGGAGGCATAATTAATAATGGAAATTAATTCATTAATTCACACACCCACACCCTGAGTCCAGTTGCTGACTGCTTAGACTAGGAGCAGAGACTGACAGTACTAGTAGGACAAGTCACTCAGTGAGGGTACCGCATCTATCTGTTCATGTGTTACAAAATCGGCAGAATATTTAAATCAAAAACTGGCTGCGGCCCTGCAGCAGTAAAAGAAGAAAACTATGTGATGTAAAAGAGTATCCCCCCCACAAAACATTTACATTGTATGTAAAGTTTAAGTATAAATATAATGTAATCCCCTAGCAAAATAAACTAATGTAAAAAATCCCACAACGCCTGACCCACCCCTCTCCCTAACCCCAACCAATGTCCAAAAACATAGAGTCCAATGTCCGTTAAATAAAATTCAAAAATAAAATTGTCCATAAATATATATAAACCCCACTTTTCCCCCAATATAGCCCAATGCCCACCCACCAAAAAAAGGGGCAATCCAACAGGATCTCTATCGGCGGGCTTGCAGTCTCCAGTTAATCGCCAGGACCTCTTCCTCTAGGCGCACCATTCAGAAGAGCATGCAGCGCTTAAAAGATCGACAATTGCATCCACGGGGGGCAGCAGTGCTGGATGAAGTGCGGCGGGCAGCTGCCAGACCGAGGCGCCGTACCACTGGAGGGGCCAGGCTGGGACCCAGGGCATTGGAGGAGGCTGCAGCTGCCTCCTCCTCCGCCAGTGCCACCAGCCGCCGATATTCGTTGCGGATGGCCTCAAGCTTCCAGCGCCGGGCCATGGCTGCCAACTCCTTCCTGTCTGGTTTTGCTTTTCCTTTTGGTTGGGAAGGAGTAGCTATACTCTGGCACTGGCCATACTCTATTACATAAAGGGCAACTGCTCAATTTCACTTTCACCCTGCCCTGACTACTACAACAAGGCAGATGATATCTGATCCAAATGATCATTGCTTATATATATGGGAGAACATGAGGTACATCTGTGATGCTGGAGAGCCCCACCACACCTTCGACACCGACGCCCTACTACAGCCCATGGACATCCCACTCAACCCACCACCAGGACCCGGGCGGCCAAGCTACTCAGAGGAGAACACAGAGCCTGCAACAGACCACACAGCAGGAATAACTCACAAGCACAGCTGGCTCACAACACTTCACCCACCCACCCATGGCACCCCAATGCCATGTGTCAGCACACCAAAAGGATGTGGCCGAAGAGGTGTGAGTGGCATCCGAACACATGGAAGGTGAACTAGATCACATACGTTGGTGTCTATTACCCTTCAGGCACCACCTACACCCCACAAAGGAGACCGACACTGCCATAGACACATGCAGATGCACATTCACAGTACAGAACCACACCCAGGGTCACGCAAATAGCAGTCACACACCCACGTTGGCTCTGCGTATGATGGCCCAGGCCACTCCCCTTACGAAGTGAGTGGGTGATGACAAAGCTACATGTCGAAGCTCTAACCCTCTGCCTGCAGTGATATGTCTGCATCCGATGTACACAGCACAATGCAATGTCGTAGGGCCCAGGGCCCTCATGCATACAACAAGACCACAGGAACACACGCATATATCATGTTGAACTGGCTACGGGCACGTGCGCTCTGCCCCTTTATTGGGAGGGCCACATGTACAGTGACACCTGTGCTGGAAGTGTGTGGGGTGAGTGTAAGCCAGCACGCACAGAATGCTTGGTGCTGGCAACCACTTGAACAGTGGACACCAGTGCAACGGAAACTGAAAACACCTGCATAACAGAGTCAACTGCTGAGCAACATGGACGGAGCCGGAGAAAGTCCAGAGGACACCCAACATGCAAACAGAAGTGTCCATGAGTTGTAGTGCACTGTGGTTGGGACACTAGAGATGAGCGCGCTCATGTGAAAATAACGTCTCAGATTGTGTCCCTTCAAGATATTCCTGATGCAGATGCAGTGGGGTGTGTAAGACCTGCATCATCTTCCTCATCAATGGCCCAGGTCTCCTACACTGCATGAGATGACATTGCTGGGCAACCTCTCCACAGCACAAAACTCAATCAGTAACGGACGATGGCTTGCGGTGCACTGAGTCAGTGGCACCTGGAGTGCTGAGCAGGGTATCAGGCCGATGATGGCATCCACGACAGGTGTGAGCAACTCCGTAAGTCTGTCAGGACCACCGTTTCGAGGTGGTCCTTGCGGTGGTTGCGTGTGCCTCCTGTGGTGATGCGATGTCTGGGTTGGTCAGGACTCGATTTGATGTGTGGGCCCTGGTGGGCCACAGTTGAGGCCGGAGGCTGCGGACAGCGCAGGGCCACAGACACATGGCGTTGATGACCCCAAGGCCATCGCCTCAGAGGCCATCCAATATCTCAGAAGAATGTGTCCCGGACCTGACCAGCACAGAGTAAGTGGCCCCGGATGCACTGCGGCTGGCACAGGCACCCAGCCACAGGACGGTGACTTGTGGTGCAGTCAGATGGGCCATGTGACCTGAGCGGGCCCTCATCATTGTCCGAGGTGTATGTTGTATTGGATTGCAGGGTACAGTGGAAGCTCTCCTCCAGGGCATGATGCAGAGGGTGGAGGCTGTCCGGAAGCAGCAAATGGAGGAGTGGAATGCCACGGCATTGTTTGTGCCACAAAGTCAGTATCACCGACATGATGGCGACGAGAACCCCAAGTTCATGGACTCAGTCGCCACCAAAGTCCAACCAGAAGTGACCATGGGTCTCAGGGAACAGACTTAGTGGCACCGGGGCTGAAAGGGGATGCAGTCTGTGATGAGGCCTGTACAATGACATCAAGTAAGCCCTAAACAAATCAAGACTGAATTAAAAATTGTGTGTGACCTAGTCGACCGCAGTGTAGGCCGGAGGCAGCGGTCACCAAGGGCCAGACGCGTTTCAGCAAGCCCCTCCTGGAACTTCAACACATGACGTTGAGATTACATTTGTGGGTGACTTGTGGTTGACGGAGGAAAAAGCACCAGAGCCGAGCGGGTGTTCAGTCATCGACGATGACGTGTCCTGCTTGGTACGTACTGGAGTGGATTGGCGTGAGGCCTGCTGGACCGCAGTGTAGGCCGACGGCGTAGTCATCTTGGGCCCACAGACAAGTGTGGTTGGGAGGCCAGGCACATAATTGGTGTCACCACATCGAAGGGAGTACAGTGAAATAAACTCTTCGTTAATGTGCGTACTCGGATAATGTATGATCAAGACTCAGTCCCAAATGTGTGACCTACTCACCCGCAGCGTGGGCCGGAGGCAGTGGTCAGCAAGGACCCACAGCCACATGTCATTGGGATGCTATGCACACAGTTGTTGCCACCTGATCGTAGGGAGTACAGTGAAGTAGAATCTTCAATGTTGTGCATACACGGACAATGTATGATCAAGAATCAGTTCCAAATGTGTGACCTACTTGTCCGTAGTGTAGGCCGGAAGCAGTAGTCAGCAGGGGACAACAGACATGTGTCATGAGCATGCCATGCACAGAGTTGGTGGCACCATGTCAAAGGGAGTACACTGATGTAAAATCTGTAATAAACATATGTACTCTGCCATCATGTAATCAAGACTCAGTTCCAAAAGTGTGACCTACTTGACCGTAGTGTAGGCTGGAGGCAGCAGTAGAGAGTATGTCAACGAGAAAGGACTAAAGCGGGCCTGTGTCGTGGAGGCCGTGATGGTCTGAGGAGGCTGCCAAGGTCTCGGGCCTCAGGCTTGGAGCTTGCACTGGCACGTGGGGGGCCCTTCTTGACTCACGCCGGTGTCAGCAGGTGATCAGTGTGGCCTGGCTGCGCAGGGGAGGGGCTGACAGGTTCGGAGTCCAGTGGGCCGGGGTACAGCAGGCGTACAGGATCGCAGGCACATTTGCTCACGAGGACGGCGTCAGCCTCGTGGCGGGGTGAGATGCGCCATCCTGGCAGAGACGTTGGGCATACGCCGGGCCATCCCACTCCGCTCACACTTACGGGGGGGGGGGGGGACATAACAGGCAACATTTCCGCAAACTCCCCCACTGGCTGGGGTGACATGGTTGCGTCCACTGTCCACTGCACTCCATACACCAGCATTGTATGTCGCCATGAATATGGGTGTGTTCTGTATACTGCGGTCTGTCCAGAACATCTCTGCCACTCTAGGCATTGTGTGCTTTCCCAATCATGGTTCTCCTGCCTCCTTCACACATGCCTGGTTCCACCTCTCCCCTCATTCCGCTATTGTGTGGCTGAGGTGCCATGCTGTGGATGGCTCATGTTCACGGTTTGCCCAGGTTACCATAGTAAGTTGTTCTGTCATGTCTGGTGGGTGGGCTTGTTGTTTTGCATGTTGTATGTGATTTTGTGGCATGTGCATTGCCAAAGTTGTAAGTTGCATGGTTGTGGAGTTGAGGTGTGTGGGGTGTTCATTTGGGACTTCCCAAGGGGCTGTGTGTTTCCCTTTGTGCCATCCTGGGAGTGTGGGTTGAAGTTGGTCTGTCGGAGGATGATGGAATCATGCACACTGGCTGGGTAGTTGGCGACGACATTGGTGCAGATTCCACGGTGTTCGTATGTTGCCTGCACATTGATGTGAGATGTGTGCTTTCTGTTGCGGTGATTGTGTGCTTTGTCACCAGGGGGCACTGGTATGACATGTGTGCTGTGGATTGCCTCCAACACGAGCGTGCATCCAGCTATGGCATATGGTCCTTGCTTGGTCTCCAGCGGATCCTGCGCATTGTGTTGGTTGTATAGAGACTGGGGTACCAGGCTGATGGTGATGTGCAGGACAGGTGTGAGGGACTTGGATGTGGCTGGCTGTAAGACTCCTCCGACTCTGGTGGGTGTTGGTTGGGGGGTGCCAGAGGCCAACAGGTGCAGCACAGCCAGCAGCTTTGTGTGGGGTGGGATGTTGGTTGTCCGCTGTGTTGGTGCCATCAGCCTGTTGGACGATGATGGTCACGATGCGTAGGATGGTTGTCCTTTTGGGCCTGTAGTGGGCAATGACATTGTCAGGTGTTGGGTCTGTGAGGCTGGTGCATTTCCTGGTGGTCCACTGTCTTTGTCTGCGCTACCTCTGTGGTGGTCTTGAGGAACTTCGATTTTCGATCGTGATCGAATCGACCCGCCATTTTGTGCTCCGCCGCCATCTTGTGTTGCCATCACTCAGGCAGCACGGCGAATAAAGTCTATTCTGCTTTTTCTGCAGCCTGGTGTCAAAATACGCCTTCTGCTTCTGTTTGCAAAGCTGATGTTAGGACTGGCCGAGTACACTAATCCCTGTCTGGCTTTTCTAATCCCCATCTCAACTATCTGTTGGTTCACACTATTCTTCTCTGACTTTATCTTATCGCCTGGCCTTCACTGTCTTCTGCTAGCATTCTCTCATTTCACAACTATCCTCCAACACACACAAACGTATCTCGCCACCTGCAAGTTAGTTACAAATCCGTTAATGAATTAGTTTGAGGGAGGGGTGACAAACATAGTTGGAGGAGAGGTTTCTTCGAGTCATCTGACACTTTTGTTTTCAAATCTCTCCTATTGGTTCTGTCCTGTTTTCCAACTTTCCTTATTGGCTCTTTCTTGTATGTTCTGGGTGTATATTTGGTTAATGTATATGTTACCTATAGGGTATATAAGTTTGTGCGCCACAGAGTGAAGTGGCAGTCTCCTGAGAACCTACCTTGTGTACTTCTGGGATAACTGTACTAGCTGCAGCTAATAAATCTGATCTTCTAACGCCTAACAGAGTGTCCCGTGTCTCTGTGTAGCTGAACAGGTGAATCCAGGAGATTAAGGCGTACCCTGCGCCGCCAGCCCCAAAAGGTTCTGGTTCTTCAACTGGCGCCCAACGTTGGGCGGCTTCAGTGGTACCGGTTCTGCCTGAAGGTCGTGAGGAACCCCGCAAGAAAATTCCGGAGGGTTCGCGAGCCACATTAAGCGACCCCTGTATGTCGAAAGTGGTCCGAAGGTCTTTTGCAGCACGGTTACTCCTTCCTGACGGCTACTAACAACCGCTGCCCTGACTGCCGCCCTGCCTTGGCCCTTCCTTTGGTGATGTATGGTAAGGCGAGAGGATAGACGGGCCTCTGTTGGCGTGAGAAGACGACCTTAGTTAAGTATTTTCGTGGGTCGCGCCCACAATTTTTGTCCTTTGTTGTTCTTTGTGGTCCTTAGATTCGACTACTGCAATAGCCAAGCCGAGGGTAATTGCATTTGTGCTGCGTAAACTGAGTTTTACCCCCTTGAAGTTTGTGAACAGTCCGGTGAAATCACGAGATGCCTGGTCTGACTAAGTTTGGAAGAGTTTGTTGCTTTGGTTGTAATAGGGATTCCCGGCTTGAGGACTCTTGTCCGATTCCTTCGGTTGGAACTCCCACATATGAGCTCTATTCGAAACATGGTATTGGCCCCATTGCCTTCAACGAGGCGTGGACCCGATACACGAAGAAAGATGGTGTTCTAAAATGGCCAGAAAATGGTAGTTTTGATCCCGATGTGCTGGATAATTTAGAAGCAGTCCTATTCAAAAGAAAAGCCCGGCCGGCAATGTTTGACTCTTTCCGCCTTTGGCGTAAGGAAGCCAAACAGAAAGAAATTAAGCAAGCAAAACGAGATAGAAAAGCACAGGGTATGACAATTATACAGGCTGCCCAACAATTCAAAGATGATGAAATTGATAATGCGACTGAAATTTCAGAAAGACAGCATCGCATGGCGATAGATAAATGCTATCCGATGTTGCCTGTTTCCCCTTCCGATAATAAGAAAGATATAGAAGAAGATCCCCTAATGTCCCATTTATTGAGGTTGCCTCCGCCCTATTCACAAAGTGCCAATGCACCTCAGCCGTTACAGCCTGTTCAGCCGCCAGCGGTACCTCCGCCTGTTCCGGCTCTTCCGCATTTGCCTCCTCCAGTATTACCGCCTCTGCCAGTTTTACCATTATCTTCAACTTCTTTGCCCTCATCTCCTGATCTTAGATCTCCTTTGCCTTCTGCTCCTCCTGCAATTATCGGTTCTCCTCCTGTCAGTTCTCCTAATACTTTGTCTCCAATTCTTATGTCTAATTCTCCGTCTGTGCGTAAGCGTCTCACAGACACTGTCACTGGTATTTTATCTCCTTTCTTTGGAGCTTTAAATGTGTCTCCGGCCTTTGTTCGAAGACAGTCTCGTAGTCAGTTCCCAGATTTTGAAGAATGAGAAAGGTTAGATTCTCTTGCACGTAAATGGATCAAAAAGGGTCCTCAATACAGTGTGCCCGATATTATGCCTACTTTTTCACAATGGAATGCGCCTACGCAAAGATATGTTTTTAATGCAATGTGCGATACTCTCATTAAAGAATGGGAAGATATGAATTTGAGTCCGATCCCACAAGATCTGTTAGATGTTCAGACTGATTTTGATAAAGGACTTGTTGTGGGTTCTAAGGTTGAGAAAGCTGTAAGGACACTTATTTCTTATAGATCCTTATTGTTCTCTCAGGCTTTCCTTGATTCTGATCCGTCGGTTAAACTGACATTGAAAAATTATCCCATGAGAGAGGTTCCTCCAGTATGGAAGGAAGAGGTTCCAGCAGCGGGTAACATACCACTTATTCCTGCTCATTTCCAACGTATATGGGTACATGTTCCATGGAAGAGATCTGAAGTTTTGGCCCTTAAGCAGACTCTACCGGATCCTTGTAAAAACCCTGCGGGTTATTATAAAGAATTATCACAGACAGTTGACGCTTGCATCATGAATTTAGCAGATATCGATATGTTGATGGGAAATGTAGTCCCACAGACAATATGGGCTAAGATTCGTAAGGAGAATCACGCACAGGAATTAGGTGCCACTTGGGATGTTATAACTGCCACAGATAGAGACCAAGTGGTTGGTGCAAAGCCTGAAGCATTCAGAACTCCCTGGTAGGATTATTACATTAATGAAAACTATGATGCCTGCATTGAGAGTTAATTGGGATAAACTAGCAGAATGCAAACAAAAGAAAGAAGAGAGTGTCTCTGATTTCTTCACTCGTTTCGAGGAGACATTTATTGATCACAGTGGTCAAGATATGGCTACAGAGGGTTGACAGCGATTATTTGTGGACAAATTTGTATTTAATTTGCTTCCTGAGCTGTCACATAAATTGAAAGATTCAGAAAGTTCATGGGCTGTTTCTTCCTCTGCTCAGATATTGGCTACTGCACAATATTATGAAAACAGAGATAAGGAGGAAAAAGAAAAACAAGAGAAAAAGATGAAAGAATTAAAAACGAAGGTTCTCTTGCAACAATCCTATCCTCCTCGTTATGCTCAGCCTCAATTTCAACAGCCTCCGCAGTTTCAGAGGTTGTATCAAAAGCCTGAGCCATATATTCCGCGACCTTTGTTAGGACCTAATCAATGTGCCTATTGTAGAGAGGAAGGTCATTTTAAGAATAGTTGTCCGGTTTTATTGCAGCGCAATGGAGCATTATCTGCTCCACGAGGTCGTGCTGGCCTCCAGTCAACAAGCCGAGGTAGAGGTCGAGGTGTGTTGACTCAAGAACAGCGTGCCCTTCCTTCTCCCAATTCCATGAACTACTTCGATCAGCAGAATGTCAGGTCTACTCAGCATTACAATGAAGACCATTATGTTGAAAACGGAAATGAAAGTCTTCATGCCAACTAGGACAGCCATGGACAAAGTAAGGGAGTTGTGTCAATTCCAGTAGATCAGAATGGACCTTATGTTAACGTCACTACAACGGGCGTTTCAGAGCCATTTCTTCTAGATACTGGGGCGATGAGAAGTTCTATCATTCATTCTAAACTCCCTGGGGCACCTTTGTCTTGCTTAACGAATGTTTCTGTAGGATTTTCTGGTGCCCCTGTTCGTAATCCGGTTCCTAGCCCTTTGCCCATTTCAATTGGCCCTTATGATTTGGAAGCTCCACTTCTGTTGACGAATGGTTGTGGTGAGAATCTGTTGGGTTTGGACCTATTGAAAAGAATGCATGCTACGATATATTGTTCTCCTACTGGGGTACATCTTACTTTAGGACAGAAATTGATTTTTCCAATGTATTTGTCCAAAGATCAGTTTCCACCTGAATTGCTTTCTCTTCCAGCAACGCTTTGGGCCACGGGTCCGAATGATGTGGGCTGTCTTGAGATTCCACCTTATGTTGTCACTCTTAAGCCCAATGTTGAATTGCCGCACATCCCGCAGTATAGAATTTCCACTGAAGGTGAAAAAGCGCTTTTGGAAATCATTCATGATTTAATTCAGAAGGGTGTATTTGAAGAAACAAGAGGAAATATATTCAATAGTCCTATTCTTCCTGTTCTTAAACGCACTGATCCTTCTCAGCCTCCTGTATATCGTTTCGTAATTGATCTACGGGAAGTAAATAAAATTGTTGTACCACAATTTCCTGTTGTTCCAGATATCACTGCTCTGTTGACAATGATACCTTCCACAGCGACTTGGTTCTCTGTTATCGATCTAAAGAATGCCTTCTTTAGTATTCCCATTGCCGAAGAGAGTAGGGACATTTTTGGCTTCTCTCTTGGAGGCCGAAGCTTCCGGTTTAAGCACGCACCTCAAGGCTATTGTGAAAGTCCCTCTATTTACAGCCAAGCTTTAAAATGTCATCTTGATACTTTTCATTTGCCGTCTGGTGCTGCTCTTATACAGTACATGGACAACTTGTTAATCGCTGCTGATTCAGAAGATATTTGCAAAAATGTGACTGTTGCATTGTTACGCCATTTGTTTAATCTGAATCATAAGGTTTTACCTTCCAAATTACAATATGTCTCTCGGGAGGTTACCTACTTGGGTCATCTCCTATCAAAGGAGGGACGACGATTAACACCAGAACGAATTCAGGCGATTACGCAAATGTCTGTGCCATCCACACAAAGGGCGGTACGTGCCTTTCTGGGTATCACCTCTTATTGTAGGCAGTGGATCCCTAACTTCTCTTTGATGGCCAAACCTTTGTTGGCACTCACTTCAAAAGATACGCCTCAGCCCCTTCCTTGGACTGATGAGTGCCAAAAGAGTTTTACTGACTTACGTACTGCTCTGTGTTCTGCTCCTGTATTGGGTACTCCCGATTACAGTAAGCCTTTTACGCTCTATGTTCACGAGAGAGAAGGTTGTCAGTTTTAACACAGCAATTTGGAGACAAACAGCGGCCATGTGCCTATTTTTCGGCTACGTTAGATCCTGTAGCTAAAGCATTGCCCAGTTGTCTTAAAGCGACAGCAGCAGCAGCAATTTCTATTCGACAGTCTGCTGGAATAGTATTGGATAACACTCTCATTGTCATGGTACCACATGCAGTGGATACCTTACTAATCAGAACGAAAACGCAGCATCTTACGAGTGCTCGTCTAACTGGATACGACCTGGCGCTTTTGTCTAGTGACGTACACATCAAACGATGTAATACCCTAAATCCAGCCACTCTGTTGCCCCTTCCAGATGAGAAAAGTGTTGAGGAGCAACATGATTGTTTCTTTCGTACTGAGGAAGAGACAAAAGGAAGAATTGACTTGAAAGACACACCGCTAGAGAATCCGGATGGAACTCTATGGGTAGATGGTTCTTGCTTTAAAATGCCTAATGGAGATACAGTTTCAGCCTATGCTGTAACTACTTTGCATCCAATTGTGGAAACAGCACGCATCAGACACTATTCAGCTCAAGCAGCAGAATTGATAGCATTAACGAGAGCATGTGTTTTGTCAAAAGGGAAGAGAGTGAACGTGTACACCGACAGTCAGTATGCCTTCGGTGTAGCGTTTAATTTTGGGCGTCTCTGGAAGGAAAGGGAATTTTTCACTTCACATGGCACCAAATACAACATGGTCAGTTAGTGACTGATCTTCTTGAATCACTTGCCTTACCCACCCAAATAGCGATTGTGAAGTGTAGTGCACACAAAAAGATTACAGATGATGTTGGCCGAGGAAATGCATTTGCAGATGAAACAGCGAAAAAGACAGCGAGAGATGTTACAAGTCGAAGGTATGTGGCGGGTCCTGCGAATTGGGTCAGAGAGAGCGGAATGTATGAGGATACAGTGGAAAGTGTAAGAGCGATTCAGAAGGAGGCTTCAGAGAAAGAGTTGAGCAAGTGGAAAGAAAGTACAGGAATGTTGGATGAGATGGGTTGTTGGGTGGAATTATCTGAACACCAACGTTGGCAGTTACCAGATGCCTATGTGCTCCCAGTGGTTACTATGGCACATGGTCCAGCCCACTTAAGTGCAAAAAGTATATGCAAACTTCTGGCTCCAGTATGGCAGAATGAACAAATCCCAAAATGTGCAGACAATATAGTGAAACATTGTATTGTTTGTTTAATGTACAACCCAGGAAAGGGAACCCCAACTCCAGCAGGTCACTTTGCTCCTCCAACATATCCATTTGAGGTGTTGCAGATCGATTATATTCATATGGAGCGATGCAACAACCTTAAATACGTTCTGGTAGTAGTATGCACCTTTTCAAGATGGATAGAAGCATACCCTTTAAAAGACAACACAGCCTTATCCACAGCTAAAGCATTACTAAAAGAATTCTTCCCCAGGTTTGGTTTGCCGCGCATTGTCTGGAGTGACAATGGGAGCGAATTTGTTGGCCAAGTCATGCAAAAAGTTTGTGCGGGTCTTGGTATCAAGCAAAAGTTCCATGCGGCAAATCATCCACATTCAGCGGGTTTAGTAGAATGCTACAACGGTACATTAAAGTTAAAACTAGCGAAAGTTCAGGCTAGTACAGGACTCAATTGGTCCAATGCTTTGCCATTAGCTCTGCTGTCCACCAGAACTGCAGTACACTCTCGTTTGGGACTTAGCCCTTACGAAGTGGTTTTTGGACGCCCGGCTAACGTATTGGGAGTCCCTCGCACTAAGAAATACTCAGACTTGCCATACCCAATGTTGATTGACTACTTGCATGATCTTACGACTAAATTGCGTGTTCTCCATCAACAGGTTCAGAGTGCTTTACCAGAGGCTTCCACCGACCCAGGTCATTCCATCCGACCAGGTGACTGGGTCTGCACCAAGAATTTCCAAAGGACGAGAAATTTGGAACCCAGGTGGAGAGAGCCCCGGATGGTTTTGCTCACCACGAGAACAGCAGTTAGAGTCAAAGGAAAGAAAAATTGGATTCACGGCGTGCATTGTAAGAAAGTACCTTTGCCTTTACCCTACGATCAATGGGTGCGCAGGGGTATTGGTGACTCTGAAAGTGAAAAAGTTCCATGATTCGTACCTCTTAGCGATGCACGTCTGAATGGAACATTGTCCGAAAAAGAGGACGACGACATTCTTCAAGAAGCAATACCATCACATCGTCGCTTGAATACGACCAATCCACGAACATTGTTCCAAGATCAAATCACACCTGGAAAAGAACAATATAATTTGAGACCTAGACCAAAGAACACTTAAGATATTTCTCTCTTGTGTAGTATTCTGTCCCGGTTGCAGGGTCACGGTAGGAGTCTTAGTTGCGACCTGAGTAGTGGCAATAGGCCTGCAGGACTTGCAGTGTCATAGGACGGCAGACAATCGTGATTGAGTGATCGAGGAAGATTGCCGTGAGCATCCATTAGAAAGATGGAAACTACACTAGGGAAAAGAGAGAGAAAGGATGAAATGAAGAAAGAATCCTGTAAAATAATGTACAGTCGTTTCAGTATAACTTTATGTATTATTATATTATTGTGTATTGCTTTGGCGTTTATAGGTTGGATTATTTATGCTCTGCAGCAAAAAGTTGTCTCTCCTTCCTCCTCTTCGTCTTCTTCTACTGTCTCTCCACATCTCTTTCATACCATTCCTCAACATGAACTCATTAGAAGAACCGAATATTATAACAATTCCTTTGTTCAGTTATTACATCAACATCAGTTAGTGGTCAATACAACTGACTGCTGGATGTGTGGACTTATGCCACATACCACAGAGAAAGGAATGCCATATTTAGTTCTTCCGTACTCTTATGAGGGTTCTGCTTGGGCTTATTTTGTCATTTTCTCCAATGCCTACCAAAGCAAGTTCAAACGATCCATTAATTCATATATTGGTGGTCCAGATTTTAGTCATAGCTTATTAATTAAGGGAATGGTAGCCATGGAATTTTTCACTTCACATGGCACCAAATACAACATGGTCAGTTAGTGACTGATCTTCTTGAATCACTTGCCTTACCCACCCAAATAGCGATTGTGAAGTGTAGTGCACACAAAAAGATTACAGATGATGTTGGCCGAGGAAATGCATTTGCAGATGAAACAGCGAAAAAGACAGCGAGAGATGTTACAAGTCGAAGGTATGTGGCGGGTCCTGCGAATTGGGTCAGAGAGAGTGGAATGTATGAGGATACAGTGGAAAGTGTAAGAGCGATTCAGAAGGAGGCTTCAGAGAAAGAGTTGAGCAAGTGGAAAGAAAGTACAGGAATGTTGGATGAGATGGGTTGTTGGGTGGAATTATCTGAACACCAACGTTGGCAGTTACCAGATGCCTATGTGCTCCCAGTGGTTACTATGGCACATGGTCCAGCCCACTTAAGTGCAAAAGGTATATGCAAACTTCTGGCTCCAGTATGGCAGAATGAACAAATCCCAAAATGTGCAGACAATATAGTGAAACATTGTATTGTTTGTTTAATGTACAACCCAGGAAAGGGAACCCCAACTCCAGCAGGTCACTTTGCTCCTCCAACATATCCATTTGAGGTGTTGCAGACCGATTATATTCATATGGAGCGATGCCACAACCTTAAATACGTTCTGGTAGTAGTATGCACCTTTTCAAGATGGATAGAAGCATACCCTTTAAAAGACAACACAGCCTTATCCACAGCTAAAGCATTACTAAAAGAATTCTTCCCCAGGTTTGGTTTGCCGCGCATTGTCTGGAGTGACAATGGGAGCGAATTTGTTGGCCAAGTCATGCAAAAAGTTTGTGCGGGTCTTGGTATCAAGCAAAAGTTCCATGCGGCATATCATCCACATTCAGCGGGTTTCGTAGAATGCTGCAACGGTACATTAAAGTTAAAACTAGCGAAAGTTCAGGCTAGTACAGGACTCAATTGGCCCAATGCTTTGCCATTAGCTCTGCTGTCCACCAGAACTGCAGTACACTCTCGTTTGGGACTTAGCCCTTACGAAGTGGTTTTTGGACGCCCGGCTAATGTATGGGGAGTCCCTCGCACTAAGAAATACTCAGACTTGCCATACCCAATGTTGATTGACTACTTGCATGATCTTACGACTAAATTGCGTGTTCTCCATCAACAGGTTCAGAGTGCTTTACCAGAGGCTTCCACCGACCCAGGTCATTCCATCCGACCAGGTGACTGGGTCTGCACCAAGAATTTCCAAAGGACGAGAAATTTGGAACCCAGGTGGAGAGAGCCCCGGATGGTTTTGCTCACCACAAGAACAGCAGTTAGAGTCAAAGGAAAGAAAAATTGGATTCACGGCGTGCATTGTAAGAAAGTACCTTTGCCTTTACCCTACGATCAATGGGTGCGCAGGGGTATTGGTGACTCTGAAAGTGAAAAAGTTCCACGATTCGTACCTCTTAGTGATGCACGTCTGAATGGAACATTGTCCGAAAAAGAGGACGACGACATTCTTCAAGAAGCAATACCATCACATCGTCGCTTGAATACGACCAATCCATGAACATTGTTCCAAGATCAAACCACACCTGGAAAAGAACAATATAATTTGAGACCTAGACCAAAGAACACTTAAGATATTTCTCTCTTGTGTAGTATTCTGTCCCGGTTGCAGGGTCACGGTAGGAGTCTTAGTTGCGACCTGAGTAGTGGCAATAGGCCTGCAGGACTTGCAGTGTCATAGGACGGCAGACAATCGTGATTGAGTGATCGAGGAAGATTGCCGTGAGCATCCATTAGAAAGATGGAAACTACACTAGGGAAAAGAGAGAGAAAGGATGAAATGAAGAAAGAATCCTGTAAAATAATGTACAGTCGTTTCAGTATAACTTTATGTATTATTATATTATTGTGTATTGCTGTGGCATTTATAGGTTGGATTATTTATGCTCTGCAGCAAAAAGTTGTCTCTCCTTCCTCCTCTTCGTCTTCTTCTACTGTCTCTCCACATCTCTTTCATACCATTCCTCAACATGAACTCATTAGAAGAACCGAATATTATAACAATTCCTTTGTTCAGTTATTACATCAACATCAGTTAGTGGTCAATACAACTGACTGCTGGATGTGTGGACTTATGCCACATACCACAGAGAAAGGAATGCCATATTTAGTTCTTCCGTTCTCTTATGAGGGTTCTGCTTGGGCTTATTTTGTCATTTTCTCCAATGCCTACCTAAGCAAGTTCAAACGATCCATTAATTCATATATTGGTGGTCCAGATTTTAGTCATAGCTCATTAATTAAGGGAATGGTAGCCATGGCTAAAATCATGGAAAATATTAAGATTTCCGTTGATGAAAGAAAGGCGTATACAAACTGGAACGTCACCCATTATGTCACTAGCCTTAGTGATAAGGTCAAACAAAGAAAATCTCCACCAATTTGGACGATTCCTCATCAGGGAAATTTCTGTCTACAAATTAATGATCGCTCTTCTGACACCATACAAAGAAATAACTGTTCCCACACATACGTTTATTCCTCTCAGAACTCGCCTCCTCTAGTACCATCTCAAGGCACGTATTTTATCTGCCACAATAGAGCTTACACATGGTTACCAACGGGTTTTTCTGGTACCTGCTATATAGCTTTCCTTCTTCCCCCTACATACACCGCTTCTGCAAACTATCATCGAAACAGATATGGCAGAGGGATTATTGATTCGAAAGACACAGCAGGACAAGAGGGAGGAGATTTCCTCAAAGGATTTCTTCCTTTTTGGGGTCCAATGGCCAACAGCAGAAATATAAAGCAACTGGTCCGTGTCGTAGAGACCACAATAGACATAACTGTAGGAGCCTTAAGTAACATCACGGCAGAACTACAGGCGGACCGTCTTATGACATTACAAAATCGAGTTGCCTTAGATTTTGTTCTTGCAGATCGTGGTGGAGTGTGCAAATTGATCGGGTCAAGTTGCTGTATTTTCATACCTACTGACGCTCCGACAGTACACCAAGCTATCTCCAAGTTGCACATAATCTCTGAGTCGATTCATCAGGACGAAGGAGATTGGTTTTTTACGGAGTGGTTTTGGGGACTGCTGTCCAAATGGGGTTGGAAAGTATTGACATTCCTTGGAATAATTTTGACCATTATCTTTTCTTGTTGCCTTTGTATGCACTGTGGTCCCGCCATCTGTGACCTATGTGCTACTATGTGCATCCCCAAACCCAAACCACAAGTAACAGAAAACATAAGAATGATGTTACAGCAACAGCTCGATGATCTTATGGCTATCGACATTGACTCAGATTAACATGAGTCTATCTTGCCTGAGTTCTGGCAAAAGGAGGGTCTGAGGAACTTCGATTTTCGATCGTGATCGAATCGACCCGCTTTTTGTGCTCCGCCGCCATCTTGTGTTGCCATCACTCAGGCAGCACGGCGAACAAAGTCTATTCTGCTTTTTCTGCAGCCTGGTATCGAAATACGACTTCTGCTTCTGTTTGCAAAGCTGATGTTAGGACTGGCCGAGTACACTAATCCCCGTCTGGCTTTTCTAATCCCCGTCTCAACTATCTGTTGGTTCACACTATTCTTCTCTGACTTTATCTTATCGTCTGGCCTTCACTGTCTTCTGCTAGCATTCTCTCGTTTCACAACTATCCTCCAACACACACAAACGTATCTCGCCACCTGCAAGTTAGTTACAAATCCGTTAATGAATTAGTTTGAGGGAGGGGTGACAAACATAGTTGGAGGAGAGGTTTCTTCGAGTCATCTGACACTTTTGTTTTCAAATCTCTCCTATTGGTTCTGTCCTGTTTTCCAACTTTACTTATTGGCTCTTTCTTGCATGTTCTGGGTGTATATTTGGTTAATGTATATTTTACCTATAGGGTATATAAGTTTGTGCGCCACAGAGTGAAATGACAGTCTCCTGAGAACCTACCTTGTGTACTTCTGGGATAACTGTACTAGCTGCAGCTAATAAATCTGATCTTCTAACGCCTAACAGAGTGTCCCGTGTCTCTGTGTAGCTGAGCAGGTGAATCCAGGAGATTAAGGCGTACCCTGTGCCGCCAGGCCCAAAAGGTTCTGGTTCTTCAGTCTGGGGGGGCGCTTTTGGGTGTTGGGCTCCTGGGGGTGATGAAAGTGGGTGTTATTGCCCTCTTGGGGCTCCGGGATGCATGTTCTGTGGCTCCATGGCATCTGTTGTTCTTCAGGTGTGGCTCTGGGCTGGGGTCTCTTTTGTGGTGCAGGTTGTAGTCCGACTTTGCACCAGGTCAGAGGAGGTGTAAGTTTCCTGGTGCTAACGTGCCTTATTGCATGTTTTGTGATCTTATCGCTGATCAGGCTGGTCGTTGAGAATGTTGTGGTGTGGTGTTGTCGTGGCTTTTTGCTCGGGAACGCCTACTCTGCATCTCATTAGCGATAGTTGCCGGGGTCATCCTTGACAATGTTTTTTGCGGCTGCTATTACCGGAAAGCTGGTGATATGAGCTGTTTGCACCAGCTTGTGAATGGGGTGGTACGTTTATTGCAAATTTGGCTGCGTTTAGTGCCGATAACTCGGCGTACCTCCTTGTGAATATGGCCCAGATAGCGTAGATCGAAGAAGATTTGGTAAAAAATAGAATTAGGAAACGGAAATAATAGTTCAGAAAAAATAAGGTGCAGTAAAGTTAGGGAAATATAATTAATTGTAACAACTGGAGGACTTACTGGGGCCAGCAGCAGAGCCCTGGGTGGAGGAGCTGTCCTGGCCCTGGGATTGGGAGGCATCTTGCTGTTGTTGTCCCGCTGCTCCCGCCAACTCTGACCCTGTCTTCTTACCCCTGGGTGCTGATCATGTAAGATATAATAAAGAAAGAGACAAACATTAGTGATTGGTGTGAAACAAATGAAATATTTTTTTAAACGCTTAAAAGAACATTTTTGGAAACAACAATTGCACTAAAATTGACCCATCTAATCTAATCGACTAGTAGTATCGCGATGATTTGCGGACCGTCTATATATTATTTATGAACACTAATCCAGTGTTCAATTCTGATTCCAGACCACCTATTCCAGACGGGCCAATTGTTCACTAAGTCTGCATTTAGTTTAGTTCTAAAAATGCATAGATGGAGGATGTATGCATACATTATTGCATACACCAAATTGTTGGTTGGTTGCTGCTGATGTTCTACTAAGCCTATTACTCACTCACACACAAAGGTTCTACTAAGGGCTGGAGTAAGCAGCACTCAGCAGCACGTGACGTGACAGAGGATGTGACACACAGACCGCTAAAAAATTACCAACTAATACTAATTAACTAAGTAACTAAACTACCTATCAATCCACCACTATCTTAGTGACAGGAGGACAAAGGAAGGATGAAAGTCTCTCTAGCATTACCTAACTTAAGTTCTCTAAAGTAAACTCTCTTACATAATCTGCCCAAGTGAGCACAGCCGCAAAGTTGAAAACAAGTAAGATTAGTAGCGCCGAGCACCTGTGTCTAGAAGCATAATAATCACAGAAGATTTTTAAATGTAATATATCTGCAATGTAAGCAGCAGCATTCTTGCTATTTGGCAAAAAATGATATACACAATAACAGTAACACAGTCTAGAGAACACACAATACTACTAGTATTAGCAAGTCACCAAGACCCATGACCTCAACAACTAGCAGGTCCAGCAGGTCCTGCTCCCAGTCCAAGATGTCTAACCACCGGTGGGTCAGCTGGTTATGGGCGTACCCTTGCCCACCGGTGGTGACGCTCCTGGGTAACGTACCCGGAGCCAGGCCTGCCGCCTACTGCCAAGGTCAAGGGAGGTGGCGCTGAACAAAAAAAACAAGGGCGGCCACCACCGCCTCCCTAAAAAGGGACCGGGCCTGCACCCCTTCCGGGTGCTGTTTGCCGCAGGGAAGGTGGCTCTTCTTGGGTGCAGGCGTCTTGCCCTTGGAGCCGGAACCCTTAGCCATGGTCCAGGGGTGGGCGGGGGCGGAAAAAAAAATGTAGCTGTAAAAAATAAAGTCAGGGGAAGAAGTAGGAGAGTAAAAAAGGATGTAATATAGAACAGTAGAAAGAGTAAAAAAAACACAGTAAAAGTAGAAATAAAATGCAAACTATAAACTTAGGAACAGAAAGGGATAGATAATAAATAAAAAAAGAACAGAAAAACAGTGTCAAAACAAAGGATTGAAAAGATTGGAGAGGGACTGCAAAGCAGGCCCAAGAACCATGCAAAGAATAGGAAAACAAGATGGCCGCTCCCATTGGCTACCGCGTAGTGAAGTTTGCGTGATATTTCCCCCGAACACGTCATCCGTGTTGCCAAACGTCAAAGACATCTTGTGAGCATACGCGAGCACACACGAGCATGCGGAAACAAGCAGCTCCACATGCTCGCTTAGCTATGCGTAGCGCTGCAGAGTTTTACTGCTATATCACTATTTCGCCCGGAGTTAATATAACCCTAGCACATGAAATCCCTACGCACATACTGCACAGCACTGCTCTATCCCTGTACTGTACCTTTCCCTGGCACATATACAACCAGTGCAGAGTCACCACGCTTGCACTGTGCAGCATTTTACATCTAACTGATGGAGGTCAAGGGTGAGATACGTACATAGCAGCAGAAGTTATAAAAAGGTGAGTGAGTCAGTAGGCCTCACTCCAGTGACACAGGTTTAATGGGACCTGTTCACATCTACTGATCACCACATGTTATGCTGCCACCACAACGCTCGTTCTGCTTAATTCGGCGTGAAGGCAGTAGCCTTCCACCACTACGTGGATTTCGCTTTCAGCACCCCTCCCGGTCCAATAAGACTGTAATCCATGAGATAGGCCTATGTCATGGTGCACATGCATGATCTGTGTTTGTCTATGACAACAAAAATCAAAATCCGCATTTGGAATCCAGACAAAGTACAGTTGGGCACTCAAGGCAGGGGTGCATGTCCATTAACATGCAGAGGACTTTTTCATCCCAACAGCACCACAATGAACCAAATCCATCAAAGAGATCCAGGGATATAAGTTATTAAGCAACCAATAATGCACTGCTTTTCATTCAAATTGCAAGCAAGCATTGGCATCTACTATAGATAGCAGCTACGCAGAATATTTTGAAAACTTTTGTAAAGTTGTGTTTGGTTACTCCAGCCTGTTTAGAGCACCCAACTCCAGCAGGGAGAAAGTTACAGAGGTCAATGAGGCTTGGCAGGCCAGTTACCTTGCAGTCAAACCAGTCTCCAGTCCAGTTCCCAGCTCTATGGGTTTCATCAGTAAATAGCGGATAGACTATTTGGAGGAAAATAATATATGGACCCTCCTCAATCTGATTTCAGATTTGAGCACAGCACGGAGATGGCCTTTGTTGCTGTGACAGATTCCATAAGATTTTCTTTGGTTGCTAACATTCCCTCTATGCTTGTGTTCTTCGATGTGTCTGCAGCCTTTGACACTGTGTCATATGATAAGCTGTTGCTTAGGCTAAATGAGATAGGGATATATGGAACTGCTCTGAAATGGTTCCAGGACTTCTTGGCGAATAGATCTCGTCATCTCATTGGGTGACTTTAAGTCAAGCACTACGATGATTGACGAAGGTGTACCCCAGGGATCTTGCCTGAGCCCCACCTTTTATAATATATACGTGGCCCCACCAGCCAAACTCATTAATATTTTGGCTTTTAAAACCTGTCCTATGCTGACTACAATCAGCTGATCGTCTTTTTAAAAAAAATATATATATTTTATTGATTTTTAGAGAAGAACAAAAAAATGACAGTAACATCAAGGCTTATCATAGCATAAAGCAAATATCCATTTGCTGGGATACATCAATTTACATTTATATGTATTGCATTCCTTGAAACACTTACATGTTTGTCATTCCAGTGGCGCTAGTCATCTCTTTTGATAACAATGTAGACAAAGTGAAGTAATGTTTTTCAAATGAGATGAGAACGGTGGCAGAGTGAATTTCCAAGAAACTACCTTCAGCCTTATGCTGAAAAGACAGAAATTATGTTCTTTGGAAAAGCCCGGCAAATATAGACTTCCGATTGTTGGGCACCTGAGTTAGGAAGTGATCCTACTCCCTGTCAGGTCATATAAAATCTCAGCATTAAATTGAATCAAGCTCTGGGAATGACTGTTTCCCCTTTGAAGGTCGCCTATTGGGCAGATTCACACCTCGAGGAAATCCTCTTTGTGATCATTCCAAGGAACTGTTCACCCCCTCCTTCCCCAGGAAGGCAGTAGGCTGTCTCATGGCCATCAACTGTTAACGGTCCCTGGAAAGCTTGGGCAACAGAGTGACAACTTTCTAAAGTTCTCATTTACTTAAAAGCTACATTGATTTCAACTTGGAAATCAAGTCATGTTTGATGTAATGATTCTTCAAATACCTTGAAGTACCGAACTTTAATAGTTCAATTCAGACGTTAGCACCGCTGAGTTGCAAGCATGGTTCACTGATAGAATATCAATGTTTAAAATATCGATGATCAAAATATCGAAAAAATATATATAGACTACAAAAATATTGACTCCCATACCAAATATATATATAAAATAAAATATTATTTTATTAAATGTATTAAATATGAATATACATTTTAAAAAAACAACATTTAACATAGATTTCTACAAAATATTACAAACAAACTTAACTTGAAACAAAAAACACACAAACATAATAATTTATATATATATCTACTTACTTGAAAATAATTAAACTAATATCTTTAATTTATTTTTAAAACTTGTAAACTATATAAAAATATTATATATATATAAATAATTTAAAATGCAAAATAAACATAAATTAAAACATTAAACTATGAAAAAATATTTAAACTTAAATTGCCTAATACAATCAGCGCAACAGTAGGAAATGTGTTGGATAGCAAAATAATTACATTTACTATTCCAACTTCAGTGAGTGCAACAGTAAGGAAAGTGCTAGAAAGCTGAGGGGTAACAATTATGATTCCCACTCCAAACAGTGCAACAGTAGGAAAAGTGTTGGATAGCGGAGGGGTAAAAATCACTATTCCCACTCCAGTGAGAGCAACAGTAGGGAAAGTGTTCGAACGAGGAGGGGTAAAAATTACTATTCCCACTGCTGTAAGAGGAACAGTAGAGAAAGTTTTGGATAGCAAGGATGTAAAAATGACTATTCCCACTCCACTGAGTACAACAGTAGAATAAGTGTTGGATAGCGGAGAGGTAAAAAATATTATTCTCACTCCAATGAGTGCAACAGTAGGATAAGTGCTGAAAGGCGGAGGGGTAAAAATTACTATTCCAACTCCAGTGGGAGCAACAGTAGGGACAGTGTTGGATAGCGGAGGGACAAAAATTACAATTCCCACTTCCAACAGTGCAACAGTAGGGAAAATGTTGGATAGCGGAGGGGTGAAAATTAGTACTCCTACTCCACAGAATGCAACAGTAGGATAAGTGTTGGATAGTGGAGGGGTAAAAAAAACATAAAACAACCCAAGGGAGTGCAACAGTAGGGAAAGTGTTGGATAGCAGAGGGGTAAAAATTACTATTCCCACTCCAGAGAGTGCAACAGTAGGAAAAGTGTTAGATAGCGGAGAGGCCAACAATTTCTATTCCAACTCCAGTCAGTGCAACAATAGGGAAAGTGCAGGATAGCAGAGGGATATAAATTACTATTCCCACTCCAGTGAGTGCAATAGTAGGGAAAGGGCTGGATAGCTGAGGGGTAGAAATTACTATCCCAACTCCAGTGAGTGCTACAATAGGAAAAGTGCTGGATAGGGGAGACAAAAAAATACTATTCCCACTCCAGCCAGTGAAACAGTAGGGAAAGTGCTGGATAGTGGAGGGGTCCAAATTACTATTTCCACTCCAGTGAGTACAACAGTCGGGAAAGTGTTGAATAGCAGAGGGGTAAAAATGAATACTCCCACTCCATTGAATGCAACAGTAGGATAAGTGTTGGATAGTGGAGGGGTATAAACAAATATTTCCTCTCCAGTGAGTGCAACAGTAGGGAAAGTGTTGGATAGCAGAGGGGTACAATTTCTACTCTCACTCCAGAGAGTGCAACAGTAGGTAAAGTGTTCGAACAAGGAGGGGTAAAAATTACTATTCCCACTGCTGTAAGAGCAACAGTAGAGAACGTTTTGGATAGCAGGGATGTAACAATGACTATTCCCACTCCACTGAGTGCAACAGTAGGATAATTGTTGGATAGCGGAGAGGTAAAAATTATTATTCTCACTCCAGTGAGTGCAACAGTAGGGTAAGTGCTGGAAGGCGGAGGGGTAAAAATTACTATTCCAACTCCAGTGAGAGCAACAGTAGGGACAGTGTTGGATAGCGGAGGGACAAAAATTACAATTCCCACTTCAAACAGTGCAACAGTAGGGAAAATGTTGGATAGCGGAAGGATAAAAATTTGTATTCCTACTCCACAGAATGCAACAGTAGGATAAGTGTTGGATAGTGGAGGGGTAAAAAAAAAATCCACTCCAGTGAGTGCAACAGTAGGGAAAGTGTTGGATAGCAGAGGGGTAAAAATTACTATTCCCACTTCAGAGAGTGCAACAGTAGGAAAAGTGTTAGATAGCGGAGAGGCCAACATTTTCTATTCCAACTCCAGTGAGTGCAACAATAGGGAAAGTGCAGGATAGCAGAGGGATAGAAACTACTATTCTCACTCCAGTGTGTGCAATAGTAGGGAAAGGGCTGGATAGCTGAGGGGGTAGAAATTACTATCCCAACTCCAGTGAGTGCTACAGTAGGGAGAGTGCTGGATAGGGGAGAAAAAAAATACTATTCCCGCTCCAGCCAGTGAAACAGTAGGGAAAGTGCTGGATAGTGGAGGGGTACAAATTACTATTTCCACTCCAGTGAGTACAACTGTCGGGAAAGTGTTGAATAGCAGAGGTATAAAAATCAATACTCCCACTCCATTGAATGCAACAGTAGGATAAGTGTTGGATAGTGGAGGGGTATAAAAAAATATTTCCTCTCCAGTGAGTGCAACAGTGGGGAAAGTGTTGGATAGCAGAGAGGCCAATCTTTCTATTCCAACTCCAGTGAGTGCAACAGTAGGGAAAGTGCAATATCGCAGAGAGATAGAAATTACTATTTCCACTCCAGAGAGTGCAACAGTAGGGAAAGTGTTGGATAGCAGAGAGGACAATATTTCTATTCCAACTTCAGTGAGTGCAACAGTAGGGAAAGTGCAATATAGCAGAGATATTGAAATTACTATTCCCACTCCAGTGAGTGCAATAGTAGGGAAAGGGCTAGATAGCGGAGGGGTAAAAATTACTATTCCCACTCCAGTGAGTGCAACAGCAGGGAAAGTGCTGGATAGGGGAGGGTTACAAATTACTATTCCCACTCCAATGAGTGCAACAGTAGGGAAAGTGCTGGATAGTGGAAAATAAAAATACAAACTATTCACACTCAAACACTTAGAAAATAAATATATATTGAAAAATAATAAAAATTAATAAACAAAAGAAAAAGAAAATATTAAACATAAAAAAGAACACATATTATATTACTAATTACATATAACAAAAAACTTCAAATATTATATTACATTAAATAAAAAATACATTTAAAGAACAAGAATTCTTTTAAGCTAGAAAATATTTACAAATAAAAAAAGTCTTAAAACATAAATGTATTTATTTTACTTCCTACCCTATAACACCACACCAATAACTAAACACTTCAACATTTTAATTACATTTATTTACATAATTAAAATATTTTATAATGAATTCAGAAAATATTAATAAAAAAACGAATAAAAATAAATTGACTACACACACTTTAACACTAATATATCCACAACAAACCCCTAAATTAAACTATAAAATAATAAAACACAATTAAAACCTATTTTAAAATTAAAAACAATTACTATTAACAACTGATAATGAGCACACACCGCCAGGCATCTTTTTAGAATAAGCACACACCGCCAGGCATCTTTTTGAAGGTCTCCTCTCAGCCCACAAACTACATTGCTTACAGCAAACAGATATGTTGGCTTCGGTTCCTACTAATGGAGGAAACGGAAGGCCTAGTATCATTGATTATATTATGCTGTCTGCGTTATTAGTTTCGGTGGTGGAGAACCTGAGCGTTTCTTGGAATTGCCCACGTGATCACTATCCCCTCACACTTGAGCTGTCCTTTCCTGCCATTCTAACAGGGGAGGTGACCACTTGATTCACAAATTAAAATATCAGTACCAAAGATCAAGCACGCAGGTTGAAGTGGGAAAGGATTACCCCTGAAGGTTTCTTGGATAATCTGCATGCCGTGTGCGCTACAGAGATCTACGCATGTATGGATCCTACTATGCTTGACAGAGCCACTTTAGAGGCCTTTGTCAAAATAACTAAGTAGATACCTTCTAACCTAACCACTGTGAGCAGAACAAGATGCCCTAAAGCTAAGAGGTGGTTTCATGGCACCTGCTCTACGGCCCATACCGAGCTTATGCAGGCCCTTAAGCATAACCCAAGAGATTAGGCAGTGATCAAGAATATAAGAAAGGCATATAAGCTTGAAGTGCCTAAGAGGAAGAAGATGATAAGAGAGCAGACCTGTCTTGCCAGCTAGCTCTAAATTCTGGTCTGTGGTTAATAGCCCCTTCTTCTCTGATATGCCAAACTCTAACACAGATGGTATAATTCCCGCTGTACATTGGGTACAGCATTCTGGTAAAATCTATGGTGGTACCGATATAGGAGAATCCGAGGAATATATTGTTAGTGGGACAGCTAGCGCACCCCTCCACTTTAGCATAGATGAGGTCCATAAAGCAATCATCTCAACATTTGGGGTTCAAGCTCCCAGCCCAGACGGTGTACCTGCTGACCTATATAAGACTGACCCTAAGGTTTGGGCTAAGATTTTAGCTCACGTTTTCAGTGCCGCTTGCTCCTGGGGTTTTCCCCCCTCATGGGCAATGGCAGTTATTATCCCCATTTTTAAAAAGGGTGCACAAGACATCCTGCATGTTATAGACCAATCTCACTTCTAGATTCTGCTGCTAAAATCATGAGCAAAGTGATATTGGATCGTCTAACAGTATAGCTTGATCATTTTAATGTCATTTCAGACTTACAGTATGGTTTCAGGCAGAGCAAAGGGACGCTGGATCAATATTCTAACTCACATTTAGTGATTGGGAAATACACCATTGCCAAGAAGGGAATTTTACATTTGGCTTTTATGGATTTGACTTCAGCCTTTGATTGTGTAAATAGGTCTAAATTATGGTTGATTTTATGTAACATGGGCTTAGATACAGAGTTGGTGACTTTTTTACATACTGCCCATGAAAATACCACGGCCGCAGTCAGATACAAAAGGGATAGCGCTCTGACGGACACCTGTGCAGTGAAGAGAGGGATTCAACAGGGATGCTTCCTTCTTAGCCCTCCTGTTGTTCACGCTCTACATTAATAAGCTAGGGGATTGTTAGATTTGGGGGTCTCTAGTTGGCAGAGGTAGGTACTTTTGACAAATAGGGACCCTTGCGTCTAGTCATGAGAAAGGGGTACACTCCTAAAATAACCCCTGCTCACCCATCTTGGTAGCTTGGCACGAGCAGACAGGCTTATCTCAGAGGCAGTGTGTAAAGCATTTGTGAACACATACAGTAATCAAGTGACAACACTACAGATGGAAACCACACAAGTTTTACATAAAAAATAAGTATTCTTTATATAGACTTATCACAAGACCACAAACAACAAAAATCCACAATACTGTACTTAAAATGGTAGAATTAGCTTAGTTCTCTTAAGATGGTAAATGCGACTCTCACAGTTCAATGTACCTTAAAATGCGTAAAGCAAGACAACGAAAGTGTTGCAAGGATGGTGAAGCGTTGAAGATCTGGTGCAAAGAAACAAAGATGGCGTTTTCTTCTTGATGCAACACGCTTCCCGGTGATGCGGCGGGGGCTGCTGCGACGTCGATCCTCTTCTTCGGTGATGCGAGATGTTGCCACATGATGCGAGCCGCGACAGGGCCTGCGCAACTCTTCCCAGTGATGCGGCGGCGTCTCCTGCGACATCAATCCACTCCCCTGGCGCTGCGAGTTGCTTCCACAACGATGAAAGCCGCGACAGGCCCTGCGACACTCTTCACGGTGATGCGGCTGCATCTGCTGCAACGTCGATCCTCTTCTCCGGCTATGAGCCGCAACATGACCTGCAACATGCTTCCCGGAGATGCGGCGGCGTCTGCTGCGACGTCGATCCTCTTCTCTGGAAATGAGCCGCGACAGGCCCTGCAACACGCTTCCCAGTGATGCGGCGGCATCTGCTGCGATGTCGATCCTCTCCCCTGGCGATGCGAGACGCTTCGGTGGACCTGCGATGACTCAACGAATTTTGCGATACGCTTCCCGGTGATGCGGCGGCGTCTGCTGCGACGTCTATCCTCTTCTCCACCGATGCGAGGTGCTTCATGTTGTGAAGCGGCAGAGGCAGTTCGGCAACACGCTTCTTGCTCATGAGTCCCGCTTCCAGCTCCTTGCGACACGCAGCTCCTCAGAAAGCCCTGCAAAACAGCAGGCACTTCCAAAGAACTCTTCGGATGCTGGTGGGTAAAGTCTGTTGTCCCTGAGTCTTCAGCAGGAGGCAAGCTCCTTTCTCAAGCCCTTGGAGATTCTTCACAAGTTGAATAAAGTACACAAAGTTCCTTTTCTCCTCTCTTTGGCAGTCAGGCAACCACTGCAGGCCAATCCCTCAAGCTTAGGGATAGTCTCTCCTCAGTCTCTCCGGTACCACTCCTCAGCAAAGGTTTCTTCTTGTTTCCCAAAGGGGTGTAAAGTTCTGGGGTCTGGGACCCCCTTTTTATACACATTTTCTCTTTGTTCTTTGAAGGCAGAGAGGCCTTTGCCTAGTCCAAACCAGTTCTGGTCAGTCCTGGAGCACTTTGTTGACAAGACTCCTTTTTTCCTTTCACAGTGCAGGGCAGAGACATCAGACACACCACAGGATGTGGAGCCAGCATTGTGGAGGGAAGGCACAGCCCTATTCAGGTCCCAGGTGCAACTCCTCCCACCCATCTAGATGCAGATCTCTCTATTTAGCCCTGTGCTGACTCACCCTGCCTCCTGGATTCCCCCAGCCCCTGTCAGTCAAACTCCAGACAAGGAATACATACCTAGCAGATGCAGGCCTGGATGGTTAGACAAGAAAATACCTACTTTCTAAAAGTGGTATTTTCAAACACAGAATGTTAAAACAAACTTCACTAAAAGATGTATTTTATCATTCTGAGTTCAGGCATACTAAACTCAAATTTCTATCTAGTTCCCTGAGTCAGTTAGGATTATAAGATGTAATAATCAAACTGCCCATTCTGGCCTATGGGGAACAGGTAGCCTTGCAATAGTGAAAAACGAAAATGGCTGTAATTCACTATTAGGACATGCCACACACACCAGGGAATGCCCTACCTTATACTTACAATGCACCCTGCCGTTGGGCCTACCATAGGGGTGTCTGATATGAAGAAAAGGGAAGGTTTAGGGACTGGCAAGTGGGTGCACTTGACCAGTCAGCATGGCAGTACCAGACTGCACACAGGCTCTTCAATGGCAAACCTCAGACACACTTTAACAGGCTGCTTCGGTGGGTGGCGCAACCAGTGCTGCAAGCCCACCAGCAGCATTTTGTTTACAAGCCCTGGGCACACTCAGTGCACTGTACTAGGGTCTGACAAGTAAACCAAATCAGCCAATCATGGAGTCACTAATCCATACATCAATTTACAATAGGGAGAGCATATGAACTTTAGCACTGATCAGCAGTGGTAAAGTGCCCAGAGTCATAAAACCAACAAAAACAGGTCAGAGAAAATACAGGATGAAGGCAAAAAGTTCAGTGATGACCCTGCAAAATGGGCTAAGTCCAACAGGGATTTTTTAATATCAAGCTGTAAAGACATCCCCAGGGTTGGTAACAGGATGATCCCTGCACTCCTGTATGCAGATGACATGGTCCTACTCGCCAGATCCGCTGTGGGCCTACAACAACTTTTAAATGGTTTTATAGCTTTTATGGACTCACTAGACCTGACTACTAACTTAACTAAATCTCATACTATGTCCATAGGTCCCCAAAAGGATGTTAAGGGTAAATTTTACTGTAAGTGGGCTGAGTTAACTAAAGTTCCTACTTTTCTCTACCTAGGGGTACTTTTTGACGAGCAAGGGTCTTGGTGTTTACAAATTACGCAAAAAAAGAATACTTGGCAGGGGCCACTCTGAATTTTGCTGAAAGACTAGGGTCAAAACCTTTCCCCACCCTTTTGAAGATCTATAAAGACAAGTAAAGTGAAGCCCCATGGAAACCTATGGATGTGATGTTTGGGGTTACAAGGATGCAAAGGATATTCAGGGGGCTTAAAACAAATTCATGTGAAAAACCCCTTGTAATCCCACCCGCTACCCCAGCATATATCTTATACGAAGAATTAGGAGTAGGGTACATCTCGGATTTGATAGCGGTAGCCCCCCTGCTGCGTTGGCTGAGAATTTGGGCCAGTTCCATTACTAATCTAAATCAACTCATAATCACTGACTGAACAGCGCTAGACGGGGCTGCATACATTCCCTGGCTAAAATATGTAATGGAACAGACAAAATGGCTTGGCTGCCCCGACCTGTACCTGAGCCCTAAGCCGTTGGGTAAAGTAGATATTAGAAACATCAAACAGCACTTCCTGAACAAGCGGCAGGGGCTCAGGGATGAATAGGAGTTAGTGAATCCCACTGTGAGAAGGTATGTCACACTGACCATGAGCAAACAAGTCCAACCGTATTTACACATTGTTAGTAATGCGTTTTGTGTTGACTAGATTCCGTCTGCATTTGGTCCCTTGGCTATTGATGTTCCCCCAAGGATTTACGAAAACTGGCACTTTAAAACCTTGCCCATGTGACAACTGCTCAGAGCAAGATACCCTTCTGTGATTTCTATTATCCATTGTGCAGCAAGTTCATATTCCCATTTCTCAGAGATCGCTATTTTACCCAAATTAGGCCTGCATTATTGTACATTCAAATGTTATCCTCTCCTATGATCTGTTTTGGGGTTGCAAGTTTTTTAACAGGGACCACTAGGCACAGGAAAAAAGTTGCCTTTGCAGTAGCCAGCCTACCTTACCTTGTTCTGGGCTTAGGGCTCTCATGATGTTAGCACGTGCACTTTATGATACATTGCCCATTGCACTTGGTTTTACTATTAGCACTTCGCACTGTATATAATGTGTCTCTTGTAATTTTATAACCTGAAACCTGGCCTTTTTCTAATGATATAAAAGATGTTGACATTTTATCTTTTTATGTGATCCAGGTTTTATAAACTGAACATATATGCTGGTGAAATGTACTCTTTTAATATGTTTGCTTTTATGGCTTGTAGTTGCCGAATAAAGTATCTTTTGATTTGAACTAATGATTAAATAATGAAAATGTATTTAATACCCACCCTTTACCCCTTTAAAAGTAAAAACAACACACACAAAAATAAACAATTTCCCAAAATAAATATCAAATAATTAACAATAATATATAATTAATTGAACACAAATTACTTCCCACCACAAGAAGGAAACTCTTGACCATGTGTGATCACTTGAATGTGAAAATTGACCCCCTGACCCTACAAATAAATGTAATAAAGAGTGTACTTAAAATGCAGGGTAAAGAATTTTCTAGAGTAACAGATCGCGAGTATTTGATTAGGAAAGATTCTGTAAAATTCATGCGTTCTAGCTGGGAGAAAGATATCAGCTTTCCCTATCTCGATTTACTACCGAACCGTTGGTTAAGAATGGAAGTACTTAGGATAAGAATTGGCATTAACCCAGCCATAATAAATTGCGCAATAAAATCAGTTTTAATGCAACCTGATGGCAAGTGTACGTGCAAGATAGGATTGAAATGCAACATTTTACACATTTTATTAGATTGTCGAAGATTTTTAAATTTGCGTAAATTATTCCTCCGTCCGATATTCTTACAATATGGTGTAAGGACGCGCTTACAAGCATGGGAGCTTCTTGCTGATATGGAAAATTTAGATATAGCAATAGCCATTGGGAAATATATGCAAGGTATATATAAGCTCCCCGCCCCATTAGAGGCGTAAGAGTAGCTAGTGCCTTCCAATTGTAAATGAAATTATCTGTTATAAAACTGTTTTAAAATTGTTAAGAATGATTTTTTAAGGATTTTATGACTCTTAATGTTTAAGAACATAATTTAGCAATGTGGACATTTTTAAATGGTATTGTAAATGCTGTGGTTTAAAGACCAATTGGTCTAAATAAACATTATTTTTTAACTGAACTACTTCCCACCATTTACTCCTATAAAAACCACAACACACACCTAAAATTAATTACAGAATTATCTTAATTTATTACCAATTAATTTATTACAATGAATTAACAATCATAGATTCATCAATTAAAAATAAATTACTTCCCACCCTTTACACCTATAAACACGACAACACACACCTACAATTAATTACAAACTTACCAAAATTAATAACCAATTAATTAATTCAAATTAAGTAACAACCAATTATTAATTCATAAATTAAAAATAAATTACTTCCTACCCTTTACACCTATAAACACCACAACACACACCTAAAATTAATTACACCACTACCATAATGAATTACCAATTAATTCATTATAATCAATTAATAACCAATTATTAATTAATTAATAATAAATTACTTTACACATTTAACACTATAACATATCATATAACAAATATTAATACATAAAATTAATCAATAAATTTAATATAATTAAATTACTACCCACCCTATTCCCCTATAAACCTACAACCGGCTACTGAACTAAAAATGAAAAATTCAAAATAAAAAATAATTAATAATGAATTTAATATAATTAAATTACTTCCCACCCTTTTCAGAAGCATCTGTTTGACCATTAAACTCTTTACTGAAATCAGGTGCCTTTACAACAAGTGCTGCGCACAAAGCTTACTTTAGGATGTCAAAGGCCTTTTGACACTGCTAAGTCCGGATAACTCTTCTGGAATGTTTCTTTGAAATGAGTTCTGCCAATGGTATCCTGATGGTACCATACCTCTTCACAAACCTCCTGTAGAACCCAGCCAGGACCAGAAAAGCCCTGATCAGGGTCTGTGTCTTAGGAGCTTGCCAGGCCAGAATGGTCTGGATCTTGGGCAGGAGAGGATGAACATGGCCACCACCCAGATGGTGGCCCAAGTGCATAACTGAACCTTGTCCTATCTGGCACTTACTTACCTTGATAGCTTTGGCCTGCCTGTTGTAAGGCCTGAAGCACTTCCCTTAGGTGGACTAGGTCCTCCTCCCAGGTAGAACTAAATACAGCAAAATCTAGATATGCTGACCTGAACCTTTCTAAACCTGAAAGAACTTTGTTCACCAACCTTTGCACTGTGGCATGTGGACTTTTCAGCCTAAAGAGCAACATTTTACACTAAAAGTGGCCTTCAGGAGTTAGAAAGGCAGACTTCTCCTTGTATCCTTGTGCAAGGAAAATCTGGAAATAACTTGAAGTCAGATGAAATGTGTTTAGGTACTTTGCAGCCCCCAATTTCTTGATGAGCTCATCTTCCTACCCTTTACACCTATAAACACCACAACACACACCTAAAATTAATTACACCACTACCATAATGAATTACCAATTAATTCATTATAATCAATTAATAACCAATTATTAATTAATTAATAATAAATTACTTTACACATTTAACACTATAACATATCATATAACAAATATTAATACATAAAATTAATCAATAAATTTAATATAATTAAATTACTACCCACCCTATTCCCCTATAAACCTACAACCGGCTACTGAACTAAAAATGAAAAATTCAAAATAAAAAATAATTAATAATGAATTTAATATAATTAAATTACTTCCCACCCTTTTCAGAAGCATCTGTTTGACCATTAAACTCTTTACTGAAATCAGGTGCCTTTACGACAAGTGCTGCGCACAAAGCTTACTTTAGGATGTCAAAGGCCTTTTGACACTGCTAAGTCCGGATAACTCTTCTGGAATGTTTCTTTGAAATGAGTTCTGCCAATGGTACCCTGATGGTACCATACCTCTTCACAAACCTCCTGTAGAACCCAGCCAGGACCAGAAAAGCCCTGATCAGGGTCTGTGTCTTAGGAGCTTGCCAGGCCAGAATGGTCTGGATCTTGGGCAGGAGAGGATGAACATGGCCACCACCCAGATGGTGGCCCAAGTGCATAACTGAACCTTGTCCTATCTGGCACTTACTTACCTTGATCGCTTTGGCCTGCCTGTTGTAAGGCCTGAAGCACTTCCCTTAGGTGGACTAGGTCCTCCTCCCAGGTAGAACTAAATACAGCAAAATCTAGATATGCTGACCTGAACCTTTCTAAACCTGAAAGAACTTTGTTCACCAACCTTTGCACTGTGGCATGTGGACTTTTCAGCCTAAAGAGCAACATTTTACACTAAAAGTGGCCTTCAGGAGTTAGAAAAGCAGACTTCTCCTTGTATCCTTGTGCAAGGAAAATCTGGAAATAACCTGAAGTCAGATGAAATGTGTTTAGGTACTTTGCAGCCCCCAATTTCTTGATGAGCTCATCAGCTCTTGGTATGGGCTAAACATCAGTCTTAGTGACTGTATTTTGGCTTTAGTTGTTCAAACAGAAAATCATCTCAGGATTACCCCATTTTGGGTTTTGCCTTTGGCACCAGCACCACTGTACTGGCCCATACACCATTATTGGAGATCTCAATCATCCCAGTTCTCTCGCATCTTGGCAACCTCAGCCTTGATGCTAGGTTTGACCGTATCTGACATCTCATTAATCTTACTTTTGACAGACAGCTGTCATCGGTGTTCACATCATGTGTGCACTAAGATTTAAGACCTGGGATCAAGGAGAGCAGACCAGCAAACTGTTTCAACAAGTTGTAACAGTCCTTTTGTTGTTGGTCTGTCAAAGTGGAGGAGAGGACTACTCCATTCACTAAGGCATTTTTGACATTGCTTAATAGTAGATCAGGGAGAGGTTCACTTTTCTCTTCTTCCCTTCCATCTGTCACCATGATCATGGGCATGTCTGCTTTGTCTTGGTGGAGTTTTAGCCTGTTAAAATGGCTAACCCAAAGTTTGATAGGGCCCAATACTCTTGTCCTGGAGGGCCATAAGATCTACAGTCCCGAAAATCCACACCACTGTCCTGGTTGGTAATCTTCTAGTGGGGGCTTCTGGTCATACCAGGGCATGAAAATTTCCTGTCTGGCCTCACATTTTTTGTTTGCCTTCTTAATATACTCTGCCATCCTGTAACCCCATTGCCTTGGGGGTGATAGGGGTAGTGAACTTGAATATAACACCACACTCATCTCACATTGCATTCAGATATACAGACATGAAGTTAGAGACTCTATCCAAAATTACTTAATTAGGGAAGCCTATGCTGGTGAGTATACCAAGCAGAGCCCTAGACACAGCAATAGCAGGCACTGTCCTGCGTAAAATTGCTTCTGGATACCTGACGGCGTGGTCCACTACCACCAAGATTAACATATTTCCAGATGCAGTTTGTGGGTCTCCCTCTCAAAGGGAGTACCCACCACAGCAAGTGGTATCAATGGAGCCTTTGGCTTGCCCTCGGTCTTGTCACCATCTTGATAGGTGACACATAAGTAACAAAACTCCTTCCCTTTCTATGAAATTTGGGGCCAATCTTCTAGGTTTTGGTCTGCCCCAGATGGACTGCTAGAGAAATGTCATGGGCTAGGTTAAGGCAAACTTCTCTGTACTGCTGGGGAAGAACCACTCTCCGGGTTGGCCCTGGTTTAGGGTCACTTGCCTCACTGTACAGAACCCCTCTTTCCAGCATACCTTGTAGGTACCCCTGACGACTTCTTGTTCATGCTTTTCAGCTGGTAGCCTCAGGACTTCAAGAGTGGGACAAGTCTTCTGCCCCTTCATCAAGTAATCTATGGAGTGACTCACCTGCTACCTGAAGCGCTGTTAGATCTAGCAAGTCTGTCAAGTGTACACCCCCTCTTCAGGCACCAGACCCTTCCCCTCAGGGTCAGGCACCTTCTGGGCCTGACAACTCTGGGAAACTGGCTGACCACACTTCCTGTCCTTTTTCTGGTTACTAGGGACCTTGATCATTCTGCCACATAGTTCATTGACTTTCCTGTAAGGCTGCTTGTACTCCATTTATCACACACAATCACACATGTAGGGGAGCGCAGCATGGCTGCATGAGACTTCCTTTCTACTCCTGCCCAGGCAGCGATTTCAAGGTAATTTCCCATCAGACACTCCACTGGGGTAGCAAGCGACAAAACCACCTTCTTTAGACCAGTAACCTCACTGCACTCAAAGTCCACCATAGCCATGGGTTATGTCTTTGTATCATTGTTAGAGTTGACTATCTGACTCACCTCATTGGGACTTATGTGGTATGGGGAAACCAAATTAGTCATGGCCATGATTATGCTGGCATCCATCCGAGTCTTTACTTCAGCCCCATTGATACTGGCCACTGCATGTACTTTTCCACTTTGGGAGGCCAGGGAGCAATACTCTTAGGATTGCTCACCAGTGGGTGACTTCTTCGTTCACACCCTCTCCTCTGTCCTGGCTGCTGACAGTCATAATACACTCCTGTCTTTGAAGGTTCATAGTTCTTTCCCAGGCACCCCCACCCACTTTGGACTAGGATGGCACTTGACCCCTCCACACCACGCATTCTTTTGGGGGTCTTTAGGGGTCTCTTTCTTTTAATCTTTGCCCACTTCTTTTCCCCTGAAGGGGGCCAGTTCCGCTTCATTAGGATCACCTACATGGGACTTCTTCGGCACCCCAGTAAGTACTCATTCATCAGACATCTTGCCCAGCTCTCTTGGCTAGACAGCTTAGAATCTGCCAGATATTGGTGTAACTTCTCTGAGGAACACTTTGTAAGGATATGCTCCTTGACCATCAAATAGGTATCTGCTTTGTTACCCGTACTCCAGCCATCCCGTGACCCTACTGAAGAAGCTGCAAAGTCCACCAATGTCTGTGTTGCCCCCCCATGTGTATTTCTAAACATTTCTTTGATACTATTCGGGGATTAGACCACATAGCTCTACCAGTGGTGCCTTGATGTGAGTGTAAGATTCTGCTATGGCATCATCGAGTGTCAGGAGGCTATCTCCGCCCCCACTGGACCCAGTTTCTACAATAAGGACCCCTAGTGCTGGACACCCACCCTTCTCCTCCTTAGATCTTTCTCATAGGATGCCAGTCACTAATATATGTCATCCCCCTTGCCATATTTAGGCACAATCCATTTCAGAAATCTAGAATCATAGACACCCCCTGCAGTTACCTCTTTGTCTTTGTTGCTGCCACCATTCTCTTAAGACTTATTCAAAGTCCAGTCTCCTTTCCACCAAAGCCAAGCCCCTTTCCTCTAGCTCTGAAAGGTTTACTTGGTTCTGGAATTTCCTTGGCTCCCTGTGATGTTGTACTCTTCTCACTGCTAGATATTGAGGGGAGTCTCAAGTTGTTGGTCCTGAGGTTGGACAGTGTGGCCAGGTCAACCTCCATGCTACCTATTCCTTTTTGTTGCTCTTAATACTTAGCAAAACCTTTAGCAAACTTTACACAAACTTTTTCTAAACTAATTTGAACTTTTTAAAAGTTTGCAAACTTTCAGAAGCAGTCCTTAGGAGATACCAGTAGTTGGCAACTTAGTTTGAAATTGCAAGAAATTCCTTCGAGGCATGAACTTTGTGTATTTTTGGTGGTTTCAGACTTATAACCATATGGTACTGCAAAACACAAGTTCTGGATCCCACCTCTAGGCATTAATACGAGAAAAGTGGTTAACTATATACTATGTGTGTGTACCTCACTGTGTAATAAACTCACAGACCCATCTTGGGTCCAGTCAAGGTAATTTTGAAGAACTTTGCTCAACCCCGAGTAGCTGTGGATTCAGGCAGTCAGGCTTTGTCAAAGGAACAAGTGCAAAGCATTAAGGGGCAGATTTACAACCCCCTTGTGCCTCTTTTACGCCGCGGTTGCGTCACTTTTGTGACGCAGCGGCGGCGCAAAACCAGCACCAAGCTGCGGGGTATTTACAACATGACGCATCTGGGAGATGCGTCACGTTGTAAAGCCTCCTAAAAGTGGCTGAGTGAAATCTACAAGATTTCACTCAGTCACTTTTAAGCCCATGCTGCGTCAAAACCTTGCGCCTGCTTGAAGCAGGCGTAAGGATTGACGCAGCATTTCAAAGATAGAGCACCTCGGAGCCTCGCTGGACCTGCGTTGCGCTTGCGACGCAACTCCAGCAATGAGCCCCCTTTATGGCACAGATGCGTCACGCATCTGTCCGTTTTTGCCCCATGGTGCGCCGCATTGTAAATGCGGCGCATCCCTGGTGGCAGAGCCGTGATGCACAATAACTGGCGCATCCCTGCTGATATGCAGGGATGCGCCAGTTATTGTAAATCCGCCCCTTAGAATTGCCAAAACAGTTGAATTAGAAGGAAACACAACACTAAGGGAAGCCAACACCAATTTATAAATGAATGGGTCTTATTTTTATTAATTTTTCAAACACCAGACTGAGCAAAATCCACTGGAGGGTTCAGTAGATATATGTTATTAAGCAAATAATAAATCACTGCTCTTATATTCACATTGCAAACAAGCATTGGCAACTACCACAATTAGTTGTTACTTTGAAAACTTTTGAAAATTTTCATAAAGTTGTGTTCCGTTACTCTGGCCTGCTTTTGGTAAACAATTCTGACAGGGAGCAAGTCACAGGGGATATCTACCTCCAACCACTCTCTGTTTATATGTCCAGTTTAGTCCAATCCTAGAACCCCCTATTCAAATATCTTAAAAAATGAACTGCAATCAGTCAATCCGCATATATATTTCCTACCCCACAACATAGGAGTGAAGAACCCTTACACAAAATAAGTGAAAGAGTGAGTGGGCACTTCACGCACGCAACACCAGGGAGGCTACCGGCAGAATCTCACCAGTATGCCCACGTATAAAATCATTGGTTGCCCACTCACTGAAAAAACAGAATTTTGTCCAGTAGAGAGACAGAAAAATTAACTACCCCAAAAGAAAGAACCCTGTGATTTACAAAGAACAATGTGGTCCGTCAAGTTAAAATTGAGATAAGACTCACAGTTAGATTTGCCCTCTTTATTCACGATCGTGAGCTTACTCAAGTTAAAAACACTGCATGTTGTAAACCTTGTCAAAGTGGGCCAACATGTTTTATTGCCATTGCTATGTGGTGGCAAAATCGTCAGGGCGCGAGGTTCATTATACGCCTCACTGGACAATGAATTTTGTGATGCGGATTGGCTGATAAAAACAAGCAGAAAAGCAGTTCTTTGTTAAAAACTGACCAACCAGATACAGTATCAATCAATGTGCTTACAGACATAATGTACAGCGCACAGCCATGGACTTATTCAATCTGTATTTACCAGGTGTGAGCTAAGGGCATTCGTACCAGCTTCCACCACACCACACTGGGGTGTGTTCGTCACAATTACCCCTATTTAGAAAGCACTTCTGTTGCTTATCGTTATACCTGTGGAGAAAGTATATCAACGGGGGCCATTTTGGATTGTACAACTCATCATATAAGTTCCTGCATATCATGAGCTGCATTACTGGCCACGCTATATTCTTTCTACTGATAATGTATTTGTACATATATTCTTTTGTTTACATCGTTCATGTGTCCTAAAAAGGAGCGATTAAAAAAAAAAAAAAAAAAAAATAGGCATATTTTAAGCTTTATTCCACACACTAATAGTTTATATCTAGGAATGTGTATCTCTCATTATTTTCTTCATTAGGTATGGCAATTTATTTTGTATTACATAGTATAATGAGTTTTTTTATGCTTCTCTCAGTAATATCCTGTTTATTTCATTTCAACAAACTCCAATCTCATATCCACAAGTCTGGACCCAACTCACTACTGAAGTCATTTAATGAACCCTCTGTTGCTTAGTGTATACATCATTACTGTCTGCTGACTTTATTCCACTCAATATAGTCATTTAATCCTGCTTGGTCTGTAGGAGAGTAGGATCTGCTTCAAATGTTTACCCCCACTTTTTGCTGGTGTTTCACTGTTTTTCGACTTTAGTCTGGTTGGGACCCTGCTATTCAGGGCCCCAGCCTAGCTGCTTTCTCTCTAAATTGATTGCATGTACTTTAGGTACACTCTAGATTGGATTTTGGGGTACCCTTGTGAGTCCCTAGTATATGGTATACTATATACCCAGGGCATAGGTACCCCAGAGGCCTACCAGGGGCTGAAGCATGTATTATGCCGACCCTGGAAAGCCATGCAAAATGATACCAGAGGTCTGCTACTGCAGCCTGAGTAAGGTGGTGCATGCACCCCTTACTGAGGTATAGGTTCACTATACCTCACCTATCACTGCACATAGTAAACTATCAGCCACCCCTATGGCAGGCCTTATCAACCTTGAAGGCAGGGTGCTTGGTTATATGTGAGAGGGTGCCCAGGCATGAGCTTAGCCCATCTGCAGCCCTCGGAATCTCTTCTCCGGGGTTGTCATTGGTGCAGCCTGACCATATACTCTTAAGTGCATTATAACCCAACGGTAAATGCTAGCTTTGGACTGGCTGCACGGAAACATGTCGGTCTTTTATGGCGGGTGGAGATCTGAACGACGCCGGCTCTGGACTAAGCTTAAATTGTTGATTCATACGTACGGCTTACTCGAATTGGAGATTATTGGTTTGAAGGTTGTAGAACCTAGTATTGGTTATTCATGGTGCAACATCATCATCCTGAAGATAGTCTAGTGGATCTTTTAGACCGTTAGAGAGACCAAAACGCCGACGCTATTACACCTTTTTGTTTGTATTTATGTTCTTTGATGCATAATGAAAGCAATGTCTGATTGATTTTGATATATGATTTCCACCCATATGTATAAAAGCAAAAGGTGTTGTGCTACTACTGTGAACTATATGAAATAAGTCAGTAGCTTATTAGTTGCCGTACATGATAAAGGGAATGTGTTTCTATAAATTGGATTAAAACAAACATTTACAAAATGCTGGTTGATGAGAAATTCCCTGATTGTTAAAAATTCAGTTCCCAACTGTGACGTTTTTTAAAAAAGAAATGGTTAGATAAATGATTCCTCTAAGGACGTTTGTATTTTGTTAGTGTTTGGTGTCAAACATCTTGGAATCATACCCCACACCAGTAACTGGTGTGGAAGTATGATCCCACCCTTCTAGAGGGAGAGACATGACAGTACTGGTATACCCGGTAGAAATCTAATAGAGCCCTGGCATTACAAAATGGATGCTGCAGCCACTGACACACGTTTGGCCTCCTGCTGCTGACCGAAACGCCGTCAGGAGAGGCCTGGACAATAGGTTTCCTGTCACAGGCAGGTGTAACCACCTCCCAGGCAGGCTTATGTGTATTCGGGCTGGGTGCGAACACTCTCTGAGTGCTTTGAAGTCCTGCACTGGGGCCACATTTGGTGTCCCTGTGCATAGTCCAGCTCAAACCGGTTCAGGGGCTTCCAGCCCCTGCTCAGGCATGAAATTGGACAAAGGAAATGGGTGTAGCCACCCCTCTTTCCAAACTCTCCCATAGGTGGGTCCCCAGAGCTAGTCCAACCCCTTCCTTAGGTATAAGTAAGGAACCTCTGTAACCAGAACTTTAGATATCCCTGGATGAAACTCTGAAGCTGTATCCTGGAACTTTGACGCTCTACTAAAGACTAGAAGGACTGAACAAATCTCCCTTGGGGTCAAGGAGTGACTCCCCTGCTTGGCATGCACCAACAAAGCATTTTGCCAGTCTGCATTCCTGAAGCTCCCGCCGTACTCCGAAGTATTTCCAGCCCAGGAAGAGGATTTCCAGACATTTCAGAGGCCGACCCAAGTCTCCAGCAAAGTTGAGACCCGCAGCCCTCGTGAGTAGCGTGAAACCGGAACTCCTGGTCACCGTGCACTTTTGCAAGTGCATTGACTTCTCGACGTCTCTTGAAACCATGCTTGGGCTCACTTGTAGCCCCTACCTCGAGCACAGAATCCCCCGAAAATTGTTGGCCTAGTCACCCTGAGTGACCCGTAGACCACCAGTTTGTGTTTTGTCTTGAGGTCCCTTTGCAATCCCTGGTCCGTCGACTGGTGGGTCCCTGAGGGGGTAACTTTAAATTTCCTTGGGCTTCCCTGGTTGCCCCAGATGTGTCCCAACTCCCTATCAAGTGGTGAGTCCCTCAGACCTTGCTGGTCTGCACTGAAGCATCTTTCTCTTTTCTGCTTGGGTTGCTGTTGCCAAGGCTTGTTATGTCCAATCCGGGCACCGATGCTGCAGCACTTGACACCTTTTGTGAGCCAGCTCGAATCCAGCTCCTGGTTGTCCTCGACGCCTCCTGGTCCTCGTGGCTGAAGAGTCAAGCTTCACCTTCTTCACATGAAATCACCCAACATCGGTGGGCATCCGCCTATCTCCTTCCTGGTCACTGGCTGGTGTCCCAGACTCTGTCCCCTCTGCTTTCAGGTTCTTCTCGACTCCGATCTAGGCTTGGATCTCTTCGGACAATTCGCATCTTCCGGCAGCAGCACTTCTTTGCCAGCTCCCATTGAAATCGACGACGCGACCCAACACCATTTCACACCTATGCACCCGGCTTCCCTGGGTGAGGTAACTCGAGTACTCTGGTGCTCCCGTGGGTGCTGACCCAAAGGGTTTGGTCCTGACTCTTTTCTAAGTGTCCCTAATCTTTAAAAATCCCCATTGAAGCTAACGGGAGCTCGCGGTTGTGTTCACACACTGCACACGGCCCCCGTGGGTCCCCTGTGTCACTACCTTGGGTGGTTCCTTGGGGTCCCAGTGATTCTACAGGCTCTAGGCCTTGTGTCTAGTTAAGTTGTGGTTCTTATACCACTATTTTAGTATATGGTTTGGCTCGCCCCTAGGGCCTGACGTGTATTTGTGCTTATTACTGTGATATTTGAAGTGTAACTTATGTGTTTTGACCTCTAGCCTCATAAAGAGTCTAGGAGGGTGTGTTTAGTAATAAAAACATATATTGTATAGATATACCTGGTGTTGTTGTCTTTCATTTAGGCACTCAAGAGATTATAGACTGGTAAAACAAGCGGCTTTACATTCCTTCAAGACTTAACCTGAAGGCTGCTCTCCATAGCTACCTCTAGGATAGCTTTCAATAAAGGTTGTCTTTAACCTATAACCAATAAGGGGTTGTTTGGACTGGTGCAGGGTGCCCACTATAACTAGTGGACAACATATACCAGGCCAACTTCTCACATGGTCCACTTTCTCAGGAAAAATCCAGCGAGCTTCTTTTACTGCCAGTACCCTGTCCATACAATCACTGCCAGCTAGCACCCATTTCAGTGCTCGAAAATCATGTTTTTGTTTGCAGAAATGTTGTACCAAACCTGTGGTCAGTTTGCCTGCTTTAATAGTACTTAAGTGCTCTTGAATCCAAACCTTGATTTTGCGGGTCATTAAACCGATATAATGGAGCCCGCATAGAATGTGAGTCTGTTTATTACGTTCACTGTGTTACAGTTAGAGAACTTGTTTAAGTGCCACATCTTGCCATTCCTCAACTGAACAGTGTTTGTTTTCTCAGTCAGCTCGCATACAGAACAGCACCCACAAGGGTTGTGTCCAGCCGACATCGTTGTTATTATTGGTTTCTGCAAGGATCGCGTGTGCACCAATTTATCTTTCAAATTACTTGCACGTCTAAATGCGAATCTGGGTTGTGGCATTTTAAAATCGGCAGTGGCCAGCAATGGACAATGTTTCCTCACTGCTTGTCGTATCTTTGAAGCCGGCCAAAAGCCTGTTGCCACTCATCTACTGGTCTCCAGTTATAATGAAGCCAGTGGTTCCCTTTAACTGAGGATAGTGTCCGTTTTCAGTGACTAAACCTCACCCAACTCTCCTGGATCCAGTAGACTTACGTGCAACTTTTGAATATCAAAACTTGGTCTCCTAGGCTGCGCTTCAAGAGTCAGTCATGATCAATTGATTGTGGCAACCAACTAGCCATGGCAAACTTCTTTAGATTTGGTGGCCCTGGAGCTGTGACAGGTAGTTAGCCAACTGACTCTTTCAGTCACTTCAGCATGAGGCTCTGGATGACTGTTCCTTGAGCAGCACAGGCACAGTTCTCTCTTTGCTAGCCCAGGAGGATTAGCAGGTGTAGTTCAGTCTTTGGTGCAGCCTTTCTTTGCCAGGTCGTGGGAACAGCAAAGCAGTCCTTCCTAAGTCCTCTCTCCAGTGCAGATGTGATCTGAGGCCTGTGTGACAGTAGTGCCATTTTTATGCCCAGGACTTGCCTTCAGCGGATGCATTGACTATTAGTTAATGAGATTCCCGGTCCCCTCCCCACTGGTACCTTCATGCATAGTGTGACATCTAGCTATCCCAGAGTACAATATTCTACCCACTTCCAAGATGGATGAACCCCTCTATCAGTGTAGAGCTTGGTAGCTCACCATAAGAGTGTGGACTGTGATGGCTCCTTGCCGACAGAAAAATTAATTTGGCAACTGTTTCCCTCTCTTAGTCCCTGATGCCAACTTGTCTACTATAACAAAGGAGCAGCCTCTCTGGTGTGTGTCCATCATTTGCCCTTCAAAGGCAGCTTAACGTTTGAAGCTCTCCTTTTGGGCTAAAACCCTGTTTGGCCTTCCTGCCAGGGAGAGGTGCCTCCTCTTCCAGCAGTAGGCCCTTTGTGTTCCTTCCTAAGACTCATTCGAACTCCCCCCCAGGAGGGCAGAAGGCTGTCTCATGGCTAACAACCATAAATGGTCACTGGAAAACTTCGACAACAGAGTTGCAAATTTCTAAAGAGGCCATTTACTTAAAAGTTACAATACATTCGACTTGGGCATCAAGTTATGTTTAATGTAATGATTCTTTTGACACCTTCAAGTACCAACCTTAATAGTTCCCTTCAGACTTTGGCACAGCTGAGTTCTCAGCATGTAACCCTGTACACAAAAATGAGGCTTCTAGCCTTTCCACTGCAAAATGTCAACTTGTTATTAGGTTTCGCCTACGCAGTGCACATGCTCTACTTAGGAGGAGACCTTTAGAAATCGATCCAGTTTTTGGCCCAAAAATGTGCACTCGTTGTATTGCTTTCAATGGCAACACGTGCACGTTTGGCGATTCCCTTGCGGGGGCGAGCTTGGAAACCATCTGTTTGTAATTAACAGATGGTTCCTCCTCACTCCCGCAAGGGAAACAGGCGCAGGCCCCCTCCTCTCTCCCCTCCCCCTGCTGCCTCCTCCTCTCCAAACTTGTTTTTTCTTTTTACTTTCAGCGCGAGGCGCGCGCGCTTGTTGTTGACGGAGATGGGTCCACAATCAATGTTACACGAAGACTATTGCATTTTACTCCCCCACCGATTGTGTGGTTGTATTGTGGTCCCCGAGATACTCATTGTTTTGTGAATCTCCAAATTAGGCAGACAAGAGTCGGTTTATTTCACACAAGCATCTTTATTTTCACTCCCTCCCCCACTGTGTTTCTTTGGCAGGTGGCTACTGCGTTAGTCCGAATGTTGCTCAGTTTACCTCTTGATATTAGGTTTAGTCAGTCGGGGTGTGGAGTGAGATTGGTGCAAGCACACAGTTGCATTTTTCACTGTGGCCGAGGGAAGCGTGTGCTTTTGTTTTGCCTCTCAGCGGGCTGGCTGGCTCGCCAGACAAGGTTTGCAGGCCAGCAGTGCGTCGTGTTTATCGATCGCCCCACCCCCTGTGGTCGGTAAAGGGGACTCTGCAGACCAGGTGAGCAGCTTGCCACCTGAATATTTGGTGGTTGTGCTTGGGGAAGGAGTGGGGGCGCACATATATCCCAGGGGTGTGGCGTTTCTCGCCCGTGCCCTTTTATTCTGTGAATTTGCTGTTATGATTGCAGCGAAATCGACGAGCAGCATTCACCCTGGATTTAACGTTTTGTATAAACGATGATGCGGGCATCTGGGAGCCAGTGTTTTCTCTCCCAGACCGACAGTTCCGGTGCACGCTGGAGTGCTGGCCATAAATGCCGCAGTGTCCCGAGCTGTGGGACGCCAGACAGGGAGTGTACAGGTTAAACACAGGCCTTCTGTCCCGGGGGAGGCAGTGCTTGTACTCGGGCGGCGTGGGCTGCCTGATGAGATCCCCGGAATTAGGAAATGACCAACAAAGCCCCGAAAGTAGCAGGCGGGGGAGAGTCCACATGGGAGGCGGGCCCTGGCAGCGATGATACCTCTGAAGGGGAAGGATTTCTGGGTACCGGGATGCTCAATCCACTCTGTCATCAGCTCCTAAATTATTAAGACCCATGTTCAACTGGGACGGTTGGCGAAATGTCCCTTTGAGCCATGTCTGGGATACATTATTCAGGATCGGGGAAGGGGCGCAGATATATGGCAAGAGCTTCTTGTTCGATGTGGCCTTTTGTGTCCCAAAAACTCAGCATTCTTTATGCATAGTAATGGTGGATTGCCACTACACTTTGGTGATCTTTAAGGAGAGGCGTGATGTCTGTATGGATTTTCATTTTATGATACATTCTAACGTTATTCTATTTACTCCCTGGAAACGTCTGGAACTGTTGCATCTCCTTGGATCCCACTGCGGAAGACTAACATTAAGGGAAACTTTGTTAATGGACGAGAGCGAGGGAGTGAATGTTCCAAAAACATTCTTCCGCACGGAAGCTGTCCCGGCCTTAAGGGTGGTGTCAGAAATGTCGAGTCTGCATTGCACCTGCATCTTCATAATTGATTTTTAGCGTGCTGTACTGTATGGAGAAGAGGCAGTTAGTAATGCATAGTACAGCCGCGTGCTGTGTGTGCGGAATCTATATATATCTGGGATTTGATGTAACAGGTTTGGTTGAAGGCATTTAGTTTTAAATCATAGGCTACTTTCAGATATGATAGATGTTGATAAACACATTTCACTTGTTATTATTTCATATCTATTCACATCAATAAAAAATATAGTATATTTGTAAGTCATTGCTAATGGCAATGTGTGTTGGGTTCCTAGCTGTATGCTAACATCCCATTTTAGCCCCGCCCACCAAGTTTATACTTTACATTCCTGGCAGTCAGTGGTAAAGGTGCTTATTATCTGGTGGCAGGTGATACATTTAAAGAAGACGCAGAGGTAAATAAGATGAATTAGTTTTTCTGAACCAAAAAAAGCCTTCCCCTGTGGTCCAACTTTAGTGCCTCTGTAGCGTCTTAAGGTGGAAACAATAGCATTGTCTTAGAGTCTTGAAAAGGCCGAAGGGTTCATGAAGTTTGAGCCCTACCCGCGAAGAGTGTTTCTATTGTAGTGAACGATGCTGTGGCACATCACTGTAAGCATTGCTCGCTGATGGCTCTTTCATGTTAGTGGTTGCTTCAGTGTATTGGCACAGAAGTAATTTATTCCTGACAGATGGACCTACTGTAACTATTCCTTTATAGTGATTTTTGTGAGGCAAGCGAGGACCTTGGCTCTAGTGATCAGATTATCCACATGCAAATTCTCTGAACATTTTGCAAAGGGCTACTACTGCACCTGTTCTCTTCTGTGATGTATCACAGCCTGGCAATATGGGCAGGTGGCCTTTGAGACTCTTGAAAGGCCTCTGTGCTGCACCACAAGGGAGTAAATAAAACGGTTCAAGATGGTTGCCATTTGGCCTCGTGGTGTGATTGTTACATAGTGTATATGTTGTTGGTAGTATGCCTCAGTGTTGTAATCAAGCTGAACTTGCTCTCCCACCTCTTCTTAGCCTTTTTTCCCTGTCTAGAGCTGGCCTCCCCACGTGTGCATCTGCATGGTCGCGGGAGAAGATCCCTTGGATCTCATGCTTTGGCTCCATGGCTATTGGAGGAAATGCTATACAACAAGATATACGAATATATCAAAGGAGGGTCAAAGGGAGAAATTTTTACCGACCACTAGAAGACTAATCCCTTTAATTCTAAGACTAATACCACAGCACAGAAATCTAGGGTCAAATCAAAAAAGATCAAGCAATTCAAACATGTAAATTGTCTACACATGAAACGTGAATCCCATCAGCCACCAAAATAGCAGCCCACATCATTTGGGATCCGATAGCCCAGTCTGAGCCATCAGAAAGAACAAGGCTGCAAACAGTACGGGCACCTCTCTATACATCTTGAGATGAGGTGTCTATCAAGTGATAGTGTGGCTGACAAACATACATAATGGTGACAAAAGCAGTGCAAAAAAACAATAAATTTTTGAAGAAAGTGATGTTAAAAATGCCCAATGGAAAGAAAAACTATTTATTAATGTCTATCCATGTGGCAACAGTTAAAAACAGTGTAGACGCAGTTTTGACAAAATAACTGCATAAGTCCAAAAATTAGGTCAACATGTTTCAGCCGATGGTGACTATTAATCCGGCTTTCGTCAGGACCAAACAGAACCCTTGCTACTGCTGTATGATAGTGTGAAATCAAATTTAAACTAAATTTAACCCCAGTGCAAACCAATTAGATTATTGCAAATTTCAAACCTCTCCTTACGATTTGTTAGGGGAGCGTCTTTATTTTAATCCTAAATGGTAAGAAGCAAAAAGAGGGAAGAAAACGTACATGTGAAGACAAATTGCTTGATCATACTTGGACTTAATAATCCAAAGTTTGTTAATTATTTGCAAATCCATATCAATATCATGAAATAAGTGGGAAAACCATGCTTACCCATCTATAGTACGGGAGACCGCCTCACCTCACCTGGCATCCTGCTCAGATAAAAGTGGCCCCGCTCTACATAAAAAAGACAAGTGGTGCAAAACCTTTATTCAGCCTCTTGTCTGTTATTAAAAACCAACTCTACTGATCTCCTAATCGGCATCATACCCTATGCCACGACTAAGTGTTAACTAAAAGAAGCCTACTACAGATCATAATAGAGCCAATCATGTTTCACCAGACATACTATACAACCTAACCAGCCTTACATATTGTGGAATATTATACTATACATAACGACTGTAGTGTGAAGGTCACAAAGGCTATATCAACTCGTTAATTCAAATGGTAACACAAATCGGCAGTGTCCAGGCTTGACTTCTCATTAGTATAGCGGTAATGGTCTACCCAAACCTGCAATCTCGTGCTTAGAACATCGAAACCCAGATAGGTAACAAACACAGCCAAGGAAACAAACACGGGCAATACACTGACCTGTCCGTCGGTACCACGGAGCGTTGAGGAGTAGGACGGGAAGGTGCATACGCTCCGGTGTTGTTGGTTGAAATGCAGTTCCGATGTCCGCATCGGAGCGTGACATCATCCGAAAGCGACTGAGCATCATGGGATATGAAGTTCCCGTGTATCATAATTATAAATACACGGAAGCTGCCCATCCTTTCATTTTCTCAAAACATAATGCGGCACTGTCTCAACTGATTGAAATAAAGTTATTACGAGACCCGCATAAATATGTGGCATAACCTCAAAATAGCTGGGAATCAAAGGACTTTAAGTTCCCAGGTATCACACGATGCGTAACGATCATATGGGTAATCTCATCCCTCGTTCTACGTTCCCATGCAATCGGAAACAGTGTTTTATAACATGCCATCACAGAAGGTGAGAACAGACTCATGCATCGACAACTAGGACAGCGTAATCCTATTAAGCTTGTTGAAATTAGGATATCGCCCAATGCATTCAAATGAGTTCTGACTAAGCCTTCGACTCCTAATATAATGGGGGATTATTATACCTCAACAAAGCTGGCACAAGCCGACAGTCTCATAAATATTTTTCCATAATGTAGCTCAACATAATGGTTCTTATGATTGTGTATCCCGGCTTAATCTAAGTCAGCTCAATAGAAAATCGTAATATCCCTGCATGTATGAAGAAGGGGGAGGTAAGGAACGAGTACAGACCAACTATACATATTGAATGAAGGTTGTCTTAGTAAATCAGTAAGCTCTAACCAGAACATTGGAAGAATGCACCAACTGTGCACTACACCTGACAGCTTGTAAAGACCACCATATATAGTTATTGTAGGACGTCATCATAGTGCTGTCCAGGGAATATCATCATTTAACCCCTGTACATCAGTACGGAGTCTATAAATCCATTTCTGTTCCCTTTTGAACAAAAAGTGTGAAATGTCACTCACATGAGCAGGTATGTATGGCTGTTCAAGTACAGACCACTTGACATCTTCCGCTTTATGATTGAGCATCAGAAAGTGATTAGTTAAACGAGTGGCCTGTTGTTTGCACCGAATCGTGCTCTTATGTTCACTGATACGTAGCTTCACTTTGCGTATCGTCATACCTACGTACCTCAATGAACAAGGACAAGTAATGATGTAGATTACTCTTTCAGAGTTACAGTTCGTGTGCTTTTTCAGAACCCAAGGTCGAGGGGTTCCTATGTCTATCTGTTTCACATGTTGTGTTTGAGGGCAAACAGAACAAGAACCACAAGGAAAGTGGCCTTGTACCGGAGGAAGGTTCCACAAGGCGTTGATTTGAGTCAGTGTAACATTTTTTGGTCTCGTGTGGACCAACATATCCCTCAAATTAGAACCTCTTTTATATGAAAACAACAGACTAGGTACAGTGTCAGGCCCTATGTTAAGAATCCGCCAGTGTTTGCGTATACTTTTTTGCACTTTGTTCGTCATGGTGTTAAAAGTATGTACAAATGTCAGTCTGTTTAAAGGTTGTTTAGTCACTGGGGGTTCCAATAGAGCCTCTCGGTTTTTAGAGGCTCTTTTCCACGCTTTTTTGACCAGTCGCATCGGGTAGCGACGCTGTTTCAGTTGTACAGACAAATTCTTTGCATCTTTGTGAAATTTGACAGGATCAGAACAATTCCTCTTGATGCGTAAGAACTGGCCTACTGGCAAGTTTTCTCTCAGTGCTCTAGGGTGATGACTTTCAAAAGTGAGCAATGAGTTTCTTGCCATCGGCTTCTTATATAATTCGCTGCCAAGAAATCCATCTTGTGGATATATACAGATGTCTAGAAAGGGAAGACGTTCTTTTGTGAATTCTACTGTGAATTTTAGAAAGGTATTTTGATGGTTCAGCCATTGATGAAAAATTTGAATGTCAGAAGCTGTACCTCTATAGATGACAAAAATATCATCTATATATCTTTTCCACAACAGTATATTGTTGCGGAAAGGATTAGTGGAGGTCAAGATATGATCTTGTTCAAACTTATGGACATTGTGTGTATAAACCAGTTATCCACATCCACTGTGCCCCCTCCCTCCGGAACACTGCAGCGGCTCATGGGTGTCGTGCACAGCAGGTTATCAAATGTAATAACCTGCAGACATTGCAACCCATCCGTGAACTCAACAGTGTAACTCATCGGCAAATTCCACAGGAGTGGTAGCTCTTGCCGTGTAGCAAGCACTAATCATTACTGGGATGTGTTGTGAGTGCCAGTACCCATCATTGGTAAGGGTGCTTGGGTTGGTGCTCCCCCCAGCCAGCACTGCCACTCCGGTGAGTTTTGAACCCATTATTTTCTGACATAGCATTCTCAGAATGAAGGCTGTTGAATCTGTTAAACAGCAGCAAGATTTCAAAAACTCACCATAAGCTGCAAATTGGGATTCTGCAAGGTGGTGTCGGGATTAGGCCTGGGCGAAAATTTCGTTCCGTTCGCGGAAATTGCGATAATTTGACATTTTCGCGTTCCGCGGAGAGCGCGAAAATGTCAAAAATTCCGGTTTCCGCAGCTTGGCGATAATTTGTTTCTTGCTCGCGCTATAAAATAATACATTCTCGCTCGCGCGCGATCGCCTTACCTGAATCCCTGCGTTCGCCGACAAGTTTTCTTGATCCGGTCGCGTTCTCCATGAGATGTTGTATTGTTTTTAGCCATTTGCGCTGTCTCGCGACAGTTCGCGCCCGCAGTGACGTCATGCGTCGCGCGATCACGTCTTTCTTCTCGCGATCATGCACCGCGAGAAAACTCAAAACAAGATGGCCGCGCCCGCAAGCAACCACATGGGTAAGTTGGCGACCCGCAACCATGCAGAAAATCTCGCGAACATGCCGGAAAAAAACTTCCGCATCTTCGCGATATTTCCGCTTGTTTGCGATAATTTTAAACATTTTCGCGATAATTTGCGAAAGTTAATTTCGCAAATTCCGCCCACCCCTAGTCGGGATGTAGGGGCTGGAGTGTGCCTTGGAGAGGCTGAGTGAGGGTTTTTTAGGTGCTCAGTTCTTATTTTCCACCTGCACGCTTAGAATTGGGATCGGCCCTCCTGTTGTCTTTGAGCAACTGGCAATGACACAGCCAGCGTTATTTCAGTCCTTTACACTTGTGGCTAAGCAGTAAATGCCCCATAGATGGTGGTAACAAGGTTTCTGTGCACCAGTTCTCTTCTGAATGCAATCGGTGGTTCAAGTAATGAGCTGACATAAATTGCTTGACTAAGGCCTTAGCCACGTGATTTGTGTCAGCTCATGACTCGAGGCTGCTCTTGTCGTAGAATGATTCACCCCTTTCCCCCCACATTGCTTAAATATTTGCCACTGCCATCAACCCCTGCGGAGCTGCCTAAACTTTTGCTGCTGTCTGGTTTGGGGTTTTAGCTTCTGCGTTTGTGCTGTACCTGGCCTGTGATATTTCCTGCCAGTTACCACTCTATTTACCAGACTGCAAACATAGTGCTTCTGCGTATGGGACTGTGTTGGAAATGCTCTGGTTTAAGCTGGTATAAAGCAGAAATAACTTTCCACGCTGCTTTAGCACCCTGGGAATAATGCCCTTCCTCGGTAATTCATTTACACTGCAGCTGGGTATGCCGCGTCTGGTCTGTGTATCAGTGGAGCCTGTGGTAGTCATTAGCTATTCAACAGTGAACCGGGGGTAGAAAGTGATCAGATAGGTGCTAGGTTGGTAGACGGTAAGCTGCGACTTCTAGTAAGTGCTGCCCAAGTAAGTAGTCCTTTATTTAGAACACTTAAATACTTAAGATCAAGACATTTGATAGTTAAAACTTCAAGGTTCACCATACGGGTAACTTAACAAGTGGCTAGCATGTTAAGTAGCCACCAAGTGACAAAACAATACATGCTCATGTAGCAAGCAGAAGGAGAATATTGGAATGCATAAGGATGTGAATACCTTCAGTAATGTGTTCTCCTTGCATCATCACTGTGGGATGCCACCATGAGCTTATTGTCCAGTTCTTGAGGCCTCCTCTCCAGTCACATTTAATGTGTAGTAAATGGCGTGTTTAGTAGATCCTATGGTATGTGTGTATATATGTGCATGTATATGTGTGTATATATAATATAGTGCAGCTCAGATATGTATGTACCTGCAGAGTTGAAAGATTGCTGGGAAAACTACAAATTATAAACTACTGAGCAGCATTTGGCATTTTTCCACAGAAATTGTGTTTTTTCCATGGTTTTTGTGCATTGGACCTCCATCTAGTCAATGCAAAGGCCTGGAATGTGAGGGGAACATTAGCACACACAAGATTATAATTGTCCATGTTCTATTCAGTATGAAAGAGCACACATTTGTGGATGCTCAGGCAGTCTTAGTTTGCCTCAAGTATTCTAGTGCAGCCTCGCATCTACACATTTATCAGAGGGTTATTTATTAGAATATAATTCAATCATATTTAATAGCCATTTTTATCTTGCTATTATCAAAAAAGCAAGTTCACGTTAGACTTTTTAACTGTAATTTATATTTGTAGGTTTAAAGTTTTACCTCCTGGTAGCTCCATTTCACCAAGGGCAGCTATTTCTGCATTTTCACGGCAGAGGCAGATGCACTCAAATCAGTGGCAACACAATTGTTACTTACAACAAGCATTGGCATAGCCAATTTGTCTCGCCATTGGGACCTTATAAGTGTTTAGCCATGCTACACTTGATGTTGTTGCACCAAGGATATTGTGCTGGATAACTAAACACGTATAAGGTCCCAATGGCGAGATCTATTGGCTGTGCAAATGCTTGTGTTTTTTTCACTGTAAGGATTCTTAGGGCACTTAAAAACACTTGTACTGCTTTTTAATATATAGCACCCTGCTTTAGGGCTCCATATGCCTACCTTAGGGCTGACATATATATAAAAAATTAAGGTCTTGACTTTGTCATTAGCTTAAATGGCAAAGTCGATTTATTAGGTTGAAACCTGCTCTGCCAGCCAGCAATGATTTACTTTGCTTTGTCACACTTGTGGGGGCACAATATGTGCTGCAGTCCACAAGGGACACTTTAACTCACAGACCGTGGGTACCCCTGGTACCGTATACCAGAGACTTATAAGTAAATTAACCTATGTCAGTTGTGAGTGAGGCAATCAAACATACACATTTTAAGGGTCAGAACACTGGCAACAGGGCACAAGTCAGGGGTATACGTAGGTGGATGTTGTTCACACTGCCAAGTGGATTGGCCCCACTGAACTAAGCTGAACTCGTTCCACTGTAATTTTCAGACACCGGGACACATTCAGCAACTATGGGTTCCAAGCAGCAACATGCAGGTGCAAGGGGGCTTTGTTATTTTTTTTATTATTCCAGTTGGGCCCAAAAAATAGGCTGAATTTAAGGGGTCATCTGGCATCCTTTGTTTCAGTAATATATATATATATATTGACTGAAAAAACCAAAGGTTTTAGGGGCCTTATAGTTAGGAATTGGCATTTAAAAAACCTTAGAAATTCACTGAAAAAACCATAGGTTTCAGGGGCGTTAGAGTTAGCTGGACATTTCCCTCGTACAAAACCCTAGAAATTCCCCTGTTATAGTTAGTTCAGCTAACTATAACTCGCACCCCCGCAATGCACTGCTGATGACGTCACATATTACATCACTCATGTCTGTCTGTCTGTTGGTGTATAAGCGGCTGTATGGTTTTGTGAATAGCTATATAAGTGTCTCTATGGGTTATTGATTGGTTGTCTGAGTATCTGTATGGGTGCCTGAGTGTTTGTGTGGGTGGGGTGTGTGTGACTCTGTGCTACATGTGTAAGTGGGTGATTCTATGGGTGCATGGTTTTAAGAGTGCATCTGTGATGGACTGTATGGTTGGGTGAGTGTATGTATGGGTGTGTTAGTGATTGAATGTATAATTCAGTGGTACATGTGTGAGTAACTACATATGGGAAAGGCAGTATATATGTGTGTAAGAGTATATAAGTGGGTATATGTGAGAGTGTGTGATTGTGAGAGTGGCTGTATGGATGAGCGTGTGCTTGTATCAGTGATTGTATAAGAGCGTAAGAATGTGGTACTATTTTTATGAGTAAGTGAACTTGTGTGTGTATAACTACATAGGTGAGTAAATGGAGAGGTGTGGCTCACTGGTTAGAGGCGGCAGACCCGCAAGCAGAGATTCGGCCAGGGACCAGGGTTCAATTCCCGACGCGGCAGGGTCGTGGACCAGGGTCAAAACGGACTCGATAATTCTCGCCTCGGTACCTACTCTAACCATGAACACACTTGGCAACTCTGGGCATTAAGCTTGCCTCATCTCTACAACGGCCCCCCACAGACGCCGGGGATGCCTGGTTTCACCTTGGAGATACCCAGAAAGGGACCATCTCACAGGGAAAGCCAGGACGGGTTCCCCAGCGGTCTTCAGCGCCGGGACACCTCCTTGTGAGGTAGCTGTTCGCGCTCTACAAAATGCTGTATTATTATTATTATTATTATTAATTATTTGCATGACTGACTAGGTGTGAGAGTACCTCTATGGATGATTGGTGGTGTGTGAGTGTCTATGTAGGTGTGTAAATGCATATGACAGTCCTGTACTGAGTGACTGTAAGTATGGGTGACTGTACAGGTGAGTGAGTGGATGTGTGTGTAGATCTAAGAGTCAATGAGTGGGTATGTGGTTATTGGTATTGGAGTATCTATGGTTTTGAGAATGGACGTCTGAAATTTTGATTGAGTATATCAAAGGGTGTGAGAAGATGCACTAATCTATCACATGGATGACGTCATCAGTGATGTCATTTCAGATGTCATCAGTGATGTCATCAGTGATGTCACTGACCATATTACTCACAATAAAGGGAAGGGGGAGAAGGTACAAACCCTACCTCAACCTCCTCAATAATTATGTATACCACACAAAACAGGAGGTAGGGTGAAAAAGCGGCTATAATCCACTAGCAATTGCTGAATGTTTTAAAGAAAGCACACATGTTCTTTGAAAACTGCCCTCACCCACAACAAGTTGTGGCATGCTTCATCATCGGGCTGCTACTGACGCCTCTGCGCAAACCAACGCTAGAGGCGGAGCAATAGGGAGGGGTAGACAGTACAACAATGATACAAACAAAAACAAAAGAAGGCTGGATCCTTAAGTGCAGAAAAAATGGATCTTAAAACTGACCCAGGGATATCTCTCTAATACTTTTATTCCTGGATTCCCCTGTCAGATTAAAAAGGTATATATATGTGTGAAAGACTATATACCCAAATGGATGGTGGTGGAGTGAGTTCATTAGGTGCTCTCCACCCCTCCATTCTGCATAGCAGTCGACATGTTTCTGCCGGTTCAAAAAACTAAATCTCCTAAAAACATATGAGCCATCACTTAAGACACACTGATAGTTAGTTTAACTTACCTCGTATGCAAAATTTCTCTTTCTTTCTTTCTGAAGTGAACCATACCGTTTAACAGCTTAGACGAAATAATCGCAAGCTAAATCAGTGTCTAAAATTTATGATAATTAAAACGGATATATTAAACAAGTGTTCACATTGTGAACAGGTCTTTTTGTATATGGTATATATATGTCACTGACCATGTCATGAGTGATGTAATATGTGACGTCATCAGCAGTGCATTGCGGGGGCGCGAGTTATAGTTAGCTGAACTAACTATAACAGGGGAATTTCTAGGGTTTTGTACGAGGGAAATGTCCAGCTAACTATAACGCCCCTGAAACCTATGGTTTTTTCAGTGAATTTCTAAGGTTTTTTAAATGCCAATTCCTAACTATAACGCCCCTGAAACCTTTGGCTTTTTCAGTGAATTTCAAAGGTTTTTTAAATGCTAATTCCTAACTATATCAGGCCTGAAACCTATGTTTTTTTCAGTGAATTTCAAAGGTTTTGTAAATGACAATTTTTAATGTATTAATTGTTATACTGATTTTTTTGACACTGATTTACTACATTTTTTAAACTATTTATTTTTAGATATTCTTTTTAATTACATCATACATTACAATACAAAATATACTTTCTCAGAATGAATTACTTTAGTTTAAATACTTGGCAAATAGGCAACAGACTTTTAAGTCCAGTAGTTACAGTTGTTGCAATGGGCAACACAATTTCAAACACAAAGCAACATTGAGCTCAATGTGAATTTCTAGTTAAATGCAATTAGTTACTTTATGGATTCCTTTTCTAACCACAGGACTGGAGCCTAGATGAAGTCCTTGGACATCTCCTGTAAACCGTTGAGTAAAAGCGCTTTGGTTACAGTAGTAATTTTTAAGGAATATTATTGTATTTTAAAACTTAACACTTAGAAACTTTTTCCCATAGAATCACCAATGTTATCCTATGGCAGAAAATTCACTTAGCAGGTAAGTAGTGTTATCGTTACTTTTTCTTACTCAGTGGTGGATCCTGGATCCAGCACTGGCCAACCTCCTGTAAACAGTTGAAAGAATGTGTTTAAGTCATACAGATGATTTTTTAGGAATATTTTTAGTTTGTGAAAATAAACACTTAGGTCATTTTCTGGTGAAAACCACACAATGGATTCCTATGGAAGGAAATACAAGTTACTGGTAAGTTCGCTAAAAATTACTTTTCAGGGTCTGTGCTGGGCTAAGAGATGCAGGCTGGGTTCTCTCCTGATTACAGGTGAGTAAATCGGAATTCGTAGTTCGTCTGATTTTAGAGGAATATTTGTACGTTTCAAAAATGGACACTTAGAAAATTTTCTGGTGAAAACCACACAATGGATTCCTATGGAAGGAAATACAAGTTACTGGTAAGTACGCTTAGAATTACTTTTCAGGGTCAGTGCTGGGCTAAAAGATGCAGCACTGGGTTCTCTCCTGATTACAGGTAAGTAAATCGGAATTCGTAGTTCGGCTGATTTTAGAGGAATATTTGTACAATGGTGAAGGAAGGGGGAGGGGCCTGAGGTGACGTGTGCAAACAAGCCCTGTGGCGCGTTTTAAGCTGGGGAATTAATTCCTCTTCAATCCCGAGGTCCCCTGGGGGCCAACTAGCCCACCAGGTACCTCCAGTATGCGCCAGGGAGCTGCATTGCAGAGAGGTATTCAGAGGCCATGCCCCTTTTTACAACACTGTGCAACACAGCTCCGTGGCGCTTACTGGAGGTACCTGGTGGGCTAGTTGGTCCCCAGGGACCCTCAGGATTAAAGAGGAATTAATTCCCCAACTTAAAACGCGCCACAGTGCGTGTTTGCACAGCTCTCACCTCAGGCCCCGCCCCCTACCTTCACCACTGTGCAAACGCGCCCCGTGGGGTGTTTTAAGTTGAGGGATTAAGTCCCCTTGAATCCTGAGGTCCCCTGGCGGCCAACTAGCCCACCAGGTACCTCCAGTATGCGCTAGGGAGCTGCGTTACAGAGAGGTGTTCGGAGGCCACACCCCTTTTTACAACACTCTGCAACGCAGCTCCGTGGCGCTTAGTGGAGGTACCTGGTGGGCTAGTTGTCCCCTAGGGTACCTCTGGATTGAAGAGGAATGAATTCCCCAACTTAAAACGTGCCACAGGGCGTGTTTGCACAGTGTCACCTCAGGCCTCAGGTTTCCCTGCTCTCCCTTCAATGAAGCAAAGCAGTTTGCAATGGCAGGATGGGAGCCGCAGCAGTGTCCCAGGGGTGGGCACCCCGGGACACTGCAGGAGCCGGCCCTGGGGGGTGGCGGTCCCCAGGGCCATCTTTGGCTCCAGGAGGGGGGCAGTACGGCCCCCCTCCCACTTAATTTTAATCCCCGGGGCTGGTGGTCCCCGGGGCTTGGGGGTCTGTAACGGACCCCCTATTTTAAATAATTAGTGCCCCGGGGAGGTGGCGGTCCCCAGGGCGTGTGGGGGGGGGCTCGAGCCTCCACCACACTTTTTTTTTTTTCTAAACAAACGCCCCGGGGGGTGGCGGTCCCCGGGGCTGCGGGGGGCCATGAGCCCCCCGCATACATTAAATTAAAGCCCTGGGGGATGGCAGTCCCCAGGGCTTGGGGGGGGCCTTTGAGCCCCCCCACCCATTTATAATGAAGCCCTGGGGGGTGGCGGTCCCCGGGGCAGTGTGGGGGTATTGGGACCCCCCCACACTTTTTTTTTTTAATTATGCCGCGGGATTTGGCCCCCGGGGCAAAATAGAATATTCAGCGCGGGAGCCCGCGCTGAATTTTTTTTTTTTTTCGGCCGAAATTCGCGCTGGGTGCGTGAATCTTGCGATTTTTATTTTTTTTTAAATTCTTTTTTTGGCCCTGGGGGTCCTTGTGGGACCCCCTGAGCAGACCTAGTGGGTCAGGGTTTTTCTACCCTGCACCCTTGTCGCGTTTTTCGCGTTTGTTTTTTAGGTTTCTTGTGCCTCGGTTCTACCGAGGCACAAGATGGCTGCCAACACTTCCTGATCTGGAGTGTTGACAGCCAATTAGCATTCAGCTCGTGCACGGCAGGGTGCGCGCTGGGTGCGGGGAGGATCCGCGGATCCTCCTCGGCCATAGATATATATGTACTTTTAACTGTAATTTTCTCAGGAACTACTGAACGGATTTACACCATTTAAGCAAAAGGCACGAGTCTGAACTGAGGACTACCTCTTTGCCAAATTTGGTGTAATCTCGTTCAGCAGTTCGGGCTGTAGCTGCGACAACAGGTCCTATGGGAAATTGCATGGGGAAAACGCATTTTGGGACCCCACTTTTTTCTCAGCCCCCACTTGACGAATCATCGCGAAATTTTCAGGATAGGAGTGGAGCGGAGCTGGCCAAAAGTTTAGAAACTTTTGCGAAGATTCGACAATCGGCGCCAACGTTATTCCAAATAGAATGTTGTGGATTTATATATATATATATATATGCATGCACTATAAGAATGTCAGAAATTTTGATCTGGCCCAGTATTTACACAAATTACAATTTAAATAACACTATTTTGTTTTATTTGTTTTATAGCACTACTCATCCCAATGCAGGGTGTCACAGTGCTTTATATCACACATAAACATTATAGATTGACAATAAATCATATGTGTGTTCATATGTGTAAAGGATGTGTTACATAAAACCAGGGCCACCAGAATCATGCAGCAATGAACAACTAAATTATGTGGCAGTGTTTACTAAATTATGTGGCAAGAAATTGCTAATTATGCAGCACAATGTGGCACACTTTGTGATAGTACCAGATACTTTTTTTGGAATATCTACATATCTTAACACTGTCTGGACAAAGATTTCACTTTATTAGTACTAGTTTAACAGACAAATATGGCAATATGCAAAGGAAGGGTTAACAGTCAAACTTTGTGAAGTGCCTTCTGCTGCACAGAAACATGTGTCACCACATTTTTAGTAACTTGGGATCTGTTTGAACTAGTGTTAGAAATGAGGGTCTCTAGTTGGCAGCCCCTTCCACCGTGTCCAAGTAGGGACCCATCCTTCTACTCAGGGTAAGGAGATTACACAGCTAAGATAACCCCTGCTCACCCCTTTGGTAGACAGGCTTATCTCAGATCTCGGAGGCATATGTAAAGCATGTCTAAATAAACACACAGTAACACAGTGAAAACACCACAAATGGATACCACACCAGTTTAGAACAAGCATTTGTAATACAATAGGTCTCGCATTTGCGAGAGTTTAAGTCATTGGCATTGTAAAGGACAATGCCTTTTATTTATCTGTTTTGCTAAATAACACATAAATAAAAGGCATTGTCATTTACAAAATTCTTGTAAATACGAGTCCTATTTCCTTGCAAAAAAGCTGCCGCCATTTTCCCAGGCTGCTCGGAAAGAGAAAGCACGCATGGAATGCTGAATGTTGCAGAAAAGCATGTTGTGCCTGCAGTAGGAGAAACTCATTTGAAAACCAGCATTAGATTGGATCACTGACATAATATCTATTACCAAAATATCCCCATACACAAATATCGACACATAAATTTGGATGTCAAAAATATCGACATTCTATTTTTATAATGTGAAGTATAAAAATATTGAAAAAATAATATCAATCTAAAAAATATCGATGTACAAAATATCGTTTTTTATATATAAAAAATTATGCTAAATAAATTAAATGATAAAATTAACTTTAAAACAATTATTTTGAGGTAATGTACATTTTAATAAATATAATAAAGAAATTTAATTTAAAAAATGTAACCATACATATATAAAATGTAATATAGAAATGTATATTTACTTTAAAGCAATTAATAAACTAATCATTTTGATATATTTTAAAATGTTATAAATATATAACAATTTACAAATAAATATATATATATATATATACATACACCTACAACATAAAATTGAATAAAAAACATTATATTATAAATTAAAACATTAAAATATTTAATAATTTTAAAACTTACATTTTGCACTCCATTGAGTGCAACAGTAGGAAAAGTGTTGGATAGCGTAGGGGTAACAATTACCATTCCCACTCCAGTGAGTGCAACAGTAGGGAAAGTGTTGGATAGCGGAGGGGAAAAAATGACTATTCCCACTCCGGTGAATGCAACAGTAGGGAAAGTGCTGGATAGCGGATCGGTCAAAATGACTATTCCCACTCTAATGAGTGCAACAGTAGAGAAAATGTTGGATAGCGGAGGGGTAAAAATTACTATTCCCACTCCAATTACTGCAACAGTAGAGAAAGTGTTTCATAGCGTAGGGGTAAACATTACTATTCCCACTCCAGTGACTGCAACAGTAGGGAAAGTGTTGGATAGCGGAGGGGTAAAAATTACCATTCCAACTCCAGGGAGTTCAACAGGAGGGAAAGTGTTGGATAGCGGAGGGGTAAAAATTACTATTCACCCTCCAATTACTGCAACAGTACCGAAAGTGTTAGATAGCAGAGGGGTAAAAATTACTATTACCACTCCAGTAAGTGCAACAGTAGGGAAAGTGTTGGATAGCAGATAGGTAAAAATTACTATTCCCACTCCAGTGAGTGCAACAGTAGGGAAAGTGTTAGATAGCGGAGGGGAAAAAATTACTATTCTCACTCCAGTGAGTGCAACAGTAGGGAAAGTGTTGAATAGCAGAGGGGTAAAAATGTCTATTCCTACTCCAGTGAGTGCAACAGTAGGGAAAGTGTTGGATTGAGGAGGGGAGAAATTATTATTCCCACTCCATTGAGTGCAACAGTAGGGAAAGTGTTGGATAGCAGAGGGGTGCAAATTACTATTGCCACTTCAGTAAGTGCAACATTAGGGGAAGTGTTGGCTAGCAGAGAGGTAAAAATTACTAATCCCACTCCAGTGAGTGCAACAGTAGGGAAAGTATTGGATAGTGGAGGGGTAAAAATTACTATACCCACTCCAGTGAATAAATCCAAAAGGTCGCACACTGCTGACCTACCTGCGTGTTACCCCAAAGAACTGTGGTCCCTGTAGTCAGCGTCGGCGGATACACCTATGCTCGTGTCGTGAGTGCAAGTGTGAATAGCGTTAGCCATCCCTGGACACGTGTTTCGAGGTAGTTGCCTCTCGTCAGCAGGGAGTAGGAAAGAGTGCAGGGTTGCTGTGTAGGCTGCTAAAATCATTATCAGGTATGTACCTCTCTTAGCAACGCAGGTGCGTAACCTGAGCCCGTCGACTCCCCGGCTCAAAGAGCAACTAAATAACTAAATCCAAAAGGTCGCACACTGCTGACCTACCTGCGTGTTACCCCAAAGAACTGTGGTCCCTGTAGTCAGCGTCGGCGGATACACCTATGCTCGTGTCGTGAGTGCAAGTGTGAATAGCGTTAGCCATCCCTGGACACGTGTTTCGAGGTAGTTGCCTCTCGTCAGCAGGGAGTAGGAAAGAGTGCAGGGTTGCTGTGTAGGCTGCTAAAATCATTATCAGGTATGTACCTCTCATAGCAACGCAGGTGCGTAACCTGAGCCCGCCGACTCCCCGGCTCAAAGAGCCACTAAATAACTAAATCCAAAAGGTCGCACACTGCTGACCTACCTGCGTGTTACCCCAAAGAACTGTGGTCCCTGTAGTCAGCGTCGGCGGATACACCTATGCTCGTGTCGTGAGTGCAAGTGTGAATAGCGTTAGCCATCCCTGGACACGTGTTTCGAGGTAGTTGCCTCTCGTCAGCAGGGAGTAGGAAAGAGTGCAGGGTTGCTGTGTAGGCTGCTAAAATCATTATCAGGTATGTACCTCTCGTAGCAACGCAGGTGCGTAACCTGAGCCCGTCGACTCCCCGGCTCAAAGAGCCACTAAATAACTAAATCCAAAAGGTCGCACACTGCTGACCTACCTGCGTGTTACCCCAAAGAACTGTGGTCCCTAGTCAGCGTCGGCGGATACACCTATGCTCGTGTCGTGAGTGCAAGTGTGAATAGCGTTAGCCATCCCTGGACACGTGTTTCGAGGTAGTTGCCTCTCGTCAGCAGGGAGTAGGAAAGAGTGCAGGGTTGCTGTGTAGGCTGCTAAAATCATTATCAGGTATGTACCTCTCGTAGCAACGCAGGTGCGTAACCTGAGCCCGTCGACTCCCCGGCTCAAAGAGCCACTAAATAACTAAATCCAAAAGGTCGCACACTGCTGACCTACCTGCGTGTTACCCCAAAGAACTGTGGTCCCTGTAGTCAGCGTCGGCGGATACACCTATGCTCGTGTCGTGAGTGCAAGTGTGAATAGCGTTAGCCATCCCTGGACACGTGTTTCGAGGTAGTTGCCTCTCGTCAGCAGGGAGTAGGAAAGAGTGCAGGGTTGCTGTATAGGCTGCTAAAATCATTATCAGGTATGTACCTCTCGTAGCAACGCAGGTGCGTAACCTGAGCCCGTCGACTCCCCGGCTCAAAGAGCCACTAAATAACTAAATCCAAAAGGTCGCACACTGCTGACCTACCTGCGTGTTACCCCAAAGAACTGTGGTCCCTGTAGTCGGCGTCGGCGGATACACCTATGCTCGTGTCGTGAGTGCAAGTGTGAATAGCGTTAGCCATCCCTGGACACGTGTTTTGAGGTAGTTGCCTCTCGTCAGCAGGGAGTAGGAAAGAGTGCAGGGTTGCTGTGTAGGCTGCTAAAATCATTATCAGGTATGTACCTCTCGTAGCAACGCAGGTGCGGAACCTGAGCCCGTCGACTCCCCGGCTCAAAGAGCCACTAAATAACTAAATCCAAAAGGTCGCACACTGCTGACCTACCTGCGTGTTACCCCAAAGAACTGTGGTCCCTGTAGTCAGCGTCGGCGGATACACCTATGCTCGTGTCGTGAGTGCAAGTGTGAATAGCGTTAGCCATCCCTGGACACGTGTTTCGAGGTAGTTGCCTCTCGTCAGCAGGGAGTAGGAAAGAGTGCAGGGTTGCTGTGTAGGCTGCTAAAATCATTATCAGGTATGTACCTCTCGTAGCAACGCAGGTGCGTAACCTGAGCCCGTCGACTCCCCGGCTCAAAGAGCCACTAAATAACTAAATCCAAAAGTGAGTGTAACAGTAGGGAAAGTGTTGGATAGCTGAGGGGTAAAAATTACTATTCCACTCCAATTACTGTAAAAGTAGGGAAATTGTTGCATAGCGGAGGGGTAGAAATTACTATTCCCACTCCAGTGAGTGCAACAGTAGGAAAAGTGTTGGATAGCGGAGGAGAAAAAAATATTATTCTCACTCCAGTGAGTGCAACAGTAGGAAAAGTGTTGGATAGCGGAGGTGAAAAAATTACTATTCCCACTCCAGTGAGTGCAACAGTACAGAAAGTGTTGGATAGCAGAGAGGTAAAAATTACTATTTCCCCTCCAGTGAGTGCAATAGTAGGGAAAATGTTGGATAGCGGAGGGGAAAATGACCTTTACCACTCCAGTAAGTGCAACAGTAGGGGAAGTGTTGGATAGCACAGAGGTAAAAAATACTATTCCCACTCCAGTGAGTTCAACAGTAGGGGAAAGTGTTGGATAGCGGAGGGGTAAAAATTACTATTCCCACTCCAGTGAGTGCAACAGTAGGGACAGTGTTGGAGAGTGGAGGGGTAAAAATGTATCTTCCCACTCCAAATACTTTAACGGTAGGGAAAGTGTTGGATAGCGGAGGGGTAAAAATTGCTATTCCCACTCCAGTGAGTGCAACAGTAGGGAAAGTGTTGGATAGCGGAGGCGAAAAAATGACTACTCTCACTCAAGTGAGTGCAGAAATAGGGAAAATGTTGGATAGCGGAGGGGTACAAATTACTATTCCCACTCCAGTGAGTACAACAGTAGAGAAAGTGTTGGATAGGAAAGGTGTAAAAATTCAAATTTCCACTGAAGTCAACTCAAAATTAAAAACAAACTAAATATCAACTACAATACAAGAAATGTTAAAAAGAAAAAAAGAAAACATATATAAAAATAATAAAAATTACAAAAGATAGAATCATATTATAATGTTGGAAAAACTCTAAAAATTACCTACAAACATTATTTTATAAAAATTAAAAACATATTTACAGACAAATAACTATATTTAATAGAAATTAATTATAATCAAAACATTAAGGGGCCGATTCTGATCCTGTAAAACCCGGGTATGAATGGTTGTACGGAGTGTATTCTCCATACGACTCGTACCCGGGAAATCCTCCTTACAAAGCAGCAAGTACGATTCGTACAGAAATACCATTTCCGTACGAATCGTAAAAAATTACGTGCGGTGAAAAAATACCCACAATTCCGATCCGGGACATCGCGTACGTGACGTCCGGACGGAGTCAGGCAGCGTTTTACGGACCTGCAAGTACGATTCGTGCCTATGTCACTCCGCACGTCTAATTTTTTACGGCAGCCAAAAACTCCCGGGAAATTGAGGACGACGCGAAGAAGGAGCACCGGTACGCGATGGACAGCCATGGACCCCATCCTACGTGTCATCCCGGCCCTCCTAGCCTACGACCTGGTGCACCGAAACCGCCGCGTATGCCGCAGAAGGTCAGAACAACACCCAGGGGCAAAGGGGGGGGGGCGAGGGGCAGGAAACATAACCCCTAGCCAATTTACAAAAAATATATCCTGTACATACATTACCTCCAGGGTCTGGTCACTTCGGGGGGCGTGTCCACCAATCCCTGCTTACCGCCACAACGGAAGTGGAAGTCTACGCGTACCCGTCACCACTACAATGGTGGGACGGACCATACCCACGCTCTGAAGGCGTGGGTACTGTCCGTTCCACCATTGTAGTGGTGATGTAGGGGTACGCGTTGTACGGACCGTACCCATGCCCTCAGAGCGTGGGTACGGTCCGTACCACGCGTAGCCCTACATCACCACTACAATGGTGGGAAGGACCGTACCCATGCTCTGAGGGCGTGGGTATGGTCCGTACCATGCGTACCCCTATGTCACCACTACAATGGTGGTACGGACTGTACCCATGTGCTGAGGGCATGGGTACGGTCCGTACCACGCGTACCCCTACATCACCACTACAATGGTGGGACGGACCGTACCCATGCTCTGAGGGCGTGGGTATGGTCTGTACCACCATTGGAGTGGTGATGTAGGGGTACGCGTGGTATGGACCGTACCCACGTGCTGAGGGCATGGGTACGGTCCGTACCACGCGTACCCCTACATCACCACTACAATGGTGGGACGGACCGTACCCATGCTCTGAGGGCGTGGGTACGGTCTGTACCACCATTGAAGTGGTGATGTAGGGGTATGTGTGGTATGGACCGTACCCATGCCCTCAGAGCATTGGTACGGTCCGTACCACATGTAGCCCTACATCACCACTACAATGGTGGGAAGGACCGTACCCATACTCTGAGGGCGTGGGTACGGTCCGTACCACGCGTACCCCTACGTCACCACTACAATGGTGGTACGGACCGTACCCACGCTCTGAGGGCATGGGTACGGTCTGTACCACCATTGTAGTGGTGATGTAGGGGTACGCGTGGTATGGACCGTACCCACGATCTGAGGGTGTGGGCACGGTCCGTACCACCATTGTAGTGGTGATGTAGGGGAACGTGTGGTACGGACCGTACCCATGCTCTGAGGGCGTAGGTATGGTCCGTACCACCATTGAAGTGGTGATGTAGGGGTACACGTGGAATGGACCGTACCCACGCTCTGAGGGAGTGGGTACGGTCCGTACCACCATTGTAGTGGTGATGTAGGGGTACACGTGGTACGGAACGTACCCAACCTATGAATGCGGGGGTACGGACCGCATCACCCGTACCCCTAGGGCACCAGTACATTTGTGATACAAGGTGTAAACACGCCACAAATGTTGGCTTAGGGCCTGGTGCAGCATATAACCAGTATATTGGGGGGGGGTGTATGCCCAGGACAGCAGTGTACTGCACCAAGGACATGTGAGGTGTGGGTGCAGAGGAATACCAGCAGTGGATTGAGACATATGAGGGGTGGGTGCAGAGGAATACCAGCAGTGGACAGAGACATGTGAGGGGTGGGTGCAGAGGAATACCAGCAGTGGACAGAGACATGTGAGGAGGGGGTGCCTATCACTCCCATTAGTGGACAGAGACATGTGAGGGGTGGGTGCAGAGGAATACCAGCAGTGGATAGAGACATGTGAGGGGTGGGTGCCTATCACTCCCATCAGTGGACAGAGACATGTGAGGTGTGGGTGCCTATCACTCCCAGCAGTGGACAGAGACATGTGAGGGGTGGGTGCAGAGGAATACCAGCAGTGGACAGAGATATGTGAGGGGTGGGTGCCTATCACTCCCAGCAGTGGACAGAGACATGTGAGGGGTGGGTGCCTATCACTCCCAGCAGTGGACAGAGACATGTGAGGGGTGGGTGCCTATCACTCCCATCAGTGGACAGAGACATGTGAGGTGTGGGTGCCTATCACTCCCAGCAGTGGACAGAGACATGTGAGGGGTGGGTGCAGAGGAATACCAGCAGTGGACAGAGATATGTGAGGGGTGGGTGCCTATCACTCCCAGCAGTGGACAGAGACATGTGAGGGGTGGGTGCCTATCACTCCCAGCAGTGGACAGAGACATGTGAGGGGTGGGGGCCTATCACTCCCAGCAGTGGACAGAGACATGGGGGTGGGTGCCTATCACTCCCAGCAGCGGACAGAGACATGGGGGTGGGTGCCTATCACTCCCAGCAGTGGACAGAGACATGTGAGGGGTGGGTGCCTATCACTCCCAGCAGTGGACAGAGACATGGGGGTGGGTGCCTATCACTCCCACCAGTGGGCAGAGACATGTGAGGGGTTGGTGCCTATCACTCCCAGCAGTGGACAGAGACATGTGAGGGGTGGGTGCCTATCACTTCCAGCAGTGGACAGAGACATGTGAGGGGTGTGTGCCTATCACTCCCAGCAGTGGACAGAGACATGGGGGTGGGTGACTATCACTCCCAGCAGTGGACAGAGACATGTGAGGGGTGGGTGCCTATCACTTCCAGCAGTGGACAGAGACATGTGAGGGGTGGGTGCCTTTCACTCCCAGCAGTGGACAGAGACATGGGGGTGGGTGCCTATCACTCCCACCAGTGGACAGAGACATGTGAGGGGTGGGTGCCTATCACTCCCAGCAGTGGACAGAGACATGTGAGGGGTGGGTGCAGAGGAATACCAGCAGTGGGCAGAGACATGTCAGGGGTGGGTGCCTATCACTCCCAGCAGTGGACAGAGACATGTGAGGGGTGGGTGCCTATCACTCTCAGCAGTGGACAGAGACATGGGGGTGGGTGCCTATCACTCCCACCAGTGGACAGAGACATGTGAGGGGTGGGAGCAGAGGAATACCAGCAGTGGACAGAGACATGTGAGGGGTGGGTGCCTATCACTGCCATCAGTGGACAGAGACGTGTGAGGGGTGGGTGCAGAGGAATACCAGCAGTGGACAGAGACATGTGAGGGGTGGGTGTCTGTCACTCCCAGCAGTGGATAGAGACATGTGAGTGGTGGGTGCCTATCACTCCCATCAGTGCACAGAGACATATGAGGTGTGGGTGCCTATCACTCCCAGCAGTGGACAGAGACATGTGAGGGGTGGGTGCAGAGGAATACCAGCTGTGGACAAAGACATGTGAGGGGTGGGTGCCTATCACTCCCAGCAGTGGACAGAGACATGTGAGGGGTGGGTGCCTATCACTCCCAGCAGTGGACAGAGACATGTGAGGGGTGGGTGCCTATCACTCCCAGCAGTGGACAGATACATGGGGGTGGGTGCCTATCACTCCCACCAGTGGACAGAGACATGTGAGGGGTGGGTGCCTATCACTCCCAGCAGTGGACAGAGACATGGGGGTGGGTGCCTATCACTCCCAGCAGTAGACAGAGACATGTGAGGGGTGGGTGCCGATCACTCCCAGCAATGGACAGAGACATGGGGGTGGGTGCCTATCACTCCCAGCAGTGGACAGAGACATGTGAGGGGTGGGTGCCTATCACTCCCACCAGTGGACAGAGACATGTGAGGGGTGGGTGCCTATCACTCCCAGCAGTGGACAGAGACATGTGAGGGGTGGGTGCAGAGGAATACCAGCAGTGGACAGAGACATGTGAGCGGTGGGTGCCTATCACTCCCAGCAGTGGACAGAGACATGTGAGGGGTGGGTGCCTATCACTCCCAGCAGTGGACAGAGAAATGGGGGTGGGTGCCTATCACACCTACCAGTGGACAGAGACATGTGAGGGGTGGGTACCTATCACTCCCAGCAGTGGACAGAGACATGTGAGGGGTGGGTGCAGAGGAATACCAGCAGTGGACAGAGACATGTGAGGGGTGGGTGCCTATCACTCCCAGCAGTGGACAGAGACATGGGGGTGGGTGCAGAGGACTGCCAGCAGTGGACAGAGATATCGGGGTGGGTGCAGTGGACTCCCAGCAGTGGACAGAGACATGTAAGGGGTGGGTGCCTATCACTCCCAGCAGTGGACAGAGACATGTGGGGGTTGGGTGCCTATCACTCCCACCAGTGGACAGAGACATGTGAGGGATGGTTGCCTATCACTCCCAGCAGTGGACAGAGACATGTGAGGGGTGGGTGCCTATCACTCCCAGCAGTGGACAGAGACATGTGAGAGGTGGGTGCCTATCACTCCCACCAGTGGACAGAGACATGTGAGGGGTGGGTGCCTATAACTCCCACCAGAGACAAGGGGGTGGGTGCCTATCACTCCCACCAGTGGACAGAGACATGTGAGGGGTGGGTGCCTATCACTCCCAGCAGTGGACAGAGACATGTGAGGGGTGGGTGCCTATCACTCCCAGCAGTGGACAGAGACATGTGGGGGTTGGATGCCTATCACTCCCACCAGTGGACAGAGACATGTGAGGGATGGTTGCCTATCACTCCCAGCAGTGGACAGAGACATGTGAGGGGTGGGTGCCTATCACTCCCAGCAGTGGACAGAGACATGTGAGAGGTGGGTGCCTATCACTCCAACCAGTGGACAGAGACATGTGAGGGGTGGGTGCCTATAACTCCCACCAGAGACAAGGGGGTGGGTGCCTATCACTCCCACCAGTGGACAGAGACATGTGAGGGGTGGGTGCCTATCACTCCCAGCAGTGGACAGAGACATGTGAGGGGTGGGTGCCTATCACTCCCAGCAGTGGACAGAGACATGTGAGGGGTGGGTGCTGAGGAATACCAGCAGTGGACAGAGACATGTGAGGGGTGGGTGCCTATCACTGCCAGCATTGGACAGAGACATGTGAGGGGTGGGTGCCTATCACTCCCAGCACTGGACAGAGACATGTGAGGGGTGGGTGTAGAGGAATACCAGCAGGGTACAGAGACATGTGAGGGGTGGGTGCCTATCACTCCCACCAGTGCACAGAGACATGTGAGGGGTGGGTGCCTATCACTCCCAGCAGTGGACAGACATATGTGGGGTGGGTGCAGAGGACTCCCAGCAGTGTCCCACTCTCAGGAGGATGGGTGTCTTACACACACTGCATGACACACCACATGTGGGTGTTAGGACATATAACACATGCATACCCACCCCTGGCGGATGCAGCACAATACACACCCAGAGCTTATGCCACAAGACTGTATAGTCATGTCAATGCCTACTAAACTAAGAGAGCCAAAGGGAACACACACTGTCACGCACATCCCAGGACTGATAGGAATGTACTGGTGCTGGGACAGCCACCAATATGTTGTCTCTCATGGAAAGAATAGGGTGGAGTTCCCACAGATACAATGCCCACAATTGTCAGTCAGGTGCCCAAATACCCTGCAGAACAAGTACCATATGTGTGCTAGGCTGGGATTACACACATGCAATGTGCGGAAAAGGGAGAATTTCTCCCTGAAGGCATCGCAACATACTCAATACACAAGTACAGTGACTAGCAAGGATGGCACAGACGATGCAGCTGGAGACATTGCTGAGCAGGCATGGCCATAGTTGAAGGGATCCGTCACCAACAAAGGGAATGTATACACAGGTCAGCACAACAATTGTACAACTCTCTGCAGGGAAGATGTCAGGTGCCACGGAGGAAGGGACACTCCTTGGTACAATGTCTCAAAAAACAAATAACACACACGACCAAAGATCCTTTGCAGAGACCTTGTGATGGCATGCAGATCCCATGGGCCACCTCATGACCATCAGACTCGAACCTTTGCCCGAAACATTACACATTACCACAACCCCAACTCCTGGAGCATCAGCACCAACATCAATACCTGAAATGCAATAGTGTTCAAAGTCAAAAGAAAATGCTTTAATCAGCCTAAGATAATATGTTTTTCAACAACACTATATACAAAGGCCAATGGCCAGTCCAGAATAGAAGTACTTGGGGGGACACATGGGCACGTGTCTCCCCTAGCTTGCCTGCACATTAGAACCCTCAGGTTCGTTGACTGGGGGGGGCCTCATGTGGGGAAGGACCAGGCACCGCAGGGACAGGAGGTGTAAGGGTAGGTGTGGTGGGTGCAGGGCTGGACGCTTCCACCACAGGGGGTGGGGCGGCGCCAAGGGTGGAGGTGAGCTCGGCGCTGCACACTTCTGCCAGGGCGTCCAGAGTATCCCCTGCACCGGAAGAAACCACAGGCACAAAGGAGAAGGGGGGGGTCGGAGGGATGGGGTGCAGCGCTACTGGGGGAGGGGGTGGACAGGGGGGGAATCAACTCCCCTACCCGGGGGATGCCTTGCCTGTTTGCGGGCTGGTGACCCAGTGGGGCTGAGGCCCAGCACAGCCTTGTAGCTCTCCTTGTCTGACTGTGTGGCAGGGGAGCCAAGGGGAGTGCCTTTGGAGGGACTGGGTAGTGAGGCATGCGGACTCAGACTGTGGCTGCGTGTATGCCTGTGTGCCCCAGACCCAGTGGGTGTGCCTTTATCCCCCTGAGTGTGCGTGCCAGGAGCTGTGTGCTTGCCCTTAGGTGTTTGTGTGCTGCCTGTGTCTGGTGGGGTGCGTGCTTGGGAATGTCTGGGTGTGCATGGGACAGGCATGGGAGTGGGAAGTGTGGATGGTGCAGGGGTAGGGGGGGATGAAGCACTGTAGGAGACTCACTGCTGCCGTCAATGGAGAGTCCATGGACCTCAGCAACATCCGTTGGTCAGACATCTCTGCTGACATGCCCTCCATGAACGACACCATCTGTGTCAGCAGTGTGGTGTGGCCATGGAGGACATTCATCATTGATGCCTGGCCAGCCTGCAACTGCCGCTGAATGTCCACAGATTCTGCAGTGAGGGCAGCAGGGGTGACAGGGGTAGGGGGTGCGGTGCCTGGCACAAAGGAGACATGGTGGTGCCCTGCACAGACAGAAGGGACCGAGGCAACTGGGAGGGCGGTGATGGGAATGGAGGAGGCGGTGACAGATGTTGTGCTGCTGCCAGGTGTTGTAGCAGCTTCCGCCCCCTCGAGGAGTTCAGCCTCGGACCCGTCAGCATCGTAGTCGGTGTCGCCACCAAACAGGTCCTCCACCTGACTCCCCTCGCCCTCTGTGCCACTTGCTCCCGCAGACTCGCCAGCAGTGGTGGCACGGTGCTGGATCCCTCCTCCAGGTCCGTGCAGGTGTCTCCCTCGTTTCCTGGAATGATGCCGTGGGCAAAGTGAAGATACAGAAAATAATCAGTCACCTGTATACATCTGACACACAAGTCCAAACAAAATAGGTCACAGTGCATATCAGGAAATGCATCATGAGTAACATCTGGATTACTCCGCACATATGTAGGCCCTGCACTCCCCAGTTGGTTGACCCACAATGCCACTTGGAAACAAGGAAAATTAGGACACAACAGCCAATAACTTGATATCGATTTATACTGAGAAGCTAGTGTCTGGGAACAGTTGAGCACAGCAATACTATGAAGGCATGCCACCTCTTGTTTACTGTGAACGAAACAGTATTGGTGCACCCAAGGCTAAATAACAGACCGCAATGCTGAAGGGGTCCCCACAATCAGAGACCTGTGAGTACCTTGGAAACCCAAACGAAATACATTGTGATCCCTTGGGAATCACAACACTTTACACAATCTACATGTTTAGAATGTGTGAATGTGCCACTTTGTGAACAGAACACACATGTGCCTGTATAAAAGAAGTCACACAAGGAGGTGCACACAAAACTACATTTCCACAGTCATTGTATGAGCTGCCAGCCTTATTCAAATAAGCCACTGTTAGAAAGAAAAGGGGTTTCAGTAAGTACATATACATGGCCCCACGGCGGTCTGGATGACTTGACACTCGTAAGTTGGTATCAGCAACAACCAAGGACTCACCCAAATGCCACCACACTGTGGGAACATGTATATGTATAATCTGAAAAAAAGTGTTATTCGAACTGTGCCTTTCTTTAAAATGTGCCAGCGTGTCCCCTGAAAGAGTAAAGGGGGTTTCTTGTGCACTTCCGTGGGAGACATCTGTCATGCAGGCATATTATTGTCCTTCACAACAAAACATCAAAGTCAAGCATTGAAAACATGAAGACAAGTTGACAAGTGTAGTGAGTGCCAAGGTACAAGACTTCGTTTTTTTTTTGTTTTTTTTTGTCCTCATTTGCCAAATCCCTCATCTCTGAATACACCAACCACCTCGCGTGCCCCCCTAAAGAGAACAAGATTAATTTATCTCCCGAGCCTAGGCACGATGTCATATTGGCGGATGATGATGAACCAGAAAAAGAGAGTAATCACTCACTCCAACTAAGTGTGTTACAGCCTGTAGGATCTTGTTGGAAAAAACCGGAGATCGAAGACCCTAGATCCTTGGAGTTATTTAGGCATAATCATAGGACCCGGGGGAAAAAAAAACCCCAAAAACCCGGCACCCTATCTCCAATGAATCAAGAAGTCCCAAAATTCTCGATTACGTTTGTTGCCCGGCCTGGCTAAATCTACCTTTGATGTCTCGATTAAGGACGTCAGCCAGCCAGCATGCTGAGGCACAGATGGTTCAACCCAGACTTTACAGATCTGTCTTCTGGCCAGAAGCATTGCATAAAATACAAATGATCTGGCCTGGCCCGTAACATTAGGATCTAATCCAAGAACAATTAATGGCAAAGTTATAGCCAAATTAGTGTCTAGAATGGAATTCAACGATGTAATGACTTCTTCTCAAAACCGTGCAATGGAAGGGCAGTCTTTGAACATATGAACATCCGATGCATTGGGAAGATAACATTTATTGCATTTTTTATTTTGTTGATACTTTGAGAGTCTTAGTGGGGAAAGGTAGGCCCGGTGTACCGTAAATAGATGGTTCCGTCTGAGCCATACTGGTTTCACAATTTTGTAGAGTAGGGAGAAGGATTTAATCCAATCGTCCTTGCAGTGAGAACCCAATTCTTCTCCCCATAGATCGCCAGGGAGGGTAAACTCGCCGTCTATATCTTCAAGCAAGGTCCAGTACCACAAAGTAACCTTTTTACCCCCCCTTTGCCTCTCTACCAGCTGTTGTTACAAGCTACAAGTGACCCCCAAAGGAAACCCCTTTTTACCAAGGTCTCTGACCCAGCTTACAAGTTGTATATATTTAAATCTTGCTACACCCGGTCCAACCTTATCCCGCAAATCATTCCATGACACAATATCACCTTCGATCAAGAGATCCCCCCACCTTACGATTCCTGCATCCCTCAAAGGTGTGGCCAGACTGTCTTTTAAACAAGCCGGTAGGCCTGGGGAATCCCAAATTGGTGCATGATTGGAATAGTAGGAGAGCCCCAGGTTCCTCCTGATCGTGGCCCAAGCTTTAGCCAGGGATTGTAGGATTTTTAATTACACCTTTTTGAAAAAATGTTGATCTCCATATTTAAACAAGAATCCATCTAATGGTAGAACCGCCCCTACTAACATTGCATTATACATTGACCCCATTAGTATGCTGGATGGAGACTTCAAAAGCATCCTTGAATGAGACAACATAAAAGCCCACGCATAATATTCCAAGTCCGGCAGTGCCAACCCCCCCTTCTCTCTTCTCCTCCTCAGTTTTTTCCATGCAAGCCTAGTGGCTCTATTATTCCAAATAAAGGAATTAATCTCTGTCTGGCATCTATTCAAGATTTTTGAGTCAAAAACGAAAGGGATGGTATTAAAGAGAAATATATATTTGGGCAGGATAGACATTTTAATCAGACTGACCCTCCCCATGATAGTAAGTTGGAGGTGGGCCCATGATTTTAAGAGCCTCCGACATTCCTTGAGGACCCGGTCCGCATTGCTTTGTACAATTTTTTCAATATCTTGTGTTACCCGAATCCCAAGGTATCTCATGGAGGAGGTCGTCTTCAGATGTTCACTGACGACATTCCATACCATGATTTCTGTTTTACCGGGATTGATTTCATAGCCAGAAATACGACCAAATTCCTCTGCCTTTTTAATGACTGTGGGGAATGCTAGATCCGGGTCAGATGTTAGAATGAGGATGTCGTCTGCATACAGTGCCACCCTCCTCTCCCACTCCTCAAATTTAAAAGATGGAATATTCACGTCTGTTCTCAGTACCTGTGCAAAGGGTTCAATATATAAGTCAAAGAGCAAGGGAGAAAGAGGGCAGCCCTGCTTGGTTCCTCTCGTCATTATGAAGGGTTCTGTTAACTCCCCATTAATTAATAACCTAGCTGATGGTGCTCCATACAACAAAAAGATAGTGCGACAGAAATATTCCCCAAAATTAAATTTCTTTAGGACCGCAACCAAATAGCTCCAATTGACCCTGTCGAACGCTTTGGTAGCATCCAGCGTAAGGGTTGCCAAAGGGAGAGAGAAGACAGTGGCAATATCGATAGCACCGACCAACTCCCTTGTCAAATCAGCCAATTGTCGCCCCTTGGTAAAATCCTTCTGATCCTGGTGTACCACTGAGCCAATTACACTCCCCAATCTTGCTGACAGAATAGTTGCGAAGATTTTATAATCGCTGTTAAGGAGCGATATGGGCCGATAGGAGCCGCGCTCAGACGGGTTTTTTCCCTGGCTTGAGGATCAACACAATAGTTGCATCATTCAGGACTTAGGAGGAACCTTATGTCAGGATGGGGCTGAATGCTACAATCACGCCGCGCAGTTCGTTAGGACTGCATCGAGTTTGGGTTAAGCCCTCCCTCTGCAATTTATGGACAAGTATTTAGGGCTTTAGACTTCGTTCAAAGATGGCCGCCGAGTTTTCCTGACTAGCCCATTGCGTTTGAAGTCTCCGCGGATCACGAGATTTCGTCTCCTCACGAAGCGCGTCTTGCTGCGCACTTCAATTTAACCATAGTCGTGTGAGGGAGCTTTAGCTCACGCTCCTCACAAAAGAATTCTTGGCACTAGGAATTAATTCGTCTCCACAGGACTGCTGTCAGCGGATGGAGACGCATCACAGAGAGAATTGTAGACTTAAAGTCTGAGAGAGAAATAATATTAGTCAGCTGGAGAACTTGTACCGGAGTAGCGGAATTAAGGAGAAGTGATATCAGAGTTCCAGAGTAATTTAGGAATATCCAGGGTCTCTCGTCCTCCGGTAGGCTTACCGTTGAGTAGAAGACCGCCTGGAGACCGGCAGCTGTTACGATGAGAGTGGTTCACCAGGCAATCTCAAGTAAGCAGATTCAGAGAGACTAGTGTGCAGTTCATTCTCCGTTCAGCAGAACTTTGCTTCGTCTCAAGCTCTGTCTCCCCTTAACCGCCCTTGCGCTTTCCCTTGAACTTTCCCTTCCTCCTGTCTATCCTTCCCTGTCCCTTTTTGCGCGATTGCCTAGAGAGCAAGGGAGAATTGAGACTTCACTGCATACCATCCTTCCAAGCAGCAAAGACTTCGTAGTAGAAGAAAGAACTAACAGGTTCCCTGAACTGCGGTTACGAATAGTCATATCTGCTAAGACCATAGTCTGGTAAGAAAGAGTAGAAGAGTAACGTTATGGTGGAATCTTGAAAGAAGTAAGTGGAGAGTAACCCAGTGTATTTCTGTGCATATACAGGTTTATAGAAAGCCGTAAACCAGAACAACATCGAACTATATAAAGAGAGGCAATACTCAAGCAAAAGATCTGGTAGGAGAAAAGCTCAGAGAGAGAGAGAGAGAGCGAGTGAACAAGACCTGTTAAGTAGGTTAGAAAAGGTACTGAATGGCATTCTGTCTCCTTCTGTGCATTAGGTCTCCCTGAAGATCAGCTGAAGATTGAGGAGGGAGCCAGGCCAGCTCGAGTGTCTCTTTTTCTGTCCAACTCCCCTTTCCCCCTGCCTGGAGCAGCTGAATTAACGCAGTGAGCTCTGGGAGGAGGGCATTGGGAACTGATCTTCATTCTGCCTCCGTGGAGAGTTTCCGTTTGGCCTTCCTGACACCTTACCCTTAATCAAAATCTCATTAAAAAGGGCCGTCAGTGTAGAGACCAAAGTTGGTGTCAGCACCCGAAAGATCTCACCGGGTAAGCCGTCGGGACCAGCTGCCTTCCCCTTTTTTAGTGAGCCGATGGCTTTAATGACTTCACCCTCCGAGATTTCCTTCTCTAAATATTTAGATTGAATCTCGGTAAGAGTTGGCAACAGTATTTTCCCCAGCCAAAGATCTCTTGTGGCTTGGTCCACAATGGTATCCTCATTATATAGGTTCCTAAACAATTCCAGGAAAGCATTGTCAATATCCACATTAGAGGATCTAAGGCCACTCTCCCCTTTCACTTTTATCTCTCTAATATAGTTTTTAGCCTGATCAGCTTTAACTTTCCAGGCCAAAATCTTTCCTGCAGCTTCACCAAACTCAAACTGAGAGATCTTACTCGCCTCCCATCTCCTTGTAACACTCTCTTGTAGGATAAAATCCAGCTGATTTTTTAGATCCGTGAGCCTCTCTTGCTCGGCAGCTGAGCCCATAGAGAGACCGAGATTCAGTACCACTAACTTCATTTCTGATTCTAAGGCTGTTATCTTCTCCCTATACAACTTCCGCCTATAAGAGGCTCTGTTAGTAATAATACCTCTAAGAAAGGCTTTCTATGTCTCCCACACCATTATTATATCAGCTGAATCCAAATTACTCATGAAGCCAAAAAAGAGTGGGAAATTAGCAGATGGGAGGAAATCTCCCATGCACTAAAAAACAGGGACCAAAGAACATTCTGGAATTTAATTAAAACTGGAATGTCACGCCCAACTCAAGCGCTTCAACCTAATCTTGGGCAAGAAATCTGGCGTACTTACTTCAAAGAATTATACGCAATTCAGCCCTCACCACTGTCCACCTCCCTTACCCATTCTAGCTTGTCCCTACCCTCAACTTAGGCTCTGACCCCGATGTGTACCCTCAGCGAGGTTAGAGTTGCTCTCACTAAAGTCCAACCCAATAAAGCTCCAGGCTTAGATAGGATCCCAGGTGATCTTTTTAAAAGTGAGCCCGACATCTGGGTTCCATATCTATTTGGCCTCTTTAATGCAATTCTAGCAGGAATGCCGTTACCATCTACCTGGGCCGGCGCCGAGATCATACCAATACATAAAAAGGGCTCGCCACTTGATCTGGCAAATTACAGGCCAATTAGCCTAATAGATGTTGCCCAGAAGATTTTTGCCCGTATTCTCTTAGGGAGACTACAAACCTGGATGAAGCTAGAATGTCAACTGTGGATCAATTGTTTAGGCTGCAAATGATCCACTGGAAAAGTATAATTTTAGAAGGGGGCAGCCTTTATCTCACGTTCGTTGACTTAAAGTCTGCCTTCGATATGGTGGACCGCAGCCAACTTTGGGAGCTATTAAAGGGGATGGGCGTACCTCTCTACCTCTGTGATCTATTAGAACGCCTCCACAAGGACACGTTTGCTAGAGTCAGGTTTGGACTCCATGGAGATCTTACAGATCCCTTCCGGGTTGAAAAGGGAGTTAGACAGGGCTGTGTTCTAGCTCCAACACTTTTTGCCCTCTTCCTGAATGGACTCGTTGATGACATCTTGGCCTTGAGTGACATAGATTCCCCTAAGTTGGCAGGCAGGAAAATTCCAGTACTTATGTTTGCGGATGATACTCTGCTCCTGTCCAGATCACCTATGGGTATGGTTAGAGTCTTGGATGGCTTTGCCACCTTCTGTAGGAAAAGGAACCTAATTATTAACGTGAACAAAACTAAATACATGGTGTTCCACGCAGATACCACCAACCGTCCCATACCGAAACTGGATGGACTGCCCTTAGAACGGGTGAATACTTTTGATTATCTTGGCCTGACCCTCAATAATAAAATGACCTGGGCCGACCAGATCTCAAAAGTAAATTTAAAACTCGCCCAGATATCAGGGGGGATCCTAAAGATGCTCAAAAAGAGCCACTTAAAACTAATCAGCCCTTTGGTAGAGATCTACAAAAGCCAGGCAAGGGGGGTGGCAGCTTATGGTGCGGAACTATGGGGCCACAACCCATCTTTGATTTTAACTAAGTCAGAAAACAAATTTTTTAGACAGCTATTTGCACTCCCGGTGAGTACCCCTATACAGCCGCTCAGGATGGACCTGGGTATTCAACCAATTGCGGACATGGTCGCCTCCAGACCAGTAATGTACTGGCGACGACTATGGAGCACTCCCGAACTCGCCATCTTTCAGGAAGAATTGAAAACCATCTTATTATTACCAAAGGCAGGTGCTATCCCCTGGTTAGCCCATGTTAGGAAATTACTCAGAGATATAGGGAGAGAGGACCTTTGGCTTTCACCTGAGGATACTTGTCCCTCTTTACCAAAAAGATCATTGGCAAAAATACTGCAGGAATTTAAGCTAACTCAGATCATTCGAGCTGTTAACACTCCAAATCTGACCTCGGCTTTTCTTGAGGTCAAAATTAGCTATAGCTTCGAGCCTGCAATTGACTTGATCCAACCGGTACTGGCCAAAAAACTATACCTACAATTCAGGTATGGCTCTCTCCCCCTTTTTTCGAGAACAAATAAATGGGCTGGCTTACCCAGGCAACTTTGTCCTGGGTGTGGTGCTACTGAGGAAACTGAGGTCCATGTTGTAATCTTCTGTTTGGCATATAAAACCCCTCGTAGGAAATGGATAATTCAACTTGCTAAGAATATAGGGGTTACAAACCACAGAGATCTTTTCAGGTTGTTGAAATATGATCCTTCCCCCCTATACGTTACTGTGATAGCTAAATTTCTCTTTTCTATGTGGCTAACCAGAAGACAACTACTACCTCACTAAGATAATTATATTGGCACTAATTTATGTTATTAATCTGTTTTAAATCGTGAATTGTTGAATTGTACTTCCCAAAGAATCATGTCTTAAATTTGTTAATATTATATTATGCTATTTTATGACTTTTATGGCTTGTAGCCGAAATAAAGTTTTTCTGACTGACTGACTGAATCCAAATTAATCTCTAAAAAGGTCTTGCTTTCTTCTGCCAGATGGATTATTTCATCCTCATCTAATAATATTGTACGGTCAAAAGACCACCTAGCATGCCTAGGCTGTTGGTCACCTCTTAAGGAAAAAGAGATGGCCGAATGATCAGACAGGTGGGGTGGGAGGTAATCTATTGAAATCAGCAAATTATTTAGTGAGAAACTGAATAATGCATAATCTATCCTAGATTTATGTTTATACTTGGAGTTCTGAAAGGAGACCCCCAATTTATTGCCCGATCTCTCTCTCCATATATCCGCTAGACCCAGCTGTATCATTATTGACACCAAGGTTTGCCTAGATAGAACATGGGCTCTAGAACTTGATGATTTATCAAGTTTGGTATTGATAACGATGTTGAAGTCCCCCATCCATATTATAGGGTCTTGGGATGTAACCAGATGGTTTCTTATACATTCCAAATAGTGGGGGTCATCTTGGTTAGGCCCATAATATCCCACTAATGTATACGCTCGACCATCAACCAAAATTCACGTTAAAAGACACCTGCCACTTTGATCTTCTTTATAATCCAAGATTTGAACCTTCACAGATTTCATGAAAATGATAATAATCCCTCCTATATTGGCATTGTGGTCCGTGGATATAAATTTATCAATCCATCTCTGCTTCCCTAGAATTTCAGAGGCTTCGGCCTTAAGAAGATGTGATTCCTGAATGACAATAATCTGCGCGGGGGAATCTCTCAAATACTGAAGAATACGATCTCTTCTGCTCCTTACGCGCAGACCATTAACATTCCAGGATAAATACTGTACAACAGACATTGTCCCGATTATCTACCCATCTCCCAACCACCCCAACCATCCTTTCCATCCAGCTCGCCATACGCGATTGAGAATAGCTTGAAATAGCAGCCACAGTTGGGGACATCCTAATCTTAGAGAGAACTGACAAATGAGATTTTTTAATTGATTTCCACCACCACCCCAAATTTCCCCCCACTTCCCCCTGGGAAACCCTCCCTTACTTCCTCTGACCTGTTGGACTGTCAGATTAACATCCTTGAGCAGTAACCCCATCCTCCACACTACTTACGCAGTCTACCCCTCTGATTCCCCAAACATAAACAGACTCAGGGGAGAAGAAAAATAAGAAATGAGTAATTTCCTAACAAAATTAGAAGAATATATTTCTCTTTTGATTCCTAGTATCTAAAACCACATTTGAGGTTTTCTTCCCCTTTTTCTTATTGGATTTTAGCCTCTCTTTTTTATTTATTTTTATTAAACCCCTTCCTTAGCATTGCTTTGGGTGTTTTATTTTATCTTTTTTTTTTTTTTTTGCTTTTTTAGCTTCCCTTCCGATAGTGAAGAGATATATTCACTACCCAGAATTAAATACTTAACACCCCCCTTGTGAGCTCCTTACAATATCAGTCAGCCACACATCCGCCTCCTGGGGAGATCTGAAATTAAGCATTTTATTATTATGCATCACCCGCAAGAAGGCGGGGAACCTAATCTGTACCGTAGCGCCCACTGATCTGAATTTTTCCATTCTTTGGCCTAACTCCCACTGTCGATCCAATGTGGTTTTAGACAAGTCCGACCGCACCTCGAATGAGAACTCAGGACTCTTAACAGATTTTTCTTTTAGCGCCAGGTTCAATAGCTTCTCCTTTAGGGCGTATGTCTGAAAATTAATCAGAATTTTCCTCGGTTTGGCTCTCCCGGGTTTCAATCGGAAAGGCTCCCGATGAATCCGCTGTATGTCCTTCTCCAAAGCCTCAACATCCTCATCGAAGACTAAAGAAGTTTTAAGTAAATTAATCACGAAGGACTTGATGTCCCCTCCTTCCTTTCCCTCCGGGACCTTAAGAAGTCGGAGATTATTTCGGCGTGAGAAATTTTCGAGAGACTCAACTTTTTCTTTCATAGCGTCCCCCTCTCTCTGTAAGGACTGGATTTTATACTCAGCTTTCTCCATACCCAGTTTCAGGACATCGACGGAGGTCTCAAGACTCTCAATCCGCCCCCCAAGATCGTCAACTTTTTTTTCAAGAGATTCACATGTGGCTCTTATCTCTGCTTGATTGATCTTAGAGGTTGAAAAATCAGATCTAATCTCCTCCCTCATTTCTGCTAGTGTCGCTATGAGGTCCTCCCACGTATTTTGTCCCTTTAAGCATACACTGCCAGTGTTGACACCAGTCTCCATAGCCTCCGATAGGTGTTTCTCTCTACTATCCCCCACAACTGTGGCCCTATCAACATGCGTGATAAGTGTTTGTTCATCACAAACTGAGGGCCTTATAATGAGCATAGGGTCGGGAGAGGAGTCAGCCATAACTGAGAGGGGGGCTTTATTGGCACGGATCTCCAGAACTTGGGGCAAAACCTTAAAAAAAGAGCACAGGGAAGGAGTTATTCGTACTGCGCTGCTCTGTTTATTTTTTGCTCCCTTCTGAGAGGTAATTTTCCCTCTAATGCGCTTATGTACTTCTTTACCCCCCCCACCTCCTGACTCCGACCTGCCCCTCTGTTCAATAGGTCCCCTTCGCTGGCTGGATTACAACTCCTGACTTCTTCCACGTTAAACTCTTCGCTGATCCTCTCGACCGCCCTAGCAGCGATTGCCACTTTTTTACTAGGGACCTGCTTATGAGACACACTTTTGTCTCCTTTACACACTTTCTTCACTCTGCCGATGATTTCCCCTTTGACAGGTCGACCGTTAGTGCTATGACCCTCCTCCTTGCTATTCTGTGGCTGAATCTTACCTTCAGGCTCCCTGACCGAGCCACGACTTACTTCCGTGCTGACCGGGACAGATGACTCTAAATCGTTGTCCTGATTTCCATCACCCTCAATCTCATCCGTGGAGACGTCATGACAGCCGGCATCTGCGCCTCCTGTGGGGCCGCCAAACCTCCCTCGCAGGAATCCGCGAGCCACCACCGCACGGCCACGCCTAAGCTCCACGGCTGCCCGGCTCCACCTCGATAGAAAGGAGGGAGGCGGTAGCTTCGCCCCAGCGAAGCACATCCACGGAGGTTACTGGAGAGAGGGCAAGAAAAAAAAGGGGAAGCTCCTACAAAACCGAAGCGCCTCCGACCTCCGAAGTCAAAACAGGAATCAAAAAGGCATTGCCATCACACAACGACTGGAGGTACTGCTCAGAACGCACGCGCCGCACTAGCCTGCGGCCGCAATGTTTTCCCTCGCTGTTGGTACAAGACTTCTTGACTAACAACTTGAATCATGCCACCTGTCACATGGCCATCCGTACCATGATGGCACAGTTGGCAACACATCTGACCCACTGCCTGTCATGTGGAGTGGCACACATGTCCAAACACAGGACAATGCATAAGATAATGGGCCTGTAATTGTGTCGGAATAAGGAGCACCTGCACTGAGGAGACACACTCATGGCAAGCAAGAATGTCCACACAGATGTAAGCACACAAAGACCAAACTACGTAGCATCTGGACCACACACTGGTGCCCAAAATGGATGAGCAGGAATCATGTATTTAAACTTTTGACACATGCTGCAAAGCACAAACATTAAACCCTGCACAACATGACTGGGTCACTGCATGTTGAGTGTCTGTCCAGACAATTATCACACACAGGTCAGACCTGGCAAGGAGACATAATGTTTGGACATGTAGGCCTTGCCCGCACAAACCCCCCATACCTAAGACAATGTGATTGAGACAGATCAAGAAGTTACACCTCTTAATCTGTGTCTACTAAAATGTGCATCAAGATTTCCTAAATGTACTCCACATCACCTCGTGAGGCTGCCAACACATATTTGTGACAAATAACCATCAACAGATAGTTGTAAATAGACACACAGGCACTGACCAGAGTGAGGATGCACAAGCCCAATGGGGTCACCCTGTCCAGTGGACACAAGTAGCACACTTTACATAAATAAAAATGAGGCCAGGGAACAATGCCACAGAGGCCAATCTATGCTGAACACACAGAGAATGGGCACAGTGTTGGATGACACACATGATTCCGAGGCAAGGGTGTCTCAGGGGACTGTAGTGGGCACACTGCTCCATGGTCCTGGAATGATCTGACTGTAACATGAGCAACCGTCCCGGCACTATGCATATCTCCCACTCATGCACATCATGTCTGAGGCCACAACATCGGTCATGCATGCTGCAAGTCTGTTAATTTGAACCCTCACACTCCTATGTTGAGACTCAGCATCAGTGCCAACAAATATGGACCCCCAAATGACTGAACAGGACAGGGCACAGGCAAGGTACCAACACATGTCACAGACCACCCCCACACATGATGCAGAAAGCAATGTGCACTTGGATTAACTGGCAGCCTAGATGACCATGTGCAATAGTGTTTACACACGGACCAGGGAACACATGTCAAGGAGGGGAAGAGAGGAAGAACAGCACCGATTGACTTGGGGGAAAAGGATATGCACTGCACATATAAACACTGGCAGTGTATCCAGGCGACTGAGCACTTCCAAAAGCTGGTGACACACAACAAACACACATGTACCTACCCCCTTCCTGCTGCTGCATCTCCTGTAACCACCTATCCATGTCAGGGAAGACCACCACCAGGACACGCTTCAGCTGGTGGGTTAGGCGTCTGCGCCCGCCGGGGGGGGGGGGGGTGGATGTGAGTCCTTCAGCAGGACCCGGGCGATCCTCCGGGTCCAGCACCGGATGTCCTGCCACCGTTTTCTTACTTGGGCTAGGCGCCGACTGCGACCCTCCACCGATCTCACGGCCCTGACGGCCTGCTTCCAGATCTCCCCCTTCGCGTAGGCAGTTACCTGTGAGGATGACAAAGTGAGACAACATCACTACATCTGCTCCATGTCAGGGAGACACACATTTGAACATCTTTGATATGTTGAACAGGACATAGGATGCTGCCAAGGAATAGCATCTTAGTCATATGGACATTGGCCTCTGTGGAAGCCCCAATGCACTACATGGTATATAAAGTACACAGGTGGCATGAGGGGTGCGACACACTCCATGAACATGGCACACACTGTGCATCACAAGCAACACCAGGCTGATGGACAGCACCTCCAAGCAGTTACATGCCCCAGGCCACTGACGCAACCTCAGCAGAGTACACAGACACACACAGGCACAGATCAATCACATGCCATTGGCAACAGCGGATACAAACCTCACTCTGCACATGTGCCACTTGCCTGTGGGGTGTCACAGGTGTTGGGCTAGCTCAGCAAGTCAGACACACAGCACGGCTTACTTCTCACATCAGATGGGTAGAGCTGTTGCCTCCTCCATGCAGCTGTGGTGCAACACTTCACATAGACACTCACCCACATGACAAGGAACATTCACACACATCAATGTCCAGGGGGCTTACACATCACTTGGACACTCTCACCACAGCTCCACTCAACTCACACACATCTGTGGGTACAGTCACCTGTCACACCGGGGGGACCACTGAATCACCTCAGGACTATAGACAAAAAATGCCACAAAGGATTAGCCAGGCTGAATGTGTCATGCACTATGCAGTGAATGTCACAGTAAGCACAATGCAAGTGAGGAGTGCACACATGAACTACATCATGCTCTGCATGGGAGACATAAGCCATTCCCCCCTGGGACCCACTCTAAACAACATTGCATGTCTGTCACACCGGGACACAATGCCAGAAGTGACAGTCACAAAAAAGGTGCACAGTCAAAGCTAGTGGAGTCAGCACTCACCTGCTCCCCTGGTCTCCCATACAGGCTGGGGTACTGTGGGAGGATGACATCCAGCAATGCCTCATTCTCCTCCTGGGTGAATGGCTGGGCCCTCTCCACAGACCTTGACATGGTGCCAGAGGAAGTACAGACAGCAGCAGTATTGTCGACAGGAAAGTTGTGCAGGCAAGTGCCCTCTCATGGGTTCTGGCTGACTTATATCTGTCTTGCTGAGGGGCATTCATTTGGAGGAGTACATAGTGATTGGTCAGATTCATTCGCATCTTATATTTACTCCAGTCCCTTTCCACATAAACCAGTGACAGCATTTGCATCGTTCAAAATTTTAGCATCATGTCAAGTCAACAACCACTTTGCAACATTGTATTTTGTGGCCAACTGACTTTTCCAGGCCACCTGATGGAACATTTGAACTGAAAACTCGGTATCCATGACAACCAGCATGCATTTAGTGCCTAATACTTGTCCCTTATGTGTCCCCTATGTAATTTTCAAATCCACACACAGGTACGGTGCGTTTCACACGTACCCCTACGGAACCAGTTGCACAGTGCCTTTGACACATACGTGTAGGCACTGGTAGTACATGTACCCGTACGTGTACTACCAGTGCCTACACGTACGTGTCCGCAATGGTAGTACACGTACGGGTACGTGTACTACCAGTGCCCACATGTACATGTAGGCATTGGTAGTACACGTACCCGTACGTGTACTACCATTGTGGACACGTACGTGTAGGCACTGGTAGTACACGTACCCGTACGTGTACTACCAGTGCCTACACCTACATGTACTACCAGTGTCTACACGTATGTGTAGGCACTGGTAGTACACGTACCCGTACTTGTACTACCATTGCGGACACGTACGTGTCCGCAATGGTAGTACACATACCCGTACGTGTACTACCAGTGCCAACACATACGTGTAGGCACTGGTAGTACACGTACGTGTAGGCACTGGTAGTACACATACGTGTACTACCAGTGCCTACACGTACGTGTCCGCAATGGTAGTACACGTACCTGTACGTGTACTACCAGTGCCTACATGTACGTGTCCGCAATGGTAGTACACGTACGGGTACGTGTACGACCAGAGGTCATGTGATCAAGGCTGTGTTGTCAGCCAAAACGCGTCATGGACATATCTGGTGGAAAATAAATAATTAATTTGCACTATTTTCAGGTCTTCACTCACCTTTGTTGGAGAGATACATCCTAATCTGCGAGACCAAGCTGGTACTACCAGTGCCTACACGTACGTGTAGGCACTGGTAGTACACGTATGTGTGTACGGTCTGTACCACGAGTGCTCCTAAGGCCACACAACTCTAGTGATAGAGACCGTACACACGCCCTCAGAGCGTGTGTACGGTGCGTTTCACACGCTTACACTGTTGAGAGGATGCGCACACGAAAGGAATGGAGGTCTCAGACTAGCACAAGGATGTACATCAAGTCATTGTCATTGCTGTCCTACATGTGCAGGGCCTAGGTGTGTCAGGAAGTGATATTGCACATGTCTCCTCATGTATTTGCACAATTGATGTGTGATGACCTGTGTACACATGTCATGTGTGATGGGGCACTATGTGGCACACTTCCCCTTCACACTTTGCACATGTGTGCATGTAGTACAAACGTGTCAAGCACAGCATCACTGGTATGGCACAGTCACCACCACCCACAACTGTCCCCTGATGCCAGGGACAGGGACACTAACAACTGACATTTAAGGACCAGCGTGCAACGATGTGACTATGTCATGTGTGTGTCATGTGTTCCCATGAGCTTGCTGTTGGTGTCCCGTCAACTGCATCTGCTGTTGCTGCATCCAACATGTGTCTGTGTCTAGATGGGCATGGCACACATCTACGCACACCATGCCACATGTGGATTTCCACGTAAAGTGTGTCTGTATGCATCTAACTTGATATTTTGACATGAGGACATATCTGCGTCATCTCAATGTCTGTGGTTTCTGTTTTCACGTGTACCCCTTCATCGCAATGTGTGCGATCTGTACATTTGACAGTCCATGTGATCTGTGCGTCTAGCTTGCCGTCAGCTGTCTGTATGAGATGACATCCTTAAAATGCTGAGATGTGGATGTATGTCACTCTTGTGATGTCTCTGGCTATTCACTGACACTGGCCCACAGCTCGTTTCAGGGCATGTCATGTCGACTTGACAATCAACGGGTTTAGCTGGCTTTTCGTTGGAGTATCACCTGGCTGGCATACGTGTCCTGGATGTATTGCACAGACCAGACTCTGTATTTAGCAGATGTGTATTAGCAGTTGAGCATGTGCTCAGTTCATTGACATTGATGTTATTATGTTCTCACTCTTCGTTATTCATTCCCAATTTCTGCAGGGCACCGCCTGTCCCCACACCAATGCCAGACTTCAGTGCCATGAGGGAACGTGACTGCATACGCCGTTACAGATTCACCCAACAGTTGATTGAGGACCTGACAAACAGGCTGACACCAAACCTCCAACCGCGACACAGTTATCCTACTGCGCTGACCCCCAAGATGAAGGTGATGGCAGCCCTACATTTTTTTGCCACAGGTACGTTTCAATTCACCATAGCTGATGTTAGTGGCATGTCACAGACGATGTTCAGCCGTGTCCTGCATGATGTTTTGGCAGCCATGTTGGAGCACCTGGATGAATTCATCCATTTTCCGACTCCTGAGGAGTTGACAGGTGTCAAGGGTGATTTCTATGCCCTGGGAGGGATGCCCCATGTCATTGGGTCCATTGATGGGACACATGTGGCTTTTGTACCACCACAGGCACAGGAGGTCGCCTATCGCAACCGTAAACATCACCACTCTATAAATGCCCTTGTGGTGTGTCTTGCTAACATGCTGATTTCCCATGTCTGTGCACGTTTTCCAGGGTCAGCACACGATGCCTACATCATGAGGCATAGCAGGGTGCCACAAATGATGCTGCGGCTGCACAACGAACGAGCATGTCTTGTTGGTGGGTATACTCGGTTTGTCCTGTGTTTTGCGGTATCTTTGCATCTTACGGCATCCCTGACCCACTTTTTTATATGATGTTTCCATGTAGGGGACTCTGGTTATCCCAACATACCATGGCTGATGACGCCTCTCCGCAACCCAAGATCAGCTGCAGATTACCGTTACAACGATGCACACGGGCAGACCAGGCGAGTGATTGAGAGGACGTTTGGCCTCCTGAAGAGCCGATTCTGGTGCCTTCACAAGACAGGTGGGTCCCTCCCATATGCACCGGTGAAGGTCTGCAAAATCTTCCTCGTGTGCTGCATGCTGCACAACATGGCAGTGGAGAAGGCAGTGCCACTCATCCTGGAGCAGCATGAGCAGGAACATCCACCCGTGGAGGATGAAGGGCTTGGTCACGAGGCAAGTGAGGAGGAGAAGGAGGAGGATATCCGGAGTCAGCTCATACGCAACTTCTTCTCATAATTGTGAGTCACTGGGTCTGAGTGTGCATGCTTGGAGCCTTGTGTGGCATGTGTTGCAATGTGTGTGTCCAGCTGACTGTATGCTAAGTGACTTAGATGTGTGTTCTGATGTGTCACTCGAGTGATGATGTCATTCCACTCATTTTAGCTGTGACCCTAATTTTTCTAATCGCATGGTGACAACATTATTCCTGTAGAGTAAATGACCATGTATGCAGATAACAATCTTTTAGCTGACTGCCTGTGTGTCTGTCATCCACAGGTTCTTGTGCATGTTGTCTGGTCGTGTCATCGTTGGCCTCCTGCTATTCCTCATGAGTATGGCAACGTGTGCTGAATCAGCGTTCCATGCACGGACATGTGGAAAAGTCATTTTGGGTGAGGATTGCAGCAAGGCATTTTGGGGTTGTTAGGTGTTTGGAATGTGTGGGGACTGCTCCTGTGCATGTTGGGTTACCATGCATACATGTCGACTCACCATGGGGCACATGACATGTAGTATGACTCCCATGAATTGATAGTCAACCTTCGTGACAGTCATCTCTAATGGTTTGTGGATTCTGATGAAGGCATCAATGTGTGTATAACTTCCCTCTGAAACATACGGGACGCTACGGGTGGACATGGTGTGGGACATCCCCATAACAGGCTCAATGGGGAATTGCAGCCTCTCCGTGTGCAGAAGGGGGTGTTTGGCTCATCCCCTTAACTTGTGTGCCAGGCCATTTGCATTTACTACGTGTGTCCAGTGTAGGTCCCACATGTTCAGCCAAATGACCTATGTGTCTGTTCATATTGATGCTTTTCCCTTAGCGTGAGCATGAGTAATAAAGGGGTTCCTCACCCTCCAAGGTGCCTCATCTCTGTCAATGCATGTCTCTTGCCACTTTGCATGCGGCATCTCTGGCATAGTTGTCAAAGATTGTGCATATGAGTCTATGTGTAGTTTGGCTACATGCATGCAGTTCTTCATGGGTTAGAATCTCGATTGTGCCTGAATTCCATGGTTGTGTATGTATTTTGGCATGTTGGTCCCCACGACGGCCCGTCAACGCCTGCTGAGGGTGTGTCTCCTGTGCGCGGCTCGGCCTTCTGTTTCCTGATCCTGTGTCAGTCATCTTTGGTGATTGTGCATCCATTTTCTCTGGGTGTTCCATGGGTAACCGGACACTCCTTCCTTTACATACGCCTGTTGCAGTTGTCCTTTCTGACATCCTTGGTCTTTGTGTGCTACTTTTGGCATAGTTTCAATACATGCCGCCTGCTGCTGCGGCCCCTGCAGCAAGGTCCCACAAAGTGGCGGGATTCGGCAACACACATGCCTCCAAGATGCTCCTCCCTGCCTACCTCCACCCATGCATTTGGCTGTCATCATCTTGTCTGTGCCACTGTTGGGTACACGCGGTGCCAAAGGCAGGACCATCAGCACATGCTACGTGCACATTGCACGACCCTCATGTCCTTGCATGACCCACATCACACTACAGTCTGATGTTGTAGCCACCCTCCAAGCAATGTCTATCCGAAACTCAACCGCCTGTTCTCAGGCATACCCTAAGCGCACACATGACACCTTTGCATGCTGAGTGTGCAACTCCAACTGCCTACACAGCGCTGCCTCGCCTTCCAGGCCCTGTCACACCAACCAGATCATGTCCCTCCTGCTCCACACCGGCTCCGTCCACCAGCAAGGCCATGGGAGTGGGACTCAAGCCTTCAGCATGTGGTATAGTGGCGTCATCTGGCACATGGCCCAGGGATCATCTCTCAGCGTGTCAATCTTCAATGTGCCCAGGACCCCCCTCTCCACCATCACATGTGCACACAACATCATCATCATCATGTCGTATGCCATTGACACACAGGTGCTCCTCACCCTCACCGAAGACCCAGCCATTGCCAGTTCCAACATTCAAGAAGGCATGAGGTCCGTGGATGAATGGCTGAACATCAGCCACCTGAGACTGGACTTGTACAGGACTGAGGTAAGCATCTGAGGATTGTCCCCTTACAGGGGGCTCAACTCCTTGTGTCCCACCCGCAGGGGCCCTACACAAGCACCCAGTGGCCACGCACACAAGAATGGTGTGCATCATGGATTTGTCACTCACATTTGCCATGCAAATCACCAGCATCTGTACCTCACGCTGCAACACCCCCTGCATGATGCACATGATCCTCAGATAGATCCACTCCAAGTAAAGACAGACCATCCTCCAGGTCCACGACACCAGCCGTGTCAACTACTGCCCCGCCCTCTACGGAGCAAGTACATCCTAACTCACGGGAAACTTGTCCACATCCAGGGTGCATCCGCACCCCATCAACATCACCGTCCACCTGCGATAGCTGCAAGGGATCACTGTGTGCTGCAGGATGACCTTCACACTCCTCACATACACTCAGGAGGCAGTCAACAACCACAGACCCCAAAACCAACCTTGTACATCTGTCATCCAAGACCCCGTTGGCCCAACTCAATGCATCCGAACTTGGCCTGGCCACCATTCTTCACATCCCTAACACTCCAACATGAAAGAGATGGTTCTTCCACCTGGCCAAACATACCTGGGACTCACTCCCCGAGAACCTCCACATGAGCCATGACCTTTAGGCCTTCATCATCCTCTTCCTGATTGGTGTGTCCGCACAGTATTTCAAGCCCCCCCTCAGCAGCTTGAGGCCATCACGGGTGAGTATTGGGCTCCCAGGCTGTATTGGATGATACATTGTGACCCATGTGTGTCCTGTACCGGACTCAGATCCCAGGGTATGGATGGCTGGAGTTAGTTCAACACTCAGGCATAGTTTGACATTAACACACACGTATGTTGTGGACTAATGCAAAATGACTGCAACATCTCATGAAAAAAAATAGTTTTATTCTCGGTGGGGTACGTGTTTTGGTAGATAAAATAAGGTGCTCTACCGGGTGCATAGAATCCAAACTTCACAGGGGGAGATGCTATCCTTGGCATTTGAAATCATCAGAGTCCAGACCATAGTGTTGGTCATCATTGGTCAGACTGTGACCAGCAAGTCCATGTGGCAGAGAATGTCAGTGAATGATGTGCTGCTGTAGCGCATGAAGGCCAGGTGCCAGGGCAGGTGACCTGGGAGATGTGGATGGTCCGCTGCCTCTCACGGTCTTTTCCATGGACAACCCACCTTCCTCCGGGGACGCTCAGATGCAGGCCTTGACGATGTTTGGGATGCTCCGTCGGATGAATCCTCCTCCCTCCCTGTGGCTGGTGCTGGTCTGCGCCTGGTGTCACAGGGAGGGTTGCCCATGTTGTCGGCGATCCGACGGAGTGAATGGCTTATGTCCCTTTGCACCGCCACGAGCTCAGCCAGTCTTGCCTCCATCCGTCCTTGGTGTTGTTGTTGACTGGCGTGTTGCTCGGCCTGCTGATTCTTAATGTCTGTGAGGGTCGCCACTACCTGACTGATGGCCCTGGTGTCACGCTGGTATGCCTCCATGATGTTGCGGACGTGTGACATACTGGTCCCTTCAGCTGTCTGGTCGGGTTCTCTCCTCCGCCTGCCTCCACTCCCACCACCCCTGCCCACATGAGCCTGGCGTGCCGTTGTGGGCACATCGAGTCTACGGGACCCCTGAGGGTTGGCAGTGTCGGTGTTGGCTGCCTCCTCCTGGGTGCCCGGTGAACCTTGTCCCTCCAGGTCAGACTGGCTCAGTTGTTCGGTGTGGGCAGGGCCCCTGGGTGTCTCCTGGGATGTGGCAGGAATGGGGGTGGTGGTTGGCACAGATATACCTGAAGCAGGTGCTGCAGGGGCTTGGACACCAGAGGGGCCAGGTGGGTTGGGATCATCCGCGGAGTGTTGTGAGGTGTCGCTGCCGGTGGGATCAGGTTCCTCCCGAGCCTGGGACTGTGGTTCTTCTCCCCCATTGTTGGGGGGAGATCCATGACGTTGCCCTGTGTGTGGGAGAGAGACAATGTTAATGCTGTTTAATGCGACATCCATGTTTCACACATATTCTATTTGCCACAGTTCCTCCAGGTAGTTGTATGTGCCTAGCATTCACATCAATGTTCACTTGTCGATGGGTATGTTGCAGGGGACTGATTGAAATGTTCTCCAGGGTGTTTGACATGTCGAATTTGGGCTTGGATGCTTCTTTGGCTGTGGCTTGATCTTGTTGTGTCACATGTCCATTGTGAGAGTGGGTAACTCCATTGGCTGCCCCGGGGGTGGGTGCTTGTGTAAGGGGTGAGTGATCATCCCTCAGCCCGATGCTGTTCAACAGCCACATGGCCCCCCTCACACAAGTGGCCCGCCACCACAACCTCAAACACATCTCCTACGCTGATGACACCCAGCTCATCCTCTCCCTCACCAAGGACCCTCACACTGCCAAAACAAACATCCACAAGGGCTGAGGTCCATCGCCGACTGGATGTGGAGCGGCCATCTGAAACAGAACTCAGACAAGACGGTGGTCCTCATCCTGGGACACACATCCTCAGCCTGGGACGACTCCTGGTGGCTGATCGCTCTGGGGACAGCACCAACACCCACCCACCAGGCACGCAACCTAGGATTGATCCTCGCATCCTCCCTCTCCATGTCCAAGCAGGTCAATGCCGTCTCCTCCTCCTGCTACGACACCCTACGCACGCTCCGCCGGATCTACTGGTGGATACCGACCAAAACAAGTAGAACAGTGACACAGGCCCTCGTCAGCAGCTGACTGGACTACGGCAATGCACTCTACGCAGGACTCCCATCCAAACACCAATGGCGGATACAGCGCTTCCGAAAAGCCTCTGCACGACTGATCGTCAACGCCCCCCCCACAGCCACATCACCCCCCTCCTGAGTGACCTGCACTGGCTCCACATCGACAAGAGGATCACCGTCTAGCTCCTCACCCATGCACACAAGGCACTCCACAGCGCCGGACAAGCCTACCTGAACATCAGACTCAGCTTCTACGCCCCCACCCGCCAGCTCCGCTCCGGCTGCCTCGCCCTCGCAGCTATCCCCCGCATCCAATGTATGACCGCCTGCGGGAGATCCTTCTCCTACCTCGTCGCCAAGACCTGGAACACCCTCCCAACCCACCTACGACTGACCCTAGACCTACTTGCCTTCAGATGACTCCTCAAGACCTGGCTCTTCGAGCAGTAGTGGAACCCCCCCCCCCCCCTCAGCGCCTTGAGCCACTCACAGGTAAGTAGTGCGCCTTACAAGTACCCTGGTCGATTGTTGATTGATTGACGGTGCCTGCTGGTGGGTATAGTGTGATTTGGCAGTGAGTCTCCCAGGTGATGTATCTGTCCCCCCATGGAGCATGCTGCCATGTCAGTGAGTGTGAGTTCCTGTCCTAGATATCTGAGCTGGTTGTGTTTGTGTTAGATTTTGCAGTTGTCACAGGAGGGCCTTGTGCTGCCTACAGCAGGGCCAAGTGTCAGCTACCTTGTCAGTACTTTGCCAGTCCCTGTGCATTGCGCATGGTGCATGGGTATGTACCTGGGCCATATGGGCTGAGGGCAATGGTGTGTGTTTCTGAGTTGTACAATATGTTTAGTGATCCCCACCCTACAAGCATCCCAGACATCCAGTTTTGGGTTAGTGGTTTGTGTGGCCTTGGACATGGCATGGCCTTACTTTGTGAATGGGGCATACACATGTTATTGGCATGAGCGTTGTTTTTGAGTGTGGTTGTGTCCGGTGAGGGCTTGGGGGTAGGTGAGTGCATTTGTTGTAGTTGGGGTGTGGATGCCATTACCCCCATGTTACATAAGTTGTTTGTGTACTCACCAGGCTCTGCGACTCCTTCGACTCCGTGTACTCCCACTGGCGGAAGCATGGCCATCACCTTCTCCTCCCAGGGAAGGTAATGTACCGGTCTGCGGGGCAGCCCACCTCCTGTGATGTTACTCTGGGCGTAGTCCTCGTTCATTTTGCGCTTGACTGCCCTCCGCAGATCGTACCACCTGGCTTGGCATTCATTCCTGGTCCTTCTGATGGGCGCAACAGCATTCACCCGATCAACGATCCTCTGCCACAGGCGTGATTTTTTGGCTATGCTGGTCTGTCTGACCAATGTTCCAAAGAGCTGTGACTCGACTCTGATGACTTCGTTGACAAGGATGTCCAGCTCCTCCCTTGTGAACTTTGGATTCTTGTCTGTGGGCATGGTGTGGGGTGTGGGTGTGGGTGTGGAGGGTTGTGGGTGTGTGGGTGTGAATGTGTAGGTGTGTGTGTGAATGTATAGAGGGGGTATGTGTGAAGGAGGTTGTGTGATGGTGTGTAAGTTAAGGTGTATGGGTGCAGTTGTTTGTGTGTGGTGTCTGTCAGCAGGGGGTCTGTTGCAAAGGCTCATGGTTTGTGAGTGTGGGCCCTTTTTATTGGTCCATTTGTGGGTGTGGCTAGGTTTGAAATTTTGGTGGGTGAGTTATAAGAGGTGGTTGTGAGTTTGGGCCTCTGTTTGCCTGTGTGGATGTGCCAGGTCAATCTTTTAGATGTTTTTTGTACTGTAGACGTGTTTTGTGGTGTTGTGCGATTCGAATTGACCCTCCTTGTGCTGTTTTGCAGTGTCCTGGTTCTGTACGAGTCGTTTTAGCGTATGTAAGGTGCGTACATACGCAATGTTGTTGTACAGTGCTCACATATGCAATGTTGTTGTACGGTTCGTACATACGCGATGCTGGAGTACGGTGGTGGGGTACGGTGCGTCCAAGTATGGGGCTGGGGTATGGTGGTGGGGTACAGTGCGTACAAGTAAGGGGCTGGGGGATGATTTTGGGGTACGGTGCTGGGGTAAGGAACTGGGGTAGGGCGCTGGGGTACGGTGCGTCCAAGTAGGGGCATGGGGTACGGCGCTGGGGTACGGTGCGTCCAAGTGCGGGGATGGGGTACGGTGGTGGGGTATGGTGCGTACAAGTAAGGGGCTGGGGTACGGCGGTGGGGTACGGGGCGGGGGTAGGGCGCTGGGGTACGGTGCGTCCATGTATGGGGCTGGGGTACGGTGGTGGGGTACGGTGCGTACAAGTAAGGGGCTGTGGTACGGTGGTGGGGTACGGTGCATCCAAGCACGGGGCTGGGGTACAGTGTTGGGGTACGGTGCTGGGGTACGGTGCGTACAAGTACGGGGCTGGGGTACGGTGGTGGGGTACGGTGCGTACACGTACGGGGCTGGGGTACAGTGCGGACATGGGGGGTATGATGCAGACATATGGGGGGAGGGGGGCTGTACGACTCGTATCCCGGGCACAAGTTTACCCAGATACGAGTGGTACGGCGTTCGATCCGTACGGTGCCTTTTCCATGCGCTTGTGTTTTCTGACGGCCGGTACGGATCCTACTTGCGCGCTCGGACTTCAGTTTTACAATTTGTATGTAAAACTGTCCGGGGACGTCTCGTAGACTTTTCCCGAAGTCATTCGCATGGATTTTTCTCGTACGAATCGTACTTCGCCGTTTGTACGGGACTTGTACGATTCGTACGTAAAAAAATACGGATACGAGTCGGACGGTAATTTTTTTTAACGGATCGGAATCGCCACCTAATTGTTTACATAAAATTAATATTTTTATTTCCTACCCCATAACACCACACAATTCAGAACACACATCTAATTTCTTTTCCATAATTAACATCATTAATTATCAAATAAACAAATATTAGTCATTACAAAAATATTTCAACAGAGAAAAATTAATTTACTCACTAGACATTACCCCTATAAAACAAATATCCACACACAAAATAAAAGTAAGCAATTACCATAAATATTCATAAATTAATGAATGAATAATAATGAGCAATTATTTATTAATTAATATAACCTAAAATACTTTCCACCCTCTACCTCAATAAACACCACAACACACATATAAAAATCATTATACAATTTCCATAACTAATTTTACATTATTAAATAATTATCAATTAACAACCTATTAATTAATTTTATAAGAATTTACTTCCCACCCTTTACCACTATAAAGCCCGTAGCACACATCTCAAATTGATTACACAATTGCCATATTTAATTTTTTATTAATTAATTACCATTAATTAACAATTAATTATTAATCAATTCAAATAAATTACTTCCCAGCCTATTAACCCCACCACCCATTCCTAAAAAATGACACAATTAACATAATTAATTACAAATGAATTAATAATATTATTTAAACAATTGATAAATAATTATGAATAAATAATTCCCACAATTAATACTATAAATTATAAATATTCATAAAATAAAATTATTGTTACATTTATTAAAATAAAATTACTTCCCACCATATTCCCCTATAAACCCACAACCTGCTCCTACAAAAATGAAACAATTAACATAATTACCAATTAATTAATAATTAAAAACCAATTGATAATTAATTCCCACAATTAACAGTATAAAATCTAAATGAAATAAATACTGAGAAATAAAAAATAATAATTCATTTATTCTAATTAAATTACTTCCCACTCTATTCCCCTATAAACCCTCAATCCGCCCCTAAACAAAATAACACAATTAACATAATTACCAACTATTAAAAATTAACAACCAATTAATAATTAATTAATAATAAATGAATTCCTACAAATAACACTATAACATCTCAAATACATACTTATAAATAAAAATATTAGTTAATTTATTATAATTAAATTACTTCCCACCCTATTCCCCATTAATCCCATAACCCGCTACAGAACTAAAAAATGCAAAATGTAATTAACATAAAATTAATCCCTACTAAAAATGTAATACATATATTAAAAAATAAAAGCATAACTTATACAAAAAAATAGATCACATACTTTTAAAATACATACTAAAATATATAACACTAATTTAAAAATCATATTTTAAACAACTATATTTTTGCAAACGATATTACTAACTTCAATATTTTCAAAAACAATATTTCTTACCTTAAAGTCGATATTCTTGACCACGATATCCTTGCTGTCGATATTTCTGTATCACGATATTTACAACTCGATATTTGTGTATGTCAATATTTAAAACTTGATATTCTGTCTGTGCACCCATTAGATTGTGCTGTACAGCGTGAGGCATGAATGTGCTCCACGGTCTGTGCGCAAAAACCAGCCAATTGGGAAACCAGCATTAGAGTGTGCTGTGTAACATGAGACATGAGCGCGCACCATGACCCGTGCATTAAAAACAGCCTTATGGAAAATCCGCATTAGAATGAGCTGTGTCGCGTGATACACGAGCGTGCACCAGGGTCCGTGTATAAAAACTATCATTAGTGTGTGCTGTGCAACGTGAGGCATGAGTGTGCACCAGGATGTGTTTGAGAAAACCAGCCATGTGGGAAACCAGCATTAAAGTGTGCTGTGAGGCATGAGCGTGCACCAGAGTCCATGGACAAAAATGAGCCACCAACGTGAACCAGGATCTGTGTACGAACAAAGGCAGTAAGGGAAATAGTGCCAGAATGTGTGCTGTGCAGCCTGAGACACAAGCGTGCACCAGTATCTGCATACGAAAACCCACCATGTGAGAAACGAACATCAGAATGTGCACAGCCAGCGTGTAGCAGGAGCCATTTATCACAAGCATTTGCAATGCAATAGGTGTCGCATTTGTGGAAGTTTAAGCTATTGGCATTGTAAATGACAATGCCTTTTATTTATCTGTTTTGCTAATTAACAAATAAATAAAAAGCATTGGGCCAGATGTATGACCATTTTTTCGGTCGCAAATGGGAAATTGGCAAGTTTGTGACCGCAAAATTGGTCTGCCCCATGTTTTGAGAGTCAGTAACCTATTACCGACTCGCAAAATAGGGTTTGTGACTTGCTATTAGGAAGGGGCGTGTCAAGGGCATCCCATCCTAATAGCGAGTCTCTCTTAAATGTATGATTTTTTTGTGACCGCAATTGCGGTTGTAAAACACTCGCAGTTTACCACCTACTTTGAGTAGGTGGTAAGCCACTCGCAAATGGGAAGGGGTCCCCAGGGGACCCCTTCCCCTTTAAGAGTGTGTGCGAAAATATTTTTTAAGAACAGGCAGTGGTCCCACGGACCACTGCCTACTCTTAAAAAATTACACAGAAAAGTTTTATTTTTATTTTTTAAATGCATCCGGTTTTCCTTTGAGGAAAAGGGGCTGTATTTTAAGAAAAACTGCTTTATTTAAAAAGCAGTCACAGACCTGTTAGTCTGCTGACCCCAGCATGCCACCATCCCTGGGAGTGATAGTCATTCCTAAAGGGGTTGCAAATTGCACCTGCCACATGAATTGTAATGAGGCAGGCATTTGTGACCCCATTAGGAATCGCAAACAGTGTCTGAGACACTGTTGTAAATTTCTGTTTGCGAGTCACAAATTGTGAGTCGCAAAACGATGCTATTTGCGACTCACAAATTGATAGGGTCATACATCTGGTCCATTGTCATTTACAATGCCAATAGCTCAAACTCTTGTAAATGTGATACCTATTCAAAGAAGCGTCGGCCATTGTCCCGACTGCTCAAAAAGTGAAAGCACGCATGGTGGGTTGAATGTTGCAGGAAAGCATGGTGTGCCTGCAGTAGAAGCTCAGTAAAGGAAATAGTGTTTAAAGACTTAAAAAGACATAGGTGCCGATCACGATCCTGCAAAAAACGGGTATGAACCGTCGGACGGAGCACAATCTCCGCCCGACGCGTACCCGGTCGTCAATTTTCACAAACAAGGAATTACGATTCGCACGGGTACACCATTACCATACGAATCGTAAAAAAGCCCGACCGAACAAAAAAACACCTACCAATGCGATCCGGGAAAGCGCCGACCTGACGTCGGGACGCTCGCAGCCAGCCATTCACGACCCAGGAATCACGATTCGCACCGACGTCACCCCGCACGGTGAATATTTTGCGGCAGCCAAAAACTGCCGGGAAATCAGGACGACGCGAACAAGGACCACCAGTACGCGACGGACAGACGACGACGCGAACAAGGAGGACCAGTACGTGACGGACACACAGGACGACGCCACCAAGGAGGACCCGTACGCGACAGGACGACGCGATCAAGGAGGACCCGTACGCGACAGGACGACGCGAGCAAGGAGTACCAGTACGCGACGGACAGACATGGACCCGAACCTACGAGTCATCCCTGCCCTCATAGCAGTACACCTCCTCTACAGGTTACGACGCAGACGCCGCAGAAGGTCAGAATAACTAAGGGAGGGGGGAAAGTGGGGTGGGGTGGGGGTGGCACGACCAGGGCAGGCCACAAAACAACCACATAAGTCACCCACCACACATGGCCTGGACTTACCTGACTCCCATGCCCTGGTCACCACGAGGGGGTGGGGGCGTGTCCTGATAAGCCAGCGACCGCCACAACGGAAGTCCGTCACCACGCGAACCGGCAACACAACCAGACAGGTACGTCCCGTACCCACGCCTGAAGAGCGTGGGTACGAGTCGGACCACGCCCACACACGTCACCCCAACAATGGCGGGACGGATCGCACCCACGTGGCAAAGGCCTGGGTACGGGCCGCACAAACATCACATAGCGTGGGGACGGACATGTACGGACCCTACCCCCACCCCGTATGCAAGGAGCGTACCCCCCAGCCCAACAGTGTAAGTACGACCCGTACCCCCACCCGCGTATGCATGGAGCGTACCCCCCAGCCCAACAGTGTAAGTACGACTCGTACCCCCACCCGCGTATGCATGGAGCGTACCCCCCATGCCAACAGTGTAAGTACGACTCGAACCCTCACCCGCGTATGCAAGGAGCGTACCCCCCAGCCCAACAGTGTAAGTACAACCCGTACCCCCACCCGCGTATGCATGGAGCGTACCCCCCAGCCCAACAGTGTAAGTACGACCCGTACCCCCACCCGCGTATGCATGGAGCGTACCCCCATGCCAACAGTGTAAGTACGACTCGAACCCTCACCCGCGAATGCAAGGAGCGTACCCCCCAGCCCAACAGTGTAAGTACGACCCGTACCCCCACCCGCGTATGCATGGAGCGTACCCCCCATGCCAACAGTGTAAGTACGACTCGAACCCTCACCCGCGTATGCAAGGAGCGTACCCCCCAGCCCAACAGTGTAAGTACGACCCGTACCCCCACCCGCGTATGCATGGAGCGTACCCCCCAGCCCAACAGTGTAAGTACGACCCGTACCCCCACCCGCATATGCATGGAGCGTACCCCCACCACACCAGTGTAAGTAGACTCGTACCCTCACCTCGAATGCATTGAGCGTACCCCCACCGTGTATGTTCCAAGCGTACATATCCTGAAATCGGAGGTGTTTGTGCAGAGTCCACCCAGCAGTGCCCTGAGACAGGAGGGGTGTGTGCAGAGTCCTCCCAGCAGTGCCCTGAGACAGGAGGGGTGGGTGCCTATCACTCCCAGCAGTGCCCTGAGACAGGAGGGGTGGGTGCAGAGTCCTCCCAGCAGTGCCCTGAGACAGGAGGGGTGGGTGTGGAGTCCTCCTAGCAGTGCCCTGAGACAGGAGGGGTGGGTGTGGAGTCCTCCCAGCAGTGCCCTGAGACAGGAGGGGTGGGTGCCTATCACTCCCAGCAGTGCCCTGAGACAGGAGGGGTGTGTGCAGAGTCCTCCCAGCAGTGCCCTGAGATAGGAGGGGTGTGTGTGGAGTCCTCCAAGCAGTGCCCTGAGACAGGAGGGGTGGGTGCAGAGTCCTCCCAGCAGTGCCCTGAGACAGGAGGGGTGTGTGCAGAGTCCTCCCAGCAGTGCCCTGAGACAGGAGGGGCGGGTGCCTATCACTCCCAGCAGTGCCCTGAGACAGGAGGGGTGTGTGCAGAGTCCTCCCAGCAGTGCCCTGAGACAGGAGGGGTGGGTGCCTATCACTCCCAGCAGTGCCCTGAGACAGGAGGGGTGTGTGCAGAGTCCTCCCAGCAGTGCCCTGAGACAGGAGGGGTGTGTGCAGAGTCCTCCCAGCAGTGCCCTGAGACAGGAGGGGTGTGTGTGGAGTCCTCCAAGCAGTGCCCTGAGACAGGAGGGGTGGGTGTGGAGTCCTCCCAGCAGTGCCCTGAGACAGGAGGGGTGGGTGCCTATCACTCCCAGCAGTGCCCTGAGACAGGAGGGGTGTGTGCAGAGTCCTCCCAGCAGTGCCCTGAGACAGGAGGGGTGGGTGTGGAGTCCTCCCAGCAGTGCCCTGAGACAGGAGGGGTGTGTGTGGAGTCCTCCCAGCAGTGCCCTGAGACAGGAGGGGTGTGTGCAGAGTCCTCCCAGCAGTGCCCTGAGACAGGAGGGGTGGGTGTGGAGTCCTCCCAGCAGTGCCCTGAGACAGGAGGGGTGTGTGTGGAGTCCTCCCAGCAGTGCCCTGAGACAGGAGGGGTGTGTGTGGAGTCCTCCCAGCAGTGCCCTGAGACAGGAGGGGTGTAACACATGTGTGTGAGGCCAGAATTATCCACATGCATACTGGCTACAAGGGAACATGTCCCCATGAACTCATGTCAACAGACTCCACACACAAGTACAGTGATCACCAAGGATGCCACGATTGTTGCAGGTGGAGACATGGCCCTGCATGCATGGCCAAAGTAGAAGGGCTCCGTCACACACACAGCTCATGTAGACACAGCTCTGCGCTAAACATTGGGAACACCCTGCAGGGAAGAAAGCTGGGTACACAGAGGAAGGAATACACCCTGGGACAAGTGCACCATGCAGTAACTGCTTACATGAACAAAGAAAGTTAGCCAACACCTTGTGATGGCACACAGATCCCAGGGTCCCACCAATGAGCAGTACACTACTACACATCCCACACACCCAAACCCTTACACACCACCCAAAACCATGTAGCAGCCCCACCAACACCAATACCAGCATAGCAGTAGTGTGATAATGAAAAAAAAATTAAGCTTTATTCAGCATGAGCACAATGTTCGTGGATCGCAGGCAGTTCAATCTTCACAAAGCCCATAGGGCAGTCAATGATTCTCAGCTGGATGGGGGACACAGTGGGATGCGTGTCCCCTACCTTGCCTGCACAGTCAAATGGCATCGTCTTCCACACTGGTGAGGGCATCAGGGGGGGGGGAAGCAACAGGCACCGCAGGGACATCAGGGCAAAGGGGCGGCGTTGTGGGTGCAGGGATGGAGGACTCCACCACAGGGGGTGGGGCAGGGCCAAAGGCGGAGGCCAGGATGGCACTACACACCTTTGCAAGGTCCTCCAGGGAGTCCCCTGCACCCGAAGGGACCTCAGGCCCCAAGGAGGGGGGGGGTCAGAGGGATGGGTCGCAGCGCCACTGGGGGAGGGTGGAGACAGGGGGGGAGACTCAACCACCCTGACCGGGGACCTCCTTGACCGCTTGCGTGGTGGTGTAACCGTGGGGCTCAGGGACAGAGCGGCCATGAAGGAGTCCTTGGGGGAGATGTGGCCAGGAGAGCTGAGGGGAGGGGATTTGGAGGGAGTGGACTGGGTGGAATGCGGACTCCCACTATGGCTGCGTGTCACACGTTTGCCCCCCGACCCAGTGGGTGTGCCTACCTCACCCTGTGTGTGCGTGTCAGGAGGAGTGCGGTGGACATTCCCTGCTGGTGTGGTGCCCGTGTCCGTTGATGTGGGTGCATGCCGACGTCTGGGTGTACGTGGGACAGGCATGGGAGTGGGAAGTGTGGATGGGGCAGGGGTAGGTGGGGGGAGGTCGCGCTGCAGGAGACCCACTGCTGCAGTCAGTGTGGAGTCTATGGACCTCAGCAAGTTGCGTTGGTCAGCCTGCGATGAATGAATGCCCTCCAAGAAAGCCTCGATGTTGGTGAGGGTTTTGCCGTGGGCATGGAGGACATTAAGGATCGCAGCCTGACCAACCTGCAGTTGCCGCTGGATGTTCACAGACTCTGCATTGGCGGCAGCAGTGGAGACAGGGGCAGGGGGTGCGGTGCCTGGCAGGAAGGAGACATGCTGTGACAGGGCACGCTGGGAAGGGACACGAGCAAGTGGGAGGCGGCTGATGGAAACTGAGGGGGCGGTGCGAGGTGTTGTTCCGCTGTCAGCTGCTGGTGCAGCCTCCGCCCACTCGGAGACATCCTCCTCGGACCTGTCAGCTTCGTAGTCTGATGTGCCAGTCGACAGGTCCTCGGCCACACTCTCCTCCGCCTCTGTCCCACTCGATGTGCCAGACCCGATGTCACGGCTGGCACTGGTGCTCGGTCCCTCCGCCTGGTCTGTGTCCATGTCTCCCTCTGTGTCCCCCGACGATGCTGTGGGCAGGGTGGAGAGACAGAAATTAATCAGACACCTGTACACATCTGTCACATGAGTCCAATCTACATAGGTAACATTGCATAGCCTGAAAAGGAAGATCCCTAACATCTACTGAACAGGGTACCGATGTAGGGCATGAAACACACAGTTGGTTGAGCCACCATGCCACTGAAATACCATGGAGAGCATGAGACAATAGCTAAAGACAGGAAACGGAGTCTGACATAGCACCCAGGCCCTGGGGACAATCCAGCACTGCATCTGCACCACACCGCGTTGGCGAAAATACCGATGACCAGGGACCATATCCATGAACTTGAGACACATGCTGCATAGGTAATGCTGAAAACATGCCCAACATGACTCGGTCACTGCACATTGCGTGTGTGTCCAGACACATCACACACTGCCCAGACCCAGCAAGTGGAAATCAGGATTTGACACATAGGCATTGCCCGCCCCAACAAGACCCTACACGAGGCAAATTGTTGAGACACAGGTGGCACCAACATCTCATAGTCTGGGTGATACACACAGGGGCAGGCAAAAAGCAAGATTGGACGCCAAACAGCCAAGGTGCGCCTGTACAAATAATGAGGTACCAGTGCCCATCCTCAGATGAGTATAACAAGACACACAGGCACTGGCAACTGTGAGTATGAAGAAGGACAATCAGGTCAGGCTGCACAGTGGACACCTGTACAAAATAGCACGTCAATATACATGGTGACAGGGGACAATGGCACAGAGCACAACCTACGCTGTAGACACTGAGATTGGCCACGTTTATGATGACACATACACCACTGAGGAAGAGCTGCCCCAGGGGACAGTAGTGGGCACACAACTACATGCTACTGAATGGTAATGACTGCAACACACGTCACCATCCCTGCAATATGTGTATCGCACACTCATGCACATCATGTCACAGGCCACTACATAGGACATGCGCGCTGTAAGGCATGACACATGAGAGACCAACTCCCATGTCTGGAGTCAGCATCAGTGCCAACTGACATGGAACCCACATGCAGTGAACTTGACAGTGCACAGGCAAGGTCCCACAACCTGTTACACACCACCCCCACACATGATGCTACAGTCATTGTTCTCGTGGACAAAGCGCCAGCCTACATTACCTTGTGAAGGAGTGACTACACACAGACCAGGGAACACATTGCAAGGAGGGGAAGGGTGGCAGGGGCACAGCGCTATACTGGGGCAAACAGGATCTGCACAGCACCTTTAAACACTGCCAGTGAATTCATGCTACTGTGCCCTTACAAATGCCGGTGACACACAACAAACACACATGTACCTACCCCCTTCCAGCTGCTGCATCGCCTGTAAGCGCCTCTCCAGGTCTGGAAAGACCACCGGCAGCACATGCCTGTGGAGGTGGCTCAGACGGCGGCGGCCGCGGCCGCGGTTCTTGTGGCTCTCAGGTGAGTCCCCCAGCAGGAGCCGTGCAATCCTCCGCGTCCAGCACCGGATATCCTGCCAGCGTTTCCTCACCTGGGGCAGGCTCCGCCTCCGACCATCCACACCCCTCACGGCACTGACGGCGGTCAGCCAGATCTGCTCCTTGGCAGTGGCGCTTACCTGTGAGGAGGAACAAGTGACACCACTTCAATACACCAGCCACATGTCACAGAGAGACATATGGGTACAAATTAGCTGGTTACAACAAGGCATGTCATGCAGCCAACGCATTGCACCTTTGTCATAGGGACATGATCCTCTGGGGAGGGAAAAAGCAGTACGTGCCACAGTGGGTACACAGGTGGAATGATGGCAATGTCACAATCAATGATCAAGGCTCACACTGTGCATCACACCCACCCCTCCTGTCTCAGGGCACTGCTGTGAGTGATAGGCCCCCACCCCTCCTGTCTCAGGGCACTGCTGTGAGTGATAGGCCCCCACCCCTCCTGTCTCAGGGCACTGCTGGGAGACATCAGGCACCCCCCCCCTGGGACCCCCCCGACAGTACATGGCATGTGTGTTACACCTGGACGCAATGGCAGAAGTCACAGTCACAACATAGGGACAGTCTGTGGCAGTGGCCTATGCACTCACCTGATACCCTGGTCGCCCATACAGCATGGAGTACTGTGGGAGGATCACATCCAGCAGAGCCATGTTCTCCTCCAGGGTGAATGGCTGTGTCCTCTCCACAGCCCTTGACATGGTTCCAGGGAATCAGTAGCAGCAGCTGGATCGACGAATGCAAAGATGTGCAGGCAAGTGCTCCCTCATGGGACCTGGCTGCCTTATATGTGCCCTTCTGCCCAGTCTCATGCACAGGAGTACAGAGTGATTGGTCACTCACATTTGCATCCTATGTTTCCACCAATCCCTTCAAACCTAGCAGTCTGTGGGTTCTCTATCGGTTTCATTCTCCTGCATGATGTCAGCCCCACAAACACATTGCAACAAAGTAGAAGAATTCCAACTGACTTCTGCTGTGCACCTTCCAGAACAATTTCGAATTTTGAACTTGGTCTCCATGACAACCAGCATGCATGTAGGCCTTAATACTTGTCCCCTATGTAATTTGGAGCATCACACACAGGTACGGTGCGTTTCGGGGCCCTAGGGCACCCCAAATGCATGGCAACGGCCCGTACATGCATGCCTACGCTCACTATCACTATGGGTCTGCACGCGTATGCGTACCCGTAGTGGTACGGACCGTACACACGCATGTACGCTCACTATCACTATGGGTCTGCACGCGTATGCGTACCCGTAGTGGTACGGACCGTACACACGCATCTACGCTCACTATCACTATGGGTCTGCACGCGTATGCGTACCCGTAGTGGTACGGACCGTACACACGCATCTACGCTCACTATCACTATGGGTCTGCACGCGTATGCGTACCCGTAGTGGTACGGACCGTACACACGCATGTACGCTCACTATCACTATGGGTCTGCACGCGTATGCGTACCCGTAGTGCTACGGACCGTACAAATGCCTGTACGCTCGCCATCACGATGGGTACACATACGGCAGCACTCCCACAGTGATTTGGGAACATGCACAGGCCCTCTCAGCAGCAGTACGGCGGTTTTTACACATCACTGTGGTGATAGGCGACACACATGTAGGAATAGGGCGGACATACTTTTCCATGGATGGACATACTTGTCCAGGAATGGACATCAAGGCATCGTCTGTGCATTACTACATGTGTGGGGCACAGGTGTCACAGGCTGTGATGTGGAACATGCCTCCTGAGTGGAGAAGGCACCAGATGTATGATGAGATGTGTACATGTGTACTGTGTGAGGGTGCAATGTGTGCCAGGCATGCCCTTGACTCCTTTGACATGTGTGCATGTGGGACTGCGCACTTGGGGTGAGCGTCACTGGCATGGCACGGACACCAACACACGGAAGTGTCCCATGATGCCCGGTACAGGGGTCATGACACATGACTTGTCACTACCCACAGTGCACAATGTGACTATGTCATATATGTGTCCGGGATTTACATCAGGTTGATGTTGTAGCACCCTCAAAAGCTGCAGCCGTTGCAGCAACCAACATGTGGCTGTGTGTAGATTGTCATTGCACACTGTTCCCAACACCATGCCACATGTGTTATCGGATGTGAGGTGCACATGTATGCATGGGACACGGAGTAGCGTGACAAGGCCATGTCAGCAAACTCACAAGGAATGTGTGGTGAGTCATGACATGTGCACCTTCGTGGCAAGGTGTGTGGGCTGGACTAGTGTAATGTCATGTGACCTGTGGCTCCAGTGTTCCGCTACCAGTCTCTGCAATCGGCATCACACTTCTGCTGATGTGTGGGTGTATGTCACTCCTGTCTTGCGTCGGGCAGTGCACTTGCACTGGGACACAGCTATTTCCATGGCGTGGCATGGGGAGGTTCTCAATCACCGTGTGTAGCTGGGTCTTGGAAGGAGTGTCACCTTGCATCCATACGTGTCCTGGGCATGTGGCACATGCCTGACTCCCTATGTGGCATGTGTGTATTGCCAGATTTACATGTGCTCAGTAGACATGAGTTGTTCTCGTAGTGCACTCACTCTTCCTTGTCACTTCCAAATTACTGCAGAGCGCCTCCTGTTGCCCGAAGAATTCCAGACTTGGCTACCATGCAGGAGAATGACAGGATCCGGCTCTACCGCTTCACCCAACCGTTGATTCTGGAGCTGACGGCGAGACTGGCACCACACCTGCAACCGCAGCACAGGTATCCTACGGCACTGACACCCCAGCTGAAGGTAATGGCTGCCCTACATTTTCTGGCCACGGGTACCTTCCAAAATACCATAGCTCATGTTGGTGGCATGTCCCAGAGCATGTTCAGCGGTGTGCTGCATGATTTCTTGGAGGCCATGTTGATTCACCTGGATGACTTCATCAAGTTCCCAACCCCTGAACAGATGACTGAGGTCAAGCGTGGATTCTATGCCCTGGGAGGGATGCCCCATGTCATTGGGTCCATAGATGGGACACATGTAGGTTTGGTACCACCACACGCACGGGAGGTGGCGTACCGCAATCGGAAGCACTACCACTCCATCAATGCCCTTGTGGTGTGTCTGTCCAATATGGTGATTTCACATGTCTGTGCTCGTTTCCCAGGATCAGCACACGATGCCTACATCATGAGGCGTAGCGGGATGCCTGATATGATGATGCAGCTGCGCAACGAACGGGCATGTGTTGTTGGTGGGTACAGTCTGTCTGTCCTGTATTCTGTATAGCCGACCAGCACGACCGCTACACCAGTTCTAACGATGTCCATGTGCTTCCCATGTAGGGGACGCTGGCTATCCCAACATGCCTTGGCTGCTGACACCTCTCCGCAACCCCATCACGCCGGCCCAGCTCCGCTATAACACCGCCCATGGCCGGACAAGGCGAGTGATAGAGAGGACGTTTGGCATGCTGAAGAGCCGATTCCGGTGCCTCAACAAGACCGGCGGTGCACTCCCTTATGCCCCGGCGAAGGTCTGCAAGATCTTCATGGTCTGCTGCATGCTGCACAACATGGCAGTTGAAAGAGCTGTGCCACTCATCCTGAATCAACATGACGAGGACCATCCACCCGTGGAGGACGAAGGGCTTGGCAATGGGGCTAGTGATGTGGAGGATGTGGAGCCGCAAGAGGACATCCGGACTCGGCTCATACGCGACTTCTTTGCTTAGTGGTGAGTACCAGGGTCTGAGTGTGCACGCATTGGTCCCCGTGTGGCATGCGTTGTGATGTGTGTCTCCACCTGCATGTATGGCACGTGGGTCAGAGGTGTGTGTGGGTGTGTCACTGGAGTGATGGTGGCAGTGATGGTAGTATTTCCCCAGTCATAATTGTGACCTAGCATGTTGTCATCCATACATGTGTCGAGTAACTGCACATGCAAGTGGCTGTGCTTTTTGTGGCTGACTTCTTGTGTGTCTCTCTTCCCCAGGTACCTGCGCATGCCGTTTGCTGGTTGCATTGTTGTGGCACTGCTATTCCTCATGGACATGACATCGTGGGCTGACTCAGCGTTACAGGCACGGACACGTTTGGAAGTCTCCATGGGGTAAGGGATGCATCTGGGGTGTATTGGGTGTGGCAGTTGTTCACGATGTGTGCACACTGCCCCGGTCGGGGTTTGGTTCCTCTGCAGACATGTGGCATCCCCATGGGACACGACATGCAGCTGGGTACACCTGAATAGATGGGCTGCCTGGTTGTCAGTCATCAGTGATGGGATAGTGGATTGTGATGATGGCATCAATGTGTGTGACACTGCCCTCGGACACATACGGTTAACATTGTCTTGACATGGCGTGGGACTTCCACATCAGCGGATGTATGGTGTATGGCAGGCTCTCCGTGAGCAGCTGTGGGTGTTTAGCTGTTAGCCGACGCTTGTGTGCCAGTTCCATGGCTATCACGCATTTGTGCTGCAGAAGGGGGGTGCCAGTGTTGGAGCCACATGTTACTCCACATGATGTGTTCATGTGTACTTCAAGTTGCCTCTGCAATCCCAAAAACATGACTAATAAAGGTGTCCCTATGCCTCCAAGGTGCCCCTTCTCAGTCAATGCTGGTGTGTTGGCACGGTGCATCCTGCATGTCTGGCATGGTATTCCCTGATTGTGGCTCTGTGTCAATGTGTCGAGTGGCAAGATGCAAGCTGTGTGTGTGTGCTGAGACTGTGTATTGGGCATGATGTCCATGACTGTGTGGGTATTGTGACATGTGCCATCCCCATGCATCCAACGTTGTCCATGACCCCATTCTCTGCATCCACCGGACTCAAGCTTGCAGGACATGGTTCTGCCACCTGTCTACACATACCTGGGTGCCCCCCAGGACACGGGCCAGGATCCCTGACCTCTGCGCATGACTGTTGCTGTACTCAATGTGTCTGTCAGCACGGTTGTTCGGCCACCCCCTCAGCTGGTTCTGACCATCACGGGTGTGTATGGTGCTCCATGTCTGTCTTGCCTGATAAACTGTGACCCATGTGTCCTGTGCCAGACTCAGGCCCCAGGGTGTGGATGGTTGAAGTGAACAGATGACTCAGGCATGTTTAGACTATACAAGACACATGTTAGGTAATAATGCTACCAGCAGGCATCTACTCTTAATAGTGTGATTTATTATTGGGGGGGGGGGGACAAAGTGAGGGGCTTTCCGGGATTAGGGAATCCAAAGTTCAGTAGGGGAGTTGGTGTCCTTGCCATTGGAAATCCTCAGAGTCCATGCCACAGTCTTTGTCAACATTGGTCAGCCAGTGACCAGCAGGGCCATGTGGCAGAGAATGTCTCTTGATGCTGTGATGCTGTTGCTCCAGTGGGCCAGGTGCCAGGCCAGGTGTCCTGGGAGATGGTGATGTAGCAGCCACCCTCACGGTCCTTTCCGTGGACGACCCGGCTTCCTGCGGGGAACCTCAGCAGCAGGCCGTGACGACGTCTGGGATGCTCCGTCGGATGTTTCCTCCTCCTCCTCATGATCCCTCCCTGTGGGTGGTGATGTTCTCCGCCTTCTGGCACAGGGAGGGTCGGCCATGGTGTCGGCCATCCGACGGAGTTCAGCGTGAATCCCCTGGGACGCCGTCACTTGCTCAGCCTGTCTGTCCTCCATCCTCCGTTGGTGTACCTGTAGACAGGCTATTAGCTCCGCATGTTGCTGGGCCTGCTGGACCTTGATCCCCTCGAGGACGGACACAACCTGGGCCATGCCCGTGGTGTCCTGCCGGTATGAGTCCAGGATGTTACGGACATGGGAAAATACCGGATCCCCAGCCAACTGGTCAGGCTCGCGCCTCCGCCGTCCTCCACTCCCACCACCCCTGCCCACTTGCGTCTGGCCTGCACTTGTGGGAACATCGGGTCTCCGGGACCCCTGAGGGGTGGCATTGGCGTTGTCGCCTGCCTCCTCCTGGGTGCCCGGGACACCGTGTCCCTCCTGGCGAGCCTGGCTGCATTGTGGTGTTGGGGCAGGGATCCTGGGTGTCTCCTGGGATGTGGCAGGAGTGGGGGTGGTGGTTGGCACGGTTGTACCTGACGCAGGTGCTGCAGGTGGTTGGACACCAGAGGGGCCAGGTCGGTCGGGGTCGTCCGCAGAGTGGTGAGAGTGGTCGCTGCCGGTGGGATCGGTCTCCTGCAGATCCGGGTCCTGTGAGTGTTCCCCCCCCAGTGTTGGGGGGTGCAGCACGACGTTGACCTGTGTGTGAGAGAGAAAATGTTAATTTTGATCCATGCAACATCCATGTTTCATCCGTTACAAAGTTGGCACATTTCCTCTTGGAATTAGGATCTGTCTTGCATTCCACTCACAGTGCACTTGTGCATGGGTGTGTCCCTTGGGCACCAATTTGGCCCCTTTAACTATGTGTGGCACAGTCTTACTTGCTGCGTCAAGTGTGACTGCAGTCAGCAGTGGAGTGTGCATGTGTGGCGAGCCATGCATTTGCGCCTTCCTTGTAGCACTGTACATGTGCACATGGAGTGGATCCACACACTTATATGATGCAGGTGGCTGTCCTTGTGCTCGTGTACAGGTTGTGACATGGCCCTGCATTTTGCCATGATGAAGAGGGGGGGTTCTGGCACTGGCCACCCTTGTCTACATGCACGCAGTCCACCTGCTGACGAGCAGACATTCCCACACACCAAAGGACTGATTTGCTCTCCCTGTGTCTCCCTCCTTCTCTGTCCCCCTCTCCCTCCCTCTCTGTCCCCCTCTCCCTCCCTCTGTGTGTCAGCCTCCTCCCTCTGTCCATCTTCCTGTGTCTCCCTCCCTCTCTGTCCCCCTCTCCCTCCCTCTCTGTCCCCCTCTCCCTCCCTCTGTGTGTCAGCCTCCTCCCTCTGTCCGTCTCCCTCCCTCTCAGTCCCCCTCTCCCTCCCTCTGTGTCCCCCTCTCCCTACCTCTCTGTCCCCCTCTCCCTCCCTCTCTGTCCCCCTCTCCCTCCCTCTCTGTCCCCCTCTCCCTCCCTCCGTGTGTCAGCCTCCTCCCTCTGTCCGTCTCCCTCCCTCTCTGTCCCCCTCTCCCTCCCTCTCTGTCCCCCTCTCCCTCCATCTCTGTCCCCCTCTCCCTCCCTCTGTCCCCCTCTCCCTCCCTCTCTGTCCCCCTCTCCCTCCCTCCGTGTGTCACCCTCTGTCACCTTGGCCCAGCTTCCTGGGCACACACTGTTGGCAGATCTTTGAGTGGCCCTTGGCCTGTTGATGTGAGTTTGTTTCTGATCTCCAGGCACCCATTTTGTCTGCTGTGTGTCTGTGCGCTGCTGCTGTGGTGGTGTGTGCTGCCACTCTTTCACAATGTTGGCTGTTCATTAGCTGCTGTCATGTGCAAAACAGTGCCTTCACCCCCATGTGTTGATGCAAGGCGTCCGCCATTTGCTGGCAAGTCATTCCTGTGTTGGGACACAGTGTTTGTCTGGCTGTGACCTAGGCCATATGGGCAGAGGGCATTGTTGTCTGCTTTGGAGTCGCACTATGTGATTTTTTGTGCCCAGCCTCCCGCCATCCGGGTTACCGTGTCATGTGTTGTTGTCTTCTGTGGCCTGTGACTTGACATTGTCCAGCTGGGTGCATGGGGCATGGTGGCAGCAGTGGCATGTGCCTGCTCATGGAGTGTGGTTGAGTCATGCTATGGCTTGTGGTGGTTGCGTGCCTGTTAGTAATTTTGGTTGTGGTTGCAGTTCCCCCCATGTGAGGTGCGTTGTTTGTGTACTCACCCAGGTCTCGGAGTCCTTCTACTCCTTCAACTGCCTCCACCGGCAGTATGGCCATCACCCTCTCCTCCCAGGGATGGTACTGTACGGGTCTGCGGGAGGGCCCTCCTCCGGTGGCGTTGGCCTGGTCGTGTTCCTCCTGCCTCTTGGCTCTGACCCTCCTCCGCAGATCGTACCACCTGTTCTGGCAATCCTGCTTGGTCCTCCTGGTGTCCGCAACGGCATTCACAGCATCGACGATGGTCTGCCACATGGCTGTTTTGGCTGCCTGGCTGGTGCTTCTGACCAATGTTCCAAAGATCTGTGGCTCAACTCTGAGGATTTGATCAACAAGGACCTCCAACTCTCGGTGACTGAACTTTGGATTCTTGGTAGTGGGCATGGTGAGGGGTGTGGGTGGGGATGGTGTGGGTGTGGGGGGTGTGTGGATGTTGGGGGGGGGGTGTGGATGGTTGTGTATGTGTGTGAATGTGATGAGAGGGTGTTTGTGAGGGTGGTCGTGTGAAGGTGTGCAAGTGTAAGGTGTGGTGTAGCTTGTAGTCTGGTTCTGTGGTGTCTGGCAGCAGTGAGTCTGTTGCAAAGGCTCATGGTTTGTGTGTGTGGGCCCTTTTTATTGGTCCATGGGTGGGTGTGGCAGTGTTTGAATTTTGGGTGGGTGTGTTATAAGGAGTGGTGGTGTATTGGGCCTCTGTTTGTTTTTGACAGTTGCAGGTCAGTGATTGTGTTATTTTAGTGGTTGTTGGCCATGTTTAGTGGCTGTGTGCCTTTCGAATGGTGTATTCTTGTGTTGTTTTGTTTTGTCCTTGTTGTGTACGTGCGTTTTGAGCGTGTGTACGGTGTGTACATGGGCCATTTGGTTGTACGATTATGTCCTTGTGTGTGGCTTTGTACGACTCGTACATGCGGTTGTGATGTTGGGGCATGGGGTGCGCTCCGTACTTAGGAGGTTGTGTTGGGGGTGCGCCAGGAACGTACTGGGGTGTAGGTACACGGGGGGTATGACACGTACTGGGGTGGGGGTGTGGCTCGAACGTACTGGGGTGTAGGTACACAGGGGGTATGACACGTACTGGGGTGGGGGTACGACTGGAACGTACTGGGGTGTACATAGACGGTGGTACGACACGTACTGGGGTGGGGGGGTGTACATTGACGGTGGTACGACACGTACAGGGGTGGGGGTAGGACTCGAACGTACTGGGGTGTAGGTACACGGTGGTACGACACGTCCAGGGGTGGGGGTACGACTGGAACGTACTGGGTGTACATAGACGGTGGTACGACACGTACAGGGGTGGGGGGGTGTACATTGACGGTGGTACGACACGTACTGGGGTGGGGGTACGACTCGAACGTACTGGGGTGTAGGTTCACGGTGGTACGACACGTCCAGGGGTGGGGGTACGACTGGAACGTACTGGGGTGTACATAGACAGTGGTACGACACGTACAGGGGTGGGGGGGTGTACATTGACGGTGGTACGACACGTACTGGGGTGGGGGTACGACTGGAACGTACTGGGGTGTAGGTACACGGGGGGTATGACACGTACTGGGGTGGGGGTGTGGCTCGAACGTACTGGGGTGTAGGTACACGGTGGTACGACACGTACTGGGGTGGGGGTACGACTGGAACGTACTGGGGTGTACATAGACGGTGGTACGACACGTACAGGGGTGGGGGGGTGTACATTGACGGTGGTACGACACGTACTGGGGTGGGGGTACGACTGGAACGTACTGGGGTGTAGGTACACGGGGGGTATGACACGTACTGGGGTGGGGGGGTGGCTCGAACGTACTGGGGTGTAGGTACACGGTGGTACGACACGTACTGGGGTGGGGGTACGACTGGAACGTACTGGGGTGTACATAGACGGTGGTACGACACGTACAGGGGTGGGGGGGTGTACATTGACGGTGGTACGACACGTACTGGGGTGGGGGTACGACTGGAACGTACTGGGGTGTACATAGACGGTGGTACGACACGTACAGGGGTGGGGGGGTGTACATTGACGGTGGTACGACACGTACTGGGGTGGGGGTACGACTGGAACGTACTGGGGTGTACATGGACGGTGGTACGACACATACTGGGGTGGGGGGGTGTACATTGACGGTGGTACGACACGTACTGGGGTGGGGGTACGACTCGAACGTACTGGGGTGTAGGTTCACGGTGGTACGACACGTCCAGGGGTGGGGGTACGACTGGAACGTACTGGGGTGTACATAGAGGGTGGTACGACACGTACAGGGGTGGGGGGGTGTACATTGACGGTGGTACAACACGTACTGGGGTGGGGGTACGACTGGAACGTACTGGGGTGTAGGTACACGGGGGGTATGACACGTACTGGGGTGGGGGTGTGGCTCGAACGTACTGGGGTGTAGGTACACGGTGGTACGACACGTACTGGGGTGGGGGTACGACTGGAACGTACTGGGGTGTACATAGACGGTGGTACGACACGTACAGGGGTGGGGGGGTGTACATTGATGGTGGTACGACACGTACTGGGGTGGGGGTACGACTGGAACGTACTGGGGTGTGGGTAGACGGGGCTATGACACGTACTGGGGTGGGGCTCGAACGTACTGGGGTGTAGGTTCACGGTGGTACGACACGTACCGGGGTGGGGGTACGACTGGAACGTACTGGGGTGTACATAGACGGTGGTACGACACGTACAGGGGTGGGGGGGTGTACATTGACGGTGGTGCGACACGTACTGGGGTGGGGGTACGACTGGAACGTACTGGGGTGTACATAGACGGGTGGGGGTATACATATACGGGGGGTACGTGTCGGACGTACAGGGGCTGGGGGGAGTGTTGGGCGCGTATGCGGGCACATGTCTCCATGGTTGCTGTAGGAGTTCGGTGCGGACGGTGTTTTTTCCATACGGTTGTAACCTCGGACGCACGGGATGGATCGTGATTCCTCGGTCGGACTTGGCTTTTCACGTTTGTAAGGTAAATCGTCCGAGGACGTGTCGGACACATTTTCCGACCCGAGGACGTGTGGGGAATGATTCCCAGTGCGGTTCGTATGGACTTTTTACCATGCGAATCGTGATTGCCAGTTCGTACGGCACTTGTACGATTCGTACGGTAAAAAGACCCGATACGAGTCGCACGGGGGAATTTTTTACCGGATCGTGATCGGCACCATACTGTGTAACAACCGAAGTAAAAGGGCCAGTCCTCATGGGAGGTTACAAATGAAGACAAGGCAGGACTAAATAGGGAGTAAGAAGCCTATTAACGAATCAATAGCCAGCATTTACAAAAGAACAATGGCACAAGCCAATTACAAATAAGGGCGGAGAGTGGGCGAAGCTTTTATTCCATACTCCAATATAGCATGCCGCAGAGCAGCCCATGCACTGCCCAGGCTCAACATAAAAATAACCAATATTTAGCTAAGTGAAACAAGAACATACATAATAAGCAAAGATGTCACTTTTTAAAGGTTTAAAATAGCTCAGTCATAGAAAACTATGGATTTGAAACGTTTAGCACAAAGTACCTGGGATGCATCAATATCAAGGACAAAAACCAGTGCTGGGGAGGTATGGCTCCGGACAACAAAGCGATGCATCTGTTCCTTATTCCCAGGGAGATGGTGAGTCAGTTCCTTACTGTGTGGGGAGATGATGCGTCGAAATCTGGACATGCGGCCTTGGTTCCTTACTGCTGGGCAACGCCGATGAAGAACTTGGTGCACAGGTGTGATGCATGGGAAATCTGGACGCTCTAGGGCAATGCTATGGCAGCTAAACAGACGCTGTGTCGATTTTCCCAGCCAGGAGCAGGTGATGATTCAATTTCTTCAGCCCCACATCACAGCCTGTGTCAAAGTCGGAATGGGTTTCTCTGACATTGGAAATATGGTGCACAGATGATCTTCGGGCCGCACAACAGGTGCTATGCTAATTTCTTTGCCGCACAGCGGCGATGTGTTGGTTTTTCAACCTCACAGCAAGGCTGCAGCGGGAAAAACAGGCACTGAATGTCGATGCATGGATTTTCTTCTCTTCTTGCAGCAGAAGCCACCTCCAATGGCCCAGAACTGGAATTGGCACTACTTGGCAGGTCAGAGCTGCCAGCAGAGGAGCTCAGGGGCTGAAGGTGAAGTATTTGATGGACCTGAGACTTCTGAGCAGGAGGCAAGTACAGACAAGCCCTTGGAGAACCGTAGTAAGCAGTATGATGAAAACAAAGTCCAGTATTTTCCCTCTCCAAGACATAAGCAGCAAGCAGTAGGCCAGCCCAAAACAGCAACACGCAGAGTGCCAGTTCCCCACACACTGCTTCTCCAGCTCTTCTTCCTGGCAGAATCTCCTCTTAGTCCAGAAGTGTTCTGAAGTTATGGTATCACAGCTCAATACTTACACAAGTGTCTACTGTTGAAGTGGGCAAGCTTCAAAGGAGAGTATTTGTAGTGCGCAAGACCCAGTCATTCTTTGACCTGGCTCCAGACACACTACCGGGGGTGGAGATAGCTTTGTGTGAGGACAGTCACAGCACTATTCAGTTGTCAGTTACAACTCCTCTCACCACTCTAGCTCAGGAAGACTCATCAGCCTGGTGATGGCCAATCAGGATATGCAGGGCACACCTCAGCTCCCTTTGGGTGACAGTCTAGAGTGAATGCACAAATAGTCCACCTGTCAGTCTAAACAGTTCCAAAGGAGGCAAAGGCACTGAATGGTAAAACAAGAAAATGACCATTTTCTAAGGGAGGCATTCAAACACTCAATTTAAAAACCAACTTCACTAAAAAATGTCTTTTAAATTGTGAGTTCAGGGAACCCAAACTCCAAATCTCTATCTCTATCCAATTGAAAGTTACACTTATAAGATGTTACAAGGCAGATCAAATGATAAACTATTGGAAAGATAGTCCTTGCAATAGTGGAAAAACAAAAATCGAAGTATTTCACTATCATGACATGTAAAACACACCAGCACATGTCCTACCTTTAACACGCACTGCGCCCTGCCCATGGGACTACATTGGGCCTACCTTAGGGGTGCCTTACATGTAGAAAAAGGGAAAGTTTGGGCCTGGCAAGTGAGTACATTTGCCAGGTCTACATGGCAGTTTAAAACTGCACTCAAAGACACTGCTATGGCAGGTCTGAGACATGGTTAAAGGGCTACTCATTTGGGGGGTACAATCAGTTTTTCAGGCCCGCTAGTAAAATTTGATTTACAGGTCCTGGGCACACACAGTGCACTTTATTGATTGGTTAAAGAAAACCATTTACAATTTAAAACACGAAGGTTCGAACAATAAAAAATGACAATAATAAATGTTAAAATTGGTGGGTTTTAAATTACTAAAATTTAGGGGGATCATTATGGGTTAATAATGTTCTGCTGGAAGACCTCACTCTGGTTTTCTGATAGCATAGTCTCTAATTCGATTGTTGAGCCTTTTAACTCGGCCGTCATGCTAAGATGAGGAGGTTTTGGTTGTGGATGTGGCTTCCAGTAATTTTGACATTTTGCAAACGAATTTCGTAAGCCCAATGTTTAACTTGGTGTTGTAAGGATTTAGAGCGGCCATTATTGCTTGGCGGCAAGATCGAACTCCCAACCTGATCCATTGGCCACGCAGCTATGACCGTCTGGCCATGAACAATGCAGGGCATACACAAACGATGTGTTCCATTGTTTCACAATGATAGCCACACAACCATGCATTCAATACTGCTACCTGGCCGGCGCCATTCGGGAAGGTTCTTCAGAAAGGGCCAGTCACCAATCCTCAGGGCTTAAAACGTTTGTTTCCAATAAAGTGCGTATGTGCTTGATAGTGCGGCTGAACACCGAATTTAAAATTGGAGATTACGGCCCAGGCGTGTTTCCTTTTAGACAGTATTGCCCTCTCCGAGTGAAAGGACCACAGTCTAACAGTTTTTTTAATGGCGATCTCTAACATTGGGTGGGTGGGGTTTGTATCCCAGAGGTCTTTTACTCCTAATAGCTGTAAACTGCGATCCAGGAGTTGCCGATACTTTAGGCTGGTCTGATTTTTCTGTATTTCCTGCCATAGTCGAGCCTCCAGGGAACCCTCCCGAGCACGGCGCAGTCTATGACACAGTTTTATAAATGCGCCTGCCTTTACTCCATGGTGATCTTGTAGTCCCAGTTCTAGGCTCACTTGGGCTGGCGCGGCAGATCTTGACAACCGGAAGGCTCGTTTAAAGATTTGAGTTGTTAGTTTGTTTATTAATGTACTGGTTGTGCCCTTAGTGATCTCGTGCCCATACGTCAAGGACTTAATTACCTTAGCCTTCATCACTTTCAGCATGGGAGTTAGGCTCGGGCCAAGTAGCTTTTTTGATAGTATTGCGGTAGCAGCTTCTAACGACAAGGCTTTGGTTTTTAATGCTTCTTCATCCTTGATGCAGTGTGGGCAAGGTAAATAGTTTTATTTATTTATTTACTTACTTTACTCCTTGCCGGCGTATGTCCGACTCCACTACCCCCCACCCTGCCCCGCTCCACCTCACCGCCCCGCGGCACTCTCTCTGCGAGCCTCCACTGGCAGTGCCACCCTTCACTGAACTGATGTAACTTCAAGGAGACTCGTTATAGTTCTTTCACAGCCTCCTAATTTCAGAACTGAAGCCTTTTCAATATTATATACAACAACACCATAGTTGTTTCTTATTTATCTTATGCAACTAGCTACAATTGGCAAAGCCAATAGTCCTGGCTTTTTGCAAATGTAATTTTACTTGTGTTGTGTATCTGGAAGCAATGACAGAAGCAGCGAATTACCAGTCAGGTGGCACATTATGCTGAGCACAGATTTGTGTTGCTCTCTTTTCAAGCCACGCCCTAATTACATCGGTCACGCCCATTTGAGAGACCCCCCCAGTTTTCTCGTCCAAAGTCCTGTGCAAACTCACAATCGATGCATTACTTTTCACTCTTAAAACAGTGCCTGTTTCCATAAATCATGTGGTATTTCTATTTAGCTTGTTTATTGTTCTATCTTTGAACTTTAGAACGGACGCCCCAGTTTGTGAATCTGTAAACAGACAGCAAACAACTTATGTTGTGGGCGGGTTCCCTGGATTCGTTCAGCGATCTGTGGCCTCCCCTCTCCTTTGAGAGAGACACACAATGCGCCCGAACAGGTGTCTGTCTGTAGGGCAAAGTTTACTTCGGCTCTTCGCGGTAATCCTCTCAGTCCCTTGGCCTGCCTCGGGCTCTCTGTGCTTTGAAGAAGTGTCAGGAGCTCAGCGGACTGCGCATGCGCCTCCTCCTTGCCCCACCACCCTTTCTGCGGCTCCTGCCCCTTGGAGGTACTGCCGTTTCCCAGCCCCCCTGGGGCGCTGCGGGAATCTGAGGGAAAAGCGGAGGAAGGCTGCAGCAGAGCAACAGGCTATACTACTGACGAGAGGAGCGCAAGGTGGGTAGAAGACGACAAGAGAGTCACAGGCGACGCAGGAAGGTAACGGGAGCCCGGGAAGGCACACTGGGGTAATATCACCCCTTCCAAAAGGGATGTGTGACAGGTCGAGCTCGGACTGTGATTCTCCTCTCATTAAATGCAGCTCCCGTGTTCAGCTGTTGGAACGCCCGCAGCGAACCCGCATCCTTTGAAGGCAAGCAAGAATTCACACGATTTCTGCTCTGAAGCGTATCCTCGAATAGTTGTTCTTTCGGGACAACTGCCGTGCCAACTGGATGTTTGTTTCCCATTTCTAGCAGGAAATGCAGTCCGGGGTTGCCATTCGAGGGGCTGGGATGGGATTTTCCTAACTCGTATGAACTCAAGACATGCTCTGTAGCGGGATGAGGCTGAGAGCATACTTTCTGATTCCAAAATACTGAGGTGACGGCATCGGTGCACATTGTTCTTTGTGGGAGAGGCGGGGGAGGCGGTTTGGGGGAGGGGTGTCGCCTTGTGGCACAATGAGACTCTTGGAGCCTCGTGCACTTCGCTCGGGTGTCCGGCTGCGGACGGGTCTGTAAGTGTAGTCACTTGTAGTGATGCGAATTTGCCTATTTATACAGAATGCGCCACACGCGGCCACGCAGCGGGAGAGGCACATTTCGCTAATGAAGTCAGCGAAAGCAAGGCACCCTACGGATCCTTCGCAGTGTGCCGTGGGAGCGTGCCTTCTTAGTGAAGCCCAGCCGCCCGTGCCACCCGCCCTTTACCGCTGGGACAACCCACTGGAACTGTTTCCTGTTTGCTTTTCACCGGGTCTTTCCCCATTCTCCTGCCTGCCTTCCTCCTCTGCCACAACCCTTACGGCACTTTTCCTTTGCAGGGGCAAGTCACAGCAAGTCCGTTACCTGCACTAATTTTTCTTTTCAGTTTTTTGCTTCCGGTGCTGTTTACACCTATGCGAATGCACAGACCGGTTTTAAGGAAGGCTTCGCCGCCTCAGCCTTAAAGGCGATCAGTAATATACCCGCACAGCAAGTAGTGTCTAAATAACAATCCATAATGCACTCTCCGCGTTCTGCTGGGAACAGCTAGGTGCTGCTGTTTTTGTTTTGAGATTTATTGTTAGTTGACGCTACTATTTATCGACATATGAAGGCGAAAGACTGCAGTTGGCCCTGCGCGGTTAGGAATTTAGGAGCTGCAGGCCCCCCACATACGCCAGCAGCATAGTTGACACATTTATGCGCGTTATGGTCCTGAAATAAGCGTTAGTAACATCATGTTACTATAGAAACTTTGTATATTCTTTCCAGATTTGTTAGACATCATAGCGTGGTTTGTTGTTAAAGCTGCAATGACTCCCAGAAGGCCGCACATAACTATTAGTGCTATAAAATACATAAGACCCGTATCTCTGAGAGTTCTTAGACAGAGGCATGCTGGCAGTACAGCCTCTCGCATTCCGGCTTTCTAGTCTTTGATGTTAGTAAGTACAAGGTAAAGCTGCTTTCGAGACTGTATTTCCTTCAGATGTTGTAGGTGAGGAGACTGTCATGGTCTTTCTTTATCCGTAGCCATTCGCATTCCGAAGCCTGCCTTTGATGTGCTGCTGTGTACGGTGCATGGTTGCTGAAACCACTTTTTAGGCAGCATTTCTCACAGAAGCCCCACACTGGAGGCAATCCCATATGCGCGTTTTTAATAAAGTGTTCCTGTTTTCTATTCATGCTTTTACGTTTTTAGGTCTCGCCTGACCCAGCGCATGCGCTGGTCTGGCGAGACTTATTGAGAGGCCTCCAAAAAGTGCTACCAGGCCAGCCTAGAGCTACAGTGCATGTGCGCGGGCGCGCGCAACGCGCTTTACCGCCATTACTTTCACTTTTGATATTTGATCGTGATCGCTTTCACTTTCGTGGCCGCATGGCTGCTTTGCATAGCCAATAGGTCTCACTTTTGGGACCTTATAAGTATTTAGTTATGCAACTGTTGCATGGCTAAACACTTATAAGGTCCCAAAGGCGAGACCTATTGGCTATGCCAATGCTTGTTGATTTTTGAGGCACCTCCATCTATTATACAGCGGAAGCTTTAGCAAGTGTGATATCATGTGTTTATTCATTTGTTTCAAGATCACAAAATGTGACTGCACCCACAACCGATGGGTCAGCAATTGTCTGGTTGCCATGAGTCAGTAGAGATGTCAGGCCCTATTCACAAACAGTTAGCTGTGACTTGCTCTTGGAGTACTCCTTTATTATTGCTCCTAGGCCATCATTACAAGGGAGAGGTGTGGCGCAGCGGCCAGAGCAGCTGACTCAGGAGCGCGGGTCCATGGTTCGATCGGTATCTCAGCATAATGTGACTCTGGGTAACAGCTCAATTAATCTCACCGATGGCACCCAGTGCCTTGAAACCTTAAGGGGTGATATGTTCGTGCTTTACAAATATGTATTATTAAATAGTGGTTAGTTGTACATGGTGTTTAGTTGACCATTGAATTACCAGTTGCGATCGTACCATTCGTTAAATTTCTGCAGGTCATGCGGATTTTAGTGTAAAAGCACTCAAATTCTTGTTATTTCCTGAAAACTCAGAATAGGCTGTAATTATCACATTCGATACAATACTAACATGCCAGTGTCAGACTGTATCCCTGCAATAGTTATTTTATCAAAATACAGGGCCACTCGCAGGCCTAGACGGTTCCTAGGATTTAGGAGTTTGCCAAGAACGCTGAAAGAGTAATTCACACAACATCAGAGCAAAGCATTTTTGAATCAGACCCAGTGTTTTTCTAGACAATGTATTGAGGCTTTTTAAAAATTTTATTAACACTTTTATTATAGTGTTAGCTTTATACGAGTTGGCTGGAATTTAGATGCGATAATGCCTATCCACTGTACTCCACTCGGAAACACACCTCTCTGTGACCCTCCACTCTATGACTCTCTACGACACACCACTCCATTCTACGACACTCCACTCCACTCTCCAACATTTCACTCCAATCTGCGACACTCCCCTTCACTCTACCAAACTCCATGTCAGTCCACTCTATGCCCCCACTCTTTGACACAGCTCTCCATTCTATGACATCACTCACTCTTCAACATGCCACTCCACTCTATGCCCCTGCACTCTAAGACAGTCTACGTCATGCCACTCTACGGCACACCATTCCACACCATTCCACTCTACTCTACGACACGCTACTCCACTCTACTCTATGCCACTGCACTCTACTCTATGCCACTCCACTCTATGCCACTCTACTCTACTACAGTCCAATCTCCAACAGTCCACTCTGTAATCCTCCACTCTAAGACACTCCCACTCTATGCCCCTCAACTCTATGAAACATGCCACTCCAACCTATGGCACTCCAATCTATAACACTCCACTCCACTCTACAACACTCCTCGCCATGTCACTCAACTCTTTTTCACTCCACTCTATGCCCCTCCACTCTATTACATTCCACTCTATGACTCGCCACTCCACTCTACACCACTCCCCTCTATTCTATGCCACTCTACTCTACCCCACTCCTCTCTATGCCACTCCACTCTATGCCACTCCACTCTACTACCCTCCACTCTATACCCCATTACTCTATGCAACAACACTATATGGTCCTGCCCTCTACGAAACTCCATACCACTCCATTCACAACACTCTACTCTACACCACTCCACTCTACTTCACTCTATAATACCTTACTCCAATTTACGACATATCTCTACTCCACTCCACTCTACTCAACTGTGCGACAATCTACTTCGCTCTACAAATCTCTAGGCCCCTCCATTCTGTGACACTCTGCTCCACTCTATGCCACTCCACTCTACAACACTCTATGACACGCTATGCCACTCTATGCCACTCCACTCTGCAACACTCTATGACACTCTACTCCACTCTAATACACTCTGCATAACTCCACACCATGCCAATTCACTTTACTCTACTCTGACACACTACTCCACTACAGCACTTTACTTTACACCACTCTATGTCACTCCACTCTACTCCACACTATGCCACTCCACTTTCCAACACTCTACTCCACTCTGTGACAGTCCACTCTACTTCAATCTACAGCACTCCACTCTACAACACCCCACTCTATGCCACTCCACCCCACTCTATGCCACTCCACTCTACGACACTCTACTCCAGTCTATGCTAGTCCACTCTACCACAATCTACTCCACTTTACTTTACAACATGACACTCCACAACACTCAACTCCACTCTGTGCCACTCAGTGATATGCTATGACCCTCCATAACACTCCACTCAGCACCACCCCACTCTACACCGCTCCACTATACTCCAACTTACGACATGGTACTCACTCCACTCCACGATACTCCACACCACTGTATGCAACTCTACGCCACCCCACAACACTTGACGGCACTGCACAACACTCCACTCTACTCTATTCTACTCTAATCTACTCTGCTCTGCTCTGCTGTACTCCAGTTCACGACACTCTATGCCACTCCACTACACTCTATGCAACTCCGTTGTATGAGACTTTGCTCTACTCAATGCTATCTCCACTCTATGCCAATTTGTTCGACTCTACGCCACAACACTCTACGTAACTGTACGCAACTCCATATACGGCACTCCATGCCACCTTTCTTCACTCTATGCCACTCCGCTATACTCTATGACACTCTATTCCCCTCTATGCCAGTCCATTCTGTGACACTCTGCAACACTCTATGACACTCTACGGCACTCCTCTGTACAACACTTTACTCCATTCTATGTCCCTCCAATCTTGGCTTTTCCACCCTACTCCACTGAGCTCTACTGCCTCCATGCCACTCCACGCCACTACATGATACTCCACTCCCCTTTACGCATCTATACAATACTCTTTGCCATTGTATGACATTCTTTGCCACAACACTACACTCTACTTCTCTCTAATCTACTTCACGCTACTCAACTACAATCTATGCCACACCACACCACTAAATGACATTCCAAGACTCTCCTCCACGCCACTAACATTTAGCCATACTGAACAGCAACCATGCTAGTGTACAACATGGCTAAAACACATTGTCAAAGCCAATAGCACTTGCATAGGCAGGACCTATTGGCTTTGCCAATGCTTGCTTTACAAATTAAGCACTGATGCAGATGTGGTTTCCAAGCTTTCATTACTTGGGCGTTCTAGTGGAACCTCATCTCTTTCCTTCTGGAAATAAGCCTCTGTCTTTAATTTATAGTAGATTGTCTCTGCTCCTTCCTGCAAGGAGCCATTTTGTCTTATGTAATTCCCAGTTTCATTTTTTAAGGGGACTGGGTCGCATCAGGGCAGTTCCGCTTCAGGTATGAGCAGGACACTGCTTCAAGGTGTTTGTAAGGTTATGCAGAGTACTTTGAAGAAGAAAGTGCAGGTAATCGGGAGCGGTTGCCGGTTTTCCTCCAAGGGTGGAGCCTCATTATTTCAGCGTGCGCGGCGATACAAGAGCCCAAATGTGTTGTTGGCCCACTTCACCCTCCAAATAGTGTCTGTCTTCACTTCTAAACCAGTGGATGCGTCCCCAATTTCCTTGATTGTAATAAGGCCTTTGGTTCTCTTGCTACGCCAGTTGCCTGATATCACACATGAGGTCTAGCACGCTTCCACATGTAGTTTATTTTTCATATTAATATAACAGGACTGACTACAGGGACCAGAATTCAAAGTGATGGGCTTTACATAGTGAGAGCAACTGAACACCCTGCTTCTCACTTGAAGCAACTTGAGTGATGTACATTGCTGCCTTTAAGCAATCCGTGCACCCACTCCATCTGATTAGCACTATAGCACTTATCCACCCCAGGACACTGACTGCCTCTTTGTAGTTGCCTCGCAACCCCTAGAAGGGCTACTGTATCATCCAAGTTGCTACAAGACTCTTATGATGGTATGGCAGTCTCATGTCAACCCTATCTCATTAATGTTTTTCAAATGAGAGGCGGTTGGTGGATAGTATTTGGTGCTCCCTTTTAACATTGTTGCTGGAGTCTGGGGTATTAATTTCACCGCATAATTCACAAATATGTGATATGTGTTGTTTTTGCTACTTATTTGGTTTTTACTAGTACCCAATTCACCTGTCGCTGCTTTTAATTTTTACAGGCATGCTAGCCACCATTAATCAGTTGTTGTCACTGCTTACTCTTTTAGTGCTGACTCTTTCAGTGCTGACTCTCAGTGCGGACTCTTTCAGTGCTGACCAGTGCTTAATTTGTAAAATATGAAGTGCAGGTGCTCAAATGTTTGTCGGAGACCACACCCACTTTTTTCTGGCTCCACCCACTCCCTCTACTGGCTCCACCCACTTACTCTATTAGCTCCACCCACATCTTCAAATGGCACTGCTAAAAGTCAAATATAATACCTGTTCTGAATTTCAGAAAGGGAGCCTTCCTCAGAGTAGGGTTTTGATAGGAGGTTCCCCGTGAACCATTTAAAAAAAAGATTAAAGCAAAAGTGCATTTAAAGCATAATTTTGGAATAAATTAGCAAAACCACTAATGCATTGAAAAGGGACAATTTCAGTGCTCTGTGTGCTGATTTGGGGAAAGGACAATACTGGAGGCAGGGCACTGACTGTTTCAGACCAAACAGGCTCGGAACCGCAGAGTTTCTTTTGCCGTTTAAAAAAAGAATTTGGTTAGCTCAGTTCATTTGCTTATGCAGATATTCCAGGGATGCCACTGATCACATTTCTCATAAACATTGGATAGACCGTGTCTCCCATTATGCATTTAGTTTATGGAACTCGTCATTGTGGCACGTCCATTTCAGTCTGGCGCTCAGACTTCATTGAACACCTTAAATGAAGGCAGATGAAAACATACCTAAAAATCCTTGAACATCTTTTATTGGGGTCGGTCCACAAGGATTGCTGGGCAAATAAATGTTTGAATCCTATGCAGGCCATCCACAAGCATCCCACCGCACTTTAGTTGCCAGATTATAGTTTTGTGCCAGCCTTGTGACATTTTGCATCAATATTGAATAATGTTGCACTCGTGCCAGGCAAGTTTAAGCCAGCCTTCAACAAAACAATTCCATTGGCCAGCTGGTAAAAAATGTAATTTTTGTATTTGGTAGATCAGTCTTAGTGTTGTTTTTTCACTGGCTGACGTCTAAATAAACTGTATACTCCCCTGTAAGTGGTGCAAAATTGTCTGAAATCACCTCAGATTTGTATGGCATCGGTGCAGTTAACCTTAAGTGAACATCCAACACCTGCTGTTATACATTTTGCTACACGTGTATTGCAGCTGTCACATTCGAAATCAATGCCTTTTTTAATGGTAGAACAATGAAAAACTTACAAATTGCCTACTGTTCCTGTGTTTTTAAGTAAGATTTATTACTGGGGAATTCCATACCAGTTGCATTACACCTGGAGATCCCCTGTGCATCTTACTTCCCTGGGACTTTTCTTTTTTGTCATTCCTGGGAAGAACATACAGGCTTTGATTGTGCAGATGGAGGCAACCACTGTCATGTAGGGGGGACTGCTAAAGATAGAATGTCAATATGGGATCGCACTGAGCCAGCACATCATTCACATTAGATTCGCATTGCATCACATTACACGGGTTGTTGCTTCATTACAGAAACGCATTACACGCCATCCTGGGAAGTTCTCTCACTGCAACATTTTAGTTTTTGTAGAATGACAGCTGCAACTTTGTAACTCTGCTTCAGCACACATTAGAGTTTAATGAAATAGTTCAGTGGAAAGAACAGAAACTTGGCGAGTCCATAGGAAGAGATTTCGTCCTATGGATGAACGTTTTCTAGGGCAAGAATATAAATGAAAAAAAAAATATTGCAATTACCTGTATAACTTTGCTAAAACGTGTGCGCACTGTGCGCGGCCCAAGTGCAAAAGTTGACAGGCGTCTTCCAGATGAACTGTGAACATCATAGTTTTCCCTAGTTGTGATATATGAAACATGAAGTAGATAATGCATATTGTAGGCCCACTCACATTTTTCAGAATGGTGGCCATTCTGTGTAACTAGTCTTTTGGCACTGGGGCCTACTTACAAAGGCATGTTGGAGCTTGCGGAGTGGTACCTCTGTAGTACTCGTTTACGTAGTCATACACGCTGTTGTAAATTGGCCCTAAAATATTTGAATGGCACTAAAATAGAGCTATTCAGGAAATTGTCATGTACAATTAGTACAAATAAAAAGGACCATGCCTTATTTCCAATATTATTGCTGGCCTTTTACCATGCCAAGCATGTCCAAACCGCAAAAATGCATCATGTATGCTTTTATATATAATTATGCATATGAAAAGCAAGAAGAGCAACATAGACACGGTAATGTAGACCAATGTGCTAATTGTTAATTACAGGCGCAAAACACCTTTGTACAAATAATGTTAGGACAGGGCATTATGTGAGTTTTGCTCACAGTTTTACATTGGTGGTAAGAAAAGGACAGTAACATGCACAAGCACCACTCACACATATTTTGTTTGGTTTCTTGTAGCATTTTTACGGTTTAGTACTGACATTTGAGCTCTCATCCTGACTGAGTGCAATTTTCACTGATCTCCTAACTTGTGCTAGTGCTAAATCGAAGCAAGTGCAATCCATTCCCTTATAGCCATAAGGCTCATTCTAAAAGTAGGGTTGGACTGGGAGAGAAAGTAGACCCTGGCATCATAATAAAAGTGCCCCCGCTAGTGAATTAGATAGCTAAAAAATGGCCCACGTTTCCAAAGTGGGGCAGTCTTGTAGCAATACGATTTAATACGTGGTTTTGGAACCTATTTATTTATTTAAGAGTTTTATATAGCGCTACCCAGACCCAGAGGTATCAGAGAGCTTTACACCATTTATCGTGATGCAATCAACTATACAGTATTACAATAAACAGCATTGACTTGTGTTGATTCTTGTTCAGGCCTGGAGGCGGGCATGGAAGCGAGTCAGAAGGCAGCCGATTAACAGCCTTCTTATCGAATGGAAGACTGCATTCATTTGAGCATGCTGCATGCTCTACTGATGATTGTGTCTAACTCAAGTGGCAGAATAATTCATAATTATTGGTCATTTATACCAGTGCTTAATTTGTAAAACTTTAGGGCCAGGGCTCTCCTAATAAATGTTTTTAACACAAGTGGCAGAATATTTCATAATTATTGGTCATTTGCACCAGTGCTTGATTTGTAAACAATTTGCGCCAGGGCCCTCGTCAAGAGGCCACTGCAGCTTGCCTCACCCATTCCCCCTGCCAGCGTTGCCAATGACAGTACCAACCCAGCTACTAACCTTCACACACCAACAAGTGTGACAATTCAAGCTATTCCAAGACCCCATAGATATAAGAATGGCTTGTGTGGCAGCTATCAGTCATTTTTAATGTTAGACAAAAAGTGCCATCATGTGGCAGACTGACTAAGTGCCAGTGTTGACAAATACATGCTGGTGCCGAGCAGTGAAACCCACAGGCTCAAATTAAGCACTGGTTCACACCTCCTCTAATGGTTCACACTCGAGATCATGATTGGAGTTGTTCTTCGTCTTGATGTAACTGAAAGAATGAGGGGTAAAGGTCAAATGCTACCAACATAACTATAAGTGCTTTAAGGACTTACAGGTTTGAATGGAGAATGTAAGCAATTACCCTCACCATACACCATATGCATGACATTCAGATCATAATGATGTGTTGGATTGTAATCATCTTTCATTTGACACTCATTTAAGAATAATGTAGGAACTAATCTTGGAGAAGGATCTTAGAAAATGTATTTTTATTTTCTAATCGTTAAAAAGTGTCTTCCTCAAAAGCAATTATAGACCAGGTTTACGTTATGGTGCTCTCGGGCTCAAGCAACATATGGTAGTGCAAATGGCAATGCCGATCAACTTTTGCATGCAAAAACTAGTTTGATGACTCTAGCGTTGCCTCAAAATCGTTATGTGTCATGTACCGCTACCTATCGCCCATATAAGCTATGCTAAAAGATAAGAAGAGCCCAGATACCCACAGATTTTCACAAGCACGCAGCACCCACTGGGCAAAAAGAGCTTTAGCCCTTATCCAAGCCACGGGGCTTAGCCAGGCTTCTGCAGCGTCCAGGACAGACACAGGCCCAGATTTACAAACATTTCACGCAATGCAGCACAGCAAGTGAAGTTGGTATGCGGCGTTGTTTAAAAGGGGGAGTCAAATTGCTTAATATTTTCAAAGAAATGGCACAGTTCTGCTCGCTTCCTGCTCTGGCACTCTCTGGGCTGCCTGGCACCCACGTAGGCACCCTTGCACCATAGTGCCAGGGCATCTACGTTACGGTCAGAGCAGGGGCTTAACACAGGCCCCCGCAGTCCCCACAGTGCGGGGGGGACCCAAGCGCCAGGGGGGCCCCTCTGCACAGAGCTCTGGCCCGGGAGCTCCTGATTGAGCCCAGAGGGGGTCCCTCTACGTACCTTGCAGGGGGGCCCCCTCAAGTTTTGTTACACCACTGGGTCAGGGCATTTTTTGTGCATGCAGGGGTAGCTTCATGCACACAAATATAATTGGAAGCCACATCCTTTTTGCATGTGTTCCTCAAAATGCAGCACACGTGCAAAGAGAAAATAACAATATTTTCCCTTTTACGCTACAAAAAACTTCCAAAATATGATTGGATGAATGCTTGAAATTAGTCTAACCAGTGGCAATCGCTCGGGTTAGCATTTCATCCCATCATTTTTTTGCCCACTAATGCACCTAAGTTTAGACCCAGCGATTTGCAAATCAGTTTTGACCCTGATTCAGTACGTATACTGTACTGTACCATTTATTTGGCACTGCAGTAATCATTTTCAAAAAGGTTTGTACCTGTGTTAGCCAAGCGGCAGACAAGACAGCCAGAGTGAGTAGTTTTTGCTTTTTAATTAATATAATACAATATTTCCATTAGGGACTTAACATCTAGTGCAATGTGCCAAAGAATGTGACCTGGAATGAGGAAGTTGTCTTTTCTGATGTTTCTGAAACATGCTTCAAGCTTAGGGATGCAAAAATAGCAGCGTAGAATGGCTCAGTGAAACACGAAAAATAAAACCATTGAATAAGTGAAACACTCAGTGCAGTACTGAGAACCAACATATTGCCTGGCAAATATTTTCAAAGTCTCCCAACACGAGCTCTACCCTCTGTAAAACGGAACTTAAATTAAGTTTTCGCAAACTCCGCACTTAACCCCCTCGATGCGTGTGACGGAGCGGTTCCGTCATGCGCGTCGGTCGCGCTGTGCGCATGACGGAACCGCTCCGTCACGGCCCCGCCCACGCACGGAAACTTCAGCACGGCACGGTAATCCGCACCGCGCTGAAGTGGTTAAAGGTAACATTTTGACATTTTGACTAAAAAGCAATGCTATTTACGGTAACAGAGCAATATGTCTCCAAAACGGTAGCACATGCATTGTTTAAGATGGAAAAAATGAATTGAATGCTCAGCATGGCATGCAGATAAGAGTACCCTCTCATCTGAAAAGAGTACCCTCCTAAATAAAATAAACAAAATCAATATGCAATGACACGAAAAATAGCATCACTTCAAAATTCTGTATTGGGCCATAATGCCAGTCATTGTTCCTGTGCCAGTTGTGAATCCATAAAAACATTAGTGCTGCTAAAAATATGATGGTAAGTATGCAATCATGCCATGGGTGATGGTCAAGTGGTAATCTCAGAGTACTTTCCAAAAATCAATCTTGTCAGGAGTGTCACTGACGAAAAGTGTTAATCAGGAGACTGTACGGTTTATGCCACAGGTATTACGTTACAGGCACTGCCCTAAAGCACAGGCAAACTTTCTGAGGACCTGATTACGAAATTAGGTGTTATTTATTCCACATAATAAATAACAATACCACAGGGGACCTTAGTTTTCGTGTGTGATAAATAACACCTTTCACGAGTTTGTGGGGAATAACATGCAGATTTTGGTGTTTAATATACCAAAATCCTCAAGGTACAGGAAATACCATGCAATTGCCCCACTTTATTTCGGCAGGTGTAAGTGCAGCTGAGGTATTTAACGCATCCGTTGAATACAGCCAAACCATAAGTGTCCCAGAGTGTCCCATTGACTCTTCCAGGCCTGAAAATGTAGCATTAAAAATGTGCCTCTGAAAATAGCTATGTGAATAGACAGTGAGCGCATGGTAACTTCTTAAGTTATTCAGTGAACAGCCAGAGAAAGGGAAGAGATGAGTAATTTGCTGAAGGCCCGCAGGTGTACCAGTTTTGGATATATAGTTCTGTAGGTTGACTTGGAAGTCATTGTAGGTAATTCCATAGTAATGGAGCACCAAATCACAGGCACTACACTAAGGCCCAGTGGGGATATACCACTTTAGGGTATTCCAACTTGCCCAATGTATCTGGGCCTGAGGATCCAGGCAGCTGCTTCTCACAACTCTGCCAGTCCACATTCTGCTCCAAGGAGGAAGCAGCCAAAGCTCCCCAAGCTCAACCCTCACCTACCTCACCTACTCTGATCATCCACCATGACCTGACACCCACACCCACACCATGGTCTTCAAAATAACCCAAACCCTTTTACCAACTATTCCATCTTCTCCAAGTCTTAAAAAAGTATTTTTTACAATAAGACATTTAATCAAATTGGCAGGATTCAAAGGATTTATGTATATACATGTATGTATCCAGAGATGTATTTGATTTGTTTGAACCACTTTGGTAAAACATCTATTCCTTCACCCCTCTGGTGCAAAACATGTGACCTAAACGTCCTCTGCACTACCTCCTTATAAAGAGAATGTGGCGGTCATATCCTCATACCAAACGCTGGGAATCTCTCTCTGGTACTGGCACCTGAATGAATTCATTTCTTTTAAGGCGTTCACATCAGGCTGAAAGGGAAGGGAAGAGATTACTCACAGTCTATTTCTCTAGTAGGGTGAAAGTTTACTGGGGGCTGATGGATTTTTTTTACAGCAATCTGCCACCCCTGGAGGGTAGGTCAGGGCAGAAATTCCAATGAACACAAGGGGAAGGGTTATAGCTAGATACATATAAAAACCAAAGGTTGTAGGGACATTATAGTTAGGCTCATGTTTAAATTGTACAAAACCATAGAAATTCAGCAGTTCTAGTAACCAGAGCTAACTATAATTTACACCCCCACAATGCACTGCTTATGACCTCACATATTACATCACTCATGACATGGTCAGTGACATCAGTGATCAGTTTATTTCGTTGCACTCTTTTTCAATCCAGTATTAACAAAGGCATTTGTGTGCTGAAATGCGTCTGCTGATTAAATGACGGATATGTGACCATGTGAGTGCTCTGTGCTTATGTGTTTTTGAATATTCACATGCCATAGTTAGGACCTAGTTTCCATTGGAAAAGTATTTTTTGTTTTGTTAATAACTTTGGCGCCATTTGACAAGTTTTCACGAAATTTTCAAAACTAGTACGCACTTGAGTTAAGCTACATATAAAAAACTATCAGCAAAACTGTCTGAGAAACAATATCCCTTCCATGTGATAAAAAGAGCCAAGAAAAGGGCTTTGATCAACAACAGAGATCAGCTGCTGTTCACATTGGAAAGGAAGAGAACAAAAGATTGATCTGTGTGACTACTTTTAGCTCTTTATCAAATACGTTCCAGAATGTCATCAATAAACATTGGCAAATTTACAGTCAGGGGTCTTGCATTTGAAAAACCTATGCACGCATTCAAGAGTGCAAGGAGCATCAAAGACATGCTAGTAACATACACGTCTTAAACGAACCGTAACCCAAGGAGACCAAACAACTCTGTGGCACTTACCATCTCTGGTTGGTCATTCTCCCTGTGGTAATTGCAGTGTGTGCCGCTCACAAGGAGGATTACAAATATTAGACCTAAGTCTTGAAACATGATGGAAATTGAGGTCCGTGACAAACTGAAACTCCAGGGATGTGATTTACATGATCAGATGCCCATGTGGTTTAATGTACATTGACATGACCACCAGGAATGTATGCACACGCATCACTGAACACCGCGGCACCATTAGGTTTCAATGAGATGCAACTAAGCTGACCAGACACTACATAGAGAGATGCCATGGAGAAAATGACATGGAGTGGTAAGTCATCGATAAATTACAAAAAAAAGGAACAGACATGACGGAACCTCTGTTCCTTTCTGAACAGAGATGCTCTATAGGCTCTGGGTGGACCATCACAGGCTCAATGATGAGGCCCCGTGTGGAAGCATGAGTATATGGTCTAACTGTCTCAGGACATGCCCCTCTTTTGAAGCACACAAACTCTTGTGCCCCAATGCACACACTAGAGCTTGCCGCTACCTGCACCATATGGTTCACCCTAGACCTCGTTTTGTGAATTTTTATCCTGAGAGATTGCCCCTTCTTGGTGAAATAACACCAATCTTTTTCCACCAGCTTTATGAAACTCCTTGCTTCATAGTAACAAGAAACATAGGAATACAATTTTAAAAAAACTCCATTGATAGGTCTCTAGCAGGGACTGGGACACCTGCCTATTGAGGGGATGGATTGAGTAGATTTCTGTTTGATGGAAATCACAATCTTTTTATTTATGTCACTCCAAACTACATTTCCCTTAACTGTGAGAGTCCTGCATCATCCAGGACTACATTTCCCAGCATTCCTGATATGTTTTTATGTGGGCCCGACCCTTTCCTCCTGTCAGGCAGATGTAGACCCTGACGAAAGTCCCCTACCTCTCAATTAAAAAGGGCTGCCCTCAACTGGCTTGTGTACCAACAGCAGAGAACGGGTTCCAAGCAGGTTTACCGGCACGGTGGGCCTTTTGACGATGTATGTCCCGGGGGGGAGCTGCCATATGGAGAAAAAGCCAAACCATGCATCGTTACATGTGCATTGGCTTAACAGTATTGCTCTAAATGGTATGAGTGATTGCCTGCACAATCTAATATCTCAAGGGCTATTTTCATACCCATTCTCTAATCAGATCATTGCACAGAGAGTGTTAACAAGGTAACGGGCTGCCCGCAGTGAGAATGCTTTGACACAAGACAATTTATTTCCGCTTTGCGCAGTGTATTACCAGGCTTGTCGTATTATCAGTGGTTCTCAACTATAATCTGCTTTATGGTAAGACTTGTGCGGGCTGGATACAGAGGGTATACGTGGAATCACACATTTACCGACCCCTGAGGACTAACACAGGCAGATTAGTTTTGCTTCCCTTCTCAAACTGATATACCAGTGGGTATGAGCAGCATATAAGCCTCCTATGAGGTAGAGCTATTTAGTCTCATGATTCTTTTCTTTGACAGGCTGTTTGTGATCACAGCTAGGCTTCCAAAAAACTCCTCGAAACCTGGCAACTAGGATTTGCATTGTATGTATAGCATATGCCCACTGTTTTTAACCTTTTGAACCCTGATCTCACTTGTGTGTGACTACAAAGGACACTGTCCCCCTCTCTGATCAAGAAGCCGGTATCCCCTATAATCTAGGGTAAGAGAGCGAACGAGAAGCTGCAGTGTAGCAATCCCTTAAACAAACATGCTATTGGTTCACTACTGTGCATGCAGCATGCGCAACATCTCTGCATGTTTTATTCACTTTCCATAGGTCCTTTGGGTGCTACGCCTTCCCGTGCAGTGTCACTTGCATCTTAGGTGTCCTCTTTTTTCTTCTTTTTTGAATCTTATTAAGAAGGGAAGGGCCTTGGGCTACATAACAATTAATTGTTCTTATATCTCTTGTTTTCTCGTCTTGAATATGTTGTTTTCATTGTGCACTTCAGGTTGGACTCACATGAGCACATTAGCAATCTCTTTTCTATCACATTTTCCCTCCTCACTAAAGATGCAGGCAAGAGGAAGTTAGGGATCCTTGGTGCTAAGGAATGCACCAGACCCATATGGGCTTCAAGAAAGGGCAGAATCATGTTGGCCTGACTTCTTTACACCAGTGTGAGTCATTGCTTCCATACTACCACCCCTCCAGTTTTTAACTTTACCCAATATACTCACCGATAAAGGCAAATAGCCGGGATGCATTAAGGTATTTTTAACTCACTGGTCTGGATCCCTCTATTGTACAGTTGCTTTTATCTAAGAACTCCCTCCTGCGCTGAGTCGAAAGAGGAGTTTTAAGTCCGCCTTGCAGGCACTGGCCTTCCAGGGTGGCGAGAGTTTGCCGATAATGAAGCATGACACAATTTTGTGTGTGAGGCTTCCTCTTACATAAGGATTACCTTCCCCCTATTTAGCATACACACAGGGATTCTGTGACTGTCCAAGCGGGACCTTTTGGTTGTTTGTCTCTAGGCAGGAATACCAATTGCGTATTCTACCTGTAGCTGCCGTACTTTTTGTGGTAACTTTTTCACTCCCCAGGGGAAGCATTGCATATGGCAATGTTGACAGACTCACATGGAGTACTACAAACAGCTAGAACTGAAGTCGAATGGGCAACGTGGACAGGCGCATCCACAAAGTGAAAATGACAGTGAAAGAAATACTGCTGGACTTGCAGAGGAGTTAAAAACTGAATGACTTTGTAGTCATATCAATCTCACAACTGCAGGACAAAATAGCGTTTGGAAAAGGTGGCCAATGGTGAGGATCCTGGGGTCAACATCCATACCACTCACAGAAGACATGAGATCATCTATTAAAATGTTTCTCAGCACTGAGGTTTATGGTGGAGTGACATCCACCAGATCCCATTGACAGAGTCAGAGTGACAGAACTATCCTCAAGTGCCCCTTGCAGACAAAAGGGCTGTGGCAGGCATGTTTTTAATGGTATTCGCTACCCTGTAGCAGCAGGTGGCGATGTCCAGAGCAGCAAAAAAGCTGGAAATTGTGTTAATTCATGGAGTACAAATGTACATTTATCTTGATCTCAGCCATAGAATAAAAGTTACAGGAACTTCGGGCCAGATATACAAAGCTTTTGAGCTATTTGCGACTGGAAAAATGCTTGATCAAATGTGCAAAATGCGATTGAGTAACTTGTTACTGAATTGCATTTTGCATTTGCAATTCAGTATTTGGACGGACCGTGTTTATGGCGCCCCTTCCGAATACTGAATTGGTATGGTATGTATTACTGTTTTGTGACCAAATTCCAGTTGCAAAACAGTAATACTTTAGCACCAGTTTAAAACTGGTGGTAACTCATTCACAAAGGGGAGTCCCCTTTTCCTTTGAGAATGTAAATAAATAGTATTTTTTTAAGAGCGGCTTTGGTCCTACGGACTACTGTCTACTCTTAAATGAAACTTCAATGTTACATTTTTTTCTTTTTTAATGCATCTTATTTTCCTTTAAAGAAAACTGACTGCATTAAAAAAAAAAAAGTTTGCTTCTTTAAAAGCAATCACGCACATGGTGGTCTGCAGACTGCAGCAGGCCAACACCCTTGTGAGGGCTGTAATTCCTAATGGCTCACAAACTGGGACCTACCTCTTTAATTTTCATGAAATAGGTCAATTTGTGACCCACAAGGAAATCCTAAATGAAACTCAATGAGTTTCATACATTTGAAATACAAATTTTCTAATTGTGATTTGGAGAGATTCGCAATTAGGAAATAGGTATTCCTAATGTTTGTACTTCTGTCCACCTTGTGATAGCTAATGGACCTGAGGCATCACTGTTCTTTACAGCAAAGCTATGTTTAAATCAGAGGGAACAACTTTTTTTTTTAAACTTCCCACCCCTGCCCATGGAATTATTGAGGAACATAGAAAAATGGCAGGTTGTTTCAACCCAGCACCAAGTTCAAGAGAGCCCCTCTGCATGACAGGCTGAACCGAGATAAGAGCAGCCTGCAGAGATCTTTGTGTGCACAACATGTTTCAGGGATAATTACAAAGGCATGAGGCCTGCCATTCTTCTAGTCACAGTTTTGACTCATGAAAAAGTAGCATAGAGGGTTCATGTTTCCACTGCAAAGAACAATGTGTGACATGCAGATCACAGATTAGCATTTCATGTAGATAGCTGAGTGAGTTACTGCTTATGTCACAGAGCTAATTTTGTTAATTTGAGCCTATAAGTTACAATTCTTCTAAAAAGGCACATTGAGCTATGAACTGGCATTGATGCGCTACATGCACATTGAAAGGCATAGGTTTAGAACCTTTATTTGGTCCTCTCAATCCTTTGTTATTCTAAGGTTGCTAAAAAGGGTTCCTTTGGCGAGTAAAACAATATTAATAGTCTGACACCCCAATCATTGTGTTTAGCTTCAAATACTGAGTTTATGGGGCGGATTTACCAAACGCTTGTTACAGACCTGGTGCAGTGTTGTTTTGGGACTTACTTTCCATCACAGATCCTTCATTGCATGGAACAATAGCCTTAGGGTAACACAAAGTATGTGCTATTTTATGTCAAGGATGCATACCATTGTTGATACATGAACGTTCACATGCACTCTAATCCCTATCTACTTACTTTGATAGAATGGTATTTTTCTTCAAAAAGCACACCTCCTCGAGCCTTAAGTTGGAGAAAAGATGTATTTTTTCCAAACCTTTCCAACTTTGCATGTGTGCTACACCGTAGAGCACACATACAAAGGCCCTCACTACAAATTTATCGGCATAGGGTGAGGTATTTACCACACACAACAAATACCATTACCCTAGGATGCGGTATTTACCACATGTGGAAAATACCGGTTATTCCGAGTTTAACACACCATTCTGTATGTTTTGCCTTTTTTCTGGACCTTTTTCCCCGATAAATTTTGGCAGGTTGGAATGTTCAATTTATGAAGGGAAAACACAGGGCACTATTTTCCTTATTTTTAACTGAAATCAGCCGCAATTGCCTCTGTTTGCAGAGTACAGTATTTAAGCCCCGATAGCTTCCTTTACAGCCATCTTTCAAAATCATCATGCCTCCTCTTGACTAGTAGCATTGAGGTGGGAGCACCATGGACCATTGCTAATGCTCTTCGGACAGCTTCGGCCTTAGCCAAAAGAAGTAAGCACAGCTCTGCAGCTCCTACTGAACCACCGTGCACCCTGGCCCCCCAGTGCATTAATTGTACCTACGGTTCTCCAGCCTGTACCCCTCCATTTTGGAAACAAATTCATTTTTCCATTAGCCATAACTCCCAAAATGGTGTAGTTATGAATCACTTTAGGAAAAACCCCAGAAAACAATGGCCTTGTTTATTTCTAGGTTATGATATTTATTTCTAGTTAAATGACAAATGGGTATTGGCACAGCAATCAGCCAAGGTGTGTCGGGGTACCTGTAGATCAGTGTAAAATTGTTCTGGATGTGTGAGATTACTTGTTTGATAGGGCCCAAATCTGTGCAATATTGATTTCAAACCCATTGAGCTCAACAAAGCCTCAAATCTACCCTCAAGTATGGTGATATAGATTGGTATTTAACAACCTCATAGGGGTCTGCAATCCCTATAGTGACAGCTTTGTAAATGTAAATGTAAATGTTGTAGACTTGTAAAGTGCACAGCTGCCCCAGCAACGGGGCGTCCCGGCGCTGTAGACCGCTGGGGAACCCATCCTGGCTATCCCTGTGAGATGGTCCCTTTCTGGGTATCTCCAAGGTGAAACCAGGCATCCCCGGCATCTGTGGGGGGCCGTTGTAGAGATGAGGCAAGCTTAATGCCCAGAGTTGCCGAGTGTGTTCCTGGTTAGAGTAGGTACCGAGGCGAGAATTATCGAGTCCGTTTTGACCCTGGTCCACAACCCTGCCACGTCAGGAATTGAACCCTGGTCCCTGGCCGATTCTCTGCTTACGGGTCTGCCGCCTCTAACTAGTGAGCCACACCTCTCCACAGCTTTCTCCAAACCAAAGCTGTATACATTTAGTTGAAAGCAGTAAAAAAGTGCAAAGGTGCACAATCAGGAGGTGTAGCCTCAATGCTTTTGGCTTTGAGGGTAGTGCGTAATTTGTGGTGGTGGTTGCATGTGGTAGGCGCCAGCACATATTCTTGGGAATGGGACTTATTTTTCATCATCAGCCTTTAACCTAGAGCAAAGAAAAAGAAACCAGAAGAGGAAGAAATGAGGAAGTAAAAGATAGGAAACAGTGACATTGGGAGAAAGGAGGAATGAAAAATAACCTGCTAGGTGAGACAGGAAGTGTAGGGTGGTGTAATAAATCGTAATTATGTGAAATCAAGGGTAGGCAGTCTTTGTATTCAGCACCCCTAACCATCAGCAGTTAGGTGAGGGCTCTAAAGACAAATTTTGGGCATCTCAAATTATTTTCAAATTAGGCACTGTTTTGTGGCCATCAGCACCAGGGCACCCACCAGCACAAGGGGCACTGCATTGCAGCATTTAGAACCCTGCTGTTTGGTTTATGTCAGAGTTTTGGGGATATGGCTGGAGATTATGGCCAATTTAAGGGAAGCATGCTTGCAGAACATTCATAAATACCTTGACAACTGGGATATTTGGACACAATATTGATTTGTAAATATCAAGATACAGAAATATCGGAATTAAATATTGTGATACAAAAGTATTGTGATGTAGAAATATCAGCAAAATATTTTTTTCAGCACCCTCGCCATGCACTGCTGATTTCCTACATATTACATCACTCATGATATCTTCTATGACATCACTGAAAATATCGGTGCAACATTTGCTTTAAAATTGTTGATGAAAAACTGGACATGGCGAGGGCGCGAGTTATAGTTATGTTATGGCATCAAATATAGTTACTTGAGATAACGTTAACTATAACTGCTGAATTTGTATGGTTTTGTGCATCTAAAATGTGAACCTAACTACAACATGTCTATAACCTTTGCATTTTTTAGTGAATATATTTTATATCTAGAGATATGTTTTTTATAGTTGTAAATTTTAAGAAATAACCCAAAAAATGTAATATAATGTAAAATCTATATTTGTAAAATAGTGTTACATTATTTATGTGTATATATAAACATACACACATATAATTTGATATATATATGTGTGTTTATAGTATTTATATAGTATGAAATATTTCAATTTCATTTACATTATATTAGTTATTTATTAATATATTTAACATTTGTGTATAGATATATTACCTACTGGCGGTCGCCAGTAGGTAGTTATAGTTAGGACCACGTTTCCATAGGAAAACCTCAACATTCTATTTTGAATAACTTTGGCGCCGGTCGACGAATCCACGCGTATTTCTCAAAATAGGTGGGGCGCTACGCTCCGCTCCTACCCTGAAAGTCTCGGGGGGATCCGTCAAGCGGGGGCTGAGATAAAAGGGGGGTCCCAAAACGCGTTTTTCCCATGCATTTTTCCATAGGACCTTTAGAACGAGCTACAGCCCGAACGGCTGAACAGAATTACTCAAAATTTGGCAGAGAGGTAGTCCCTAGGTCAAGGAAGTGCCTTTTGTAGGTTTGGTGTAAATCTGTTCAGGAGATTCTGAGAAAATAGCCTTTAAATCAATATATATATCTGAGCCCGCTTACCGTACGCTTACCGTACGCTTACGGTAAGCGTACGGTGGCGTGCGCGAGCGCGATTCTGATTGGCTCTTAGATCTTAGTAAACATTCGAATCGGCCGAAACCAGGAAGCGGCGGCCGCCATTTTGTCTCTCGCACTGAGTGTTGTTTATCAAACATGATGGCCAAAAACATGTTACGGGGCTGTTTTGACAACTCCCTCCCACATAGTCATGTTGAGGGAGTCCACAAACATCCCCCAAGAGCAAAAACGGTTGTATTTTTTTTTCGGCAATTTCGCGGGGTACGCTTACCGTACGCTTACCGTAAGCGTACGGTAAAAAAATAAAAATAAAAAAAACACTATCCACACTTACCCCACCCCCTGTGCTTTTGGTGGCCGAAGGCCACCAAATGTACAGGGCTTATTGATAGGTAAAAAAAACTAAATTTTGGCAACATGAAATTATAAAATTGAAATAAAAAAAACACTATCCACATTGACCCCACCCCCTGTGCTTTTGGTGGCCGAAGGCCACCAAATGTACAGGGCTTATTAAAGTTGATAAAAACCGTGCACGGAACGAACTGCGTTAAGTGGGCGCGCACGCCTCGAATGGCGTAAAGTAACTTAGCATTTAAAAAACCGTACAAATTCACTGAAAAAACCATAGGTTTAACACACGTTATAGTTAGGAATTAGCATTTAAAAAACCTTGCAAATTCACTGAAAAAACCATAGGTTTCACACATGTTATAGTTAGCGGAAATTTTACTGATAAAAATCCAGTGAAATTGCCCCGTTATAGTTAGTGCAGGCAACTATAACTCACGCGACCGCAATCTTCTGCTGATGACATATGTGTCTTTATGAAAAAAAAATATTTGTAATATATGTATAGCTAAAAATGTATGGAAGAAGACATGGGCAAATAAGTGTCTAAATACAGTATTAGCATCAGCAGAGGATTGCGGTCGCGTGAGTTATAGTTGCCTGCACTAACTATAACGGGGCAATTTCACTGTTTTTTTATCAGTAAAATTTCCGCTAACTATAACATGTGTGAAACCTATGGTTTTTTCAGTGAATTTGCAAGGTTTTTTAAATGCTAATTCCTAACTATAACGTGTGTTAAACCTATGGTTTTTTCAGTGAATATATATATATATATATATATATATATATATATATATATATATATATATATATTCACAGAAAAAACCGTAGGTTTCAGGGACGTTATAGTTAGAAATTAGCAAAAAACCTTAGAAATTCACTGAAAAAACCACAGGTTCCAGGGATGTTATAGTTAGTTGGACATTTTACTTGTACAAAACCAGAGAAATTCGGCCGTTATATTTAGTTGAGCTAACTATAACTCGCGCACCCGCAATGCACTGCTGATGGCGTCACATATTACATCATTCATGACATGGTCAGTGACATCACTGATGACTTCTCAAATGACATCACTGATGACATCATCCAGTGACTGTGTGCTTCTGTAAAGTTTAAATATGTTTTATATATATTCACTGAAAAAACCATAGGTTTCAGGGGCGTTATAGTTAGCTGGACTTTTCACTCGTACAAAACCATTGAAATTCCCCCGGTATAGTTAGTTCAGCTAACTATAACTCGCGCGCCCGCAATGCACTGCTGATGACGTCACATATTACATCACTCATGACATGGTCAGTGACATCACTCATGACATCACTGATGACATCTCAAATGACATCACTAATGATATCACTGATGACATCATCCTTGTGATAGAGTGGCAGACCTCCTCTTCCCCTAATATAACCTTTGATACACACATTCAAAAATAGAAACTACAATGTTTTTTAATATTTTAAACATTTATATATTTATAGAAACACCTAGGTCATGCTGGACAAACCGTATGTACCTATCACCATGACGATTTGCGTGATATTCATTAAAAGGCGACTATGCATAGAATGAATCCACATGGAATGTATTTACACCGCTAGTGAAGCTCTGACGTGTCTGACGCCCTACCGTGCCTAATCCCGGCGCCCCCGCCGGTGGGTACTCTCCAAGTAGACACCCTTGTTGTTTATTTATACAAACATGGGTAGCTATTGACGGGCACATTTAATATACACGCACACCAAGCCATTCAAAGGAGATTCGACAAAAATTCGTCCATACTATGCAAGAAACCCCCCTCACGGTTAATAAAAAACACATCCACCGCCGGATGTGTAATACTTTTTATTTTACTCTCTGGAAAGGAGACGAACCTCACTTGAGAGTCACAGCGTGCTCCTGGCTGAGCCCAATGCTGTGTTACACCCACCAGTGCTTGCCGATTGCCTCACACCTCTGTGTTGTATTCCACCAGCTAGTGCGTATGCTGTGACACTCTCTAGCCCATGTGCACTGTAACACCACCCCGTGAATATGTCATGCCACACTTGCCTTCGCACGGGTTATATTGCCCCATCTAACGTGCCTTCCTCGATGTGTATGTTATAACGCACAGCGCTATGCCATACATATTACAATCTGGGATCCATATCTTTGTCACTGTGCATATGCAAGGTTACACTCCCCAGCACATATTTTATATTACAACTTTAGAGACTAGTTATGTTACACAACACTGCCCTGTGCTTATTACACTCCAAGGCGCATATCGCACACCACGCGCTAGTGCCTGTGCTATCTCGCGCTCTCCAATGAATCTGTCATTGCGCACAATTTATTGCATATTATATTTCACGCCCCGGTTCATCTTGTATCACACTTTTTGGTGCATAGTTTATACCATATACTACATCTAGTTTTCATTTTCAATCGTGCTCTCAGGACTATGTTCTATATAACACTGCGTCCACCTACCCTTTTCACGGGCATTACATTTCGCGATGGGGGTGGAGGGTCAGGGGGTGTTTCTGCCAAGTGAGCCCGGAGTCACAGTCACAAACGTCCTCTTCTTCCTGAATAAAAGTGAGATTATGCTGCATACTTGTTCATATTTTAAGTAGTTCGCACAGACACACATTTTAAAAACAATAAAGTTCCTAATACCCACCTTCTCTGAACAGTTAGCTTGCTGCCCCATCCACCTCCTCCCTATCCTCTGTTGTCTGAATCCATGGACTAGCCTCCTCCCTCCTGCCATGCATGGTCTGATGTGCTGCCACTGCCCTCCATTTAGCATGATGTACCAGTCCACTCCTCCTGCCCTCCATTGCCCAATTCTATGGCCCATTATTGACCTCCTGCTTAGCCTCTGTGCTTAGCTTGCTGCCCCTATTCTCCTTCCCCCTGCCCTCCGATGTCTTTGTGCATGCCCCTGCTCCATCCTTTTTGCCCACTATGTTCCATGGACCTGCCACTCCTATCTACTCTGAGTGTTCTGTTGAGCTGCCACTCCCCTCCCACCTGCCTAGCATTGTCAGATGACTGTAACCTGTCCCTGCCACCTCCACCCTGCCTGTCCACATGCCATGCCCCTATCCCCTTCCTCCTGTCCTCCATGGTCCATTTTACTGCTACACCCTTCTGCCCTCCCTGATCTGTTGTGCTGCAACTGCTCCTCCTGCCGGCCCCGCGCAGTCTGTTGTGAGGCCCCTTTCCCTGAACTCTCTTGTCTGTGCCCAGGTCCTGACCCTCCCTTCTATCCTCCATGGTCCTTTGTGCATGCCCCTGCACCCTCCTTCTTGCCCATCATAGCCATTGTGCTGCTACTAACCCTCCCGCTTGCCATGCATGGTCTTCTGTGCTGCCATGGCCCCTCCCACCTTCCGTGTGTGGTCAGCTAGCTGCTCCTGACCCCCTACCACCTTCCCTCCATGGTCTGTGTGTATGCCACCATAGTCTCATTGTTGCTCTCCATGGTGTGTCTTGTTTCTAGTGCCCATCCTGCCTGACCTCCATGGTCATCTTGCTGCTCCTGCCCTGCCACCTTGCCCCCAGCCCTCTGTTTCCATGTGCAGACCCCCTATTCCCTCCCTCCTGGCTTGTCTGTTCCATTGTAATGCCCCTGATCCGTCCCTCCTGCCCTTTATGGTCTGTTATGCTGCAGCTTTCTCTCCTGCCTGTCCATTATGGTCAGCTAGCTACCATTGCCTCTTTCCCATCTGTTCTCTGTTGTCCATGTGCATGGTCCTGTCCCCTCCCTATTGCTTTCTATGGATTGTTGTGCTGCACTCCCGTCCCGCATGCGCTGTGTGGTGTATTGTGCTGCTGCAAACCCTGATGCCTGCCCTGTAGGGTCAGTTTGGTGCACCTCTCCATGTCCCTCCTGTCCTCTGTTATCCGAGTCCATGTCCCTACCCCAATTCCTCCTGCCTACCATGATTCAATGTACCATACTTGCGAACATTTTGAACTTGGTAAGAGGGAGATTTTGAAAAAAAACTGGGGTATTGATTTTCCCCTGTGAGTTACATTGAAAAAGAGGAGATTGTAGACAGGAGACAGATCAAATAAAGCCCATTTGAGCTTAAAAACATTGGACGTTTCCTGGCTGAAACGGGTCTGTTGGCATGTATGGTTGTACTACCACTGCCTCTTCCTTCTGCCCACAATGGTCTATTCTATTATATTGCCACAGCCTCTCTTGCCAGTCCTGTATTGTTGGTTTGTTGCCCCTGCCCCCCTTTCCACTGCCCTCCATAGTCTGTTGTGCTGCCACTGCCCTTCCTGCCTGCCCAGTGTGGTCAAATTGTTGCCTCTGCACTTTCCTACCTGCCTTCAATTTTCAGAGTCCGTGCCCCTGGCCTCTGCCTCTCAACAGTATCCCAATGAACAACTAGATTGTTACATTCTATATTTATTACAAAAGTGTGGAACTCCTGACGTCATCTTAATGTAATCAAAACTGTAATAACTAGATTATTTCCTTTAGAAATTACATATATGAGAGGGTCTTATTTGCATCAAAATTATGGTTAGTGCTCTAAAAAACAAAAAAGAACACATATTTTCTGAGTTTTCAAATAGCGGCAAAGAACTTTTAAATTATTTGTAATCTTTATGTTTTTTTATCCAGTTGACCACTTGATTAAATGTTGCACCTTGACGAGAGGATGTGGTGTTACTTCCTGAGCTGCAGACTTTGCAACTGGGGAACCAGGTTGGAGTTTCTGCTTCAGCTCAACATTCTGTGATTGTGGTCAAATCACTTAATCTCCCCATGTCTACAACCAAAATGAATTTGATCTTGTGTGATGTAACCAATGCTCATGTAAAGCATTCCAATACCTGATAAGTCTGCACTATATAAAACTGCAAATACACAAAAAATAAGTGTGTTGCACACTTCTGTCATTGGGCTACATGTGGGCTACATCTGGGTGATATTTGTGCTGCATTTAGGATCTTTTGTGTCTGGTAGCCATCTTGGGAGATTTATTTGTTCTGAAGTTTCCTAATTTCCTCATTTACTGCAGTCCCCTCAGTAGCAAATGCTTTCAGTTTTTTACTTTGATTCCATCAAGAAGGTATTCAGATATGTCACACATTTGCCATAAATTCTGAATGTTAGCACTCTAGTTGCTCATTAAATCACTGTAGTAAAGCTACTGCTCACCACGGAAGTCTGCTGCTGGTATTAAAAGTGCATGTTTCAGTCTGCATATCAGAATTTTTTAATGAAATAGAAGAGGATTTGAGAAGTCACTCAAAATGTGCCCTAATTTTTCTTTCTTCAGCACTAATCATAATTTCTATGGCAAAATGAACCCCCTCATCGTGTTCCTTTTTAAATTAAATGTTTTAAGTGTTACCAGTTTATTCCAATCAAGATGGCTTCAGGTGTGCCATACTTTTGTCATAAGTAAGACTGTAAGCGCTCTAGTTGTTCTTAAGAACACTCTGGGACATTCTGTCATTAGGCAATACTTGGGCTACATCTGGGTGATATTTGGGCTACATTTGGGCTCTTTTGTCTCTGGTGGCCATCTTGGGAGATTTATTTGTTATGAAGTTTCCTAATTTCCTCATTTACTGCAGTCTCCTCAGTGGGAATACTTTCAGTTTTTTATTTTGGTTCCATCAATAAGGCATTCAGATGTGTCACACATTTGCCATAAATTCTGAATGTTAGCACTCTAGTTGCTCATTAGATCACTGTAGTAAAACTACTGCTCACCAGGGAAGTCTGCTGCTGGTATTCAAAGTGCATGTTTCAGTCTGCATGTCAGAATTTGTTCATGAAATAGAAGAGGATTTGAGAAGTCAAAATGTGCCCTAATTTTTCTTTCTGCAGAACTAATCATAATTTCTATGGCAAAATGAACCCCCTCATTTTGTTCCTTTGTAAATTAAATGTTTTAAGTGTTACCACTTTATTCCAATCAAGATGGCTTCAGGTGTGCCATACTTTTGTCATAAGTAAGACTGTTAGCGCTCTAGTTGTTCGTTAGAACACTCTGGGACATTCTGTCATTGGGCTATACTTGGGATACATCTGGGTGATATTTGGACTACATTTGGGCTCTTTTGTCTCTGGTGGCCATCTTGGGAGATTTATTTGTTATGACGTTTCCTAATTTCCTCATTTACTGCAGTCTCCTCAGCAGGAAATTATTTCAGTTTTTTACTTGGTTCCATCAAGAAGGCATTCAGATGTGTCACACATTTGCCATAAATTCAGAATGTTAGCACTCTAGTTGCTCATTAGATCACTGTAGTAAAGCTACTGCTCACCAGGGAATTCTACTGCTGGTATTCAAAGTGCATGTTTCAGTCTGCATGTCAGAATGTTTTTATGACATAGAAGAGGATTTGAGAAGTCAAAATGTGCCCTAATTTTTCTTTCTGCAGCACTAATCATAATTTCTATGGCAAAATGAATCCCCTCATTGTGTTCCTTTGTAAATTAAATGTTTTAAGTGTTACCACTTTATTCCATTCAAGATGGCTTCAGGTGTGCCATACTTTTGTCATAAGTAAGACTGTTAGCGCTCTAGTTGTTCGTTAGAACACTCTGGGACATTCTGTCATTGGGCTATACTTGGGGTACATCTGGGTGATATTTGGGCTACATTTGGGCTCTTTTGTCTCTGGTGGCCATTTTAGGATACTTATTTGTTATGATGTTTCCTAATCTCCTCATTTACTACAGTCTCCTCAGTAGGAAATACTTTCAGTTTTTTACTTTGATTCCATCAAGAAGGCATTCAGATGTGTCACAAATTTGCCATAAATTCAGAATGTTAGCACTCTAGTTGCTTATTAGATCACTGTAGTAAAGCTACTGCTCACCAGGGAAGTCTGCTGCTGGTATTGAAAGTGCATGTTTCAGTCTGCATGTCAGAATTTTTTAATGAAATAGAAGAGGATTTGGGAAGTCACTAAAAATGTGCCCTAATTTTTCTTTCTGCAGCACTAATCATACTTTCTATGGCAAAATGAACCCCCTCATTTTGTTCCTTTTTAAATTAAATGTTTTAAGAATTACCACTTTATTACAACCAAGATGGCTTCAGGTGTGCCATACGTTTGTCATAAGTAGGACTGTTAGCGCTCTAGTTGTTCTTTAGAACACTCTGGGAAGCTGCAGTAGAACACAAAGGAATCAACTGACAGTCTCTGCCCTTGTTGGATGTACATGTTTTACTGGGAATGTCAGACTTCATTCTCACATGACTGAGAAAGATAATGTGAATTTACAGAAAATATGCTCTCAGTTAGCTTATAGATCACCTTTCAAACCTCTGTGGGAAAAGCATGAGAAAATAGTTTTCTCTCAAACATGATTCATGATATCACAGCAGAAGGCTTTTTCACATGGTAAAATCACCTTAGAACACACCACAATTCCTAAAATGAGTATGGTACCATCAACAAATGATTTATAATGTAACTAAAGTCTTAAAACCTTCTATTAACTGCAATGCTTTTTAATGAGGTGCTATCATGTATATTGGTCCCAAGATGGCTGCCAACACTTCTTGGATGAAGTGCTGACAGCCAATCAGATCTCACGATGAGATGTGTGGTTAGGCTCCGCCCAGATATATATGTGATTTTACTTTTGATTTTCTCAGGAACTACTGAACAGATTTACACCATTTAAGCAAAAGGCACATGCCTGACCTGAGGACTACCTCTTTGCCAAATTTCAATTAATTCTGTTCAGCTGTTCGGGCTGTACCTTCGACTAAAGGTCCTATGGGAAAATGCATGGGGAAAACGCGTTTTGGGACCCCCCTTTTTTCTCAGCCCCCGCTTGACGAATCACCCCGAGACTTTCAGGGTAGGAGCTGAGCGGAGCGCCCCATTAGTTTTGAAAATTTCACGAAGATAAGTCAACCGGCGCCAAAGTTATTCAAAATAGAATTTTCAGATTTCCTATGGGAACTCGGTCCTAACTATAACTATCTACTGGCGACTGCCAGTATATAATATATATATATATATATATATATATATATATATATATATATATATATATATATATATATATATATAACATCTTCGTTCACCCAGGCTTGTCGAACACTCGGCGGGTGCTTCAATAGCGGGGGGTGAACCGCATCTGTTACACAACAACTACGAGTCTCGGAGCACTCTCGGGAGTTTTCAGTGATTTTATTGCGCAAATGTATATATATTTTATATACTAAAAAACAATGGGCCCAAATCACAAAGGTAAAGTTAAACGAAAGTCTAACTGTACGACTTTCGGTATTCACAAAGGGCATTTAATACTCGTAAATGCTCTTTGTGAATACCGAAAGTCGAACTTTACGACTTTCAGTATTCACAAAAGGCATTTATACCGAAAGTCGTAAAGTTAGATTTTCATCTAAGTTTATCTTTGTGAATTAGGCCCAATATATTTTAAGGTTCTTTAATAATATTAATGTGAAACTATATATTTTTCAATATCTTAGCATAAGTATAGTGACATGATATTTTTTTAATCAATATTTTTGACACAATATTTTTGTATCATGATGTTTTTTATATATTGTGTCAGTGATTGGTTCACTGGGTTAAGAATTGCAACTAGACTATTACAGGGTGGCTCATACGTCGGGCCCTTCGTATAAACTGGCACCAAAATAGGACACTTCCAAAAGGAGGGTACACTGCAAAATCAATCATAACCTTTAAGTGGTGGGCACATATTGGCAGCCTACCATCTTGGATATTCCCCTACAATAGTACATTCATGGGGATTCTTTAATCTGGATTGCTTGGTCACAGCAATGATGTCAATTAAAGAAGAAGAAGAAAAATAGTCTAATGAAGTGATGTTTTAGATGGTACTGAAGGCTTTAGATTGTACACTTCTGGACAAACATTCAGACAAGGCCATGAAGATGACATACAAGCACCATGTGCTCATGGTTTTGCATGAAAACCCTTCTTCTCTAATTGCAAATACCTTCCTTCTGATGAAGTCACATATGATCAAAATCAAGCAGAAAGATTGACCACAACTCAAAGACACTCAAGTGTACAAATCAGTGAAAATCTGGCCAGACATTCATAGAAAGAGGCAGACATTGATACAGACCACTGTGCAGAGAAAAAATACTTCTAGAGAGATAAGAGAAATAATGCAGGTACAACAGCCAGATATATGTTATGGCACCCCAGGAAGGACGTAGGTGGGACTTATCTGGTAGGATGTTGAAGGTCCTAGAGCTTGTAGGGCCTTGTAGTGAAGCACGGGAGAGCATGTGTTGGGGCTGGTAAATTAGGAAAATTCTCCTGAATTGTCCATTTCTCAATGAAGTACTGCTTTGACTTTTCTTGCCTGTAAGCACTGACTATTAGTAGGAAATACCTGGGGCAGTATTACACATAGTGCCCTAGCGTTGGGACCAACATGTGTGCCTGCTGTATGCAGGGGGTACTATGGTATTATGGGCACTATATAATATTATCTAGCGGGCGCATGCTTTTAGGAGGTGCCAGTGACAGTGACTGACAGTGTGCCTCCACAAGGTGGAACGTTGTCAGTGCAGCTCCCTAAGCCAGTCCTTTGATCGGGGTAATGGGGGTGTTATTGATTCCCCAGTCATCCTTCTGCAGGCAGGTGCAGTCACTCACTGCACCAACCTGCAAGTGAATCTCTCTCTCCTCTTTAAAGTACAGGCAGCTGTTGCCTGCACTGTGAAACATGGAGTGGCCTGTAAACAGCTGTTCCGTATTTCACTGAATACGCTTCCACCAGGGCAGGCACCGAGTCGCTTTGTCGGCCCCTGGTGCACTATGGTATTATAAAAGGAGCCAAATATGCCAATGCACTGCAGCCCCTGCTACTATACAGATATCACTGGCTCATATATAGTGTCACTGCTGTCTTCAGAGGGTGTTCCCTCATTCGTTTGGGGTCTAGGCTCCAAGCAAATGACAGAATCTCTTTGCCTCTGTGCTTGCACCTTATTATCTACGTGGGCACAGAAGCAAACAGGCCTTTACGAGGTGCACTGACAGTACACCACAAAAAAGATGGTGCACCTGCCTGCAAGGGGATCTCTCTACTTTCTTTAAAGTGCAGGATGCTTTCTGCCTGCATTGTAAAACAAGCATTGGCATAGCCAATAGGTCTCGCCTTTGGGACCTTATAAGTGTTTAGCCATGCAACAGTTGCATAACTAAATACTTATAAGGTCCTAAAAGCGAGACCTATTGGCTATGCCATGCGGCCATACGGCCGCGAAAGTGAAAGTAATCGCGGTAAAGCGTGGTGCGCGCGCCCGCGCACATGCACTGAAGCTCTAGGCTGGCCTGGTAGCACTTTTTGGAGCCCTCTCAATAAGTCTCGCCAGACCAGCGCATGCGCTGGGTCAGGCGAGACCTAAACATGGAATGGCTTGTAAGTAACTGACCCATATTTCACAAATTGCGGCTCACCTCATGGCAGCGCATTAATTGTAATAGGGTGCACTGTCCCTGTTTGCCTGAAGCGCACCCTTTTCAAAGTGCACTGTGGCCCAGGTCGGAACAGTGTGCCCTCTCTGTGATATGGGCCCAGCTGTCCGTAAATTGTATTTTCTTCTAAAGACTTCCTCATTCCTATTGCAATGTTAGTTTGTTGACCCTTGCTGGATTTGTTTCAATGGACAAAGGCCACACGCTTGTCAATGTTGACAATAATGTTCAATAAGTGAACTACTAATCTCGGGATCAAGCCTTTCTGGAGCTGTCCCAGTCCTTTACCCTTCTCTCCACGTCTGCACATGCCTTGGTTACAGGGAAATCTCCACTGTCTTTAATTTGCATATTCTACTAACTGCTTCCTTGTTATTTATATAACATTTTATATTTGGATAGTAGTGTTGTTGTTTCTTAAAACTAAAGTCGTGAACATTCAATTCTGATAAGCTATTATACTTCTAAACTAACTGTGATAGAAGATTTACACTCTCCCTGTTATTGCAGTACTTGATTTTGAGGGGCATCTGAAACGTAATATATGCTTCATCGGTTCTCTCTTTTTTTTTAATATAAAATAATAAAGAAAATAAAAAGCCTTGTTTTTTGAAGGTTTACATTTTGTGGCGGAAATATATTTTTCTTGTATGTAGGAAAATTGTCACAGACCTGGGTCTGGTATGTGTTGTTATGGGGTGTAAATCAGCCCTTATCATTTTCTGCAACAAATGTATGGCTAATTACATATCTGAAATAATAAACCTAATAATATGTAGACCCAAATGAAATAATAGGTAGACCCACTTTTATCGTAGTTTAGCGCTCATAGTTGAGTGCTTAGGGCTCGTTTGAAGCTAAGCACCTGTGGACGAATTATTATTTTCACTTTTCCTGAAACAAGACACATTGAAGTAACTGTCTGACCTGAAGCAGGCTGGTCAGATGCCTTCCTCTCCTACCTTTGGTGAGAACTTGGGCTGCGTCATGACGCGCCTTCTGATGGTTCAGTCTTGGTGGGCACTTTCGTGCAGTTGATTCACTGTTTCTGGGACTGTGGTTAATGTAGCAGATGAGACTAGAGAGAAAAGAAGATTACAGCACAAAGAGGTGGTATCTTCCCCTCAGATAATTTGAATGCCTCTCATCAGTTCAAGTCATGTGACAGACAGGTCAGCATCCGAGATGAAGGTCTGGTGGGGAGAGCCAAGAGTTCTTCATAATGCATCACTTGTAAACATTGTAAATGTAACTTTGTAGATTCCGTGTCAAATACTGTAATGAAGACCAGAAGTCATGACCCAGCATGCGTCCGAATGACCCTATTGTCGATTCCTTAGGTCTTGTCAACCTCTCCATTTATTTATTCATGAACCTCCCGGGTATTATAATGAGAAGGGACAGAGAGCAGAATCAAATTGGTTGTTTATCTATAGAGGGTCCTCCTTTTGAATACAACTTAGTGAGTTCCAACTTGGCCCTCCAAGCTCAGGAGCATAAAGCCAGGATACCCCAAAAGGTGAGTTGTGCGCTGTACAAATACATATAACATTATTAGGGAACTATTCATCTGTACTGGCATCCTACTTCTTTTTCATTTATTTTGGCGTAGATTGTGAGAAAGTCGATTTTCTCTGATTGGAAGGATTTGTCAAACTTATATATACACCCCTCAATTCCTGACAAAGATGTGTCCTTTGGACAAGATTGAGTTTGACGTTCCTGAAGTGATTTCTTCAAGGGCAAATTCATCAAGTGAGTGTGTTTTCTATGTAATACACTTTACTCAATCAATCAAAATACTTTATTCGGTTTTTGTTTGCAAAACCATAAAAGTTACACAAATACAATACATAAAGACAATAAAATATTAACACTATTTAAAAAAAAAAAAGACTTTACACTTTACTCCAGAAACCAGTGATTAAAAGGTAGAGGCCATACACCATAAATCCTGTAGTGGGCTTAATCTAGTCTCAGTGTAAGAACCTATTCGACCTATGATATCCAGCCGTAGGTAAAGATTTTCTGGCACTAACTATGAATTTTCAAAAGGTGACAGGACTGCCTGCTCAGAGCTCCTTCGCAAAATGGAGATGTTGGTCAGATTCTAGCCTGCTACTCCCTGTGCCAGGATCCAAGACTTATGTGGTGGAAACAGAAGTTTACTAGTGCAACTTTTACAACTCTAAGGGTTGCTCAGGGTCAAAAACATTTGGATTGCCTCATTCCTCGACTCCACAGAGAAGCATCAGTTCAGGAAATTCCTCAAACCTGAAAATTCCTTCACATCTAGTTGATACTTAATTCCCCTGTTGGTAGAACTTTCATGCTTGGTTTTTATTCCTTCCTATTCCAGCATTTTGGTGTCTGGTGTTCTAAAATGATATCTTAAAACCTTTGAGAAAGATAACCCTGCTTTCTCTTTTTTATACTTTATAATCTTGGTTGGGATCATAAAGCTTTCTCTTCTAGGAAGATTAGTGATTATTAGTGTCAGGCATATTTCTTCCCAATAAGGGAAATTGGTGTGAATTTTGATGAATTCAATATTTGGTGTATTATGACTAGTCCCAGGGTAGCAATGGAACAAGATTGGAGAGAACAGGTGCCAAATCTATGAGGCAAGGATGTTTTTGATTCTTTTAAAAATATAATAGTCTGCAAGGACAGCGAGGCAAAACTCAAAGAACATTAACTATATTTCTGCAAAGAAAGAAAATGGAAATTTAGAAGAGTGGAAGGGCAAAAGTAGAACTTTCTGTCAATGCATTTGTTGAAAAAGTTATGACGAGGGGCAACAGGAGACCGAACGAACAGTGACACGTTTTCTATTACGTTTACAAATTAAATGGTTCACCATCAGTTTATAGAACACTAGGTTAGGTAGAGGGAGTAGATACTATAAGTGAAATTAATATAAGTGTTTAAGTGATCATTAAGGAGGAATTGGTAAGTGGACTTTTTTAGTTTGATATTATCTTGTCAAACCTAAGGGCTGCAGTGGTTGAGATAGCCTCATGAATCTAAAGCGTTGTGCCAATTTAATTTTGTTGATATAAAGTTGATATCAATTTGGATAAATGAACGTAGACATTTATTTATAATAACTGTTTGCACAGAGAAGTATGTAAAATGTGAACACAATTCATTGGAATAGTTCTAGGCCTGGTCTATGTCTTCATGACTAGTAAGAGTCAAGTGTCCTTGAACACATTTTAAGTCTTGCCTGATATTTTGTTAGCCTTTAGAAGGCTTAGAACCTAACCATTGATTACTATTTTTGGTCACTCTCATTTCCCTAAATCTGTTTGGTCATTGCACGCTGGCTTTACTTACTCTTTGTGTTTTTATCCTTCCCCTGGAGCTTGGCCTAAATACTGCTTCCTTGTTCCCCTGTGTGTCCTTCCACTGCTCGCAATCTTGAAGGTCCTTTTTTTTAGGTTGAGCCTCCAAGACCTGTTGTATACAGTTTGTGGGCTTACAACCCGGCCACTTTATTTGTTCATGTTAGTGCCCTTTAAAGCTCCTTGCTTGTAAATGGTTAATGTTTTCAGTTTGCCCCACCTTTCTGTCAACTGTTTCCTCCCGTGGAGTAGCGCCATAGTACTTGAACCCTTCCATTAGTGCCATTTTATTTCCTGATTGAGGAACTGTTTTTTAAAAATGTGAACAGGCACTTCCCATAAAGTGTTTGTGATTTGTTTCCCGGTCTCAGCATTGCACCCACTTTATGGCCACCACACTTTATCTTTCAGCATTGCAGCAGTTTTAGAAGGTGCTTTTACTGTCGGCAGAATGATTTACATACTTTTAAACAAACTTGTGTATTGTTTTTGTTAGGATTCCTCCAGCAGGCTCACTCAGTACTTGCTGTGTCTCGGACGGCACCAAGAACATGGTAGGCAGAGCAATTAAAATGTTTATGTCGTGCAACTCGATGTCAGTCAGCTTGCATGTGTTGATGCAGCAAGTCTCCCAATCCCCATCCTTGTGCTGGGTTGAAACATAGGATTTCTATGCTGGGCGGCCGCCTATTCCAAGTTCCTTCCCCTCCCTTTGAAGTGGGGGGGGAGGAGTCCCGATTTGGACCCGAGCACACATGAGTAATTAGGTTAATCAGTGCATGCCACAAACACACACATGCATCAGGAAGCTTTGTCCTCCCTCTCCTAACTACATGCTGCTGCACAGGTGCCATCTTGCTAGCGCCCACAGTGATGTACAATCTGAAGGCTGCCCTCTTCCCTCGGGATTCAGTGTGCCTTCCTCCTCCCGCTTTGAGAACCAGTTAAGGGTCATATTCAGGCAGTGGTGGTTGTTGTATGCAGAATTACTTGTAAAGTGCCCTCTGCTTCTAGGGACCAGTATGCCTTGCTCTCCATACATCTCCAATTAAGGGATCCCACTCATTCCATTTGTGCAAGGAAGTGTTTTGGGTCTCTAGAGCGAAAATGTTTATTTTGTTGACATCAACGTGTAAAATACAACTTTCAGTTGAAGTTGAGTATGTGCCCCTTCTGCCTGGGTTGGGGGCTCTCTAGATGAAGATTTGATCTGATGTGTGGCTCCATGTTTGCAGTGTGAAATCTGTTTGTTATGTTGATTTTGAAGTGAAAAACAAAACGTGATACCTTCCATTCAGTGTTGATTTGCTGGCAGTACGTATTTCCTCGTTTGAAGGAAGGAGACATCTTCCTAGATCGCCTTTGGGAGAGAGGCATTGTGCTCTCTTCTTTGTTTATCTGTAACCTTTTCCTATAAAGGCACATACCAGTGGCATGCACAATCACCACTACCTCCCATAGGTCACACTGAAATTCAGATGAAACTATTCTAGTTACTCTACACCAAATTAGTTAGCAGAGCGGGGTTTGACAGACACAACAGTAGATTGAGTTATTAAACTTGCAATCCTTATCCAGGCCAGTGAAGTCGTCAGCCCACCTGGCATATGTGACTCATGAGTTAGGTACAGAGCGAATTCAAGAAAGTTTTCCAACACTCTTGGCTAAAAAATGTAAATCAATGGGATCCAGTGATACGACGCACCTTATACGTAGACGGTACAGCTGTGTGGTAGTCACAGTTCACTGTCACACAATCTGGTTATTTGAACTACATCCTGCAGACCAATGGTGGCAGAACATATATCAGAATACCTTCCTTGGCTCAGCTACTAACTATAACAGGAAATGCATGGGTGGGTTTTGAAGCACTTCAAAGGCCACCTTCATGAAGTGCCACCTGATCGATGTGTTGATAATAATCAGGGATTTGACCCATGCCTCTTTCCAGTTTCTTCCATTTGCATGGGTGTGTAGCAGACGCTTTGTTCAGAATCACAGCTCCACTGAATCAGATGTTACACCTACATAGTGCTTGGTCATGAAATTTTACTCGCCCAGTTTACTCCAGGAAAAATAAATGGAGGAGCCTGCAGGGCTAAAATAGCGCGCCAAGAGAACACCTTGCATTAATACCAGTCGAGAAGGCCGTTACCCACATGATTGGCCATTACCATAAGGAAACTCAGAAACTGTCCCAAAAAACACCAACAACCAGACTCTGGTATTGGGAAGTACTCCGGTTGTTTTTGTGCCTGGGTTTCTCCACCACACTTGGAGTCTGGGTCTTAGTGCTCTGAATGGAAAGCATAGGAAGACAGTATTCTACATTTTTATAAAAGTCATGGCTGCAGATTTCTCAAGACCTTGTGCCAAAAAGTCACGCAAATCGACGCAAACCAGGATAAAGTCTTTATAAAGTATTTATACTCCAGTGGAAAATGTATTTTTGTGCTGGAAGTTGCCCTAAAAGTAAAGCAAATAACGCTTTGCGTTAGTTTGCATCAAGGGGGCGTCCCTTGGGTGGCACATTGGCATCTTCACGGTACCAGTCATGGTGTTTGACGCAAAGTCCTACCTATTAAAATTGATAGGCAAGCCTTTGCACTGAAAAACTAACATCCACTCGCGGCAGCCATTAACAAGGAGGTGTTTTTTAATAAGTCTCCGCCATAGGGCCTGTGCTCGAGTTCATACTGTTAAACATCTGGATTTAACTAAGGCCAGACTTTCATGCTTTGTGCTTTTATGAACATATGTTTTAATTTAGTGTTTTGGGAAACCTTGTTGACGTTATTACCTTCCTGGCTATAAGGCTTTAAAACGCACGTGTCTGTGAGCGTGAAGTGCAGGGCGCCTGGTTTACTTTAGCTACTTCTTGCTAGAGTCCCTTTTGCGTTTTACCCTCCTGAGCAGGCTTGAGGCCCATTGGTTGGACAGTTTAGGAGAGGTGGGCGGACGTGCTTTTCACTGGGGGAATACCACCTTCAGTTGCCTCAATCTTCCATTTTTCGTGAGTGCTAAAGCCAATGCGCCTAGAAGTTAATGCGCTCCCTTCGCACACTGAATATTAAATAATACTGAATAATAAAGAATATTATTAGCTATTCTATACTTGCTACAAGTACCCCAAGCAAAAGTAAATCTTATATGGGTGAATGGACTGCTTTGTAACTTCATGTAAATTAGTAGAGCTTTAAATCTGAGAAGATGGGAAAGTTGAATGTTAAATGTGTCTTAGGACATTACCTGGACTAACTAGTATAAAAGTAAATCGCAGTTGAGAGAAACATCCATGTGTGAGCATTTCGTGGACAGTGGTTTCAGTGGTGTTATGGCTGTGTGCACCCACAGTGTATTTTTAGCTTTGTGCTGCATGTAGTACGCATTGGATAACGTTGGGGTAGTCTACTTTGTCATCAATATTATTGTTGCTGGTGTTTGTTTAGGAGTAGTAGTATCAGCTTCAGTATTTCTACCACTGTTATCACAAAGCAGTTTTGCTGCTGCAACACTCAGAGTCAGCAGGATGGCTCAGTGAGTCGAACACTTGATGTTGAAACAACAAGTAAAGCACAACTTCTCTTGTGTGATGTGCTAAGAGATGGCAGAAGCGCTATTTAAAATTCTGCATTAAAAAACATGGTATTTATGTTAGGCCATCCTCTTTCAGTGTTACATACAATAACAAATAATCCTCTTAAGATCAAAGTGAAGAAGGCCAAATGCCCGGCACAGCTAAATATCCAACGGGTAGAAACTAATCCATTTATTCCAGGCGGCCTACATAAAAATGTGCTATGCGGTTTGCATCTCTTCTGGGCCAGATAGCAGTTCATGGATCACTGACATAATATCGACTACCAAAATATAGACATACAAAAATATCGATGCCAAAATATAGAATGCCAAAATATCGAATCCCTATCTCCAAACAGGTAAGTACAAAAATATAGAATCCAAAATATCGTTGTTAAAAATATAGTTAGTCAAAATATCGAATTTTTTAAATGTCTTAAAAGTATTGTAAAATGAATGAAATAATACATATAATTAACTGACACATACTTAAAAATACTTAAATAACATTAAAATTATTAAATAATTAATGTAAGTAAAAAAACAAAATTTATACGTATATATTAACATAATATTAATTAAAAATATTCAATATTTTCTGCGTAGGATAGTGGGCGGGTAAAATTTACTATTACCACTCCAGTAAGTGCAATAGTAGGGAAAGCGTTGGATAGCGGGAGGGTCAAAATTACTATTCCCACTCCAGAGAATGCAACAGTAGGGAAAGCGTTGGATAGCGGGAGGGTAAATATTACTATTCCCACTCCAGAGAGTGCAATAATAGGGAAAGCATTGGATAGCGTAGGGGTAAAAATTACTATTCCCACTCCAGAGAGTGCAACAGTAGGGAAAGCGTTGGATAGCGGGAGGGTAAAATTTACTATTCCCACTCCAGTGAGTGCAACAGTAGGGAAAGCGTTGGATAGCGTAGGGGTAAAAATTACTATTCCCACGCCAAAGAGTGCAACAGTAGGGAAAGCATTGGATAGAGTAGGGCTAAAAATTACTAATCCCACTGCAGAGAGTGCAACAGTAGGGAAAGCGTTGGATAGCGTAGGGGTAAAAATTACTATTCCCACTCCAGAGAGTGCAACAGTAGGGAAAGCGTTGGATAGCGGAAGGGCAAAATTTACTATTCCCACTCCAGTGATTACAACAGTAGAGAAAACGTTAGATGGCGTAGGGGTAAAAATTACTATTCCCACTCCAAAGAGTGCAACAGTAGGGAAAGCGTTGGATAGCGTAGGGATAAAAATTACTATTCCCACTCCAGAGAGTGCAACGGTAGGGAAAGCTTTGGATAGTGGGAGGGTAAAAATTACTATTCCCACTCCAGAGAATGCAACAGTAGGGAAAGCGTTGGATAGCGGGAGGGTAAAAATTACTATTCCCACTCCAGAGAGTGCAATAATAGGGAAAGCATTGGATAGCGTAGGGGTAAAAATTACTATTCCCACTCCAGAGAGTGCAACAGTAGGGAAAGCGTTGGATAGCGGGAGGGTAACATTTACTATTCCCACTCCAGTGAGTGCAACAGTAGGGAAAGCGTTGGATAGCGTAGGGGTAAAAATTACTATTCCCACTCCAGTGAGTGCAACAGTAGGGAAAGCATTGGATAGCGTAGGGGTAAAAATTACTATTCCCACTCCAGAGAGTGCAACAGTAGGGAAAGCGTTGGATAGCGGGAGGGTAAAATGTACTATTCCCACTCCAGTGAGTGCAACAGTAGGGAAAGCGTTGGATAGCGTAGGGGTAAAAATTACTATTCCCACTCCAAAGAGTGCAACAGTAGGGAAAGCATTAGATAGAGTGGGGTTAAAAATTACTAATCCCACTCCAGAGAGTGCAACAGTAGGGAAAGCGTTGGATAGCGTAGGGGTAAAAATTACTATTCCCACTCCAGAGAGTGCAACAGTAGGGAAAGCGGTGGATAGCGGGAGGGCAAAATTTAATATTCCCACTCCAGTGATTACAACAGTAGAGAAAACGTCAGATGGCGTTGGGGTAAACATTACTATTCCCACTCCAAAGAGTGCAACAGTAGGGAAACCGTTGGATAGCGTAGGGATAAAAATTACTATTCCCACTCCCGAGAGTGCAACAGTAGGGAAAGCGTTGGATAGTGTAGGGGTAAAAATTATTATTCCCACTCCAGTGAGTGCAATAGTAGGGAATACGTTGGATAGGGTAGGGGTAAAAATTACTATTCCCACTCCAGTGAGTGCAATAGTAGGGAAAATAATAAATTAATATTTTATAAAAAATAAATGAATTAATAATACCAAAATAAGTATTAAAATTAATTACCAATCACACAATATTTAATAATTAATTAATTATAAATACCAATACATTTTTGATTAATTAATTACCCATTAATAATTAATTAACAGCCAATTATTTTTCTATAACACACATTAATAAATGCAAATAATACCAATTAATAATTAATTAATAATATATAAATTATCAATATACACAAATTATTTAAATAATTAATTTTTTAGAATTATATTACTTCCCACCATATTCCCCTATAAACCCACTACCCGCTACAAATATTAAATGAATACAATTAACATAATTATCAATTAAACAATTAATACAAATTAATTACCAATTGATACAAATTATTTACGAATTAATAATTAATCAACAACCAATTAATTTTCAATACCAATTAATAATTAACTAATAACAATTAAATTACTTCCCACCCTATTCCCCTATAAACCCACAACCCGTTACAGAAGTAAAACGCAAAATTAAATTAAAAATAATTAATAATTCCTATCAATTATTATTTAATATACTATAATTAAATTACTTCCCACACTACTCCCCTATAAACCCATAACCCGCTACGGAATTAAATTACACAAAAATGAAATAACATAAAATTCATTACTTTAAAAATATTCTAACATACATTCCAATATTAATACATACTTTTAACACATATACTAACACTTAAAACACTATAAAAAAAATCGATATTTTTAACTACTATATTATGACTGTCGATATTACTTACTTCTATATTATTTAAATCGATATTTCTTACCTGATTTTCGATATTCTTCACCACTATATTTTGGCAATTCGATATTCTGTCCATTCTATATTAAAAACTCGATAGTCTGTCCAGTCGATATTTTTTTTTCGATATTATGTCTATTTACCAGCAGTTCATACATAAGATGTATTCAGCCTCGCTATGCCTAATAGGTTTCACCACTTACTGTTTTTAGTGTATATGTCTATGAAACACGTACTTCTACTGGAGAGGAAGGCTTCATAAGCAACCATACGCCATGACAGAACATGTTTTAGAAAGATAACTGACCACCTCTGATGCACAGAGCCCTCCTTCCATAAGTCTCTTAGTTCACCTGCTGCACACCATGGGCCATATTATACATAAGGCGCATTTTCCTTGATTGCGCGGGGTGCACCTTTTAAAATGAGTGCCTAGTCTAATCAAGGAAAATGCACCGTATTAGGGTGAATGTGCTCTTCCCCAGGACAGCCACTAACCCGTGCTGTCCTGGGGGCAGCGTATTCATGTGAAAAATAGAGCGGCTGAATTGAAGCTGCTCCGTGTTTTTACAGTGCAGGCGGCACCCGCCTGCACTTTTAAAGGGGATTAGAAATCCTATTGCAGGCGGGTGGGTACAATATTGACTGCACCTGTCTGCAAGGGGATGTCTGGGGGGTCCAGAGGACCCCCTTATCCCCCCTCCAGAGCACTGCAATCAGGGGTGCGCTGTCAGTGCTCTTCCTTAGAGCTGTTTAGCCTCTTCGCCCATGTTTGTAATACGGCACAAGTGCAAAGGGATTCCCTAATCTGCATGAGGCTACGCCCCTGTGCAAATGAGGGAACGTCGTCTTGAGGAAGCGCTGTCTTTGTATGTGCGCCAGTGCTTTCAGTATTACAGAAGGGGATGTACAATCATCTGCTGCCCCTTCTGTGCCCCAGGATTTTGCAAAAACATTGGCACTGAGTGGAGGCAACTGCAGCCCTGCTGGGAGCCTGAACACAGGGAGAGTGACTGCCAACTTACCCTCATCATCTATCGGAAACCCATACATCTAACACCCATCAGCCCCCACCTCCCACTCGAGCCTCTCTTGTCAAGATGCCAACTTCAAAACAGGGCCAATTGTTCTGCAAACTACTGGCGGGTACTTTTGTCATCTGAAGAGAGAGCTCTGATTTGATGGCACACAGACTCATGCACCCTCTGTCCATGCAGCCAGGCGTGTGTTCAGTCTTAGGCTTGACTGATGTGTAGCCATGTAACATGAATCAAAGGGAGGTGAGAGACGCTATCTGACCTTTCCCACAGTGTTCACCTCTGGGATTGGACCATATGAAAATGCTCACCACTTCTGAAAAACTTCAGTACTAATGTTCCTTCTTTTTCTGGCTACAGTTATCCCATCATCCTTCTTAATGGTGGAACGGACATACGTCAGTGTACCACACCTTCTTTTTTACTGGATTTCAGCTGTGACCGCCACTGATTAAATCACAAAGCATATTCACTCATAGCCACGGCCACTGGAATTATGCAGTAGGAAAGGGCCAACTTATGCTGCAGGGTTGAGTAAATTGTGCGTCAAGAAAAGGAAAATTATGCTGCATAATGCAGCATATTTTGTAACTGTATTACTTCATTATTTCTCATTTGTAAACTTGGTAACACTCTGTGGGCTTTGGTTGCACCCCAACTGTATGTCTGTGGAAATGTAATGGTGATTTCAATTGAATATGTGTTGTCTGTAATGGAAGGGTGCTACTTCACCACGCATGTTCCTCTCTACACCTCTGCACTCTACTCTGCACCACTTCACTTTACACCATGCCACTGCATTCTGTGCCACTGCCTTCTACTCCACTATACACTATTCCATTCTATGCCACTGAACTCTATGCCATTTCATTCTACACCTCTCTACTCTACTCCACTCTACTCTGTGCCAATGCCCTCTAATCCACCTCACTCTTCACCATGGCACTCTCTACCACTCATGTCTAGGCCACTCCAATCTACTCTACACAACTCCACTCTACGTCACTCCACTCTATGCCATTCTGCAACACTTCACTTTAAGCCACTGCACTCTATGCCAATGAACTCTACACCAATGCACTCTACTCTGTACCACTCCACTCTACGTCAATGCACTAAATGCCAATTCACTGTAAACCACTCTAATCTACTCCGCACAACTGCAATCTATATCACTACACTCTACACCATTTTCCACCATTACTCTATGCCACTCTACTCTACCATGCATCACTCTACTCTACGCCACCTCACTGTATCCTGCACCAATCCACGTTATTCCACTTCACTCTGCTCTGAAACAATCTACTCTACGCTGATGCACTCTATGCCATTGCACTCTACACCACTGCACTCTATGCCACTCGGTGCCACTCCACTCTATGCCACTGCACTCTATGCCACTCTACTCTGTCCCACTGCACTTTACACCACTGCACTCACTCTATGCCAATGCACTCTACCCTGCACCTCTGTAGTCTATGCCACTGTTCTCTACACCACTTTTCTCTATGCCACTTAACTCTATGCCACTCTACACCCCTGCACTCTATGCCACTCTACTCTGCAACATCACTCTCTCTGCCACTGAACTCTCTGCCACTCTACTCTGCACTGCTGCACTCTACGTCGCTGCACTCTGCAGCACTCCTCTCTCTGCCACTGTGCTCTATGTCACTCCCCTCAATGCCATTATACTCTACTCTGCACCTCTCTATGCCATTGCACCCTACTCCATGGCCAGCTTTAGTGCCGGTGGCACCCATGGCGATAATGTTTGTGGGCACCCCCCAATGACCTCCTTCTCTGTGGATTCCCTCACCACCACCCTTTAACAGTGCCCTTTAAGCCTCCATTACCACAATTTCTCTCAAGCATTTCTTTTGTTTCATAGTGCCACTCATACAAGTGTAGGGTGTCAGAGCACTTTACAGATCACACACATTACATAGAGACAATGAATCATACATGTGTACATCAGTGTATAGGATATGTTACATAAGACAGAGGACTACAAGGTGTAAGTCACAAGTCATCTAAACATGTAGACAGTATAGTTTGACTGCTTGATCTGGAGAAGCATAAACTCAGAATTTAAAATGTAACACGATGGTTTGGGATTGTCTTTACTAAAAAGAATTGAATTCTACGCAAATGTACCCATTTTACAATATTAGAATAATGAAAGACTGGGGGGGAAATCATAACTCTCTAGCATATACCTTGCAGTTTGCATGCAGCTCTTTGATGACACTTAATAGCTAACTGTTCTATTTTAGGATTTTAACCTATAAACTGCAGGTAGCAAAAGGATATCTCAAACAAAATTAGTAACCTAGTGATCTAGCTACATTATTTGCACTTTGTGATCTGCATGGTACACATACTTTGCAGGAGGCATATTAACCCTCAGCGCTACCTTATTATGACTTAAAACTACCACTAGACAAAATCCAATCTCTCTCCAACAAGAACATTAATGACTAGAGTTATATTGACCTTTTATTGTTGCCTGAAAATTGCTGGAGGCAAGGAACATGGCAGCAGGTGCTTTTAAAATCGAAATATATTTGACAACAGAGCTCCTCCCAAAGTCAGCGCCCGGTGCAGTGGCACCAGATGCACCGCCCTAGAGCTGGCCCTGCTCTACACCACTTTACGCCACTGCAATCTATGCCTCTCTACTTTGTGCCACTCTACTCTGCACCACTGCACTCTACACCACTGCGTTTTACACCACTGCACTCTATGCCTCTTACTCTGCACCACTCTACTCTGCACAATTGCACTCTAATATGCACCACTCTAATCTATTCCACTTCATTCAACGACATTGCATTGTGCACCTCTGTAGTCTATGTCACTATACTCTGCGCCACTATACTCTGCAGCACTCTACACAAATGCACGCTACACCAGTCCACTCTACCCTACTTTATGTCACTCCACTCTTAACACACTCTATGGCATTGCATTCTACTCTACTCTGCACCACTCTAATCTAGGCCACTCTACTCTACACCACTTTACATTGCTGCACTCTATTCTACACCACTTCATTGTATGCCACTCTACTTTATGCCACTAAATGCCATTGTACTCTATGCCACTGCACTCTACACCAATGCACTCTATAACTCTACTCTGCAACACTGCACTCTATGCCACTGAACACTACAATATTCTACTCTGCTCTACAGCATTCTTTACCAATGCACTATATGTCACTGCACTCTACACTGCTTTACTCTACATCACTACACTCTACGCCACTTTACTATGCAGCACTCCATTCTGCGCCCCCACACTGTATGCCACTGCACTCTATGGGACTATACTCTTCTCTGCACCACTCTGCACCACTCTATGCCACTGCACTCTATGCCTCTCTATTCTGCACCACTGCACTCTACTATGCAACCCTCTAATGTACATAACTGCATTCTTCAATGCTGCATTGTACACTGCTGAATGATATGCCACTGCACTCTAGACTACTGCATTCTATGCCACTTTACTCTGCAACACTACACCAGTCCACTCTCCTCTAAGTCACTCCACTGTATGCAACGCTACGAGACTCCACTCTATGCCACTCCAATACAAGACACTCTATGCCACTCCACCCTATGACACACCACATCACTCTCATCTATGCCACTAACAATTTAGTCATCCTGAAAAGCATCCACGCTGGTGTACAACACGGCTAACACACATTGGCAAAGCTAGTAGCTCTTACATAGGTGAGACCTATTGGCTTTGTCTAGGCTTGTTTACATTTTCCATTGGCATTTTACACTTGACCAGAGCAGGGTAAGAGACTAAGAGATCCGAATTTACTACCCCTAAAGAAAGCTTAATTCTTACCTCTTTGATTTGAAACCCCAAGTGAAATATAAAATGCTACCATCAGAGACTTTCACAACAACACTACAGGAAACCCATATGGAATCACTTTCATTCTTTCCACGGTTTTCATCTGTATTCATTTGGCATTTGACCTGCCCCAAGTGGTACAGTTTCATGAGACCAAGGGCACAGAAATCAACAGAAGACAATTTGGCTTGCAGAAAAACTGAAGAAAAACATTCCTGGAAAGGGGGACAAAAAAAAGCCTGTCAAAAGATGTGCTTCAGTTTCAGCATGATTGATGATGGTAAAATGTGACATTCATTGCTGTGTATTTTCGTTTAAAGCTGAATGGTGTTGGTCTTTTGCCTGTTGCATAACACATACGACTAGGAGGGAATTCATCAATATGCAAATCCAATCAAAGTAGCAGGCACACAAAAGACAGACCTGCCACGAATTAGCAACAATTCATAACAGCTCTTTTTTCCTGTCAGTTTAATTAGTTGTTGCAGAAATTAGTTATTTTCGTGGGGGGAGCATCTGAAGCCATTCTTTAATAAATGATTGAGGCTTCTATTTATATGTGTGCAGCAAAATAGAACATTTGCTACAGAAAGCAAAAACTGACTAAGCCAAAATTCGGTCCAGGTAGGGATGTAGTCAGTGAGCGATTGAGCATACAGAATTATTTTGGGCTAGAATTGCCTCAGCAGGTAGCGATGGGGTAAGAGGAATATGGAAAGTATGTCTATATTGAAAAAAACAAAGCTCTGCTGGGGATGGAATACCTTTGCCAGCCTTTGGGCAAAGGATAGGGAGATGGGTGCAAGTCCTTGCTAAAAAATGGCCTTGTTCTAGGCTCTCAAAAAACAAAGTGATGGATGGAATGCTTGAATTAATCTCAGCGACTGGAGATCTCTTTGGGTCGCATCTAAATCCATCGCTTTTCGCCCACGATGCCACTTCAGTCTGGTACCAGCCATATGTAAATCAGTCTTGACCCTGCTCCTAATGGGAGCAGTCCAGCCCAAACTGAACCAGAATACAAGCAACCCAGGACCGGTTTTGCCCTTATTTTGTGCTCATCAGCCAGGAATAACTTGATTACAGTAGCCCAGTTGGCACAGACCCACATCGGGGCCTACTCGTCACACTTAAGGCATCAAAAAACAAGGTGATGGATGGGATGCTTGAATTAATCTTAGCCACTGTCAATCGCTTGGTGCCACATCCCTCTCCATTGTTTTTCACCCACCATGTCACCTCAGTTTGGACCCAGCCATATACAAATCAGCCTTGACCCAGATCCTCAAGGGACAGTCGAGCCCGAACTGCCAGGCAAACTCCTCCGTGAACCAGATTACAAGCAACCCAGGACCAGTTTCGCCCTTATTATGGGCTGATCAGCCAGGTATAGCTTGCTTCCTTTGGCACAGTGAGCACGGGACACGCATCTGGGCATATCGTCACACGAAGGGCACCAAAAAACAAAGTGATGGTTGGAATGTTTGAATTAATCTCAGTCACAGGCGGTCGTTCGGGCCGCATCCCAATCCATTGTTTTTCGGCCACTATGCCACCTAGGTTTTGTCTCAGTCACATGCAAATCAGCCTTGTCACTCCTCCTTATGAGAACAGTCCATCCCAAACTGTCAGGCCAGGACCTCCCTGAAATGGGTAATATAAGCAACCCATAACCGGTTTCGCTCATATTATGGGACTTCTAGTCCTGTTTTATAATAAAATAGACAAGACTTCAAGAGCCAGAATTCAAAGGTAAACTTTGGACTGTTGTAGCACATCGTGCTTGAACATGGCAACTTGACAGGCCTGCAGGAGGAAACACAGAATTCTCAGGTGGTCATGAAAGCATGTAGAACATGTCCTAATGGAGTGTGTGTTAACTGTTTCCACAACAAATGTGCAGGTAAAGTGCATACCTCGCAAGTACCTCTCTACCTGAACTGTCTGCCATCTAGTAAACCCAGGCTGTCATAAGCACATAAAAGAACATGTGTTATATTTGCTCAAAATGTAACTTTCAGTTTTTGTTCCAATATTGCTTTCAAAACACCTGACAGTCAGAAGCAGCAGTGTCTTTGACCTGAAGAGCACAGAACTAAAATAGGAGTTGAAAAACTGGGAGAAATACTTGGCAGGTGACCACTTGCTCCAAGGTGATTAGAGATACTGTTTCCAGTCCTGGACTTTTGTGTGATAGCCTAATGCACATATTTGTACTGTTGTCTTTTTTCACTTCTGTTGATCTAATTAGACTAAAACACCTGAAATGAATGATTTGTAGTTTTATCAGGTGATCACTAGGTACCTGGCACATCTCGAGGCAGTACCGTACATTTTAATGAGGGTCGAGTTATTGTCTCAGGTTATTACGAGATTTCACTTTTGCTTCATGTGAACTAAGCTAGGAGTGCTCATCCGGTCTCTCTCTCCGTGCCACCCTGGAAGCAGCAAGCAGATCTGTAAGTGGTGCTGAGGTTAGGCGGTGCAGTTGGGGGCTCTTATGGCATTCCAGACGTTAAGCCGCCACTGACCCCATGCCAGGGGGAGAATAATAGGCTAGTGTTCTGCCTAATGCTACTTAACCTCTACAGCCCGTGTCCATCACGGGCCAGCCCGCATATCTTCTTAGAACACAGAATACATAAATGTCTCCTGTATCCTCAAAACAGCATGCAAATTATAAACTTTTTTTTTTGGGAAGCTTTATTTTTCTATCAAACTAATAACCAATAATGTATCTAAATGCCGACAAGAACACTCTCACTACCTGCTCTGTTTACAATCTTTAATAGCGCCAAGTGACCTTTTGCTAGTGATATGCTATATGAATCCAAATATATGGCCTCAATTACAACAATTTGAAGCAGTGCTGCAAGTCACTTTGTAGCGCTGCCCGGCATCAAAAATAAAGGGCAGGAATGCACCGTATTTATGAAATTACTGTCCTCTTACACTGCACTGGTGCACAAATTGCTGCCTAATGCCAAAGCAGGCACCCTTACACCATGATGTAATTCTGCCTGCGTTGAAATCAGGTTCTTATGTGCAGGAAGGGACACCTTCCTTCACAGAAATGACCGTTATGCCACCGCCAGGAAGGCGCAGGGTTTTCTCAGATTTACGCTATGTTGTAAATCTGGGAATGTGCCAAAAACCATTTGCGTTGAGTGGGAACACCAACCGCAACACCCATGGCACACCTCCCAAGGCAGTGTGAGGCAACACAGACTTGTGCTGTGTTGCCTTACACCATATCTACGAGGCCATGAAAAGCCATGCAGGGTGGCTTTCAGTGGCCTTGTAGATATAGGTCTGCACTGTGCGCCTCTGGAACGTAAAAAAAAGCGACGTTCCGGCAGTGCACTGGGCATGTAAATAATCTACTCAGTTTCCAATATGCTCTGTTCAAAACTGTGAATACATCAATCTGCCAATCCAAGAATCTGGTGTTATGCAGTACACAATAATTTTACTCCCACTAAACATATAATAGAGAGAGAGAGAAATGCCAGCCTCACTATCTAACAAAGGGCATGTCCCTGTTGCGCCTTTAGCTGGGACCTGCTCTGTATCAGCTGCTTTGCCATCTGCCCATTCAGACCCTTAACCAGTGGAGTACACGTGGCAAAGGCTAACACATGCGTTTTAAGCCAGGGTGGAGGACATTGCTGAAATTCCAAAACAGTGTATTTTGGGCCCAGGAATAAAAGCGTATTATTTGAATGTAAATATAATTTTTACACCACCCAGTGTCAGCCTTTCATATGAATAGTAGATCGCATATGACACATTTCTTTAAAACCTTGAGACACAGAAAGTATATGCACCCAAAAGAATTGTAATTCCACATCATGGAGAGCAGCCTTTATTCAAGTGTCACCCTGGGTCTATGTGGCGCTCTTTTGTATAAAGTATATTGATCTCAGTTAAGAAAAACTTCTCAACTGCTGCCTCTTAGCAGTGGAAAAAGGAGTTAGTTGCTCTAGTAAGCGGGCACCTTTGTGTAATCTTGAAACGTTATCAATCACAGTCCAAGATATATGTTTCCATGGGCACTTACACGACCTGGGGTGCCACTTCATGGTGCCAAGTGGTAATCAACTTTTGGGTGCAAAAACTATTCTGCATCAAAAGTAGGCCCAACTCTTCACCAGAGTTCTTTTACATTGTGAATCACCAGCTCCCTGTCATCCATCCAAAGATGGGGTGATAGGACAGGAACAGTACCAATATTCAAATGTTTCCAATCAAACCCGGATCTGCTAGAGTGTTGTTACCTGGCTGCTAATCCTTGATGCCAAGGGAACCATAGCGCAAACAAGGCGTAAGCAGAATACCGCACAATGGGGCTTGTGGTCAAAGCCATTTTGCTGTCACGCAGGATCTGATTCACAAAATCGAGGCCTTTGTGACTTCAAAATAGAATTTGGATATGTACAAAACCCAAATTGCGATTCATAACAGTTGTGTAGAGTAGAGTTGTGCAGAGTACAGTAGAGTGATGTAGTGAGCATTGGTGTAAGGTGTAGTGGTAGAGTAGAACGGTGCAGAGTAGAGTACAGTGGCATAGAATGCAGTGGCATAGATTTGTGCAGAGAAGAGTGCAATGGAGTAGAGTGCAGCGTGTAGAGTGTAGTGTCGTAGAGTAGAGTGGCGTAGATTGCAGTGACACACAGTAAAATGGCATAGAATGTGGTGGCATAGAGTAGAGTGGTGCAGAGTAGAGTGAATTGGTGTAGAGTGCAGTGGTGTAGAGTGGTGCATGTTAGAGTGCAGTGGCATATAGTGCAATGGTGTACAGTACAGTGGTTTAGAGTAGAGTGGTGGATAGTCACACAGTAAAATGACTTAGAGTGCAGTTGCATAGAGTGCAGTTGTGCAGAGTAGACTAGACTGGTGTAGAGTGCAGTGGTATAGAGGAGAGTAGAGTGTAGTGGGACAGAGTGCTGTGGTCTAGGTACATTGGCGCAGAGTAAAGTATAGTGGCATAGAGTAGAGTGATACAGAATAGAGTGGCGTAGACAGCAGTGGCCTAGAGTAAATGTAAATGTAATTGTGGCCTAGAGTGCAGTAGCCTAGAGTAGAGTGGTGCAGGGTAGAGTGCAGTGGTGTAGGGTAGAGTAGTGCAGAATAGAGTGTTGTAGAGTTCAGAGGGATAAAGTGCATTGTTGTAGAGTACAATGGCTCAGAGTGGTGCAGAGTAGAATGGAGTGGCACAGAGAGCGGTGGCAAAGAGTGCAGTTGCTTAAAGTAGAGTGATGTAGTGTAGAGCAGAGTAGCATAAAGTGCACTGACAAGAAATGTGCAGAATAGAGCGGCATTAAGTGCAGTGGTTTAGAGTGCAGTATCATGGACTAGAGTGAAGCAGAGAAGATCAGAGTGGTGTAGAGTGTAGTGTCATAGAGTAGAGTGGATTACAGTAGAGTGGTGCAACATGGCAGGAGGACTGGTGGTATAGAATAGAAGCGACATGGACGGGAATATGGGAGATGGACTGAAAATACAAGCACTCATGTGGAGTGCTTGAACATAAAGAAAAAATTAACTCCAAAAGCAGAAACAGTGGATGGACACAAGTACTTGGTCCAAGCCCCGGGGGGTGCAAACACAGCAAGAGGACATGATGCCTGCATTCTGTGACAAATAGGGACAAAGTAATTGATTTATTTGCAAAGTTTTTTAAAGCACAAATAAAACCCAGACGGATATCAAAGCGCTGTACAAAGAGGAAAATTAACGTTGACGTGAAGATACAAAAGGTACAATACAAAAGGCAACATACGAGGAGCCTGAGTCAGAAAGGAACGTATGGGTGCTCGGGGAAGACGAGGTAGCATGTAATCAAATAGGAAAGCCCTACTAGACGAGGCCTAACAGTTTTAGCAGCGCACTACATTCAATGAATGAGACAATGTATTTAAAATCCAACATAAAAAAGAAAATGATTGTCAATTACATATTTCAAAACATAAAGATTGTCAGACATATACATTTCAATACACAAAGTAAAAGTGATTGTCCAGCACTAGGGGGAAGTGACAGTCCCATGACAAAGAAGCTAATGCTGCTGAAGTTCTTCCAAAATTAGCCATTTAACCTGTTTCTTAAATGAAGCAGTTGAAGGGTTGGCTCTGATCTCCTTTGGTAGGGCATTCCAGACTCTTGGGGCCAGCCTTGAGAAGGTGTGATTGTAGGTTCTACTTTTGTTGAATTTAGGTGGTTTCAGGAGTAAGGTATTGAAGCTTCTTAAGTTTCGACTGGAACCAGAGAGCTCAATTTTCTTTGCCAGGTAAGCGGTACTATTGAAGTGTATATCTTTATGTGCCAGACAGGCTATCTTAAGGCGGATCCTTGCTTCAATGGGAAGCCAGTTAAGTTGAATTAAGTCAGGTGTAATATGATCATGCTTTCTGGAGCCTTTGATTAGTCTGGCAGAGGCGTTCAGAGTAGCTCGTAGCGGAGCTAACCTAGATTTAGGAAGCCCAGCTAGGGACACCAAGCCATATTCTACTCGTGAGATAACAAGGGATAAGACTGCTGACTGGATGTCCTCGCGCAGTAAGAAAGGTTTGACTTTCCTAAGAGTGTTGAGCTGATGATTGGCACTCTTAATGGTGGCACTGATGTGACCTTGCATGTTTAGAAATTTGTCCATAGTGATTCCTAAAGAACAAGCAGAGTCCACCATATGTGGGGTGCAGTTGAGAGCAGAGATATTTTTGATCCAGTTTTGCGTTGGGGACTCTTGGTTGCGGGAAGTAATCAGGAGAAATTCTGTTTTGAGGGAATTTAGTAACAAGTGGTTATGAGTTAGCCATTGTTGAGTTTTTTGTAGGGCCCAATTAATAGTTTTAATGTCATCTGGAGAGGAGATCTTCAAATACAGTTGAGTATCGTCCGCGTACATATGGTACTGAATGTTTGACCCATTCAGAATAGCAGTTAGTGGTTCCATGAAGAGATTGAAGAGCGTGAGTAAGAGAGCAGATCCTTGCTGTACCCCAGTAGTGACCGTTGAGCTGGCAGGCAAAGATTGGTTGACTTTGATTCTTTGTGTTCGGTTATGTAGGAAGGAGGAGAACCAATTTCAGACAGGGCCAGATAACCCCATCCTCTATTGCAGAAGGTTAATCAAGTTATCATGTTTGATGGTGTCAAACACAGAGGACAAATTCAGAAGAATTAGAAGACAAGGCATATCTTGGTCAAGAGCTCTCAAGGCGTCGTCAACAATGTGAGTTAGCACTGTTTCTGTACTATGGCCTGATCTAAAGCCTGACTGATGTCGGTCTAGGAGCTGAATTTCTCGGTGTGGTCACAGAGCTGTAAGTGAACGCATTTCTCAAGCAACTTCGCTAGAGACATGATGTTGGTAATCGGCCGGTAGTTATTGGGGTCTGTTAGGTCTGCAGTGGGCTTCTTGGGGATGGGTGTGACTTGCCCCATTTTAAGGCAGTCGGGGATCCTCCCCTGTAAGAGAGATTGTTGGATGATCTTGGCCCAGGAGGCAGAATGGCCAGCTTGAGGTCTTTGAGCAGCTTAGCGGGGAGTGGATCACTGAAATGGTTGGATGGTTTAAGAGCTGCCAAGGAATGCGACAACTCCTCCAAGTCCAGTAGTAGGAAGGTATTCCTGCAGGCATTGTTTTTAGGTATGTACTCTGTGGTGAGAAGCGGCTCACACACTGCTGCAGATATTGTCGAATCCAAGGAGCTCATCGACAACAGGTTAGCAGCAGGACGTTGCAGCTCCCGATTTAAATTCCTGGACTTTTCAGAAAAGTGCGCTGAGAAGACCTCCTCACTGGGACCAACTGTTTTGATTACTAGAGTAGAATTCGCCTGTTGTTTGATGATATAAAACAGTTTTTTGGGACGCTTTTTAGCGCTGTCAAGCTGATCTCTGAAATGATCTGATTTAGCAATGCGAATGTGTTTGTTATAAGAGCTTCTCAACTTCCTTAAATGTTTGAGACTAGAGGTGGAGGGGGCATTTCTCCAATGTCTCTCAGAGAGCCTTAGATTGCGTCATTCATCATTAAGGGCCCATTGAACCAAGGTTTGGATTGTTTGCAAGGAATCCTTTTGAGTTGCTTTGGGGCTGCAGCGTCGAGAATGTTTGACATGGAGTTGAAGTAATGATCCGTCAACTCTTCCAGATTATTCATGTTAGTGGGAGGTTCTAGAAGATTCTTGCTCAAGTTGTAGAGGTTCAGATGTTGATGTCTCTCAGATTACGAGTCAGTTGCTTGTTTTTGCGCGATTTACCTTGTCTGAGCAGAACCTTTTCCTGAATTTGAAAGGAGATTTGGTGGTGATCCGACCAATCACATGGAACAATGTCATCCAGTTGGATGATATGATCTCTAGCTATGATTAGGTCAAGGATAGCGCCCTTGGAGTGGGTGGGTCCGTTACATGCCTGTATATAGTTGAGGTCGGAGAGGAATGTTTTCAAAGAGCAAACTAGTGGATCATTAGTGTCATTCCAGTGAAGGTTAAAGTCACCTACGTAGATATGGTAGGGGTGGAGGGCTGAGTTGGCAAAGATGGATTCCATCAGTTGTTCTACAAACGTAAGTTGTTCCCAGGAGGATGATAGATAAAGCGAAGCACACAGGCATTCTTGTCTTTATTTCAAATTTCAGTGACTAGGATCTCACAGGAGGGCATCAGGTCCTTGTGAGTCTGCTTCAGAACGAGGCTAGAACGATGGATGCAGGCAATGCCCCCCTCCCGATTTAATAGCTCTATTGCATCTGATAATGTCATAGCCAGGAGGAATTCAGATGTCGAGGATAGGGGAGGAGGAGTCATTAAGCCACGTTTCCGTAAGAATCAAGAGATCTAGATCTTGTGATAAGATGAGTTCAGAGATAACCGCTGCATTTTTCACTGCTGATCTGCAGTTGAGAAGCATCAATTAGATATGAGAGTTTGTAGTTGCTTCCACTCTGTGCGACGTGGAGATCTGAAGTAAGTCATCCTTATTCAATGATCTAAAGTTAACGCTAGGTTCTCTATCCAGGTCAGATGTGATAGTGGGTATGCAGCTGGTAGAGACCGCCAAGTCATCATATGATAGTAGGAGTGCGAGCGTGTCTTCCTCAGACATCTGAGGCTGGAATCTAAGGGGTCTAGCATGGAGGTTGTGAAGAGGGTGAGAGTGCCAGCGTGTGTTATTAGGGTGAGTCTCAAAGGGCCTATCCATTCCACCACTTAAAGTAGTTGCTAAGGGCTTAGGGAGAACAGACCCCGGGTTGAGGATAGGGATTGCACAACTTCTCATTCTTCAATGAGCAGTGTAGGAGGTACTGGAGGTTATCCTTTACAGTAAGGAGGTCCAACCAGGTTTAACCAGTTTTTTCTCAATCCGGCGCAGGGTGTCACCGTGATGTACCCCCCGGAATCAGATGGTGGGGGAGGCCTTTTCTCCTCACAGCGCTTGCACGGGGAGATGGACCCCTGCTTGGGCTCAATTCTGGGCTCCAAATGTGGGATGGGATTGGCATAGATGGTGTTTGGGCTCTGTGCAGGAGGTTGGGGAGAACACCTTTGGGTGTGCAAGTAGGGGGGCCCAGTGGACGAATCCTGTGCCCTGGAAGTAGCCCTAGTGGATGCAGAAGGTCGAGGTGGGTTCATAGGAAAAGTGGGCCCTGATGTAGTATCCAGTGCAATAGGTGAAGAGGTAGAGGAGGAGGTATGACGTGAAGGGGAAGAGGAGGGGGGATGTGTAGGGTTCAAAGAATGGGTGCTGGGGGTTAAAGTTGTGTGAGGGAAGGAGAGGCAATCAGATTAGAGTTACTGGTACTAGGAGACGCAGTCGGAATATAGTTACTGGGACTAGGAGATGGGACGCATGTAGTGTCAGGGTTGGTATTGGTAATGTTAAAACTCTTACATGTTGCTGTTGGTATCAGAACGGATCAGCAGCAGAGAGGTGGAGGGTGGGCCCCCCACGTGTGAGGTAGCAGGCGGTTCCATAGTACTGGGGCGGCTAAAATGTTTTGGTCTGGTAGGTTTGTAGTTGTTGTTCAGGATGTTTGGAGGGGAGATAGGAAGGGAAGGCGCGGAAGGAGTTGCCGTGATGGAGAGATTGAGATGACCTAGATTGTCAGGATTAGGGTTATTGAGTACCTTTTTAATCTTATTAAAAATGCTGTTAAAGCGATTCAAGTACAAGTCAGAGGCTTGAATAAGGATGTTGCCGTAATTGTAGAGAGAGATGATCAGTTCCACATTGAGGAAGCGAGATGGCGTTATGTTAATACGGAAACCCTGGGGGGTTTACATAAAGCTTTGTAACGCAGCATATCAGTAAGAACTCTTCTCCATTGGGCTCTTCTGGTTGTGTAGAAGATAAGATCTGTCACCACTATGCCCTTGGATGCACATAGGTAGGTATCAGAGATGAGAGTTTCAGGGTAGCGTTTGAGTAGGTTGTGTTTAAAAGCCTTGGCTGCCTTCTTTGAGAGGTTGGGTGGGTAGATGATCTTTCAGGCATTAGTGCCTACCCGAGTCAAAACCTTAGAGGAACGAGTAGAAGGTTGCACCATGGTAGCTAGTTGAGTCGATAGATCAAACAGAAGCTTTGAACTTTGTAACAGCCAGGTAGAGTGTAGTCAGATTGTGTCCAAGTGTGCCCGGGGGGATATACCAACCTTTCTGATAATCAGGACTGAAAGTAGTTCATAGTACTCATGGACGATTGGGTATGCTACTCCTCTAGAATGGTTGGAACTCCAGACAACCAGCAGGTAGCTTAGTGTCCTCAGCAACGCGCTGATAGTAGGGTAAATATTTTGTCCAAACCCCAATTAGGGCCGCAAACCAAGGAGCTGCGCTCTTTATCGAGGCATCTTCGCAGCAAGGTAGTCTGTCCAAACCCTCCTTAGGGCATCAAACCAAGGAACTGTGCTCCTTCTCGAGGCGTCTTCCCAGCTGGGGGGGTCTAAGGGCGTCTCTAGGCACATGCAACTCCAAGGCTCCCACCCCTGTATAGTCAGCACCAGTAACATGGCCCTCAGGTGACCAGGCAGACTTTCCCAATGTAGCCCAATGCGGGCCTTGGAATACCTCGTGCATACCCATAGTAAGGAGCCAATACAACGCCAATAATCAGCTAAATGCGCCTTTCACCTCACCCCCTCTACTACTCAGTGACCGAGGGGGCAAGAGGACTCATCAGTTCGACCCACCAGACTCATGATTTCGACCTTGAGGGTATGGCGCTCCTCTCCCCCGATCTGCGGAGCCACAGAGTAAGGCAGACAGAAGCAATCCAGGCCATCCTTCCTACTTGTATCCTACCTGTGTGGCTCAGCACAAAATGAAGGGCAAGGGCAGCCCTTCCAGCACTTATCAGCGCTCCGTAGCTCCATGCAGGAGGAAGCTTCAGGGCAGACATTCCAGCACGCGTCGTATCTCTGGGGCTCAGTAACCAAGGAAGTGCAAGAGCAGCCCTCCCAGCGCACAACGGACTTCCAGGGCTCAACGCTAGTGCGAGATCCCACTCCGGGACACATAAACAGCGCGAGCAACACATCAGCTAACAAATGGTGAGCTATATGCGGGCTGTCAGCCCACTGTATGTAAGAGACAGCACATGCACTGCCTTGGCGAAAACGAAAAAAACATAGCTTTATTGAAAAGCAATCGCAGATATACTGGTCTGCTGGCTGCAGCAGACCACCATCCCTATGGTGGCAGCGATCCATACTGGGCTGCAATTTGCAACTTACCTTATTAATATTCATGTGGTAGGTCGATTTTTGACCCACTACTATTCAGTATTTTACAAACCAACATATTAGAACATATGTCAGTTTGCAAAGTGCCAATGAATTTGGTAAAAGTATTAACTCAAAAGCATTGTATGATCTTAAGGCCTAATATCCGCTATGTGAAAGATGTGCAATTGCTGAGAACTAACAGATTTTACGTGACTCACCATTGGTGCTTGTTGTCGAGCTGAACTTTGTACTGGAGAAAGGTCCTCAAGTGCAATTCTCACCTAGGGATGGCTAGCTTGCCTATATGCTATATCATAATGCTTAGCCTCACGCGAAAAGGGCCTTGTAGTGTGAGCACCACCAACAACATCCTTTGCACCTGATGCTTTCTAAACTTGGCGTTTTACAATTTTTCCTATTTGCGTATTGTAGGGCTACTGATTTTCACACAGCACTGCATGAATGATAGTAAATCTGGCTACCAGTCCTCATCCTACCATAAGGAACTTGCTTGTGATAAAAATGCAACATATGTGCAAAATATGGACACTTTGGCAGCTCACAATATCAAACATGTGACTAATGTGATTCATACTGTTTCTTTAGTGCTTCCAACTGTGTTGAATTATCATTGTTCAATAAATTCACTTGTAGGATTTCCCACTCGTAGCTCTCTGACATGACCATATGTGCCACTATTTATGTTCAAGCATATGTTGAATGAAAAGAGAAAACAGGTGCCTTTGATAAGGGGCGGGTGATTTTAGTCATTACTTTTCTTCCACAGATTATCTGTTTATGTTTAGAAAAAAGACTGCTGTGTACATTAGAACAAGAAAATATAACACGGTTACATAAAACAAATTGATGTTCATCTGATAAAGGATCCTGCTCTCGATTGTTTTATGTTCCAGGGAACAGCTTCAACAATCATCTCATTCTGCTTTCTAATTTCTGGGGCTATTTTATGAAGCGTTTCGCACTCCCAAGCAACATCGTATTAGAGAAGGGGCTGCACCAGCAGTGTGCATTACTATGTCTCACTAATTCTTCTCTTGTTGTACCTTCTTTAGAATTATACTGGAACAGTGATGAACTATGGCATCCATGGCAACCTGAAGAACTTTGACTACAGATCTGGTGAGTGAAAAGAAACATGGTCTCCATTTTAGGAGTTAAACCTTGTTGGTGGCCATACCCATTTCCTTTAATCCTTCTGAGTTTACCTGTACTAGCTCATGGTCAGCATACAGCGCATTCTATAACCCCAAAACAACCTCCACACATGTGTATGTATATAGGTAGTAATTAGTGCAAACCAAGCCGAAATTCAGGGGAGCACTGTGAGAGGTCAAGAGTTTTGTACTGTATCATCATCCCAGGTGGAATTGCTCCTCCTAGTGATTAACCAAGTGTAGTCTGGGACTCATTACTGCCTTCCGAAAGTAAAGTGAAGGCCTTCCTCCTGACAGTTCATCATTAGGTTATTCAGATCGTCTTGTGCCTTCAGTCAGTTGTAAGACTAATTTGTTACACATTCAATGGCTAGTTTTACAGATGCCAGCGTTATCCCTCTCTCTGACCTCCTTTCACCTAACTACAGCATAAAGTTTAAGAATCCATCAGAGAGCGACTAGTGTTGTTGACTTTGAATGATCCTATTCTCTACTAGGAAAAATCTAGTATCTACCTGTGATTCATTTGAGCACAACATCATTTAGTTTTTTCTGGTGCCATTGCTCCACTTTTATTTACTATCATTAATAACCCCGCGCATTCAGCTTTTTCAGCGCAGCACATTGTTTGTGCCTAGCACCTGCTATCAATGATACTAACTAGTGACTCAATAATCTTGCCTAGTAACAACTTTCAGTATCCATTCACACTTGTCTTCATGGTTATCTCAAACTTTTTGGAGATGACCTAACATTTTTGAGATAACCAATATAAATGTTTCCAAATGATATCCAGATATTGACGGGCTTCATTCAGCTTGTTCACCGGCTCACTTATGCGGCTTGTAATAAGGTCAGAATCCTAATCTATCTCCTTCTATCATAGCAGATAATTCTGAAGACATTTCACTAAAGCTGTCAAACTCTACCACAACATTGCCCTTGTGGCTGACAGTTTGGATGCCCTTAAAAACTTTGTAACACATTCCCTGAAACACCCCTAAAATGCTGAGGACATAGGTTCAGAAAAACTGAGGCAAATAATTTGCTCAGCAGTTAGCTAAACAATGTAAAGGGACATTTTTTTATGAGTGAAATATGAGCCTAAGTATGACATCTCTGTAACCTTTGTTTGTCCAGTGAATTCCTCAGGTTATGAAAATATTCTATTTCCTAATTATAATTGTAATCTTTGTTTTTATTCAGTGAATTTCTAAGGTTTTTTGAAAAAAGGTTTTTTCCTAACTATAACATCCCTGTAACCTTTATTTTTTTTTTAGGTGAATCTCTAAGGTTTTTTGAATGATAGTTCCTCAATATAACCACTAACCTTGGACAATGTGTTTGTGAGTGAATGCATGAGTGTCTCAGTAAGTCTGTCAGTGGGTATTAGAGTGTCTGAGTTGGTCTGTCAGGGGGCATGTGAATGTCTGAGTATGTCTGTGAGTGGGTGTGTGAGTGTCTAAGTGGGTCTGGCTGGGGGTATGTGAGTGGGTCTGTGAGTGGATACATAAGTCTCTGAGTGGGTCTGTGAGTGAGTGCATGAGTTTCTGAGTGAGCCTGTGAGTTGATGTGTTAGTCTCTGACTGGGTCTGTGAGTGGGTGAATATAGGTCTGTGAGTGAATGTATGAGTTTCTGAGTGGGTGAGTGAGTGGGTGTGTGAGTGGATATGTGAGTGGGTCTGTTAGTGGCTGTGTAAGTCTCTGAGTGGGTCTGTGAATGGGAACATGAGCGTCTGAGTGTGTCTGTTCGTAGAATAAGTGTATGAGTGGGTCTGTGAGAGTGTACAAGAGTATTTGAGTGGGTGCATAAGTGTCTGAGTGGATCTGATAGTGGGTTTATGAGTGTCTCTGTGGGTCTGTGAGCAGCAGTGTAATTCTTTGAGTAGGTGTCTGAGTAGATTCATGAGTGTGTGAGTGTGTGTGTGAGTGAGTCTGTGAGTGGGTCTGTGAGTATGTGTCTAAGTCTCTGAGTAGGTATGTGAGTGGGTGAACGAGTGCTTGAATGGATCTGTGAGTGGGTGCATGAGTCTCTGAGTGGGTCTGTGAGTTTGTGCATGAATGTGTGAGTGGGTCTGTTAGTGGGTGTGCAGTAAAAAAAAGTTGGGGGGCACACAGGAGGAGGTCCTCATGTCAGCTTTCCTTGTGACAGACCTCCAGTGCAGCATACCTGCAGTTCTCCACCCTCTGCTGCCTTTGGTTTTATGACTCTTCTGCTCATTTTCTGCTCATTTCTCTGTCTCTTCTTCCCTTACTTCTGTCTTCTATTTTGCCTCTTTCTGCTAATTCTGCCTGTTATTTTGCCTCTTTCTGCTTGTTCCTGGTCTTCATTCTACCTCTTGCTGCTCGTTTCAGACATCTATTTTGCCCCTGCTGCTCATTTTTTCCTCTATGTTGCCTATGTCTGCTGACTCTACCCATTATTTTGCCTCTTTATACTCTCTCCTGACCTTTATTTTGCCTTTTGCTGCTTGTTTCTGACCTTTATTCCGTCTCTTTTTTTTACCTTCTGACCTTTATACTGCCTCTTTCTGCTCCCTTCTGACCTCTATATTGTCTCTTCCTGCTCTTTTCCCCTGAACCGTGGAGGGAGCCTCAAGGCCCCTGCGGTCCCAGCTGGCTCCCCACCTCCTGCGGGAGCTGACATTGCTGCTTTATGGAGGGAGTCGCTGGAAAGGCAGCTCCCTCCATGCAGGAGCAATCGTTTCATCTCTTTCCCTGCCCGCATGTTTGCAGGGATGAAATACAAAAAGTGTGGGAACTGTTATCATGAGTGCCATGGGGGCATGGGGCAAGGAGTGTGGTTGCAGGCTCAAACGTGCATACAAAGAAAAAACTATTTTGTAGCTGTTTTGTATTTATCATCTTCAGTAACTGCATATAAAATAGCACACACACCTAAGATGAAAAATAAATGTAAATTAAATAATTCAAAATGACAAATTCACGCATTTACGTTATGGCATATTAGCTGGTTAATATGATCACTGAAGGCATCAATATATGAGAGAGCTACAGATTTGTCATAATGGTACATTGGAGAATAGTGTATTTATAGGACTACAAGGTCTCAGTCTGTGACAAAAAGCACTGTGAATATGTCTCATTATTTCAAAATTGTATAACACACATTATAAGACAGGCTACTTAAATGCACTTCGCTTTTTAGTATTCCGTTTGTGGTCTGATATTAATATTAAATTAGAAATATTAATTACAGCTAGTATTTATGTTTTTGATGTGCGACAGTTTGTAACTATTAGTTTAATTGCTAATTATTATTTTTATATCGGTAAATGTGTTGGAAATTGTATACATCATGTTTCTTTTTTATTTTTGTTATATATATATATATATATAATTTAAATAAAGTTTGTAAGAAAATTGGGTCAACTAATAATGGATTTTGTGTAATAGATACAAGGGTTTGGTAGTAGGTAATATGGACTAGGCCTCATTAAATTGTATTTATTTTCAGAAATTGTGTATCTCTTACTGGTCTATTGCTTGATTTAGCAAGGGGTTCCTTCAACAACTATATTGATATACGAAGGCAAATCTTTGCCCTAACAAATATATGATCTAGTAGTTTTTAAGATTTTCTTAAAATGTGAGTGGATTATTGGTTAAATTAATGTGATATGCGTAATTCAGATACATTTGGGTATAGTGGACTCATATGTTAATTATGTGATGTTTGTGTATGATTGTGTTGTCTAATTGGCCCTGTATCAAACAAATAAATATTGAAATTGAATTGAAATTGAATTGAATGACAGACTACAGCAACATGAGTTAGTGTTTAAAATAAAACAAGTGCTTTAAAAGTTTTTCTTTTAGTAATGCATAATCAGACTGTACCTAGTACCAATATGTTTATGTGTCCATTAGAAGGATACAGTGCAGAACTCAGCCAATAACACTAACATTACCTCTCAAAAAGAATACATCTTGGCATAATAAAGCTTCAAGTGACTCCATCAACTAAAGCCTATACTGGTTTCCCAAGCTGCCTTTACAATTGGAGATTAACCAATTGCGCAAATCTACATTATTTCTGGTGTAAGAAAACCTGTTTCTTCTTTAGCTCGCTGTCACAGCACAGGAAGCTTGCCACCCATTTACTTTCAACAGTACCTCTTGCTGATAGTGAATAGGTTGCAGGTTTTCTGTGCTGTGTAAACAGAGGGTGAAACATGTGGGATCTATAGGGTCCTACATGGCCATGCTTTTTGAATTTCACAAAAACAGTTCCCATACATTTTATTAAAAAGCAATTGTTCCAACAATGAATGGTTCATGACGATTACATGCAGATTTTCCTTGCTAAGTTTAAGCCCTATGTCATTCATGCTGCGCAGAGTCCAAGCAAAAGAGGAGAGAGATCTGGGTCTTTTTTCACTTTTTTATTTAAATGGATTGGCATGTGGAGCACAAAAACAATGGATTTGGGCCCACATCTCTGTACTGGGGTGAAAGTATGACATTCTTCAGCATTCTGTCTATCAATTGTTCTTCTTGCATTGTCACTCTGAGTGGGACGGCTATGCCCAGACGTGGGTCCCGTGCTCTGCATTCGATTGGAGTCAAGCTAGCCTGGCTGATGAGGGGTGAAACCCTGAAACCGGTCCTAGGATGCTTGTTTCCAGTCCAAGGAGGATCTGACTTGGCAGTTCGGGCTGGACTGTTCCCATGGGGAACAGGGTTCAGACTGATTTGCATATGGCTGGGTCTAAACTGGAATCGCATGGGGAGTAAAAAGAATGATGGATGTAGGCCCAGATCTCTGTACTGGATTGAATGTATGACATTGTTCAGCATTCTGTCCATCAATTGTTCTTTTTACATACACCACTGACGACAGCACAAACAGACACTGGCATCTCAGCCTGGGAACAGGGATTTTTGTTCCTGTTTACATTTCATGTTTTACTTACTCTTGCATTTCCTAGGAGTATTTGCTTCTTCCAGGATGGTGAGTTTCTGTAGTTTTATCATGTAACATATTACTCAAGTACATTGCGGAGTGTGAAAATAGTTGCCTCCACATAGCTATGTACGTTCCTGTTGTAGGTGGTCCATGATTGAGAGCTCTCACGAAGGGGTCCAGAATACATGCTCATTTAATCCTTGTCCACTCTCTAGAGGGCACAGACTAATGGTCAGGTGTGCTTATTGTAATTGTGATTATTTGCAAAAGTGTGTGAAGGTACACAGCTGTCAAAATATCGATAGAGAGAAACTTAAAGAAAATTCATCAATAGAGGTTAATGGGTGAATCGTGTGGGTGCATTGATGAAGGAGATACAAAGAAGTACATGCAGGAGAGAATGAAAAGAGGGTGCTGAAGAACATAGGATGGGGTGTTAGATGTGCGGGTAGAGTATTTCAGAAAGATACGAGGAGAGACGGAGCGTCAATGTCTAACACAGGGACTGCATACATGAGTGGTGTGATGAGGAGAACACGAGTGTTCGGCACACTCCGCATAGCTTTCTCAGACATGATCTTTAAGGAAAATGATCACAAAAAGAAAAGAATACAATATTCATTCAAACTATATTAATAATCATTAGGCCCAGTGCATCCTTGAAGTGCCAGTATTGCTTTGAGGCTGGGTGCAGTCTACCAAGGATGGGGAAAATTGTAGGAAAGAAGATACCTTAGCTTGAATCTGAGCGAAATGGCGGGAGGGGCATGGGGCAGGATGGGGACCTATGTTTTTAACAAAAGACAGAAGAGACAGCCCACATGCAGGAAATGAGCTAGCAGCTGTAATTGGTGAAGCAGGTGCAGTAGAACTGGCGCCCAGGTGTCCGAGGGGCCCAATGAATCACAATTGTGTCTGTCTTTACAAAAGAGGGGCATCATCTCACTGTTGCGGTCGGAGGCTCCCGTCATCCCATCACGGCATTGATACTTGCCGATTAACTGACGCTGGTATTGAGGATTGCTCTCTGTGAGACCTTCCCAGTGAAGGCTACATACTTCTCTGCATTGTGTATTGTGCTTATTTTTGCCCATGTAAATACTACCTTGATTTGCTACCTCTGTTTTACCACGTGTATTAAACCCCGTCATGTCCTCCATCTGACGCTATGATAGGGGTTGTTAATTATACATAAGATAACATGTATTCTTTGCACACTAATAAATGTAATCAGGCATGTATTTTGAAGTCCTGATGATGATCCTGCATTAATCATGGATCAAAAAATCATTGACCTTGGACACTCTGACCCTTCAAATATGTGTATATGAATTCTGAGTGCAGTAGTGTCCTAGTTGATGTAAAAAAGTGGCCCCTCATGGATATAACTGATGGTCATTTAATGTCTCTTACCTTTTTGTTTTCATTTTTTTAACACTAGTTGAGGATTACCCCAGTGGGGTTAATCTTCCACACATTCATATGTTTGATTAAAAGTGCACTACATATCCATTTTTGACTACTCCTGGACATTATTCTTGTCTCCAGAGCATTGTTATCTATTTATTGACTATAGGGACCTTTGTTCCTCAAAATGTCTTTACAAAAGAGACATAGGGACTCCTACTCCTTGCTTGTACTAGAGCCAATAGCATCCTTGCGGCAAAGAGAGGCCAACACGTGACAGGTATTTTTTTTCCTGAAAGGTACAGCTTAAAAGATTGTTGTGATGGCCAGGCTAAGTGGGGAAGGGGTGAAAGAGGCAAGTGAGACAGCCTGCTACTCCAGGGCCATAGCTATTATTAGTGCAGCAGGTGGGGAAGTATTGGGGCTCACAACACTGCAATTATGGGTAACATTGTTAGTATTGGGGCTCACAACACCGCAATTATGGGGAGCAGTGTTAGTTGATCAATTTCTGTTTTTGTGTGATGTATTTGCTCTTTTTTAAGTTTCACATCTAGTGCGAACTATCTGCACGAGTAAATGGACCTGCAAAATGATCTCATAAGCCCCAGCCGTGCCACTCCTGATCACCAAATTATTTTAAATAACGACTTGAAATGGGTTGCCTTAAAGACATTTTGTTTAGGAGGGCTCAGAGCAAAAAAATGTGAAGACCTCTGGTCTAAATTAATCAATATTGACTCAATAGTCCAGATCAAGATTGCAGGCAACTGAAAAACAATAAAATCGCCTCATCATATGTGCACAGCTTTTTAAATGTATGCTAAAACATGAGAGAATGTTGTTTCTCTCTTATTAAACCTGTATACCTATAAAATGAAATGTGAGGGGTATTAGTGGCCAAGGCCGGACTGGCCGTACCGGGCATCGGGTGTTTTCCAAGTGGGTGTCCACTTTTGTTAAGGGGGTGTTTTTGTAGCAGTGCATTGCTTTTAAAAGCACTCCAGAGTTCCTTGTTTATCCAACAGTTTTAAAGCAACAATAAAAGTGCCCAGATAACTCTGGTGATTAATTTACCTGCTGAAGAGAGATCAGAGTTTTGTCTTGTGGCAGTTTTGACTGATCTAAGGTAGCAGAGAGAGCAAAGAGTGTGTACTATGCAGATCACAGAGCAGTATTTCATGTGCATGGCTCAGTAGGTTACTGCTTTTATCACAGACATCCTTTTGTTACTGTGCAGTTCATAAATTACAATCGTAATCTAGGTTAGAAAGTTATGTTTTTTCCCAGTCTTCCATTATCCTAATTTTGCTAGAAAGGGTTTGTTTGGGTAGAAATAAATTCTTATCAGTAAAGTCAACCCTAACCTCTGTGTTACTTTCTGAATCCTGAGTTTGTGCTTCCCCAGACCAAGGACTCTTATAAAGTGCCTACCGGTATGGGTGGCATGTGAATGCCACACCTTGTAGTCCCCTTAGTCTTATGTACCATTTTCTATGCACTGATTTACATACGTATGATTCATTGTCTCTGTATGTGCGTGTTCTGCAAATTGCTCCAACATTCTAGACTGGTATGAGATGCTCTACAAACAAAATTAAATACATGTGAGAGAGTGGCTATGGAACGATAAGAGGCATGTTGGAGGGTAATAGTGTAGGAATCAATGAAGAGCCCGAATAAAGATTGATGTGCTCCAGTGCTTAAATAGTAAACAAATAAGTGCCTGGGCCTTAGTGATGAGGCCACCGCAGTTTGCAACACACATTGCCAGTACCAACGCTGCCAATAACAGAAATTACATAACTCCTACCAATCACACTACTACAAGCAGTGCTTAATTTGTGCCGGTGCTTTCCGGTGCTCAGCACCGGCACTTATTTCAGAGGGCCTGGTCTATTGAAGCTAAGGACACGTTGTGGCTGCCAATGCTTGATGGCTGTTTAGGTACACTGTATGTTTCATGGTCCATTTTCAGTCTCTTGCATTCCTCAGTATTATCTCTGCCTCGGAAGGGAAGCGGTACATGGGTGGTTACCTTCAGTGAGATTGAGAGGGAAAGAGAAGTTCTGCTGCCCGGTCACGGCACTGTGCATATTTGCGCCGAGCTCACTGACGAGGGAGAGAAGAGAGCATTGCAACATTAGGCCCCAAAGTGCGGGGGGATGCAGGTCACCTAGGCCCTCTCAGCCTGTATTGTGCATGGCAAAATTATACAATTTGCATCCGCTGCTGTCAGGCTGGATCCTGTTTTTTCAGGAACTGAAATGTATCTATTTCGTGAGGCAGGAGGCCTGGGCTTTTCTTTCCAGGAGTGGATGTGGCCTGGCCTCTCTAGTGTGTGGATGAACTGAAGCTACAACTTAGTTTCACATACAGCTCTGTGTACCAGTCTGCCCTCCTAACTCTCGAGCTGTGCTGTGCTTGTAAAGCATATGGCCTGACCTTCAGGCGCTCTTTTCATCGGCGCTGCACTCAAAGGTGCTGCAAGAGCCTGTGTTCCGCCTTCCTGCTTTTAAATCAGGTAAATCAAAGTAGCGACAACTCCGTCCTGCCGGCCTCATTTTTTTAATTTCATGTTTCTTGACTCTGCGTTGCCAACCTTAACAGAGAAAAATACTAATCATCTCTTCATGTTTTAACATTCTGCAAGGGCCTGGACAGGATTCTTACGAAAAAATTCATACAGAAAGGTCTCTACTAATTCTAACATGGGCTTTCTGTATTTGTTTACGTTAATTACTAGTAGGGGTCAGTAGAACACATTTCTGCATGTGGAGAAGTAGATGTTCAGGCCACACTATTGTTTCCACTTTTGGTGGTATTTGGTTTCCAGCTCACTAGTACTCACATTTAGCCCCTTCGATGCTCATGACGGAACGGTTCCGTCATGAGCATCGGTTGAGCTGTGCTCATGACGGAACCGTTCCGTCATGGCCCCGCCCGCGCTCGAACCCTTCAGCACCGCGGGGGAATCCGCGCAGCGCTGAAGGGGTTAAATCAATGAAATCATGATGTAGCGCCTTAAAGATTAAATTGTATGTCTTGTGTTATGAAAGCTATGCATGAATCACAGCAGCAAGCACATGAACTTGCTAAACTATGATACTTGGAAGATGGCGCGTGGCATTTTCTTACTCACTGCTCTTCTGCAGCAAGGGCATTGGGAAGGGCATTAGCCACCCTAGCTATCTTACCAGAAGACCAAAGACCTGCTTCATACAAACCAGTTGCTGCAATGGGCACTTTAACCCTTTGGGCTAGTCATCTACAGATTTATTTATGTACCACATTGTACTGCTTGAAGAGGACAGCCGAAAGGTTACACATTTGAATCTTGTTGCGGTAGCACAGCCTTTCATGCTTCTAGGATCGATAAATGTGATTTTGGCAGTTGGATAATAATAAAAAAAAACTATCATTTACACTGCCACTCAACTGGGGTACTGATTGCTACGTAAAAGAAAAAGTAGTGCCAGTGTGTGACTCACCTATGAATATTTGTATTATGATTGGTTTGTTTTAGCCTATTTGCAGCTTTGAAATTTACGAAGCTGGGACCTAATGCTGGCGGTAGAGAAGAGCAGAGATGGTGGCACAGAGGGCAGAGAGAAGTGAGGGGCCGAGATCGGCAGAGAGGAGCAAAGAGTGACAGAGAGGAGCAGAGAGTTACAGAGAGGAGCAGAGAGCAGCGCAGAGGGGCAGAGAGAAGTAAACAGGAGCAGAGAGCGGCAGAGAGAAGCAAAGAAGGCAGCGAGGAGTAAAGAGAGGCAGAGAGCTGCAGGGTGCCTAGAGAGCTCAGAGGGCAGACACTAGCATGCTGCAAAGATAAGCACAGGGTCTAAAGGGGATAGAAAACACTGCCTGGTCTAGGGTGGTGAAGGGGAGAGAATACTGCATTGTCCAGAGGGGTGGGAGAGCAGCATGGGGTATAAAGGGAGATAGCGGACAGTGCCTGGCCTAAGACAGTGGAGGGGCGAGACCACTGAAGGGTTCTAAGGGGTGGGAGACCAGCACAGGTCGGATATGGGGCCAAAGAGCAACACAGGATAAAGGAGGGTTGGAGACCAGTACGTTTAAAAGACAGGTGCATACCATGTGTGCTCATGATGGGCCTTTGTAACTCTACTTTGAGCTCAGGGTCATAAATCTAAATCTCGGTGTGGCCACCCAGTCTTTCATCTTTCTGAGGTCGCTAAGATTATTGCCATTGAGTTGGATAACAACATTTTTTATGTAGAGTCACGATCCTCTCTGGTGAATATGTGCTTTACAACATACATAGTGTGGTAAGGACAAAGAAATGCATTTTAATATTTTGTTTATCAAATTCTTTGCAATATTAAACTGTCATTATTCCCTCTGTCCCTCTTTGACCTTGTACCTTTCATACCTGTATCCATTCCCTTGACCTCCTTTCTTTCCTTCATACCATCTTTTTCCTTTCCTTTTTCTCTTCCTCAGCACCTCCAGCCATGCCTCCATTCTACTTTCCATTATTGCTTTGTTACATCCTCTTTCTTTCCCCATTCTTCCTCCCTTGGTGCATTATTTCCTTCTTCCTTCATTTGTTCGTTCCTTTCTTTTTTCCTGCTCCTTCCTTAATCCCTTCTTTAATTTCTTCATTTCATATCCTCAACCCTTCCTTCTGATTGTCTTCCTCCTTTCTTCTTTCAATTCATCCATCACACATTGTTCACTTTCTTTCTCCCTCTATCCTTTCATTTCTTCCTTACACATTCTTTTCTTAGTTTCTCCTTTTTTAATCCATAACAATTTCCTCACTCCAGTACTCCCTTTCCTGCCTTCATTTGTTTCTGCCTTCTTTAATGTATCCCTTCTTTCCTTCAACACTTCCTTTCTTTTAAACAGCACGGTACAAGCACATTTTCTTTAGTTTGAAAATTTGAGACGTACACACATTCTCTAACTTGAGTTCACTTTTGAGTTGTTGTCCATATTTTATATTATGTTATGTTATATTGATTTATATAGTGCACTAATAACCCGAGAGGGTATCCAGGTGCTTGGGCAGGTGTGTAGGTTTGAGGTCCCAGAGGTGCTTTTATGAAGAGCCAGGTCTTCAGCTTCTTGAAGAACTCATGTGTTGAGGCTTGTGGATGTGGGTGGAACAATTAAAGGAAGTGGGTGGAGCCAATGGAAGAAGTGGGTGGAGCCGGGGAGGTGGGGGTGGCCTCCTAAAAAATGTGAGCACCTGCACTTAATATTTTACAAATTAAGCACTGACTACAAGTGTCAGAATTCAAAATGTTCAAGGCCACCAAGCTTTAAAAATGGTTTGGGTGGCTGGTATTAGTTGTTTTAGACATTTGTTTATTATAAATAACTGTTTTCCTGCTCATCTTTAAATGAGAAGCAGTTCCAATTGCAGGTGCCGGCAATTAAGTGCAGGTGCCGAGCACCGATAAGCACTGGCTCAAATTAAGCACGGTGCATTGTAAGGTCATCAGTTACTATGCTTTTAAAACGAATACACAATTGAAAATAAAATTAAAAATGTGTTGTAGCATGCACCATTTCCCCCCGAATTTTCTTGGGGTGGGGGAACTCGCCCAATCACCCTTGTAGTGGGCAGACTCGCTCGTTGGGACTGCTCGCTATGCACCTAATGCTGCAGTGGGTTCCAATTCCATTAAGTGGCTGCAGCAGGAGGGTGGTTTTCTTTGTGTTTTCTTCATCCTTAAAATCACAGCACGACACCGCTTATTCAGACTGAAGCTGCAGACTAGCTCCTCTAAAGCTACGTGCCATGTTAAAATCAGGCAAGAGTCCTTACGTGAAGGGAGGAGCCTAGCGCGCAACCAAGATGGCCGCGTAGGTGCGAGGCTCCCGAGGACCTCCGCGACCTCCTGCGTTTATCCTGTCTTCATCCTGAATCGGTTGAGGGGACTGTGTCGGTGTACCTGAGCCGAGGTGGTACCCGTTTTCCGTTTTTGAATCGGACCCCGTGTGCCGTGATGAGCATCGACTGAAGTTTGCAGCCTGCTCCTCTCCTGACCCCGGACTTGAGTTGGGGGGTGATCCAGTGGAGAAGTGAATAACAACGGCGGGACGAGCCTGGCGAGTTGCGTACCCCACACTTTCACTTTCGCTTTTGAGTCCCCTTGCCACCATCGCGAGTGGGATCACGGCGCTTCTTTGTGTGGTGGTTGCCTCGCTGGGGGATCCTGCCTGCCTGCGGGGCCCTGCTCCGCCTTCCTGAGGTGACCTCTGGGGTCCTCGGCCTCGATTGCTCGTTCTCCGCTGCATGACTCGTGGGGGTGCGAGATACAGGACGATGGCCACGAAGCAGGATGGAGATCGGCTGAAGGCCAAATCGACCCGGCGTGGCGCCGCACTTCAAGTCAACATTATGGATCGCTACACCCTACCGAAAGGTCTCCCGGCGGGTCCCATAAGTCTTCTGAGTGCCCCGTGGATGCCCCGGATTTGCCGACGGATCTGACTTTGCAGGACGTTATGGGCGCCATAGCTGAGATGAAGACCTCGGTGGGTCAACAATTTGACACCCTGGCGCACAAACTCGACGCGGTTCTCATCGATGTCAACCTTGTTAGAGCAGATCTCTCCAAGACAAATGACCGGGTTGACTCTTTGGCCCATACCGCGTCGGGCCTCACGACTGAGGTGGCGGCCCTCCAGACGGAGGTACGTCGGCTCCGGCAGGCCAGTGCGCTCACGGATTGGTGACTGGAGGACTCCGAGAGCAGGGCCCGGAGGAATAACGTTCGCATTATCGGGGTGCCTGAGGGACTGGAGGATTCGGCGGCGGATCTCTTTGTGGAGGATCTGATCTCTACTCTTCTCCAGCCTCGAGGACTGAGTAAATTCTTTGCGGTGGAGAGGGCCCATAGAGTTCCTGGCGGCAGGCCGAAGGTCGGAGCTCCCCCGCGGCCTCTTATTGCCCGTATCTTCAACTTTCGGGACAGGGATGCGATTTTACAAGCTTCTGGACTGCGGGGGCCGCTCAAGCTGGAGAACATGGAGGTGAACTTTTATCCTGATTTCACGCAGGCGGTCCAGAAGCAGAGACTGGGTTTCATGGGCGTCAAGCGGCGGCTTCGAGATATGAACTTAAAATACGCCATGCTTTTCCCGGCCAGGCTGCGTGTGGAGTCTGACGGTCGCACTCACTTCTTTGACCGTCCAGAGACGGCCGGGGACTGGTTGGACACTTTGTCTAGGGGACATGATCGGGAGGGGATGGGGCAGCGGGAGGAGAGTGCCCACCGGACCGGGTCTAAGGTATTGACACTGGGGCTAATACCTGATGATGCCACTTTTCGGCCATGCTCAGGGTTTCTTGACTGTCGTGTCTCGTTCCCCCTCCATTGGAGGTTGTGCTGTGTCTCGAGGGGGTTCTCTTTCCTCCTCTAGGGGGTCTTTGTAGTTTAGTTCATACAGGGGCGACAGGCACACTGCAAGTTGGGGGGGCTGTTTGGGCTGATGCAGGGGTGCAGGGAGGGGGGAGTTTTGTTTGGGATGTTGGGTTGGGGTTGGGTATTATTTGTTTGTACCACAAGGCAGAAGTATTGTTGTGCTATATCTAACGTGCTCTCTGGGGGGAGACTGATCGGTTTTGGCTGTGATGGGGGGTAGGGGATTGAGACTTCTTTCCTGGAATGTTAATGGACTGGGGGACAGGATAAAGCGGGGGGTGGTCCTGCAGTTTTTAAAACGGATTTCACCTGACATTGTATTCCTGCAGGAAACACACCTTATTGGTAATTCCTTCTGTGCTATGAACAGGCGGGGCTATCGCCTTGTAGCTCATTCGGGCTTCACCTCTGGTTCGAGGGGTGTGGGCATTATGGTTAAAACCTCGCTCCCGTTGGAGGTTGATGAGGTGCTCCATGACGATAGGGGACGGTATACGGCTCTAGTGGGTAGATGGGAGGGTAAAGTGATTGTTTTGGTTTCTGTTTATGTCCCGCCGGGGTTGCAGACGACTACTTTCGCTGATTTGGGGCGCCTTCTTCTTGGGCTGCCGGAGGGGACTTTAGTGGTTGGGGGGGATTTTAACGCTGTAATTTCCGGAACTGAGGATCGTCACCCACCCAGGGATCTCCCCCGCGCCCAAACTTGGTTGTCTGGCCTCTTGGACACCCTGGGACTGGTGGATTGTTGGCGGCTGAAACACCCTACGCAGGTACAATACACCTTTCATTCCGGGGCTCATGGTAGTCTTTCGAGGCTTGATTATGTTCTGATGCCAGCAGCACAGGCGGGGAGGGTTGGGGAGGTGCGACATCTTGCTCGTGGTATTTCAGACCACTCCCCGCTCTTGTTACACTTCGACATTGTCCCGAGGGGGGAGGGGAGGGTGGTCCTGATCAACCCCTGGTACCTGCGTAACCCCACAATTCGCGCAGATTTGATTAAGTCCCTTGAGCAATATTTTGGAGATAATGTGGGATCTGTGTCGTCTGCTGTTTCTCTGTGGGAGGCGTTCAAGACGGTAATCCGGGGGGAGGCCCTGTCCCTCATTTCCCATTCCAAGAGGCGCGAGCGGGAGGAGGTGACCCGTATCGAATCTGAGATAATTGAGTTGGAGTGTGATCTGGATTGTGGTGTCACGGACGACAAACTGCATGCTCTCAGACTCAAACAAGCGGACTACAAGGCTTTAGTCACCGAGGCGGCCAGGGGCCTGAGTAGGGAGCAACAGGGGCGACTGTATGATGTGGGTGATAAGGCTGGAAAACTGATTGCGTGGCTGGATAAAAAGGAGAGAGCGAGTCGAGTTGTCCCGTCGGTTGAGAGGCTGGATGGTGTGTGTGTCACTGAGCCGGAGGAAATTGTTGATCGCTTCGCAGAGTATTTCCGCGGGGTGTATTCCCCGGTATCTTCCCGCTCGGAAGAGGATTCCCACGACCTGCTTAAAGATATTGCGCTGCCTTCCCTTTCGGAGGAGGATAAATTGTTGATGGACGCGGCTCCGACATCTGAGGAGATTGCCCTCGCCATATGTTCAGTCGCCTCTGGCAAGGCCATGGGTCCTAATGGCCTTCCCATCGAATTGTACAAATTGCGGCCGGATACACTGGCTCCGCATCTCCGTGATATGTTCCTCGCGGCCCGTTCGGCGGGTTCCCTCCCGCTGGACCAGCGTCTAGCCACTATTGTGGTTATTCACAAGGAGGGGAGGCCGCGGGATCGGGTCACGTCTTACAGGCCCATTTCGCTGTTGAATGCGGCGCCGAAAATTCTGGCCAAGGTGCTGGCTAATCGGCTGGTCAGCGTGGTGTGCGATCTGATCCATCAGGACCAGTCCGGCTTTATCCCTCATCGCAACACCGCGCTTAACTTGCGGCATCTGCATGGGGTGCTCTCGAGGGTCCCGTTCATACGTGAGCCAGCCATTTTGGCGTCCTTGGACGCCACTATGGCGTTCGACACGCTCGAGTGGCCGTATATCTGGGCGACGCTGGCGAAGTTTGGGTTTGGCCCGGGATTCATTGGCTGGGTGAAATTGTTGTATTCCGAACCGCTGGCGCAGGTGGTGGTGAATGGTAGAGTATCGGCCCCCTTTGAATTGGGCAGGGGCACGCGGCAGGGTTGCCCGCTGTCGCCGCTCCTCTTTGCGCTCGCCTTGGAGCCCCTGGCGGAGTGGCTGCGGTGGCACCCTTCGATTCGTGGTCTCCGATGGACCCCTGAGTATGAGGATCGCGTCTCCCTTTACGCGGACGATATTCTTTTGTACCTTGCTTCCCCGCGTGAATCGTTGATTGTGTTAGTGGATGTACTGTGTTCATTTGGCCGCAACTCCGGTCTAGTCATCAACTGGGCTAAATCCTGTGTATATGTCCTCTCTGGGGAGGCTCCTATCCTTCCGCGGGGTTGTCCTATCCAGGTTGCTCCACAGGGATTTAAGTATCTGGGTATCTTTATTACCCTGGACCCTGCGGCCCGATATAAACAGAACCTACTCCCCCCCCTCCAGCGTCTGAAGGAGGATGTGGCGCGTTGGAGGCGCTTGCCGCTCTCGCCGCTCGGCCGGGCGGCGCTGTTTAAGATGATGTCGTTGCCACGGTTCTTATACACTCTACAAAACACGATGGACGTCGTCCCGGCTCGCTACTTTCGGGAGTTGGAGGGTCTGCAGCGCCAACTGTTTTGGGATGGGAGGCCGCGTATCGCCCTCGCGAAGCTGACGCTCCCGTGGTATGACGGGGGGGTCGCCCTCCCAGACATCAAACGATATTACTGGGCCTCCCAACTGGCTGCGATAAACCATGAGCTTTATGGGCCCGCCCTTAACCCGGCTTTTGAAATGGACAAATTGTTGTTGCCGGGTGGCGACTACAATCGTGCGCTCTACTCTAGATCGCTCGACGCACGTTTGACGGGTCCTACACGGGTCGCGGTACGGGTGTGGCACGCGGCAAACTTGGCGATGGGGTGGAAGGATCGGTTGACCCGGGCGACGCCATTGTATGCATCTGAGCGATTGGGTTGCTTGTGGACTACGAAAGGCTTTGAGAAGTGGGACACGATTGGCATCAGCAGGGTGGGCGATCTTTGGACGAGGGGGGGATTTAAAACGTTTGACGTGCTGCAAACGGAATTCCAGTTGCAGGACAGGGAGTACTTCCGGTATATACAGGTTCGTCACGCGCTGTGTTCCGTATTCCCGGATGTGGCGTCCATCCCGGAGTGCTCCCCTTTGGAAGATAGAGTGCTAGACGGGCATGTACCGGATGGCACTATCTCACTGATTTATAAAAAGCTCATCAACGATCGATCGTGACTGCTGGCCTTCGTGAGGCATGGGTTGCCGACGGATTGGAGCTGGATGACGAGGATTCGGTATCTGCGGTGGCCTCCCCGAAAGAGGTGGCCATACCGGCCCGCCTTCGTTTCGTCCAGCTCAAAATACTCCACAGGGTCTACGTTACGGGACCGGGTCTGATGCGTATGGGATATGCCGTGGATGGGATGTGTAAGCGTGGGTGTGGTTTGTTAGGGACCTTCTTCCATACTTTGTGGGAATGTCCGGAGGTGGCTCGATTCTGGCGTGGTGTACATGCGGTGTTGCAAGCGGTCACGCATGTGACGCTATTTCCCGAGGCTAGGAGATGTTTGTTGAATGTGTGGGAGCCGACTGATTACACGGTGACGCAAACGTGGTGGGTGACACTGGGATATATGGTGGCCAAGCGTGACATAGCACAATTGTGGGGCTCCCAGAGGTCACCAACGGTTTCGGTATGGAAGGACAACATGGATTGGTGTATGTTTCGGGAAAAGGTAGTGTATGTGGCGAGAGGTAAGCCTGGGAAATGGGTGAAAGTGTGGGGCCCCTGGAACTCCTATCGTGGCGGGATCTGTACCCCGCCACTGACGCCTGACTTGGCGGCGGCCCAGTCTCCCTAGTCTGCTCGTTCCCTTGAATCTGTGTCATCGTGCCCACTTTGTTTCTGTCCCTGCCCGTCCCCCCTCCTATTCCTCTGGATCGGTAGGGTCCTCCCGAGGGGAGCACATAATGTTGCTTAGACTTTTGCCGCCTTGTGGGTTTGTTTGTAGTTTTTCATTAAAAATGGAACCGCCATTTGGGAGGTCTGGGCAGTGTGGCCGCAAACGCTTCTTTTGATTTCTGGGACCTTTACCACTTGCCGCTTGTGTTTTATAACTGTGTTTTATGACCTCATTGTTTGCTAGCGGCCGGCCTGAAGGTTGTAGGCCCATACTTGTATATCTATTGCATTTTGTAATAAAGGTTTAAAAAAAAAAAAACAAAAAAAAAAAAGAGTCCTTACGTGAACACACATATCCGCGACAGTGATTGTGTGCGGTTTTAAGATTCCGACTCCATATGAGTCACAAAATTCCTTCTGCTTTGATTGCCCGTGGCCATAATTACACTAGCGTGCAAGCAGGACCCGAAATTGTCACTTCCGGCATTTTCTTTCCTGACCTTTCTTTCATGAGCTTTGTCGTGGGCATTCGCTTGCCTGGATTCCCGTGTGAGAGGCAGCACCTTTTTAATCGGATACTTAGGAACGTGCAGCTACAAGAGGGATCTTCACCGAATTTGTTTTTCAGTAGTTTGTGTCTTTTGTAGAGAAAATATTGTGCGTTGCTGGCTTGCATACAGCAAGTCTGCTTTGGCAATATTAATACTGTAGTTAAGGTGCGTGGTGCTGAGTGAATGACATTACTCACACTGTTTATATTTCGTACTTCTCAGAACTCGGGCCCTCGTCATCATAAACTGTCTGGCTGGCAGCAGACAGAATTTTTGCTTTTGGCACAAGACATACTATGGCCTCAGTCAGCCCTAAATGCAGCAGGGCAGATTTACATTCCCTGGCGCATCCCTGCAAATCAGCAGGGATGCGCCAGGGAAGATGCGTCACGCAAGTTTGCCCTTTCGCCACCGCAGATGTGCAGCATTTACAATGTGGTGCATCGTGGCGCAAGGATCAGCAGATGCATGACGCATCTGCCGGCGTAAGGTTGGCACAGTGCTGAAGTTGTGTCGCAAGCGCAACGCAACGCCAGCACTGTTCCAACCTGCCTTATCCCTAACATGCTGCGTCAATCCTCACGCCTGCTTCAAGCAGGCGCAGGGTTTTGACGCAGCATGGCCGTAAAAGTAACTGCGTGAAATCCTGCAGATTTCACTCAGCCACTTTTAGGAGGCGTTCTTGTGCCGGAATGCCCCCCCCCTGCGCCGGAACGCCCACATGTGGCGCAGGGCTTTACAATGTGATGCATCTCTTAGATGCGTCACGTTGTAAATACCCCGCAGCATGGCGCGGGCTTTGCACCACCGCTGCAGTGACGCAACGGCGGTGCAAATGTGGCGTATGGGGCTTGTAAATCTGCCCCAGCATCTTTTAAGAGGCTGACATCATCTAACAGCAGTGTTTTAAATGGGCCGGTACTGTCTGGAACTGAGTATCGGCACATTTTGATTTTTTAGAGCGAGAGTACCGGCACTTCTCAAGAGTGGCATAATACTTTTAATTGGAGAGTACCAGCACTTCTCAGAAACAAGCATGTACTCTGGTACAAAGTACCTTCACTTCTATTTTTCTATTTCAAGCACTAACAGTGGATTTGTGCTTTATTCTTTCTGCTAACCTGTTTAAGGTATGAAAGCCATACCCACAAGATCCAGCTGTTTTTTTTGCTTTTAATGTTCTTTTCTAACTTTCTTCCTCACCCCCCACGTGAAGCTTTATACCGTTACTGGTGGATCTGTGTTCATAAAGAGCTGGGAAGTAGTGATGTGTCGTGCGAAAGTCGCATTGCTGTATAACCCCTACATTCCTAGCTTTAGACCAACAGTTTATTTGAAGCACTTCTTTTTTGCACTGACCCTTGGAATTTTACGGACGCATAATATGAAACCGTGGTAAGCAGGAAGTAGATCTGTGCATCTATAATGTATGACGTTGCTACATTGCACGCTCTGGGACTTCTAATCTTGCCTTTCCCATTCAAAACCTAAAAATCATTTGATTTTATGCAGATCGCTTTCTGCCCCATGCCGCAAATTGTAGATATGTGTAAGTACACTGATGGTAAAAATAATCATAACATGAGAAGATATAGGGGCATATCAACAAGGGCTTTATCTCTGCTTTTTTGGCTTTAAAAGCCAAAAAAGGAGAGATAAAACTAGCGCCCTATCAACAACAGGGTGCTAACATGCAAATTTGCATGTTAGCACCCTTTTACTCTACGCTTCCCCTTGCATCTCTAATGAGATGCAAAGGGGGCATTCAAGAGTAAAATAATAGGAGAAATGTCGCTAAGCGACATTTCTCCTATTATCAAGAATGTCGCTAACCCTGTTAGAGACAAAAAAAGCAGCGCTAACCGCGGTTAACGCTGCTTTTTTACGCCTGGTATTTTTCTGACTTAGCCATGATATCCTATGGAAGGAGGATATCATGGCTAAGTTTGCCTGTCCCTATCAACAAGGTAACGTGAGATTATCACTGGGTTTCCAGCGATAATCTCACATTAGCCTGTTAGCGTGAGGATTTTTATCGCTATTGAGATAAGCGTTGCTAATAGCACGCTATCTCAGCGATAAAAATTCACGCAAGCCGGCTATAATTATCCTAGCGCTAAGAGCGCTTAGAGATAATTATCGCCGGTTGTTGTTGATATGCCCCATAGATTTTTGAGTCTCTTCTATATTTCAGCAGTTTGGGTTTACTCTAGAGAATGGGTACTCACAAACTTTGTCACGTGGGCCAAAACATTTGGTGTGTGACAGAGGTGCAGCTAGAGCCAAATTTCGAGGGGGGGGGGGGGGGGCTAATTCTTCCACCAATAGGCAGAGTGGAAATGCAGGGGCTCTTAGAAGGGGTGAAAAAACAACAAAGCCTCATTAACAAGCAAAAGGTCTTTTAAAGACCTGTGAAGTACACAGGTGAGGCTGAGTGGGTGCCTGGGAACCTGTCTCAGCCCGGGCTGCCACACACGACGTGGGGGGGCTGAAGCCCTTGGAGCCCAATGGGCGTTGCGCGCCTGGTGTGTGAAGTGCCCAAGGGCAGCATTGAGGCCAGTGGGTTGGCGGTCAGTCAAGGGGGTTGGAGGATTGACGGTAAAGTGGGTGTAGTTGATGCAAAGCATATATATCTAGTGGCTTAATTGAACAATGTTTAAATCAGAAAACCTGAGATTTTTCCCGGCTTCCCCATTTTGCCGAATTGTGGGATCCAAGAGAATTACTTTATTTCACTTTCCCTCCTTTTTCTTCATTATCACATATAAGAGGACCTGGAAATACCTGGCTTCCGGATGTGCACTGTAGAAAACCTTCTCAAGTGTATGATTTAATAAACTATAATGTGTTCATGTATAATAGGAACTCAGGCTACCCAAAGAGTGCTCATAACAACTGACTTGCCTCTTTAGTTCACTAATAGCATTGTTGTCAGGGTCGGGGAAAGAAATAATGTTTCTAAATTTATGTTTGAAACCTATCACTTTTAAATTAATGCCTCTATATTATATAATCAGTTGTACAAAGGTGAAGAGATTCTGCATGTTAAATAAATACACGTTTTGAATTTTGACAAGACTGTCATATTTTTACACTTTTCCTGCGAGATGTGTCAAAAAAAGATGGTGTTTCTAAAGTAAAGCAGTGCAGGACTCCCAAGGTTCATCCTTTCTTTACCACTAAGTAAACTGTAAATAAGTGCTTGCATGTTTATTTAACATTGTTTTTGAGTGGAGTAAACAGCAGCCCAGTGCTACTGTGACCAGGGGGCTTCATGCAAAAGTCAGGAGGGATGTGCAACCGTCGGACCGAACTTTGAGAATCCATGCACTAGAGCTACAACGGGAAATAATTCCATACTTTGGAGTACCCACTTGGTTTCTGGTTACTACCAAGCAGAAACAGACACTAGCCCAGTCTTATCCAACAAGTTGTTACTAAAGGACTGGTAGATCTCCAGCTCCCTGTAAGTAGCTCTCCCCCTCCAGCCCGGCCTAGAAAATTAGAAGCTTTTGAATAGGTATACCAAAATTAAAACTATATAGTTGAGAAAAAAATATTTATTTTAGGAATTGAAAAGCTGATATCTGGAGAATTTGTCTGCATTTCCATAATATATTTAATCTGATAATTGAGTGATAAATCATGTGGCACTGGAGGAACTATTTGTTTTTCAATATCTTGGTACCAAAGGCATTTTTGCTATGGCTGTTATGCATTCCATATTGGCAAAGCATTTTTTACTGCTGGCAACAATGCCTGATGTAGTCAGGTGATCACTTGCAGTAATCATGCATATGATGGACACTAATGTAAACTTTTGTGAGGTGGTCGCTATTACATCACTAATAATATTAGTAGCTCACAGTGAGTTTCCTGGAACATAAGTAGCTCTTATTACAGAAAGGTTGGAGACCCCTGCACTAGCCGATCTCTGATCGGCTAATTTAAGGCCAGAAAGGGCTAGCTCCGCTCCCTGCTTCCCTGACATACCAGTGAGGTGGGGGAGGCTGGAATCACTGAATTTGCTGCAACATGAAACATAGTTGACAGCTGCCACTCCATTTGACAGAGACTGCTGTTTTTGTCTGTTGCCTCATTATGCTGTACCTGCATGCTACACCACACAGTATGGGCTTTGGTAGGTCAGACTAACTACTGCTTCTGCGTGCCCGGGAGATTGATCCATATTCCTGTACTCTCACCCATGCTTGCAGGCCAGCCAGGTAAGCCATTATCTCATCTGAACAAACCAGCACTCTCAGGCGCTAGAACTTGCCACAAAGTAGCATCCAACAGCAGACAGCCCATTACCTTGAAACTGAACACTATCTCCATTTTGTAACATAATGCATTAGGAATCCAGCAGAAATATGCTATATACACTGAGCCGAGTGGGCAGTAAATAGCAAAAATGTGCTCTCCTTACCTCTAAGGATGAAGGCATTGAAGCCCTGCAATGTAAATGCCCCATATTCACTAAATATACTATTGCTTTTTTAGGTCTAGCCTAGCGACGCAGCGTATGCGCTGCTCGCTTTGGCGAGATCTATTGTTGCCGGTTTAGCTTCGGAAGGGAGACAGGAGATGTGCACACCCCTGAACAGGCGATGTGCACATGTACGGCTCAAGGTGTTTACAGGACAATGCGCTTTTACTTTCCCTCCCTTTTCCTGTTGGCTCCCTCCCCCCTCGGGTAGCCAACGCTGGCTGCATCATGTCTCTTTTTTGGGGGGGACAGTGCTTGTTTATTTAATTAACTTGCCACGCGATTTGCCTCACGGGCTGCTTTCAATTTTGCGGCTGCACTTGTTGGGTTCTGACATGTTGTCAGGCCCGGAGCTGAGTGCAGCACCTCTGCTTTTCAAGCTCTTTCTGTCTGTGGTGCCCCAGTCACAAGGTGAGCGAGAGACACACACATTGGGCAGCTGCAGCACTGACCCCGTGAATCTGACTGGCTTGGAACTACTTGTCTTCCAATAGTTGCCTGGTACGGTTGTTGTGGCACAGCTCAGTGTCCGATAGCTGATGGTCGGCCTGTGAAATAGTTGCGATCAATCACCCCCTTGTCAGGCGCAGCCCAGCGGGGCGCAGGGGTCGGTAGGTGATTCTCCTTTGCCAGCATGGGGTGATTTCATGGCCCTCACCTCACCCCCCACTTAATTTAACCTTTTCCCTCTGTGCTGTGTGATGGGCGACTCCACACCCATATCCTGTATGGGGCTGAGAGGCCAAGTCGTGGAGGGAAGGAGAGACGTTATCAGATATGTCCAGAACGAGCCAGCTCCACCCTTTCCGTTCTCACAGGGTTGCTAATGCGGATCACGTGAAAAAATGTGAAGACCTCTGGTCTAAATTAATCAATATTGACTCAATAGTCCAGATCAAGATTGCAGGCAACTGAAAAACAATAAAATAGCCTCATCATATGTGCACAGCTTTTTAAATGTATGCTAAAACATAAGAGAATGTTGTTTCTTTCTTATTAAACCTGTATACCTATAACATGAAATGTGAGGGGTATTAGTGGCCAAGGCCGGACTGGCCGTACCGGGCATCGGGTGTTTTCCAAGTGGGTGTCCACTTTTGTTAAGGGGGTGTTTTTGTAGCAGTGCATTGCTTTTAAAAGCACTCCAGAGTTCCTTGTTTATCCAACAGTTTTAAAGCAACAATAAAAGTGCCCAGATAACTCTGGTGATTAATGTACCTGCTGAAGAGAGTTCAGAGTTTTGTCTTGTGGCAGTTTTGACTGATCTAAGGTAGCAGAGAGAGCAAAGAGCGTGTACTATGCAGATCACAGAGCAGTATTTCATGTGCATAGCTCAGTAGGTTACTGCTTTTATCACAGACATCGTTTTGTTACTGTGCAGTTCATAAATTACAATCGTAATCTAGGTTAGAAAGTTATGTTTTTTCCCAGTCTTCCATTATCCTAATTTTGCTAGAAAGGGTTTGTTTGGGTAGAAATAAATTCTTATCAGTAAAGTCAACCCTAACCACTGTGTTACTTTCTGAATCCTGAGTTTGTGCTTCCCCAGACCAAGGACTCTTAACCCGGTCCGTGCTCATGACGGAACCACTCCGTCATGAGCCACGGGTGCCGTGTGCTCATGACGGAGTGGTTCCGTCATGCTGCGGCCGTTGGCGGCCGCTCCGCCCACGCGGCGCTAATTCCCCGCCTGTGCGGGCGATTAGCGCCGTGGGCGGAGTCATGACGGAACCACTCCGTCATGAGCACAGCTCAACCGTGACTCATGACGGAGTGGTTCCGTCATTAGCACGGCGCCACCGCAGTGGCCCCAAACCCCCCCCCCAGCGCCGCGGCGGAATTCACGCCGCGGCGAAGGGGTTAAAAAGTGCCTACTGGTATGGGTGGCATGTGAATACCACACCTTGTAGTCCCCTTAGTCTTATGTACCATTTTCTATGCACTGATTTACATACGTATGATTCATTGTCTCTGTATGTGCATGTTCTGCAAATTGCTCCAACATTCTAGACTGGTATGAGATGCTCTACAAACAAAATTAAATACATGTGAGAGAGTGGCTATGGAACGATAAGAGGCATGTTGGAGGGTGATAGTGTAGGAATCAATGAAGAGCCCGAATAAAGATTGATGTGCTCCAGTGCTTAATTAGTAAACAAATAAGTGCCTGGGCCTTAGTGATGAGGCCACCGCAGTTTGCAACACACATTGCCAGTACCAACGCTGCCAATAACAGAAATTACATAACTCCTAACCATCACACTACTACAAGTGTCAGAATTCAAAATGTTCAAGGCCACCAAGCTTTAAAAATGGTTTGGGTGGCTGGTATTAGTTGTTTTAGACATTTGTTTATTATAAATAACTGTTTTCCTGCTCATCTTTAAATGAGAAGCAGTTCCAATTGCAGGTGCCGGCAATTGAGTGCAGGTGCCGAGCACCGATAAGCACTGGCTCAAATTAAGCACTGAATTGTGCTCTGGTGCATTGTAAGGTCATCAGTTACTATGCTTTTAAAACGAATACACAATTGAAAATATAATTAAAAATGTGTTGTAGCATGCACCATTTCCCCCCGAATTTTCTTGGGGGGGGGGGGGGGGGCAACTCGCCCAATCACCCTTGTAGTGGGCAGACTCGCTCGTTGGGACTGCTCGCTATGCACCTTATGCTGCTGTGGATTCCAATTCCGTCAAGTGGCTGCAGCAGGAGGGTGGTTTTCTTTGTGTTTTCTTCATCCTTAAAATCACAGCACGACACCGCTTAGTCAGACTGAAGCTGCAGACTAGCTCCTCTAAAGCTGCGTGCCATGTTAAAATCAGGCAAGAGTCCCTACGTGACACACACATATCCGCGACTGTGATTGTGTGCGGTTTTAAGATTCCCACTCCATATGAGTCACAAAATTCCTTCTGCTTTGATTGTCCGTGGCCATAATTACACTCTCGTGCAAGCAGGACCCGAAATTGTCACTTCCGGCATTTTCTTTCCTGACCTTTCTTTCATGAGCTTTGTCGTGGGCATTCGCTTGCCTGGATTCCCGTGTGAGAGGCAGCACCTTTTTAATCGGATACTTAGGAACGTGCAGCTACCAGAGGGATCTTCAGCGAATTCGTTTTTCAGTAGTTTGTGTCTTTTGTAGAGAAAATATTGTGCGATGAAGGCTTGCATACAGCAAGTCTGCTTTGGCAATATTAATACTGTAGTTAAGGTGCGCGGTGCTGAGTGAATAACATTACTCACACTGTTTATATTTCGTACTTCTCAGAACTCGGGCCCTCGTCATCATAAGCTGTCTGGCTGGCAGCAGAAGGAATTTTTGCTTTTGGCACAAGACATACTATGGCCTCAGTCTGCCCTAAATGCAGCGGGGCAGATTTACATTCCCTGGCTCATCCCTGCAAATCAGCAGGGATGCGCCAGGGAAGATGCATCACGCAAGTTTGCCCTTTCGCCAGCGCAGATGCGCCGCATTTACAATGTGGTGCATCGTGGCGCAAGGATCAGCAGATGCGGGACGCATCTGCCAGCGTAAGGTTGGCACAGTGCTGAAGTTGTCTCGCAGGCGCGACGCAACTCCAGCACTGTTCCAATCAGCCTTATCCCTAACATGCTGCGTCAATCCTCACGCCTGCTTCAAGCCGGCGCAGGGTTTTGACGCAGCATGGCCGTAAAAGTGACTGCGTGAAATCTTGTAGATTTCACTCAGCCACTTTTAAGAGGCGTTCTTGTGCCGGAATGCCCCCCCCGCGCCGTAACGCCCACATGTGGCGCAGGGCTTTACAATGTGATGCATCTCCCTAGATGCGTCACGTTGTAAATACCCCGCAGCATGGCGCGGGCTTTGCGCTGCCGCTGCAGTGACGCAACGGCAGCGCAAATGTGGCGTATGGGGCTTGTAAATCTGCCCCAGCATCTTTTAAAAGGCTGACATCATCTAACAGCAGTGTTTTAAATGGGCCGGTACTGTCTGGAACTGAGTATCGGCACGTTTTGATTTTTTAGAGCGAGAGTACCGGCACTTCTCAAGAGTGGCATAATACTTTTAATTGGAGAGTACCAGCACTTCTCAGAAACAAGCATGTACTCTGGTACAAAGTACCTTCACTTCTATTTTTCTATTTCAAGCACTAACAGTGGATTTGTGCTTTATTCTTTCTGCTAACCTGTTTAAGGTATGAAAGCCGTACCCACAAGATCCAGCTGTTTTTTTTGCTTTTAATGTTCTTTTCTAACTTTCTTCCTCACCCCCCACGTGAAGCTTTATACCGTTACTGGTGGATCTGTGTTCATAAAGAGCTGGGAAGTAGTGATGTGTCGTGCGAAAGTGGCATTGCTGTATAACCCCTACATTCCTAGCTTTAGACCAACAGTTTATTTGAAGCACTTCTCTTTTGCACAGACCATTGGAATTTTACGGACGCATAATATGAAACCGTGGTAAGCAGGAAGTAGATCTGTGCATCTATAATGTATGACGTGGCTACATTGCACGCTCTGGGACTTCTAATCTTGCATTTCCCATTCAAAACCTAAAAATCATGTGATTTTATGCAGATCGCTTTCTGCCCCATGCCGCAAATTGTAGACATGTTTAAGTACACTGATAGTAAAAATAATCATAACATGAGAATATATAGATTTTTGAGTCTCTTCTATACTTCAGCAGTTTGGGTTTACTCTAGAGAATGGGTACTCACAAACTTTGTCCCGTGGGCCAAAACGTTTGGTGTGTGACAGAGGTGCAACTAGAGCCAAATTTCGAGAGGGGGGGGCGGGCTAATTCTTCTACCAATAGGCAGAGTGAAAATGCAGGGGCTCTAAGAAGGGGTGAAAAACAACAAAGCCTCATTAACAAGCAAAAGGTCTTTTAAAGACCTGTGAAGTACTCAGGTGAGGCTGAGTGTGTGCCTGGGAACCTGTCTCAGCCCGGGCTGCCACACACGACGTGGGTGGGCTGAAGCCCTTTGAGCCCAATGGGCGTTGCGCGCCTGGTGGGTGATGTGCCTAAGGGCAGCATTGATGGGTTGGAGGTTAGTCAAGGGGGTTGGAGGATTGACGGTAAAATGGGTGTAGTTGAAGCGAAGCATATATATCTAGTGGCTTAATTGAACAATGTTTAAATCAGAAAACCTGAGATTATTCCCGGCTTCCCCATTTTGCCGAATTGTGGGATCCGAGAGAATTACTTTATTTCACTTTCCCTCCTTTTTCTTCATTATCACATATAAGAGGACCTGGAAATACCTGGCTTCCGGATGTGCAGTGTAGAAAACCTTCTCAAGTGTATGATTTAATAAACTATAATGTGTTCATGTATAATAGGAACTCAGGCTACCCAAAGAGTGCTCATAACAACTGACTTGCCTCTTTAGTTCACTATTAGCATTGTTGTCAGGGTCGGGGAAAGAAATAATGTTTCTAAATTTATGTTTGAAACCTATCACTTTTAAATTAATACTTCTAAATTATATAATCAGTTGTACAAAGGTGAAGAGATTCTGCATGTTAAATAAATACACGTTTTGAATTTTGATAAGACTGTCATATTTTTACACTTTTCCTGCGAGATGTGTCACAAAAAGATGGTGTTTCTAAAGTAAAGCAGTGCAGGACTCCCAAGTTTCATCCTTTCTTTACCACTCAGTAAACTGTAAATAAGTGCTTGCATGTTTATTTAACATTGTTTTTGAGTGGAGTAAACAGCAGCCCAGTGCTACTGTGACCAGGGGGCTCCATGCAGAAGTCAGGAGGGATGTGCAACCCTCGGACCGAACTTTGAGAATCCATGCTCTAGAGCTACAACGGGAAATAATTCCATACTTTGGAGTACCCACTTGGTTTCTGGTTACTACCAAGCAGAAACAGACACTAGCCCAGTCTTATCCAACAAGTTGTTACTAAAGGACTGGTAGATCTCCAGCTCCCTGTAAGTAGCTCTCCCCCTCCAGCCCGGCCTAGAAAATTAGAAGCTTTTGAATATGTATACCAAAATTAAAACTGTATAGTTGAGAAAAAAATATTTATTTTAGGAATTGAAAAGCTGATATCTGGAGAATTTGTCTGCATTTCCATAATATATTTAATCTGATAATTGAGTGATAAATCATGTGGCACTGGAGGAACTATTTGTTTTTCAATTTCTTGGTACCAAAGGCATTTTTGCTATGGCTGTTATGCATTCCATATTGGCAAAGCATTTTTTACTGCTGGCAACAATGCCTGATGTAGTCAGGTGATCACTTGCAGTAATCATGCATATGATGGACACTAATGTAAACTTTTGTGATGTGGTCGCTATTACATCACTAAAAATATTAGTAGCTCTCAGTGAGTTTCCTGGAACATAAGTAGCTCTTATTACAGAAAGGTTGGAGACCCCTGCACTAGCCAATCTCTGATCGGCTAATTTAAGGCCAGAAAGGGCTAGCTCCGCTCCCTGCTTCCCTGACATACCAGTGAGGTGGGGGAGGCTGGAGTCACTGAATTTGCTGCAACATGAAACATAGTTGACAGCTGCCACTCCATTTGATAGAGACTGCTGTTTTTGTCTGTTGCCTCATTATGCTGTACCTGCATGCTACACCACACAGTATGGGCTTTGGTAGGTCAGATTAACTACTGCTTCTGCGTGCCCGGGAGATTGATCCATATTCCTGTACTCTCACCCATGCTTGCAGGCCAGCCAGGTAAGCCATTATCTCATCTGAACAAACCAGCACTCTCAGGCGCTAGAACTTGCCACAAAGTAGCATCCAACAGCAGACAGCCCATTACCTTTAAACTGAACACAATCTCCATTTTGTAACATAATGCATTAGGAATCCAGCATAAGTATGCTATATACACTGAGCCGAGTGGGCAGTAAATAGCAAACATGTGCTCTCCTTACCTCTAAGGATGAAGGCATTGAAGCCCTGCAATGTAAATGCCCCATATTCACTAAATATACTATTGCTTTTTTAGGTCTCGCCTAGCGACGCAGCGTATGCGCCGCTCGCTTTGGCGAGATCTATTGTTGCCGGTTTAGCTTCGGAAGGGAGACAGGAGATGTGCACACGCCTGAACAGGCGATGTGCATGTGTATGGCTCAAGGTGTTTACAGGACAATGCGCTTTCACTTTCCCTCCCTTTTCCTGTCGGCTCCCACCCCCCTCGGGTAGCCAACGCTGGCTGCATCATGTCTCTTTTTTGGGGGGAACAGTGCTTGTTTATTTAATTAACTTGCCACGCGATTTGCCTCGCGGGCTGCTTTCAATTTTGCGGCTGCACTTGTTGGGTTCTGACATGTTGTCAGGCCCGGAGCTGAGTGCAGCACCTCTGCTTTTCAAGCTCTTTCTGTCTGTGGTGCCCCAGTCACAAGGTGAGCGAGAGACACACACATTGGGCAGCTGCAGCGCTGACCCCGTGAATCTGACTGGCTTGGAACTACTTGACTTCCAATAGTTGCCTGGTACGGTTGTTGCGGCACAGCTCAGTGTCCGATAGCTGATGGCCGGCCTGTGAAATAGTTGCAATCAATCACCCCCTTGTCAGGCGCAGCCCAGCGGGGCGCAGGGGTCGGTAGGTGATTCTCCTTTGCCAGCATCGGGTGATTTCATGGCCCTCACCTCACCCCCCACTTAATTTAACCTTTTCCCTCTGTGCTGTGTGATGGGCGACTCCACACCCATATCCTGTATGGGGCTGAGAGGCCAAGTCATGGAGGGAAGGAGAGACGTTATCAGATATGTCCAGAACGAGCCAGTTCCACCCTTTCCGTTCTCGCAGTGTTGCTAATGCGGATCACGTTTAATGATGATTGTTAAACCTTGAGAGAGGCTGTGCTGCGTACAGCTACACGGTTCAGAGTTGGCTCATATTCTGATTTCCTCAAATTTTCTGTTTTATTTTTAATTCACATTCTGGTTCTCGCTGTAGCTCAAAAGCAGACCTGCGTTTACCTAAGCACAGGCAGAACAGCAATCACTGACTTTCTACTAAACATAGGACAGCTTGAGGAAGTAGTCTAATTTGATACATCATAGTAAGATAGCTCATTGGGTTGCAGTCTGTGCCTGCTGCTAACGTGTCCTTATATCCTGCAAGTTAAAGGCTGAAAGATGTATTTTTTTGCTTCCGAGACTTAACAAGCCTTTTCAATTCTATAGGGCTCGCATTTACGCGAGTTTAAGTTATTGGCATTGTAAATGACAAAGCCTTTTATTTATGGTTTTTAAGAACAAAACATAAATAAAAGGCATTGTCATTTACAATGCCAATAGGTCAAACTTGTGTAAATGCGAGACCTATTGCATTGCAAATGCTTGTTACTAGAGTGCCAGTCCCCCACTACCATAACAGGGAGTAACTTAGCACACTGTACTAATACCTTGGGCAATCTCTACTCAACTCTTCTAATCTGATTATTTTACATTATTTCACTTGACGACGTTAATGACACAAATAGGAAACATTTTTTATACACACTTGAGTCCTTTGGAAACACACATGATAGCCCAGGGCCTACTCGTATAAAGGGACATGCTTTAGGCCTCCTCTGGGAGCACAATTAAATGGTATCCTTTAATATCCATTATGTTACAAATACCCTTTTCACATAAAGGTAGTAGTAAAAATAATGTATTGGAAAAGCTACCTCCGAATAAGTAAAACTTTAGAAGTGCGAATAAATCCTTCAAAACTCTTCTAGACTCAAACACTAGATTCACTTTTGCCTATGACGATAATCTAGCAAGCTTCCACTAAACACTCTTACCCGCTTGACCAAAAATATCACTGAAAATCTGTAAGAGACAAACTAGGCATCCAAGAATTGAACAAATCTATGTCCTACTTTGAGACAGAATGAAAATGGAGAAAACCATACCTTGAATCTAATGCTAGGCACATGCGGTCTCATGACTGCCTCTATACCAATAGAGCCTCTTCTACTTTTATGGATGTCACCTGTTCGTTTATCTGTGCTTTCTCAGTTTGGTAATTTATAGGCAACACATCTTAAGTCTTGCTTATGGCACAGAAATTCTGCCTCTTCCTCTCCTGATGGTACAGTGAAGCCAAGGTGATTTAAAAAGTCCCCTTGGCCACTCTGCCTACCAGATGCCTTGCATTTGACTAGAGATGCCACTGAAGATTTTACCCGATGAGTAAAAGTTTTAAGTGTGGATAAGAAGCAGAGGCACATACATTTTTTTAGGTCTCGCCTAGCGAACTCAGCGCATGCGTTGCTTCGCCTTGGCAAGTCTATTGTTGTCGGTTTGGTGCGCGAAGGGAGACAAACCATGTTTGCGCACGCGCATGGCGTCTCCTCTCTGCCTCACACGCTCTATAATTGCTTAACTCACTAGTCTGCTCATAAAATTGTGCTACCAGAGCATCAAAATTAGAATTATATCGCCACCTGCTGGTATTTTCCTATTGTTACACCCCGTAAACTAGTGTTCCCAGAACCAAAATAAATTAGCGTGAAATGCATTACTCTTGTTTGCTGCCCGTCTAGCCATTTAGACGTGCCCCAGAGCTGTTGGCAATTACATACAATCTCCCTGCCCGGTCTCCCCCATTGGGGTAGTATTGAGGGCTGGGCGGCCCCGCCACGGCTGAGGTCGCCGGGGGGGGTTTCAGGCAGCTCTCCGTGTCACGGATAGCGGCATAGAGGCACACCCCCTCCCTTTAGTTTGGGGGAGGGGGGCGAAGTGGGGTCCCTGCCAAGTGGTATAAGGGGGCCAAGGCCAGAGGGGTCGCGTTTAGCCAGCCTCCACGACCTAGGCCACACAGCCATGTCGTGCGGCTCTGTGCTGGCCCGGGGTGCGCCGGTTGCGAAAGGGCCAGTGAGTGCAGCCAGGCTCGCCTCAGAGCGGTGTGTGGGCAAGGGCACTTAGCGCAGGTTTAGGCAGTAGCTTTTCAAACAGGGCTCTTCCTGCCTGTCCCTTCGGGGCCCCGGTCCACTTTCCAGGGAGTGATGCTTGCCTCCCCCGCCGTTACGCAATCAGGCCAGCGGCACTATTCCGGGGCCGACAGCCCGAGCAGGCTTGTTTGTTGCGTGGGGGAGGGCAGCCGCATTGTTTCCCCAGGTGCTGCACCACTTCGAGGCTTGGTGGGTGCCAGGGCCGTGGCCCGCGCCGCACACCGTCGGGATGCCGAGCAGGTCTTATCTCTGTAACCGGGCTGGGTTTGCCTGTGCTTTGGGATAGGGTGGGCTCACCGGGTGGCCATTTGCTCTACGCTGAACACGCGGTGTCCGCAGGGTCTGATGACTCGCGGGTGTCGGGATGCTCTTGTTGAGCTGGGGTCATGATTAGACATTAACTTTACTCAGGCATATTCTTCTGATGTGGTGCCGTTGGTGGCGCATCAGTAGTGTTGTCTGTCGATGGTGGGCCGGTATCTGGGCTGCCGGTGCCCCACGTTCTGGGGACAAGCTTGTGCGGGCGTGCAATTGCAGGGCAGTTGGGGCGCTTGTTGGTCACCTGGCGGCAGCGCGACCGAGACAGAGCTCTGCCGGATTGGCACGGGTTTCCATGCGCGAATTCAACCCAGTGTCAGCTGCCAATTGTCTTTGTGGTTGGGGCGGTTGACTAGTTTCCCGCGTCTGGTTTGCGCAGAGGGTTTCCCGAATTAAGTATGGTGGTGGAGTCTGCAAGGGGCTTGCAGTTTTCGTGCAATGGCTGTGTTGCCGCTGCAGTGCAACAATGGGTGGCGGGCGCGGGATTCAGCTCACAGAATTTTGGAGGCAGGTGGTCACAGCCTGCGCCGAACTCGCTGATGTCATCGGTTTCCGGATGGAATGGGGAGGCCCATGCCAGGCTGTAAGTTGAGCAGCTGCAGGACTGTTTGGAGCGGGACTTACTGCCATTTTCTTCCACATTTGCTGCGTCGTTTGTAAAGGGGGCGGGGGCGCAATGTGGCGGGGGTTTCCTGCATCCACGTAGGCCGGTGGTGGGTGTGGTGCGGGGTGGTGGAGTCATACCTGACAAGGGCCCCGCCCAAACAAACCTATGGAGCACTTATCTTGCCCCGAGTCTGCAGCAAGGCACTTCGCGATAACTGTGCCCCAAATAAACTGTTCAAGAGGACTAAAGCACAGGGAGATAAGACGATGTGTCCACGATCACACGTTTGTTCTCCCGGGTTGGAACTTGCGCCACTGGGTTCCAAAATAAACTTTTCACCCCCCAAGTCACACAGGCAAAGCTTGACCCACTTCCTGGTTGTAAATACTTTGTTGCCCTGATTGTTTATGCCCCTCGTGCCTTTGGGCATTGGCATGTTTCCCTCGTGCGGGGGGCAGACACTGGGTCTGAAGGGTGCATTACAGCTTGCACAACCAGCTGGGAGAGGCAGTGGATGTTTGTTGGGTGGTTTGCAGCTCGGTCGGGGGTCCAGGCACCAATTGGTATTTGAAGGAGAGGATGTGGGCCAGGCATTCTGCCAGGCCGAGTGAAGGGGCGGGCAGGACTTCTCTCATCACCGACTCCTGCTAGAGGTTTAGGGGGGGAGTCTGGTTCCAGGCAGAGCTGGGGCTGGAGTTCTGGACCTTGTTCTGAAGCACTCTCCCAGGCCCGTCTCGGATTGTGTAGTGGAGGGGATCGGCCCGGTAGTGACCTCGAGGGGCAGGGGTATGAGGCTGCCTGGCGAACTATCTCGCCGTATTCGGGCCAGGCAGGGGGGTGCAGTGCGGTGTGAAACTGGTATGATTTACCAACTTGTTGTCCTCCCCAATTACTTTGGCTCTTAACCTGAATGGTCCCTTATTTAAATACTGATGTGGCTGGTGTAACCAGTGCTCATACTGGGCAATGATGATAAAGTGGCTTATTTACCTCCCTCTTTTTTCGCCCTAGTATGGTCGTGTGTCTGTCCTGCAGTCGGTTCCTGATTGCCTAAATATTTCGTTTGCAGATTGTTTTACCAGCCATTTGCCTCAGAGAGCAATTTTTACAGGGGCAAGGTGTGAGAAGACATTAGTTCTCTTCCAGGAAATTTGGGTTGGCCGTGCAACACCCATTAAATGTATCTTTTGCGTAGAAGAGCGACCTCATAAATGAGAATGGATGGGGGCCACATATTAGTTGCAGTGATATTAGTGAGCTGTTGCTGTGTCCAAGGTGGTTTGGCCCTGTCATGAGGCATCTGAGGGGGGCTTCATTATTTACCAGATTCAGTCTTCCACTTGGCCTGCACGCGACCAGGTGCTGAGGCGAAGGGGAAGCTAGAGGTGCCATGGAATGAAGGTTTGCTAGACGTGGGACTTCGGTGAATTAGGCCATGCAAACACACGGTCTTCCATTAAAACTGCAAGTGTTTTTTTCTGCACTGCTGCACAAGGGGTACTTCAGGCTCAGTCAGGGGTTGCCGGGGTTACCTCGCAAAGGAGAGTTAATAGTGGCATTGCAGATTCACTGAACAGAGGGGTTTCGTTTTACCGGCATGGACGTCTGCATGCTAAAATACACGGGGGCACGTGTCCTGAAGGGGCATGGACTAGGTGGGCTGGACCTGGGAGAGGTCCTGGAATCAGCAGGAGGTAGCTAAAGATGCCTAACTCGGTGGGGGGCCCTGGTTGTGAGACTAGTTACAATGCCAATAGCTTAAACTTGCGTAAATGCGAAACGTATTGCATTGCAAATGCTTGTTATGAACAGCATGCAATATTTCTGACTCAAAAGTGGTCTCTGCCTTCCCTCATGAGAAGAAAGCCCCGATCAGATCAGGCAACTTGAATGGTACAAGACATGACAGATATTTAGTTTTATGAACGTGCATCTATTTGCACGTAAATAGTACAAAAACATTAACAGCCTAAAGTTGCTCTTTAAGTTCTGTCTCTTGCATAAATCCTTGTGTACACATGGGACTGAATTACGAGTTTAGTATTATTTAACACATTCAATAATTATTCTTAGCATTAAATAACACATTTGTTAAATTTCGGCAGGTCAAACCTGCCAAAATTTAAAAGGGGAAAACATACAGTACCTATTGTATCATGTGGAGTTTTTTGTGTTAAACACCAAACTCCACATGTTATTCCCCATAAACTCATAATAGGTGTTATTTCTCACACCTGATAAATAACATATCCTATGGGTGTGGTCTGTGGGACTGCAACCGAGGCATCTATTATCTTTATGCTAAAAGATGGTAAGGATCCCACCCATCTAAAAAACTATCGCCCTATTTCTCTTCTTAATACTGATGACTGAATATACATCACAATTCTCGCCCTGGTCATGATCTAATACTCTTATCAGTTATTCACCCACCACAAATGGGCTTTATAAAAGGGAGATTTAGTTCAGATAGCATTAGGCTTTTTAGCCAAGCCATTGAAAACACAAACATTGAAATTCTTGCATGTGCAATGGCATTTGACGCAGAGAAGGCATTTGACAAAGTGTCCTGGACCTTTCCGAGAGCCACATTAGATGCATTCATTTTGGGAACATTTTTCAACAAAATGGCACTGTTTATTCGATAACCCCACTGCTAAGCTAAATATTAGTGGTCAATTATCTGTAGTTTCTAACTTCAGCAAGGAACTAGACATGGGTTCTCCTTTACCACTTCTCCTCACAATAGGACCAGTCCTTCTTAGTTAAGAGAAAACAAGATCATTGCAGGCATCCACATTACAGATGGGACACAAAAAACACTGCATATGCAGGCAACTTCTTTATTTTCATGGAACAAACTGCAACAGCCTTTCCCGTTATCTGAAATGGAATAAATGAATGCGCACAGCTTTCTAGTTACATACTCAACAAAGACAAAACAGAAATCCTCCCTCTTAATTGCCACTGTAATAACTCTATAATATTAATACTGGTCTCCGATGGGAACACAAGTATTAAATTAAATTAAACACTTACCCATTCCTCTGCACCGGTCCTCTTCTTTCTTCAACTGCAGTGTGGCCACCAGGAAACTCCCTTCACCAATTCTGATGTTGTGCTCAACAGCATGAGAGTAGAACATTGATTGGAGGGAGCGGCCTCACTCGGCACTCTACAGCACTCTGGAGGCCTGCACTTGCTCTAACCCCGCTGTCTTAAGACAGCAGGGTTAGAGATGTTTAGAGTGCGTACTTTGGCTGGCCATAGTAAGACGGCCGGCTAAAAAGACATGTGCACTTTAAACAGTGCACACATTGCCCACCCTCCTTTCTGCTGCTGTCACACAGCAGGCCCCATCCTGCTGCTCTGTTTAAAATGGGAGAGGAAATATAAAATGGTAATGAATTACCATTTTATTTTGCATCTCTGGGGCTTCGGGGGTAATTTAAATGGGGTGACGCTCCTCCATGTCCATACCTCAAGTTCTGCATTTTGAAAATGCAATAAAATTGGTCTGAACTCAAAATACACTTCTCATTCATCTAGGTATTTGCAAAATCATGGCACATGTATCCATCAACACACTAACCAGCCGTTCATACACCAACCAGTGCATATGCTCTCCATTTATACACACACAAATTTTGCTGCCATCTTTACACTTATACACTCACACACTCACTCCATCTTTCCATCCACACACTACCCATCCACCCACACACAAACTCTCCATTATTCTTCCCATGCACATATTTCTTCCTTCTCTCCATCTATCCATTGATCTGCAAATTCACTTACCATCAACACACAAACTCATTCTACAGCCACACAAAACTCTCAATACATTCAGTCCTATGTATGCTCTAAGTTCACTCATCCTCACAATTTAGCCTTCCAACCTCTCAGACAAAACCTCACCATCTTTCCACTGCTTACAGGTTTAACATCTGATAATACAAATTCACTATCCTTTCACAAATATGCACATCCAATCCATCAACAAAGCTCACCACCACTCGCCCAAACTGTCTCATTATCCACCCACTCAAAAAGTCACAATCAACCATCCATCCACAAATTTCCTATGGACTCTATATGCTGTATTTGGCTTTCAGAATTCATTGAGTACTCTAAATGTGGACTTCAGAAGTGGACACAATACCCTAGAAGATGCTGCCGATATTGGACACAGTGCAATAGAGGTAGCCTCCAGAACTGGAGCCAGTACTCCAGATGATGTATTTTGATTTGTCTTAAATGCAGACAAGAACTCCACAAAAGGGGACCAAAACTTTAGATAACTCCTCAAGAACCAGCTGCAATATTACAAAGGAGACTTCCAGATAGGGGCACAGAATTCGAAGTGATGCCACCTGGCACCTTATTATACATTGTGCCCTGGGGGCGCAACAGGCATGTGCACTAGCTTTGTGGGCCCCCAGGGCACAATGGTATTACAGAGTGGGCCACAAACAGTTGTGTGCACCATCTGTATTACTGATAGCGCTGGTGCACATGTTGCGCTATCATAAAAGGACATTCCCTCATTTGCATAGGGGCATGGTGCATGCAAATAAGCTATCACGTTACCTTTGTGCCTTATTATGGATGCTTGCTCAAAGGCAAACATGCCTTTAGGGGGCGCACTGGAAGTGCACCTCAAAATGGTTGTGCACATTCAGTGCGCCTCCTAAAGGCATCCCTCTGGAGAGGGGAAAAAGGGGGTCCCATCGACCCCCTTCCAGACATTACCCTGCAGGCAGGTGCAGTCACTCACTGTACCAACCTGCAAGGGGATCTCTCTTCCCATTTGAAAGTGCAGCCATGTTGTCGCCTGCTCTGTGAAACACAGAGCAGCTTTTAAACAGCTGCTCTGTATTTCACTTGAATGCGCTTCCCTGTGGGCAACGCAAGTTGGCAGCTGCCCGGGGGGCAGGACATTCTTAGGAATATGGTGCACTATCCCTGTTTGCGCCTGTGCATCCTTTGAAAGGTGCACCATGGCGCAAACAGGGAAAGTGTGCTGTATTGATAATATTGTCCCTGGACTGGATACCAGGCTCTTTGAAAAGCCTCTAGAAACAATATACAAGATTTCGTCTTCAGAACTGGACACTGTATACCTGAGTTTACCCCAGAACTTGATACAGCACCCCATATGTGTCCCTCACAACACAACACAATATTGTAGTTGAGCCAATGTCAATGTTGTGTACACTGTGCAAGGGTAACTCAACTTTACTTCTTTGTTGCTGGTCTAGTTTCTTCCTTTGCACTCCAAATTCCTCTTGATTTCGTGACTGTCTTGTCATACTGTTTACTTACATTTGCTGGGGCTTGTACCTGCTTTGGTTCTTTGTCTGTTAGCTACCCAGATATATGGTGATTGTGTCCACGAGAGTCTTGTAAGAGTCTCGCAGGAGTGCTATTTGAAAAATAGAGCATTCTGATTGGCCCAGGGAGCTGTTTTTTCCTCGGGACATCTCACTCTTGTGGGAGTCAGATTCCTACGGGAGCGAGCACTCTGCTTGACTGTCAGCAACATGAGAAAAATGTTGCTGGCAGTCCTCATAGGATTCTGGTATTTAGTCCGCTATCCTGAATTAAAAAATAATAATATGAGGGGGCAGGGAGGGTAAGGATACCCAGATGTCCGAAATAAAATAAAATTTGCAAATATTGGCAGGACGCATAATCGTGGCAAAAATAATGGTGGCAGCTATTTTTAGGTCAAGCCTAGCGCTGCTCTGCGAGGCTTCTTGTGTTTACTCCGTGTGGGTCTGACTCCTCCAACACATTGGATTAGCGTTTGCGTGTGTCTTTCAATAATGATAGCAGGCAAATGGCTAAAGGCGGGTGCATGTCCCACCTCTTTTGTAATGTTCACTCCCACAGCGTTTTGCTCTCGGAAGCAAGCAGTGGCGTGCAGGGTGGCAGCTGCATTCCTCGTTAGGTTACCATTTTTTGTTACTTCAGCGTTGCAGGGGTTTTGAACCCGCCCTGCACCCCCTTTAGTGCACGTGCTCCAATACACAGAATTCCTTTACGTTTTTAAAAAAAGGTTTGGCGGTACTTGCCACCCTTTGTGACAGCGCCCGTGTTTTCCGTACGTTGTACGTGTATGGTATTGTTTGTTCATTTTAACATAGTTTTGCTCTATTCTGATGTTTAAGAGCCCGCATTCCATGTGTTACACAAAGACTTCAGAAAAAGTGGTTTCAAATATGAAATCCTTGCCAAGTGCTTGCCAGATTCCACATGCTGAAGGAACCTGCAGGAACCTTTTGTAATTCGGTGGCATTTGTTTGACAATGAAATGGTAACGGCAAAAAGTGATTGCTTCATTTCAGGATATAAAGTGCACAGCAATCTTAACTATAATAGAATTACAACAAACCTATATTTGTGTCTATCTAGATATATATTTAGTTATAACTTATTTATACGGTCAGGTGGTCTTCTCTGCGTCACAATAAACAACAGAGGGTTCCTGAAATCTGAATACAGGAGAAGAGAGCTGGGAAAACTACCGCAAGGAAAAAAACTAATCTTCTCCCTAATGCTTCAAAGTGTGGGTGATTCATCCAGAATAACTATAGAGTTGTCCAACAGACTTATTATTAAGACTTTTTAATTTATCAAAAGATATATATATATATATATATATATATATATACATAAAAATAGTGCACATCAAAAGTACATGAAAACGTTAGTATACATGTAAAATGATCACAAATGATTCAAAGCAGAGAAAAGTCCAATAAACATAATAATCAAAACATGACATAATAACAAAAAACAGATACACACCAGACGGCCAAGCACAACAAATGTAGACACTGGACAAAAAAGAAAAAACACAATAACAAATAACCATACAATAATAAATTGATTCCAAATTGGAAGTAAAACATAAATCAGTAGAACAAAATGCCGACGCGCGTTTCGGAACACTGAAGTACATAAAAGGTTCCTTCTTCAGGGCGCAGTGTTTGTTTTATATTTAAAAATATCAAGCCATCAGTATGTCATGTCGGGACCACCAGATATGTGGCACAAGGGGCTCAATAATGGTAAGACATAATAAGTCTGCTTCCGGCAGTAGAGGCCCAATGGTAGGATGAAAAGTCCTACCGAGATATCACAAGGGCCCCAGAACAAAGGGTAAGAAAGCCATCATTTAGGTACAAACAAGAGTGAATCTCAGGGAGCCGGATAATGTAGGAACATAAACAGGTCCAGACCGGACGCACGGATAAAAAAGAGAGGGAGAAATCCCTCCAAACAGTTAGGCAGTATATCAATATACAGAATATATTGAGAATCACCCGGTGATTCGCTCGAGCAGCCTCACAATAAGGGATCCGAAAAGAGGTCCGCTATCCGTAAAATGCCATGGATCGGCACCCGAGACAGTGCGCCAGTCGGGTGCCGATCCATGGCATGTTACGGATAGCGGACCTCTTTTCGGATCCCTTATTGTCAGGGTGCTCGAGCGAAACACCGGTTGCCCGAGACCCATACTCTATTGATTCTCAATATAGTCCGTATATTGATATACTGCCTAACTGTTTGGAGGGATTTCTCCCGCTCTTTTTTTATCCGTGCGTCCGGTCTGGACCTGTTTATGTTCCTGCATTATCCGGCTCCCTGAGATTCACTCTTGTTTGTACCTGAATGACGGCTTTCCTACCCTTTGTTCTGGGGCCCTCGTGATATCCCGGTAGGACTTTTGATCCTACCATTGAGCCTCTACTGCCGGAAGCAGACTTATTATGTCTTTCCATTATTGAGCCCCTTGTGCCACATGTATGGTGGTCCCAACATGACATACTGATGGCTTGATATTTTTGAATATAAAACAAACACTACACCCTGAAGAAGGAACCATTTATGTACTACAGTGTTCCGAAACGTGCGTCGATGTTTTGTTCTACTGATTTATGTTTTACTTCCAATTTGGAATCAATGTATTATTGTATGGTTATTTGTTATTGTGTTATTTCTTTTTTGTCCAGTGTCTGAATTTGTTGTGCTTGGCCGTCTGGTGTGTATCTGTTTTTTGTTATTATGTCAAGTTTTGATTATTATGTTTAGTGGGCTTTTCTCTGCTTTGAATCACTTGTGATCATTTTACATGTATACTATCACTTTCATGTACTTTTGATGTGCACTATTTTTATGTATATTTATATATATATCTTTTGATAAATAAAAAAAAGCCTTAATAATAAGTCTGTTGGACAACTTTATAGTTATTCTGGATGAATCACCAACACTTTGAAGCATTAGAGAGAAGATTTGGGGCCTCATGTAGGTAGCCAAATACCGGTCGGTAACGGCCGATTTTCGGTAAATATGCCGTTACCGACCGGTATTCAGACAAGTGAGATGTAGGAGTCCAAAAACGACTATTCGGTAAATATGAGGCGGTAAATACCGAATCATATTTACCGAATTCTAAAATACCGAATCAGATTTACCGAATACATACTTAACGAATCGGTAAATATGAAGTGGTAAATATGAAGTGGTAAAAATTAAAATGACATGTAGGAGCACTCGGTAATTAAGAAATCCAAGAAAATCGGTAAATAAGAGTCGGTAATTAACACGGATTGAAAGCAGGTGGTAACCATCAACAGTGCATATAAGCAATCCCAAAATGCAACAGCGTGGACAACATGGCCGCTATGTATGTCATTGCAAGGCGCCTACGTCTACAGGCAGCAGGACTGAGGGTTTGGCGACGGGAGGAACGCATCTACAGACAGAAAGTTGTCTGCTGCAATAATGTTCTTTTTCCACCCCCGCATGGGCGGCTGGATGTTTCCATCTGGCCGTCGATTCCAACCTTGAAAGCAGAGTTCAACAAGTTGTGCAGAATAAGAGCGCTATTGTCCCAAAAAGAGGTGCCTTTGACTTCCTCTCGTGAAACATTTGTCCTTCACGTTGCTAATTCGCGCACTGAGGTACAGGCGCTTCTGAATACTGACCTCCCCCTGCATTTCGGCTCTTTGATCCATACTATTTTCAATGCCTCGTCCACGACCGGCCTGGCTCATTTTTTTAAACTTGTGGGCTCGGGTCTCGTGACCTCTTTCCAAACTATTTTTTGTGTGATTCCGGCATTTCTTCATTCACTTTTCTCGAGCATCTTTGGAGGTGTCCCGCTGCTTCTGGCGCTAGTGGCAGGTGTGCTGCTTTTCCATTTTTGTACTCCGGAATGGCTGCTCCTTCTGTGCCACACGAGCACCTGTCCCGTCTGCATCTTCTTCGTGATAGGATGCTTGACTTTTATGGTACTTTGCCATTGGCGACTTTGAGCCTGGCTTATGGATTATCCTTCAGGTATTCCTACTTCACCTGCGTACAACCTGTATTTCACTGCCTGGATTGTCCCTTTGAATGGGCTCTGGATTTGTGCTTGACCAACATGGTGTCTCCGGTGCCGGATTTCGATCGACTGATGAGGCCCTTAGTGTCTCACGAGTTGGCCTGTTCTGGTGTCCGGATTATGGCCTGTGGTGCGGCGCATGGTATCCTGGGTAATTGGGACATCTCAGCGGCCGCCAACGACTTCTTGGCTATGAGCTATTTGGAGGAACAGTCCGGGTGCCCTCTGATTGTGCTAGAGGCACCGATGGTTGGAGAACACGTATGTTCCTTTTCTTTACTTAATTGGATGGCTGAGACTTTCAGTGGCCCTGCAAACGATTTTTTGTTGGAAGCAGTGGCCACATATGCTGCCTATACATTCATGGATTAACTGGACTGTCGTCCATTGCGCCTGTGCTACTGGACAGCACCCTGGCGCAACATTTATTTCTTTTATTTCTCATTTTTCTCTTCCTGATGGTCGGTTTGAGGTTTATTATATACTTGCATTTTTTAAGAATTCTATGCTGCTATTTTTTGTAGTTTCGGACTTTGGCGCAGCATTGTTTACGCCTTGTTCTGCTCTGACGAAACTGAACTCTGCGTTCTCTCTTTTCTTGCCTATTGAATGGTGCTTCGATCAAGGGGGCGTGTAGTGAGTTCTCCCTGAATACGTACATACATTGTTAAGTTAGCATAACCACGTTAAATGTTAGAAAGCCATCTTTTGGTCGTTGCACACGACACTGCGTTTACATGTTATTTCTTGAATAAACTGCTGACTCGAGACTTGCTTCACACGAGAGCAATCTGTTGTTACCATCCCAAGCTCTGCGCAGCGACCTTGGTCTGTACATGGTGTGACGAACAGTCTGGAATATTACACAATGCATGTTTTCCACTCTAGGTTGATCGACCCACTATTTAGTCATAACACACGAGCAGCTGCACATACCTGAAAGTTGGTGCTTTTAATATCACGGACATCATGTTTATTGTTCAGACCGAAGACGAGCCTTCCTGCGAGAAGACTCCTGATGCTCCTGTGATGTGATTTCACTAAGCTGATCTTTGAGGTATGGGGTCCCCTATTCAAGCCTAGGAGACCTTCTATTAGCATGATAATAATATTAGCTTCTTAGTACAGGGAAGGTGGTAGTATCCTCGGTATTTTCCGATTCGGTAAATACCACCTCGGTATTTACCGATTCGGTAAATACCACCTCGGTATTTACCGATTCGGTGAATTCCGATTCGTGATTACCGAATGTTACCGAATCGGTAACTGTTACCGACTTTTTACCTACATATAACTTACCGATTCTAATTTACCGATTCGGTACGGCTCGGTATTTAAGAAACGGTAAAATTTATTTACCTACATGAGGCCCTTGGTGTTTTCCTTGCGGTCTTCTCTGTGTCTCCATATACACCACGCCATGTATTTAAATATCTGTAATTATAATATAATTTTATAAATAACCAGAAGAAATACTGTAGCAGATAAAGGTTATAAGGCGTGTGCAAGAGTTTCTGGAAGGCTGAAAAACACGTCCCGCTGCCTTCCAAAGTGAGTCCATAGTGTGAACCGTGCCGCAGCCGGCCGCTACAGAGGCATCCGGGCACATGTGGACGGGGCACAGCACCGGCTCCTTGGCGTGTGCAACAGAGGGCGTCGGTGCTCAGAAGCTGCAGCCGGCATCTACCAGGGCACGACCGCTTTAAACCAAGGAGGAATTCACCCCTGCCTATCCTCGTCCACCGTAAGCCCCCTGGATCCCAGTCAAGCAGTGTAACCGAGCTTACCGTGTGATCCTCGGCAACTCAGACGGGGACATGGGGCCTGTGCATGGTCTCCACTCAGGCTGTGTATTACAGCTCTGTGGGGAACATGCTAAGTGCGCATGACTGCTTCGCCGTCCCAAGAAGGCCGACCAAATCGTCAAGCACACAGTGCATGAACCACTCCTCCTCCCTGTGCTATCAGCCCCGCCCGCCCTAACCCAGCCCCGTACATAAGAAGAATAAAATGATAATAACGATGTTAATATTTTATTTTTATTTTTTTATGCTCTGATAGCAGTGGGGCGACACTCTACTTTAGCGGAGGAGCTGCCCCTGCTGCTGTGCATTCTGTGCTCTGTCAATGTGGGTTAACCTTGTGCTGTTGCTGACTGTACTGTTTCCGTTCTGTATTAAGTGAAAAATACACATCTGCTGTCTTAGCTTTAGTAGTGCTTAATTTGAGCCAGTGATTTCCAGTGCTCAGCACCAGCACAGCACGGGTACATGGTGGCGCTGTTTGTGTAATTTGGAGATGAGAACACCAACAGTTGTTTATTAGTTTAATATACAACTAATCCAAGCCGCCAAAGTCATTCTTATAGCTTTGGAGACCCTGGCATAGTCTTAATTGTCATACCTGAAGGAGTGTGATCGTTAACTGTTGTGTTGTTACTGGCACTGGCAAAGGGTGGTGCAAACTGCAGTGGCCTCCTGATGAGTGCCCTGGAACCAATTTTTTTTTTACAAAATAAGCCCTGGCGCTGTACCTGTTGTGTGGATGAGAGTGTAGCTTGCACTGCTGGTATCCTTACTGTACGTGTTCTGCTTGTACAAAGTGCGGTTTCACTGCTGTTGTCTACGTAGTACTTTTAGTGTGTGTGATAAAGAGATTCTTGAACTCTGCTACCTAAGATGTGCCTTTTCTAATTGAAGGACAGAAGCTTGCACTGCTGCTGTCTATACTTTCCATGCGTATCTGTGTGTGTGTGTGAGTGCCAGCGCATGTGCGCACGCACACATGTGCGGGCACAGGGGAAGCTTGCTCTGCTGTTTCCAACCATGCTCCACCCTGTGCAACAGTAGGGAAGGTGTTGGAGCGCCATCTAGTGCAAGTCGATCTATTGCCTTGCGATGTAATGGCATCGCGTTGTAACAACAGGTCGTTGTAACGACCGCGTTGTTACGGAACGCGATGTAACAACCACGTTGTTAGGGTTGTTTCCCATGCCTTGGATGTTGTGTTTGTGTGATTGAATTCTATAAGGCTGCTACCTGTGCTGTACCTGTTCTGTATGTGTAAGAGAAAAATTGTCAAGGCTAAACATGTGTCTAAGAGAGCGGAGTTTATAGTGTCGATGTCGTAACTGTACATGTTCTGCCTGTATTCTGGAAGTTTGCAGTGCTGCTGTTTGTGCCGTACAATTTTTGGGTGTGAGAAATTCTTGTGCTGCAGTGGGCACACTCTCTGATCTGTGTGTCTTAGTAGTAGTCAGCAAAACATTTTCACTGTAAAAAAGCCAAAGATTTTGTTTTTGTCGGTGTCTGTTTGTAAACTTTTATTTCTGAGCCAGCAGCTTTCAAGTGCTATGTTTATGCTGTAGTGCTCAGCTGGCCGACATTTCGTGACATTTGGAAGGCATAGTTGTGCTTTGATCTGTGAGGGCGAAGACAAAGGTTCCTTTGAACTGTAAAGCTAAGGAACATGGACGATTTATTTTTGTTTTTAAAACTACGCTTCTTGTTTAGTGCTCCCAGGGTCATTTTTTAAAAACTAACGTTTTACTTAGGTATTAAAGTATTAGCTAAATACGTTGACTTTACATAACGCTTTTTTAAGACCTTCCTCTCTATCTATATAACCATGAATACCTTGCGTGCTGAATCATAGACAGAATTTTCCATGCCCCAGAGCCAAGGTTCTTTAGCAGAGAGGGGTGTGGCTCAGAGAATTTCATTCCCAAATTTAAAGGTGAATTTCATAATTTTCGCCATTACATTTCGTTGTCCCTTTCCCCGGGTCCAATCTTCAGCACTAGACAGATCACTTTCACAGGCATTGACAACTCTTAAATATTTCTCTGTGAGCAGCTGCCTTACAGCTAGCAAAAGTTACTAATCTGTCATGTACTCCTGTCTCTTCCTAATTGCAGTGTTTAAAATTATGTCATATTTTCATGTTTTTTTATTTGAAATAGCCCTTAACCCTACAACGTGTACCTACTTTCTTCTGATAATGACAAACTATACACTGTCAAATACCTTGTGGCTCAGTGGGCTAAAGCACCCACTGCAGTGTCCACTTTTTGAACCCTTAGTCACAGGTTTGGATCCTGGTTGTATCAACGATTCATCCTTTTGGGGTTGTTCAGTGCTTAATTTGTAAAATATGAAGTGCTGGTGCTCAAATGTTTGTCGGAGGCCCCACCCACTTCCTCCACTAGCTCCACCCACTATCAATTGGCACTGCTAAAAGTTGGATGAAATACCCGATCTGAATTTCAGTTAGGGAGCCTTCCTCAAAGTAAGCTTTTGATAGGAGGTTCCCCTGTCCTGTGAAAATTTTTAAAAAGATTAAATCAAACGTACATTTAAAGCACAATTTTGGAATACATTACCTAAAATCACTAATGCATTGAAAAGGGACAATTCCAGTGCTGTATGTGCTGATTTAGGGAAAGGGCAATCCTAAAGTATGGCATTTTTATCAGTCTAGGAGTTCAAAGATACAACTTTTACGTAGCTTATGTGACAAAATAAACCAAAATGTTCTGAAAACACTCTAAACAGATAAACAAAGGCACCCAGGCCAGAAAGCATGGAAACGTCACACTAAGGCACCCATGCCAGAAAGTATGAAAATGCCAAACAGAGGCACCCAAGCCAGTGGTGCTGGAACCATTTTCAGAGTGTTGGTGCTGCCCTCAAAGTTACATCACTGAAGAAGTCAAGATTGTGAAAAATCCAAACATCACACTAAAGACATGGCAAATGAGCCTTGCCCATTTCGGCGGAAGTGGTGAGGGTGTGATTAGGTATGTTTCAGTGGAGCATTTTGAAGACCACTGCTTGTTGAGTGGTGTTAGTGAACTGTATGAACCAAATCTTTCCACAACCCTAAACTCACCAACCCCAAGTGCCTCAACTTCCTGCTCTATCCAGTGCTGTGGTACAATTTCTGCTTATCCGCTGGTGCTTTGGACAGTTGAGTAGCTACCAAACATCACTAGTTGTTAATGATATGATTGTAGGCATAGCTCTACGAAGCAGCGGTAATGATTCAAGATAGCTCGACGTAGGACTCTGAAGCAAAGTTAGTCCTGTGATTAAGACAGGTTGTATAGAGGGGATTCGACTCCTGCCGTCACATCTGGTATGTTTGGTACCTCCAGGACTTTGCACTTTAATTTAAGGCAATCCCAGGAATGGGCTGACGAGGTGAGCTGGCCTCCCTTGAAGTAGGGAAAATTCAGACTTTCCCTGATCCGAAAAGCAGACCCGTGCCTTGGGTCAAGACTTCAAGGGCACTTTGCAGGCAGCATGTAGGCCTGTGTTTAATGGTAAGAGTGAAACTGCAAGCTAACCCGAGCCTATCCCAGAGATGATTGTGCTGGTAGGGTTTCTTTGTTGAGCTTCCTGAAACAGCTGGGTGTTGTAGCTACTACCAGGTGTGTATTGAAGAGGGATAACTTTACATCTATGTTCTGGCTTGAACACATGTGCAGTCTTATTTAACATATCAAATTTACACATTTGAAAAAGAAACTTCAATGTAATGACTTTCGGGAGTAAAAATTGTAGGCCTAAATTATTATAGATAGTTTGTACTCCGGTTTTGTTGCAGGCCACGCAAGAGAAAGATTTTTTTCTCCGGAGCAAAATAGAGTACATTTTCACCATAACCTTGTCCTAAATATTACAAACATTGCTCAAAGGTGTTGAACAATCACGGACGCGGAACACCCTGTTTGGGAGCATAATGTAGCGGATGCTTTAATTAAGGGTGATGATTCAGCTCAAAACGTATGATTCAGACAATCTTGATGCACAAATGGGTGCAATGTCTGATATTTGTATGTTTCTAATCTCTCATCTTCATTGCTTGATTTTGCTTTCCAGAAAGTGTCATTCATAGTCAGTACTACTGGTTCATAGTCGTTGAAATGTCACTCATAATTACACTGAATTGACTGAAATTATGAAAATGGCACTCATAGGAATCTGAAACCTTGGCAGCTATGCGGCGGGTATCAGGGTCACTGGGCGAAGGGTGCACTGCAACGAGAGTAGAAGGACTTCACTACCTGGCAAATGAAACTCTCCACTGCGAGCCCTGCTGCCAAGAGAAGAGCACTTCCTTCCAGGCCTGGCTGTTCCCTATTCACACATCCAGCCTCTGCTGCATAGTAACCAAGCTGCTTCCAGGACCAGAGATTGTATCCTGCTGCCAATGTCTATACTTGCTGCTAAAGTCCCCCCACCGAGTTAATGTTGCTGCTAAAGGCCCAACTCACGAGCCTATAAGGGAAAGGGCGGCCCTTTAATAAGTGGTATTGACATAACAAACTGGAGCTAAAAGTCTTCCAAGGCAGTGCAAGCAGGAACCTCAATCCGTTGGTCTGTAGGCCCCAGGCATGCAAAGGTAAACGCAGAGAATAAATTACTTAGGTGAGGCAGGGCAGTGGTTCATGCCAAACTGCACTCACCTGCTACAGCCCCCAGGACCCTGACATTCTACCGACCTTATCACTTTGGACCTGCAGGCGACAAGCAACCCATTTAAAGGAAGGCGGCTGCTTACTAGTGGGTTTGATAGTGAGAACGTCATCCAGAACTCCAAAGTCATGCTAGAAGACTCATTTTAGGATGGCTGCAGCCTGCTGCAAACACCGGTGTCGATATCCGCAAATATGCCAGAGCTGGGACCCTATGTGAACCCTCCAAAAGCCTGTACAAAGCAAAGCTTGTAGTGACGTGTTCACGTAGGCCAGAGAGGGTGTTGGGTTGTCTGTATCATCTGACTCCTGGCCTCCCCCAAGCTATCCACCCTATTATGCAGTTCAGAAACTAGGCTCTGTGCCATTTTGTTTCCATGCTGACTTTTCTTGGTGTATTTTATTTAGGCCAGGCTTGAAGTTTAATGTGGGAGCACACCCTTGAGAGTCAGTGCCGCACTGGCGGAAAGACTGTATGTTTCCCTTAGTGCATCTACATCTGCAGGATATCGTACTGCTGCAGTAATCCCAGATACCCACTACAAGCTCTGGGTTGCAGTCTCCGTCGCAGCCCAGTGTAAAATCTCTTCCTAGTGTTTAGTCCTTAATGTCTGCACCAGGTGGTCCTGGAGCAGCACCTAGCAGGAATGTTTCTGGGTTCAACAGAAGGGAAACCTATGTTGTCAGAGTGCGCCCACCTTTGACAGAGTAGACCAGTAGTAGCATGGCTGCGTCCAACACTGCCCCACGTGGTGCAGACTCCTTGTACGTTGGCGATACTGAAACCTCGCCAAAGGGTCTGCACGAAGACACTACTGCCTCGGTCCACACTGGGATCACAGGTAGAGTAACTTTCTTGTAAATTGGTTTTCAAGAAAGCCTGATAAATGCGTAACATGTCTGAAAGGTTGTCTGTCTCTTTGTTGTTTTGTGGGGAAGGGATTATTTATTTCTTTGTTTATTTCTGCAATAAAGTAGTTTCACATTCTTCTGCACAAAGCCAAATTACCAAGCACCCCGTCCCTTAGTAAAGTACAGTTTCAAAACTGAACACTTTAACGAAAGAACACTTTTTAACACCAGTGTGGATGGCTGCCAGGCTATCTAGAATTCAGGGGCAAAGTGAGCAAGTGACCCACGTCTGGGCATACCCTGCCAACTTAGGACGAACAAAGCGATACCAAAGGGGATGATGGATGGAGCGTTTGAGCAAATCAAACACTCACCCCCAGTCAACTGATCTGGGTTTAATCCATCATCATTCTTTAGCTCACTCCACCACCCCAGTTCAGACATGGCAATATGCAAATCAGTCTGACCCTGTGCCTCATGGGAACAGTCCAGCCCGAACTGCCAAGCCATGTCTTCCCTGGACCAGAAACAAGCATCCTGGGACCAGTTTCATAAGTGATGTAATCAGTGATGTCATTTGAGATGTCATCAGTGATGTAATCAGTGATGTCACTGACCATGTCATGAATGATGTAATATGTGACGTCATTAGCAGTGCATTGCGGGGGCATGAGTTATAGTTAGCTGAACTAACTATAACGGGGGAATTTCTATGGTTTTGTACGAGTGAAATGTCCAACTAACTATAACGTCCCTGAAACCTATGTTTTTTTCAGTGAATTTCTAAGGTTTTTTAAATGCTAATTTCTAACTATTACGTGCCTGAAACTTATGGTTTTTTTTTTTGTGAATTTCAATGTTTTTTAAAATGCTAATTTCTAACTATAACGTACCTGAAACCTATGGTTTTTTCAGTGAATATATATACACACACATACATACATACACACACACATACATATATACATACACACATACATACATACAAACATACATCTTGAGATTTACTAATCCGTTCATAAACACATGGGGCTATACACAAAGATACATTTATATGTGACTAAATCTACACATGCAAATTTACTCTTACACATTGTAGTTACTTTACTTCTTTTAGCTAGTCACCATTTCTGAGTGTAAAGTTACTACAAGGTCTAGACTTACTTCTCCCCTCTTCTCAGTTTAGGGTGTGGAGTCTGAATAAATGTAAAATACAACAATACAATTGCTAGCAGTACATTTACAACCATATTTGATGTTCCACACACTTGATGGAGATCACCACAAATGGAGCAGAGAGCTCCATAAGGTAAAGTGCGGATAAATAATAGAAAGTTTATTAAACTTAACAAAATTAAAAGGGCACTATCGACTTAATTTCGATTGAAATATTTCATTTATTTAGATATATTCCGTTTAATTGCATTCTTTTTTATAAAGTTTTATTGCAAATAAAATGGCCACCTAAAGAAAAATGTTTCTATTTATTTATTAATTTTTAAAAGTAATAAAAAGATATGTATTCGGTATGTTTAATGACCTAGGTGACTCAACTCCCTATTTTGTACACAATGCCTATGGTGATGCTCTGAATAGATTATTGTTTATTAATGATTTGGAAATCATGAACCCCATTGATCCTAGTTCTAGTTTTCCCCAGCACACCTTTGGATCATCCAGCCACTGTTCAACTCTAGACTATTTATTGATTTCTTCACCTCTGAGCAAATCTTCCCTAAACACTGCAGTCATGCCATATAGATTCAGTGACCACCACACTATTTTTGCTAATCTGGTATGGAAAGAAGTTCTCAGAAGCATTTAAGACACATTAACCTAGAGATAGCACAGAAAAATGGGATAATTCTAAAATGTGAAATGATAGATAAAGGGAAACTTATTAGAGAGGCTGTCGATAATAGTCTTGATGAGATTATGATCTGTCTAGAAGTCACCCCTGACCCAATACCAACAGTGACAGTCTTTGAGAGGATAGTATCAGAGGCAAAAAAGTTAATAACCAGGGAAAGAAGAACCCCTCATTTTTCGGGTCCTAAATGGTTCGACCAGTCCTGCATGAAGGCCCGTTCAAATTTACACCAAGCTCTACCCCAAGGGATGCAGCACTGGTCAAGACCCTATGGCACAGCTACTCTGAGGCCAGGAAGCAAATAACTAATATCCTCAAGGAAGATGCTGGGGAGAAACTCCATCAAGCGGCCCTCTCAAAAAACCCTAAGGATTTTTGGAGAGTCAATAATGCCCCATTTCTTAAATCTCCCGATGATCCGGGTATTGCATGCCACGTGGACGAGGATTCTTGGATCACACATTTTTCCTCTATTTTTAATTTTCATACAGAGGGGTCAGCTAGTCAGTTATTGTCAAATAATCATTCTATACATTTGCCTCTGTCTTTTACCCTTCAGGAAACTAGATTGGCCCTCTACCAGTCCTCTACCAACAGAGCCCCTTTTCCAGATGGCACTCCAATAGATTTTTTCCAGGAGCACCCAGAATTGTGGGGGCCGGTGCTCACTAATGTTTTTAGTGTAATTTCCATATGGGTCCACCCGAATCATGGAAGACGTCTATTATCGTGCTAATTTATAAGAAAGGAGACACAGCCCAGCCAAAAAACTATCGGCCAATTTCCCTGCTAGACAGCACTGCCAAATTGATGGGCTGTGTCTTACTCAACAGACTTGAGGAATGGACCACTGACAATAACATAATGAGCCCGGTACAATACGGGTTCAAAAAGGGTAGTGGCACCCAAGATCAAAGCCTCAACCTGACCCTATTAATGGCCAAGTATACCAAAGCAGGAGAAATTGTACCTGGCTTTCATGGACCTTTCAGCAGCATTCGATTGCATAGCCCACCACCACCTTTGGGAAATAATGGCAGAAATGGGTATTGACGATGCGATAACCACCTTCATTAGACAGCTTTATTCTTATGCATCAGCATCTGTGCGCTATGGAAATCAGGGTGAGTGCTCCAGGTCGTTCCCAAATTTAAGGGGAGTGCGCCAGGAGTGTGTTCTCACCCCATTCCTTTTTTCCATCTATACGAATGGGGAAGAAACACCCCTGTTGAGCTCCACCCCAAATGTCCCATTGATCAAGAACATGCGCACCCCAATTCTGCTATACGTAGACGATGCTGTTCTGATTGCCCATAGCGGCCGAGCCCTACAACAACTATTGTGCACATGTGTAATTTACATGAATAGTTTAGGCTTAAAAACAAATGAGACGAAGTCTCTTGTCTTAAAAACCAGATGTAGAGAGAGGAGGGTCCCACATTTCTACATAGAAGGGCGTGAACTAGCCCATACAGATACTTTCTCGTATCTCGGGATAAGCTTTGAGAGACAACTTTCTTGGTCCAATATGATCACAACTAGGGGCCTAGCACTAGAGGAAAGTAAAATAGCACTCAATTCCTTTACAAAGACATTTGGTGCGAAGCCCCTTGAGATGATCAAAAAGGTTTACTCTACCAAGTCAATATCAGTGGCAACCTACGGAGCAGGAATCTGGGAATATACTAACACCCATTCTCCCCAGACTATTGAGAATTCCTTCTGGAAGAAACTTATTTGCCTCCCTGTTAGCTGTTCCAATTTTCTATGTCATGTTGAGTTAGATGTCCCATATATAGATGACACAATTAGCCTGGCGCCTATATTGTTGTGGCACTCCTTCTGGAGTCCCAAGAACATTTGAAAGCGACACCCTAGGGAGGGGAAGTAGGTGGTCTCACCCGAATGTCATAGATGTGTGCAATGCATATAGAATGAACAGCCATAAAGCCTACGCTTTGCATATAACTGCAAACTTTTGCAATACTTTGACCACAATTTTCTGCACTTCCAATGCATACCTAGAGTAAACGATACAAGAGTAGGCAGCACAGAAAGTGTGAGAAGAGGTCATGAAAACTCCTATTTCAAAATATTTCACATAGTAAAATGTTTTCTCTGGGAAAGAAATTATAAAAAAAATTGGTGAAACACCACATGTATTGTCCAGAATTAAGAAATGCACATGTGCAAATCCCAAAAGTTGCACAAAATGCTCAGGTACTCCTAGAACATCAGCCAAATTCTCATACATCTCACCAAATTGAAGGTTTATGCCCACAGAGATTTTATAAACAAAGTTTATTAGTTTATGAAAAGAGATATTTCTACAGATCAGACACGCACATGGAAGTGGAACAGCATTATATTGACACATATGGTCCAGCAACTAGATAATGCAGCCAGGCCAGCACTTCCAAACCTTGGATCGCTGACGTGCTACCCCAAAGTCATTGCCTCAGAGGTTCTCATTTGTGAATGAGGCCCAAACATCTTTAATAGATTAAAGAACACACTCAATTTGGCACTTGGTCACCTCACAAGGGCAGTGACTCTTTCTTCCTCGGAAGGCACTAGCACTGTGTATCGTCACCCTAAAAGCATTTGAAAGAATGTGGTGTTCCGGAGAAACAAAGAGAACAGAAAGGAAGTTCACAATAAACAAAGAACAGCTCACCTAGTGCATATGATGCCTGCTGCGCACATTATGCCATCCCAACTTCGAATGAATACCTTGAGGATAGTCATAGCATGGCTTTGTGTCAGTTCATAAAATGAAGGCCTACGTTTCCTAAGGTGGTGCCTGGGCACTCATGTGATAAAGTGCTGCAAAGCAGCCCGGCAATCTGCCATCCTTTATAAAGGTGCGCGGGCACAGGTCCGAAGTGCACTGCGTCACAAAAGTGACTTCTTCGTAAGTCCAGGCCCATGTGTTAGCAGGAAGCACAAAACCCTAGTCCTAATTCCCAGAGACTTGACTACATAAAGTTAAATATCTCCCAGGAAAGGAGGCAATGTTAATAGTGAAGACGTATTTTGCTATTTCATGGCAATTTGAATAGTATGCGCTCTTGTAACCCAGGTGAACGGGATTGAATTCACCAACCTCATAACGATTATAGAATAAGCCATTCTTGTCTGGTATTTGAATAAGAGATGTGCAGACTAAAAATTGCGAAAGCGTGCGCTGAACTGACTGACCTCTTAGGAGCGGTTTAAAAAGGTCTCTGCCTCCTGTCGGCTTCTGGTGTCTAATATCTGCCCCTCCACTCGTTACTGTTAGTGTCTGGATAACCGAGTCATAGAACAGAGAGAGAAAGGGTGGACAAAGAACAAAGGTGGTAAAGGGAGAGAAAGAAGGAGGGGGAGAGAGGGGAAGAAGAGATGAAAGAAATGACAGTAAAAAGAAAGGGAGAGTGAGGCAGAAAGCGAGACAGAGAGAGGAAATGAGAGGAGATATAATGCAGCACAGTGTGAGAAAAGAAAGAACGGAGACAAGAGAGAGATTGCCAGAAGAAGGAAAGAACGAAAAAAACAGGCAAGAGAGAGTGAAGAGAAGAAAGAACGAGATAGAAAGTAAGCCAGGGAAGTTGAGAGAGATAAATCGGGAATAGGAACAGTACGAGGAAAGAGACGTGGTAGGAAAGAACACAAGCGCACACGCCACGCGCCTCGCGCCTCGCGCTGCAAGTTAAAAAATAAAAAACAATCCCGGGAGTTGTGTAAGCGTGCGCTCTAAAATGAAAAGAAAAGCATGCAAGTTGAAAGTGAAAGCAGCAGCTGTGGCGGGGGAGGGGCTGTTAACTGAGAGGGGGAGCAGGAGGTGAGCCAGCAAAAGCGTGGGGTAGCACTTTAAAACGCCACTTACTAAATGTCTTGCAGAGCAGCGCATGCGCTGGCTCAGGCGAGACCTAAAAAACAAATGACCCCGTCACCATGGGAGGTATCTCCCATGGTGCGGGGCAGGGATGTGGAATTCCTATAGCCCGACACCCAGGACATATTGTTTGGGGTCAAGGGCAACAAGTTTTCAGGTGTATTTTGTCCTTGGGACAAGTAGGCCCAACCCCCTGCAGAACACACCCTTTAGCTGCCACTTTGCAGTACCACATTATGGACCAGGGAAGGGCACTGTCTGCAGTTAAGATAATATTTTTGTCCATATGTTAATGCTGTTCAAACTTGTATTTATGGTTTATTAATTGAAAGCCTTTATTATTAGGGTGAGCGCTCTAAGTAAATGTTGGAAGTTCTGACTGACAGTGGTTCCAGTATAAAAATATGTACACACGTTTTCAAAGTTTAGTAATGTGAGGCTATGTATAATGCTCCCAGCATGCTCTCTGATTTGATGCAAATATTTGCAGAAGCTTGAAAGCAAGATTGATGATTCTTTGCTTTCAAAATAAAATGTTCATAAAAAAATTAAAACAGGCAAAAAACATTTTGCTAAACCACTGTAAAATTTCAAGTCCCTTTTCTTTGCAGCATCATTTAGTAACGTGTTAATGCATGCTAGTATTTTCCAAAAATGTACATAATGGAAGATCAGTGTAACCAGTTTCAATAAGATTATGTGAATCAAAAATAAACAAGCATTGGCAAAGCCAGTAGGTCTGAAATTGGGGGTCAGCTTGTTCGTTTTGTCAATGTGTGAATTGATTTGGCATGGTTGTTGTAAAACCTTATTGGTGTGGGAGCTGCTGGGCCCTCACCATTATAACACATGTGCAAAATCAACAACGAAAAAATGGTCTCAAAAAGCACATACTGCCACTAAACAAAACTACTTTGTGTGCTGATATGCCCCTTGTGAAAGAGCAGAATGCTGTCACTCAGAGGGAAGCCAGCTGATACAGACAGAGAGAGAGAGAGACAGAATTTTAATAAACGCAAAAGGTCATGGTCATCGTCAGACCAAATTAGGGGTCATATTATTTTAAAAAGTCTCAAAAGTGCACCCATGGTATATTTCCTTGTATTAAGTGCAGCTAAACAGCTATCGTGATCTCCCAAGAATTTATATAGAAGTTGCAGCATCAATTAGTTACGTGTTAATGCATGCTAGGATTTCCCAAAAATATACATAATGGAAGATCAGTGTAACCAGTTTCAATAAGATTATGGGAATCAAAAATAAACAAGCATTGGCAAAGCCAGTAGGTCTGAAATTGGGGGTCAGCTTGTTAGTTTTGTCAATGTGTGAATTGATTTGGCATGGTTGTTGTAAAACCTTATTGGTGTGGGAGCTGCTGGGCCCTCACCATTATAACACATTGGCAAAATCAACAACAAAAAAATGGTCTCAAAAAGCACATACTGCCACTAAACAAAACTACTTTGTGTGCTGATATGCCCCTTGTGAAAGAGCAGAATGCTGTCACTCAGAGTGAAGCCAGCCGATACAGACAGAGAGAGAGAGACAGAATTTTAATAAACGCAAAAGGTCATGGTCATCGTCAGACCAAATTAGGGGTCAAATTATTTTAAAAAGTCTCAAAAGTGCACCCATGGTATATGTCCTTGTATTAAGTGCAGCTAAACAGCTATCGTGATCTCCCAAGAATTTATAGAAGTAGGTCAAGAAATAGTACTCCTAGAAAATATTTGTGAACTGCATTTTAGCATGAGCAAATTTGCATCTGTAGATTTGTTCATGCGAAAATCTGAGTGTTTGCACGTTCACTTTCCCTCCAACCACTTCTTTCCCAACTCTGAAAGAAGGTTTACGTCTGGCATTGTCTGACATTGTCCCGAGTAAATTTCCAACATTTCTCAGTATGGGAAAAGATTGGAAAAGAGTTGTTGAAAACCCTTAAAACGTGCAAGTTAGTAGGTTTGCACAGAATCAAAAGAGCATTCTAACCCTGGAACTCTTGCTTACCCCTACTTTCAGCCCCAGTATGTAGATATGTGGAAACATGGCAACATAAGGGGATTGCAAGTATTCAAACACTACTATGGTATGAGCCCTGGCATAATCAGAGAGGCTAAATCACAGCTCCTATTTAATGAGATTGCTGCTATAATTAATTGCCACACTACATGCCACCAAAGGGACAAGTGGATTTTGTTAGAGGACAAGTAGATTTATGAAGCAACCTGCCCCATGGACAAGTAGATATTTTTATTAAATTCCACACCACTGGGGGTCTTTTTCAGTTTTTACTGCCTCTTACCACTAGCTTTTACCTGGTAGTTTACGAGCAGTGAAAACTGACCTTTGACTGCCCACTCTAAATTTGTGAGGCAGTCAAAATATCAGACCTCCAAAGGCCAATAATCGAAGGTGTATGTGCACAGCAGAGACTCAGTAGTCTTCACTGTTGACATAATAAAGTTCTGCCTGACTAAGTTCGGAAGGAACTTCAGGTTAGGAGAGAGGGTACGCCGTCGATGTTGGGACGGCACACTCTCTCCAACAAACTTTCAATCGGGGTCTAAGTACTGTTATAAAGGAAGAGAAGCATGATAATGTCCAGGTTATGAGGTCTCAAGGTTTTGACATTAAGAGTCATAGGAAAAAGATAAGGTATGTGTGTAGCAGCGTTTTAAATTTCAATTTAAAACTAAACTGATCTATTTAAAAAATAAGGTTATACACTACTAAAAATAAATAATTAGATTAGTGCTTGAAAATATATCTAAGACTCCACACACACAGGAAAACGTTATATATTATTTGATAAGGAATAAGGTTAAAAAACTGGGAACCTGCTTTACTTGTAGAATGTAGATCGGCTCTCAAGGAATGTCAAGCCATGCTTAAGAGAAAAAATAATGATATAGCTAAACTTTCTTGGTGAAAAAAAGGAGGTAATGACATCAAAGAAGACTTAAGCTTTTGGGCCCTAGTGTCAGATGGATTTAAATTTTCTTGCAACTCCTTAAACATGTCTATACCTGAGTCTAGCTTGAGGATCCACCTGGATAGACTGTATGTAGGGTCATTACAATATGATGTAGATTGTTAAAGGTTGAAACTGTGGTACAATAATGCAGATATGTTAGGGGATCAGCTGTGAAACGTAGATGGTGTGGAGTGCTATATTTTGTGGTTAAAGTGAAGCCATAAATTCGGTCCAAATGTATCTAGCATTATTTAAACATGTAGCTAATACATGTGAAATGCCGTAGTCATGGAAGGCGACTTTTAAAATAGGGAAACGCCATGACCTTGTGGCATAGAGGCTGAAATCTTTACTCATTTATTCAATTATAGGGTCTTATTTCCAAATTATGTTTTCAAGTCTACTCCCACCTCCTTCTCTGTTGTCTTCAAGTAAGCTGTGCTTTCACTCACAACACTAATGCTCTTCTTTAATGTGACTACCTTTGCAGGGGCTCTCTGTGCTTCCATTTCTTCGACACAGTTCTTCTCAGGGTTTCCAACTTACATAAGTCCAAAGAGGCATGAGAATTAATTGGCAGTGCTTGTTTATTCTCTAGCAGATAGATATGAAGAAGAGGAATGTGCAATGATGCCCATGCCAGTAGAGAGTGGAGGGGTTTTACCGACATATGGTTTCGGAGCTTTGAGCAGGCATCGGACTGGGGCAAAAAATAGGCTAGGGCACCAAATTAAAAGTGCCCCCAATATTGAATCAGATAGTTAAAAATGTTTGAACTTGTAAAGACACCATGAATACGTGTTTTGAGAGGTATGGAAGTCTGCATGAATTTCTGCTTGCTACAAGCAAATATTTGTTTAATATCAGGGAAATCAACTGTGAAAACCGACTCTGCACTTCATAAACAGGCCCAAAAACAGCCATAAAACTAGCCCACACACCAACCTATCAAACCAGTCGGTCGGACACAGCCTGATTGCTCTATAGGTCAGTCCACCCCTGGTTCTGTGAGTGTTTCGGCCGCTGGAATGGTGGATGGGTGGCGACGTTTATATGTATGGTAAGGCGGTTATGTCAGATGGTGCATGGTGGCAGTCACTGTTGTTAACGTGCCGTTATCTAACCCCTACCCCTATAAAGGTAACTGCAATGCTGGCCCCAATAAAGCATGCGCGTGATTACATTTTTGTGTAAAAAGGGCTTACGCTCACATCTGCCATGAGGCATCCTCGGCTGGTGCTGAAGCAGCATCTCATTGAAGAATGCGGGTGTTTGGAAAGGGTGACAGCCGTCCAGTTCCCTGGTGCCAGGTGACAAACAAACAAGCATGTTAATTCAAAACCGAGATTTCGAGTGAGTACCCTGGACCAACACTGGAAACAGAGCCAAAGACCTAACCTGCTGGCAAGGAAAGGCGTGTAGCCGAAACCCGAGTGTCGGTGGTAGGCAGCGTGTAAGTGCACGTACGCAGAAGAAGTAGGTCACTTATGCAAACAGGAGCACTAGTGAAGGAAAGAAGCACAAATGCCATGAGCGTAAGAGGAGGACCTACTGTATTGAATAACCAACAACAGAAAACAAGCATTGGCCGCACGATCGTAAACGCGCGGCCGTGAAAGTGAAAGTGATCGCGTTCCCGATCTAGCGCGGCAAACGATGCGCTCAATGAGCATGAGGAGGAAAGCCTCTGCTCGTAAGCGCGTACCCGCGCACATGCACTGTAGCTCTAGGCTGGCCATGACAGCATTTTTTTAAGCCCCCTCACATAAAGTCTCGCCAGACCAGCGCATGCGCTGGGTCAGGCTAGACCTAAAAATGGGTACTATAATAGACTCGGACCAGGTCTCAATAAAGCCCTCTGAACAGCAAGCCTGCAGTACCCTTGTAAATAAAGGAGTCCAGATGGGCAGATTTGATTTAAACAGATAAATTGGCAACCCATCTGGACTAGGAGCCTTGCCACCCTTGCTTTCATTAATTGCACCAATGGCCTCCTCGTGTGTAAAATAAAGGTCTAGAGGAGGTGTTTCATGGGAACTGGCTCTCTGCTGACTACAAGGGAAAATTACACTTACTTCATCTCTACAAGAATTATAGACCTTGGAAAAGAAGGCCACCCATTGCTTTTCATCAATTGCAACCTCTATCAACGGTTTATTAGGGGCAGTTAAAAAAGGAGCCTTCACCGCCCACCAAAAGGAGGCACCATCTTTCTTCCATGAGGTTTCATAAAGGGTAACCCAAGCATTCTCTTTTAACTCCTTTTTACGTATTTATAGTGCTTGGTTATATTCCCTCCTGCACTCTTGAATTTCTACACTGCCCCTTACAGATTTATGAAGAGCCACCTTTAGTTTAGTATAAGCTGTTGCACATTTTGTATCGAACCAACCCTGGCTGTGTGTTTGTACTCCTTTACTCTCCACCCTAAGTAGATTTTGAATTTACAATGTAAGTTGAGCAAAGGCTTCTAACATCCTATTGTGGGGACTGGATTCCTCCAAACAGGTTAAAATAGATCTATAACATTGGTCGCGATTTATTTGGGGAACTTTATAGGTTCTCAATTAGACCAGCGCAAAGTTTATCCATTAATCTTCCCCCAACGAATGATTCTGGACCCAAGATACTTGACTACTATATTGGTTCTGCCTACTATTTGGGAGTGTTAAACTTATACTCAGTGGGAGATGGTCGCCTATTATATTGTTATGGGTTTTGTAATTTAAGATGCATGAACCATATCGACTAGGTAAAATAATAAAGTTGATTGTTGATTTCAAGCCTCTCCTAATAAAAGTATGCTCAAAATCGACTGGGAGAGAACACAAACTGTTAGCAAACCCCAAATCAAGTGAGAATAGAATCTCATCTAATAGGTCCCCAAAACCCGAATGCAGAAAATGAGGATGGGGATCATTTTCTTCTAATAGTAAACTTCAATTACTATCCCCACTTGAAGGGCACAATCCAATGTTAAAATCACCTCCCCAGATAAGAATTACCTCATGATCTCTGTCTTCCTGTAATTTAAACAAGTCGCTGTTTAGCTTCTTCAAAATTACCCTTAACTGTTCTTTCGGGGCATTATTATAAAAATGTATCAAGGCCAATGTACAATTTATATCTAGATGTATCAGTATAATTTGGTAATATATTTCAGATAGTAACAGTGTAATCCCACTTTTGCTCTCCCATGTACTGAGGGGACTGTTGGAGTATGGTATGTCTTAAAGCTATTGATGTGAAATTCACCTGTTGCCCAAGTCTCTTGAAAACACAAGATTTTAAATTTCCTAGTAAACTCAATCCAAACAGGGTGTGTCAGTTTATGACACAGGCCTGCTATATTCCAAAAGAGTACACATAAAGTGTCATTTAGGGCATTTTTGCTTAGTGGTCTGGCTTGAGGTAATTCAGTTGAAGGTGGAGATTCTTGTGTTGAAGTCACCCTACTATATTGGTTGTTCTCCCGGGTTAATAATAGTGAACTTCCCTGCATATTTGTAATCCCTATACCCTGGTTGCCACTAACATTAGAAACCCCCATGCCCCCAAAAAGGACAGCATCCTGCTTAACTACAGGATGTTCACGAGCAATATAGGTAAATGTTCCCCCTCTGGACCCCATATTGATTATTTGGGTATTTAGTCAGTCAATCTAATCCAGTGTTTGGAGGGGCGCAAATCTATTTGATACCTCTATATTATAATTACATTGTCCGGAGCCTGACATCTCAAAACGATTCCCGCTTTGCCCCTTACAATGCCCAGGCTGTAAGAAGAAACCCAACGGGAAGACATTATACCAGAAAAGGAGACATTCTTATCTCAGGACCTGCATGGAATTTCTCCCACTAGTTGTGGAGTTCTAAATGTGAGAACAACACAATCCCCCTGAAAAAGTTTCCTGTTATTTCCCACCCACCCACCCAATTCTCCTGGCCATCTCAAATTCATCGAACAATGCATTGATCAACTCCATCTTACTCCTCAACCAGTGCAATACCTGGTTACGTAAAGAGACCCAGATTTGGTACATTTCCCAGGATAACACTATAAGGGGTGGCAGCAGGTGGTAAATGTAAACGATTTAAACAATGATGTAAGCAATCTGAAGTCTACGCATGAGGAGAAAAGGTTGGAAGGGCACTAGTGGATGAGTCAGAGGAATGGCCCTCCCCAAGGCCATCTCTACTCCTTTCTGTCCCTGTCTTCCTCATAGACCCACATCTATTTTGTGAGGGTCTTAATACACTAGCTGGGGTTTTTTAATGTGACGCCCATTCCCCTGACACTCTAGGCCATCACTATGTGATCAAAAAAACAAGGAATGCGTGGGTCTAAAGAGACAATGCTAAATGCTAATACCCGTAAGTCTGAATGCTGTAAGAAAACAAGAGTCCTCATAAAGAGGACGAAGTCCCATCACCCACCAGAGTGGCATGCTTCATCATCTGGGGCTTCCTCTTAACCACACCTGGTGTGGTTAAGGAGCTACAACACCTGCATGGATGGAAAAGGAGGAGCTTGCGGATGTTTTCTTTGACTTAACACCCTAGATGGACCTATCTGAACAGAGACTGAAGCTGCCTGACGTGTGGTGGAACAGTGTGGAAAGTGCAGTGTGAGTGAATAGTGTGTTAAAATTGACTATCTAAAGAAAAATATGTTTATTCAGTATCCTTAGATGTCAAAAAATAAAAACATGGTCAACATGTTTCAGCCATTAGCGATCATATCCTGTGATCGTGGCTTTCTTCAGGACCAAATGTTACTACTGCAACAAAAATGACAAAAGGATGAGAAAAATCTCAACCTGGACTAAATTGGAACGATACCACCGACAGAAATACCTACTCATCTAGTAGTAAGTGGAAGTGCAGGGGTTCTCATGAGTCACCTGTGCAAGACAAAAAAGGAAAAACACAAGGAACACATATCAATACAGCAAGGAGATTGGAGGCATAGCATGTAGTGACTTACACAGTTGATGCCGTCAGGTCTACAACATGCCTGCTTACCCCTAATAAATCGGGGATGGTCGCCTCCACTCCTGGTAGCAACTCAGGGCGTGAGGCAAAGCTCTATTTAAACAGACAAAGCCAAACTAGTATAGAAAAAAGATCTCATTGATAGTGCTATGATCTTTTAAACAAACAACAAAAACTTGGCTAATTACCATGTGTGTCTACAAATCCTTCAACAATAAAGATAAAGCTGGAGTGTGGGAAGTTCACATGCACCACAACAGAACTATTGTACAAGTAGGGGCCAATAAATGAACCCGAGGTGCAACCAGCCCACTGCCTGGCTCGACAATGTTAGAATGTTGTAATATGATCCCATCACTCGATTAACAGTGAAGGATCGGATGGTCAAAGCGCTCGGATTCGGGCCGCCACCTCTGGTGGTGTAAACAATCATTACAAAAAATATATTAGTAGATATTGTCCACACAGTATATACCTAGCGGGGTGGCGCTCTAAACACTCGTGTAGATGCTAAATCCGAGTGGAGCAAGTGAGTAGTAGTCTCCAACAAGAGACAAACTCAAAACTGAGCATACCATCCCCGATTTATTACGGGTAAGCAGGCATGTTGTAGACCTGACGGCATCAACTGTGTAAGTCACTACATGCTATGCCTCCAATCTCCTTGCTGAGTAGGTATTTCTGTCAGTGGTATCGTTCCAATTTAGTCCAGGTTGAGATTTTTCTCATCCTTTTGTCATTTTTGTTGCAGTAGTAACATTTGGTCCTGAAGAAAGCCACAATCACAGGATATGATCGCTAATGGCTGAAACATGTTGACCATGTTTTTATTTTTAGACATCTAAGGATACTGAATAAACATATTTTTTAGTCATAATGTGACGTGTGTAACGACGAGCCTTTGGACAGCTTTTTCAATGTAAAAAGAATTTGAACCAGTGCAGGTAGATATTTTTTACATTTCTTAGTACCAATGCTTACAAGTGTTTTCTTTGGCCAATAGCTACATTGGTTTTCAAGAGAGTTCTATTTAAATAAAATATTAATATTTTTGAAACTACTGATAGCAATCATGAAATGTTAGTTTTGCAGTATTCCTCATTTTTCCAAGCTAATAACTTTGATTCAGTCCACCATGCTGGTTAGGGCCTCAAACCTGGCGCAAAACCTCAGCTGGTGTCCTCATGTTTTTTTAAAGAGGGGAAAAGCTGTGGAGCGGAAATTACAACACAGAAGGATGCATTAGATAACACACCACTTTGATGATTTAGGCACTTGGCATAGCACATTATTTATTTGCTAGCTGTAAAAATACACGTTCTGTCTGTACTAAGTTTGAGTGTCAAGGTGAACGAAAAAATACACATAATGCCTGCTGACGCCGCTGTGCCCATTCAAGACACCATATTGCATAGTCCCCTGCCCCAACATTGAGCAATGTAAACTAGCCCAGACTCTTTTGCTTGTCATGAGGTCAGTCCCTTCCGCAGAGGCCAGAAACCTTACGTAGATACAGCTAATTGTATGCCAGGGCAGAGCAGCTGACTTTGGAAGAGTGTAAATGATCCAAACCCAGGGAAGGATCAATGACACAATATCGTAGTAAACAATATAATTGGAAAAACTATTGTGTCAAAAATGTTTACCACAATAATGTGCTCCTATTGTTAGAAAAGTAAGTACCAAAATATCAGAAAAGAAATATAATTGACACTAATATAGTCCCAAAAATAGACATAAATATCGATTTTTCAATATAACTGGAGATTAAAGTGGTAAATGTTAAATATTGTAATATTCAAATGTAATGAAAAATTCAAAAAATTAATAAAATGTAAAATAATAACTTTTTATTGATTATGTTACACTATATCTATAAATATATCACTAAAAATACAAGGGTTACAGGGATGTTATAGTTAGGTTCAGACTTTACACACACAAAATCCTAGAAATTCAGCTGTTATACTTATGTCAAGTAACTATATAACTCGTGCCCTTCGGTAACTATAACTCACCCCCACCATGCACAGTTGTCTCATCAATAATTTTACAGCAAATGTTGCAGAGATGTTATCAATGATGTCATAGAAGATGTTATGAGTGATGTAATATCTGGGGTAATTTGCAGTGCATGCCGAGGGCACGAGTTATAGTTACCACAGGGCATGAGTTATAGTTACTTGAGCTAACTATAACTATAACTGCTGATTTTCAGTTTTTGTGTGTGTAAAACCTGAACCTAACTATTACTTTCCTGTAATCTTTGTTTTTAAGTGAATTTCAAAGATTTTTGATGCTATTTCCTAACTATAACGTCCATGCAATCTTTGTTTTTTTCAGTGAATTTCTAGGGTTAAAGTAATATTTAATTACCATGCAGTAGTCAAACCACTGCTGAGCATGGCCTTCGGCTTTGTGTGGCGGTGGGTTGGCCGCAGGGCTTGTCCTGCGGCAAGGCTCTGTGGCCAACCCCATGCATGTGGCCAACCCCAGCATGCAGCCAACCCTGCACCACACACAGCCTTTGGCTGTGTGCTACGGAGGGTTGGCCAAAAGGCCAGGCCCTATAACTTGCCCTCTAAAGACAGCCAACCTACAAGCTCCTTCCCAGGCTGCTTTTAGCCTCAAGGACCCCATCCCTGGGCTAAATATCTAGAGGGATAGGGGCTCCTTTTGGCTCGGTTGAAGGAAGTGAACTGATTAGTGCCACCCGGGTCACTCGCGACCACCTATCAGCCTTCCATACAAATGAAGAGTCGGTCAGGCAGTAGAGAATACAAACCAAAGTTATTTATTAGTATGCGCTCGGACGGAGTCCGGTCTAACCAGCCTCCTTAGATAGCTGCCGTGGGACTGACCGCCGTCCACAAGGTAAAGTCAGTAATACGTTTCCAACACCCCTAAGACCCGTCCAGACTGGAATTTTCCATCCTGGGCACTGATGATCAGAGGAGGTACAGAAAGATGAGCTACGATCCTGAAACTGGATACACGCTATCTTAGTTTCAAGGTTACTCTGCTCCTGCTCATCTTCCTGAGAGTGGGAGCAGACCTACCTACGGGGAAAGGCATGCAGTTACAGAATAATCTATTCATTAGTGAAGCGAAGCTCAACCTTGAATGATGAAGGGAAACAATCAAGGCTGCTTTCTGCTGAGGCAGACAGTGTGAGACAGAAGCTCCATTTCGATCATGGTACAAGATGGCGGCTGAATACAAAATGGTGCAGCAAATGCACCAAAGTCAACCAGATGCATTTTTTGTCCAACACCGCAGCCCCCATCCCTGAGGCCTGGCAACATATTTCAGGGAGAAGGGGGAACCCCCCTTCCCTATCCCCTGGGGCTTGGCACTATAATTAATGGGGAGGGGGCCCACAGCTCAGATTCCTGGTCCAAATTTGACCCCGGGCCCCATTCCATGGGGTACTGCAACATATTTCAGGGTGAGGGGGATATGTCCACCTCCCTGGGCCACTTTTGGCCCCTGAGACCCTATCTTTCCGTGCATTTTCTTAGGGGTGTGGATACATGGCCCACAACCTGGGCATTTTTGGCCCCAGGGACACCATCTCCCAGGGCCCTCCACTATATTTATGGGGGAGGGGGGCACTCAGCCCCCTTCCCTCACCCAATCTCAGCCCCGAAGAACACATCCCTTGGGGCCTGAACATATTCTAAAGGGGGAGGGAGGCACACAGCCCTCCTCCTTGGGCAGTCTTTGCTCCCAGGGACCCATCCCCTGTGGCCCAGCACCATTAAAATGGGGAGAGGGCATGCGGCCAGGCCCAGTGAACCCCTTCCCCAGGGCCAAGTCAACAAAGAGTGGGCATCCTGGTGCCCACTGAGGGCAATCACCACACAATAGTTGAAGGCCTCGGGGGGAGCCCCAATCCCCTGTGGGCCCAGCGTCTCCCCACCTCCACCAGGATCTTGCATTCCTCCTGCCCACAGGGAGTGGATAAAAATGCTGCTCCCTGCGGGTGGGAGCAGTTTTTTCATCTGTTTCTCTGCCTGTTTCAGTGCGGGCAAGGAAACAGATGAAAAGTCCTCTCGCAGTGGGTGGGAGAATGTTTCATGCTCCCACCACGGAAGACAGATTTAGGGCCTGATTACAACTTTTGAAGGAGCGATGGTATGTTGATGCAAACAGCTATGCCACTGCTCCACCGAAGGTCACCGCTGCCCATCCGCCACATTACAACTTTTAAGTAGTCTGGTGGGCGGGCTGCGTAGTAGTCCCACGGCGGTGTCTCATTCAAAAGCGGTGGGAATGCCTCACAAGGTTCCTGCCCGGCATCAACTCGAAAGTCCATGCCATGCAGGAACTGTTGTGCATGCACAGAGGGGGGCACATGTTATGCCCCTGTGTGCATTTACAAGCATAGGAGGAACCTCCATGTAAACCCTGGAGGGCAGGAAACTTGTAATATGCTTGGCAGGAGTGCGGCGGTCCCACCAAGCTTTTTGCAGCCTCCTGACCACCACACCACCTTCAGGGAATGGTGGTTCCTTGGTAGCGGTGGTGACCCCAGGATGGTCCAACTGTCCAACTCGTAATGGGGTGGTCAGACCGCCAGTGAGGAAGTGGTTGGACCATCACCTCTGCCCCACCACAAGCAAATACAGGTTTTCCTCACTGCTCCGCTTCGAGTTGGGAAACGGCTAAGTCCTGAAGGTGGGCACTACAGGACATAGCTGCTGAGCCAGCCCCGGGTGCGGATTCCCCAGGGCCATTATTGGCTCAAGAGGAGGGGCCATCTGGCCTCCCTCCCTTAAAGAAATCAGTCCCCGGGTTCGGCTCTCTGGGGCTTGTAGATGCTCGGGGAGGGGGCTGTGTGGCATAAAAGTGAATGTTGCCTTGTGGGTGGGCTCCCTGAGGCCTCTTGAGGCATAGGGAGGGAGGACGCACAGCCCCCCTCCTCATGAATACTAATAATAAGATTTGCCCTGGCCCCTGGGGTGTGCTCCCTGGTGCCTCTAATTGCTCAGGGAGCGAGGCTGCATGTCTCCCCTCCCTGAAATAATTGTTTTTGGCCCTGGGGATGGGCTTCCCAGGGCCTCTGGAGGCTCAGGGAGGGAGGCTATGCAGCATCTCTCCCCTTTATAAACACAGCCCCCAGGATTTATAATACATAAATGGACCCAACCGAAATTTCTTTTTTTTTGATCCCACAAGATTCTAGCAGGATTGAGGCATTGTTTGCCTTTTTTGTTGTTGGCCCCATACATACTCAGCAAAACCATAAACAACATAAAAAATTGAAATAATATTAATTCATGTAGATGCAGAATAAAGTATTAAAAATGTCAAAATCCCCTAACCACGTTTCAAAAAATATTCTAAACATTAAAATACATTTAAAAATAAAAACAAACAATATAAAATATATTTAAAAAAATACAATTTATATTATTAAATTTATTTAACCAATATTATGAAAACCATAATAGTCTAGAATAGTAAATATATTATTCCCACTCTAGTTTATGCAATGATTCCTGCTCCAGTCACCGCAATAATATGGAATGTGTAGGACTTCGGAGGAGCTAGATTTACTATTTCTACTCCAGTCAGTGCAACTGTTGGGAAAGCGTTGGAGTTTGGAGGGCTGAAATTTACAATTCCTCCTCCCGTTTACACATCAGTAGGGAAAGTGTTGGAATTTAAAGGGGTTACATTTAGTACTCCCACTCGAAACAACGCAAGATTTGGGAAAGTTTTGGATTTCAGAGGGGTACGATTTACTATTCAAACTTAAATCTGTGCAACAGTAGGCAAAAGCATTGGACTTCGGAGGGGTCAAATTAACTATTCCCACTTCAAACAACACAACAGTAGGGAAAGCAATGGACTTCAGAGGGGTTAACTTTACTATTCTCACTTCAAACAGGGCAATAGTGGGGAAAGCATTGGATTTTAGAGGGTAAAATGTACTATTCCCACTCCAGTCAGCGCAACAGTAGAGAAATAGTTGGACTTTAGAGGAGTAGAATTTCCTCATCCAACTCCAGTCTCTGCAATAGTAGGAAAAGCGTTGGATTTCAGAGGGGTGAAATTTACTATTCCCACTCCAAACAGCGCAACAGTATTGAAAGCGTTAAACTGTGAAGAGATTAATTTTACTAATCCTGTTGCAGTTTAAGCAAGAGTAGGGAAAATACTTAATTTCAAACACATTAATGTAGGAAAGAAATTAAACTGTTATTAAAAAAAATATTAATTAAAATAATATATATATATATATATATATATATATATATATATATATATATAATCAACAAATTGCCGAAGCTTTGGGAACGCACACTAGTCGAACTGAACCAATTGGCTTTCTCTTAAGGGCATGTCCTTGCGCTGCTGCTCCGTAGTTAGACCTGACGCGTTTCTAGGCTCTTGCCTTTCATCAGAGGTCGTTCAAACACAGGTGAGACTGAATTGTCTGGTTTTCTTTAATTGATTACAAGCCGCGCCCTCGTGGAGTCGGCTAAGTGCTGGCGGTGCATGTTGGGATTAGTAGTTCATCCAGACAATGAAACCTTGGTAGGTCCCTTTCACCATTGCATTAAAACTATTTTTCACCCATCGTGGGCCCCAGAGTAGAGTGCAAGTTTCATTAGCCCCAGTTCGTCGAGCCGTAATCGGGTCCGGACACAGTTCCAACCCACGGCTTCCTTAAAATGAAGAGGATGGTGCTGCTCCCCATGGCACGGCGGCCGTGTGTAGTATAATCAACAAATTGCCGAAGCTTTGAGAACGCACACTCGTCGAACTGAACCAATTGGCTTTCTCTTAAGGGCATGTCCTTGCGCTGCTGCTCCGTAGTTAGACCTGACGCGTTTCTAGGCTCTTGCCTTTCATCAGAGGTCGTTCAAACACAGGTGAGACTGAATTGTCTGGTTTTCTTTAATTGATTACAAGCCGCGCCCTCGTGGAGTCGGCTAAGTGCTGGCGGTGCATGTTGGAATTAGTAGTTCATCCAGACAATGAAACCTTGGTAGGTCCCTTTCACCATTGCATTAAAACTATTTTTCACCCATCGTGGGCCCCAGAGTAGAGTGCAAGTTTCATTAGCCCCAGTTCGTCGAGCCTTAATCGGGTCCGGACACAGTTCCAACCCACGGCTTCCTTAAAATGAAGAGGATGGTGCTGCTCCCCACGGCACGGCGGCCGCGTGTAGTATAATCAACAAATTGCCGAAGCTTTGGGAACGCACACTCGTCGAACTGAACCAATTGGCTTTCTCTTAAGGGCATGTCCTTGCGCTGCTGCTCCGTAGTTAGACCTGACGCATTTCTAGGCTCCTGCCTTTCATCAGAGGTCATTCAAACACAGGTGAGACTGAATTGTCTGGTTTTCTTTAATTGATTACAAGCCACGCCCTCGTGGAGTCGGCTAAGTGCTGGCGGTGCATGTTGGGATTAGTAGTTCATCCAGACAATGAAACCTTGGTAGGTCCCTTTCACCATTGCATTAAAACTATTTTTCACCCATCGTGGGCCCCAGAGTAGAGTGCAAGTTTCATTAGCCCCAGTTCGTCGAGCCTTAATCGGGTCCGGACACAGTTCCAACCCACGGCTCCCTTAAAATGAAGAGGATGGTGCTGCTCCCCACGGCACGGCGGCCGCGTGTAGTATAATCAACAAATTGCCGAAGCTTTGGGAACGCACACTCTTCGAACTGAACCAATTGGCTTTCTCTTAAGGGCATGTCCTTGCGCTGCTGCTCCGTAGTTAGACCTGACGCTTTTCTAGGCTCTTGCCTTTCATCAGAGGTCGTTCAAACACAGGTGAGACTGAATTGTCTGGTTTTCTTTAATTGATTACAAGCCACGCCCTCGTGGAGTCGGCTAAGTGCTGGCGGTGCATGTTGGGATTAGTAGTTCATCCAGACAATGAAACCTTGGTAGGTCCCTTTCACCATTGCATTAAAACTATTTTTCACCCATCGTGGGCCCCAGAGTAGAGTGCAAGTTTCATTAGCCCCAGTTCGTCGAGCCGTAATCGGGTCCGGACACAGTTCCAACCCACGGCTTCCTTAAAATGAAGAGGATGGTGCTGCTCCCCATGGCACGGCGGCCGCGTGTAGTATAATCAACAAATTGCCGAAGCTTTGGGAACGCACACTCGTCGAACTGAACCAATTGGCTTTCTCTTAAGGGCATGTCCTTGCGCTGCTGCTCCGTAGTTAGACCTGACGCGTTTCTAGGCTCTTGCCTTTCATCAGAGGTCGTTCAAACACAGGTGAGACTGAATTGTCTGGTTTTCTTTAATTGATTACAAGCCGCGCCCTCGTAATCAAGACAATGAAACCTTGGTAGGTCCCTTTCACCATTGCATTAAAACTATTTTTCACCCATCGTGGGCCCCAGAGTAGAGTGCAAGTTTCATTAGCCCCAGTTCGTCGAGCCGTAATCGGGTCCGGACACAGTTCCAACCCACGGCTTCCTTAAAATGAAGAGGATGGTGCTGCTACCAAACCTACCCATCTCCACTCCAATCTAGCTCCCCCACTCCAATCTGCCCCACCCCAATTTAGCCACCCTACGCCACTCCAATCAACCCCACTTCAATCTAGCCTACTTACATCTACTCCACTCTTACCAATCTAACCTACTGCACTCCAAGATTTCCCAATCTACTCCACTACATTCTTACCCACCCCAATCTACCCCATTACACTCCTCCCTATTCTACCCCACTCCTCTCTAGTATACTCCACTATACTACAATCAACCCTACTCCACTCAATCTACCTCAGTCAACTCCACCCCACCCCATTCCAATCTACTCCACTCCACACCAGTCTAACACACTCGACCCAAATCAACCCCACACTGCTCCAACTACCCCAGTCTACCTCAGTCCACTCTAATCCACTTCAATCTACCCCACTCCAATCTACTTCAACCCATCCAGCTCCAATGTTTCCTAATCCGATCCACTCCACTCCAATCTACCCCACTCCACTCTACTCGACTCCAATCTACCCTAGTCTAATTTACCCCATGCTACTCCAAACTCCACTGCAATCTATCCAACTCCTCTCCACTCGAATCTACCACACTCCACTCCAATCTACTCCACTCCACTTTGATGTACCCCACTCCAATCAACCACAATCTACCTCACTCCAATCTACCACAAATGACCCCACTCGAATCTACCACATTCTACCCCACTCCACTCCAGTCTACCATACTCCAGCTCATCCAATCTACCCCACTCCACTCTACCACACTCCACTCTAACCAAGTCTACCCCACTCCACTTCACTCCAATCTACCACACTCTGCTCAAATCAACCCCACTCTACTCCAGTCTAACTCTCACCACCCCAATCCACCCCACTGTAATATACCTCACCCCACTCCAATTTACCCCTATCTACCCCACTCTAATCTAACGCTCTCTACTCCAATCTACCCCACTCCTCCACACTTCACTGCCATGTAGCCCACTCTAACCCACACCATTCTACCCTACTCTACCCTCTCTATTCCAATCTGCCCTACTCTAATACATCCAATCTACCCCACTCCACCCTACCCTATTCTCCCCAACTCCAGTCCACTCCAATATACTCACTGTACTCCACTCTTCCCCAATCTATCTCACTCGTCTCCAATCTCAACTCAACTTCACTCCAATCTCAACTCCACTCCAATCTATCCAACTCAACTCCAATCTACTCTGTTCTACCCCAATCTACCCCATGCCAATCTACCAACTCCAATTCACCCAATCTTCCCCACTTCACTCTACCTCAATCTACCACGCTCCATTCCACTCTACCCAATCTACCCCACTCCACTTCACTCCAATCTACCACATGTGACCCAAATCTACCCCACTCCAGTCCAATCTAGCTCACTCCACCCCAATCTACCTCATACCATCCAACTTCTATCTACCCTACCCCACTCTACCCCAAACCACTCTACTATAATAATCTACCCCATCCATTCATCCCACCCCAATCTACCCCACTCCAATCTACCCCACCTCATCCCAATATACCTGACACCACCCCAATCTACCTCACTCCAAACTACCCCACTCCTATCTATCTCACTCCAACCTACCCCACTGTACTCCAATCTACCCCACTTTATTCCAATCTACCCTACCATAATCTACCCAATCGACTGCACTCCACTCTTCCCCAATCTACCCCACTCCACGCCAATCTACCCCAATATATCCCACTCCACTCTACCCCGATCTACCCCATTCTACTCTACCCCGATCTACCCCACTCCAATCTACCCCAATATTTTCCACCCCACTCTTCCCCGATCTAGCCCACTGCAATTTACCCCACTCCACTCTACTCCACCCCACACCAATCTACTCAACTTCACCCAATCTACCCCAATTCAATTTACCCTACCCCCACTCCAATCTACTACACTCCATTCTGCCCCACTCCACCCCACTCTACCCCATCCCAATCTACCCCCACACCACTCCAATCTATCCCACTCCCCCAATCTACAGCACCCTGTCCACTCCACCTCAATCTACCCCTCTCCAAACTAACCCTATCTACCTCACGCCATTGCATTCTGCCCTTCTATAATCCACCCAATCTAGCCCACTCCAGTCAACTCCATTCCTCACCAATCTACTCCCATTCACTCCAGTCTAACCCACTCCACTCCAACCTACCTCAATTCACCCACTCCACACTTCCCAATCTACCCCACTCCACTGCAATCTGACCAAATATATCTCATTGCATTCTACCCCAATATACCCCGATCTATTCTACTCCTATCTACCCCACGTCAATCTATCCCACTCCAATATACCCCACTCTAATCTACCTCAATCTACTCCACTCCACCCCAATTAAATCTACCCTACTCTAATCTACCACGCCAATCTACCCAACTCCCACACTACAATCTACCCCACCACAATCTCCTTCAAGCTACCCCACTCCACTCCAACCCACTTCAATTTACCCCGATCTACCCCAATCCACCCCTCTCTGTTCTACACCACACTACTCCCACTCCATTCTACACCAATCTACTCCACTCCACTCTATCCCAATCTACCCCATTCCACTCTATCACAATCTAGCCTGCTCCAATCTACCCCACACCACTCCACTAACTTTTAGCCATACAGGTGTACATAATGGATAAAACACTTTGCCAATAGCTGTTGCATAGACATTACCTATTGGCTTTGTCAATGCTTGTCTTTTTTCTTTGAGAAAATTATGTGTATTAATGACTTTATGTAGAAATTTGCTGAAGAAGATGATACGACGTCAACAGACTGCTATTCTGTGGAGAATTTGTAAACTTGTTTGTGAAGTTCCTATAAAATAGACTTAGGGGTGCATGCATCAAGCCTTTTTCCATTTGCAAATGGGCCGATTCGAATGGAAAAAGGTCTTTTCCAATGCATGTAGGTTTTGTCATTTGCAAATAGGTAATCAAAATTAGCAAAGGCAATGCCGTTCATTCCTATGGGCCTGTAAATCGCTATTAGCTAATGTTAAGGAATCACACATTTTTGGGAGATTACTACATGCATAGGCATTTGTGATTACCAAATAGCGATTATTAAGGAATCGCTATTTGGTAATTGCAAATTGTAACTTTGATGCATGTGCCCATTAACCCTTTAAAAGGACTACAAATGTTCAAATTTGTATTACAAATGTTGAGGGAGGGGCATTAAAACACACTTGAGGATTTGCCTTTTATGAATCATGACCTCTCTTCACACTTAGTAGGTGGTTCTGCCATTTTCGCTAAATGGCGGAGGTTACCCTTTCCTCCTCTGATAGCTCCCTGGAAGCAGTATTACGATACAAAATCCAAAGCATTATATTTTATAGTGCATGGACACGCTTGACTAGGACGAATGAGTATATGAGCCTGCAAACAGAAATTAATTTCAGTGTTTGAAGGGCTGATTAAGTTTCTTTTCTCAGCAAGAATCAAATGCCTTTAGAAGCCAATACTTTGAATAAATATGTTAGAACTGAGAACCTGGATAATATTCGGCCTCTTTCTGCTCTCCAATGTGCCCCCTTCGAGATCCTTCCGCATTCTGCCAGCACCCTCCTACCCAATAGTCGTCCACCACCACCACCACGTCCACCAACACCATGTCCAACACCACCACCACCATGTCCACCACCACGTCCACCACGTCCACCACCATGTCCACCATGTCCACCACCACCACCACATCCACCACGTCCACCACCACGTCCACCATCACAACCACCACCACGTCCACCATCACCACGTCCACCACCACCACATCCATCACAATGACGTCCACCACCCACATCCACCACCACCACATCCACCGCCAACACCACCACCATGTCCACCACAACCACCACCACATCCACCACCATATCCACCACCACCACGTCCACCACCACCACCACGTCCACCACCACTTCCACCACATCCACCACCACCAGGTCCACATCCACCACTACCACATCCACCACCACATCCACCACCACCACGTCCACCACCACCACGTCCCCCACCACCACCACATCCACCACCACTTCCACCACCACTACATCCACCACCACCACCACCAGGTCCACCACCACATCCACCACAACCACCACCACCACCAACACCACCACCATGTCTACCACCACGTCCACCACCACCAGCAGGACCACCACCACGTCCACCACCAGCACATCCACCACCACCATGTCCACCACCACCACATCCAACACCACGTCCACCACCACCACGTTCACCACCACCACATCCACCATGACCACCACCACCACTACCACCATGTCCACCACCATGTCCACCACATCCACCATCACGACCACCACCACGACCACCACCACATCCACCATGTCCACCACCACATGTCCACCACCACATCCACCACCACCACCATGTCCACCACCACGTCCACCACGTCCACCACCACCACATCCACCACCACCACGTCCACCACCACCACATCCACCACCACCACCACATCCACCACCACGTCCACCACCATGTCAACCACTTCCACCACCACCACGTCCACCACCACCACATCCACCAACACCACATCTACCACCACATCCACCACCACCAGCAGGACCACCACCATGTCCACCACCTCCACATCCACAACCACCACCACGTCCACCACCAGCACATCCACCATGACCACCACCACCATGACCACTACCACCATGTCCACCACCATGTCCACCACCACCACGACCACCACCACATCCACCATGTCCACCACCACCACCATGTCCACCACCACATCCCCCACCACATCCACCACCACCACCACCACCACCACATCCACCACCATGTCCACCACCACCACCATGTCCACCACCACATCCACCACCACTTCCTCCACCACCACCTCCTCCACCACCACCACATCCACCACCACCACCACCATATCCACCACCACCACATCCATCACCACATCCACCACCACATCCACCACCACCACATCCACCATGTCAACCACTTCCACCACCACGTCCATCACCACCACGTCCACCAACACCACCACATCCACCACCACAACCACCACCACGTCCACCACCACCACCACGTCCACCACCACCACATCCACCACCACGATGTCCACCACCACGTCCACCACCACGTCCAACACCACCACATCCACCGCCAACACCACCACCATGTCCACCACCACCACATCCACCACCACCACCACCACCACCATGTCCACCACCACCACATCCACCACCACCACCACCACCACGTCTACCACCACCACATCCACCACCACCACCAGGTCCATCACCACATCCACCACCACCACATCCACCATCACAACATCCACCTCCACCACCACATCCACCACCACCACCAACACCACCACCACCAACACCACCACCACATCCACCACCATGTCCACCACCACCACATCCACCACCACCACATCCACCATGACCACCACCACCATGACCACTACCACCATGTCCACCACCACCACATCCACCACCACAACCACCACCACATCCACCATGTCCACCACCACCACATCCACCACCACCACCACATCCACCATGTCCACCACCACATCCACCTCCACCATCATGTCCACCACCACCACCATGTCCACCACCACCATGTCCACCACCACCACATCCTCCACCACCACCACGTCCACCTCCACCACATCCACCACCATCATGTCCACCACGTCCACCACATCCACCACCACCTCCACCACTACATCCACCACTTCCACCACGTCCACCACCACCATGCCCACCACCACAACCACCACCATGTCCACCACCACCACGTCAACCACCACCACGTCTACCACCACCACATCCACCACCACCACATCCACCAACACCATGTCTACCACCACCACCACGTCCACCACCATGTCCACCACCATGTCCACCACCACCACGTCCACCACCACCACATCCACCACCAACACCACCATGTCCACCACCACCACATCCACCACCACCACGTCTACCACCACCACATCCACCACCACCACCACCAGGTCCAACACCACATCCACCACCACCATGTCCACCACCACCATGTCCACCTCCACCACCACATCCACCACCAACACTACCAACACCACCACCACGTCCCCCACCACCACATACACCACCACCACATACACCACCACCACATACACCACCACCACCATGTCCACCACCACGTCCACCACCACCACCCCACTATGCCCACCACCACCATGTCCACCACCAGGTCCACCACCACCATGTCCACCACCACATCCACCACCACGTCCACCACGACCACATCCACCACCACCAAGTCCACCACCACTACCATGTCCACCGCCACCATGTCCACCACTTCCACCACCACGTCCACCACCACTTCCTCCACCACCACCACCTCCACCACCACCACATCCACCACCACCATGTCCACCACAACCACATCCACCACCACATCCACCACCACGTCCCCCACCACCACATCCACCACCACCACATCCTCCACCACCACCACCATATCCACCACCACAACCACCACCACCACGTCCACCACCACCACATCCACCACCACCATGTCCACCACCACGTCCACCACCACATCCACCACCACGTCCACCAAAATAAAAAAGACCCCCATTAGTGAGTTAGTTAGCTAGAAAAGTGTCCCATGTTTGCAAACAAGGGCAGTTTTCAACTTGTAAAGACACGCGGCATACGTTTTTTGTAAGGTATGGAAGGCTGCATTGATTTGAGTTTGCTGCAGGCAATGTTTGCTTTAATATCATAAAAATCAACAGTAAAACCGGCTCACCTGACAATAAAGCAGGTTAACAACTAGCCAAACAAGCATTTGCAATGCAATAGGTCTCGCATTATTAAAGTTTGAGCTATTGGCATTGCTAAATAATGCAACACCAATAGCTCAGACTTTAATAATGTGAGACCTATTGCATTGCAAATGCTTGTTTATATAGCATGAACTCGACCCGAAGGTATTGGAGCGCAGTTAAATTACACACCGACAGGGGACATTCATTTGTGGTAGGCACGGGGAGATTACGTGCCTAGAATCACAGGATGTTGAGACAACGCCGGGACTGGATCCTGGTTCCCCAGCTCCAAAGTCGGCAGCCCTAGCCGTTATGCCACAAGTAAGCCGCTATCAAAAAGAGCTCAGTGGTGTCTGTGGTATAGGCCTTCCATGCATCCCTGACACGTTCCATGCCACCCCTGGCACTGCCATTGGCTCCCTGATCTCATGGCTCACATGAAGTAGACATGGTTATCTGAGCCCTGCTAACTGAGAGCCGCTGTTTAGCATCAGAACCTTCATGCCATGCCCTTTCCATGGCTCCTCCACAGGAAACAGGAGTCTTTTGAGGGGCAGAGGGATAAGGGCGGCCCTGTGAGGCCATGGAGATGATATGGTTGAAAATGTGACCCATGCTACATCTGGTATTATAGCAATGCAAGTGACATGTGCAGGAGTTTTTTTGAACATATGTTGGCTTAGTCGGGCATTGATAATACGTATATATCGTAATTTCGTAAGCATTCTTGCAATGCAAACGTTTATTGATTTTAGCCCCCTGGAATGAGCAAGGTCGTGGACCAGTGGTAAGGGGTTCCCATTTCATTACTTATTTCACTTTCATGAGCAGAGAGAGTCATTCCTTCAGATGGCCCAAAGTGGCCTAGTGCTGGGTGTTTGTTGCAGTTTTATGTCATGGAGGCCCCACTGTACACCAGACTTCGGCGAACCATCCAGATGCAGGGAGGGCAAATGGTCCAAGATGCGAGAAGCAAACGTCTGAAGTTGGAGAGCAGGTGGGCACCTGATCCAGTCTTTCTCGTAAGTGATGGCCAGCTCTCAACAGGCGTGGCAGGGTGCCCGCCTTCCCAATAACTTGATATATTGAGACATAACATGCAGATAAATGAACACGCCCTGTCCAGAAGTGCTCGTTTACTATGTCAGGTGACACAACGCCTGTCTCCCCATGCCTTCTCAAACACTGACTGCACCAGGGAAAGTCAACAAGCAGCAACAACTCTCCTTCCCTGACAAGAGTTGGTGGATGGGGTGTCTGGAGTTTGAAGTACAGCACATTAAGATATTTTTTACAAACGATTGAAATAAAAAACATGCCCATTTCCACTACAACACTGCCAGATCAATACAAGGCTCCGTGCCCACAGACAACCTGCCAGGCAATCCAGTCTATTCTGCAGCCTATGAAGGTTGCTAGAGAAACAATGTAAGTCTATGTATCCGCGTCTCCACTGCTTCTCCAGCTGGAGATGTATGAAAGACCACAGTTAATGATGCACCGTGATATGTGAGAGAAATGAGAGCGGAATCTCAAAACTGCATGTTCTGAAAACCAGACCACAGCAGCAGGTCCCACTGGAAGCCAACTTCAAGCACGCAAAGCTTCCGGTGCGCAAACAACTGTCAGCACTCAAGATTGGGGGTAGTGGGGGGCACGGGGGCTGATGTACATTGTTAAAAGGCAATTAAGTCAAATAACTCTTATCCTCCTCCGCTGCAGCGAAGAGTCCCCAGCAGAACACGAGCAGAGACCTGAGCGTCCTCCACGCTGTCATGTCTGGAAATATACAATCCAATCCTAGGAGCTCCAAATGGGGGAGATGTTGCCAGCGTTGTAATCCCCCCAAAATGGTGCAAAATCTCACAGCGATCCGGGACCGAAGAGGAGAAGGTCGGACGCCTGGTGGAGATGGTGGTGCGCTCGGAGATCTCTCATCTCATCCAGCACCAGGGAGAGCAACTGAAGGGACGAGGTGTGGAGAGGCGGACATTGAGAGGCCCAGGGCAATCCGGGATGATCCTGGGAAGCTGGCGGCTAGACTGAGGCAGAACGAATCGAAAGATGTGGTGCGCGCGCACCACAGAGGAGCGGGGGGAGGGAGCGCAGCAGCGAGGCGAACGTGCACTGCTGCGCGTGCTGGCCACCGGTGGGAATGGGCGTAGCAAAGGCGGGACATGCGCCCGCGTTTGCCCAATCGCATGCCTTTTAAAAAAAAAACACACAAAAGTCAATGCAAGACGGGAAAAGCAAACCCACATGCACGAGCATGTGGGTAGCTTTCTGAAGCCCGTACAAGAGGTCTCGCGCTGCGCAATCAGTACTGCGCACTGCAACGCTAGGCGCGAGACCTAAAAACGGCCTTCATACTGATCTGACAGCAGGGCTTTGAGTGGGATGAAAAAACTGGGTAGGGGGGTCTTTCAAAGGGGCATGGCTGATGTAATTAAGGGTGTTGCTTAAAAACATGTAAGCTATGAATCTGTTGTTTTGCTGCTTCATTCATTGCCTCTAGATAAATAATACAAGAAGTAACATTACACCTACAACAAGCCAAAGCTATTGGCTGTGTCAGTGGTTATTAGTTGCATAAGATGAATAAGACTGAAAGAATTATAAAGACTCTTGTTGAAGTTATATTAAAGGCAGCGAAGGGCGGCACTGCTGCAGAGTTAAGAATTTTGTTTTTGCACTCTGAGGGTGAGGGTTAAAATGGAGAGTGTGCCCGTCTCATCTCCTGCGTTTTAGAACTTATATTCATTGTGCAGACACTGGATCAATATTTTTGCAGGCATAGTTAAAGTCATGAATATAGGGCCCCTTTTCAATGTCCATTTTAATTTACTACCGGGTCTAAGACTTGAGTGACCCAGCAGACTTTAAACCCTGCTCCATCCACTTTTACATGCAGATTCTGCTCCTCAGCATGCACCTCTTATCTCACTGCCGTACTCACACCTATCTGCTCCCCCACACTTATTCCGTTTTTCTTACCCATTTTGTTCCCCTCTCTGCTCCCTTTCCACTAGTCCTAGGTGAGCAGTTTCCATTGGAATGCGCGTCATTCTATCTTTTACTCTGCGCCCTGCAGGTTATTTCTGCTTTTCATTCATACATGAGCAGGGGCACTTCACAGCCAAGGGCACTTATATTACCTGTCTGAATGCTGTCATCAACATGCAGATGCAGCCATTAGGCCCACAGAGAGGGGCCAGCAGGAGAGATTGATAAATAAAAGAAAAAATGTAAACTCTTAGGAGGCCCCCTGGGCCTCGAAATTCTGGAGTCCTTAAAGGTGTGAGGCCCCATGGCTGCGAGCAGGCGCGGGGCCCTGGGCAGGTGCCCACGCTGCCCATGCCTAGCGCCGGCCCTGTTTGGAAGCATTGGCAAAATACACTCAGCTACCCAACATGTAGGCAAGAGAAGACAATCTTCCCATGAGGGGAAGTTCCAGGTGATAGTTTCGCAGAAACCAGAAGTGTTGCCTGGTGGAGTAGATCATCAAAGAGAGATCACCGGGGCCAGATGCCAGTAGGGCATTGCTGCCAACACTCCTGGCATTTTAAAAAATACATCCAGTGTCTTAAGCCTTATGAGTCACTATTTATACAGGTCTTATTACTCTGTTGGCAAACTCCCTGCGTTTTTATCTAGTGTCTCAGGGTGCAGACAGTCTAGCAAATCCCACACCCATTCGGTGATTTCCTATTCATAATGAGACCTCTGGTTCACAAAGAGCTGTTTTTGAATGGCTCAGTGCCCCAAACACGAAAGGAGTGGGCTGCGGGTTGAGATGGCACAATGTTTGTCACAGTGCATAGGTGCTTGGAATGGGCACATTCATTCACTTGAATATATTTTTACTCCTGCTAGGAGCGGTGAAACCTCTGGGGGTGCTCTTGCTCCATATTCCTTTACTTTCCCTATATCACCTTATTATTCCTCGTATTATGCGCATGATGGTGTTGCAAGAACATACCACATTCTCCATAGGAAAACCATAGCTTGGAGCAACAAACTCTTTCTACCCTTATTCCCATTGCAAAATTGAAGCCTTTTGGTGATATACATATAAATAATTCTGGATTAAAATTTTCTGTAAATGTATACTGCTTATTAAACCTGATTTACCATTGTGTGTTCTGGGGCAATCTCACCTCTGATTACACCATACCTGTTTTAGATTGTCTGCATAAAATATGAGTTGAAGCAAATTTGTCGCCACTGCAACAAATGATGGACGGAATGCTAAATGATCAAACATCCTCCCCCAGTCAAGAGATCTGGGTTAAATCCATTTTTCTTTTGCCCACAACGCCACCCCAGTTTGGACCCAGACAAATCTGTCACCACCCAGACCAATGTTGTGAATTCCAATAGTGCCCTGAGTATCCGTATGCTTCAGATGCACATCACAATGAAAGTTAAAATATACCTTTTTTCTGAAACATGAACATGTGGTAGGCATCTCTTGTAATTCACTAAAGCAAATGTCTCTTTCATGGGAACAGTGTGTAAAGTGTTGGCTACCAAAACCTGAGAGAAAAGTAGATTTTAAAGTGGCCATGTATTTACTTTCTATACTTTGAATTTGAATTATTTTTGCTAGTTTCACACACTCACTTTGTGAAAGGAGTCTTATTGAATCCTGATTCTTCTGGCGGTGTTGATAACCAAAGCCAGTGCAGCAGGGTGTGGTAAACATCCGACCCTTTACATGGTCAAGAGAACGCACTTAAAATTAGGTTCATTTTACGAAAATTAGTCCATAAAACAAAGCAGATAAATACAACTATAAAAATCGCCATACAACAGTTTAAACAATTGCCTAATACTATCCAATCAGTTCATCATACTTGTAGCAACATTCATAACTCGACTTAAGGCTGAAGCGCCGATTTTTGTGCCTAAGTACCTTATTTAAAGAAAAAAATAAACGGGTTTAACATACCTTTTATAGATATCAATAAAAAAAAACAATGTATGAACATGTGTAATAAAGTGCATTTAGTACTGTGCAAACAAAGACGTTTTCCATCATTCCTTTATATATGTTTTAAATAAAATTTAGAAACCGAGTAAATAGGATTGTAACCTAATCTAAATTTTAAGATGCAGTGCCGTAAATTTCAGTCTGTAAGCTTGTGGGTATACGGAAACACTTCCTCTCCCCCATGTGTTTCTAGTGTTAAAGCTATTGACAAATTCTTCCATAAGTGATCCAGATCACGATTCAAAGACATCAAAGCAGCAGAATATTTTAAATCTTTTTTACCTGGGAAAGGGAACCCATGATTTGATATCATTTTATGTTTTTCCATGTTTCAGAATTAAACTTTATCTGGATTTTCATTCTGAGACAGTTTATTTAAAAAACACAGTTGGTGCGTTTCAGCAAGCTTAGACCATGAAGTCAAACATTATTCATGCCTAATTGCCTGAATCATGGATCCTTTGGAAAATTAAATACTCTTTTTAGAGTTGCTTCTTTAAACTTTCCCCACGTGTATAGGGATTCAAGCATAATAATTCTGCCTTGCCATAGGTGGACTTTTTAAGGACAGTGCTCTCAAAGGGGCGGGGGACTAAAAGGTATCCTCCCTATTTCCTATTGAACCTCACCAGCACCTCTGCCAATATTGCTGTTCTTGTTTTTAAGGATCGAAAACGGTATATCCAGTTTAGAATGCCTGTAAAAAATCACCCCTTACTATTTATAGTGTTTGACCTTCTCTTTTTTTATTTTGAACAAAAACATCTATATTTTGGGTCCTTTTTGCCAAATATCACTATCTTTTTCTTCTCTGTCTTCAAGTGCATCCATTTTTTTCTGTCGGCCAATGGCTGTGTAATCAAGGATAATCAATTGATTGGCATAGTACACTCATTAGGGCCGGTAGGGTTAAAAACGTACACTTGCATGCCTAAAGCTGTTATAAGTAGGGACATTTATGTTTTTGAAGCAGCATTAAAAGATTTGGATAGTTATTTCATGCCAAAATTGTCCATGGGCATCATACGCTATAAATGTTTTCAACACAAGCAAAGCAAAGGAGAGTCTGCAGATGATCATGTGGCAGAGTTGAAGAAATGAGCCTTAAACTGTAAGTTTTCAAATTTACATGACAACCTTATAAGAGATCAGTTGGTCATGCACGTGAATAATACCGCAATTGGTCTATTTCTAAGAATGATTTGAAAGTTCATTTGCTATCTAATTTACAGACAAGAAGATAGACTTTAAATACAACGCTGTCAACAGTTAAATCATACCTGACAGCCCCCAGCATACTGCAAATGGATATAAACTCAACATATCTATCGTTCGTAACTAACCTACAACATAGGTATATCTTGGTGAGATTTCGTTTAAATTATATTCCCTTAATGTTTGGTTTTCCCTGTAATATCTATGTTGTTTCTGATCTCCCATTTTGTACCTGGGATGAGCGATCTATACAGAATGATATGCATTTTTTGTTTTTCTGCAAATTTTATTGTAATGAAAGGAAAAGGTTAATTATTCCCCTCATGAGTAAAATTAATTTTAAAAAATGTTGTGTGGCCCTCTACTATTTGCAGCTATTATCTGACCCTTTTACCTGTTTATCCTTAGCGTCTTTCTTTTTATCTGCCCTAAAAGAGAGACGTTCAATTTGCAGAATTTTTTATCTCTAATAGAGGAATCAATTTACTGTATTGTGCTAATAATTATGCATGTATACTTTTATAATGTGGAAGTTCAGTATAATCTTTTGTATTTTAAATTCATTGTAATGTCGTGGAATGTATTTTTTATATGTAGTATACTTTTTATGCCTTCATTGTGTTGGCAAAATAAAGTTATTTTGACTGACAATACCGCAAATTCAAGAATGATTGTGGGTTAATGGTGATGCACCACTTGAGGAGGTGTTGGCAATCGTGCATAAGGCGTAACTTTCGAGAAGCTGTGCAACGGAGCTTAAACATTTGGACAAGGACCAAAATAATGTTTACAAAATGCAGAATACTAACTATAAAGCTCAAGTCAAAGAGCAGAAAAGTGGTTCAAATGAGAAAAGGTTAGATGATAGAAGGTGTTATCGTTGTGATAGTAGGGATATGCTGGCATTTAGTAAATATTATCCTGCTGCAAGATAAAAATGCAGCTACTGTAGAATAACAGAGCATTTTTCAAAGGTCTGCAGAAGGAAGAAAACCAACAAGTGGTTGTTGGAATGTAACAGTCCAGAGAGTAGAGAAGGACAATTTTAAATTGGATAGTGTCAAGAGTTTACATGGAAATTTGTCCTTAACATCACCGTGGGCCCTACTAGAAGCAAGCCGGTGTGTGCTATGTTAATAGGCGGGGTCCCCACAAAAATGTTTACAGATTCTGGATCACCATATTCTATTGTGAGTGAAGAAGTGTGGAATGAAAAATTCTTAGGGAAAGTCGGATTGAACTTGAAACCTATGGATGTGAATCATGAGAGTTTTGCGGGTGAGAAGATCAAAATGTTTGGGGAACAGGTGGTTAACTTTCTCATTCAAGGATGGACACTCTAGAGGAAAACATTATGTTGCTGTTAGACTTGGCATCTTTTGGTGTGTTTCTCCTGAGTTTTTGTTTTCTGACCTCCCGGTTTTGACTCTGTTATTGCTGGCATAGTGTTTCTGCGCACTTTTCTCACTGCTGATCAGTGGTAAAGTGCAAGTGCTCGGTTGGCAAATTGTGTTATGGATTGGTGTTTCCATGATTGGATATTTGATTTACTTGTTAGTCCCTAGTAAAGTGCACTGAGTGTGCCAGGGCCTGTGAATCAAATGCTACTAATGGGCCTGCAGCACTGATTGTGCCACCCACGTGAGTAGCCCTAAAAAAGTAACTCAGACCCGCCAATGCGGAGCTTGCACGCAGTTTGTAACTGCCATGTTGACTTGGCCAGTGCACACACTTGCCAGTCCATCACCTTCCCTTTTCTTACATGTCAGCCACGCCTAAGGTGGGCCCAAGGTACCCCTGTGGTCCGGGTGCAGTGTATGTGAAAGGTAGGACATACCCTGGTGTGTGTGGCATGTCCCGATAGTGAATTACAGCCAATTTTGTTTTTCACTATTGCAAGGCTACCTGTTTCCCGTCGGACAGAATGGGAAGTTTGTTTATAACATCTTATAAACATAACTGGCCTGGGGAATTAGGTAGGAAAATAAAGTTTAGTATGCCTGAACTCAGCATCTAAAGATGCATCTTTTAGTGAAGGTGATTTTTACATTCGGTGTTTAAAAATACTACTTTTAGAAAGTAGGTATTTTCTTGCTCAGTCATCCCGTGTGCCTCTGCTGGAATATGGATTGCCTGTCTGGGTTTTGGGTGACAGAAGGCTGGGGTGCAGGAGTGGCTCCAGATAGTATCGGTGGATCAGGAAAGGGCTAAATAGACCTGGGCTACAATTGGGGAAGGGGGAGGAGATTTCCTTGCACCTCAAAGGGCCTGGTCTGCCTCTGACCATGCCGTCTCCACCTCCTGCCAGGAATTCACACCAGAGAAGGCAGAACTGGTTCAGGCTGGGCACAGACACTCTCTGCCTAAGAGATCACAGGATTTTGGGATATAAATATTGGGGCCCAGAACCCTGACTTTTAGAACTCTTTTGGACGAAGAAGAAGAGCTGGAGAAGCTGTGAGGAGGAACTACCACTTTGCTGCCTGCAGTGGCTGCTTCTGTCTTGGGCAGTAAAAGGACTGGACTGAACTTTCTGCAATCTACTTTTGTGAGTTTCTCCAAGGGCTTGAGGTAGAGTTTGCCCCCTGTTCAAGAAGTCTCAGGAGCAGCAAAGACTTCAAGCTCTTCTGCCCTCAGCACTGGGGACTGTGTGTTTTGTGCTGCAACAGAAGAAGAAGCAACCCAACAACGTCGACGACTCCGCTGCCGACTCCATGTCCTGAAGGCACTGCAGAGGGCACCGCTGCAATGCCGCACCATGACCCTGGTCTCACCAACGCCGCCTGTTGATGCCGCCACCGAGCCGCTGCTCGCACCGCAACCTGTGGACACAGCCTAGCTTCACGAAAATGCCTGGGTATCCCCGACGACGACGCTCCATGCCGAAATCTACGTCGCTGCTTGCACCGTGGTGCGAGGGCACCGCTCGTAAAGTTACACGATGCACCGCCCTCATCCCGCACCCCAGCCTTGGCCTCCTGACACCAACGCCATTGACTCCTATTCGTCAGCCGACTGCAGTGCTTCAGCAACAACGACCCTGCTGCTTGCACCGCGACCTGCGAGCACCGCGACAAGCACCGCATTCACTTCGCACCGCGACCCTGGTCTCACCGATGAAACCATCTGACGCCGCCACCGAGCCTCTGCTCGCACCCTGACCTGAGGGCACCGCACGCCGCACTGCTGCACTTCGCAACACAGCACCTGACGCCAGCGCTCCTGACTTCAAGAGAGGAGTTTGATCTGCAACACGTGTGACTTCGAGGGCCCGACGACTCCTGCACCGACCTCAGGAACTGACGCCTGTGGATGCCGTGCTTTCGGAAGCTGAACGAGAGGTCACCGACGCCCTTCATTTCTAAAAGGTACTATTTGCGAGTCTTCCCGACACTGTAGCTGGTCCGCGATGCTGCGGTCAGCCAGAACTGTTTGGATTTGTTTGGATATGTTTGTTCACGACACCATGATAGCCCCGGACAGACGGAGCTATCGACATCAAGGAACTGTTTTTCAAGCATATTTTGATAACTGAAGACTTTTAAGTACTGTATTGTGGATTTTTTTCTTTTTTGGCCTTGTCTTAAGTATATAAAAATATTGGATATTTTTCTAAACTGGTGTGGTGTCCTTTTGTAGTGCTTTCACTGTATTACTGTTGTTTATGTGCAGATGCCTTACACACTGCCTCTAAGATAAGCCTGACGATAAGCCTGACTGCTCGTGCCAAGCTTCCAAGGGGGTGAGCAGGGGTTATATTAGGTGTGTAACTCCCTTATCCTGACTAGAGTGGTGGTTTCTGCCTGGCTTTAGCACACGCCCTAGCCTACCAAAAATCCCATTTCTAACAGTTGCCAAACAGGGACTATTGGTTTTGGGATGGGTAGACGAAAAGAATTAACATATTATTCTTGATCCGAACAGCAAGGATAAAGTTTTAGTGGTGGATGATCAAAGTGCAATGCATGAGACAATGGCTGATGAGTTTCCAGAAGTGTTCAAGATACACTTAGGGGTTTTAAAGGGGTTTTAGCATACTTTTGTGCTCAAGAGTAATGCCACTCCAAAGGTGCACAAAGTGAGATGGGATTCCAATAATGATAAGGGAAGAGGTAATGAAGGAGTTAGAAAGTCAGATTGAGAAGGTGTAATTGAGGAGATTGAAAGCTCGGAATGGCTTCCGCCTGTAGTGGTGGCACGCAAGCGCAATGACAAGAACCCTCTTTGTATAGATATGCGCCATGTGAATAACAATATTGTTATTGAATGGTTTCCCCTTCCAAAGATCAACAAGATGGTTTCATCCCTTAAAGGAGCTACTTGGTTTTCCACTATTAATCTCTCAACTGCGTATCATCAGGTGGTCCTCACGCATGAATCCAGGAAGCTCACGGCATTCATCACGCCATTTGGTTGTCATCTGTTCAAGAGGATGCCGCTTAGGTTGCATCAGCAACTGCTGTATTTCAGTGGCTGATGCATGGATTGCTCGGTAAAGAGTGTGGAGTGAAATTCTTTCAGGAAGATATTCTTGTCTTTGCAGCAAACAGGGAAAGACATGAGAGATTGAGAAATGTTCTGAGGGTTTCGGTGAGTATTGGATTGACTGTGGAGTAGAGCAAATGTACGTTTGCAGAGAGGAGTGTGAACTATTTAGGTCATGTGATCAGTGAGGGAGTAGTTAGAACTAAACCAGCGCTACTGAATTACATAATTGGGCTTCTGCTCAAGGGAACAAAGATTGGGTGAAATAATTCCTGGGATGGCAGAATATTGTGCAAAATTCATTCCAACTTTTGCCAGTAAGGTGTACAATATCCGTATGTGGTTATAAAAGAATGTAAAGTTTGTATGGAACATGCAATGTGAGGCAGAGTTTTGTCAGGTCAAGAAGGACTTGGCGAAGGTGCCTGCCTTAGACAGTTTTGACCCTGAGTTAGATTGTTGGCTAACAACCCGTGCCAGTAATAAAGTACTTGGAGTGGTGTTATCTCATAGGTACTCCATATGTAAGGAGAAAATCATCCTGTTTGCATCCAATTTGCTATCACCAGCAGAAGAGAAGTATCCCATGATAGAGAATGAGGCATTGGCTTGTCATTGCACATTAGAGCATTTTTGTCCGTTTGTCTGGGGAAAGTCAGTGACCATATGGAGTGATCATAGGCCTTCAGTGAAGCTGTTGACTGTGGAGGGGAGTGTGTCTGCATCTGCCAGGTTAGCAAGATTGTCTATGCGTATGAAATATTATGTATACAACATGGTGTATGTACCATGCAGGGAGAAGTGGTTGCAGACTGCTTATCAAGAATGCCTGTTCCTATGGAGGAGTGTGTAGATGAACCGTTGGGGAGATTTTAATATTGCATTGGTCCATGATTTGAGGGAACCAGAAATCAAGAGAGTGGAGTGAGGGCTGAGCAAAAGAAGGATGAGGTGTTACAGTCTTTTGTGGAGTGTTTGTACAAGGGTTGGCCAAAGAAGGAACGGGTGACAGAAATGTTGAGACCTTTTTGGGAGGTTAGAATGGAGTTGTCCGTGGACACAGATGTGGTTCTGCAGGGGGACAGGATTATGCCTCCTGAAGGACTAAGGAATTGTATTTTGGAACTGTGCCATGAAGGGCATTTTGGTGTGGTAATGACCAAAGCCGTGGTCAAAGGCATGTTCTGGTGTTCAGGAGTGGATAAAGCCATGGAAATGTTCGTAAGGCCATGTGCTATGTGCTCTTCTATAGACACGTCATTACAAACCTTGGGACCACCAATGAGTAAGGGTTCCATTCCTGAAGAACCGTGGGAGTGTGTTGCGGTGGATATGGTAGATCTGGTGGTGGATTTACAAGAATGTTGTGGTGATGATAGATCTTTTTTCAAAATGGCCAGTGGTGGAGATTGTGGAAAGAGTTGATGCAGCCACGGTGTTGGAGTTTTTTGATTAAAAATGTGTATCTGAAGGCATGGCTGCGGTGGTGTTGAGTGAATATGTAGTGCAATTTCCCTCTAATGCAGCGAATAATTATTTTTAGAGGGTTAATGTGAAGCACAGGACTATGTCGCTGTATAATCCCAGCGGTAATGGCACAGTGCAAAAGTTTAATCGTGTTTTGAAAGGGTTTATTCAAGGTGCAGTGAGTTAGCAGATGGATGGGTGATTGGAAATGAAGAAGGCAGTTTGGGGTTAGAGTAACTATTCAAAATTCCACTGGTCTGCCTCCATTTGTAATAATGAGAGGAAGGAAGCCTAGATGCAAGTTTACTCCGTCGTGGTTAAAAAGATTGGGGGGGGGGTGGAATATTGGTCACTCAGGTCAGTTAAGAGCAGGTTGGATGTGGCACATGCGAAGAGCAAATCTTACTACGACAGAGTTCATAGCATAAAGGAAATTCGAGTGCAGGTTGGTGATTGGGTGCGGGTGAGGAAACCAAGGAAAGTTTCTAAAAGATAGAGTACATTTTTTGCACCTCTGCAGGCAGTGGAGGTGTTAAGAAATGCTGTTCAGTCGAAGAATGGAAAAGTGTGAGATCTTAAACGTGTGGCCATGGGTGCAGGTGGTGGCACCAATGAGAGAATGAGGAAAGGAAGGAGGCAGACAGAAATAGAGGTTTGGTTGAGGATAGTTTTAAACAGAGTGGTGTCCAATCAGCACTTCAAACTGATCGGTTACTTGTCAGAGGAGAGGAAGGTGTAGAAGTTGATGGGGCTGTGAATGCTGAGAAGGGTGTTGTTGGTAATGATGTTGTTGAGGGGATTGTGTCGATGAGACTGACTGAGGCATCCAATGGTGTGGAGGTGGTGCCTGAAGTTTTGTGTAACACTAAGAGGAAAAGAGTGCTGCCTGGGTGGTTATAGGAGTATGTTATTTAGTCAGGATAATGGCTGTTAAGTTGCTTTAGGGTTAGGCTTTAGTCTCTGGGTTTTTTTTTGTCAGGTAATGTTGGTTGGTATGTTCGTAATGTTGTATTGTTGCTTTATTATAAGGGGGGGGTGTTGTGGTTGTTTATTCTACATGCAAATGTATTATGCAGCTGACATGGAATGTTATTGTGGATTATTTGGCAAGGTTCCACTGTACAGCATTCTTGGTGTGGAGGGCTGATCCCACTTGTTTCCTGTTTATGTGGAGCTAAAATAAATGTTCTACAGAGAACTTCGGGAAGCATCATTCCTGGGAAGTGCTCCACCACAACACAAATGCCTCCATTTTTAATGGATGGCAGGAAGAGAAGTAATAGAAATCTCTTTAAACAATTTAGGCATTAGTGAGGACATCCATCCCTCGTGTGTATTCTGTCCTGAAATAGTTCACTCCTCCGTTTACTCGGGGCCCTTGTTTTAGCCACTGGAGCAGATGCATGCATTTAAAAAACTCCCTCGGCGCAGATACTGAACACCGTGTTCCTTGGAAGGAGGCACTCCGCATGAAGTGTTCATACAGTAAATTGGTGAAAGAGACTGCCACCGTGAGGTTAGAGGAAGGGAGGTTACTAAGCATCAGCATGGTGATGCCAGAGACCCTATGTACATTCACCACAACCTTCATATGCCCACATGCTTTAATTACTTGTTTTCCTTCTTGTGTATATTGAATAATGTTTCCTCGAAATCTGTTCCATTAAAAGGACAAGGCAGGATACTCAAATCTAAGTAATGAAATCACAGAGGCACTCCATGGTAACTTTAGATAACCTTATCATGGGATTAATACGGGTATCTCATTCCGTGTATTGCACAAGGCAGAATACTCAAATCTAAGTAATGAAATCACAGAGGCACTCAATGGTAACTTTAGATAACCTTATCATGGGATTAATACGGGTATCTCATTCCGTGTATTGCACAAGGCAGAATACTCAAATCTAAGTAATGAAATCACAGAGGCACCCATGGTAACTTTAAATAACCCCATCATGGAATTAATAGGGGTATCTCATTCCGTGTATTGCACAAGGCAGAATACTCAAATCTAAGTAATGAAATCACAGAGGCACCCATGGTAACTTTAAATAACCCCATCATGGAATTAATAGGGGTATCTCATTCCGTGTATTGCACAAGGCAGAATACTCAAATCTAAGTAATGAAATCACAGAGGCACCCATGGTAACTTTAAATAACCTTATCATGGAATTAATAGGGGTATCTCATTCCGTGTATTGCACAAGGCAGAATACTCAAATCTAAGTAATGAAATCACAGAGGCACTCCATGGTAACTTTAGATAACCTTATCATGGGATTAATACGGGTATCTCATTCCGTGTATTGCACAAGGCAGAATACTCAAATCTAAGTAATGAAATCACAGAGGCACCTATGGTAACTTTAAATAACCTTATCATGGAATTAATAGGGGTATCTCATTCCGTGTATTGCACAAGGCAGAATACTCAAATCTAAGTAATGAAATCACAGAGGCACCCATGGTAACTTTAAATAACCTTATCATGGAATTAATAGGGGTATCTCATTCCGTGTATTGCACAAGGCAGAATACTCAAATCTAAGTAATGAAATCACAGAGGCACCTATGGTAACTTTAAATAACCTTATCATGGGATTAATAGGGGTATCTCATTCCGTGTATTGCACAAGGCAGAATACTCAAATCTAAGTAATGAAATCACAGAGGCACCTATGGTAACTTTAAATAACCTTATCATGGGATTAATAGGGGTATCTCATTCCGTGTATTGCACAAGGCAGAATACTCAAATCTAAGTAATGAAATCACAGAGGCACCCATGGTAACTTTAGATAACCTTATCATGGGATTAATACGGGTATCTCATTCCGTGTATTGCACAAGGCAGAATACTCAAATCTAAGTAATGAAATCACAGAGGCACCCATGGTAACTTTAAATAACCCCATCATGGAATTAATAGGGGTATCTCATTCCGTGTATTGCACAAGGCAGAATACTCAAATCTAAGTAATGAAATCACAGAGGCACCCATGGTAACTTTAAATAACCTTATCATGGAATTAATAGGGGTATCTCATTCCGTGTATTGCACAAGGCAGAATACTCAAATCTAAGTAATGAAATCACAGAGGCACCCATGGTAACTTTAAATAACCTTATCATGGGATTAATAGGGGTATCTCATTCCGTGTATTGCTTGATCAAAACTAGTGCATGCATGACTTCCACTCCGCCAAATTATTATCAGGCAGTTTTTATTATACCTAAATTGCCGGGTGTGGAAGAACCTGCCCTGATTTATTATATGGATAAAAAAACAGCCAGGAAACATCAAATGAGACTTTGGTTGCAGCAGCAGGCAAGACTCATTGGATTTATTTTCTGACGGGGGCTATTTTTCCACCTGATTCCTTCACCTGACTCACCATCCTACATACATTTACCACTGCCTTGTAGCTGGTCGTAAATTTATATGGTAAAACGACACATAATAGGAGGACCTGTATGGTTTAATCACTGGAAAAAACGAGCCCAATATGGTAATTTCATGGAGTTTTCCTCATAATTGCACAGTACAGCAGCATGAAATGGGGTGGTACTATACAACAAGGATAACGTTGCATCGTGCAAGGTTAGATTCGTTCCGGTGTGAAAGTACCACACAAAAACTTTGCAGGATTAACACCAAATTGTTCATGAAAGACATTTCAATTAATGTGTACCATCTTACTCTTTATAGGTGGAAGATAGATTTCACTTCCCTTATGGTTCTTATTTTACATAGAGGTAATTAGGAGGGCAGTGCAGCAAGGTTAATTCTGCGGTGTTGTACTTTAAGAGGAGCACAAGAAAGTGCAAGACCGGCTTTATGAATACATATAAAATGTAAGGTGAAAGTACAGTGCTGCTCGAAGAACAGAAGTCTCGTCTTTGGCCTTTATGGCCCTGAATGGCTTTGGGAGTTGACATAACTTATGCTGTAGATATAGGAAACCCTTTTCATAATAAGAGTATGATTGTATTATTACAGACATTTGTGAGGGAGAAAACATATGATCATACGGCATCAGTGTTCACTGCTTCATATAGGTACAACATAATACATGATGTCATGTTTACTTTTTTATGTTATGCCATGTTATTTAAGCATTATATTCTACTCAGAATGTACATGCACTAGTCCTGTAACTATGGATAAGAAGATAATAGCTGAGCAATGAAATTCCACCTGGCTAAGCGGCTAAGCCTCTCCGGCACAAACCAGGCCATGCACCCCTTTTAAAGGCAAGAAAACGAGAAAAAAGTAGTGTCTCCTGTGCAGGCGAGCTACTGGAACCACTGAAGACAGTAGGGAATATAAAAACAAAGTCCTGTTACGCCACTGGTCCTTGAATCTGGACAGGTTGATCTATGACAACTGAGGCAGTCTTGATGCCCCAAAAATTGTGAATGCAATCACAGACTGCACAAGCCTATGTGAGGACAAAAGGTCTATCTGGGCCTGTTTATTGGAAAGTGAGTGGGAACCCCGTCACCTAGGGGTACTTTGATAGTTCACTCACTAATAGGAAAATGTCTTCCAAAGTATGTTCTTGGTGGACAAGCCTTGTGTTTGCCTACTCGTGGGTGGCATACAGTTAAACCGTCTCCAAGCCTTTTTGACAGTACCCCTGCTTCTTTGCTCACGGGCCTTTAAATATGTTGATATTTCACATTGACTATTAAGCCTCATACCTCTTTGGCAAGAAACTATTTTTGTAGATGGATATCTCCAAATATCTATCTAATCCTATCTTCGTTGGACTTCCATAGGAGCCTATTCTCGCCCAGATCTTGCCTGGATGCTGTAGTGTCATTCTGGACACGTTCTAGTGTCTCAGCAGACACTTGGTTAGTCAGCCACTCCCTCATGGGAGTGCACGCACATGCACCCCACACCCATCCATCATATGCATCCCAAGTGATGTGACCCTGCTAATAAAAGGGCCTGGGTGCACGTGCTCGTGGCCAGTTAACCAGTATACCCCAGGTGTCTGTGTTCATTATTTTAGTCGCATGTGGGCCTAGGGCCCACTACACTACAATGGCGAAGAGGGGGTTCACCCCCACATGTAACCTAGCAGTTGCTTTCACTGTTCGTCGAGGGGGTAGTGCAGCCTGCTCCTAAGCCCCCCTGCCCTGACTGCTGCCACTGTGCCGGCGCATGAGAAGAGATAGAGCGTAAAAGACGGAGACTTGCCCCGTACATCGAACCCCACTGATGCGGCCTCAGCAGCCGCCCCCTGCAATATCCCAGTCCGTCAACCAGTGTGACCACCTCAAGCAAGTCCACACAGGAGAGGCATCTGTATAATGTGAGGAGGCGTCGCAGCGGCACCAAGCTGCGGACAGTACTGCAAGAGGTGAGAGACTTCTCCTGTTCCTGGTAGTGTCCATGTGGGCAGACAGAAAACTGTGCTGCTAGTACATAGGGCCCAAGTAAGAGAAGAAAGCGCATCTGGCCAGAAAGTGCCCCTGCACGCTGCCTGCCAGCATATTGTGCACCCCAGTATATTCCAAACTAAAGGAGTGGTGTGATCAGGTTGTGCGCAAACCCAGAGCAGTACCGCTAGCTGAGGTGCCTGTTTGCAAAGGGAAGCCTAAGCAGCGACATGATCATCTATATGCCACATATCTAGTCAAGCGTAACTGCCTGCACGCAGCTGGCTGAGAATGTGTGAGACGGCCCCCACTCTCTCTGGATGAGCCTACTGGCAGTGTATGCCCCCACACTAAAGGCCCCGAGCGTACCTCCGCAGCGAGTCTCATGCCTGGGTCTCAGCGCGATTTGCGACCACCGACAACCATGCGAGTCCCACATCTGCATGTCCAGTAAGGGTCAAGGCTCGTGGTCTAACAAGAGCCTTATGCAGCCTAACATGAGAGGCGTCTGGAGCACCCGGAGAGCCGCTGCAAGCAATCACCTGTAAAGCAGTAACAGACCGACCCCTATATTCAGGACGGTCCCGCTGCCAGGAAGAAGGCCTGTGGCACCTCCACAGCCTTGTTTAGACAAATGCTACCCCACCTACGCACAGTGGAGAATGAACTGCATGGAAGGAGTATGGCGACCGACCAGAAAAAAAAGTGATGGCCCAAGGCCATAGCCTTGTTCAGAAAGACTGCCAATTTATCACTGCAGCCTGCAGCCTGGGAAAAGGTGCCATGGCCTCCCGAATTGGCTGCAGCGCCACATGGTGAAATGTGCAAGCCCCGCCACATAAGGGAGCAGCCCTGAAAACATGAAAAATAAATTAAATAGAGCTGCGGTGCCCTTCGGTTCTCTGCGGCACAGCGTATCCCTACCTGCGGGGACCTTTGTCTGTTCATGCTGCCAGTGTCCGCGGTCAATGTCTGCAGCTCCACCTGGCAGCTCGCAACAGCTGTCATATGACCTGTTGCAGTCCGAAGTGACACCCGTCAACAGTGCGTGTGTGAGTGAGAAGACTGCACATGAATCAAGAAAGCCTGAGGGGGAGAAGTCACCTGCAAGACTGGAGCACCTGCAGCGCCACCAGCATTTGCCCGGTGCAAAGCAACCAGTAAGTGACTCAGCTACACCGCATCAAGAGACAGCCTACAGTGCTCCCAGCTAAGCTGTTTTCATGTACCTAGCTGTAAGAGGCGGATCCCCTCCTCTGGCTGCAACACTCAGGCACACCACAAGGAAAAAGCGGCCGAAAGAGCACCGCGGCCCCCGCCCCCTCTTGTGGAGGCCTAAGGTCATGGTGGCAGAACTGAAGAGGAGGTGTACCTTCTGACACACTTCCACCCTATGGCCCCAAAAAGTGAAGAGCGACCTAACCTTTCAATACAACAAGCACTTGAGATTTCCAGGTGCCTTAATAATATTTACCAAACACAAAAGGAACTAGAGTGCCCTGAGCTCTCAGTAGCAACTAGCCCAGTGGGCAGCCTATTGGTAAGAATGGAGGAGCACCTGGTCAAAGAGGTAGAACTGTGCACGGCGTACAGCTGCAGCTTCCACATGCCAGAGCTGCTGCACTCCTGTGAACAGTGTGGCACAAACAGCAGAACAGAGGCTTGACCCAATGTGAGCTGCACCGCTCTCCCTCGTCAGGCCCCCCAATCTGAGCAGCAGCATTAATACACCGAAGATGCTCTAAGGGGCTTACAGGTACTCCCAGCACTCTACTGCACAGCACCCGTAGGAGCTGCAAAGCCTGCAGCGTGAGGAAAGCTGCAGAGGCACCTCTGAAAGCACCCACAGCTCCACCTGGTGGCCACAGTGACACACCGCACTCTGAGCTGCCACACAATGGAAAAGGCAGAAGGAGGCTAAGACACACACAGCCAGGACTGGTGCTAAGTGCGCCACACACCCCCATTGGTAGTAGACCTCTAAAGCAGTAGGAAAAAAACATGAAGCCCAGGCCTGCACCAGCCCAGACAAGCATCAGATAGACAAGAACAGCAAAGCTCGAGAAGACTTAGCAAGCCCCACATTGAAGTACGTGAAGAACATGCACAGGGTGTGCAACCCCCAGTGGCTGTCTGACGCCATCGCAAGCAAGGAGATTTCGCCACACGCCTCCCAGTTGAGAATGGACTCCACAGCAAGCTAGAAAACGGCCACCAAGGCACCAGAAGAGGACACCTTTGACAAAGACCTGAGCGAACGAGGTCAGAGATGCACAGAAGGCTAGACCAGAGGGCCTGGCAACACAGGCATGAGCCCAGTAGAGAGAGAGAGACCTCTCCACAGAGATGAAGCAATGCTGAAGGCAGCAGGGAGAGCCTCTACATGTCCACTCCACCAGCAATGACCCGCAATTGGCCAAAGACAATACAGAGTGTCATCCCTCACACTACCAGTGGCCCAAGACTGGCAAGAGGATTGTCCCACACACCCCGTGGCAAGCTGCCACCACAACATGTGCTCCAAAGACATGCAACACGTGGCCGGATGCCATATCACACCCAAAGCAAGGAGCATGTCAAACAAAGTGACCGACCCCTCCAATCATGCCTGCATGGAAGCTGCAGCAGGCACCCCAACGGCATAGGCTCGGGCGCAAGCATGACACCCTCAATTAAAAGTGACCCCCCCCATCCTGGCAGAGGAGCACCACAAAGATCCTTGAGGAAGGGATCGGACCGGCAAGAGGTCTGCGCAAAAAAGAGCGACAATCCCGTCACCAGGAAGAACCGGACGAACACAGGTGCGCTGAAAAGACCGACAAGAGGAGAAGAATGAAGACCTGTACCGCCACAAGACAAGAGTGCACCCAGAGACACCAGACAGCCACCAAGGCAGACCAACGTCTCTGGAGACAGCCCAATGGGAGAACCACATGTAGGCCACAACAAGCGCAAACCGCATCTCTCTTCGATGCTTCCCAGTGCGACCGTCCAGTCCCAAGCATTGGCAGTCTAAGTCGGACGGCATCCTTGCTCCTGACTGTAGATGCCATGGGTGAAGAACAGCTTCAGCAAGATGAAGATATGGCTGCGAAGTTCCTCCAGACATCCTCTCTCCCCGCAAGTCACCACCACCTGTTGTCTAAGTTCAATGGCAACCACACATCACTGCCATATGCATCACCCCATCCAACCAAGGAGCGACATTTTCACCGGGGTGAAGCCTTGTACCTGCAGAAGAACCAAGAGACCGAGGCACCCTCATCAAAATGAGAGACCCAAGTGTCCAGGGGCTATCTGACACTCCATATGCCCCTGTGTCCTGTTGGCAAGCCCACCAACCATTAAGTCACACACCCAGGTGGCTGCCTGAACAACGTCATCGGATCCTGTCAGTGTTCATGCAGCTGCCCCTAGGTGTCCCACAAGCAGACCTGCACAGCCCACACAGTATTGTGGCAGGCCCGCACAAGGGCCTCCAGAACATTCCTGCACCCAGGGATCCTCGCACGTTAGATGGTCGAGAAGCTGCTCCACCGATAAGGAACCAGGAGGCACCGCGGCCTCAGAGGAGAACGTCCTGAACATCATCCCCATTCCAGCCACGGCTGATTTGGTCATCGTAGTGCCCAGAAACCTCAAGCGAAGACTCTGCAGCAGGACTCCACTGACGCTCCTGATGCACCATTGTTTAGTTGACAGACACCAACAGCATAACCACCAAACCACAAGTTCATCCAGCAGTGTGCGAGAGGACATTGATCTGACGGACAGGCTGCCTAGGATCCAGACTCCATCGATGCATCGTTCATGCCCAGTAGACTCTGGTTAAATTATGGACGTGTGCCGAGATGCCTGGGTGCTCCCAGCTACACTTGTCCACTATTGTCCTGCGGACTGCCTCTCAGGACCAAGAGACTGCGTGGTGTCCTATGTGAATAGTTGTTTTCCAGAAGTTGGACTTTGTTTTATTTTGAATAAAGTTTGGAAGGAATGTAGTGTTGTGCTGGACACGTTCTAGTGTCTCAACAGACACTTGGTTAGTCAGCCACTCCCTCGTGGGTGTTGACACACATGCACCCCACACCCATCTATCACAGGCTTTACGAGTGAAGTGATCCTGCTAATAAAAGGGCATGGGTGCACGTGCGCCCGGCCTGTTAACCAGTATACCCCACGTGTCTGTGTGCATTATTTTAGTAGCATGTGGGCCTAGGGCCCACAACACTACATATGTCATTTGAACCAACACATTAATTTGGAACACAATCCATTAAAGACTGAATATATCTTCATAAAAGGATTAACTATAAAGCCACTCATTCAGTAGTAGCTTAGCAATATAAACTTAAGTTGCTTTGCCCCTGCCTATCATATTCTTCTAAATCCTTCTTTTTTCGTATTGACCCCGTCAGTCATTAGAAGCCATATTGAGAATGACACAGACAGAATGGCTCCAGCTTACATTACTGTACAAGCCCTACCCACTTTCTGCAAACTAACATTTCTAGTAGATGCCCTTGTCTTGTCACTCATCGTAGAAAGCAACACACTTCTCACTGGTCTCCTAGATTTCACATTGACACCAATCAAATACATTCTTCATGAAGCTTAGGAACTAAATCCCTCACCAAAGAAAAATGTCCAGATCACCCCTGTGCTAAATGAACTAAATGCACTGTCTCTCCATGCCAGAGTCCACTTCAGGGTCTGTTGTTTAAGGCACTCCGTTTGAATATTTATGTCTGTATTTCTATGGGGTCTGAATAGCACAAACCTATTTCGGCACTAAGTTAAAGGCAAAGTTACGTTTAACAAGTCACTGGAGGAGTAGTCGGTTATGAGAGTAGAAGTGGACTATTACTGTTTTATGATGCATTGAAGCAGCTTTAGCTGTCTTGCCAGATTATTATTTTTTGAATCATGTATAATATAGATACCTAGATGGGCTTTTGGTCAGCAGGCTTCATTCATTGTTCTTTTAAATTGGCATTTGCATTTTGCTTCCGCCCACCAAAAGCATGCAATATGGGGCAGTGACTTAGTCCACTTTCCCATTGACTTCCTTCACCTTGAGTGACTGTACAAATATTCTTCACATGGTTCGCTTCCGCTTAAAAATAGTTTATTTATCTTCAGTTGCAAAACGGACTCAAAGTGTGCCTTTTTAATATATTTATTTTTCTATTAACTTTAGATGCTGGCTATTTATTTTGTCTGCACTTTGGCTGCCTTGTTAATATCGCAATTTATATTCTGTCTCCTTGTCGGAGTTGCTGTTTTAAAGTGTTTAAAGTCTTTAAATGGCATCATAAGATTGTAGCTACTTGTGATCTGAGTGCTTGATTAGGTGGTGATTTGTTTTTGTCTCCTCCACAAATATTAATAATAGTAAAATGCACGGTGCAGCTACTCAAGGCCTATTATTTTTTTATTAAAAACACACTAGTAAAACAACCACATCAGTGAATGTTGTATACGTGTAATATTGTATTTCAATCATATGGTGGCTACGTTTGGGTGGCGGCATGGATGTTTTTTTCACAAATACAAGTTTTGCATTTCTTCCTTACATGGGATTTGGGGCCAGATGTACGACCCGTTTTTGCATGCGCAAACAGATTTGCGACCTGTTTGCGAATGCAAAAGCCTACAGGGCCATGTACATAACCTACTTAGCAAGTCGCAACTTATTTGCGACTTGCTAAATATGATTTGCCACTAGCTATTAGGAAGGGGCATTCCCTTCCTAATAGCGACCCCAAATGCAATGTATGACTCTTGCGGTCGCAAAACAGTCACAGTTTATCACCCTACACAGGGTGGTAAACCACTCGCAAATGGGAAGGGGTCCCCAGGGGACCACTACCTGCCCTTAAAAAATGAAACAAAAACGTTAAATTTTTCTTTGTTTAAATGCATCCTGTTTCCTTTTAGGAAAACAGGCTGCATTAAAAACAAGCATTGGCATAGCCAATAGGTCTCGCCTTTGGGACCTTATAAGTGTTTAGCCATGCAACAGTTGCGTAACTAAATACTTGTAAGGTCCCAAAAGCGAGACCTATTGGCTATGCAAAGCGGGAAAGTGGAAGTGATCGCGATCCGATCACGATCAAACATCAAAGTGGACGTGCGGCCGAAAGTGAAAGTAATCGCGGTAAAACGCGGCGCCCGCGCCCGCGCACATGCACTGTAGCCCTAGGCTGGCCTGGTAGCACTTTTTGGAGCCCTCTCAATAAGTCTCGCCAGACCAGCTCATTCGCTGGGTCAGGCGAGACCTAAAAACTGCTTTATTTAAAAGCAGTCCCAGACATGGAGGTCTGCTGAGCCTATCAGGCCACCATTCCTTGGGAGGGCCAGCCTTTCCTAATGGGGACGCAAATTGCAAGTGCCTCTGAGGCATGCAATTTGTGACCCTCATTAGAATCGGTAACAGTGTCTCAGACACTGTAGTAAATAGCATTTTGCGAGTCGTAAATTGCGAGTCACAATTGCGACGCACTTTGTGACTTGCAAAATGCTTGTTCGTACACCTGGCCCTTACTCATTTGTCTTGTGGAAGTGATTTTTGGGGGTAATTTATTATAGAACAGAAGATTTGGGATTTTATGGTGTTATTTGTGGTAATTTACAGATATTGTTGGAAGTATTCGGCTTTGTTTCTAGTATTGGATTACCATGTGTTGCAGATCTTTGACATATGCTTCTAGTTAAGCTGTTGTTGTATGTATTTATTTATCAGAGGCAAAGGAGAAGTCAGTTTTATCTCCTTGCATTGGTCTAATTTGTTTGCTGTTTGAGTGGAACTGTCTTTTTACAGCAGCGTGACATATTTGGAGGAATGGTGATCTCTATTGGGCAGGAAGGTCATCTTATTTCCATCGTATTCTTATTGCATAACATCTGTGATGTCTGATAACATGGCTGTGAATTAGTTTTTTGTGCAGTGAAGGTAAAATCTTTTGTATTGCTACTCTGGGAGATTTTGGGGGCCATGGGGCAAACATATATTGGGGGCCCTGTTCGGAACAGCTTTGAATTTATGATTGTATTTCAGCTCTTTCATTCCCTCTTTGACCAGGTCACAGGCAGTGCACAGGCGCACTTGTCCAAATTCAAAATGTGTTTCCATCTAATATTCAGGTATTGTGTTCAGCGGAGGATCATCCGCTAAGATGGAGGAGCGTCGCCCCACTGTTTTGAAGCAGTGAATGAAAGGAAACATAAAATGAAAATAACTCAAGGTTATTATCACTTTATGTTTTCGTGCTGCAGCAGGTTTGCGTGCGGGGCGGGGCTGCTGCGATGACAGAGGAGAGGAGTGGTCTGCCCACTATAGTGCACATGAATGTTTGGCCAGCTCTCTATTAATCAGTCTGTATGGACAACATGGCCAGGCTCCCATTTCCTGGGGCTCAGACCAATCACAACTCGGCATTGAAGCGTTGTGATTGGCTCAGGGTAGCATGGGTGCTTCTGGTTCTGGCCCCAGGGGAAAGACGATGACGGAGAAATGGAGAAGAGATGCAGAGGTCAGGTAAGAGTTTTTTATTCTTTTTTATCCCCTTTACCCTCCCCCTCCGTCCTCGTCCCGATCTATGATGGCCGTCACTGATATTGATGTGTGTTTTTTAATATTGTAACACAGCTGTAGCTCACTAATATTACTGCAAATAATCTCTTTGACACCCTTCCATTTCTCATATGTGAGGTCCTATCGTGATCTAAAAGAAACCTCATTTATGGATGTCGCATGAAACATAAACACATTTTTCTGAAAAATGGCTGTAATAGGCTCTCACTCATCAACCACATTAAAAATAAATTGAAGGAAAACCGTATTTAAAGCAATCTGTTTAGGAATTTGTTATAAGATAGATTTATTAAGATAGCACAGCAGAGATAAAACACTTCGCTAGCTGACCAGACCATCAACTGCCAAAACTGGAACATTCACATACCAAATAGAACACTCATAGGTAGTAAGAGAGGTTGAGAAGATAGAAACAAAAAGAAGGGACTACTGACCCGAAGTAGCCATACTGAAGTAAGCACATATATACAACAGAATTATTCAAGGTCATCAGGGCAAGACTCTGCAGAACAGAGCCCATCTATCAAGGGGAATGGAGCTGGCTCTGGGGGGTGGGGAGGGGGGGCTGAAAGGCTGAGGCCCTTGGCCAGAGCCCACTTTGCCCATACCTTAAAACGTCCCTTTTGATACTCGCTATGTCTGTTCACAAAATGTTTGTTCCTGGTATTTCCTCTAAATCCAACCTGTTTTGTGAACACTGGAATGACCAATACTTATATTGCATTGCTAGAGTGTTCTAAGTTTGAAGCTGCTGAAGGGTGGTATTTGGTAACTACATACGACTGTTCAAATGTCCTGGGGAACTTATGAGGCGTCAGGTTACTTGAAGGATCCCCCAAATCAGTTATGCCTTAACGCACATTTGTTCTTGATCCCTTTCCTTTTAACTCTCTTAAAAGTGCCAATTGTTCTCAGGAACTTCCTGTTACATGAGTATGGAAACCCCCACGTACCTTTAATAGATGTCTAAAGCCTATTAGACAAAGTTTAATATATAGTAAACCATACCATTTTCCATCTCCCTGTTTCCTGTCCTTTGTGCCCATATGTGTCATTTGTAGTGTCTAACACTACTTTCTTTGTCGAGTTGTTGTTTTGAGGTAACTAAGGCACAATTTGTGTGTTTGCAATACATTCACTACTTTTACTGCCAACTTAAAAACGTGATTTCCAGTCTATATCTGTGGTCATTACCGATTTGTTTGTTTATTATTATTTGTTATGAAGATGGGAATGGTTTGTTAATATGAATGAGGACATTGGCTGTGGCTTGGATGCTAATCATATTGAGGGTGGTTTAGGATTTTATTAGGTCTTTGAATAGCCAATCAGGAGATGATGTGCAAAGTAGAATATCAATGTGCATTATTCTCTAAGTGTTTCCTCTTGAAGTTCCTGGAGGATGTCACACTTGTTCATGAAAAAAGCTTTCTGACCAGGCTAAACATGAGGATGAAGGAGAAGGGTGCCTTTAACACAGCGCCCCTAAAGCAGTGGAATATGAGTTATGTCAAAAGTGTAATTTAAACAAAACAAGTCTAATCCAATATTTATCTGTCTCACAAAGTAAATCGCTCATTAGATCCTGGGGTCACTTTCTAGTCTTTGTACTAGAATGGAGCTCTAAAGGGGTGTCCAAACTAAAGTCTTTCTTATTTTTCTGTTTGTCACTTCACAGATGGATATCTGTACTCGCTCTTCCAGCCACCAAGTGGTCATAATTCATTTCTCACCTCCTTGAGCCCTTGTTGGCAGGTGTCAAGTATGTATCTCGTGGCAGGGTGATCATCTGTCTTATAACGATGAAGTGGAGGCCTGTATCTTCATCCTCGAGATCGCTCCCTGAAGGCTCATCACAAGGGGGGTGTGGCAGAGTGGAGATGAGGGGTGCCATCATGCCCGTGCCCTGCACTTTTTAAGGGCCTCACCCATTGAGTGCTAGTTCAGCCTACACACACCTAGCAGTAAATTATCACAAGGCAATTATGTGGCCACTCTTGGGAGGTCAACAACTATAGGGGATATTAGCAAGGAAGTGGCGGAGAGCAGCCTTAGCCTTCTTGGCTTAACCCCTCTCTCCGCCAATTCGGAAACGCAAGGCTGCACCATATTATCAAGGATATGGTGCAGCCTTGCGTTTCCCCCTGCGATGGTGCTATGTTTTACAACTTAGCACCAACGCAGACACCCTTGCACCAAAGTGCAAGGGTTTCTGCGAGCAGGGAGGTTTGTTTATGTACAGGAAGGTGTCCCTTCCGGCACATAACCAAACCTAAAATGCCAGTTTGTAACTTACGTGTGTGCTGCTTCATGCAGCACACATGTAAGTTACAAAATGGCATTTATAACAAAGGTTTGTTTATGTACAGGAAAGGACACCTTCCTGTACATAAACAAACCATGGCATTTTGCTTTTTCCATGTGTGCTGCACAAGGCAGCACACATGGAAAAAGCAAAAAAGAGGAGAAATAAAGCATTTCTTCTCTTTTCGCCATCGTAAGACCAAGATTTTCCTGGTCTTCAGTTCGGTGCTGCCACCTATTATCGCCACCCTTGATAATAGGTGGCAGCGTCGAACTTAAGACCAGGAAAATCCTGGTCTTAAGATGGCGAAAAGAGGAGAAAAGAGGAGGAACGCCCACCGCAACACCCACTGCACACCTAAAGGGGCACTATTATCAAGGCAGCGTTAAGCCACTTAACGTGGCTTTAAGCCACGTTAAGTGGCTTAACGCTGCCTTGATAATAGGGAGCTGACCCTATCGCCACCACAACATCACAAACGTGACGTTGTGGTGGCGATTGGGGCTTGATAATATCCCCCTAGGTGTTATCTGCATATGACTGGAGCTCCAAATTGCACACTTTTAAAGGCCCCGGCCATTGTAACCTGGTAGGAATAGACATCATGGCAAAATCATCGAACCTTGGGGCATGGCCCAGTCTACATGTATGAACAGGAAAGATATGTGCCCTTGTTTGTCCCTGAGGGATGACCTGAACGAAAAATAACCATCTCCCAAGTAGTAGAGAACAGAGAAGACACAATTAGTACTGGATATTGTAGAACAAGTAATACTCCCACCAGACATGAGTTAGCAGATACAGTGATCTTGTAGCAGACAATCTTCGATTCATTCGATTAGGTCTTCTGTTTTTAAAGCATTGGAGAAGCATGGTCGTCACAGCAACTGTTCTGATATCACTAGTGTTTAATAATGTCTTTTGCAAGACCTCTGTTGATCTTTTCGCATAGATGTGTTATGCATGCTTATGGTACGAGGGCTCACTTTTCACCTTCAGACTTTGACCTGAGCAAGAGAGAGAACTGTAGAGAAGAGAGAAAGAAGGTGAGGAAAAGAGTGACATAGAGCAAGCAGAGGTGCTAAAGAACATGATAGTGTGAAATAAAATGGAAGGATGTGTAGGGTGGTGGGTCAAAAGGCATGAGGTGGAATCATAACTAGGCATTCAAAAACATCGGGGGCAGGCTCCTAAGAAAATCTTTGGGCCTCTGCACATTTTATTTTACCAATAAATCACTGATCCTGCATTTGGGAAATTATTTCTGTATTTTTGGCAATAGTTGTGCTATGAGTTTTCTGCATCATCAGGTGGCGATGGTTCTTTCTTGTTTGCATTATGCCTTCCGGCTCTCAAACCTTTTCCCCAGACAGGAGTTGTGTAAAGTCAAGTCTGTACATATAATTTTTATGTCAACCTAACAGACAGTGCAAGACGAAGACACCTTGTTGTTGACCTCACCTCCCCTTGTGATAATGTACGGCTAGATGTGTATAGGTTAAACTGGCGCTTGATGAGCAGGGCCCTGAAAAGTGCAGGGCACAGGGCATAATGGCACCCCTCACCTCCACTCTGCCCTCCCCTCCCCTTGTGATGACCCTTCAGGGAGCGGTCTTGAGGATGAAGAAACACACCTCCACTTCATCGTCATAAGACAGAAGATCATTCTGCCATGACATGTATACTTGACACCTGCCAAAAAGGACTTAAATAAGAAATAAGTGAGTTATGACCATTCAGTTGCTGGAAAAGCAAATACAGATATCCAACTGCAACAGACCTATTGTCATCTTATCAAGATCTTACAGTGGATTTAACTCGTTCCGTGCTCATGACGGAACCACGCCGTCATGAGCCACGGTTGCCGTGTGCTCATGACGGAGTGGTTCCGTCATGCTGCGGCCGTTGGCGGCCGCGCCGCCCACGCGGAGCTAATTCCCCGCCTGTGCGGGCGATTAGCGCCGTGGGCGGAGTCATGACGGAACCACTCCGTCATGAGCACAGCCGAACCGTGGCTCATGACGGAGTGGCTCCATCATGAGCACCGCGCCACCGCGCTGCCCCCCCGCACCCCCCAGCGCTGCGGCGGAATTTCCGCCGCAGCGAAGGGGTTAAAGCTCATTGCTTACCATTGGTTGACGTTATTGTCATTCTTATTTGCTTTCTTATTTGCTTGCTTCTTATGCCTTGTCAGTCGTGTGTCTGTACCTCTCCTGGAGCATATCATTGTCACTTGTCTCCTTCCACTACTCACTCTTAGGGAACGACTTTTTTCTTTTTACCTATGCAATCCACAACTGGATGAGTTTTACAGCTGACTCCCTTGTGTGCTTCCCAAACCCCTCCCTCTCAGTGTTGCTCTCCCTCATCCGTGTGCCCCTCTACCCAACGTGCGTTGCTCGTCTTGGTCTGTGTTTTTCTCTTCCCCCACCCCACGTTCTGTGTTACTCTCTCTCACCCATGTGCTACTATACTGTTCTTTCCCTTTTGGTATTCTCAAAATGCTGCTTTCCCATCCCTACCCCACTTGCTCTTCTGTTTTTTTTTTCAAGTAGCGCTTTCATGCAAAAAAAAAATATTGATATTTCAGGGTGTTGCTGGTGGTATTTTTCACACAGCAGACAGTGAGGGATGCGTGGACGTATTTTTAGGTCTCGGGACCATCCGGTCGGCAGACCGGAAGTCCGGAGATTTAATGTCATTGAGAAGAGGGGCTTGCACCCGCCCCTCTTCGCTCCTGTTCTCCATTGGCTGGCCTCTTAAATGCTGGCCAGCCACTGGAGAAGAGGTCCAGTCACTCCGTTGAAGCCCCGTCTTTTTCGGATCGGGGGGCGTGTTTTTTCGTTGCTTTTCGCCGGGCGTGTTTTTCTCTCCTCCAGCCAATGGCAAGAGGAGAGAAAAAGAAACACGCCCCCGAATCCGAAACCGAGGCTGCGTTTCTCCGAGGCAGTTCTTCTCTGCCTCGGAGAAAGGCGGTGGTGTCCCGGCGTTGCTCCCTCACCTTAAATTGATTGACGGGACTTGCAGCTCCTAACTCATTGTACATTACGCCACTTAATCTTGGAGAGAAATGTTCGTAAAAAAAACTGCACAGCACACATGGCTTCAAGTTGAGGACGTGCTTTCCGATCAAGCAAGTACGGCACTCCGTCCCTATGCATTTTAAACCCCGTTTTAAGGAATAGACGTGGTTTAGGTATGTTCTGTTTTTTACTACAGCCAGCGCCGCGCGGGCGTCAGCCGCTCTGTACCCCCGCCCCCTCCCGCAGAGCGGCGTCCCCTCCTACTGCAGCCCGCTGCTTCCCACGCCTGCCCAGGCCTCACGCCCTCCCTGCTCCAGCCAGCGGCAGAAGGGATCCCGCCGGGAGAATGGGCTCTCACACCGAAGCCATGGAGTTGAACGGCAGACACGGGGGCCGAGAGGACTTGGACACGCCGGAGGAGGAAGAGGTACGGGTATGGAGGGAGCGGGAGCCGGGGGGTGGTGGTGGACGGGATCCAGTGCATGGTGGGACAGGAGCCAGGGCGTGGGAAGAAGCATGCATTTATACGGCTAATCTCTTTAAAGACACCTGATCGCATTCCCAAAGTAGCTTCGTTGTTTACAAAATCTGCCCCTTTGCCAGTGAGAGGCGAGCTCCGGCGCGAGACACACTTGTGGGTGGATATTGGCACACCGGCTGCGAGAAAGAAAAGCTGGCTTGAAGCTATGATGACATTCGCAGGTGAAGCGCCCCCTCGCAGACACATTCCGGGTGGAGGATGATGGTCTGTGTGATGATGAGCGCGCTAGACAGTCTGTACACACAGCCGGAGCTCCGTGCACTTGTCACCGCGCTGCCAGTAAACTGCACCCTCTCCGGGACGCCTGCCTGCACGAGCGCCGGCACACAAGTGGCAGCGGGTCCTCTGCCCGCAGGACCATCTCTGTCTTGCTTTACTATGACTGTTATTTTCTCAGCCTCGCGGTGTTTTATTTTCCGCGGCTGTGCATGGCAGGAGTCTGCACCTGACGACACCGGTGTTTTGCCACAGGATGTCTGGTGTCCGCACAGCGCGCACTGCCTGCCGGGCATGCATTTTCTTATTTTCTCATAAGTTAGAGCATGAGGCGCCCACCATGGCACGTTCCCGGCGTTGCATTTGCGCACGCACCTATCTTCCCTCACCTTCACCCCACTCCTTTAAACTTGTTTGGTTTCTCCGCTGCGGCCGTGAGTGCATGCAATAAGAGAATCCTGCCTGCTCAGCTGCTATTATTCATCCGGATCCGGGATTCAGTCCGGTCACAGGGAAATGTGCAAACGTTGTCCCGGTGTAACTGGAAGACACTGGAACAGATTCAGCAGCGACCGCACAAAGTATGGGCACACCAGCAACCCACAGTGGATGAGAGAGGTTTCTTATTTCATTTTGAACTGGTTGCAACGCAAATGTCTCACTTACATGGCCACCTGTACTCCTCTTGGTCCTTTAGGCTAGGAGCTAGCTGGTGCCTTGTGTCTTGATGCCAGTGTCTAGGAGGAAAGCACAGACACTCAACCTGCTGTCTCTTCACAAGGGCTTAAGAGACAAACTATGATTGAGTGAGAGTCCGGGTTTTAACTTTTCCAACCCTCCGTGTACATGTAAGAGGTATACCTGCACTGTAAGACAACGAGGGTCACGGTGTAGGAGTCTCGTCTCATGCATGTTAGGAGGCAATGCATAGGAGAAACACAAAGTTAGGATTTAGAACGTCTGTGGGTTCTACAGACTATAGAGATTGCGAGTGCCTATACTAAAATCTATATTAATACTCAGAGCCGCCCTTTTTTGCAATTCGGAGTAATGAAAGATTTCGAAAAAAGTACAGTTCTTGCTTGCAGTTTCCTTTTAGCTCACTGATGTCTGTTCATAGCTCAGTGTGCTAAATATAATACAAGGATAGCACATTTAAAAATCTAGTTAACACAAGGGACTCTGTGACAAAAGGTGTAACCCCGTAGCTATCTACATAAAATACAAATCACTGTCCTGCATGTTGCACATTGTCCTTATACTGTTTTGGGGTGAGTCAAACCTGCACTACAACCACACAGATCTCTCCAGCTAGTGAGTTATCCACCAAAGATATCATACTGTTTCTATACCCTGGAAATAGCAGGGTACACTAACCTTTCTTCAGCAGGTTCCTTAACCCGATACGCTATTTTAAAATGCAGCCTGTTTGTAAGCAATTAAGTAAACCAGAACAGATTTACTGTCACATTTGTTGTCTTCCTTACAAATTTTTGTGTTGCAGTTTTTTTATTAGATAAATGTATATTGACTAGACTATCAGACTGCGCCCCTCGTGACTCCCCCCCCCCCCCCTTTATGCTTGAAATGTTTAATGTTTAATTCTATGGGGAGGCAGGGTTGTCATAGGCATGCTCTTGTCAAAACCCCTTGTAGAAGGCCACAGGGCAGACAGGGTTTACTGGGCCCCACCATAATGGTTGGGGTCTTTCACTCCTGCTGTCCTGGGGCCAGCCTACTGTGAGCTCTGCACAACTGGGCCAAGTACTACTTCTTAAATGCTTGACTCTAAGTGGGAGCACGGGTCGAGAAGTCCAAGGTTTTCAAGGGAGAGACTCATTGTAGGCATAAACAACTCAACACGCCCTCCGGCAACTCCAAAAAATCAGGTCCTCCCAATACTAAACTTTATGGAAAAGCAAGTACCTACTACACACATTTCAAATCTATCACAGTGAAATAATCAACACAATCCCTTGCAGAGCCATGTCTAGCACTTAGAGCGAGGTTTCTCACGTCCCCCCCTTCTCGGTCTTATATGAGGTGACTCTGCCACAGGTGCAACACTGTCTGCTCTAGGCAACTGTTCACAAAGTTGAACAGCAACAACTAGAGGGCATTTGAGCTATGGCAGAACCCGCCTGCACGTAGCTCAGCTGATCATCGCCCCGCCCCGCACCTGGAAGCTCGGTCCGGACTGTTGGATTGATGGTGGCGTGAAGGACGGCGCGAGGCTCAGGGAGAACTCGGCGGGCAGAGTAAATTCGGCAGTCACGGTTTGTCTTGGATATTACGGGCTGCAAGGAAGAGGTGAGTGTGCTGCTCTGGTCCCGTCTTGGTTTCGGTCCCCGCTTTGTTTCACTCGCTCGGCTATCAGTGTTATTGCTGAGAGCGTTGAGAGACCCGGGCGGTGCCGGCTGTGCTGGTGGCGGACTGTTCTGTTCTCTCAGGATGGCGGTTTGACCCAGAATTCTTCCTTACGAGGCACCAGCAGAAGAGAAACTAAGGCTTGGAGAGGGTTAGAGCAGGCTAAAGCAGCTGCTGCATGATTTTGGTTGTTTTTGAAAAGGAGAGCTCCTCTGTTGGCAGCGACGGGTTGAATGAGGCTGAATAAGGTGAGAAGCAAAAAGGAGGGGGGTGTTCTCCCTTTGTGACTTTGGCATCCCAGAGGTATAATAAAAAAAAAAATTGTATATATACATATATATATATGTATATATATATATATATATATATAAATAATAATAAACAAAATCCAGCCTAATGAGAAGACACTCTAAGAATCTTAGTTCACCTATTCAGCCAGATAAAATATGCCCCCGAAAACTAAAACTCGCACTGCACAGATGAAGTTAACTTCTATTTCCGCAAAGGCTGAGTGCGAGCATGTGCAGAAAGCCCACCGAGGCTCTACTCCTACAGCTAGTCCCTCATGCTCTGAGGATGAAGTCTTGGTCCAAGGAGAGGATGGCCAAGAGGGTATTCGCCAAGCGAGGTCGAATATTGCATGCTAGAGATCAATAAATTCAACTCCTGAGGAAACTGAAGCAGGTAACGAACTATTAGGTCCAGCTATGATGGGAGAAAGCCTGGATAACAATCCTCCACTGGATAATCAGGAGAACATCCAAGAAAATCCTTCTAGTTTACCTCTGGGCAAAGCTAAGGAATACCTGATGTTTCAGACACCTAAGGCATCTCAATCTTTTTTCAGTCTCCACTCCCTTTGCAGCAGCAGGCTCCTAAGCAGGCTTCTAAGCACGATAGTCACGCTGCTAATGATGCACTGATTGTACAGTCTCAGTCTCAATCTTGTCCCGAAATGATCACCCCGGAACCTCCTTTGCTTTTTCAACCGTTGGAAAATCCCTCGCCTCCAGTACCATTATCATCGGAAGTTAATTACTACGGAGTCTGCAATTGGGGCCGGCCCTACTTTCCAGTGCGATATAAAAAGCATGCTTAATCTTATCTTGATGAGAATAGGGAAATTAAGGCCACACAAGCAACAGAAATTGCAGCACTACATGCTCGCCCATCTAAAATTGAAGAGGTAGTGGGGGCTTTGCCATCCAGGTTGCAGGAGGCCGAATATAGAATTTCTCACTTAGAGAACCAGATGACCTCAATTCAGCCGCAGGCCTTAGCTGACAAAAAAACAAAAGAACTTGCTGGAAGTTAAGCTCGAAGAATTAGAGAATCATTCACGGCGGACTAATCTGCTGCTGGTTGGGGTTACAGCGGAATGCGAAGGTTCTCAACCAGTACAATGAGTTTAGTCCTTTATAAAGGAGACAGTCCTTCCAGAATTCTCAGGGGATCTCATGATCACTCGCGCCCATAGAGTCCCAGCACAGCCTTTCCCTAATTCTAAACTGCCCAGAACTATTCTAGTGAATTTTTCAGATTATCGTCTGAAGGAGCAGATCCTGACTAGGGCAATACAGAAGAAGCAATTTTCATCACTAGCGGTTCCTAACTGCCGCATATTTGCGGATATGAATGCAGCGGCAGCACGTCGCTTGAAGGAGCTTGTTAAGCTCCTCTATTTGTTTAAAGCACAGGGAGCTCAAGCGGCTATTGCCCAACAGTCGAAACTTCGAGTTTTGGTTCACGGCACGTTCCACATATTCACAAGCATAGATGAAGCTCTGGAACTTCTGCAGAAAATCATGAAGGATAAGTAAAGGGATTCGACTGTTTGATATGAAGGACATTTGTACTTTCATTGTTGTTTTTTTTGTTTTTCTTTTTTTTCTCCAGGTTGGGGGGGGGCGGTGTATCACACCAGGTTGCAATATCATGGCACCCGATATCAAGCGCCCAATTTTTGGACAGGCAGGGGGTAAGGCGGGAAATTCCCCATCTGCCAGTAGTGGGAAAGGTCACTGGGTTCCGGGGCGGGTTTGGCTGTGGGTCAGGGCACTGAGGGAGGGTGGTGGTGCAGATAAAGAAAATTAGCAGAATTAGTTAAAATACCATACTAGAAGGAAGGGTATGTTTACTGACGTTTTGGATCAAAGCAACAGTGTTAATAATAGATAATAATGTATGCATTATATCGATCAATGTAAATGGCATCTTGAACAAGCAAAAGTATGGGGGATTCATAAGATGGTTGGCGGCATTCTCACCCCAAATTTTGTTTTTACAGGAAAGTCACCTTAAAACTAATCAGCCTAAATTGTTTATCCCTAAAGGTTTCTCTAAGGCCTATTTTGCTTCAGCCCAGGCAGCAATAAGGGGGGTTGCTATTTATTTCGGACGAGGGATAAACTGGGACATCACTCAAATTCAAAGAGATCCATATGGCAGATGGATTTGGATTGTTGCGAAGGTGAATGCCAATATGCTGAATCTTGTGAATTATTATGCACCAGTTGTAGATGATTTTGTGGCTCTTAAAAGCATAAATGATAAAGCGGTGGGCCCAATTATTTTAGGGGGGGATTTTAATTTGATACAATATCTGTAATTAGATACATCAAATAAAGCAAAAAAGCAGATGAAGCCCGGGACCAAAAAGTTGATTGATGTCATGAAACAGGTTCATCAACTGGTAGATCCTTGGCGAATGGCCCATGGTGTAGCTAAACAGTTTACTTATTACTCTAGCCAATTTAAGTCCGCTTCACGGATTGATTTCTTTCTGGTGTCACGCTCCCTGAGCTGTTTGAATACTGAGATTTTGGCCAATTCTTTCTCAGACCATTCTTTAGTAAAATTCGAAAGTGCTGGGGGAAAGAGAAAAATCCAGGTGGCAGATGGATAGACTTCTCTTAACCAATCAACAGTGGATTATGAGTACGCGAGAATGGATTAGGGAGTGTTTTTAAGATCAATAGGGGCACCGCAAGGCTTTTCTCAGTTTGGGGGGCCTTTAAAGCCCCAGTACAAGGACAAATTATTGCTTTCATGGCGGAACAAGCCAGAGAGCGTAAAACTCGAATAAAAGAATTCCAAAAAGCCATTGATGCGGCCTTGGTAAAAAAGAGAGGTTCCTCTGGGGGGGGGGGGGGGGGACATCGCGCCGGAGAGGAACTAACCAAGGCCAAACAGGAATTGAGGGAGTTTTTTATTATGTCAGAAATAAGTAGTTCAAGAGCATATCAGCAGAGAGTTTACGAAGAAAGCCAGATGGTAGGAAAATTGTTGGCATGGTCAACAAGAGTCAAACAAGAAGCGGCGTTAATTGATGATGTGGCAATACCTGGGACGCAGATAATAGTTTCTGAAAAAGATAGTATCTCTAAAATGTTTGTAGATCACTATAAGGATCTCTACTTAACTGACTATCAGGTATCTAAACAAGCGATTCAGTGCTACTTTGACGATTTGGTTCTCCCTCAGCTCTCTACAGGACAGAAAGAGGCTCTAATGGCCGACATTTCAGCAGAAGAAATCTCTAGGGCTTTGGCCTCAATGCCTGGAGGTAAGGCCTGTGGAATTGACAGTCTCTTTTTTATAAGGCTTTCTCGGAAGAGCTAGTTCCATTGTGGCTTGACCTATTCAATCATTCTAAAGCAGGAGGTGACGTTCCAGAGGCCTCTAAAGAATCCTCGATAGTTAGTTTCATAAATAAGGGCAAAAGTCCTAGGGAGGTCGGCTCTTATAGGCCAATCAGCCTCTTAAATGTAGGCTATAAACTATTGATGAAAATATGGGCCAATCGATTCACCTCTGTGGCACAACATGCAATACATACAGATCAATCCGGCTTTATAGTAGGCCGGTCAATGTCGTCAAACACTGGTTATTTAATTCAAGCAATTAACTATTTTATTACCCACCAAACTTCTGCAATAATAATGATGGTCGATACCGAGAAGGCATTCGACCTTGTGAATTGGGGTGCGTTATTCTATGGCCTTGAAAGGTTGGGATTCCGGCGCAAACTATTACTATGCTCCAGAATATATATCAAGGAGCTCAGGCTCAGATTAGGGTAAATTAAAAATTGGCAGGCACAAAAGATATTAGACGCGGGACCTGGCAGGGGTGCCCCTTGTTGCCAGTTTTATTTACCTTCTTCATAGAACCTCTGGCCGTTAGGATTCGGGATAATATAGATATAAAAACTCCAATAGAGGGGATGTCGAAAATCAAATTATTCGCAGATGACGTCATACTTTATCTTAAACCGGAAAAACTAAATATTGATAGGATTTCAAGGGAGTTCGCTGAGTTTGAGGCGATTGGAGGATATAAAATCAATCATTAAAAAACTGAAGTATCAGCATTAAATGTCTGCTGTAATTTTCTCCCAGACAATTTAAAACAACAAGCATATTTTCCTGAGCCGATTCGCTATCTGGGAATTTATGTCTCAAACCAATATGCGGATTTGTTTAGGTTAAGTTATGAAGCAACACTGAGTAAAATTAAAGATCTATTGGGAAAGTGGATTCTTCTTCCCCTTACTTTAATAGGGGCCGTTGCTCCAATAAAGATGTCAATGCTACCCTTACTAATTTTTCTTTTTTCAGATATCCCGATCAAAGTCAATGCAGTTTATTTTAGAGAATTGGAAAAATTATTTCGCCAGTTTATTTGGAGTAAAAAAGCGTCAAGGTTGAAACTATCAATCCTTCAACTTGATATTAGCTGTGGTGGGCTGGCACTCCCCATATTCATACTTATTATGAAGCAGCGTTTATGGATATAGTATTTCGGCTGCTTGATAATAGGGGATCTTTGGATAGCTTTTTCCTCAGTAAGATGGTCCATGAAGTCGGAACTCGGCTTCCGGTCTTCTTAAAAACATCAAAAATTCCTAGAAAAAAAAAGATACGAAACGCTTCAAGCACTTTCTAATAGACTCCAGACATTTTATTCTCGAAAGGCCCGGTCTTCGGGATTTGAATATCTGGGCTTGACAGGGGCCAGAAGTTTGGGCCTTTACATTCGCAATAGTCATGTTAAACTTTGGGAATTAAAAAGTTTTAAAGAACTAAGCCACTTTCTAATAGGAGTTAGATGTATTAACTGGGAGGAGGTTAAGGCTAGATGCGTATGCAGAGCAGGTTACTCTTTTTTAGCCTCCTCCAGGTTAGATCACTGATAAATAAATGTATACCCCAGGAAATATAGGTACCCCCTCGGTCCTTGGTGCTGTGTTTAGAACTAAACTGTGAGGTATAGGGAATTGGTATTGAGTTTTTCGAAATCAAGGAGAGCCCCTAGTCATTACCAATTTTCTGGAAAAAATAAAACACGAACTGTCTTGCAATTTTTCAATTAGAGAGTGGCAAAATATTTCCCAACACGGCAGTAAGGCACTGAGAGCCGCAAACTTCAAAAGAATGGCGTTTCTGTCCCAATGGATGGCTTATTATACCCATTATGCTTTGCATAAAATATATCCAGAGGTTGAAAATAAGTGTTTTCACTGCCAGCAGGTTGGGGAGGGCGGCTGGTTACATGTTTCTTGCACAAGCTCAAGGTTGAGCCAGTTCTGGGTGAAAATGTGTGCTGAGCTCAGCCGTGCCCTCGGGAGCAATATACAACCTGAGCCGGAGGTGGCATTGTTTGGTTTATTAAAACAGAGCCTAATCCAAGTTTTAACAAGAGGGGGGAAATGCTTTTATCAATCTCGTTCTTAGTGGCATGTTCACTGATTCTCCAGAATTGGAAAACAACTAAAGCCCCGACCTTTCTCGAGTGGTATAATAAAGTGAAACAAGTAAGAAGTTATGAAGAAGCTTATGCGAAAAGGGTGGGAGCTATTAGAAAATGTATTTCAGTCTGGAAATATTTTGATCAAATTGAAAGGGATCTCCAGGGGTAACATTTCTATGATCTTTTTCTAATATATATCATTTGTGATGATTATATTTTCTCTTTATAGAAAAGGATTGTTTAGTACAAATTGTTTAGTATGAATTGAATTTTGATCAATTGAAAAAGGAGGTCTAGGCGTAACATATCCATTGGCTCTATCGCACTTTAGCACTTGCACTTTAGTTTATATGAAATGATCTTTTTCAATTACATAATATCTCTGATGTTTACATTTCCTTTTTAATCAAAAGGATTGTTTTGTATGAATTATATTTTGGATATAATGGGAGAGGATCTCTAGGGATATCATGTCCATTCGATCTATGCCATTTTTAGCACTTCCACCTTAGTTTTTAGGTCTCGCCTGACCCAGCGCATGCGCTGGTCTGGCGAGACTTATTGAGAGGGCTCCAAAAAGTGCTACCAGGCCAGCCTAGAGCAACAGTGCAAGTGCGCGGGAGCGCGCACCGCGCTTTACCGCGAATACTTTCATTTTCGCGGCCGCATGGCCGCTTTGATGTTTGATCGTGATACAACTGTTGCATGGCTAAACACTTATAAGATCCCAAGAGACCTATTGGCTATGCCAATGCTTGTTATGAAATGATCTTTATCTAATACATATCATTGGTGATGATTATATTTCTTCTTTAAAGAAAAGGATTGTATAGTATGAACTGCATTTTGATCCAATGGAAAAGTATTTTTAGGGGTAACATATCCGTTGGTTCTATCGCACTTTAGCACTTGCACTTTATTTAATATGAAATGATCTTTTTCAATTATTAAATTTGTGATGTTTACAGTTTCGTTTTAATCAATAGGATTGTTCAGTAAGAATTGTATCTTGATTAAATGGAAAAAGGATTTCCAGGAAACATATCTGTTGGATCTGTGGCACTTTAGCACTTTAGCACTTGCACTTTAGTCTATATGAAATGATCTCTTTCTAGTACATAAAAATTTGTGATGATTACATTTTCTTCCTAATGAAAAGGATTGCATAGTATCAATTGTATTTGTATATCTATATTTATGTTTAACTGCCTTCTTCTATGTATTTTATTCTGCTCAATAAAAATAAATAAAAAACTTCACATAGTTCATAGCAAGTGACTGCAAGTATCTTACATAGATATCACGTGTGGGGCGTCATGCCTTAGTCCCAGTGGCTTAAAGAGGCCCTGCTTGATGTGTCTTACCCAGGTGGTAACAACAATGTAGCTGACCCCTTCTAGATTCCAGCGCAAGGTCTGGTGAGTTTAGCAGCAGGAAAGAAGTGCTGTGGCCTGGCTTCGGGAAGAGTACCTACAGCAACACGGGAACCTTGTCTGTCGTTGGTGGAGCCCCATGGCAAGAGTCAGTGTTCTGGCAGGAAGACAGGAGCCTCCAGATCCTGCTGAATTTCCTCGGAGGGCCAATCTGGTCCGATGATCAACAGCATGTAATCAACTCCTGGGCCCCTTGGGCATGGTGGTGCACACTTGTGATTGTGAATGGCGACCCAAGAATCGAGCTGGCCCAGTCTCATGACAGATAGGGAGGTCCCTGCGAGTTCACTTGGTTCCTTGGTTGATGGCCCCAATGAAGCCTTTGAGTGGTGTTCCAGTCTCCAAAGATGATGGCCTTCAGTCTATGTTATTAGGCTACAGCCCCAATTCTATCTTGGAAGATGGGCCACAAATCACAGGCTAATGGCCCTCGGTATACTATAGCAGTCATGCAATGCAGTTGTTCTCAATGGACATTTGGCTTCACACTTCGCTTATGGAATCCTCGTCTTCGGATACCACTGGGCCTTGCTCCACCCAGGCTCTCCTCACAGGGCACAGTGGTATTGGCAGACAGGATGGTGCTCCAGGCTCAGGGCAAGTATTCTTGGTGTAAGACCATTGGACCTTGAACCCTGGTCCTGGTTTCAGCAGCTTAAGACATGGTGATCTTGTCACACCTCTGAACATAAGTATGGTTTCAGCTTCCACTTTTATACAGTGTTTGCACACACAAATGTTATTTAGTGCCTGGCCCTTTGAAATTCATGCTGTGGGTGTCAGGCTCTTTGAAGTGCCCACTCCTTTTGTCTGTTCTTTGTCCAGGAGTCTGATTCCCTATCAGGGCTGGAACTATAGCTGATGAGCCCACGAATCGGGTCATGGTTGCATCAATGGTTTACTTCTGGGTGTCAGCCTCCAGTGACAAGAGCCTTTCAAAGAGTCATATGATTAAGCCTCACATCTTTTAACACGTCTGTGTTCATGTAAAGCTACCTTATCAGTTTCACCATCTACAATAAATACTGTTCTCTTGCTTCCCTGCCCAGTACCCGTCCTGAATCATAAGATGCCGTTGGTGTGCAACGGAAATGCTCTGCCCCCTACCATTGTAGCTCTCCCCCATAATCTAAGGAACGTCTCCAATCCACATCTGTCCAGGTCTGCAGGCCACACCTCCATTTTAGGATTTTCTAGGTCAGGGGATTCCCTAAATGGAAGTCACAGTACTCCACACTATGTCCTCTCACAGGCCCACATACATGCAGGTTTTAGCACACAAACACACATGTGCTTTATAGTGCTTTCATGTATGCTAAGAAGGTTGAGTGCAGAACTTTAACCAAATTGGTGGATAGGCTCCACTTCTGTGACATGGGAAACAACCCTGCTAATCCACTGTTCACCACTGTGTATGCTGCCACCACTGCACTCATATTCCTCAACTCTGGGTGAGGGAAGTAGGTCAACCAATTTTGATGGAATCGCTTCTGGCACCCCTCCCAGTTTATAGTAGACAGTGGTGCATCAGGGTACAACCTTCGTCACGGCACAAATGCATGATCCCTGCATGTCTCATGACCAATTTAATAACCAGGGGTTGAGACCCAAATGCATCTAGGCTAAAGTGCACTTCTGTTACCATGCAGGGGAATCAATTTTCCATCCCAATTCAAGTCTTAATGTATCCTGGGATACCTACAAGGCATCAGAGTCGCCTCTGGTCTCTGGAAGGATGCTCCTTAATCTGCACTCCCTAACAGACATTTTTTCTTGTGGCCTTTTTTTGTGACTTGGCAGATGATTCTCTGATATTTTATTCTCTTAAAAGTGCTCTTTGTCTTCAGTAATTTCCTGTTACTGCAGTTAAAAGCATCTTACTCAATTGTAATGGATGCCTTAAGCCTATTAGACAAAGGTTAATACATAGTTAAACATACAATTTCCTTCTCCCTGTTTCCTGTTCCTTATTCCTATCGCAACGTCCTTGGCAGTATATTACTACTTTCTTTCTAGAGGAATGTTTGAGTAACTGCTGTGTACTGTCATTTATTTTAAATGTGTGCTCATTTCTGATTTGGTATATTAGCATTAAATGTTCTAAAGTAGGAAAATAATTTGTAATGATATTGTCTGTGATTTGCCTACAACTACTTACAATGATGTGGTTGGTTTAAAATTTAGTAAAGCTTTGAAGAGCCAGTGAAGCATATGGAAGCAAAAATGTTAACTTGTCGGATTCACTAAGAATTCTTGCAAATAGATGTGTACCTTACAATTGATTTATTCCAGAATTTTCAGGAGTAAGTAAAACCTATCGACAAAAAAGGCTTTGGGGATCAGTCCCAATATGAGGGTGCAGGAGAAGGGTGTCATAAACACAGCATCAATTTTACAGGCAGAAGTACATAAGTTATTTCAAAGTGTCATTGAAATAAGCAAAAGAGGTCTAACCAGCGACTTAGGTGGATAATGGATCCCACTCATGGTTTAGGGAATGGGACCACATACATGACTTCTGGAGTGAAGGAGAGTGCACCCCAAGTTTTAAAGTGTCCAGGGGAATAAGACAGGGCTGTGTCATCGCACCCCTCCTCTTCTCATTATACATTAATGGGATTGACAAAACCCTCCAAGAATTGAATACTTATGCCCCATAAGTAGGCTCTTGTCCAAACCCGCTGCTCCTGTATGCAGACGATATAGTCTTAATATCTAGAACTGCAAACCAACTACTACAACTAGTCAAAGCTTTTGTCTTATACATGGAGCAAAAATACCTAAAATTAAATCTTACTAAGACGTTTGTGATGGTCTGTGGATGGGGTAGGGCAAAGAAAAAGACCCATTGTATGAGGGAACAAAAGCTGACAGAAGTCCAAAGTTTCTCCTATTTAGGCACTTTATTCTCCTTTAATAGTAATTGGGGTCCCCACATAGACGAGTCAACACTTAAACTAATTAGAACCATATAGACGATCTTTAGATTTTGTAACAAGATAGGCAGTAAACCTATTTGCGCGATGCTCAAACTGTATGGTAGTGTACGCCTATCAGTAGCAACCTATAGCTCTGTAAAATGGGGTAACACCAGTATAAATACATGACAATCCTGTGAAAACTCTTTTTTTGCTGTATGCTGGCTGTATCAAGGTCTAAATCCATATACATCCTACACAAAGAATTGGATGCACCGTATGTTGCCAATCTAATACAAGTAAGAGCTTTATGCTCTTGGCATAAAATCTGGTGCAAGAGAGACCAAAGTTCACCAGGGACATATTTAAGGATTGCCTAGCACTGGAACATTTTAATAAAATTCCATGGCTAGCATATATGGATAAGTTGCTGAACAAAATCTATAAATAACTATCTGTGAAAAATCCCATAGGTATTTTGCATTATGTCAAACATTTAATTAAAAATATTCACATGGAGAAACAAAGCTAAGAAGAGCTAGTAGAGATGAGAAAAAACAAAGTGTTTCAAGATATATGGCTAGTATGAAGCTGTCTGTCCTACCTGACTATCTAGTCAAAGTCACAAATACCCAGGACAGAGTTTACCTGACAAGGTTACGTTTGGGCACTGTCCATGAACTGGTGGCTTTTCCAAAGCATGAAAGATGGCAGAAAATAGTTTACAGATGCCCATGTGATGGGAAAGCCATTCAGTTCACGGTGCACTTTATGCTGTTCTGCAAGTTTAATCCAGACATTAGGATAATATTTTTATGGCCAATCTATGGCAAAGAAACTTTTATTTCATAAGGATGCCATGAAATATATTTGTACCCTTGACAATGAGTTAGCTTGCTGAGCTGTTGCTGGATATATAAGCCAGGCTATACAAAGAAGGAAATCACTTGCATCTTTACATAACCTAGTCTATGAAGCTGATTGTAAGATGATTTTAGGCTGATAATAATTATTAAAATCTGGGGGGCGGAGCTAGCCGGCAGCGATGGCGGACGCGTGAGTGCGGAGCTCGTCGCTGTAACCCTCACAAGATCCGCCCAATGATCCTGCCCAACGGTGCTGCCTAGTGGGGAACAAGGGGGAATCCTCCCTCCTCGGAGCGGTGTTGCCGGTGGGGCCCCCCCGACTAGATAGGGGGCCGAGTGTGTTGCTGTGGGGGCCGAGGCTGTGACTTGCGGACAGGCCCGGTGTCCCCGGCCTCCCCTGGGGACGTCCCCGGCATGCGTGCCGCGACGTGCGGCAGCAAGATCGAAAGTGGTCCCGATTCCCCGGGCCTTCATCTGGACCCCCCGCCGGAGGTCGAAACTGCGGAGCGGACGGCTCCGACGGACGGTGCCCGACCCTGAGACCCTTGCAGCGGCAGCCCCTGGACCAGGTACGGGCTGGGATGGACGTCCTAAGTTCGGTGGCGAGGCGGAGCCCTGAGGCGTTGGTGGATTCGGACCAGGGAGCGGGGCGCCTGCCGAGGACGGCCGCGGAGTACCCGGACAGAGAACCCCCTGGAGCGTCCCGGGGCCAGTGTGGCAGGCGAGCTGCTCTGGGGCCTTGCTGAGCGGGGTGACCGGCGGTGGGCGCGGGGACGGCGCCTGGTGCTGGTATCTGGAGGAGCGGTGGGCGCGTTGGCCCCTCTTCCCCCCCCCCCATTGCTGGAGGATCCTCACTGGCGAGTCTGCTTGGCGCCCCGGGTGGCATGAAGGGCCCGGAGTAGCCCCCTCGGGCGCGCATTCACCTGCATATTGGAAGTGCCTGGAGGTGGTGGAGGGGCCGGGCCCAGTCGCGGTGCGGTGTCCCGGGGTCGGGTGCGTTTGCCACTGTGGTGAATTCTGACGTGGATGGGGTCTGCCTGCGGGGATCGCCTCTCCTGACACCGCCGGCCTGGGCCAGGAGGTGAGGCCCGCTCGAGAGGTGGCTGACGAGGTGTACCGGAGTCTGATAGCCCCTAGTGTCAGTTGGAGGAGCCCGGACCTGGGGGAGTGCTTGACCCGGACGGCAGCCATGGTGAAAACCGATAAGACCCAGCCCAAGCTTTCCTTCGACCCCCGCAAGGCAAAGGGGCCGGCCGCGGAGAAGACTGAGGCGGCGGCGGGCGGCTCTGCCACGGGGGGCCCCGCGGAAGCGGATATTCGAGAAATGCTGGTGGCGATGGAGAGGGGCCTCCAGGGCAGTCTCACTGCAATCGACGCCAAGCTGGACGCGCTCACTTACCGAATGGACCGCATGTCGGAGCGCGTAGATAAGAATTCGGAGCGCCTCGACACGACGGAAAAAAGAGTGTCCCACGTGGAGGACGCGCAGACGGAGTGCGATGCGGATAGGAAGCAAATGAGCAGGCTGTTGCAGGTCATCCAGGACAAAGCGGAGGATTTGGAGGCCCGCTCGATGAGGTCTAACATCCGTATCACGGGTGTCGCGGAGACGACGCAGACCGGGAGGATGGAACTCTTTGTGGAGAAGCTTCTGCGTGCCCTGTTGGGGGAGGACGTGTTCTCTCCCATGTTTGTAGTCGAAAGGGCGCACCGCTCGCTGGGGCCTCGCCCGAAACCTGGGGCACCAGCGAGGCCCATAATTGCAAAGCTGTTGAATTACAGAGACCGCGATGTGGCCCTGCGGGTGGCCAGGGAAAAGGGACGCTCCAATATGAAGGCATGGACATATCCATTTTCCCCGACTTCACGGCCAGGGTGCAGGAAGAGCGCAGACAATTTGCTCCATATAAAAAACAGCTTAGGGAACTGGGCCTGGACTACGCGATGCTCTACCCTGCGCGACTGCGGATCAACAGACAGGGCCGTTCCCACTTTTTTACTGACCCGAAGGAGCTGCATCGGTCCTTGAAGGACTGGTCAAAGGAGCAGCGGAGCGGTCAGCGGAGACAAAATGACACCTCGGAGGAGTCCTCCCGCCTGGAGGAGCAGGATTAGCCCGAGATGAACTGTCGGACTTTGGGTACGACGGGGCAGATTGCTTTTGCTCACCGGGCGGGGGGGTGATTGATGGCCTGGTGGCGGAAGGGACTTTGGAGTTACCCGCCTTGCTGAGTGTGGCGCGGCCATACAAGGAGACACTGCTGCAGCCTCCTGGGACCTTTCTGACATAGTGGGCGAGTGGGTGGTCTGGGGGCCCTGTGGCGTGCTTTTAAGGTGCGGCAATACGTTGAGCCCGCTCTGAGGCTGGCATGAGTGATCCGACTCCTGGGGACCTTGGGAACCCTCCCCCCTTCCCGGGATGAGGTATGTTATTTGCTTCCCTGACCCTGACGTGAGTTTCCCCGGGTGGGGGGCTGGCGGGCGGGGGGGCCCCAGCGGACTTGTGCTGCGTAGCATCTGGCCTGGTTCCTCGAGGGAGTGCCCTGAGTCCTTCCCCGGTCCCCCGGGGGTAGTGCGGGTGGGGCGGCACACGTTGGGTGGTGCACGAGGGCAAGGCGGGGAGAGTACGCGACTGCCCAGCGGCGGTATCTAATTGGGAGTGCCTGGCGCCTGGTTCTCTCTGCCCCCACGCTGCGGCTTTCGGTGGCCCCAGTTGGGGCTACTTTGGGAAATGTTCTTGAGTGACGTTTGTGGTTTTGAGGGGTGGGGGGTGGGATTGGGGTCCTGTCTGGCCAGGTTGGGGGAGGTCAGCTGTGGGTGTGGGGGAAGCAGTTGGGGGGGGGGTTTGTCAAGTGGGGAGGTTGGGCACACTACGCGCTCTGAGACCTGTGTATTGGTTGGTTTCTGGCATACTGGATGTGGAGGTATGAGAGCGGCCCAGTCGGTGCTCTCATGTGTGAAACTCCACCTGTTGGCACGACTGTTGAGTGGATGTTGCGATGGCAGCCCCTGAAACGGTGACTGGTGACGGTAATCCTGGCACTTTAGGAGCACTGACGTGGAATGTACGAGGACTGAATGACTTCCGTAAGCTCCGGAAAGTGCTGAACTATTTCCACAGGCACCACATTGACCTAGCCTTAATACAGGAGACACACCTTCCCACAGGGAGTAAAATGCTTTCTGCACGCGGCTTGGCGGGCAACAGCGTGGCGACCGGCTTTACAACACACTCCCGGGGGGTGGTCACGTGGGTGAACCCGACCTCCAAATTGAAGCTTACTGTGCTTGAGGCTGATCCACACGGGCGTTACTTACTGGCTAGGTGTACAGGGCGGGGTCATGACCTAGTGGTGGTTAACGTGTACGGCCCAAATTTTGACGACCCAGAGTTCTACGGTACGCTGGCCGCATTTTGTAGGCAATACGAGCATGCGAGAATGGTGTGGGGGGGCGACTTCAATTTTATATTCAACCCGTCGCTGGACCGCTCATCGGGGTCGGTGAGGCGCCCGGCGGCTGCGGCCGTGCATATGCAGGCGGAGATGACTAAGCTTGACCTGGTTGATGCCTGGAGACACGGTCACTCGGGGAAGGGAGGCTTCACGCACTACTCCGCACACCACGATGTGCACACTCGAATCGATTACTGGTTGGTGTCGCGTTCACTACTGGCGGCGTCTAAGGGGTGCATAGTGCTCCCCCGTACGCTTTCGGATCACTCCCCCCTCCTCCTAATCTTGGACTCCCCTATTAGGCGGATTCCGCCGTTCACCTGGCGCCTGCCGCCTTATTCGTTGCTGGACGAGGTCTTCAGGGGGGAGCTGGCGGAAGACATTGCATCTTTCTTTGATAAGAACCTGGGCTCGGTACAGAGTTTCCACACGCTTTGGGATTCCTTCAAAGCGTACATACGCGGCATAGCTATGTCCAAGCACTCTACTGTCCTTAAATGTATCCGACAGCGAATGCGGACCATTGAAACGCAGTTGACACAGCTTGAAAGGCAGCTACTGCGATCCCCAGCAGCCGGGGTCGAAGATAGAATTCGCGAGTTGGTCTCGGAATACAACAGCGAGGCAGACAGAGAGGTGCAACACATGGGCAAGTACGCAACCGCCCGGGCTCCTTGCTGGCAAAGTTACTGCGTAATCGCAGACGGCCCCTGGTAGTGGAGGAGCTGGTCTCCCCTGCAGGCGCAGTGCTCATGGACGAAGAGGAGATTGTGGCTGAATTCAGAGCGTTTTATGCAGACCTCTACTCCTCTAAGTCGTCACGGATGGAGGAGGAAATAGATGATTACCTCAGCTACATCAAAATGCCCTTCTTGTCGAACTCGCAGAGGGAGTTTTTGATGCTGCCTATACAACACGATGAGATACGGGCGGCACTGGGGGGCATGCGGTCGAGTAGTGCGCCGGGTGCGGATGGGTTAACTGTGGACTTCTACAAAGCATTCCAGGACGTGCTCCTGCCCCACCTGATCACGCTTTTCGATGAGATATGCCAGGAGGAGTGTATGCCGGATACCATGAGAGAGGCACTTCTGGTTATGGTCCTGAAACCCGGTAGACCTCCTAATGTATGTGGGTCGTACCGGCCCCTTTCTCTGCTTAACGTAGATGCTAAGCTGTATGCTAAGGTCTTGGCCACGCGCCTGGCACTCTTGGTGCCGGAGCTGGTGGCCCCGGAGCAGGCGGGCTTCATTCCATCGAGGAACCTCACGTACAACATCCGTACGGTACTGGGGGCCATGCAACATGTACGTCCGGACTGCAAGGCTCTGGCGCTTTTTCTGGACATGGAAAAAGCATTTGACTCCGTAGAGTGGCCATTCATGGTGCGTGTACTCCATAAGTTGGGGCTGGGTGAGCCCTTCCTGCAGATGTTGGGAGCTTTGTACTATCGCCCCACTGCTAGGCTGCGGATTGGGGATCGTGTCACGGACGCATTCGACATCGGCAGGGGAACTAGGCAGGGCTGCCCCCTCTCCCCGCTCCTATACGCCCTGGTGGCGGAGCCCTTGGCTTGCGCTATCAGGGAATACCATAGACACGAGGGCATCAGCTTTCCCACTTTTAAGATCGGCATCTCAACCTATGCTGACGACACGCTGCTGTATGTCAGGGACCCCGAGGTGAATCTCCCTTCCATTCTCAGGGAGGTGGTCCGGTTCGGGGCGCTGTCAGGCCTTCGGGTTAACTGGAGTAAGTCGTTGGCGTTCCCTTTGTCGCCGGTGACGCAGCCGTTTCCCATGGAGTACCCCCTGCAGTGGACCACTGACTCGATAAGGTAACTGGGGATTCAGCTGCACAGGGACCCGGAGGTGCTCCTTCGGGACAATTACGGAGTGGCATACACCAAGTTAGTTGAGGATGTGGAGACGTGGAATAGGCTCCCCCTGAAGTTGCTGGGCCGAATAGCCATCATGAAAATGGTGGTCTTGCCGCGGTTCCTGTTCCTGTTTAATAATATCCCGGTTGTGTTATCTAAGGCCTTTTTCAAGCAGCTCAACCAAACGCTTACTGCCCTAGCCTGGGGGGGGCAAGCAGCCCAGAGTCCGATGGGAGGTGCTGATGCTGCCGTATGAACAGGGGGGACTGGGGGCTCCAGACCTGGAAAGGTACTACAGAACAGCGCAGGCGGCGCATCTGCATACATGGATTCATGCTGATCCGGGGGTCCCCCATGTGACCCTGGAGAAACTGTTCCCCTTACCGGCTATTGCCTTTCAGCAGGTAGATCGCAGAGTGGGCAGTCTTGACTCCCTTAAGGCCACGACGCACGCCTGGTGGGAGTTGGCAAAGGCCCGGGGCTGCGCGATTTTGTACTCCCCGTTGTTACCGGTGGAGTGGGCGGTGTGGCTCCCCCCGCTGAGAGAAAAGGGTGTGTTACAGGCGCTGAGCGCTCTGGGCATTTCAAGGATGGAGGACCTATTCGTTAACGGGGTGGCCAGGGCGTGGGACCAGCTCGGATCGGCGCCGCTGGCTCCCACGCCACTGCAGCGTTTTCAGTTCCACAGAGTGCGGGGTGCGCTCTCTACCATATTGGGGCCGGGAATGGCGGAACCCCCGGAGGTTCTGGAACTCACTTATGTAATAAAGACCGCGGCGTCTGCCAAGCTGGTCACGACGCTCAAAAAGCTGGGGGACCAGTGTATGCCACACCGGTGCGAAGCGGTGAGAACTGCATGGCAGACGGACCTGGACATGGAGATCACAGATGATATGTGGAAGTACTGCTGCGCCAGCACTAAGACGGTGTCCTTGAACGGCCGGCACAGATTGGTGCATTTTAAATTCTTTCAGCGTGTATATTATACCCCGCAGCGGTTACATAGGTATGGGCTGCGCCCATCCGCGGAGTGTGAGCGCTGCCACCATCCGGAGGCGGATTTCATGCATATGGCCTGGAGCTGTCCGGGGGTCGCCAGGTTCTGGGCGGGGGTGTTCAGGGAGCTCAGTAAGATACTGGAGGTTGAGATTCCTCCTAGCCCCGCTTTGGCGTTGCTGGGGTACTCTCGACCCCTCCGACCGGCGTTGCGTCGCCTGGCGGACATTGCTCTGTTGATCGCCAGTAGAGTGGTGGCGCTTTGCTGGATGAGAGGACCTCTGCCTACTGCGAAGCGATGGGCTAGCGACCTGTTGTATTGTAGTACGCAGGCGGAGATATATAGTGAACTACTACCACCTAAAAGCCGCCCCAAGAATTTTTGGGGGCTGTATAGAGCGTCGTTGAAGACCGGAGACCCTGCAGTGGATAGTCAGGGGGGGACACTGAATGTAGAACCCAGTGGAGGTGTGACAGCGGCCGGGGATGCTGAGCATGGCCGGGAAGCCGGGGAGGAACGCCCAGGAGGCACTCAGTAGCACAGAATGGTAGAGAGCGCTGCATGCGGAGAGTGTAGACGGACAAACTCATGGTTTGACTAGGGTCGGGTTCCCGTTGGGACCACATTAGGGGTGAGTGTGCTGCCAGGGGGAATGTAGACTGACTGCGGGAGGGCACTTTGCCTGGGTTTGCCAGGATGGCGGGATGGCAGATGCGGGTAACATCACAGAGACATGGGGGTAAGGCAGCGTGTGTGTGATGGGTGGGGTGGGAGGGGGGGTTAGGGGTACGGCTGGAGCTTGCAGGGGCTAGGCCGGCGGTGCGTGCCCTAGTGGGTGCGTGTGTGGCCACAAGATCTACTGCCACACTATCCTAGGGCGGGAGGTCTTCCGTGGTCCTGTCTGCGGTTGGGGCACTGCTTGGGTGCTACTAACGTATTGAAGGTGGCAATGCCGCCGGTCCTCCGGGATGTCGGCTAAATGGCTGTGTAAGAGTGATCCCAACTGCCTGCACGAGGGGCTCCCCCCCTGTGTTGTGATATGCCCGGAGGGCGACTGTACCTGTATTGCTTCTTTGTGTTATTAAAGGCTTGTTGAAAACTTAAAAAAAAATAAAAATAATAATAATAATAATTATTAAAATCTAGGGAAACAAAATGATTTTCACAAATGAGGTTTTAACTATCAATTGAATCAGTCTTAATTTTATGTAAGATGTTTTCTCTATTTTATGTACTTTCTGGATCCATTGATAGAAGTTTTTTAATCTTATGTATGATGTTTTTTATCTTATGCACTTTTATGGATCGATAAAAAGATTCCGAATAAAGTTATTATGAAATGACTCCTGGAGTGATGATGATGACTGGTAGGTAGGTAATCAAATCTGTACTGGAGGCTGTGGCTCATTATGTCCCCATGGTGGGTGGGACGCCTCTGAAACTAAGCAGTTGCCTTGTCACAAAGCGATGGTTGGGTTCTAGATTCCCCCAATGTTTTTATTGCTTATTGACTGGTTAAGTCTTCTAAGGAAATTGACTGTCATGGGACAGTGGAGGAGCGGCGTTTGTCAATTCAAAGAAAAACCTTCTGCCAGAGGTTTATTAAAGTACAGTAATGATGTTATTGTAGCTCCGCTTAGTCTGTTAAAGACTAGTGTCTCTGCAATCCCAATAAAGTCCCCCACTGTTCATAAACTGTGTTCTGCACTTCGCATACGAACAATTTCAATGGATAAACTCAAAACGTAAATTATTCAATAATTCTGCAGTAGCTGCAGTGCTGTTCACATGTTATTTATATTAGGCACTCTTAGTCTTCAACTTCAGTGGCTACACATTATTTTCATTTAAGTTGGTTCCTCTCTTTATCAAGTTTTTAATACCAATTTCTGAATTATTTGAGGTTCCTAATTCTATCTGTAATTTATTTTACAAGGTGACAACCTGGAGCTGCTTTTCTCCATGTGATTTCTATAAGGAGCATCTGCAAAATCAGCACCTTGTGAATCAGGTGACTAGGGTAAGCTATTTGTTGTATGTTGCAAAGCTATTTGTTGTGTCAAGCTGCAATGACAGCTAATAAGTGTATTATTTGTTATGTTGGGTGTATAGGCCCCATAAAGATGAAGATACAGACCCCTCAAACTCACCGTCTTAGAACACGCTTTGGCAAAACCAATAGACCTCGCCTATGGAAGCTATTGGTTTTGCGAAGGTTTTTTAGTGATGAGGTGCAGCCTGGCTAAAAAAGAAAAAAAAATCCAATGACACTGACACCCACTAACTGTTGTATGTGTGGAAAACATGCATTTGCATGTCTACAAAATGATGTAGGGTGTGTTTTTTCCTTTTGTTTTGCCAATCCAAGTTGGGGCAGGGAGAAACAAAAGCAGAACATGAGACTGAGGTGGTGGAAGCTACACGAGGGATATGGGGGAAGAAATTTTGAGACACAGGTGGGTGGAAGAACAAGAAGTTCACGGGCGGGGAAGCAACAAGGAGGGTGCGGGTGAGAGGCAGAGAAAAGCAAACGAGGAGATAGAGCATCATAGAGAACGGGCGAGAAAGCAATATGGGGAGAAGCGCATGAGGGAGAGCACATCATGGAGGAGGTGGGGAGGAACTGACTGCTGGGGTGCTGTGTGGAGATTAGAGTTAAATATTACCTGAAGCCATGACAAAGCCAAGAGGACTCAACTCTCTCTGTGTGTGCTTGGTCATGCGCACTACATGCCGCACATGCTTAAAAACGTCTCTTTGTACATACTGTACTATTTGCAAGGTTTGATAGTGAAGGTCGCACACAGCACACAAACATTGCTCTGTTCTTGGCATGGCTTTCGACATGGAGTAAGTCGCTTATCACTGCAGTGTTTCTGGCATTTGATCAGGGTCGGCAGACACACAGTCTATGACAACAGTTTATTGATAGAAAATGCTTAGTGCAGACAGACATGCAGTAGGGAAGCTTCTATTTGTGTGATGCTTTGTGTATGTTAGATAGACTAAAACACTGCACTTTTAGTAATGTGTGCACAGGGTAGAGAGTGTCAACTAACACTGCATTTCTGATATAAATATTGCACTGTTTGTATTATGCATTTTGTGTATTATGAAAAATATAGAATCTGCACTACTAGTGATTTGCCCAAGAAATTAAAGACTGAATCAGGAGTCTCTCACATTTGTGAGCACAGCAGTGGTACCATGGCTAAGAATACCTATCATATGGTGCAGTTAACTCTGACTTTGTCATGGACTGGTGGAAAGCACCACAGTTTTCATTGGTGTAGTGACGCAGGCAGCGATGGCAGGCCATGCACCATCTGCACCTTGTGCTCAATGTAAAGATACAAACAGATTGTGTACACAGCACTATATGGATATGTCAAATTAGCAGAAGAAGACAGAATGTAAACACATCTGTTTCTATGATATTTGTGCAGACAGATACGCAGACTTTAAATCCTCCCTGGATCACTAACATGAAGTGCCTGTCAGCCACATGGGCACTCTGTGAGCACTTGAGTGTTAGTAAGGTGTATTTAGTGCAGCTAGATATGTAGGCAGATTGCAAATGCTGCACAGATCAGTTTATGTATGGTGCTGTCAGAGAAGTGAAACAGCACATTCATTTCTTTATCCAAGTAAGTTGTAAAGGTCTGCCCTATGGCTAGCATGGGTATTATATAGTAATGTCAATTCAGATATAATCCTTATAACCCCTACAAATACTAATACCATAACACTCAGCAGTCGGCAGCCAATTGTAGTACATACAGTCTACATATTAACTCTATTAGACAGCTTAAACCTCTTGCACTCACCTATGACACATATGCTGCTGGTCTTGTCCTTCACTCTGTACTGTACCAGCCCATACACCAGCCATATCCAACTGAAAAGGCATGGAACAACTAATGAGATCTGTCACATGCTGCTAGCCAATCAGATGACTGTAATCTAGTCCACCACTACAGGCACCAACAGCTACATACTATGATCGCTTCTTGACATCTCACAATGACAATCAGGTACGGGATGTCTATCCCAGCAGATCTCCTATCACTTATCGCTCCAAGCATGCCTGCTCAGGACCATAAACTGTAAACAAAAAACCTGAAAATGGACAACTCAGTGCAGTAACCAGCTAGATAAATTATAATCATAGGAAATACCATAAAGTTTCTGCAGAGATGCTCAAAGCTGCCAGCCTACTGAAAACCATAACCTGTGCACCTGTCTCTCATGCCTTTTCATCCAACACACTGCTAAGTGATTCATGCCACTAACATGGTAACCACACCTCAATGAGCATCACACTTTTCATGGGAACACTTCCCATATAGGATCAACAAGCAGCGTGGCTTCTGTCAATGTGATTTAAAAGTAAAACATATCCTATGGCATGGCCAGCATTGACCGCATCATGGCGCTTTTTAGGTCAAAGCCTGCCATATAGCACAGCTGTCTGGTTTGCTAACGACATTTTGGGGACATTCAGAAAGCTTCCCTGAAAATGCATTCCGCCTATTGCTTACTATTGGCTTTGTGGTTTGTAGCTCATATTTGCTTGCTTTCCATTTGATGGCTGTATTTGTTTTAGGCTGTCCAGCTTGAGTACAACCCTTCCCATCCTCAAATCCTATATACTGTATTCTTAGCCTAATACTGAATTTCTGTGAACAGATCTGTATACCTTGTTCGTGTCTTGTCACATTTGCTGTTCATTCAAACACTGAGGTCAAATGCCAGGCTCTGTCTTCCAGGGAGCTTGGTATTTACTTTTCTTTCTCTAACTTCAAAATGAGAGGATTTATGTGACAATCCTGCTGGCTACTCATGGTGTGCTCTATGATGTAATTTTTTTTGGGGGGGGCACAAAATAACAATGCATGAACAATAAATGAACTGTGCAGATATTTCAGAATATGGAAAGCTCAAATGAAGCACTTTTTTTGATAATTCTCAAGTGTGGTGGAAACAATATTTAATATGATAAAAACAACTCAATGCACTAGGTGATGAAATTTCCACACATTATCGTTTGTGTGCTGTATATTTTTATCAGTAAAACTGTATGTCTGTGCACATGTAATGGTCATTTAAATTGAAGAGGTGTTGTTTGTAATGGCAGCGCACTACCACGCCATGCATACTCCACTTTATCCCACTCCACTGTACTCTGCACCACTCTACTCCACGCCACTGTACTTTTCTCTGCACCAACCCACACTACACCACTCCGTGCCACTCCACACTGCGTAACTGTGCTCTACTCTGCACAACTCCACTCTATGCCACTTCGCTCCACACCTCTGTACTCTACACCACTCTATGCTTTGCCAATGCACTATATCCCACACCATTCTGCTATGCGCCACTGCACTGTCGGCCCCTGCCACTCCATGCCACTCCACACTGTGTCACTATACTCTACTCTGCACCACTCCACTCTATGCCACTTCACTCCACACCTCTCTACTCTAAACTACTCTACGCTTTTCCAATGCACTATATCCCACTCTAATCTACTCTTCACCACTGCACTATACAGCACTACACTATATATCACTCTACTCTATGCCACTGCATTCTGCAACAGTTCCCTCTGCTCTGAAGCAATCTAGTTTACGCCCCTGTACTCCACAACACTCAATTCCACTCTGCCCTACTGCAATCTACCCCGCACCACTCCACGCCCCTGCGCCAATACACTCTATGCCACTTTACTCAAAACCAATACTCACCATGCCACTGCACTCTATGCCAATCTACTCTGCACCACTTTACTAAACACAACTTCACTCTAGTCCACTCTACTCCACTCTATTACACTCCACTCCATAATACTCCACTCTGTGAAACTCTACTCCATTAAACCCTACTTCGCCTTTACGCCACTTCACCTTCTCTAAACTCTACTCCACTCTGTGCCACTCTTTGACACTACTCCACTCAATGATGTTCTACGCATCTTCCTCTAAGCCACTCATGCCACTTTACTACACTCTACTCTACAACACTCTAATCCACTTTATTCCACTCCACTGCTCCACTCTACACCACAACTCTCCACTCAGTGCCATTTCACTCTGACACTCTATGCCACTCCACTCTACTGTATGCCCCTCGACAGTACAACATTCACTTTACTCCACTGTATGCCATTCCACTTTCCTACACTACTCCATTCTATGCCACTCCCTTCTATAACAATCTACTCCGTTCTATGTTACTCTACTCTGCGTTGCTCTACTCCACTCTACACAACACACTCTACACCATTTCAGTTTGCTTTACACCATTCCACGATACTCTATGCCACTCCACTCTACAACACTTTACCCAATTCTGACACTCTACTCCACTCTACGCCACTCAACTGTACTCCATTCTACGCTCGACACTCCATGACACTTCACTTCACACCTCTCCATGCCACTCAGCTGTACTCTATGCCACGTCACAGCTTTCTCCGCCACACAATTACACTCCACTCTACTCCACTTAACGACAGTCCGCTCCACTCTCCTTTACCCTGCTAACTTTTAGTCTTACGGAACACCAGCCATGCTGGTGTATAACATGGCTAAAATATAATGGCAAAGCCAATAGCTCTTCCATAGGCGAGACCTATTGGCTTTGCCAGTGCTTGTTTTCTATTTTTAACCATGCTGCACTGCAGTCGCGTTCTATAAAACATAGGTAAAAAAACATTGAAAAAACCAATAGATTTCACATAGGCGAAACCTACTGACTTTGCCAATTCTTGTTTGAATTTGCTGGTAAATGGTTGTTTGCCATGACAGTCATCTTGTATTAATTGTATCATTTATCGTTTTAATATACATTTATTTTTAATATACATGTCAATGTTTTTAATATTTTTGCCAAATCCTATCCTTGTATTTTGTATGTATGCAACGTTTATTAATTGTTATATTAATTGCTGTGTACTTTTTCATGATTTTTTATAAATGATAAAATAAAGCGTTGTGATGACGATGAGTGAAATTGTCAGTGTCAGTGTGGCACAGTGAAATTATCAGACGAGTTTTTTGCATTTCGAGCAATGATGCACATATCTAGGCTGACATAAAAACTGTTGTACGAACACCTTAGTCGATCCTCAGAAGTCGCATATGTGTCATTTCCTGTGCGTCGAGCCTGTTTCACACTGCTGCCCCAGGAAGTTGATTGCTTTGGTGGATTTGCATTAATTGAGTTCAGTAGATGAGCGGAATATATTAATTGCATGAAACTGATGATTATATCATACAAGTTATGTAAATACGCTGCTGGTTTGTTCTGTTTAAGATTCTGTAAGTCCTGGTTCCGCTAGATGACCTCATTACTTTAAGAACTATGCAGGTGTAAGGCTGCTTTACTATAAGATCACTGCAGCTGCATGACTTTTATGTTATATGAATAATGCATGGCGTCTATGCACTAAAATTGACGCAGCTGCTTAACCACATAGATTCAACGACACTACAACTGCATAACCACATAGATTCAGTAGCAATGCAGCTGCATAATCACATTGCCTCAAAAACACTGTAGCTGCATAGCCACATATTCAACAGCATTACAGCTGCATAATCAAATTGCCTCAATAACACTTTTGATGCATAACCGCATAGATTTAGTAACAATGCAGCTGCATATTCCCATGGCCTCAAGAACATTGTAGCTGCATAGTCACATAGATCCAAGAACACTGCATCTACATCATCACATTGCCTCAAAATCACTGTAGCTGCACAGCCGCATAGATTTAACAACACTACAACTGCATAGTCACATTATCTCAAAAAGACTTTAGCTGCACATCCACATAGATTCGGTAACACTGCAGCTGCATAGCCACATTGCTTCAAGGACATTGTAGCTACATAGCCACATAGATTCAAGAACACTGCCACTGCATAATGACATTGCCTCACAAACACTGTAGCTGCATGACCACGTACATTCAGTAACACTGTCGCTGAATACCACATAGGTTACAGAAGACTACTACTGCATAACCACATAGATTCAGTAACAATGCAGCTGCATAATCATATTGCCTCAAGAACACTGTAGCTGCATAGCCACAGATTCGAGAACACTGTGGCTGCATAATCACATGGCCTCAAGAACACTGTGGCTACATAACCGCATAGATTCAAGAACACTGTAGCTGCATAATCACATTGCCTCACAAACACTGTAGCTGCATGACCACGTACCTTCAGTAACCCTGTCGCTGAATACCACATAGGTTGCATAAGACTACTACTGCATAACCACATAGATCCAGTAACAATGCAGCTGCATAATCACATTGCCTCAAGAACACTGTAGCTGCATAGCCACAGATTCGAGAACACTGTGGCTGCATAATCACATGGCCTCATGAACACTGTAGCTACTTAACCACATAGATTCAAGAACACTGCGGCTGCATAATCACATGGCCTCAAGAACACTGTAGCTACATAACCACATAGATTCAAGAACACTGTAGTTGCATAATTACATTGCCTCAGGAACACTGAAGCTGCCTTACCACATCGACACAGTAACATTGTATCTGCCTAACCACATAGTTTCAGTAACACTGTATCTGCATAACCACATAGCTTCAGTAACAAAGCAGCTGCATAGCCACATGGCCTCAAGAGCTCCACAGTTGCATAACATATTGCTTTAACAACAGTGAATCTGCATGGCCAGATTACCTCAAGAACGATGCAAGTGGACGTCCACATTACTATAAGAGCATTGCAGCTGCATGGCCTCATTGCTATGTAAACACTGCAGTGGTGTGGCTTCTTGATTTAGGAACGATGCAGCTGTTAAGTTACATAGCCCCAAGAAAACTGCAGCTCCATACACACACTGCCTCCAGAACACAACAGCTGCAAAACCACATAGCTTACAGAACACACCGCGGCATAACCACATAAGGCCATTCGGCAGGTCTAAACTGCAGAAAGGTAATGGGTGAAAAAAAGACTGTATTTACCGTACCATGCAGGTTTTGGTACCTTAACCCCTTGTGTGCCACGCCCTTTCCCCGCCCTGTGCCGGGCGTTGCATTAGCGGGCGGGGTTCATGACGAGCTGGACTCGTCATGGGCACAGCGCAACCGCGGCCCATGACGAGTCCAGCTCGTCATGGGCACAGAAGGGGTTAAACACCAAAATTCACATGTTATTCACCAACAACTAGTGATAGGTGGTATTTATCGTGCTCGATAATTTACCTACCCCATGGTATCATTATTTATCATGTGTGATAAATACCTCCTATACTCTTAATGAGGGCCATACGTTCAGCATATTGCTGAAGCATGTTGTAAATTAAACAATCCTAACTGAATAAAGCTCATTTCTGAGTAAAAAAATGAGGTTGCTCCACTTAAGCTGATAGAGGATGGTTGTCAGATATTGTCAGATCTAGGGAGAGGGAAGAGGTGTGGTGCCGCGGCCAGGGCGACTGACTCAGGAATCTGGGGATCACGGTTCGATCCCTGGCGCCGGAGGCAGATTAGCCCAGCACCATGTGACTCTGGGCAATAGCTTGCTTAATCTTCCCGACAGCCCCCAGCGCCTAGAGACCCTTACGGGTGATTGTTCGCGCTTTACAAATGTGGACTATTATTATTATATTAGAGCCTGACCACAATAAGTTTAATGATGCAAGATCCCATTAGTCAAAACTGCCAATCGGTACACTGAAATAGTAACTTTATTGTTTCAAGAGCCTCAAAGATGCCTTGGTGTATTTTATCTGTATAATTATGTTTTGGCATAGTTTGTGTAGATTCTGTTAGGTTACAGAGGAGTAGTACTCTAGTTTGGGTTACAGCAGTTACACTTCTCATGAACTCTACTCAGCAACTGGAGAATCTTACACCAAATAATCCATGTGCAGACATCATTGTTTGAGTAGTTGAAAACTAACATTTGGAAAGTAAGTAACTTAATGAAAATGGTCCAGGAAAATTACTCAGACTTGTAATTGTACCTAGAATACATATTTGCTATTTTTTTTACATAATGTATATCTAGTTCTTTAGTGAGAAGGGCCAGTGAAATGGTAGTTGAGACTGGTCTCCTTTGCTTATGCAGAGTAATGCTTCCAGGGCCACACCATTTAAATAAATAACTTCAGTATTTTTATTAATTCCTGTTAATGATGTTTTTTGTGTTTTTGCTTCCCTCGTGAGATTTTACTGTGGATGAGGATACAGTTTGCATTACAGAAAATGTATATTAGCACCAAAACAGATTGCATTTTCAAAGACTGCCGCTATATGTCCCCTATAATCTGTAGTGGGTCTTCCAAGTCTTTGATTAGATGGCGTAGCAAGTATATTTCTTATTTCTCTCTCAGGCCAAAGGGGTAGCTCGAAAACTGTAAAGATGGAAAATACTTCACCAAAGTTTCATATCGGGTACCCTCAAAACTTTGGGGTGCTGGTTGTGGCACCAGAGATATCATATACTTTTTCACATTTGCACTGCTAAATACTGTTCTTAAACAAGCATTTGGTCCAAGATTGCTGTCCCTTATATAGTGCTTTGGATGGCAGATTCTATTCTTAGATGTTATCAATTGACGATGGTGGCAAAGATGGTGGCCACACTCAACGGGAGTTCCCGATGGCTTCACCTATCTGCATTCATCCAGGCCTATGAGCCAGATCATGCTGCTCGCCCCCAGGACAGCCTGCCTTCAAAAGCTCATGGGGAGGTAGAAGCAGTCCTAGACCCATGCCGATGACCAGTTGACAGCCAGACCATTGTATCGGTGGTGCAGCTGGGCAGTGTGGGCCTCAAGCTGCGGACTGCGTTGAGCACGGCAAGACCGCAGAGGCCCCTCTACCCTTGCTTGTTGGGCACCCTGCTTGCGATGAGGGGGCCGTGCAAGAGGCGGTTGCTCCTCTCGCTGGGGCAATTGGCTTCCCCTGTGCAGGCCATCTGGAACCCTGACAGGTGGGCAACCTGGGGGCCTGCGTCTACTGTGGTGCCCGAAGGTAGTGTTCCTCTCCAGGGGGAAGACAGACTTGGCGTCTTACTGCGGCCCTGAACTTGCAACACCTGATGGCTACGGCTGAGGTGGGTGTGAGGGCATTGCTTGATCTGCCCTCGCCGTGAGGGGCCTGACCTCATCGGATGCAGGTGGCCTGCTCTGCAGAGGGTGTGCTGGTCTCCTGGACCCCAAAGGGCCTTGAAGCCCATTTGTGCTGTGGCGATCAACTGCAGCATGCCCCTGACAAGGCTAGTGGCTGGATCCCCTATTGTGCTTTGGAGCCCTGAGGGACCCCACAAGCTGTGCAGGTGAGGAGTTTGGCTGAGGGCCAAGAGGGGATTGGAACTGGGCTGCTGGCTTGGACTGGAGAGGCCTGTGGTTCTGCACACAGGACTGGCCCGGCAGGGACACTTGGACTGGTGGGACCCGAGTTAGATGCTGGAGACATCAGCTGTATCCTGATATACTGTCCCAGGGACACCCCCCCCCCCCCATAGGTTGGAGTTGTGGGCAGAGGCTGATAGGGATTGAGACACCAGCTTCCTACATGATAGGGTCCCCGGTCATGGCTGCTCATGCTGCTTTTGGGCAAGCGGACCATGATTCAGCTGCCTGACTTAATCTGCTCATCTTCTGGGACCTGTGGCTATTATGGGTAAAGATAAGCCTGCTCAGGGTGCGCCTGCTCAGACACAGTTCGACAAGTTCTCCACAGCAACCTTGAGCAGCCAGGGGTGAGGACCTGGCCCCTTGGTGAGGCAGGACACTCCGGCTCAGCCTGACCTTGCTTCTATCCTTCAGGCCATTCAGGAATTGCGAGAGGTGGTGAAAATCAAGGTGGAGGAAGTTCAAGTGGATGTCTCCCTCCTGCTACAAGTCCTATGTAATGTTGCCCACCATGTAACTGAGAACTAGCACTGATTCATGTCCGTGGAAGATGATGTGACTGTTCTTAAGACTCAGGTTTCTAAACTCCTTAGGGCAACGTCTGTGCTAGAGGCCCAGCCTGAAGATGCTGACAATCGAGTGAATAATCTCCAGTTTGTGGGGTAGCCCGAGGGTGTAGAGACCACAGATACTGAACGGTTTTTGAAGGACTGGTTGCGCTCCTGGATCCCGGAGGGGAACCCGTCACTCTGGTTTGTGGTCGAATGTGCCCATCAAACCCTTAGGCCACTGCCCCATGGGTCACCGGCATGCCCCATGATTGCCCGAGTTGTCAACTATTGCAACCGGCTTGTTGTTCTACGAGGGGGTAGACTCCCGGCAACACCTTTCTTACCAAAACAAGAATATTCTTCTGGACTACAGCTGGACTGTCCAGCAGCACAGGCGATTGTTTGATGAGGTGAAACAAAAGCTCAGTGCCCATCAGGTCACCTATATGCTCCTCTTTCTGGTGAAGTTGAAGGTGACCTTCAACTCTAAAAACCTGTTCTATGAGACGCCATAACAAGCTTGGGAGTGGGCGACTGAGCAGGTTGACTGCCACCTTGGTGGTGGGAGCTGTTGGGATGCACAAAATGAGAAGTTCCCTCTGCCTGCTCCCTAAATCCCACAGGAGGTGACATACTGGTTCCCGTACGGTGAGCCCCCAGCCCCTACGCCGCTTGGACCCCATTGCCTCAGAGATGGGCCGGGGCACGCCTGGTCACGGTGATGTGCTATCTCCATCTTCACGTGAACCGGGACGAATTAATGGCCCGGCAGTGGAACCTGGTGCTCCGAGTGGAGCCCCAGTGACAATACTTGTGGCACTCTAGGGTCGTCTACACTTGCTACTGGAGCTTTATGAGGAGGCCTCGGGGTCTGTGTTAACAGTGCTCAATCTCTTCTGGTGCCTGTTACCAGTGATTGAAATGCCCACTCTTGGAACACCACCATTCCAATCTGTCGGCTTTTCTTACGGTATTTGGGGATACATGTTTCTAAGCTTCTGAGCTGGTGGGGGCTCTTAACCTGTTCTCCTTCCTTGCTTCTGTGAAGCACCACTTGATAAGGTGACAGAGTCTCCCGCTTCACGTGATGAGCTGGGTGGCCCTATTTAAAATGATGGTGCTGTCTCGATTTCTTTGTGTTTCAGAACTTCCCACTCCCCCTACCCCTCCCTAAGGCTTGGTTCCACACCTTAGAATCTGCGGTACATTATTTCCTGTGGGTGGGTGGACGTCCCCGTATTGCCCATGCTAACTTCCAATTGTCGCCCTATGATGGCAGCCTAGAGGCAGTTGATCTCTTGTGCTATTTCCCAGCTTCACAAGCGATAGTTCTGAATTGCTGGTTTACTCGAGAATGGGACGGTCCAGCTTACCGGGCGGAACTGACTTTGCTGGGTCTTGATAGGGTTCTAGACATACTTTATGAGGTTTTGCTTTCCTGCTCCATTCCTGAGATTACCAGGGTATTGGTTTTGGCCTGAAGAGCATTGTTACGTCCTACGACTGGGATCGGAGGTTAACTGAACGTACTCCTCCAGGGTACTTGGCTACACAACACGACGTCCTGGAGGGATTCTCTCAATGGGATAGGATTGGGATCGCCCACTTCGGAGATGTTTGGGCTGGTACTCACCTGTTTTCCTTTCAGGACGTATGAGATTAGTCCCAGCTTTTCCACATCCAGTTTCACAGGTACTTTCATTTGCGACACTCCCTTGCTGCAAACATTCCACCTGGCATTCAGAGTCCTGAGTTCTGTCCTCTTGAAGCCAGGCTACTGACTGGGAGGCTTGGGAGGGATGCCATTTCACAGGTTTACCTCTGCTTGATGTGTTCATACCCCCAACCACTTATCTATGCTGACACAGAAATGGAAGACCTGGCTGGGTGAACTGGATGAGACAGATTGGATGGAGGTCCGCTCTGCGTCCAGGGAACTAGCTCTATCCACACGACTGCGCCTTGTTCAGCTCAACTATATACATATTACATATCTGACTCCAGTCAGATTCTATTGGGCTGGCGGATTGCCCCACTCAACATGCTTTCGCTGTCCAACCCCTGAGGCACATTTTTTCTAAGTGGTATGGTCTTGCCCAGGCATGCCCAGTTATTGAAGGGAGACTGAGCATAACCTCTCTTTTGATTTTGGGAAAATCCCTTCAGCTTACTTCTCGGATTGCCTTACTGGTGTTGATGGATGACCTTGGTGGCCCTCAAATGGAGCGTGTTTGAGGGAGTGGCTATGTTGGTTGCTAAAAGAGACGTGATGTGGAAATGGACGTCCCCGCATCTCCTACCCTGGCGAATCGTAGTGGACTGGTGTGCTGAACAAGAACTGCCTATATATGTGGTCCATGGATGTCCTTTAAGGCACCAATAGATTTGGAGCAGATGGCAGGACTATTAGGACTTTCAATGGGGGCATAACTGAATTGTGGTCTGTGGGGTGCCTGGGGTCAGGACCTGAAGTTGTGGCCTGGAAGTCTTGTGTTTTTGTGTCCACAAAGAAAACAACAAACATTTGGTTATCAAAATGTTATACATTGACAACTAAATACATACTAGAAAGCTGCAGGGTCCTATTGTTTTCGATGCAAGACTTCTACTGGTGTATTTTCTTGATCTGGTACTATCGTGGAGATCTGTAGATCTTAGTCCATCTTCATTTATGCACACTTTTGATTTAAAAAACTGTCTGGCAATAACTACATAGGTGAGGAGCTAAGGGTCTCATGTTCAGGCCCAGAGAATGGTGCAAAAGTAGTTGCTCCTAAAGTTTTGTGTCTTTAACCTTTGTCTCCATAGGGCACAGTTTGTAATTTTATTTAAAAAGTATGAATCGGAGGAGGAGCTTCGCGCGCATCCAAGATGGTCGCGTGAGCACAGGGCTCCCCGGACCCTTGCCGCTCCTCGCAACTTATCCTGACATTATCCTGGATTTGTGGATGGATTCTGGAAGATGAACCTTGGCTGAACCCATAACTTTTCTCAGAACGAAAATCGGACCGAGAGACCTGAAATATAGCGTCTGGCATTTTGGAGGCCCACCTGGGAGCTGTGCCCGGTGCTTTGGTGAACCGTGGGGCCGGGGAGTAGTTGAACAACAACGGCATCGGAGCCTTGCCAATGACCGCGCCCCCACTTTCAGTTTCGCTTTTGCACTTCTGCATGTCCTGATCGAGGAGCTACTTTGCACGGCTGGGGCGTCCTCCGGCCTTGGTACTGGACTGATTTGTGCCTTTTTCTCAACTCTCCCGAGCGGGCTCTCGGATAGCCTGTGTCTGATCTGCTGGTGCCCCTTTGCTATCGGCCCGGGCGGACCCCACCGGTGAACATCGCCCAACATGGGGGGCAAAGGGGATCCCGAGAAACGGAAGACCAAGACATCCCTGCGTGGAGGACTGGTCCAGAGTAACATCATGGATCGCTATACCCAGGGTAAAGGGACCCCGGGCCAGCCGGTGCCGTCATGGAGGACTCCGGTGGGGGTCCGTCCGTCCCCACGGAATTGTCGCTGCAGGACATTATGGGCGCCATCAACGGCATAAGGGAGACCATCGCCCAGCAGTACGAGGCTCTGGCCCGTAAAATAGACACGGTTGCCATTGATGTTACGTTAATCCGGGCGGATCTCTCCAAGACTAACGAGAGGGTTCAATCGCTGGACTTGAGGACATCCACTCTTGTCACGGATGTATCAGACCTCCAGGCAACTCTTGGCGATCTAAATTCTGCAAACGACGCGATGTCCCGGCGGCTGGAGGATTTCGAAGGTCGGACACGACTCAATAATATCCGTGTCATAGGTGTACCGGAGACTTCCAACAATCGTCCGGTGGACCTTATGGTCGAGGATCTCATCCTCAATCATCTTGCTCCTTCCGGCCTGAGCAAGTTCTTCGCCGTGGAGCGTGCCCATCGTGTCCCGGGCGGTAGGCCTCGACCAGGCGCTCCCCCGAGGCCTATCATTGCAAAACTTTTTCATTACAGAGACCGGGATGCGATCCTGCAGGCCTCGAGGGTGCACGGCCCAGTTAAATATGAGAATTCCTCCGTCAACCTCTTGCCGGACTTCACCCAACTCGTTCAGAAACAGAGAATGAGTTTTCAGGGGGTGAAGCGCCGTCTTCGAGATCTGGACATCAAATACTCTATGCTTTTCCCTGCCACGCTTTGTGTGGAATATGAAGATCGGACTCTCTTCTTTGAACGCCCCGACACAGTGAGTGACTGGTTGGATTCCCTGCCGGAACCGGGAGACCGAACTGGGCGTACTGGCGGTGCCGAGGGCGGTGGGCCTCTGCAGGAATAATTCTTGGTCCTCCACTTTGACATTTCCTTCTGTGCTCAGCCAGGTTCTACTTCAATTGTATATTTTGTCTATTAATGTTTCGTCTGGGTGCGGGCGGGGATGGGTCCCTTTCCTCCTCTAGGGTCTTTTTGTAGCATGGGATTGTTAGGGCGACAGGCACACTGCAAGTTGGGGGGGCTGTATAGTCCGCAGGGGTGCAGGGTGGGGGGGTGGCAATGGTGTGGGGGTGGGAGGGTGGCAGTGGTGGATGGGTTGTGTGTTTTTTCTTTTCAAGGCGGTGTTATTGTTTTCTTTCAGTTTCAGGTGTCTGGCTGCGTGCCCGGGGGCTCCAGCTTCTTGTGTTGGGATGGGGGGGGACGGGTTGAAACTGATGTCTTGGAACGTCAACGGATTGGGGGACCGTATCAAACGTGGGGTTGTGTTGCAATATTTGCGTCGATTGGCCCCTGATGTGGTATTTCTTCAAGAGACGCACTTGGTGGGAAATGTATGTCATGCTATGAACAGGGGGGGCTACCGACTGGTCGCACACTCTGGCTTCACCACTGGCTCCAGAGGGGTGGGCATCTTACTGCGCTCTTCCCTCCCGCTTGAGATTGACAAAGTTACTCTTGATGATAGAGGGCGCTATGCGTCTTTGACTGGGCGGTGGGAAGGGCAAACTCTTTCATTGGTTTCGGTCTATGTTCCCCCGGGCCTCCAGACCTCCACTTTCTCTGATGTGGGTCATATGTTACTTGAACTTCCTGATAGTCTCCTGATTGTGGGTGGGGATTTTAATTCCGTGATTTCTGGCGAGTTAGATCGTTACCCTCCCAGGGCCCTCTCTGCCGCCCAGGCGTGGCTCGGCGGGTTCTTGGACACTTTCGGTCTGGTGGACTGCTGGAGGTTGATACATCCGACACAGAGTCAGTACACATTCCACTCCGGGGCCCACGGGAGTCTTTCCAGACTAGATTATTTTCTAATGCCCGTGGCCCAGACCACCCGGGTCCGGGAGGTTAAGCACCTGGCCCGGGGCATCTCCGATCATTCCCCATTGTGGCTCCTCTTCGACACCGGGATGCGATCCGCCGGGCGGATCGCCCCCATTAACCCCTGGTACTTGCGTGACCCCAAGATTCGCAAGGGTCTCATTAAGTCGCTTGATCAGTATTTTCTGGAGAATGAGGGGTCCGTCCTGTCCTCAGTGTCCCTGTGGGAGGCCTTTAAAACGGTCCTCCGAGGACACGCCCTATCCCTGATCGTGGATGCCAAGAAAGCTAAGAACGGGGAGGTGGTTGCATTGGAGGCTGAGATATCGGGGTTGGAGGCTGCCTTGGAGACGGGTGTCACTCAGGACGGGCTCAATGCCCTCAGCCTGAAGCAGTTCGAATATAAGTCCCTTGTTACGGATGCTGCTCGGACAATGTATAGGGAACAGCAGGGTAGACTGTATGATGCTGGGGATAAGGCGGGTAAATTGATTGCTTGGCTTGATAAGAAGGAGAGAGTGAATCGAGTGGTCCCCGTGCTTCAGACGTCAGAGGGAGTGAGTGTGACTGACCCTGGTGAGATTGTGGAGTGTTTTGCGGACTACTTCTGTGCTGTGTACTCCCCGGTGTCTACTAGAAATGAGGCTGACTCTCGTCACTTGTTGAAGGATATTGCTTTGCCCTGCTTGTCGGTGGAGGAGCGTGAGCAGATGGATGCCCCACTTTCGGTTGACGAGATTGCAACCGCGATTCGTTCCCTTCGCTCAGGCAGGGCTATGGGCCCCAACGGACTCCCGATTGAACTCTATAAACTGCAACCGGATAAACTTGCGCCATTTCTCCGTCGTATGTTCTCGGAGTCGCTTGAACTCGGCTCTCTCCCTGATGACCAACGCCTGGCCACTATAGTCGTGATTCCCAAGGACGGTAAGCCTCAGGACCGTTGTGCCTCGTATAGGCCTATTTCTCTGCTGAACGCAGAGCCGAAAATCCTTGCCAAGGTTCTTGCGAACTGCCTGCTTACTGTTATTGGCGATCTGGTGCATCCGGACCAATCCAGTTTTATCCCGCACCGGAATACGGCCCTTAACTTGCGGCGCCTACATGGCGTACCTGCAAGGGCGGAATATCTTTCAGAGCCGGCCATCTTGGTTTCCTTGGACGCCACGATGGCCTTTGATACGATAGAATGGCCGTATCTTTGGGCCGCCCTGGCAAAGTTTGGCTTCGGGGCGGGATTTATTAATTGGGTTAAACTCTTATACGCTGCCCCGCTGGCACAGGTGGTCGTTAATGGGAGGGTTTCCCAGCCCTTCGTTCTTGGGAGGGGCACTAGGCAGGGGTGTCCGTTGTCTCCCCTGCTCTTCGCGTTAGCTTTGGAACCGCTCGCTGCTTGGCTCCGTTGGGAACCGTCGATAAGAGGGATCCAGTGGGCCCCTGGCTTCGAGGATCGTGTTTCGTTGTACGCGGACGACATTCTCTTGTACCTCACCTCACCACGTAAGTCACTCAATGTGCTCTTTGACATCCTCACTTCCTTCGGCAAGAACTCTGGTTTGATCATTAACTGGTCCAAATCTTGTGTCTATGCTTTATCCGGTGGCTTTCCTCTCTTGCCTTCTCGTTTTCCCATTAAGGCGTCCAGCTCCGGCATTACGTACCTGGGGGTGTACGTCTCATTGGATCCTGCTGTCCGCTACGGGCATAATCTCCTCTCTCCACTTCGGAGATTGAGGTCAGACGTGGCCCGTTGGCGTAAGCTTCCCTTGTCTCCCCTCGGTCGCGCGGCACTTTTTAAAATGATGTCTCTTCCCCGATTTCTTTACGCACTTCAGAACTCCTTTGATATTTTTCCGGCGGCCTACTTCCGGGAAGTGGAGAGCTTACAAAGGAGACTTGTTTGGGGCGGTCGTGCACGTATTGCTCTTGCAAAACTGACTCTCCCCTGGTATGACGGGGGCATCGCGCTCCCGGACATCAGGAGGTACTATTGGACTTCCCAGCTATCTGCTATTAACCATGCCACGTACTCACCTGGTCCGAATCCGGCTTTCGAAATGGATAGATTTTTGTTGCCTGGCGGCAACTTTAACAGAGCGCTTTACTCTCGATCGGCTGGGAGGACCTTAACCGGTCCCACTAAGATTGCAGTATGCTTGTGGAAGGCTGCGAATGTGGCCATGGGCTGGAATGATCGCTTGACGGGCGCGACACCCTTGTTTGCGTCTGACAGATTGGGAAGCCTCTGGACGACGAAGGGATTCGAGCGTTGGGACACGATTGGCATCAACAGAGTAGGTGACCTTTGGGTGAAGGGTGTGGTTAAATCCTTCGCTGCACTGCAGAGTGAGTACGAATTGAGTGAGAGGGAGTTCTTTCGGTACGTTCAGGTTCACCACGCTCTGCTCTCGGCCATCGGGGCGGGGACTGCAGTCCCTGTGTCTTCGCCACTCGAGGAGCGCATACTCGACGGTCACTTGCCCGACAGTACTATTTCCCTTATCTATAAAAAACGAATAAACATTCGGGCGGATCTCCTCGTGCGTCTGCGGGAGGCGTGGATCGGGGATGGGGTGGAACTGGACGACGAGGACTGGCAGTCTGCGCTGTCCTCCCCTAGGGAGGTGGCTATACCCGCACGTCTCCATCTTGTCCAGCTTAAAATTCTCCACAGTGTCTACGTGACGGGCCCTCGTTTAGTTCTGATGGGTTTCTCTGAAGACGGGCTCTGTAGGCGCGGCTGTGGGCTCAGCGCCACTTTTCTCCATGTTCTTTGGGAGTGCCGTGAGGTTGCGGAGTATTGGCGCCGTGTGCATGCGGTCATGGAATGTGTCACTGGGGTCGCCCTGTTGCCTGAGGTTCGCCGATGTGTGCTGAACGTGTGGGAGCCTAACGATTATAATGCGGCTCAGACTCGGTGGGCGGCCCTTGGGAACATGGTTGCTAAGAGGGACATCGCACAGCTTTGGGGTTCCCGGCGGCCTCCCACTGTGTCAGTATGGAAGGAGAACATGGACTGGTGCATGTGCAGAGAGAAGACTGTGTATGTGCCCCGGGGCAAGCCGGGGGTGTGGGGTAGAATTTGGGGCCAGTGGAACGCGTACCATGGGAACATCTGCACACCCCCCCTCATGGACTCATCTGATGCTGCCTTGTCCCCCTGATCCTGAGGTTCCCGGACTATTGCATTTCACCTGTAGATGGTTGTGGCTCTCCCGTCGCCCCCACCTCCCCCTTGATCATCCTCATTGACCACCCGAGGGTGGAGTTGGTACTGTGTGGTCCCCCAGCCGTGGTTAGACGCCTCTTTTTCGATGGTTTCCGCCTTGTCTTTTGGTGTTATTTTATTTTTCCTTTTTGTTTGTATTTCTAAAATGTATGTCTCCGGATAACTTCTGAGGTGCACTCAGTACTCTGTCAATTCGGCTGAGCCCCGGGGGGCCCATTGCTTCCTTGATGTTGTTGAACATGTACATATTAGCGGCCGGCCCTGGTGGTTGTAGGCCCATGTTTGTATTGATTTTTATGTGCAATAAAGGTTTTTCAAAAAAAAAAAAAAAAAAAGTATGAATCAACTGAGGTACCTTTGTCATTTCCAGTAGTCATCCTCATCGTTAGCCATTTCAGTAAATCTACAAAGTCAACTACCATTATCAGAGTCGGGCCCAATCATGTGATACTGTAAGCTGTGCAGTGGCACTTTTTAATGTCATTACTTTTCAAAAGGTCTCTAGAGTCTTTTCAAAGGTGGGCTATGAAGTGTGGAGTCAGAATGCACACTGCTCTCAAGGACAATGTTTTGTATATATGTATGTATGCACTTTTTCTATATGGCAAACATGCCAAAAGCAGGGGAGGGCTGTACATGGTCAACGACAAGCGTATAGTCAACCGTAGGAGGAAGGAAAGCTTGTTTGTGGATTTCAACTATGTATTGTGATGTAGTGTTCTTTAAAGAGGTGAGTGTTCAACCCTTTCCCAAACTGGAGTAGTGTTGGTGTGGTCCTAAGGAATGCAGATATCTTATTCCACATCCAGGGGACATGGATGGAAAAGGCCTGATGCCTTGGTATGTATTTTAACTCTTCTTAGTCTACATTGTGACATGAGATCCAAATAGGTTCCTGCACAGCACTAGTGTAAAGGTCTGCAAACCATCCATGCCAGTTTAAAATGTCATTTCGTCTCTAAACCAAATGCTAATCTTTGATTTGTTGAGATTCTATGGAGCTACATTCCAGTCACTGCTGAGATAACAGTCACACTCTCTTCTCATTCTTCCTCTTTTTTAGTTGGTAACTTTCTCTGGTGTACTTTCTCTTGTTTTCCTCTCTCCTCTCTCTGAGATTGCAACAAATAAATGAACAAAGCAAAATGTTTTTTCTTTTTTTGTGTGTGATTTGTATTGGCTTCCTATTCTCCCCACCTCACCTGACACTACCCATCTGACTAGTCCCTTTACATTTTGATTTAACGTACGCTCGAGCAAGCGAATTCGTCAGGCTTGAATTATTTTTACCAGGCCGGCTCCATTAGATAAACTTCCCCGGCCGCATTAATTATCACAGCTGCGCTATTTATCATTTTATAGTCGTCCTCTTTTGTTCTGTTTGTTTTTGTGGCAGGTATCGATACTTTTTGTGGCAGTTTAAAATATTTTTCTTATTTTATTAGTGTAAATAGTGTAAATAAAATTAAAACAGCGCCTACTGCAGCTCAAATCATGTAATTACATCTAATAAACTTAGGCCTTCCTTATAAGTGGTCCCGTTAAAAACCCTGTTATTTATCTGGCGTTTTTCGGGCCGGTTATTTCAAGGGTTGGAATAAGAACAGGCATGACATGTTTTTGGGGGAAAAACACGTGTTTGTGCACATATTTCGCATTGTTCCCTCAGGGGTTTCAAACAGGAATTTTGGCTGATTTATGAAGATTTCAGCAACTTTAGCACCGTGTGAAAAAAATAAAAAATATATTATTCCGATGTGCCCTTTAACTTCAGTTACCGTTAAAATTCATATGCCACTCGTAAAGCGGGCATGAATTACTGCCCAGAGGTCTTGTTTTTGCCCTGTCCATACATTTCATATCAAAGTAAAAGATGGAAGTGACACTTCTTTTGTGTCCAGCTCAGGGCTGGCTCTAGGGCGGTGCGATCGGTGCCACCGCACTGGGCGCTGACTTGGGGTGGGGACGCCATGTTCATCCTTTTAAAAGCACCTGATGCCCCGTACATTGTCTCAGCAATTTTCCAGCATCAATAAAAATGACAACTCCGGTGATTAATGTTCTTCCTGGAGAGAACGGATCTTCCTGCTGCAAAGAAAGTGTCCCATTCACATCACAAAGTGCATATAATATAAATAGGTCGATGGGTTACTGCTTTTCTCAGAGATCCTTTTGTTATTTGCAGCTTATAAGCTAAAATCCCAATAGTGAGCTATATAACTACCATCAAAGAGCTGCATGCAAACTGCAAGGAAAATATTAGAGCTCTATATTTTTTGCCCAGCGTTTCATTATCCTAATGTTGCAAAAGGGGTTCATTTGGGTAGAAATCAATTCTTATTATCATGGAAAACCCCTAAAACCGATGTTACATTTTAAATTCAGAATATGTGCTTTTCCAGTCCAAGGACTCTGAAACTATACTGCCTAACAGTATGGATGAAATGTGACTCTTACTCCTTGTAGGCCTCTGTCTTATGTAACATTTCCTATACATTTATTTGCACACTGATGATTGATTGTCTCTCTGCAATGCTTGTGTGATGGAAAGTGTTCTGACATCTTAAACTGGTATGCGTGGCGCTATAAATCTTTATGAAACTAAGAGACAGTGGTTATGGAGACTTGAGGGACACTGTCAAATGGTGGTAGCGAGGGAATCCGTGGCAGAGGTGGTCATGGGGGGGCGCCAACAAACATTGTCGCACAGGGCGCCACTAGTACTAAAGCCGGCCCTGGTCCAGCTAGTCAGGAAGCAAGGGCTCACTGTCCATATCGCTTAGGGTGTGTGACAGGATATGGCATCAGCATTTAAGTAGCGCATCTCTGACGAATTGCTTTCTATGGATCTACCAGCAAAGGGGTAATTTGCAGTTGGAAATATACAAGGTATGTTTTTTCACTCTAAACATAGGCTCTGTTTCGAGTTCGATGAGTTCAGGTACGCCGTGCTCTAGTGACGCGTGTACAGTCCCGTGAAATTGAAGGTTTGTATATAATTGGAATTGATCATTGCCGAGTTTGACATTCTAATGTACTTCCGAGTCCAATGGCTTGGAATGCTGTGATTAGATAGTCAGGTGCAAGGGAGTGCATCCTCCCTATAATTAGTAAGGCAACTAGTCTTGAATTTACGGGACCACTAAAACCAGTGTATAGGTTCTGATCCAGTGAAAGACGAACAGCTGCGTCCTTGCGAGATAAAAGGAGCAAGAACTCAGCTGTGCTGCAAGGATTTTCAGACTTCCAGGCAAAATGTATAATTTTTGTACTAATCTTCCTCTAGAAACAAGGGAGTTTGAGGCATTTTCTCACAGTCTCTGGTATCCTCTGTTGGTGTCTTGTGTTTGTACAGTAAGAACGATGGCTGCTTTGCCGTAATCAGTGCTTTAAATGGGCCGGTACTGTCCAGTACGGAGTACCGATTCTTTTTTATTTTGAGAGGGAGAGTACCAGCACTTCTCAAAAGAAATGCAATACTTTTAATTGGAGAGTAGCGGCACTTCTCAGAAACAAGCAGGTACTCTGGTACAGAGTACCTGCACTTCTATTTTTCCATTTCAAGCACAGGCCCTAATATAGCGGTGGTATTAATGAATTGCAACAGGACCACCAGAAGGTCATTTGAGGATGAGCTGTGCAGTCAAAATCATGGTATATTGTACTCTAAATGCAGCCTGGGGTATTCATTTGAGGGGCTATAGATTACATTTTGGTTTGGCAGTCTGTCGTTGATATCTATCCTTGGCGTTGGCCATAAGTCATCACCAGATGGCTATTGTGCATTCGTCTATGACAATTGAGTGGGATTCAAGGGTCTCCAACCAGTAGCTCGTGAGCTACTGTAGTTCTCCAACTACCTCTGAATAGGTTTTGCTTGGCTGAATTAATATACATATGAGAAAAATTGAGATTATACAACACTAATAATAATAGTAGCTCTCAATGCGTTTTATTGAACATCAGTAGAACTCAGTACAGAAAGGGTTGGAGACCCTGGTTAACTCATCCCAGTTCTTAGTTGGCAAATGTCTTTCTCAGGAGGACTTATGTCTGACAATTCAGTAAGCATGGCCATAACTTGGGCGGTACTGCAGGGGATTTAACATTAGTCAGTCAATTGTTTTATTAGAAGTTCGAGTTAGGAGACTTTCAGTTTAAAAAAGTTGTCTGAATAAGACCCGAAATTCTGTAATTAGGTGACCCATCCACTTCCAGCCAGTGCAGGAGTAAGCGTTTGCCATGATAGATACACAGATGTCACTTAAATCATGTGTCAATTTTGGAGTGTGTTTTGCTTGCTGAGAGTGCTTCCCATTGGGCTGTTGAGTTCTACAGATGCCTCTTAATTAACAAGTCAATTTCAGACTGTGTATTGATTGTAGGGTGTGCTCCCTGTAGTGTTGAGTTTGTCATGAATAAAACCAGGAAATGTATACTGATAGGTACTCTTTATTTAAGCACACCATCCATCCAGCCACGAGACTCAATTGCCCCAAGCAATTTGAACATAAACATTCTTATCTTACAGAATGTTCTGTGGCTGGCTAAGCAACCCCAGTTAAAGACAAGGAAATATATCTGTACATCGCACCTCTCCCCTTTTATGAACTCAAACATGAATAACTACCTGACCAAAGCTAAACACAAATAATTTCATATGCATGTAACTTTTTCTATTATCATCAGTTTGGTAACATGGCATTCAATATATTGAAATATGCAATACAAATAAGCATAGAAGTTGATTCCTACTTAACAGTAACCTGATCTCTTCAGAGATTAAGGGCCTGATTTAGATCTTGGCGGACAGGTTACTCCGTCCCAATGGTGACACATATCCTGTATGCCAAAATATGAATCCCATTATATCCTATGGAATTTATAGTTTGGCAGATGGGATATCCGTCACCATTGTGACAGAGTAACCCATCCACCAAGATCTAAATCAGGCCCTAAGTTATTGATCAACAAAATTAATTAGGCTCACTTGACGTCTTTGTACTCTCTCACTTCTTCTTCTATCATTTGTTCCTGCCTCATCATCACTCTGAACAATTGACTCCCTGGCCACCGTTCTGCACTTCTCCCTCTGCTTAATTGTTTGTTTATTTATCAATGCATGAGGTTGAACTTTTTCAATTAGGTTTTTGTTCCAGCAACGACCATCATTTGTTTAATAGCATTTTTAAAAAACTTAGTGACCTTCATGGCCTTAGTGAACTAAGTCCATCTTGGAACCCACACGTGCTTTAACCTTGACCTAGTCAACTAAGTTTATCTTTATATTAACAAGTTTTTTTTCTGTCGTTAATTGACTTTTTCCTTTTCATCTGTCTTTCCTGTCCATTAGTCACCCATTCATCCATGCTCCTCTTTTTCAACCTCTTATTCCACTTCATCCCTTTATCCATCCCAGGCACATTCAAATATAGGGTGTCCTTCATTTAAACAACTCAAATTGTGATTTCCCTGATGTGGAGTGTGGAGACATACAGTAGGGAGGTTATGCGTTCTTGCAACATCTCTCTACAATTAAGATGATTGACGTTTGCTAACTATTTATTCTTTCAAAGTTGTGTTCATTCTTTCAACAGTACTATTAGTTTCTGGATGATAGACTGAACTTCTTTTGAGTTGTATCCGGCACTCTTTAAACTATTCCTCCATCACACTCAAGAACACTTGCTGACCACTGTCTAACAAAATACTTTCAGGGTAATTCTCTCTTTTAAAGATTTCTTCCAAGAACTTTATCTCACTACCAGACAAAATGTCCCTCACACGCAACAAGTCAATGCACCTAGAGTAAAAACCAACTAAGACAATTAAATATGGCGTAGCATGTTCACCACTCAGTGGGCCCAGCAGCTCTATAACCACTTAATGACACAGGTAACTTGGCAGTGTTCTGCACACTATTGGAATGTATCTTGTTTAAAAAAAATTATCACAAAAATTGCACTCAGCACAATCCCTCACCAGTTGTCTAACTTGCAATTCAAATCCAGGATGCCAAAGATAAGCTTCATCTTACCAATTTCCCCATGACCTTCATATACTAAATTCAAAAGTTTTCAACTCAGGCTCTGTGGCGAAACCAACCTTGTCCCTCTCAACGGTAAACCATTTTCCACCACCAACTCATCCTTTCCATCCTCCACATTTGATCAAACTTACAAATGTTACCCATCTAACAATATCCATCATCTTGGTCAGAGCAACATCCTTTTCTAGTTCAGCTCTCCATTGATTTCCTGCAACATTACCAAGAGTTTCCTCACATACATTTACTTTATCAAATTTTTCCTTCGCTTCCAAATCCTCACCCATCTGTACTAACCTAGGTAGACAATCAGCCTAATGATGCCAGGGGCATGTACTCCACACAAAAACAGAAAACCTGCAAAGATATTGCCACCTCATTATTTTGATGAAATGACATCCAAACCCTTTCTCATAAAAATCTCAGATAAAGAAATGTGGTCAGTGTAACCTTGAAGCTAGATACCCAAACTATTTTACTAAACTTGTTGAGAGCCCAGGAAATAGCTAAAGCTTTCCTTTCTATCATTGAGTAATTTGTTTCTGATCCTCTTAAACATCTTGAGGCAAAGAAATCAATGTTTCTTCTCCATATTTTGTCTGAAGAAGTACTGTCCCTATTACTATGACACTAGTATCTCTCACTATCATTGTCTCATCACCAGACACAAATGCTTGTAGACATTGAGCACATCATAAATCTAGTTTTAAATTCTCAAACTCTTTCGGACATTCACTACTCCAAAGAAATTCACTTTTTTTTAGTAAGGAAGCTCCCTAAATTAACTGATTTATCAGCATATACTATATGAATTTACCATAATACTTTACCATTCCCAGATATTAAGTTATTTCTTCTTTGTTATTTGGTTCTTTTGCCCTAACTATTTTGTCAATTAAGTCTTTCTTTGGAAGTATCCCATTGCCAGATATAGAATTATCTAAATAATTCACTTCACCCACTCCAAATTTGTATTTTTCTAATTTCAATATTTGACCAGCAGTGATCCACTTGCCCAAACCTTCAAGCATGTCATACTTAAAGAATTGTTTCTCCAAAACTCAACAAATCATCCTGGTAACATCTCACGCCATCAATTTTTTCAACAAATTTGCCATGACTCCTAGAAATACAGACACCGCTAAGATAAGTCTGAAAGGCATCCTTTTAAATCTAAATATTTCCATGGGTTCTATGAACACAGTTAAATCTTGTGAGTTCTCATCTAATTCCTTCTGATGATATGCTGATACAAAATTTAAAGTAGTCAAATACCTGGCACCAGCAAGAGTAGTGACAATTTGTCAGTGTTAGATAATGAAAACCTGTCTATTGCCTCGTTGTTTTATGCCCTCAAATCTATGCACAAATCTGTATCTCCATTAGCGTTCTTTGCAACTACAATCAGAGCCAACCAGTCTGTTCTTTCTACAGGTTCATTAATTCCCATGTCAATCAAATGCTCCAACTTTTTTTTCACACCGTGCTTCATACTCCACGATATTCTTCTTATTTTTGCTACAACTGGTTGAGCATTCTTGCATAACTTTATTCTGCACATCTAACCACAGAGAAGACCTAAAGCTATTGTGAGCACCTGATCAAATTCCTTTACAAACCTTAACCCATGATCCCCTACTTCATGTACCTGTACTTGTGCTTTAGCATTTGGATTCAGAGTGACCCTCAACAATTCCTAGTGGGGCCAACCAATCAAATAATTCCCTTGAACAGAAAAATTTACTTTCTCTAAAACATATCTATCCTGCAATTCCATTCATACGTTGAAGTATCTTAACATTTTGATAGAAACACCCCTATCAAGAGTTAAAATTCATCCTTAGTAATTTCACTTTATTCTTAAACTTTTGTTTATGCGTATTCTTGGAAATACTTCTCAAGTGTGAGCATGAATCAAATGTCATTGATATTGTTACCACCTCAGCAGATACTAAATGACATGGAGGTTCTTTATCTTGATTTCTGTTTTGATCTACCTCTCTAACATCCTGTTTTATTTGATTATCCCAAACTCAACTCCTAAAATTCCTGTTTTTGTTTCTTTACACTTTGCAACATTTCAGAAAAGTCCAATTTTTTCCACAACAATGGCATTTGGTTAGTAAGACAAAACAGTCATTAGCATTTCCCTTTGCCCATAATTTCCACACCTGAAGCATTCTCCCTAAAATCCATTATTCCATATGTTCGCCCTTTTTTCTTTTTTCATCTATCACTGCATTTACAGATTTCCTATCTGTGACCTTCTCTTTTTTCTATTCTTTAACACACTTTATTATATGCTCTACCCTTTTTGCAACAGAGATAACTTCTTCCAAAGGTGGCTCATCCTTCTTCCAAAGTTCTTCTCTTGTCTTTTCGCAGTTGCATTTCAGAACAAATTGATTGTGTGTTTTTTCTTTGGTACCACTGACGAATTTGCACGTAGAGACCAATGTACTTAAGCTTAATATAAGTTCCTCTCCAGTTTCATCACAGCCTTGTGCCCTCCGTGCAAAATGGCAATGCTCAATAATGGTACTAATCATTGGAAGGTGATATATGTCTAATTTTCGTATGCACAATTCATATTCATTTAAATTACTCATTTAATCTTGGCCAAGCTCGGGTAAATTCTCTAAAACATCCTGGCCTTCTGCCACTAAACAGTACAACAGTGAACACATCTATTCTGAAAGTTACGTTTTTTACACAAGCCCTTGCATAATTTGTGAAAATGATCTTTCCATTTTCCCCATCTCAGAGGATGTTCTGCTGATATAGGCAAAAAGAATGGTGGAGGTGTAACGTTTTGCATTGTTTACTCAAGATAATCAACCAAGATGAAAATGCTAAATACCACTAAATGTGCTTTTTACTAACTTTTTCTTTACTCCTATATTGGTATTATAGTTATATTATATATTAAGTATATATTACTTTATTTTTAGTGCATGTGTGTGCCAATCACTGATCCAAATATGAGGGGCTTGCCAAGTGTGCCTATCACCGATTCCTCATTTAATTTGCATCTACTGATTCCATTAGAGTTTGGCATCTCCTAACTGGTCCTGTACGTGACTGACAACTCCTACTTCAGTTGTTGTTGTGCCAAACACAGATTTTTAATAGCCAAAGTGCCTCTCTTTTTTCCACTTTCTCTTCAGATACTGTATTTCTACTACCAATGTTATGTGATAGACTTTGGGCGGTGCCTACCACTGGTACTTAGGGACATATGTATGAGAGGCTTACATCGCAGACCTGTACAACAGATTTATGAAGCCACGCAGTCACTTTGCGTGTCTCTGAGTAGCTTCATGAATTTGGAGTAGCGCAATGCAGCAAAAATCTGCCCTGGGTAAGCGTTCCATGGGCGTCCCAGTGGGTGTTCCAACACAATACACATCGATTTGGTGCATTCCCAGATTTACAATAAATTGTAAACCTGGTAATGCTCCAAAATCATACACCTTCCCATGGGAGGCGTAATGAGAAGACATTCCTTTATTTCTCCTCTTTACTTCCTCTTTCCATTTGTGCTGCATTCTGCATCATGGTGCAAATGTGCCTGCATTGGCTCTAGGCTGCCTAAAGTACACCAGCACAGGGAAAAAGAGAGGCTGTATTCGCTTAAATACGGCGTAGTTCTGCCCTTTCCCTATGGTGCAGCGCAGCAAGATGACTTGCTGCCCTGCGCCATAGTTTCAATAATATGCCCCTTAGTTTCCAATTGCTCCTTTTAGCCCAAACACAAATCAAAGGTGATTGCCAGAATGTTCTCCATTAATCCATATTGCATACACTCTTCACAATTGTTCAAAATGGCCACCTCAATGCAATTTCTGTGTCATTTTACAAGGTGGTTAGGCATGTTTCATAACCTTCCCTGTCCTCCAAAACTGCTACCGTGACATTGCGGAGTGTTGGGGCTTGTACTGTGTTGTTCCTAGGGGTGGGCGGAACTCGCAAAGTTTTACTCTGCGAAAATCCGCAGGGTTACATAAAAACTCTGTGAGATTCAACAGTGTTCGGCCACCCCTAAATTTACTCTGAAGAACCACCGACGGGGAGAAAGGACTAAGAGCTGTCAGAGACAGGACTGAAAGAATACACCAAATGGCATGGAAGAAAACTGCTGCTGCAGCCCACTGAAATGTCCTACTGGAAATACAGCGGGCAAGAACACATTGAAATATTTGAAAGCCCAGACCACTGGCAAACATTTTTTCTCTGGTTGCAGGTAAGAATGTTAAGTTTGTGACAGGCTCTTACTGGCGTATGCACAATATGTCTCCGGGCATTTGGCAGTCCATTGTGCTATCCAAGGATTGCACCTAACCCGAAAGGGCTAGTGTCAACTACATCCTCTGTATGAAGTTTGGGATCACAGTAGGCCATTTCAGTGGCACTCTCAATAGCTTGCTTTTGGAAGGTCTTCTCACATTCATGTGACCAATGGAAAGACGCATTCTTTTTTGTCAGTCCTCATTAAGGTGTACTGATCATAGCAAATTTTGTATGTGTCTAGAACAGTAACTTACCATTCCAAGAAATGATTGTACCATAGAAATGTCTTGTGGGGGATTTGCAGTAGACAGCGCTTGCACTTTAGCTGGATCAGGTTTCATGCTCCCATCAGAAAAGATATGTCCAAAACATTTCAAGCTTTTCAAGTGGAATTCACATGTGTCAGCATTCAGAGTTAAGCCTGAATCGTTCAGCAAATGGCATACTTGCATGAGAGCTTTATAATGCTCTTTCTGTATGGCTCAAAAAGCCAATACGTTATCACTATAGTTAAATGCATTTACTACAGGCTGTAAGATTCATCAAATGACATCTTGGAAACGTTCTGCAGCAGAGGATACACCAAAACTCAATTGCTTGTAGCAAAACAGACCAATTTGATTAAAACAGGTTGTAATGGTTCTGGATTTGTCTTCAAGTTCCAATTGGTGATATCCTTTGTTTAAATTGAGTTGAGAGAAAGATTTCGCACCATTTAATTGAGTTATCATACCAGCAATGTGCGGGCCTGGATGTCTCTTTTGCTCAATTGCCTTTTTGGCCTGACGCATGTCAACGTATATGTATAGAACTCCATCATTGTCTCTTTTAGGCACTACTACAATGGGAGAAAACCATGCTATTGGACCAGTGGAGCATTCAATAATGTCATGTTTAAGCAACAAATTAAGTTCCTTTTCAACACCTTCTTGCTAGTAAAAAGGCAATTTGTCTGTGTCTTTGATAAACAGGATGCACATCCCCATTTATATGTAACTTTACTTTCATTGATTTGAGTTTTCCTAACCCATGAAATAATGAAAGAAATTGACTTACAATTTCACGATGAGCATTCATATTGTAGTTCACTGATATCAGTCCCAAATCAGCAGCAGTGTTGAAACTCAGCAAACAGGCATTAGAAGCTGTTCCTTGAAGTACATGAATGGGCGTTTGTACCATAGTTGTCTAATGTTTCATTGTGGCTACAAGCAAACCTTGACTTTTTAAGTAAGTTGAGGTAACCCATGTGTATACTTTAGTCTTTGACTTCATAAGTTGTGGTAACGGCAGACAAGTCTTGATACTTCTCAGGCATGATATTTATCGATGAATGGTATCGAACACCCATTTGTCTTTAGAGAGATCTTTGGACAATGCTTGAATATTTTTGGTGCTTTTTTATGACAATTCTTTTTCGCTTTGAATTTTTCTCACATTTGACTAGTCCCAAATGTGCATGCCCTTCTAAAGTAAACATCAATATTCCACAATTGTCATTGTCTCTTTCACTGGAAAATGATACTGAGGAACTCTTTGTCGATGATTTAGACGATGATCAACTTTGATGTCGATTTGCCCCAGTTGATGTGACCGCTTGGCCTTGTGGGAGCACATTGAGCTTCGCTGAGGTAGCATTTGGTCAACCATTCTATCTTTAGCTGTGACACGCTTACTTTTCTCTCCACCTTACAAGTCTTCACAAAATGGTTCACTTTACCACCGCTGACGCACGTCTGTCTAATGGAAGGACACTTACCTTTGTGTGAAAATATCAGTCGACATTTGTAACACGTTTTCTTTTTCTGTGAAGACATAGCCACATGTGTTCTCTGGCCTTGTACTTTGGCTTACTTTTCATTCTCATGACTGATACACTTTGGGTGCCGCCGGCCTCCATGTCAGTCGCTTGACAATCAGCATACTCTTCAGCGCAAGCAGCTTTGAGGACTTGTTCTAAGATCAGAGTTTCCTTTAGCATTCGTCGTTGAAAGAAATCTGACAGACATCCATCAATTAGTCTGAGGCGGGTAGCTTCCTCATCATTAAATTAATTGAATTAACAGTGCTTCACCAGAACATCCAGTCTCTCAACAAACTCATCGATGGTTTCACCTGGTCTCTTACATTTTGACTGAATATGTATTTTTCATAATCTACATTTGGCACTGGATTAAACTTGACATTTAAGGCTGTTTTGATTTGATCGTATGTCACTTCACCTTCTTGTAGTATCTTTTTCATGACTTCTTTCACTGCTTCACCAGCCAAGTTCCTTTCGTACTTTATAATCTGTTCATCATCTTTTTCATCTACTGCATCTATGAAATCTTGAAACGTCTCTAACCATGCAGACCATATATTGCCAATATTGTGTTTTTGACAGTATCCAATGCAGATGGCAGTTTTAAGAATGCAGCAAACGTATATACATTTGTGGACAGTAGTTTTATAAGACTTTATTCATCTGCATATAAGTCAGAACTCAACATTCTAAGTCTACCTTCAACTCATCCCTCCAAGGCCTTTGGTGTACAATGGGAACCAAAAGAGTTCCAGCATCTGTTATTTGCCAGGCACTACATCCCCCACATGAAAAACACCACTTACGTAGCATGGCTGCTCCTAGGAGACTAATTTCAAATTTGGACCGATTCTCTTTTTAACAACGGCAGTGGCTCACTTCATCTCAGAGAAGGAAAAAGAGGACAAGACAAAAACAACACATCACCAGTTAAGTAAATTTGGCAGTCATTTATCTTATCTAGAGTCCAGTTTATGTTTAATGCACGCCAAGTAAAACATTTTTATAATAAGCTCTTTGGGAAAGTGCTGTTTAGGCCTCCAGAGCTGTAAGGTACAAATACGAAAGTGGTACAATAGGGTGCTTATTTTAAATACAGGCACATCAGCCGGTGTGGATGAAGTGTGCAGAAGTGATGTTGTGACTCCCCCAACTGTGTGAGATCAGAGTTCTCTCTTCATGGCTCCCTGTCCTGCAGCTAGAGGTTAAGCCTTTACTCCAAAATCTCTGTCAGCTGGCGCTCTCCTCAGGCTGGCTCTCATCTGCACCTCGGATTCCAATTGGCCACACTGTGGTGACTAGTACATCGTACAGAATGTCTTCCTCCTGCACATTACTCCTTTGGGCTGCGGGCGCTGCCATCCATACTCCTGGCAAGCGGACTCGCAACACCCCGCACCACTCAAAACTCTTCAGTGTGCCAACTCTGTCAGTGACATGACTAGAGGAGGAATAGGATGAGGGGTTGTACTTAGTGGCTTCTGGAGTTTTGCTGCACTCCAAGCATAGCGCGGTGTGGCAAAACTCTGCGAACTCCGCCGAGGGAGTGGAGTTTATCACTAACCCCTACTTGTTTCTGCAAGCAATTGGGCTTGTTTTGGTGCACCTGAAATGCAGTGTGCATTTCTTCAACCATTCTTACACCACCTTATTCTGATCATCAACATTTTTAACTTTGCATAAGTCTCACTGCTTAGTGATATTCAAAACACTTATTTTTTGTTCTCCTTTCTTTTCACTGTTTCAATGAGTTGTCAGTTTGTCGTGGAAAATTGGACTGTTTTTATAAATACACAGACTGATCTGTGTATTCACCTCAGCTGAAGTGCTACGTTATGGCTTCCAAAGGTTGATGCCAAATTGTTGTGTTGGGTATGGCATGAATAACATCAGAACATTTATACTAGAAGGTACTGTATTTTTTGCACCCCATCCATCTAGCTACCAGATCTAGATTTCCCCAGCATCTTTAATATAAGCCTTCTAATCTTACAGAACATATTACGATTGGCTAAGCAACCCCCGTTAAAGGCCTTCAAGCTTGTCTGTATACCATACTTACCATGGGGAATGGAGTCCCTCAGATGCCGCTTAAGTCATGTGTCAGTTTTAGAGTATGTATTGCTTACTGGGAGTTCGCTCATGTAGTTATGTCCCTATCAAACTCAACAGGTGTTGGGGAGTTTAAGGGGAGCCTGGGGTGGCACATTTAATTCATATGGCTACAAGTGGGCTTTGCATTGCTAAACTGATTGTCAGAGTGCCAGTGTACTAAGTACTACTGATCAAGGCCAGACTGGACATGTCAGGCATCAGGCATTACTCCGAGTTGCTGGACGGGTGAGGGGCCACATTTGTTACTTGGGTCAGTTTTGTAGCAGTGCAGAAGTTTTAAAAAGCACTGCCACAAAAGTTCCTGGTGTAGCCATCAGTTTTCAGGCACAAATAAAACTGCCTAGATAACTTTGGTGATTAATGTACCTGCTGGAGAGTGATCTGAGTTTTGTCTATTGGCAGTTTTGACTCATCTAAGGTAGTACTAAGGGTTAGTATGCCTGCTGCAAAGATCATGTACTATGCCGATCACAGAACAGTATTTCATGTGCATAGCTCATTTGGTTACTGCTTTGCTTTTGTCACAGATATTCTTTAGTCACTGTGCAGTTCATAAATTACAATCATAATCTAGGTTTCAAAGTTATGTTTTTTCCTAGTCCTTCATTATCCTAATTTTGATAAAAAAGGATTTGTCTGGGTAGAAATAAATTCTTATGAGTAAATTCTGAATGAATGTGTGCTTCCTCAGAAGAAGGACTATTAAATGATGCCTACCTGTATGGATTACATGTGAGTCCTACACCTTGTAGTTCCCTTTGTTTTATGTAATATTTTCTACACACTGATTTTCACACTTATTATTCATTGTCTCTGTATGTGTGTGTGCTGTAAAATGCTCCAACATTCTACAATAGGCTGAGAGGTGCTATAAACCAAATTAAATGCATGTGAGAGAGGGCCTATTTAGAGATGAGAGGCACTGTTGGCGGGAGATAGTGAGGGGATCATTGAAGAGCCCCACTAAAGATTGCTGAATCCTGGGGCACAGTAAGGTCATCTTTTACTATACTTTAAAAATGAATACATAATTGAATATAAAATGAAAAATGTTTTGTAGAATGCACCATTTCCCCCCAAATATTCTTGGGTGGACAACCTCCCCAAAGCCCCTTTGTAGTGGTCAGTCTCGCTCACTGCGCTCTCTTGCTATGCACCTTATGTGGGCTGGTCTGACAAAAATTGCCAGTCCAGTCCTGCTACTGATTGAAACGTGTGATGCAGCTCTCTGTAGAGGGGTAAAGGATATTTTAGATGGTTTGTGGTACTTCTCGAGAAAAGATAATACAGCTTGCTATTACTACCTTTGTTGCCCCTCATACTTTTTTGTAGTGTTACATAAAGTGAACTTGGCCCAAGGTCATAGGGGCACTTAACATAGCACCATGTGTAATCCTACCATCCTCGTCGCCAGCGTTACAAATTGAAATCTCATAAAGCATGGCAAGTAGATCAACTTTATTAGTACATGACATGCACCATCAGTTTCATTCAGCTGGCAGTTGTCAGAATCGTCAGGTAGAATGTTCAGGTTGACATTTTGGAAAGGGGAAAATTCCAAGGTAAGGAGAAGGGAGGGTGGACAGGAAAGGCAGGAGATGGCATCGGAATATTTTACATTATACATGATAAGATTATTATTATTTGCTTTTCCGTTTAGGCACTTGGAGATGCTTTGCCCGGAATCACAGGATGTTAGGCCGGCGCAGGGACTCAAATCTGATTCCCCAGTTCCAAGGTTTAGGCCATATTTTCTTTTTCCAGAGTTCTTCTGACACCTTTCCCAAGCTAACTTTTCAAATTTCACGCCGAATGTTTGTTGGATAAATAATTCAGCACAGAGTTGCCTTGGCTACTAAGAATTGTATTCAAAGCAGCATTAGACTAAAAGATATACTCAAGATCGCGCGTAGTGGAAGAGGAGAAAGAAGGAATGAACGAAAAGGTGGAGCCCCACGCTCGGTGTCTCTCTCTGAATACTCTCTAGCGTGCTCTTTATTCCTGTGTAACTGTGATTTGTGAGCTGTTGCTGTACTGGAGACCAGCCCAAGGTCAAACGCTGTAATTGTGGGCTCGGCAGGGAAGGAAGCGGTGGAATGTAATTAGTTCCAGCAGTGACTTTTCACCCAGTAAGCTCTCGAATGATTCGCGGACCTTCTTCAGTGTCCATTGAAAGGCATTAGGTTCGATCTCACATTAGGGTTGTGGTTCCAAAATTCCCGGGCGGATCCACACTACTATAAATTAATACTGTAGACCGTCAGAGAATAGGCAGACACACCAGTGAGCACAAGAGGAAAACAAGGAACTCTGAGAAAGTGGCTGAAAGAAAGCTCGCATGTGACTGTGTGACATCTGCAGTGAGTTTGACTGGTGTCCCTTAATTGTCAGGTTGGGTTTATGGTCTCGACCTCACGGTGTTATTATAATTGTGTCTCAGAAGGAGCCAACGGGGCTTCAAATTGGCAGGTGCCAATGGAAACTCACTACCAGCACTTTTTAAGTTTAAAGGGACAGGGCCGGCATTTCTTACCAGGGGTGCAATACTTTTTATAGGAGTGTACCCCCACTTCTCAAATGCAAATTGGCACTCTAGAATAGTGAGTACCTACACTTTACACCTGGAGGTGGGATCACAGATCTTTTCAGGGATCTTAACCTTAAGACATCCATGGGCTCCCTTCGTATACCCACTTAGGGGCAGATTTACAAGCCCCTTGCACCTCTTTTACGCCACAGTTGTGTCACTTTTGTGACGTAGCAGCGGCGCAAAGCCAGTGCCATGGTGCGGGGTACTTACAACGTGACGCATCTGGGAGATGCATCACGTTGTAAAGCCCTGCGCCACATGTAGGTGTTCCGGCGCAGAAACGCCTCCTAAAAGTGGCTGAGTAAAATCTACAAGATTTCATTCAGACACTTTTAAGGCCATGCTGCGTCAAAACCCTACGCCTGCTTGAACCAGGCGTAAGGATTGACGCAGCATTTTAAAGATAGGGCACCCTCGAGCCTTGCTGGAGCTGCGTCGCACTTGCGACGCAACTCCAGCATTGCGCCGCCTTTACGGCAGCAGATGCGTCATGCATCTGTCCATTTTTGCCCCATGGTGCACCGCATTGTAAATGTGGTGCATCCATGGTGGCGGAGCCGTGATGCACAATAACTGGCGCATCCCTGCTGATATGCAGGGATGCGCCAGTTATTGTAAATCTGCCCCAACATCTTTTTTTTATTTCCCTATTCTTTTTGCCACCACATGCTGAGCTAGCTGGCACCTGACCGCTGCTGTTTCAAGGCCACTTTGACATACTTATTGTCTTTTCAGCCACAATGCTTCCTTGTTGCTTGGCGCATTTTCTGAACCTGAATATTCATTCTTTGCTACCCATGGTACTATGATGGCATTTCAGATTAGCAGGGAGTGGATGTACTGAACCCAGGGTGTTTCTATGCATTGTGAATTCGGGGCTGTTGCAAGGGAGAGTAATCAAGGTTGTTTGACCCGCACCTGATAGTTTATTTTTCGATCTCACTAAAGCAGGCCTTGCTAGCGTTCGTGACATGTTCTAAATAAGGCAGGTAATTGTAGACACTGCCAGGTATCGCTGTAAAACCTGAACCGAGCTCCACGTCACGTTTGTGACCTGAGCCCCACAAAAGCTTCTGACTGTTATATGTGTGGAAGCCTCATCTGGAATTCTAGGAGGCCACGATGGGCAAATGCAAAAGGCATTGGCTTTGAGCAAGTAGGTATGATCCAAAATGTATGCTTCTTTGACAGTAAGAGACACTGATCAAGTAAGGGCTAAACACTTAGCTGTTGTTTAAAGTTGGATTCTTGCAAGTGTTACAGTAATCTGCAGTCGAGTTGCGCTGTAGTTGTATTGATGTAACGAGGAATATATTTGTCCCTTTGCCACACTAAAACAAACTTTCACACTCATTCTATCTCACTCATCTAGATACCACATCTCACACGCTTGTATTCAGTATGCCAACGGATTTCGGGAATCGTTGATAGTAACTTTTCTGATACTTTGTGTATTCTTCTGGTTTTCTTCTGTTGCAAATTCGCTTAAAAAACCATAGGTTTCACACACGTTATAGTTAGGAATTGGCATTTAAAAAACCTTAGAAATTCACTGAAAAAACCATAGGTTTCAGGGGTGTTATAGTTAACTGGACATTTCACTCGTACAAAACCATTGAAATTCTCCCATTATAGTTAGTTCAGCTAACTATAACTCGCGCGCCCGCAATCCACTGCTGATGACGTCACATATTACATCACTCATGACATGGTCAGTGACATCACTGAAGACATAACTGATGACGTCTCAAATGACATCACTGATGACATCACTGATGACGTCATCCATGTGATAAATTATTGCACCTTCTCACACCCTAATATAACCTTTGATACACCGACTCAAAATTTCAAACGGCCATTTTGACAACCATAGATACTCCAATACCAATAACTACACACCAACTCATTGACTTTTAGGTCTACATACATGTCCACTCACTCACCTGTACAGTCACTCATACTTACAGTCACTCTGTGCATTTATACACCTATATAGACACTCACACACCGCCAATCATCCATTGAGGTACTGATACATCTAGTCAGTCATGCAAATAATTAATCACCGTCCAATTTACTCACCTATACAGTTAAACACACTCAAGTTCACTTACTCATAAAAATACTAACAAATTCTGTGTCTTCCTGCAGAAAAACAAACAGCACATGACACAGATATTCTTGCACTCCCAAAATCACACACTCTCACATATAGATAGTTATATACTCTTACACACGTATACACTGCGTTTCACATATGTAGTTACTGACACACGTACAACTGAGATATACATTCAATCACTAACACACCCATACATATACTCAACTCACCCAACCATACAGTCCATCACAGATGCACTCTTAAAACCATGCACCCACTGAATCACCCACTCACACATCTAGTCACAGAGTCACACACACCCTACCCACACAAACACTCAGGCACCCATACAGATACTCAGACATCCAATCAATAACCCATATAGACACTCATATAGCTATTCACAAAACCATGCAGCCACTTATACACCAACACACAGACACATACAGACATTCACACAGTTTAGTCACTAGTCTACAGTAAGATACATTTAATGACTCACTTATAGAGTCAGTTACGCACCTAGAAAATCATCCATTCACACACTTGTACACCCACTTATTTTTCAACAGGCCTTTCCCTATATATATTAAACATATTAAAACTGTTCAGAAACACATACTCAATGGATGATGTCATGGAAGATGGAGCCGGCGTCGGGGATATCACCGGAACCGGATATGAAGCCGGAGCCAGCGAAGCCACTGGAGAAGAAGGAACTGGAGGTGAGGTCGGAGCTCAAAAAGGAGACACGGATTCCCTCCGACGCCGAGCCGGCGACTTCGACTTCGGAGCCGAACTCTTATTGGAGTGATGACGAGGGAAATGTCCAGCTAACTATAACACCCCTGAAACCTATGTTTTTTTCAGTGAATTTCTAAGGTTTTTTAAATGCCAATTCCTAACTATAACGTGCATGAAACCTATGGTTTGTTCAGTGAATACATATATAAAGGTTTTTTAATGCTAATTCCTATCTATAACTTATCTCTAAAGATATCATGAAAAGCATTCTATTTTAAAAGTAGGGTGCACATTAGTTTTGTGGAAAAGCATCTTTGTGATTGGTTAAGAAAAAGCAGTTTCAACGTGGAGTGCATATCATAGGATAAAATGTGCTCATCTCAACCACACCTGCTACTTGCATTTGGAAGGCACTGTTCGAACTTAAAAATTGTCAACTTTTAACCTGCACGTGTCGTTAAATGTTCAAGAAAATGTTACAAAAAATATCGTAAAGTTTTAAAAAATTGATGAACTTTTAACCTGCACATATTGTAGAATGTTCTAGAAAGTGTGTTGATAGAATACGTTGCACTTCTGACTTCTATGTGTTGTTGAATATTAACAAAAACGGTTCATATGGAAAATTAAAAAGAAACCAATAGAGAAGTTTTGAAACCTAAAAGAATCAAGGAACTATTCTAATTTATTCTTTACATGTATTTATGTGTGCAGCAACAAAATTATAGACACAACAGCACTAGGAAGAGGAAGAAGCAGGGAGTGGGGGACGGAGGGAGATGGGCAGAATGGCGCGCATGCAAAATTAAGTACAGCACAGGTATAGACAAACAATGGCCAAAATGAAACACACTAAAAAGGAGCACAAGTCACACAACCCGCCAACATCACACCACTGAACGAGCATAGAAGTGAAAACCACGCTGTCAGTCGTTGGTGTTGTGGGATGTCTGCGAACGTGGTCATCATGGATGAGATGCCCAGCATGTGGCCCATGGTCGAGTTCACTGTGTGTTATGCTGCCAAACGGCTGCTCCTCCCTCCCACGAGCCCCCACACTTTTGTTCAGTGCGCTGTTGTATCTCGTGCACTCGTACGGCACACCATTGTAATGCCTATTTGCGCATGTCCTGCTACATTCCAACTACAACATCACAGTGCCGTTTGTAGGTGGTGCATGCCACTTTACAACATCGACTGCTGCGGCTCTTGAAACAGGCCACACCAGAACACAGAGACACACTTACGGCACTTCCTGTACACGGACATGTCCGAGACACCCCATTCCCTTTGCCGGATAGGCACACCCCTCCACTGACCTGTGAACCCCAGACCAGCACACGCCAGTTGTGCATGCAGGCGGATGCGTGCGTAGCTACACATCCAGGCTCACTGCCAACGCTGAGGTGACAGCACACTGTGATGTTGCAGGGCTCCTGCCTATCATGCTAAGACAATGACCACAGGGACACACTTACTAAGATGTGGGTATGGGGGGCATTGGCGGTCCCGGAGTTGTTGAGATAAGTCTTCTGGCCCTCATGGGTATCCCTGTATCATGCTCATTGACTCTATGGCAACTGTGGGTGTTCTGGTGTGGCTCTTGGCTGTGTTCCCTTTCATGGTGCAGGTAGTTGTCCAGCTTAACACCAGCAGAAAGCAGGTGTAAAATCCCTGGTGCTAACGTGTCTTATCGCCGGAATTTGTTTTGCATTGCAATTGGTGTGAAAGTTGTGATGTGATTTTTTTCGTGTGCAGAACAATATACGAACTGAGCAGTGTATCTCGTCAAGATCCAGCACCTGACGCACTATTCCCAATCAATATAAATACAATGAGATTTCTTAATAGATTTTGTGTGTACACTGTAAGTGCAGCCAATACCTCAGTGCAATACAATACAGGATTTTAGTATTTAGAATAAATCGGAAAGGTGCACCTCGTGTCTTTTTGCACAGGAACGGCTACTCTCCATTTCATTATCAGCACTTTAACGGAAGTAAAGTTGAGATAAATCTAACACACTATTCAGAAGTTGCTGCAAACTGCAGATATCGCCAGTATTCCAGCGATAAGTGCCCCAAAATTTAACACCATGGTGGACTCCATCAAATAACAGTAATAAGAACAAGAAAGAGCCACACAGCAGTTAAGAGAACAACCAAAAACATTATTAATTTTTTTTTCAAACTTTATTTTTTATAATAATAAATATATAAACAATAAACTATTTTCAAACTTTATTTTTTTATTAACATAAATATAAGCAATAAACTAATAAACAAAATGTAACAACAATAATACAAAACAACAAGGCGGAACGCTCCTGTGGGAACCACGGATGTTGACGACAGACCTGGAAAATCAGAAAGATTGTTAAAAAAAAAACAACATGGTATTCTCAACAAAATACCACAAGAAACAAATCACAGATATATAAAATGCATACAGCTAACAAAATTTTATAAGTTTAACTTACAAAAACTGTAAATGTTGCCGCTTTAAAATATTTACCGAATCTGCGGACATTTTTTTGCAGAAGGCACAACGCCCACAACTTTTTCTTGAGTGGTGAGGAAATTTTTAACTTTTTCCAAGGGGCAAACAAAGACCAATGCCACCTTCGTCACTCGCAAGATTTGCCAAAGAGTTCTGTTACGAGGGGATCCTAACACAAAATACTCGTGCGGAACAGCAAGTATGATGAAACACCTAAGGACCCTTCTTCCAAACAATCTTGCACGAGAAGAGTGCAAACAGATGAGAAACACTCCTGTTCTGTATCTGTAAAAAAGAATCACAAATAAATGTATATTAATAACTTTCAAATTTATACTATTCCATTATTGTACAAACACATTTTATATAAAAACTGACCAAGAAACTATAGCCCTGAACCACAAGTGTGACGATCGTTAAAACACTACATGCATAGTGCATACTACTTTGAAGCAGTTCATGCCCTAAAGCCTACCTCACTAAAAGACTACATGCTAACTGACTAAATGATTACCGTACTATAAGGAGACACACTGGGTGAGTGGCAGGGTGTTTGCTAGAAGAGTATGAATACTAACTACGGAATTGAAGGTGTGAAACACAACTGTGTAGGTGATTAGAGGACTGCATCCATACTGCATAGGCATTTAAAGCAGTCCATGTGCTAAGGCCTGGCTCACTGCATGACTACTTGGGTACTGACTGAATGATTAGAGTACAGCAAGGAGAGTGCGTCGGTGAATTTATAAGTGCTAGGCTTTTCGCACAGGGAATGGATTAGTACTTGGTACTGAATGGGTCACTAGAGGAGTGCAAAGGCAGTGACAAGTGTTGGACTGTATGGATACTGACTAGGAAATTGAAAGTGTGAAAGACAAGTGTCTAGGTGGTTAGAAGACTGCATGCATAGTGCATAGGGGTTTGAAGCAGTCCATGTGCTAAGGCCTGGCTCAGTGTATGAATACTTAGACACTGACTGAATGATTAGAGTACTGCAAAGATAGTATCTTGGTGAATTTATAAGTGTTTGGGTTTTAGCACAGTGAATGGATTAGTACATGGTGCTGAATGGGTCACTAGAGAACAGCAAAGGGAGTGACAGGGTATTTAGTGGAAGTGTATGGATACTGACTAGGGAATTGAAGGTGAGAAAGACAATTGTGTAGGTGGTTAGAGGACTGCATGCATAGTGGATAGGGGTTTGAAGAAGTCCATGTGCTAAGACCTGGCTCAGTGCATGAATACTTAGGCAGTGACTGAATCATTAGAGTACTGGAAAGAGAGTGGCTTGGTGAATTTATAAGTGTTTGGCTTTTAGCACAGTGAATGGATTAGTACATGCTATTGAATGGGTCTCTAGAGAACTGCAAAGGAAGTGACAGGATGTTTCCTGGAAGTGTATGGATACTGCCTAGGGAATTGAAGGAGTAAAAGACAAGTGTATAGTATGTTAGAACACTACATGCATACTGCATAGACATTTGAAGCAATCTATTTGGTACTTAGAAACTGACTAAATAATCAGACTACTTCTAGGACAGTGCTTAGGTAAAACTTTAAAATGTTCAGTTCTGCCACAGTGAACAGAATAGTACATGGTACTGCACCTTAGTGTCAAACGCTGACTAATTTTATCAATGCATAAGCAAAGACTAGCTTCTAATGCTACCAAAACTTGACAACATGAGAGGTTTTAAATTGGTTATCTGTCAGCAAATACACGATGTTACCAAATGATTCTCTCACAGTGGTTCTCAAATGCACTCAGACTCACAGTGTGATTCTAGACAACAACCACTATACCTAGGAGTTTACCAAAAATCATTCACTACTGTGGAAGTGGTAAGGGAACAATCTTCATATTTCAGGACTGCACATTTATGTCAAAGCCTGACTCATATAATCAAAGCATACGCAAAGACTGGCTTCTAATGCTACTAAAACTTCACAACATGACCGGTTTTAAAACAGGTATCTGTCAGCAAATACACGATGTTACAAAATGCTTCTCTCACAGTGGTTCCAAAATGCACACAGACTCACAGTGTGATTCTAGACAACCACCACTATCCCTATGAGTTTACCAAAACTCATTCACTACAGTGCAAGTGGTAAGGGAACTGCACACAATCTACATATTTCACGACTACAATTTACTGTCAATGCCTGACTCATTTAATGAAAGCATAAGCCATAACGGTCTTCTAATGCTACTAAAACTTGACAACATGACTGGTTTTAAAACAGTTATCTGTCAGCAAATACACGATGTTACCAAATGCTTCTCTCACAGTGGTTCCCAAATGCACACAGACTCACTGTGTGATTCTAGACAAACAACACTATCCCTTGCACTATACCAAAACACATTTCTTCATCTAGAAGTAGTACTACATTTTAGTATAGAAACATAACATAACTCATTTCACAATTTCATAAACAATGACTGGTTTCTAATTCTACCAAAATATAAAAACAGCACAGTTATCTGTCTACAAACACATGAAAAACACAAATGCTTATCACAGAATGGTTTCTACAAGCACACACATTGTAGAGAAAAAAAGTACTCCGTACACTTTAGCAGGAAAAATACATTAGTCTGATTAAAATCGAAATAGTCTACATACATCCCCTCACAATTAAATAACTCATCTTTCAAGTTCTTTTGTAGATTAAGAAGTATATCAATCATTCACCATATTTTCTTTTACAGAATCTCTGCACTGTGCACCTCTCAGCAAAAGCAAAGAATGGAAAAGTTTCCCTTTCATTTTCCACACATATACATGTAAACATCAAATCACAATCCTTCGCACATAAACTCAAAAGCAAACACACATTTCTATTGGTTAAACATTTCAACCCTTTCCAACTGAAATACATTTCAACCGTTCCCCCAATCAGCCTTCTGCCTGTTACCATAGAAACCGGTCATGGAACACTGCACTGAGCTCACAGGTCACAAGTTCAGCACACAATGTTCCTACACAAGACAGGAAGTGTGCTTGACTTTTCAACATATCAGCTTATCATATATAATGTTCCTTACAATCTGTTTTTGTTAACCAATAACAATCATACCTTTAAAAAACAGAAATATACACCCTACCTTTCAGTGTAGAAAGTTGTCATATAACCAATGATTTCTTGTCGTTTTTCAAAAAACGTTGCCGTGGATCAACGCACCCACTGCGAGAGAATCCGTGCATCCAACGCGATAGGATGCGCGCACCGTGCGTGCATTTCCCCGTTTTTAAAAAAAACACAAAAAGGGGGCCCCAGGGGGTCCTTCTGGGACCCCCTAAGCACCTCTAGAGGGTCAGAGTATTTCCACTCTGCCCCCTTTATATGTTTTACACACTTATTCCGCTTGCATCTTCAGCCTCGCTTCTACCGAGGCAGAAAATGGCCGCCAGCAGTTCCTGGTTTCGAATGTAGAGAGACACTCGACAGCTAATTAGCATTCAGAGCGCGATCGTGAGGGTGCGCGCTCGGTTCGGGGAGGGTGCGCTTACGGTGCGGGTACGGTCCGCGGATCCTCCGCGGCCATATATATCACTAACATTTTTACCCTAATTTTCTCAGGAACTACTGAACAGATTCCCACCATATATGCAAAAGGCACGAGTCTGAACTGAGGACTACCTCTTTGCCAAATTTGGTGTCATTCCGTTCAGCGGTTCGGGCTGTAGCTGCGACAACAGATCCTATGGGAAATTGCATGGGGAAAACACGTTTTGGGACCCCCCTTTTTTCTCGGCCCCCACTTGACGGATCACCGCAAAACTTTCAGGGTAGGAGCGGAGCAGAGCTGGCCAAAAGTTTGGAAAATTTCGCGGGGATTCGTCAACCGGCGCTAACGTTATTCCAAATAGAATGTTGCGGATTTCCTATGGAAAATAGGTCCTAACTATAACTATCTACTGGCGACCGCCAGTAGATAAGATATATATATATATATATATATATATATTCACTTAAAAAACCATAGGTTTCACACATGTTATAGTTAGGTGGATAATTCCCCCGTTATAGTTAGTTCAGATAACTATAACTCGCGCGACCGCCACTCTATCACAAGGATGATGTCATCAGTGATGTCATGAGTGATGCCACTGACCATGTCATGAGTGATGTAATATGTGACGTCATGAGCAGTGGATTGCGGGCGCGCGAGTTATAGTTATCTGAACTAACTATAACGGGGGAATTTCATTGGTTTTTTACGAGTGAAATATCCACCTAACTATAACATGTGTGAAACCTATGGTTTTTTAAGTGAATTTGCAAGGTTTTTTAAATGCTAATTCCTAACTATAACGTGTGTGAAACCTATGTTTTTTTCAGTGAATATATATATATATATATATATATACATATATATATCCATCCAACAAACAAGTTGTCCCCTTAACAGATTCCTCTCACAAGAAGGTAAGTATTCAGCGTTTATTGGTAGCAGCTGCAGTATTCAAAGGCAAAGGTCATTCCCCTCAGTTCACAAAGCCCAACGCATTTCGTGCTACTCTCTGCACTTCATCTGGGGCTAAAGTTCAAGCAAGCGCTAAAACAGGCCACAGCTCTTTAAATATTCTTGACACTCGCCCAGGTGGGCATGGCAGCAGAGCTGCCTGCTGGTCTTTGTAGTGCTGTGCAGTGATCTCTAGTGAGTTCTTTATGCCCTGCCACATATTTCAATTATTAAAACCTCCGTGGGTCGGTGGAATGTCTCGCAGCATTGAGAACTGTACCGTAGCACTCCTACCACGCACCTCCTGCCCATGTATGCTTGCGTCGGTTGGCGCCTGCATTGGTCCGCTGGAGCGCGGTGGGGCTTCTTGTCACGGCAGGATGGGCCGTTAACAAATCCAACAAACAAGTAGTCCCCTTAACAGAAGCCTTTCACAGGAAGGTAAGTATTCAGCGTTTATTGGTAGCAGCTGCAGTATTCAAAGGCAAAGGTCATTCCCCTCAGTTCACAAAGCCCAACGCGTTTCGTGCTCCTCTCCGCACTTCATCTGGGGCTAAAGTTCAAGCAAGCTCTAAAACAGTCCACAGCGCTTTAAATATTCGTGACACTCGCCCAGGTGGGCGTGGCAGCAGAGCTGCCTGCTGGTCTTTGTAGTGCTGTGCAGTGATCTCTAGTGAGTTCTTTATGCGCTGCCACATATTTCAATTATTAAAACCTCTGTGGGTCGGTGGAATGTCTCGCAGCATTGAGAACTGCACCGTAGAACTCCTTCCACGCACATCCTGCCCATGTATGCTTGCGTCGGTTGGCGCCTGCATTGGTCCGCTGGAGCGCGGTGGGGCTTCTTGTCATGGCAGGACGGGCCGTTAACAAATCCAAAAAACAAGTTGTCCCCTTAACAGAAGCCTTTCACAGGAAGGTAAGTATTCAGCGTTTATTGATAGCAGCTGCAGTATTCAAAGGCAAAGTTCATTCCCCTCAGTTCACAAACCCCAACGCGTTTCGTGCTCCTCTTCGCACTTCATCTGGGGCTAAAGTTCAAGCAAGCTCTAAAACAGGCCACAGCGCTTTAAATATTCGTGACACTCGCCCAGGTGGGCGTGGCAGCAGAGCTGCCTGCTGGTCTTTGTAGTGCTGTGCAGTGATCTCTAGTGAGTTCTTTATGCGCTGCCACATATTTGCATTATTAAAACTTCTGTGGGTCGGTGGAAAGTCTCGCAGCATTGAGAACTGCACCGTAGAACTCCTACCACGCACCTCCTGCCCATGTATGCTTGCGTCGGTTGGCACCTGCATTGGTCCGCTGGAGCGCTGTGGGGCTTCTTGTCACGGCAGGACGGGCCGTTAACAAATCCAACAAACAAGTTGTCCCCTTAACAGAAGCCTCTCACAGGAAGGTAAGTATTCAGCGTTTATTGGTAGCAGCTACAGTATTCAAAGGCAAAGGTCATTCCCCTCAGTTCACAAAGCCCAATGCATTTCATGCTCCTCTTCGCACTTCATCTGGGGCTAAAGTTCAAGCAAGCGCTAAAACAGTCCACAGCACTTTAAATATTCGTGACACTCGCCCAGGTGGGCGTGGCAGCAGAGCTGCCTGCTGGTCTTTGTAGTGCTGTGCAGTGATCTCTAGTGAGTTCTTTATGCGCTGCCACATATTTCAATTATTAAAACTTCCGTGGGTCGGTGGAATGTCTCGCAGCATTGAGAACTGCACCGTAGAACTCCTACCACGCACTGAGTCAGTGTCGCTAAAAATTGAGCTTGCTTCTGATGTAGAGGCATTGGCATGATCAGTTGTAATTTGGTTCACTGAGGTTTGTCTTGGCGCTGTGACAGTTGTTTTGTGTTTTTTAAGGAAGTCATACTTGCGCGCAAAGGTGAACACTTGTCCTTGCTCGTAATCCTTTTTATCACGAGAGAATTTATATGCCTTTCTGGTTTTAATTACATCCTCTTGTTTTTAATACGCTCTTTCATTTCTTTAATACTTTTATTGAAGAACTCCTTGTTGTTGGTATTAGTTAATGTATCTAATTCATTGTCAATGCGGGCTATTTCAGTCATGTTAATATCGCGATCGATTCTGGCGTATATAATTAGTAGGCAGACTAGCCGCATTGAGGCTTCCAAATTACTTTCGGCCCATTCTTTAAGGAGGAGTGGATTTGGACTTTCGAAGCTGGGAGCAAGCATGATACGTAAACCCCTCTGTACCCTCCCAGCTTTGTTGTATTTCTCCAGAGCTTTAATCTCCTACCATTTGGTGAGTTCACTCCTGCTGTTTTTCTCAAGTAGTTTAAGAAGCCCCTTTACATATGTGTTCTGGTCGGAAGCTGTGGTTTTGGGAATTACTGTTATCTTTAACTGACGGTAAATTTGTAAATAGTTCATCGGCAGCCTGCTCTCTGTCTCGTAACGCCTCGTTCGACATGACACCAAAGTTATAATTGTTGATTTTCCGACGCGTTGAGTACAACTTTTACACAGTCTCAACTGGCAAATGTATCGCACCTCCCCACCTGCAGCGCGTGACTTAATGTGTCCCAGACTTACTGATGTGTCTCGGCGTCTCCACGAGTCCTCCGACTCCCGGAGTCAAACCTCAGGCACTCCAAGGGTGGTTCAATACGTCGTAACGGTCGTGCAGGGGGCTAGCAATACAGCTTGATGCAGCAAACGTCCTTCGTAACTTGCAAGAAAGGCCAGCCGTCTTGAGGGGGAGGGGTCCATTGAGGGAAAGCAAGTCAATTTCCTGGGTAATGTCCAATTACCACTCCTGTGTGTACATATATATATATATTCACTGAAAAAACCATAGGTTTCAGGGGTGTTATAGTTAGCTGGACTTTTCACTTGTACAAAACCATTGAAATTCCCCCGTTATAGTTAGTTCAGCTAACTATAACTCGCGCGCCCGCAATGCACTGCTGATGACGTCACATATTACATCACTCATGACATGGTCAGTGACATCACTCATGACATCACTGATGACATCTCAAATGACATCACTGATGACATCACTGATGACATCATCCAGTGAATGTGTGTGTTTCTGAAAATTAAATATGTTTTATATATGTATATCTCAAGGTCGATGGAAGAATAAATGGGTATATAAGTGTCTAAATGGATGATTTGTTTTTGAAAAATTGATTGTGTAACTGACTGATTAAGTGTTTCATAGTGAATACATGGCTTAGTGAGTAATGTTTAAATATGTAAATATCTGTATCAGTCTCTCACTTTGTGTATAAGTGGCTGCATGGGTTGGTGAGTAGCTACATGGGTGTTTATATAGGTTATTAGTTGGTTTTATGAGTATCAGTCTGAGTGTCTGCATGGTTCGGTGGGGGTATTACGTAGTGCATAGGTGCATGAATGAATGACTCACTCTTTGTATGTGTTGAAGACAGCATGTGTGCAGGACTCTATGGGTGGATGAGTGAGTGTATGGGTGTGTTAGTGAGTGATAGACTGTCTCAATAGTGTCTTTATGAGTAACTACATATGTTTTAAACTAGTATATGTGACTATTGGTGTATATAAGCGAGTATATGTGACAGTGAGAGATTGAAAGAGTTCCTATATGAATAAGTATGTGTTTCTATAAGTGATTGTTTAAAAGACTAAGTATGTGTAAGTTTCCGTAGAAGTAAGTGTGGTGGTGTGTGTATAACTGTATATGCAAGTAAATGTATGTTTGATTCTTTATTAGCATGAGTGACTATGTGTGTGAGTACCTCTATGGATGAGTGGCATTGTGTAACAGGATGTATAGGTGTATGAGTACATATGATGAGTGAGTACATGTATGAGTGACTGTATAGGACTGTTGATGAATGAGTGGATGTGTATGTGGATCTTAGAATTACTGTATAGGTTGTTGTAACTGGTATTGGTATGTCCATTGTTTTTAAAATTTTAATTTCTATTTTTGAATGTGTGTATCAAAGGTTATATTAGGGGAAGAGGAGGTCTGCCACTCTATCACAAGGATGATGTCATCAGTGATGTCATCAGTGATGTCATTTGAGATGTCATCAGTGATGTCATGAGTGATGTCACTGACCATGTCATGAGTGATGTAATATGTGACGTCATCAGCAGTGCATTGCGGGCGCGCGAGTTATAGTTAGCTGAACTAACTATAACGGGGGAATTTCAATGGTTTTGTACAAGTGAAAAGTCCAGCTAACTATAACACCCCTGAAACCTATGGTTTTTTCAGTGAATTTCTGAGGTTTTTTAAATGCTAATTCCTAACTATAACGTGCCTGAAACCTATGGTTTTTTCTGTGAATTTCAAAGGTTTTTTAAATGCTAATTTCTAACTATGCCTACAAAGATAGGACATGTGAAGAAAGAAGAAAAAATGCACAGAAAGAAACAAAAGAAGTGCAGAAAGAAGCAACAGAAGTCCTCAAATACGAAGATAAGTGCAGGAAGAAGGATAACGTGCAGAAAGAACAAAAAGAAGAGCAGAAAGAAGCCTTGTTGCAAAATCATCCTGTACCCTCAACTTTTTCAGACGGATACTGGTGGTAACTGAGTCTGACTAACCAGTCCTAGAGCCAGTGCTATGTTAAAAGACACTTAGAATACAGTGAAAACACCTACATACACTAGGGAACATTATGCGTTGGGGTCCCCCTGTGATTAGCATGACCTCCTCTGTAAGCCCCTAGTGTATAATAGGGCATGGGGATTAAAACTACCTCTTAAAACAGGCCACAGGGCGTTTTTGCACACGTTAACTCAGGCCTCGTCCCCTCCCTTCACCACTGTGTAAACACGCCCTGTGTCCATTTTTAGTTGGGAGATTAAGTTCATTTGAATCCTGAGGGTCCCTAGGGTCCAACTAGCCCACTAGGTACCTCCAGTAAGTGCCACAGAGCTGCGTTGCAGAGAGGTGTAAAAAGTGGCACGGCCTGGACCACCTCTCTGCAATGCAGCTCAGTGGCGCTTACTGGAAGCACTTGGTGGGCTAGTTAGCCCCCAGGGGCCCTCAGTATTGAAGGGAAATTATATCCCCAATTTAAAACGTGCCATAGTGCGTGTTTGCACACGTCACCTCAGGCCCCGTCCCCTCCCTTCACCACTGTGTAAACGCGCCCTGTGGCTGTTCTAAGTTGAGAGATTAAGTCCCCCTGAATCCTAAGGGTCCCTAGGGTCAAACTAGACCACTAGGTACCTCCAGTAAGCGCCACAGAGCTGCGTTGCAGAGAGGTGTAAAAAGGGGCTTGGCCTCAGAACACCTGGCTGCAGCGCAGCTCCCTGGCGCATACTGGAGATGCCTGTTGGGGGCGCGTTTGCAGAGTGCTGCACGGAGGGGGCATGGCCTCCAGCACGATGCCAGTCTTTTATTTATTTTAGTTTTTTAAGAAGGGGGGCTGTTTGGTTCCCCTTCTTATTCTAATTTATTGGCCCTGATGACCCCATCCCCCAGGGCCAGACTCCTAATTATATTTTTTTGACCCCAATCCCCAGGGCCGGCCACTGTTTTTTATTATTTTAAAAAAATATATATTTATAGACACACCTAGGACATGCTGGACAAACCGTACATACCTATCACCATGACGATTTGCGTGATATTCATTAAAAGGCGACTATGCATGCAATGAATCCACGTGGAATGTATTTACACCACTAGTGAAGCTCTGACATGTCTGATGCCCTACCGTGCCTAATCCTGGTAGACACCCTTGTCGTTTATTTATACAAACATGGGTAGCTATTGACGGGCACATTTAATACACATGCACACCAAGCCATTCAAAGGGGATTCGACAAAAATTCGACCAAAACTATGCAAGAAACCCCCCTCACGGTTAATAAAACACACATCCACTGCCGGATGTGTAATACTTTTTATTTTACTCTCTGGAAAGGGGACGAACATCACTTGAGAGTCACAGCGTGCTCCTGACAGAGCCCAATGCTGTGTTACACCCACCATTGCCTGCCGAGTGCCACACACCTCTGTGATGTATTCCACTAGCTAGTGCATATGCTATGACACTCTCTAGCCCATGTGCACTGTAACACCACCCCGTGAATATGTCATGCCACACTTGTCTTCGCACGGGTTATATTGCCCCATCTAACGTGCCTTTCTCGATGCCTATGTTATAACGCACAGTGCTATGCCATACATATTACAATCTGGGATCCATATCTTTGTCACAGTGCATATGCAACGTTACACTCCCCAGCACATATTTTATATTACAACTTTAGAGACTAGTTAGGTTACACAACACTGCCCTGTGCATATTACACTCCAAGGCGCATATCGCATAGCACGCGCTAGTGCCTGTGCTATCTCGCGCTCTCCCATGAATCTGTCATTGCGCACAATGTATTGCATATTATATTTCACGCCCGGTTCATCTTATATCACACTTTTTGGTGCATAGTTTATACCATACACTATATCTAGTTTTCATTTTCAATCGTGCTCTCAGGACTATGTTCTATATAACACTGTGTTCACCTACCCTTTTCACGGGCATTACATTTTGCGATAGGGGGTGGAGGGTCAGGGGGTGTTTCTGCCAAGTGAGCCCGGAGTCACAGTCACAAACGTCCTCTTCTTCCTGAATAAAAGTGAGATTATGCTGCATACTTGTTCATATTTTAAGTAGTTCGCACAGACACAATGTTTTAAAAACAATAAAGTTCCTAATACCCGCCTTCTCTGAACAGTTAGCTTGCTGCCCCATCCCCTTCCTCCCTATCCTCTGTTGTGTGAATCCATGGACTAGCCTCCTCCCTCCTGCCATGCATGGTCTGATGTGCTGCCACTGCCCTCAATTTAGTATGATGTACCAGTCCACTCCTCCTGCCCTCCATTGCCCAATTCTATGCCCCATCATTGACCTCCTGCTTAAACTCTGTGCTTAGCTTGCTGCCCCTATTCTCCTTCCCCCTGCCCTCCGATGTCTTTGTGCATGCCCCTGCTCCATCCTTTTTGCCCACCATGTCCCATGGACCTGCCACTCCTATCTACTCTGAGTGTTCTGTTGAGCTGCCACTCCCCTCCCACCTGCCTAGCATTGTCAGATGACTGTAACCTGTCCCTGCCACCTCCACCCTGCCTGTCCACATGCCATGCCCCTATCCTCTTCCTCCTGTCCTACATGGTCCATTGTACTGCCACACCCTTCTGCCCTCCCTGGTCTGTTGTGCTGCAACTGCTCCTCCTGCCTGCCCCGTGTGGTCTGTTGTGAGGTCCCTTCCCCTGAACTTTCTTGTCTGTGCACAGGTCCTGACCCTTCCTTCTATCCTCCATCGTCCTTTGTGCATGCCCCTCCACCCTCCTTCTTGCCCATCATAGCCATTGTGCTGCCACTAACCCTCCCACTTGCCATGCATGGTCTTCTGTGCTGCCATGGCCCCTCCCACCTTCCCTGTGTGGTCAGTTAGCTGCCCCTGACCCCCTCCCACCTTCCCTCCATGGTCTGTGTGTATGCCATCACAGTCTCACTGTTGCTCTTCATGGTGTGTCTTGCTTCTAGTGCCCATCCTGCCTGACCTCCATGGCTATCTTGCTGCTCCTGCCCTGCCCCCTTGCCCCCAGCCCTACTCCCTCCCTCCTGGCTTGTCTGTTCCATTGTAATGCCCCTGATCCGTCCCTCCTGCCCTTTATGGTCTGTTATACTGCAGCTTTCTCTCCTGTCTGTCCATTATGGTCAGCTAGCTACCATTGCCTCTTGCCCCTCTGTTCTCTGTTGTCCATGTGCATGGTCCTGTCCCCTCCCTCTTGCTTTCTATGGATTGTTGTGCTGCACTGCCGTCCTGCATGCCCTGTGTGGTGTATTGTGCTGCTGCAAACCCTGATGCCTGCCCTGCAGGGTCAGTTTGGTGCACCTCTCCATGTCCCTCCTGTCCTCTGTTATCCAAGTCCATGTCCCTATCCCATTTCCTTCCATGATCCAATGTACCATACTTGCGAACATTTTGAACTTGGTAAGAGGGAGATTTTGAAAAAAAACTGGGGTATTGATTTTCCCCTTTGAGTTACATTGAAAAAGAGGATATTGTAGACAGGAGACAGATCAAATAAAGCCCATTTGAGCTTAAAAACATTGGACGTTTCCTGGCTGAATCGGGTCTGTTGGCATGTATGGTTGTACTACCATTGCCTCTTCCTTCTGCCACAATGGTCTATTACATTGCCACAGCCTTGAAGGAGGGTAGATTTTGTATCACAGGGGGCCCCTGGCCCGTTCTGTCCACACCTGAAGTATGAGACCCTTGTCCTTGCCCTGCCAGCTGCATTTGTAGGCCGTATTAAATTGACCAGCGGGTCCTGTGTTGCTATATAATTATCCTGAGACATCCTTACCACTCAGCCAGCATAAAACCCCTGTGTAGGCCCTTCTGTTCAATATGTAGGCCTCTTTGTTAAATTGACCATAGCTCTGCAATTTTAGTGTATAGCAGTCTGAAGGCAGGTCTGCGAGGCCTTCTGATCCAAACTAGTAGCCCCCACCCTACCCGAGTGCTCCGTGCTCGGTATCAAAGTTCAACATCCCCCTGAAGCTGTCGACATACAGTAGGCTGCATCCTGGACTGGTACTTGCTTCCTGGGCAGGTTTCCCGCTTTTAAGGAAGTGGCAACCGCAGAGCGTCAAGTTAGGAGAACTGAGGAGATTTTATACATGAATATATTGAATTCCCGTACAATACCCATTATTTTCTGCTTGCTCTATGGAACTTACGATAAGCGATTGGCCTGAGAGACTGACCTTTTCACCCAGTCCATTGTCAGCATTAAGTGGGTAAATGACGAAATGTCTGGTAAAATCTGCAGACGAAGCTTTTGGGTAGCATACGTAGGTAGATGTAGCGTGCAAAGGAGCCCACAAAATGATATAAAAAGGGAGCACCCACAGATATCGACGGACTACCTCGCCGTCTGTATGTAGGTTAACAGGCAGTGCAGGTTTTCCCCAAGAGCTGGGAGCTCTTGTCTTCCTTTGCTTAAAATGTCTTGCTCTGCTTTGCTTGAAGTATCTTATTCTATTTTACCTATATGAAATGTCATGTTATGTTTAACCATTGTTCTCTTTACTTTTGCATTTAAAAGATTTTGTATTGTAATTGCAGGAATGCTTGCTCTAAGAGTAAACGTGAGTGTTCCTAGGTAACATTTTCCTTGGTGTAACTTGTTTCTCATGATGCATTTATAGATGTGTTTTCTCTCTCTCTCTGTCAGTACATTAATTGAGATACAGAGAATATTATGACAGCTGTATGATTATCTGGATTCTGTATTTTGTACTTTATGTCTCTATTCTGCGGTTTCTTTGAAGTTGCATCTTCTCATTAAACTGCCATTGTATTCTGCCTCCAATTCCATGTCTCATATGTCTGTTTTCTTCATTTTTGGAGCAAGCGTTCCTAGGCACCCCGGCTCAAATTAAGGTGCCCCTTTTGTCCCTGACTCACTCTCCTGCTCAGTTCTGTGGTGGCTCCCGGGGATCTGGGGACCGCCCCTAGCTTCCTTGACCCGTAATAGATCTTCCCTCCAACAGTCTCTCTTGCAAGTCCTGTATTGTTGGTTTGTTGCCCCTGCCCCCCTTTCCACTGCCCTCCATAGTCTGTTGTGCTTCCACGGCCCTTCCTGCCTGCTCAGTGTGGTTAAATTGTTGCCTTTGCACCCTCCTACCTGCCTTCAATTTTCAGAGTCCGTGCCCCTGGCCTCTGCCTCTCAACAGTATCCTAATGAACAACTAGATTGCTAACATTCTATATTTATTACAAAAGTGTGGAACGCCTGACATCATCTTGATGTAATCAAAACTGTAATACCTAGAGCATTTCCTTTAGAAATTACATATATGAGAGGGTCTTATTGGCATCAAAATTATGGTTAGTGCTCTAAAAGACTAAAATAAGGACATATTTTCTGAGTTTTCAAATAGCGACAAAGCACTTTTAAATTATTTGTTATCTTTATGTTTTTTTATCCAGTTGACCACTTGATTAAATGTTGCACTTAGGGGAGAGGATGTGGTGTTACTTCCAGAACTGCAGACTTTGCAACTGGGGAACCAGGTTGAAGTTTCTGCTTCAGCTCGACATTCTGTGATTCTGGTCAAATCACTTAGTCTCCCCATGTCTACAACCAAAATGAATTTGTTCTTGTGTGATGTAACCAATGCTCATGTAAAGCACTCCAATACCTGACAAGTCTGCACTATATAACACTGCAAAAACACAAAATAATAAGTGTTTTGCACACTTCTGTCATTGGGCTATATTTGGGCTACATCTGGGTGATTTTGGGCTACATTTGGGCTCTTTTGTCTCCGGTGGCCATCTTGGGAGATTTATTTGTTATGAAGTTTCCTAATTTCCTCATGTACTGCAGTCTCCTCAGTAGGAAATGCTTTCAGTTTTTTACTTTGATTCCATCATGAAGGTATTCAGATATGTCACACATTTGCCATAAATTCTGAATGTTAGCACTCTAGTTGCTCATTAGATCACTGTAGTAAAACTACTGCGCCATGGAAGTCTGCTCCTGGTATTAAAAGTGCATGTTTCAGTCTGCATGTCAGAAGTTTTTAATGAAATAGAAGAGGATTTGAGAAGTCACTCAAAATGTGCCCTCATTTTCTTTCTTCAGCATTAATCATAATTTCTATGGCAAAATGAACCTCCTCATTGTGTTCCTTTTTAAATTAAATGTTTTAAGTGTTACCAGTTTATTCCAATCAAGATGGCTTCAGGTGTGCCTTACTTTTGTCATAATGAAGACAGTAAGCGCTCTAGTTGTTTTTAAGAACATTCTGGGACATTCTGTCATTGGGCTATACTTGGGCTACATCTGGGTGATATTTGGGCTACATTTGGGCTCTTTTGTCTCTGGTGGCCATCTTGGGAGACTTATTTGTTATGAAGTTTCCTAATTTCCTCATTTACTGCAGTCTCCTCAGTAGGAAATACTTTCAGTTTTTTACTTTGATTCCATCAAGAAGGCATTCAGATGTGTCACACATTTGCCATAAATTCAGAATGTTAGCACTCTTTTTGCTCATTAGATCACTGTAGTAAAGCTACTGCTCACCAGGGAAAACTGCTGCTGGTATTGAAAGTGCATGTTTCAGTCTGCATGTCAGAATGTTTTAATGAAATAGAAGAGGATTTGAGAAGTCACTCAAAATGTGCCCTAATTTTTCTTTCTGCAGCACTAATCATACTTTTTATGGAAAAATGAACCCCCTCATTTTGTTCCTTTTTAAATTAAATGTTTTAAGAGTTACCACTTTAATCCAAGCAAGATGGCTTAAGGTGTGCCATACGTTTATCATAAGTAGGACTGTTAGCGCTCTAGTAGTTCTTTGGAACACTCTGGGAAGCTGCAGTAGAACACAAAGGAATCAACTGACAGTCTCTGCCCTTGTTGGATGTACATGTTTTACTGAGAATGTCAGACTTCATTCTCACATGACTGAGAAAGATAATGTGAATTTACAGAAAATAAGCTCTCAGTTTAGCCTATAGATCACCTTCCAAACCTCTGTGGTAAAAGCATGAGGAAATATTTTTCTCTCAATCATGATATCCCAGCAGAAGGCTTTTTCACATGGTGAAATCACCTTAGAACATACCACAATTCCTAAAATGAGTATGGTACCATCAACAAATGATTTATAATGTAACTAAAGTCTTAAAACCTTCTATTAACTGCAATGCTTTTTAATGAGGTGCTATCATGTATATTGGTCCCAAGATGGCTGCCAACACTTCTTGGATGAAGTGCTGACAGCCAATCAGATCTCAGGATGAGATGTGTGGTTAGGCTCCGCCCACATATATATATGCTTTTAAATGCTATTTTCTCAGGAAATACTGAACAGATTTACACCAGACCTGCAAAAGGCACTTCCTTGACCTTATGGCTACCTCTCTGCCAAATTTCAAGTAATTCTGTTCAGCCGTTCGGGCTGTAGCTGTGTCTAAATGTCCTATGGAAAAATGCATGGGGAAAACGCGTTTTGGGACCCCCCTTTTTTCTCGGCCCCTGCTTGACGAATCCCCCCGAGACTTTCAGGGTAGGAGCGGAGCGTAGCGCCCCACCTATTTTGAAAATTTCGCGAGGATTCGTCGACCGGCGCCAAAGTTATTCCAAATAGAATGTTGCGGATTTCCTATGGAAACAGGGTCCTAACTATATCTACCTACTGGCAACCGCCAGTAGGTAATGTATACATATATATATATATATATATATTATCTACTGGCGGTCGCCAGTAGATAGTTATAGTTAGGACCGTGTTTCCATAGGAAATCTCAAAATTCTATTTTGAATAACTTTGGCGCCGGTTGACGAATCCTCGCAAAATTTTCAAACCTAATGGGGCGCTCCGTTCAGCTCCTACCCTGAAAGTCTCGGGGGGATTCGTCAAGCGGGGGACGAGAAAAAAGGGGGGTCCCAAAACGCGTTTTCCCCATGCATTTTTCCATAGGACCTTTAAACACAGCTACAGCCCGAACGGCTGAACAGAATTACTTGAAATTTGGCAGAGAGGTAGCCATAAGGTCAAGGAAGTGCCTTTTGCAGGTCTGGTGTAAATCTGTTCAGTATTTCCTGAGAAAATAGCATTTAAAAGCATATCAATATCTATACGCGTGCAGGGTGCGCGCACCGTGCGAGCACCCTAACGTGCGCGAGCGTAATTCTGATTGGTGGTTACATGTTAGTCAACGTTCGAATCGGTCGAAATCAGGAAGTGTCGGCCGCCATTTTGTTTGTTTTCAGTGCGAGAGTGAAAAAGGAAGGTGGCGAACGTGAAAAGGGGGTAGGGTAGAGAGTTCCTGACCCCCTAGCCTTTGTCAGGGGTTCCCTGAAGGACCCCGAAGGCAGAAAATTATTATTTTTTTTTTGTAAATCGCGGGGGTGCGCGCACCGTGCGCGCCTGGTGAAAAAAAAACCCCAATTTTTTTTTATTTTTTTTTTAAATCGCGGGGGTGCGCGCACCGTGCGCGCACGGTGAAAAAAAAAAAAATTAATACGTAGTTTATTGTAAAATAAATATATAAAAAAAATAATAATACATAAATATTTTAGCATTTAAAAAACCGTACAAATTCACTGAAAAAACCATAGGTTTCACACACGTTATAGCAAGGAATTAGCATTTAAAAAACCTTGCAAATTCACTTAAAAAACCATAGGTTTCACACATGTTATAGTTAGGTGGATAATTCCCCCGTTATAGTTAGTTCAGATAACTATAACTCGCGCGACCGCCACTCTATCACAAGGATGATGTCATCAGTGATGTCATGAGTGATGCCACTGACCATGTCATGAGTGATGTAATATGTGACGTCATGAGCAGTGGATTGCGGGCGCGCGAGTTATAGTTATCTGAACTAACTATAACGGGGGAATTTCATTGGTTTTTTACGAGTGAAATATCCACCTAACTATAACATGTGTGAAACCTATGGTTTTTTAAGTGAATTTGCAAGGTTTTTTAAATGCTAATTCCTAACTATAACGTGTGTGAAACCTATGTTTTTTTCAGTGAATATATATATATATATATATATACATATATATATCCATCCAACAAACAAGTTGTCCCCTTAACAGATTCCTCTCACAAGAAGGTAAGTATTCAGCGTTTATTGGTAGCAGCTGCAGTATTCAAAGGCAAAGGTCATTCCCCTCAGTTCACAAAGCCCAACGCATTTCGTGCTACTCTCTGCACTTCATCTGGGGCTAAAGTTCAAGCAAGCGCTAAAACAGGCCACAGCTCTTTAAATATTCTTGACACTCGCCCAGGTGGGCATGGCAGCAGAGCTGCCTGCTGGTCTTTGTAGTGCTGTGCAGTGATCTCTAGTGAGTTCTTTATGCCCTGCCACATATTTCAATTATTAAAACCTCCGTGGGTCGGTGGAATGTCTCGCAGCATTGAGAACTGTACCGTAGCACTCCTACCACGCACCTCCTGCCCATGTATGCTTGCGTCGGTTGGCGCCTGCATTGGTCCGCTGGAGCGCGGTGGGGCTTCTTGTCACGGCAGGATGGGCCGTTAACAAATCCAACAAACAAGTAGTCCCCTTAACAGAAGCCTTTCACAGGAAGGTAAGTATTCAGCGTTTATTGGTAGCAGCTGCAGTATTCAAAGGCAAAGGTCATTCCCCTCAGTTCACAAAGCCCAACGCGTTTCGTGCTCCTCTCCGCACTTCATCTGGGGCTAAAGTTCAAGCAAGCTCTAAAACAGTCCACAGCGCTTTAAATATTCGTGACACTCGCCCAGGTGGGCGTGGCAGCAGAGCTGCCTGCTGGTCTTTGTAGTGCTGTGCAGTGATCTCTAGTGAGTTCTTTATGCGCTGCCACATATTTCAATTATTAAAACCTCTGTGGGTCGGTGGAATGTCTCGCAGCATTGAGAACTGCACCGTAGAACTCCTTCCACGCACATCCTGCCCATGTATGCTTGCGTCGGTTGGCGCCTGCATTGGTCCGCTGGAGCGCGGTGGGGCTTCTTGTCATGGCAGGACGGGCCGTTAACAAATCCAAAAAACAAGTTGTCCCCTTAACAGAAGCCTTTCACAGGAAGGTAAGTATTCAGCGTTTATTGATAGCAGCTGCAGTATTCAAAGGCAAAGTTCATTCCCCTCAGTTCACAAACCCCAACGCGTTTCGTGCTCCTCTTCGCACTTCATCTGGGGCTAAAGTTCAAGCAAGCTCTAAAACAGGCCACAGCGCTTTAAATATTCGTGACACTCGCCCAGGTGGGCGTGGCAGCAGAGCTGCCTGCTGGTCTTTGTAGTGCTGTGCAGTGATCTCTAGTGAGTTCTTTATGCGCTGCCACATATTTGCATTATTAAAACTTCTGTGGGTCGGTGGAAAGTCTCGCAGCATTGAGAACTGCACCGTAGAACTCCTACCACGCACCTCCTGCCCATGTATGCTTGCGTCGGTTGGCACCTGCATTGGTCCGCTGGAGCGCTGTGGGGCTTCTTGTCACGGCAGGACGGGCCGTTAACAAATCCAACAAACAAGTTGTCCCCTTAACAGAAGCCTCTCACAGGAAGGTAAGTATTCAGCGTTTATTGGTAGCAGCTACAGTATTCAAAGGCAAAGGTCATTCCCCTCAGTTCACAAAGCCCAATGCATTTCATGCTCCTCTTCGCACTTCATCTGGGGCTAAAGTTCAAGCAAGCGCTAAAACAGTCCACAGCACTTTAAATATTCGTGACACTCGCCCAGGTGGGCGTGGCAGCAGAGCTGCCTGCTGGTCTTTGTAGTGCTGTGCAGTGATCTCTAGTGAGTTCTTTATGCGCTGCCACATATTTCAATTATTAAAACTTCCGTGGGTCGGTGGAATGTCTCGCAGCATTGAGAACTGCACCGTAGAACTCCTACCACGCACTGAGTCAGTGTCGCTAAAAATTGAGCTTGCTTCTGATGTAGAGGCATTGGCATGATCAGTTGTAATTTGGTTCACTGAGGTTTGTCTTGGCGCTGTGACAGTTGTTTTGTGTTTTTTAAGGAAGTCATACTTGCGCGCAAAGGTGAACACTTGTCCTTGCTCGTAATCCTTTTTATCACGAGAGAATTTATATGCCTTTCTGGTTTTAATTACATCCTCTTGTTTTTAATACGCTCTTTCATTTCTTTAATACTTTTATTGAAGAACTCCTTGTTGTTGGTATTAGTTAATGTATCTAATTCATTGTCAATGCGGGCTATTTCAGTCATGTTAATATCGCGATCGATTCTGGCGTATATAATTAGTAGGCAGACTAGCCGCATTGAGGCTTCCAAATTACTTTCGGCCCATTCTTTAAGGAGGAGTGGATTTGGACTTTCGAAGCTGGGAGCAAGCATGATACGTAAACCCCTCTGTACCCTCCCAGCTTTGTTGTATTTCTCCAGAGCTTTAATCTCCTACCATTTGGTGAGTTCACTCCTGCTGTTTTTCTCAAGTAGTTTAAGAAGCCCCTTTACATATGTGTTCTGGTCGGAAGCTGTGGTTTTGGGAATTACTGTTATCTTTAACTGACGGTAAATTTGTAAATAGTTCATCGGCAGCCTGCTCTCTGTCTCGTAACGCCTCGTTCGACATGACACCAAAGTTATAATTGTTGATTTTCCGACGCGTTGAGTACAACTTTTACACAGTCTCAACTGGCAAATGTATCGCACCTCCCCACCTGCAGCGCGTGACTTAATGTGTCCCAGACTTACTGATGTGTCTCGGCGTCTCCACGAGTCCTCCGACTCCCGGAGTCAAACCTCAGGCACTCCAAGGGTGGTTCAATACGTCGTAACGGTCGTGCAGGGGGCTAGCAATACAGCTTGATGCAGCAAACGTCCTTCGTAACTTGCAAGAAAGGCCAGCCGTCTTGAGGGGGAGGGGTCCATTGAGGGAAAGCAAGTCAATTTCCTGGGTAATGTCCAATTACCACTCCTGTGTGTACATATATATATATATTCACTGAAAAAACCATAGGTTTCAGGGGTGTTATAGTTAGCTGGACTTTTCACTTGTACAAAACCATTGAAATTCCCCCGTTATAGTTAGTTCAGCTAACTATAACTCGCGCGCCCGCAATGCACTGCTGATGACGTCACATATTACATCACTCATGACATGGTCAGTGACATCACTCATGACATCACTGATGACATCTCAAATGACATCACTGATGACATCACTGATGACATCATCCAGTGAATGTGTGTGTTTCTGAAAATTAAATATGTTTTATATATGTATATCTCAAGGTCGATGGAAGAATAAATGGGTATATAAGTGTCTAAATGGATGATTTGTTTTTGAAAAATTGATTGTGTAACTGACTGATTAAGTGTTTCATAGTGAATACATGGCTTAGTGAGTAATGTTTAAATATGTAAATATCTGTATCAGTCTCTCACTTTGTGTATAAGTGGCTGCATGGGTTGGTGAGTAGCTACATGGGTGTTTATATAGGTTATTAGTTGGTTTTATGAGTATCAGTCTGAGTGTCTGCATGGTTCGGTGGGGGTATTACGTAGTGCATAGGTGCATGAATGAATGACTCACTCTTTGTATGTGTTGAAGACAGCATGTGTGCAGGACTCTATGGGTGGATGAGTGAGTGTATGGGTGTGTTAGTGAGTGATAGACTGTCTCAATAGTGTCTTTATGAGTAACTACATATGTTTTAAACTAGTATATGTGACTATTGGTGTATATACGCGAGTATATGTGACAGTGAGAGATTGAAAGAGTTCCTATATGAATAAGTATGTGTTTCTATAAGTGATTGTTTAAAAGACTAAGTATGTGTAAGTTTCCGTAGAAGTAAGTGTGGTGGTGTGTGTATAACTGTATATGCAAGTAAATGTATGTTTGATTCTTTATTAGCATGAGTGACTATGTGTGTGAGTACCTCTATGGATGAGTGGCATTGTGTAACAGGATGTATAGGTGTATGAGTACATATGATGAGTGAGTACATGTATGAGTGACTGTATAGGACTGTTGATGAATGAGTGGATGTGTATGTGGATCTTAGAATTACTGTATAGGTTGTTGTAACTGGTATTGGTATGTCCATTGTTTTTAAAATTTTAATTTCTATTTTTGAATGTGTGTATCAAAGGTTATATTAGGGGAAGAGGAGGTCTGCCACTCTATCACAAGGATGATGTCATCAGTGATGTCATCAGTGATGTCATTTGAGATGTCATCAGTGATGTCATGAGTGATGTCACTGACCATGTCATGAGTGATGTAATATGTGACGTCATCAGCAGTGCATTGCGGGCGCGCGAGTTATAGTTAGCTGAACTAACTATAACGGGGGAATTTCAATGGTTTTGTACAAGTGAAAAGTCCAGCTAACTATAACACCCCTGAAACCTATGGTTTTTTCAGTGAATTTCTGAGGTTTTTTAAATGCTAATTCCTAACTATAACGTGCCTGAAACCTATGGTTTTTTCTGTGAATTTCAAAGGTTTTTTAAATGCTAATTTCTAACTATGCCTACAAAGATAGGACATGTGAAGAAAGAAGAAAAAATGCACAGAAAGAAACAAAAGAAGTGCAGAAAGAAGCAACAGAAGTCCTCAAATACGAAGATAAGTGCAGGAAGAAGGATAACGTGCAGAAAGAACAAAAAGAAGAGCAGAAAGAAGCCTTGTTGCAAAATCATCCTGTACCCTCAACTTTTTCAGACGGATACTGGTGGTAACTGAGTCTGACTAACCAGTCCTAGAGCCAGTGCTATGTTAAAAGACACTTAGAATACAGTGAAAACACCTACATACACTAGGGAACATTATGCGTTGGGGTCCCCCTGTGATTAGCATGACCTCCTCTGTAAGCCCCTAGTGTATAATAGGGCATGGGGATTAAAACTACCTCTTAAAACAGGCCACAGGGCGTTTTTGCACACGTTAACTCAGGCCTCGTCCCCTCCCTTCACCACTGTGTAAACAGGCCCTGTGTCCATTTTTAGTTGGGAGATTAAGTTCATTTGAATCCTGAGGGTCCCTAGGGTCCAACTAGCCCACTAGGTACCTCCAGTAAGTGCCACAGAGCTGCGTTGCAGAGAGGTGTAAAAAGTGGCACGGCCTGGACCACCTCTCTGCAATGCAGCTCAGTGGCGCTTACTGGAAGCACTTGGTGGGCTAGTTAGCCCCCAGGGGCCCTCAGTATTGAAGGGAAATTATATCCCCAATTTAAAACGTGCCATAGTGCGTGTTTGCACACGTCACCTCAGGCCCCGTCCCCTCCCTTCACCACTGTGTAAACGCGCCCTGTGGCTGTTCTAAGTTGAGAGATTAAGTCCCCCTGAATCCTAAGGGTCCCTAGGGTCAAACTAGACCACTAGGTACCTCCAGTAAGCGCCACAGAGCTGCGTTGCAGAGAGGTGTAAAAAGGGGCTTGGCCTCAGAACACCTGGCTGCAGCGCAGCTCCCTGGCGCATACTGGAGATGCCTGTTGGGGGCGCGTTTGCAGAGTGCTGCACGGAGGGGGCATGGCCTCCAGCACGATGCCAGTCTTTTATTTATTTTAGTTTTTTAAGAAGGGGGGCTGTTTGGTTCCCCTTCTTATTCTAATTTATTGGCCCTGATGACCCCATCCCCCAGGGCCAGACTCCTAATTATATTTTTTTGACCCCAATCCCCAGGGCCGGCCACTGTTTTTTATTATTTTAAAAAAATATATATTTATAGACACACCTAGGACATGCTGGACAAACCGTACATACCTATCACCATGACGATTTGCGTGATATTCATTAAAAGGCGACTATGCATGCAATGAATCCACGTGGAATGTATTTACACCACTAGTGAAGCTCTGACATGTCTGATGCCCTACCGTGCCTAATCCTGGTAGACACCCTTGTCGTTTATTTATACAAACATGGGTAGCTATTGACGGGCACATTTAATACACATGCACACCAAGCCATTCAAAGGGGATTCGACAAAAATTCGACCAAAACTATGCAAGAAACCCCCCTCACGGTTAATAAAACACACATCCACTGCCGGATGTGTAATACTTTTTATTTTACTCTCTGGAAAGGGGACGAACATCACTTGAGAGTCACAGCGTGCTCCTGACAGAGCCCAATGCTGTGTTACACCCACCATTGCCTGCCGAGTGCCACACACCTCTGTGATGTATTCCACTAGCTAGTGCATATGCTATGACACTCTCTAGCCCATGTGCACTGTAACACCACCCCGTGAATATGTCATGCCACACTTGTCTTCGCACGGGTTATATTGCCCCATCTAACGTGCCTTTCTCGATGCCTATGTTATAACGCACAGTGCTATGCCATACATATTACAATCTGGGATCCATATCTTTGTCACAGTGCATATGCAACGTTACACTCCCCAGCACATATTTTATATTACAACTTTAGAGACTAGTTAGGTTACACAACACTGCCCTGTGCATATTACACTCCAAGGCGCATATCGCATAGCACGCGCTAGTGCCTGTGCTATCTCGCGCTCTCCCATGAATCTGTCATTGCGCACAATGTATTGCATATTATATTTCACGCCCGGTTCATCTTATATCACACTTTTTGGTGCATAGTTTATACCATACACTATATCTAGTTTTCATTTTCAATCGTGCTCTCAGGACTATGTTCTATATAACACTGTGTTCACCTACCCTTTTCACGGGCATTACATTTTGCGATAGGGGGTGGAGGGTCAGGGGGTGTTTCTGCCAAGTGAGCCCGGAGTCACAGTCACAAACGTCCTCTTCTTCCTGAATAAAAGTGAGATTATGCTGCATACTTGTTCATATTTTAAGTAGTTCGCACAGACACAATGTTTTAAAAACAATAAAGTTCCTAATACCCGCCTTCTCTGAACAGTTAGCTTGCTGCCCCATCCCCTTCCTCCCTATCCTCTGTTGTGTGAATCCATGGACTAGCCTCCTCCCTCCTGCCATGCATGGTCTGATGTGCTGCCACTGCCCTCAATTTAGTATGATGTACCAGTCCACTCCTCCTGCCCTCCATTGCCCAATTCTATGCCCCATCATTGACCTCCTGCTTAAACTCTGTGCTTAGCTTGCTGCCCCTATTCTCCTTCCCCCTGCCCTCCGATGTCTTTGTGCATGCCCCTGCTCCATCCTTTTTGCCCACCATGTCCCATGGACCTGCCACTCCTATCTACTCTGAGTGTTCTGTTGAGCTGCCACTCCCCTCCCACCTGCCTAGCATTGTCAGATGACTGTAACCTGTCCCTGCCACCTCCACCCTGCCTGTCCACATGCCATGCCCCTATCCTCTTCCTCCTGTCCTACATGGTCCATTGTACTGCCACACCCTTCTGCCCTCCCTGGTCTGTTGTGCTGCAACTGCTCCTCCTGCCTGCCCCGTGTGGTCTGTTGTGAGGTCCCTTCCCCTGAACTTTCTTGTCTGTGCACAGGTCCTGACCCTTCCTTCTATCCTCCATCGTCCTTTGTGCATGCCCCTCCACCCTCCTTCTTGCCCATCATAGCCATTGTGCTGCCACTAACCCTCCCACTTGCCATGCATGGTCTTCTGTGCTGCCATGGCCCCTCCCACCTTCCCTGTGTGGTCAGTTAGCTGCCCCTGACCCCCTCCCACCTTCCCTCCATGGTCTGTGTGTATGCCATCACAGTCTCACTGTTGCTCTTCATGGTGTGTCTTGCTTCTAGTGCCCATCCTGCCTGACCTCCATGGCTATCTTGCTGCTCCTGCCCTGCCCCCTTGCCCCCAGCCCTACTCCCTCCCTCCTGGCTTGTCTGTTCCATTGTAATGCCCCTGATCCGTCCCTCCTGCCCTTTATGGTCTGTTATACTGCAGCTTTCTCTCCTGTCTGTCCATTATGGTCAGCTAGCTACCATTGCCTCTTGCCCCTCTGTTCTCTGTTGTCCATGTGCATGGTCCTGTCCCCTCCCTCTTGCTTTCTATGGATTGTTGTGCTGCACTGCCGTCCTGCATGCCCTGTGTGGTGTATTGTGCTGCTGCAAACCCTGATGCCTGCCCTGCAGGGTCAGTTTGGTGCACCTCTCCATGTCCCTCCTGTCCTCTGTTATCCAAGTCCATGTCCCTATCCCATTTCCTTCCATGATCCAATGTACCATACTTGCGAACATTTTGAACTTGGTAAGAGGGAGATTTTGAAAAAAAACTGGGGTATTGATTTTCCCCTTTGAGTTACATTGAAAAAGAGGATATTGTAGACAGGAGACAGATCAAATAAAGCCCATTTGAGCTTAAAAACATTGGACGTTTCCTGGCTGAATCGGGTCTGTTGGCATGTATGGTTGTACTACCATTGCCTCTTCCTTCTGCCACAATGGTCTATTACATTGCCACAGCCTTGAAGGAGGGTAGATTTTGTATCACAGGGGGCCCCTGGCCCGTTCTGTCCACACCTGAAGTATGAGACCCTTGTCCTTGCCCTGCCAGCTGCATTTGTAGGCCGTATTAAATTGACCAGCGGGTCCTGTGTTGCTATATAATTATCCTGAGACATCCTTACCACTCAGCCAGCATAAAACCCCTGTGTAGGCCCTTCTGTTCAATATGTAGGCCTCTTTGTTAAATTGACCATAGCTCTGCAATTTTAGTGTATAGCAGTCTGAAGGCAGGTCTGCGAGGCCTTCTGATCCAAACTAGTAGCCCCCACCCTACCCGAGTGCTCCGTGCTCGGTATCAAAGTTCAACATCCCCCTGAAGCTGTCGACATACAGTAGGCTGCATCCTGGACTGGTACTTGCTTCCTGGGCAGGTTTCCCGCTTTTAAGGAAGTGGCAACCGCAGAGCGTCAAGTTAGGAGAACTGAGGAGATTTTATACATGAATATATTGAATTCCCGTACAATACCCATTATTTTCTGCTTGCTCTATGGAACTTACGATAAGCGATTGGCCTGAGAGACTGACCTTTTCACCCAGTCCATTGTCAGCATTAAGTGGGTAAATGACGAAATGTCTGGTAAAATCTGCAGACGAAGCTTTTGGGTAGCATACGTAGGTAGATGTAGCGTGCAAAGGAGCCCACAAAATGATATAAAAAGGGAGCACCCACAGATATCGACGGACTACCTCGCCGTCTGTATGTAGGTTAACAGGCAGTGCAGGTTTTCCCCAAGAGCTGGGAGCTCTTGTCTTCCTTTGCTTAAAATGTCTTGCTCTGCTTTGCTTGAAGTATCTTATTCTATTTTACCTATATGAAATGTCATGTTATGTTTAACCATTGTTCTCTTTACTTTTGCATTTAAAAGATTTTGTATTGTAATTGCAGGAATGCTTGCTCTAAGAGTAAACGTGAGTGTTCCTAGGTAACATTTTCCTTGGTGTAACTTGTTTCTCATGATGCATTTATAGATGTGTTTTCTCTCTCTCTCTGTCAGTACATTAATTGAGATACAGAGAATATTATGACAGCTGTATGATTATCTGGATTCTGTATTTTGTACTTTATGTCTCTATTCTGCGGTTTCTTTGAAGTTGCATCTTCTCATTAAACTGCCATTGTATTCTGCCTCCAATTCCATGTCTCATATGTCTGTTTTCTTCATTTTTGGAGCAAGCGTTCCTAGGCACCCCGGCTCAAATTAAGGTGCCCCTTTTGTCCCTGACTCACTCTCCTGCTCAGTTCTGTGGTGGCTCCCGGGGATCTGGGGACCGCCCCTAGCTTCCTTGACCCGTAATAGATCTTCCCTCCAACAGTCTCTCTTGCAAGTCCTGTATTGTTGGTTTGTTGCCCCTGCCCCCCTTTCCACTGCCCTCCATAGTCTGTTGTGCTTCCACGGCCCTTCCTGCCTGCTCAGTGTGGTTAAATTGTTGCCTTTGCACCCTCCTACCTGCCTTCAATTTTCAGAGTCCGTGCCCCTGGCCTCTGCCTCTCAACAGTATCCTAATGAACAACTAGATTGCTAACATTCTATATTTATTACAAAAGTGTGGAACGCCTGACATCATCTTGATGTAATCAAAACTGTAATACCTAGAGCATTTCCTTTAGAAATTACATATATGAGAGGGTCTTATTGGCATCAAAATTATGGTTAGTGCTCTAAAAGACTAAAATAAGGACATATTTTCTGAGTTTTCAAATAGCGACAAAGCACTTTTAAATTATTTGTTATCTTTATGTTTTTTTATCCAGTTGACCACTTGATTAAATGTTGCACTTAGGGGAGAGGATGTGGTGTTACTTCCAGAACTGCAGACTTTGCAACTGGGGAACCAGGTTGAAGTTTCTGCTTCAGCTCGACATTCTGTGATTCTGGTCAAATCACTTAGTCTCCCCATGTCTACAACCAAAATGAATTTGTTCTTGTGTGATGTAACCAATGCTCATGTAAAGCACTCCAATACCTGACAAGTCTGCACTATATAACACTGCAAAAACACAAAATAATAAGTGTTTTGCACACTTCTGTCATTGGGCTATATTTGGGCTACATCTGGGTGATTTTGGGCTACATTTGGGCTCTTTTGTCTCCGGTGGCCATCTTGGGAGATTTATTTGTTATGAAGTTTCCTAATTTCCTCATGTACTGCAGTCTCCTCAGTAGGAAATGCTTTCAGTTTTTTACTTTGATTCCATCATGAAGGTATTCAGATATGTCACACATTTGCCATAAATTCTGAATGTTAGCACTCTAGTTGCTCATTAGATCACTGTAGTAAAACTACTGCGCCATGGAAGTCTGCTCCTGGTATTAAAAGTGCATGTTTCAGTCTGCATGTCAGAAGTTTTTAATGAAATAGAAGAGGATTTGAGAAGTCACTCAAAATGTGCCCTCATTTTCTTTCTTCAGCATTAATCATAATTTCTATGGCAAAATGAACCTCCTCATTGTGTTCCTTTTTAAATTAAATGTTTTAAGTGTTACCAGTTTATTCCAATCAAGATGGCTTCAGGTGTGCCTTACTTTTGTCATAATGAAGACAGTAAGCGCTCTAGTTGTTTTTAAGAACATTCTGGGACATTCTGTCATTGGGCTATACTTGGGCTACATCTGGGTGATATTTGGGCTACATTTGGGCTCTTTTGTCTCTGGTGGCCATCTTGGGAGACTTATTTGTTATGAAGTTTCCTAATTTCCTCATTTACTGCAGTCTCCTCAGTAGGAAATACTTTCAGTTTTTTACTTTGATTCCATCAAGAAGGCATTCAGATGTGTCACACATTTGCCATAAATTCAGAATGTTAGCACTCTTTTTGCTCATTAGATCACTGTAGTAAAGCTACTGCTCACCAGGGAAAACTGCTGCTGGTATTGAAAGTGCATGTTTCAGTCTGCATGTCAGAATTTTTTAATGAAATAGAAGAGGATTTGAGAAGTCACTCAAAATGTGCCCTAATTTTTCTTTCTGCAGCACTAATCATACTTTTTATGGAAAAATGAACCCCCTCATTTTGTTCCTTTTTAAATTAAATGTTTTAAGAGTTACCACTTTAATCCAAGCAAGATGGCTTAAGGTGTGCCATACGTTTATCATAAGTAGGACTGTTAGCGCTCTAGTAGTTCTTTGGAACACTCTGGGAAGCTGCAGTAGAACACAAAGGAATCAACTGACAGTCTCTGCCCTTGTTGGATGTACATGTTTTACTGAGAATGTCAGACTTCATTCTCACATGACTGAGAAAGATAATGTGAATTTACAGAAAATAAGCTCTCAGTTTAGCCTATAGATCACCTTCCAAACCTCTGTGGTAAAAGCATGAGGAAATATTTTTCTCTCAATCATGATATCCCAGCAGAAGGCTTTTTCACATGGTGAAATCACCTTAGAACATACCACAATTCCTAAAATGAGTATGGTACCATCAACAAATGATTTATAATGTAACTAAAGTCTTAAAACCTTCTATTAACTGCAATGCTTTTTAATGAGGTGCTATCATGTATATTGGTCCCAAGATGGCTGCCAACACTTCTTGGATGAAGTGCTGACAGCCAATCAGATCTCAGGATGAGATGTGTGGTTAGGCTCCGCCCACATATATATATGCTTTTAAATGCTATTTTCTCAGGAAATACTGAACAGATTTACACCAGACCTGCAAAAGGCACTTCCTTGACCTTATGGCTACCTCTCTGCCAAATTTCAAGTAATTCTGTTCAGCCGTTCGGGCTGTAGCTGTGTCTAAAGGTCCTATGGAAAAATGCATGGGGAAAACGCGTTTTGGGACCCCCCTTTTTTCTCGGCCCCTGCTTGACGAATCCCCCCGAGACTTTCAGGGTAGGAGCGGAGCGTAGCGCCCCACCTATTTTGAAAATTTCGCGAGGATTCGTCGACCGGCGCCAAAGTTATTCCAAATAGAATGTTGCGGATTTCCTATGGAAACAGGGTCCTAACTATATCTACCTACTGGCAACCGCCAGTAGGTAATATATATATATATATATATATATATATATATATATATATATATATATATATATATATATATATATATATATATATATATATATATATATATATTACCTACTGGCGGTCGCCAGTAGGTAGTTATAGTTAGGACCCCTTTTCCATAGGAAATCCGCAACATTCTATTTTGAATAACTTTGGCGCCGGTCGATGAATCCTCGCGAATTTCTCAAAATAGGTGGGGCGCTACGCTCCGCTCCTACCCTGAAAGTCTCGGGGGGATTCGTCAAGCGGGGGCTGAGATAAAAGGGGGGTCCCAAAACGCGTTTTTCCCATGCATTTTTCCATAGGACCTTTAGAACGAGCTACAGCCCGAACGGCTGAACAGAATTACCAGAAATTTGGCAGAGAGGTAGTCCCTAGGTCAAGGAAGTGCCTTTTGTAGGTTTGGTGTAAATCTGTTCAGTAGATTCTGAGAAAATAGCCTTTAAATCAATATATATATCTGAGCCCGCTTACGGTACGCTTACCGTACGCTTACCGTAAGCGTACGGTGGCGTGCGCGAGCGCGATTCTGATTGGCTCTTAGATCTTAGTAAACATTCGAATCGGCCGAAACCAGGAAGCGGCGTCCGCCATTTTGTCTCTCGCACTGAGTGTTATTTATCAAACTTGATGTCCAAAAACATGTTACGGGGCTGTTTTGACAACTCCCTCCCACATAGTCATGTTGAGGGAGTCCCCAAACATCCCCCAAGAGCAAAAACGTTTTTAATTTTTTTTCGGCAATTTCGCCGAGTACACTTACCGTACGCTTACCGTAAGCGTACGGTAAAAAAATAAAAAAATAAAAAACACTATCCACACTGACCCCACCCCCTGTGCTTTTGGTCGCCGCAGGCCACCAGATGTGCAGGGCTTATTAATTTTTTTAAAAAAACGAAATTTTGGCAACACGAAATTATAAAATAGAAATAAAAAAAACACTATCCACATTGACCCCACCCCCTGTGCTTTTGGTGGCCGAAGGCCACCAAATGTACAGGGCTTCTTAAAGTTAATGAAAACCGTGCACGGAACGAACTGCGTTAAGTGGGCGCGCATGCCTCGAATGGCGTAAAATAACTTAGCATTTAAAAAACCGTACAAATTCACTGAAAAAACCATAGGTTTCACACACGTTATAGTTAGGAATTAGCATTTAAAAAACCTTGCAAATTCACTGAAAAAACCATAGGTTTCACACATGTTATAGTTAGCGGAAATTTTACTGATAAAAAACCAATGAAATTGCCCCGTTATAGTTAGTGCTGGCAACTATAACTCACGCGACCGCAATCTTCTGCTGATGACATATGTGTCTTTATAAAAAAAAATATTTGTAATATATGTATAGCTAAAAATGTATGGAAGAAGACATGGGCAAATAAGTGTCTAAATACAGTATTAGCATCAGCAGAGGATTGCGGTCGCGTGAGTTATAGTTGCCAGCACTAACTATAACGGGGCAATTTCATTGGTTTTTTATCAGTAAAATTTCCGCTAACTATAACATGTGTGAAACCTATGGTTTTTTCAGTGAATATATATATATACACACACACACACACACACACAGACTCACACATACACATCCACACACAAACACACATACTGGGGGCAGCAGTTTACATTGCTCCTGCCTGTTGTGTTACTGTTCTGTATATTTGAGGAAAGCTTGGACTGCTGATGCACCTGTCGTGTGTCAATTCAGGTGTGCACTGCTGCTACCAATACATAACTGTTCTGTTTGCGAAAGAAGCATATATTGTTATTACAAAAGCTTTTGTGAGTGTGGGAAAGTGCTCGCTGCAGCATTTTGTTTGTTGAGAAACTTGTACTGCTGCTGTACTTTCTTTACCTGTTTTGCTTGTGTGTGTGTGTGTGTGGAAGAGGAAGCGTGCACCACTACTGTTTCCGCCTCTACTGAAGTGTATAGGTTATGGAGCATGTGTTGTAGTATTCTGCGTTAGTGAATGTGTGCTTCGGTGCTTCCTAATATGTTTGCTTCTTCTCTCTTTCTGGGTGTCCATCATGCACTCTCACCGCTTCCACCTGAGCTTTGTTTATGGAAAAGTTTGCATTTTATATGGTTGGCTGTACCTGTACTGTCTGCTAATGAAGATTGGTGCAATCTTTTCCACTGTACTATAGAAAAATATGAGTTTTATTTTACAGTGCCACATACTGTCCCTGAAAAATACTCTCTTTGGAACCCAAGCAGCTGGCCCGATCACATATCCTTGCATAAATTATTATTCATATTTGTAGACAAAAATATATGCAGATTTATTTCAGCTGCTTTAGTGAAACCGTGAAATCATTCTTAAGCGCGCACTGTACACTTAGCTTATACTTGCCGTTCGCCTTCTGCGTTTTCAGACAAGAGTATTGCACAGAATGTGCGTCCATAAACCCAAAATGCAATGGCAGAATTTATCCGAAAAGGCTTGTTTTCGTTGGGCTCGGTTTCAGGATCTTTTCTTTCTTTTATTTTTTATTTTTAAGTCCATGAAAGGAGATACTGCATGTCCTGCGTGCGGGGGCTTTTTCAGGATCTGTCAGTGTGTGTTGTATTCGCCCACTTCTCCTTTTCCTGTTGGGCCGACTGCTGCGAAACTGTGAGTCAGTGTGCGCGGCGATAGACCACAGTGCGGTTTCTGTGCGAGGAGACAAGGCCTCACATCCTGACAGCAGGACAGGAGGGCTCCGGTCCAAGTAAACAAGTAAAGAAAGGAAGGCGACGGGGACGTTCGCGCTGCACGCTCATGAGAAGCCTTTACGCAAACCCCCTTCGTCGGATTCACAGGAAATCGAGATCGGACAATGCTCCGCGCGCAAGCTTTGTGCGCGTACCGTCACCACGTGCCATAGGATCTGGCAAAGGAAATGAAAATAGCCATAATTCAGACTGACGGGTGATGATGATACATCTTTGTTTATTCAGGCATCTGATAGTGTTTAGGGTGCATTTTACTGCACTTCCTGGCAGGGTCTGAGGCAGGCTGCCAAAATGCAAGTTCTACCGCCGCCAAGAACGGGGTGAGCATCTACAATCCTTAGCTTTCTGAACCTCGAAGGTTTTTTTTAAATTGACACATGATTTACGTTTAAGTTTGCTTCTTTGTCTCTGTTCCCAGACGCCCAGGTTTACATTACAATGACTTGTTTTGTGGGCCCCTTGCTGCAATATTGTTTACAGCGCTTGGAAACGTTATGAACGCTGCGTGGAGCGCTAGTTTAAACAAACTGTTATTACTAGCACTGTAAATAGTGTTAAAGTGTCTGGTAATAAGGTTACCGAAGAACTTTATCACTAGCTGTTTTACAGCATTGCTGAGAATACGGTTGTAACTAGTCAGTCAGTCAATTGCTGTATTCGCTATTAATGTCAAATCAATTCTATGACATAAGTGGTCGAACTGCATTAAAAAAAGTATGGGAAATGTAACGCTGTGTGCAAAGGGGGCGTGGTGAGTAAGCGTACCCTTTTTCGGTCTCTCACTGTCCGGTAACTACATATAAAATAAGGCATAGCCAGACGTGCAACGCCCATTGGGCTCAAAGAGCTCCAGCCCCCCCCCCATCGTGTGTGGCAGCCCGGGCTCAGACAGCTTCCCAGGCACACACACAGTACTTCACAGGTCTTTAAAAGACAATTTGCTTGTTCATGAGGCTTTGTTGTTTTTCACCCCTTCTTAGAGCCCCTGCATCTCCTCTCTGCATATTGCCGGAAGAGTCAGCCCCCCCTCTCAGAAATTTTTTATTAGCCCCCCCCCCCGAAATTTGCCTCTAGTTGTGCCTGTAGACACAGCGTAAATGAAAAATAAATGAAACTTAAGTCGTTCAGTGGGAAAGGCCCCATCGTACATTATGAAACCTCTATTAGTTGATGCACTGCAGAGGTCTGTGTGTAACCAGAGAGCCACAGAACTGAATCATGGTTGATGCATTGGGAAATAGCGACTGGTGTAAGTTTAGCTCTACGAAATCCCAGTCTGTGACAGAAACCACTGTGAATATGTAAGTCATTATGTTAATCTTGCATTACACACAGCATAATGTAGGCTGCTACAAAATGTGCAAAAGATAAAAAAGTGATTCTAAAATATAGATCTTAGTAATACCCAGACTGAACATAGTACAATTTATTATAATTGTCCTTTAAAAGCACACACTTCACAACTCAGCTAGTAACTCCCGGGCAATACCACAAAAACATAATAAATCTGTGTCATCAGGAAGCTTCAAGTGATTCCATCAAGTAAAGCCAATGCCAGGTTCCAAGCACCCTTTATATTTGCAGATTAACCACTTGGGCACATTTGCTTTTCTTTGAGGCAAGCCGGCCCCCTGGCAAGAAGGCTTATTTGGCTGTCTGCCCGTCCCTTGGTTTCATAGCACACTTCAGATCTTGGAATTAACCTTTCTGGGATGATTTTCTTTTCACAAAAGTAGGGGAACTGTTTTTCTTAACTTAAAAAAGTATGTACACGTCCTGCACCTCAGATCCCGTGCACTTTGACCACTGCATGAAAAAACTCAGAGTAATAATCACCAGTGTTTTCCTGCAGAAAAAGTATGCTGCTAAACAAACCCATTAAATCTTGGGTGTTATTACCATCAGTTCCACCTAATTTTTGCCATGAAACAGTTAAGTACAGCAATAATGGCCACAGGGTCCACCCGACCCTCCACTGGCCCCCCCCCCCCATCGCTTCAAGGGTGTTCCATTCAGTTCAAGGTCAATTAATATCTGTTGGATATGGCAGACTTAGTGGTCCCTCATCACATTCTGCGGGAGGGGGGCATCATTTTGATTTACCTCACTGAATGGCAGCCAAAATGATATTAGCACCATATGCAATTCCCAGCTCATCTATTGAAAGGTTTAAAATGACCCATAAAATAATACTTTTGGGGGGATTATGCCCCACATTTGGAGGACTGCAGTAATGTTAACAATGTGCAGTGATCATGTCACCAACAGATTTATCATAGATTTATACCTCTGATGCAATTACTGCATTAATTCGCATGGCACTTCAAGACATTAATGCTGTGCATTATCCTAATTATTGATAATGTGCTTCATCACTAAATTTAGCCCCAAGCAATAATTGAGGTTCCTAGAAGGATGAAAGAAATTGTTATTGCTGCTGTAGTAGAACCTATGACATGCAGGTCACTCACAGACAGCAGGAAAGTTTTAACAAAATGAACAATTTAACCAAGCTAACTAAGACACCACAGAACAGATGGTGAAATGATCAAATATAGTCAGACCAGCTCCCATTGGTTAATACCGCACTGTGTGTCAACAATTCAGCAGGACCCACTGCATCTCCAATTTTGGTACCCAACTTGGTTTCCTTGCTCAGCTCTTGCAAAATCTCATATATATATATATATATATATATTCACTTAAAAAACCATAGGTTTCAGGCACGTTATAGTTAGCAATTAGCATTTAAAAAACCTTAGAAATTCACAGAAAAAAACATAGGTTTCAGGGGTGTTATAGTTAGCTGGACATTTCACTCGTACAAAACCATAGAAATTCCCTCGTTATAGTTAGTTCAACTAACTATAACTTGCGCCCTCGCAATGCACCGCTGATGACGTCACATATTGCATCACTCATGACATGGTCAGTGACATCACTCATGACATCACTGATGACATCTCAAATGACATCACTGATGACATCACTGATGACATCATCCATGTGATAATTTGATGCATCTTCTCACACCCTAATATAACCTTTGATGCACCCACTCTAAATTACAGACTGCCATTCTCAAAACCATAGACACTCCAACACCAATAACTACATACCCACTTACTGATTCTTAGGTCTACACACCCATCCACTCACTCACCCGTACAGTCACTCATACTTATGTTCACTCAGTACAGGACTATCATATGCACTCATACACCTATATAGACACTCACACACCACCACTCATCCACAGAGGTACTCACACACCTACTCAGTCATGCAAATAATTAATCACACTGCCATTTACTCACCTATACAGTTATACACACACCAGCTCAATTACTCATACAAATACTAGCACATTCCTACGCTCTTATACAATCAATGATACAAGCACACACTCATCCATACAGCCACTCTCACAATCACACACTCTCACTTATAGCCATTTATGTACTCCAACATACATATATACTGCCTTTCACATATGTAGCTACTCACACATGTACTACTGATATAAACATTCACTCACTAACACAACCATACACACACTCACCCACCCATACAGTCCATCACAGATGCACTCTTGAAACCATGTACCCAGTGAATCACCCAATCACACATCTATGCACAGAGTCACATGCACCCCACCCACACAAACACTCAGGCACCCATACAGATACTCAGACAACTAATCTATAACCCATATAGACACTCTTGTAGCTATTTGCAAACCCATGCAGCTGCTTACACACCAACAGACAGACGGATACAGACATTCACACAGTTTACTCACTAACCCATGCATTCAGTAAGATACGTTTAATCACTCACTTATAGAGTCAGTCATGCACCAACAAAATCATCCATTCACACACTTATACACCCACTCATTCTTCAATATGCCTTTCCCTATATATAATAAACATATTTAAACTTTACAGAAACACACAGACACTGGATGCTGTCATCAGTGATGTCATCAGTGATGTCATTTGAGATGTCATCAGTGATATCATCAGTGATGTCAGTAACCATGTCATGAGTGATGTAATATGTGACATCATCAGCAGTGCATTGCGGGGGCGCGAGTTATAGTTAGCTGAACTAACTATAACGGGGGAATTGCTATGGTTTTGTACGAATGAAATGTCAAGCTAACTATAACACCCCTGAAACCTATGGTTTTCTCTGTGAATTTCTCAGGTTTTTAAATGCTAATTTCTAACTATACCTACAGAAATAGGGCATGTGAAGAAAGAAGAAAAAACACACAGAAAGAAGAAAAAGAAATGCAGAAAGAAGCTACAGAAGTCCTCAAAGACAAAGTAAAGTGCCGGAAGAAGGAAGATGTGCAGAAAGAACAAACAGAAGAGGAGAAAGAGTCTTTGATGCAAAATCATCCTGTACCCTCAACTTTTTCAGATGGGTACTGGTGGTAACTGACTCTGACTAACCAGTCCTAGAGCCAGCGCTATGCTAAAAGACACTTAGAAGACAGTTAAAACTCCTATATACACTAGGGAACACTATGCGTTGGGATACCCCTGTTATTAGCATGACCTCCTCTGTAAGCCCCTAGTATATAATAGGGCAGGGGGATTAAAACTACCTCTTAAAATGCACCACAGGGCGCGTTTGCACACTGGTGAAGGGAGGGGGGACTGAGCTGACGTGTGCAAACACGCCCTATGGCTGTTTTAATTTGGGGGATAAAGTCCCCTTGAATCCTGAGTGTCCCTTGGGTACAACTAGCCCATCAGGTATCTGTAGGTAGCACCACAGAGCTGCCTTGCAGAGAAAATGGGCACGGCCTGGACCACCTCTCTTCATCGCAGCACAGTGCTGCTTACTGGAAGCACCTGGTGGACTAGTTGGCCCCCATGGGGCCTGAAGTGACATGTCTGCAAACACACCCTGTGGTGTGGTTTAAGTTGGGGAAATAATTCCTCCTCAATCCTGAGGGTCCCTGGGGGCCAACTAGCCCAACTAGCCCGGGTCCCGCCTTTTTTAAAAATTTTAATTATTTAGATTTTTTGGGGGGGAGGGGGGCCGCGTGGCCCCCCCTCCCAGGCCACTAATAGCCCCAGGGACCCCATCCCCCGGGGCTGGCCCTCTCTGTTGGGGGCCGTGGGGGGGTCCCCAATTCCCCCACGGTCCCGCCGGCTCCCCGCTTCCTGTGGGAGCCGGCATTGCTTTCCTCATGTGGAAAGCAATTTGGTTTGAATTTTGAAAGAGAGAGCAGGTTTCCCTGCACTCTCTTTCAAAATTCAAACCAAGTTTGCTATGGCAGGGCGAGAGCCACGAGGCTCCCGCCCTGCCATAGCAAACTACAGTGTCCCGGGGTTGGGCACCCCGGGACACTGCAGGAGCTGGCCCTGGCGGGTGGCGGTCCCCAGGGCCATCATTGGCTCCGGGGGGGTCACGTGGCCCCCTCCCACCAATTCCGAAAGCCCCGGGGGGTGGTGGTCCCCAGTCTGGGGGGGTCTGTCTCGGACCCCCCAATTTATATATGTAGAGCCCCGGGGAAGTGGCAGTCCCCGGGGTGTGTGGGGGGGCTTGAGCCCCCCACATAGGGTATTTTTTTTTTTAAATACACAAGCCCTGGGGGGTGGTGGTCCCCGGGGCTGCGGGGGCGCCGTGAGCCCCCTGCTAATTTTTTCACAAAACCCCGGGGGTTGGCGGTCCCCGGGGCTGGGCGGGCAGAGAGCCCACCCCACATATTTACATAAAGCCCCGGGGGGGTGGCGGTCCCCAGGGCTGGGGGGCTCCTTTGGGCCCCCCTACCCAATACATAAATAGCCCCCGGGATTTGGCCCCCCCGGGGGCAAATTAGCATCAAAGCGCAGGAGCCCGCGCTCCGTTTTTTTAATCCGCACACCCAGCACGGCAAAAAAAATTATAAATAATTTTGGGGCCCTGGGGGTCCTTGTGGAACCCCCTGAGCAGGCCTAGGGGGTCATGGTGTTTCTATCCTGCCCCCTTCTTGCGTTCTGCGCGTTTTTTTCTTAGGTTTCTTGTGCCTCGGTTCTAACGAGGCACAAGACGGCTGCCAACACTTCCTGGTTTGGAGTGTTGACAGCCAATTAGCATACAGCTCGTGCTCGGCAGGGTGCACGGATCCACTGCGCCCATAGATACATATGTGATTTTACTTTTGATTTTCTCAGGAACTACTGAACGGATTTACAGCATTTAAGCAAAAGGCATGAGTGTGATCCAAGGTCTACCTTTCTGCCAAATTTGGTGTAATTCCGTTCAGCAGTTCAGGCTGTAGCTGCGGCTAAAGGTCCTATGGGAAATTGCATGGGGAAAACACGTTTTGGGACCCCCCTTTTTTCACGGCCCCCGCTACACGAATCATTCCGAGACTTTCAGGATAGGAGCGGACCGGAGCTGGCCAAAAGTTTTGAAAATTTTGTGAACATTCGTCAACCGGCGCCAAAGTTATTCTAAATAGAATGTTGCGGATTTCCTATGAAGAATAGGTCCTAACAATAACTACCTACTGGCGTATATATACTGCTGCGAAGGTTGTCCTCTGTAGGAAGCACTCTGACGCCATCTCAGGTATCAAACCTTTATTGGTAAAAGTGGAGCATCACACACCGATAGCTTTCACAGTCCAATATCGTCCACCAAGCCTGACGCGTTTCAAAGGATGAGTCCTTCTTCTTCAGAGGAGTGGGCGAAAGTGAAAAGGTGCATGTTCCAGACCCGCCCCTTGTATCCAAATTAACCCGCACTGATGGGCCACTCAAATGAGACAGGGCAAGGAATGCTGTGTCTCGTAGTCCGAAGCGGATCTTTCATCGATCCACGCACAATGTGCTGCTGGATTTTTCAAGCCCTTAGATGGGCCTCCGTGTGCGCTCTCCCCTATAAATCCAGCATAGCATCTCCATTAGTGATCCGGTAGTTGCCAGACTTCCTGGCCCCCCCATTCACGGGGTGGTGCTGCCTAGATTTACTGATGCGAAGGCTGCCCTCAGGATGTAGGGCCAGGGTTAGATATGGACCCGGAGGACAATGTACTGAAACATTTGGCGTGGAAAGAGGTGTGAGACAGGGATGCATTTTGGCTCCCTTTCTTTTTTTATTGTACATTAATAGTGTGGGTGAGGACCTAGCGATACATGTTAAAGACCTCCTACAAATAGGTGTGCGCCCTGTCCCAACCCTCCTCTACGCCGACGATGCGGTCCACATGGCCCGTACCCCCCCTGGCCCTGCAGTTGCTTCTTGGTGGTAAATTCCACGGCTGCGATATTGTTCCCATCATTTTTGCACGAAACATCTTCATTCAGTGAGTTGCCTTGATTTTAGCTTGATTTATCAGCTTTATGATTTAATTACCCCTCTTACCATGACACCCTATTTGTTTTCAGGTGTCTTTCACCTCCTCCACCTTAGGAGCGTACCAGCCCTGCTGTCCTCGATATTCAGCTAGGACCTTTCAGGTTCCTTTTGCTTCCCTAAGGGTAAATATGGTGATTAATCACTGTCAGTCCTATTTAATGCCACTTTAGGACCCAAGTCGCCCATTTTAATTATCTTCTTTATTCTTTAGGTGCCCTCCCCCCTCCCCCACTGTCACCCCGTCCTGATGAAGACCCCGGCAGTAAGGACCTAATCAACCTACCTGGGTTTAAGGGGTCGAAACGTCGACTTATCATTGATACCAGTACCCTCAATAGTGTACTTTGCACTGTGTCTGCTTCTATGTACATGGTTGTTTAAATGATTGTATATCTAAACGAATGCATTTCTGTTTGATTGTGTGGCATGAAATACCATGGCGAAACAATTAACTTGCGATACTGTTCAAATTTGATGTCACCTGCTTTCCCTTTTTACTACGTTCAACACTTCCCCCCCCCCCCCTTCTCTCTGGGCACTATTTTGCATTGTATTTTGCTCAATGATTGTGGATATGTTTCTAAAAAGAAATGTTACTTGTGCGGAGTGTGATTAAATAACACTCATGCCTTTCTTTATTGTTGCTCTATTTATTGATGTTTTGATCGTGTTCTTTGAAAATATATATACTCTGGGACCTTCTCCCTATACTGTTCTACACCCAGGTCCCAGCGATTTTTTGGGTTTACCCTTTTTTCTAATAATAGTTCTCACATAAGCGAGACCTGCTGGGGTTGTCAATGCTTGTTTAAGTGTTTCGTGAGGAAGATAAACATTCACTGGCCTAGGGCCAAGGCATAGAAGTTCTGATCATATTACCTTTGTCTTGGGATCTTTAAACATTGCATGCGATGAAGATGCTGTGAAAATTGCAGTTTGCAAATGACGGCTCATTGAGTGCACATGGAACTAACTCCCTGCCAAACCAAGCTGTCAGTTCAGTGCATCACACATTCCAATATGTGTTGAAGCTAGGGTTACCACCTGACCGGTTTTCTACCGGCACAACCAGTATTTGGAGTTCACGGCTTGTACAAAAATAAGCAAAGTCACCCAAAGCCGGCATTTTTAGTCTGTGCATACTTCTAACGGCAAATATAATGGAAAGCACTTTTAGAAGTGTTCATGGGCTGCGTTATTGATCCATGGCTAATAATTAAAGTAAACAAAGACCGAACAGTGATGTTACAAATAAATGCATTCAGTTGTGTTTAATTTCTTGTTCAGTGTCACATCCAGGCATTAGCAGACTCTTAAAACAACAACAAATGACCAATATTTTTCTCTTGGAAAGGTGGCAACCCTAGATGAATCTGATCCATGCTAGCTTTTCAGTTCCGGTTCTTTTGTTTTTTTTGTCCCTGATTTTTTAAAAGTTCTCCTACATTAATGGTAACTACAACACCCGAAAGGGCTGTAGGCCCAATTCACAAAGGTAAATTCAGATCCGAAGTCTAAGTTTAGACGTAAATTCTAGGTTTAGACCTGAAGTCTAAGTTTATACCTGAAGTCTAAGGGCCCAATTCACAAAGGTAAACTTAGACTTCAGGTCTAAGTTTGCCATTGAAATTGGGCACTTAGACTTCAGGCTTAAACTTAGACTTTAGGTCTAAACCTAGACTTCAGGTCTAAGTTTACCTTTGTGAATTAGGCCTTGTATGTCGTCATCCATGAGTTTTTAAAGCGTGGAACAGTATGCTCTTCAAATCTGAGGTGCATTCAATGCCCCCAAATACTGTGCAGCTTTACTGAGAGGGATCTTCACCAGAGCCTTATTCTTAAATGTTTTTGTGTTCCTGAATGGAATCTAGGTCCTGATGGCTTTTTTCCAGCAGCTGATGAACTGAAATAATCACTGTGCAAAATGGACTTCCAGCAGGATTCGCAGAATCATTCTCAAGTAGGCAGGATTCTGTTTGTGAATCCAATTAAAAGGGATAAGAAAATAGGGATGGAGTTCTGTGAGGGTCCTGTGAGGGTCAGCAGACCATCATCTTGCACTCCAGATTGAAAATGCCTTCTTTTTATTGCAACCCCTGTCCTCTAAAGAGACAGGGGCTGCAATTGAAAGCAAAATGGTGTAATACAAAGGACTTTGAAGGGAGACTAGAGCAGTCTAGAAGTATCTGATGAGGTGCACATACACTTTTGAGGTTGCAGCCTATCAAACAGTGCAGCTGTCTGTTTTGCTGAAGACATCTTAGGCACATTCAAAACAGCGACCCATGAATGCATTCCACCCATTGCTTACCATTGACTTTCTGACTTGTAACACACATTTTCTGGCTTTATCTTTGCTGGCTTTATGTGCTTTAGCCTGTCCTCCTTGAGTTCGTCCCTCCGGTTGCCCAAACCTTTGTTTACTGTATTCTTCCATGAACTCGTTTTCTGAAAACAAGCCTTTAAGTCTTGTTTTTAGCTTGGTGCATTTGCTGTGTATTCAAAGACAGAGGTCAAATATCAAGCTCTTTTGTGTGAGGGAGCTTGGTGTTCACTTTTCTTTCTCCAACTTCAAAGTGGGAACATTTATGTAACAAACCTGCTGAGTATCCCTGTAAGAGGAAAGGGTGTAGAATGTTTTTTTCTAGAACACAACAAAAAAACTAAATTGTGCTTATGTATCAGAATATTTCAGAATTAGAACAAAAGAAGCACTTTTTTTGTAATTTTGAAGTATGGTGGAAACAAATACTTGAATGTGATCCAAAAACATCAATAAACTAGGTGATGACATTTTCACACATTATCGTTTGTGGGCAGTAAACCTGTATTTCTGTGCAAATGCAATGGGCATTTCAATTGAAAATGTGTTGTCTGTAATGGCTGTGCTCTAGCACACCATGCATACTCTGCACTAAGCCACTACACACCACTCTATGCCCTTCTACTCTATGTGACGCCACTCCACTCTATGACATGCCACTCCACTTTATGCCCTCCACTCTGACACTCGATGACATGACACGCTGGTCAACTCCATGCCACTCCAACCTACGCCACTCACTCCACGTCACAACATGCCACTCCACTCAAGCCCCTCCACTCCACACTACTTACCCTACTGCACTCTACCTAACTCCGACCCATCCAACTCCAACCCACCCCGCTCCAGTCTATCCCACCCCACTCCAGTTTGCTGTAATCTACCCCTATCTATTCCACTCCAATCTACCCCACTCCTCTCTACCCCACCCCAATATATCCACCCACTCCACCTCACTCCAATCTACCCAACCAACTCTAATCCACGTCTCTTCAATCTACCCCACTCTAATCCACTCTACCCACTCCACTCCAATCTACCCCAACCCACTCCGCTATGATCTAATCAATTTCAGTCAACTACAATCTACCCCACTTTAATCCACGCCACTCCACTCCACCCTACCCTATCCCACTCCAATCTACCCCAATCCACTCCAATCTTCTCCACTCCACTTTAATCTACCCGACTCCACTCAATCTAACCCAACTCAGGTCCAGCCCATTCCAATATACCAGCATCATACCATTCTACCGCACTCCACTCAAATCTACTCCACTCTACTCCAATCGACCCCAGTCTAACCCACTCGACTCCAATCTACCCCTATCCACCCCACTCCAATATAACCCAATCCAATTCATGCCACTCCAGTCTACCCAACTCCATCCCAATGTATCCCACTTTACTCCACTCCAATCTACCCCTGTCCCATTTACCCAACTCCATTCCAATTTACCTCCCTCCACTCCAAACCCCACTGCAATCCATCTAAATCCTCCCCTCCCTATTCTACTCCATTCCAGTTTACATCACTCCACCAAACTCTACCCTATTTTAATTTGCCACAATCAACCTCATTCCAATCTACCATAAACAACTCCACTCCACTCTAATCTAATCTACCCCAGTCCATTCTACCATCTCCACTCCACTCACCCCAATTCTATCCCACTCCACTTTACTTCAATCTACCCCACTCCACTCCAATCTACTCCATCCCACTCCACCCCAATCTACCCATTTCCAATCTATCAGACCCCAATTTAGCCCACTCCAATCTGCCCCTATCTACTCAACTCCAATCTACCCCACTCTACCCCAGTCCATCCCACTCCCCCACCCCACCTCACTACAATCTAATTTACCCCACTCTACCCCTTCCCACCCCATTCTACCCCACTACACTCAAATCTACCCCACTCCACTCCAATCTACCCCACTATAATACTTTCCCTAAATTGTACTCAGCAAAGAGAATGAACCAGAGCTATTTTGATTGGGTTCGGGAGTAAGAACAGTTTGAAAAAATTGGTCAAATAGTGCATTTTAAAGCAAACCTTTCCCATAAATCTATTAAAAAGCATTGGCTATGAAAGGGCACTCACAAATAAATAAGTCATTTGATGGTAGAGTGCAGAGGCATAGAGCAGAGTGGCGTAGAGTGCAGTGATGTAAAGTAGAGTAGTATCGAGTGCAGTGGTGTAGAGTGCAATGGTACAGAGTTGATTAGCATGGTGTAGAATGGAGTAGTACAGAGTACAGTGGAATGGTGTAAAGTGCAGTGGCATAGAGTGCAGTGTTGCAGAGTAGATTAGCATTGAGTGGAGTAGCCTAGACTGTAGTGATGTAGAGTGCAGTGGCGAATAGTGCAGTGGTGCAGAGAAGAGCAGAGTGGCGTAGTGTATATTGGCATAGAGTATAGTGGTGCAGAGTAGAGAGGCGTATATTGAAGTGGTGTAGAATGCAGTGGCATAGAGTGGACTGGTGCAGAATAGCTTAGAGTGCAGTGACGTGGAGTGGTGTAGATTGGTGTAGAATAAAGTGCAGTGGCGTGGAGTGATATAGTGTAGAGTGTAGCGGTGTAAAGTGGAGTATGTATGGTGTGATATCGCATGTCCATTACAGACAGCACATTTTCCATTGAAATGACCATCAGATTTACAGAAACATACAGTTCTACTGATAAAAGTATACAGTGCACAAACAATGTGGGAAAATGTTATCACCTAGTGTATGAATTTGTTTTGATTGTGTTAAAATGTTTGTTCCACTACAATTCGGAATTACAAAAAACGTGCTTCATTTGTGTTTTCCAAATTCTGATATCATCTGAAATATCTGCACAGTTCATTCACAGATATTTAAATGTAGTTGTGTGCTACATTTTCATTTCACAGCAAGATTGTCACATAAATCCTATCACTTTGAAGTCAGAGTAAGAAAAGTAAACACCAAGCTCCCTCGAAGACAGAGCCTGACATTTGGCTTCTGTCTTTTAATGCACAGCAAATGTGACAAGATAACATGATTTAAAAGCCTGTTCACAGAAGGTGATCACTCAGAAGGATACAGCAAATAGCCTATGCTCCATGGGAAGGACACACTCAAGCTGGACAGCCTAAAGCAAATAAAGCCAGCAAATAAAAATCAAGCAACGTGTGTTACAAAGTTAATGGTAAGCAATAGGCAGAATGCATTCCCATCGAAGTCATTTGAATGTCTCCAAGCTGTCTTTCTGTCTAGTAGGCTTCAACCTGAAATGGGACGGCCCAACAAGTGGCCTCTGTCTTTGAATGCACAGCAAATGTGACAAGATAACAAGATTTAAAAGCCTGTTCACAGAAGGTGAGCACTCAGAAGGATACAGCAAATAGGCTATGCCCCATGGTAAGGACAAACTCAAGCTGGACAGCCTAAAACAAATAAAGCCAGCAAATAAAAATCAAACAAATGTGAGAAACAAAGACAATGGTAAGCAATGGGCAGAATGCATTCCCATCGAAGTCATTTGAATGTCCCCAATATGTCTTTCTGTCTAGCAGGCTTCAACCTGAAATGGGCCGCTCCTGCCAGGGGAGCTGGCTAGGGCTGTGGGGGCACTGGGTCTCCCACCACAGCACCCCCAGAATTTGAGCTGTAGGTGTCCCGGGTGGGCACTAGGGCACCCACCTATGAAAAGAAATTCCGGCTCCTGCCGGTACCCACTATGGGTGGTGGTTGGGGAGCTGGCTGGAGCAGCGGGAACCCTGGGGCTTCCCATTGTGGCGGCCACACAAAATTAAAAATGTGGCTGCCCTGGGTGGGTACTAGAACACCCACAAAAATATTACAAAAAAGTGAATTATAAATAAGTAGCAGCAGCTGTCCATTTATTATTCCCCGCTCCTTGAAGGGGTGCCCTATAATGCCCTGAAAGGGCTATTACATTTCTGCTTTTGGGGCAACTTGGTGATGTCCCTAGAAGGGGCAGGGGCACCAATAAGCATTTTTAGATCTCGCCTGAGCCAGCGCATGCGCTGCTCTGCGAGACATTTAGTTAGTGGATTTTTAAATTGCTACCAGAGGCTTTTCCTGGCCTCAAGCTTGCGTTCACGAGCGCGTGCACGCGCGCAGCCTCCATCTGTCTTTCCTCTGTCTGGCCGTCATGGCTCATAAAGCACAGCGCTCTCCCAAGCGCCTCGTTCTGCCCCTCCCCCACCTCCTCGTCAGCTTCTCTTATTGCAAGCTTTCCGCGCCACGCTGCCAATGCTTGTTTATTTACATCATCAATGCTTTCAGATCCCTCCCGCCTCCCAACACAGCCAGGGAAAGCACCTTTATTTATTTGTCATCAGGGGCGCTTTCAGAACTTCCCGCCCCCCAACACAGCATGGCGAAGCGCCTTTATTCATTTAATATTACCGGCGCTTTCAGAACCCTCAGCTGGTCTCATAAATCACACACTCAGCCGCCATGGGTGTGGGAGGAACCGCTCTGGCTTTGCTCCTTCTGGCGGGCTTAACCATTGGCATCCACAAAACTTAATTGGGTAAGAGTATACCCCTTTAGCCCACACTTGTTTTTAGTTTATTTTCCCAGCACCTTTCTTACTCAGGATATCTTGTTGTTTTTATGTACAGCCGTTCGTGTTCACTGTGAAGAAAGATTGCATTTAAGCAGTATCCCACATACATGCTGGGTCATGTAAGCATTTTTTTAACTTATACATGCGATTGCACGCATGGTATATCTGTGATTCTTTCCTTTTTACTTTGGGCTTCAACTTGGTTTAAACAAGCACGTATTTTCAGCATGTATCTAGTTACACTTGAGACTACGGTGTTTGCGCTTTCAGACCCCTCCCACCTCCCAACACAGCATGGCGAAGCGCCTTTATTTATTTAATATTACCGGCACTTTCAGATCCCTCAGCCGGTCTCATAAATCACACACTCAGCCGCCATGGATGTGGGAGAAACCGCTCTGGGTTTGCTCCTTCTGGCGGGCTTAACCGTTGGCGTCCACAAAACTTAATCGGGGAAGAGTATATCCCTTTAGCTCTCACTTTTTTTGTTTATTTTCCCATCACCGTTCTTACTCAGGATATCTTGTTGTTTTTATGTACAGCCGTTCGTGTTCACTGTGAAGAAAGATTGCATTTAAACAGTATCCCGCATACATGCTGGGTCATGTAAGCATTTTTTTAACTTGTACATGTGATTGCACACATGGAATATCTGTGATTCTTTCATTTTACTTTGGGCTTCAACTTGGTTTAAACATGCACGTATTTTCAGCATGTATCTAGTTTCACTTGAGACTACGGTGTTTATTTTCCCACCACATTACGAGGTCGGTTCAATCCAACATTTTTTGAAGCATGTATTTATTGGAACAAAATTCGACAGTATGGAATTTCAATCGCGATCATTGAATTACCTTGATTCTCATCTATTATGCACCCACAAAGAATTTGTTATTGTTGAAGCATGAAAGTCACATCATGAATTTATGGGAACACCAGCATGAAACATTGTCATGGCACAAATTTCCTGGTATAAGTGGCATGTAAACCACACTCACAGCAGGTCCTTGATTGTTTGTACAATATGTTATTATTAAGTGTTATCATATTGTTACACTGACCTTACGTTTCCTCTAATTTTAACAGTGATTTTTCCCTGATGAAGGGCCATTGCCCGAAATGCATTGTGCTTTTGTATATACAAATATAAAAGAAGTATGAGATAAGAAAACAATGATCATAATGAAGGAATTATTAAATTTCAAAGCATCACTGAACAACACAAATAAAGTGAATTGTGTAAAAAAAACTTTATTGACAAAGAAAGTGTTTATTTGAATACAGTGTTCTGATTGCAAGTGGGGGACCACGCTTTTTGCATTTGTTAAATTGCTCAGATGAGCAAATAAACACCCATATGCTTTTGAATTTGCTGAATACATTATGTAAAAACTTAAACAGCCCGCCACGAGAACAGATATTGTGAATTGATGAGCTGAGCAGAGTTAAGGGCGATCCTGCACAGTCAACATGGAGTTGGTAAGTTGTTGAAAAGAAGCTGTAGTGTGCGAGCCATCCCTACCAAATAAACAAACCTGCCAGCATTCTAGAGCCAATAAGTAGTGGGATTTCTCTGGTTTTAAAACCTATAAATGGCATAGAGATAACAGAACTCTCGTGCTCCACGGGTCTATGAGCACGTCTCAATCAGTGCAGGCTTTTTCTTTGCATTCTGCAATATATGTACTTTTTTGGGGCGGATTGCAAGTTTCTGACATGAAAACATTGCTATAACAGAACACACCAAGAGCTTTTTTGTTATTTAATATTTGGTTTTCGCCTTTGGTACAGTCGAGCCCGTTGACAGATCATTCAAAGACAAGTGTTTTATGTCTGAGCTGTATATATACAAAAATCTGAAATCTCGGATAGAGAACCTAGCAGTAGAGGTAGATTTTCGCTCCTTGTGAGGTAGAAAATCCGACACAAAAGGAAAAATGTCCTTTCTTGAGTCCCCTCACTCAACGGGGTTTCCCCACAGTGACATGCTTCATCATTGTTGTGAGGAACTATGTGTGGTGCAGTAGTGTATGTGAAGTTGAGTGACTTTAAAAATATCTAAATAGTGGGCAAATTAACTTTATTGTTGCTCCTAGTTGATATGTTAAAACGGGGGGTTGGTCTCTAGGGTGCCTGGTTTCAATGAGTCAGGGGTCCCTAGTAGAGGTCAACATGTTTCGAGCTACCCCAATGCTCTTCTTCAGGATGACACAGGGTCCAGCCTGATTTTCTACCTCACACTGAGCGAAAATCTACCTCTACTGCTAGGTTCTCTATCCGAGATTTTGGAATTTTGGATGTCTATAACTTGAACAGGAGGGTGGACCTAGCATATCCTTCTACCACCCCCCTAATTTTGAACTTATGTCTGAGTTGAACAGCTAATTAAAGTGGGGATGATTAACCTGAGTGGCAGTGGTGCTCTGTCTTCCCTCTCTATCATTCTCTCCCTGGCGGGTCTCCTGTGTCTTTAAATCCATGGTCCCAGGCGAGCTTACCATTTTTTTCAATGCAATCCTAGCTTGAGCTTTATGCTCTTCAGCTGGAGTGCAGAGCCCTCTTGTGGTTGGTTCTGTGGATGCATTTTGTACCCTGAAAACTGTTAAAAAGACTTAAAGACATGTAGATTACCTTTCTTTAAATAATGTTTTTTATTACAATTTTTTTAATGACTATCACTTTTATTAAACATTGAACTGTGTGAATTAATGAAATATACATTTCATTATAATAATTGGTCATTTTCTGTCAAAGACAATACACATGCTTCATTTTTGTTGACTCCATAAAGCCACTAGGCCTAATTTTTATATTTTGGAGTTCTGTTCCTTTGACAATGTCAATAGCTCTGCCTTACTTAATATGACAACCCTTATATTCAACCATCTGCGCCCGCGGGAGTTTGGGTGCCAGACCCACCTCCCAGCTGCCACCAAGCCATGTGCAGTAGGGCACTGTGTGCAGCGTGGGCCAACCCCTCTCTGTGCATGGCTGAAGGCTGTGCATGGCGTGGGGTTGGCTGACCACAGGAATTTGGTTGCAGGGCTCGGCTGCAGACCAGGACTTGTGACTAACCCCACACCTCGCTTGGCCGAAGAAGGGTTGGTTGCATGGCCCGATTGCAGGCCAGGCCCTGCGGCGAACCCAGAGTGTAGTTGGCATTGTGTATTGTATTAAATATTACTTTACATCTAAAACAATCCTGTAATTAAAAAAGGTTAAAGTTAAGAACTGTAATTATATTATATCTTACCTTGCATTAAAAGAAATCTTAGAAATTTACTGAAAAGACAAAGGTTAAAGGGCGTTATAGTAAGATGAAAATGTACCATTTTAAGCAAATAAAACATCTAAAATTGACCTGCTGTATGTACCTCAAGTAACTATAACTTGTGCCTTAAAGCAACTATAATGAGTACCCTCACCATGCACTGCTAATTGCGCCCCCCAATTATATCACTCATGACATGATCTATGGCATCACTGATAAAATCACTGCAGCATCTGAAATGACATAATTGATGGCAGGACTGTGCAAGGCGGAGGCCCAAGTTATAGTTACTACGGGACATGAATAACAGTTACTTGAGATAACTATAGCTGGCGAATTTTAGTGGTTTTGTTGTCTTAAATGGTATAACAGTATGTGTTAACTGACATTTTCACCTAACTGTAACATCCCTTTGACCTTTGTTTTTTTTCAAGGAATATACTTATCACCTACTGGCATTCGCCAGTAGGTAGTTATAGTAACGACTTAGCTTCCATAGGAAAAGATGTTTTTTGACTTGCTATATCATTGGCAAAGTGCGATGAATCTTCATGAATTTTTCCACCAAAGAGTGTCAAGTTGGGCCCTGTTGTGCATTGAAAGTTTTGGGGAGATCCATCAAGTGGGGGCAGAGAAAAAGGGGTGGGGACAAAAAATGCGTGTTTCCCATGTTAATTCCTGTAGGAATTTTAGACACGAACCACTGATCAAAAGTACACCAAATGTGTCAGAAGGCTATATGTTTGTCCAGAACACGGCCTTTTCGTTATTTGGTATACATTCATTCAGTAGTTTTAGACTTCTTATAAGAAAAACAAATTTGTATATCTGAAGGTGCAGACCCTCCGTGAATTCTCCCCATCTCATGCAGAGATCTGATTGGTTGCCAACACTTCAACCAGGTATTGTTGACAGTCATCATTGGACTCGGATTCAGCCGAGTCTCAAGATAAATGTAACAAATAAAGAAAAAGGAACAGGGTGGGTAGGAATACTTTGACCCCGAATGCCTGCTGCTACAGTCCCCCAGGGACCCCGCCAAAAGCATTAAAAAAAGAAATTGTGGCAAAAACCGCAACAGATTTGTGATAGACTGTAACAAAAAACAAGTGCAGTCTTCTTCGCTTATTTACAGTATAGCCCCTGGGTGGGCCAGCTCCTGGGGGCATATGGGCATACACAAAAAAGGAGGGGGCACACGAGCACCTCCTCCTAAGGCTCTTTTAAGCCCCGGGGACCTCCTCCTCAACAGGGCTTTTTAGGTCTCGCCTGGCTTAAGACTGCGCAGACATGGTTAGATTTCTCTAGTGGACTTTAAGCCCCGCACCTCCTTTCCATTGGCTGGCGTCACCGTTTATGCTAAACGGTGGCCAGCCATTGCAAAGGAGCGTCTCGTGACATACACTTTTAGCTTTTAGAGCCATCCCAGTTGGACTGGCTGCCCCGACTTACTGCTGGCGTAAAAGGTTTTCTTATCTTTATGGGGCCAAACACATGGCCCCATAAAGATAAGAAACCAGTCATGCGAGTCAGTCCAACTGGGACGGCTCGCGAGCCAGTCCAACCGTTGTCCAAACATACGGTACTATTGGTACAGGTAGTTGGGTGGATCTATGAAGCCTCATCCATATAATTATGGCCAATTGCTTGTATAGATCTTAATCATAAAAGGCTACAGGCACTAGAGTAACAGATTTGAATATTACCCAAAACATTGGTTCTCATTTTAGCGACTTCAAAAGAAGGATTTTAACAATTACCTTTTTTTGCCTACAATCAACCCAATTGCACACATTTTCTGTAGTGGATGCATTAAGTCCAAAGGGATTTTTTACCCTAACAAACAGGTATCAATAAGAAGTGATGCTAATCATCGAAGAGGCAAGCTAGAGATTAAGTACAGTTTAGTTATGATCATCTGAATGGTCAAGGTCTCATGCAAAGGATTCTGTGAGATTGCCGGCAAGATACATGTTTCAGGAAAGCATTTAACATTTCCTGGAAAAACCAAGAGCAGAGGAAATCCAAACAAGGCAACAAACCAGGATCAGAGAAGCCCAAAGGCTCTTTGTGTGTGTTCTTCTGACTGCCTACTGTGTTGCTGATGAGAATTATATTTATTTATTACTAGCTGTACTGGCGTTGGGCTGTGTGGTGGGTGTTAGAAGAAGCTAGCCAACGCCAGTGCTACGTTAAAGCTATTGTAGGAAGCTGCCTTATAGGAAGGTGAGTGCCTTATTGGAATTATGTTTTACTTGGAGGTCTGAAAAAGCTTACAACTTCAGATCAACTGGTATAGCTGAACACCCAAGGGAACCTAAGATGGCCGCAGGCTTAGAGTGTGTTGCAGAACTCCTTAATGAACACAGAGGAAGCCAGTGACTCTTGCTCCTGTTTAGGCTTGTCCTACGATCTAATGCCCTGAACATAAAGATCATATATATTTCCTCTGGACTATGACACTAACAGTCCTAGCTTAGCTTGCATCCAAGCATACACTCTATGTATGTTTGGCAGTCTGTATGTCAGTAGCTCCAAGTGTCCCGATTAGTGGCATTTGACATCTGTATTGTGAGGGAAGTTCTCAAGCATCAAATTACTTTGAGCCATTGAGCTCAATGTCTGAGCACAGGGTGCTGATTCTTCTGGCTTGCAGTTATGAGGATCCCAGTGGACAGGAGGTTTGACAGCTTGGAAGCATGTTTGATGAGTTCATTTTTACCCATGTGCTCTAGGGGCTACCTCGGTATGGTGTCCCCTCTTCTAGACTATATTCATATGGCTTCATCAGCTTACTCTTTCGACTCCAACTGTTGCTGTTGGGGTCTCACGTTGCACTGGATCTCCATTGCACATGAAAGAATACTGGGCATCAACGCTGATGCACCTGATTTGGTTGCAGTATGTACTTAGCCTTCTGAGAAACTTATTTTTCATATTTCCTTGTTTGCACATTACTGATGTTGCAGCTGGTAAAAGTGATTGGTCAGGGTAGTTAGGGAAATATATAACAAGCTCTTTTGAGGCACATTGGCAAATGGCTGCCATTGTGACATTACTCAAACTGATTTCCATTTGCTGCTGCAGGTATGGGTCCAACATTTAAAAATATTTATGCAACAAGAGATGCTTCTGCCCCAAAAACCATCCTCGATGATCTTGTCCCCATAAAAAACACTGCTGACTAGTTAGACTTCACTCTCAATAACTTCTTAGAGGCAATGAAGCCCGTTTGCCCAAACATAGCCCCCAGGGCCTGACTCGGTGCCAGGCTACTTATACCGATTGGAGCCTGCTTTTTGGGGGCCTTATTTTCCTGCAGTCTATCCTGGTAGGGGGCTCTAGACCTAAATCATGGCAAGAGGAGGAAATAGTTCCTATTTTTAAAAAAGGGCACAAAAAATGACCCCAGTAATTATAGACCAATTAGCCTCATAGATGTTTCCCAAAACGTTGTATCGCGTCTTGTACTTGGGGAACTGCTGGAGTGGGTACAGGCAAATGGTAAATTTACGGATTACCAGGTGGGATTCAGAAAAAAAGTAAGTACCATAATTCAAGCCCTACGCTTCTGTTGTCTCTATTGGAAAACAGTATTGCTGGACCGAGGCCACTTGCATGTGGTCTTTGTTGTCCTTAGGTCAGCATTTGTCTCTGTACCCAGGGTGAAACTTTGGGAGGTGTTAAAGCAGATGGGTGTCCCCGAGAATCTCCTAGTAATCTTAATTAAACTGCACGCTGATAATATTGCACGTGTTAGATTTGGAAATAAAGGAGAGCTAAGTGACCCCTTTATGATTGAGTTTGGTTTGAGGCAGGGCAGCGTTCTGGTGCCGACCCTGTTCACCCTTTATATAAATGACTTACTGAATGTACTGGAAGCTCCAGGAAATTAATTATGTTCCTAAAGTGGGCTCCCACAAGATTCCCACCCTGTTATTTACAGATGATACCTTTTTAATATCAAAAACTACGTCGGGTCTGCAAGCCATAGTGAACAAGTTTTTGAGTTTCAGCAATGACAGGGGGTTGAAATGAAACATTAGCAAGACACAATTTATGGTTTTAAACCCATGTAAGAAGGCGAGGGTGAACATCATGGTTAATGAACTTCTGCTTGAGCAAGTCCAGGAATTTGTGAACCTGGGGGTCTGCCTAACAAACAAACTTAGCTGGGTGTCACAGAATATTAAGAATACTCTAAAATTTAAGCTGGAGGCTGGTGCTGTGGCCAAGCCGTGGAAGAAGACCCAGGCCAGTCCTCTAATACCAGCTATGGAGATGTATAAGATAAAAGTTAAAGGTTCAGGTATGGATGGGTCAGAGCTATGGGGACAGGCGAGCACTGAACCCCTTGTCAAAACTGAAAATAAGTTTATTAAGAATCTTTTAAATCTCCTGTAGAGTGCCCCCTGCCTTCCCCAGCTCCTCGACATGGGCCTTTATTTCCAGATCAATTTTACCTTGCTGTCGAGACCCCTGCTTTATTGGCATAGGTGGTGGTCCACTGAGGAGGTGGAATCATATATCCAACTGAATAAGACACTTCTAACTCAAAATGGGTGGGAGAAGATACCATGGCTCACTGTCATTAGGACAATGCTGCAGGATATAGGTCTACCAGATCTATGGGAGAATCTGTTTCAGTGTAAGCTAGTCTCACGCCCACAGATAAATTTGCGTTGTAGTGACTATCTCTGGGAGCGTGAGATGAGGGGCATTAAGCCTGGTAGCGTGACTAACATTTTCTCGGACCATAAATCCTTGATGTTATCCCGGGGGGCTATATTAAACAACTATATCTGAAGTGGAGATGTGGTATGCTATCAGTCAACTGCTTCACTGCAAACTGGGCGGTTGATATCCAACAATGGAAGATGCCCCTCATGCAATCAGGAAAAAGAGACTCTACACCATTTTGCCTTTTACTGCAATGCATATTCCCACCCAAGGGGGGAATGGCTTAAACCAATATGCCAGCTCCAGGGCTTTAGGCAGAACTCCACTACACTTAGAGTCTTGGGCACAGACAATAGAGAAACAGTTGTTTTTACAGTATTTAAATATATTTATGCAGCATGGCTCATCTGGCTCCTAAAGGAATGTCTAAGTGGAGAGCTCACAGACATGGGCATGCTCCAGTGACGGGAGGCCTGCATTTTAAAGGCTATGATCATTAGAGCACCTCGGAACTCTTCATAAGAAGTTAGCAATCAAATAGCACTAAGCATTTGCTCTTTTTGTTCTGATAGAAGATGTATCTTCTGCGAATTAGACCTGGCGTTAGAACATTAAGCATTCAGTCTAAATTTTAGTAGAACATATACTAACTATGAGGATGCTTATCATTTTTGAACCTGTCCTTTATAGTTTTTATAAGGTTTGCTTTTAACTATGTTTTAACTGCTGTGATTATGTATGATGGCAAAGTAGTGTTTGTTTCACCGTGGTGTTTGATGGGTCCTATTTGATCCGAAATAAACTTATGATGATATAAGCTGATTCCCTTTTTAGGTCTCGCCTGAGCCAGCGAATGCGCTGCCTCAGGTGAGACATTTAGTAAGTGGGTTTTCAAAGTGCTACCCACCGGCTTTTGCTGGCCTAAAGCTTGCGTTCACACGAGCGTGAACGTGCACAGCTGCCATCTGTCAGCGCCTGCGGCGCCATCTGGAGCGTGATTACTTTCACTTTTGGCGGTGCTACGCGCGCACCACTCGTGTGTTTGCCGGTGCGCACCCCTGCTTTCACTTTTCCCTTCTTTTTTTTTTAACAGCGTGAGCGCGCGCACCCCTGCTTTCACTTTTGCCATTGTTAGCCTTCACCAAGTCTGTGAAGAGCCTGCCTAGTAGTACACTTTGACCGCTGTCTCATCGTGTCCATTCAAATGTATGCCTTTACCAAAGGAACTGTCTTCCATCTGGGACCACCTAGAACACACCTTCTGTTAATTTTCTCTGTGTCCATGACTATGTTGTAGACCCCTTAATGAATTACACCTTGCACTACATATGTTGCTGTGTTTCTGGTCCTCTCTTTATTTACTTAATGTGTTTTCCTCAGTTCGCACCCTTAACATGCCATTGTGTCTGTGTTTCCTCACAGGGTGGTTCTGTATCCTGTTAGTATGCACAGGATGCTCTTCTGGGCAAGGTTCACATTTTAAACGCGCCGTAGTCCATACCTACATTAAACCATGTCATGGTGTCATCCTACTTAAAAAAAACAGCAACAAAAAAACTACGCATTAGTTAGGACCCTAATTAGCCTATACAGATCGATTAGCCACAGAAATGCAAAAACTATGCTCTCACTGGAAGAGCCTCTGAATGCAGTTCAAAGTGCTGTCCTTCTTGTACAAGTGCCTGTCAGGAGCAGTTCTTCACACTCTGCCCCACCCAAATGTCAGTTTCTCATTCTGACCGCCAGCATTTAATCTTATTCATTCACTTGCTTAACTTATTCCCCATCATAATTCGAATTGCTGATAAAAACCTATACATACATCACTATTAAAACTCAGAGGTTGGTCTGAACTACAGCCGTGAAATGCAGCGGCTTTGCACTAAACTCTCCCTAAGACTATCCTACATCAACTTTACAATAGCATAAACCGAGCAGTCCCAGAGAGATCTTTGATAGCTTATCGTTCTGCATATTTACAGCTTTTCTCCCACCTCTGCCCCTTTTCTCAGCTCCTCGTACGGAGGTGGAGTTTGTGTAAGGGAGGTGAGGACACTGGAGCATGACTGGGAAGGTTTTGTTTTGCTTAGCCATGTGGTGCCTGGGGGAGAGGCGTGACCACCTCCTGTAGTAAGTACCATGGGATTCTTATCGAAACTTTATTTTCTAATTTTTGTCAAAGGCCAGGCACCGTCTTACTGCTAATGTTGCTTCCTATCAATGGATATGTTTGACTATGATAACTTCAAGAACGAGCATTTGCATAGCCAATAGGTCTCGCTTTGGGACCTTATAAGTGTTTAACCATTCACTCGGTTGATGTTGTTGCACCAATGATATTGTGCTGCAAAACTAAATACTTATAAGGTCCCAAAAGCGAGACCTATTGGCTATGCCAATGCTTGTATCTACATGCTACAGAGTTCTAAACATGGCAGTGTTGTCACCAGTTATCCTTCAGTTATCCGTTACTTCACTTCAGCAATTTAGTTTTGAGGTGAGCTATTGCCAAATGCAGTGAGTGGGAAGGTGGAGACGCAGAAGAGGAGCACACAATTTCACCACTAAATAACTCAGTTCTCGCCTCATCAGGATATTTCATTGAGGTACTACTTCTTATTTCCAATCACTTGTTACCATAGTTTATAAATAACTATTTTAAATCTTTGTAAGTCATAGACACACCTCCATATAGTTGTCTCACATACCAACATGCAGATGCCCTTACTGAGGTTGTATAACACTTCACAAGGTGGACAGTACATAACCTATCACTACATTGCAAGGTACATTAATTATTACTGTTCTTGCTACCACATCGTACCTAATTCTATTATTGCATTACTTACCCTCATTTATGAATACAGAACAGCCTCGTCTCTCGAGAGGGCGCTTATTGTTACAACAGGAGCCTCCGTTGTCTTGCTGTTGCTCCTAAAACATTTGTATTTAACCATTGATCAGTTTTGATTCAAGGTTTTGCCTTCCTTACAGAAAAACCTGATAAGGTGGATACCACTACTTCAGCCATTGGACCAAAATATTTAAGTGGGGCTCTCCCACAAGATTCTTTGGCAGGCAAGCAAGACATGGTGCCTATATCATAGAGAGTGGTCAGCAGCATTACCAGTACCCCCAACCATCCTTAGATATTGAGCACTTTATGTCCTTCCTTAAGCTGTCACCACTGACATCAGAATCAAGTTGTGAATTTAGTTCCTGTGCTCTTGAATTTTCTTGATAGTAGGACAGACATTGATCCATATGCACCTTCTTAACAGCTCAATGTAAGACATCTAAAAGCAAATATTGCATGATTTCTTTGGGTATTGCAATTGTGATGTCTGTGCCCAATACTGTCTGCTCAGACATCCCTACAAATCAAGGTCCTATGTCTAATTAAGACACTATAGTTATTAGTGTCCATTCTCTTGTTGAAGCTCAAGGCCATCAATTTGAAGCAGCACCAAGGTTTGTTGAAGAGCTTCAGAAGAAGCATCATGAAACCCTCAAGGCAGAGGTAGGTGTTCACTCCCAACCTCAGAAAGCCAGTATCTTCTGTGTGTCAGAGCCAGTCTGCGGAGTGCTCATCCGTCTGATTGTATATTGTCCAAGCTCCTATGTGTTCCAAGTAAAAAGGCATTATTATAAGCTCAGTGTCATGCGGGACCTGAAATTATATGTGTCTAGGAGAACACACTGAGCAAAACAATGTTTTAGGACTTACGGTGGTGAAAAGTTGGGCTGTAAAGCATCTTTCTACAATTTTGATGAGGTGTATGTACAACTGACCAAATTTATAGCAGATAGATGTTATGTGAGCAATGTGCAAATTCTCTACAGTGGTATTCTCCAGGCATGCGCACACCTTGGGAAGCTGCAGTGTTAGATTTCGGTTTCTACTGCATAGTTTGTAGGATTCCAGGTATTGAAGCCTGCTTCAAACTTATCATGTCCAATTTCATGTTAGCATCAACTAGTTACTCTCTGTTGTATGTTACTTGACCATATAATTGATGGTCTTTGCGGCACTACACCAAACCAATTCTGCATTAGGTTGGCTAAGGCTACATTCTTCAGGTCAGAAAGGAAGAACCAGGTTATATGGTATTACAAGCAAATGTTAGGGACTGTTCTAAGATTTAAATACAATGAAAAATAGAGCTATACCATTCTCAGGTGCGAGTAGGTAGATATGATAGCCACGACATACCAGGAAAACCTCACATGGATAACATAATCTCTTGGCAAGGAAAATGTGGAATTTACTGATCAGAAAATGCCTCTTTTTATTAAGAGTCCCTAGTAAACAATCCTTTATCAAATTGTCACTGTACAAACCCTCATTCCAAAGTGACCTGTAACACCAGGTTCAAAAATCTCAGAGGAAATATATTTAACATACGGTAGAACAGTGCTTGACATGGAAATATAAAGATGCAGGTACTTATTATTCTAGAACACCTGATTACTGATATAGGCAGTGGTGGCTGCTGAATTCTGAAAATGGTGGTGTGTAAAAACATATCTTATGTTCAACTAATTGAATAAGAGAGTGAGCCCCATTTCACTCTGGAAGATTTAGGTTATTTCCTCAGAGAATATTTTTGAGCAAAATGAGATAAATGGTAAATATTATAGCATATGTGATTAAAAAATAGAGAAATTCTGAAAGAGCATTATTAAGCTATTAGCTTTTGGCTTCTCGTGGCCAAATGCAGCCACGGTTCAAAATTGTAGTCTTTGTGTGGACAGCAAAGTATGCACTTCAAATGACCAGAGGCATTCCCTATGTGCTAGCAGAGCATACCTTGAACACTCCCCTGATATACCCAGTTTAAAGAGGACAAGAACCCTGGTGGAATTCCCTAATAAAGATTAAATTTAAAGGAACAGGGGGAGCAGCTGGTGCTAGTACGATGGACCCCTGCTGGAGGGGAGCTCCCAAGTGGGCCCAAGCATGCTGTGAAAAAGGACCACTACGCTGCCAATCTGACATCTTTCCAGAATGCAGAGAGGCATGTAAAGCTGATGAGTTTGTAAATACCAACTCTACTATGTCTCTTAACTCAAACATTATTATTTAGAGCCGTGGTGTCAGAGGGCGGCCATCTCGGATGGGAAGAGTGATCGATGGCTTCCTGCAAAGCCTTGACCCACAGTGATTGCAGGCCCCACGCGAGTGCGACTGGGAGTACGGGCGCTCCTGTTGAAATCGGCCATTGGGGACGGAGGGATGAGATGGTTGCTGCACCCACTGCGAGGACTAGTGGCATCAAGGATTGATCCTAGACGTACGCATCTTACAAGGCCTAATTGGCTCACCAGAGCTGTGCATCAGCGTCACAGAAACGGCAGTCGGGTCAACACCTATAGCACTACTGAAACTCCACCAGGGGCATTCAACTTTGGAGAGAAACCGACCTGCTGACGCTGTATATCACAAGGGACCTCTGCTACCCATGAGGAGAACTTCCCTGTAAATCACTAGCGAGAAACGAGGTCAGCAGGACAGTCATGGGGTTGGTACTAGGCAACCCGAATGTGCAGAGAAGCGCCGATGTAAGCAGCGGGAATATTATACCGGGGACAGGCACATCATGTCAGACTAGCATGCCATGCAAGCAGTGGCGGCTGATTGGCAACGGGGCAGGGGAGTGGAAGGGGGTTTACAGAAAAAAAGGCTTACCTTATCGTCGCTGATAGCCAGCCACCACCCTGCCCTTCCGACCCAGGAACAGAAAGCGGCCAGCCTCCCAGAATACCCTGAACTTTCACAGCGCTCTGAGTTAAGATGGGGAATGGGAGCCTAGGCATGTTCTTGGGTGGAGAAAATACCGAGTGATGGCCAAACCGTCATGCACACATGAGTGCAGCTGGAACCACTCCTCCCTCTCCCAGGCAAGCCCAGCCCCGCCCCAACGTGACTGGTTCCAAGAAGCAATTAATGTTATGTTTTTAACATTGCGTTATCATTTTCTTTTTCTATTGGTACTTTGTGGGGCAGCACTCATCCACCTTAGCAGAGGAGCTGCCCCTTGATATAGAATGTGTGTACTTCCTCATTGTAAGTGGTGTATACTCCTCCTGAGAAGTGCAGGTACTGTCCCCTTTCAAATTGAAAAAATGCATTTACTCAGTACATTACAGTGCCTCTCCATTTAAAGCACTACTGTATTTCTCAGGGCAGTTTTTGCTCCCAAATCCGAGTTCCTCTGCAGGAATAGGACAATACAATTACCAGTAAAAACATTTGTTAGTCTGTCCTGTAATGCTTATTGCAGGAGAGTTATGAACAATCATGTAGAGCAAGCTAGCGGTATGTTCCATTTTTGTTTTCATTGCTTTAAACAGCTGCTTAAATTATGCACTGTGACCTCACTTACCTTTTACCCTGGCTGCTGGCAGGCATTGTGACACCAAAACTTGACTGTATTGACTTATAATCATGGTCGTCTTCTCCATTAAGGCGGAGGAACGTCGCCCCATTAATTAAAATGCCCCCGATGAAGGATAAAATGGTAATAGACATTTTTACCATTTTATTTTTCATTGAGTCTGGAAACCCCCATCCTGAGCCGAGTCTCAGAACTGGGGCAGGGTCGCTGCTGACTGGCAGCAGCAGAGAGGAGAATGGGCTGGGCACATTAAAGTGCACATGTCTCTTTGGCTGGCTGTCTTGCAATGAATGGCTAGCCAGACATGCCCACTTTAAAGCTCTCAGCCCAGCTGTCTTGGACAGCTGGGTTGAGACCGTCAAAGGCCTCCAGTGCACTTTGGAGTGCTAAGAGAGCCTGCTCCATCCAGTGGCGTGACGATAGTTTAAGGGCCCCCACTGCAATGTGCACGGAGGGGCCCCCTCTCCGGATTTTATCCGGAGCGCTCAGACCGGAGTAATGTGCTGAGGGGGCCCCCTGCAGCTGGGGTGCCCCCGCACCACGGGGGATGCGGGGGCCTGTGTTACGCCGTTAGCTCCATACAATTCTGGTGCTGCTCTCATGCTGGTTAACAGCATGAGAGCAGCACCAGGATTGGTTAGGGGAGTTGGCTAGACCCGCGGAGAGAAGAACACCGAGATGGAGTGAGGATGTGCAGCAAGGTAAGTGAGTTTTATTTCATTTTTTTAAAATTTATTTTTTGTGTATTATGCCCTAAATCGCTGAAATGCATTACATTATTGTTTAAACATGTTAACTGTAAAACGACAATGTAATGCATGTCAGTGTGAATTTATTTTATATATTTTTGCACCCATTTGCCTGCCCCCCACCCCCTCCCTATCTGGCAGCCACCACCGCTTATAATGGTCAAGTTCTGATGTATTTTCTTATAATCGGAAACTGGGTGCATCAGAAGTCACCGATTTTAAATAAATTAGATACTGGCATTTATATAGGGATTACAGAACCCATGAATATTAAACAGAATAAGACTATATTTTGCAACTCATTCAAATGAGGGCTAAAATGTTTTAGATATCTCCCTTTTGTCTCCCTTGCCCACACCTTTGCTATATCCTTTCCACCGTCATCATTCTAGCTCAGGTAGAAATTTGGTCCAGTATTTGGGTGCCTGCTACTTGCAATACTGCGGTGTGGAAATGAGTGGGAGAACTGTACTGCACTGTTGCTGGATTGTACCTCTGAAGGGATACTATGCATTAATTGCATGTGCTTCCTCAATGTCTAGGCACTCCCCGTCACCCCCCAACCCGAGACCCTGTGACTGTGGCTCACGTTTTATATTTTGCTTTGGGAGGAATGTGCATCCTAACGTTCTATGAAGAATCTCTGTGATTAAACAAGAGGCCTCAAAAGGAAGTTTGAATAACCAGTGATTGTCTCCTTGAGGAGGAGGTGGGCCGGAAACAGTGGCGTAACAAGGGGGGACAGCGGTGGCATCTCTTCAATTGCCAGCACCCCCCACACGCTCTTCTGCGTCGTAGTACGGGGCAATCGGAGGAATCTTGCCAGCACCCCCAATTTTCAGTGAGGCCGCCGTGGCAAACACAAGGACCGCCACAAGCAGCCAAAGGGCTAGCTATGTTACTGTGAAGGCAAGGTGAGCAGGCACGAGCACTGGACAGGGACCTGCAAAACATGGGATCAGACTTGGCGTTAGCACAAACTGTAACTTGAGTAATAGCAGCATAATCACAACCAATGGTACCTATAAAAAATACCACTCTCTGTATTATTTGAATAAACACCAGCCATGTATTATTTCAACTTTGTGTAGGAAAAGCAAGGTAGCTAAGTTGTACTTAGGGTAGGTTCTAAACATAACTAACTATATGCAAGATGTGCATAGGCTACACTATATGACCATATATCAGTGAATGGAAGCTAGCTTGTGATAAGTGCATGTCCTACAAGACTCCCCACCTCAATAGTGCATTCTGAAAGTGTACCATCAATTATTTCGTCCACTGGGTGACATGATGACTGGTGGTGGAGTATGGTGCAGGTATCTGCAATCTGTTGCTGAAGCGTTACAGACGAGGTAGGTTTGATGCAAGGTAGTGAGGAATGTTGACGGAACCCTGCACCCATGCAGGATTGAAACACTCTTGTACTTGACTCTCATTGGGTTTACCAAATTGGTGGGCCATGTCACAATAAGAGAGGTTGGTAGATACCTAAGTGGCTGTAAAACAGGTAACGAGTGCAGTACCAAACCCAATTGCATGACGGTAACTTGGGATTTGTTGAACAGAATGATAAAGGGGTCAAGCCTTCCAGTGCTGGAAATTGAACACAGACTGGACCCCACTGACCAGTTAGCCTGCCTGGATTTTCAAGGTGTTCAGCTGGTTTTCAGCCCCTGGTCATAGTGGCAGCTCTTATGAACTCCTTTCAGGGATGGGTGTTCCTCAACCAATTTTCAGGAGATGAAGGGTTAATCCAAAAGCATTGTATTGTAGGCTTGGAAAAAGGCCCTCTTCCCCAACAATCACCACCAGGTATAGCTTCACCATGGGTATTTCCACAGATGCTCTTCCAATGGGTGCAGTGTCAGGTGCCCCACCACATGCTGAGGATGAGCCTCTCACTCTTAAAACCCTCTGCAGCACTGTGGAATCAGGCAGCAACCTGGGCCAGCTCTGAGGAACAGCAGTTAATGAGTGAGTGCTCTCCTTGGCAAGATTCCTAATAAGAATCCTAAGCCCTGTCAAACGCAGCTCCTTCACGGTGACTGACAGGTCCACCCAGCCAATTCCAGAAAGCAATTTAAGGAGACGTAGAACCAGTGGGCATCATGGTTATATCAGAGCAGGGGTCTCCAACCTTTTCTGTAATAAGGGCTACTTATGTTCAATGAAAATTATCCCGAGCTACTGTAAGTGATGTGATGGTCCATTCAAGACTACCAGCAATTATCACATCAGTGAATTAGGTAGGGTTGCTTGTGGTGAAGTAAAATAACACTTCCTGACTTGATCAAGTGGCATAAAGGGGAACTCACTGGACTCCCTCCTCTGGTCATAATTCCAAGGGCTTGCTGGTAAGAACCCCATCCCTCCATCTCTTCTCAAAATGTCAATATGAATATAAATGTATTGAGGGCCCTATCAGCCCATGGTAGTTTGGACCTGTGCATTGTAAGCAAGATCTACTAGTAGGGCCGTGGCCTGCCCTGGCAGCCAAGAGCACCATCATGCCCTAGACTAGATACTCTAATTTGCAGGTCCCCTGTGGCTTATGTAAAGGTGGAAGTGGTATTTGCGATGTCCCTGTGAAGATATCGTTTGGGTAAAAAACGTATTGCAGTAGCATGGGAACAACGCAAACTAAGACAACACAAGTGCCTGTTCATGGAGATGCATCTCACGATTAAAAAATAGGGCAAAATCACAGACAAGCCTTTTGCATAATTTCATGAGATTTCTTTGGTATTTCGTGCAATTTCTGCAAAGGAAATTAGACACATTTTCCCCCACACCTACGCCCAATTTAGCCACAGAAGAACTTAGGTTTTTCCCAGCAGGGTCTCTTCGACTGCGTTGCAGGTTTTCAGGCCTTTGAATACGCAGGACTTTCATCAGGGCATTGTGACACTTTGAACCTCATAATCCACCCTATGGCATTGCGCAAGCTCACATCAGGTACAACTCAATTAATCCCAGCAACATCGACCAATAACCATAGAAAAATTTAAGGTAAACACAATGCCTCAGAGTTTGATTGCTCGATCAGAAACTTGAAACTTTGATGGATGCACCTCCTGCTTAAAGTATTGCAGTCATCGTCTATGTAAGGCAAAGAACAGGTTAACACAGAGAACATTTTCTCTTTTAGGTTGAGGTGCTAGAGAGGTGATAATTCCACAATAGTTCTAGCCCCTTCTCCGCCACCCCACAGATTAGCAAGATACCCTCCTTGTTTGAGGACGGGACAGATCACTAATTCCTTTGTGGTAATGTGATGAGAGTCAGGGCTTAAAGTGGGCTTAGTCCTGCCACTGCTAAAAAAGCATTTTCAATGCAATAGGTCTTGCATTTGTGAGAGTTTAATCTACAGGCATTGTAAATGACAATGCCATTTATTTATCTGTTTTGATAGTTAACACATAAATAAAAGGCACTGTCATTTACAATGCCAATAGCTCAAACTCTTGTTAATGTGAGACCGATTGCATTGCAAAGAAGTGGCCGCCATTGTCCCAGGCTGCTTGGAAAGGGAAAGCGTGCATGGCACGCTGAATGTTGCAGGAAAGCACGTTGTGCCTGTAGTAGGAAAAAGCGCATGAAAGAAAGTAGTGCTTACAGACTAAATAAAGCATCCTGTGTAACAACAGAAGTAAAAGGGCCAGTCCTCATGGAAGGTTACAAATGAAGACAAGGCGGTACTGAGGAGGGACTAACAAGCCTATTAACGAATCAGAAGACAACATTTTCAGAGGACAATCACACAAGTCAATGCAAAATATAGGCGGGGAGTGGGCGGAGCTTCAAGTCCATACTCGGAATACAGCATGCCTCGCAGAGCAGCGCATGCACTGCCCAGGCTCGACCTAAAAACAGGTGCAAAGACGAGTCCCTATCGAGCTCTTCATTTTTGCCCTCACCCTGGGCGTGAAAACAAATCTTCACTCTGGGTGGAGGGCACTACAAGCCATCACTAGCTGCACCAAAGGAGCTAAAACGAAGATAAGATCACTTGCTAGTGATCTGAAGTGCACGCTTCGGGGATCCGCAGCAAGACAGGAGGGGTGCAGGACAGAGCATAGTCTTAGGGTCTAAATCCAACAGGTCTGCAGTGACAAAGCTCCTGCATGGGCAGCTGTTGACAAATATTACCAGCTTACAGGCATTTTTTCAAGCCCTCAACAAATAAGAGTAAGTATTTAACAAAGAGATTTCTTTAACATTTTTAATGGAGTCATATAGATTTTTCACAGTGTCATAATTACAGAATTGAAGCCTTTTCACTATTACTCACCACAAGGTCATTGTTGTTACTCATTCATCTTCTGCAGCTAAAGCAGAGCTGAATTTGAGGCTGTGGTGTTCGGTGCTCAGCAACAGCACTTAACCATCAACACCAGTGCTTTTCACGAGCACCAGTTAAGGACACATTCATTTACGGGGAGATTAAGTGATTTGCCCAGAATCACAGGATGTTGAGCTTACGCAGAGACTCTAACCTGGTTCCCCAGCACCAAAAATGGCAGCTTTGGCCATTACACCACATCCTCTCCCAAATTTCAAGGTTAGTAGTTAATTCTGTTTATGGCTGCGATACCAGGAGAAATGGACTGGTGCAAGCTGCCTCCTGAAGAGAGCACCCATACTTATTCTTTTTTACAAATTAACCACTGAGCTAAAGTCAATATTCTGGGCTTCTTTTAAGTGCAGGCCCGTTGTACTAGTATATATCAGGATGCAAGAACAGAAAGAGGTTGCAAAATACCAGGCAGGCAGCAGATATGTTTTTCTTGCATGTTTACGCCATGCCCTTTATTACATAGGGTACGCCAGCTTGATAGACCCCCACCCCAGTTTTTTCAACCCACTTAAAGTAAAGCCCTGTTGACAGTCATGGGGAACTACATTGCCTAGTTCTGCTAAACTAATAATGTAAAGGTCGCCATGGGTATTGTGTTCTTTAGCTGGCAGCGATGATGGGATGTTTTGGCAGCCGAAGAATACATCTCCCATGCCTTCATATCAAATTAACAAAGGTGAATAAGCATGATCCTTCTTTCACACAAGAAAACAGCGAAGAGCAGCTAGTAGTGGTCTGCCGAAAGTCAGAATGAGTCACTCACCAATTGATAGGTCACTAGCCACTATTTCTGAAACCCCCAGCACGAACGCATATCTCTGAGGCGCACCAGTGTAAATACGTACCTCTGGCCTCATTTATGAAAAGTGTTGTAACGCTGCGATAAAACAGCGATGCAACACTTTTTAGTGCCCCCTCCTTGAGACACTATGGATGGACTGTATATACTATACCATGCTCCATGTCGCAAGGTTTGACAGATACATCAGGAATCCTGACGTATCTGTCGATACCACAAATGGAGCATTGTTGGAGTGTGTCTGGAAACAGATGCAACTCCAGCAATGTGTCATTTCACATGGAGCAAGCCCAATGTGAACAGGCTTGTGTCACTCCTTATGCCTGCGTCAAGCAGACGTAAGGAATTCACGCAATGAGGCCATAGAAGTGTTGCGGGCCTTTTCTGCGCCGGAACGCCCATCCTCCACACATTATACCTATCGCAGGTATAATGTAGCACAGGGTTTTACAAAGTGATGTATCTGCCTAGCTGCGTCACTTTGTAGATTTTTTACACCGCCGCAGCGTCACAAATAGTGACGCAACAGCAGTCATAAATGAGGCCGCCGATTCGAACAGCCACCAACAGCAACAGAAAAAGGACTAAAATGGCAAGCTGTTATGTTTTGTAGCTCACTTTCAATATTAAGAAAAATCAGTTCAAAGAGTAACACAGGCCGATGAATTGTGTGTGATAATAGGCGATAATTTTAAAAGCCACAATGAAAGACAAGCTCTCTTTCAAGTGCTAGATATGCCGGTCGGCATTTCATAAGGTCCACAATGTCAGATTCATTATTTGTCATAACAGTAGATGTAGTATACTCTTTAATGCTCTATTATTGTATTGTAATGTAGCATTTCTGCAGCGTTTTCCTGTCCAATAAGAGGTCTAGAAGTGCAAGTCAATATCGACTCAGGTTGTTAATGGATGGAAGACTATTGATTGAGTTATAAATTGTATTTTATGTTGTTACGCATGAGGCTTGGTGGTGGGCTCCAAACATGTTGGTAGTATGCTGGACTGTTTTTCAGATTTTGTATACAAACCTGTGTCATGATTTGGGGAAGAGCCAATGACCATTAGCTTTCTGGAAGAGTGATACACAGCTTTTATGTTTGTACAGGGAAAGAGATCCTACCAATGAGATTATTTTTTTTTAAATGGAGGATTTTTCAGTGATGGAGATTTTTTTCTAAGCTCTTAGGGTCACTTTTACAAGTTTTTGACGCAGGGCAACACAGTAAGGCACTATGCTGTGCTGCCCGGCGTCAAAAGGAAAAGGCAGGAATATGTTGTATTTATGATATACAACGCATTACTGTCCTTTCTTACTGCACTGGTGCAGTTTTGGCTGCCTTGAGTCACCACAGGTAGCCTTGCATCATGGCGCAAGAGTGTCTGCATTGTAGGAATGATTGTTTTTGTGCTGGAACGGACACCTTCCTTCATAACAACAATCAGTGGAGGTGCTGCAGCACACAGAGAAAGAGGAAAAACGAGGAGTAATAACGTTATTTCTCCTCGTTACACCTCCCCTGGGGAGGCTTAGGCTTTTGACGCATTCCCAGGTTTACAAGTCCTTGTAAATCTTAGAATTAATCAAAATCCGTGGGTGTTGAATCGGGGCACCCACCTCAATGCCCATGGAATTCCTCTTTGACGCAGAGTATGGATACGTAGTGGCTTGCGCTGCTTTGCCTTACTCCATAACTATGAGGCCACACAAAGTGGCTTTGCATGGCCTCATACATATGGTACTGCACTGTGCCGCCGGTGCGTCAAAAAAAGTGACGCACCACCGGCTCAATGGGCTTGTAAATGAGCCCCCTAGTTTTAAAAGTTGTCAGGGGCATCCATATTAAAATTCCCACAGTTGACTATCAGATATTTCTAACTACAGCTGGTTCGAATTCCTCGTTTCTTACATAAATGCCGTTTTAGTTCATTAATCATTTATGAGTGCCTGCTTATGAATTCCTCGCCTCTGCTCCTTTTAGACAAATGGCATGTAAGCCCCTTTAAGCGACATCCTACCACTTACTCCTACGACTTCATATCTACATAAAGAATATGTAAAGCAGTTTATGTATTTTCATATATTTGAATGAATTTCCATAACAACCTAATGTGCAAACGCGGTTTTATATTTCTTTTTTGTAAATGGATACTTATTATGTGTTCAAGTGCGCTGCGACTATGAGTATTTTTTTAAATGATGCAAGGCGGAAACAAAAATACTATTCATCAGATTGATACAACACGTTTTGGGGTTTTGCCATGCCTATGAATGATGCAGATAAAAAGTTAAAAGTCCTCAAAGTTAGGAGAACATATGATGCACAGCGGCATCTCTTTCCCATGATATTCTGTGTCTCCTATAGGGTGTTTTTAATTCAGGCACTTCCTGAGCGCAGCTTGCCCCTGACATGTGTCCAGTAGTGTACATCTAGGTGAAAGGCCCTTTTGAAGTGTGGCTGTCTGTATTTAGGAATATGTTAAAGTTGTGACTGAAGTAAAGCTGGAGGGATTTGGTGTTTGTGTTTTTGTTTCCACGCACAGAGTGCAGCAGCTTACCTTATACATTGTACGTGTTATGTAGTCTTGGATTTAGCGAATAGGAATGCCCCATGCAGGGGACATCATTTTGAAGAAGATTTGGTAAATCCAAGAGACTGACTCCTAAAAGAATGGCGTTCTTCTGTGACTGGCCTTAGGATAAAATTGAAAAGCTGAAAACCATCTATAACTACCCCAATCCTCTGGCGAGCTCTTCTATGTGATCTGCGGACATTACACCACCGAGGACCTGCTGAGCATTTCCCCTCCTGCACCTCGGTATTAGTGTAGCAAGTGCACAAAGGGAACACAAAAAATGTGAAGAGAAATGTGGTTCAAGGCTATCCCCTTCATGAAAATAATTAAATAAATGAAAACTAGTAGTAAAAAAAGAAAAGTAAAGAAACACCATGTTAGGTGGTGGAAGGAGAACACCCGATCCACCCCCGCAATACAAAAAATTACAATAAAAAATAAAACACGAGTGCAGGGCTACTTCATAAAAAGTTAGATACACCATTGGATGAGGCAGACACAGGTTTTAGAAAGTGAGGAGGGCAGGGCCACGGAGGCTGGCTCTGTTCACATCCCTTTTGTGGCTGCATTCAAATTCCCGAATAGGACTTTGCCATAGTTTGCAGACTCCATGAGAAGTCAGTAGAAAGCAGAAGAAAGATGCAAACAAATAAAGGTTATATATTGGGATTAAGCAGGTTCTAAGCACACCATGAGAATATCACCAGTGTGTGTGGCACCTGCTGTGCCATTTGCTTGGTAAAATGTCCTAGAAAGTGCGGGAAAGGTGAAGTATCATGTAGTGATGCTGGTTAGGCATCACTATGCAATACTCCAGCAATACCCCAAAGATGGTCCTTGGATTCACAATAATAAATCCTTAGCTCGGTACTGGTAGAGAAGCAAAGAGCAGTCAGGGTTTACTAGAGGAACATGTGTTAAGCAGCTTTTCATATAATTTTAGACACCAAAACAAAGTCAATCAGTTAAGTATAACCAGAGTTAAGAATTTTTGAAGCACAAATAAATCAGTGCAAATCTGTACTGCAAAACTTTAGCATTGCGGTCATTGGGAAAATAGGAAATGGGAAAATAGCACTTGTGACAATCGATCACTTGCAGGTCTTATTGCGTGGAACCCAAGGAGCGTTAAGGTATTGTGAGTCCCAGGAACAGGCCACGACACGGGTGCAGAGTCGTCCTGGCTGTCCTTGATGCTGAAGCTGGAGTCATGGGGCAGCTTATTTTTCCGCTTGCACAGTGCTAGTGATGAAAGGGATGCAAAAAGTTGATATTGGGGCTACTGCTGTGGTCTCCTGAAGGTGCTGCAGCGATCCTTTGAGTTGCAGCATCGAGTAGAGGTGGTGATTGCCTGACTGGCCACCAACAGGTCTTGCTGTGGTAAGCTCAGCAAAACGTTTTTCGACATCCGAAGGTCAGGGGGAAAGGGATAGCCACCTGAAACTTGTAGGAGGTCAGGACTATGTTTCCGACAATGCACTGGACCATCTACTTTTGGATTATCCCTCGGAGGGCTAGATGGCCAGCTATTCTTTGGTCCTGTAGGTTGTTTTCCCTGTGGACTGCAATAGACTAATGCCGCTAGTCCAGGGGAGTCTGGAGTTGCCTTTGGCTCCCAAAGGGGTTCTTCTGTCTGTGGTAACCAGTCTTTGGTCCGGGACGACTCACAGTCGTGCAGTTTCAGGATGGCTGTCAAAGGTGCAGAGTAACCCTCCTTTGGTTTGTGCAGATCCTGTTGTCGCAGACTCAGGTCTCTTCTGTGTCCTTTGTTGCAAGTCAAATCAGAATTGGGGTTCTAGTGTCAAGGGTGGCACTTAAGTTTTAGATTTAGAGGTGTTGGGGGTGGGTGGGTGCAAGCGGCCAATAGCCTACCAGCACCAACGGCTAATCCACCCCTGAGTTGACTACATCCGGGGCTGTGTGTCACCTTTTCTACCCAGGACCCTCTATTATGCCACTTATAAGAATGGCAGAAACCTTCCTTGGCTATACAGGCCAGGTAACCCACCCTGGGGTGTACTCCTCCTGAATACATCATTTTCCCACCTGCCCAGGTGCAAATGTGCTTAGGGATAGGTGGTTCCGCCTTTGGGAGTCAGCCTGGTTGTATGTCACAGGTGGTGTGAGCTTTGAAGCTCACCACCCTGATGTGCCACTTCACTAGCCATCTTCTCAGGGAGGAAGCTGTAAACTCCTTCCTGTCCAGGCCATTATTTCTGACTTCTGAGGAGTTCACACCTCCTGGCAGGTGGTCAGATTTCTGTCTCTGTTGTTTGCAGTTGCGGGCTGACAGCCAGAGCACAGGAAATGCTGAGGCTACCAAGTGGGAAACCTCTAAGGTAGCCACCTGGATGCGTGCCACATCAACTCTGGGATTGGAATCATGCCACGGGTGATGAGGCACATTGTTTGATACCAAACATGACGTATTTCAGTGGTACCATAATATAGTAGACAACCTTGATGGTGTTGGTTGCCAGCCCATATTATCCTATAGACCGTTAATCACTTGTGGAAGCCTTTAATGGAAAATGCTACTATTGGGACATGTATGTCCTCATCTTTAATATAATGCACCGTGCCTCCTGAACTGAAGAGGTCCTCCTGAGGAGTGATTGACATATATTAACGTTAGTGCTTTGACCTTGCCACACTTAGTGAGGGCAAAGTTGTGTTCAAGCAGAATGCACTGCTCCTACAGTCTGCAATGGCAGAACTGCTGTCATCTGTTTACTTAGGTCACTCAGGGTAGCACAAACAATGCTTCAGGCCCTGGTGACCCCTTCAACTCCCATGCCCTGGGTACCACAGGTACCATATTCTAGGGACTTAAAAGGGGTTTATAGTCCCTGACAATAAGGGTTACCAAGTCACATATATCAGTTTTGGGGAGAGTGCACTGGGGCCTGGTTAGCAGGCTTCAGTGCACAGTCAGAGTCGAAAATCAGAATCTATTGGTCCAAATGGGAGAAACAAGTGGGGGAGCACCTGCAAAACGGCCTGTTTTCTTACAGAAACATATTAGGGTACTCACAAGGTCCTAAAACCAGCCAGACTCTGGTGGTGAGTTGGTGTTGATCCATGACCTACGTTTGCATTCCCATAGTTTATTGAAAAATGGTGTGACACCAACTTCAACTGCATTTGAAACAGAGCTTGATAAAGAGGTATGCAACAGAAGGTTGAAGAATTAAATATAGAATTACATAAATGATGCTAAATGCTTAGAGTCACCCTTTAACAAACAGGAAGGCTATAAAATAGTCATTATTAATTCAAAGTGCCTGCAGGGCTGGCAGAAATTGCCAGAGCAGCAGATGGAACAGAACTACTGCTGCAATGTTCTCCTAGTGAGGATAGCACAGGAATTTTTTTTTAAACTTCATGTAGTATAAAATGCTGCAGTCAGGTTGGCGGTTAACCTATGTACAAGAGCGTATGTAACCCAGGATCTTATGATGCTGCACTCACTGCCCGTTGAAAGCAAGAGGAAAACTGAAAACTCTAACCTTATCTCATAGATCCATCTGTGGAAAAGCAGCTGACCACATAAATATCAGCAGATCCAAGAGGTCTCGCCTTTTTGATCTGCTGCATTTAAAAGGATGAGAAAATTTGAAAAGGGCTGAGCATGCACATACATAACAATTCTAGTAGGCATGTTATTCCGAATATGAGCATGCGTGGTGCTGTATGTGTACACATGGGTCACCACCCATGTCGCACATTTGTAGTGACATATGCACCATTTTCGTCATTTTTATATTTGCCGTTCTAGGAAGGCGGACACCACTCAGAGTGGTAAATTAAAAAAAAATAACGTTTATTCGAGCAAAAGGGCTTTTTAAATGGCACAGCCTTGCAGCAAATGTCAGTTGCTGGGCTTCTGAAAAACATGTCAAATTTAAAAAACGAGAAAAATAATTCTGTTGGGATCACATGGGCGGGGGTGTCAACAAGGGGAGGTGGGAGCAAAGAGTGGGGGTGGAGTAAAGGACGAACCTGAAGTAGGGATGGAGAGGTGTGCTGAAGTTTAAAAAAAGCAAGGGTGGGTTAAACTAGCAAACTGTGGGTGTAAGGGAAGGAAGCAACACAGAGTAGGAGGGGTGCAGATATTTAGGGAGGAAACAACAAATAAGGGAGAGGGAAATGAAAAAGCATGCACTCACATGAAGTGCCTAAAGAAAATGTAAAAAGTAGTTCACTGAATGTGATGGAAAGATGCAAGTCATTCAATGAAAAGGATGGTAAAAAAAAAGCTATGTGCCAGGGGAGGAGGGTCAAACACAACAAAAGCAAGGAAAGCCATTGAATATGAAGCAAGCAAATGAGAAAGACCAACATACAATGGTACAACCCAAATAGGATACCCAAGTCCAACCTTCTAACACCACCAGAAGTAAAATAAGCTTAGCCAATGCCAATAAGTCTGGATTGCATTTTAATTATAACCTTTACTAATGCAGCTGGGCATGCTTAATTTGACAGACATAGCGGGGCTGATTTAGAGTTGACGGAGGGAGGACCCTGCCTGTCACATCCTTGGACCACGCACCTAATTTAAAGATGGTCAGATCTTAAGATTTCCAGCAATAGACCCCCTGTTGGCACTGTTGACAGACTACCTCCGACATTACACCATCTGCCCTTTTCAGGATCAGGCGTGCAATGCCTTTTTTTCCTTGCTACCACCACCAGGAAAAGCCTGGTAATGAAAGACAGGAAATAAACAATAATGACCTCCACACCATGGAAGAAAACTACCAGGGTGTTGGGAGGATGGGGGACATTAGATTTGTGTTATTCAGAAACAAACTCCCACTCTGAAAGTATGCTTATGAAAAACAATAAAATGTTTACATTTTGGTGGACGGCTGTCAAAACCAGTGGCGACTGTTTACCAAACGTTTAATAGATTGAAAGGAACCACTGTAAGGCAGTTCCCTTCAATGTACAGAGATGTCCGCTAGGCCAACGGTCATCTCTAAATTTGGTGGATGGAGTACCAACAAGATGATGAAATGTTCTCTTGCATCCTGACAGACAACATTACATTCACCAAACTCTAAATCAGGCCCCAAGTCCCTAGACCGGTGGTTGATCATTAGTTTCATGAAGCTGTATGGCTGAACAGCAAGTAATGACTAGGCCTGGGCCAAAATTCTGTTCCGTTCGAGGAAATTGCGATAATTTGGCATTTTCGCGTTCCGCGGAAAGCGCGAAAATGTCAAAATGTCTGCATTCCGCAGCTTATCGATAATTTGTTTCTTGCCCGCAAAATAAAACATTCTCGCGTTCGCGCGATCGCCTTACCTGAATCCCCGCGTTCGCCGACAAGTTTTCCCGATCCGGTCGCGTTCTCCACGAGATGTTGGATTGTTGGTAGCCATTTGCGCTGTCTCGCGACAGTTCGCACCCGCAGTAACGTCATGCGTCGTGCGATCACGTCTTTCTTCTCGAGATCATGCACCGCGAGACAAGTGAAAACAAGATGGCCTCGCCCGCGAGCAACCGCATGGGTAAGTTGGCGAGCCGCGACCACGCAGAAAATACCGCGAATGGGCGGGAAAAAAACTTCTGCATCTTCGCGATATTTCCGCGTGTTTGCGGAGATTTTTAACATTTTCGCGATAATTTGCAAGTGAATTTCGCAAATTCCGCCCACCCCTAGTAATGACCTGCTGAAGAAATATAGAAACACTGTTCTTAAGAGTAATAAAAAGTAGTCTAAGGTTACTTTGCAGCACTGTGATGCCTACCTGAAGGTAATTAGCACTAACAAAATTTATTTGATTGGTTGAATACTTGTAGGCACTTTGTGGCGTTGCACTGTATGTGGTGAACTAATGAACATTAAAAGGCAAACCCATGTGATACGTGAGTGACTTTAAGGAGAAATTACACCCTTACCTCTGCCTGCTTGATAAGGCAACATATTCTTTACTTTGATTTACATCTAAAGCAGCATTCACAGGAGCGCTGGACTGGAATATATCATGTGTAACAGACATGATGTCACTCTAGATCTTTTTACATTGACCCTGTCCTGGTGCTTAGCTGCTGTATGTGAAAAGTCTTTGTCAATTACGTTACCTCGAAAATAAGGAACAGTTAAGAAGTTGATCCTTCCTTCTTCACTTCATATTGTGTTACATAGGTTGCTGAGTACGCTGCATAGGTGCATGGATTGAGGGGCACATCTATTATTATTTCATGCATTGAAATAACCAATGTTGCAGCGCTGCATAAAAGGGAAACAGCAGGATGGCACCATGGGCCTCATGTAGGTAGCCAAATACCGGTCGGTAACGGCCGATTTTCGGTAAATATGCCGTTACCGACCGGTATTCAGACAAGTGAGATGTAGGAGTCCAAAAACCACTTTTCGGTAAATATGAGGCGGTAAATACCGATTCATAGTTACCGAATTCTAAAATACCGATTCATATTTACCGAATACATTATTAACGAATCGGTAAATATGAAGTGGTAAATATGAAGTGGTAAAAATTTAAAATGACATGTAGGAGCAGTCGGTAATTAAGAAATCCAGGAAAATCGGTAAATAAGAGTCGGTAATTAACACGGATGGAAAGCAGGTGGTAACCATCAACAATGCACATAAGCAATCCCAAAATGCAACAGCGTGGACAACATGGCCGCCATGTACGTCATTGCAAGGCGCCTACGTCTACAGGCAGCAGGACTGAGGGTGTGGCGACGGGAGGAACAAATCTACAGACAGCGCATCACACTATTCCAGCTGACTGATGCAGAGATACATGAGAGGTACAGGCTACACCCCGAAACCATCATGGACTTAATCAGGGACCTTCACCCACTCCTGGACCAGCCAATAAGAAGGGCGCACGCCATACCCCCACATGTGCAGGTGCTCTGCAGCCTACATCTGTTGGCATCCGGCAGTTATCAGGTGGTGATAGCTGCGGTGGGTGGGGTATCCCAGAGTTGCCTGTCACGTTTCTTCAGGAAGTTCCTGGATGCCATGATGCAGAGAATGCACCACTACATAAGCTTCCCAAACACACAGGCTGCACTGCAGAAAACAAAAACAGACTTTTATCACATGGCACAGTTCCCCCATGTCATCGGCTGTATTGATGGTACACACATCCCAATCTGTCCTCCAGCTGACACAGAGCACATCTACAGGAACAGGAAGTCCACCCACTCCATCAATGTGCAGGTGATCTGTGATGCAGGGAACATCATCACAGATATTGTTGCAAAGTTTCCTGGGAGCACCCACGACTCTTACATCTTCCAGAATAGTGGGATCAACACACGACTGAGAGCCGGAGAATTCGGAGAGGGATACCTGCTGGGTAAGTAACAGTGACGCCCCTTGAAACCTGCAAATCAGAGTGTATAGAGGCATGTAACTGATGGTTCCCTTTTACTCATCCAGGCGACAGTGCATATGCATGCCGTTCATTCATCCTCACTCCCTACCTACACCCAGCAACCCAGAGTGAGAGACGATACAACGTGGCCCACAAATCTACACGCAATGTGGTGGAGCGCACGTTTGGACTGCTGAAGAGCAGGTTCCGCTGCCTCCACAAGAGCGGAGGCGCACGCCAGTACAAACCCATCACCTGCTGCAAGATAATTGCCACTTGTGCAATGCTGCACAACCTTGCCACGAAAAAAGGTACAGATGTGGAACTAACATATTTTGAGGACAACGAGGATGAGTCAGGCCAGCCAGAGGGCAGCGCAGCTAGAGTGCCAACTGCAATCGATGGGAGAGAGAGACGGGCAGAGATCACATGCAACTATTTCTGAGTAAGTGAGGGGACACAGCGAGTCGTGAGAAGTCATGACGTAGTTTAATGTGGCACCACGCCATGAACACATGAACAGGCCAATCTGGCAATATGCCATCTATACAATGAGTATGTCCAGGGTTACGTCACCCAATGGCAAGTGGATAAGCAGGGCCACATCAATGTTTGCGCATACACGCTGCAGTGGTGGATTGCACGGCCTGTGCATCCTCACTAGAGCCAACCCCAAGCCGCCTGCTGCTCCTGCGTGCTTCTGGGACGGGGGGTGTGATGCTGCTGCTGGTGTCGATGCTCTCCGCAGCATCCCCTGCAGCAGTTGTCGACGCCTGACTAGTCAATAGCACCCCTAGTGCACTTGTCACCTGCACCATCCCCCGTGACAGGTCGCTGCAGCACTGTGTTAGGCCCTCCTGCATCGTCACAGAGCGCCGGCAAAGTAGGGAAGTCGCAGTTGCCAGACGGTTGAGTGCCCTGCTGGTAGTGTCCCTTCTCTGGCGTTCCCGGCGCCGTGCTTCGATGTCAGCATCTAATTTGCTGCACAACTGCTGGATTGACTGGGACATGTCCCGAATGCCCGCAGCCATGCCGCCAATGTTTGTGTCCATGTTGACTAAGCTTGTCCTCATCACCCGCATGTGCCTCTGGACTGACATTACTGCCTTTGATTGCAGGCGCTGTTGCTTCAACATTTGGCCCTCGAGCCCCAAGAAGACACCATGGCCGTCAGTGGGTGCTGGTGGACTCTGGACACGCGACCTGCGGCGCCCTCTTGCTCCCGTCTGTGCTGCCTGTGAGGTGTGGGGCACAGTGGGATGGCTCCCTTCCTGGGGCCCGGTGCGGTCTTCTGGGCCCATGCTGTCGTCTGACAAGGTGTCTAAGGCTCGTAGCCTGGCTGCTGCACGCCTCCTCATTCTCACACCTGCAAGCGGAGATGTGGCCGGTGAATCGAACATGAGTGGCGATGCTGGCTCTGGTGGTGGTGATGCTGGCTCTCGGTGAGGTGATGGTGGCTCTGTGTGCGGCGCGGCTGGCTGCGTAGGTGGTGCGGCTGAAAGTGGGCCTGCTCCCTGGTCTGAACTCGTGCTGGCTAGAGGTGATTTTTGTGGCCGGTGTGCCGTCTCCCCTGCAGCATGCCCTGTACTGCATGATGTCACATCTGTGGACAGAAAAACAACATTGGCTCAGTGTCCCCGAAGGGCTGCATTGCAAGCGTCACAATAAATCATTTCACATTCCAATCTGTCCTCTGTCTCCTTGTGCCTCGAGTGCGTGACATGCCTTGTTGCCCTGTGACATTTACGTCATGGTTAGTGTTGCCCTGACTACATCTCCCGGAATGCATTGCCTGTCTGCACTGACACGTGTGGACTGCAGTGTGATTCTCGTTTCACAATGGGGGATGTGGGATAGGGGTAGGGGCGGCTACATTGCTGTGCTTTCGTCTTACCTTGGTGTGTTGCGGCTCTGGCAGAGCTGTCGGCGTCCCCAAGACCCACGACGCTCTCTTGCTCGAGTGTGGCCGCCACCAGCTCCTCCAGTTCGGTGAGGGCAGGTGCCCTGTTGGTTCCACCTCCGGTCTGGCTGGCCTCCTTCTGGATGTCGCCCATCTTCCTCTTGGTCACAATCCTCAGGTCATACCAGCGCTTTTTGAGGACCTCAATTTCCCTGTGGGTCACTCCCACAGCATTGACCTGCGCCTGGATGGCCAGCCATATGTTGCGCTTTTCGGCCTCAGGCACTTGCAGGGATTGCCTCCCAAACAGCTTCTGGTGCTGCTTCACCACCTCCTCCACCAGCACCTGGAGTTCCTTGGGGCTGAATTTGAGCTTCCTCCTCCTTTCCCCTCCGTCTTTCTGTGTGCTCTGGCTGGACATGCTGTTCGTTTCCCGCTCGCACATGCAACTGCTCCCTGCCTCTCCTCTGCACTCCGAGCCTCTCCAGGGTCGGCTAATTATGTACACCTGCCTGGGTGTGGCCACTTCGGCTAATTGTGTACACCTGCCTGGGTGTGGGCAGTTCCTGGTTGGGTGGGCTGTCGTTGCACAGGATTAGCTGTTTCGTCAAGTCATGTGATGTTATTTACCGAATCCGTACGTACCGATTCGGTATTTTCCGATTCGGTAGATACCACCTCGGTATTTTCCGATTCGGTAGATACCACCTCGGTATTTTCCGAATCGGTAATTATCACCTCGGTATTTACCGATTCGGTGAATTCCGATTCGTATTTACCGAATGTTACCGAATCGGTAACTGTTACCGAATTTTTACCTACATATAACTTACCGATTCTAATTTACCGATTCGGTACGGCTCGGTATTTAAGAACCGGTAAAATTTATTTACCTACATGAGGCCCCATGTCCATTAAAATATGGCTTTGTTGCTCTCTCGCAGAGCGTCGGTGCACAATCTTGCTGTTTAGCGCCACTATAGTGCTAAAGTGTGTACGTTTATCACAGGATTTTTACTGGCAGAGTAACTTTAAAGCTTTTCCAACTTTGTATGTGTGTGTTACAGTACATTTACACATGCGAATTAGAAAATTTTGGGGACAATGTGTTTCTTCTACTTTGCGCCTGTGGTACTGTGCATCCCCTGGAACATGCCATTTACACACAGTAGTGGGACGTTGCGCATGGTACTACTTGCAGTACTTTTAGTCAATTTTTCAGTACTAGAAAGAAAACCCTAAATCAACACTTTGAGCTAGTTTTTGTCACTTTTTAGTGACTTTGAAACAGCGGAAAGGGTTGTTAAGTCCACCTCTTGAGTTTTACAGTTGTAATGACAGTCTTCTACTGTCTCCCAACATCCTAATGCCAATCCAGGCACCTGAGAGTTCTTGATTATCGTTTTTAGAAGTCTTCTGACGAGCTGCCTTATAAAGCTGCTGCAGTCTAATTTGGTTCACTCAAGGGCCGTACATGTGATGCGAGTTTACTTTTTCATTTTGACTACATTTATTTTCATGTTTCTTTATATTGAGTTTTTATTTTCATAGCGTGCACATTTCCAGAACTATTTAGGTGCCCTCAACTGGGTACATTTTAGGTAGCATAAGCCGTCCTAAAATGGCAGAGACTTCAGGCACACAGAAACATAGCAAGCAATGCACAGGTCACAAGTCTCAGGAAAATGTATGTTTTGATGAAACAGGCTCTGTGCTACAAAGCGCTGAAAGGATTGGACTTGTTCAACAAGGCACAGATACTTTCACTGGTGGATTGGAAGGCATTGGGCTGTGTTTATGGCTAGCTTTTGTCCCATCTAGTCATGCAAACACACAAATGGGAGTGAAACAAATTTTTTCTTTCAGGCACAAATGTGATTGGCTGTTGTAGAGATAAAAAGCTTTTCTTCACTTCGCTACACCCCCTTAAAGTTTGGAATATCTCATGGCTTTCTCTTCAAAATTGCTTATAAAAAATACTATTCTTTTGTCAATATATCACGAAAGTTATGGTGATAAAGTAATAGTTTTCCAATTTCTTTCCCAAAGATATCTTTGAGGAAACTTTCTGAAATGTCCCAAAAGAGGTTTGAGCTTGCCAAAGTGCTTGCAATAAGCATTGACTACCCATATATACACGAGGAAGCTTTGGGATGATCATTGTGGGTTTACATTTAAACATAGTTTTTATGTAGATTACAGATGACTCTTAACTGGCTGCAAGAAATTGGATTGTTGGTTGAATGAGGTGTGAGCCCTGGTCAAACAGCAACCACAATCCCAGTACTTAATTTGAGCTGGTGCTTTCCGGTACTCAGCACCAGCACTTAATTGGTTTCCGGTGCTCGGCACCGGCACCTAATTGTCAAAACCGAACTTAGAACAGTCTACCACATGGTGGCGCTGCTCATCTAATTTAGAGATGAGCATAACAAGGGTTGTTTAGTAATACAATATCCATTCAAAATGATAATACCTACCTCCACAGCCATTCCTTTACCTTTGGGGACCTGGAATAATCTGAACTATCACTTTTACATGCGAGAGAGATGGGTAGTAATTGTTTTGGATGCGATGACAAGGGCGATGGGTGGTGCAAGCTGCAGTGGCCTCCTGGTCGGAGCCCTGGAACTTAATATTTTACAAATTAAGCACTGCACAATCCTGGTCAGGTTGCAGCTCAAGCCAACCCTAAATTAACCTGTGCTCAGGCCTTTGGTAGATTGGCACAGAGCAGTCAGGTTTAAGTTAGAGTCAATGTGTAATTTAATTGTACAACACTTCAAACAGTAATAAAGTGAAAAACACCATACAAAAAGGATCCGCGGGCTGGCTGCAGGGACCCTGTTAGGCCCCCTGAAGAAAGTACCTTAAATCCTGATTTGCAGAGCATTGTGAGGATCCGCGTCAAAGATGCGTCACGCAGCTGAAGCAATACGTCAATCCCGAGGTGCGGCGAGGCTGCAATATACGAGACCCTGTGTAGTCATCGTGGGTCCCATAGATGGGGCTTGTGATGCGAAGTCCCACATTAAGGATGCTGCATGCAGTCAGAGTGATGCCTTGGTTCTGAAGAGCTGCGAGGCTGTGATTTGTGTCTGGTGTCATTGTCGTGGCTACCATCGATTAGGGATGCGAGGGTCTGTGTTGAGGATGCGTTGGCCAGCTGCAGTTCCAATGGGCTGAAAGGTGATGTGGGTCTTTGTGACAGGTCTAATCCATGCATCAGCAGTGATCCGTCGGTTCTGCTCAGGATTGCGCTGCACAGCAGAATAGATACGTCACTTTGACTGAATCCACAGAGGCTGACAGAGCTCCTTAAGCCGACTTGCAAGGGTCTAGGACTGAGGTGGCACCACTTGCAGTTTTGACTCACAGACAGTCGAGGTGCAGGTGTAATGTTGTTGAAAGCCTGTTGTGCCCCTAAGGCATCAGATCCGGAGGCCAGTCAACTATTCCCTGGAGTCACTCTGGGTTCTAGGTTCAAGAGATGCAGGTCCAGCCCCTCTCACACAGGTAAGAGGGCTGCAGATCCACTCAGCACAGCAGGATAGCAGTCCTTCGAAGCAGTAGTCCTGCAGAGTGGCAGTCCTTTCAGCAGCGCAACAGCCCTTCTTCCTGGCAGAGTATCCACAGGTCCAGAAGTGTACAGAAGTGTTGATGTCTGAGGTCCAGCTTTTATACCCAGTTGTGCCTCTGAAGTTGGGAGAAGCTTCTACAAGCATTACTATTTATAGAGAGGGGGGGACGGTAGGAGCTGATTGGTAGGTCCAGTGACCCTTGCTCCCGATTGATAACTAGTACAATAAAGGGAGTCACTGTTCCTTGTAAAGGGAAGTCAAAGAATGAAGCTTTGTCCTGTGCTACTCTATGTGTGGGGATGGTGTGTCCTCATCGTGATGCCGTCACACACCCACATGATGATGACATAGTATCAGAGATTTTGAGGACACCAAGTCTGCTGGGAATAGATGGCTCTGCATCAACAAGTACCCCACAAGGTGACTGGAACAACATAGCCACCCTTAAGAAACAGCAAGTCAAAATAGCAATGCACGGGGCCATCATGACGGGATACCTGCAGGCGAATATCGCACCCAATGGCCTCATTGTGAATATAGCACCCAGAATCTTTCTAGAAGATCTAATTTTCAAGAAAGACTGGAGCCAAGTGGCATGGAGATGTACACATGATCTACCGGTACTCATAATCAATACCGCAAAACGCTTATCTGAGGCACTGATAATAAAAATAACTATCGCAGAGAACGCCCTAAAAACAACAATCAGCATATCTGCTTGGAAAACATGACTTGCTGAGATTAATTCAGAAATGAATGACCACAAGGAGTATCTCCTACAGAAGAAGATAACAAAACTCCAGAAGGATATTAAAAACTTTGAGAGAGAAAAAATATACCCATATATCAGGGAGGAGTATGTGAGTAACATCACCGACACCTCATCTGAAGATGGATCAATAAACTCAACAAGATCCAAGAGATCGAGCAGCAACTCCAGCAACGAAAGTTGGAAGAATTACCAAGGCGTCCGAGGAATCCCACCAACACCACCAATGTTCAACTACCCGATGTCAGGCTATACAGGAGCTCCACCACCGTGGTATCCTGGCTACCACGGCCTACCACCACCCATTCCATTTTATCAACAACAACACCCTCCTTTTTGGAACAGAGGCAGGGGCAGAGGAAGAGGCAGGCGGAAAAACGATCAAAAACAAGTACAATGGTCGGAAGACGAAGAGCAAGGCAGGACAAGGAGCCAGTCCAAGACAAGCATTGGCATAGCCAATAGGTCTCGCCTTTGGGATCTTATAAGTGTTTAGCCATGCAACAGTTGCATAACTAAAAACTTATAAGGTCCCAAAAGCGAGACCTATTGGCTATGCAAAGCGGCTGTGCGGCCGCGAAAGTGAGAGTGATCGCGATCGTGATCACGATCAAACATCAAAGCGGCCGTGCGGCCGCAAAAGTGAAAGTAATCACGGTAAAGCGCGGCGCGCGCGCCCGCGCACATGCACTGTAGCTCTAGGCTGGCCTGGTAGCACTTTTTGGAGCCCTCTCAATAAGTCTCACCAGACCAGCGCATGCGCTGGGTCAGGCGAGACCTACAAAACTAGTGTTTAACCTGTCAAACAGGATCCTAACACCCACAGAGGAACCAGCCCTACAGAGGGGACTAGGATTTGTCCCCACTCCTAGAGGAGACCAGTTCAGACTCACAGGTGAACTGCATGCCTTTTTCAGGAAACTACGTCTGAGATCCTTTTTCCACACAAAAGAAACAAATAGGATGGATACGACCATGACAGACACAGGCTTACGCAATCCATCCAAATTCACGCCTATGACCGCAATGACGAGCACTGAGATCCTGACATATGAAAAAGCAGTACTGAAAGATATAAACCAGCTCCAACCAAGAAAAGTATACGACAACCTACCTTCTAGAGAGAGAAAAGCCCTCCAAAACCTAAACGATGACCAATCGATCACAATAAAACCTGCAGACAAGGGCGGAGCCATCATCATCCTTAATACTGACGAATATGACACCGAATTCCACAGACAACTTGCTGATAACAGATACTACCAAAAGATAGACACTGATCCGACAGAATCACGTACAAGAAAAATCACCATCACAGTGAGTGAAGCACAAACAAACGGATGGATAAGTAAAAATTAAGCAGAATTCCTAGTCAACTCCAAACGTACGACCCCATATTTCTACGTCCTACCAAAAATCCACAAGAACATCTAACCCCCACCCGGCAGACCAATAGTATCCGTGATTAACTCCATTCTCGAACCACTCAGGCAATACTGCAACCACTTCTTATGACCACTGGTACAAGCAACTCCATCTTACCTCAAAGACACCAAAGAAACCATCAATCTATTAGAACATATTAGACAACCAGATGAAATCACCCTACTAGTAACTCTCGAGGTGGAGGCTTTATATAATAACATCCCACAAAAAGCAACACTGAGAGCAGCAGAAGAAAGCCTTAGGAACCAGGACCCCACCACACTACAACCAATAAACTTCATCCTTGAATGTGCGGAAATAGCACTAAAGAGCAACTTCCTCGAGTTCAATGACCAACATTATCAACAAATCCACAGAACTTGCATGGGCAGCACTTTCGCGCCGAGTCTAGCCTGCTTTTACATGGCGTATTTTGAGGCATCACATATCCTCCCACTATCCAACCCCTTCAAATCAGAAATAAAGGAGTAGAAGCGATACATAGATGACATACTCATGCTATCGATAGGCACAAAGGAACGTTGCATAGAATTCCACAATTGGATCAATGAACAGGACCCTTTCCTGAAATTCACTCTAAACTCCTCAAGTGAAGAGATCCCTTTCCTGGACCTACTAATCATCCTGAAAGATGGAAAACTACTGACAAAAATATACAAAAAACCAACTGACAGAAATAGATTATTAACCTATGACAGTCACCATACAAAAGCCCTTAGAGAGAATCTCCCTTTTGGGCAAATTCCTGAAGCTCAGAAGAAACTGCAGCAAAACCGCGGCCTACGACACACAAGCGGCAGAACTCAGTCAGAACCTTGAACAGAGGAACTACCCCAAAAGGATTATAAAGAAGGCACAAAACGTGCGCATAACAATCACCGAGAAGCACTATTAGAAACCGTGGAAAAACAAAAGGACAAAATAATAACATGTGTAACTACCTACACACCCCAATCAAATCAAGTAAAAAGGATTTTACTCAAACACTGGAATAGTCTACATGCAGGGGAACTACAACTTGAACGCCCGAGATTCGCCTTCAGAAGGACACAGAACATCAAAGACATAATTGTCCACACGAGACCCCAAAACAAACAATTGGACAACCAAAGGACACTGTGGGACCTACCAACGGTCAAAGGACATTACCCATGTGGGACTTGCAATATTTGCCTTTTGACTACACATACCAAAATGTTGCAAATAAATAATCAAGAATGAACACAGAAAAAACACACAAATTGTAATACCAAGAACTGTATTTACATGGTGAAATGTCCATGTGACTATCGATATATAGGAATGACAACCAGAGCCATAAAAACAAGAATAAATGAACATAGAAGTAACATACGATGTAATAGAAATACCACCAAAATGAGCAGACACTATATTAATACAGGACATACACCAGACCAACTAAACTGGACCATCATAGAATCTAATCCTGCATGGACGAGCAGGATACTTTTTCAGAAAGAACAGAGATGGGTCCACCATCTACGGACGAACATTAAGGGTCTGAATGAGGAAATACCCTGGATCGAATTAGTATAGTGACATTTGCATGGCTTCAGTAACAGCATCCCTCTACCCTCATCCTGCAAACCTATAAGATAAGAACATACTAATAAGAAAGGCAGAACAAAAACTTTGCCAAATCCTGTAAACAACACAGTGAAGTCCCTTCAAAGTGTAGACAATAACTATAAACACACCTATCCAAAATGGCACCCAAAAGAGCGAACCACATACTACCTACACCACTTTCAGACAGCGCAATAAACAACCAGCCTGAAAATTACTCACAGACACCATGTACAAATTTGGTTTAACGCATTAACTCCCTTAAATCATAGCCACAAGAAACCCATGCATTGCCAAGACCGCAACAGATGACAACAGACCCAAATACACCTAAACATACTCCACTACAAGATGGCGCCCATACAGCACAATACCCACTCACCAATTAACCTTCTAATTGGCAACACACTTCCACCATAAAAAGGGCGGCAGCCACTGCTCCAGTACCGGCGGTGATGGCGAGAGGCAGACAGGTGTACCGGCACAGCTAAATGGGAGAACTGTGAGTACTAAACAAATGTATCTTGTGTTAAACTCCACCTCGAGAAAACACCCCGGGTCTGAACTAAGTGCCCGGACAGAGCTCTCTCTTAGAATTGAAAGCCAAAAGCATTTCAGAACAAATATCGCCCTCATGTGTAGCGCTGGCATTTAAAAAAAACAGAAATCCAAAACACCAATTTAGCTTCACAATAGTTGTAGAGCCCGTCTGCATCCCGCAGAAAACGCCACGATAAATATCTCTTAGAATTGAAAGCCAAAAGCTTTTCAGAACAAAGCATTTCAGAACAAATATCACCCTCATGTGTAGCGCTGCAATTTAAAAATAACAGAAAGTGGGGGGGCGCTAGAGGACGTCTGGCAATATGGCCGAACTGCTGTGAGGCTCTGCCCGGCCGAGCTACAATCCGACAATTATCTGCTACATCTCGCGTGCCTGATGACTGTCGCTTACCTGTGAGAACTCCTGGTGACCTGCGGTATCCATCTGTGGTGAATTTGGCTCTGTCGGCCCCCTGCCTGTGGCTCAACTAACCCGCGCGGCATGCCACCCCGCCACTGCGGATGGCGGCCGCCATGATGCTGTAGGCCGTGCTGTGCTGCGGAGTCTGGTGCCTGGCCCTGATCTGTGGGCTCTGAGGTGGCGGTACGACTGATTGCCTGCCTTGCTGTGCTCCCGGGTGCCGAGTGCTGGGAGGAGCGTGCCGCGGTCCGGCGGCTGGTGCGGACACCGGGGACTGCTCGTGTCGTGAGGTGCGGGCCGCCATAGCTGTGGTTCTCGCCCTCCTTTGAATCCTGCTGGTGCGAAGTGGCTGATTCCGGGCGCCCGTTGGCACCGGCTGTGTTGAGTGGGGGTTGGGGACCGGTTGAGGCACGAGCTGCGGAGGTGGGATCGGGCCTCGTTCCGGGACCCTGGCCTGCTTGCAGCGGCTGACGCGGGGCACGACGCTGCGACCTGGGCCCCGAGTGTCGTCTGAGGCCTACTGAAGATATCCTCGGCCTTGTGCCTACTGGTTCAGATGGATGTTTGAGTGGCCCCCAGTCCTGCGGGAGGCGCTGCACCTGCGTTGCCTCCCCTCCCCTCCTTGCTCTGACCTTCGCCGGCCCTGCTAGCTTCCACGATGCCGCCATTTTGCAGGGGGAGCCAGGGGTCCTAGACGCTGACCTCTGGAGGCCTTGGCTCGCGGGCTGAGGCTGTTGTGGAGCGCGTCGCTTCCGGTCTAGCCATTGGGGGGTTCACTGGGACCTGGATTAGATGCCTTCTGCCTACAGCTGAGCGCCGCGCCCCTATGTGAACTGTGGGCCCCTATGTGAACTGCGAGACGTGCTGCATTCGGCCTTCTTTCCAGCTTGTGTGGAACTGGTACTTACCTGCCCGTGGGGTCCTTTGTTGTCACCAATTGGGAACTTGTTTTGAGGGGGGGTGCGCCCCTGGCAGGTGCTGACTCTGCGGGGGTTGGAGGTTGCGCCGATCCCCCCCCCCCCAGTCTACTGCCTTTTAGTTCTCGCGCAACGGTGCACGACCACCCGTGCGTCTATCCTTGGTTCAGGTGTACAATACAGGAGGTGCTTGGCCCGGGGCCATGGGGAGAACTGACAAGTCGCAGTCGCGCCTGACTTTTGAATCGCGCAAAACCAACAAGACCACGCAGAAGGCTGCATCGGATTCTGAGGCTGACTCCCTAACTGTGGGCCCCCCCACGCTGGAATCCACGTTAATGGCTAGGCAGCGCTCCCTGCAATCTATAGAATGCACGATGGCTGCAGTGAATACTCGTCTCGATCACATGTCCTCCCAACTAGAAAAGCATAATACCCGAGTAGATGAGGTGGAGCAGAGGGTATCGGCGACGGAGAATGGCCTCAGTTCGGTAGCAGACAAAACCTCCGACATGGAGAAAGTGCTCGCTCTTATTCAAGCAAAGAACGAGGATTTAAAAGCGCGATCCCGGCGCAACAATATCCAAATTACTGGGCTGCCAGAGTCCACAAATGTGGGCAAAATGGAGACTTATGTTGAACACCTCATCACGTATATCTTTGGTACGAACCAATTATCCAACATGTTTATAGTGGAGCGTGCCCATCGATCCTTAGCTGCTCGCCCGGTGCCAGGTGCGCCTCCTCGCCCCATTATTGCCAGACTTTTGAATTACAGGGATCGGGATACTATCCTCAAAATTGCAAGAGAGAAAGGTACTATCGTCCATCAGGGTAACTCATTGTCCAGTTTCCCTGATTTCACGGTGGCTGTTCAGGCGTCCCGACGCGAATTCAGCGCTGTGAAAAAATTCTTGCAAGCTGAGGGGGTCCCTTACGCGATTTTGTACCCGGCCCGACTCCGCTTCGGGTTGAAAGGTGACAGCAAGATATTCTCGAACCCAAGGGCCGCGATGGGCCACGCCAAGCAGCTGAAGCGCAGGAGACGTGACTGCTGCTCCCGCGACGGAGGGGTAGGGGTGGGAGGCATTACCAGGCTTGTTTTTTTTTTAGTTCTCTGCGATTTCCATCTGAGACTATCATCGATGTTCCTTTTGCTCTAATTCCTAATATCGATCACCATTGTGTAACACATGGCTTGGGGCAAGCGCTGTTGCGCCCCTGTTCCTTCCACGTTGCTGCTTACAGGATCCCATTGACTGTGGGCCTCTATTCTGGTCCTGTGTCCTCATTGTCAATGGTTATAACTTGAGTCCTATATGGGTTGATGGCCACTGGCATTTAATCACAGGTGGGGTGGTATGCTCTTCTCTAAAAATCCCTGCCATCCAGGTGTTTTGGATATTCAGCTTCAGACTGTTTGTCACAGTTGATCTATGCATGCAGATTCATGTATAGTGAAACAAGCTCGGCCACCTCCCATACATGGGAGGCTAGTAGCACTCGGTGCCCCCTAATAATGGGTGTACCCCAAACTGACTCTTTGGTTGTTGGGTGTTGGGGGGGGGGCCTGGGTAGGGTATTGGGATGGCTTTGGCATGTTGGGGCGGCTGAAGTGGGTGGGGGGTGGGGGGGTGTTCTTTTTTGGACAGGCAGAATGTAGTTTGTATTTTGTCGGATCGACGCCAAGAGTGCTCAGTCTGGATATCATCAGTCGGATATGTTCACATGTGTTCATTTATGTCAGGTCCTCCAAGATGACTAGTGGGATCAAGTTCCTTACTTGGAAATTTCGTGGCCTAAATACGCCTAAAAAAATCAGAGCGGTGTTTGCATACCTAGACCGTTTGGGAGTGCAGGATGCCCCTCTACAAGAAGCTCACCTGTCTGGGGAATCTGCTATTAAGGTGGGCGCTCGTTGGGCGGGTGTGCGGCTCTCCTCTTCCTTCTCAACATACTCTAGGGGGGTGCTGACCCTGGTTAAGAAAGGGGTACCCTTCACTGTGGTTGGTTCTGAAACGGATGATAGGGGTTGAGTTGCGATAGTGCATGGTCGCCTGGTTGGAGAAAGTGTGTTGATTGTGAATGTTTACGGACAGAACATTGATGACCCTGCGTTTTACTCCGATGTGTGGCGTCGAATATCGTTGTTCCCCCCGGCATCGGTTATATGGGGGGGGGGATTTTAATCTGTGTTTAGATGCTACTATGGATAGAACTGGCAGTAGCATGGCCCGACCCAAACGAGTGGCAGATGTGCTGCTGGGGATTCTGGATGCTGATCACTTACAGGATATCTGGCGTAGGCGACATCCCGCAGGTCGGGAGAGCATGTTCGCCTCCTCCGTGCATGGGTCGTGGTCCCGCATTAATTCTTGGTTGGTCTCCGAGACGGTTTATACCTGGACGACAGCGGTATCGCATGAGGCTCACACTCTGTCCGACCACTCCCCGGTCCTTCTCGCGTTACAGCTCCCTGGGCATCGAACACCGCCTTTTGCTTGGCAGCTGAAGCCTTCTGAGCTCAGGGATCCGGTGTTTAAGCAGACTATTGCAGACGCCATTAAACATTTTTTTAGGGCAAATGAGGGAACAGTAGAAAGCGCGGGAATGCTCTGGGAAGCATTTCAAGTTACTGTACGGGGGGCCGGCATAAGTGTCCAGTCCGGGGTGTTGCGGGATATCCGGCGTCGGATAACGAAATTAGAATCCGACATGATTATGACTCTGACCCAACCCCTGCTAAACTTGCCGCCATACGGGAATTGGTCACGGACCATAATGAGACGGTGGACCAGGAGCTATTACATTGCTCCCGGCGCGTTCCTATGGTGAGTGTGGCCGCCCTATTCAGTCACTGGCGCAGAAGCTGTCTGAACCGCGCAGCCAGGAAAACATAACTGAGCTCCTGACTGAGGCAGAGGAGGCCCGGCTCTCGACCACTGATCTCAGTGACATTGTATTGCAATTCTATACTCGCCGATACGCCGCTGGAGAGTCTCCACCGGTAGAGGAGATACATGAATACCTTGATGATGTAGTGCTTGGGTGGTTGTCCGTTCCTCATCGAGAGTACCTTGTGCGGCTGTTTGATGAGGACGATGTTAAGGAGGCCATTATGGCTCTACCGACCTGCAAAGCTGCAGGTCCGGACAGACTCCCCAGTGAATTTTATAAGGCATATGCGGCAGACCTCGCTCCTTGACTCCTGGCGGTTTATGCTGAGGCCTATGAGACTGGGACCCTACCACCTTCGCTCCGGGAGGCTCTGCTGGTTACACTACTGAAGCCGGATAAGCCGGCAAATCAGTGCGCATCGTATCGTCCACTTTCAATTATAAATATAGACGCAAATATTTTGGCGAAAATGATAGCTCTCAGAATCCAACCTCTGGTTCCACTATTGGTATTGCCGGATCAGTCTGGGTTTGTCATGGAGCACTCCACCACGCATAATTTGTGCACGCTTTTTTCTACTCTACATTACTTTGAGTCGGACTTTCAAGCGGTGGCTGTGCTGCTGGATGCAGCTAAGGTCTTTGACTCTCTGTAGTGGCCTTTTATGTTCACAGTATTGAGTAGAATGGGCTTTCCCCCTTTTTTTTGCAGTGGCTGTGAGTACTGTACAGTGACTCGGTTGCCCGAGTGCGGGTTAACAGGTGGGTGTCATCCTTATTTCCCATCCGGAGAGGCACACGGCAGGGGTGCCCGTTGTCACCTATGCTTTTTGCCTTAGGACTGGAACCCCTCGCCTGCCAGCTGTGTTAAAAACACGCTGCAGCTACCCTACGGTTCCAGCAATGACATTGATAGTCTCCCTTTATGTAGAGGACATGCTGCTTTATGTTCGTGAACTGGCGGTTCATTTATCCGCGCTACTCAGGGTGTATGTACAGTTTGAGCGCTTTTCTGGTCTGGGGATAAACTGGTCCAAATCTGTGGTGTTTCCGCTAACTGCATTTACTAAAGAGGTGGAGCTGGACTTCCCATTAGTGTGGACATCTGACCCTGTGAAATACCTGGGGGTCTGGGTCCACAGGGATACGGATATAGTTGTTACTGAGAACTAACTACTGCTGCACGGCTACCCATATTTCGGAATTAGCTACGAGATGGGTGCATCTGCCCCTCTCCCTGGCGGATAGGATTGCGGTTGTCAAGATGGTGTTTTTGCCCAAGTTGTTGTATTTGTTCGTCAACATCCCTATAAAATTGAATATCGTGTTGTTCCGCACTCTCCAGGCTACGCTGTTAACATTTGTATGGGGTGGTAAGAAGCCCAGGTGTAGATGGGACACGTTAGTGCAGCCTTTTGATCGGGGAGGTTTCGAGGCTCCTGATCTTCGCATCTATTATTTATGTGCCCAGGCGCAATTTGAGCACTATTGGTATTTCCTACTGAGGTATCAACCCCATGTGGCTATTGAGGTAGATGCAGGGCTTCCTGCTTCACTGCAGGCGGTGACTCTCTCAGGGGGGTCGGTTGGTCCACTGTCCGAGATCAACCCCATGCAGTGCACGGCGTGGGCCTGGCGCATGCTTGCTACGAGGGCGCGGCTACCCTATATATATGTGCCATTACTGCCTCTAGCATCGCACCCTGAAATTTTTGCGGCAAGGGAGGTGCCTGCTATACGGGCATTGGCTGAGCTGGCATCTCTCGCTTGGCTGACTTCTACGCAGGGGGACGCTTTAAAACGCTACAAGAGGCACAGAACGGTACAGAGTGCGGCTTTATGTTCAACTTCACATACGTCCGGGTCCGTCAAGCTGTTCGTACGGCGTATCCGGCTTACCCTGCTGAGCCCACCGTTCTACGAGCACTGCAGGTGCTGCTGTCTGGGGAGAGCCGCAAAAAGTTAATCACACGGCTCTATAATGCCTCCTTGCGAGAACGTGATTTGGAGGAACATCCCTCTTGTGTGCGTTGGCGGTCGGCGCTGGGCACTCCTATTACACCAGAGGTCTGGAAAGCATGCTGCCAACTTACAGGCCGCCTCACGGCCAATTGTAGTCTTCGAATTATCCATTTTAAGTTTCTACATCAGGTATATTACTCCCCCCTACAGCTATACAGATATGGTCTCCGAGATACTGCTAACTGTGTGCGATGTGGAGCTGCGGACGCGGATTTAATTCATGTTGCCTGGTTGTGTGCGAGGGTGTATGCTTTTTGGACTGCAGTGGTGACTATTCTTTCGGATGTGGTGCTGGAACCTGTGTGCTGCACTCCTGAGGTATGCTTGCTTGGTTATGTTAAGCGCCTTAAGCCCTGCAATAGGCGTATTGTTGCAGTTTCCACTCTTCTTGCAAAAAGGGCGGTGGCGCAGTGCTGGTGGGCAAAAACGTCGCCTACTAAAAAAAAGTGGCTCCGTGACTTGGTGTATTGTAGGAACCAGCTACTGATCTATGAGGAGGAACTGCCTGAATCCTCTCGCCCATGTATTCCCGTTGGGCCTGGAGTTGGTCATCGTGCTTGCCTCTGGGTTGACTGGGGGAAAAAGCTTTATTTGAATTTGTTCTTGGTATCACTTTGCATGGATGGATGTCTTGTGGTCCGACATGTACTGTAATTTTGCTATTGTTCTGCCTGAGAGTGGGTGTGGGAGGGGGGGGTTGCAGGTTTGAGGAAAAGATCCGATTGTATGCAATGACTTTCATTTCTGGTTGTCCACCTTACTTTAAAATCAATAAAATGAATTTAAAAAAATAAAAAAAATAACAGAAAGCCAAAACACCAACTTAGCTTCACAAATAGTTGTAGAGCCCATCTGCATCTCGCAGAAAACACCACCACGATAAATAAAAATTTGATACATTTTATTCCTTCCCATTATACAGGATGTATCAACATGCGGGGACCGCTGTGATAACTGTACCTTCTATTTTGAATAATTGAAACGTTATTTTTATATTTACGAATGAACAGCCAACGCTTACTTTATTGTTATATTTACGAATGAACAGTCCATGCTTCCTTTCTCTCGTTTTTATTACAGCTCCCGACTGCCCTCAACAATCTCATGAGGCAATAATTGTATAAATAAGGGGCGAGCAATATGTAGTTCACTATGTAATAACAAAAATAGAGTCTAAAGGTTTGCCATCAATGGAGGGGCCAACTCAGTGACAACCACTTATTGTCTTTTTATATATTTTTATATTTTATATATCTCCTTTACATCCTACCTAGACAGCGCTGTCTCACCGGTTTTATCAAACACCTAATATGAGTCTTCTTAGCTCATTTACAACAGGATACCACTACTAGTGCACTGCATGGAATCAAGTGACCCTGACATATACCAATCATTGACCATATATCTCTTCTTTATAAGCCCACTTATCATAATGTTGGAACTCTGCTCATTATTGTTGTATTCTTTATTTTCACTTTCTACTTCACTGTAAATAATATTCAAAACACGTAGAATAGAATATCTCTTTTTCAAAGCATGCACCAATGCCTAAAACGTAGAGATAAGTCTCACGCTAACATTAATGCGCACCAGGCCCTCCAATGGTAGACCTGGACAATATTCCCTATAGAGAAATACCAATTTATCTTCTGTCCTACCCTCTTCTCTTTTCAGAGACGCTACTCCCTTTCATTAAACTAGCAACACGGGTAAATTCCAGGCCACTAGTGATACTTAACCTTAACCTGGTCCTGAAGAAACTCTCTGGATCTCCTCCTAAGGCCACAGAGAGCGTGAAACATGTTGACCACCGTATACGCCTATTAGATACATATATCTAGCTACCCAGGGACATAATATCCCCCAGAGCAGCACCACCTTTTAACAATGACAGAGGGATCACTTTATTAAATTGTATCCACTCCCCCTCCAGTCATTTTTTAAGAAACACCACTTGAGAACTCACTACCACTCACACGGACGCACCCATACGGCTTCTTCATCAAAAGATCTCCGATAAAGAGACCCTTCGGGGGACCCGTAGGGCATTGCAGCGCCGGCCCGACGAGGAGCAACAAGCCCTATGATGACTATGATGAAGCATGACATCCCTCAGGGTGTGTGAGGGCATCACGATGAGGACACACCATCCCCACAAATAGAGTAGCACAGGACAAAGCTTCATTCTTTGACTTTCCTTTACAAGGAACAGTGACTCCCTTTATTGTACTAGCTTCTACAAGCATGCCTTTGAAGTGCACAAGTGCCCTGCCTTCCTGACCTTTGTGTGGAGACAGGACACTGCCCATTTAACGGTAAGTGGGGCTCAGCCCTGCTCCCCCTCCCATCCTGCTAGTGATCGCCCATCCAGTCACACCTAAGCTCCCCATTGTGTGTGCCTCTCTCGGAGCCCAGCTGTCAACTACATCCAGTAATGTGACTAAGAGACAGGCTGCAGGCACCAAATGGCTAAAGCAAGAAAATGCAAACTTTCTAAAAGTGGCTTCCTCAGAATTGTAAATTAAAATCTGACTTCACCTTAAGTTAGGATTTTTCAGTACAGTTCCAGAGACTCTAAACATGAACTGGTTAGCTACTCCCATCTGGAAATTACACTTACAAAATAAATATAATAAAGCAACTCCAATGTTGTCCTATGGGAGAGGTAGACCTTGCAGTAGCGAAAAAGCAAATGTAAGGGTATTGCACTACCAGGACATGCAAACTTAAAAGTACATGGTTTACATTTTAAATACACTGCACCCTGCTCTCTGGGCTGTCCAGTGCCTACCCTAGGGGTGCCTTATATGTATTAAAAATGAAGGTTTGGGCCTGGCAAAGGGTTGATTTTGCCAGGTCAAAATGAAAGTTTAGAACTGCTGGAGTAGTGGGCCTAAGACATTTTTAGAGTGCTACTTAAGTGGGTGGCACAATCAGTGCTGCAGGCTCACTAGTAACATTTAATTTACAGGCCCTGGGCACAGTTAGTGCCACCTTATGGGAGACTTACAAGTAAATTTAATATGCCAACTAGATATAAGCCAATTTTGCCATGTTTAAAGGAGAGAGCACAAGCACTTTAGCACTGGTTAGCAGTGTCCCAGTGCACAGAGTCCCAAACGCCATCAAAACTGGGGTCAGAAAACAGGAGGGTGAAGGCACGAAGTTTGGGGATGATCCTACAGAAAGGGTCAAGTCCAACATGTATTGCTACAAGTTTATGAGTGCCACTTTACTTGGGACTTACAAGTAAATTAAATATGCCAATTGGGTATAAGCCAATATACCACTTAAGGAGACAGTACATGCACTTTGGCAGTGGTTAGCAGTGGTAAAGTGTGCCGAGTCCTAAGGCCAGCAAAAACGAAGTCAGTAAAAACAGGAGGTCTGAAGGCAAAATGTTAAGGGAATACCACTCCAAGGATGCCAGGTCCCACTCTGGCCTACCAGAAGAATACATCAGTTATTCAAAATCAAAGTCCTACACTCAGTTCTGGGGTCTTTAAAAGTGAGACAGAAACAATCTGCTATTGCCATTGTTGTTACCCAGTGAGGTCTCAGTAAATTTGAAATATCCAATTGGTTTCCCATCTGAAGATCATAGATTTCTCTCTGCCATAGAAGATTATACCCAAGTCTTGCCATCTGAACGGCTGATGGTGCATTTTCTCAATACCACCTGTTGCGTCTTTTACTAATCGTTTAAAGTATACACAAAAGGGGCTTTGGCTCTGCCCTGACAGGTAATGAACCTATGTTTTTTCGCACCTCATCGTTTGGATGTTTGTTGAATTGTTCTGCCTCCTGTGGAATGCTTGTATTGTAATGTATTTGGAGATAATTTTACATCCCAAAAGTACTTCGAATCATCAAACATTAAATTCTTTACCTCGTGGAAGGAGTACAAAAGTAATAGATGTAGTTTTGTTTTCACACTGCAGCCAGTATTTATAATGTTTCCTTCAGAACTCGAAATGCAAGTCACGGCTATTGGCTTTGGCCTTGCTGGTTTTATAATGCCTGACGACACCAGCCATTTACCCCATAAAATAGCTTAGAGGCCAACCATTTGTGTGATTCTTGTGCCCTGTTTGGAAGGAATTGGTAAAAATATATGTCTCTAGAGGGCATTCCTAAAAACTAAGTTTTTCATTCTTAGAACAGGGATGAATAAGTAATAATATTTACTCGTACGGAGCACTAGTGTATGTCACACAAAATACCTAGGCTTGACGTCGAGTGCTATAACATTTTAAAATGACAGCGGAGTTATTTTATTCCCCTGGTGCAATTACTGTGTTAGCTTGAGTAATTAAAAGCAAATGTTGACTGAGCTTTTTCAGCTATATAAACATGCTCTTAAAAGCATTTACGCGTTTGTTTAATGGCAATAACCCCTCCAAACGCGGGCTCTGGTTAGGTAATTGTAATGTAGAGGGCCACGTGCGCCCGAGCGAATGTTCGCGTGCCCGGAAAGAAGGAGTCGATGATTGGTTGCAGCCACCGGGTGTGGTATTTAGGTCTACGGGAAATAAATTATGCAGAGGAAAAATCCCTCTGGACTGTTTGCTCTCGTTCAGGCAAAGGTTTCAAGTGTAGCTGCAATTTACTTTACCAAAACATTACCTCACGCTAATGTTATTAACAGGCCTGCGGAGAGAAAATATAGCTAAAGAACTGGAAAGCTGTGGGTGTCTAAGACAATGTTTCTCTTGTTTTTGAGTCTCTTGCAGCATCCTCACGTGCTTTCTCGTCCTTCGCACTGGCATGCTCCAGGCATGGGGTGACCAGAGTTTCAAAAGAGACAAGCATTGGCACAGCCAATAGGTCTCGCCTATGCAAGAGCTGTTGGCTTTGTCAATGTGTTTAACCATGTTGTGCACCAGTGTGGCGGCTGTTCGGCATAGCTAATAGTAAGTGGCATAGAGGAGAGTTGTGTGGAGTGTTGTAGAGTAGAATGGCGGAGAGTGGAGCAGTGTTGTGTATTGGAGTGGCATAGCGTGGAGTCACAAAGAGTGGCAGAGGCAGGGAGTTCCAGGTCATTGCAGCAATATAGGCGAACGAGCTTCCTCCAGCCGTTGTCTTGCAGATCTGTGGGATGGTGGCCAGGGCCAGTTGGGGGTAGCGGAGATGTCTGGTGAGAGTGTAGAAGGAGAGGCGGTGGCTGAGGGCTTTGTAGGCATGCGTGAGAAGCTTGAAAATGATTCTTTTGTTGATAGGTAGCCAGTGAAGGTCTCTCAGGTGGCCGGTGAAGTGGTTGCAGCATGGGATGTTCAGGATGAGTCTGGCGAAGGCGTTCTGGACAGTGTGCGGTTTCTGTAGGACTTTCTGGGTGGTGCCAGAGTAGAGTGGCGTAGAATGCAGTGCTATAGAGTGGAGTGGCTCTAAGTGGAGTAGAGTGGTGTAGAGTGCAGTGGTGTGGAGTAGATTGTTTTAGAGTAGAGTGACGTAGCGTAGAGTAGAGTGGTACACGTTAGAGTGCAGTTGCATAGACTGGCATAGAGTGTAATGGCGTGTAGTAAAGTGATGTAGAGTGATGTAGAGTGCAGTGACATAGAGTGCAGTGATGCAGAGAAAATTGGATTGGTGTACAGTGGATTAGCATAGAGTGCAGGGGCATAGAGCCGAGTATTACAGAGGAGAGTGCATTGGTGTAGAGTGTATTGGCAAATAGTGCAGTAGGGTAGAGTGCAGTGTTGCAGAGTGGCGTAGAGTACAGTGGCGTAGAGTAGAGTTGTGCAAAGTAGATTGGTGTGGCCTAGACTGGAGTGTAGTAGAGTGACCAGATTCTAAAAACAAACAAGCATTGGCATAGCCAATAGGTCTCGCTTTTGGGACCCTATAAGTATTTAGTTATGCAGCACAATATCCATGGTGCAACAACATCAACTGTTGCATGGGTAAGCACTTATAAGGTCCCAAAAGCGAGAACTATTGGCTATGCCAATGCTTGTTTTTACTAAGTTAGCTTCGATGTGGGTTAGCTCCACTCAAGTCTGAACAAAGTCACCTTGCCATGGTCGGTTTACTGTTCGTCACAGCATATATACAAAACTCCTTACGTAAGAACAGCTCAAAGGCACACAGGGGGCCACATGCAACCCAAACTCCGCTCAGATCAGGGCTGGCCTGGGAGTGGTCTATACTGCACGCTCTCTGGTCCATTTGGAGTGGGGCAGGAGCGAGCGCGTGTCTGCGTGGTTCAACAACGGGGGAAACGTCTACCTGTGACTGATATATATACATAGCAGTTTTATAAAGCGCGAACTCGACTGGATGGTATCAGAGCGCTTTACATAGGCTCAAACATCCTGTGATTCCGGGTAAATCACTTAATTTCCCCATGGCTAAAAGAAAATGTGACCGCAATGTATAGTGCTCTGATACCATCGGGTCGAGTTCGAGCTTTATAAAACAGATATATATAGATAGATAGATCACTTTTTTAAAATTTGTTTTTAGCCATGGGGATATTCAGAGATTTACCCAGAATCACAGGATGTTTTGAGCCTTCCTACCAGTCGCGAACCTGGGGTCCCAAGTGTTCAGGTCGGCCAATCTAGCCGTTAAGCCACACCCTCTGTGTTCAGCATTGATCCACTAGCAGAGCACTTCGTCTCTATCGCGAGGACAGGCTGCGTGCTCGTCTTTAGAATGCACATTAGCGTTTGCAACTGGCACAGTTCGCAAATTAACTGAGTAAAATCTTTCAACTTTTAATTATATTTTGAGTAATGGGTGCCATTAGTCAAAAGTTAAGAAAGGAAAACAAAATGGTGGCGGACTATGTTTACGAGGGAGCACAGGCTGACTTATCTACTTGTAGAAAATGTAAAAGGACTGGTAGTTACTAACAGCTTAACGCCTCAGGACAGGTTCCAACATGCTGAACCCGCACACGCTCCTCTCAATCACCAGATGTGAACATGAACCATGTCCAAATCCTGGAGCAGCATCAAGTGAAGCATACGGCGCCTGAACACGTGTAATCTCAACACCCCGAGCACGGGCAGGGTCCCGGACATTCTCCGTGCAGAGGCTGACTTGAAGAACTGCCCTGGGCACACCGCCTCTGACACAGCGATCAATGGCGGATGGCCACCTTGACACAAAGGCGCTGGAATTAGAGTGCTTCTGAAACTAGCACAGAGGGGGTTCTCAATCAATTTCTATATGCAATCATTTTTTTGTGCTTACTGTAGATAAAATCAATAGAACTGTATTTGGAAGACTGGTTTACATCCATTGCAGGAGGCAAGGTGCGACTCGAACTGAAGCACTAGAGCATTTCAGAAATAAAAACCGATTTACTTAAGACATGCTCGCGGTTGCACCTATAGGCGCATACGGCATACTTAAAAGAACAGGTAAATAATAACTCCGTGCCTGTCCAGGTAGGCAGTGTACAGCTATCTGTAAAGATACAAACTTAGCAGAATCCGTGACAAGTAAAAATGCCGTGGCCTGCATGGAGCTTGGCGTGCTGAGGACCGAGGCATTGCAATCGAGGACTATCTATATATAAACTATCCGTCGCATGGTAACATGCTATTTGTATTTACTGTAATTGAAAAAATTAAGATCTACAGGGTACGGAGAAAAACATTGTTTTCTTCGAATACAGGCAGTAATTATATTTCAAAAGCAAAACGAATTAAGTGAATAAAGCCAAGAGCGCGTGCAAGGACGCAGAGGTTTGTGGAATATAAAAATGACAATTACAACAAGCGAAAGGCTGCTATTTCTCGAGATTGCATAGTGAGAGGGGGTGAGAGCAAGAGGAGACGGAAAGAATGTTTCAAGAGAAACAAGACAAGCCTGGCGGAGCGTGGCGCGCGCGCTTGGCGGGGGCGGGGGAGCGCATTCCAGGCGGGGGAGCGGACCCTTTGAAGTACGATGCCAAACGGATTGCATGGCGGCACGATGCACGTGATTGTGCGCGTGCTCGCTATGCAATCCACTTTTGGGAGCACTTTTGGGAGCCCCTTACTATAGTCTCGCATAGCGATTGTTACGCAATAGCTAGGCGAGACCTAAAAACCGAGACAGATCATAGACATAGAAGGAGGACTACAGTTTGCAGTAACCTTCTACGTAAAAGTAGGACTATTTGACAGCTGTTATTGTCATAGAAAAAGGACCACAATGACAGCTGCCTCCACAGACACAGATGAAGATTTACAGACGACAAATCAGATGTGTTACACAGACAGCAATGGAGTTTTTGGTTTTAACAATACCAAGAACGGCCTCAAAACTACTAACTTGCAAAAATGGCTGAAAAGCTTACCCCATGCCAGAAGCCGAGAAGGGGAAGAAGAAGAAGGAAGAGAAAGGGAGACAAAAGGCACTATGATGCGGGAAGGGCTGAGGACTTCGGCATGTCTTTGTCTCTGAGATGAGGGGAGGAATTAGAGAAGGCCTGTCTGTGCCTCTGAGGTGTGGGATGGACTGTGACTATAGGCCTGTCTGTGCCTCTGAGATTAGGGGGAGACTGAGGCATTTCTCAGGTACAAGGCTCACTTTAAACTAAAAGCACTATGTTAATGGTGATATCCGCTCTTTGCACGCTGCTGTCGTACATAAGTGTCTCCTGTTGAGCAGCTTTAAAAACACCTGTAGGCACTGTGTATGCATCCATTGTTTGCTGTGATAAAACCCATGACATCATAGTGCCTAAAACTATTTCCCAAAGTGCATTTTGGGCAGTGCCTTTCTTCAGGGGGCAGTTACTGCCCAATTACAAGCCAGCATTACTGTTTATCTGGTAGAATCGTCCAGCGCCCAGTTTCCTCCCAGGTAGACAGTCTGGGTAGTGTGGAGAAGGGCACTACAGCACGGACATGTTGTAGGTCACAGCAAGCAGAGCTCGCCTCTGACCTGTGTATCTCTCCGAACCATGTCTCATGAGACAACAGCACCCACAGATGTCTCACTGTTACTACGTCACATAGGGCCTTCAGATGTAATAGTAACTACCCGAGTAGGCTTGGAGGCTGCAGTAACTTGAACACATCACTACTTGCACACGACACTCAATGCTTCCCCCCACTCCCTTCAACCACTCATGCACCCTGTGCCCTCCCAGTGCTCCCAAACAAGGCACTATGCTGAAGTCCCATACAGAGTTCTACCAAGACCAGGTGACATGACAGAAGTACCCAGGCTTTAAGTGGGATGAAAAAACTGGGGGAGGGAGGTGTCTCTCAAAGGGGCATAGCCGATGTAATTAAGGGAGTGGCTTAACACACATAAGATAAAAAATCTGTGCTTAGCATCTGTCCCTCCCAAAAATGTGCTGCTTCTGTCATTGTATCCAGATAAATAATAAAACAAGTAACAATACACCTAAAACAAGCCAGGGTTATTAGCTTTGTCAATTGTTAGCTGCATAAGCTAAATAAGCAACAACTTTGGCTTTGTTTACATAACATCGAAAATGCTGCAGTTCTGGAATGATGAGACAGTGAAGGAACTATAACGGGTCTCTTTGAAGGCAGTGAATGGTAGTACTGCTGCAGCAGTAAGATTTTCTTTTCACCCTGAGGGCAAAAATGGAGAGCCCAATAGAGACCAGTCTCAGCATCTGTGCAAAGTGAGCAGGCGCACTGAAACACTATTTAAAAACCGGGACATTTCTCTGTTTAACCCGGGCACTGCACAAAAACCGGGACATTTCTTTAATTTGGAGCAAAGTGTCTAAAACACCGGAACACTGCTCCAAAAACCAGGACCATCCGGGAAAAACTGGGATGTCTATTCACCCCATGTAGATTGCAGAGACAAAGAGTGCAGTGGTGTAGAGTGGTGAAGAGTGCAGTGGCACAGAGTAGAGTGGTACAGGTTAGATTAGAGAGGCTTAGCCTGAAGTGGCATTGAGTGCAGTGGTATAGAGTGGAGTGGTGCAGAGTGCAGGAGTGGTGCAAAGTGGGGTGGAGCAGAGTAGAGTTCAGTGGTGTGGAGGGGTGCAGAGTAGAGTGGAGTATGCATGATATGATAGCGCACTGTCATTAGAGATAACACATTTTCAGTTGAAATGACCATTACATTTGTACAGGCATAAAGTTTTACTAATAAATCTATACAGTGCACAAACGAAAATGTGTGGAAATTGCATCACCTATTGTTATTATTTGCTTTGATCATATTAAAGTATTTGCTTCCAACACACTTCATAAATAACAACAAATGTGCTTCATTTGTGTTCCTAATCCTGATATATTCTGAAATACTTTCAGTTTATTTAAATGTTGTCATATGCAAGAAAAAACCTCTTTGTACCCCCAGTATCCATCAAGATTGTCACATAAATACTCTGACTTTGAAGTCAAAGAAACAAAAGTAAAGAAGCACCCTCGGAAGCCTGACATTTGACCTTGGTCTTTGAATGCACAGCAAATGTGAAAAAATAATTAAAGGCATGTTTACAGAAAGGGATTTTGTGGAAGAATATAGTAAACACAGTTAGGTAACAGGAGTGATAAACTGAAGCTGGAGAGCCTAAAGCAAATAAAGCCAGCAAAGAGAAAGCCAGAAAATGTGAGTTACAAAGCCAATGGTAATCAATGGGCAGAATGCATTCCTAGATCAACTTTCTGAAAGTCCCCAAGATGTCTTTAGCAAACTAGACAGCTGTCTGGTAGGCTGCGACCTAAAAACTAAGACAGGCAAAAAATAGAATTAGGACCAAAGGGTGACAATGAAAATGGAATGAGCATATCAGAAAGAGTGTGTATGCACACATACTCTCTCCCTGGCGGCAGTCACCTTCAAGCACTGAAAACTGTCCAGAAGGTTGCAGTTCAAAACATGTTTTTCATACTAACTTGTCATTTTTTACAGATGTACTGGAACATATTTATTTAACCTACTGTTACCTATAGCATACGCCTGGTACCTTGATAAGTGTTATATACCTGGTGTGTCCAGCATAATGACGGCCAGCTCAGACATCTTCTGAAGGTTTTAGGCTCTTGTTAATTTGCAGTCTTAGTTTACAGAAAGACTTCATTTTTAAAGCATAAGCTATGCCAGTCCATTGCTCCTCTCTGCTGGGAGCAAAACGGAGGCTCCGGCTGACCTTCTGTGACCTTGGGTAATGTTACTGATGCTCATGTAAAGCGCTCAAGGTCGAATCCATGCTACAAATCTGCAAACAAAGCACTTAAGTTGTTTCTGACTTTAGGGACATCTTTAGAAGTGAGGGCATAGTCAAAGTTTTAATGCGGTTTCACAGCATCACACAACCCTCAACTAAAAAAACAGGGACATGCATTTAAAACAGATACAATCATCTGGACGCGGTCACAGAACTCCGAAAAACTGGACTTTCAGGGGAAATCCGGGATGTCTGGTCACCCTATCCTGGTAGTTAGTGGCACTCTAGCTGGACTCAAGTTCTAGAGGTTACCCATGATCAGGGTTTGCCTTTTTTTCTTTTGCTAAGAAGCATACATATAAATGTCTATAAATATATGGATAAATACCACCTAGCACTGTAACATGTTAACAGGAGAATGGAGCTATCAAATAGCATACACTGAGCATCAATAGGAATGGTTTCCTTTATTTGTATTGTGTGTAAACAGAGGTAGCTAACCGTAACCAGAGCCCAATCTCATTGCATAAGCCCATAGCTTGAGGAGTAAAGATCAAGAGTATGAAAATGGTGCCACCTTTACTGAAGTAAGAACATGTGAATAGAACTTTTCGCTGTAGTGATGTATATTACTACACTTGCTTCAAATAAGTTTTATTGCCCCAAATGTATTTTCTGTGGCAAGGCATGAATATAAATACACACGCACATACTCACTGAAAAAACAGAGAATAAAGTGACATTATTGTTAGGTATGGTAAGATCAGATCTTCCTTTACTTAAAAAAAAAAACCCATAAATTCACTGAAAAACCAAAGGTTTAGGTGACCTTATAGGTAGGTATGGAACTATAGTTAGGTCTGATTTCCATATGAAAGACATTTTGGGTTTATTTAATATCTTTCTGTACTGTTCAACATATCTTCACTAAATTTCCCCCAAAAAAGTTCACTTCATAACTTTTGTGAAAAAGATTTGTGCTGATCCGTCAAGCTATGGCAAAGAAAAAGAGGATCCCAAAACATTGATTTCTAATTTTAATTCCCCCAGGAAACTTTGTTGACTGATATAAAATAAATTACTGAATGGAACAACACCGAATTTGGCCGCAAGTTAACACTTATCTCTGAAAGCATGATTTTTGTGATTTAGTGTAAATCTATACAGAAATGTTTGTGAAATCTGTGTTCATAAAAGGTGCTTGGTTGATCATGAAGTGGTTAATCTCCTGGAAAAGTTAGAGATATAGAATAGTTATGTACCACAGGAATCCAACAGGATTCCAGCAGAACTAAAAATTGTAAAAATACTCAAATCCCAGGGGCTGAGTGAGACTTTTCTCACATCAACAACAAGGTGCTTGCAGTCCGCCCATTGCTTACCATCCGTTAGGTTCATTTTAACTCTTATTTGCTGCTTTCTAATTGGCCATTGCATGCTGGCTTCACTTCCTCTTCTTTCGGCTGGATCATGGACCTGAGGAATGACTTCTTCAGTTTGAATGCTGTCCATCCACAGACCGTGCTGTGATTGACAAACTACTTTTATTCTTTGTTCTTCCCTGTCATCCTTGTTGAACCTCCTGCCATTTGTAACTGTGTTTTACTATAGCACACACACTTCAAAGAAGCCCCTTTTTCCTTTAAAATAGTTGTTTATTGTGACTGCAAATGTTAGCTGCATTTTCTGGAAAAACAGATGTTATCTGCTTCTAAATGTATTTTCACTAAGGCATGGACATGGGCGCACTTGCGTTCTTTATGTGATAGGACTTTTTTGCCAAATGTAATTTTTTGTGTGACGACTCTAATCATTGGGTATGATTGTTATGAATATTGTACGGTCATGATTTTGACTACTTGGGCACGTCTCCTGCCTCCCAGATTTAAACATTTTGGGGTGTCACTCAAAAGAGCTCTCCTGTACCTTTCCATCTATTTTTCACTTTATTTTGGTCCATAGCACAATTGTGTGCAACATTATTTATCATTAGCGTGGCACAATTTTTTAGGTCTCGCCTGACCCAGCGCATGTGCTGGTCTGGCGAGACTTTTTGTGAGGGCTCAAAAAAGTGCTACCATGGCAGGCCTAGAGCTACAGTGCATGTGCGCGGGCGTGCGCGCCTCACTTTCGCGGCCGCACAGCCGCTTTGATGTTCTCCGTGACCCAGTTCTTTTTTTTCTGTTTATTACTTCTATGTAGTAATGGCGGCACCCGTGCTTTAGCTTAAACATCTTAGGCTAAAGTCGGGTGCTGAGATTGCTTCAAAAGTAAAGAAATAGACAATTCTTGACTTTTGAAGCAATCTCAGCACCCGACTTTAGCTTAAGATGTTTAAGCTAAAGCACGGGTGCCGCCATTACTACAGAGCAGTAATAAACAGAAACAAGAATTGGCATAGCCAATAGGTCTCACTTTTGGGACCTTATAAGTACTTAGTTATGCAACTGTTGCATGGCTAAACACTTATAAGGTCCCAAAAGCGCGACCTATTGGCTATGCCAATGCTTGCATTTGCCTGAGAGGTTTTGTCATTGATTCTAAAAAGAAAGTAAATATGATGGCAAACAAAATTTCTCAATGCAGCGATGATGATTTTCCAGCAGCTCTGCGCGACAATAAGTAAATCTGGATCAGTGTGGGAAAAGCATTGCAACGCAGACCAAAATTGACCAGCAAACATAGGCCCTCAAACCAGAGATGCTGATTTTGCAGCAGCACTGCGTGACAATACCTAAATCTGAATCAGTGTCGGAAAAGGATCGCAATGCACACCAAAATTGACCCGCAAATGTAGGCCCTCTAACAACCATGAAAACGGGGCGGTATGCACACCTTTGTGCTACTGCATTTAACAAATCACCCAGAAAATGTAAACATTGTGATAAGCACTGAACTCCATATACCGACCTTCTCTCTTTCTTTAATTTCTCCTCATTTGTTGACAATTTTAGCTTGATATAAGGGAACAGAATGCCAGTCCAAACCACATCGACCTAGGCAAATGCAGTAGGTCTCAAGGTAGCATACATGTACTCTCATTTGGCACCTAATGTAGCATAATTTACCAGGAAAATGCATCAGTTACGTGCCAAACTGCACTCTTCGTGGTCACCTTTCAGACCGTAACTAGTAGTTGGGGCATGGTGTAGTAGGACTTAAAACCAACGTCAGACTGTGAAGACGCAAAAGGGACTTCTTTCCATATGGCCAAAATACAATGGATATTGCAAAAGGATTTCAAAGTCAAGCCCTATCAGAAATCGTAGCTCCAAGGCAAATTATACAGGTTAACTTGGCTGATCACTTTTCTTTATGACAGCACAGACTGCACACTGTGCCATACAATTGGTATAACATCCATGGTCTTATTAGCCAATGATGCATCATTGACATCCTTTAGACTGGGGCAGGGATCGTTTGTAAATGGCATACGCATCAGCTCAATGTAAGAAAAGCCATTTAATGCCTCTCAGACTAAACAGTGTAATAAACTACAGTACGTTTAAAAGATCAGCTTTAAGAGCTAACTGTGTAAGCTAATTGTTTTATTTTTTATTTCTTATTCTGCGATCAGAAAATATTTTACTTGGGTTGTTTGGGACAATGGACTTTTCATTGACTCACTGTGTTCACCAGAGTTTCTGTGGTAGCAGACTTGGTGCAACAGACAAAGCAGACTTCATAATGATGGAGGAAATCCTTATTATGTTTGTATTATCCTTATATAATTTTATCAAAATTGCGTCAAAAACTTTTCACCACACAAAGAGTAATTGTATCCAGCATAGTAGGCCTTGGTATTGGCATCCAAGATTTTCCTAATTTATGCAAATACTAAATGGAAATATTTTTCCTCATGCACGCATTCCTTTCTGCTTTGTCTCTCGTTGTTCCCCATCTCTGTCTTCTTGTGCGTCTATGCAACTATTTAGAACACTCTTCAATCACTTTTCTCTCTCTCTGTTTCCTTCTCACTCTTCTGTCTTCTCCTACCCTCCCCTCTTATCTTCTCTGCCCCTTTTCTCTCCTTCCCTCTCCCCCTGTTTCACATTTCCCCTTCTTACTTCCTAGATATCTCACATTTTCTTTCCTCTCTCTGTTTGTCTTTTCTCCCTACTTCTTTTCTTCCTCACATTGGAAGGAAGGGAGCAAAAATTGTTCTTGTTATTTTTTATTTTCACGACACTAGTTGTAAATCTGTTAGACAATTAGGAAAAGACTACTTCTGAAGTTCCAAGAGTCATCGCAGCGCTGGTAAAAAGGAAGCGGAACCGTCTCCACGCCACAAAGGTGGGGCCAGGAGAAATGATGTGCAAAAAGTGTCCTTCACTGAAACTCTGCCCAGGTGACAATGGAGGGGCTGCCGCAGTGGCCTCTCAGCGCTCCACAGGGCTGCGAGCATTAGACATCTCATACATTAAAACCTGCAGACCTTACTCACAGGTGGCAAAGTTTACTGGAACACCTGACAAAATGCGCACACTTGACAAATGGCTCTCACTCCCAGCTGCTCACTCCCAGACCTGCAAAAATGGGTGCCCGTTTTAAGAAAGCGCTCCTGTACTGTGCCAATGATAGCAAGTGCTATGCACATGACAACTTAGCATTCTTCGATCGTATTCACTGGGAAAGGTTATTACCCACAACACGGATGCTTTACGTGGGGGGGGAGGGGCGGCGAGGGCTGTACCCTCCCGTTACTTCCAGGATGCAGACACAGGACTGTCAACTCTGTGCTCCTACTCTAGGCCCGAAAGTAGCCAAGACTGTTGTGTGGCTGACTCTTCCCCAGCTCTGCGCTGGGCTCGACCTAATGAGGGAGGAAGTAGTCAAAAGCCTATATTATTTTGCGAAGGATGCACACTCACCAGGGCCCCTTCTGGTCCTACGACTCTGAAGTGAGCTTCTGGTCTTATGACTCTTAAGTGAGTTGCACGGAGGCTCCTCGGGTAGGGTCTTTGCAGTTGACGACTTCAAACACCGAGCACAGTTCCGTGTGCAAAGGGGGGCAGCGCTGAAGGGGGGTTGTTGAAATGCGGTTGTGAGATGCTCCCAGCTGCAACAGCAGAAGTAGGGATGAAGCACTGAGAGTGGTTTCCGCTGTACAACACCCCTGCAGCGGCACTCAGGACTTCTGTTTCAAAACGCGACGTGGAAGGGGAAAGCAAAACCGAAAGCAAGAATTAAAACAAGCAACAACGGATGGAAAGCAACATTTAACAAGCCTGCGAGTGGTGCGCGCGCACGCGCTGCAAGGAAAATGAGGAAAGCAGCTGGCACACTCCGTGCTGCTGCTCGCTCCCAAGACCCCTAGGCCATGGGAGTGATAGTTCAGAGGAAAGGTGGGACATGCACCCACCTTTGGCCATTTGTGTGCTTTCATTATTGAAAGCCACACGTAAAGGCCAATGGAATGTGTGGGAGGAGTCTGACCCACACGGAGAAGTCTGGAGTGATTCCGAAAGGCCCTCTCCTGGGGCAATGCATGCGCTCTGCGCTAGGCTCGACATAAAAATGAGAGAGGGATAAAGTCACAGCTGGGGTGTGTTGAGTGGGGCTTATTCAGGGAAAAAGTCAATAAAGCTCCTTTTGACTTCACCCTCGAACCATCGGCTCCAGCACTGAAGGCTTCTGGGGGTGTGGACTACTCCAATAACTGCCCCATTACCAGTGTGAACTCAAACAGGAAAACCTCCTACATCCAACTTCCTAGTCACACACACCCAGCTCAGATTCCAAGTATGCCCATGACTGGTTGTGGCAGTATTGTTGAACGTTTGAGGTCACTTCTACCTGCACTAACCGTGGGTCGGAGAATGTGTCTGTGGGCTCTCGCACCAGCTATTGAGAGATGTGCCAGGCAGGGAGCAAGCTGGGACCACGGGGGCTGTGGGTCTCCCGTTCGGTGCCCAAAGTTGAGAGGCACCCAATTAATAGATCGAATAATAAAAACATTATACATGTGTTGCAGTGCGAGGCCAGTCACTAAGAATAATGGCCAAAGACGAAAGCGTGCCTCAGAAGGCCCTGGGACCCGCTCATTTGTATATTTTGCATCTGGTGCCTGGGAGAGCAGAGGCATAATGAGGTAAGATTTAAATGGCTGGAGAGCCCACCCAAGACCCTCTAATGATCTCTTGAAAGCCCTGAGTGGCACCCTATGTCACACAGGGTGTTTTATGCATGACCATAGGAGTGTTTTCGTTTTGTTTGAGGTAGTCTTGGAGCTGGAATCTTTTAGCCTTAACGGTCTGTGTGGTGTGGCTCAAAGGCTGGTTAACAGCATGTGTAAAGGTAGAAAAAAGACTTATGTACACAGTATTAGATTTATGAAGTAATTTAATGACATTGACAAAATATAGCAGCGATTCATTACATTATAAGAATATGTCTTTAGAAGATAATATTAACGTCAGGGATTTGAATTGGGTTTGCATTAACTTGTTATGATATATTTCAGCTTTTTTTTATTGTGATGTCATTCTGATGAAGCCAGTAGGGTTGATTTTAATACTTGCACTGCATTATACAGTGTTTAATATATGTGAGGAGGTACTGTAGGTGTAAGGTTCAGGCCGTGCTGCGTATTAGTTGCTAAAGGGTGTCACCATTGGTATTTCCACCTGCCAACCTGTATGTATTTATGAATTAATGCATACAGTTACAGTGTGTGCATAATAAAATGTTTTACCTTTTATAAAAAGCAGTGGCAGGTAAATGAAATATAGAGGGTTGTTTGCTGCATGCCTAAGGACTGTTACGTTAAATGATATGTTGAAAGTTCTTGTATAGCGCACACACACTAAGTGGTTTAATGGCGCTGAAGTCCAGAAGAAACTGCTGCAAAGGAGATTTAGCCATATGCTTGTCGGAACAGCTAGACTGTGATACTAGGCCACGGCGGCCAGGCCCTTCGGCCAACCCCTTTGACTGTGACCAGCGTGCGTTGTGCAGAAACAGGTGGTTGGTCACAGGGCTTGACTGCAGGGGCCAAAGCCCTCTGTGCATGGCCAAATGCATTCACAGTAAAACCGATGAAATTCACTTAAAAAACACACAGTCAATAACTGAGTACTCTTCCTGACTCAAACTCCTCAAACCACCAAGATTCACCAGTTATTGTTACCAGTGCATGCAACACACATATGTATATGTATGTATCCATATAGATACATAATGGAAACCAGCGTTTTTCAAATCTTTGGACTTGAGCTGGGGAGCCTTCGGAATTTAATTTCAATCGGTGTTTATTGCATACTAAGTTCCACCATTTCACAGAAAGGCCGTGTATATCTTTGTTTTCTAATTGTGTGAAATGATAATGTTCCTGGACTCAGACCGATCAGAATTTTAGCTCAACTGAGTGCAATAGTTCTTTTTTTAAATTGACACAATTTTTCCAATTGCTAATCTTTAACTTCTTGCTGAATTGCTGCCATCAATCACAATTCCTCTTTTAGTCACTGTCCTATGTGTTGTCACATGCACACCTCCATTCCCTGCTGACCTGTTTCTACATCATTCAAATCAAATCAAATCAAATCAAATATCTTTATTCGGGTATTTGAAAATATCCATAAAAGATACACATCATAAAAATTATCATACTTTTGTTAAAAACAACAGTCAAATATGCATAGTAACCCTTAAAATCAAAAATGATAAAACCCCATTATACATGGTGATAAAAACAGGACAATCAAATACTGTAATCCATTATCTGCGACATTCTCATAATGAATAATATATACTGAATCTAGAAACAACTTTTATGTTCGTGTAAACAGGGGAACCATCCTGACAATTAGTCCTCTCCTCTGGTGTTTCTTAGTCTAACTGCCAGTCGCAAAAAGTGCACAGTGCTAAATAATACAAATGGGTCAACGGAGAGTTTAAGAAATAAGAGGGCCACTTTAGCTTGTCTGATTTTTGAGCGTTTCAGGATGGTTTTTAAAAACCGCATCCTTGGATAGGCGTAAAAAGGACATATTAGGATGAAATCAAGGGTATCTTGCGGAGATCGTAGATCGCAGCCGCAACACCCTTTTGTGCTTACATCGCTAGCAAAGCCAGCTGGGACTGATAAAATGTGGTGCAAGAGATTTAACCTAAATCTTGTCATCAGGATTCTATCCTGTCTATTGTGTATATTAGACAGGTAAAATTCCATGCCCACACAAGTTTTGGTAAGCTGGTGTTCTCTTACAGTGCATTTCCGCCCTTCCCTTTCCTCTCTGGCACTAGCTGAGTGTCGTAGGAAGTCTGCCTTTATGACGCCCTTATCTCTATTAACTAGTGTGGAGGGAACATCGAAATAATTGGCATGGCCCAGACTCATTAATGTGTCCCTTACATATTTTAGCCAGGGTATTTGCAGCCCCTTGTCCCCTTTCATACAGTCCTCCAAGATTTGTCTACTGAGGCTTGCCTCAGGGTTTGTCCAGATTTTAATCCAACAAATGATGGGTTTGAGGCAAGCCCTCTCGCTAATATAGGAGATGCCCAGCTCTTCGTGGACTATAAACGAAGGGGTGCTTTGAGGCACTTGCAAAAGTCTCCTTAAAAACTTATTTTCCTCCATTTACATTTTTCCCCCATTTGTGAAGCCCCAGACCTCACTTCTTCCGTACAGGGTTTTAGCGCAGCAGACAGAACTGTATAGGTGCGCTATTTCATTGGGTGACCAACGACCAAGTCTGCGTGCATAATTCATTATTGACCCCACCGCAGTGAGATGTTGGGTGCATTTGTGGCTTACGAGGGATTTAAAATTAAAATCTTTATCGAATACAATCCCCAGGTAATTAAAGTGTTTTACCTTCTCAAGTTTATGTGTACCTATGGTAAAAACACAGTTCTGCCCACTTCCATAATGTATGATTTTGTGAGATTGGGGACCAGGTCAAGGTCTGCCATGAAACTGACAAATCCGCTAATGAGGGCCTGCAAACTTCTACCTGTGCGCGCCAAGAGGACCGCGTCATCTGCATATAGGAGGACGGGTATACCTCTCCTCCCGATGCAGGGACAGTCTGCCCCAAGCGCCTTGTCGAGCCCATTAATGTATAGCGTGAACAGGAAGGGCGCGAGGATACATCCTTGCCTCACCCCGCCACGACATTGAAAGTCCTCTGTGACGTCACCCTCGTCAGTAAATCTGACCCGTGCCGTAGTGTTTTGATGGAGCATGCGCAGAGCGTGGATCAATCCTGAATCCACGCCCATGGCACTCAGAATTTCCCACAGCTTTCTTCTGTTCACGTAGTCGAAAGCTGCTGAGAGGTCCATAAATGCCAGATAAACTGTACCTTCCCTGGCCACGGTATACTTTGCCACCAGATGATAAAGGTTAAGGCATTGGTCAGTTGTGGAACGCCCATTTCGGAAACCATACTGGACGTCCGTAATAATGTTGTTTTCTTCAGCCCATATCATTAGACGGTTTAAAATGACTCTTCCCAAGACTTTCGCCGTAACATCTATTAGGGATATTGGGCGATAACATTGTGGGTCATTTCTGTTACCCTTCTTGAATATGGGCACAATGATGGCCGTAGACCAGGATCTCGGCATGCCAACCTCAATAGCTGTATTATACACCCTAGTTAGTATGGGGGCCCAGAGATCTGTCTGGCTTTTAAATAAATCTGGGGGTATCCCATCCGGCCCTGGCGCCTTTCTCACTACTAGGCCATCTATGCCCAGTTGAACCTCATCCACCGTGATGGGAATCCAGGCACCGGTGGAAAGTCCTGTGACTGGAGTTGACTGCTCTTCCGATTCCCCACGATTGTACAAACTGATGAAATGCGCCTCCCACGCCTCTGGCAGAATATGAGACACCACTTGGGGTTTGTTTGGAGGTTAGAAACACGGGGCATTTATTACCTTCCAGAAACTGCTCATGTCTCTGAGCTCAGCGGCCTCTCTTAACGATTCCCATGCTTCAATTTGTAAGGAGGTTTTCCGCAGCTTGGTCGCTTTTTTATAGCGCTTCCTGCATGCGGCAATGTTTCCATTGTCCTTAGGGACCGTTGTTAGTGCCAACTTCAGATCCCTATGAGCCTTTGAACAGTTCTTATCGAACCATCTGGGGTGAAAATCAACCCGGGGCTTTGTTTTTTTTCTTAGAAGGCTGTCTATGTGCTGAGCAGTACCCTCGAACGCTAAAATAAGGTCCGTCCCCTCTATCTTAGGGTCTAGGCACCTCCAGGTGTAATTCTCAGCATTAGCGAAGAGAGCTCTATGGAGTTCGTCACCATCAATGTTACTCCATTTAATTCTCCTCCCCTGATCCCTAGCCTTATATTTGCCAACGGTGAATGTTTCAGCCACTTTGACGCCGAGTGTGTCCGCCAGTGACAGTGCCAGGGGGTTATGGTCGCTAAACACACTTGGCACTATCTCAAAATGGCCTACCCTACTTTCTAGCACAGTGGATATGAAGATGTAATCAATAATTGAATCATTTCCTCTCCCCTTAAAGGATGGGGTCAATGTGTTAGGTGTCCCACACCCAATCATATCCATCGTATGAGTTAGTGCAAACTTGCTGACAATTCTACTTAGTGCCAGACCCTCTCTGGAGTGCTCCGGGTGCCAGCCCTTAATAGAAGGACAGGCATCCCATCTCCCACCTTCCCATTTCAGGTGGGGACACTGATGACAATTAAAATCCCCCATAAGGATTAACTGGGTACCTGCATCCCTTGTGTCATTTAAACTGGTCAGCCTCTCCTCCAGCTCAACCAAGTTTAACATGGATTGTCCTGCATTATAAAAATTAATAAAAATAATCTTTGTGCCCTTAGTTGTGTATCTGACTCCCTGAAGGCAGCTTGAGTCCCACCCCAAGTCTGCCCATCTCCCATGCAGTGCCAATGCCACATACATGATTAACCCTCCCTTGGCACAACCCATAGGTGATTTCCTAGCTGCAACAAAGAAAGATTTATAGCCTTCGAGGAATGATGCATTATAGCTTATTTCCCATGTTTCCTGGAGGCAGATGACATGTTGATTTTTAATAAAATCTTGCCAGTCCGAGTTATGGATCTTGGTTACCAGTCCTGCAATGTTCCAGGAAATCAGCCTCAGTTCTTTGTGGTTTAGATCTAGACCCTTGAGTTCTCCGGGCGACTTCCTTGGAGTAGTGCGCATGTTTAGACTGTTGGCTGATGGTAACATAATTTCAGCTTCCCTCCCCAACACTCCTGCATAGCCGGCTACTAAATCTGAGTCAGATGCCCCCGGTGCCAAATCGGGTGCCCCTAGAGGGTGTGTTTCTCCAGTGGTACATTGAATGTATGGTTCTGTCTCAAACTACCCGTTCCCTGATTTCGTCAGTCAATCTTGCTCATCCAGGGCAGACAAACTTGAAAGTGGAGCAAATCTATTCGATACATTACTATAAACCTCCTCCCTTCTATTCATGACTGCCCGTGACCCCTGCCAACTCGCCCCATTATCCGGTGCTCTGTTCCTATAAAAAAAATGCAGGGGTAACATCCTGATACAGGACCCGTTACCTCCCTCCTCATGGCGATTGTCAAGCAGATCTCTAACTACCTCGGGGTGTCTAAAATTGACAATCACACAGTCGCCCGCAAATTTTTTCTCGGTTTTTCCAATCCAGGCAACTCTCCTAGCCATAAGGATGTGCCTATGCTGCAATCTCCTGGCCGGTGTATTTCTAAGTAACCAGTGCGAGGCTTTATTAATCAGTGTGTCGGTCGTTTCTTCTCTATCATTGTTAAGACCAGGCACGCCAACTAACACAATCGAATAGGGACTGGATGCAGGGGGTAAATCCAGTGTCTGGAGACCTGGAGTGCTCTGGACGCAAACATTCCTAGTGATCTTATCAGCATTAACAAGCTCTTTTGGGCCCCGACAATTATCCTTGGGATCAAGAAGGGTTTGAGTGATACCCTGAACCTGTCCACCGGATATCCTGTTGCATGTATTCCCATGTTCCCGGTGTATTTCCCTGTGGTCTCTAGGCTCAGGGTCAGAATTAGTGGTAGCCTTATTCCCGCAATCAGCCACTGCTAGCTCCTCCTCCTCCTTCCTTTGTGGTTTGGCCCCGGGAGGCTGTCCAGTAACTGGGTCAACCAACCTACTTATTTTCCCACCAAGTTTAGAATTGCTGTCATAACTGGATCTAAATGCTGAGATAAAAGCTGTTCCATTTTTTCCCCAAAAGCTGTGGTGATGTCATGCAGCTCCACCACCCTGTTTGTGTTATGACAATCTGGGCATACTGTGGTCTCGGGTTTAAATTACCTCCTTTGCTAGGCTTAGTTTGCCCTCTGCGGCTAGGCTTACTAGGCTTGCTGGGGCGATTTGCTATGGGTGTTCCGCCACTATCTGGGTGCCCTATCGCTAATTGGGATCTTTTAGAGCGTGTGATTACTTCACTAATGGGAGGCTGAGTGAGGTCACTATTAGGCGCTAGTCGTTGTGCGCTAGACGCCCCCTTTGTTCTTCTCCACCCGGTGTATTATGTTCAGTAACCGGCTGGGTATTAATATTAGCGGGCAGTTGCTTCGGGCTACCTATATTGATGAGGTCTGTCACAATTGGGCCTAGTGTGTCTGGGTCTAGGCCCCCCTGTAGGCTACACTCTGCCCCCGTTAGTGTGTCAGAGGAATGGGGCTGGGTTAGATTGGCTTGTGTTGTTTTGGGTAAACGGGCTCCTCCACCAGGCGTTTGGCAAAGAACTATGTTGCCCAACGAAGACCGTTTATTTGCTATTAGGGAATCCAGCGAGAGCCGCTTCTCAGTCAGCTGGATCTCATGAGCTAATAATGACTCGGCGCGTATAATAAATGCGTCCAGGGTTCCCTTTACCCCTCCCTCTATCCTTGAGTGATGGTTCTTTGACTTAACCATAGTCTAGTTAGCACTACCCCACTTGTTTGTACAAACGCCTCAAACGCCTCGAACGGAGGTGATGTGTCTAGAGGGTACAATGTCACACCAGAGGCTCACGGTGAACTCCTCAGGGCCACCTAGCGGCAGCAAATGGCATACATGACACTGAGGGTATGAGCTACCTGAATATCGGTGCAGGAAGCAGAAGTCTCGAGCTCCAGTAGGTGAGTCAGGTACGACCTCCACACGGGCAGTGTCCGGCGTAAATCCAAGGGACAGGGCCCAGCCCGGCCCCGTTTGGCCCCGGACGGCCACAGACGGTCCCGCCCTTGTCCCGGGCTTGTCGCCCGCGCGCGTCCCGCGACGCGGGGGGAGCGATGCTCTTTTATGCGCCTCTGGGCGCGTGGATGTCGTCAGGGCCCACGAAGCACTCTGGGGGCTGTAGTCTCCCCCCGCTCTCGGGCGCGAAAGGTAGTGGCGGCGGCGGGGGAGACACACAGCAGGGAGACACCCCGGAACGGCGGTGACAGCACCAGCAGCAGGGCAGCAAGTCAGGGTCCCCCAGCAGGTAAGCAGCGATCAGATTTGAGAAGTTCCCCCTCCACCTTCCTCAGGGCGAACGAGAACCAAAAGTCATAGTATGGGTTTAGGCTGGGACCTGAGAGGTCACCAAAGGGGGCATGAGCAGGATCGTTCTGGTCAAGAACAGACTATCGATGCGTTGCTTGAAATGATTCTGCTGGGTGTGCAGGGCTTTATGAGGCCGAGGAGAGAGAATGCAAATGCATCTTCGTGAAAACCACGGAAATGTTCGGCGTGGTAAGATTAAACAAAACTGATAAAGCAGTAGTTTTTACGAAGCGCTGCCAGTCACGATGGACTCCAAGGGAAATGGAAGGCCTCAGGTGAGACGGATCGAGCATAAAACTTTCCCAACATCAGTATGAGTAGCAACCCACCAAAATGTAGGCGTATATATATATATATATATATATATATATATTTTCACCAAAAAGAAGAGATACTCGCACTCCAGGAGGATAATTCAAAAGTTATTTTACTTCAATTATTACAAAAACAGCTTAAGCACCATCAGGTTCCCTTAGCTAACCAACGCGTTTCGACCACTCTGGTCTTGATCACGGTTAGTTGTGTACTACAAGTGATGTCTTTATATATCCAATTACCCATGTGACCATTGAAGTGCATCATGGGATATGTAGTTTACATTGTGAAAAAGTGATTAATATATACAGTGTAATGTGTCACAATATTATACAGTTTTGAAGGAAGAATCTGATCATTTAATTTGTATAGAGTATATATATAATTTTTTATATATATATCTGTATATACATTTGGCAGTTCATTGACGGCTTAGTGCCCTGATTATCGGTATAGTACCACATGTGTCCTATTTTTTGCCAATCAGTTCCTTGCTGATTTTTGCATAAAGTCTATGATATTGTTTTTTAAGCATGAGCAGATTATTTACAAGTGAACATGAAGTTCTTCATCACCGTTCAGTCCTCTCGGTTGTTTCGTTTGAAATCTAATTATTAGTTTTGATTCCAATTGTCTCAATTTTTTAGTTCTGTCACCTCCTCTCTCATTTATGGGGATTGTTGCAAGTCCCCAATAATTCATTTGTTGCCATCCGTATTCCTGATGTGTTTTCATATGTTTAGTCATTGCATATGTTTGGTCGTTGTTTTGGATTGCGCGGATATGTTCTAATATTCGTTTTTTTAATTGACATATTGTGCTCCCAATATATCTGCTTCCGCAATTGCATTCCAACATATATATGGCATACGTGCTTTCGCAGTTGATCTTTTCTTTGATTATGTATTTGTTTCCCTTTGGACCCATGATCTCTTTTTTGTTTATTCCAATTTTACAGGCCTTGCATTTTTCACACTTTTTGAAGCCTCTTTGATGGTCCGAAAGCCAGGTTTTCTTTTTTATTCCTGTAAAGTGGCTATGTACAATCTTGTCTTGAATCGATGGTGCCTTTTTATAGGTTATATTCGGTCTTTCATTCAAGATTTTTTTCATATCTGGATCTCTCAATAAAATATGCCAATGCTTATTCATAATTTCTGAGATTGCATGATTTTCTTTGCTGTAGGACAAGATCATTCTGATATCTGATGTTTCAATTTTTTGTTGTCTATGTTTGGCCTGTAGGGTGATTTCTCTTGGAATTTCTTCTGTTTTTGTTCTTCCCAGTCTTATATCTGTAGGTTTATAGCCTCTTTCCAAGAATTTTTTCGTTGTTTCATCCATTTTTTGTTTGAGTTCATCCTCATCAGAGCAATTACGTTTCATACGTAGAAATTCCCCAAAGGGTATGCTTTTTATTAATGATTTATATAGAGAGAGAGAGAGAGAGAGAGAGTCTCCCAGAGACAGTGTCTTAGTCTGTTAAAATAAAATTAAAAAGTACTTACTTGCCGTCCCAGTGTTCTTCTGCTCTGGTCCTGACTCTCGATTCCCTTTAGGCTGGTGCACACTGCGCTGGCTCCCAGACGCCAATCAAGACGCTGCTTTCATGCTGGTAATACTATTTACCAGCGTTAGAGCAGCAACGTGATTGGCCTGAGAAGGCTGGCTTAATGGTCGCTCAGGGCCTGGGAGCTTGTGCCTCTTCTCCACCTGGCTGTGCAGCACACCTCGTATGGAGAGATCTAAGTGTGTATGCTGGTTTGTCCGTCCTTAGACAGCCGGCCAAACCGACATGCGCATTTACAGTGCACACTACTCCTCCTCCCCCTGCTGTGATCATGGCCCTCCAACAGGATTTGAGAGAGGCCCCAACATGAATTTCAGGCTGCCTATATGCCTGTGAGATCGTGAGACAGTCAGTGTGACAATGAACGCGGCTATCCAGCCTCTATTAGCCGAAACAATGAATGGAGCTTCACAGGTTCATAATTAGTTACAATTGCCGTCGGTCCTGATGACACCCAAGTCGAACAGCCACCGCGCAGCAGTTTGATTGGCCAGGGCATTACCAACAAATTTGTTAATGACTCATTTATCAATCAGACTATAGCCCTGTGGAAAATAAATAAGCAGTCTGGAAAACATTAATAATTGAATTACGATCAGTTCTGAGTGACTCTCAGATTCACCTGACTGCTGCCGGTGACATGAGCAGTAAGCACAGCTGCATTGTAAAGCTGAGAGTGGAAGGCACTCATTTAGGTCACACAGCTAGGCAACTGTAATTCATTCATTGTTGTCCGTCCGGCGTACCTCTGGTGCCATAACCAGGCTAGTTGCAAAGCCACAGTCTAGTCAGTAGCTAGTAGTTGCCCCCCACACCACCCAAAACAACTCGAGTTAGTCACTGTGTTAGTAACTCCACAGAAAAACCGAGCAGAAACAGACTGCGTGACTCAGTACAGGTGCGCAGGCAGCTCAGAATGAAGCATGATAGCTGCAAAGTTAGTGCTTTTACATATTGTCTCTCACTGACCTGACTCTCAGCACACTTACTTCGACGGAGGTGACCAGCCAGCGCCACGGAAAACACGGGCATGCGAGCAGCGAGCTCTGCAATGCCATGGTTGTGCATTGTAGCCAGCCAGAAAATACACGAGGCCTGTGCAGCCAACTTTATAAGAGAAACTGCACACCCGCCTGTTGCTATTCATGCTGCTTGGGACAGGAGCCGCATCTAGGCCTGGGCGAAAATTTCGTTCCGTTAGTGGAAATTGCGATAAATTGACATTTTCACGTTCCGCGGAGAGCGCAAAAATGTCAAAAATTCCGGTTTCCGCAGCTTGGCGATAATTTGGTTCTTGCTCGCGCTGTAAAATAATACATTCTCACGCACGCGCGATCGCCGTACCTGAATCCCTGTGTTCGCCGACAAGTTTTCTTGATCCGGTCGCGTTCTCCATGAGATGTTGTATTGTTTTTAGCCATTTGCGCTGTCTCGCGACAGTTCGCGCCCGCAGTGATGTCATGCGTCGCGCGATCACGTCTTTCTTCTCGCGATCATGCACTGCGAGACAACTCAAAACAAGATGGCCGCGCCCGCAAGCAACCACATGGGTAAGTTGGCGACCCGCAACCATGCAGAAAATCTCGCGAACATGCCAGAAAAAAACGTCCGCATCTTCGCGATATTTCCGCTTGTTTGCGCTAATTTGAAACATTTTTGCGATAATTTGCGAAAGTTAATTTCGCAAATTCCGCCCACCCCTAGCCGCATCCACCTATTAAGTCACATGATGTGCAATCAACTCTGGGTAGTCATTGGACACACTTACTCCAACCTGAGCTCCTGGCGCTAGTGATATAGCAGCGCAGTGTCCCTAGTCAAATGTTACATTGTAATACCACTCTCTCTATGCGGGTGAGCTCTACCAGCTGAGCCAGAAAGCCCCAAGACTGCACTGCAGTTCGTATTGTGCTCTATAATAGCAGCGCTCCCGGCTTGACAATTGAGAAGGCGCTGTAAAGCATGACAATGCATTTCAATGCAGTGATGCGGACCACCACACTGAAATGTGTTAGTCTAATGCCTGATGTGTGATACTCGGCAGGGCTGCATGTGCCCTCGATAAAGAACAAGTCCTGACAATGGTCTCCCTCCCTGGGAGCAAGGGCAGTCCCAGGGCACTCTAGGGTTCCGGAGTCAGAGGAGATGGGTTGCTTTTGCCGGCTGCTGTGCAGGAGACTGTACAAATGATTTGGTGTTGCGGCCTGTGGCACTCGCACATGCATGTGGACTGGGAGTTCGGGCAGTTCTCAGGCCCTCACTGACGCACCTGACCTGAGCAATACGGGAACAGACATAGCAGAGTAACCTAACAGTGGCAGCGGTGTGGGCAGATTGGTACGGATTAGAAATGGGAATGGTTTACCGAAACGTATCAACATGCAGACTGGAGGCTCCTTGACAGCCTTTCAAGGCGTTAATGGGAGGTGACGAACATGTCCAGACTCTCAAAAGTAATTTCTCTCAAATAGAAATTATACAAACTGTAACTTCTTGGAATACTAAATGAGAAATTAAGACAGCATCCAGTCTTATCAGGGTAGAATGTCTGTTTTTTTACTGGGTTACTGTATCTACTTTGTATTTATTCATACTGTAATGTGTTGCTGTTACCGATTGTACATATCAAGGGTCAGCTCAGATAAGAACAACAAGTTGGAACATTTTGAGGTTTCACCGCAGCCCTGAAGAATATACGAGGTGTAATTAATTCACACTCATAAGTGTTTTTGTGCATTGAACGTTTGGAGTTTTAAATTGTTAACTGTCATAACTCTCAAATGCGTTTGATATTTATATGTGAATTCTTATATGTCTGTTTAGAAATATGTTTAAAAAATAATTCTGTTTGATAATGTGTTATGTTTTCAATGATAGTGCATTTGTGCGGATATAGATGTGATAAAAGAAATATTCACCCAAATATATCACATGAAATTAACTAAAAACAAAACGTGAAATATGTTTGTATGGGCTGGCAACTGTGGAAAGGTTACAACTAAGCTAAAAAATAGTAAAGACTGGTGATACCGTTGAGGGGCATACCATTATTAATCAATTAGTAATTAAGTTGTAGCTCTAACTAATTTTAAGATTAAACTCCAAATTTGGCTAGTTTCGTGTACAGATTAACTACACAACAAGCAAATGTGAGATTATTGTCAGGTAAAGTGGCGGACTAATGTAACATAAATCAATGTGTCAAGAATGACGCACCAGTCCTTCGTATTGCAGGAGCATGTGTGAAAAAGATACAGGTAAAATCTAACTACTGGTAATTCTGGATATTCTGAGGTATATTAGAAGACCATCTCATATCAAAGCTCCCATTTTAGTGAGATGGCAACAGCCCTTCTCATAAAGAAGTAATTCCTATAAGAGACACGTTTTGTGTCCTTCGCTTTTAACGTTTCAGACACTATGTGGGTGTTGGATGCGAATATACCAAAGTTGTTCGACATATGTGCAGGAGGGAACTCTGATTAAGGCCCACGGGAACGGAACAATGACAGATTTTCAAGATATCACACAAAATAAAGTTACGTAAAAGGAGTTAAAATGGACATAATCAATTTAGTGAGTTATCCCAAATATCTAGCATGAATCATCTAGCCATAGGATTACAGGGTCAATGGAAATTTGTAGCCATCTGGTTTTGTAGTTGAAGTGATAATATCAACTTTATCCAGAAGTAATTTCACACTTTATTTAATTTCATTTTCTATCTAATAGGGCATTTGGAAGGAGTCTGCATACTACACCAAGTTTTCATTTTGAGACTTGACTGTTCCTGTCTCTGCTACCCAGCTGAAATTGAGAATTGATCAATGAAAAGCATACCAGCAATCACATTCTAAAGGTGAGTTGTAGTGTTAAATATACGGAGCATTTCTTAGGCACTAACAAAATGGAAAATTGTCAGTGAATACCATGTTTCCACATTTTTTAACCTGCCTTTATTCACCTTGACTCCTTTTTAATTGTAACTAAATGAACGTCTTGCATTCCACAGATTACTGTATAGAACGGGTCATATAGCAACATGCTCTGACTTTTTAAGAAGGTTTTACGTTTTCTTTTTTATTTATCGCTTTCTAGTTAATAAAGCTTTTCTGCAAAAAATAATCATAAACAATCATAACCACAACTCAGGAAGAGGTGTGGCATAGCAGCCAGATCGTCTGCCTCCGGAGCAGTGCGGCTCACAGTTCGATCGCCGGCGCTGGCCGCAGCTCAGTTCAGTACCATGTGACTCTGGTCAATAGCTCATTTAATCTCCCCAACGTACTGCAGCGCCTTGAAACCTTAAGGGGTGATATATTTGTGCTTTACAAATACGGATTATTATTATTATTATAAATATGGATTATATTATTCTACTTAAATTGATCCCTTATTTTGTTTTGTTTTTTGCTGAAGGCTGATTTTGGCACAGTTGTTTTTGTGAATTTCACGTTTGATTGTGTTGTTAATGAACCATGGAAACCTGAATGAGTAAATTTGTGTAGTGAATGCTACAGATTAAACTGCTTTTCCTGGCGCTGATGTTCTCTTCTATAGTGCATGTTTCTGCACAGTTCCTATCAGTTTGTACCTAAACTGATCCAAATATTTTGAGCGGTTTGGTCTCCATGCTCAGTCCTCAGTTCACTAAATGTGGCAGTGTCAGCCAACTCGGATGGTTTCTTTGTTTCAAGTGGTTGCATGCCCAAATGGAACTGAGATACCATTGGTGCAGCAGGTCCAGTGGCACCGACGCCCAGAGTCCTAAGGTGCCAATTGAACCCTAACAAAGCTGTATTCTACTACACCAACAGCAGTCAAAATCACAATTTTCTTTCCTTGCTTCCTGGCCCATGGCATCCTTGTTACACTACTGACAGGGCTAATCTTGCTAACTCACCTAACAAATTCTCAGGTGATGGTGGAATTTGATGACTTTTGACTAGGGTGGGATATAAATCAATGGCCTAGTTCGTAAAAGCTTCTGTAACTTTCTGCCCAACTATGGGGGTGTCCATTTCCCTAGTTTGAGATTGTCCTTATTGACTGCCCTACACTGAGGAAGGCAACCGCAACAATGCCCGATGTATACAAAACAACACGCTTCAGGATACAATCAATAATTAAAACCAGGCATACCTGCACAAAGTTTTACTACAAATGACCAGATAGAAGGGAATGACACTGAAGTGTTCTTTGTGTGTACAGCCATCATCTAAAGAAACAACAATTTCCTGAATCTTTACATTCACAGTTTCTACAGTGTATATTGTCTGTAAGTATGGTTTCTTTAGTGTGCATGTGGTAGTAGAGACTGGCCTTGCTTCTGTGTCGGGGTGTGCTGAGGTAATGATACGCACTTTAACTTGCCAAACACCATATTTAGTTTTAACTTTCTGTCAAATCCTCATTAGTACAGTACCAGTTTACACAGTTCCTATACCTCTGTGTTTTTAGGTCTGGTGTTAACCATATATTTTGATTTTATTCAATTTATGTGCAATATACTGATCTCTAAGGCTTTCATTCACTCCTCTTTATCCATTGCTCTGTTATTGCTTCATTAAGAGTATTTGTCTGCCTCCTAAAGCATTCAGCATGGGACAGTGGATCAATCCACTTCAACTGTTAGCGACCTTCACTATGAATGATGGCATTCTTCCCCTTCATATTCACACACAAATTAGTTCCCTTTTGTGCCAAGGAACTGCTATGGGAATGTGTGCTTTTTGAAACCAACAAATATTTTTGCTTGTATACTTTTATTTGTATTTGTGAGAGCCCAGCAGCTTATCCAACAATAACGTTTTGCAAAAACCATGACAAAACAAATGAAGCGCTGACAAAGCCAAAAGACTGGCACCCAATCCAGCCCTACTGGTATTGTCAGTGCTAATTTGACTTTAGACGTTGTTTTCTCACTGTCTACTGTGCTACCGGTCTTCAACAGCACATAAAAATTTATTTTTTTACATTGCTTCCCTAATACAAAAAGGAGAAGGAAATAAATGACTCATGAGCAAGCTATATATATCCATGTCATGCTTACAATTACATTTCTTAAGGTCCTGCCATCTAGGAACTCTATGGATAAGATTCATAAAGCTTTTTGTATAAGTAGGTGTCTGCCACCAGGTTTAGGTGTGATGTACTCATGGATTTCCAGCGGTAGGACTTGCTTCCTCTTGGTGTCTGTGAATAAACATGTCTTACTACTAGAAAACACATGCCCTTCCTTTAAGTGCTCAACTAAAAAGTAAAAAGTAGTGCCTGAAAATTGAGCAATGGAAGACCAGAGGTAATGCGTCCATGCTCCGAGGTGTGGGAGTGGGAGAAACACATGAAGGCAAAGTAAATCCCACACAAGGTAACAAAAAAGAAACAAACAAATGAGAGTGGCAAAAAAGCTAACAAATGGTACGCAATGGGTGGGCTCTAATTCCACTGAAGCTGACAATTGGTCTTTTCGCCTACTGATAGCACTGTGTGGTAGGCTCGACCTAAGAATAGTAAATACACAGTGGATAGGGTGAAGCTATATACTGTGTCCTATGCAATGCAGACAATACCACAGCCCACACCTGGTACGTACATAATGACTACAGTGAATGCACTACGCTTAGCATAAAGTTGCGGGCTATGTCCTATGCAATGTGGATGGTGCTTCAGCCCACACCTGGCACAAAACAGCTGTGCAGAATGTACCATCCATAGGGCAAAGCTGCAGGCTGTGTCATATGCGAATGTATGACATTACAACGCATCCATTCACAACGCGGTATTTAACATCACGTTTGTTACAACGCAAGTCGTTACAATGACTTGCGCTGGAGGGCGCTGGACTTAGGAATAGTATGATTTACTATTACAACTCCAGCCAACGTTACAGTAGCGAAGTTGTTGGCATAGTAAATCATACTATTCCTTAGCTTAGAGCGCCATCCAGCGCAAGTCGCTGTAACGACTTGCTTTGTTATGACCGCGATGTAAACACACCGTCATATGCACAATACAATGTGGGTGAAGCCTCGCCTTGTATGTAATGACTGCACATACCACACTTCGACTGTGCCCAGTTTGCACTGTGCACAAGACATTACAGTACAGGGCATTACCACAGGCTCAGCGTGGAGTACTCCTCGACCAGGCCACATGTGCACAGAGTACATTACAGGAACACAGGCAATGTCGTGCCCAATGATACGTGATGCACACAGGGCGAGGGCTGGGTACAGTGAGTACATGGCAAAGCCAGTGGGGGATCTGTGCCAAACAGCAGAATGTTGTGTGTGACACGGTTGCAAGCCACGACCTTTGTGCAATGTGCAGAGGGCACAGGCAGAGCAGATCCCTGAATGTACTTGACAGGGGGTGCCCTCTCCAGTCTGCACAGAAGCTAGGACACAGTACTGACCTGTAAATGGTGAGTATAACAGATGGCTGAAGTCTATCATTATAAATTCCATAACATTCACTGGAGAAACTGCTGCTTATTGTTACCTTCCAAGGAAAGGGAACTCTTCTATCGATATCAAGCAGAAGTTTCAAAGAGTTAACTTCAGTTGAGGGACATTAACAGGGGCGGCTCCTCTTCTAAGACGGAGAAGCGTCACCCCACTGCTCTCAGAGCAGTGGAAAAGGGGAAAAATGATAACAATGTTATCATTTTATTTTATTCAGCTGTGGGGCTGGGTTAGAGCGGGCGGGGCTGGTGGCACAGGGAGGAAAAGTGGCTCATGCACACTAAGTGCACGTGACTGCTTGGTCGGCCATCTTGGACCGGAACATCAGTCATGCACACTTAGCATGTCCTCCAGCGGGCTGTAATACACAGCCTGGGTGGAAAACATGCACGGGTTCCCTGTCCCCATGTGAGCGCCAAACCACGGCTCTCAGACAAATCAGCCTCTGTGCTTCCGAGACTCGTCAGCAATGACGGGGGAAAGACAGAGGCAGCCGAGAAGAGGTACGTTTTTTTGTTGTTGAAATATTTTGTTCCCCTCCACCCCCATTCCATGCCAGCTGCCACTGGATGTTAAGTGTGTAATCCTACCATGAAACAGTGCATATTTTCAGGCAGTTGCCCACTCCAAACACCCTAACCAATATAGTATTCATGACCTCACATATGACATCACAGATGATATCACAAATGTTATATTCCGTGACATCAATGATGTCATCATTGGAGACAAAGATGTGGACTAATGGCCAGAGCTGCGAGCTTTGGAACTGGGGAACTTGGTTCGAATTCCAACTTCGGGTCAACATCCTGTGATCTTGGACAAATCACTTAATGTCCCATTGCGGAAAAAAACAGTGTAAAATAATCTAGTGTTCATGGAAAGTCTAATGCACTTGGGTCTAAGTTTGCGTATCATTATTAATAGCATAGATGTTAGTGGTGAAATCCTAAGTGACGCCATCATTGAGACCAATGATGATACCACAGGCAGGTGATATTATTGGTGATATCAAGATGTGATGGCACTTTATTGCTGTGCTCTGCTCTGTATGCTTTGCCGGCAGGCCTGCTGGAGTAGGTGCCTCAGTGGTGGTATGAGCCGGGTGGGAGCTGGCAGGTATTCAGTGAATGAGCGGATAACTGATTGAATGATGGAGTGTACCGCTGCAGGAATTGTTCTACTCGGAGCCTGAAAGGAGTGGTCATTGACACGTTATATGTGATGTACTGGTGTACACTGTGTGACCTCATCAGCCATTCCTGGTCATTGGGAAAATGCAGGTTGTAGCACAGAACAGGGAATTCTACTTTTTTTTTTTTTGGATTGGTACCTTTAAGCCTCTACGGTGAAGCTTTTACAGGGAATTTCTTTATTTTTTTAAGAAAGCTTTTGCAGGGAATTTCTTTTTGTTTTTATGATCACGAGGCAGCTTTATTTTCATCCCTTAACGTTTAATACCTACTGTTTTTAAATCAGTCATATAGAAATGCTGTGCAGAGAGAGGGTGTGGATAAACTATGTATTTGTTACAAAACTGTCTGGCTTGTACCATGCGGCGCACAGGCTCAACTCCGTTCGTGGAGTGAAAGTCATTGTATATCAGGGGCGCTACTAGACTCGAACTTAGGGGGGAGGGCTAACACTCCCAGCCAGGGCCTTACACTGGTCGCACACCGTGCAACATTTTGTTTTGGATGCCCCCTCCCCTATTTCCTCCTTCGCCATGAATTCCCTCAGTACCACTTATCAGCAATGCACCTCATCTCTCTATAGCACCTTTCTGACAAACATTTCATTTTTTATAGCGCTACTCATAGTTTACTCACACTCAGTTCTGTGATCTGCATAGTACACGTTCTTTGTAGCAGGCACATTAACCCTCTGCACTGTGTGAATGTCAGTAGTGTCCATGTGAGTGCAAGGTGAGCGATGCTACATTGTGAGAGTAGGGTGAGAGGAGTGACTGCAGGGGGAGTGAGGTAACCATATGAATTTGGGTGCGGATGTAAGTGCAGAGTGGGATGAATGAATGCATGGTTAGTGATGGGCTTGTTTGAGTGAGATTGCAGATTGAGCAGTGAGGGGGACAGGTGAGTGAAGTGTCACATGAGTGCGGGTGAGAATTGTGCTTGTGTGACTGCAGGATGAGGTATAAGGTGAACAGCGCAAATGCATTGAGTGCAGAGTGATCGCTGTGAGTGCAGGGTAAGTAGGTGAATGGTGTGAGTGCATGATGATCATTGTGAGTGCATTCTGATCGATGTGAGTGCAGGGTGAGTGTGAAAGTGAAGGGCGAGAATGAGTAGTGAGTTGTCTGAATGCAGGGTGCATTCCCAGACACTTGAAGTAACTCAGCAAGCTAAAATATTGATTACATAGCACAACCACAAGTTAGTCAACCAACCTTGTTGTCAGTTAATTTTAATGAACACCGCACCATGCAATATATATAGTAAAGTAAGCAACTCTACATACTTCGCCTCAACACAATCAAGATCATTTGTGTTTTTGCCCTTTGTACTTAGATGGTTGCTTACTTTATTATATATATTGCATGGCGCGGTGTTCATTAAATTAATTGACAACAAGGTCGGTTGACTAACTTGTGGTTGTGCTCTGTAATCAATATTTAGTCTTGAATTATAGGGAGAGAATTTGTCTTTTCTCTATATATGTTAACACTGGGTGAGTGGCACAGTGTTTTACATTGAGCACGCCTGTACACATATACTGTAATACCTATTGGAAGATAACACAGAGGTGCTGACCTGTGCTATATTACCACTGCCATTTGTTCCCTAAACTAACTCAGCAAGCTATTGACGGCCGCAAAGGGTTTCAGATATAAGTTAAACTATTGTTATTATACAGGGCTTTAAGTGGGATGAAAAACTGGGGGGTCTCTCAAAGGAGCGATATAATAAAGGGCTTGGCTTAAAACATGTATGCAAAATATCTGTGCTTTGCATAATGTGCCACCCGACTTGTATTCCGCTGCTTCTGTTATTATCTCCACGTAAGTAACATTACACCTACAACAAGCCAGGACTATTGGCTTTGTCAAAGGTTGTTAGTTGCATAAGATAAATATACGACATGCATACATACAATTATGGCTTTGTTGTATATTATATTGAAAATGCTTTAGTTCTTGCGTAAGAGGTTGTGGCGTAATGGCTAGAGCTGGCAACTTTGGAGCTGAGGAAGCAGGTTTGAGTCTCAGCATCGGCTCAACATCCTGTGTTTCTGGGCAAATCACTTAATCGTCCGTGCCTAACAAAAAATAAATGAAGATCTCTTTGTTGGTGCTCATGTAAAGCACTTCGACTTCAGCAAAACAGAACTGCGAAAAAATATAAGTTCCATCAAAACAGTGAACTGCTGCAGAGTTAAGATTTTTTTCTCCATTCTGAGTGTGAGGTTGAAAATGGAGAGCCCGATAGGAACCGTCTCAGCACCTGCTTTTTCGAGGGCAAGGAAATAAATAATGTGCTGATCCTGCAATAAACTTCCAGTCTTATGATTAGGGTTGCCAGCCCATTATTTTGATGTCCCAGACGGTACAAAAATAAGCAGTCACCTGAAGCCGTATTTTCAGCACTTATCTGTGCATACTTCGAACAGCAAATATAAATAGAAAGCACTTTTAATTGTGTTCTAGGCCTGCCTGAATGATCCATGACTGATAATTAAAGGGAACAAAGACAGAGAAGTCATATTACAAATAAATACACACTTTATTTTATTTATCACCCTATTTAGTGTCAAGACGAGGTCTTTGCAGGCTCTTTATACAACACATGGCTGACATTTTTCTTTTGGCAACCCTCCTTCATATTCCTTTTCATGAAATGCATTCTCACACTACGACAGTAAGTGTAAAATATAATGTAAGGAATAGGCAGAGTGGGGGCCCAGTGGGTACTAGAACCAGAAATAAAACGAAGCCTCAGTAACCAGTTTACAAAGGTATGTAAATATGCAAATGGTCTTTAAAGACCAGGGGAAAACTCAGGCGTGCTGGAGATAAGACTCCAGATACTGCTTAGCTCGAGCCGCAGCAGCTCGGGCTGGGACAACACGAAGTGGGGGAGGGGGGATCGTTGCACACCTGTTGTATATTTTCTCAGGGTGAAAAAATATATCAGAATGTTGAAAAGCAGTGGTGATAGGACTCAATTTATTACAGTTGGTAATAACGAAAGTATAATTTCTTGCCAGAATTGATACCTCTAATGTGCACCTGCGACATACGTTTATGCATTCACACTCATCAGTGCCATTTACTCTACCTGTATAAAGTTTATAAACATGTTTATTCTGTCTTAACAAGTATGTTACCGGCTAGTGGTGGACTTTCTTCCTTCCACCATTTTGCACCAATCAACTGTTGAAAAACTATATGTTCACAGCGAGCCGGTGCAAAATGTAATAATATGTATCCTTACTAATAACATAAACAGTCTAATTTTATCATCCTCCAAAGATGAAATTCAGAGTTCGAGTTTGAAATCCTTGACCTACCGGACACTTGTCACTGCATTAACCAAGCAAACAATGTTGTTCGTTCAACATATAGGAGCTCAACTTTATGGTCCTTACATTAACATAAATGTGGATTAAATATTGATTTGTAATGGGGTTTTTTCTACTCGGAGAGCTCTTCTGCCTGCTTTGTATTAGAGAGTTTGTTCAGTGAGCTGATGACACGATGCACAGACCTGAGTACAACCTTCTGGTTTTATGTACGAATCCCTCTTGAGTGCATCACCCTTCCAAAGTCTATAAAATTAGTACACACTCAGGTTATTATACCTATTATTAAAAGCGCCAAGAAGCAGATCATTCTATTGTATATAATGTGTAAATCCTCATTTGATCGCAAGATAAGACAGACAGTGGATCACAGATGAAGAGTGGCAGTAAGGGGTGGCATTTTCCCCGCAAAATAAATGAGCTGCATTGTCTCTTGCTCTCAAATCCTAACTGGCCCAACAGACAGCTTAGGCACGGGCAGGGGAAGGTGAAGACGGATCTGATAAGGGTCCATGAGCAATTCTTCCTGAGGGTGTGGCCACCAGAGATCAGGCAGCAAACAATGCGAAAATACACCCATGCGATTGGCCACGTGGTTTGAATGGCCTAATCCAGGAAGAATGGGCATGGTGATCAGGAGTTCAAAAGCCAGGGCACGGGACCCTCACCATGAACTGACCTGTCCAATCTTTGGAATCGCCTTCACCGTTGGAGTCACCTTTGAAGATGTTGCCCTGGAATAGCCTGTTGCCGCCGCGTTACCGGTGATCACAGGCAGCGACGTGAAGCGAGCTCGCTGACTGTTTGCAGTGGGAAGAAGTGCATGTAGCCACAGGCAGCAGCGTGAGGGGTGCGTGCTGCCCGGGTGCAACTTATAAGTCAGGCAGCAGCGTGTGGAGGAGCACGCTGCTCTTGAAGGCTACGGTGGTGAGTGACTCTGTGGCATAGCGATATTTGCAGATTCAGGCAGCGGCGTGGACAAGAGCGTGCTTCCCATCATGACTGTGGCACGTCACTTATTGCGGAGCTGGCCAGCAGCATGGTTGAGAGTGTGCTGCCTGTGAAGAAGGTGTTAATTACAGAGCCGGACAGCGGCATGGTTGAGAGCGCGCTGCCTGTGAAGAAGGCAATAATTGCAGAGTCAGGCAGCGGCGTGGTCGAGAGTGCACTGCCCAGTGAAGAAGGCATTAAGGGCGAAGTCAGGGAGCGGTGTGATCGAGAGCATTCTGCCTGTGAAGCCTTCTGGGGCCTTGTTGCAGGTAACAGCAATAGGGAAGCACGCTGCCTGTGAAGCTTGCTGGGGCCTTGTTGCATCTAGTCGGCAGCAGCAGGGCAAGATCATGCTGCCCATGAAGATTCATTTTGGATGGGCAGAGGCGTAGTCGGGAGTACGCTGCCCACCAAGAATCCAGCCAGTGTAGGACGAGTTGTAAAGCGGGCAGTGGCGTGGGCTGAAGCACTCTGCCTGGCAGAACCCCGCGACGACTTACGTGGTGGATCTCCGGGACCCTAATTGTTCTGCAGGGCAGCCAGGGTCTTGCTGGCCATGCCCCCATCCAAAAAGGTTCAGCCTTCCTAAAGGGCGAGAACCATTAATAGTGTGCTTGTAGGCCCCTCAGGGAGTATCATAACTGGCTGTAGGATGTCCCGCGATCGACTTGGCGAGCAAGAAGTGCACAAGCAACGGGATAGGGAAACAGAAGCCAGCCAGGTTGAGGGAAGAGGCAAAAAGATACATGGAGGCAGCGCCAGCACAGAGGAAGCAGAACTCGCCAAGCATGGTGCAGGAGCCCGTGGCTCCCGACCTGGATGAGGATCTGCAGGTTCTTCTGGAGAAGGCACCTGGGATTGTGGCCCAAAAGGGAGAGACTGGGTTAGCCAGCAGATTCTGGGCCAGCTTTAGCATGGCCCTGCCAAGTGACACCCACTTGCTCCAGCCCCTCAGCTCACTAAAGGAGCACAGAAGTTCACCAAGGCCATCCGGCCCAGATGGAAGGGGCTTGAAGCCGGAATGGCGGCCTCCTCCAATAAGGGCAATGAGAACCGTAGGCAGAAGGGGACCAGGGTCCAACCAGCAAAGAAGAGGCAGCCTGGGATCAAGGGACAAAAGGCCCCCTGGGTCCTACCAAGGTAGGAGGACAGTGGCTCAGGGGACAGTGATGAGGACAGCGATGTTGAGCAGCATGAGGTGCGTGTAGCCACCACGGCAGCACCCGGGAAGTCACATGTAGAGGAAGAGGATGCTATTGCTGCAAAGTCTGGTGAGCATCATGCACAAGGGCTGGGATGTGGGCAAGTGGGCACACACAACAGCAGGGCTCCAGGATGTCCTCCGGGGGATTGCAAATAACAGCATGCAGGTGGGCATCACCATCTCCACAATGCATGGCACAATAGGACATCTGGGCGCTCCCTCCCAACTCCAAACCAGCTCAATTAGGGCCCTGGACAGTGGGGCTTACTTAGGAGGTCCTTGCCCATGGGGGCCGTCGGGCTCAAATGCACAGATACAACTCCTATCACCCTTTTTGTGCATACCATGGTGGCACTGGCATGGGGCGGGGAATCCCTTTTCCTCAGGTTACCCCCGCCGTACCCTGGCCGGGCATGCATCTCTGGCAGGGCCATACCTTTTCGGGGGGAGGCTCCAATGCAGCCAGCACCTAGTTCAGGCAGCAAGGACCCTGGGGCGGAGGCAAGCATAGGGCTGAATGGGAGCAGTGGCGACACAGGTTCCCCAGCGAGTGTGCCACAGGTCCAACATGGGCAGAAGGACAATGACAAGAGAGCAAGGGCAGCAAACCCAAGTACCAGTGACAAGATGACCCCTGAAGAAACTGACCCCACCAAGGCCTGGATTGGGAGGGACCCAATAGGACAAGTAACGGTAAGCCTACCAAAGAATACAGAAGGCCCTTCCCTAAGGACCCTCCCATCACAGCCCGGGAAACTGGTCTAGCCAGTCTAATTCCTCTAACAGTTAAGGAATGGATTTGGTGCAAGGAGTACATCGATATTTTCTCAACCCTAGAGGTGCGCCAAGCAGGTTTAGATCCTACCTCGAAAGACAAGAAATAGGAGGGCAGGAGGGACAGGCATAGACCTAGGGTGGAGAGGTCAATTGACTCATATTACGGCAACCATGGGTGCCCACCAGCCATCTGGAAGTATTCACAGATGCTGCGGGAAGCGAGGGCTTCGGGGCCATCCTATGTGCAACATGGACGGCCTCCCACTGGTCGAACGCTTGGCATGCAAAAGGGACCACAAAGAACATTACAATGATGGAGCTCTTCCCCATAGTTGTATCCTAGGGAAGACCGGCTCACCAATAGGCAGATCACACTATGAGCCGACAACCACGCAGTGGTGCAAGCATTGAATTTAGGAACAGCGCAGTGCCCAGCTGTGGTGCACTTACTGAGAGCTAAGAGACAAAATGCGATTTGAGCCAGACACATTTCAGGCTGTAATAACCCAGTAGCTGATGTTTGATCTCATTTTCAGTTGCAGCAATCCAGAGTGCTGGACCCACACGCAGAGCAGACCATGACGCCAGTTACCGAGTGCTTGTGGGCCCTGGTGGCCCCATTCTTGTGATGTTGGTGGACAGTGCGATATCCTATTAAGCCAAACTGATGACAGGGAGTAACCCAGCCAGTTCCTTCTATTGCAAGGCGGTGATAAAAGGGTGGGGGTGGTTGCACCCCAAGCGCAAGGACCAGAGGCGCCCCATCAAAATCAGCTTGCTGAGGAAGTTGCTCAACCCACTCTCTGACATTTGCAGGCCTGGGCAAGAGGTTGTGATGTTAAGGGCAGCGTTCGCCCTGGCATTCTTTGGTGCCTTTAGATTTAGTGAACTGGTGGCGCCTTCCACAACCTTCGAGGGTACATCATGCATAAGGCACAAGGATGTGCAACTAGGGACTGGTTACACAATAGTCCGCTTTCACCGGTCAAAGACGGACCAAAATGCTGAAGGGAAGCACAGACGGATAGATTGTCTCAATAAGCAACTCAAGCTGCCCTGATTGCTTCATGCAAGAGTACATGCAGCTGGGGGGCCATAAGGGGTGGCCGCTCTTTTTGCATGAAGACGGCTCATGCCTAAGCCACTTTCAGTTCATTGCCGTCCTTTGGATGGTCATCTCCAATGCTGGGCTGCCTTCCAAGGAGTTTGGGTCTCCCTATTTTTGCATAGGCAAAGCCACAACCATGGCATTGAGTAGGCTGAGCGAGCAGCGCATTTAGTGCCTTGGACATGGGCCTTGGGCACATTCAAAGGTTACGTCAGACCAGCAGGCATATGAGGTGTGTTTCTCTTGCAGCAGGTAATGCCGCAGGCTGCTGTGGAGTGTGGATCCCGAGCCACTCTTACATGATGAGGGCACAGCAGTGGGCATCTGTGTGTAAGGACTACCAGGGAATCTGGCTGCTCAACACAGCTGTGACTTGGCTGGGTAAACCAGGCATGAGATGGGCTCAATTGCTACTGACAGACCATTATGCATTGTGGTGGGAAGAAAGGCATGCTGCTGTCTTAGTGCACATTGGGGGGAATGATCTGGCATACCTCGGGTGAAAAGACCTATTCGAGGTGATGATGTCATGGCTCACTGAGATCACAAGGCTGGTTCGCCCAGCAGATGTGATATGGCCAGAGGTCATAGCCCAGTGGAAGGGGGCCATTGATCACAGGGCGATGGAGAGATCCAGCCGCAAGCTAAACATCTCCATTGCAAAAGTGTTGTGGGCGAAGGACTGGGGGTTTGTGTGGCATGGGCTCATCATTTTCAGGACACCAGGATATTGTGTGGCGGATGGAGTACACTTAACCAGGGTGGGTATGGAAAATTTCCAACTGCTAATAGTTGGGGTACTGGAACAACTAGGTTTCTCATAGGTAGGCAGTAAAGGTGGAGCTGATGGTGGTCTGGATACCAACAGCAGCTTGGCAGAGGCAGCATGCACACATAGCCAATGAAAACACAACAGCCAAGGAAGAAGAGCTGCACAAACAGTGTCCTTGAGATGCCATTGGCAGGGGCCCTGGGAGCAGGCGATGGGCCTGCAAGGGTCAGCTTCAGGCCGATATGGCACTTGCAGCCCAGTATAGGCTGGATGGCCACCCTTATAGGTCTCAGTAGGAAAGGCAGTCTAGAAGCCGCTAACACTAGACACCTGCAGAAGGGCAGTCACGCAGGGCTGTGCGGAAAGTGCTATCAGTAATTAAATATGGACCAACAAAACCAGAAATGCTGTAGTAAACATGAAAAGATTTGACAAATGTGATGAAGTATTTAAATCCATGGAATGCTAATGAACATTAAGTTGTGGTGCTTCATGCCCATGTGTTATGTTTGAATAAACTGCGGTGGTTATGCATCAACAATGGCTCCACTTGTATGTTCACTAAAAGGGGAGGGGGTGCATTTGGATGGCCGGGAGGGAACTGGTGGTCGCTCGCACATCTGGGAAGGGTTTAGAGTCAATTAGCCGGACAGGAAAACAAAATGCAAACAGGTCTGACAATGCAGGCCAGATTAATGATGGTGAGACCAGAGGAAAAAGGAATATAGAAAAGTAGGCCTCCAGAGGAGTGACCCTAAAGAGGAAACGGGTACAGATTACTTCACAAGCAGACCTAGTAAAGACATCCACGGATGTAGGATCCACGGATGTAGTCAGATAGCTACCTTCCATGTCTCCTGCATTCAAATTCTAGTCATTCCTCCTAACCCCCTTGCTATTCAAGCGCCTGTGGTTGCGAAGTGTAGGTTAGTTTATTTTATTTTGTTTCAAGCCACAGTGACTGGCAGGAAAGAAGAAACGAAAATGGAGCATGGCTGGAACGGAAATATCTGAGCAAAAATAGTCACTCTCGCACAGCGCTTAACTAGTAAGGAAAAAATAAATAAATTATTGTAGTGACAGCAGTGCTGGTTATCACAGTGTTGCACCGTATGATATTCGCCATGGATGAGAAAGAAGAAACATAAACAGAGCGTTGTAGAAAGGGAAACATCTGAAAAGCATGCACTCTTGTTAAGACCTTAAACAAAAAGAAAAAATTGTATAAAAAAAAAAATAAGCAGGGCATGGACACAGCAATAGGTCTATGCTCCACTGGAGGGACAAACTCACCAAAACAACACATGCCATCAAATAAGAAGTAACTAAATGTGAGTTACGATGAAGCCAACCAATGGTAAGCAATGGATGGCCTCTAATCCCTCTGTAATTAAACTAAATGTCTTCCTAGCAGCAGCACATGCACTGTCTCAGTGGACATTTAAAAAGGCACTTTAGACTGGCCCTGACATCCTAGAACCTGCTCAGATAACCTGCCAATAAGTATGGAGTAGTTCCTAATCTCCACTGGGATCAGCCAGAAAGCACTATGCTAGGGTCTCATACATTTTCTTTTTGTTTTGACTCTGAAAAGAGTAAATCCTTCTCTTTATAAGAGGCATTAAACATCTTCTTAAAATCAGTAACTCCCTTACACCTTTAGAAAAAGCCAACTCATGCCTTTCTGAACTGGAATCATTTGTTTCCCAAGTATGGATCAGTGGGACTGAAACTCAGTGGTGGCTGCTCCCGGGAAGCAATCGTGGGGCAGGGAGGGGGCAGGGGACATGGGGGTTAAAAAAAAGATCACTTACCTGCCACCTCCGTCCTCTCTGTCCTCTTCCTGGCTTCTCTGCGAACAGGAAGCAGGAAGCACCCAGGCTCCCTAGGCCAATACCAACTCTGCAATGCAGCGTTGTGATTGGTCTGAGTGCCGTGGTTTGGCGGTCAGACATTGAATGGCAGCCTGGGTATGTTCTTCACCATGGCTGTAATGCAGCCTTGATGCATATCATGCAAAGTGCGCATGACTGTTCCGCCGACCCAAGCTGTCTGGCCAAACAGTCTTGGGCACTTAGGGAGTGCCACCACTCCTCCCCCCTGCGCTGCCCAGCCTAGTCACGCCCCACAAAACTGCCTCAGCACAGAAAAATAAAATGATAACAACCTCGCGTTATGATCATTTTATTTTTCCTTTTTTGTAGCGCTGAAAGACAGCGGAAGAGCCGCCCCTGCGTGAAACTCAAAACCAGTATTCGGGAAACTGTAAATTGTGTGCAGCTTTGAGAAGACTACAGAGAAACAATAACTGCTGAAGCCACAATATGCCATAAATGGACAATTGTAAGGATCAGAAATTAGAAAGTTTGTCTGGTGTTTTCCCATCATGAATACATTGTTTCAGCAACAATGTATTCACGTCAGGTGAACAAAAGCCAGACATTGTATTTTGTTTTAGTGCTCATTGTTAGATGCACTTTGAAGAAAATAGCATTATAAATCTTCTATATATTGTACCATAGATATAGCTAGAAATAAAGATATATACATGTAGCTAGATATATGTTCATTTAACTCCGTTTTTACTATGCATCAGTGATTGTACATGATGTTTATGTGCACATCCAAATTCAGAACAGCCATCAGAAGCCTCCAGATGTGTGCTGCTGGTAGGGCTTCTCCCTCAGTCTGAAGGGTCTAACATCCCGGGCCAGGCATTTAATTCACCGAGAGAATACTGGCCCTTGAAGTCACTTCTTTCCAGTGGATTCATAGAATGATGTGGTTCATTTCTTTGTGTGATCGTGAGCAAGCCTTTGAGAGAGAGAGAGTGAGAGAGAGAGAGTGCGTGCGTGGATGCGTGTGTGTGAGAGAGAGAGCGAGGGAGAGAGAGAGAGCGAGATCATACCCCCCTACAGATGAACAGTCTTCGGTTATAAGAGGGCAGGTGGCAATACTTCAACCTCGAAGAATTTTAATGGATTTTCCTGACCCACTGGCTTTGTGGGAAAGTGGCTCCTGCCTGTGAAGTCCAAGAGACCATGTATGAGATAATATAAGTGTTATAGGCTCAGTCAGTACAGTTCGAAAAGAGCAACATCAAAGCCAGGTTAAATATAAACAGCAACGCAGAAATCACTCCCGTCTAGGCCAATGGTGTGGCCACGGGGGTCTGGAAATGTTATCGACAGGAAACTTCCTGATTAAACTATTTATAGCGGAAAGAACTTTGTTTCCCTTGTAACTGTGAGAGATATTTCCATTAGTCTTTTGCGTTATCCGTTCTCGGTTGTGCAGCAGGGTCGGACTGGCCATAGCGGGCCCTGGGCGTTTTCCCAGTGGGCCAGAAGGGTGGGGAGTGGTTTTGGACTGGTGGAGGCCGGTTTTGGTACAAGGGGAAGGTTTGCAGCAGTGAAGCAAAATCACCCCTGAAACAAAAAGCGCGGCAACAGTTTTTCCACTAGGCCCCCCTCCCCTGTACCCCCCCATCCCGCCTGTCGGATGTAATCGCCAGAGCTGGTTTGTGTTCCCAGTCCGGCCTTGTGGTGCTGAATTTTCCCAGTGTTGTTTAATCTATGTCCACATAATTGTTTTCCCTCTCTTGGACCACTGGGCCTTCCTGTAATACAATAGCAGAAACCAGCTAGAGATTTTTGCAGTTTTCAGTCTTTGTCAGCATGCCTTTGGTGTTCAAAGCGTGGGTGTGGTGTTCCCTGCGTTCAGGTGCCACAGCACCAAACCATCACAGGTGGTATGCGCCCCTCTTCTCTCTGGCTGTAGTGCAGATAAAAAGCAGTCTGGCCAGAGCGTTCGGTTCAGTGACAGTGCACATTCACACTGTTGAATACATCAGGAAGGCGGCCCCTGATGGGGAAGAAGAGACAGTGGCAGCTGGCATCTATGGGGAGTCGTAGGCCGGGCGATGGGTAAAAATAAAAAATAAAAAACACCTGTGATACGTCCGTCTCCAATCCCTTCCTCGCTGCATGTCTTCCTCCTGCAGTGCGAGTCCTTGAGAAGTGCCTTAACCAATCCTGGTGCTGCTCTCATGCTGTGAGAGCAGAGCCCAGATTGGAGGAAGCGGCCTCACTCGTCGCACCCAAGGACACTGGAGCCCTGCACTTACTCTAACCCAGCTATCTTGAGACAGTTGAGTTAGAGGTTTCAAAGTGTGCATGTCTGGCTGGCCGTAGCAAGACGGCCGCGCAAAAAGACATGCGCACTTTGAAAAGTGCCGAGGCAGCCCACCCTCCTCCCTGCTGCTGTCACTCAGTAGAGGCCCCACTCGCGTTAAGAAGGGGTTATATTGAAAATTAAAATGGTAATCAACCAACTTTATTGCCATTTTATTTTTCAACTCTGGGAAATGGAGAGGCATTTTAACCAGTGGGGTAATGCTCCTCCGCTCAAACAGAGGAGCAGCACCTGAGAAGAGACACTATTTGGAGGGTGGGTGTGAGGTCCCAGGGTGACACACACCCACCCTAGGGTGTGTGAATTGAAAGGTATGTGACTATTCATTACTTCTTGGACTCTAAAAGGCCTGGCTATTGATTACTCTATAGGTTGTCAGCAATATTTAATCTGGTCATTGGTGGCAGGTAATGAACAGCATCACTCCTTTATGAGGACTAAGACATATGTTTCATCAACAAAATGATCCAAAGCAAGGAGAGACAGGCAGTAAGGGAAAAATAATTTGTTGAAAAGGCAGGGACATAGTGACAATGGGAGAATACAAGGTTGGAAAAGAACCTGCAACAGTGAGACAAAGCTGCAGAATGTGTCGGATTGTTAAAGAGATAGACATGAGGTGGATTTAAGACTTGGCAGCATTCATACGTGGCAACCATAGAATTCAACATTGTCAGCAGCAGGCTACTAAGAAAAACTTTGGGCCCCTGCACTTTTTTTGATCTTGTCTTGACAGCGCAGCTGTCGCCAAATGTAATGTGCTCAACCAAAAAAAAAAAACAGTAGTTCTACGGAGAGGTGTTGGCTCTGCCCGCAAACTGGTATCCGGGATTACTTGTTTTGATTGGGGAGGAGTTGTGTGCTTCCACAGAAAAAGTGCTTCCCCTCCACACTGCTGTGATTATTTTGTTTATTTATCCAGCTCCCTGAGCCAGCAGCAGTATGCCTACCTGAGCTTCAACTTTCAGGGGAACAGACATGTTATTGTAACGCTGTTTGAGAGTCTTATATTACTAGATAATGTGCAGTGTTTGTTTTAATAACAATAGATCGAGATGCGGCCCCAAGTATTTGCTAGTTGCTGAGATTAATTCAAGCATTCTATCCATCACTTTTTTGTGTACTGTAATGTGTTACCCTAAGATGGACGGGTATGTCTAGATGTTGGTCCTGTGTACATTGTGTCAATGGAAACAGGCTATACATGGAAGTTCTAGGTTGCTTGTGTTCCAGTTCAGAGAGTAATTGCGCTTGCAGTTTCGGAGGACGTTTCCTATTAGAGCTGGGTCAACACTGATTTGCATATGACTGGGTCCAAATTGAAGTGGTATAGTATGAAGGGATACTGCCTGAGTAATTGCCAGAGGCTGCAATTACATCAAGCATTCCACCCATCACTTTTTTTTGTATTTTAGTGTGACACCCTAGGCAGGATGGCCATGCCCAGACACTGGTGCCATCCACACTGTGTCACTGGAACCAAGCTATACCTGGCTGATGAGTCCTTAATAGAGCGAACCCTGCCTTAAGTTGCTTGTGATCTGGTTCATGGAGGACTTGGCCTGGCAGTTCCAGTTGGACTGTTCCTATTGGAGCAGGGACTGATTTGCATACGACTGGGTACAAACTAAGGTGGCATGGTGTGCAAAATAATGGTGGATTGGGATGCAGGCTGAGCAAATAGCAGCAGCTGAGATTAATGTGGCATGGTGTGCAAAATAATGGTGGATTGGGATGCAGGCTGAGCAATTAGCCGCGGCTGAGATTAATGCAAGCATTTCATCCATCACTTTTTTATGTACTTTTGTGTTTTTCAATGGCAGAAGCCCAGATGGGAGGAGAGCTGTCACTAAGAATGTATTGCAGTCCCAGCACCCTCCTCTTCCATCATTAACTTTAGACTTTGGAGTGCAATTTTGTGTGTGAGAGCAGTATTGGATGCCCAGGGCTACTCTAATCTACATGGATTTTTAGATCTCGATTGACAGTGAAACTCTTGACAGAACTTATGTGATCAACAAATAAGTGCTTTCAAAGTTCTACTGAGAGAGGGGCTTAGGCTCCACCCACATGTTGGTTCTTCTGAGTACAGGATTTGATTGGGCCACATTTGTGTGCTTCCACTAAAAAGTCTGTTTCTATTGAACTTTTTCCCTTGTGCCAAAGCTTGTACTCAATGCAGCAAGACTGAGTTGTTATGACGGTAAGCCGATGATCATGGTTTTAGCTCTAATAAGTTTGTTATGAAATGTTATGATAAAGATACTAGGCCTGGCATATTTATAAAAATAACATATGGATTGTTATCACTTAATTAAACCCTAGAGATAGGTTTTTTGTAATACACAATCTCATAAGTTACCTTAGTAGGCAATGGTTTTGGTGTTGGTTACACCAACTGAGAATCCTTGTTAAGCCCTTTCAGGAGAAGAAGTATTTTGCTTTCACAACTGTAATTTTGAATACATTTACAGTTTTATGACTGTATTCCTGATGGTTGCATTCTGGGAAAACATATGCTCAGTCCAATAGGCCTGAGCTTGTAATGGTACAAAATAATGTCAACAGCTATAAGCTTAATAGGTATGCAGGGAAATGTTATGCCAGATGCCAGAGGTCTGGCCTGTTTATTACGGAAAGTTATTAAATAGGCAGTAACCCTAGCTTATTGATTATGAAATGCATATGGTAATGTCAATAGGCCTTTAACAGTGAAGTGGTATCACATTATGTCACAGGCTGTAAAAAGGCAATTGATTAAAAGTAATTTTATAGGATACCATAGTATGCAAGGTTTTTGGTTTTGGTCACCCACTCCCACTTCCACGCCTGAGAGTAACATTTCAATATTATGATTCTTGTTAGGTATGTTGAGCGGGTTGTTTATTGTTTTTCCAACCATGTTTTATACATATTTGTAATTTTATAAATGTATGCCTGATGGTTGCCAGGTTACACTCACTTCAGTAAGCAAGTATTGTATATAGTGTCAAACCATTGGAAAATGCTACAAACCTTTTCAGGTCACTGTGTAAAGTAATTTCACATTTCTTAGGTGTGATCTGCTTATAATGAAAAGTTATGGGGAAGCAAGAAGGCTTAACCTACTTATTGTGAAAAGCATGTGTTAAAGGCAGTAGGCTTTTAAGGATGGCTGTTAATAGACTATGCTAAAGCCCATAGGCGGCTGGTTTGTTACATGAGATCTTGCAGATAAGCACGCTAGTCAAGGTGTTTTTGCTGGTGACCCAACTGAACAACCATGTGGATAGAGGATTTTTACTATGGTAATCCTTATTAGGAAATTTTAGTAGGATCTTTATATTGTTTTGACACTTTTATTTTGTACATATTTGTAATTATACTACAATATACCTGATAGTTGCCTTGTGGAAGGCTTATGACAAACACAGTAGGTCAGAGTTTCTTATGGTGACAAGTCAATGAAAAGCCAATAATAAAGGTTATAGGCGTGATAGTTTAAAATTAAAATTTACAGCAAAGTCAGTAGGCCTGACATTTGGATTGTGAAAAGCATATCTTCAGTCAATAGGCATTTTAGGGTCAATTGTTATTACTCTGTATAAAGCCTAAAGAGAGGTATTTTGTTACATTAGATGTCACAGATTTCCTTTGTAGGGAAAGATTTTGGTTCTGGTATTGCCTCTGATAAACCCTAGGAGGAAAAGATTTGCACTGTAATAATTCTTGCTAGAATCTCTTCTTAGCTGCTTAACAGGATCTTGTAATTAAGAAAATCATGAAATAATACGTACATACATATAAATAAACATGTATAACTATATCAATATTGACTCATAGAGGACACTTCAGCTCTGTTCTGCCACCAGTATGTCAGAGTGTCATTTGCACTCTGCGTCCATCCCTGGCGGCGTACTGCATGGTATAATGGTTCGATCAACATCAGTCATTAGCTCTCTTATCCTGTAAATGATCATATTTTCTGATTGCTTGTTTACATCATCTCGGTATGAGGGCACCTAACTGTCAGGGCTGGTGGCCAGTCGTTTAGTTTTCAATTTTTTCTTTTTATAGTTCCCGTTTCATTACTTTGGATCTCCTCTTGTGATGCTAATGTTTCTTAAGTGGATACTACAGTTCTCCAGGCAGTGCTCCTGGGTTGCTTGCCTGACACTCATTTCATCAGCAGTGTACCTTCCCCTTTATGGTCCTGTATGTTTTACTGTTGCCCTTAGTGTATCATTATTTTTATTATTTCAAGATGACCAACACGGTCCTAAACACGGCAGCCATGCTGAAACTTTAAAACAACAAGTTTAGATGGCAGAATGATTTCTCTTTTCTACTTGTATTCTTTTAATTTATTTTACATATGTTGTTGAGTTCAGGTGCCTTTTATAGAGTTGAGTTAATGCATGAATGTGTCATTGGATGCATGAGTGCAAAGATGAGTGAAAGTGTGCATATATGAAGACTTATTGTGTGCTTAAACCAAGCAGTGACAAGCAAGATACCTTCATTCAAAAGCCAGGCATATTGGCATTGCCAATGCTTGTTTTTTCTAAATTAACCACTGCATGTTGGCTGTTTTCTCTCCAGGACCCCATCAGCGTGTAAGGAGTCCTTTGCAAGCATCGACTCCTTCCCAATGGCTTCCCCCCAGCACTTTCATCTTATTCAACGCCTCTGCTGTTATTTCCTCTCACACTGCCTGTCTGACATAAAGGTCAGATGTGGCTGGGGAGTTTGGATTCTGTTTCTGCAATAGCTGGAATCAGGGGTATATTTCAGTGCAACGCCTCAGGGTTGATGGTATGTCAACCATGTCGTCACCTTCTCAATGAGGTTATAAAAGGGATGCTATGTTGCAGGTTCCTGGGAGGCACAGCGCCCTAAAATCTTTGCCAACCTTTGGTTCAATCTTTCCCCGTTTTACGTACTCTTTAAACGTCCTTCCAGGCTTAAATTCTATATGCCCACATTTTATTCTATTAAAAGCGTGCAATTACTTTGCACACTCTTGCCACCACAAATTTTAGTAGGTAAAACTTGCTGGATTCTGTGCATAGAAAAATGCTATATTCTGAGGTTTTCAGTTCATAACGGGACAAGGTGCATTATTTTCAATTTATCCCACATTCTGAGGTGAGGAATTCATAATAGCAAGGTGATACCTCTAAATGAAATCTGAAAAAAATACAACACTTTATAAGCACCACACAGTGCAGTATCGGTGGATACTAATGCGGTATTGCCACACCAAGTAATGGGCAATTTGGACACATGCGTTTAATATCTGCCAAACAAAAGCAAACTGCAAGGTATACTCTAAATTATACACACATCCATAAATGTAAAGCCATGGATTAGCACAATGTCATGAAGTTGTGATCAGCTAATCTGTCCAAAGGTGATGTATTCTCATTGAAGTGTATTTATCATTCACTCACAAACGATAGGTTGGTTGTAACAAGGACACCCTTTTAACTTAACCCTCACAATTGTTCCCTACCTTCTAGCAAGGGGTTTGAAATAACTTTATTTCGGCCTTCAAGGCCATAAATGTACAGTACAAACGTACATGATTTAAATAGCAACACTTGTTAAAAAGTCTGTACATATATTACAACTTTGCATAACATTTTCCAATAAAAGAAAAAGTATACAATTATCAAATTAAAACTAAGAACAATCTCATTTTATAACAGGTAAAAGAAAATGGAAACTAAACTGAGGAAAGGAGTTTCCTGCGCAAAATCCACATAGCACCTAAACATTTAGCAAGAAGAATAGCATAAGTTGGTGAACAATCAGACCTGAATACCTTATGTTGTGTCACATTATGTAATGTTTCGTTATGTTTTGTAATGTTACAGGTGCTTGTGAAGCTTATGTCCATGACCGGTGTCAACTGCCGGGATGCAAAACTGTTGAAATTAACATGGGGTTTGTGTAGTGGATGTTGTTTGCTACAATCATTCTTTCATTGAAGGCTATTTCAAAATGAATGTCACCATATGATTGGATGAATGCTTTGCTTGCTTGAATAATCGATAGTAAAAGCCATTGTTTCCTTTACCTGATAAAAACTCTAGAGCACAGAAGAAAGGATGAAGATATGGTTTGGTGCCCAAGGTGCCATAAACCCACTACTTGAACACTTGTTCCATTTTGAATACTCTGAGAATACTTAATTCTAATGCCATTTTAAGTCTTAATTGGTTCCAAGAAGTGGGATAGCGATAGTGCCATGGTTCCTAATGCGAGTGAGAGTACTGGGTACCCATGCCCGGACTGGGAACCGAAATCGGCCCTGTCAAACAGCTCAGCTGCCCCGGGGTGGGGGTGTTCTAGTTGGAAGCACCACTCTGGTCTCACCGCTTCAGCTTTTGTTACAGGGGCTGATATTGCAGCTAAGCTGCAAAAACGGCCCCCAGGGGTCCATAACCGGACCCCACCCTGTTGGCCCCCTGGGGAAATGCCTGGTGCCTTCTGCGGTTTGTCCAGCCCTGCCCATGCCCGCCAGCTAGATAGGAAAGGACAGCAACACTGGAGTGCACTGGGCCCGTCAGACCTCGGAGTCCTGGTGCCACTGCACTGACTGCATCGATAGATATGCCATTGATTCCAAGAGACAGATCTGTGACTAAGTTGCCTGATAATCGTGGAGTTGCAGAGGCGATATGGCCACTCTCGGCTCACAGCAAGTGCAATGGAAGGAGGCACATATTACTCGAACTTGTTGAGGGAGGTGCCCAGGCTTGACTGGTGTTCTGAAATGCTGATCTGTGCTTCTATAATGAACACAGGTTTCAGTGGCACAGTGGTGGTAAAAGTTTCCCAGGTGCCTCATGAACTCAGTGATTGGCCATACTGGGCTCTCATTGCATGAGTGAGGACACTGCTGAGTTTCTTAGATCTCCTCTGACACTGTCAGTCCACAACAGTCTGCATTGGTGGCCTGTGGGCTGCATTACGCTTCTTCACTTGAGTAGAGACTCATGCTTGCCTGATGCTTTCAAGACTGTGAATAAAAGACCTCTGCAACATCTAGGCTTGAAGACAATTGCTTCTTTGGCCACCAACCATTGGAACCTACTTCCTCTTGACAGCAGGCTGATAGGTGATCCTGCCCCTTTTATAGCCTTTATGAAGACAAATATCTACCCCAATATTTAGGCAATGATTATAATATGGTTGGTGTTTTTTGACTCCCGTGAAAACCTGTTTGGGCAAGGGTCGCAATTCCAAGTTGCGTGGTATTTATCACACCTGGTAATTACAGGATAATTAAATACCTCATCATCCGTTAAATTTATGCAGGTCAAACCTGCAAGTATTTACAGTGGAAAGTAGTATGGTATTTACTGTGACGTGCAGATTGTTTGAGGTAAGCACCAAAATCAGCATGTTGTAGCATGTTGTTCCCCAAAAACTCAGAATTGGTGCTATTTATACTTACCTCACCTTACCATTATTTATTAAACACGATACATATTGCACATAAAGTATAGTCACTTATAATGAGGGCCTTTATGTGGAATGGAATCCGCAGTGTTAAAGTGCTACATAAATGCCTGTGGTCTGATGTGACATGGCTGACAGCTTGCCCGCAATCACTGCAATCTGAGGTCTTTTAGTACTGTTCAATCTTACCGCTTCACTTCCTTTACTTACAGCTTGTTAATATATACAATCTATTTGTCTGCCTTTAAATATTGATGTAAACATTCCAATTACTACAAATATTAACGCAAGTAATGCACATTCTCTAGCTGTAAACCTTCTATGCATATTCATGCTTCACTAATGTCATCTATCCACTCAAATGCAAATCAATCCAGTAACACATTAGCACCAGTTGTTTGCCAGGCTAGAGAGCTGATGATTCCTGTGACCATCCACTTCTAAAAGCTGTCCCCTTTGGCCCTCAGACTACATCAGTTTCACTGAGTCTCATAACGCCAGTCCAGTTGCTGGGGCCCTGCGTCTAGTAAAAGGACCCTACTAGAGAGTAGATTTTTCAAAAATCTTTTTGTTTTTTAACAACTGTGCAATACAGTGCTCATCAGGTACCTCATACTACATTGGATCAGACACTGATATACCGTAGGTACACTGCCCTCAATTATTACTGTGAGAATGCGGCCTGGTGTATGCTGGCCACTAATTTAAGTGGGCACCCTGTACCAGTGCACACGACCCTTATGATGTATGAGGTCAAACATAACCCTCAGAAAGCTATCCCAGTGGTAGCTGTGGAGAGTAGCCTTCAGGCTTAATCTTGAAGGAATGTAAAATAGCTTGTTTTACCAGAATATCACTTCCTGAATGACTAAATGAAAGGAGAATCACACAGTAGTTGTATAAAAATATGTATTTATTGATATCCCTCTTGCAATTACTTGTTTTCCGATTTCTCCTCCAGTCTATCCCTGGCGCCGGGAAACCCACTGCGGGTAGCTGCGCGCAATATAAGTTCAATAAAATAAATAAATAAATAACACTCTACTAGTCTCTATATGAGACTAGGGCACAAAGTACACAATACTGAATCAATAGAACATTCGTAAGTAGCAAATTACACAGCGGGCTCCAGGGGGATACCACACCATATACGAAAAGAATGGTATAACTATAACGACTTGACTAGACACAGTGCCTAGAGCACATAGAGTTGCTGGGACCCCAAGGAACCACCCAGAGGAGTGACACAGTGAGCCTATCGAGGACGGGTGCAGTGAGGAAACACGACTGCGTGCCTTATACAACTCTATGGGAAAGTCGCGGTTGCACAGTTACAGTTTAAGGACACTTCTATGAGGACTTCGAGCAAACCCTTTGGAACATAGGAGGTTCTAAGGCCAACCAACCAGTGAGTACACAGGTACCCGTGTTACCTATCCCAGAGGAGCCGGGTGCATAGGGGTCAAGTAGTGTTGGAAACCTTCGTTGTTTTCAATGGAGAGTTGCAAAGAAGTACTGCCGCCAGGAGGGTGAAGACTGTCTGGTGGAATCCAAGCTGGGATTCTAGGTGAGAGGAACCTGAAAGCAGAGGGGCTAGGGTCTAGTTCACTTCAGGTGACCAGGGGCTCGGTAGTCGAACGCCCACCGATGTCGGATGTTTCAGGTGCGAAGAAGGGTTGCTTGACTCTGCAGCCACTCGGACTAGGAGATGTCGAGGACAACCAGGATCTGGAGGTGAGCTGTCTCACAAAGGATGTCGAGTGCTGAGGGATCGATGTCCAGCTAGAGCACCAACAAGCCTTGGCAAATGCAAGCCTCCCATTCTGAGTAAACAGGTTACGGTGTAGACCAGCAAGGTCCAGGGGACTCCCCAAGCAATGGAGAGTCAGGGCACGTCTGGAGCAACCAGGTAAGCCAAAGAACAAACAAGATGACCCTCACCAGGACCCATAGGCCAACGAACCAGGGATCATGAGGCGACCTCAAGCTAGTTTGCAAAGTACCAGCCCACAGGACACTCGGTGAGTGGAGGCTAGATATCTTCAGTGCAGTTACTGCTCAGGGTCAGGACTACACAGAGTACAATGCACAAGCTCGGGAATCATCAACAAGTATATGCAATTGCAAATTTACGCGTTGCACAGGGGTTCGGGTTGCATGACCCCCACGAGGGATACTGGTCTCAGAATCACTGAGAGGTCAGATCTACCTCAGTGACCTTCGGGAACCCACCTCCTGTGTTGCTGAAATCTTCTGAGTCCTCAGGAGCTCGGGAGAAGCAAATCGGTCAGGTGCGTTTAGATGCTTGCTTTTGCAGGGGAGTAGCTCCTTTAGTCCAGCATCGTGTAGGTAGTTGAAGTACTTGGTTTCTTCTTAGCAGAATCTTGTCCAGGTAAAATCTAAAGTCCTGTAGCCAGGTAACCCACTTTATACACATGAGAAGGGGTTGGAAAGATTCTAGGGACCCTCCTAGGGGAGGGGCAGGAAAGAGGGGTGACTACACCCATGTCCTTTGTCCAGTTTCGCACCAGAGCAAGAGACAATATCTCCCAGAACTGGTTTGAGCTGGACTATGCACAGGGACACCAAATGTGTCAGGGACACCAACTCTTCAACATTTACATGGAACCGCTCACTACCATTCTAAAACAAGCAGACATCGACTACTACTTATGCTGACGACACCCAGCTATACCTCAAGATATCCTTCCTCAATGACATCCTCTGACTCAATTCCACACTATCAAAAGTAGAAAATTGGCTATCACTCAACCACCTCAAACTCAACCAAGAAAAAACTGAAATCCTTGTTTTCTCCAATCACGAACAACCCCCTCAAATCCACGAATGGATAAACAACCTTGACTCTCTAAACTGTAAACTTACTCCAGCAATCTCAGCCAAATCCCTAGGCATCTCTCTAGACTGAAGTCTCAACATGAGATCCCACATAAACTCCACAGCAAAAGGTGCCCTCTACAACCTTAAACTCCTCAACAAAATCAAACCTTTCATACCCCCCAATGACCTAAAAATCGCAACCCAATCTCTATTTCTCTCCAGACTGGACAACGGAAATGCCACACTAACTGGGACAGCTAAAACACACATAGCCCCCATGAGAACCACCCTAGACACAGCAGCAAGAATGGTCACTGGGACCAAGAAATTCGACCACATCACCCCTGCATTTTAGGACATGAAATGGCTTCCCATCGAAGCTTGCTGCGCTTTCAAAACTGCCTGTCTCACCCATTAAGCCCTACACACTGGCAAACCGGACTACCTCACAGCAAAACTCACAAAAGCAGGACAATCAAGAAACCTAAGAAGCTCCAACTCACTCCTCTTAATCCCCCAAAAAGAAATAAACAAAAAGCCCTCTCCCGCTCTTTCTCTTGGAATTCCCTAAAAATCTGGAACTCTCTCCCTACCCACATCAGGACTAATCCCTCCTTCACGATCTTCAAGAGACAACTAAAATAATTTCTCCTCAACTGTCATCTCTTTGCTTCTGGCCAATGACCACGATCTATGTGACCTCCAATACTCTAGATACTAGTCACTGTACTCTTATTGTTTATGTTTCTATTCATGTATGCTGCTGTAAGGCGCTCTGACACCCTTCGGGTCATGTAGCGCTATATAAAATAAAAAATAAATCAATAAAGAAACTGCATCATGAAAGAGAATTTGCAGGTGTAACAGACAGCAGAAATTGATCTACCAAAGCTCTTCTTTTAAAACAATTCTGTTGCTCCCATGGGAGAGTTCAAAATGTTCAGAAGATCCTCTAGCTTAAAGTATTTGGACCATCGGTTTCAAAGCAGGCACATGCTCGTTTATCTCCTCCGAACTCGAAGCTGTCGAAAATGGCCTCATTCTTCACAACTCTACCATCCAATAATCCCAAATTGCTCCAATGAGAAAGAGATGCATCAAGATTTAATAGTTTCTCATCTCTAAAATTAAGATCATCTAAGCTTCTTTTCCTTGTTTTGAGCTTTAAACCTATACAACCTTGATATTTTCTACTGCATCGCATCTCACACAATTATTGAGCTATTTTTATCATGAGATCAGATAGCCTGTCTCAGCTTCAGCTCATTTCCTTGCTTCATTAATAAAAGACCGTTGTAAATCCTTTTATGTGTCCATAGCAAGTCACTCTGCCCTTATAAATATCCTCTTTCGGTTGAAGAGTTATACGAATGACCACCCAGCTGTACTACTGTCCTTCCGATTCTTGAAACACCTATACGGAGGCACTAGTTAAGGTACCAAATATTGTGTGGCCTTTCTGTTCCAGGGGTAAATTTGTGGCACACACTGGTACTTGAGAAAGGATAGAGGAAACATACATGAAAACCTCTAAAATAGTTAAAAAGACACGTAAAAGATATAAACAATTGTCAATGCAATCAATAATGCAGAATTAACCAAGAACTACATTAATGTAAACAGGAATATGTAGAGTAGGACAACAAGGGTTTGAGATGCAAGGGGATAAAGAATGTGACAAAAAAGGATCCTTGAATGTTGCTATGCACAGATAGCCAGAGAACTAACCCTTAAGTCACCAGTGCTGACTGTGACCCTAGTGACTTCTAAGCCTTTCCTCAATCCTGACTTACATTGCATTAAATAGAAACAACCGATGTATTCTGAAGGCTCACCAGAGGAAAGCCCGTCTGCACCCGTACGCACCCAGACCGCGCCAAGCGCCAGAACCCCTGGTTCTTACTCCTGGGAAAACTATCAGCCACGTAGCTATTCTAAAAATCAACTTCTTGACTTGCGGGAGCAGAGGAATAGTGGGTGCCAGATCCCCATGAATCCTGAAGCACTCATGAATGACAGCATTATTGTCTGCCCTGGCAGCCACTATCAATTTACTTCCTTTAAACTAAATCCCGCATTAGCTCAGACTCCACTTCCTTCTCATGGTCCATGTGAAACCACCTTCTCCGGATTTCTGATCGATGCTAGATCTTTGATCAGAAATACAATTAAATTTTTGACTTGGTCTCTCAACAAAAGCCGGATTGGGTTCATTACAGAAACCTGGGCTAAGGAATCATCAGGTCCTGTTCTGGTGGACGCTGTCCCACAGGGTTATACCCTTTCCTGATTGGATCGAATAGGCAAATGTGGAGGTGGGTTAGCTATCATTTATAAGGACTCATACCTCTGTCGTATTGAACCATTAACTACTACCTCAGATTGCTGTGAAGCATTACTCTTCATATTAAAAATATCCTATAAAGAATTGTTTGCTGGAGTCCTGACTTACCGACCTCCGGGACCTAGGTCCTCTTTCATTATGGAATTTGCTAACCTTATAGAGCCTCATCTTGGGGAACAACATCTTACTCTTTTGGGAGATTTTAATTATCAGTTGTACAATGCTTCTTGTTAGATTTCGTGAACTTTCAAAGATACTATGCTAATTTGTGGCTATACCCAATTAGTAAAGACTGCCACTCATGATGCAGGACACATTCTTGATGGCATTTTGTCATCATATTGGAGTGGGGAAACCCCCTCCTCTCTCCTGGTCAGATCATCGTGCTGTTTCTTTCTTTCCTGGCGCTCCCAATAATCAAAGATGGTGCCATAAACGGGAACAGTAAGGTGCCAAAAAGGAACTTTAGAAGTATCAACAAGGAATCTTTTCCTGCAGACCTTTATGAAAGTCGATGGACTGAATATAGGGATCCTGACTTGGCGGCCACAGAGTATTCTAATTGGCTTAGGGCAACCGTTGACTCCCTTGTGCCTCTCAAAGAAATTTATGTAGACAGAAAAAAGCTACCTCACCCTGTTATTCACAAAAGCTTAAAACACTCAAACAATCCTGTCTCTGCCAAGAATGCATCTGGAGAAAACATTATGACCCATCAGAAAGAATAAAAAATTAGTTCAGTTTGGCAGAATATAAATTAGCCATTAACTCAGAGAAATCATCTTTTCATATTAAGATGGCATCATCACTCAAGTCATCTGCATATTTATTTAATTTGATTAGCTCAGTATCTAACCCGCCAATAAAAATTTGGTTAGTAGTCCCCAGGTACAGCAGGGTGAGATGGGGAGGAAGAGCCTTTGCTGTAGCGGCTGCTAAGCTCTGAAATATGCTCCCTCTATCAATTTCTTGTCTTGAGTTTCACCTTCCTTTTTGCAAGTCCTTGAAGACCTGGCTTTTTGCTTTGTAATTGTCTATCATTGAGGGCTCAAGCTCCTGCTAGAAAGTCGAACCACTTCAGCGCCTTGACGCCTTCAGGACTTTGTTTGCGCTATATAAGTTGGTTATTGATTCATTCAGTTAAGTGCCCTTCGGTCATTTCATTGGTGCATACTAGAAATGATGAGTTGTGTCCTTAGTATTGTAAATCATTTAATATATCCTCTTTTTAGTGTAAATCAGTTTATTCATTTCAGGGTTTTTGCTCAAGGCTGAGTGTTCTTTTCATGTTTTCACATTTTATTAGCCATTGTAAGTGCTAAATGTTCGGTTCTGCGTCTATCCTGATACAGTTTGCCTGAGGCCTTTTCTGCATTTTAGACTTTTAACACCTATGTTTTCTTAGTTGATAATCCTGTTGGGTTTAGAGACAGGCAGTTTGGACCTCAGACCAGCAAACTTTTAAGAGTCCCCTATTCAGCCTCCATCACCCAAACCACAGAATCCAAAAAAAGGAAGCATGGTAACTCTGCTGTTTCTCTTTTCTGGTAAGAAGGGTTATAGAAGAGATAGAACTGCTGCTAGAAGAGGCTCCGTCATTGACCGTTGCACACTTGCATTTACTGTTGACAGCTTAAATAAGAAACTGTTTTACAGTTTTGAGCAGAGCACGCAGTAGAGACAGGTGATCAGCTATGACTACTGCAGTCAGTCAATGATGTGGTGAATGATGTGGTCACTGCAATCACTGATACTGCAAGAAGGGGTTGACGGCGGCTTCCCGCACCGTGGGGAACCATCAGCTTTGCCTACTGCATCAGAAGGGGGAGATAGCCGTGTGCAGCGGGTCCACGGACTCCACCTCCCAGGCTCCTCTGCTCCCTGCTCAGCAGCCACCAGGGCTTAAATCCAACGGCGGCTTCCCGCACCGCGGTACTCGTGCGGGCAAAGCCCGGGCCAAGGGCGGGCCCGTCTGCACCCGTCAGTGACAGTATAAGGCAGGGCAGGGCCAGCCCCCTTGGCTGTCACATAGTGCATAACTACACATGGCTCCTGGACTTGGAACAGGAGCGGTAAATACCAGGAGGGCAAGGCGGTGAGATCAAACTTTCCTATCCCTCCTTTCGTCCATAAAATCACTTGGATTTGTGACTATTACCGCCATACTACCGTTAAAAACCCCACAGACTGTCCATTAAGTGGGGGTTGGCATTTCAGGGCAGTCTAAAAGAAACTGGCAAAAGTTGGCTCATTCCGAATTATTCCTAAGACTTAAAGGCCAAGTTATTGACTGCACACCTAGTTTGTTGTTCATCTTAGCCATATAGGTCTTTTAAAAGATTGTATAGGAGTACAGTTACCTGCTAGTGGGCAGAGTTCTGTGCTATACTCTTTATGGTCATAGGTACATCGTTCCCCACACCCTTTTGAATTTTTGCAATTTGCACCCTGCTATTTGCACTTTTATTCTATTTCGCCATTTGCACTCTGTGCCCTGTGTTTTCCTTCTGTCTTGTCTCCCGTGCACCTCATCCTCCGAGTGAAATAGTAGTGTCCGAACAACATTTAATCTCTTTGTAAGATTAGTTGTAATTCTGAGGGACAATGGGCAAATGCGTCTGTGCAGAAAAGAAACTGGCTCCCCTCAAGCCAAAAGCCAAAGCTCAACCTACCTCTATAGATAGGATGCTCGAGAAGGCACTAGGAGCGGTAGCAACAGAAATTGAGCGGACAGAGAGACGATTATTTTCAACCCCAAAGTTGGAACTCCCTCTGGTCGACTTAGACATATCGCAAGTTTCAGGAGCCCCGCTTACTGACATCCCCGGGGGCCAATCATCCGCAGTGGAAGCAATTATAATTGAGCAAAGTGGGGGGGACTCACAAACACGGCCCATCACAAAAGGGAAACCTAAACCACAAACTAAACCAATGGCTAAAAGGAAGAAGGTGATGAGAGAAAAGCCAGATGACAGTTGTACTGGGATGGGAGGTTTAGTTAATAACTCCGAACTGGTCACTGAACAAACTGCCTGGGTCACCAAATTAGTGGTTGATCTGCAAATACAAGTTAATTTAAGGAGCTGGCAGGTGACAGGGGAGCAGCTGAGAGGGGGGTTGCAAAAGGGAACGACGGGACTGGCATTGGACCTATAGCACTGGTTGAAACCAACACTAGCAGGGCCACCCCGTCCCTCACACAGAATGATGCCCTGGTTACTGCTGCCCAAAACCTTGAGAGACAGCATCCCACAACCTCTAGCAGAGCCACTTTAGAGAGACAGCACACCACATTCCAAAGCAGACCTAATCCGATGTCTTCAAACCAACAGTCCAACAAGGATTGGCAGTCGAATAAACAGTGGGCAGGTGTAGGACTTAACAAGAGCACAGAAGCATTTAATAAAAATCCTCCCCTCCCAGTTATAAATATACCACCCGCCTCAACTCCCTACGTCCTCGTTCTTGCAGGTATCCCGGAGCTTGGAGGGGGCCAACACGAATCACATCAGGAATTAAAAAACAAATGTTTGTTCTGGTTAGTTAACCAGAGACAATTTAGGTATGATGATGCAGGAGAGATTTTAACAACACATAGATTTGACTGGCTTGGTTGGAGATCAAAGGATATTCATGGTGATTGTATAGTGATACATTTTAGAAACCTGTGTGTTGTTCAAGATATTTTAAACAGAGATGATGGGAGCCAGATGCGTACGATTAGAGTCCTACCGTTGGGTTATTTTTATCCCCCAGAGAGAACTTATCAAGTAAGAAAAAAATTGGTTGGGGTTGGAGACCTGAAAATCAAAGTTACCACATAGCTTCCCTAGACCATTATGGACCCAGGCAGCCAATATACAATATTCCTACATCAAATAGATTCCATGGCCTAGAAGGAGTAAATTGACTCGAATCCAAGGGCACAGGACTCGGTGATCTGCTGGGTGAGACTTAGGCCGGAACTGTTAAACCCAAGGAGGATCTAGGGTAACGTGCGACTACAGCGGAGGAAAAAAACAGTGGGAGCATGAGCGGCTCCACAGGGAAAAAAGAGGGACGCAATACGGCCATAACCAGCAACCAGTTCCCTCCAGCAAACAGTGGAACTGCTAAGAAAGCTGCTCTTGGGCTCTGCGGGACCTCGCCTTCACCCACCACTGAAGCCGTCGCTAAAACCAATACCCCGGATCCATCAAAGCTGCAAGTCCTATCCTGGAACGTAGCTGTTCTAAACTCTAAGATGGAAAACCCATATTGGGGCCATTTTATTGACCAATTTGAAATCTGCATGTTCCAGGAGACGTGGGCGAGAGAGGAAGTTTCAAAACTGGGTTTCGCTACTTTTGGCACTCCTGCAGTATCATGTGGCAAAGGGAGGCCCTCGAGTGGATTATGCACATGGGTGGGTGTCCACCTCGGTTGTACAGCCAAAAAGATAGAAACATCTACAAACGATATCCTGTGTGTCCTCCTTCATTTCCTGCCAAAGATCACTATCACACTAATAAACGTGTATTCAAGACCTGTTAGATGTGGCCAGGAGTCAAAAACTCTTGACAAATTAATTTCCTTTCTAGCCACCATCTCAGATGAGTATATGGTGATTATAGGAGGGGATTTTAATTGTCAGTATGAGCCATTAGAAGGCATGTATAAGGACAGCCCCAGTGAAGAAGATCAGTACTGGGCCATCCCATAGTCCGCTAGTCCTTTAGTTAAAGTCTGGTCCCCTTTGGTGATGCAGATGAATTCTCTTGTCTTAAATAATTCACTAAGGGCATGTAACGGAAGAACAAAGGCGGATACCCCGAGTAATTTTACCTTCAATAGAAACGGGCGAGGCTCTTTATTAGATTACCTCTTAGTTGATTTAAAATCCTGGCATAGAGTACTCGACTTCAAGGTCAAGACACGGCATGATAGTGATCATAATGCCCTTGTATTGGAGCTGCACAAGTTCAAACCTCTGAGTGCCCCAGGGGCACAGGCCCCCACTGACATTAGGTTGTCTCTCACCAATTGTAGGAAGAGAGTCCGGTGGGTTGACATATACCAGACACAAAAAAGGCAAGGGTCCCTGTATGAAGCCATTATGCCTGCCCTTTTGAATGCAACCAAATCTGTCTCTACTAATGGCATTACAATTGATCCACAGATGGTAGCCCTGAATCATATTAGGCTAACGTCAACCCTGGCTGAGTTTTTCTTTCCCATGAAAACTATTAGGCCAATTAGGAAATCTTCGCATACCTGGTATAATGCCCAATGCCGAATGGCTAAAACAGTCTTGATTTCAGCTATCAAGGCCAACCACCGCCCTCTAATTAAAACAAGCAGAGCGGCCTATCATTCAAGCATTGGGGATGCAAAAAAAGGCTGGGAAAGAGACAAGTGGGACACTCTGAGAAGTTCCCTGAGATCCCACGACATGAGGACCTTTTGGAAGGTTGTTAACACAGGTACATCTGAGGCAAAATCACAGATTGAACCAAACTTAGAGGCAGAAGTGTGGAAGGCAACAATATAAGGGTCAATGGGACCCAACCTCTGCGCACAGTAGCTATTGGGTAAACAATACCCGCCGTATCTTATAATTTACACCTAGTGTACATTATGAATTTAATACTTCTCATAAACATCATGTACAATGCTGAATTGAACAAATCCAAAACAAAATTAATAAATACATTCCAATTTTAATTTTGATTCATTGGAAGTTCTTGAATTTCTTTTTTGTGTGATCCAAGTATTCAAATCAATAAAGTATTCAACAATTCATCTTGCTGCCCAATGCATTTCGAGCCTGATCTGGCTCTTCTTCAGGGGCTTAATTTCTACAACATAAACAGAAAAATTTGGCTTTACAATTATGGGTGTGCTAGCGTCGTTGATCAACAAAGCAGTTACTACTTCAGTTCACTTAAACTGTCATCAGCAATTGGTAAAGCTTTTTTTAAAAAAACAGCATGGAAATGAACAAAAAAGACCCTCCACCAAGGTGACGTAGTTCGAGAGAAATCTGTGCTCTATTCACAACTTATGGGGGTGCAGTCACGTGTGGGAACTGACTCGGGGCATGTATGTAAATTAACAGTGTACCTTTGTCTTAGTATTTAACCTCTACGTCTCCAAATTCAATCGTCAGAAGCAGACGCTGTCTGGAACGGATAAAGTTCATAATGTCAAGTGAATATGCGAGACTCTTGTATAAATGCCTGCTTACAGGGACTACTTAACCCCTTCAGTGCCCGCCCCTTTCCCCGCCCAGTGCCGGCCGTTGCATTAGCGGGCGGGGTCTATGACGAGCTGGACTCGTCATGGGCACAGCGCCACCGCGGCCCATGACGAGTCCAGCTCGTCATGGGCACTGAAGGGGCTAGAGAGCATACCGTTTAGAAAAGCTGAAGAATTCAGACCCGAAATCCTCAGAGTATAATGCGATGAAGTCTGGACAGAGTCAGTGTGCCGGAGAAGCCGCGATCTGAAATGAACGAAAGTTCATAATGTAAACTAATTATAAATGTAACGGGTTCCTGGTTGGCCATCTCGGTGCGTGTCGACTCTCTGACACGGCTTTAGAAACATACCGTTGTGAGAAAGCTGAAGAGTTCTGTCCTGTGGAATCTTCGTGGATATGACGGCAAAATCTAGACAGGTTGAGACGTGAATCCTCCTATTGCAGAGCCCGGGAGCTTCAGGAGCGGATAACAACAATGAAGGACTCATAAGGTGAAGCGTTAAGATGCGAGCTGATCTCGCGATATATACTTCATCTGTGGTACTAAAAACTGACGATGTGTCTAAAGTCAAGAATCTGTCGCCATCTTGAAGCGGCAATTTCTCAAGTAAAAAGCATAGTCTCGTGTATCTGATGGCGCTAGGAATAAAAAACGGACTCGCGGAGTGACGGTGATCTAAAGGGTAAAACTGACTCGGAGATTAGAGTCTTTGAATTGTCGCCATCTTGAAAGAGCTCATTCTCAAGAAAGCGACTCGGGGAGATTAAACTCTCCTGAGCGTGAGAGCATTTGTGTGAGAATAAAGCAATATCATAAAGCTTGTGGGATGCAAACTCTGACCATATTCAGAAAGTAAACATATGAATAGTGGAAGAAAAATATAGTAATAATGAAGTGATATTGTGAAAACAAATCAAAACTCAAAACCCATGTGAAACATACATTTTTTGACAGTAAGAACAGCATAAATGAGTCATGCTAATCCAGCCTGAAACAGTAGTGAATACATTCTCATAAATAACAAGCATAATCAATTCTGTCATTGATTCCCTTATCGATTAGGGTGTCTAAGCGTTTTATCCAGTGTGTCTCTCTTTGTAAAAGACCTCTAGTGAGGTCTGTGTCTGTATGTTGTACTACTCTCTCTAGTACTGCAAATTTTAGTTGGGCTATACTGTGTCGCTCCTCAACCCAGTGTGTAGCTAAACTGCTGCTCTTGTTTTGGGTTCTTATTGTGCTTTTATGTTCGGATATTCGCACTTTTATTTTTCGTTCTGTTTTTCCCACATAAAGTTTTCCACAAGGGCATTTGATGTAATAGATGAGTTTGCTTGAATTGCAATCGCGAGTTGTGGTGTAGTGGCCAACTTTGAGTCCCTCTACATGAGGACTGAGACAGAGGGTGGCACAGTACTGGTTGACTGCCCGACTACACCCATGACCACCCCCAGGACCTGTGACGTTATCCCGACTACAACACTTAAAGAGATAACGCATGTCTTAGATAAAAAATTCCACACTGGATCAGACCCACAGGCTACAGGTACTACAGTGGAAGATCGTGTGTGTGGAGGGTGGCAGCCTCTACCTAGTATTTGTAGACCTGAAATCAACGTTTGATCTGGTCCCAAGAGATAAGCTGTGGGCGGTTCTCTGTGAGTTGGGGGTTCCGGTATATCTATGCCAAATCTTGAGGCAGCTGCATGAAGGTAATTGTGGTGATGTGTGCTTGGAATGCTGCTCTGTCGTGGAACTCGTGATGCGCGGAGATTCCACGACAGGCAGTTATCTCTGGGCCCCTGTTAAGACGGATTCGTCTGGTCATCCTCGAATACAATAAACCCCATTTGTATATAAAAGGTCTGCCTCGACCCTTCTTCAATTTGGCGACGACCGGGATCGACACATGTGCACACGGATCTTCGGGGAAGAAGAGCTTCTCCACAACGAGGAAGACAACTGTAGAACTGTTGTTTGAACAGGGGCCGGAGAACGAGGTTATCGGTAAGGTTATCGGAGTCGCTCCTCACGAGGCAAGGGCTGAGATAATTTTTATTTTATGCTTCGATGTGAATTTTTATTTAGAAATGTCGAACTCTTTCGTAATCATCAGCGCGTTTGAGGGCGCGAGTCGGAACGAGCTCTGCGCGCGCATGAACAAACCCTGTTTCCATGGCCACCACGCGCTCTGTTTGTACGAAGAAAATAGAAACGAGCGCTGCATTTAATTAAACAGGCAGGCATGATTGCGTAGCGTAGGCTGAAAAATAAGGATTTAAACTTTTAAACGCTTAATTACGCCCAAATTAGGTATGGCAAGGAAGGAAAACTCACAGCCCCCATTCCTGTAGGAAGAGGTGTCCGCTAGGGATGTGTCCTCGCCCCGAGCCTTTTTAGCTTGTTTATTAACGGGTTCGTTGATTTTCTACTCATAGAGAAAGATTTGAACGTCCCTAAGCCGGCAACTCGCAAAATTCCAGCTATGATGTTTGCCGATGATACTTTATTGCTGTCAAAATCCCCTATGGGGATACAGAGGGTACTCAATAGATTTTATGCCTTTTGTAAAGACAGAGGGCTTAAGATTAACCTCCAAAAACCAAAATTTGTGGTGTTTAACTCAGCCAAAAGTTCCCGATCTAATCCATCTCTTAATGGTAAACCCCTAGAGAGAGTATCTGCTTTTGACTATCTCGGCATAACCATCACAGAAACAATGGATTGGGGGGCCCAAATCAAAAAATCAACCCTGAAATCAGCACAAACAGCAGGGGGCCTAGCGAAGGTTTTTCGTAAATCCAGTCACAAACCTGAGTCTAGCAATAGAAATATACAAGGTTCAAGCCAGGGGAGCGGCTTTGTACGGTGCAGAGATGTGGGGTCATCGTTGTCCTGACAGTCTTACAATGATAGAAAACACCTTTCTCAGGCAACTGTTTGGCCTCCCTCGGAGCTCCCCACTTGTGCCGCTCCGCCTGGACCTAGGGGTAAGGGCCATTGCTGAAGAAGTTAACCTTAGACCTATTTTATTTTGGAAGCGTCTATGGGCTACCCCAGAACTTGTAGATTATAGGGACGAACATAGAGAGGTGAGGAGCTTACCAGGGATAAAGAGATTACCCTGGTTCTTCCACGTTCTACATACTTTAATGAATATAGGACGGGTAATCTCTGGGACAACCCAGAAGAGGCATGTGCCATAGTGTCCAGGAAAGAACTAAAGGACTGTTACTGGGAGCCCAAACTGGCTCAACTTCAGAGTAATCCCCTAGTAGGCAAGTTAACTGCAGCTAATTTTAGAAATTTAGGATCGGTACAGCCTAGAGCCGGCATTGGATGACATCACTCCTTCACAAACAAATGGGCAGGCTCACAAACACAGGGGTGTCCGGCTTGTGACTGTACCATAGAAACAGACTATCATGTGTTTTTTTGGGTATCTCAAAGCAAGAAAATGGTGGCTGGTCCAGATATGCAGAAACTTGGGAACTAGGCACTGTTCTGAGGCCTACAGGATATTGAAAAATTACACTAGCCTCCCCATAGCTTATTCAGTAGCAGGCTTTCTATTCTCTATGTGGTGCACACGCAGAGTATTCCTAAAATCAATAAAAAAAATAAAAGTAAAAATAGAAGAAAAGATGAAATAAGTAACAATGATTTAACCTCTGCTGACCCCTTGTTTTACGATGGTATTCCAAAGGAATTAACTCTCCAATCTGGAACTATTGTTGTGGTCTAATTTATTTATTTTTAATAGATATTCACCGTTATACCGGATTGATGCCTTTGAGAATCGAACGTTTGTAGCGGAGTAGTTAAAATTTTGATTCGTTAAATCTCGCCTGGAGAATTGTTTGCACATTTGGCACATGTACTTTACAATCATCATTATTACTCCCTAGTTCTGATTGTTACAGTGTCTCATATGAAGTGAACCTCCTACCATTCAGCTGCTACCATAGATTGTACTGTATTTTATAATGTTTTAGGCCTTAACTGGCTATGCTTTTATCCAATTTCTATAATTGTATGTATTTGGCCTTTTTATATTTATTTTAAAGTAAATGAAATATATGCTATATTATTTGTGCTTTTATGGTCAAACTGGCCGAAATAAAGTTATTATTGATTGCTTGATTGATTGAGACAGGTGATCAGCCATGACTACTGCAGTCAGTCAATGATGTGGTCACTGCAATCACTGATACCACAAGAAGGGGTTGACATTTGCCTAAGTGGAGCAGTATAGCTTGTTGTCATGAGCTGATTCATTAGCGTACGATATTGTACTGGATTTCCTCTAAGAAGTTTGGGAAAGGCTACTTTGAGAATTGTCTTAAGTTGTGCCCAGTAACAGACTCCCTATCTCTATTAAAATTATGAAATGTGCCATTAGAACTGAGCTCTCAAATTTTCTAGAATCCAAATATGTCCCACGCCTCCTTAAATCTTTTTTCCAAAAATCCAGCTTTTTGGAAACAGTCACAGATTATCTACCCATCTATGTCATTCTTGTGTCTGTGCCCCCTTGCCCTTCTGGACTAGATTGCTGTGTTTATATTTTAGACTTTAATATCCTTCTGCAAAAGCACCAGTCTGTCAGTGAAATGTATGACTCCTCTTTCTCATGCCTTTTGTCCTTTGAGCCATGGCAGATCCTTCCAATTTAGAATCGGCCACTTCACTGGGACTATAACTTCAAAATCATGAGGATTCAACCGCTTGCCATCCCCCTTTGACATTGCCCACCTCATTAGTGATGCTATTTTGGGTGTCTTTAGGAATGGGACACAACTATATATTGGCTTCGAAGGGATTGATTTCAACTGCTACATTTACTAGATACAACCTTCAGTTCTCTCCAGTGATGGATGAATGACACCATGCTATGCCTTAAATTCTTAAACATGGAGTTTCTAGCCATTGGTTCAATAACAGTTCTTGAACATTGTGAGCTCAGAAGTATGAGTACAATTGTCATAATTAAGGATATTTACACAGCAAAGAAATCAAACATGTTTAAACATTTAGGGCACCAAGGTCCTGTGCACGGTTGCAAGTTCTACTTTCTAATCCTTGTGCATTTATCTAACTGCAAAATTGCTCCTCATTATCTCTCAATCGCCTGATAAATCACACACCACCATGGCCCCTTTGCGAAGGCACGATCCCTTGAAAACCTGCATGTTAACGCTGCTTCCAGGTTTGCGGGGGTCGAGGGTGGTGTTAACCTAAAGACTATGAGGTAATTTGAACCTAGATTGGAAACAGCAATAAGAAAAGGACTGCCTCAAAACGGGGGTCAAAATCCACAATTAGAAAACCATAAAGGTATATAAAAATGTAAGAGCACTAAAGAAAAATAGAAAATCCAAATGCAACAGTATATCTCATTGAAATCCACCCACAAATTCAGGAATCAGTCAGTCAGAAAAGCTTTATTCGGCAGAAATAGTCTGAGCTATAAAAGCAAAATATTGCAATAAAGTATTACAATGTTATTTAAGAAATCATTGATCTTCTAAAACCAGAATTCATATAGTGCCAAAGCAGATCAAATGAAATGTAAAACTTGATGAAGTGGAATTATATACAAGCATCATGCATAAATACACCAAATCAAATAATATCCCATGGGTTAAAAATAAATTCTACTGACACAGTTTACATTTAATCATGAATCCCTAATGGAATCACCAATAAAACAAAACATGAGATTAAAATTCACACTCTCTCCTTATTAGGTTTTCAGGTTTGCTGAATCATTTAAGGACGCTCTAATGCGAATTACTCTGGAGAGAAAGAGGTCATCCCTATAACATACTCTTGCTTCCCCTAATTCATACAAAAATTTTAAAAAGCCTGATGATAAATAATTCTTTTTGAACAAATAATAGTTTAAGAAGGGATTTCCTGGCAGTCATATAAAATTTACAAAAAAGTGCTATGTGCTGAGTGGGCTGTTCTAATTGGTTATCACAGGGACATTTCCTAGTAATTGTACCCCAGCTCAAACTTTTTGGAAATGCAGTCAAATAATGGAAAATGAGAAGGTGGAAGCGAGTTAAAAAATACCTGCACACTATATTATTAACTATTGTACGGTGCAGTTTACATCCTGACTGCTCATTCCATACTCTGTACCGCCCCACTGTAACCATAAGGTCTACCTGTTTCCTTTTCCCTCTGCAGACTTCAAACACATGCTCTCTAATTTATTTTTTGGAATACCTTAAGATATCCTCTGGATGAGACCACAAATCCCTTTCCGCCTGATCCAGGCCCAGCAGGGCATGCTTTATGTTCCATATCCCTAATATTCTGTCAGTCATATCTAGGCCCATACAGTCCTTAAAAATTAACTTGGTGAACAGAGTTTGTTGCTTGGACCATATAGATCGCCACAATAATAGGGGTTTAATTTCAAGGCTATCCGAAATGAAGTCAACACCCACTCCCAATGCACAATGGATGCTGGGGTAGAGCGGGGTACTGACTGTAATCTCAAAAAGATATTCTCTGTTGCCTGTAGAACATTCTTCTCCCCTATAACCCAGATCCCTGTGCCATACATTGTAGTTGAACTTGTTTTAGCGTTAGAAAGCGTAAGCATCTGGCCAATAGATTTGTTGCCTAACTGCGAGGCAAACCTCATCAACCCTTCATTTATCCTAATCATGTTGGAGACACAGATTTCCCTTTGGTGTTGCCAATTCAGGTTAGAGGAGAATTGGAATCCCAAGTAGCTTAAAGTGTTGGTATTTTGTTGCTTACTCCCTTTAATAAACAAGCATTGGCATAGCCAATAGGTCTCGCCTTTGGGACCTTATAAGTGTTTAGCTATGCAACAGTTGCATAACTAAATACTTAAAAGGTCCCAAAGCGAGACCTATTGGCTATGCAAAGCGGCCGCGAAAGTGAAAGTGATCGCGATCACGATCAAACATCAAAGCGGCCGTGAAAGTAATCGTGGTAAAGCGCGGCGCGCGTGCCCGCGCACATGCACTGTAGCTCTAGGCTGGCCTGGTAGCACTTTTTGGAGCCCTCTCAATAAGTCTCGCCAGACCAGCACACGCGCTGGGTCAGGCGAGACCTAAAAAAGGTGTGTTGATTCCCTCTTGCACGACCACAGCTCATTGTATAAGTTTTGGCATTATTCATTTTCATATTCGTTGCAGACTTTTTGGAGTATGCGCTAAAACAGCAGCATCACCGGCATACAGAAGTATCGGAACCTGCCGCCTACCGATCCTGGGGGCATCGGCACCCACAGCTTGGAGGGTTTCTTCCACATCGTTTATGTAGAATGAGAAAAAGGAAGGGCCCCAATACACACTTCTGTCGAACCCCACTCCTTCTACCAAAATGTTCTGTTAATTTGCCCTGTATTCCAAATGTAACTTTTGCCTCTAGATGGCCGTACAGATGTGCTAAGAATGAAATAATCTCCTTGGGGGCCCCTTTTTTATCCAAACATTCCCAGTGCTTCCTATGACTAACTAAATCGAAAGCACTACTAAGATCAATGAATCAAATACACAAAGTTCCGCATACAGGAATCAATTTGCCTTGAAATCCCTCATTTACAGGAATGATACAATAATGAGAGCTGAAATATAAACCCCATTATATCCTTTGGGATTTATATTTCGCAGGAAGGGACATCCATCATCATTGTGATGGAGTAACCCATCCGCCAAGATCTAAATCAGGCCCTCTGTCTCTATGTTTCCGACAGGGGAAGCAGAATATTGTTTTCATGATACCATCTGACATAAACATTGTGTCGTACATATCTTTTATAAAACATATTGTCCTGTTGCATTGTAGAAGACAATCTACACCCAATGGAACAATAAGTTTGTATTCAATATATATGGCACAATATTTATGTCAGATGATATCTCTGACAATAGCCTGACATACAAATAAGTCTCCCTCCCTATGCATAAAGCAATGAATCCGTGAATATGCATTTTGAGTACATTTTCAAATCAAAGGTGACACTTCTCTGTGCTATACTTCAATTATGTATAATACCTATTATTTGTCGAAGCTCTACTTCTCATGTACACAAAAAAAACCTGAAATCAAGTTGTTTTTTTTTAAACCAATGAAAGGAGTCGCATTGAGGTTAGTACAATTGTCTCCTACCCTCTCCATTAAAAACTATATCTGGCAATTAAACTTTTGGTAAAATGGGAAACATTTCAATGGTTTACCCACAGTGTTAAACTTTGATTGAAACATTTCATTTCTAGGACACGACAAAGCTAAAACCAGACCATGCTTCGGTTGTCGTGATGAAATACATGTAATATACTGCTGATAAATAATCCAGAAATATTGACATATGCAAGGTTTAATTGGTCCTTGATGCAAATGTGAAGACAGATAAAAATATTTTGCTTCCTGCAGGCTTCACTACCGCCACTCTATATTTGTTAGCCATAAAAAACAAAATGGCTGCACCCATTCTGATTATCATTCTGTCTGTCACTGACATCTCTGGGTTTGACTACAAACTGTTCTTCATTTGTTTAGGAGTTTACAAATGGTGAACATCAACACACATTTTTGGAGACGATGACTGATTTTGCATCTTTAGTCTTTGACTCAGAGCAAGAGTGAGAACTGTAGAAAATGGAGAAAGGAGGAGGAAAAGAAAGATTGGAAAACAGTGACAAGGGGGGAAGACATTCAGAGTGAAATAAAGAGACGGAAAGTGTAAGGTGGTGAAGAAAAGGGCATTAGTGGTGTTAAAAATACAATGCTTTGAAATTTAGCAACCTGGGATTCAGCAGCGCTGAAGTCTCCAAAGAAAACACTTGAGCCCCTTTTTGACTAATTAAGTGTACGCTTTGTACCACATCATACACCCACCTCGAAATTCATCTGGTGCAAATGAACAGAGTGGAGCAAAAGTGGCCAAGTCAGCACACTACATGTACATCCAATATGGCCTCCAATGCAACACAAGAACACAATATATCTTAGTGTTTGCAGAGCCCTGTGATCTCGTGTGCCCTTATCCTATGGGTTGACTTATGATGCTAATTCTGTGTATTTTGATCAATTCCACCCAGCTAAATGTCATTTTTACTACAGTATATTGACAACTGTCGTCTAGCAAACTGGAATCTTTACTAGTTTCTCGGCAACTTTTGCATAAATAAGCCACAAACACTATTAAATCTAGATGCATAGCAAGATAATAAATTGACACCATGTTTTTGCTTGTCCACGAGAATGGACATATATGTGTGATTTTGTAACAATAATAATTTTCCATCATGTTCCTTTAAAAAGATAACGTTTGGAACTACCATTGCATCACCTGTACATAGAATTCATGTACTTTTATGAATGGCCTGTATGTATTTTGTATTCACGTACTGATAGAAAGAACTAGGTGGCATGCCATAAAATGACACGTCGTTGTTTAAAGCAGGGTTGAGCTTAAGTGGGACACTTGCATCATCACAGTTGTGTCTGATCAACACTTTCAATAAAGAAACGCATATAAAAATAAAGTTTGTACAACTGTTGACCAGGCAAAACCAGTGTGATACTAAAATTGTAATGGTAAATTATATTTATACAGCGCATGCTGCCCACAAAGAGACATTGAAGCGAAAATCCGAGGCAAATATTTGTGGGAAAATCATTTTTTCCCAACACTTGTAAAAAGCGTTATCAGAAGCTTCGAAGCTGAGATGTCTTTTTGCAGGGCCTTTATCTGCTTCTTGGCAAATGTCAGCCCTCCCTTTTCAAATTATTGCTCTTGGGGGCAGTCAGCTGAAAAGCTCCCTCAAGCCCTGCATTGATGCGATTCAACGCAAGACCAATTTGAAGAATGTTCCTGCAGGGACAGTCTATCAAGCTGTGCTTTCAGTGCCAGACTCTGTCAAGCAAGACAGCTGAAAAGTTGCTTTGTGTTATTGCAGCTGTTCCCACGTCCAGAGGTAATGATACTGAAGCAAACATATCCAGCTTCCGCCAGCTGGAGAAAAGGGACAGTACTTCCTAGATCCTATATTTACCGATAGCTCTTAAAAGTTTTTAGAATATGATGTAACCTTAAGAGCTAAATAGGTATCTAAATTTCAGAAAGAATATGAAGGGGAGGCTCGGGGGAGTTGAGGGTGGTAAGAGGAGGTGATTTGAGCATTGGTGTGAAATTTGTTCTAAAAGGTTTCCGTTCCTCCAGGGTTCTTCTTCTACCCATCCTTATTTTCCATAGTTATTTACCATTTACTATTATATTTGAGGGAGGATCTCCCTGGAAAAGCATGCATGCAGAGCTTAAAGTGAATTGAGACATGGGAAATCACTGTCCTAGATAGAGTACCTGCTTCATACTGTGAGGTGTCATATGATAACTTAAAATAAAATCGGTGCAGGAATTCAGAATCTTAAAGTACCTGCCCATATGAAGCATTGATTCTTGAAGTACAGCCCAGGGGCCGCATGTGGCCCTTCTGACTTTTACATGCGACCCCCTGGTCCAGTGCAGCACTGGGCTACTGTTTACTGGACTCTGCATTAAACCTTAAAAAAATGTTAAATAAACGGGTAAGTATTTATTTAAAGGTTAATTTATGTTAAAGAAATGAAGTAACTAGGGAGTCCTGCACCGCCTAACTTTAGGAACAGCTTCGAAGTATCCTGCAGCAAAAGTGTAAAAAAAACCCTAAAGTCTCTGAAAAATTAAAAAAGTGTATTTCATTAATGTGCAGAACCTTTTCACTTTAGTACACCAGATTATATCAGTGCATTGCAGGTCATTACAAAGCAAGGATTGATAGATTCTGGAAAAATAAATTACAGGGTACAACTGTGTGATGGGGATAGGATAGGAGAGCTCAAAAAAAGCTTGAAATGGTGACAAAATAAAAGATAAATGTTTTGAATACAAAAAAATAAAAAGAATGATGCATTTCACGGCATGATTTGAAAATAATGTGGCCAAAAACTGCACATTTACCAGCATTTACTTATTTCCTGATGTATTCTTTCTTTTTTTCTCTCCATCTTTCTTTCCCACTTTCTGTTTATTTCTTTTCCTCCTTTTCATTCTCCTCTCATTCCGTTTTTCCATCTTTCTTTTGTTCTGTCCATTCTTCCTTCAGGTGTCTTTTAAGATTTCTGTCCTTCTTTATATTCATGTTTATTTTCCTTCCTGCTTTCCATCTATCCTTTTCTTAGTCCCATTCTCATATTCTTGTTTCTTCCTTTCTTTGTACCACCCTCCTGTTATTCCTTTACATTTTCTCTCATCTGTCTTTCTTCTTAAATTCCCTCCATTGGCTAATTCTTTATTGTCTTTCGTTCCACTGCCCTTCCATCCATCTCTCATTTCTTCGTTCTATCATTTCATTTCTATTTTTTGCTTTCTTTTCTTTCTCTCCTCCCATTTCACTCCTCCCATTTTTCTTTTCTTTTTCCTTTTTGGTCCCCCTTTTTCGAAGCTTCATTCTTCTCACCTCTCCTATTCTTTCTCCGTTTCTGTCCTTTCCTTCTTTCCTTTTTTCTTTTGTGTCTACGTTCCATCCTACTTCTTTCCTTCTTTCCTTTCTTCTTTCCATTCTTCTTTCCATCCTTCAAACTATTTCACTGGATTTGCCTCTAACTTACTTTTTTAAATTTTGTATTCAAAACATTTATCTTTCATTTTGTCACCATTTAAAGATTTGTTTGAGCTCTCCTACCCCATCCCACAGTTGTACCCTGTAATTTAGTCTTCCAGAATCTATCAGTCATTTTTTTCTGCTTTGTAATGACCTGCAAACCAGAGAGGTGAAAGTTAAGAAGGGTTATAAAAGGATTTAATCTGTCCCTGGCATTCCCGCTTAGGCTGGCATCAGCAGTGGCTGCTACCGGACACGGGTGGTGGGGTGGGCAGTGTTGAGAGGATGCACGAAAAAAGTTTTTAAAAAAGCCACTTACCTGAAAACAGCTGTCTGCCGCCTCTCCTCCGCACTCTTCTTCCTGTCTCCGGTCAGGCAGCAGGAAGCACCCGGGCTCCCAGGTCCCCCTTTAAGCAAACACAATGCTGCAATGCAACTTTGTGATTGGTCTGAGCACCGTGGATGGTACCTAGGTGGGGAATGGGAGGCCGGGCATGTTCCTCACCAGGCTGTGCATTACAGCCTGGTGGGGAAGATGCAAAGTGCGCATGACTGTTTGGCCAGCCCAAGAGGGCAGGCCAAGCAGTTGTGCGCACTTAGGGAGTGCAAACCACTCCTCCCCCTGCTCTGGACGGCCCCACCCCGCCCCGCCCCGCCCCAAGAGCCACTGAATGCAATAGGAAAACTAAAATGATAATAACAATGGCTTGATGCTCCTCTGTCTTAGTGGAGGAGCCGCCACTGGCTGGCAGAGCGGGGTCTTTGCTACGCCCATGGGTTAAGGGAATACAATTGGAGTTCAGGCTTAATGGTTTGGGCTATAGGCTAAAGGGTTGGGGTATATAGGTTAGAGATTAAGAGGACAGGGTCAAACCCTATACTTCCACTTGCTTAGGATCGCAGTTGGGTTGGTAATATGTTTAATTTAATGTATGTTCATGAGTGTTACGGTTATCAGCCTACCTATACTAGAAAAACATTGAAGAGTTGTTTTTCACAGTAACACCACACTTAACAAACAAACACACTTCAGTTTCACAATGGTGCAATTAGGTGTGTTTACAGCTGATAAATAAATGAATAAGGTACAACTGGCTCTAACTCTGGAGGTCAACTTTAGGTTTGGATTGGCAAGACAGCTGCCTGCCAGATGCATTGGTACAAGCTCTGTAAAACATACATAGAATGGGCTTTGAATACATGCACAGGAGTACTGCTCTCGCTTTCATGATGCCGGGTTTCTGTTATATTATTCCTCCTTCATGAAGTGTTTGTTCTACAAAACATGAGGGAATATTTTTGATCTGAGCAATTCAGTCCAGCCACTCGCACAATTTTTTATATCGTAAATTTGGTACAAAAACAACCTTCTTTTAATGCAACAGGCTTATTGAAAGTTTTATCAGGACTTGAGTGCAAACTATTACCACCATCATCTATACTACAGCCAATACTGAAACCATTACCATGACTATTAAACACTGCAACTCAAACCACCACTACAGTCAGTGGCAGCCACCACAAACATAAAGTGGTGAGGCAGGTAGATGGTGTGCAAGGTTGTGGGGGGGGGAGGGGGGAGCACGGGGGGGGGGAGTTGATAATAACAAAAAAGGAAAACTTACCTGAAGCTGCTGGATGCTTCCCACGTCACTGTGCTCTTCCTAGTCCCAGCAGGCAATGGGGCTGCATCACAGACTCCCAGTTCAATCTCCGCCCTGCTCTCATGCTATGAGAGCGTTTCTAGGATTGGCCTGAGCAGTCTGCTTTGATGCTCCGCTCAGGACAGGGAGTCCGTGCTATTTCTCCAACCCGGCTGCTTATTACAGCCCAGTTGGAGAAACCTAAGTGCGCATGTGTGTTTGGCCAGCCTAAGACTGCTGGCCAAATGCACATGCGCACTTATAAGTGCACAAACCAGTCCTCCTCCCCCTTCCATGGCCCCTGCATGACCCTTTCTTGCACACGCAGGCTCAGTGCCGGCAAATGAAAAATACAACAATAGTTTTATGTTTTCAGGTGCTGGCTCTGAGCCAGTGGGCAATGCTCCCCCACCATTGCGGAGGAGCCGTCCCTGACCACCACTGCCATTATCACCACCACCACTTTTTCTACCACAGAAGCATGTTGGAATGCATACGTTTGCGATTTTTGCACATGAAAGCCAGATCTAATTCCTTAAGCAATGTGTGTGTTTTTTTAAGTGTACCCCGAACCAGGTGCTGCTTGTGGGACCCGCTATTGTTTTCACACGTGACTAGTTTTTAAATACAGCATCCCTCCAGGTTAGAAATGTAAAAATACGTAACATGGGAAGTGAAAAATATGGCTCTTTATGTCTGGTGCTTCTGTGGAAGAAATTACTGAATTCTCTGCGGCATAATGCGAATGGTACTAGTTTATTGTTCTTGATGGTCTACGTTTTGCAGACGTAAGGAGAATGAACACCTGTGCTCTGTAATTTTAATTCGGTGATGGATTCTCACCACAGGTTTTAGATTTCCTCTGCATAAATGCTTTAGCAGGCCGGATATGTAACGAAATGAATCATTAATCATTGTATACATTTTTACCAACGGTATAAATGTTATACTCTTTCCATATGTTTTACTAAAGTCAGGATGTAAAGATTTCTTCGCTGCTCACTGCACCTCCCTCGCGTGAGCAGCCTGATCCTTACACTGTTTCAGGCTATGGTGTGTAATTCCTGCGGCAGGCCAGGGACAGACTGATAGGTTTTCCAGGCCCTCAGCAAGATTGAATGTCTCTGATGAACTGGAGGAGTTTCTGTCTCACATGCGTCTTACAGATCTCATTTTTAGTTCCACTCAATGAATTTAAATTGTGATGTGCCATTGCCTCGAGACGTTATTAAAGATCTACTAGTGGTTCCTTCAGATAGAGCCAAAAAATACTTTTTAGAACCAAACATTCCTTTGTAGACACAATAATGATTAAATACAATCATTCACAGTGGTTAACGAAACCATATGCAGCACACCTATGATAAATTACAACGAATAAATATTAAATTAAAGTTTTGATCAAATGAGGCTCTTCACAAAATTAATTCCTACGAGCTGTCAAAATAACACAACAAACAATGACATCACAAACATAATTCAATGAGTGACTGATGTGACAATAGGTGAAACAGATAACATTTCAAATTCAAACACAACAAGACAATAACAAAAATTCTCTGTCCTTCTCTGGTCTTCCACTGTAACACGCAAGGTCTCTTTATTTATTTATATCATGGTTATAGTGAGCCTGGACATGAGCCTGTTTTACATCGGCGTTTCGAGGCGAGCACAGGTGATGCAGCATAGAGTAGGTTTGAGTGGCGTGGAGTGGTGTGAAATGGAGTGTCATTGAGTGACGTAGAGTCGCGTTGTGTAGAGTGTTGTGTCGTGTAGGGAGTAGCATGTCGTAGAATGTAGTAGAGTCGAGTGGCATAGAGTGGAGTAGAGTGTCAGAGTGGAGTAGAGTGTCGTAGACTGGAGTGGCATAGAGTGTTGTGGAGTGGTATAGAACAGAGTGGAGTGGCATAGAGGGTATTCCATAGAGTGGAGAAGAGTGTTGTAGAGTTGACTGGTATATTGCGGAGTAGATAGTCATAGAGTGGAGTGGCATGGAGTAGAGTAGTGTAGGAGAGTGAGATGTCATCGAGAGGGGCAGACTGTTGTAGTGTCGATTGCCTTAGAGTGGCATAGAGTGTCAAAGAGTGGAGCAGTGGAGTGGAATAGAATGGCGTAGTGTGTTGGAAAGTAGAGTGGAGTAAAGTGGCATGGAGTGGCAAGGATGGAGTTGCGTAGATAGTCATAGAGTGGAGTAGTGTCGTAGAGTGGCATAGAGTGGAGTGCCATAGAATGGAATAGAGTGCAGGAATGTTTTTGGGAGTAGAGCGTCATAGAATTGAGTGGGGTAGAGTGGCCTAAATTGAAGTAGCCTAAAGTACAGTGGTGCAGAGTTAATTAGAGCAGAGTGCAGTGGCACAGAGTGTATTGGTTTGGAGAGTACAGTGGTGTAGACTGCATTGCGGTAGAGTGAAGTGACAGAGAGTAGAGTAGTGTAGAGTGCAGAGGTGTAAAGTAGATTGGTGCAGAGTAGATTGCAGTGGCGGAACGGTCAATGGCGTAGAGTGCACTGGCGAAGAGTTGAGTAGAGTGGTATATAGCGTAGTGGTGTAGAGTGTAGTGGCGTAGAGTAGAGTGATGCAGGGTAGAATGGAGTTGTGCAGGATAGAGTTGAGAGGTGTGGAGTAGAGTAGCGTAGAGTGCAGAGGCGCAGAGTAGAGTGGTGTAGAGTGCAGTGGTGCAGAATAGATTAAAGTGGCGTAGAGTGGAATTAAATAGAGTGTAGTGGCATAGAGTGCATTGGTGTGGAGTTGAATGGTGCAGAGTAGAGTGCCGTGGTATAGAATGCAGTTGTATAGAGTACAGGGGTCCAGAGTAGAATGGTATTGAGTTCAGTCTTGCAGAGTACAGTGTCGTAGAGTGCAGTGTCATTGAGTGCATTGTAGTAGAGTGCATTGCATAGAGTGCAGTGGTGTAGGGTGCAGTGGTGTATAGTAGAGTGGTGCAGGGTAGAGTGGTACTGAGTAGAGTGGTGTAGAGAGCAGTGATTCAGAGTAGAGTGGTGCAGAGTAGATTGCCATAGATTGCAGTGATGTAGAGTGGCCCAATGTGCACTGGCATAGAGCACAGTGGCGTACAGTGTTGTAGATAGTATTGGTGTAGAGTGCAGTGGTGCAGAGTAATTGGTGCAGAGTGCATTGGTTTTGAGTGCAGTGATTTGGAGTAGAGTGGTGCAGAGTAGAGTGGTATAGTGTGCAGTGATTTAGAGCGGCATAACGTGCACTGGCATAGCATGCAGCAGCCTAGAATGCAGAGGTGTAGAGTGTTGTAGAGTGTATTGGCATAGATTGCCATGGTGCAGAGTAATTGGCGCAGAGTGCAGAGTGGAGTGTGGAGTGCATTAGCATAGAGTACAGTAGCTTAGACTAGAGTGGTGTAGAGTAGAGTAGTGTAGAGTTGTGCAGCAGAGTGTGCAGTGGCATAGAGTGGAGTGGCGCAGAGTGGAATAGGGTGGCGTAGAGTACAGTGGCATAGATTGCACTGGCGTACAATTTGAGATTAGTGTAAAGTAGCATAGAGTAAAGTGGTGTAGAGGAGAGTGGTGCAGGGTAGAGTGCAGTGCCATAGAGTGCATTGGCATAGACTGCAATGGCACAGAGTGCAGTGTTGAGGAGTAGATTAGCATAAAGTGGAATGGTGTAGCGTTACGTGGTGAAGAGTAGAGTGGTGTATAGCAGAACCAGGTAGAGTGCACTGGCATAGAGTAGAGTGGTGCAGAGTAGAGTAGAGAAGCATAGAGGGCAGTGTCATAAAGTGTAGTGGTGCGCATTAGATTAAAGTTCATTGGCATATAATGTAGTGGCATACTGTGTAGTGATGTAAAGTGATTTGGCAGTAGAGTGCATTCGTGTAGAGTGCAGTAGAGTGTCGTAGAGTGGTGCAGAGTAGAGTGAGGGGGCATAAAGTGCAGAGGAATAAATGCAGTGGCACAGAGTAGAGTGGTGCAGATTAGAGTTGCGTAGAGTTCAGTGGCAGAGAGTGCAGCAGCATTGAGTAGAGTGGCACAGAGTACATTAGTATAGAGTGCAGGGGTATAGAGTGTTGCAGAGTAGAGTACAGTGCGATGGAGCAGAATAGATTGGCACAAAGAGCAGTGGCGTATAGTGCATTGGTTTTGAGTAAAGTCGTGTAGAGTCCAGTTTCATAGAGTAGAGTGGCGTAGAGTGCAGTGGTGTAGAGTAGAGTGGTGCAGAGTAGATTGCAGTGACAAAGAGTTCAATGGAATAGAGTGGAATGGCGCAGAGTCGAGTAGAGTGGCATAGGGCATAGTGGTGTAGAGTGCAGTGATGTAGAGTGGAGTGGTGTAGGAATGAGTGCAGTGGTAAAGAGTAGAGTGGTGTAGAGTGCAGTGGTGCAGAATAGATTAGAGTGGCATAGTGCAGAGGGATATAGAGTGTAGTGGCGTACAGTGCATTGACATAGAGTTGAGTGGTGCAGAGTAGATTGCAGTGGCATAGAGTGCAGCGGTGAAGAGTAGTATGGCATTGAGTTCAGTCTTACAGAGTAGAGTGTCATAGAGTGCTGTGGAATAGAGTTCATTGGCGTAGAGTGTAGTGGCATAGAGTGTAGTGACGTAGAGTAGAGTGGTGCAGAGTAGTGTGGTGTAGAGAGCAGTGGTGCAAAGTAGAGTGGCATAGTGTGCAGTGACAGAGCGGCGCATCATTCAGTGGCGTAGCGTGCAGTGGCGTAAAGCTTTGTACAGTGTATTGGCATAGAGTGCGGTGGTGCAGAGTAGTTGGCATAGATCGCAGTGGCAGAGCGCATTGGTTTTGAGTAAAGTAGTGTAGAGTGCATTGGCATAGAGTGCAGTGGCATAGAGTGGAGAGCTGTAGAGTACAGTAGCGTGGAGTGGTGCAGTAGAGAGTTCAGTGGTGTAGAGTGGAGTGGCACAGAGTGGAGTAGAGTATCATAGAGTGCAGTGGCACAGTCTGGATTGTTTGAGAGTAGGATGAAGTGGCGTAGTTTTTAGTGGTGTAGAGTGGAGTGGTGCAGGGTAGAGTGCAGTGTTACAGAGTAGATTGGCATAGAGTAGAGTCATGCAGAGTAGAGTGCAGTGGCCTAGACTGGAGTGGTGAAGAGTGCAGTGGTGCATAGTTGTGTGGGGTAGAGTTGACTGGCTTAGAGGAGAGTGTTGCAGAGTAGAATAGAGAGGCATAGAGGGCAGTGTCATCAAGTGCTGTGGTGCACAGTAGATTATAGAGTGGCATAGAGTGGATTGGCATAGAGTCTAGTGACGTAAAGTGCTTTGGCGGTAGAATGCATTGGTGTAGAGTGCAGTAGGGTGGGGTCGGGTAGAATGTTGCAGAGTAGAGTGAGGTGGCATAAAGTGCAGCATGATAGAGTGCCGCAGATTAGAGTGGCATAGAGTTCAGTGGCAGAAAGTGCAGTGTTGCAGAGTAGAGTGTTGCAGAGTGCAGTTGTGTAGAGTACAGTGGCGTAGAGTGCATTGGTATAGAGTGTAGTGGTATAGAGTGTTGCAGAGTAGAGTATAGTGGTGTACAGTCCAGTGGGGCAGAGTAGATTGGCATTAAGAGCTGTGGCATAGAGTGCATTGCTTTGAGTAAAGTGGTGCAGAGTGAGTTGGCGTAGAGCGCAGTGGTGTAGAGTGCAGCAGTATAGAACTGAGTGGCATAGAGTGGAGTAGAGTTACACAGGGTAGATTGCAGTGGTGTAGAGTAGAGTGGCATAGAGTGGAATGGTGCAGAGTGGAATAGAGTGGTGTAGAGTGCAGTGGCATATAGTGGAGTGATGTAGAGAGTAATGGCATACTGTGCATTGGCATAGAGTGGCATAGTATAGAGTAGAGTGGTGCAGAGTGTGGCATAGAGTGCTGTGGTGCAGAGTAGAGTAGTGTAAAGTTCGGTGGCAGAGATTGCAATGTTGCAGGGTGGAGTGAAGTGGCATGGAGTGAGGTTGCATAGAGTGGAGTGGTGCAAAGTATAGTAGACTGGTGCAGGGTAGAGTGCAGTGGAGTAGAATGGTGTGATGCAGAATAGAGTGGCATGGAGGGCATTGGTGTACAGTGGTGTAGAGTAGAGGGGCAGAGTAGAGTGTAGTGGCAGAAAGTCCAGTGGCAGAGAGTGCAGTGTTGCAGAGAAGGCTGTCGTAGAGTGTAGTGGTGTATAGTAGAGTGGCATAGAGTGCATTGGTTTGGAGTGCAGTGGTGTAGAGTACAATGGCGTTGAGAGAAGTGGCGTAGAGTACAATGGCGTAGAGTGCAGTTGGCTTAGAGTGTTTCAGAGTACAGTATAGAGGCAAAGAGTTCAGTGGTGCAGAGTGCATTGGCATAGAGAGCATTGGTTTTGAGTAAAGTGGTATAGCGTGCAGTGGTGCGGAGTAGATTAGAGTGGCGTAGAGTGGATTAGCATTCTGTTCACAGACGTAGAGTGGAGTTGTACAGGGTAGAGTGCATTGGCGTAGAGTGCAGTGGCATAAAATACAGTGTTTTAGAGTAGAGTGTCATAGAGTGGAGTGGTGCAGCGTGAAGTGGTGTAGAGTGCAGTGGTGCACAGTAGAGTAGTGTGGGGTAGAGTGCATTGGCATAGAGTAGAGTAGTTTAGAGAGGCGTAGAGTGGAGTGGTGCAGAGTAGAGTTCACTGATGCAGTGTGGAGTGGCATAGTGTGGAGTGGTGCAGAGTAGAGTCAAGTAGAGTAAAAGCATGGTGTGGTAGCGTACTGCCATTAAAAATAACACATCTTCAATCGAAAATGAGCATTACATTTGCACAGACATACAGTTTTACTGATGAAAGTGCACAGAGCACAAACGATAATGTATGCAAATGTCATCACCTAATGTATTTATTTGTTTTGATTGCATTAAAATATTTTCTTCCCCCACACTTACCAAAATTACCAACAAATGTGCTTCAGTTATGCTAACCTAATTCTGAAATATCTGCACAGTTTATTTAGAGACATTTATATTTTTTTTTTTGCTAGAAAAAAAATAACATCAGGCAGCCTTCTGTCCAGCACATACCCAGTAGCCAGCATGATTGTCACATAAATCCACTCACTTTGAAGTCAAAGAAAGAAAAGTAAACACCAAGCTCCAAGGAAGACAGAGCCTGATGTTTAACCTCTGTCTTTGACTGCACAGCAAATATCAGAAGATACGAACAAGATTTAAAAGGCCTGTTTACAGAACTCCAGGACTGGTGGAAGAATACAGTCAATAAGGTTTTGGCATGGGAAGGGAGGACCTCATACTGAACAGCATAAAACAAATATATCCAACAAATAGAAAGCAAGCAAATGTTATTTACAAACCACAAAGATAATGCTAAGCAATGGGCGAAATGCATTCCCAGGGAAGCCTTCCGAATATCCCCAAGATATCGCTAGCAAACAAGACTCTGCTCTGCTGTCTGGTAGGCTTCGACCTAAAACATAACTTCATTAGCTAAATATTTACTAAATGACTTCTTCAGAATTTGTGTTTTATTAAGGTGACAGCAGCAGCTCCCTTCTTTGAAACATCCCCGGACCCGGGGCTGGTGCTGGGGGGCGTGCCGGTGCCATGGTGAAATTCAGCCTTTTGATATCTGGGAGTCCAGGTCTTCTGCCACCAGGAGGATCTACTAGAGAGTAACCTCCTTCAGGCTACAACAGCGGTGAGGTTTCAGATGTCCTTCTGGCACACTCTCCCTCTAGCCTCTGAAAATGGTGGTGCTCCACTGGCTGCTTTATCATTTTACGAATTTACCAGTTCACGTCAAACCCTCCTTCTTCCATACGCTGGAGCAAGACATCAGACAATTCATATGGCATGAAACACAAAACAGGGTAGAACTAGTGAAACTTTACTTGCCTGTCGATTGCGGAGGATTGGCAGTCCCCAATATGGAGCACTATTATCTGGCATTACAGCTGCAGTGGGTGGCTCGCTGAATCGGTGGTCAGCAGTTAGCGGATACTGCCACGCTTCAGCCTGGATACACACAGCCCCAGATCATAGCCTTGTTCCACCCCGGTAGAAGGGGTGCAGCCCTGACGTGGGTACTGGCGTCAGTCGCCCACAGATGTTTTAGATGGACCCTAAAACTCACAAAGGAAGTCGAACCTTATGCCCCTTCTCTTTCCATATTGAGTATGCCAGCTCACTGCCGCATAATTACGTCAGCAGAACTAGGCCCCTGGGAAGTGGCGGGTCTGCTGACTTTCGGTGACCTTTATCAGGACCAGCAACTAGTGCCGTTCCACACACTGACTGCGGACAGTGCCCTGCTGCATGGCCAATTTCTCTTATACGCCATGCCGACACAGGCGCTGCGATCTTTATGATGTGACGTAGCCCAAGAACCTTGGACCCATCTTACTATTCAATATATGCATGAACTGGGCATGGGTAGACACCTTACAAAATGGTTCACTTATTCCCTACGCACGCACTTGGCACAGCCACTGACATCCGTGAGACAGCCCTGGGACAAAGACTTACAGAGACAATGCACTGATCGCGAGTGCTTGGCCATATTAGAGGGACCTACACATATCCCCAGAAATGCCCAATTCCACTTAATACAGTACTATATTAACCCTGGGCGTAGTTCGTGAAGTAGCACTATGCGAAGCTACGCAAAGTGCACTTCGCACTATGCGAGATACTGCGTAGTACCCTGTTCGCACTGTGCAAGATGTCGTTTTCAATGATTGCACAGTGCGGACAAGCAACCGGCACTGTGCAATCATTGAAAACGGCATCTTGCACAGTGCGAGCTGTAGTTTTCTACTGCTCGAGTAGATTTTTACTCGAGCAGCAGTTTTCTCAACGCGGACTGGTAGTTTCTCATCGCGAGCGGTCGCGAGCATATACGCATACCACTCGCAATGAGAAACATGACCTCCTCGCGTTGAGAATCTCGCCGGGAGGTTTATTTTCCACGCTCGCGATCGCCAACTTAATGTTGCTGATTGCGAACGAGGAAAAAGTCTCGCCAGGATGTCATTTTGCTTGCTCGCGGTCGCCAACTTGACGTTGAGGACCGCGAGCAAGCAAAAAATGACCACTGCACTACGCAACACTACGCTATGCGTGTTTGCACTGTGCTACGTGCAATTCGCGTAGTGCGAAGTAGCGCAAACTTCACAAACTACGCGAGCGTAGCGTAGTGCTTTGCCCAGGCTTATACTATATACTCCAGAGAGTGTGCAGGATACCAGCTAAGATTAATAGATAATATAACCGTGTAGATGCTAAATGTCCAAGATGCGATGCATTAGATGCATACCTATTGCATATGCTGTGGTCATGCACAGATCTCGCCTCTTTTTGAAGAGCAGTCACAACGCATTTGAGCACATGCACGGGCCGCACGGTTGTGTGCTCTTGGGAGGTCTGCCTGCTAGGCCTCTTCTATAAGACAATAAAACACAAAGTCACATCCTGATTCGTAGATCTCGGACTTATTGTAGCCAAACGCTTAATTACTAGGCGCTGGAAATCGCCAGACCCACCACACATCAAAGCCTGGCTGCAGTCGCTGACATGCTGGGCACAGGCAGAGAGTGTGGCATTGTGAAGAGAGGATACACTGGGCCTGCAAATGCCCCTGCTGGCAAGGGCATGGGATGTGATTTTTGCTAGATATCCGAAATTTAGAACAGAATGATCCGGAGGCACCCGAGTCTCCCGCCTGATACTTCCAGACAGATAGACCATGGGGCTCGCATAAAAGTACTGACTACCACCGACTACCACCGATAGGTCAGCGCCACCCTGCTGGCGCTGCATCTCTCACGTTCATGTCCAGGACATGTTATTTAAACTCGGTTCATAGCAGGTAGAGCAAAGCTACCTAAACAGGTAGACAAGAAATACATGTGGCAGCAAATCACAGCACAGGGGTAGCTGGGAGGTACTAATCTGGGCGAGAGGGCAGACACATGCGCTTTGCTGTGTGACACGAAAACAACCCAGTTCATATATCCCCCTGTTTCCTTTTTAGATCCTCATGCTCAGACACATACTATAGGGTACGCGGACAAAGCAAAGCACATACACTCTATTTTATAAAGATGTTTGTTAATGTCAGTCTATTATATGTGCATGGCTGTAACCTGTATAAGAATTGTCAAACAGTATCTAAAATGATTTTTAAAAAACCTATAAAGAAATGTAAACAAAAAATTAAGGTGACAGCAGCAGCATATCAGTTTAACGCAAGCCACGATTGTGCCACTCTGTTCGTAGCATCACAACCAGCAAATGTTTTTTCCAGTTTTGATGCATTGCCCTCCCTCGATGCTACATATTGTTACTTTTCCTTTTATTTCATAACATTTTTTATAAACGCTTTAGTGATATTTTTTGCCTGTTCACTGCACAAATACAAAAATCTACATCTAACAACTATTTTGTTCGACCGAAATTCAAGTGTGACAGGCCTTCTTTTAATGGGCAATATAAATAAAATGTATGATTTTAATTGGATTTAGCAAATTATAGTGTAGTAGGGTCTTTCAGAGGAAATCGATTTTTTGTTTTAATTTGCTAATACCTTTGGATTCTTCATAAGAAAGTGAGGGTGATAGAAAGTTTTAGAGCCATCACTACAACAGTGAGTACAATCAGGTTCTGTAGTCTCCTGGAGATGCAGACTCCCTTTAACTCGCAGTATTATGGCTACTCTTTTGCATAGCAGGGCAATTCCTAATGTACCTCATAAATATTAATGAAATAGGTCACAGTTTGCGATGCATTAGGAACTGCAGCCATCACAGTGGTGGTAGCGTGCTGGGGTCAGCTGACCACCGTGTCTGTGATTCCTTTTTAATAAAACAATTTTATTTAAAGCAGCCCACTTTCCTTAAATAAAACAGGATTCTTTAAAAAAAAAACTTTTAGGTTTCACTTTTTCTTAAAACAAATTTTATTTCAGCATTCACAAATGAGAAGGGGTCCCATGGCACCCCTTCCCATTTGCGAATGGCTGCCACCACCTTTAAGGTGTCTGTACAAAAAATTAATGTGTTGCTACCCTAATTTAGTCTCAAAACAGTCATACATAGCACTGCAATGCAGTATTTGGATGGGACGCCCTGAACATGCCCATTCCAAATACTGAATCACTAAACACAAATTGCAATTTGGTAACATGTTACAGAATCCAAGTTTGTGCTTGGTACATATAAAAAAGCATTTTTTGCAGTCGGAAATGGCCGATTCTGCCAATTGGGTCATTTCCGACTGTAAAAATGCTTTTCTACATATCTTTGTCCCATCCTTCCTCCTCATGGGGCTCACTCCTCACCCGCAGTCAGAGTTGATGCAGTACACAGTGAAGTCACATAATAGTGCAGCCTTTATACAAGGCTTCGAAGCCACAATGATACACACAGCACTGTGTCACTGCACACTTGCAGTGAGGCATCCACAATGTGAGAAGCACACCCCAAGCATGACATCTTAAGTTTGACTGGGGAGTGCATTTCAGTGATGTCATAAGATAGAAACATTTAGGTATAATGAGCAATGAAGGCAGTAGTCACTACAATCACTTTTGTAAGTGTAAGAAGTATATAGCAGGTGATATGAGTATTTGTGGCCCAATCTAGGCGATTCACTGATAAATAAACAGATACATTCGAACTGCACAAAAATAAAGAACAGTCCAAAAATAGGTCAATGTTGTTATGTTGCAGGATTACTGTTTTTGTAAGAAAAGGAATGCATATTAATAACCTGACTCCAACATTACACAGTGGTTTTTGCAATCAAAACTAACTTATGCACACGTTTATCATGGCGAGTTATCACGTTGCGGCAAGTTATGTTAGGTGCTGTTTTCTATTGATGCTTATCTGGTGTTGCTGTTAGATTTCTAGTACTTTGTCAGACTGACATCAGTTGGGCACCAAAAAACAAAAAATAATTAGCCTGTCGGCAAATGGTTGTTAGCTTTTAAACAGCGGGGTGGCCCCAGACTCGTAAAGGCTGCATCTGGAGGGCCTAGACTGACTCCTAGGGACACACTCGTCTCATTAGCATACGCATTAGTACGAGCTCGGGGCTCAGTTTCTAGCTAGTCACCATTTTAGCGAGGCACCGTTTAACAACATCGCATGAAATAGCGCCAAGTGTCGTGATCCAAAGAATGGGTGCCAGAGGGCCGTTTAATTTATCATTCTGAATTTGTACCTCTAAATTAAAGTAAGCAAATGTTTGTTTAATGTGCCAGATTATTCATCGCATGTCATGAAAAAGTAGGAACTAGAACATGGACCCTACTTCCTCTTGGTATAAAAACAGCGCCCAGCCTCCTTGCTTTTAGGAAAGTGGTAAAAATCTGGTTATTCAGGACTTAGTAAAATTTTTTACCCTCTCCTGATACTTACATCAATTCTTTTATAGCGTTTAGATGCCTCAGGTTAATACTATTCCTGTTTTACCAACCATCTGAGGCTACTCCGAAAAAAACACGTTTCTGGTTCACCGCGAGCTGCCCCCGCCAAACAGAGGCCATCTTCAGTGTCTAGTACATAATGTGCTATTTTAACTGAGGAGTCCCTAACCAGATTGTTTTCGACAAACTAGAACTGTCTGCAGATAATCCTATTTCTATATAAGATTTCTAGTCCCAAAAATGTGAAAATCCTTATGTGGTCCATTTGTTCGGATTTGTTGAAAGTGGTAAGTAGTTGTTTAGTGTATCTCTTAACCAGGGTGAAACCGGTTTTGGGTTACTTGTGTTTCAGTTTAGGTAGGACCTGGACTGGTAGTTTGGGCTGGACTTTTCCTATTTGAGCAGGGTGAAGGCTGATTTGCACTAAGGTGCAATTGTTGGGAAAAGAAGGACAGGTTGGGGGGCCACCAAGTGATTGCTAGTGATTAGACTTATTGCACGCATTCTTCTCTTCCCCTTTTGTGCTTTTGATGTACTGATGCACATGGCCAGGGTGTGCCCGAACGTGGGTCCCATGCTCACTGCATGACTGGAACAAAACTACAACCAACTGGCAAGCCTCAATCAGAGGGAAACCAGTCTTGGAATGCTTTTCTTCCGGTTCAGGGAGGACCTGCCCCGGCATTTCGGGCTGGACTGTTCCTACTGCTGCAGGGTGAAGGCTGATTTAGAAATGTATGTATAGGTATGTATGTATAGGTATACTTGTATAGCGCATTGACTGTCACCCAACGGGCATCCTGGCGCTTAGACTTTTGATAGAACCTGCACAATGTTATCAACCACTGTATGATTTACGCCACTCTTGGGAAGAGATGTGTTTTCAAAGCTTTCTTAAAATGGCACGGTGGGCAAAAGAACAATGGGTTGGAATGATACCCACATGATTCCCAGCAGTTAGACTCATTGCAAGCATTCCTCCCATCACCTTTTGTGCACCTGAAGGGCTCTTTCTTCATCAAGAGTAAAGGTTGTGATGCTCTGACAAGGTCTTGTATCTCGAGAAGTACACAGGTTCAGTTATGTGCTAGATTTTTTCCAAACAAGTTGTATTCAGCTATGAGCATAAGAACATTTAAAAATAAGTGAGCTCCTAAATCAGTGAAAACCACAAGCAGGGTGGTTGTAGCAACGTGTTGATGGATACACAGCAGACCAGATGGTTAACTAATGAACTTGTGACCACATGCAACTTCTGTTTCAGAAAGTGCTTCTTCTTTGCATTCTGAGCTGAAGTAGCTTCCCTGTTTCATACTGCGGCCCTAGAAATGTAAGTCTTAAGCATTGCTACATGTCTGCAGCTGGTGATAGCCTATATATGTCCCAGGCATATTGCTTTAAAGGCCGAGTTACTATCTATTACTGTGTACCTGCACTTCTTTCATTTAAAAAGGAGAGAAACCGCGTTTCTATGGAAGGGTTCAATGCTTTGAATGGGAGGGTATAGGCACTACTCAGTAGCAAATAGGTGTTCTAGTATAGTGAGTACCAGCACTTCGATTTTTACATTTAAAGCACTGCTTACAGAGTACTCGGTGTCCTTGTAGTTGTGGGTGCTGGAAATAGCAGTGAGACGCACAGTGCTGCTTGCTGCCAGAGTTTCATTTTTTTAGTGCACATAGCCACATTTTTTAAACTGGTTCTTCTGGTGTGGTCCTAATACTGAAGGTTATATAAACAGTGCATATGCCTGCCAGCATTTCCTGCTAAAACGTGGTAATGTAAATAGCCTGCAATCGCGTAAACATAGTCAAAAGCATACCATTGGGAGCTGAGTATCAAAAGTTACAGTGGGGTCTATTAGAGTTAGGGTTTGAGTCTCTCTGGTCTCCCTTGCGAGAGAGTGTTGGTAAATAGAGAGCTGGAGGTAGGTAGAGAGAAAGGTAAGGAGAGACGGATGAGATAGGAGATGGGAGGTGAAGTAAGGAAAGGGAGAGATAGATTGATTATTTTTATGTAATTGCCAACTGCTTCAGAGCACAAGCAGTAAGGTTGGTAGGCCGGGCATGCTTAGTTGTAAAATTAAAAAATAGTCTATTATATACATCATTAGCATATTTCTGGGGCCCCCTCAGGCCATTGCCCACACCCCAGAAGATTGAGGCCCTGGGCAATTGCCCACTTTACCCATTCCTTAAAACGCGACTATGGCCTGCAGCAATGTGCTTTGATGGAACGTTTTACTATTTGTCGTTACATGTCCTCAGCAATGCCACCTCCATGCAAGTCATTTGACTTACACAAATTATTTTGATTAATGTGTGAATTTTACATATGTTCTCATGTTCAGCTTCTACAAAGGAAGATTTTTGTTTTTCTTCTGAGAATTTCTGGGAGTGTACTTTTTTGCTTCTATGTATCCTTTTTAAAGATATCTGGGGTTGCCAGTGCAGGGAGGTAACTGTTAGATATGTGTCTGTATAGAACAATACTCATAAAGGAGAATGAAAAATGTCCTCGCTTGTGTAATGGAAAGTTTCAATTTTATTAAGGACTTAGAGGCGAGGATTATGTGTTCTTCCTGTGCTTTTATTCAAACAGCAGCAATTTTCAGCAGTATACTAAAACTAACATTCTCATAAGCATTTGGGAATACAGCAAACCTTTTCAAACAATCATAGATTAACGGTCCACTCAGTCCCTTGCCAATGTTGCAGCTCCCTCTTTAGTTGAGTTATGCCATTGCATGACTTTCAGACATCTTGTTCAGTTCCTTCAATTCCTAGAAGAGGAAACAATTCTATCAGCAACCGGGACTTTAGACATAACATCAGGCATAATCCAAACAGTCAGCAGAGAACATTTTAACCACGATTGACCCAATTTGGGCTCTTAATTAAACATACAGTAGAAAAAGAACATTGAAAATGCATACTTATAGTCCCGGGTAAGGGTCAAGGTTAAGACTCCCCTCCAAATGCGATAATCCTCACCTCCGAGTCCTTAATAGAATTTTAACTTTCTGTTACAACAGCTAGGAAATGGTTCATTCTATGTCAGGCCTGGAGGTGAGAACTATGCTACTTTAAAGCTTGCTTACCGCTAATTGAGCCACATCCAGCAGCACCTTGAAGTAAAATTATTTAAAGGTAGAATCCGAGGACCAATCAGCCACATTCATATTATCATCCAAACCTGCTCCTAGGCTGAACACCTTTAAGGCAATCGTTCCTGTTTCTAAGTGCGCCCCGAACACCTTGGAGTCAAAGCCAGCCTCATGCATGATCCACCGAACCCAGCAGGCAATAGTGGGAGATGACACCGCCTTGTGTGGTTTTCGCAGGACAATGAGGAGGTGCCGCTCACCTGGTGGGCAAAACTCCTCTGTCATCTACTCACAAGCCTTAAGGCACTGTACCACACAGAGCTTGGGAGTATTGAGAATAACTGGATAAGTGATAAACCTGGTGGTGGACATAGTTCACCTACTTACTGTAAAGGAAACCCCTTCTGGGGAAAATACTCTACTAGTATTATCCAAGGCCCACACAACCAAGACCCGTCTGCCAGACACCTAGCATAGGAGCATAGCCAATTTTGCCGTAAGTTCTTTACAAGATAAAAACCTGTTAAGGACCTGGATAACATCCCATAGAGTGCTTTTCTGGTGGGAGAGAGTGAAAAATCCCCCGAAGGAGTTTCAGGACAAGAGGATGCTCCCCAACAGGGGACCCTTCGATCGGAGAATGACCTGCTGAAATAGCGGTATGAGCTGAACAGTGGGCCAAACCTTCTGACACTAAGCTGGATAAGAAATTGAGTACCTGCATTACGTCAGTGCCCACGGTATCCCCACCCCATCATATACACTGTGTCCATCATGTCCACACCGATTTATACCGCTTGACAGTACTGTCTGCTCAAGCCCTGGACAGAAGCTCTTCAGCTTGTCTCAAAAGGCCCGGGATCATCCAACATCCCCTGTAATTGTTCATGACACCAAGGACAAGGAGCACTCCATCACCGTCCAGTGTGGATTCAGGTCTGAGCTTATGAGAAGAGTCTGTAACAGAGGGAGATGGATTGGAGAATCCCAAGAAAGTTCCATCAGAACCGGAAACCAAACTTAAGATCTCCACATATGAGTGATGAGTACCACCTCTGCTTGTTGCCTCCTGACATGGGCAGAGACTCTGGTAATCATTGAGATCTGGGCAAATGCACATATCCCCTTTCCTGACTCCGAGTCCTGGAGGAATGAATCGGTCACCGCCGCTTGCGGATCCGGTCTTCAACTGTATAACTGGACTAACTGGTGTTTCAGCCAAGAAGCAAACAGATCCACTGAGAATGGGCACCACCTGTCCGAGAACATGGAGATCCGAGAACATTGGAGAAAACCTGCGGGTGCAGTTTCCACAGGCTGTAGTTGTGGAAGTAGTGGGAATGGCAATATGCCACTTGGCTCGCTTGGCTGGAAAAGTACTCTGCCATGACCGATATGTGATGGTCCAAAAAGTAGTGCCAGAAGTTCTTAACTAGGTCGGACAGTGCTTTGGATTTCGTCTCCCCAGGTGATTGATATAGCGCACTGCTTATACATTGTCCATTTTGAGGAGTACCGAGGATTGGATCCTGTCTCTGGTCCAACAACGAGGAGTACTAAGCAGATTGATATGTAACCTCTGTTCTAGTGACCAAGTGCCTCCTGTGGAGAACTCCCCACACCTCACGCCCCAGTCTAACCTGCTGACTCTATGACGAGATCAGGAGTGGAACCAAAAATCGCTCTCCTGTTCTATGCCTCCATGTGGGAAAGCCACCAGCTCATCTCCTCCTTCACCTCATCGGACAAGGGCACTGATTGAGAATGCGCGAGGCCCTTCCATAGGTGATGTGCCTTGAGGCATTGTAGGGATTGATAGTGAAGGGGGCCTGGAAAGATCGCTTGGATGGAGGAGGAAAGTACACACACTAACCAAGCTATCTGGTGAAGCGAGGTGTGCTGTCTGGATATTGTTTTCCTCAGCTCTTTTCAGATCTTCAGCTCCTTCCGGGCAGAAAGCTGAAAGACTCTGAGGTAGAATCTATCACAAAGCCCAAAAAGGTTATTTACTGAGAGGGAGACTGGACTGACTTTCTCTCACTGTTGACCAACCCCAGACCCTCCAGAAGATTCACCATCGGCTGCAGTTGGAGGGATAGTTTCCGGGGGCACTGGTCCAACAACAGAATTTCATTCAGGTGTACGATCAGGCGTTTCCCCTGCACCTTCATGAAACACCACCGGGCCAACGAGAGTCTGAAGAGGAGAGTGGAGAACATGAATGTCTGAGTCTCCACACAAACTGGAGAAACCGTCTGTGTGGGGGAAAGACAGAAATAGTCAGGTAAGCGTCCTTTAGGTTCAAGCTCACCATCCAATCGCAAGGCGTCAAGATGTCCCGGAGGAGGTGAATTCCCTCCATCTTGAAGTGGTGGTAAAGCAGCCACACCTTGAATTCTCGAGGGTTGATCACCGCCCGCCGTCGGTTTGTCTACCAAAACAGATTGCTAATAAAGCCATTGTGATGTGGCACAGATGGGCATGGTGTCCTGCAGAGAAAACTGCATTGGACACAGTCAATATTCTTGTTGAGGGGAACTGTAGAATTCGACCTGAAATCCTGGGACAGTCTGCTAGACCCATGAGTCTGTTGTGATGGACAACCACACCTGGAAACAAATTGCCAGTCAGCCCCCTAATTTTTGTTGGGAAGAAGGGTGAACATTCATCAGTATTAGAGACATTAGCGGCTTGTCTCTTTAAGCTGTCTCTGCGATGGAGCCACTGGCCTTAAGTAGGGTAAAGGGTGACAACGTGAGACTGATCCTACCACTGGCCTCGTTTGGAGTCGTGTTCCTTGGTGGGGTATTGGGTAGAAAAACATCCGGTCGAGCGGCCCCTTCCACCACCGGCCCCTTAGAAAACCTGGGGGGTGAAAAATTGTTTGACAGACACCTGGGCTTTATCGAGTGAGGTGAACATCACCATAAACTTCTCCAATTCCTTGATGAACAAATCACCAGAAAGAAGCTCATCACCGGGCCACAGCCCCTGCCTCAGAAGATGCAAAGACTACCGTAATGAGTAACAAACAGAGGCGCTCAGTAGATAGAGTACTATTGGTGTTCCCCAAGAAGATGACAGCCCATTGTGCCCAGCCGGAAAGGACCTCTGTAAGAAGAGAGACCCAGAGGACTCTGCTTCCTCTGCCATGCCTAAAACTTTGGTAAGGGGCCCAATAGCATCCAACAACTTATCTTGGTAGGATTGCCAAGACCTATCTATACCCTTCTTGGGGTCCTTCATGGACATTACCAGGAACGTGGCCATTCTGGGGTCAATCTCAGATGTAAAGGCAGCCTTACACTCCAATGCAGGGCTTGGACACTCCCCTCTAAGGCGGACATAAGCCTCCTTCTCAAACAGCTTGCATAAGCGCCCCACCATGTATTTGTCCACTTTGTCCACCTGGGCCCACTCGGAGGATTTATGATGCAGGCTGTCATCGGGGTCTAGCATGTCCACCTGCATGTCAAAGGGAGGTATGGGTCCAATACCCAAATCTGGGTCAGGGGAGCGGTGCCAGAGTCTAGAGTGGCCTGTTGTGTCATCTGAAACCCCCTGGAAGTTGTCCCCATTGGGGTCACCCGGCGGCAGGCTGGGAGGGCTCTGTCAACAGCTCGATGTGCTCAGAGGTCGGTAGATGGGTGGGGGAGCCTGTGCCAGGAATGGCGCTTTAGGTGAATAAATGCATCATGATCCACTCCAGCTTACCAGGCTCTTTTGACGAGATAAGGGCACTGAACTCTGTTGCGTCTGAGGGTGGTGGGAGTGCCCTAGGGGTCCACAAGTTCAAAGTCCGACTTGGGGGGGACTCTAGCACACTCCTGGGCTATTTTCCTCACTAGATGCTCTTGCAAGGTGGCCATAGGCTCCGCAACCACCCTGTAAATAGAGACATCTACCGCCTCGTAGAAATTGTCATCTAAGGGGAGATAAGCTTGGGGGTCCCCTTCCCCAAGTGTATCCTCAGGTGTCTGCATTACATAGGCACCAAGTTTAATATGTTGACAGGTGCAGTGTAGCCTGATATGGTACTTGGGGTCCAGTAGTGTTTGGGTGGGTCAAGCCACAAAGTTATAGGGTCTAAGTCCCCACAATAAAATAAAATAAAATAAAACACACATTCTTGTTGAGGGGAACCGTAGAATTCGACCTGAAATCCTGGGACAGTCTGCTAGACCCATGAGTCTGTTGTGATGGACAACCACACCTGGAAACAAATTGCCAGTCAGCCCCCTAATTTTTGTTGGGAAGAAGGGTGAACATTCATCAGTATTAGAGACATTAGCAGCTTGTCTCTTTAAGCTGTCTCTGCGATGGAGCCACTGGCCTTAAGTAAGGTAAAGGGTGACAAAGTGAGACTGGTCCTACCACTGGCCTTGTTTGGAGTCTTGTCCCTTGGTGGGGTAGTGGGTAGAAAAACATCCAGTCGAGCGGCCCCTTCCACCACCGGCCCCTTAGAAAACCTGAGGGGTGAAAAATCGTTTGACAGACACCTGGGCTTTATTGAGTGAGGTGAACATCACCATAAACTTCTCCAATTCCTTGATAAACAAATCACCAGAAAGAGGCTCCCCACCGGGCCACAGCCCCTGCCTCAGAAGATGCAAAGACTACCGTAATGTGTAACAAACAGAGGCGCTCAGTAGATAGAGTACTGTTGGTGTTCCCCAAGAAGATGACAGCCCATTGTGCCCAGCCGGAAAGGACCTCTGTAAGAGGAGAGACCCAGAGGACTCTGCTTCCTCTGCTATGTCTAAAACTTTGGTAAGGGGCCCAATAGCATCCAACAACTTATCTTGGTAGGATTGCCAAGACCTATCTATGCCCTTCTTGGGGTCCTTCATGGACATTACCAGGAACGTGGCCATTCTGGGGTCAATCTCAGATGTAAAGGCAGCCTTACACTCCAATGCAGGGCTTGGACACTCCCCTCTAAGGCGGACATAAGCCTCCTTGTCAAACAGCTTGCATAAGCGCCCCACCATGTATTTGTCCACTTTGTCCACCTGGGCCCACTTGGAGGATCTATGATGCAGGCTGTCATCGGGGTCTAGCATGTCCACCTGCATGTCAAAGGGAGGTATGGGTCCAATAACCAAATCTGGGTCAGGGGAGCAGTGCCAGAGTCTAGAGTGGCCTGTTGTGTCATCTGAAACCCCCTGGAAGTTGTCCCCATTGGGGTCACCCGGCGGCAGGCTGGGAGGGCTCTGTCAACAGCTCGATGTGCTGAGAGGTCGGTAGATGGGTGGGGGAGCCTGTGCCAGGAATGCCGCTTTAGGTGAATAAATGCATCATGATCCACTCCAGCTTACCAGGCTCTTTTTACGAGATAAGGACACTGAACTCTGTTGCGTCTGAGGGTGGTGGGAGTGCCCAAGGGGTCCACAAGTTCAAAGTCCGACTTGGGGGGTGCTCTAGCACACTCCTGGGCTATTTTCCTCACTAGATCCTCTTGCAAGGTGGCCATAGGCTCCGCAACCACCCTGTAAATAGAGGCATCTACCGCCTCATAGAAATTGTCATCTAAGGGGAGATAAGCTTGGGGGTCCCCTTCCCCAAGTGTATCCTCAGGTGTCTGCATTACATAGGCACCAAAGTTAATATGTTGACAGGTGCAGTGTAGCCTGATATGGTACTTGGGGTCCAGTAGTGTTTGGGTGGGTCAAGCCACAAAGTTATAGGGTCTAAGTCCCCACAATAAAATAAAATAAAACACACATGGTCACAATCTACAATTAAATAATCGCTTTGTCACAGGGAGCAGTTGAGAGAAAACGAGACTCATCAGTGGCTGCGATCAGCGACGAAAGAGGGGGCTGCAACATTGACAAGAGACTTTGTGTGGACTGTTGATCCATGATTGGTTGAAAAGTTTTCCTGTACTCCCAAGTGCTTATGGGAATGTTCGTTTTATTATACTGTTTAAAATGGCTTCTGTTAAAATAAAAGCAAAGAAAGAAAGAATAATCCTCTTCTCCGGTCCTTACATAGAATTATCTTTTTTGAAGTAGATACTGGTTTACCCAGGGGCCGAGTTACAGAGCTGGGACCGCAAGTAGTGTTAGTGCCTCTTTTTGCGTACCTTGGGTAATTGGCTATTACTGATAAGGCTATAAAGTATCTGTGTAGATACAAAGTTAGTTGCACAATGTGGTAATTCGATCATTTGCCAACAGGTGCAGCCCCATACAAATAATTGAAGATCTTTTTAGTGCTTAATTTGAGCTGGTGGTTGCAGGTGGGGCCCACCTCCACTCACTTGTGGCGACCATTACGTATTTTTCCTCAACTGACTATGATCCAGAGCAAGAGAGAAAAAAACACAAAAGGTAAAAGAAGGAGGATGAGCAAAATGGGAAAACAGTGACAAAGGGAGTAGTCTGGATAAATACGAACCTGCCAGAGTGAGATAAAGAGTCAGAGAGTGTCTGTTAGTCAATTAAAGAAGCCTCAGGTGTAATTAAGACCACAACGTCTTGTTTTTCAGCACCCCACCTTCAATAGTGCTGGTTGTGGCTTCTGGCAAAACTATGGGCACCAACACTTATTCTTTTCCAAACTAAGCAGTGATCTTTTCCCATATGCCTGCTCCCTAACACAGATACAGGGAACACTTTGAGTGAGGGCACTAACGTAACTTCAAGATATCCCTGAAGGTGGATCCCACAAGCCCTCACCCACGAGGGGCATGTCTTCCCCCTCTCCTAAATCATTCTTGGGTCCCCTGAGCAGACACAGAAGTCAGCAGTAGACAATATTGTTAATATCTTTGCCGGGGCACCTTCATGGTTCCCTTGGTATCCCTTGAAGGCTGCCACGGAAGTAGATGCAATGTTTGCCCTGGCGAGAGCCTTGAATATCCCATCAATAAAGCAAAGTCAACTGCTGCTTTGGGCTTCCAGTGTGTGCACAGTTTTCAGGGCATGTGCAGCATATTTGCCATATTAATGCATGCACTGAATGCAGTGCATTTTGTTTGCAGTTTGTTACATAAGCATGGTCTGCATCGGGCACACCCAGTGAGGATGTGAACGAGCTCATGCACTGGCCGTGACCCTTCACCACAGTCGAGGTTCAGACACAGCTGCAGAGATTTCAGTGTTTACTTTTTCATTTTAAAAGACACTCCTCTCTTGTTCTAAGTCACAATTTAATGCACAGACATAGCAATGAAAATCATGGTTGCATATTTGATGCAGACATAATTCTGGTGTTTTTTGGAAATATTTTTAGGTCGAGCATTCAAGACCTCTTGTATGTACTTCAGTATATACTTTAGTATATATACTTTAGTATATACTTTAGTATATACTTATATGTGTATGTACTTTGTGGGCTCTGGAGATCAGCCCTAGGATTTGTATGCTTCTGCTTAGGGACTTTATTTCTGTTCAACTGCCTCTATTTAACTGTCTGGATAGAAAACGACCAGCAGAGGTCAGTAAAATTCCAGAATTGCTTTCTGCTGACGGACTTTCTTTTTTAATTTTTCGGGCAACTGCCTCTATTTACTTTCTTGATAGAAAACGACCAGCAATGGGCAGTGAAATACCAGAATCACTTTAGCATTCTCTAGATTCCAGTCCATTGAAATTGTCTTCCACAAGCACCAGTGGACAATAATATTTTTTTCAAGTCTTGTATTTTCAGTGATATGACCACCGAAAGCCCTAATTTTATATTAACAACAGAGCTTTGGACTATGCCATTTCCCGCTGAAAGGCAATATTTCTCTCCGTGTATTCCCATACCTGGCGTGTCACGCAGTTTGGTGCTTAATTTCCCTCCCTCTTAAAGAACAGTAGATGTTTCAGCACCCAGACTAATGTGCTGCATAGCTAAATACATAGAAGGTCTCAAAGATGAGACCAATTGCATTGCAAATGCTTGCTACTCATTTCTTTGCTCTATAAACATGTCTTCAATCACGAGACCGGCAGGGGCCAACGGAAGCTCTTGAAAGAAGGAAAGCGCATTCCATCCAGTAGCCAATCAATAAATCAATGGCGAGTGAGGATTTATGTGACAAACCGTGGTCATCCAGATTCATGGGCTTGTAGAAAAAAGACATTGGGCTTGTTCCATTTGTGCTCACTCTCCAACCAATGCACCTCAGTGAAGACAACATGCACGAGCTGCTATGTACAAGTTAGAACTATCGAACATAACCGCTCCTTAACCTAGTCATGTAATGATATTTCTTATTTGGCGAATATTACTTGTCCATTTGTCTGGTGGATGAAAACCTTCTGGGTTCATGGGGCGTATTGCAGAAACTTTGTGCTGGCACAGAAATACAGGGCTAAACAGGGTCGGATTGGGATCACAATTTGGCCCAGGCACTGTCAAAAAAGTGTCCCACATTTACGGGGCGTGCCCTTTCTTGAAACACCATTTGGTTACTCTCAGAGGTTTCATTTGTAGAGACATTTTTGGCAAATTAATCATTTTAAAGCTTAAAGGGACAGTAACATTGGCGAAGGCACGGAGAACTGCAGCTCTAAAAACTGAGTACTTGTTTGCAGTTTTAACACCCTGCACAATGTAGTCAGATACTTTTTCCCAACCAGCTATGTACTTGACTCTGATCATCACATAAATCAGAAATCTAGTACAAAGTCAAGGGGAAAGAGTTAGACTAGAATCTCTGGGAATAGAACATGTAAAAACAAAAGTAAGAGGAAGAGCAGCTCTGAACCTCTGCCTTGGATAATAGAACCTCCAATGACAAACAGTAAAGGAATACATTTTGCAAATCAGCCATAAAAACATTTTGCAAAACATTCAAAAGAAATGAAATCTACCTCACTCACAAATTTTGTGAGGTGAAGTAGTACTAGAAATCAGGTAGTGTGATTGGGAGAGACATAAGGGAAAGACCGAAAGATCTGGTAGCCAGAAGAAAAGGTACATAGCTATAGGAAGAAGATGAGGTAGGTAGGCTAATGAGTGTAAGAGATATAGATAATACTTTATGGTCATAGACAAACACATGCAAAACTGTAAAGTGAACCTTCTTCACTTATTCAAAGATAATATGTATCAAATGCCACTAAGAATTCAGAAGAAGCAATACACACCCTCTGTTCTAAAAATCATGATTCAAGTGACCTGAAGACAACTAGTGATATTAGTTTAAATATTCCATCTGTGTAACAATTCCCTCACATTTCTTCACATGTCTTCTATGTGTAATACACATCCTGTAGTACCAAATCTGAAGCACGGGTTCCGGAGTAACGTGCTACTCATAACAAAGCACTTCAACTCGTAGTCAGGGGTAGCAAGCGCTATATAAATACAATATACAATATGTTAATTATGCATGCGTTTCTGTGGTATGAAAAGCAGCCCTCAGCCTTATTTAAATTTCACAACTGTTTTGCTGGTATCTGAAAGGAAATGTGTCTTTTAAGTTAATTTGATGCCACATAGCAACAATACACATAAATATACTCCACATCATACCACATAATTCTAATCAGTATAATTGAATTCAGCCCCACACAGTTCCACTCCACACATTATCATTCCACACAATTCAGCAACACACCACATAAATCAACTCAACAACACATTCACACAATACACCACGTACATCCAATCCACTCCACACAGTACTACATTATGCCACAAAATGTAAAACACAACATAATTAAACTGCACAACATACCACTACACAACACAAAATACCATGCCACATAATTACACTACATGACACACAATCCCACTCTACATAATTCCAGTACACTCAAAACCACATAATTACAATCCACATAATTCCAGTGCGCACCATGCCACATAATTCTACGCCACACAATTCCCCAACAAGCAATTCCAATCCAACCCAAATAATTCCACTCCACACCACATACCTCCACTCCACTCCATAACACATGGGTAAAACACATTGTCATTTACAACACCAAAAACTCTAACTCTCGCAAGTGTGAGACCTAGTGGCATTGCCAATGCTTGTTTTTTTATTGTTGTTCTTCATTTTGACAGCTTTATATTGTGCAAGCGGTTATTTATAAGCTTTTATTCGGTCAGATAAATCAACCATATAAGCAATACATCCATAATACAGTCTGATTGGAAGAAAACAATAAGATCTAAAAACAGTGGGGATAACATGTAGGAATATAAAATATCAAGTGCAAAGATACAAAGAACAAAAGTGCAAATGCATGGTTCACCAAAATCTCATAACATATTACTTAGGCGTAAACAAGCCTAATTTAAAGTGCAGATGCAATATACCAAGGATAGCATGCAGACAATTATCAAGTAATCAAAGATTTCCTAGCACTGATTGCTTTCATCAAAAAAGTAGCTAGATAAAAACACAGTTGCGGGTCATCTAATCTAAAAAGCGGCTCCATGGCATTTTTAAAAAAATCTGATATTATAATATAGAAGGAAAGGTTTTAAATAAAGTTTCCTGAAATGGGTATAAAAGTGACAAAAAAGTAGCATGTGGGAACAGCTTAGTTGTGATACTCCATCACATGGGTATGGATGATCAGAGCTCCGTTTTGTAACAGGAAAGTTGACAAGATGGTGTATAGTACCTAGTCTTAATCGTGTCAACACAAAACGATGTGATGCTCTGGTCACAAATGACAGATAGCTTTGGAAACCCTTTTTAAGATCTATTTGTAAGTACAAGACGAAAGTAGATTGAGACTTGATGGCTAGAGATCTTGCCTCTAACTTGTTAGCCATCATAACCGTTTTTATCTCAGTTTTGTCAATGGAAACTGAACACATTGGATCCGATCGAATATCACAATTGAATAAAAGTTTAAACCAATGGATATTATAATTATACTCAAGATCATATTTTTTTTATTTAAGGGCCTGGAAGATGAAGTGATTTGCCCAGAATCAAAGGATTTTGAGAGCAGATGCCAGGCTCGAACCTGATCCCACCTCTCTGCAACCCTGACCTGCAGACCACATATGCCTATGCACATGCAAGGCTTGGAAGTGGGAGGATATTTTTCTTGGGAAGGGCACAGGGGCCAAGGTGACAATGGCCTACAGCCTGAGCAATAAAAAAACAGCCATGCCCCTTCCCATACTAAATTACTCAACCCCATCCCTCCATTGACTCGAGGCAATGGCATAGCAGGGGAGGGGATTAAGCATAAAACACGACTGCTGGGGCATCCATATGGGCGGGCGTTGAGGTGAAGATGACCGAAAGTCCACAACATCACCTGTCCCCCACAGCGAGGCTCCAGCACAAACCCACCCTTCCCCGCCCACTGTGCCCAGAATGAGAAGGCCCATGTGCCGAGGTGTCACACAAAAACTGTTTCTGAGCTCCATTGGCCCCGGGGGGCAGAGGTGAGAATGGCTGAATCGCCTCAGCCACACCTGGCCCCCAGGGAGCCCAATTCTTGCCGTCATCTGATCCCCAGCCCACCATCAGGGCGACTGTATGGCAGGGCAGGGGGTCATGGAGAGGCCACAGCTGACCATTGCCCAAGGGCCATATTACACGGCCCCCCAGTGATACTGCTTTGCTCTCCCTGTCTCAGTGCCCTCTGTGGGCTGGGAAAGAAAACAAAAACGCCCACAGAGGGCACTGAGACACCGGTCCATCGGCCAATGCCCGACTGCCCGAATTGCCAATCCGTCCCTGGGGCTAAACCATTTTCCCTTTTATGCTGCTTGCATTTTACAAGTGTCATAGAGATTTTATCAACGAAACCACATTTGATGACAAGCATTAAAAGATAAATCAAACAAACTCAGTCTGCACAACGTTACCTGTTTATGGCATAAAAGTTATCAAACTGCATCGAACACAGTGCCTGTCTAGCTTTGTCCATCGAGAGAAAAAACATTCGACAAAAAAATACCAAACCAAAGCCCAGAAAACCAGAAAACTTGTAACTCACTTTGATTTGACGGTTTCTAAAGACTTGAGCACAAAAATTTAGTATCAGATTATTATGCCATGCATTTTACAGCCCTAACTTCACTGATACATGTTAGTTTTGGTTGGACCCTGACTCCGTAGGCAAGCGAAGGATCATCATCAATGTTGATTTATACCAGATTCCTTAATTTGACTTTACCAAAACAGGCTTGTTACGGCAGTGTCTTGAAACCTTAAGGAGCATTCGATCTCGTCTCACCGTATCACAAAAAGTGCACTTGATCTTCGCACTGATGATATTTTGTATAGATCACAAGAATAACGTGGATTTGGGTCTTCTACCTTATTTACCCTTGTGGATACCAATTGTAGAATGTTGTTAGAGAGCTGCTCTTGCTATTTGGCTCCAGGTAGAGCATCCCCACTGCCATCTTTTTCTCCACTGGGTTCTGGTGCATCTGTTTGGGTGGTCTAAGTCCTCATGCATGTCTCAGAAAGTTGAATGTAATAGATAACATGCAACAAGAGGGATAACACATTGGCAGGAGCACTACTGTATTTTGCGAAAAGTAAACTCTTTCCTGAACATAAGAGTGGCCTAACCTGCTGCAAGATCCACTGGACAGCATCCCATAAGGCGGTCAAGTGATCCAAGACAGATAACTATGCTTACAGAACTTTTGAGATATTTATTATCCCTACAAACACACTCCTCAATTCATTTCAGAAGTCATAGAGCTAGAGACCCTGAAATATACAGTATGTTGATCAGATCATAAGCGTGAAGTTAAGAATTTGAACAGATATTTGAAAACATAGAGCACACCCCTGAAACAGCCACTTTCCTCAGATACATACATGCACTCAAGTGTTAATGTACATTGTAAGCCTACAAATTGATAATCCCTATCCAGTTAAAGGAAATAGCTGTAGGAAGTCCTTTGACTCATCTTCCACCTAATTTATAGTGAATAGCAAGATACTTCTCAAACAGCCTACAGATTGAGCATCATCTGGAGGAAACGAGGACCCGCCTATTCTGTATATAGTAGCATCATATTTGAGCCTCTTCGGTATTGATAATACAATCCATTGCTCTCTAAGCGCTAGTCACAAGCCAGCATCGCTTTATTTTGCTAGATCCATTAGGAACTATTATAGTAATCTGAGGGAAATCATGTAGTTTGGTGATGTGTTCTGTTCCAAAATTTGAGATCCAACATGCTGTGTATTGGCATTAGAAGTTTTACCACTATTTCTTGCCGTCGGGTTACATCTTTTTGTGGGCCTTGAGTGTCAAATGTCATAAGGAAAATATTTCTAAAGCAAGCATATACAGATATTTCTAAAGCAAGCATATACAGATATTTCTAAAGCAAGCATATACAGACAGCATTTTCAAGGGCCTTCTTGGGGTGTAAAAAAGCCCAGTTTATCATCTAATGTTGGTTGTTACCTAGTGAAAGAGTCATTCTTGGAATGCATAAAGTTTGGATCATACATATTGTGTCCATAAAAAATATGATTAGAATAACCTACAGCACTGTCTATATATAACAACAAATGATGGTGTATACCTTAAGAGAAGTGGAGGACTCAGCACTCTTTAAACTAAGTACATGCAATTGGTCATGATTATTCACAGTTTAATACAGTATATATCAGCATTGTAGATGGCAGTGTAAGTTCTTATTGTGGGCTGGGGTCATGTAGCCATGTTATAACTTGATTGCATCATACCCTTGGTCATTAGATGTATGTTAATATTGCAAAGTTACTGCAAGAGGGGCTCCAATTATGCTGATTTTTTCAGTGTATACGTGCAATATTGAGCCTAACTGTCTTAATGGCTTTGTGAAGATACCAGAAGTCTGATTCACAAAGCCAGTGGAAAAGTATATTAGATTCCAGGGGCGAGATGCTCACAACCATTCACAAAGTATATTAGATACCAAGGGCTTCATTCCAAAAAAGCCATTCTTAAATTATCGTAGATGTCAGGGTCCCGATTCACACAGCTGTGTCTTTCTACTTGTTCTATTTTAAATTCCTGGTAGATTAAGTCTCAATTTGAGCACTTTAGCACTAACTGCATTTTAATGCTGAAAAATGTTTAATATAGAAAGATGTGGTGTTTTTTATTTATACCATTTTAACTTAGTTTTAATATTTACAGATTTTAAATGTGATCGTGGTTGTACTTATTATCAATAAAGCACTTTGAAGATGATTCACACAGCCTTTCACAATGTGTTTTATGTGTCAGGGGCACGATTACAAGTAGGGCTCCCGGTTTTATGGTATTTATTTTTTTGCCATTTCCGTATTTATTTTTTGGGCTTTTTTTCTGTATTTATCCATATTTATTTTTGGGTGGGGGTACGCTCCATACGTACGCGGGTGAGGGTACGGGTCGTACATACAGGGTTGGGGTGGGGGTACGCTCCATGCATACGCGGGTGAGGGTACAGGTCGTACATACACGGTTGGGGTGGGGGTACGGTCCGTACATACACGGTTGGGGTGGGGGTACGCTCCATACATACACGGGTGAGGGTACGGGTCGTACATACACGGTTGGGGTGGGGGTACGGGTCGTACATACACGATTGGGTTGGGGGTACGCTCCATGCATACGCGGGTGAGGGTACGGGTCGTACATACATGGTTGGGGTGGGGGTACGCTCCATGCATACGCGGGTGAGGGTACGGGTCGTACATACATGGTTGGGGTGGGGGTACAGTCCATACATACACGGTTGGGGTGGGGGTACGCTCCATACATACTCGGGTGAGGGTACGGGTCGTACATACACGGTTGGGGTGGGGGTACGGGTCGTACATACACGGTTGGGGTGGGGGTACGCTCCATGCATACGCGGGTGAGGGTACGGGTCGTACATACACGGTTGGGGTGGGGGTACGCTCCATGCATACGCGGGTGAGGGTACGGGTCGTACATACACTGTTGGGGTGGGGGTACGCTCCATACGTACGCGGGTGAGGGTACGGGTCGTACATACACAGTTGGGGTGGGGGTACGCTCCATGCATACGCAGGTGAGGCTACGGGTCGTACATACACGGTTGGGGTGGGGGTACGGTCTGTACATACACGGTTGGGGTGGGGGTATGCTCCATACATACGCGGGTGAGGGTACGGGTCGTACATACACGGTTGGGGTGGGGGTACGGTCCGTACATACACGGCTGGGGTGGGGGTACGCTTCATACATACGCGGGTGAGGGTACGGGCCCTACATACACGGTTGGGGTGTGGGTACGCTCCATACGTATGCGGGTGAGGGTACGGGTTGTACATACACGGTTGGGATGGATCGTACTAGCGCGGTCGGACTTCACTTTTCACATTTGTACAGTAAATCGTCCGAGGATGTGTCGGACACATTTTCCGACCCGAGGACGTGTGGGGAATTATTCCCAATGCGATTCGTATGGACTTTTTCCCATGCGAATCGTACTTGGCAGTTTGTACGGCACTTGTACGATTCGTACGGTAAAAAGACTGGATACGAGTCGTTCGGGGAATTTTTTTACAGGATCGTAATCGGCACCTAAATGTGTTGCCTCCCCGCAGTAGAACAGCGATGCAAAACCTTTCAGTGAGCCCTCCTTGCGACACCATGGATGGGCTATATTTACTGTACTGTGCTCCATGTCGCAAGAATTGACAGATACGTCAGGAATCCTGATGTATCTGTTGGCGCAAAAATGGCACATTGCTGGAGTGTGTCTGGAAACAGACGCAACTCCAGCAATGTGTCATTTCACATGGGACCAGCCCCATGTGAAAAGAAATACGTAAGGATTTGATGCAGTGAGGCCCTTGAAGTGTCGCAGTGAAATCTCATAGATTTTACTGCAACACTTCCACAAGCTTTTTCTGTGCCGGGACGCCCACCCTGCATACATTATACCTAGGGCTCCCGGTTTTATGGTATTTATTTTTTTGCCATTTCCGTCTGTATTTATCCATATTTATTTTTTGGGCTTTTTTTCTGTATTTATCCATATTTATTTTTGGGTGGGGGTACGCTCCATACGTACGCGGGTGAGGGTACGGGTCGTACATACAGGGTTGGGGTGGGGGTACGCTCCATGCATACGCGGGTGAGGGTACGGGTCGTACATACACAGTTGGGGTGGGGGTACGGTCCGTACATACACGGTTGGGGTGGAGGTACGCTCCATACATACGCGGGTGAGGGTACGGGTCGTACATACACGGTTGGGGTGGGGGTACGGGTCGTACATACACGGTTGGGTTGGGGGTACGCTCCATGCATATGCGGGTGAGGGTACGGGTCGTACATACACGGTTGGGGTGGGGGTACGCTCCATGCATACGCGGGTGAGGGTACGGGTCGTACATACACGGTTGGGGTGGGGGTACGGTCCATACATACAAGGTTGGGGTGGGGGTACGCTCCATACATACGCGGGTGAGGGTACGGGTCGTACATACACGGTTGGGGTGGGGGTACAGGTCGTACATACACGGTTGGGGTGGGGGTACGCTCCATGCATACGCGGGTGAGGGTACGGGTCGTACATGCACGGTTGGGGTGGGGGTACGCTCCATACGTACGCGGGTGAGGGTACGGGTCGTACATACACGGTTGGGGTGGGGGTACGTTCCATGCATACGCGGGTGAGGGTACGTGTCGTACATACACGGTTGGGGTGGGGGTACGGTCCGTACATACACGGTTGGGGTGGGGGTACGCTCCATACATACGCGGGTGAGGGTACGGGCCCTACATACACGGTTGGGGTGTGGGTACGCTCCATACGTATGCGGGTGAGGGTACGGGTTGTACATACACGGTTGGGATGGATCGTACTAGCGCGGTCGGACTTCACTTTTCACATTTGTACGGTAAATCGTCCGAGGATGTGTCGGACACATTTTCCGACCCGAGGACATGTGGGGAATTATTCCCAATGCGATTCGTATGGACTTTTTCCCATGCGAATCGTACTTGGCAGTTTGTACGGCACTTGTACGATTCGTACGGTAAAAAGACCGGATACGAGTCGTACGGGGATTTTTTTTACAGGATCGTAATCGGCACCTAAATGTGTTGCCTCCCCGCAGTAGAACAGCTGTGGTAAATAAAATATCACGCTCTCATAATTTTTCATATTATCAATAGGATCATGCATAAAGCAAGAGGCTGAGTCTGTGGTATCAGATTCATAAAGGGCTTTATTCCAATAACTCGAGTCAAAGGGAGAATATTTCCATCACCAAAATTGGATCTGGACGGGGCTGAAAAGTATTCTCAATATTCTCAAAACATTATTCACAGAGTACAGTATATATACATTTCTCAATTGTACGTAAGCAAAAGAGCAAGAGAGAATGTGATAAGAGCATGTGGGCGTGTAAGTAGGCGTGAAGGTGGGCGTCCATGTGGGCGTCCACTTGATGATAAGGGGTAATTTGTCATGTGTGGGTGGATACCTGGAGATGATTTCGCAATGTCAGCAGAAATACTTGGCAGAGATGCGCGCGCAGCAGCATGACGTGTGATTGACGCGCAACTAGAGGGTGAAGGGGACTTGACATTTAGCTCTACATGTGGAGACAAAAAGTCTGGGGGGTCAAGTCAACCTAATCCCAAATCATATCTAACATCCTATGTTTAAAGAACTATGTTATCCACAAGGGAAGGGCTCTCGGACAAAATCTATTCTATACTGACTGTGAGTGCGTGTACAAGCGTCTAAGTGTCTACACTAAATGCGAGGGGGTAGGAATATTCCATGGTAACAAGGCTATGAATTACTTGCATAAAGACAGAGAAGTCGGGCCTTTTGCTCGGTAACTGGAAAGAATGTTTACTTAAACTACTAGGCAGGAATGCATCGGCTGAGGGGGAAGCAGATAATTCGAAGGTGAAATACAGTTTTTGGCAGAGAATAGGCTGATGTCAGGCTTCGTGAGCCGCGCAGAGAATGAGACAAAGTTCATGGTCACAGATGCAGGCTCAGACTGGAGCTTTCAGAGGCAGAAGGCAAGAAGAGTTCGATGACAGAATCAGGGCCTACTTGCCTGGACTGTAAAATGGCATAAGTGAACCATATAAAGGCGGTGGCCTTTCGTACTTAGGAATGGAATATCCGGCCCATTCATGGCGGATCAACAGAGGACATGTTAACGGTGGACGCACATGTATTTGCGTCTTCATAACTGGAACTGGAGGGAACATACATGTACTTGTAACATGCACATAGAACCGTTGGGGTCCAAGATAGGGGACATAACTGACCAGAAAAATCCACATTTCCACATTCCCTCCTTGTCCCCTACTTGCCCGTCAAGAGATATCAATCTTCATTAATCCATTGATCTGTTCATATAGCATCATTTGTTCTTCTTTCTTCTTCCGGGATCTTGAATGAAAATCTTGATGTGGAATGCACGATGTGGCACACAGACCACAAATCGCTGGTCCACATTGCAGGCATAAGCAGCAACTGAATAGTATGAGAAGGCCAATACCTAGGAAGGATAGGACCCTCCATCCAAAGGTAGATAATACACTCCAAAACCAACCGGACCAAGTCCAGGTGCCTGGATTCTGGTGTATCTGGCTTACAATCTTATGAAGGCGAGTTATGGCTTTATATACAGATGGCGAATTTTCTGGTATGAAAAATGCAACAGCTTGATTTGATGACCCTACAAGCTCCGCCCCTATCGGCCAGGATAACGTCAAGGACAAGACTATTTTGAAGCACAACAATCCGCATAGCAGACTGCTCTTCTGTTAAATTGCCTAAGGCGGAAATAGTTTCGTTCACTACTGCTTCAAGGGTTCTGGTTAATCTACGTATCAGTTTACTATTGGTAACTGTACCTATATAGGGAAAGAAACCTTTATTGAAATCTGTGTATTTTTCCCATGCTGTTTCAGTGTAATCGACAATTGGGAGATCTCTCTGCTGTCTATTGTGTACTAAATGAGTATTTCTATGATAATCAGGAGGAGCTAGGAAAACAGGTGGTAGGAGGAATGCTATGTAACAGGTACCATCCCAATCTAGAGGTAGGCGTATATATGCGGTCTGGCCACATATAAAGTAGGAATGACGAGAAGCTCTAAATGTAGACTTGCCTTGATCACTGAATTTTATTACAGTGGTGCATTTACTATGGCCCATGTGTATGGAGCCATTCTTTCTTATACATAATTCCCCTTTTACTGGGAATACGGACATGGCGGGCAAGATTGGTGTAGCTTCAGATTCAATGTTCAGGATCATGAGGTTAAGTGTAAAATTACCTAATCCATATACTTCATTTCTTAGATCAGTTCCTGTTCTTTTGGGAAGTCCCTCCTTGTTAGGGTAGCAGACTTTAAGCAAAACTAAGTTCAGGTTTCCCCCTACCCAGTTGTCTTGATAAACTGCGGAATTCGAATCTAGGGAATTAATCAAACTAAACCATGCTCCACAGGAGCCATTGTGTGTGAACGGATAGAGAAAGAGGGGCAAAACTCCCTTATAGTTCTGATAGGGGGGGGAGTCGGCCACAGACCCAGCAGTCTGTAGCATTGCTAGTCTGATGTGAATGGTGCAGCATCTGAATAAAGGTATTGTTGCGTAAGGCAAGTCGATATGATAGCTCATAGGATGGCAGATCACTAAATGTGTGCTTTATGGTATCATTAGTGGAGGAGTATAAGAGTGAGGCAATAGGAGGAAAAATAGCATGTAGTATTAAGCTGATACATATTATCGTGATGCACATCTTGCTCTTTGTTTTTAATATTATAGTCCAAGATCTTATGCAAGCCAGAATACATGTTCAACCGCTTCACCACCTAGTGGACTTAATTGATCAAACGGGTTCTGACTTTTTTTAGATCTAAGTTTAGCTTTGTGGAAACTGCTGGGGAGTCTCCTCTAGAAAATGGTGTTCAAAATCCAAAATTCAAGTTCAAAGTCTTTTTCCTTTGTAAAAGAGTGGTGAAGGTGCACTTTGACTTTAACGGCCGTCCCCGTGGTCCAGAGCACTGACTTTGGCGCCTTCCATCCAGGAGCGATGGAGTATTCTTTGACCTGGGTGTTGTCAGGGAAGGCGGCAGCAACCTGCGAACAACAAGAGAGTAGTGCAGACATCAAGGAAGCCAGGTAATCTGTCAGCATGTTATTATCTTTTAGGCATTGGAGTGCCCCACATATTTGGTGGTCTACCAAAGACCACTTCATAGGGAGATAAGCCTGTTCTAGAATGAGCTACAATTCGCATGTAAAAGAGGGCAACCGGCAGGGCTACCATCCAGTCTATACCTTTGTCTGCGCAAATTTTTAATGTCTGATTATGTCTTTCTACAAGGCCTGCTGCTTCAGGATGTCGCACACAATGGAATTTCCAGGTATACCCTAACAGAAGGGACACCTGCTTCATTAGTACCAGGACATATTTGTAACCTCTACATCTGTTTATTTGGATATAATCCATTTGGAGCACTTCAAAAGGGTGGTCAGGTGGATGGAATCCACCTTGTTCCATCGGAATGCCTTTACCTGCATTGAATTGGCAACAGATCATACATGTTCTGACCTTTTGTTTCGCTGCTGCACGCAGGTGCTTGTTGAACCATATATTCTGTAAGCTATCTATCATTGCTTTCTCTCCTAAGTGTGCAGGACTATGTGCGGTATTTATGATTATTTGTACCATTGAATCAGAAAGAAACCCTGATCAGTCAGTACCCCTCCTTGTTCCGACCATTTCTTTAATTCGTCCATCGTAGCATGTGTCTGTATGTCTTGTACATCCTTGGAAGGATCCCTAACTGTCATGGCTTTGGACACTTATTGAACCTGTAACTTTGTCATGTCTAGTGGGGTCTGAGCTGTCTGTTTAGCAGTTCGGTCTGCCAGATCATTGCCTTGGGAAATGGTATCTGTGGCTCTAGTATGTGCTTTACATTTTAGGATAGCTATGGCTGTTGGTAAATGTATTGCTTCCAGTAGGGCTTGAATATGGGGCCATGCTGTATCTTGACCCCATGAGAGGTCAAGAAACCTCTTTCTCGCCAGAGAATCGGTGTAAATGTTTACTCTCAGGTGCTTAGCTCTTATGCACGCTTGTGTCAGGGCGATGAGCTCTGCTGCTTGTGCTGACAATATGTCTATTCTTTTAGTCTCTATTATTACAGTATCAGTAGTCACTGCATATGCTGCCACTAATTCTCCCGCCCCTGTCCTCATGCATGAGCCGTCAACTTATAGTGTTAGGTCGGGGTCTGGGAGTGCAACGTCTGTCAAGTCTTGTCTTGGTTTAGTCACGGTATGTATTACTTCAACACAGTCGTGTGGTGAAACGCTTTCTGTACTGGAGGGCAAAAGGGTAGCAGGATTCAGTATGTTGCATCGTCTGATCTCTATGTGTGGTTGAAATAACGTTGGCTCATAGCCTGTCAGTCTAGCTACAGTCAGGTGTTGTGTTTGTGTCCGGTTCAAGAGAACCTCTACTGCGTGTGGTACTTGTACTGTCAGAGGGTGGCCCAGCACTATCAAGTCACTTTGTCTTATGGCTAAGGCCGTTGCTGCAACTGATTTTTGGCACGCAGGCAAAGCCTGTGCTACTGGGTCTAATGTACTAGAAAAATAAGCACAGGGCTCGTGTTTTCCTGCATGATCTTGTGTTAGGACAGATAGTGCTGTTCCATCCCGCTCTGTCACAAAAAACATAAACGATTTGTTGTAATCAGGGTTTGCTAAAACTGGTGCTTGACATAAAGCTCTCTTTAATTCTTCAAATGCCACAGTGTGTTCTTGTGTCCAAGGGAGGACTTTAGTAGAAGCTGTATTAGGGGCTTGGACTAATTCCCCTGAAAGATCACAATAAAACATGAGAAAAAGGGGAAAGCACCATACCTATTTCCTCGACTTAATTTCCAAGGGGGCTAATTTCTAAGGGGCTTAATTTCTTAAGGGGCTAGCGGGAAGCGAACCTCCTCAGGGGCCAGCAGAAAGCCAATATTCTCCTCCTTCCCCCCCTTTTTGACAGGAGGAAATCTGCAACAGATTTCACTGCTGTCAAACACTATCAAACCCTGTGTCTTGTCAACACTATTAATCCCTGTGTGTAGCTACTGGGCGTAAGCAAAATTATAGGAGATACACAGCGTATTTGAAACGGCGAGAAATCCTTCAAATTAATGTACAAACCTCATTGTGTTAGCTCATAAGCTGGCCAAATGACATCTCACATGCAAATGTCCCTATTACATGAACCTACACCAACCTGAAGTCAATATTAATGCTAGTAGGCCCTAATAGGAATGCTAAATTACCTAAATATTCGGAAAACCAAGTTTAAGAACAGTTGTTAATGTTGATAATTAATAATTTATCTGCTAAAGAAATCAGTCATTTTGCAATAATTTCCACCTATACAATAAATAGCCTAATTTAAAAACAAGTCAACTTTTGGGGCCACCACTTACAAGAATGAGCTTACTAAAGCAAACTTTAAAAAGGAAATCCTGTCAGATATTTTCTCATTACCCTAAATACCGAGCCTCATTTGTCACTCTGTGGTGGCAGTCCTTATTTAAAACAGGCCTTTCAAGAGTTAAGATGCGAGTGTACAGATCATAATTGTTCCTCAATGTCCAATCTGGAAACATATGACCGAGGCTGCCTGTCTATAAGAGAAAGGCAGTCATGTAAAAAATATTTTAGTCTTGCATAATTTTTCCTTTTATTTCATTCATCTCCAACACCAATTAGACATACACTGATAACGTGTTGTCTGCTATTTTGACAGCATGATAAAGGTAATATCACGTCTGTGAAATTTAGTAATTGTGAACAAGTTCCAGCCAAGCGCTGAGCAAAGATCGCCGTCGTCACGACTATCTCTGTACTTGCACAGGAGAACTTGGTATTAAACGCTAAACAGACTGGTCAATACAACACAAAAACAAAACATATATAAAATACATATGCCAAGCCATCAGTATACCAAGCACAGAAAGCATAGACAATTGCACTAACATATATAAATGAGCAGCGATGCGCAATTACAGTACCTACAGCTCAGAGGCGAACATTCTGGCCTGCTTAATTTGTCAGGCTTATAATCAATAATTCATTTACCTGCCCTATACACCCCCATCTGAAATCACCGTGTCAAGTCTGACACACAGAATCAGCAATAATAATCAAAAACGAAGAACACACGAACCTGTTTGTTTTCTTTTATAAAAACAGAATCAGCAATAATAATCAAAAACGAAGAACACACGAACCTGTTTGTTTTCTTTTATAAAAATGAGCTATGCATCTTCGTCAACACAATGTACCCTAATGTCCCAGACGAAGACGCACCTCTCATCTCTCCTCACAGACTTTTAACCACTGGATCATTTATCCAATGCAACTGGTGGCAGCTTGTGGCCACAATTCAAAAATGTCTGAATTTGAAAATCGTTTTTATATAGGCACATAGCCCTTAAAATTCCAAGCAAGAGCAACATTTTACTTTCTGGCCAGAAGCAATATAGCATTTTCTAAAAAATAAAACAAATCTTCTCCATAGACATTTCCTCGGGGCACTCGTTTTGCACAGAATAGAACAAGGGAATCTTTCTCGACTTACATTTCTCAGCTGCCCTGTCTTATCAGAGAAGTTAAAAATAGCCCCTCAGCGCGGCCTGAGCCTGGGCTGCCAGCCAACTTTTTTTCGTTGTTCCGGCTGCAGGCATTACACAGATGCGATGTCAGAGAAGCTTTCTAAGCAGTGCCTCTGTTCTGCTCCTCTCACCGGCCCCCACCTACACTGGCTACAAGGTCAGAATCTGTCTCCGATTTCTGTATCACATACTGCTCTACACAGCCCCCACCTTCTCCTCACTCTGAAGCTGTCAAAGACAAAAAGACTACTCAATTCCATAAAAACTGCAATAATTCGCTCAATTGAAAAATTATTTTTACATACAATTTGCACTCAGGGGGTCATAATCTCACCGACTTGACCCAGCACATTGGCTCACTGGACCACCAAGAACACAAACCTGTATTCTTGAACAATTTGCAAATTCGAAATACCCACAATTCTTTTTTTTTTTTTTTTTTTTTTTTTTTTTTTTTTTTTCAAGCTAAACTTTTCAAAAATTACTCTTTCATAAGAGTGTTTCGTTGTCCATCTACTTGTTCTGCTTTTACTCGGATACCTTCCTCAACTAACACATTTTCTCGAACTTTATTTGAATTCTCCTTACTCTTCTCTTCCTGTCTACGTGCTTTTTCCGTACGTCTATACGATTCTTTTCGCCATAAATCAATGGCGTCTTTCTGTTATTATCTAGCTTTCCTTTTCCATAATTCTTCCTCTACTTTCACGATGCAATCTGCATCCCAGGTCCCAGCTGCGGGCCACCTGTGACTTTCTGATAATTCTTTGGTGTAGTCCACCCATAAATCAAGAAATAGTATGGCGTCTAAGCCATGTTTGTGATACAGGAAGTGCCCTGGAGTGTCCCTAGGAGGAATAGGAACAGCTTCTTCGAGTACCCCTTTTCTAGTTGTGATCTGTCTTAATTTCGAAAAGAGCGGCATATTGACAACTGATCTGATACTTAATCTTGAACACACCTAATACAAAAAACACAATAATGAACAGTCATTCATACCACAATATGCAGGACGTTTTAACATTTAAATGAACAACAATGATGATCGTCTGCAAAACTAAATCACCAAGCATAATTCTCGACAATAACTAGATACTTCGGAATACTTGATATACTGCTAAACAGTACATATACACTGCTGAAACAGTGCAGACCGGATTTGTGTACCCAAACCCGTCTTGACCGGCACAACCTATGTGCACGTCAGAAATGCCTCCCCAGCAATGGTACTCACCGGGTAGCTTCGGAAACGGAAGGCCTCAGAAACTTGACTGAACTGGACTGGACCGGACTGGACTGGACTGGACCCGACTCGTGACCTGGATACTTCAGAACTTCGGAATCTGGTGGGCCTCTGTATACCTCGGACACAGCTCTCTCGCAGGTGGGCTCTGGGTAGGACAATCTGCGTTCCTCACCGCCTCGTATGGATGCCTGGTCGCAGTCTGTCCCCTTCATTGGCCTGAGGGAGTTGGCGGGAAGACCCGCGACGTGCGCGCTTGAAGTCCATCACGGCTATGGAAGGGGGCAAAACTGGACCTTCATCTCCGGCGTGTGGGGAAAGAGATTAAACTGTTCGGGCGCCATTATGTGGTAAATAAAATATCACGCTCTCATAATTTTTCATATTATCAATAGGATCATGCATAAAGCAAGAGGCTGAGTCTGTGGTATCAGATTCATAAAGGGCTTTATTCCAATAACTCGAGTCAAAGGGAGAATATTTCCATCACCAAAATTGGATCTGGACGGGGCTGAAAAGTATTCTCAATATTCTCAAAACATTATTCACAGAGTACAGTATATATACATTTCTCAATTGTACGTAAGCAAAAGAGCAAGAGAGAATGAGATAAGAGCATGTGGGCGTGTAAGTAGGCGTGAAGGTGGGCGTCCATGTGGGCGTCCACTTGATGATAATGGGTAATTTGTCATGTGTGGGTGGATACCTGGAGATGATTTCGCAATGTCAGCAGAAATACTTGGCAGAGATGCGCGCGCAGCAGCATGACGTGTGATTGACGCGCAACTAGAGGGTGAAGGGGACTTGACATTTAGCTCTACATGTGGAGACAAAAAGTCTGGGGGGTCAAGTCAACCTAATCCCAAATCATATCTAACATCCTATGTTTAAAGAACTATGTTATCCACAAGGGAAGGGCTCTCGGACAAAATCTATTCTATACTGACTGTGAGTGCGTGTACAAGCGTCTAAGTGTCTACACTAAATGCGAGGGGGTAGGAATATTCCATGGTAACAAGGCTATGAATTACTTGCATAAAGACAGAGAAGTCGGGCCTTTTGCTCGGTAACTGGAAAGAATGTTTACTTAAACTACTAGGCAGGAATGCATCGGCTGAGGGGGAAGCAGATAATTCGAAGGTGAAATACAGTTTTTGGCAGAGAATAGGCTGATGTCAGGCTTCGTGAGCCGCGCAGAGAATGAGACAAAGTTCATGGTCACAGATGCAGGCTCAGACTGGAGCTTTCAGAGGCAGAAGGCAAGGAGAGTTCGATGACAGAATCAGGGCCTACTTGCCTGGACTGTAAAATGGCATAAGTGAACCATATAAAGGCGGTGGCCTTTCGTACTTAGGAATGGAATATCCGGCCCATTCATGGCGGATCAACAGAGGACATGTTAACGGTGGACGCACATGTATTTGCGTCTTCATAACTGGAACTGGAGGGAACATACATGTACTTGTAACATGCACATAGAACCGTTGGGGTCCAAGATAGGGGACATAACTGACCAGAAAAATCCACATTTCCACACAGCGATGCAAAACCTTTCAGTGAGCCCTCCTTGCGACACCATGGATGGGCTATATTTACTGTACTGTGCTCCATGTCGCAAGAATTGACAGATACGTCAGGAATCCTGATGTATCTGTTGGCGCAAAAATGGCACATTGCTGGAGTGTGTCTGGAAACAGACGCAACTCCAGCAATGTGTCATTTCACATGGGACCAGCCCCATGTGAAAAGACATGCGTAAGGATTTGATGCAGTGAGGCCCTTGAAGTGTCGCAGTGAAATCTCATAGATTTTACTGCGACACTTCCACAAGCTTTTTCTGTGCCGGGACGCCCACCCTGCATACATTATACCTAGGGCTCCCGGTTTTATGGTATTTATGTTTTTTGCCATTTCCGTCTGTATTTATCCATATTTATTTTTTGGGCTTTTTTCTGTATTTATCCATATTTATTTTTGCCACAAGCAAAACGCGACGCTACAGCTAGTATTTTTCCACATTTATTTACATTGACAAGGCACACCTGCGCCCGGTTGTTATTGGTCAACACAATACATTCAGCAGTCCTATGCCACACCCCAATGTTTTTATCCTAATTTAGCTTTCTTTGATACACTTCCAATCTCTCTCTCCAGTTCTTCCTTATCCCTCATAGGTTCTCTCCTCCCCTCTTCTCCTATCTTGCTTTTTCCCTCCTTCCCACGGTCTCATTTCCGTCTGTTGTACTCTTAATGCCCACCCCCTCCCCCGTGTCTGCTATCTGGACCTAAAAAGCACTGTTAAGCAACCAACACTGGCCGCTTCATTGTGCCAGTTTCGAATCATCCCGGTATGCACCCCTCCTCCCCCGTTAACCACCCCCTTCATCTCCCCCTACCCTCCCCATTGTCAAAACCTCTCCTTGTTTCATGTGAGCAACGATACTGCACGATTCTTCGAAAGACCTTTCTTTCTTTATCTCAGAGACACTGAAAGTCACCAGAACTCTCTGAAAGTGTTACAAACCCCCCGCAGACTTTCATAGGCGATGGCAGAGATTGACAGTATCTCCACGAGAGTACTGTACTACTTTACAACCATTTTATAAAAATGACAAGAGCATCTCACTAATATGAGATGAATGAGAAATTCTCGACAGTGCCTCACTCTGCGTAGCACTGCCCGATGGATGAGTCCTCTCTGCCCCTGCACTGCCTCGGATAGCGAGTCCACTCTGCCTCTCCCTCCCAGCACTTCTTGCGGATGCGTGCGCTTTATTTGTCGGGCAAGGACTGAGTCCAGAAGGGGGGCCAGTTGAAGAGGGGCGTGGAGAGATCACTGACAGTACGCACTGCAAGCAAGCAAGCAGAGGAAGGTAGGGCTGCCCTCAGGGTGAGGGTGAAAGAGCGCTAAAAAGAGAAGGGGGGGAGGGACACGACAAGGAAGAGTGAGTAACTCAAGGAGCCGCCGAGAGGAAGAAAAAGAAAGCGATTAACGGGGAAAGAGAAGAATGGAAAACGGAGCGACAGAAGAAAATAAAGAGAAACAAGAAAAAGAAAGGTGGAAAACAGAACAAATGAAGCAGAGAAAAAACACTACCATTCCGCCATCGTCGTCGCAATACACTTTACCTGGCGAGTAGGAATGGCACGCCCACACAGTGACGCTTACACCAGGCCAGGATTGGCTGAAGAGGCCGGTCGTCACTGCAAGATCCTGAGCCCATAGGCCCACACGAGGGCACCAAAAGGACCCTGATTGGAAGATCGAAAGGGACTGGAAGGCATTTCCTGGAAGCAGGGGGCGTGGCAAAGAAACGGCACGGCAGCGCGGCAACATTTACTCGTATTTTACAGTTTATAAATATAAATACAGACAAAGGAAATATCGATTTCCGTCTGTATTTATGTGTATAAATCCGTAAATACGGAAAACCGGGAGCCCTAATTACAAGCTATCCTAGATAGCAGGAGTCTGATTCACAAAGAGATGTGTTGTAATGTACTAGTTGCTCAATGCACTCTCCCTACAGTGGTTCTCTGCCTTGCTGCTCAGCCTATGATGAGGTCATATAGAATGCTCAGTGGGTTTGTATTGAAGGGAGAATCAGTTGGTGTGGAAGGGTTGAGCAGCGAGGAGGCGGCTCCTGGTGGGGCACTTTTATGGATCAGAACATCTTCCTGTATCTTAGAACCTGTGATGTAACTTGAAGAATAAATCTACTACCTTTACTTACAAGACATGATTGCGCATCATTCCTCGTTTTAACACTGGCGACGATTTGAAAGAACCTACGTGAGCTACCTTGAATGGACTTGTATACCTAAGAAACTGAAAAAGCGCATTTAAAAGAAGCAAGCTGGCAGTCCAGAAGCCCCACCAGTGACCAAAAAACCAGTCGGCCCCATCGTGGATGTGCCAGTGCTTGCTGAACCTGGGTGAGTGTTCCCCAAATGAGTAACCAGACTAACAAAAGTTCCTGACTTTCCTCACCACCTGTGAACGGTCAGCCCTAGCCTGGGCCTGCCAGTTCCTGCTGTTATTTCTGTGGAGCCAGCTGTCACCCTGCCTTGGATAATCTGTTCCTGTTTTTCTGCGATGAGTTCCAACTGCCACCCTACCAATTGTTCCTGTTGCTGTTTTAATGGATAAGAGCTGCTATTTTTACTTGGTTCGCCTGGGTTTTCAAACTGTTTCTGTGGAGGATTGGCAGTAACTACTGGTGCTGGATAATTAGCAGCTGTTGACAGTTTTTTTTGTTTTTTGGGAAAACCGACAGTGGATGCAGCGAGGCGAAGAGGGCCTAGGTGTGACTTTTGTCCACCGTGAGAAGCATCATGTGCTCTGCTGTCCGCGGTGGGCGGCTGGATATCTGCTGCCGGCATGTCAAGGCAGGCGCCAAGATTGAAGTTTCAAGCTTTGGAAACGTCTCTCAGCAAGGAATGTTTAATTACTATGGACCATGTTAAGCCTATTTTGCCGTGTGGGCAGTTTTGTGCATAGTTGTACCCCCGCAGTTTTCTCCTGTTGCGGGTAAGATTTGGAATGCAAAGCCCACATACCCGGTGCTTGTGTGATTTTTCGTGGGTAAGACTTTCTGTGTTTTTCATACTGTCTACCGCTAAGACTATTGGCAGTTGGCTCACAACTTTGAAAATTAAAATCAGGCGCGTGTTGCCCACGTCGCGTGCACACTTACCTGTGTGAAAGTTTCCGGCTGTTCTTTCGTGGGAGCCTCTGTGACGTTGTGGTTTCTGGGAAGCCCTGGGGCTGCGGATAGACGCTCTTCAGCATAAATGTGCCGTAAGCCATGCGGCACGGCGTACATTACGTGCAGCCATCTTGTGTTTGGCTGCCATTGCTATTGCCAAGCTGGTGTACAGTCTTTACATTGTCAACCACGTTTTCCCAGCTTATTTCATTGTGGCAAGTGCAGCGCGAGAATGCGCAAGGCGGATAACATCTGTAGCTCATCGCAAGTACATCAAAAACCTTGATCATGCATATGGAGGTATTCGGTGATGTCACTGTGCCCTTTTGGAGAAATGTCGGCATTGAACTATGTGCATCAGCATTTTGTGTGATGACAGCAACTTGCAGCTCATTGACAAGGACTTAGTATGGGTGAGGATTTCGGGTGAGAAATCGCTCACCGTAGCAAAAGACTTTCTGTTTGTTGTTTTTTCCAATACCTGTGTGCTGCTTGTGGTGTGGTTGTTTCTTAATGCTATTTTTACGCCTATTTTGTGTCTTTATTATTTCTGTGACTGTGGTACATTCATGTGATGCAATGCGATGCTATGCGATCTTAGGTCTTTCGCCTTAGTACAAGGTTGTGGGGTTGTGGAATTTGCTATAACTGCTTAATGAATTCTGTCTAAACTGACATTTGAGGAAGTTGGTAAATTACTTTTGTTTCTAGAGTGTTTTGGGTTTAAAGGATACCCCGGATTGTCGTGAGTTTAAGGATACCCATAATGTGTTGCCAGAGTGTCATGGGTTTAAGGTTATCCTGGATTTACTTTGGGTTTAAAGATACCCTGGATTTGCTTGGGGTTAAATTATACCCTGGATTTACTTTGGGTTTATAGATACCCATGTTAGATTTTGGAGTGTTTTGGGATTTTAATTACCCTGTCTTGGTATGGGTGGTGTCTTATTCCTCTTCTTTGAGGTAGGCCTGTCCTGCCATTAATATGTGCAGTTGAGGGTTGTAGATCCCTGTTCTGCTGCAGTCTTGTGCCTTAGTTTGTGGTGCAATGGGTACTCCGGGTGGTGTGGTGGTATTGTACCCGCAGTTTGTAGTGTGAGTTATGGTGGATAGCATCCACTGTTTTTAAGAATGTTTCTCTTTACCTTGCATTCTTTGTTGTCTATGATCATTATCAGAGGGACGGATGTGTTATAATATTTTGTTGTTAATGCAACCTCCTTTGCTGACGTGTATCTTATCATCTTCAGTCCTTTTGAATGTTTTCGATCATTATATAAGGGGGAGATGTGTTGTAATGCAATAGTTGTTCAATGCACTCTCCCTACAGTGGTTCTCTGCCTTGCTGCTCAGCCTATGATGAGGTCATATAGAATGTTCAGTGGGTTTGTATTGAACGGAGAATCAGTTGGTGTGGAAGGGCTGAGCAGCGAGGAGGCTGCTCCTGGTGGGGCACTTTTATGGATCAGAACATCTTCCTGTATCTTAGAACCTGTGATGTAACTTGAAGAATAAATCTACTACCTTTACTTACAAGACATCATTGTGCATCATTCCTCGTTTTAACACCATTCACAAAACATCTTAATTACCAGGTGCTAGATTCACAAAGTCATTCACAAATGATCTTATATGCTACTGTTCACAAGACCATATGTGGTCACAATTCTATCTTTATGGGTGAAAATGTCCAAATATGCAGCAATAAATCCCATTTAACGAGTAGTGAGTGGGTGAATCAATGAGTAATTTGCCTGGAGAGTCTGAACTCTCATAAGCTTTTGAGTTTGTTGGCATTTACTAAATCTTCTTTGAATCTTTCTAACTCTGGAATTGGCAGATATATGTAATCCGGCAATGGGCTGCCATAACACCCCTTTCATTGTGAGAAGGGTAGCAGATCAACCCTCAAACTTGAGGTGTGGTGAAAGGAGGTTCTGTTCTGCGCAGAGATGTTTTTTTGGTCCATAGGTAAGAAAATAAATAAATTGTGCATTTGCACAGGAGCCTACTTTTCCCCAATGCAGTGATTTACTGTGCGAACATCTCAGCACTGAAGAAATAGCAAATGTCACTTGACATTCCCAGTAGTATGCCTGGAAAGCTGTAACTGACATAGCTTTCTAGGCCTACTACTGGCCATATTTTGAAGTCATAAAAACGTGTAAATCTACATCCGTACATGGTGCTGTATTAACATTTCAGTGGTCTCATAATGCTTTTAGAGTCTGTGTGCCCTTTACAGGTCTAGGATTATTGTACACCAGAGTGTCATTGTGTTTGGCTAGCCCAGATCAGCCTGCATAGTTTATGTTTTAGCAATAGTTTAGTTGGTTGAAATGAAGAAGTAGATGTGCCCCACCCAGTTGTCGAAGTGGGCGGGATCGGCAGGGCACGGCGTGCCCCTACTTATTTAATTCTATAGCTTCCGTTCCCCAACTTTTTTATTTTGAACGTGCGTCCTGGGACATAAGAAATATCCACGGCCTCAGAGAAGGCTCGGCATTAGTGGCTGTTCGGGGACGGGCTGGGAGCAGGGAAGGAAAAGGTCCCCTTCTCTTGCTTCCTGCCCAGATGAGACAAGGAAGGTGTCCGCTTCTGCTCTGCCGCTGGCAGCTGTCCCTTCTCCCACCCTCTTTCTTACTCCTCTATTCCCTCTCTGTCTGTCTAACTCCTCCTCACTTACCGAAAACATGACTCAAGAAATGGTTCTCATCCTCTTTCTTCCTATCGTTCATTTGTTCGCCTGTGAAATGGATGCAAAAAAGAAAACTTTTGCTGGAAATGCCGTTTTTACATTTTTCTATTCAAAAGTGCAGCCTCGGAAATAAAAGGTTCATAATATGAAAAATCAATAAAAAAATAAGACGGAGTGTTCTTAAAGGGGCCAGATTGGTTTTATTCAAACCCCAAAAACATTAGCGTCACTTTACCGAGTTTGCCAGTGAAGCGCTGTTTTCACCTGGTGGGGAAGTGCGCCAAACCTGGAGGAACTGCAATACCTGGTTGATGGGTGGATTGGAAAACAAAATGTATACAGCTGCTTTGTATTCACGAATGTGGTCTTTTTAAACCATACTGCTTACAAATTTCAAATTCAAATTTATTTATTATGTTTTGGCTCTCAAGAGGGCCACATAAACATATGCAATACACAACAACAAATACACCGAAAATACAAGAATTTAAAAACAAAATTCAACCCGTCATAGCTATACATCAGAAAATCAATCTAACAAAGCCGGACAGACAAAATATCACCAGAGATATTAATAAATAGCTAAAAATCCTTTAAAAAAGTTAAAAATATAAGAACAGAACATTTCGTTCGGAGGACAATAAAGTGCATGAAGGAAATCCTTTAAAGTGACAATGCTAAGGCGGATACAAATTACTTTTAGCCATCGATTGCGCAAATTACGTAACATAGGACAAATCAATAATACATGCATACAGTCCTGGGTGTTCAGTTTACATAAATTGCACAAAGCAGAAGTGCCATGCCATTTAGATAGCAGTAGATTAAGTGGGATTAAATCATAGCGTAACAAAAACCAAAACCTACGTATCCCATGCGGTAGATTCCATAGGGCATAGGGTTGTGGCTGTTTCAACCTATAGGAGGAGATGAGAGGTTCCACATTCCTTTTATCACCAACTGATTTTTTATCGGAGAGGAAACAAAACTCCCACGAAGCCTCCTTGAGAACATGTTTTAACTGCGTGGAGGAGTAGGAGAATAGAACACTTTCATCAAGTTTCAGAATCTTTACAGCCCTTCTAAAGTTGCTTACGAGTTTAGAGAACTCTTTAAAATTGCCCAAAAGTTCATTTTTGAGGAGAACTCGCAGGGTGCCATCTCGCGCTCTAGCCAAACTGGCCACCCATCTTATTAGGGCGCATAGACCCTGAACCCAGGAACTCCTGAGTCCAAAGTCAAGCCTACAGGCGGCTAGTGGGCAAGCATTGTTTAGAGTCGAGAGGGATCTTAAGAGTTTCCCCTCAATCTTATGGCAGAAGTCCCAGTTTTTCACCTCTATTAATTCAATACCATACAAGATAGTTGCGGGGATTTTTACTCTAAAAACTTCTAGAAGACTGGAAAAGTGTCTTTTCCCCGTTGCCTGGTATAAGGACTTTAACCCATTGCCATGGGCAAGAGCTTTGCGGGAGCAGTGCTCTATATGGAGTTTCTCACTCATATTGGCCGAAAATATTTTTCCCAAAAAAGTATAGGAAGTTACGACCTCCAATCTATGCCCTCCAATAGCCCAACCGTAATTTGTCGAGCGGCACTTCTTCCTACCAGCTATACACATCACTTTACTTTTGGTAATATTAATCTTCATGTAGTGCTCACCAGCGAAGGCCTGTAGAGCCTGTAGCCGATTTGCAAGACCAATTGGAGTCAAGTCAAGAATCAGAACATCATCGGCATACATCAGGCAGGATATTGGAGTCCCTCCTATCATCGGGGCAATCCCCTCACTGGCCGACACGGCAGCAGGGAGGTCAGCCGTATATACGGAGAACAAAAGGGGTGCCAATAAGCAGCCTTGTTTAAGGCCATTCCGAGATGGTATTTTGGCCGAAAGCCCCCTTTCGCCCCCCATTAAGACCCTGCACCAGGTCTCAGTGTGCAGAGCCCGCACCAGTTCCAACAGGGGGGTAGGGACACCAAGCGTCGCCAGTTTTCTCCACAGCGTTCCACGATCTACTTTATCGAACGCTGTGGAGAAATCAATGAAGGCGGCATATACCACTCCTCCTCTCACCTGGACATATTTATCTGTGATCACCTGGAGGGCGGTCAGGTTATCTAGCGTACCATGCTCCCTTCGGAAACCAGTCTGTTCAAACGGCAAAATATTGCCATCCTCGACCCAATCAGAAAGAGATCTAAGGAGACATTTCGCAAAGACCTTTCCGATGGAGTCGAGGAGTGCAATCAGGCGGTAATTACTAGGGCTATCCCTTATACCCTTTTTAAAGATAGGGACCAAAATACTTCCTCTCCAGGACGCAGGAACAAATTTGGAGAGATGGCACGCCTTAAACAAGGGGTACAAAATTTTGCTCCAACTTAAGGGATCTTGTTTGAGGACCGTCATAGGAAGCTCATCCGGTCCCATGGCCCCAGAGGGCCGCATATTTTTTATAGCCGTCTCGATTTCCTTCTCTGAGGGAAGGAAAACCAGGTCTTCAGGGGCAGCATATATGGAATTATCAATACCTGTGGTCCCGTTCCCTGCGTAGAGCTCTCGGATATGAGAGGACCATACCTCTTCTGGTATAGGAATGGGGGTGGGGGTATGGCGCGTACCACATCCCTTCCCAATTATTGCCCAAAAGTCTTTAATATTACCATGTACAGCAGATTCCCTTAGTTTAATCCAAACTTCATCCTCCCTTTCCTTTTTAATTTTTTGCTTGAGTCTGCTTCTCTTTCTTTTTAACCTGGCAATTTCTTTCCCACGTTCCAGAACCCTTTCTAAATACTGTTCGCGAACTAATTTATTTATTTCCCTATTCAGGGTACGCAATGTATTGGGGACTACCTCTCCTTTCCTAGGGGGAACAGTTTTTTTTGCGTACAATAAAATCTTTCGCATAAATTCTTCAAAATAAACAAATTCGCTACCATTCCACTCGTTTATTACCATTAGGGTCTCGGCCAAAAGGTCCTGCACCCCATTAATGGCGGCAACGTTCCAGAAGCACCTTCCAGAAGAGGCATGGAAGGTAGCCTCGTTGCCATTAAGCGACCAAGACGCCGTATTCAAAGAATTTAAAGACATTGTTAAAAACAATATACTATGATCGCTGAGTGACGTAGGTATAATCTTTAGGTCCAGAATATGGGGAAACAGGCCATAGTCTGCTATAGCATAGTCCAAAATTGACGACCCAAAGGGGGATTTATGAGTATAATTAGCGGGGACGTCAGATGGAAATCTTCCATTTAAAATAATACCATCCCCAATCGCTAATTCTTTTAACAAAATCTTCCCTCTTTTATTTGTCACCAAGTTCTCAGGGAAAAGCGTCTGGGGAATAAAATGAACCTCTTCCTTAACTTTATTCCTGAAGAGTTTCAGACTAGCATTTGAAATTTTGCAATTTAGATCACCTACAAGCAAAATTACAGGGGAAGATGGGGAATTTTTTATCTGTTCAATATATCGGAGAACCTGCTGCAAACTATCATTAAAACGCTCCTCAGGGGGTATATACACATTAAAAATTACCATAGGATATTTTTCACCATTATGGAACAGATTTTCTAGAGTTATTGTGTGGAAAAGTCTACTAGGATCAATATAATGGGAGAATCTCCATTGCACTTTATTTGACAATAAGCAGGCAATCCCCCCCCTGGCATGCCCTTTCTTAGAGGGCGCAGCTGGTACTTCCAGGACATAAAAATCTTTTGATGGAGTTAGCATATCAATGCACCATGTTTCCTGAATGCACAATACATCCGCACCCAGAGAAGATAAAAAAGCAAGTTTCTCTGGGCAACTGTGGAATCCAGCCGCATTCCAGGAAATTATTTTTAATGCGGTGTTAAAGATGGTGAAACAATTTGGGGTTATCCTTTGTTTTTGTTGATAATGCACTATGGAGCCAATTCCACCGGTTATTATCATCTATGTATGTTTTGTAAGCATATAAGCAGTGGACATTGAAATGGGTGCTTTCTGGGCCCTGTAGTTTTCAGGCAAAAATACTTGTTTATTTCTGCATAATGACTGTAAAAGCGTTAAGTTCACCATGTTGTTTCTGCTTACATTTCACATGCTTTATTTAATCTTTCATTCCCTATGAGTGTTTGCTTTTTCCAGGATTTTGTTACTTTTTCTTTTAGACAGCATATTGCTCTTGCCTAGTGCGTAAATTGAATTGAGGCGCATCCAGTTGTTTATAGCAGGTCAAATTGGATTGTAGTTGAAGGCAGTGTGAATTTCACTCAGTGGGGCAGTATGGTGTTCAGTGAGGGAGCGGATATAGCACTGGGGGCAGAGCTGCCAAATTTAGAACTAGGGAACTAGGTTCAGTCTTCATGACCAGTCCACCAGACCACTCTCCTGAGGGAGCACATTCCCATGCTAGACCTTAGAAGGCCCTGCAAAACCGGAAAAGCCCTGGTGTCTTAGCACCAGTAGGTGGACCCTAGCAGTGGCAAGTATGGGTTCACCTTGAAGGCTTGCCCACCATAATCCATACTGAAGTTCACCTCCAATCTTGTGGGCAGGCCTACGAAGTACCAGACCCTAGAGCAACAGTGACTGTCACCGAGGTCACAGGATCCCTGAAAAGAGCTGGCTCCAGGGCGGTGCGACCGGTGTGACTGCAATGGGTGCTGACTTTGAGTGGGGGCGTTGTAAATTATGGTTTAAAAAGCACTTGCTGCCTCCTTCCTGGCCTACAAAAATTTTCAGCAATAATAAAAATGTCACGATAACTCTGGTGAATAAACTTCTTCCTAGAGAGAGATCGGAGTTTTGTCTAGTGGAAGTTTTGACTCATGGAAAGATAGCGCAGAGGGTTAATGTGCCTGCTGCAAAGAAAATGTACCATGCACATCACAAAGTGCACATATTGTAAATAGGTCAGTGGGTTACCACTTTTGTCAGTAAGATCCTTTTGTTACTTGCAGTTTATACATTAAAATCCTAACAAAGAACAGTGAGCTATTAACTTTCATCTAAGAGCTGCAAGCAAGCTGCAAGGTATAAACTAGAGCTTTGTGGTTTTTTCCTTAAACCTTTGATTATCCTAATGTTGCCAAAAGTGTTCATTTGGATAGAAATCAATGATTATTAAAGAGAACCCCCAATCATGGTATTAAGTTTTAAATTCTGAGTTTGTGTTTCTCCAGATCAATCACTATTAAACTATACTGCCTACTAATATGGTTGTCATGTGACTCCTCCATCTTGTAGTCCTTTGTCTTATGTAACATTTCCTATACAGTGATTTACACACGTAAAATTGATTGTCTCTGTGTATATTGCTGGCGACAGAAACTCCATGGCTCAGAAACAAATGGCTTGTGCCTCCATTTTTAAGCATATTTGGGACATTCTGTGATTCGAAACATATCCCTCTTTTTGAATTTATTTTAATGTCAATAACTCATATTAATCGTTAAATAATCATGTGTATCCATTGGTTGAATTACATAACATAATAAGCTGTAACTGGTCAGTGAAATTCCAAACAAATACTAAAGATTGGGATGTTTTGCCAATCCTGGCCACACCTCTAACTCCGCCCACTGACCCCATCCTCGGGTTATTCCTGCCCTCTGTTTTTCCGCCCACAGTTCCCCTACTTTTATTGCCCCACTTCGACCACTGGCCCCACCTTGTTAGAGAACTTTGTTGTTTACTGTGTCACGGGGTACATCTGCCAAAGGACTTTGCCATTTATTTCGTTCCTCTTGGTTACCTGTTTACCATTGCTTTGCCCTAAAACAGCGTTGTGTGGACATGCATCAGAACCAATTATATGACTTCGGGGCATATGTATCAAGTTCCGTTTTTGCAATTCTCAAATAGCTATTTTTAGGGAATCGCTATTTGAGAATTGCAAAACGGGATGTAATAAAAAATTCGCAAATGTTTTGCGATTTCTTAGCATTCCTTAATTGCGATTAGCAAATTGCTAATCGCAATTAAGGAATACCTTCCCATTCATTCCTATGGGCCAGGAGGCCCATAGGAATGAATGAGAAGACATTCTCAATTAGCGATTCGCAATTAGAGAATTGCAAATTGAGAATAATTTCAAGGGTGTCATAAGGACACCCTGATGCACCCCTAAAATGAGCATGTGAGCGCATGTGGCGCACATACATGCCCTAAGGGCATGTTTGTGCGCCACATGGCACTTTGAAAGATACCAAAAGGTGCATCTTTCAAAGAAATCGCAAATCACCATCAACTTGAGGTTGGTGGTAATTTGCGATTTCTTAAGGAGAAATCGCACGACTTTAGTGCTTGTTACATTGCATTTAAGGAATCGCAATTTGCAATTCCTTAAATGCAATCGCAAAATAGAGAATCGCAAATTTGCGATTCTCTAATTTGCGATGCCCTTTTGGGATGATACATCCCAAAAGGCCTTTTCCCGTTTGCAAACGGGACGATTCTGAGAATCGGCCCGTTTGCAAACGGGAAAAGGGCTTGATACATATGCCCCTTCATAACAAATTTCAGTGCTTAATTTGTAAAAGAATGAGTGCTGGTGCCTAAAGCTCTGCTGAAAAGCCTGTGGTCGGTGAATTAAAATGTCGGCATGCCGAATACCAAGGCTGCGTAGTCTTAAATCCACCTCAGACCTCTTTGATAATCTACTAGACACTACCTGCACCTTTATTTCACTCTTGCCTGTCCCTGCTTTCTCACTTTGTGACAGTTTTTCAGTCTTTTAGGTCTCGCCTGAGCCAGCGCTTTAGCGCTGCTCTTGCGAAAGCTTTTGTAAATGGGGGGTTTGAAAGTGCAAACTAGTGCTTTCAGGCCGCTAACTACAGTGCATGTGCGCCGGCACGTGCACCATTTGGCAGCCTGCGTGATCATTTCGCGGCTGCTTTAATGTTCTCAGTGAGCTGCGCGGCCACTGAGAACATCAAAGCGGCCGCGAAAGTGCACACCATTTGCCACCCCCTCCCTTATCCCACTTCCTGCTTGTTTCACAGTGGCAACAGCTTGTTGTGTTTTCTCCCTCTTGCTCTGTGTTACTCTTGTGCATGCCTATGGCTGACTTCTCTGTCGTACCCAGATGTATTACAATGATCTCATGTGATGACTTCCTGTATCCAGTGCACACTAGGAGGCTGTGCTTCTCTCACTCCGGGGTGTACTCGAAAAAGCAAGTTACCATATCTGCATGTCACTCCATTTCTTTTGTCAGGTTTGTGTCCCTGCACCTCAAGTCCAGCCAAGAACCACACCTTTTGATCTGTCTAGGACAGTAGGCAAGACACGTTTCATGTCTGTCCCTCACACCACTCCAATCCACCTCATACACAAGAGCAGTTCCACAAGCAGTACATTCCACCGCTCAATGTACATGACACCAAAACACCTTCAACAATGGCCACACTCACAGGCTTTACCTAGACTCAGCTACAAAGAAACGTAAAGTCATATGTTCTATCCCTCACTTGTCTTACATGCAATGCACAGTTAGACGCTGCGATAAGTGCACCACAGCAGTGAACCGCACATGACACAAAATGCTTCTCACGTAGGCAACACTGCACTTCAAGGCACTTCCCAAGCACTCCAATAGTGTTGTATTCCACCTACGTGCCAAGGCAGCAGTGTGAAGTGCAATTCATCTCACTCCACACTCATCCTCGCAGGTCACCGCCTGCTGCACGCCCCTCAATTTTTCAAAACTGTAATGCAGATCACCTTCTCAGACGGTAAGTACTGCCCCTCTTTGAACGTTTCATTGCTGTACATTGGCCCACAGGTTAAATTAAAGAGTCACACCCAGAGAACTGAGTCACATTAAAATGGAGCATTAAACTGCTTGTCAGACCCTCACACTGAGAGAAGTTTGAAATTCTAGGCCAAGGAACCACATCCACGTCCCTATCCCAGTGCCAGTCTCTCCCCTACGCCCCTGCACTGAGGTGAATTTCATCACTCAAGTGAAGCTGCTGTCAAAGGCCGTGGGTTTTACCCGGTTCAGTGTCAGTACAGCAGCCTTTCCATCTGTTGAGGCCCTGCTCTCAGTGTCACTGCCAGGGAGAGATGGAGACAGACATCCTTGTAAACAGTAGCAGTCGGGACTTCTTCGCATTGCCAAAATCTGGATGAATTAATATATGTTCTGGTGTCCAGAGCGGTGAGAATAGTTTTTTCTAGGTCCGCTTGGTGCATAAGTGTATTCATTAGTTTGAATTTCGTTGTACGTGTTTGTTTCTGAGTTGATGTTGCTAAGATGGCCCCGATCCTCCGATGCCGCGGGTGCTGATCACTTTCTAGGAGTAGGATGCTGGAGTCGGATGGAGCCCTGAGGGAAGTACAACATCTTGCAACATCTTGACGCAGGGCACGCTAACAAGACTCTATGCCTCATCTTCATGTCTTGCAAAAGTGAAGGCAATTAAAGTGCATTTACTTAAAACAAAAAAGTTAACATGCTTTTCCTCTTTTAAAGTCTCCAAAAAGGGAGCTCCATTTGTACCAAAGAGCAGCACATTTCATTCAATAACAGCCAGGTGCAAAATAAAGCTTTAGTGCTGCCAAAGATGCCGAAGCCCTGCACTCCAGCTCTACTGCTACCATCCAATCAATCCACCCACAATGACTGACAAGCATTTGCAATGCATTAGGTCTCGCATTTACGCGAGTTTGAGCTATTGACATTGCAAATAACAATGCCTGTTGGCATTGTCATTTATAATGCCAATAGCTTTAACTCGTGTAACTGCGAGACCTATTGCATTGCAAATGCTTGTTCTACCTTCACTTTGGGTGTTGGGTGCAGCGGCCAGGGCGGCTGACTCTGGAACACTGTGGCTCACGGTTCGATCCCTGGTGCCGGTGGCAGGTTAGCCCAGCACCATGTGACTCTGGGCAACAGCGCGCTTAATCTTCCCAAAGGTCCACAGCGCTGGGATACCTCGCCTGAGATATTGCGTGCTTTACAAATGCTGGTTAATATTATATTATTATTGCTCTGCATTAAAGTCTGATGCGATAAAATAGGTGCCGCCCCTAAAAATGAGTCCCTTTGGCCCCCACCAGCAACCACAGTGGAATCATGTGCGTGTGTTGTGTTATATTTAAGCAAATATATTCCTAATTGTTCTGATATGTTTGTAGCTGTACCAATAAGGAAGCGTTTTTTTCAGGTGACATTGCTTTTCTAGTGTTATATAGTTGGTGCTCTCTTATGTGTACGTGGGTGCCAGATGGGTCGGTCCAAAATGTTCTGTTCCTGTAGAATGGATTAAAACTATATCATTTTACAGGACTGAAAAGATGCATTGCTGGATGGAGGGAATTTCTGTTTGAAGTTCCTCGATAGCCAACTGTGTGGCTTGTTGGCATTTTGTTGCATGCATAAGGTTGCTCGAATGAGTTTTTAGGTCTCGCCTGACCCAGCGCATGCGCTGGGTCAGGCGAGACTTATTGGGAGGGCTCCAAAAAGTGCTAAGAGGCCAGCCTAGAGCTACAGTGAATGTACGCAGGCGCGCGCGCCACGCTTTACCGCTATTACTTTCACTTTCGCTTTGATGTTTGAGCGCGATTGCGATCACTTTCACTTTTGCGGCCGCACAGCCGCTTTGCATAGCCAACAGGTCTCGCTTTTGGGACCTTATAAGTATTTAGTTATGCAACTGTTGCATGGCTAAACACTTATAAGGTCCCAAAGGCGAGACTATTGGCTATGCCAATGCTTGTTTTATAATTGTGCTGTAGTGCTCAGTGTTCCTGGTTTTCGATCTTAAGTGCCTATGTATTTTCTGTACAGTTGGGATCCCTTTTGTATCAATATATGTTAAAATTATTAACAAAATGTGCTGCCCAGTTTCCCTTAATCTCATGAAAGATACCGTTTTCCTTGCTAAAAAAAATCATCATCATTCCCTTCCTCCTAATTTGCTTTTGTTTGATGAATCATTTGTCTTTTGTCGGTGTTTAATTCCACTTGCTTATAATTTAAGCAACTCTACCACATAAGGAGGCCAGCTATTCCTGCATAGTTCCAGTGCCCCTCACGGGGTAGATGAGATAAAATACCCCCAATGTGTGGTAAAATAATATAGCCTAGTCCAGTCACTAGGGTCTCCCTGGCAGCAGTGTGTTTCATAGGTGCCACAATTTGAAGCTAATTAATACAGACCTTTCAACGTTTGTTCTCTGTTCTCGACTTCAAAGCGAGTATATCATAACAGTCGTTAGATTCTCGCACGGGAGGGGGTGATGGGGTGTGGGGTGGCTGCACGAGAGAGTGCTCGCGGAGAGAGTTGACAGATCCGTTTCGCTGAAAAAACACTAGCCAGGCCGCCCTCTCAGAGAGCAGCAGGTCAATTTGCACACAAAAAACACATAAGAGCGCAAAGAAGAATCTGCAGATGAGTTTTCATGAAGAAATAAATGGCACGATACGCCCGACGGGAAAAAAAGGAGAAAAAATATCTTGGCGTTGACGTTGTTGTGACTGTTCCTGTGGCTCGCAGAGGCATTTCCTACAGACTGGACTAACCATTAAAAATGTCTCTGATTTCAGGAGCTGAAGGCGGAAAAAGCCGGAAAATGGAAGCCCCCGGCCAGGACAAGCGAGGAAGCTTCTTGAAGGTACACTAGGGGAGGCGGGGGAGGGTTCGATTCTAGGAGGGAGATTGGAGGACGGCAGGATGGTGCACGACTTTGTTGTGGTTTGGGAATGTGCATTTTGCAACTTTTATTCAAACTGGCCATCCACTGTGTGGAGCGAAAACACAAATGTTGTGCCCGAAAGTTAAGCTAGTCACCACGTGTTTCAGGACAGCTGCGGCTCATTGCCCTTGTGATTGCATTTTTCCTTTTTTTTCGACATTTCAACAATTTAGAACCGGAATGTACATGCGGAGTACATCCTGTGAATTCCAAGGCGGCACCAGCCTTCTGTCATGCGATGATACTACGTGCCTTCGTTTCACAGGAACAGATGCTTGAACGTGTAAATGCTACATATTGTTTATGATGGTCAACTCGTAAATACTGAATTTATTAAGTAATTATCAGGGTTTTAGAAACGTGTTCAATAGTGAAGCAGTGAGGCAAGGAGATGTGTTCCCTGAGCCTGGCATAAGTTCCTTAAAGTGCTCTGTCTCTCCTACCATGATTCATTTATATGTCGTGCCACTATGTTTCCTGATGAAGAAGCCAGAGTGTCTATCTAGAAATATGCATTTAGCTATACATGAAAATTAAAAACACTTACTAACAGTCTTGCTCTCTGGACACTTCAGTTCATAAAATTAAACCACAAGAAGGCCACATTTTTACTTCTAAGGAGAAAAAGCCAACTTAAATAAAGAAAATGTGGTTTGAAGAACTAAAAACAATGGTTTCATACTCAAGCTGAACCAAGAAATCAAATCCACATGCTTCTGAATAGATGCCAACCTCGCAATGAATATAAACAGTAAAATCTGCTAGATCAGGGCTATGCTCAAGGAAATGCCTAAAACCACTTGTAAAGCAATCTGATTTGTGTGCTGTCATTGAAACAATTGTCATCTTCAGACCTGACGATGGGAAGGCATTACTCCTAGGAACTCCTAGAAACTCATTGGTGCTCGTGAAAGCCTCCTTCAGTCAGCTGCCAACAGAATAACAAAGAGGTTGATAATATGTCACCGGAGTACTGAGTGACCCCCCCACACACACACACACACACACTAAACTTCCGCTCACCCACTAGTAATCTTGGAGGCAAGATCTAATCAAAAACTTGCCTGTTTGACTTTGCGGTACAAAAGGGGGTGGTGATGGACGGAGCATCAGAACCAATCAAACACTCACACCCAGTCAACAGATCTGGGTTTGATCCATCACCGTTCTTTAGCCCACTCTGCCACCCCAGTTCAGACATGGCCATATGCAAATCAGTCTGACCCTGTGCCTCATGGGAACAGTCCAGTCCGAACTGCCAAGCCATGTCTTCCCTGGACCGGAAACAAGCTTCCTAGGACCGGTTTCTGGCATTTCAGCCGTCTTCAGCCAGGCTTGCTTTGACTTTCACAGCTCTGAAACTTAAACAAGCTATTTTTATTCTTTTATACACACTTCTGCTGGAACTAAGAGCCTCAGCAATAAAGAGACCTTTCAACCTAAAATCAAGAAATTCCAATCAAAGCCACAGCAGTTAAATATTTCTCAGGCGCTGTCTTTTTTTGTGTGTCTCTTTCCCAGAAGACATCAGATAACAAGAGAACATTACCGTCTTTTGGAAGGCACTTAAAATTTTACTTTTTTAGGTTGCATCTAAATATTGAACTGTTTTCCTTTGGATGTTTTTCTCTTTCTCCCTCCCAACCGATGTAAGGCCTCACCCCACCTCCCAAACTCAGAACCTCTTTTCTCTACAGATGCCTCGAACAATCTCTGCGCACTTGTATATCTTCAGTCTGTCCGTTTCCAGAATCTTCTATCCTCAAAACTGCTTCTCAATAAATTCTTCTGCCAATACAGTTGCTCTCTTTGATTAAATTTTTTTCGAGACCTTTTCTCTCCCCTGCTTTTCTTCTGACTATTATTATAACATTCTACAGTTGGTGTAGTTCATTTAATGTATTTAAAAGAGATTCTGTCACGCTTAGTAAACGTTCTTTGTAAAGTGCACTGACACCCCAAAGGCACTATATAAACAAGTGAAATAAATGAATAAATACATAGGTTTGAGTTCGGCGAAATGGGAACCAAAGATGCGAGGGCTTTGGTGGTTGCAGTATCAAAGTTGACTCTTGGTTTTGAAGGTACCTGGATTGAAAGAAAATGTCTCTTAAATGAACATGACATTTGCACAGATAGTTGGATCATGTCCTGTGCGCTGTGAGCAATCCATTAAACTCCTGATGACAGTCACGGGATTCAAACACTACTTTGAGAGATATTGAGGGACAATTGTGAGTGTCTTTCAGGACAAATCCAAAATTCCTTTGAAATGTGGTGGACACAATTTATATTCAGAACAGAGGAAAATGTGTTCTCTAAACGTTGGCTGTCCCAAAAATGCATAAGAACTTCTCACCCATTAACTGTTAACCGGGCTTCACAAGGTTGATGAAGGACAAATAATGCATTAATGCCAATCTGTATATAAACTGATCAAGTGAGCGAAATGGACAAGAAAGCTTATCTCACCTCTCACCAGCTCATAAGACGCCTAAGGGATTTCGATTCTGAAATTCTTACCTGAATGTTTCATGGCCGCACTGGTGAACGCTTAATATTCAACCTGGTGCTTAGACAGAATATCGGAAGCAAAGATATCATGGGACAAACTAATGTGTCAAGCATATCAAGGGCAAAAATATAATGAAGGTAAGTTTCTATAGGTAAGCAAAGTTTTATTGCCTATAAATCCACTTTTATGTAACTTGATGATGTTTATATCTTCAAGGTACGTATATGTGGAGTTAAGAATACTACATTTATACGTACCTATTTGCATTTATCTTCTTGATATTTTTGTTCTCAATACTTTTGACACAAAATTCTATCCACGCGATATTTTTGTTTCTGATATTCAGTCAGTGATATGAATTTCTCTTGTAGTACTTCTTATTCATTCCTGACTTTAAGGTGCAATCCAGTAATCCAGATTTATAGCTGGAATGTGGGAATAAGTCAGAAGTACTCCAAGAACAAGTCACAGCAAACTTTAGAACTGTTGCTAGCAAGTAAGCAAGCAAACCCAACTTCCTTCTGGGGATTTTGAAGGGTGGCGATCACTCATAATACTTTTGCAAATAAATGAGGCTCAGATAGTGCATTTTAGTTCAGTATTTACATATATAGTAGCTAGGAAGCCATTAGGTTCTGAATCTGAAGGACACTAATGAAAGTTTCCAATAGAGTCATGGGGTTCCAAGCAACCCTAAAATCCCAAGAAACATTTTGTCATAACAGTGCATAACAATGGTATGGTATGGTGTGTACTGTCATTAAACAGTATGGTATGACATGGTATGGCCTGCAATTGTAGAGTATGGTATGCTGTGGTATGGCCTGCCATTGTACTGTGGTATGGAATGGCCTGTCATAATATGCTATGATATTGTGTGGTCTGTCATTGTTTGGTATGATATGGCCTTTAATTGGATGGTATGGTATGGTATTGCCTTTCATTGAATGGTATGCTATGGTATGGTATAGTATAGTTTGTCATTGTATTGTATGGTTATGTTATGGCTTGTCATTATATGGTCTTGCATGGTATGGCCTGTCATAGTTTAGGATAATATTGTGTTATCACCTGTCATTGTATGGTATGGTGTGGTATGGCCTGTCATTGTATAGTATGGGTTGTCATTGTATAGTATAGTATGGTATGGCCTATCATGGTATCGTGTGGTATGGTCTTAGAATGTAAAGTATGGTATGTATAGTATAATATGACCTATCATTGTATCTTTTTGTTATGCTGCACCAAAGGGTGGGGGGTTGAGGATGAAAAGAAAAAGGAGACAAACACAGGAAATGAGCACGTGAACGCAACAGAATCTAGCAAAAACAGGAGGAAGACAATCTAAAAGCATATTCTAATAAACATCTGGTTGATATGCTGTTATACATTTCTTTTCCAGAGAAAAGCCTAATGCTGTCAAAATGTATGTATTTTGAATTATGGACATGCAGCAAAGCTTTGAATCTCAGTTAAAATGTATACTTTGAGCTAAGGAAGGAAGAGCAATAGGAATGGTCAAACAAGCAAAAAAAAATGCTTTATCATATAATATTATTTTCACGCTAGAATGTTCTCTCCAACCTGTAATTGTTCAAACATAAAACAATTTAAAACACACTGTTTTGTGGCTAAAACAGTTCAGTCATGCCCAAGACAGACTAAAAATGTAGAAACACAAATCAAAAAAGAATTTGTTGCAAGCGAAACATGTGACTATTTAATAGCGATAGCACAAAGCCATTAATGTGTTTTAGAATCATTGTTAAAAGCGACGCTAACAATGTGTGGCCTGTTGGTGTCACACATGTAACAAAACCTTTTTTGAAAGACATACATTGTAATTTAACAATCAAGTAGTCACGCTGCTTTACATATGGCGTTGTGACTACAGCAACATTCTGCCAAAATATAGCTATTTAAACTTGAAGCAGACTTTCAGAAGGAGATTTATTATTGTTTTGTTGTTATGCTGCACCAAAGAGCAGTAAGGGAGTTCAATGAAAAGTAAAACAAGCATTGGCATAGCCAATAGGTCTCGCCTTTGGGACCTTATAAGTTTATAGCCATGCAGCACATTACCACCCACCGGGTATATTTCTGTAATGGAACTAGAACTTATGTAAAGTGCTTTGATACCTTCATTTGCGCTACATAATGCAAAAAATAAAAAGCAATGAAAGGAGAAGTGCTTGTAGATTTCTGAGGTGGGGGAGCGAAAAGATGCACTCTGTAGAGTTAGGTTACTCTGTGCCTACCTGCTGTAGATGTTTGTTTTTTCTCCACAACAGTTAGGGTAAAATGCTGATGGCTAACGTTCTTCTGTTTTGTTTAACCAGGAGCATGATCATCCAGTCAACAAATGGTTAAGCATCACAATATAGCTATTTACTGAAACCCCATGAGGATCGTTCCCTTCCTCCCTGTCACAACACCCACTCATCTGAAAACCAGTACCTCAGGAACGAAAGCCACCCTCTCACCTCTGGACCAATCCTCCACACAGACTACCACAGTATGGGCGATTGGTCCCAAGGGGAAAGGGACGATAAATACACCACCCCGGGTGTGCTGGGTATTGAGGGAAAGGTACTAGACATGATGTCAGATTGTGACGTGAATAGGAAGAATGGATATACAGACATCGTCTGTAAGGTAGCCCCAGAGAAGGTAGGAACAGCTTCAGGTCTGCAAGACAGAAGCAATAGAAGGACTTTATGGCAAAAACAATAGGGGCGGGGAACACACTCTAGTAAATGTCACTTTCCTAAAAAGGGTTGTAGAAGAGAAAGAAAAACACACTCCCCATGGTGGACACAGCATGGTAGCGTATTGGTACAATCTTGTTGAATTACGATATACTTTTCCAGGGGGCATAGTCATTCTCCATGGAAGCGGCATATAAGGGATGGAGGGTATTGGGAAAGGAAAAAGAACTCCCTACAAAATAGTGCAATAAGCTCTTGCACAGTGGTGAATAAAACAAAGGGAAAATGTCACTGCTCACACTCTACATAGGTGCCAAGACAAAGGCTCCACCCCAGGGGATTTGTTTATGACACACGGAACAAAGCGCTGGCAACTCCTGTGGGCGCTAATTCCGTAATATAAACATAAACAAAAGCAATGGCAAGATTTACCTCGCGTTGGAGGCGGTGCCGCAGGCTCCTGCCGTGCGCCTCTAGGGGACTCCAAGTGAAGAACCGCGTGCACGGTGAAATGGGCATAAGCTGAAGCTGCCGGCTACGGCCGCGCACCTCAATGGAAGGTGAAGGGTCACTAGCGGCTACTGCCACATCAGGTAATGCACTCGCGGCTCCTGCCGCGTTTGGTATCACTCGCAGCTTCTGCCGCGTTCAATAAATCACTTGTGGCTCCTGCCGCATTACAGAAATCACTCGCGGCTCCTGCAGCGTTACAGAAATGCACTTGTGGCTCCTGCCGCGTTAGGAATTACTTGCGGCTTCTGCCGCGTTCAAGAAATCACTCGCGGCTCCTGCTGCATTAAAGAAATGCACTTGCGGCTCTTGCCGCGTTTGGGAAATGTCAAAACAACAGGTGAGAGGAGGGTCTAAGGGAAAAATAATTTACAGACCTGCCCAAGTCCAAATCCCCTATTCTAAACTAATGCGACTACAAATAAAGGGACTGGGGGTCTATGAGAAAGCACAATAAGTGATGTGTATGCTGATAGAAGGTCTTCTTTTATCCCTGGCAAACCGAGCTGAGCATGATTTCCATCAAATTGTATCGTGTGATAGAGCTAAATTGTCAAGCCCTGTAGGTCATTATTATCACGTGGTAATCTGCCACATCCATGAGGGTAACCTTTAGATCATAAGGATTCCCTCCGTGGCGAGCTCATACGCTCTTCGTGGATGCCATTCCCCACCAAGGCAAACAATTAATGCCACAGTGTGTTGAAAAAACATAGAAAAAACTGTGAAAAAAACTATGTGATGCAGTGCAGTGAGATTTAAAAAGGTTATGTGAAAAGATGTTTTGACAATATCTCTTTCCTCACACCTAGTAAAAACCAAAGGAGTTAACTCAGGCCCCTGCTACTGACTCATAGCAGAAAACACTGTGACTCCTTATACATGGTCATCATGTTTCAGCCTAAACGGAAGTGATCCAGGCTTTCTTCAGGACCAAATCGCAGCTACTGCACATTAACCAAGCAACTTCTAAACACTGTAATAAGAAGAACCATACAACCTCGCTTGATGCGAAACCTTCATTTGCAGGATGCAATCATCACCTACAGGAAGATAAATCAATTATCATACTTTGTGCTTATAAAGAAATAGAGACCTGCAGGCATAATGTTATGTCCCAGATGACTCTAATATATTCGCTTACCCTGAGTGGTCAAGGCCCAAACCTCACCTCCCTGGAACCTTCCTCGGGTATAGATGAGGCCCCGCTCTATAATGAAAGAGGGGAGAAAAAGGGGAAGGGCTCTTCAACCAACAAAAAAACCAAAGAAAACCCTATCCGAAGTATAGAGTCCTACCAAATTACAAAGTACGTATCAATCGCACTTCACTCCCTTAAACTCTTTAAAACAAAAACCTGTCAGAGGTCAATGACTTGTGAAGATCATAGGAATTACTATTGTGAAAAGGAGACACAGTCGCAGAGACAGCTAGCTGTGTGCTTACTATACGTCTCCTAATCTTCATGGCTATCCTGTTAGTGTCTTGTGGCTCTATGTTCTCAATAGCCCACTGAAAAAATCAATCAGTTCAATGTAATAAACTCAGAAACCCAAAGCGTACATGCCATCATCGCACCCTGGATACTGGTTAGAAATGTCCTGCAATATATTTCAACTTGTTCCCCCACTCGTATGGCTTTTGGCCAGAATGGCCAACAGTCAAAATAAATGTGTTATATGTTAAACCCCAATATGAATAAATCCTTCTATCAGGACAGAAATAAGAAGAACGTCTTCATATTAGAAAATAGAAAATAGCCCAAGCGTAATGTCAACCTAGAAAGTTATAACTTAGAAGCCCGGCATCAGTGAACAAATGTGTGATCTCACCTAACTGGGGCTACTGCACCGCTATATTAAGGGACCCTAACTAGGGGATTGATTTCCTTAGCGCTACATAATTACGTTTCCCGCTCCCAGTCAGGCACACACTAACCTGTCCGTCGGTACCTCTGGACTCCCACCGAGTTCTGGGAAGGAGGCACCGGAGTCATAGCCTTCTTGGATTTAAATACCCTTTCTAGTGGTTGATCTAGTTCCGGTTTGGAAAACGCGCGCTTCTGCTAACGGCGGCATAACAACGCCGAACTACAAAATGACGTCACGTGTTTCTCTTCTGTAGTTTCGAGATGCGCGCGCTGGGTATAAAACGTCGTGGCGCCGCTAGACTACAGAATGACGTCACGCGTCACTGTCCTGTAGTTCCGTGCATCGTTCAAACGCAAGTCAGGCGCGAATATTTTTAGTTCGGGGGTCAAGACCAATTCGATCTCCAAGGATTATTTTGGAAAGGGCAAAATAACATTCTGTGTTCACTCACAAGTATCACTAGATGTAAGGGAAAAATTAGTAATCTTAGGGCAGTAGTGAATGTTCAAGCGTCCCTATTAATCTTATTATGTTAGTCAAGGCTACAAAAGGTACATCCCTAGTAATGGAATAAACATGCCCTGCATAGTATATTGCCCTTAAAGTAGTGATCGCCCCATATGTAAAGAATCGAACTCCAAAAATTGTCTGTGAAAAAAGGCAGAATAACATTCCGTATTCCTCAACAAGTGTCACTAGATGTAAGGAAAAAATTATAGTAATCATAGGGCAATGGTGATAGTTCAAACGTCCCTATTCATCCTATTATATTAATCAAGGCTGCAAAAGAAATGGAATGAACATCCCATACATGGTGTGTGCCCTCAAAGAAGTGATGTCCCCAGGGATAAAAGAAGACCTTCTATCAGCATACACATCACTTATTGTGCTTTCTCATAGACCCCCAGTCCCTTTTTTTGTAGTCGCATGCGTTTGGGAAATGCACAAGGGAGAGGGGAGAGAGAGAGAGAGGGATGCTCCTGCATCCTCTCGGGATAGACAAAATTAAAACAAGAGGGTCAAGGAGAGACACGCTCCTGCGTTCTCTCGAGTCTGGAGTCAGAGCTGGAAGAAAAAGAGAGGCACGCTCCTGCGTCCTCTCCGGGCTGGGAATCCTGGGGCAGTAAAGCCAAGCACTAGTGTCCGGTATGGGAGGCACCTAAATAGCAACCTCCCCTTACCACCTGACATGCTACAACCAATGCCAGTGGAGATGAGAGAAAAGAAAAAAAAAGAAAAAAGGCAAGAGACAGAAAGCAGTATCATGAACCAGGCTTGAGAAGGGGAAGTGGTAACACTCCCCAAGACATGAGTGGTCTTTAAGGAGCTTTAACTACTGTAGCAGCTGCTTGTTGCCTTCCAGGGCAGGCTTGTTGGCCAAGGCCCGCTCATTAGACGGTGCTGACGATTCCGCTGAAAAGTAAGATGTCACCGTAATTGATTTTGTTTCTGTTCCTTTGTGTTTTAGAGAAAATGGAAGCGCACTCTTGTGGAGGTGAGGTGGAGGGGACGTGCCTTTTAATGAAAGCGGAAAGGTCTGGAAATGAAACCTGACCCAATACAGATGGCAGCCTGCGTGCAGCTGCTGCTGGCTCCTATCATATAATTCCAGTATCAAATCAGTACCAAATCAGAAAGCGAGCACAGTATAGAAAATCAGGAGCCAAATTGAAAGGAGGCGAAAGTGAGTTATCCCAGTGTGCAAGTGAAGGCGGGGCTTGAGTATGCTGCATCGTGGTGCCGAGTAACAGATGTTTATTGCCAACCAAATGAATGTTAATTAGTCCGTCGGTCTCTAGTAGGATGAAAGGCTGAGCAGACATGCTGGGGTTCGAACCTGCTATTGTGAGGTCAAACATAAGATTAATAGGGTGCTTGCCTCAAAGTTAAGATTGCATTATATAATGCCAGTACCAAATCAGAAAGCGAGCACAGTATAGAAAATCAGGAGCCGTGTGTGTAAGCAGAGGCCTCGCTACCTCTGCCTTGGCCGCCACTGTCAAAACACGATTCTGCTGCCTTCCTCCTTCTACAAGTCAACAGCAATGGGCCTAGTATGACAGCGAATGCACAAGTTTCTCGTTGCAAACAGAGCATTGGCAGGGCTGTGTGTGTGCATGTGGCATGTGAAGGGAGGGTTGGTTAAAAAGAATGGCGTGAGAGAGAAGTGGGGACGAGTGAGCAGGGCAGCGCGGCGAACGTGCTAATTAAAAACAGATGGTGACATGACCCCGAACAGATGGTGCCCCTGCTCGTAACCGCAAGCTGTAGGCCGTGGGCGGATACATTTCCTGGGAAAGGTGGGACATGCACCTGCCTTTGCCCAATTGTGTTCTGTCTTTTTAGAAAGACGGACGCAAAGCCCAATAGAAATAATGCTAAAAAAAAACACACGCACGAGCGTGTGAAAAGTCCAGAGTGATTCCAAGAGGTCGTTTTCCTAGAGCAGTGCATGCGCGCTGCGCTAGGCTCGACCTAAAAAGGAACAAAGGTGAGCATGGGAACTGAGTGGGTGAAAGCAATAGCACAGAGCAAAACCAGGATCAAGACAGTTTAAAAAACACATGTGGTCTATATGAACTGCTTGAAGTAGAATTAAAAAATAAGCCAGTACAGAAAGCAGACGCAGCGGAAGAATACTCTATAAAAAAAGCAGTACTTGGTCCAGGCTCCAGGGAAAGGAGAAAAGGGAAAACAAACAGTGAAGCCAGCACACACTGGCCAACAAGCAGCCAGCAATTAGGAGTAACAACAACGCCAATGAATGAGGACTCCAAACCTCTCTTTAAGCTAACAAAATGACAAGTGACAGTACATTCACTGTCTCAAGCAAGACCTAACAAATCAGTTATTACAGTCAGTTCAAGGTAATTTAGGTATGCACTTTCACATGGCCTATCATTTTTTATTGTTTTTTGTTGTTTATATACTTTGTATTGAGTTTTCTATCTAAAACAGAGATGCAATAACAACAACAGTGGTGCGTGTAATATAATCCGAAAGAGCCAAAACACAAATACAGCTGTGGTGAGGTTGGGTGTCCCTGTTCAAGGGTCATCTGATGTGCACTGTCCAAAGGCCCATCATTTTTCAAAATATGTATGCATATCTCTCTTCACTTCTTATATTTTCCAATCCGGCCTATTGCAAGCAGATTCTCCATCACATTATGACTGAGAAACTATTTGGAAGTGACAGATAGGGAAAAGTATATGTTACACATATCTCACAAGCTTATGACATAGAGAGCAGTGCTATACAGATTATACCATTTGAGGTCTTCTGTGACTACAAAATCTGTTTTATCATATTGTTCCTTTAGATTATGACTAACTTCTATATGTTTGTGCACATAAAATAATTTTTGATGACAGACTGGTTTGATATAAACATTTATCAATAGTAATTTATTAACACAACTTGATCCCTTCCTATTGGGCAGGATCATACAGCCTAAAAGTAGAGAAAACGAATATTCATACAATCTGCTGTAAAACCTAGTTTTGTGGAGATGTGGATTGCTAAACAACCCTCTTCTCTTCACTTTGTATTGGTCCTTCATGCTGGTGCAATAAACCTCACGTAATCTACAATTTAAAGGGATATAAACCAAAGGTTTCTTAAAGGCAAATCATATCATGAGACACGATGAAATTCATTAGGTCTACATTCCGAACCCTGTATATTGCATAAAAAAGAATATCTTTGAAGCTGTTGTAACACCAATTTGATGAAAAGTTTACTTGGGTTAAGACTGACTAAGAGTAATTGCATCCTCACATCTTCTTTCATCAGATAGTAAAGCCAGAGGAGGCCAGGATAGTCTTTATTTGTTCATTAGTTTATCAGATATTTTGCCTAATGTGTCTTTCCAACATTCCATACCTTTTAGCCCCAGACAAATATTTTGTAATAAGCGACTAAGGGATGCTTTTGAGTCTACAGTAAACAAATCAGAGGTGGCTGACCACAAATGGGACAATTGACATTCTGGAATGTAGATATCGGAAGTGAACAGTGACTGACCATTTTGTGCACTACTTCAATAGCTTTATTTGTGTTGGACCTGGCCATTTTTGCAGGGTCCTCCTGAGATATTTGGCTTCTATTGCTGAACCCATTTTTGTTGACATTGGGACTCTGTGCACCTTCCCCTTGCTAACCAGAAGTAAACTGCTTGTGATCTCTCTTTCAAACATGGTGAAACTGGCTTATACCTAAAAGGATAATCACACTGTTAAAAATACAACACATGGGTGAGATCATCTTACGATACAATTGGTCTTCTTAAGACAACACATTTACTTTTTATGTCTCCAGCACTCCATGAATTCATTGAATAACACATACAGATTCCCAGTGCATTTCAGATCATGCCTTTAAAAAATCATTCATGAAATGTAATGGGGTAACCCAGTGTCCCTCAGAACCAGTACTACAAACGTTTCTCTCGGGTTACCAATTTCTTAGCATTGTCTCGGTGGACAGTACAAATAACAGTCCCCTTCTTCAAGACAATTTAAATATCACTTTCTCTATATTTTGTCATGTGATAGCTATGAAAGAACAAAAAACATTAAGAATAATATGTAACACCTCAAATTAATGTCAAGCAAAAGATTTAAGCCATTACTTAAGTGAAAATGCATACAACCAATCACAAATTAAGACCACATACATCCCCAAATCCTCATGTGGTATTCATTCACAACGTTAAACAACAAATCATCTTTATTCTATACAAACCCCCTACTGTTTGTCATAGCACCTCATTTTTCAAAATTGGCTTTCACTCATTCTCAATTTTTATAGATTACAAGCACCCAGCAGCTGGTGATGTTATCGTCAATTAATTGTGGTCACCAACAAATCCCTTTCTCCTCCATGGGAATTTTTGAGAATATCATCCACTTCACTATGTATTGGTGCAGTTACTATCCTGCCAACAATTTATTTCAAGAATGGGACCAATTAGCCATCAAGTAATCCTTACAATGCCAGGCATCTAGTGATTCCAAAACAAATAAAACATCTCACCTAAATATGCCCAGGATGTTTCTTACCATGGAGTATACGAGCGCTCTCCAATATATACTTTCTACTCGGTGTTCATGGGGACAAAATATTCAATTACTTGCTCCAGGGAATATTTAACAATGGGTATTACCCGACCCTGAAAGGACAACATAACTCATATTAAAAACATGTAAAACATCACTTTTTTGCCTTTCCAAATTTCCTAACCTAACCCTTACATACAAATAATCATCCTGCTCTCACTACATTGGAAAAGAGCTTCCCGCTCCAATATTTTCCAATGTTTCACCTTCCGTAAGTCTAAAGATTACTTGATGGAAAACTGGATAATTTGGAAAACTAAGGAGTTATGAGAAATAGTAGGTGGTTTGTATAGGATAGAGTAAAGATGATTTGTTGTTTTAAGTTGTGAATGAATTCCACATGAGGACGGAAGATGTATCTGGTTCTAATTTGTGATTGGTTGTATGTAGTTTTATTTAAGTAATGTTTCAAATGTTTTGTTCGAAATTAATATCTATGTAGTGTTGCTTAGCGGTGTTACATGTAATTCTTAGTGTTTTTTGTTCTTTTACAGGTATATGACAGAATATTGGGGAAAAGATATTTCAATTTTCTTGAAGAGGGTGGCTGTTCTTTATACTGTCCACCGAAACATGTTGACAGATTTTTAAAAGCACGATTAGCAATGTACTGGGAATCTGTATATGTTATTCAAATAATTAATGGAAACCTGGTGACATAAAAAGTAGATGTGTTGACTTATAAAACCAATTGTATCATCTCAAATGATCTCCCCGTGTTATATCTATGTGTTTTATTTGTAACTGTGTGATTATGCATATTAAATTTTAAATGTGTAAATATTTTATTATGTTTATATGAAAAAGCCATATTTGTTTTTCTAAATCTTCAATGATAAGTGTTGGTGTTTGGTATGTAGGAATAGTGTGAGCATTGATGTGAGTAGTGTTTCTAGCGGAATTTAATATTTTTTGGTTTGTGGAACCCTGTTCCCTTGGTGTGAGGGTTCTCTTTCCCCCTTTAGGTCTCGCATACGCAGCGCGCATGCGCTGCCTAGGAGGAGACCTTTAGGAATCGATTCACTTTTTGGGCCAAAAACGTGCTTGCTTTGCTTTGCTTTCAATGGCAACGCTTGCACGTTTGGCGATTCCCTTGCGGGAGCGAGCTTTAAAACCATCTGTTTGTAATTAACTAGCAAGCAGATGGTGCCCCTGCTCTCTCCCGCAAGGGAAACGCTCTGTGTGCTCTCGGCCGCACTCCCCCCACCCCTCCCCTCAGCTGCATTCCTCGCATCCCACAGCATTTTGCCTGCAGGAGCGAGCAGTGCCTCCTTGTTTACATAGAAAGGGTCAGCTTGCCTGCATTACTGAGTATATCGTATGTGTTTCAATTAATCGCCCAATAAAGTATTAAACACGAACCCGCAGCTTTGTGGCCTAAAAACTGATCCTGGCACCTGAGCATTTTGATGAACTGCTCTATCTCTCTACCTCTACCTCTCTACCTCTCCCTCTGTACCTCTCTACCTCTCTCTACCTCTCTACCTCTCTCTACCTCTCTACCTCTCTCTCTACCTCTCTCTCTACCTCTCTCTCTCTACCTCTCTCTACCTATCTACCTCTCTCTACCTCTTTCTCTCTACCTCTCTACGTCTCTCTCTAGCTCTCTCTCTCTACCTCTCAACCTCTACCTCTCTACCTCTCTACCTCTCTCTACCTCTCTACCTCTCTCTACCTCTCTACCTCTCTCTCTACCTCTCTCTACCTCTTTCTACCTCTCTACCTCTCTCTACCTCTCTCTACCTCTCTACCTCTCTCTACCTCTCAACCTCTCTCTCTCTACCTCTCTCTCTACCTCTCTCTCTACCTCTCTACCTCTCTCTATCTCTACCTCTCTACCTCTCTCTCTACCTCTCTACCTCTCTCTCTCTACCTCTCTACCTCTCTCTCTCTACCTCTCTCTACCTCTCTACCTCTCCCTCTCTCTTCCTCTCTACCTCTCTCTCTCTATCTCTCTCTCTCTACCTCTACCTCTCTCTCTCTCTACCTTTCTCTCTACCTCTCTACCTCTCTACCTCTCTCTACCTCTCTACCTCTCTCTCTCTACCGCTCTCTCTCTACCGCTCTACCTCTCTCTACCTCCCTACCTCTCTCTCTCTACATCTCTACCTCCCTAGCTCTACCTCTCTATCCCTCTACCTCTCTACTTGTCTCTACTTTTTGCTACCTCTCTATTTCTCTCTCTACCTCTCTCTACCTCTCTACCTCTCTCTACCTCTCTACCTCTCTACCTCTCTACACCTTTCTACCTCTCTACCTCTCTCTCTCTACCTCTCTCTCTCTCTACCTCTCTCTACCTCGCTATCTCTCTACCCCTCTCTACCTCTCTACACCTCACTACCTCTTTACACCTCTCTACCTCTCTCTACCTCTCTCAAAGATGACTGCAGCATCTACGTGGGATGCGGTGGACTAAGTGGCAGCCGGAGCCTGATAACACTGCTTGTCGTTTTAAAAAAAAGCAGGCATTGGCATAGCCAATAGGTCTCCCTTTTGGGACCTTATAAGTGTTTAGTTATCCAGTACAATATCCTTGGGGCAACAACATCAAGTGCTGCATTGGCTAAACACTTATAAGATCCCAAAGGCGAGACCTATTGGCTATGCCAGTGCTTGTTTATATTACACCTAATTGGCACAATTCTTTTGCTTGTATTGTAATTGCATTTATATAGCGCTCACTACCCCTGACAAGGCGTCAAAGCATTTTTTCGGTGAGTAGTACACAACTCCCTAACCCAAAAAGGATTACTGGTGAATTTGTATAGTGATAATATGAGAGTAATTTGAGTGGCGGATATGTTAGTCAATTATTTGGATTGAGAAGGATAGTGGAGGGAGAAGAGGGGAAAAGGTTTGCATTTTTATTGCGCTTGTTACCCTTGATGGGGTGTTGAAGCGCTTTTTCGGCGAGTAGCACGCTACTCCGGAACTCTTAAAGGATTAATGGTGAATTAGTATAGTAAAAATAGGAAAGTAATTTGAGTGGTGGATATGTTAGTCAGTTATTTGGATTGAGATTATAGTGGAGGGAAAGAGAAGGGAAAAGGTTTGCCTTTATATAGTGCTTGCTGCCCCTGATGGGGGGTTGAAGTTCTTTTTTCAGCGAGTAGCATGCTACTCAGGAACCCGTACAGTGTTAGTGGTAAATTAGTATAGTGAAATATGAAAGTAATTTGAGTGGTGGATATGTTAGTCAGTTATAAGACGCTAGTAATGGTACTACATGTACCCAGGACCTGTAAATAAGATGCTACTGGTGGGCCTTCAGTACTCATTTTGCCACCCACTAAAGTAGTCTTTTAAAACTTGTCTCACTCAGGCCTGCCACTGAAGCTTGTGGTGCAGGTTTTGCACTACCATTTCGATCAGTCAAAATAACCTATTTCCAGGCATAAACCATACTTTTCAATACATAAAAGTCACCCTTAGAGTATCCCTTAAACATTCAAATGGCAGGGTGCATTGTATTTAAAAAGTTGGAAATGTGAGTTTAAGTTTTACATGTCCTAGCATTAAAAAACTCTTAAAGTCATTTGTCACTACTGTAAGACCTTTCTCTCCCATTGACTAACCTGGTATTACCTTATTACATATATAAGAGCTGATAACGTTTGCTTGGGAGCAGGTAGAGGTATGGTGTTTGCGCTCAAATTAATTTTACTTTACACCCCTCTTTAAGGTTAAAGTGGGATTTTTAATCACAATTCCAAATAGGCACCTTTAGAAAGATGGCATTTTCTTGTCCTAACCATTTGGGCCTTCTGCCAGTCTCGTGCGCCACATGACTGTGAATGGATTTGTTGATGCGGTTTGGGCATTTCTTCCAGACAGTGACACAAAAGTGTATTAGATGTGGACAGGATGTCCCGCCACACTTGCACTTCAAAGGGCTTAACCCTAGCACACACCAAGGGACCAGTTTTTATCACCCTAGAAAGTTTGGAGCCTTGACAGGGGAAGGAAAGAACTGACCAGAACCAGATGTGGGGGAATACAGGATGTCCCCTCACAAATAAAGTCTGACACCAAGTTTAAATATTGGACCCCCACAGAGCCACTCTCTAAAACACTCCCGAACCCATGGAAGTTAAAGAAAAAAGATTTCCCTGCTACCAGAGGACTGTCCTGCTGCTGAAGGACTGACTTGCTGTCTGAGAAGGAAGATTGCCCTGCTTGCTTCATCCTAGACTTACCAGAGTGACTCCAAGGGTCAATTGGCTGTTCTCCTGTGTGAGCTATTGAGACACAACAAGCTTCAGAGGCCTCCCTGCAACTGTTCAGCTGACGTGTTGCACTTGAACAGCAACTTGACCTGCTTGAGCCCTGCTGCTGGCCTCTGTTGGAGTGAGCCCCTGGTCCCCAAGAGCTTCCCAGGTCCTGGACTGGCATCAGTACTCCTTCCTGCCTAACTGTGGGTTCCATCAACTCAGACTCAGCATAATGCAACTTGACATAGGACCTCACATTATAGCTCCTTATCAAAACTGACGCAACCTGATGCAACTAGATGGAGGACCTCACATCTCAGTCCTCACAGCTCTTCATCAGAACCGATGCAACACGACGCAACTCAACGCAGGACTTTGCATTGCAGCACCGTACAGGTCCTGATCAGAACCCATGCCAAGCAAAGCGAAGTCTTGCATCAAGGCCTTAAGGCACAACTCTCAGCAGGGCTAACCTGGTCCCAGTATCCAGCCCACGTTCCATCGCAGACAGCCTGAAATGTTGACTTTGTCCCTGTCTGGCATGACCAGATAAACACAGTTGGTGTTTTTTTTTACCTACGTTTATAAAATGTATTATTTACGGTTGCACTGATAGGATGTTTGCCATTCTGCTATCATTTAATTTGTTAAAAATCACTCTATTTTTACAAATTGGTTTGAGGTCTTTCTTGTGTTACGTTTTAACTTTATTGTGTGCTTCATAAATACTGTACACATTGCCCCTAGGGTAAGCCTGACTGCTTTGTGCAAATCTACCAGAGGGTCAAGCACAGGTTAATTTAGTGACGTTTGTGGTTCACCCTGACAAGAATTGTGGTTGTCTGATTGTGGCTTTCACACCTCAACCAATAACCCAGTTTCTTACAATGTGCAATATATTTTGTTCTAAGCCTCAAAGAACACCATTAAATGGTCTGTGCCCACATCATAAGTAGACAGGTGGCAATTGTTCAAAGAGGGCTCCATAATTTATAATTCAGAGAAACACTGACAATTCTCATTTTAGCAAGTTGTTGACACTCTGAGCATTGTAATCAGAGTATCAACAAGTTTCAGCAGTCAGCGCTAAGGATAAGGAGCAACAGTAAGCTTCTATAAAAGTGACAATAAAATCTCAAATGTGTTAAGGCATCTGTTGTATAAATTAAAGTCACCCAATTAAACAGTGTTTATAAAGCCAATAGGTGCACTCCACTACTGCTTAGTTGCCTTGAAAGCCTTCTGTAGGAACATTAGAACAGAAGAGGATGGAGAGGAGTTGTTCCTCATTGAATATTAATATCCATATTAATCCACTAATCGTTTTCTTCATATTCAGTATGTTTTGGGTTCTCATTAATGCATGTTATACACTTTGTGGCCAAAAACAGTTTTTTCCATCCATACTTTATCAGCACACAAACCAAGTAAAAACCTAGGATCATTCATACTCAATGCAAAAACTGATTGTTCAGAAAGCATAACTAAATAACAATATGTATAAGAAACTCACAATGTGTGTTACCAATGCTATAACATATGTTAACAATCAATATAATACTTCAGTCTTTTTAACTATTATCAGTTGCAATAACCATGCCATTTTGTTTTTTGGTGTCACCTTCTGCCAGATTTTACCTGATGGTGACAGGTAGGGAAAAAAGGTGTTTACAGTCTCCACCCTAAATGGGGTGGACAGTGTAGAGACCTTCCTCTCACTGCCAGATGGAGTAAGGGCTATTGGAGTAAGTATTCCATTTGCGGAGCCAAACAGGGCTCCGTCGAAGGAATACCTATGGTCCACTCGACTCTAAATGAGGAGAGTGGACAGTCAGTTTGGCAGAAAGGTTACTCCATCGTGTTTGCAATGTACTCCATTGTGTTTGCGTCTGAGTACACTGCCAAACTCTAAATCAGGTGCATTTTTCCTGTGGTCCTTACTATGCTAGCCACAGTGACAAACAGCTCAGTTCATTGGAGCATAGGAACATCCACATTCAGCCCTGAAGAGAATATCCATTAAACTAATGCCCAAGGGAGAGAGGAAATTTTAAAAATAGTCACACATGTATCTGTCTTTTGGAAAAACTGGACGGGAGGAGTGAATGAGTTTGTTAAGGACTATGTTCAAAAGTTATATTTTATATTTGATCCATACTTGACATCTACTACCAAGGAACTCGAGTCCACTCTAGTCATCCCATCAGAAAAATGATCACTGCCTCCTTACAGCCCAGAATAGTGCCCAGATTTAAAGCAAGCTATTATAACCTCCTAATAAAGAAACAACCTGCTGATCCTTTTGTAGTTATATGTGAGACTATTAAAGTCAGAAGTATTGTCTGAAATAAACCTTGTTTCCTAAATATCGTTTACAAAAATACTGTCCCTTTTGTCTAGATTTTCTATTATTAACTTCAATAGGATGACATTTTTCTGAAAAATAATTAGTTACACTAGTTATGCCTGCTTATATTCTGACTACAATATTCTTGTACCACATCCCTTATATACTTTTGCTTTACAAACCCATCTCAAAATGACCCTTCTTAAGGAAAACTCTAGAATGTACGATAAAATCCTAGCTACAAATTCTCACTAAACCCAACAATTTATTATGCAACAGACAACCAGGCTTCAGACCTGGTAGAGGAAATAAAACTGGTATCACAGTCATCAGTAGGGACCTGTTGTCCTTCATCATGCTGGTCAATCAGAAACTCTAAAATTACTTGACCTATTTGTGGCATGCAACATGGCAGACAGCAAAATAATTTATGACAGTTGTGAGAGTGGACCAGGCTGACGGATAAAGTGCTTCAATGATGCAACTCGTTCTTGTCAGACCGAAGCCAGAAAATCAAAATGGAACATTCTCCTTGACCTCAAAATGTACAGAATGCAGATCATGCAAAGATCTCCCCTTTCGTCACTGCTTTTCAACATCTACATGAAACCCCTGGCACAGGTATTATCTCTTTTCCAGCTATAATTCCAAATATGTGCAGCTAACATTCAAATCTCCCTATTTCTTGATGAACCCTCAGACTGGAGCACGACATTATGATCATGCTTGAAACATATCTGTGAATGGAGAAGGAGAGCTATCCACCACCTGAACAGAATGAAAACTGGAATGCTGATAGCATGATGAGCCATGCTAGTTAGAGTTGGTCATCGTGCTCCACAAAAAGATGTGTTTTAGCTCTTCTGTAAATAGCAGGTGTAAAAGTGTGAGTCTGATGTGCGGATGAAACTGTTGCAATTTCTTGAAGCCAGTGTCCCAAGTGTGATTAAGCCGAGTGTTAAAATCATCTAAGACGTATCATGGCACGACGCCATCGGGGGAAGTCTATAACACTGCAATAATCACATTTCTTCCCCTCCCGCATCACTATAGTAGTGATCTAGCATCGAGTTCAAGCTGCGCAACATCAGATTTAGTTAACCATGCGATAACAAATAAAGTCAGCCGTCTGTGGACTACATCTTTCCAGACTCCATTAAGTATGTTGCTGTGTCCGAGTGCGAGAAGAGGTAGGATGCATTGGCCTTTGTAACGCTCAACCTGGCTAGGCTCCATAGCGGTGGGGCGATGCCCAAGGCCAGAAGGTCCTACCACACCATCATCAGCTGGCATCTCCCTTCTTGCACGTATCTCTGGGAAGAAGATAATTCTTTGGTTGTCAAACTGAAGATAGTGCTTCAAACCTGCTGCCTTCTTCAATATTAGCTCCTGCCACTTGGGGTCATTCTATACATACCTCAAATTTAATTCTGCAATTCTGCAATTCTGCAACTGTAGAGTTTTCAGCATAATTCAGGATTTGATGCATCTGCCACTGTATCCACCCTCTCCGCGATAATTTCCAGATTTATCGCCCCAAAAATGTATTTCTAGCTCAAATGGATCAAAGTGACTAAAATGTAAATGCAAGGACCCCTTGCTACTAATTACAGTCTCAGGGTAGGGAACATACAATAATGGAAAAAGAAATCCCTAGGCACCAGTAGGTCTATGAGATATATGAGACCTTATTATCGAACAGTATGATGTTTAAAGACTCAGTGTGCAGTGATTATCGATGCAAAATCATGTTATTCTTACGAAATTGTTTTTAAAACTGACCATTGTAGGTTCTATGGTACTTCTTCGCAGAACAATTATAAAACAATAACATCACACTGTAATCACCAGTGCTAACAATAACAAATATATACAGTGAACCTTGACATAAATTTTATACATGCGATCCATGTAGAATGGTTGATAAATACAAATGTATTTATCAACCATTCTATATGGATTGCATGTATTTATAAAATGCTGTTCTATAATAAGGTCTCATGTATCTCATAGACCTACGGTTGCCTAGGGATTTCTTCTTCCTTTATTATCAAAAGTTACTAAAACCATGGTGACACGTTGCCGCGAAAAGGAAGATCCTGTCACAAAGGTTCCCTGGGTACATCTGAGTTGTTTATTACAATATTTGGGTGTTAAACTGGTAATAATGAGGAGAAACCTTTGCCCAGACACCGTTAACCTTGCTAAAAGTGTAAAAATATTGAAATAATATCAGGAAATGTGTTGCTTTAGAACCCATTATTTGTCTTTTCTTGCTGCATAAATTAGTCACCCTGGCTGCATATTTGGTTCTCGCCTGCCATATAATGCAGTTGGCCCTGTCTATACCTTATTGACAGTGGTGCAGGTGGAGGTGGTCACAGTCGGGGATGCTTTGGATGGGATCCAGAATGCCTTCAACACCGAGGGTCCTGGGTAGTCAGGGGGCATCAATTGCTCTGTAAAGATCTCATCACTTCAGTGACACCCACCCCGTCAGGGAGGGTAAGTAATCCCAGACCACAGATATTGTCAGCTCACCCAGAATTCTCCCACATTACCACCTCCCCACTGATTTGCAAGTCTGTTCCAGCTCTTTGTCAGAACTCCACAACCTGACGAAGGTTACAATTTCCTCTACTCCTGTAACCTTTTTCTTCACGTGTCACATTCTCAACTGCACGGTGTCACAGTTTTCCCGACCCACTTAATTGTTTTCATAATAATCTCAAGGGCCCTGTTTCTTCCTGACTTTCTAAGAGATCTGCATTTGCCACATCTTTACCCCAGGGGCATAGCTTGGTCAGAAATATTTGGTAGGTGTGAGCTTCAAGTTTTCCAGCCACCATGCTGTCGTTTCATGTTAAAATACATTATTACAGAAGCAGTTCAGAAGGGGAGTTTTGGGGCAGTGCATAGGGAAGTGCAGATTGTAAATGGTACTTAAAACATGATATTGTGTACAATTACCAATATGCTTTAAGATATTCAAAACAGAGACGAAAAACAGAATCTGTGTGTGTGTGTGTGTTTGTGTGTGTTCAATTGTGTTTGTATGTACAAATTCCAGGTGAAATTCGACTGACTCTTCACCTTACCCTACTGAAGACACCTGTACCCAACTCTTTACTCTAGAATATATTTTTATTAGGGGGTGTAACACCCCAAATACCACCCTTGAAGCTACACCATTGCTTTACCATCATCCTCCATAGCTGCCTGCTTCCTCTACCTTGGGTATGAAGAGGTCCTACTTATCTGCCATCGTGTGTCTCTCAGATAGCGTAAACCCTCCACCAAACATGCACCCTCCTGTGCCATTTTTGCTGATACTTGAACAAAGGGAAATCCTCCTTTGTTGTTCTCACAGCTCCTCCATCGGCTACTATTCCTTACTATTCCTCATTACAAGTGATACTGAAAGTCATAATTTGCACCGTAAATCCTGTTACCTCACATATAGGAATTATGAGTGTCATGGAAAATCCAGTACACTGCAGGTTACCCCAGGTACATTTTGACAGGTGAATCATGACACTGTTTTCTGCGGGAAAGTGTCCGGAAAATTCCAGTAAACGGTACACTTACGGATGAAATTTCAGATGTTATGCCCCATTTTTGCAGATACTCCAAAAAGGTGATAATTATCGCACCCAATACATTTCCAGCACCTCGGTATTGGTGCAATGGGTGTTGCACCTCACATCGGACCACTCGTACTGAATGCATTAGTGTTGTTATGGTGATAATTATTTCTGACATCAGCAATTATACATTTCAGTGAGGGCAGTAACTCTAGAAGGTACCTAGGTACGTCCATCTATTATGACAAAAATAAGAACAAGAACAATAATATGCACTTAGGGGCTGTTCTGCTTGGGTTTTCGGATCAGATAGAACCCGCTCATCAGAGCCTCACTAACCCAGCCAGAACGTTACCCCCTCCCCCTCCCTAGGGCCTATTTACAATAGGAAACCACATATATCTACCACCTAAGGACAGGGAATTCCTACTATACATACCAAGACCTCTTATAATCGGCGGCCTCGCGATCCCATACGGATCCATACCTCTCTACCCAGACGGCAGTCTCAGCACAAGTGGCAGCCTCGCGATCCCATACGAATCCAGACCTCTCTACCCAGACGGCAGTCTCAGCACAAGTGGCGGCCTCGCGATCCCATACGAATCCAGACCTCTCTACCCAGACGGCAGTCTCAGCACAAGTGGCGGCCTCGCGATCCCATACAAATCCAGACCTCTCTACCCAGACGGCAGTCTCAGCACAAGTGGCGGCCTCGCGATCCCATACGAATCCAGACCTCTCTACCCAGACGGCAGTCTCAGCACAAGTGGCGGCCTCGCGATCCCATACGAATCCAGACCTCTCTACCCAGACGGCAGTCTCAGCACAAGTGGCGGCCTCGCGATCCCATACGAATCCAGACCTCTCTACCCAGACGGCAGTCTCAGCACAATCGGCGGCCTCGCGATCCCATACGGATCCAGACCTCTCTACCCAGACGACAGTTCATACGACAGTTCATCCTATGATCACCATAACATAATCAGTCTCACTATTCATCAGATCACACAAGGACTGCCAGTTCGAGCATAGCCTGTTCTCCGGTTCGAGGGGCTCCTCTCTCCCTTATTCAGTTACCACTTACCTGATCAGGGCTAACATCTGTTCATGTAGCCGCAGCTGACTAGAAGAATAGGCTACCCTCTCATACAAGAACACGCAGCACATGTTGGTTCACTACAAACTGGGTACTTTATTACTCATTACATACGCAATCACATAACATTTCAATATAACACATAACCTGCAAAGAAAAGTGAAAGATTAAGTTGTGCACTCTAATTAGAAAGGGTCGACATCACCTTAGTAGTGTGTAGCCTGCACTCAGTGGTCATCTAGGTTCCCTTCTCGTCTGTGCCTCGGCTCGCCTGGAAGTCACACCTCTGCACCACTATGCGCTGTTCCCTTCACCCTTCTCCGAGTCACTGGGACCTCTTCCTTATCGGCTACTCTCTCCTCTCTGGCTATTCTGCTAGGAGAGTATCTGTCTCTCGGTTTTTTCTCCGCCTCCAAGATGGCGTCTGTCTTCCCTGGAATAAGTAGTAGCTTTACTGCTAACGGCTAGATGCCGCCTACGGACTGAACTTGTAACTGCCTCAGACTTTCACTAATATAGAGGTGCGTTTCCTCATGGAAAATTCCGGCCCGTAACCTGCCGCCCACCAAATTCTTGTACCTCCCCGTACCAAGGACACGTTCCCAGCCGGCCGGCCTGATGTAGTGTCTTCGGCATGAAGAAAAATACAATCCTTCGATAAGGGCCGGCCTGAGCCGGTTCTCTCCAAGCGAATAACACCTCATAACTAAAACATTACATTTGACCTAGAAGCATCCCAAGCTGCCGGAGCAGAAAGAAAGATGGAGTTTCTCCCGTTTGAGGCCTACCAGGCCTGAATTCAGCACGGCTCCATGAAATACCCTCACTACAGGACAGGTTATCCCTAATACTAACGAATCTATCCCCTAGGCTATGTGTGCAAGCCCTGATCTATGGGGAAGAGCACAGGATCATGTCGAAGTGCCTAGTAAATAGGCTCCATTCACTATTCTAACCCTTAGACTTGAATGGTAAGAGACTGAAGTCACATTCAATCACCTTTCCTCACAAGAAGGCCGGGAAAATCGAGCAGAACATTTCACCCTTGACTTCAGTCTATTATACATTCATTAAACAGAACTAATATCTGTGGAAGAATAATATGAAACAAAACTAACTGATCTATGTCTAGTACCAGATGTGCAGAATTGAAGTAGTGAAGGAATACACTGAATAAAGCAACAGATAGAAATCAAAATGCCGATAGTAACCAGAATACCTCCTAATATCTGACGTAACATATGCAAATCAGGTAACCAATTAAAGAGCCAGTCAAACCAGCCCTGGTCAATGTGTTTTCTAACTTCTTCTGTCAAGTCATGTAGTTTATCAATGTGAGCTTGAATGGATTTTGTATGATCAGACAAGTTAAAACAACAAAGACCCTCAAAATCAGAACAATCGTGTCCATGTTTAAGCAAAAGATAATCAATGGCCGCTCGATTTTGCAAGATAGCTCTACGTTCACCCTGGGCGTCTAATAGCATGTCAGACAGGACTGTAGAAGTATGATTAATGGATTTTACCATCCAGCAGGCCATTTTCCCAATAGATTTGGCATTATAAACTGCCAAAGCAGGAACACCAACAATTGAAATAGCCAGGCTAAGGTATTCAGACTTGGAATATAAATGCAAAGATGAGTCACAATCCTCCTGTAACCTCACTGTATCTCGAATCACACGAGAGTTGGCATTCGGATGTGATGAAAACATCAACAAGCTCAGTCTAGTAATGGCACAAGGGCCTCCAGAAATATTTGCGGGGATATATGGCCAGGAAGTATTACCACATGAGAAAAGCCATCCGGCAGGTAGTAACATCGTGCGATAATGACTGGGGGTAACTACCAAACTCTTGCAAGTCATGTTATTCTGAACAGAAGTACATGTTTTCGGTGTCCTTTGAAGGCACAAAGTTCGTTCATGAGCGGTGAATGCAGTGGCACCTTTCAATCTTAAACGCATACATTCAGAAATCGCACTAGGATCACAAGTAAGGAAAAAACACAAATCACCCTGTGTGATATTATAGGTAACTATTTGGGACTGGATGGGGGGTCTCGGGTCTGACAGTACAGTACACAAGGGGCAATACTCATGGGTATCAAAATCGCCCAGAAGAACATTGGGGCGAGCATTCGATATATTGAAAATATGAGTCAAAGTCTCCAATGAAGCAGGGACAGCAACTAAACAAGTCGCTAGAATGTCAGTCACCGATCTCATCGGTGTCAAGCAGAAATGAGCGGCTTTAGTCACTCGTTTGGCTAACGTAGTCCAAAAGTTCGACGACGAATCCCACGCAGCGAAGGAACGCGACACTCGGGTTCTCAACTCAGCCCGGGTTGATGGGATCCCTCCTCTCTCGTCGTACCAGCCCAAAAGGAGTCCAACGCCGACACATCCTGCAGCAACAGTCCAAAGAATGATCTGAAAGAGAATCAAATACAGGCATTATTCATTCTCGTAAGTAACATTTGTCAGCCGGGACTGCTTCCCAGCTATCTTTCCCTGGTCTCATAACTAAAATGGTGTTGTCTTGACCGGTTGCAATGACCTCTGCTTGTTCAGGGGGATTCTTAGGCGACTGCACCCAAACTCTGGCCCCAGGATTATCTGTGGAGCCAAAACCTTTCTGGCCTCGTACAGTTAGCAACGTTGGGGCAGTGCCTTTTGTGATCTCACCACTGAAAACAGGCATTATTAGCAATTGGGCCACTCGGTCAGTTTGATGTATCAGTAAGTCAACCTCACTGCTATTCAGCAGGAGCACCTTAATCTCTCCCTGATAATCACTGTCAATGATTCCTCCAAGCACCTGAACGCCTTTTACAGCCAGCCCCGATCTAGGGGCGATTAATCCGAAATTCCCAGTTGGTATATGAACACCAACACCAGTTTCAATGATGACTTGATTCTTACTTTTTATAACGGTGTCATCCATGGCATGCAAGTCTAAACCTGCCGACCCTGGGGTCGCTCTACATGGAGCCAAAGCTCCGGGAGTAATTTCCCAGTACATCACAGTCTCTCTGATTTCATTGGGCTTAGCATCAACATTCGGAGGAAACAAACGCATAAGTGGGGATTCAGCATTTAGAAAAGGACGGTTATTCAAAATCAATAGCGCTTGAGGCAAAAAGTCTCGCCAATTCTTATACTTGTCATCTGTTAATTTACGTAACTGATTTTTCAGCAAGCCATTCAACCTCTCCACAAGACCCGAGGCCTGTGGATAATATGGTATATGAAACACCCATTCAATATTGTTTTCCACACAGAATTCCTGTACCAATCTTCCACGAAAATGGGATGCATTATCAGATTGAATTTGGAATGGCACACTATAATACATCATAATCAATTCCAATGTTTTAATAGTATTCATTTGGGTAGCTTGCTTACAGGGAAGGGCCACCAGCAGGCCACTGTATGTATCAACAATAGTGCAAACATATTGACAATTCCTACTCATAGGAAGTGGACCGATGTAATCAATCTGCCAAATTTGAGCGGGCAATTTCCCGCGATGTAAATGACCTTTAACAATTTGGGGCACTTTGCGCTGCCTGATATGCTGACAAATGGGACAATGTAGAATAACATTTTTGATTAAATCTAGGGGAATATAAATTCCTCGATCAGCAGCCCACCTGCTAGTGGCTTTCTCTCCAAAGTGTCCTGCTTTCTGGTGGGCCCATTTCGCCAATCCCGCAATATCAGAATCTTGCCTGTCCACCACTGCCTCAGCAATTTTAGATTTCTCATCTGCAATGTTATGAAAGAATTTGTCAAGAGAGTCTATCGGGGTATGAGCATCCACATGGAAGATTGTAACAGTACTCTGTGGGAGCATTTCCCAAATCTCCTGCCATAATTCTTTTCCCCACAGTTCTTTTGAATGCAATTTCCAACTATGGGAATGCCAAGTCGGTAACCAAACTGCCAGTCCATTGGCAGTAGACCAAGAATCGGTGAAAATATGACATGTGCCAGGTAACTCTTGTTTCAGAACTTGATAAACAGCATAGAGTTCAGCAAATTGACTGCTCTTACCCTCACCAGTTGTACTCAGCAATTTTTGTGTGATCGGATTATAGGACACCGCCTTCCAATGCCGTTTCGTCCCTATGAACCTTGCTGAACCATCCGTAAACCAGACATGGTTTCTGTCCTCCGCGGACAAATCATCAAAAGGTCTACCCCACTTAACAGGAGACTCCTGTACTAAAGGTACGGAACATTCACTCTCAGTCTCAGTCGATGGCGCCCGCTCCACCTGCTCATGCAAAGATGCAACTCCTTTTTGTCCCACACGTGCCCTGTCTTGTATATACCATTTCCATTTAATCACACTCGCCTCTTGAGAGTGTCCAATTCGGTGAGTTTTCGGCAAACTCATAACCCACTGCATGATAGGAATTTCAGGTCGCAAAACTATATCATGTCCCAAAGTCAATTGCTCGGTATCCACCAGAGCCCAATAACATGCAAGTAACTGTTTCTCAAAAGGTGTATAACGCTCACCAGCATCAGGTAACTTTTTGGTCCAGAAACCTAACGGTACTCTACTCTTGCCTTGTTTCTGCCACAAACTCCAATTCGCATAAAGGCCTTGTACCGACACATTCAAATCCACATCACCATCACATACAGGCCATAAATCCAGAGCATGCTGAATTGCTTCTTTTGCCAGACTGAACGCATCTTGCTGTGGTTTATCCCATTCAAATGCATTCTTTTTACGAGTGACATGGTACAAAGGGGCCAATATTTGACTCAAATGAGGAATATGCTGGCGCCAAAAACCAAACAAACCAATGAAGCTTTGGGCTTCTTTCCTATTCCTCGGAACTGCAAAATCAAGAATTTTCTGTTTAACCTGAGGGATCACTTCTCGGTGCCCCTCATGCCAATTAATACCCAAAAATTTCACAGCCTGGGACGGACCTTGTAATTTATCCGGGTTGATTTCCCAACCTTTCTCACGCAGGCACTCAATGACTCTGTCCAATTGGGTCTGAACTTCCTCTTGTGTTTCGCCTTGGATCAAAATATCATCAATATAGTGACATATCTGAATTTGCGGATGAACCGGTACCTCAGCCAAATGCTCTGCCACCCGCCGGTGACATATCGTAGGACTATGCACATAGCCCTGGGGAAGACTTCTAAACGTCATCTGACGCCCGTTCCACGTAAAACTGAATTGTTCCTGACACTCAGGGGCAATCGGAATCGAAAAGAAAGCATTAGCAATATCAATGGACGCATACCATGTACCTGGATGTTTTTGGATTCTTTCAATTAGGGTAATAACATCCGGTACTGCAACAGTCAAAGAGGGTGTGTGTCTATTCAATTCTCGATAATCAACAGTCATGCGCCAAGAATTATCACTCTTACGTACAGGCCAAACAGGATTATTCCAAGCAGAAGTAACTGGGGTTATAACTCCTGCATCCACCAACTCCTGAATAGTGGTACTAATCTCTTCATGACCACCTGGAATACGATACTGCTTCTGACAAACCACTTTTGTCGCCTGGGGAACTTTTATGGGGGGCATTCTTAAACGACCAACCCGTACAGGCCTGGACGATATATAATGTTTAGTTCCAAATTGGTAACATCCATCATCTAAGTGCAAAGTCATTCCTTTCAAAATATCAATTCCAATTATGAATTCTAAGAGTGGCACCACTAATACAGAGTTTTCTTTTCTAGGAATTCTACCTATTCTCATTTCAAGTAAAGTTTGAACTGCGGGAGTTTCCTTTCCACCTAATCCGGTAATTGTAAAAGGCTGACCTTTAAACTTCTTTGATTTTCCATGAATAAGAGTGGCCTCCGCTCCTGTATCTACCAATGCTCGGGCCCTTTGGACATTACGATGTCTCCAATAAATATCAATATCTACATAGGGTCTATTATCTCTGTGAGCCCATCTGTGTACTGGAGCTTGACCTATTTCCTAGTCATTTTTACTGCGTTCTGTGTACCAGGATAAATCAGGATAAAGACTCTCACGTTTCTCAGGTATCGATACCTCCTGTTCATATCCATCTCTATTACGAAATGGATTCCTGTCCTCTGCATTGTACTGCGGGTTTCGATCGGCCAATCTGTGTCGGTCCTCTCTCCTTCTCAACTCAGGGGATTGATCCCTATCATCTCTACGTCTGCTGTTAACATAATCATCTCTCCCCCTTCCTCTTTCCCCCTCTCTCTCTCTGTCTCTCTCACGACGGGGGGACAAATCACGTACATAACGTCGATCATCACGACGATCAGAGCGCCCACGGCGGTCGTCATCACCGCTACCGTCAGAAAAACCACGATCACACTCAGTCGTCCGAACACGCCGGGCACCCTCCTTTCGATCCAAGCCACGTTTGCGAAACATTTCCCACAAACGAGGAGTAATCTCACCGTCAATGTCCTCCTTCCGCACACCATCGGCCACAAGACCAAAAAATATATCACGTCTAGTAAGTTTATTGTCACCAGGAGTACGAGTGTCAGGCCGGGACTGCTGTTCAGGTTTAAACCACTCAACCCAACTCACCGAGTTGGCGTACCGATTCCAGCACCATAGATAACATGTTACCAGTCTGATTAATCAATAAAGTCATCATGACCTGCTTATAAGCAACAGGGGAAGAACGAATAATACGATTCCGCACAGAAGATGTCAACAAACCAGCAAGCAACCTGTCAGCGGTATTCAGAAAAATTGCCGTTTTCATCACCTCCTCTTTGAGACGTTGTGCAGCATCGCGCAAAGTATACCACGGTTTGTCATTCACAGGCCAGTCAGACTCAGTAGGATATTTTTGATTACAACCCTCAGTCGCCAATTGAAGCAAAGTAATTTGACCACCACCATTAAAGTTACGAAAATGATCCTGTACAGTAGAATCCGAACTCAAGGAACAAAACTTCAAACAATCGCCAGCATCCAACATAATGCCAGCAGCGCCCAGTTCATAAAGGCGCACCATCCATGTGAGTAAGGTCTCACCAGCTCGCTGCCGAAATCGCTGCAAAATATCACTAATTTCTTGTTGAGTAAAATCCTCCAAAGAGTCTAAAGCAATACCATTCGGAACACCGGGAGCCTGCTGCAACTTCCGCCGAAAAACTGGATGCACCGAGACCGCGGGTCGAGCATCACAAGGAGCTCGATCAGTACACGTAGAGGAACAATCAGTGTAAGAAGTATCGATCCCACTCGAAGGACGAGCGCAATCACGGGGTGCACCATCAGAGGCGCAAGAAGCAGACTTACAATCACGGCCGGAGCGAGAGGACTCGCGCTTGGCAGACTCCTCACCCGAGGAATGAGAATCACTCGAGTTCCAGATATTACCATCCCATTCATCAGGATTCCAATCCAGTCCGGCTTTCGCCACGACCAGACGCACCTTTCGCGTCGAAACCCGACCACGCCGATTCTTGTATTTGTAACGAGCAATTCGCACAGCCGCCCTCTCGGCAATAGTTTGGTAAGTCTCAAGTTTGTCAGCAAGCAACGTATTTTGACACCGCAACAAAGTATGAGCATTCTGAATCTCAACAAAGTTCGCTTCCACATCCTTATGCAATTTCTGTAACTTCAACAACCTCTCATGCAGAATCCTGTACGCAGACAGAACAATCCAACCTCTGCGCCCCAAAACGGGAAGCTCATCACCCTTAGATACCGGCGCCTTCTGTAAACAAGTAATTACATTAGCCGGCTCCGCCAGCTCCAAAAAAGAATTCCAATTCTCACTCAAACCAGTAGAATCAGCCCACTCACGGGCTAAGGCTTCATAAGGCGTTGAATCCCAGCCGGGAATATCAACGGGCAACTTAAAAGTAGATTTCGACTTTCTAGAAAACATGTCGGAAAAGAAAGAAAAAAAACTATACACACAATTATATACAAATAATATACAAACAAAACCACGCACGCGCCGAAAGCAAACACGATACAACCACAACGCACACAGGTTTCGTAAACGGTTCGTGACGCCAAATGTTCTGCTTGGGTTTTCGGATCAGATAGAACCCGCTCATCAGAGCCTCACTAACCCAGCCAGAACGTTACCCCCTCCCCCTCCCTAGGGCCTATTTACAATAGGTAACCACATATATCTACCACCTAAGGACAGGGAATTCCTACTATACATACCAAGACCTCTTATAATCGGCGGCCTCGCGATCCCATACGGATCCAGACCTCTCTACCCAGACGGCAGTCTCAGCACAAGTGGCGGCCTCGCGATCCCATACGAATCCAGACCTCTCTACCCAGACGGCAGTCTCAGCACAAGTGGCGGCCTCGCGATCCCATACGAATCCAGACCTCTCTACCCAGACGGCAGTCTCAGCACAAGTGGCGGCCTCGCGATCCCATACGAATCCAGACCTCTCTACCCAGACGGCAGTCTCAGCACAAGTGGCGGCCTCGCGATCCCTGTCGAATCCAGACCTCTCTACCCAGACGGCAGTCTCAGCACAAGTGGCGGCCTCGCGATCCCATACGAATCCAGACCTCTCTACCCAGACGGCAGTCTCAGCACAAGTGGCGGCCTCGCGATCCCATACGAATCCAGACCTCTCTACCCAGACGGCAGTCTCAGCACAATCGGCGGCCTCGCGATCCCATACGGATCCAGACCTCTCTACCCAGACGACAGTTCATACGACAGTTCATCCTATGATCACCATAACATAATCAGTCTCACTATTCATCAGATCACACAAGGACTGCCAGTTCGAGCATAGCCTGTTCTCCGGTTCGAGGGGCTCCTCTCTCCCTTATTCAGTTACCACTTACCAGATCAGGGCTAACATCTGTTCATGTAGCCGCAGCTGAGTAGAAGAATAGGCTACCCTCTCATACAAGAACACGCAGCACATGTTGGTTCACTACAAACTGGGTACTTTATTACTCATTACATACGCAATCACATAACATTTCAATATAACACATAACCTGCAAAGAAAAGTGAAAGATTAAGTTGTGCACTCTAATAAGAAAGGGTCGACATCACCTTAGTAGTGTGTAGCCTGCACTCAGTGGTCATCTAGGTTCCCTTCTCGTCTGTGCCTCGGCTCGCCTGGAAGTCACACCTCCGCAGTCACGGATACACGTCTGCACCACTATGCGCTGTTCCCTTCACCCTTCTCCGAGTCACTGGGACCTCTTCCTTATCGGCTACTCTCTCCTCTCTGGCTATTCTGCTAGGAGAGTATCTGTCTCTCGGTTTTTTCTCCGCCTCCAAGATGGCGTCCGTCTTCCCTGGAATAAGTAGTAGCTTTACTGCTAACGGCTAGATGCCGCCTACGGACTGAACTTGTAACTGCCTCAGACTTTCACTAATATAGAGGTGCGTTTCCTCATGGAAAATTCCGGCCCGTAACCTGCCGCCCACCAAATTCTTGTACCTCCCCGTACCAAGGACACGTTCCCAGCCGGCCGGCCTGATGTAGTGTCTTCGGCATGAAGAAAAATACAATCCTTCGATAAGGGCCGGCCTGAGCCGGTTCTCTCCAAGCGAATAACACCTCATAACTAATACATTACATTTGACCTAGAAGCATCCCAAGCTGCCGGAGCAGAAAGAAAGATGGAGTCTCTCCCGTTTGAGGCCTACCAGGCCTGAATTCAGCACGGCTCCATGAAATACCCTCACTACAGGACAGGTTATCCCTAATACTAACGAATCTATCCCCTAGGCTATGTGTGCAAGCCCTGATCTATGGGGAAGAGCACAGGATCATGTCGAAGTGCCTAGTAAATAGGCTCCATTCACTACTCTAACCCTTAGACTTGAATGGTAAGAGACTGAAGTCACATTCAATCACCTTTCCTCACAAGAAGGCCGGGAAAATCGAGCAGAACAGGGGCTCATAAGGATCTCGGGCGGAAAGTGTCTGCCTGACACTGACTCGGAATCAAGACTGACCAAATTGTGGTCGGTGGTTCTGACCGCTGGATTATGATGCGACCGAACACTGTTCATCGGATTCCCATTGTTTCCTATGGGAGCTCGTGTAAGGCCAAACAACTGGCTGTAACAAAGGCTCCTATGGGAAAATGGGGTGAGTGCGGAAAACCATGCACCCTGTTGCAGGCACCCCACGGTACCTGCCACACAGTGTAGGGTTTTACAGGGGTTCCCTTAGGTACCCCCTCGGCCATCAACTGTAGGCCATGGGGGCTAGAGGGCCCTGCCATGGGCCTCCAAATTCACTTTCCGACAGCCTTTCTGTGTCGGTCAGGCCGACGCAGGAAGGCTGATGGAAATCGGCATTGTGATTCCCAATGGTGGAAACGCTGTCTATAGGGGTGCACGATGTGGTTCCGACTGACACGGATACTCCACGAGTTGCATCAAACCAATTCAGAATGACTGCATGGTTTATGGTCCGATCGCGAACATCGTAATTGGGCAGGCGGACTGTGAACCGACCAAGTTGGTCGGAAGGGCTCCGACACGGTCGGAGATATTTTAACTGTCGGAAGGAGGCTTTCCGCCTGACATCGTAATGAACCCCTTAATGTATTTGTTCTTAAACATTTAGAAACTTGAATTAGTTAAACATACCTTTAGACTAGAGGCTTTGGATAAATTCGGTCTCGATCAGTGCCCATGTGACTTTAATGCTTAGCCAGTTGCTCTTACTCTGCTATTATAGCTTTACTATTGTCACACAGATAATTCAACTAGTCATTAGAGAATACATGATGGACTAGAAACGCATATACTGCATGGCATACAGTATGGTGTGCAAACACATTCGTAGACCCAACTACTTTCCTCGTTGCCATGTTGGGCATTTCTGCTAATAGTTGTCTTGCATTTGTCTTCCTGCAGGCAGTCATGCTGACTGCTGAGCAGTCTGCAAGCTTCCGATCGAGCCAACAGTTTATCGTATAGTAAATTAAATGTCTATATTTGAACAGTGTTCAAATATTTAAATAGCTCCTCTTTTTCTCTTTCCTTTTCCAAGGCTCCACTTTTTCTCTTTTCTTTGCCTTCCTGAGGGTGTTAAACTGTGCACTTTATTTGTGCTCTGTGGTTTGTGGCTGAAACAAAGACGTGTACATTCTCCGGGGTACTTGCTTCATCTACCAGAGGTGAAGATGAAGGTCTGGATAGTTACCTGTCATTGAGGCTGACAACCACGGTCATTAGATGACTCCCTGTCAGCAAATGTGTCCAACTTCTGTCCCAGACTTTCCTTTTACACACCATGGTAGTCTGGTTACATTTTATTTAGCTGATGGCACTCTAGATTGCAAGTGACACGATGCATTAGTTTGTTATATATTACATCCTTGGATCCAGGAAGTCTTCAGATAATCTTGCTGATAGTGCTTCTAAACTTTTCATCAACCACAGAACCACTTGACTCTTAACTCTAGCCAGAGTTGTTAATGAAGCTAATGGGTTTTTTGTGGTTGCGGTCGCTAGTCCGTTGCATACTTACCAACATGTTTTACATATATAGAAAAGAGCTTAATGGTGGCGGTTTAGGTTTTATCTAGATCCTTAAAGTTCATGTATTGCTCTGAATATTTGACAGAAAGCTCTCCCTGCTGGGATAGGTCCACGTAAAAATCTGGGTCGATAGTGTGTGGGAATGTAACTTTCTTCTACAATCTATTTACATATTGTTTATGTCCCTTTGAAGCATCAACATTGTCTGTGCTCTATATAATGGGATGTTCTGATGATTATGGGCTCAGCCGTTTCCAGTATTTTTGAATCTCCTCGGATGTTATTTACTTCCTTTCAGCTTTTTCCACCCACGTATTTTGCACTCTTGTGATACTTGGATGCCCTAAAATCAGCCCAGAATTTATTAAGGCTACTAACAAATGTTCGTCCCACTCGCAAGGCATCTAATGGTGCCAGCTAATTAATATTTGGAGAGACTGTTCAGCTCTCGTTTGTGGTCCCTGCCTGTCACAGGACTTCTTAGCAATCTGATCATTTCACTATAAGCAATTTATTTACTGATCCAATTTTCTGCACTGATCAGTAAGTCAGAGAGGGCAATTACCTCCATTGTGCTTTCAAGCAGATTCACTGTTGATTTTACTAGGACAGGAGTAATTGGCGATGTGGGATCTCAGCTTATTTTCTCCTGTGCATTCTGTTTATGACAGGATTTGCATTTTTGCCAAAGCGTGTCAGAAGAAGATATTAACACTCCGATCTTTTGGCAACTCAGTGTCTATTTAGAAAGAGTCTGATTTGGATCTAGTGTCTAGTTTTGCCTTTTCATTTCCTTCCACTCTGTTGAGGCTAGCTTGAATGTGCTACAAGCTTGTAGGTTCTGCAGAAGAAAGCGGTAGGGGTACTACGAGTTAATGTGGTTCTTTCCTGTGAGTCAAACTACCGGGGTTCCACAGTCCTCCTGATGATGTTGCTAACAGGAATATAAACAGTGTGTAAAATTTGACAACAGCAGAGATAAGCAGTGTTAATTTAGACTTCTAGGTATATCAACTTAAAGATCAGGGGTTTTCCTGGTGTACTGTGGTGTTGTTCTTCTCTGTCACCTGTGACCACTTCTGTTGTGCCACATACTTCTAATTAGGGCATTCACCACTTCTCAAGACCAGTTTGCCTTGAGCTTTATTTTCACCCCACCGCTCCCCTTCATCTTCAGTGTATTTTCACAAGCTAGGAAACAATGTTATTTGCTTTTATTTTATATGTATAGTTTTATATAGCGCCTTTGACGGTGTCAGAGCGTTTTATATTTGATATATTGTTTACAGTATAAATTCCACACAAATATAGTATGATTGCAGCAAGTACCATGGGAGTACATTTGAAGCTGAGGTGAACGCAAATAAACTTTGGGTTTATCCTGGGCTATAAGGCAGGAACAGTTGTTTTGTCAAATCCATTTTGAATTCCTCAAATGAAGGGTTTGTGCATATTTTACGGGAGGATGAAGTTCTATATTTCAGGCCATTGCCAGAAAAAATAAGTAGTTTTTAGGTCTGGCTTTAGCCAAGACCTTTTGATTTTACTAAACTTATATGTATAATAAACATTCTTATAGCGGATTCTAGTCAGTCCTCTTTATCCATTTGTGCCAGGGACGAAGTAAGACAATGTGTAAATTTTGAGACTAAAAAAATATTTTTGCTTTTCACCAATGGATTCTTATTACATTGATTGGGGCTCACCAGTTTCAACAACTATAACCTTCTGCAAAAAACCAGGACAAAACAAAACTAGCATTGACTTAGCCAAAAAATTGGTGGCTGTCAGACCTATTTGCTTTGCCAATGCTTGTTTAATTCTTGGACAATGGAGGGTCTAAGAGCGTGAATTTCAACTTTCATAGTAAATATTGTGCCCTTAGGGGGGATCTCTTCGGCCCAGGGGTGGACACATCATGGCATGGAGCAGTGTTTACCATAATGTGATTCGGTCGGTCGCAAGCTGATCTTTGGTGGGATGCGAAAGTCCAAGCAATAAATAAAGATGCCTTTAAATTCTGTATTTATCTTGCCACATTTGCTGCCACTTGGAAGAAAGAGATCAAATGGCTATGTATTCTGACAATTGTGGCATACGTTTTTTAACATGAGGATGGGTGTTTACAAACTCCTCTCATTTTGCAGTCAGAGAAATAAAAGTAAAGTGAATTATGTGACATTCTGGGGTAAAGAGAGTGTGGAAGAAAAGGTTGTAGGATGTAATTTTGTGTAACACACAACACAATGTAAATGCCTATAAATGAACTGAACACGTTCAGTAGTTAGGAAATCTAAAATGAAGCAGTTTTTTGCAATTCTATATTGTGATGGAAAAAAAGATTTTAATAGGATCAAAATATATTAGACACTTTCCATGATGGTGCACATATTATAAATATTCACTGGAACCAGTGTTTAATTTGAGATGGTGGTTTTGCGTTTCTTAAGACAGCCTGCCACATGGTGCTGCTGTTTGTCTAACGTTTTGAGGAGCGCAACAGGAGTTGTTTAATAGTTAACTGTAAATTAAAATCAGTAATACCTGCTACCCAAAGCTATAAGAATAGCTTGGGTGGCATGTATTAGTCATTATAATGTTTATTTAAAGTCTGAATTGTCACACTTGTATGAGTGCGATGTTTGGTTATGGTGGTACTGTCACTGGCAGCGCTAGTGGGGCAATAGTTGGTGAAAGCTGTAGTGGCCTCCTGACAAGGGCCCTAGCACTTAGTTTTTTATACAAATTAAGTACTGATTGAAACCTGATTTCCACACATTATCATTTGTGTGCAATGTAGTCATAGGAGTAAGACTGTATGTCTAGGCAAATTTAGTGGCCATTTCAATGAAAAATGTGCTGCCCGTAAGTGACAGTGCACTACCCAATGCTCTAGTTACGTTAAAAACATCTCCCGCCTCATTTCCATTAAAGCTAGGTGGGTCTTGAAAGTTTGTTGCCCTGAAAATTAGGCCATGGTACCAAAAAAGTGTGGGACACACTGCCCTGGACACCAGTGCTGTCTGAACGCATGGGTGCATTGGGCAGTTGCCAGGGGGCACCACGAGCATAGGGGCCAATGCTGCCCAGAATTTAACACTCATTTTCTGTTAAACATTTGTATTCCTGTGAGTGGTTGTGTAGGTAGGGCCCAGTGCACTGCTTTGCCCCTGGGCCTATAATGCTGTTAAGGTGGCCCTGCTGGGCACTTTGATGTGGTGTTGCACACTCAGTTTTCCATTAGACGAATGGTTAAAAGAACTTGAGCTCTGAATGATCTATCTTCTCCTGTGAGATTGTAGGACTAAGGCACGTGCATAGCAGGCACAGTTAAATGAATCTTCTAACAAGAAGAAAAAGAATCGGAACAGCACTACTGCACTCAACTATTGTACTTTCAAGATACTGATTACACAACAACAAAGCATCTGGATTGTTCGGCTAAGAAAGAACGTGGTAGCAGTCACTGTAAACACTCAATTAAGAGCATGCTGGGAACACAGCCATGTCTGCAGCTCATGTCCTCAAATTATCCGTGTTTATTTTGAGTGCGCTGGGCCTGCCATATTTCCCTTGGAAGAGGAGGAATATGAAACCTCCGCAAAAGGAAAAGGGAGCATTTGGGGTTAAAGTGGGGCTGGTCACGTTTCCACATTATGGCTTTTTAGGTCTCGCCTGACCCAGCGCATGCGCTGGTCTGGCGAGACTTTTTGTGAGGGCTCCAAAAAATGCTACCGCCGGCCTAAAGCTACAGTGCATGTGCGCGGGCGCGCGCTTACGAGCAGAGGCTTTCCTCCTCATGCTCATTAAGCGCATCGCTCGCCGCGCTTGATCACCAACGCGATCACTTTCACTTTCGCCGTCGTCTGCCTCCCAGCGCGATCACTGCTGCGTGCGCAGAGCGTGTCCTCGCTATCACGATCACTTCCGCTTTTAGAGCAGCGCGGCCGTTACTTGTACGGCCGCACAGCCAATGCTTGTTCTCCTTCCTCGTCGTTTCTATCACCAATGTAATTGTCAGCGTCTCAAGTCAACTTACATAGATCTGTAATGACTATTACACTATTTTTAAATAACCTTCCAGTAACAGATAGGGTGATTAAGCAACAACAAAGAGGGGATGTATATGGTTACACATCCATACACACGAAGGTCAACCTGGAACACAGGATGCCTTGTGCTTTACCGACTTGGCTGTCTGCTCTACAGGTCATCACAACTTAACAGCTCATCGCCAGAAAATGGTTTGTTCAGAATAGAGAACAGCTCTAAACCCAGCTCTACAAGTCCCTCACATTTGTACGGCATTCTAGTACTTTCTTTGATAGCGCCTCATGTTTGTAAAAGAGCGATCAAAAACGTCAATGCTGCTGAGTGCGACACATGTTCCTGTGTGCCAACACTAGTGCAGGTTTCTCGTTATACAACTTAAGCTGTCTGCTGTCAGTGTTGGTTTTCTGCTAAACCAGAAGTATCACTGTGATGCCAGTGTTTACATTGCCTCATTATGGAAACCCTGCATTGCCATCAGTTTTCAACTGCCTCCTTACACAAAATACCACTGCAATATGCAAAGCACTACTTGTGAGAATATGAAAAACATCAATGTCACATCAGAAACCGAATTGTGTTGGTACTTTTCTAGATGCCAGTGTTTATTCTGCCACAGTAAGAACACCACACGCCGCCATGCAGTTTCTACACTCCTCCACCATATAAATATGAGTGTGCCACCAGGAACCACACATCATTGTCATTTGGGAAACAACAATGTCCTCAGATACACAGAAACAGTGCTATACCATACCATAGTCCATACTGCCTAGTAATATGCTGCACTGCCTTTCAGTGCAAACACCCACACTGCCCTGGTTTAAGAAGCAACACTCAAATTTGTGCTAGAGTCCTCTCTGCTGTTATACGCACAGCGTTATTGGCATGGCAAAACCCACATTGTGCAGCTACGCACCCTGCCACTGCATTACGAAAAACCCGGAATTAACTAAGGTAATGTATACCATGCTTAGTGCAGTTATTTACATTTTTCCTTTCCACATCACACTCAGAGAATTTAGGGGCATATTATCAAGCCAGGCGATAAAATTATCGCCGCTTTAGTGGCAGAAAACTGCCGCTAAAACGGCGATAATGGGCTTGATAATATGCTCTATGGAATTCCAATTGAAGCCCATGTTAAATGTGAAGGACGTCTAACGTGGGCTTCAATTGTAATTCCATAGAGCAGATTATCAAGCCCATTATCGCCGCTTTAGCGGCAGTTTTCTGCCGCAAAAGCGGCGATAATTTTATCGCCAGGCTTGATAATATGCACCTTAGTCTGTCTTCTTTGTTTTTTTTATATTGTTGACACACCCCTTTCATGTTGACGACAGTCACCATGAAAATGTTATGCTTAAACAGTTCTCATAATTGAGAATATCTTAATGGAGGAAAAACATGATACATTTACTGAAACTATGTTTACAGGATCGATATTAATACATCAACAAAATAGTGAACATGTACTGGGCGATCAACCACTAAATTAATCAGGTCATTATATAAATGTAATGATTACAAGATATTCTGCAACCCTATGTACTGGACATACTCAATATTAAGTGTGAACGTGATGAACCCCTAATTACTATAGACCTCTTTTTTAAATGGATTAGGGTGCACTTACATTTCCTAATTGTAAATAAAACCAGATGCATTTTAGTATTTTTAAGAATGATGTTAACTCCATGTTTTGATACCAATGCTAGATAAATGTAATGACATTTTTTTGGGATTGATAAGAACGTTGATTGAATTATTCCTGTATGTTATGGTGATAAATTATAGTTCATGAGAAGGAATTTTTTTTTTTGAAGAAATAAAAATGGTCAAAGTACTTAAACTTAGGGTTCTAGATGTATGAAGAAGCCTTAGCAAACAGAAACAAGCATTGGCATAGCCAATAGGTCTCGCCTTTGGGACCTTATAAGTGTTTAGTTATCCAGCACAATACCCTTGGTGCAACAACATCAACTGTTGCATGGCTAAACACTTACAAGGTCCCAAATGCGAGACCTATTGGCTATGCCAATGCTTGTTTCTTTCTGTTGCTTGAACTATCTCTGACCTGAAATCCGGAATCAGATACATCTTGGGATGTGTCTAACCTCCCACCTAGGATGGGCAACTTGATGATCTCGGTGATTAGTCTAAACAATCTCAGTAGTATGGCAAGTTGAATAAGCATTGGCAGGGCCAAGAAGTGTGGCCCAAGCAAGTGTGCAGTGCGTTGCTTTGCAAACATATCCAATCATGGTCAACATATGTAAAAAATAATCATGGCCAACATATAAATAATAATAAGAACTAAGCAGTCCAGGCAGACCAGTCCTAGCTTTGACATCTGTGGACAGGTAAAATGCTGTCGCTCACTGTGCAAAGAGAGCCCATGGATGAAGTGGACTGGCTCATTGCCCATTTGTGTGCTGTGGTGGGGGGGGGCAGAATGTTAATGGCAGTCGAACAAACCGGTGGATGAAACAGTGTTATTAAAAAGGCCCTCTCTGCACATTTTATTATGATTTTTTAGAAAACATAAGGCTGCTGAGTCAGCTAAGCAAATTCTGCTCATGCCTTCATTTTGGGGTGGAAATTCAGAACAAAAGGCAGCAGGTGAGAGGGTGCATAATATATTATTAGGTGGAATTTCCAGTAGTCCACTTGCAGATGGTTTGGACTGAATCCAGTTTCTGGCATATACATTTTTGTGCATCTACTGAAATGCTATTGAGAAACTACGGTAGATTTTTTTAAACTGTTATTGTTGTTGAATGCTGGCATTAGCGGTTGGTAGATTTTAATCTTTTTCTGCTGGACGAAAGTAGCCAATATCCAAACCCATCTGTGTCAACCGGATCCCTAAGACTGTTTCTGAAAATCGTTTTCTCCAGGGAATATGACCATTGGGAAAAATATCATTTTTACTGCATTTTTTTAAAAACTCAAAAAAAAGACAACATAATGTAATTACGCAGTATATGCATGAAATGTAATAGATAATTAAAAACAGTCATCATCTGAAACAGTGACTCCAAAACAACAAGCCCAGGCAAAAGCCTAGACACAAAGTAAAGGAAAACAAGTGTGTGAACTTTGACCTCCAGATTGCTGGCAATGCGGTGTCTCAGTTCTCTCTCTAGTTCATGGTAAACATTTTTTTTCATATATCCATAGAAAGAGCAATACTAGAATGCATGAAGACGCTTTAATGATGGTTTCAATTATTATTAATGATTTAGAAGGTTCTGTAATAAACACCGCCACAATTATGGCCTGGAGTCAAACAACAGACATTGTTTCTTATCATTCTGCACCCAAAGCTATATTAGTGGGACAAAACTCATCCAGATGTTAGCAAACATGCCGACACTGGCCTCAAAGCATGTGTGCAGTGCTCTTCGGAAGCTCTCTCTGCCCGGAGAGCTGCTGTCTCCCTAGAGGAACCTCCCTTGATGTTGATTGAGCAATTCCACTCACAGAAAGGTTCCTAGAAGCACATGAGAGACAGCTGGCATCGATTTACCTAGAAATCTCTCTAGTCTGCTGTGTGTTGCACAAACCGTCAGCCCAGTAATCTAAACGTCTTGCTTATTTCTAAAAGAGATGCCTCTAGTGTTAGCTCACCCTTCCCTTGCCCTATAATTGTATCCGTGTCCTTAGGAGTTCTGATAATACAATGGCCGTTCCATAAAGAAAGCAAAACTTGTGCAAATACATCAGTTATTACAAGGTCAAATTGAGACTCATCAGTCTAGAGAAAGTCCCACCAGAGAAATGTAAATTCTGATATGCATAGATGCAGTTAGAAATGGTTGTAACATACCAGTGCTTGGCAGTCTCAATCTCCCTTCCTTTCTCTGTCTCTCTCCCTCTTTCGCTCCCTCTCCCAGACACTCAGACGCTCGCTCTATGTCCGTCCCTCCCTACTGCGTTGATGCTATCCATTTTTTACTCCCCTGCTCTCTTTTAGGGTCCAGCCTTCAAGAGCATGCCCTAGTGCAGGGGTACTCGTAGTACGGCACGCGGGCCGCCAGCGGCCCGGCAAGCCTTTCTTGGCGGCCCGCAGACCTTGCAGACATCGTACCGGTGTTTTTTGTTTTTTTTAACAGTGTCAGCAGACACAGACTCTGCTCTGTGGGGGCCCAGGGATTCAAGCGATAGTCCGAGTGGAGCTGCTGGGCGCTAAGAGGTGAAATACAACAAAGCCTTGTTTTCATGCAAATGGTCTCTTAATCAATCAATCAATCAGTGACACTTGTAAAGCGCGCTACATACCCGTAGGGTCTCAAGGCGCTTGGGGGGGGGGGGTGCCGCTACTGCTCGAACAGCCAGGTCTTCAGCTTCTTCCTGAAGGAGAGGTGGTCTTGGGTCAGGCGCAGGACGGACGGGAGGGAGTTCCAGGTCTTGGCGGCCAGGAAGGAGAAGGACCTTCCTCCTGTAGTCGCTCTTCGGATGCGGGGGACGGCGGCGAGGGCGTGGTTGGCTGATCGGAGGTGGCGTTTGGGAGCGTAGAAGTTGACTCGGCTGTTGAGGTAGCTCGGGCCTTGGTCGTGTAGGGCTTTGTGTGCGTGGGTGAGGAGGCGGAAGGTGATTCTCTTGTTGATGGGGAGCCAGTGAAGGTCTCTCAGATGTCCGGAGATGTGGCTGGATCGTGGGATGTCGAGGATGAGTCTGGCTGAGGTGTTTTGGATCCGCTGGAGTCTCTTCTGGAGCTTGGCGGTGGTCCCGGCGTAGAGGGCGTTGCCGTAGTCCAGTCGGCTGGTGACGAGGGCCTGGGTGACGGTCTTCCTGGTCTCTGTGGGGATCCACCAGAAGATCTTTCGTAGCATGCGTAGGATGTTGAAGCACGCCGAGGAGACGCTGTTGACTTGCCTGGTCATGGAGAGGGAGGAGTCCAGGATGAAGCCCAGGTTGCGTGCATGGTCTGTCGGTTTGGGTGCGGTGCCCAGGGCGGGAGGCCACCAGGAGTCGTCCCAGGTGGAGGGTGAGGAGCCCAGGATGAGGACCTCCGTCTTGTCCGAGTTCAGTTTCAGGCGGCTGGTCGTCATCCACTCGGCTACCTCTCTCATCCCTTCGTGCAGGTTGGCTCTGGCGGCGGCGGGGTCGTTGGTCAGGGAGAGGATCAGCTGGGTGTCGTCGGCGTAGGAGATGATGCTGAGGTGGTGTTTGCGTACGATGGCCGCGAGGGGGCTCATGTAGACGTTGAAGAGGGTTGGGCTCAGGGATGATCCTTGGGGGACGCCGCAGATGACTTCGGAGGCCTCTGACTTGTACGGTGGTAGGCGGACTCGCTGTGTTCTTCCGTCGAGGAAGGAGATGATCCATTCCAGCGCCTTGTCCTGGATTCCGATGTTGCTGAGGCGCTGTATTAGGGTGCGGTGGCAGACCGTGTCGAATGCCGCGGAGAGGTCTAGGAGGATGAGGGCCGCTGTTTCTCCCTTGTCCATCAGGGCTCGGATGTCATCGGTGGCGGCGATGAGGGCGGTCTCGGTGCTGTGTTTGGCTCGGAAGCCGGACTGTGAGGGGTCGAGGGATCCGTTCGTCTCGAGGAAGGCGGCCATCTGCTTGTTGACGGTCTTCTCGATGACTTTGGCTGGAAACGGGAGAAGCGAGATGGGGCGGTAATTCTTGAGGTCGGTGGGGTCCGCTGTTGGTTTCTTGAGTAGAGCGCTGAGTTCGGCGTGTTTCCAGCTTTCGGGGAAGATGGCGGTGTCGAAGGATGTGTTGATGATTTCTCGCAGGTGGGGTGCGATGACAGTGTCGGCCTTGTTGAAGACGTGGTGAGGGCAGGGGTCGGTCGGTGATCCGGAGTGGATGGAGTTCATCGTGCGGATGGTGTCTTCGGTGTTGATCTGGGTCCAGGCGTGGAGGGTGGTGGTGGGGGGGGGGTGGCTGGTCGGTCGTGGTGTGCGTTGGTTGGTTGTTGAAACTGCTGTGTATGTCCGTGATCTTGTTGTGGAAGTATGAGGCGAGGGAGTTGCAGAGGTCTTGCGATGGGGTGATGTCGTTGTTTCCTGCGCTGGGGTTGGAGAGCTCTTTCACGATGTTGAAGAGTTCCTTGCTGTTGTGTGCGTTGTTGTCCAACCGGTCCTTGTATGCTGTTCTCTTGGCGGCGCGGATCAGCTGGTGGTGTTTCCGGGTGGCAAGTTTGTAGGAGGTCCTGTTGTCCGGTGTCGGTTCCCTTTTCCAGACTTTCTCGAGGGCTCGGCAGTTCTTCTTGGAGCTCTTGAGTTCGTCGGTGAACCATGGGGCCTTCTTGCTGCCGGGTCTGCTAGGCGGGGTCCTCAGCGGGGCGAGTTTGTCCGCGCAGTCGCTGATCCACTTCGTGATGTTCTCGGCGGCCTGGCTGGGGTTCGCTGAGCTGGCAGGAGGGTGTTGGCTCAGGGAGGTGGCGAGCTGGTCTGCTGTGATCTTGTTCCAGCTTCTGCGGGCGGTGTGTTGCTGGTGTTGGTGGGTCGTCGTTCTCTTGAAGGTGAAGTGGACGCAGCTGTGGTCCGTCCATTGAAGCTCTGTGGCGTGGCTGAAGTCGATGTCTGTGCTGGATGAGAAGACGGCGTCGAGTGTGTGTCCGGCGAGGTGGGTGGGGGTGGACACCAGTTGCTTGAGTCCCAGGTTGGCGAGGTTGTCGAGCAGGGTGCTGGTGCTGTGGTCGTTGTTGTTTTCCAGATGGAAGTTGAGGTCTCCCAGGAGGATGTAGTCAGCGGAGGGGAGGGCATGCGGGCTGATGAAGTCGGCGATGTCCTCGCTGAATTGCGTGCGTGGTCCAGGGGGTCGGTATATCAGGGTGCCTCTGAGGGTGGTGTTCGGGTTGGTGTGGATCTGGAAATGCAGGTGTTCGGCGCTGGTCAGGGTGTTGTCGGTGCTGGTCGTGAGACGGATGGTGTTCCTGTGGATGATGGCGATGCCTCCTCCCATCTGGTTGGCGTTGCGGTCCCTCCGGACGATCTTGTAGCCCTCTGGGATGGCGATGGCGATGTCGGGAGCTGAAGAGGCGTTCATCCAGGTCTCCGTGAGGAAGGCAACGTCAGGGGCTGTGGCGTCTAGAAGGTTCCAGAGTTCGATGGCGTGTCTGTGGACGGAGCGGGTGTTGAGCAGGATGCACTTGAGGTGGGTGCTGCTGGAGTTCGCCTTGGCGGGTGCTGGT